>NC_139396.1:90150000-92650000 GCF_054392235.1 Sus scrofa | reverse complement strand
GTATTTCACTGTGTTTTGGATTTGCATTTCCCTGGTGATTAATGATGTTGAGCATCTTTTCATGTATCTACTGGTCATCTGTATATCTTTGGAAAAATGTCCATTCAGTTCCACTGCCCAGTTTTTAATTGAGTTGTTTGTTATTTTGATGTTGAATTGTAAGAACTCTTTGCATATTTTGATTATCCCTTATCACAAATATCATTTCCAAATATCTACTTCCATTAAGTAAGCTGCTTTTTTTTTTTTCATTTTGTTGATGATTTCCTCTTTGCAGAAAAACCTTTTTAGTTTGATATAGTCCCATTTGTTTATTTTTGCTTTTGTTTTCCTGGCCTGAGGAGACAGATCCAAACAAATTTTGCTAAGACTGATGTCAAAGAGCAACCTGACAATTTTACTTCAGGAGTTTTATTGTTTCAGGTCTTAAATTTAAGTCTTTAATCTATTTTGAGTTTATATTTCTACAGGGTCAAATTTGATTCTTTTGCATATAGCTATCCATTTTTCCCAGCACTATTTATTGAAAAGGCTGACTCTTCCCATTGTATATATTTAACTCCTTTGTTGTAGATTATTTGACCATATAATCATGGTTATATTTTGGGCTGTTTGGGTCCAGTGATGAACGTGTCTGCTTTTATGCCAGTGCCATATGATTTTAATTACTACAGCTTTACAATATAGTTTGAAATCAGGGAGCATGATTCCTCTAGCTTTGTGCTTCTTTCTCAAAATCGCTTTTGCTCATTGTGATCCTATGTGTTTCTATGCAAATTTTCTAATTATTTGTTTTAATTTTGTGAAAGATGCCATTGATGTTTTGATACGAATTGTATTAGGTGGTGTGATCATTTTAACAGTATTAACTCTCACTCTTTGAGCATGGTATGTCTTTCCATTTATTTGTGTCATCTTCAATTTGTTTTATCAATTTCTTGAGTTTTTCAGAGTACATATCTTTTGCTTCCTTGGATAAATTTATTCCTAGGTATTTTATTCTTTTTAGTACAATGTTAAATAAGATTGTTTTCTTAATTTTTCTTTCAGAGAGCTCATCATCAGTGTATAGAAATGCAAGTGATTTCTATATATTAATTTTGTTCCCTGCAGCTTTGCTGAATTTATGTATTATATCTAATAGATTTTTTTTTGGAGGAGACTTTAGTGTTTTCTATATGTAGTATCATGTCATGTGCAAACAATAACAGTTTTACCTCTTCCTTTTCAATCTGGACTCCTTTTATTTATTTTTTTTCTGGTCCAATTGTTGTGGCTAAGGCTTTTAATAATATGTTTCATAAAAGTGATGAGAATGGGCATCCTTGTCTCTTTCTTGGTCTTAGAAGGAAATTTTTCAGATTTTTACCTCTGTATATGTTGTTGGCTGTGGGTTTGTCATATATAGCCTATATTATCTTGATGTATATTTCCTCTATATATATTTGTTGAGAATTTTTTTGTCATAAATGGATGTCAAAGCATAGTCAAAATATTTTTTCTGCATCTATTGATCATATTCTTAATTCTTAAGTTTCTTAGTGTGTATTACATCAATTGATTTAAAAATATTGAACCATTCTTTCATTTCTGGGATAAACCCCACTTGATCATGATTTATGATTCTTCTAATATGTCTTTTGCTAATATTTTATTGAAAAATTCTGCATCTCTGTTTACCATGATATTGACCTATAATATTCTTTTTTTTTGCTGTGTCTTTGTCTGGTTTTGTTTTCACTCATTGAATCAGTTTGGAATGTTACTTTCTCTGCAATTTTTTAGAATTGTTTGAGAAGGCTAGGTGTTAACTCCCTTTAAATGTTTTGTTGAATTTCCCTGTGAAGCTGTATGGTCCTGGAAATTTGTTGGGAGTTTTTTGATTACTAATTAAATTTCATTACTAGAAATTGGTCTATTCATATTTTTTATTTCATTCTATTCAGTATTTGGAGATTATATGTTTTGAGGGAATTATCCAATTCTTCTAGGTTTTACAATTTGTTGGCATGTAATTATAGTAAACTTATGATCCTTTGTATTTCTGCACTGTTGGTTGTAACTTTTCCTCTTTCATTTCTGATTGTATCTATTAGGGTTCTATGTTTTTTTTTCTTGATGAGTCTGGCTAAAGGTCTATCAATTTTATCTTTTAAAGATAAATTTTGTTTATCTTTTAGTGTCACTGATCTTCCCTATTTATTTTAGACTATTTCTGCTCTCATCTTTACTATATCCTTCCTTCTATTAACTTCGGGTTTTGTTTTTTCTTCTTTTTCTATTTCTTTTAGGTATAAATTTATATTATTTATTTGATATTTTTCTTATTTCCTGCATTAGGCCTTTATTGTCATAAACTTCCCTCCAGAACTACTTTTTCTGTATCCCATAGATTTCACACGTTGTTTCATTTTAATTTGTCTCAAGACATTTTTTTAATTTATTCCTTATATTCTCCAGTGACCCATTATTTTAGTAGTATATTTTTTAGCTTCCATATATTTATGTTTTTTCCAGTTTTTTTTTCTTACAGTTAATTCTAGTCTTATATGGTTATGGTTGGGAAAATGCTTGATAAGACTTCAGTGTTATTTAATTTACTGAAATTTGTTTTCTGGCCTTACATGTTAATTATCCTGGAGAATGTTATATCTTTACTTGAAAAGAATGTATATTCTGTGGTTTTTGAATGGAATGTTCTTTACGTATGTATTAAGGCCATTTGGACTAATAGGTTCTTTTTTTTTTTTTTTTTTTTTTTTGTCTTTTTGCCGTATCTTGGACTGCTCCCATGGCATATGGAGGTTCCCAGGCTAGGGGTCTAATTGGAGCCATAGCTGCCAGCCTACACCAGAGCCACAGCAATGCAGGATCCAAGCCGTGTCTGCGACCTACACCACAGCTCATGGCAATGCCAGATCGTTAACCCACTGAGCAAGGGCAGGGATCGAGCCTACAACCTCATGGTTCCTAGTTGGATTCATTAACCACTGCACCACAACGGGAACTCCGGACTAATGGGTTCTTTAGGTGTCTCCTTATTGAGTTTATGTCTCATTATCTGTCCATTGATATAAGTGGGATGTTAGAGTCTCCTACTATAGTTTGGTTACTGTCAATTTCTTCCTTTATGATGTTATTATTGTCTTTGTGTATTTAGGTGCTTATAGATTGAGTGCATATATCTTTACAATTGTTGTATCTTCTTTTTGGATTGATTCATTTATCACTATGTAATGTCTTTATTTCTTGTTACACTCTTTGTTTTAAAGCCTATTATTTTATCTGATACAAATATTGCTATCTCAGCTTTCTTTTTGTTTGTCTTTATATGAAGTACCTTTTTTCTATTCCCTCACTGGCAGTCTGTGTGTCTCTAGATCTGAAATGAGTCTCTTGGTGCAACATATAAATGGTTCTTGCTTTCTTATCCATTCAGCCCTTCTATGTCTTTTACTTGGAGTGTTTAGTCAATTCTCATTTAAAGTAATTATTGATAGTATTTCTTTATTGCTAAATTGTTAATTGTTTTCTGGTTATTTTTGGAGTTCTTCTGTGTTCATTACTTCTATCCTTGCTCTCTTGCTTTGTGATTGATGACTATCTTTAGTATTAAGTTTGGATTCCTTTCTCTTTATATTTTGTGCCTCTGTTATAGGTTTTTGGTTTGTGGTTACTATGAGCCATATGTAATTTAAGTTGATGCTCTTAAACACTTTTGAACAGTCCACCCCAACCCATAGTTTATATTTTTGATATCACATTTTACATCTTTTTATTTTGCATATCGTTATGGTTAATTTTTATTATTTTTGTCTTTTAGCTTTCCTACCAGCTTTGTAATTGGTTGGTCCACTATGTTCAGTATCCATTTATCTTTACTGTGCAATTTTTCCTTTTATAATTTTCTCAGTTCCAGTTGTCACCTTTTCTTTTCTGCCTAGAGAAGTTCCTTTAATATTTCCTGTAAGCTTGATTTAGTTTTGATGAATTCTTTTAATTTTTGCTCATCTCTAAAACTTTCTCTCTCCTTCCAGTCTGAATGATGACCTTGCTGGGTAGAATATTCTTGGTTGGGTTTTTTTTTTCCCTTTTAGCTTTTTGAATATGCATAGTGTCTATTCTAAGGCACTGCTTTCTTGCCTAAATGTTTCTGCTGAAACGTCAGCTTATGGTTTTATGGGATTTCCCTTGTACATAACTAGTTGCTTTTCTCTTGTTGCTTTTGAGATTATCTCTTTATCTTTAATTTTGAGATTTTAAATATAATGTATTTTGATGTGGATTTCCTTGGGTTCATCTTATTTGGGACTTTTTATGCTTCTTGGCCTTGGTTATCTTGTTTCTTCTCCATGTTAAGGACATTTTTCAGGTATTATTTCCTCAAATATGTACTTTATCTCTCTCTCTTCTTCTGGGACCCTTATAATGAGAATATTAGTATGCTTGATATTGTCCCAGAGTTCTCTTAAACTATCCTCACTAAATTTTTTTGCTTGGATGATTTCCATTGCTTTTTTCAGATTATTGATCTATTCCTCTGTATCATCTAGTCTACTGTTGATTCCTTCTTATGTATTTTTAAATTTAAGTTATTGTATTCTTCATCTCTGTTTTGTTCTTTATATTTTCTAACTTTGTTGAACTTCTATGTTCATTCATTCTTTTAAGTTTGACGAGCATCTTTATAACTGTTACTTTGAACTCTTTATCAGGTTGATTGATTATTTCCATTTCATTTCATTCTTTTTCGGAGGATTTGTCTTGTTTCTTCATTTGGAACATACTCCTCTGTCTCCTCATTTTGTCTGATTCCCTGATTCGGTGTCAGGTATGTTGGTTAGGTTTCCTGATATTGAAGAGTGGCCTTATGTAGAAGATATCCTATGTGGTCCAGCAGCACACTCCCCTTTGGTCATTAGAGCCTTATGATCTAGGGGTATCTCCTCTCTTGGCTGTATGTATGTTTTGTTGTGGCAGAGTTTACTACTATAGATGCACTGGTAGACACAGCTGGTCCGTGGCCTGGTTTGTTGCAAGTCCCTTCCTTGTGTGGTGGATGCTGGCATGCTGGAGTGTGAAGTAGACTTCCTGTGTGGGTGTCTGTATAGCAAAGGTGTCATGCTCATGGCTGGTGACCAAGACCCATAAGTGTTTCATATATTTATAAACTTATTAAGTTTAGAAATGTTCTTGACTATCATGTCTTCCTGGTCAATTTTTTTTTACATGGTTGCACCCACAGCATATGGGAGTTGCTAGGCTAGGGGTTGAATCAGAACTACAGCTGCAGGCATACACCACAGCTGCAAAAACACCAGATCCAAGCCACATCTGCAGCCTACATTGCACCTCATAGCAATGATGGATCTTTAATGCACTGAGCAGGGCCAGAGATTGAATCTGAATGCTCATGGATATTAGTTAGGTTTGTTACCACTGAGCCACCATGGGAATTCCTCCTTCCCAATCAGTTTTACCTTTTATCATCAATTATTCCTCTTTATCCTTCTTAACATAATCTTTTCTGAATTTCATTTTCTCTGGTATTAATATTTATATTCCCGGCTTTCCTTTTATTAGCATTTTCTTGATATATCTTTGATATTCATTTTATCTATTTATGGTTATGTGAACCAATTTAATAAGGAAAACATGGATTTTTTTCTTGTAAAATAATCACACAATTACAGAAATATGTTAATGAAACACCAATGATCTTTTTACTGCACCTCAATTCCATTCTTATTGCCTGAGATAGTTGCTATTAAATGTTTGGTGGATATTTTTCAGACCCATTTATAGGCATTGACATATTTTTTTTTCTCTTAAAATTCCTGTAAAGTTGGATGTTGGTGTGTCTGGATGAGTCTCCTGGATTTTAATTTTTTTTCATACTTTACATTTTCTTGCCATTTTCCCATCCTGGGAGAATATTTGGCTTTGTTCTTTCTCCACTAATTTTGTTGTTAGTATGTTAAGTCTGCTATTCAATTCTTAAACAGTGTAGTTTTTATATCTGCAATACCATTTTTAACTTCCCAGAATACCAATGGTTTTATTGCTGTTCTTCTTTTTATAGCTATGGTAAACATTTGAATATCTTTGAGGATGTTAACTATACTAATGTTATTTCATAAAGAGTTTAATTCTTCCGTTTATTGAATTTGAGGCCTCCTTTTAATTACTTTGGTGTTTCTTAAATATTAGACAATTATCCACATGGAGAAGAATCACTTTGGGTACTAGTAAAAGTGAAGATTTCATTTCCCCATTTAGAGCTGCCCCAATGATGGAGTCACGAATCTTTTTCAGGAAACAAGATTCCCTGGTGACTTTTATGCACAGTAAATGTTGACAATTATTCATCTAGATTGTACAATATTAGTAGCTATAAGGTATTTTATCCTTAAACAAAGTATTCATGTAATTTATTTGCAGTCACTGTAATTTTCTTATTACAGGAGTGCTAGGTCAGTTTATACTGGAGGAAGGAGAGAAAGGAGATTTAGGTGCTCCTTTAGATCAGGAAAGTGGCTTGTCTTCCTGGAACAGGAGCTTCTTGTCCCTTGTGGTGTATTTTGCCTAGATACTCTGGTCACAGAAGAACCATTCTATGTTCTGAAGTTACAACACCCATGGGGCTTCTTAAGCTCAAGTCTGCAAGATTCCATCTGTAGTACTCTGGATGTCTCCATATTTGGATGAAAAAAAATTTGAACTTTGCTTTCAAAATTTCATCTGAAATTTAGCATTTTGTTTAATTATTAATACAATTGACAAACCACAGTAGTGCTGGCAATGCCTAAGACTTCCACTAATAGAAATTAGAGATATTTTCATACCACAATATAGGTATGCAACGTATCCTTTATGCTTGTCATTACATTTAAATTATAGGAGTTATTAGATCCACTGCTGGATCTTGTTATTTCATGTGTTAATATGACAAATTTAAAAATATTTTTATAACTGTCAATGTAGTTGGTTTCCTTTTAAATCTCTGTTATTTTATGAGTTATAGTCATTGTTTTGAGAAGGGGTTTTAGTTTCTACTAGACTGACAGTGGAGTCCAGGGCCAGTTTAAGAATCTCTAGATTTTTTACTTGACTTGTGAATTTAGTTTGGGTCAATTGCTGAGTAAGTTTTTTTCTGAAAGTGGGACCTTGGCTTAATTGTTGGGCCCTTTGATTACTTAACAGATAAATGTTCACTTTCTAAAGGCTTTAGTATTTCTGGAAAGTTTACTTTTTTGAAGTCTCTTTTTCCCTAAGTGGAATTGCTCTTTTCTTGATTTTTACCATTATCTTGTTTGTTTGTTTTTTTTTCTTTTATTCCTTCTTCCCTTCTTTTCTTACTCTTTTTTCTCCCTCTTTACCTCCCACACTTTTCATGCCTACCCACTCTTTTCTTAATTTGTTCTTTTCATTTTTACTGAATAGTTAATACATGCAGACATTTACAAATTTAAATGATACAATGATGTCTACTGAATTGTGGGGGAAATAAATTAAAAACAATATCTCCTGCTAACCCAGAAAGCCTCTTCCCAAAGGTAAGAGAGAAAGAAAAGTTTTATTGTTAAGTAAGCATTAAATAAGAATGTGATACAAATCACAGGCAATCTGCTAAAGAAATTACAGATACAAAAAGAAGTCCCGCCATTTTATATAACTAAGCAGATAAATCCATTATATATATCTTTTCAGAACAATAACTAGTCCTCAAATAAAAGTACTTGATAATACTAATTGAATGCATATTTCACCATAAATTAACCAGGTAATTAGAATAACAGTCCTTTTTAGCGAATTGCCCTTATCCATAGGAAAATTAAGTTTCTTAGATCTTTATGGTGGCTATAGATTTGTAGCTTGGAGCCAGATGCCTACAGAAATTAGGCTTCTACCCTTCCACAGAAATTGGGAGATGGGGAGATGGGGTGTTATCTTCTTTGATAAGTACATTTCAAACAGATGGCTCTCATATCCTTGAGAAAGACGTACATGGGTTGAAAAACTGGTAAGCTTATTTGCATTAAGAAAATGATTTCCATATATTTCAAAGAGACAGAGAAAACAATAAGATTTCTAAAGTAAATGATGAAAGCAAAGGATGAGGGCATTCTCTTTCCTTTTTTGCCCCAGGGACATTAATTTTCCTTTAAAAGTTTATTATTTGTATTTATCTTTTCCCCAGAAACAAGTACTTTAAACATTTGTGTGTGTGTGTGTGTGTGTGTGTGTGTGTGTGTGTGTGTGTTTGTGTATTCTTTTAGAAGTGGTATCTATATCTACAAGTGTGGCTGTAACTGTGGGATAAATTCCTATCATGGTACCTATTCTATAAATGTCTTTTGAATCAGAACCTTTCCAGGCTCTATTTTCAAGATTCTGTTCTTAAGCATCTTCTAATTGTGTCAGCTGGAAAAAGATGCTGATGTGAAAATTGAATTATATTTTATTTGGCAGACTTTCTGAGGACTTGAGCCAGGAAGACAGTTTCTCAAATAGCTCTGAGGAAGTCAGGGAGCAGACAGGATATATAGTAGTTTTTTAAACACAAGTAGTCAGAATATCAAAAGATTGCTATTAATTATGGAATATTACACTGTCATAAAAGAATGAAATATTGCCATTTCCAGAAACATGGATGGACTTAGAGTTTATCATACTCTGAATGAAGTCAGACAGAGAAAGACAAATATTATATTACTTATATTTGGAATATTATTGGAATATTACAAAATAATACAAAAAATGAACTTATTTACAGTTCATTTGTAACAGAACTGAAATAGGCTCACAGACATAGAAACAAAGTTATGGCTAGGGGAAAGGGGAGGGGAGGGATAAATTAGGAGTATAGGATTAACAGATATACAACTACTATATATATACTAGATAAACAACAAGGGCTTACTGTATAGTACAGGGAACTATATTAAATACCTTGTAGTAACCTGTAATGGGAAAAAATTGGAATGATATATACAGTATCACTTTGCTGTATACCTGAAACTAACACAATATTAAATCAACTATACCTCAGTAAAAAACAAAACAAAACAAAAAATACTATTAATTAATGAAAAACCAGAGGGGGAGTTCCTCAGTGGTTAATGAAACTGACTAGCATCCATGAGGACGTAGGTTCAATCCCTGGCCTTGCTCAGTAGATTAAGAATCTGGCATTGTCATAAGCTGTTGTGTAGGTTGCAGACATGGCTCAGATCCTGGATTGCTGTGGCTGTGGTGTAGGCTGGCAGCTACAGCTCCGATTAGACTCCCAGCCTGGGAACCTCCATATGCTGTGGGTGAGGACCTAAAAAGCCAAAACAAACAAACAAACAAACAACAACAACAAAAACCAGTGGGAGTTTGGAATTATAGATGTAAATTATATATAGAATGCATAAACAACAATGTCCTACTGTATAGCACAGGGAAATTTATTCAACATCTTGTGATAAACTATAATGGAAAGGAATATAAAAGAATGGATCACTGTGCTGTATAGTAGAAATTAATACAACATTGTCAATCGACTATGCTTCAACTAAAAAAAAAGAAAGAAAAACCACACATTTCAAATTAATGAATTTAGTGCTCTTCGGTGAATGGGAAGATGCAGAAATCTTGGCTTATTGAAATCATTCCTTTGATATGCACCTTGTCTATCTATGATGGTATCCTGCTTTTCTCTTTCCTGAATCCCCTCAGGGTGAACAGTTTGGGGTGGCTGCAGTGGCTGATGGCTTGATGACTGCAACATTCTTTGTGTACTGATAGGGCAGAAGACATTCTTTGTCCACAGTGCTTCTTCTGGGTCATAAATTCAACCAGTGTTTTAGAAACATTTCATGACCAATCTTGTCCCGTGGTGCTGAAAGTTTATTCCTAGATCAGACAAAGATTCTGTTGATAAGCCAATGTATTAGTTGTGGGATCAGGCCCCATTGATAATTTAAATTCTCTGGATTGCTGTCTTATGATCCAGGAGATTGTTTCTATATTTCTTCTTTCCACATTTAGAGTTGCACTATTAAAATATTCCATGTAGAGTTATATATATGATCTACTATCTCAAGATGTTTAGCCATTATTAATTTTGGAGGCCAGATTATATATTAGGTAATGTAAGAAACAAAAATCTTATAAAACAGGATATAAGTAATATAGCCAGTAAAAATTTAATGAAGTCATAGTGCAGCAGAGAGTGGTGCAAGGCATAAATAATTTGAAAACAATAAGACAGAACAAATTGAAACAATAATTAGAACAACTAGTTGTAATCTGGTTGCAGTAAGCCATTAAGTTCACAGGAGCGCCTGCTGGAGAAGCCAAATTCTGGGATCGTATGGTAGAGAGAAAAAGATAAATGTTCCACCTTTGTTTAAAAAGGTACACTTTGTCAATTTGTTTTTTTTTTTTTTTTTTTTGTCTTTTTGTCTTTTGTTGTTGTTGCTATTTCTTGGGCCGCTCCCGTGGCATATGGAGGTTCCCAGGCTAGGGGTCGAATCGGAGCTGTAGCCACCGGCCTACGCCAGAGCCACAGTAACGTGGAATCCGAGCCGCGTCTGCAACCTACACCACAGCTCATGGCAACGCCAGATCCTTAACCCACTGAGCAAGGCCAGGGATTGAACCCTCAACCTCATGGTTCCTAGTCGGATTCGTTAACCACTGCGCCACGACGGGAACTCCTGTCAATTTGTTTTATGTTATGGTATAAGAAGAAAAGTTTTCTGGAGGATAAAGATTAAAGGCCAGTATATTGCAGAAAAATGCATAAAATTATAAATCATATTTATCAGTTCAGTCAGTCCCATGTAATTAATTCCTGTTGATGTGGTTGAAGTCATCAGGTTTTCCATTAGAGTTTTGTAATTTCTTTCTTAGTTCAGTGAGTGGTATGATCTAAATGTTACCAGAAACATACTTGTCAAAAGTTGTTTTGATGAATCTTCTTTAAGGTCTTCATTTTATAGAAGCTTCAGAATAAAACAGTGATGGTCTATTAACAATAAGACTTCAACAAGGCCTGAATAAACATAAAGATTTGCAATCTGGCTGGGTATATGAGGACTCTTTAATAAGATGATTTAGCAAGAAGTTAATCTATTTACATGGATTGGTAGAAAAAGTCCTCACAGGAATTTTAAGGTGAACAGAATTAAGGGGGACTAGCAGAACAAAATTAAAGTTACTCTTGTTTGGGACATTCATGTCAGTTTGATTAATCAGTAAATCAATGTGCTTTAGTTTCAGAGCTTATAAATACAGCTTTCTTATTAGCAGTGATTAAGATATTTTGTAGTACTTAACTGGGAGAAAAAATACTTTTGGTTCTAAGAGATTTACCTTAAAATTTTCTTTTAATTAAAGTTTGTTTCTATCTTAGGGACATCTTATTCCTAAGATCATATTTTCCTTTTTTAAAGGGAAGGCTAATATTGCTTCATTTCTTCAGTAATGAAATTGGAATTCCTAGCCCATGCTCATAAACGCTATGCTGTAGTATCTGCAGCAGGAGAAAAATAGACAATCTGGTTTGGAAACTAAATGTGGAGGAACCATGCTGAATACTAAGCTAAGAAATTTGAACTTGGGAGTTCCTATTGTGGCACAGTGGAAACGAATCTGACTAGTATCCATGAGGATGAGGGTTCAATCCCTGGTCTCTCTCAGTGGGTCAGGGATCTGGCATTGCAGTGAGCTGTGGTATAGGTTGCAGACACAACTTGGACCCCATGTGGCTGTGACATAGGCCGGTGGCTGTAACTCCAATTCAACCCCAACCTAGGAATGTCCATATGCCATAGGTCCGGCTCTAAAAATCAAAAAAAAAAAAAAAAGGAAAGAAATTTGAACTTTATTAAGTGAGGAATATTTCATTACAGAAGGAAGAAAATCAAATACATGTTATGGGAAGATTAATCAGTTGTGATGTGGAGACTACTTTGCAGGGCTAGATGACTGGAGCCAAGAAGAATCAAGAGATGCTTTTTTAAAAACATTTCTGTTAAGAGGTAATAAAGATAAAGACTAGGGCAGTTGAAATGGAAAGGGAAGGGATAGACATAAAGAAGGAAGAATGGACAGTTGTAGTGACTACAAAGGGTGAGAAAGGGGAATGGCTTGGATATCAAATAGACCTGTGCTTGGAAGAATGGTAACATCATAACCTCAATAGGAAGATAAGAACTGAATTGGGAGAAGGAAGAGCTGAAATGAAGCAAAGAGACAGCCAAAAATAATTATGAACTTCTGAGAGCTGATATGAAGCAAGGGAGACAGCCAAAAATAATTATGAGCTTCTGAGTGTCCAAATATATTTTTTGAGTTAGTCTTATGAGAAGAAATCATTTGAACACATGTAAATATGGTATGTGAACTGAAATAAACTATTTAACATTTCCATAACTATTTCTTAAAGAATATTAAATTTATTTCAAATATGGCAGGTTCTCTAGCCTATAGCTTTAAGTAGGGATGTCAAGGGTTCCCTCTTCATATAGCTGTAAATACAATTAGTACTCAGATTAACACCAAGCCTTTGGAATTGTATAATTCCATGTAAAGTGATCAATTACAGTTACTTTATTTCTGCCACATGTAGCACACTTTCCATTTTACATGTTCAATCTGTTGAACAAAGCACTTTGTCCAAAGTCGATTGGCACTTACTGGAGAGAAAGCCTGCGGATAAGCTTAGATCAAGAAATGTGAAGTAGCCTCAGTTACCAATCTCTTCCTGCCTTTAAAAACTTAGTAAAATATACTTTTTTTGTGTGTTTTGTCTTGTGAATTCCAGCTTCGATTTATAGAAATCTGTTTGTTCTCTAATAAATGTGTAGAGGGTGCAAAATTTTAGAGTTCTTTGTTTTTAGGATACAGTTTGATGCAATTTGTTTGGTGGTGTGGGTCCTGGTAGAACACCATGCTTTCCTCCTTAGGATGTTGATTACTGCTTTATCACAGAGAACATTGTACAGTGGCCATGCTATTCCTAGATTTTGGCATCTATAGCTTTTGTTAGTGGCAGGTGTTCCCCGCTAAGTTTAAGATTTAGGCATCTATCATTTACCAGCTTTATTTGCACATTTTTGTATTTATAGTAGATTTGGAAAGGCAAAAGAGGTGGCAGGCAATTATATTTTGAAACCTCATTAAGCTTCATGATATGAGTAGAATTTCAAAGCTTGTTTTCTCAGAACAGTTGAAAAGAAAGTCTTTTTAAAATCTAAACAGAAACTTTGGGTGAAAATAGTATTGACTCTGAAGAAATTATTGCCAACATATTAGTCTATATAATAAGTAGACTAATGTTTTAAAGAAATTGCAAAATATGTCATGGTTTCTTCCACAAATCTGGGGCTGTCTTCATGTGTGTACAACCTGTGCAGTTACATAGTGCCCCATGGTTAGAAGTATCTCATGTTTAGTTTAACTATCTGAAGTTGCTGTCTTGAAATTCTGAACACATTTTGAACAAAAGGTTCTGCTTTTTCATTTTGTATTGAGCACTACCAGCCCTCGCCTCCCACCTCCCTCTCCCAAATTATGTAGCTGGTCCTGCTTAAATCCCTTGGCTAATTTCAGATTAACTTGTATTCTGCTTAGTTCCTATCACCTGATCCCAGCTCACTTTTAACATGTGAAATCCAAGATAGAATTGCATTTAAAGTGAAGCCTGCTAATTTAGGTTGATTACTGACATCTAAGCAGTTTGCACTAAGTGCAAGTTATATGTTCACAAAATCTTAGGTTTTTAGCCACAAATGACCACTTGAAGCCAAATGAATAATTTAGCAGGCAGGATCCAAAAGAGCAAAGACTAAAAGCCCCAGAGCAAAGGGAAAAAAATGAAAAGCAATGAATAGACATGAGGTGCCTGCCAACAGTTTTTCTGACTCTTATCCAAGCCTACTATAAGCCAGTCAATTGGCATATGTCATATCCTGCAGATGGAAAAACAGCCTGTTCAAATGTACACAAGTGCAGATGCGTGCATCTTTCATGCAGCTGCTGGAGGTTACATTTGTTAAGCTGCCTGCAAGTAGCCATGAGTTTTGAAGAAGCGTATTTTCTTTGTGGGAGGTAGATTATCATTTGTTTGACATGGAAACCATGCTGTGTCTAATAGGCATAGTGGCTTCTTCAGTGCCTAGAATGAGTCTGACCTTAATTTTCTTCTTGCATTGCTTAGTCATGTGACTACTGGGTTAGTATATGTGGTCAGCCTATGGAGAGGGCAGGAGACCAGAGGCAGAGTCCTGGTGATAGATGAGGCAGGGTAATAAAGAGATTCAGCCATCAGGTGAGTGGTCCAAAGACTGAGAGAGTGTCAATTGAGATCAATGGATATCTTGATGAAAAACAGATGAGACATTGTACTGAGACACATGCTGAAGACAGTGAGAAGAGTCTGTTTTATTTGACATTTTCTCATATTGGAGAATTTCTAAGTTTTAATATTTCTAATTTAAATAAGGGGCATAAAAAGTTATAATAGGCTGTAATGTGTATGGTGTTTATGTTAACAGTTAATGAAAAGGTGAATGAAAAGAGCATACATAACCCCCTTGGGGCTTGGGGAGATTAATGAGGAAAGGGCAATAGACTGAGCATCATTTTCTCTCTGGTACATGACCTGTGGGCATGACTGGGGTCATGCAACGGCAGGAGCGGCTTGGGTTGGGAAGCACATGAGAGTTTTGCCCTGCTGCACATCCCTGTCACTGATCCTGATTAAAAGTGGATTTGGAGAAGAGGTCACCTTACCTCTAGCAAACAGACAACAATTTACCAAAGAGCCTCCTTGAAACCACTTCTGCTTAGAGAAAGGATCACATTCAATGCTAATGCAGATGTTCTATCAACAGTAGATCCTGGCACTGAAGGAATTTTTGCCCTCTTGGGGAAGCATAAATTACCTTGCCTTACTTTGAAGGTCTCCTTAACTGGGGATGTTGGGTGCTCTTCTCTTTTCATCAATTGTGAGAGTTTTCATTTTCTGTTGATTTATGTAATCACTGAGGATATTTTGATATTTCCTCACACCAAATCTTTAAATACGGAACTGGCAGACAGAGCCACAATTAAGTTAAACTGAACTTTAATAATTTCTCATCCGCACTACAGAAAAATAATCCTGTTCACTCTTGTCTAAATTATTTTCCATTGGCACCTGATATTTCTTCCCCATTAGCTTTCTTGATATGTGCCCCTGCTCGTCTCTTTCTAGCTAAGACGATCTTTCCAATCAGTGATTTTTGGCCTTCATATTCGGAAGGGAAAGGGAGAAAGAGTACTTATCATAATTTTGCTTGGCGGTCATAATGGTAAATGGGTGTTTTATTGGCCTCCTGATTAGAAAAGTCTGAAATGGAATCAGGTGATGGAATTTTTTCTTCAGGGCATTATGTATTGCTAAATTTAAAGTATGTAGTTTATATTCTTTAATAGCCTATCACACTGCACAAAATCAATATCTAATTGAAAAATAGTCTGGTTTTGTAGATGCATTATTTTAACATTAATTTCATTTTTAATGTTGTTCTGCATTCCATTTACTAAAGCAATGAGAGTATTGTTAACACAGAAAGGAACATATTAGACATCTGCAGTTTATAATAATATAAAAGCCAGTAGCCTTTTAAACTGTTCTATAATGATGAAAGCTAGATTTGGAGGACTGAATTTTTAAGTACTTTTGTAATCATTTTCTTATCACCTAGATGTTCTGCTGAATCATGAAACACAGTAGCAGTTTGGCTTCATTGCTGCCAATATGCATGGCACAAGAGCTTTTAGCAATCGCTTCTTTTCCTTCCGTTTTTTCTTCTCATTTCCTTTGTCCTCCTTCCCCGCTGCTGTCCTCCCAGTCCCTCTTCAATTTCCCTTTCATCCCTTCCCCTCTTTCCCTCCCCCTTTACTTCCTTTGCATTTCCCTCCTTTCCTTTTCTCCTTCTCTTCTCCTCTTTGTATTTCATGTGTTCTTGTTCCTTAAGATAATTAAAAATCTAAATCACATTTATTAAGCACTTAAGAAAATATAAGCTCTTTGATAAAATTTCCAAAAGAGTAAAGAATAGCATAAGGAATGATCTTTTTTGAGGGGGGGCACACCCATGGCATATGGAGGTTCCCAGGCTAGGGGTCAAGTTGGAGCTACAGCTGCCAGCCTATACCACAGCCACAGCAATGCAGGATCTGAGCTGCATCTGCGACCTACACCACAGCTCACAGCAAGCCATATCCTTAGCCCACTGAGTGAGGTTACGGATGGAACCTGCTACCTCATGGTTCCTAGTCAGATTCATTTCCACTGCACCACAATGGGAACTCCAGAAATGATCTTGTTTTAACATTTTTCTGACCAACTTGTGAGTAGGTCATTGTGTAACTAGTAAAGCAAAAAGGTCTTAATGGCAATAGTACAACAACAGTTGATTTTTCTATGGGTATTCTTCATTGGGCAAGGACATTAAGCCAGAGAACTGACGATTGCAGTTACGTTACACATCTACACTCTTATTTATTTATTTATTTATTTATTTATTTGCTTTTTAGGGCTGCACCCGTGGCATAGGGGTCTATTCAGAGCCTATGCCACAGTCACAGCAACTCCAGAGCCTTAACCCAAAGAGTGAGGCCAGGGATCAAACTTGCAACTTCATGGTTCCTAGTCAGATTCGTTTCTGCTGCGCCACAATGGGAACTCCTACACTCTTATTATGAACAAATAAAAGAGAAGGCTACAAAATGAAGCAACATGAATTAAACTGTGGAAGAGAATGTTATCTTTGATGGCCCTTACCGTCTCTTCTGTCAGAATTCTTTTTCTCAGCATGTCTGTTCCTCTTTTCCCACTGATACCCAGTATCTTGTATCCTAGCCATCCAAGTCTTGCTCCATGCCCCTCCACAGTGATTCACATTCTCTTGAGCTGCCTCTTTATTTAAACTAAGTTACCTTTTTTCTAATGATTTTTATTTTTTCCATTATAGCTGGTTTACAGTGTTCTGTCAATTATCTACTATATAGCAAGGTGATCCAGTCACACATACATGTATACATTCTTTTTTCTCACATTATCTTGCTCCATCATAAGTGACTAGATATAGTTCCCAGTGGTACACAGCAGGATCTCATTGCTTATCCATTCCCAAAGCAATAATTTGCATCTATTAACCCCAAATTCCCAATCCATCTCCTCCCCCTCCCCCTTGGTAACCACAAGTCTGTTCTCCATGTCCATGATTTTCTTTTTTGTGGAAAGGTTCATTTGCACCATATATTAGATTCCAGATATGTGATATCATATATTTGTCTTTCTCTTTCTGACTTACTTCACTTAGTATGAGAGTCTCTAGTTCCATCCATGTTCCTGCAAATGGCATTATTTTGTTCCTTTTTATGGCTGAGTAGTATTCCATTGTGTCTATATACCACTTCATCTTAATCCAATCATCCGTTGATGGACATTTAGTTTGTTTCCATGTCTTGGCTATTGTGAATAGAGCTGCAATGAACATGCGAATACATGTGTCTTTTTCAAGGGAAGTATTGTCTGGATATATGCCCAAGAGAGGGATTGCTGGGTCATTGCTGGTTCTCTGTATAGTTTTCTAAGGTACCTTCATACTGTTTTCCATAGTGGTTGTCCCAATTTACATTCCCACCAACAGTGCAGGAGGGTTCCCTTTTCTCCATGGCCTCTCCAGCATTTGTTATTTGTGGACTTATTAATGATGGCCATTCTGACTGGTGTGAAGTGGTATTTTCTATTTATTTTGATTTGCATTTTTCTAATAATCGGGGATGTTGAGCATTTTTTCATGTGCTTGTTGGCCGTCCATATATCTACTTTGGAGAAATGTCTCTTCAGGTCTTTTGCCCATTTTTCCATTGGATTATTGGCTTTTTTTGCTGTTGAGTTGTATAAGTTGTGTGTGAACTGGGTTATTTTTAACTAGTCATTAGGGAAAAGAACCTGATAAAGTAAGGCCTTGATGACTGATGATAGTTTAAAATTCCGTTCTCCCTCAGTGCTTTCTCCAAAGATACCTGCTAGTTTAGGGAAATAGTATTTTTAATCACAATCAATCAACCACTTTTGGTATAGATATAGGTACCAATGGTGGTTCTATAATGCAGGGGATGTTTTCCAAGAAACATTATAGACAGTAAAAAAAGTACAGCAAGTATGGAGGTACCAATACCTTCCACCTCTTACATGGGGGTTATCATTATGGTTCATCTAGTGAAATCAGCTAAGAAGGTCATGACAAAAGAATTTCATATCATGGAAAATAAAATGAAAACCAACTTCTAGAGCTGTCCATATTGTGCTGTCCAATATAACAGCCACTTGTCAACAGTAGCTATTTAAATTTAAAATTTTTCTGATCCCAATTAAATAGAATTAAATATTCATTTCCTCAGTTGTACTACCCACATTTTAAGTGTTTAATAGCTGTATGTAGCTAGTGGCTACTGTATTGGCCATTGTAGATATAAAAATTTTCATCATCAGGAACAGTTCTTTGGACAGAACTCTAGAGTGTACTTTGGAATGAGTAGAGTTTCATCCAATTTCTTATCAAGACTGAGATCTTTATGGAGAATCCAAAAGGATAATTTTGTGGCACTTATGGGATAATACATTCTCAATATGGATTTTCAAACACAATGACTCAAGCAAATTGTTTTTTTCCCTTAATCAGAGTTAACTAGAAAATTACTTACAGATGTTTAATTTCTATTAACTATGTATTTCTTAGCTCTTTTCATGCCAAGAGCATCTTTGGTTGTTGTAATTTCAAAATATTTAGAAATTACCTCCACAGTTTAAATTAACTGCTGTGGAGAGCATAAGGACCACATCAAGAGCATCTGAAGGATGGTATTATTGAGAAATTGTCACTACCTAGAAGTTATCTTCTCACTCGTCCTTTTTTAAGGGATTCTGAGGCAAACACGGCTTTTAGGGTTTTACAGTTTTAGAGTTTTACAACATGTGCTGCATTGGCTACTCTTTTTTTCTGTGCTCTACTATGCACAGTCCACCCATGAATCCAGTGCTTGTACTTAACCTCTTATTTCTCCCAAAGCACATAATTATAGACAGAAGTGGAAGGTGGAATCAAATAGAAATAGAGCACAAATGGGATTATTTATTTTATTCAGTTGCCCCCTCTACCATTTCTCTCCTTTATTGATGAATTACTTTCTTACAGAACTCCACAAACAACGACTGGCATAAACCTTGGACATGGCAGGAACCATTCAAACATTTGTTTAAATTTTGCAGATTTTTATTCGACTAGGTTGGCAATTGATTTGGACATAGAAGGTAGGACATACATGAAATTACTGAGACAAAAAAATTAACTCTACCTAAAATTTTTGGAGCATTTGTTATATTTTTAGTGACATTATTATGTATAAAATTATCTATTTCCTCCAAGTTCAGTGCAGGCAGAATGAGTTAATTATCATTGCTTATATATGTTTAGAATCTTCTTTTTACACCTGGTTTAAAAACAGACCATGAGTAGAAATTAAAAAAATGTGTAAATATATATTTCTAAATAGATAATCATAAATGCTTAACTTGCTCCTTCATTAAAATATACTGCCTTAGTAATAATCTGTTAAGATTTATTCAATATTATATTTAATATTATGGTGAAAACAACAGCTTATAGAAGGACTTATATTTCAGTTCTTTGAAACAGAGGTTTTGAAAATAGAAGAGTCCTTGAATGTTTATTTTTTATATAACCAGATAAAACTGAAGCAAACAATTCATGATGTGCTAAACTCTGACAGAAATATATCTAGGAGAAGAGGTACTACCTCAAGTGAAATGAATTAGATAATTGAAAATTTTATTGGTATTCTGATAAAACCACCAGCACAGTACTCATTGGGCTGTTGAAATGTTCTATACCTATAATTTAGAGAAAAAAATTTAAGGGAGTATATATGTATCTAATTTGTTTAATAAGCATGTTGATGTATTTCTAAAGTATTTTCTATTTTTCTGTTATATTAACTAATATACAACAGAATATGTTACATACATTTTGATTTTATATAGCTGAATATGTAGCTAACTTTGTGTAAGTTACACTAATTTACCAAAGTAATGTAAATAGTATTTGTTGATCACCTTGCTAATTTATAGTTTATTACTATATTTTTCCTTCTTTTACTTTTTTTTATATGTAAAGCTTCCATTCTTTAGATTATTGAAATGGAAAGCATTAAAGTAAAGGATATACCACACAAAAGAGAGCCTGTGAGTTCTCTCATAGCATTTTCTCTTGGTAACCATAAGGAGAAATTTTGTTCCATTTTTATCACTCACTCTGAAGATTGATAAAGTAATTGCTTGAGAAACATTGTTTATGCTGTGTGGTTATTATTTCTGCTGCTCCCAACTAGAAGCACTGCATGTGTTTTTGTGAAGAATGTGGGTACTTGATTACAATCATAGCTACATCTCTTTTGATAGGCAATTTCACTTTAGAGAATAGGTGTAAGACTTTTAGTGTTTTGAATGTAAATCGGATCAATCTCATCATAGAATATAGAATGTGTGAATGATGAATAGGTTTTATTGCATCATGTTGATTAAAATACAGAAAACTTTTTTTCAACCTTATTGGTTTGATTCTTTAGCCTGTTTAAGATTTCTTTTGTAACTTGCTACATAATTCTGGTAAAGCATGACCAAAGTCTTGCTTAGAAACTGAAATGTACTGGATGATTAATTAATCTTTAGGGAATGAATGACTATCTGATATACTTCTGTGTGATATATAGTATATTCTGTTCTAGCAAGTACAGCTTCCTTCATAGTTCTCTATGCTCTGATCATCATGAATAGATGGTAGTGTGTATAAAGGTAAAAATAATATTAGCAAGGAAACTGAGGTGGGAGCTATCACACCAAGTATTAAAGTATGTTATAAAGCTACATTAAATAAAATCCTGTATGATAGGTACAGTTTCTTTCTTTTCTTTTTTTTTTTTCAGGGCTGTGCCTGTGGCATGTGGAGGTTCCCAGGCTAGGGGTCTAATCAGAGCTGTAGCTTCTGGCCACAGCCACAGCCATGCAGGATCTGAGCTGTGTCTGCGATGTGCACCACACTTCAAGGCAACATTGGATCCTTAACCCTGCAAGAGCAGGGATCGGTCCTGCGTCCTCATGGGTTCTAGTTGGGTTCATTAACCACTGAGCCATGACGGGAACTCCCAGGTCCGAATTTTATTTTCCCCCTTCTACAAGTATTAAAATAAAGTCTTAGGCAGTTTAGACTACTTTCTCTAGTGTGAGTGAAGGGCCAAGATTAACCCTCGGTTTTCTGACTTCTAAGCTCACTGAAAATAAGGTGCCCTAGTACTTTTAGGTTGCATAGGTTACATGTCTTTATTTTTGTAAAGACACATATTAACCAAACATATTTGTAATGATTAAACCCAACATAGCGAAGTTAAAATCCTTCAAGCTAATTAATAAGCTTTAGGGTTTAATGAAAAAAAAAAAAGATCAGCAATGCTGATTTAAACTGCAACTACTCTATTAAAAGATTTAGTGCATTTTAAGTTATTCCCTGTATCATTTTTGGGCTGGCCAAGGGTCATATACACTTTTTATGTGTTAAAATACCAATGAGTTTCATGTAATTTTACAATTTGATCATTCTTTTGCAGGATCTGATTTTCCTATACTTCTATTCTATAGATTAATGCAACATATATTCTCTTTCTGATTGCACAGCCTTCTTCCCTGCTTTTTAGGTAGTTTTCTGTGTACTTTTAAATTTAAAGCAGCTGCTTTCTCTGTATTATTTTAGGGATAAAGAATCTGTCTCTTCCCTTTGGTTTGTTTCCAGGTTTCATAGTATTCTGCTTTTTGCTCCAAGTGTCAAATAGTATAACCCTGATGTCTGTTCAAATTGACCTGCCAAGATTTGGATAAGATTACCTCCAAACTTCCAATTCTAGGTTCTGCAAAACCAAAGCCCTTCCTGAGAATCCTGTGAGTTCTCTGGAACTTACATCTACTTTACCATTAACCATTAATATATATATTTTAGTCTTTTTAGGGACGCACCTGTGGCATAAAGAGGTTCCCAGACTAAGGGCAGCCGCTGGCCTATGCCACAGCTACAGCAATGCCAGATCTGAGCTGCGTCTATGACCTACACTACAGCTTAGTGCAACACAGGATCCTTAATCCATTGAGCGAGGGCAGGGATTGAACCTGCATCCTCGTGGTTACTAGTCAGATTCTTTTCCTCTGAGTCATGACAGGAACTCCACCATTAATCATCTTGATTCTGCATTCAATTGCCCAAAGTTAATGCTTGGTCAGTTTATTCTTAACATTCAATTCGTTTTATTTATATCACACATCCACATTGTAGTTATATTTTTACTTGATTATTTAGTTAAAATTAGTCAGTACCCCTGGGCTGTGAGCCCCATGATGAGGGAGGGGATGTTCTCTGTTTCACTACCAATTCCTAGCACAGTACCTGGCACACAATAGGCTATGAAAAGGGACTCAAATGTAAGAAAGGAATAACTGAGGAGGGCTGGAGTTTAGAGCACAGAAAGAGAAGTTAGCCTTGAAAAGAAATCAATGAGCTGGGGGAGAAAGAGGAAGGGAGAAGGAGAGATCTTCCTCAAGGATGGAGAAGAAGTAAAACATGGATGGAAAAACATTGAGATAGAAATAAGTGGAGAGGTTTACCAGATGGTTTCATCTCATTTTCCCCAGAGTAGTAGAAAGTGGGTGGAGTGGAGGTTTTATAAATTTGAGAATACAGAGGATGATAATGATATAGATAAATTTGCCTATAGCTAATGAGCTAGGTTTCAAACCCAGACTGATTGCTCCTAGGTCTTTTAATCCTTAGGATATATTACTTCCTAAAATGAAGCAATTCATAGAAGACAATGAAGTTAGGACTCCTACCTTTTTGAAAAAAATATTTTCTTAACAGCAAAGTTAGGGAGGTAAGTGTATATTGGGCGGAACCTAGAAAAAAGGGAAAATATATTTTATGTTCCATAGAGTAGGATCCTGAAAGTATAGCATCCTGTTTTTTGTCTTTCATGAAATTAATGCCCATGGAAACACACTGAAAGAATGTTTCAGCACACTGCTTTACTAGTTCAGAAGAAATAATAAATTTTTTTTTTAAGATGAGCTTTCTTTCTTTTATATAAACTAATTTATTGAGATATGTAAAAAGGCAGACATATTTAATGTATACGACTAGATCTGGGTAAGTTTACGCTTGTGAAACCATCACTACTGAAAAGGCCATTAACATATCCTTCACCACCCAAAGTTTCTTCCTACTCCCTTTATTATTATTGTTATTATTATTATTATTACTTTTATAATTACTAGTTTATGGTAACACTTAACATAAGGTCTTAGTAAATTTGCATGGATTTATTCAGTTTTCCCAGTATCATTTACTAAAGAGACTATATTTTCCACATTTTGTGTTTTTGGCACCGTTATTGAAAATCATTGACCATATAAGCATGGGCTTATTTTGAGGCTCCCTCCTCTGTTCTATTGGTCTATGTGGCAGCTTTTATGCCAGTATCATGCTATTTTGATTACCATAGGTTTGTAATATAGTTTGAAATCAGGAAGTTTGATACCAACAGGTTTGACCCTTTTCCTCAAGACTGTTGTGACTATTGGGGGTATTTTGTGGTTCCATATGAGTTGCAAGATTGTTTTTTTCTACTTCTTCGAAAAATGCCTTTGGAATTTTGGTAAGGATTCTATTGAATCAGTAGATTGCTTTGGGTTTTAGCATTCTTTTAGCAATATTAATTCTTCCAATCCATAGGCATGGAATAGCTTTCTATTGATTGGTCTTTTCTATTGTTTTTCTAGTTTGTTTCATTTATTTCTGTTTTCATCTTTATCATGTCCTTCCTTCTGTCAACTTTGGGCTTAGTTTGTTCTATTTCTAGTTTCTTGAGATATAGAGATAGGTTTATTTTGAGGAATCTTTGTTTTTTCTTCGTGTAGGCTTTTATTTCTATTAAATTCCCTTTTAGAACTGCTTTTGCTGCGTGTTTTAAGTTTTGGTGTGCTATGTTTCCATTTTCATTTGTTTGCAAGTTGTTTTAAATTTTTCCCTTGAATTCTTCTTTGACTCATAGGTTGTTCAGGAATGTTTTAAAATTTGACATGTATGTGGATTTTCCAATTTTCCTCCTCTTATGGACTTCTAGTTAATATCATATATCATGTGGGTAAAAAAGATACTTGATATGACCTTGATATTCTTAAATTTAAGACTAGATTTATGGCTTAACATATGATCTATCCTGGAGAATGTTCTCTGTACACACAAGAAGAATGTATATTCTGATGCTATTGGATGGCATGCTTTGTGTAGTTATAGTTGCGTAGTTTACGTCCAATGTTTTCTTATTTATTTTCTGTCTGGTTAAATTATCCATTGCTGAAAGTGCAGTGTTGAGGTTCCCAACTATTGTTATATTATTGTTTACTTCTCCTTTCAGATTTGTTAATATTTGCTTTATGGGATTTCCCTCCTGGTTCAGTGGGTTAAGGATCTGACATTGTTGCTGCAGTGGCTTGGGTTACTACTGTGATGTGGGTTTGATACCTGGCCTGGGAACTTGCACATTCCATGGGCATGGCCCCCCAAAATAGCTTTATGTATTTAGGTGCTCCAATATTGAGTGAATACATATTAATGATTTTATATTCTTTAAATTAATTGACCCCTTTATTATTACATAATGTCCCTCTTTGTCTCATGACAATTTTTGATTTAAAGCCTATTTTTTCTAATATAATTATAGCTACCTGTGTGCTCTTTTGCTTACCATTTTCATGGAATATCTTTTTCCATCCCTTCAATTTCCTTAAAGCTAATGTAAATCTCTTTTGGGCAACACATAGGTGTATTTACTTTTTTGTTTTCGTGTCTAGTCAGTCACTCTATCTTTTGAATGGAGAATTTAGTTCATTTACAACTAAAGTAATTATTGATAGATAGGGACTTATTATTGCCATTTCGTTAATTGTTTTCTGACTGTATTATAGTTCTTTCCTTTATCTCTTGATATTTTCTTTTGTGATTTGATGAGTTTTTATGGTTATATGCTTTGATTACTTTATCTTTTATGTACCTACCACAAGGTTTTTTTTCTTTATGATTACCATGTGGTTTGAATAACACATTTTATAGTTATAATAGTCTATTTTTGTTTTATGTTAGTTTTTGGGCTGTGCTCACAGCATATGAAAATTCCTGGGCCAGGGATTGAATCCATGCCACTGCAGTGACCTGAGCTGCTGGACTGAAGCCCACTGTACCACAAGAGAAATCCCAATATAACAGTCTATTTTGAACTGACAACAACTTCATTTTGATCATATGCAAAAACTGTACACTTTTATTCCCCCCTACATTCTATGTTATTGACATCATGGTTGCATTTTTCTATGTTATGTATCCATTAGGAAAATTTTGTAGCTAGAGTTATTTTTAATACTTTTATTTTTTAACTTTTATATTAAACTCTAAGTGATTTACCCACCATTATTACAATGTTAACATTATAGTTTTCTGAATTTAACTATATATTTACCAATGAGTTTTACATTTTCATATGTTTTTGCATTACTAATTAGCATCTTTTGTTTCTATCTGAAGATATCTCTTTTAGTATCCCTTGCAGTGCAGGTCTAGTTATGAGGAACTTCCTCAGCACCACTAGTCTACTGTTTAGTCGCTAGTGGATTTGTGGTTCATCAGCTATATTCTTCAGTACCAGGGTTTCTGTTTGGTTCTTTTCTAATGGTTTCTTTTTCTTAAACTTTTCATTTTATTCATGTACTGTTTTCCTGATTTTGTTGAGTTTTCTGTGTTCTTTCTTATCTAACTGAACCTCTTTAAGATGATTATTTTGAGTTCTTTTCCAGGCAATTAATCTCCATTTCTTTGGGAACAGCTACTGAAGTTTATTTTATTCCTTTGGTAATACCTTATTTCCATGATTCTTCATGTTCCTTGAAACCGTGTATTCCTGTCTTTACATTTGAAGAAGCAGTCCTTTCCTCCAATTTTACTGACTAGTTTCAGGGAGAAAGGTCTTCACCAGTCAGCTTGGACAGAGATAATGGGGATTTCTCAGATTCTTTTCCCGATCCAGAAGATCCAGCTGGATGCTGATATCTATGCTGTCTATGGGAATGAATTGTGCATTGTTTTCAGGGGATCATGGAGTGTTGGCTGCAGGAGGGGGCTGCACGAAGCACTGGGGGTTCACAGTGAGTAATAATGGGTCTGCAGGTAGGTGTCCTACTGGGTTCATGGACAGGGCTCTTGTTAGAGTCTGAATCCAGTTAGTAGGATCTGTTGCCGGTTGTTGAGATCCATGTATTGGTTGCTGTGAGCTCCTACCCCTTTTCTCTGCTCTTTGCTCTCCCCAGATTATTTAGGTGTTTCAATCTCCTCAATGTTCTGGTCTGGAGAGATGGAAATGGAACTCTTGGACAGCATCCCACAAGGCTGGGGAGCCAAGTGTTCACTTTGCTTTCACTTTTCCTAGTGGAAAGAATTGCAGGCCAAGGTTAATTTGTTTTGGTCTGCGCTGTGCTGCCTTGGGAGAGAGGTGACATGGGTAAAGGAAAACTGTTCTTTGCATCCTCTTCAGTGCTTCTATTCTTTAATTTTTTTTTTTTTACTTCACAGGGGTTCTGTAACCTCTCAATTGTACTTTCACAAAGGTATTATCATTCAGTATTTCTATTGGGGCTGTAAGGTATGGAACTTCCTACTTCATCATCTAACTTAATGTCCAGAAGAGATCTTTTTTTACGTTAGTAGTTATTGAATATCCAGTAATATTTCATAGAACATTCAAGTTATTTTTAAAAAAACCCTCACTTTTAATTGATTTAATGACAAAGTTAGTGGAAAATTTTAAATGATATGAATAGGAAGAGAGTGGATTTAGACAGAATCAAGAGGCCTTTATGTGGGCATCAGATGTCAGAGCAGGGAATAGTTTGAGTTTAGATGAACTCTAAGTATCTGAAAAGTCTTAAAGGTCAAGTAAGTAAAAATCCAAAGGCTAGAGAGTTTGAGGAATGGCCCTGGAAAGCAGAAACTGGAGTGAACTTATTCCTACAGTAGAGGCTGTTTTCTGACATGAAATAACAGCAGAAACACCTAAAATTTCTAGTTTATTTTTGTCATACTTATAAATGTTTAGATTTCAAATCTAAACATTTAATCAACTTTTCCTGTCATGACAATGCTGGAGACATGTTAACTGTTCCTATAACATCTTCTAATTGCATTTGAGCAATCAAAGAGTAATTCTGTTGTCCTCAGTGCCTCTTCTTAATGATAATATCACATTAGAGGGACATTTTCAAAAAGGCTTTAATTGGTCTAATTATTGTTATGAAACATTGGAGTGGAATGTTTATACTAAATTAGTGAGCCAAATAAGACATGGTAAAAAGGCAAATTACATAAGTTAGATTTCGATTTAAATGAATCCTTGACTGATGACCAAGCCCATGGTTAGGATTAGGGGTATCATCTCACCAAAAGAGATTATACATTGGCTAGAGAAAGTGTTAAATTTGGCATTTGTAAAATTATTTTTTTTCTTTTTTAAAAAAATTTTTCCATCTAAAGAGAAAACTGGATAGACTCAGTAGAAAAGTAGAGAAATGGGAAGAAAATAGAATCAGGAGAGGAAAATCTGTTCTGAATATTTTTAAGACATTTAAACGATTATCTATGAGGGCTAGTTTATATTTTATATAATATCTTATAATATGTGACCATTACACAGTACTGTTTTCTCTTTTTAAAGAAACTGTTTTAAAATTATTTTTCTTTCTATAATGATTTTCTCTTCCTAACTTTGCCTAGAACTGTAGCTTTTAAAATTTTATCCTGACTGCTTTAGATTCCCAAATATTTATCATAATGTAGTATAGTGTAATAATTGATATAAAATTATATCTATACACAGTATATACACATACTAAATATATACCTTTCTCTATATATGTAAATAGATATAAGATTGCATATTCTGAAGATCAGAGATTTTCACTATGTGTTCTTGTGTGTATAGATGCATGTGCACACACATTTTGAAGATCATTATATGATTTCATTTTATGTTAAAGGTTCTACAGAGAGCTTTTATTTGATACTAACTCTTTCTCTAATTACCACACTATGCCTAACCTTCAAAGGCTTCATCTCTTGGTGTATTTTAATAAAGGACCCTTAGAGCCTCATATCCTCTATCTTTTCTTCAAAGGCTGTATATTATCTTGACCTCTATTGCCTGAAGACTTATATCTAATGGAAATCTTAAAAACACTATGTGGCTCCAAGGGTGGGAAATAGCTGGAAGTTATAATCAACAGGAAGATGGAATTTTACTTTTAAAATCAATAATTAAAATTCAGAATTCCCTTTTATATGTTAGTGTTAAGGTTAATTAGAGTGTCTGATTTATAGTGAGGCATATGAAAACAATACTGAATTAGGTAGTATAGGGCCTAGATACTTGTCTGAATCTCACCATTTATTAGCTTAATGACCTTGAGCAAGACAGTCTCAGCCTCACTCACCATCAGTTAAAATGTGTGGTTAACAATATTTTTGCTGCCTACCTCTTTATAGTGTTGTCAGGATGAGATAATAAATGTGTAAATAATAAAGGGCTATATAAAAGTGACTATGGTAAAGAACAGCTAATATGTGTCAGGTACTTTATTAAGCATTCAAATCATTCTTACAGCAGTTTTATGAGATAAGCAATGGTAATATTCCAATTTCACAGATTAGGAAGGTGAAGCTCACAGTACGTAAGACACTTGAATTGAGTTCACACCATTTGTGAGTGGGAAGGGCAAGATTTGAATATAGGTTTTGCTGGTGTTAATATTGATGCTCATAATTTCACATTTTTTGTTATTCACCTGAATAGTAAGTGCTTCATAGAATTATGTATGAACTGGGTGAGGCAGTAACCAGTTCTCTATGATCACTTATGAATTCCAAATGTGAAAACAAAATAAATTTTTTTTCTTAAAAATAGAATACCATGGAGTTCTAAGCATCCACATGTGTTTTTCCTTTAGAATTTAATTGTCTTGGATCCACTCACAGTGACTGAAGAGGAAATAAGACCATCACTAGAGAAACGTCTTGAGGCCATTATCAGTGGGGCTGCTCTGCTGGCTGACTCTTCATGCACGAGGGATTTCCATCGGGAGCGCATTATCGCAGAATGCAATGCCATTCGCCAGGCTCTCCAGGACCTGCTTTCAGAGTACATGAACAATGTAGGTGACTGTTTTTCTCCTACTCCATACACTGGGTATGGGCTGAAGTTCTTTCTGTTTATAAAATGCAGTAAATTACAAATGAGTGCATGATTTTAAATGGACTAGCTTTTTGAGTTGGTCTACTTGGGTTGCTCCCAGAGTAACATCAAGGAGATAAGGAGTTTCTAGGTATGGAATTCAACCAGAAGATTATTCATATATGATTGTTGTGCCTGAGACTATCTAAGTATTAGCTGATGAAGGGAGTCAGGTTTGGAGAAAGGATACTGAAATTACACATCAATTTAAAGGATAAAAAGAAGACAAAGAAAAGGACAGATTGCTCTGGATTAGGTGGGCTACTGACAAAGTTAGAATTTAGATGGTGTTGGATAAAGTCAATGCCGTAGGGATCAGGGGCCATTTCTGAGGGTGTAAAGAGCTTTTTTAATTTGGATTGCTCTTAACCTTTTTCAAATGTGACATAATGTCAGATTTTTTGTGCTTTTGGCTATCTCTCAGGAATAGTAGAAATGCTGTCTAAATTTATACAAATGCAAAAACATTTATTTCAAGATTGTTTTGGCTTTATTTTATAAATATTTATTTGCGGTATATTAATTTCATATATAGCTCTATATCCATCTATAGTGTATCTATGACTAGTCTTACATTCAAATCTTAGTGGCATTTTTAAAAGAAGAAAGTCTTGAAGACATTGTCAACTATATATTGACTATGAATATTGACTTCTTAAATAACAGAGGTAAACAAAAATTTTATAAGAGGAATATTTTGTTCATCAGCTTTATTATAAATAGAACATTTCAAGAGTTATGAAGGTATATTTTAAAATCATTAGTTATAAAGCAAGTGATATTTTTAGGTGTGAGATTGATGATTTAGAATTGTTCAGTATAAGTAATTTATGAAATAATTGAAATGTGCTAAAATTAGTGAGTTTTAAGTCTACTTCAACGTATTTGATGTATCTCTGTATTCTTAATATTTGATGACTTTGGCTCCTGACCAAAAACCTCTTGCCTATCAAGAAATCAAGTTGTAGAGCAGATTTTGTTAAAGCAAGGAACATATTAGTAATGTCACATCCTGCTTCTGAAGCTGGACTATCGTCATTTTTAGCACATAATATATTCTTAGTTAAAGATTTTTAAAGAGAATTCATCAGTCACAAGAAACTCAGAAGAGAGTATTGTAATGAAATACCTTCTCCTCCAATCTGTAAACTATTAAAATTATTATTCTCAGCTTTGTAGATAAAATATAGTAAAGTTACATTTAAGTTTATTTTATCTATAAATTATAAAATTATATAAATTTACTTTATTAAGTATAGATAAAGCTATTCTATTCTTTTAAATACAAACACAATAGATGTACATACACACACTCACTCACACCATAGGCAATGGCTACATAATTGTGGAGTCCAGTGCAAAATGAAAATGTTAGGCCTACTCAAAAGCAGGGGGAAAAAAGAATTTTTTTTTTCACAGTCTTTATCGACCTAAGAAAGGGTCGATATTTTATTTGCTATTTAATGTTAGGTTCTTTAGGGCATAGGGATGCTTCTAGGTGCATGTAAACCCTCACAGATGTCTGTGGCCTTGCCCCAGGAGCCCCACTCACCATGGCCCCCACTAGGAGTAGAGGGTGGCAGCAGTTGATGGGTGGGGGAGCAGGTGGCTGAGGATCTATTCCTGGGAGGCACTGAGGGACAGGACTATATGTAAATCTAGGGGTCTAGGGCATATGCTCTATTGCCCCATCAGACTTTGCTTATCTACAAAAATTCAAAGATAAGATTGTTAAGAATTTTGAAATTCTGGTAGCAGAGCATTAAAAGCCAAGCACAGGGCTCCTTTCTGAGCATGGGGACCCTGTGCCCAGTGACAGGCCACTAAAGCAGGTCCTGTACATAATAAACATATATCACATAAGAATAGTGGTGATCTCACATCTTTATTCAACTTTAGGTTAAAAATTATTCATACAAAGGGTGAAGTTTTGGAAGCATTCTTTCTTGCATGCAATCATTAAGAAGATGCATTGCCTCCAGAAATTTATAAAAAATAATAAAGCCACCTAAAAGTCGGTCTGCTTTTTACTATAGCCACGCACCAGCAATTGTCAAAGTCATTGATAATATGTTTTTCACAAATTCATTTTTTTCTCTAGGTCCTACGTAATTGCTGTGGTTATTGCTGAGTTTTAATAATATGCATGCGTGTGATTCAAATTAGCACTTTATGATTATCTTTTAATAAACTATGTTCTTTATGGATTTAAACAGCAGATTCAGGTAAACAGTGATGACATGGTGATTGTAAAGACAAAGAACTAGAAATAGTCACTTTAATTCTATCATTTTATGTGATCACTTGGAATTTTTATTTGATTTTAAAAATTATAACAAGAAATGGTGTGAATTGCAGTGTGCAATATTTTTGTTAAGTAAATGAAAATTTCATACATGCAAAATTCACATATGAAATATTTCATTGAATTTGAATAGTAACTTTGAAACTTGTTTTCCTTCTGAAAATAGCCAGTTTCTTTAAAGTTATAGAACAAATCGGGAAAATAATGGTTTTTACTGAAAAGTAATTTTGTCATAGAGAAGGGAGGTACTTAAAAGTATTACTCCAGGTATCACATATGCAAGGAAGGCACGGAAAATATGTAAGCATTTTTCTATATCCTACTGCTGTTTTGCTTAATGAGTTTTTAATCTAATATTCAGTTTCAAGGCCCATTTGTCAAGTACACAAAACTTATTTATGTTACTAATATCCTTCTGTTAGATATTTTGGTTTCAAAAAAAGGTAAGTTCTGTGTTAGAAGAGTGAAGTGGAGAGAGACTTTCATCTATAATATCCAAACAATTGAGGCCAAAGGTAAGTAGCTTTTTTAAAAACTTGTGCAGATACTTATCTTTATTTTAATTTTTTAAGGGTAGGCTTAATTGTAGGCATTCAGATGTTTCTCACTTATTTAATTGATTAGATTGCACTGTTCTTCATGCCTGATGGAGGCTTTCTTCTTCCTTCCTCATTCATCCATATTTCTTCTTCTCCCCTCTGTTAATGGAGCACCATGGAGCACAGACACTCCCTGAAATATCTCTCCTTCGTGGCACTTTCCCCTTTATAGCCCTCATCCCATGTGGGATTCCTGCATTTACTTACCTGCCTTCTCCACCTATCAGAAAGTTCTAGGAGAGTGAGGTCTGTGTCCCAGGCCTTTACCACAAAACCTGTAAGGTAGCAGGTACTCAGGAATTAGTTTGGATACAGGTAAATTGAAATAGTGCTTTCTTCTTAGTTTTTAAAATTAAAATGACAATGTGCCTGAAGTAATTAATTTGTATTTTTGTATTATACCTATGTGATAACTGTGGAGAAAATGTAGGGAGAGTTAATGGTGAGAACAGGAGCACAGGAAAGAACAAGCACAGAGGTGAGAAAGCTTGTTCTTTGGGTGATCTAAGGATATTAATATATTCCTTTTTCCTAGGAGATAATTTAAATACTTATTGAGGAAACCATTTTTTTTTTCAGGGAGTGAAAGACTTATTTTGTGTGTGGGTAATGTCTGGTGATCTGCCCTTAAATTGGTGTAGAGATGAGCGTGGGGGAGCTAAATTTGTGCAGTGGTGGTCCACATGATTAGAAACCCATTTATATGCCCCATATATTAACATTTCATTGATAAGTACAACCTATTAATAAAGAAAAGTGTGCATTTACAACATTATGAAAAGGCACTTCAAAAGCAGTGTAATAGTTCCTTTTATATAAAAGTGCAGAATTTTTGGCCTAATAGGAGTATCTACCAAGCCAATGAATATTGGAATTAAATAGCAGAAACCAATGTGGAAAGACTGTGGGATATATTATCAGAACCATTTCCAGGTTTATTTTTACTCTAGGTTTCTATCCCAAGTAATGCTTCTCTATAGCTGTTTTGTTGGCTTTAATGAAAGGGAATGTACTTTCCTGAACTAGCCAACTCAAACCTTTTTCAGAGTTTGCTCAAAGATTTTACAACTCTCATACTTAAATCCTGAACTTTCTAGTTTAAGGAATGCCGCCGTATCTCTTTACTGGGCCTGATTTGCTTTTCGAATTAGTTCTTAGAGCTTTTGTTATTGAGCTATGTTGATAGAGTAAATGCTTAATGATAATTCAGATGCAATAAAGATAACCAAGAGAAGTTAAAGCAAGATTACCACTCATCATGACCTGTGCTCTCTTATGTGAATGTGACTTCAAGGCTTCAAATTTTGCAAGTTATTGAGTCCAGAGCAATTCAGCAAATAGATGTAGTTTATGTTTTTCTCAGGCTCAGTTCACATGACCAGTTTGAGTCTAAATAACTTTATTTTCTTAAACAGATCAGCAAGTCTCAATCCTTTTTTGACTGAAGCTCTATGTTCAATAAGTTCAATGTCTTGTCACAACAGTAAGAAATTAGGAGGATGGAGTCCCCACGGGTCCATAACAAAACAGATAACCACTTAATGGTATTAATGATTATGTATGTTTTCTCTAATATTTTGTTTTTAAATATATATATGTGTGTGTGTGTGTGTGTGTGTGTGTGTGTGTGTGTGTGTGTGTGTGTGTGTGTGTATAGTCTATTGTTCCTGTAACAAATTGCCGTAACTTAGTGGTTTAAAACCAACAATAATTATTTTATGGATGTGCAAGTCAGAAGTCTGACATAGGTCCCAGTGGGTTGCAAATGAGTGTCAGCAGATGCAGTCTTTTCTGGAGACTGTAGGAAGGAATCTCTTTCTTTGCCTTTTCCAGCTTCTGGAGGTCACCCACATTCTTCTGTACAGTGCCTTCTTTCTCTATCTTCAAAGACAGCAATGTCACATTTCTCTAACCTTGCTTCTGTCCTCACATCTCTCTCTCTGCTCACAGCCAGGAAAGATTCTCCACTTTTTTAGGACTTGTGATTAGGTAGAGCCCACCAGTATTATTCAGGATAACCATCCCGTAAGATAGTTATGGCTCTTAACCTTAATTACTTCTGCAAAGTTCCTTTTGCCACATAACATAACGTAGTCACAGGTTTTGGGAATTAGGAAATAGACATCTTTGGGAGGCTCACGGTCATATTCTTAGTACTTGTTTCCTCTAGAATCCTTACCAATCCTTATGTTTTAAAGCCATTACAGTTACTATCCCTTACTTACTTTATGCTCTATGCAGGCAGATCCCATGTATGTTTTATTTACTGTTTTACCCCAAGTCTGAGGCACATTGCCTGGCATTTTAGAAAAGGCTAAATTGTATTTTTGAATGAAAGAATGAATAACATTATTGCATATTGTATATACCATGTAATGGAGAAAAGGCTGCTCTGACATTAAATGGAATGTTTCAGACATCTACTAAATTTGTATCATAGACTGCCTGTTATAAAAGGTCTTATTTTGTAAAGTATAAGTCTCTTCTAAAAAAATCAATGTGAATATACAGAAACAAAATTTTCTTATCATAGGCTCTGCATTTGGATCCATATCTTGCTATATTTCAAAACAGGATGTTATTCATTAAAAAAAAAGTCCAGAGAACATTCAGAATCAGAGAAAAGTCTTGTCTTTTAAAACTTAGAAGTATATTTTCCTAAGATGTTTCTGTTGATTTTATTGTATCTCCAGGATTGGTTAGGTCTAGTTTATCTTCTTGATATACAACAAAATTAAGGAATTGCTCATGTAGATGGGGTGGAACGTGGAGGCTCTCTGAAGAAGGATGTGTCTTAGAAGGAAATCACTTATTTTAAAATGGTGGTTGTTCTATAATTGGTGAAAATAGAGTTGGAGGGGGGTGGCCATCATGCTTGAGTACTAAAAACCAGCAGGCTTGAATGTTTTTCTGAGGGTGAATTGAAATGATGTTGTTGTTCGGATATGTTGTTGAAGAGAGAGGATCTTCAGGTGATGTAGAATTATTATTGTAGTTAACACTCAGATTGGAACTTTACTATAGAGGGATATTAGAGAGGTGAACAAAGAGATGGCACTGCTAGAAGAAATGAGTTAGGCCTGAGCTTCATGAAGGGATCAGTTTGCATTTATAGACTCCACCTGCCCAGTATTTTCTTCTTTTGGTGTTGTATGTGAAAGTGTATTGTTGGTTCTTATTATGTATTTGTTGAGTGAATTATATGTTTGTTGAGTGAATAAATAAGCAAATGGATTGGCTTTTGTTAGTCAAAGACCAATTTCATTTGTATGTCTTGGGTTTAATGCATTCCCAGTCTTGGAAAATTATAAAGATTCAATAAAGCCAACAAGGAGATGTTATGGGTTTTTTTCTTGCATACGCGGCCTCCACCTCTCTCCTGAAAATCCATTTTGAAATTAATTTCAGTCTTATTTCTCATGATGATGAGGTAAAGCAGTTATGATGATCTATATGCAATGACTCTGACTACTGAGACAGGTTAGAATTAAAATTCTAAAAATGTACAGGCAGCTTCCAAATCTATTTCCTCTTCTTCTTTCCTTCCTTCCTTTCCTCCCTCCCTCCTCCTCTTTGTTACCTCTCTTCCTCCCTCCTTCCTTCATTTCTTCCTCCCTCCTTCCTTCCTTCCTCCCTCCCTCCTTTCCTTCCTTCCTCCCTTCTTTTCCTCATGGAATGCATATTAGAATTGGACCATTGCTGAATTCAGTACACTGTATTAGATGCTTTACATTTTTATATTATTAAATTTTTCCATTACGCTGTAGTGGTGGCCAGTTTGTGAGTGGTTGATTATGTGGAGACTGCATGTTTCAGTTTATAGATATCTGAATTTTACAACCTCAGCTAATGAAGAAAAGGAGGAAGAGAAGCAAATAATATCCTATACAGATTTGTATACTAGTAGATATGCCAAAATCAGAGAGATGAGCCAAGTTCAGATTATAACATGAGATTGAAATCCAAGAAGATATAAAGGAATTGTCAAAATCAAGGAGACTGGAAACAGTTGTTGAAGTGGGGATGAAGGAGCCAAGAAGTCAACAATTAGGGAGCAGGGAAAAATAATAAATGGCAGGGGTTCGGTTAAATGGGCAAAAATTGGTTTTGTCTTCCTTGCTTTCTTTTTTTTGTGCCTGTTTTAAGGACTAGATAGTGGGCAGGTATCTAGTCTATGAACTCTTTTGGAGATAAAGTAGTATTATTGTTTCAGCTGCTTTGGGGGTCTAGTCTTATTCCTCTCCTAGAGGTTCCTGAGTTCCTTGGGTGACTGATTGTTAAATAATTACTGAGTCTTTCTTGACAGGCTAAGTTTGGAGTTATCTAAATCTGGAGAATAATGATCACTTTGGGATTTAAGAGGAGCTTACGCAGTGCTCACTGGGGAAAAGGTGGCATCTGGATTCCTCTGTTGAGGGAATGAACTCTTCTCACAGATCTCCTCTTTGTGCTCTCATGTTCTAATCTCTTTTAAAAGTTAATACAGAGCCCTATAGAAGTACAAGCTACTTCATATCATGATTTCGAAATTGATAAGAAAAGCTAAAATAACAAAGGTAGACAGCTATAACTACTTTCTAAAAAGGGGAGGGGGACTAGCCAGAGCACAGAAACAGAAAAAGATAATTTGTGTAATATAAAAAATGACTAGAAAGTAGTAGAAAATATCCTAAAGTGGCAAGACTTAGATTCCATGCAGAGAAAAATACACAAAGTCCCTCGAGGTTATATCCTCTAGGCCAGAGAGCCTGAAAGCTGAGTCCTTTGGTTTCATCTTTTCCTTCCAGCAGAGACAGCCATGATTTCTAATACTTGTGAGGCAGTTTAGTTATTCACCTGTGGAGTGTTTCAACTGACCTTCTCCCAAGAAATGGGTTCCTTTACCCCTCAGTGTTCAGGTACTGCTCATATAGTTCTTGAAAATTTTTGCTATATGTTTTTAAACATTGGATTTCACTAAAAGTTCCTTGTTACATAAAAAGAGAGATGGGTTAAATGATGGAAATGACAGGAATAAAGTAGCACACAGTGTTAATTGAAACTTGGACGAAAGATCAGGATAGCCGATCGCTAGGAGATGATGTCACAATGAAGAGGATCTTTATCTTAGATCAGATACCCTAGAGATCAAAGTTGGCATGAAGGTTTATTGATATATTCTCTTGGCAATTATATATGTAAAGAAGTAAAGAAGGCAGGATTGGACAGAGGGAGGTGACTTACAGTAGAAGTCTTAACCATCCTATGGGGAGCTGTGGAGCTAGGCTGGCCTTTTATACTGGTCTCAAAATGAGACAGGGGAGAATCTTTTTATCCTTACAGCTGTCAGTCATTACTGGTAGGCCGCCCCTGGGAGCAGTATAACCTTGGACAAGGCAGTTCCCTACAGCTGAAAGACAGGTCCTGGGTAGGGACAGAGCTATGAGCCATCAGAAGTTGATATTTCTAGTTGAAAAAGAGATCTGAGTGAAACACCACAGAATCCACTATAACAGTTAATTGAAAAAATAAAAAGGTGTGGTTTTTTTTTTTTTTTTTTTGGCCTTGAACAATGGGATATTATCCTGTGCTAGCTACTATGGGGAGGATATTTGACCTTCTATAGTGTATAATTTGCTATTGACAATGTTTAAGAAGTTATTAGGGTAACCATATAACTTTTCATCCAAATCAGAATACTTTTGAGAGACAAAGGTGAGACAATTAATTAACAGGCCTCAATTGATATACAAAAAGCATAATTTAGGACTGTCCTAAGCAGACCTAGATACATGGTCACCTAGAGACTGTATGTATGACTGTATATGTATTATAGAATTTAACATATTTTATTAACAGATTTTGTATTGACCATAAAATACAGCTAAAATATGAAGATTGAGTTAAACTTGTATTAGTGTTGTTGTAGTTTCTAGTCACATAATTCTTCTAGAGACATTCTGCTAAGTCATGATTTCAGAGTCTGAACAATCTCATGGTTGTCAAGGGGAATCAGAGAAATAAGCAAGTAAGTGAAATAGAGCCCAGTAAGAGCTATAATAGTCGTTGCTAAATCCAATGAGAGCATCAAGTAGGAATTGGTTAATTACTTTGGGATTGAACAAGGAAGGGATCACAGAGGAGAAAGCTTTATACTGGCTTTTAAAACATGGGAAGGTAGGAATTCCAGAAAGGGGTAACAGCCTGTGCAAAGGCACAGAAGCAGGAATCAGCAAAGTTCATTTTGTGTGGGGAATATAAACAGTTCACTTTGATTGAAATGAAAGGGAAAGAAGGAAAAATGGGATGTGAGATTAAGTACTGACCATGAATTTACAAATAGGTTTCTTTCAAATATTTGCTTTCAAAACAGACCAGATTTCAGTTTTAATCTATCTTTCTGTAATGCTTTCAATTGTGAGCCAATGATAATATTACCTTAGTAGGTTTTTCTTTATAGATCAATTTCCATTTGTGATATTGTGATTTATAACAAGAAATATATATTTGGTCTTTGTCCTGTTTCTGGCACAGAACTCCTAAAACCCTTGGAATTTCCTAAGTGATGAGAACAGTAAAGAGGTCTTTTGTTATGTTAATGAGGTAACATTTGGAACTAAGAATGGGGGCTAATTGCCAGTAGAACCAACCATATAATTAGAGGATTGGAAGGGAGGGGAGAGGAACTGGAGGTTGAGTTCCATCACCAATAGTCAATGATTTAATCAACCAGTCATGCCTCTGTAATGAAGCCCCTATTAAACTGCAAAAGGATGGGGTTCAGACGGTTTCTGGTTTGATGAGGTCTTGGACACAGTGGTTCACATGGGCATGGAAGCTCTGAATCCCTTGCCCTATTACCTCTTCCATCTGTCTGTTCTTGAGTTATAGTCTTGTATAATAACGGGTCATCTAGTAAGTAAAGTGTTTCTCTGATTCCTGTGAGTCACTCTACCAGTTAGTTGAATTTGAGAAGGAGGTGGTGGGAACCTGTGATTTACAGTCAGTTGGTCAGAAGTGTAGGTACTTGCTAATGGTGTTGAAGTGAGATAGGTTGAAAGAGGTAGTTTTGTTGGACTGCAGTCTTACTTGTGGAATCTGATGTATGAGGTCGATAGTATAGATAATGTAGGTAGATGGTGTCAGGATTAAGCTGAATTGTAGGACACCCAGCTGGTGTTCTCCGAATTGCTTGCATCCTCCCATACCCTGCCACATTGAAATTAGTACTAGAACCTTTAACTGTTGGAACATATTCAGGATTTCCTCAGGAATTTGTGGTAGTTTCTGAGTCAAAAGTTATCATACCATTGTGATATGACTTTAGGATCAAAGGTCATTTCGTGGCTTTATTTTGTGCTAAGGTAGGTTTATCAGGGTCAGACACAGACATCAGCGTAGCTGATTTGCCTGGTTATTGATTACACTTAATAATTTTTTTTTCTTTTTATGGCCACATCTGTGTCATATGGAAGTTCCCAGGCTAGGGGCTGAATCAGAGCTGAAGGTGAAGCCTACATCACAGCCACGGTGATACCAGATCTGAACTGCATCTGTGATCTATACTGCAGCTACAGCAACACTGGACCCTTAACCTGCTGAATGAGGCTAGGGATCAAACCTGCAACCTCACGGAGAAAACTTTGTGTCCTTAGCCCACTGATCCACAATAGGAACTCCTATACTTAAAAATTAAGAAAGGCTATTAGCGATCTATAAGGTGCCCCATAATATTTGGGTACCTTTATTTAAAAACAGAAATTTTAATGTGTTTTAAAGTCTTGTAACCATAATGAAAGAGCTTATTGAATTTTTTACATGACTTTATTTGCTTGTTTTCTTCTGGTAGATAAATTGAAACTAGATTTGACTCAGTGTTTTCCTTTAGAGATAGCTATCACAGTTTGTATCTGAGAAACTCTACTAAGGTTGTTAACTGAAACAACTTTATTGCTCAGTTAGTTGTTTGCTTTAGTGTCCCAGAGCAGCTTTCAACTATTTTAGTTTGACACGCCAACAAACTTGAAGTGAATTTCTAGTATCATAGTGGCTATGGATTATGAGTATGATTCAGTCTGAAGGCACTGTACCTCATTTGAAAAGTACTTTTCTTTTAGTAACATATGGCAGGGATATCTCTATTAGGAGTTTTATCTCCCTGTAAAAAGTTGATTCCTGTCTATGGTAGACACGATAACGGCCCCTAACAGATTTCCAGTTTCATCCCTGGAACCTGTGAGTACTTTATATGGTACAAGGGATTTTGCAGATGTAATTCAGGACACGTATTTGAGATGGAGAGATTTTACTGTATCAAATGGGTAGGCTTAATCTAATCAAATAAATCCTTAAAACTAGAGAATCTTTCTTGGCTAGATCAGAGAAAAGGTGTGATAGAAGAAGGATGAGAGATTCAAGCATGAACGAGAGTCAGTTCACCACTGATAGCTTTAATATTGGAGGGAAGAGGCTGTGAGCCAAGGAATGTGGGTGGCTTCAAATCCTGGGAATGGCCCTCAGCTGACATCTAGCAAAAAAACAGGGATCTTAGTCTTACAGTTACAAGGACTGCATCTTCCAATAACCTGAATGGACAAGTAAGCAGATTTCCCCCTAGAGCCTAATGAAAGTGACACAGCCTTGCTGACACCTTGATTTTAGCCGAATTTTATACTTCTGACTTTATAACTATAAGATAATAAGTTGTGTTAAGTCATTAAGTGAGTGGTAATTTGTTATAGTAGCGATCATATAAACTACGTGAGCAACTTCGAAATATTATGTTAAAGGAATTGCTGCAATTGTGTACTAAACAAACAGATATATTAAATATGAATTGTATATTTGAATCTCAGGAAATTACTTTTATAGAAAATACTGATTTTGAATGTGCTTATTTATCTCACATATACTTAACATAAAGTAATGAAAATGCCTGAAAATCGTGTAATGATATAAACACCATGAACTGCTGTAGGCTATACAATGGAAAGTGTGATTTAATTTATTTTTTTATTTTATTTTTTTTTTGTCTTTTGTTGTTGTTGTTGCTATTTCTTGGGCTGCTCCCTCGGCATTATTGTTGTTGTTGTTGTTGTTGCCATTTCTTGGGCCGCTCCCGCGGCATATGGAGGTTCCCAGGCTAGGGGTCCAATCGGAGCTGTAGACACCGGCCTACGCCAGAGCCACAGCAACGCAGGATCCGAGCCGCATCTGCAACCTACACCACAGCTCACGGCAACGCCGGATCCTTAACCCACTGAGCAAGGCCAGGGATCGAACCCGCAACCTCATGGTTCCTAGTCGGATTCGTTAACCACTGCGCCACGACGGGAACTCCTATTTTTGAGTCAGTGTTTTCTAATAGAAATATTATGCAAACTAGAATAACATGTGAGTTACATATATAATTTAAAATTTTCTAGTAGTCACATAAATAAAAGAAATAGGTGAAATTAATTTGAATGATATATTTTATTTAGTTCAATATATGCAAAATATTTCAACATATAATCAACATAAACATTATCAGTGAGATAATTTGCATTCCTTTTTTAGTACTAAGTCTTTGAAATCTGGCATGTATTTCACATATACACTACATCTGGATTAGTCACGCTTGAAGTGTTCAATAGCCACATGTGGCTACCATATTGGACAGCACAGCTCTATACAGAAATGTCTTCACCACCACAGTTTTTGATGCTTGATCACGTCTGTGTTCCTGCAGCTTTAATAATGCTACTGCTAGGAAAGGTAGCAAAAGAAAAGAGACACAGGACACTTAGGTGAGGGAGACCAAGAGTTACCTCATCATGCTGTCATTTCTGATGTTAACCAGTAAAATGGGCAACTGTCATTTTATAGTAGCATATGGAGAAAAACAAAGCTTTCATATGTGGTAGATTGTATTTTCCCCAAATGGCCACAATTATATCTCCTATTTTGCATATTCTTTGGTATTATCCTTGTCTCTCCTCCATCATTTGTTGAAGTTTAATATCCTTCTTCTTGAAACTAGGCTTATCTTAATGACATTTGACCCATTAAATGTGATGGACATAATGTTCTGAAACTTCTGAGGCTATGTGATAAAAGGATTTTAAGAGGAATCCCCCTTGTGTCTCAGTGGGTTAAGAACCTGACATAGTGTCTGTGAGGAAGGGGGTTCAATCCCTGGCCCCACTCAGTGGGTTAAGGATTGGACATTGCCACAAGCTGCAGCGTAGTTCACAGATGCAGCCTGGGTCTGGAATTGTTGTGGCTGTGGCTTGGCTAGCAGTGCAGCTCCAATTCAGCTCCTAGCCTGGGGACTTCATATGCTGCAGGTACAGCCCCCCCCACCCCCCACCCCCCGCCAAAAAAGGAAAAATACTTTAGGAGCCTGAGTCTTTTGGAATGCTCAGTATTGGAACCCCCCTCTCAGAATGCACTTGCTATATTATAGGAAGCCTAGCCCACATGGAGAGGTCACAACCACGTAGGTGATCTGGTTGATAACCTCAGCTGAGTTCCCAGATCAGCTTCCAGTCCTTTCAGTGTGCCATCTTGGATGTCTAGCCCATTCGGACCTTCTTGTGTCTGCAGCTACAGCTGAACATTGACTGTAGCTGCATTGAGACCTGATGTGTGAAATTGTGACTGAGCCCAGTCAAATCTCAGGACCATGAGAGAGAATAAAAAGTTGTTGCTTTTAACCACCAGATTTTGAAATGGCTTATTACACAGAAATAGATGATAATCTGAATGCCACAGAATTTGATTGGCAAAGAGTTTATTTCGAGAAAAGCATAAAGAATCAAAATCACTCTAACACAAGTGTGAGGAGCTTCCTAGAAGGTACAGAGGATGAATCAGGCTGTCCCCTTAGTCGTAGTGGTCAAGGGTTATTAACAGCTTTGTAAGGAGTAGGACAACAACTGATATTAGTACAAAGTATAGAATTAGTTAATGTCCACAAATCTTTCATATTAAGTCCTGGATTAAAAATAAAACCACTATTGATATCCTTATAACAGAGATCTAAAGTGGGTAAATCTTACCTGATTATGAGATTTTAGTGTCCAATATGAAAACAAAATAAAAAACCTAAGTAACCTTTCATTGAATTTCATTTTAATAAGACTTATTTGACTGTATGCGTTTATGCCATAGTGATGTCTATAACTGCACTTAAGAAGTGACTTTGAAACTTTTCTAGGTGATCTACAATTGATATTCCCAAAATGTGCATGATGATCACCTGCTCTCTTCAGTGGCATTGAATCAGAATCACTGAATACTAAGTGATTACATAATTTATGCTAGAGAACAGTCACAGGCAAATGCTCATTCAGCCTCTTATGGTTACTAAGTCTTCCTTCCTTCTTGGCAATTTTTAACATAGTAGCAGGGGCACAGAGAAAGAAATATATGTGAAACCCCTGCAAAGTTGGCAGTACTGTTAAGTACAGCAGCTGACTTACATCTGGGGAGAGAAAAAGAATTCTTTGGTTTGGTGCAATTTAGAAGTATTGACTGCTCATTTTATCTGGTTTCTGACCTTTATATAAAACCTAGAAGCTTGTAAAGTGGGAACTAACTAAAGCTACTTGATGATTGCTTTTATATTCAGTTGTTCATACCATATGGGGAAACCTGCCCATCTTCTCTCAATTGTGGGTTAATGTAGTGTTCAGGAAAGCCTCTCAAAGACTTGAAACTAAGATTACAAAGAATCCTTTTACTTGGCATTAATTATAAATTCAAAGGAAGTCACCAAGATAGTACCCTTTGCCCAATTTCCCATGTTGCTTCTATCTTATGTAACTACAGTATATCAAAACCAGGAAGTTGCAGTATTGATACAAATCATGTGTATAGTTCTATCACACAAATAAGTTTATGTAACCACTACAACAGTAAAGATATATATTCCATCACTACAAGTATCTCCATCTTGCTACCACTTTATAGTTAGTCATGCCACTCTTGATCTGCCCTTCCCACCCTATCCCATCTCCCAGCATCCCATCATCTCTAATACCTGGAAAACATTAATCTGTTTTCCATTTCTATCATTATCTTTTCAAAAATGTTTAATAATGGAATAATACTGTATGTGATATTTTGAGAATAGCTTTTTTTTCACTCACCATGATGTTTTAGAATCCATCCAAGTGGCACGTATTGATAGTTTATTGTTTTTTGTACCCATGGTATGGATATACCACATTTTCTTTCACCATTTACCTACTATAGGTATTTCTGTTACTACCAGTTTGGGGATATTACAAACAAAGCTTCTCTGAGAAGTTGTGTACAGGATTTTGTTAGATATAATTTTTCATTTTTTTTTCTGAAATAAATGCCCAGAAGTGTGATTACTGGGTAATATAGTTAATGAATGTTTAGTCTTTAAGGAACTTCCAAACTATTTTCCAGAGTGGCATATTATTTTACATTTTCACCTAGTCTGCACTGGTATTTATAATATTTTTATGTTAGTTCTTCTTATAGATGTGAACTTACTAGACATCATGGTTTTAATTTACTTTCTCTAATGGCCAGAAGTAGCAAACATCCTTTCATATGCTTATTTGTTACCTGTGTATACTCTTTAGAAAAATGGCTCATCATGTTTTTTGCCACCATGTTAATTGAATTGTTGTGTACTTTATTATGTTGAGATATGATCCCTCTATACCAACTTTGATAAGAGTTTTTTTATCATGAATGGATGTTGAATTTCGTCAAATGATTTTTCTGCATCCATTGAGATGATCAGGTGGTTTTGTCTTTTGTGTATGTGGTGCATCACATTTGTTGATTTGTGGATATTGAACCATTTTTGTTTCCCTGGAATAAATCCCACTTGGTGTTTGAGCTTCCTTATATATTGTTGGATTTGGTTTGCTATAATTATGTTTTGTTGAGGGTTTTTATGTCTCTATTCATTAGAGACATTGGCCCATAATTTTCTTTTTTCGTAATATGTTTGTTCTCATTTCGGTATCAGGGTGATGGTAGGCTCATATAATGAATTTGGGTATGGTATTTCCTCTTCAGTTTTTTGAAATAGTTTGAGAAGGATAGGTTTTACTTCACTGTATATTTGGTAGAATTTCCCTATGAAGCCATCAGTCCTGGACTTTTGTTTGTGGGTAATTTTTTAAAATTATAAATTCAGTTTTACTATTATCAATCAGTCTGTTCAAATTTTCTTCTTTTTTCCTTGATTCAGTCTTGGCAGATGGTATATTTATAAAAATTTTTCTCTTTATTTTAGATTGTCTAATTTGTTGGCAAATAACTAGTATTTTTTAAAATGATTTTTAGTTTCTCTATCAGTTGTTCTCTTTCTTTTATTTTTTATTTCAGTCCTCTCTTTTTTGATGAGCCTAGCTAAGTGTTTATCAATTTCATTTATCTTTTTAAAAACCCGAGTTGTTTCATTGATCTTATTTATTTATTTATTTATTTTGGTCTCTAAACTCATGTCCTCATGGATATGAATTGGATTTGTTACCACTGAGCCATGATGGGGACTCCTAGCCTTTTTCAAAAGTCTTTTGTCTGAAATTAGTATTACTGCCCTTGCTTTCTTGTTATTTCCATTTGCATACATATCTTTTTCCATCCCCTCATTTTCAGTCTGTGTGTATTTTTGCTTTAAAGTGTGTCCCTTGTAGACAACATACAGAAGCATCTTGTTTTTTAATCCAATCATCCACCATTTGTATTTTTATTGGAGCATTAAGTCTATTGATATTAAAAGTAACTGTTGGTGGTTATGTACTTAGTGCCATTTTATTACTTGTTTTCTGGTTGTTTTTGTAGTTCTTCTGTGTTCTTTTCTACCTTTTATTTCTCTGCCTGTGGTTTGATGATTTTTTAATGGTATGCTTGTGTTCCTTTCTCTCTAGTTTTTGTGTATCTATTGTACGTTTTGATTTGTGGTTAACATATCATTCATATATGTTGACCTATAATTAAATCTACTTGTTTTAAACTTGTCATCATTTAAGTTTAAACATGTTCTACATTTTTACTTCCCTCCCCATACTTTGTATTTTGATGTTATTTTATATTTTCTTCCTTATCCCTTAGCTGTTCATTTTATTTTTAGTTACTTTTACAATTTTTTGTCTTTTAATCTTTGTTCTGTCTTATTTCAGTGATTGAGCCTCACTCCTTACTATATAATTGTCTCTTCTACTGGGATTTCCCCATTTTCCCTTTCTTGTAGATCCTTACTGCTTTTCTGCTTCAGGAATACCTTTTAACATTTATTTTATGGTAGATTTAGTAGTAATGAATTTTTTTTAGTTTTTCTTGTCTGAGAAGATTTTTTTCTTCTTTTTTTGGGGCTGCACTTGCAGCTCATGGAAGTTTCTAGTCTAGGGGGTTGAATTGGATTGTAGCTGCCAGCCTATACCACAGCCACAGCAACACAGGATATGAGCTGCTTTTGTGACTGACACCACAGCTCCTGGCAATGTAACCTTAACCCACTGATCCAGGCCAGGGATTGAACCCATATCCTCATGTCAGGCTCATAGCCCACTGAACCACAGTGGGAACTGAGATTTTTGTATCTTCTATTCTAAATGATAAGCCTGCTGGGTAGAGTGCCCTAGGTTGGGATTCTTCTCTTTCAGCATTTTGAAGATACCATGCTACTCCCCTCTGGCCTGTAAAGTTTCTGCAGATAAATCAGCTGATAGCATTATGGGGTTCCCCTGTATAGGACTCTTTGTTTTTCTCTTGCTTCTTTTAGAATTCCCTCTTTAACTCTTGCCACTTTAATTATAATGCATGTTGGTGTAAACCTGCTTGGGTTCATCTTGTTTGGGATATTTGTATCCTTCTTTGGGTTTGGAGTATTTTCAGCTATAATATCCTCAAATATGTTTTTCATCACTTCCTCTTTTCTCCTTCTGGGACTCCTATATTGCAAACGTTGATATTCTTAGTGTTATCTCAGAGATTTATTAAATTGTTTTTAGTTATAAAATATGTTTTTCTTTTTGCTTCTCTTATTAGTGGTTACCATTATTCTATTTTCCAAATCACTTATGCATTCTTCTGTATCACTTAGTCTGCTATTCATTCCTTCTAGTGCATTTTTTCTTTCAGCTTTTGCATTGTTTATTTCTGGTTGGGTGTTTTATATTTTCCATTTCCTCATTAAAGTGTTCATGGTATACATCAATTCTTTCCCCTAATTCAGTTAACGTTCTTTTTTTTGGTCTTTTTAGGGTCGCACACACAGCATATGGAGGTTCTCAGGCTTGGGGACAAATTGCAGCTGTAGCCACTGGCCTACACCACAGCCAGAGCAATGACAGATCCTAGTCTTGTCTGTGACCTACACCACAGCTCAAGGCAACACTGGATCCTTAACACACTGACTGAGGCCAGGGATTGAACCTGTGTCCTCATGAATGCTAGTCAAATTCGTTTCCATTAAGCCACAATGGGAACTCCTTAGTTTACTTTCTTATTGCAATGCTTTGAATTCTTTGTCTTATAAATTGTTTATTTTTTGTTTCATTAATCATTTTTTCGAAGATTTTTCTCTTGCTCTTTCAATTGAGAGTAGCTCCTCTGCCTTTTCATCTTGCCTCACTTTCTGTGTCTTTATGAATTTAGGTGAAAAGTTACCTGTTACAGTCTTAAAGAGGTCATCTTATGTCGGAGCTTTCCTTACACACTGTGTCCACCCAGAACCTTTGGTGTGGGAGCTGGATTTCATGTGGTTGCAAGCCATGTTTTCCTTCAGGTAATATTGGCTACTCTCACCTTGGTGAGGGGTAGACCTGGAGATGGAAGACCTAAAACTGGTGCTGGGTGTGTGGCGGGACAACCGTTCTGCTCAGTGGCCATAACTGCTTTGTCAGAATGTGGTCTGGTCCCAAGTTGCTGGAACAGAGGCCCTAAGGTCAGGCCCCAGCTGGCTCTGTTTCCTTTAAGTATGTGTTTTTCCCTTTCCCTGTACTTGGACCCTTGTCCTCAGGGGGGAGGGGTGTATGTGTGCTTAAGAATGTGAACCTTTGTGGGCACTTGGCTTGTATCAGCAATGGACAGAGGTCAAATGCACTGCCTGTACAGGTGCCCATTGCTTCTCTCAGATGCAGCCTTCATTGCAAGTCCCCCTTTTTTTCCTCACATCTGATCAATGCCCTCAGCCTCTGCTGCCCCTGCCCTTGTATGAAATAGCTACACAGGGCAGACAGGTTTCCTGTGGCCTCTCAGCATGTATCAGGTGGTGAACTGTGGTGCAGCAGTTGCTCTCAGATATCTGGACTGCTTCTTAGGTGCTGCTTGAATAAACACCAACAATAGCTGCCTCTGTCCCGCCCAGGCTCCACCCTGAGATAATGTTGACTTTGCATCCCATGGTTGAATCATTTCCCTGATGTTGGCTGCCCCAGATCCAGTGTTGCTCTGTGACATGAAGTGAATGGGGCTGGCATGTTTGCTTGGCTCGGGCTGGGACATTGTGAGACAGGGTTGTGGGAAACCTGGCAGCTGCTAAAATTGATTCTCTCCTCCCTGCCTCTGGGGCAATCCTGCACATGTATGGTCCTCAAGAGTGGAATCTAGGCTTCCCACTGACTTTCTGTTAGTCCCAATGGTCCTCCATCCAGCCTGTCTCCCCCTCACAGGATCCCAGGACTGGTGCATCCTATCTGTGGCTCTGTGTCCACTCCCCCAGGTATGCTTGCCTGTGTAATTTCCCCTGTCCTCTGAGTCCCCTCCCAGAGACACAAGTCCCAACCCAGTTGCTTTACTTCCTTTTCACCTTGATTATGTGTATATCTTTCTCATAGCATTGGTTATACAGGAGTCCTTTTGCTAGGTTTCAGTTTTCATTGAGAATTTTACACAGGTGGATATATTTTTGTTGCAGTTATGGGAAAAGGTAGTCTCCATGTCCTCTTATTTTGCCTTCAAACAAAGCCCTCGTTTGTTCCATTTAAAGCTTTATGCCTTTTATTTCTTTTTAATGCCTTATTGCACTGGTTAGAACTTCCAGCCCTATGTTGAATAAGGGTGGTGAGAGCTGATATCCTCGCCTTCTTAATCTTTGGATTAAAGCATTCTGTCTCTTACCGTTAAGTATGATGATAACTTTAATTTTTTTAGATTAAAAAATTAAGATACAGGCTCAGTGGTAACAAACCCAACTAGTATCAATGAGGGTGCAGGTTCAATCCCTAGCCTCACTCAGTGGGTTAAGGATCCGGCATTGCCATGAACTGCAGTGTAGGTTGCAGATGCAGCTGGGATCCAACGTTGCTTTGGCTGTGGCATAAACTAGCAGCTGCAGCTCCAATTTACCCCTAGCCTGGGAACTTCTGTATACCGCAGGTGTGGGTCTAAAAAAATAAAATAAAAAAAGACAAAAAAATTAAGATACAGAAATTATCCTTTTAGTTCTACTTTTCCAAGAGTTTTTATCATGAATAAATATATGTTGAATTTTGTCAAAAATATTCCTTTTCTGCATCATTTAACATGACCATGTGATTTTTTTTCTTCTGTAGTCTATTAATATGATGGATTATATTAATTGAGTTTCAAATATCAAACTAGCCTTGCATTTCTGGAATAAACTTGTTCATGGTGTATAATTCTTCTATATTTCTGTATTCTCTTTATTAGCATTTTGTTAGAAATGTTTATGTATGTGTTGGGAAGAGATATGAATTTTTGCTTCTGCGCATACTGTCTTAATCTATATCTCATCACCTGAGGAACAATACTTACCCTGTATTATTAACTCTTTGGTCCCCTCCCATCCACTTTCCTTCCTCATTTCTTTTTTAGGTTAACGTATTCTTTCATTTTCTCATGCAGAACCGCTTAGCCATTCTTCTTTTGTTGCATGTAATTTATCTGCTATTGCTTTTCTTTCTTTTACTCGAAAAGGTTTATTTTAGTATTTTTCCAAACATGGAGAGTTTGCATTCTATAGGAATACTAGTATAAGTTAGTGAAAATATGATGTTTTGCTATTTTACTAACGATACTAGTGATAATTAAAAACTGAATTAAGAAGATTAATAATAGTATAGTGTGCTGTTTATACTGATGACAGGATATATGATATATGATAAATTTCCTAGGGATTCCAAAGTTTGCAAGTCCTACTTTATAATGAGAAAATTTAGAAAAAAATATTGGTAAGAGAAATAGAAGCCAATCATATATTAGCAATATATCCCACTATATATTGTGGAATATTTGGTTATGAAAAAAGTAATAAATGAAAAAATGCACACATATATACATGTATAAATGTATATGTATGTGTGTATGTATATTTGTACAGATAGATACATTATACATATATGCTATAAAGCATGAATGAAATATCACATGCATCCTGAAGTAATTAGTAATGGTAACTAATATTTATTTGATGCCCTGTGATAATTTAATCATTATCATGTAATCATGACAACAACTCTATAAGTAGCTACTGTTACATTTCCTTTTTTAGAGGTGAGGGAATTTATAACCATTATGTTGTTGAACCGGTTATTAAACTGAGACAACCTGACTCTAGAGGCTTTGCCCTTAACTACTGTCTTTTAGTGATCATTTGATTCATCCATTCAATATTTATTGAGCATCTATTATGCACCTGGTATTGAAAAAGATGAAGATATAAAGATGAATTAGCAAAACATGTTCCCTGCTTTCAGGAAACCAACAGCCTAGTAGTGACAGAGAAATAAAATAATAACCTTCTAAACTAGAATCTAAATTGGGGAAGAAATGAAGGAAATGTATAGGGTACTTAAGAAAGAGGACTAACTTTGAAATTAAAGGAGGAGAAGTGTTATGGAACACCTCTTTATGTTAGGTATAAGTAGATTTTAGCTAGGGGAAGGGGGAGGTGAAGATGAGAAAATACTTTTCAGAAAAACATAATTGTTTCTGCAGATACCCTGTAGCGAGAAAGACCTCAGTCCCTAGGAAGATGTGAAAGAAGGACAGAGTGACTTTATTCCTGAGATTGAAGGGAACTGTAGGGTGGGATGAAGCAGGCTGGGTATCATGTTAGGCATTGCAGAACATACCTGCAATTTGGAATATTTGGCAAATGCGATAGGTACAGGATTGGAGGGGGTCAAGAATGAAGGGTGGGTCATTACAGAAGCCTTGTAAGTGGTTTGCATATTGAAAAAGCAGGACTAAATTTCTTGCATGCTTTGTTCATTTGAGCTAAAAAAAAATCCTAAGTGTTTTATTCCAGAAATCTCCAAACATCCAAGAGCTTTTCCTTTTCTTACAATACCTTGATTTAATCTTTGTAGTGCTAGTAACTCAAAGGCAAATCTCTTATTGGATTTGCAATCCAATGAGAAATATAGCCCTCACATATGTGCCTGACTTAATGACTCCTGCTGAGGTTGAATTGTGAGATGTTATCCATCTCCACTCTGAAATATGAATTCTAGTTTAGTGGAATTCGTTTCCCTTAGGGAGTTGGTAATATCACTTTTTGATTTTTTTTAAAGCCTATTGATAATATATTTTAAAGTTGAGGAGATAGAATGCACATTATATATTGGGTTTCAGCTAGCTAGATGAAATTACATGCTAACCTCTTGTTATAAAAGTTATCAAACATTCATATATTAGCTTAGAAACTGTATAGGCTTGTTGAAAGTTAAAACAAAATATTGATATGTATTTGTATTTTTACATGCTTATACATAGAATCTGTTTTTAAAGTATTTTTACTAAAAATTTATTCAAGTTTTTGGCTGCTATTTAAAAAACCAGGATATTTATAACAAATATCACTTTTCTCCCTGACAGGTGAGAGATGGAATAAAATGTTTGACAAATATATTTTTATATTTGTCAAATATTTTGTATTGCATTTTCCCTCTTATCTTTGAAAGGTAATTCTAAAATCCATAATATTTAAACATTTTATCCATGAAAGTCAGGGACATTTTGAAAATCAGAAAACTTATACCATACTTTTATGGTATAAAATACAAATCAACTTTGTCTTTTGTGGCAATTTAATTACTTCAATTAAGAAAATGGTCCCTTGGGAGTTCCCTTCATGGCTCAGTGGTCAACGAACCCAGCTAGGATCCATGAGGATGTAGGTTCAGTCTCTGGCCTTGCTAAGTGGATTAAGGATCTGGCATTGCTGTGAGCTGTGGTGTAGGCTGGCAGTTATAGCTCTGATTTGACCCTAGTCTGGGAACTTCCATATGCTACACTTGCGGCCATAAAAAGCAAAAAAACAAAAAAACAAAAGAAAGAAAGAAAGAAAGAAAGAACATGATGCCTGTATACAGATATCCAATAGCCATATGAAAAGATGCTTAACATCACTAATTATTAGAGAAATGCAAATCAAAACTACAATGAGGTACCACCTCACACTGATCAGAATGGCCATCATTAGAAAGTCTACAAATAATAAATACTGGGGAGGGTGTGGAGAGAAGGGAATCCTCCCTCAATGTTGATGGAAATGTAAATTGAATGCAGCCACTGTGGAAGACAGTATAGACATTCCTTAAAAAACTAAAAATAGAGTTACCGTAAGATCCAGCAATCCCACTTCTGGGCATATATCTGGAGAAATATATAATTCCAAAAGATATATGTACTCCCATGTTTATAGCAGCACTGTTTAAAATAGCCCAAGATATGGAAGCAACCTAAATTTCCATTGACAGATGAATGGTTACATTAGTTATGGTATATATATGCAATGGAATACTACTGACTCATAAAAAAGAATGAAATAATGCCATTTGCAGCAACATGGATGGATCTACAGATTATCAACTAAGTGAAGTAGGTCAGAAAGAGAAAGACAAATACCATGTGATATCTCTTATATGTAGAACCTAGAATATTGCACACATGAACTTATTTATGAAACAGAAACAGACTCATAGACATAGAAAACAAACCTGTGTTTATCAAAGGGGAATGGGAATGCAGGAGGGATAAATTGGGAATCTGGGATTAGTATAGCTACAGACTGTTATTTACAAAACAGATAAACAATAAGATCCTACTGTAGGAGTTCCCACTGTGGCTCGGTGGTAGTGAACCTGACTAGTATCCATGAGAATGTGAGTTCAATTCCTGGCCTTGCTCAGTGGCTTAAGGATCTGGCATTGCCATGAGTTGTAGTGTAGGTTGCAGACATGGCTCAGATCCCACATTGCTGTGGTTGTGGTATAAGCTGCTAACTGTAGCTCCAGTTTAACCCTTAGCCTGGGAACTTCCATATGCTGAGGGTGTGGCCCTAAAAAAAGAAAAAGAAAAAACCAAAGAGCCTACTGTATATCACACGGAACTATATTCAGTGTCCCATAATAAACCATAATGGAAAATAATATGCAAAATAATATGTATGTATTCAAGGATGATCTGAGGATTCTGAGCATGTTATGTTGAAAAAAGGCTAACACCATTACTAGAAATAAATAAATTGCGGGAAGAATATATTCTTTTTAGAGTCATAATTTGTGAACAATATGGAGATTGTTTTCATAGTGAAATTTGATGAAATGAGCATAAAGATGGCAACCTAGGAAAGAATATATACCTGCATGAATAACTTTGTTATATACCTGAAATGAATACAACATTGTAAATCAACTATATTTCATAAAGAAAAGAATAGAAAATGGTGTCTTGCTAGAAAATGAAAGGCAAAAGAGGCTTTATTCTACCTTCTTTTAAAGCCAGAATTAAGACAAAATATAAATATCTGCTATTAATTCATAATAATAATTCTGGTGTTTTGAATTTGACAAAGTGAGGGTTAAAAGCATCATTGTAGTCAGAGAGTCTTGGGTTTAAATTCCAACTCTAATATTTACTTTCTTACGCCCTAAGGAAAAATATTCAACCTTTCTGAAATTTAATTTTCTACTCTTAAATAAGGGATAATAAACTTAACTGGTCAGATTGTTTTGATGAAAATATGAACTAAAGTATGCAAAACTTCTTTACAATCCTAGTTGCACATTATAACTACCTGGAGAGCCTTAAAAAATTCTTAAGTCAAAGCCCCACTTCTGATCAATTAAATCAGAATCTCTGGGGCAGCACTTATGCATAAAGTTTTTAAAAAATATCCCTGGGAGATTTTCTTGTGTAATCAGAATGAAAAGTGCTGATATAAAATCGTGAGAACAGTGCCTTGTTTATGGTAGGCATTATAAATTAGTCCTGTCCTCTTCCTCTTATAAGTTAATTGCTTTCCATTTTTATACAAATTTCCCTTCCTGGAAAGATGAGCTGTAAGGGATATATATCTATAGAAAGATAGAAAAGGATCTAGTAATTCCTTTGGCACAGTATAATAAATGAAAGCTATTTTATAGAAAAATATAAGTAGCTTCTTTAGACTTAAATGCTGTAATTTAATTTAGCTTATTATTTATCAACTTAACTTTCAAATATGTGTAATTATAATAGCAGAAAGTATTGATGAATATGGACATTAATTATTCATGTGAAAATGCTTAAGTTTTACAATAAATTCATTTAGAAATGTTATTTCTTAAGTTGCCATCTTTACGCTCATTTCATCAAATTGCATTATGAAAAGAATCTTCATATTTTTGCAAATTATGACACTAAAAGTATATATGCTTCCCTCAAGTTATTTCTAGTAAAGGTATTATAATTTTTCAACATAACATGCTCAGAATCCTCTGATCAACTTTGACTCATTTTTCTCTTATTGCTTCTATATAATCAGTTACCAAATTCTGCAGTTTATTGTTATTCCTCATGAAGTCCAGTATTTTTCACACTTGGCTATATATATAGACCTTGTCTTCCAGTGAGATGTGTCTGAGATTAGAGCAGAGAGGTCAAGATGAGGCCAAAGGAAAGAGTCTCAAGTCTACTCCCAGCCTCCCCTGCAAAGAGCAGCTCTATTAGGGTTTAGTCATCTTAAGATTCTTTGCATATGTATTCTATATATGTGTCATATGTTAGACTTCATTTGCAAAAAGATTCCTCTTCTAAAAGCAAACTTGGGCAAACCCTGATTAAGAGTATGAACTTTTATAATAGGGAACAAAGATAAAGAATACATCAAAATGAGAGGGAAAAATTATGTTAGCTTGTGACTTTAGAGTTTCTCTTGGAGAAGGAATTAAGAAAATATCTTGATAAATTGGAGTTCCCATTGTGCCTCAGCAGTAATGAACCCCACTGGTATCCATGAGGGTGCGTGTTCGATCCCTGGCCTTGCTCAGGTGGGTTAATGATCCCCGGTTGCCATGAACCTTGTGGTGTAGATCACAGACGTGGCTTAGATCCCATGTTGCTGTGGCCTTGGTGTAGGCCAGTAGCTGTAATTCCCTAGCCTGGGAACTTCCATATGCCATGTGTGAGGCTTTAAAAAGACAACCACAAAAACAAAGACAAAAAAAATCTTAATACATGATCTGGGTGACTGAATGCAACTGGGTGAGTATGAGTGAGCAGGAAATGAAGCACAGAAGAAAAAGCTAAACTGCTCTCTCTGCAGTTTGACAGAAAGCACAGAAAGGGAAAAAATTGAGGAAAGAAAGAAGGGACAGAAAGGGGTAACATGGTGGAACGGCTCAAATGACTTTTAAGAATAAAACATTTTAATGAATACATTTAAGGTTGTATTCTGTAATTATATTTTTTCCTTAAAACTTCGATGAAGTTTACTAAACACTAATTTTTATTTTGTGTGAATCATGGAAAAGGACTGATTTCTGCATGTTGGCCCTGCTCTAAAGAATGCTGTGATAATCCATAAACTGATCTGCTTTGATAGAAGCAGAAGCTAAAATATGTGTCTGAGCAGATGAGCCTCTAATGATTTGCAGAGACCTTGGGAAGAGCATCAGGCTTTATATAAGTCATGGAAAAGGAGTTTACTTATTATCCAGAGTGAAAAGGGAAGGACAGCTCTGACCTATAAATTAAAGGATATATGAGGAAGATGAAGCATGTTTTATTATTGGTAACCTGAAAAAAACTCTCGTTTTTGTTTATAAACCTACTTGAAGTGTTTACTTTTAAACTTTTCCATGTATTATTTGGTGTCATGTTATGGTTAAATACTCCTTTGTTTTCTGAAACAATAAAAAAAATAAAATGCAATACCTTATTTTTCTTTGATTCACCAAAAGGTCACACTGTGATGGAAAATTTGATGATATAAATGTTTTGTGGTTCTATATACTCAGAGATAAAGTTTAAACAAAAAAGGCAAAATGACATTTGAGATTCTTTCTGCTGTTGTGTCTTCCTGGTTGAATTATTTTGGGGAAGATGGCTAAAGGAAGGCCTTTCTCTTTGCTTTGTCTAGACAGAAGAAATATTAGAAAAGCAAGCCCTATCAGCAATATGGTGTTGAAAAGATAGAAAAATGTCATTTTGATTTTTTAGGAGGAACTGGGGAAAAGTATTTGTGTTTTGAAGACACATTTGGGAGTTAGCCAACTATGCATCGTAGAAAAATATTCCATTAGACATTGAATAAAAAATTTCCTGGACTTCCCTTTGTAGCTCAGCAGTTGACGAACCTGACTGGGATCCATGAGGATGTGGGTTTGATCCCTGGCCTCGCTCAGTGGGTTAAGGATCTGGTGTTGCCTGAGCTGTAGCTCTGATTCAACCCCTAGCCTGAGAACTTCCATATACCATGGGTACAGCCCTAAAAGCAAAAAAAAAAAAAAAAAAAAAAAAAAAATTCCTGAAGATGTTTGTAGAGCTAGAACTTGGGGTGGGGAAATACCTGTTGCCACTCATTTATGAGATAGAAGAAAAAAGGTGAGGCTTGCAGATGAAAAATGAATTTCAAGTAAATCTTTTCTTTATACTTCTCTTCATACCAAATCTCAGAATAAGGTTGATAAATCTGCTAACCATGATGTTTTGTTGGCCTTTTTACATCTCCTGGTAATGCAGTGCATGCAGACAATGGAATCTGTCCATAGTCTTATTGGCGTATTTATCACTGGCTTTGAGCTAGAAAACTCTCACGAGTTTTGCATTATGCAGCATCATTGAAAAGAGAGTGATCTAATGGTTGTTGAGGACATCTCAGGGTCTCAACTCTCATATTGTTGTGAATTTTCTTGACTCTTTCATAGCTTAGAACCTCAAATTTGTAATTGCTTAATAATTGAATTAGCTTTTAACTGGGGAATCTTGAAGAGAGTTACTAACATAATCTCCTCATTTTGAGGTGGAGTTACATTAAGGTGGAGTTGAAAATTTTGTTCCTCATATAAATAAATTAGTATTTAAGCAAATAGCCAAAATAAAGTTATATTCTGATTAAAATTAGCATTGCTATATATGCTGATTCATTTATGTTTATTCACTTTCTAAATGCAGTTCATCTCTTGAGTATATTAAAGTTTTAAAGTGAATTTATTTCAGGCAAATTAAATGCAGATATTTAAGAACCTTATATTTAAAGTTTACAAATCAAAATTCCATGGAACTTCCAAATACACTTTTTAGATATTTTTAAGATCAGCTTATTGAAAAAGAGATTTCTTGCTATTCAAAATTTAATAATTAAAGTATTTTTTGTCCTACAATTAAGTAATACTAAACATTGGCAATATATTAATCAAATGCATAATTGATCTTAACTAACTTGATCTTTGATAACTTTTCTTAGTGTTTTTTTGGTAAGGTCTTTTAGATAGTGGCATAGGGCCAGGCAGTGTGCTGGGAGTTAAGTTTATTTAATCATTTCAGAAAAACATTAGACTCTAGCATTTACTACATGATGTTAGGCAAAATAAAACTTCCCATCTTCACCTGCAAATCAATTGTCTTCCCTAATTTGGAAGTTTCATATTACTGTCTTTCTTTTGACTTTCTGCTCAGATTGTTCCCTCTCTTATGAGGAAAAAATTTTACTTTTGAGCTATAACGAGTACTTTATAGTAGATCACTGACAGCTCACCAAGATATAGTCATGTGGAAAATATGTAAGCATTATGATAGAGCCTCAGAGAAAACTGGGAATATTGTATGGAATTTGTTTTGGGTATTTACCTTGAAAAACAAGTTTTAAGTCACGTCCCTGATTTTCTTGCCTTTCACGTTACCTTCATGTTAATAATGGCCATAGGTGGAGGGGGCTAAATTAGGATTTGATTTAGCCATAAGGGCAATTTATCCTTTAAAGAATGACTTTAACCTTTATTTTTCATTAGTTGATATGCTGAAAATTCAAGGAGACAAAATATGAAACATGGGAAGTTTAAATTAAAAGTATAAACTATTTATCACAAACCCAGTTCTTACAGCTCTGAGAGAAGTCTTCTCATGAGTTTGCTCCATTTCTTAGCAGTAATGCTTACTGCAAGCTTTATTACAAATTACCCAAAAGTTTCTACTTTGTTGGAGCATTTTAATATTTACCCGGAAGATTTTGACTTAGGGTGACATTAGATGTCATATCAAAGGAGAGGTCATTGCATTGGATGAGGAAATCTTGACATCATATGTTTGTCAGTAAATGTCTCTTACCTCATTATTATTACTTTATCCTTACTAGATGTTTGAAATATTTTTCTGAGGAAGGAATTACAGTGAGGGTGAGCCTGCATTTTCAGACAAGCTAGAATTGAAATTGAAAATCAAAGTCATTTTATCGAGGCCCTATTATTCAGTAAAGAGAAACCCTGCTTTCACCTGTTCCAATTTATTGCAGGTTTTTAAATGATCATATGACTCCCATATGTGTCGCACTGGAGGCAGAGAGCCAGCTTTTTCTTGCTGTACTGGCTTGGGCACCCACTGGAGAAACATTAGTTCATGTAGGACCTCAGGGAGGATTCTGGTTATTCAGGAAATATAATATTCTCCTATCCTAAAGCTAGGTTTATTTTTAGGAAGATGGCTGAGTGAATGAGAATGTCAGTTTATAAATTCTGGAAACAATGTATGTAAGGAATTTTCTGTTTATATAAGCTGTGAAGCCCGTTTTCCCCCAAAGCGATTTTTTTTTTATTTTGTTGGTTCATAGATAGCCTTTTCTGTCCTATGTTTTCTCCTTATTGTCATGTCAGTGAATTGTATGATTTTTTTTGTTGCTCTTTTGTTTGTTAATATGTCAGTAATTTTATTCCTATGGAACCTTTATTTTAATTTTTTATTGAAGTATAATTGATTTAAAATGTTATTTTAATTTCTGCTACACAGAAAATGATTCAGATATGTATGTATATACACACACACACAAATACACATGTTTTTTTTAAAAAAATATTCTTTTCCATTATGGTTTAATCATAGGATAGTCAATATAGTATCCTATACTATATAGTAGGACCTTGTTGTTTATCCATTCTATATATAACAGTTTGCATCTGCTAATATCAAACTCCCATTCCATTCACTCCCACGTTCCCTCTCTTTAGCAACCACAGGTCTGTTCTCTATGTCTGTAAATTTGTTTCTGTTTCATAGATTGGTTCATTTGTGTCATATTTTATATTCCAGGTATAAGTGATGTCATATGGCATTTGTCTTTTTCTTTCTGACTGACTTCACTTTTGTATGATAAACTCTAGTTGTATCCATGTTGCTGCAAATGGCATTATTTTGTCCTTTTTATGGCAGAGTAGTAATCCATTCTATACATGTACCATGTCTTCTTTATCCATTCATCTGTCAGTGAACATTAAGGTTGTTTCCATGTCTTGGTTATTGTCAATAGTGCTGCTGTGAACACAGGGGTGCATGTATCTTTTTGAATTATAGTTTTGTCTAGATATATGCCTCAGAGTGGGATTGCTGAATCATATGGTAATTCTGTTTTTAGTTTTCTGAGGAACCTCTGTACTGTTTTCCATAGTAGTTGTACCAGCTTACATCCCCACTTACAGTATGGGAGGGTTCCATTTTCTCCATACCCTCTCCAGCATTTGCTATCTGTAGACTTTGGTGGCCATTCTGCACATGTCACTAATTTTATATTGATAGTAAGAGTTTTAATCAATAAACTGCTATTGAGTTTTCTCAAGTTTCCCAAAAAGCATTAACAAGAAAATTGAAAATCCATCCATTTGCTGAATTATACCACTTTGCAGATCAGTAATATGAATGTTATATATGATGGGAAATATATAGCTCTCTTAAAATTAGTTTCATTATTGAAAAACTGAAGAAAATTTTTGGTTGAACCTTCCACATTCTGGGCCTTTCTTGCACTTATGGCTTAGTAGGAATCTTTAATCTCCTTCCCCAGTGACAAGAGCTAGATGCAGAATAATATTTAATTTACCAATAAAAATTCAATTTGAAATGATGTAGTGTAACTAGTCCATTGCGAAAGCTAAGATTAGACTATATCACATTGTAGGTAAGCTCTAAGACTCTGTTACCATTTCTATTCTTAATTTTTGATTTCCAAAATCTTTCCTGTAGCAATCCATATGCACTGTAAGGTTATAGACTTTAGGGAACTCCCAGAATTCCTTGGTTCCATAAAAGTAATTCATGGAATTCTAAAGAATTTTGTGTCTTTACTTTTTATTTTTCATTGTTGAATATTTACTTATCTTTTTAAAAACAATGGAGCGCAAGCCAAACAGAATAATTCTTTAGGCCCCACCATTCCTATCTTGTAATGGATTCCTCTGTTATAAATATCTTTAATAAAATCTTTTAGCAAATTATTAAATTCACTGTTACTATGTTCAGCTGGTAATATTTTCTTGGATTCAGTATCTGAATGTAGTGGATCTTGGTTGATTTCACTGTTACAGTAGAATACTTGGCTATGCCAGGCTTTTTTCTGTTTGTTTTTACTTTAGCAGCACTACCAGTTTGTTTCTATGCATCTGAATGATGGGAGAAAATTAATTGTCCTCTTGTTCTGTGATGGAATATGAAGGTACCCTCTTGATGAAAGTGGTTCTCTCTTACTCTTTCCCATATCACTAAATGGCACGATCATCAACAAACAGATGAAAATCAATAATTGATACATTGAGACTCCTATTTCATTTATCCTGCATTAATGTGTCTTTAAGTCTTGGGGACTCTAATTACAAAATATATCCTGAGAGCTACTTCCCTCCTCCCATACCACTGCTACCTTAATCTAAGCCACCATCATTTCACGAAGATTCTACTGAAACAGCCTTCTAACTGATTGCTCTGCTTATGCTTTTGTTTTCCATGCAGTAGCAAGATCAATCTTTTACTTTTTAAATTTTTATTATTGTTAATTCATATTCTGTCAATTTCTTTCATACAGCAAAGTGACCCTGTCATACATCTATACACAGTCTCTTTCTCATATTATTTTTCATGTTTCATCACAAGTGACTGGACATAGTTCTGTGTGGTATACAGCAGGACCTCACTGTCTATTCATTCTAAATGTAACATATTGCATCTATTAACCACAAACTCCTTGTCCATCCCACTTGCTTACCTCCTCCTTGGCAGCCACAAGTCTGTTCTCCATGTCTGTGAGTCTGTTTCTATTCTATACATAGGTTCATCTGTGCCATATTTTAGATTCCACATATAAGTAATATCATATGGTATTTGTCTTCCTCTTTCTGACTTCATTTAGTGTGAGAATCTCTAGTTCCATCCATTTGGCTGCAAATAGAGTTGTATTGTTATTTTTTATGGCTGAGTAGTATTCCATTGTGTATATGTTCTACATCTTCTTAATCCATTCATCTTCTAATGGACCTTTATTTTAGGCTTTTTCCATGTCTTGGCAATTGTGAATAGTGCTGCAGTGAACATAGAGTTTCATGTATCCTTTTGAATGAAAGTCTTGTCTGGATTTATGCCAGGGGGTGAGACTACTATATCATATGGTAGTTCTATATTTACTTTTCTGAGGAATCTCCATACTATTCTCAATTTACCACAATGTGTCCTCCTGCTTAGGACATGCCAATGATTTCCCAGGGCAAGTACCATATAGTCTACATTTCTTACCATGGTTTATAAGACCCTCTGTGGTCTGGACCCACATCTAAGAGCACTATTTCCCTTTCCAACTTATCTCCAACCCCACTGGCAGACTTTCAGTTTCCTGAGCAATCAAGTCCTTTGCCATCTTAAAAATTCCACATTAAATCTCATTCCTGGGATGCATGAAATTGGACATATGCAACCATGGTATGGCAAGAACTTGTCTACAAGCTAATAAAGTAGACTCTTGAGTATTAACATTCCTTCTCCCAAACATCTCAAAGTGTAAAAGGCCAGAGGCTTATACTTGGTGAATGCTTTGCTCTGTGTTGACTTAAAACAGTGCACATAAGCATCCTCCAGGTGGAAAAAGATACCATTTGTATTATATATATATATATGTGTTTGTGTGTGTGTATGTGTATTCTTTGTACCACTTATTTACTTCTTGGGTAGTAAAAGGAAATAAAACATTAAAATTCAACCTAAATCATGATTACCAAGTTTTCAAACCCAGCTCCTTTCTGGTCTGGCCCAGTTCATTTCCTCTCCCTCATTTTCTCATGGTTGGCTCTGTCTTGTCATAAATATCACATCCCTAGGGAGGACTTATCTAATGCCCAGTATAAAGCAGTCAATCATTCTGTCACATCAACCTATTTTTAGTATTCTGCATGACACTAATGCATTTCTGATGCTTTTCTTATTTGTCCATTTGTGTAGCTAAATATCTATCCATCTGATCATCTATCCATATACTGTCTCTTTAGAATATAATCTCCAAGGGAGAAGGGACCTATGTGTTATCCCCAGCACCTAGAACAGTGCATAAAATAAATATTCAGGAAATATTTCTTGAATGAATTTTTTATTTCAAGAAGTAATTTCAACAGCTGAATAATTTATAATCCTGAGATATTTAAATAAAATATGTCAAAAAGTTAGAATATTGCTACAATGACATCTCTTTATAGGGGATTATAGAACTAAAGATTGAGTTATGGTTTGTGTCTCAATTCCATGCAATAAATAAATTCTCCTGTTGAATTTAATTATTTTTGATCAACAAAAGTTTATGTATCCCTGAGGATTTTTTCTTATATCAGATTTTTTATGTCCACTAACAGTAAAATAAGTTCGGGTATAAAAGTTTTAAGATTTTCTGAATAAAGTAGAAATAAATTAGTTTCATAAAAAGTGGACTCCACTATTTTGTAATTGATGATTTATTTGTGACAAGGGCAATATTAATATTCCCTTAAACACCATAATTCCAAAGACTTTTTTGTTTTTAATTTGACCAAGTTAGAGTGATCCTTGTTCCAAGGATGCTTCTAGATTCCTTATCTGTCAATTTTGCATGTTGAGTGTGTGTATCACAGTCACTACCCTCAGTGAAAGGAATTCAAAGATATCCATAAAAGACATTCTCAAGGAATTCAGAATAGAACAGAAAGATAGCTAGTCATGATGTTATGTTGTATATATATTTTCTTTGTACTATGAATTGGATGCTGTGGAAAAGTAGATGATAAATTGACAAATCTTCCCTAGAATCTTTGGAATGTTTATTTTAATTATATCTTAGCATTTATATAACGTATATACCTTGAAGAAAAAAAACTTGACATTCTTAAAGAATAAAGTATCCTTATTATCCAAATAAATGTATCTCGGTAGAATTTTGTACAAGTGATAATCAATGGAACAGATATTTTGGTTGTTAAGTCTTTCTCAGTGTCCTTTCCCATCAGAAGAACCAGTTTCAGATATTTTGTCAGGTTCTAGTAACTTCCTGATGATGTTAACCATCTGGCCCATGCACCTCACTAGTTCTGCTTTTACTCTAAGGGTACTGAAGAAACAATAGCTATTTTAAAATATGTTTTTCATGCTTATCTAGTTGATAAGATATCGGGTTATAGAGAATAGCAGTTTATGTATGGAAGGTCACTGTACACATCTTCAATGTTAGCCAGCTACAAAGAATTAGTCTCACATTTTTGTTTTCTCATTTTTGTACTTTGAAGTCAGCGTTGACTCAAACTTGAAATTTCTGGGGACCAGAGAAAAGAGGCTTCTTAAGAAGCGCAAAACAAAAGAAGAAAAATGCAATTGTAGAGTAAAATGTACTGTTTTGATTCAAAAGCCCATGTATACTGAAGATCAGAATATGAGGAGGACAAAAATATGTTGCTGTTCTCATTTACCTCATCGTTAAAACTGTTCATCTCCTGTTTTTGGATCCTGCCTGCTCTTTGAAGAGCTATTATTGTGTTTTGACTTTAGAAGTGAAGGATACATGTTGTGCTTTAGTGCAATATTTGTTTGGTTTATAAGCATTGGACAAACACTTATAGAGTACTCAGTACTGATTACTATTTTGAGAGCTTTACATGTCATTTAATCCTCATAACTATTCCATGAGGTAGGTACTATTATTATCTAAGTTTTTCAGATGAGAAAAATGGGGCACAGAGAGGTTAGGTAACTTATCCAATGTCACCCAACTGGTCCAAGGTCTGCTCCAGAACCCAGTGTCACATTCATTTTACTGGAGTTGTTTTAGTTTAAGGGACTGTAAATTGCAATTTGAGCAAGCAACAATTTGTATGTATATTTTTAATTTGGCAAGGAAAGGGATTTAAATGCAGCAAGAGAAATATGTAAAAAGTATAGTACACATATTTTTCCAGAGTTTTCTGGATGGAAAATATTTTCTTTAAAATTTGGGGACATAGCCCAGATTTATCTGACAAAAGCCTGGGAAAATCTAACCTCAGCAAACACATTTCTTTTAAATCTCACAAATTCTGCACTTGCTGTTCTACAGAATTACATAATTTTGGAGTCCCAAATGGTTACCAGCTGATCTATTTGAATGATTTGGTTTATTCTCTGAGAGTATATATATAAGTGCTGTGATATGTGTGGCTGTGATACACATGGGCAGAGTTGTGTGTATATTTTTGTCTGAATGTGTATCTACATTCTCAAAGCAAAAAGAATGTGAGTGTGCTTTTTTTTGGGCATGTCTTTGCCACTCTCTCAGAGATGGATAGATAGATGATAGATACGAATTTAAAATAGTCTCCATTAGATTGGTAAATTAGCACTAAAGATTTATTGCTTAAATCTAATTCTTGATCTCCAAAGAATAATATTAAGAGAAAGAGCTCACCAATGCCTCCCAGAAGAGAGTAGAAACCCTTCTTTCTTCTCTCATTTTGTTCTGATACGTCATTGGTATCGCTGGAACCATGGCGTATTGTGGGAACTTGAATAAGCCTGGAGTCCCCCATCTTACTCTGAGGCTAAATCTCGGGATGACCTGCTTTACCTCCCTTAGGTGTTCACATGCTCTATGACATGCTAATGTTATACAAACTGGGTACAAGGGGACTGGAGGGGTGGACACTGCCTTGTTACTGTAGCCATAGGCTTTACTACTGTAATCATTGTATTCCCCTGGATCACTTAGAAAATTCCTATATGCCTGTAAGTTATCAAACTATGAGTATTTTTAAAACTTTGCCATTTGCAGAGAGTTATACATTTAATACAGAGGATAATAATTAAAAGTTTGTTCTTCATCTAATCCTTTTGATCCAAATCATCTCAACATTATTTCAATATAACTTCTAAGGTGGCATCTGATTAGTGTGTGTGAGGTAGGAGGCAGGTGCAGCTCATGGATCCATAGAAGATGATTCTGTACAATAGTCAGTGATTCACATTTGGAACACCTGGCAACACTTGACATCTATTAGGAGTATATTAGACATTTCCCCCCGTGGAAACCCTCTCTGAAGTGGCATTTTTCCAAACCTTAAAGAGAGTAAATCCTCAATGTGGCAAGAACCAAGAACTTCAAATAAATACTAGAGGTATTTTTTTCTGAATAAATATCTATCATTTTTCACATTTGGAGACTGTTTTCCTATTGGTATTAGTTTAGGGTAATAGTATATTTACAGTGAAGAGTAGTAAATTTGATAGGTATAATATAAAAAAATACTTGCAATTTACTACCTATATTATTCAGCTTCTTTTCACCTTCCTCCTCCTTACCTCTTCTTATCCACCCACCAAACAAATATTTTGAATTAAATGGGTTGGGGTAAAGGAGGAGAGGTTATGGAGGAAAGGGAAAGCCCTAGACCTGTTCTTTTGCCTCATCAGGAGAAAAATCCCAAGTCCATGCGAAGGGGAAGTATAAGAAAAACTACTCTTTCCCACCTAACAGATTGTGTGAAGAAAGGAGGTAGAAGGAAGATAGGTAGATCAGGGCACAATGTTCTCTTCCTTCTGCCCCACGGACCTGAACATCAACTGGAGCAGTGGCTTCAGAAATATACAGTTATGGAGTTCCCGTTGTGACTCAGTGAGTTAAGAACCCAACATTATGTCTGTGAGGATGCAAGTTTGATCTCTGGCTTTGCTCAGTAGGTTAAGGATCTGGCATTGACACAAGTTGCAACATAGTTTGCAGATGCAGCTCAGATCCAGTGTTGCCATGGCTGTGGTGTGGGCTAGCAGCTACAGCTCCAATTCAACTCTAGCCTGGGAACTTCCATGTACCTCAGGTATGGCAATAAAAAAAGAAAACAAACAAGAAGAAATATCCAGTTATGGTACAAAAGAGCCAAGAATATTGGGCTGTTGGCACAAAGCCCTGGAGACAGCAGAGGGAGATTACAACACAGGACAAAGGCAAGATTTCTATCACTCTCAATATTAGGTTGTATTGGCTTCCTAATATAAAAGGCTTGACCCAAGGAATGGCAACACCCAGCAGGTAGATTTGGTTTGGGAGAAAGTAGTCTAGCAAAGGCATTCATAACAGATGAAGTAGCAGAATCTCAGACTAAGGTGACTAAATACCATTTGGATACTTGGATTTTTATTCAGAAATACATACTTTCATCTTGCTCTCAGGCATCAATATAGGCATGTTAAACATTTTTATTTTTTAATTTGATCAGCTAGGATTTCCTGGCAGTGATTTTCTCTGAAAGAGCAACTTGGCTTTTTAGGAGTGCTTTTGTTATTTGCTGCCATGGGCTACAATTTATTCTGCCATAATGGTAATTAATTAAATGGTACTCCAGTGATCTAAAGGGATGAATATGTCTTTGAAGTATTCAAGTTACAAAAAGGAACTGAATTACAAAAAGATGAAAATACATTTTTATCATATAGTATAGTAAAAAAAATCTCAAATTTTTTTTGCTGTCATGCCAAAGCTCATGTTATTGTTAGTAGGACTTTAGAGGCGAGTCATGGAAAGGGTTGTCAGTGTTTGGGCAGGTTGAAACAACTGGCAATTGCTGTAAGTCATGATGTAATTGTCAAGGAAATCTAGAGGTTGACAATGGAGAGAGCAGGTCTTCATACATTTGAAGGGAATGTCATGGAGGACAGATGGCAGGGAACCACCCATGGGGACTAGAATTCACTATCAAGACACTAGTTCTTGGAAACTGTTGAGAAGATTCTCACTGTTATAGAAACTGAGGCATCAGAAAGTAAGGAACTAAGACAGGGTTAAAGATCCAGTTATGAAAATAAAACAAATTCCCTTTTTTAAAAAAATAAGGTAAAAAGTCAGGATGGAACGAAGATGAAAAACTGGATATTCAGAAAATTTGACTTCCCACATTTTCCACCAAATAGGGAAAGACTGATTTCAGAATTGGGTACCATGTATAGGTGAGATCTAGAGGCCTAATTTTTCAAAGTTAAAGGCCTCTGGGACAGTAAGTTAGGAAGTTAAGTATATATCCTTGCAGAATATCTCTTTCCTTTCTCATCCATTCCACAGTATCCTCAGATGCACATTAAATTATTTTCCTTTGGTTCAGCAAATGTTTTGTTTTTCCCTGATTTATATAAAAATTGATTTCCTAAAAGATGAATTTTTGCTTTGCAAAATATATTTGGGATAGCTAACAAAGTAAAATGCATGTACCTTTTGACCCAGGAAGTTCATTGTTTAATAGCAGGAAAAACAAAAGTGGATGTATGCACTCTCTCTTTACATAGGTATGTGCTGATATTTACATAAAACTTGTTTTTCCTGGAAGGAAACTCAAGGAAAGTTTGTCTTGAAAAATAATTTTTTTTTCAAGACAGAACTGTAGGGGAGAGGAGGATGTACCTTTCACTTTTACTAATCTTGACTGTGTTCTGTTAAAAATAAGTTGTTATCTGAGCAAAGGGATTATGGAATTAGTTTCTTAGGTTTTCCTTCTATAATATCTCTCTCTCTACCTCTCCTTCTCTTTCCTTATATCTTTGCAAAAGCCGTAATAGTGATCTTTTCCTCCTGCTGGAGAAACATTTTTTAAAATTTTCATGAATATTAACTTTGTGTGAGAAGATGAATCTTTCCTTTGAAGAATATAAGCTTTTTCCATAAATCAAACATATGGAAAATTTGTACTAAGCTATTGCCATAAGTAATACACTAAATTACCAGCTTCTTTTCATTTTTGGTATTTCTTTATACTTGAAAATCCACAACTATACAGTTGTTTATTAAACCATTAATTGGCTCGAGGCCCGGGTTTTATATGTCTCTAAAGCCTATAAATAAGAAAAAGCGTAAATGTATTTTGAGTATGTAAAATGCTTTTCACTTAATTTGGTGTTTTATATAAATTTTGTTGATATTTATAGTCATGACCTCAAATATCCCATAAAAATAGGGAAGAAAATCAAGACTAAAGCAGCTGCATTCATATTTTTGGTGAATGTTCACATAGAAAGAAAATAGCTGCTTTTGCCCTGAGTCTCAGGCACCAAGTTGATATCAGTAATTTAGGGCTATTATCGAACTAAAATGTCCCCCACCACGACTGGTCTGCCGAACCCAGCAGGTCTTCTCAGCTCTACATTCTCAGAGGCTGAACTCTGTTCCAAGGGGGTAATTTTGGCTTGGTCATAGACATATAATGTGGGTATTACCGTACATGACCACTCTTCCCGGGGATAATGGCACAGCTGGTCTGCCAATTGGACATAAAAGAATGACGTCAGGTTTATTTTTCTGCCAGCAATACTGGGAGGCCAAAACTTGCCTTGGCTGGGGAGGTGATAGCATAGTAATAGATATTTTGCTGTTTTATAGCACTGGTTTGCAAAAACCTTGGTGCACTTTTGCAAACGTTAATTAATCCCAGCAACATTTCTCTTAGGTTGATGCTATGACATGATGTATATGATGTGCATTTTAGAGATTTTTTTATAGTAATATCCAGAATTGGATGGTTATGGTTAAATGGCAGAGCTGACTGCACAAACAAGTAGTTTGGATTCTTTTATTCAGCTCTGATAACCAAATATTCTCTTTAAGATGACAAGGAAGCATGCCTCTATATTAAACTGATGTGACATTTTAAGCTGCTTGAGAGCAGGGATTCTTTTCTTTTCTTTTTAGGGTCGCACTCATGGCGTATGGAAGTTCCCAGGCTAGGGGCTGAATTGGAGCTGCTGCTGCTGGCCTACCCAACAGCCACATCAATGCCAGATCTGAGCTGCATCTGCAGTCTACACCATGGCTTATGGCAGTGCTGGATCCTTAACCCTCTGAGCGAGGCCAGGGATCGAACCTGTTTCCTCACGGATACTAGTCAGGTTCATTACCACTGAGCTGCAGTGCAAACCCTTAGAGAGCAGGGATTCTTTATCCATTCTCTTGGGTCTCGATCTCTTCTCATGAATAGGATCATTTTATTTTTCTATGTACATTCCTCATTCTCGTCTACATTTTCCTTGACATATAGTCCACACCTTACACATTAAATAGGCCTAAAGATGAAATGTTATATAACTGTTTTTCCATGAAGTAGAAGGCACTTCTGTGGCCTTTTAAAGGTTCTTTGCCAGGAAAAGGGAAAAAACGGTGTTTCCCTTTAACATGGAGTATAAAATCAGAGAGGTGCTGACTTACTCTTAGAATATTAGTATGTACAGTAAAAAAACAGGCTCTGTTATACCATTTTCACAAAAATCACAGCATTTTTTATTGGACACATTGATATTAGAAACTAAATGTGTGGCTTTTCATACTTCCTAGTTAAGCCTTTTTTAAAAATTGTACTTGTCTTTTTCAAGTGTATTAAGTCATCCTTCCTTGTACATATAATTAGTATATTTGGGTTTAGGGTTCTTTTTCTTTTAAAAAGATTTTTATTTTAAATTCTAGTCATTATATGCATATAGATCTGGGTTATTTTCACATAATTTATAAATCAATTGCATATAATTATTAATATAAATTGAATGTTTTGTGTGTGTGCTGGAGTAAACTATTAATGCAGCTCATTCTAATATCCTAAGACAAAAATAAACATCGGAGTTCCCATCTTGGAGCAGTGGAAATGAATCTGACTAGGAACCATGAGGTTGAGGGTTAGATCCCTGGCCTCGCTCAGTGGGTTAAGGATCTGGTGTTGCTGTGAGCTGTGGTATAGGTCGCAGACGTTGCTCGGATCTGGCATTGCTGTGGCTCTATCATAGGCCAGCAGCAACAGTTCCAATTAGAACCCTAGCCTGGGAACCTCCATATGCCACAGGTGCGGTCCTCAAAAGTCAAAAAAAGACAGAAAAATAAATAAATAAAATAAAAAAATAAACATCAAATACTAGCAGTTTGTCTAAAATTTAGGGTTTTTTTTTTTTTTTTTTTTTTTTTTTTTGGCTGCCCTGTGGCAAATGGAGTTTGGGGGCCAGAGATCAGATCCCAGCTGCAGGCTGGATCCTTAACCTATGCTGGGAGGGGATCAAACCTGTGTTCCATCGCTCCCAAGATGCTGCTGATCCTGTTGTGCCACAGCAGGAACTCCTACCCACACTTTTAAATCCTTAAATATATTATTAACCAAAGCACTCAATTAGAAAAATTTAACCATCTTATGGGGAAGTGAGAGATTACCAATTTTAAGACATTTTCTTTTTTATGGCTGTTTACAGTAGCAGTTTGAATGAATAGATGTAGATATATGTTATATAATGTGCCAGAAATAAGGAAGATTTTCAAAGGTAAGAAATAAAACACTCTGTCATTTCTACTGTATCTTTTTAGTTAGGGATATCCTAAAGTATGCTCACTTAGAGCCTTCTGAAAAATTGTTCAAAGAATTAAAGCATTCTGTAAACAGATAAGGGTCTTGAGTGTCTAGTGAAGCTTAGAAATCCCATAAGATTCATTAGGAAAAGTAAATACATTTTCAGAGATTTCCCTTTGAGTTAAAATTTTTCTATTGGGATAAAAGTGTAAGCATGCATTTTTTTTCTTATCTTTAAAATTTTGTACCATAATGGCATTCTGTTTTATAACCTTAGTCATTATAACATTATCTACCCTCTTATTTCAACATTCACTAAGTTAAGAATATGAATTGGCTTTAAAATTTATTATACTTTTGAACTGAATTAGGTTTTGAAATAAAGAGCCATAATATCAAATTTAAAAAATCACATAAATACATATCCCTTATTTTTATACTCTAGCTTATTTTATTCATGTACCTAAAAATCTCTAAGAGCATAATTTTGTTATATCATATTTATATTAAGCAGATATATGTCACCTAAATTTATCAAAGCATTCCAAGATCAGTGCTTATTTCTGCCCCCAAGAAAAATCATTTAAAAGTGCCCTTTCTAGGGAGTTCCCATTGTGGCACAGCACAAACAAATCTGTCTAGTGTCCATGAGGATGAGGGTTCAAACCTTGGCCTTGCTCAGTGGGTCAGGGATCTGGCGTTGTCATGAGCTGTGGTGTAGGTCACAGATATGGCTCGTATCTGCTATGGCTGTGGCGTAGGCTGGCAGCTACAGCTCTGATTCAACCCCAGCCTTGGAACCCCCATGTGCCAAGAGTGCAGTCCTAAAAAGATTAAAAAAAAAAAAAAAGGAAATTGAATTTACATAAAATCTCTAGGATATCCCACAATGGGAAATACATGAATGAACAGGTCTTTTAATGGACAAATCAACTAATGGACAATCCACTAATGGATTAGACTAACATATACAAAAGAGTAAACAATGAGGCAGCTGTTTTCTATATTTGACTCATTTCTGATGATCCAGTTTGTAATGGATGCTTAACTATGGAAAAATCTGAAAAAGATGGCAGTTGACATATGAACCCTTTGATTGGAAGGAATATTTGTTAGAAACATGGCGCTGAGAGACAACAGTACAAATACCTGTCATTTAATGAGCATGTATGTATGTTAATGTTAGGCACTTTGCTGGGCACTTAATATCCATTTTCTCTAAAGAGAAAAAAAGAAACATGTTAAGACCGATTAAGGAATATCTTATGTATTAGTTCATAACAGCTATAGATGCAGGCAGCAAAGTTTCAGTTCTTTTTTAGAGGACATGGATCTATGAGTCCCTTAATTTGTTATAAATTATGATCTAAAAAAGAGTATGGCTTCAAATGTGAAATACTTCTATTATATCCCAGGAAAGTTTGTTTCCAATATCTGCTTATATATTGTTGTTCTTTGATGCTGAAGAATCTGCTGCTTCCTGTGTGTGTGTGTGTGTGTGTGTATGTGTATGTGTTAATAGGACTTGGGTCTATGCTTCCTAGATTTTTCCTTATTAATTCTAAGACTTCATATGGATTTTAACTGTTTTACCTTAACTCTAGATTTGACAAATTTTAAAACACACAACCACATACAGATACATATGTATATAAATCAGTGTTTCTTCTCAGAGGTAAATCTGAAAAGACTAAATAATCTGAACTTTGAAATATCTTCCTGATATAAAGTACTCAGAAAATTATATATCCAGAGAAATGATGAAATTTTATGAATAAGCTTGAAACTGAAGACCTTTTTTTCTGGAGTTATATGAATATCTACTAAAATAAATTGATAACTTATGGTGATGCATGTCATGACTACTCATACAAATCCTCCTCTGTAATACATACATAATCAATTGGCAAGGCTAAGGTGGAAGACAGAATAATATGATTTAAACTCTTTCTCATTTTTTTATTTTTATTTTTTTAGAAAAAGGGTTTAATTAAGCACATCTATTCCTCTGCAGTTGCTCTTTCCAAACCTATACAATTTTAGGACTTCTGTTGGTTCATTTTATTCAGTAGCCATAAAAAATAAATTTTTTTTTTTTTTTGTCTTTTTGCTATTTCTTTGGGCTGCTTCCACGGCATGTGGAGGTTCCCAGGCTAGGGGTCTAATCGGAGCTGTAGCCACCGGCCTATGCCAGAGCCACAGCAACACAGGATCCGAGCCGCGTCTGCAACCTACACCACAGCTCACGGCAAGGCCGGATCGTCAACCCACTGAGCAAGGGCAGGGACCGAACCCGCAACCTCATGGTTCCTAGTCGGATTCGTTAACCACTGCACCACGACGGGAACTCCCAAAAAATAAATATTTTAAGTAGAGAAAAGTTGTATGTATTATTTCAAAGTTGGTTATGAGAGTGAGAAAGAATTTGGGGATGGCCAGCATCAGATGGGTTTTATGCTATGGTCTGTTATAAAAACAAAACTTTTTCTGACTCTCATTTAGGAGCAGTAATTTCTCAACCCTATTTTGTGCCCTGGTAAGAAATTTAGAAACTTATAAGAAAATACATTGTTGGATGAAGAATCATGTCTCAAAGTGTGAAGATTAATTTAAACTGTGAGATTAATGAAGTACATAAATGTGAAACATGACAGGGGGTTCGATCTAATTGTGAAACTATGTAAAAATTGTCCACATATTTAAACTTTTTTTTAAAATACAGCAAAGGCAATAAAATTATTTCCTTATATTAAATGCAGTTGATAAACTTTGATCATAATAGCTAAGAGACTTTTTCACCTACCTTTAGACACCATCTTAATGCTCCAACAGAGGTCCTCTGCCAAATGCCATTCATGTCACACTGTTGTTGTCACAACTATAAACTGTTGGATTGGGCATTCTGTCGTTTTTGAACTTCAGGCTTTGTCCCACTACTTCTTATCCAACCCATGCTCTTCCAGCACAGCTATTTAGTGGAGCAAGTAAGAAATAGCGGCAGGGCTATTTCTACCAGAGTGTTGGAGTTTTGCTTGGTGTCACTCCTTGCTCATGGGTCCATCTTTTGTCATGAATCTCAGTGGTGTGAATGGGTGTTTGTTCACCTTGCCCTTTCATTCTAAATCCACAGAATCTATCTTTTATATTATGAAAAAAATTTCTCTTTCTCTGAAGCTCATAACATTTGACTCTTTCATCCCCTATCCTGAGCTACCATACCTCAGTAAGTTACAGAGTAGAAGATTGTAGAGAATGATGTGGCCTTAGTTTTAAGGTTGTTTTCAGTACGATGTGCCACCAAACTGGCAAGCAGAGTACACAAGATACTTGCAAGACTGAGGATAAAACTGACTGGATGCTTGTCTGCAGTGCCTCTCTTGCACTCTTGGTGGGTGCCCAAGGTTCAGCAGTCTAGGTAACAAGCAGGGAATGAATAAGCCCCCAGATCCAGAGTAACCCACAACTTCAGTTTCTCTGCTTTTGTGTGTGAATGACTGGGAGAGTGGCTCCATCTCACTCCAGTGTTCACTATAGCATTTTATGAGAAAATTCATGAAACACCATGGTAATACACTTTCTCACTTACCATGGTGCCAACCTACAGCAGAACTCACCACAGGCTACCTAGTCCATCTTTATCACCTCTCTCATTTTTCTCATCATTGCTTCTCTGTATTTTCCAGTGCTTATGGAATTGACTAAGAGACTTTTCCATTTAAGTTCAGCCATCAAGTGAATGACTTCTGTGTGTCTGTGCATTGCCCCATCCACTGTCTAGTCTCAGATTTCTTTTACGTACTCAGATCTAGTAACTTTTGACTCACTCTTCCTTGGCAGCCTTCTTATGTTGGGTGGTAGTGGAAAGAGTATATACTTCAGAATTAAATAAGTCTGCATTTACATTCCAGCTCTGCCGCTAAGTAGCTATGCAATGTTGGGCAAGTCATGTAACTTTACTTATCTTTGATTTCTTCACATATAAAAATAATAAGATAATTAAATGAGATGATATATGTAAAAGTCTAAGGACAGTGCCCACAGATTCTGAAAAATGCAAATTTAAATTCCCTTTTCCATGGCTATATATCAGGTGTTATCCTTGCATGGAATTTACAGTCTTTGCCATCTTAAACTATAGTGTCTCTTTTTATAATCATAGCTTCTTGTCCTTTTGGTTTACCTGTTATATTTACTCTTCAAATTCCTTCAGATTTTAATCTCCTGATTATTTTTTTTCCCCAAGTCTACTAACCCCATCTGCAACTTACCTTTTTTCTTCTCTATTTGGCATAGTTTCATGAGTAAATTCTCCCCTAGGCATGCAGCTTCATCTCCTCCTCTGCTCCTTTGTATTTCCGTACCACTGACTTCATAAAGCTTTGACTTAGAAGCTCTCTAAGTCATTCCTGATCTCACAGATATATCAACAGGCCCTATATTAAGCATGTGATCTTCATCATGTCACCACAATCATACTTTTATTCTTTTTTAAAGTTTTATTTAAATATAGTTGATTTGCAATGTTGTGACAATTCCTGCTGTACAACAAAGTGATTCATATATACATATATATATACACACATACACACACATAATCCATTCTTTTTCAGATTCTTTTCCTGTGTAGATTATCAGAGAATATTGGGTAGAGTTCCCTGTGCTATACAGCAGGTCCCTATTGGCCAATCATTCCATATACCACAGTGTGAATATGCAAATCTCAACCCCCCAATCCCTCCTTCTCCACCTCCTTCCTCTTTGGTAGCCATAAGTTTGTTTTCAAAGTCTGTGAGTCGGTTTCTGTTCTGCAAATAAGTTCATTTGTATCCCTGTGTTAGATTCCGCATATAAGAGATATCATATGCTGTTTGTCTTTCTCTGTATGAGTTACTTGACATAGTATGATAATCTCTAGGTCCATCCATGTTGCTACAAATGGCATTATTTCATGCTTTTTATGGCTGAGTAATACTCCATTGTGTATATGTACTACATCTTTTTAATCCATTTCTCTATTGATGGACATTTAGTTTGCTTCAATGTCTTGGCTGTTGTAAATAATGCTGCAATAAACATTGTGGTTCGTGTATCTTTTTGAATTATAGCTTTCTCTGGTTAGAATCCCAGGAGTGGGATTGCTGGATCATATGGTAATTTCAAATTAGTTTTTTGAGCAACTACCATACTGTTTTCCATAGTGGTGGTACCAATTTACATTTCAGCAGTGTAGGAGGGTTCCCTATTTTCCACACCCTCTTCAGCATTTACCATTTATAGATTTCTTTGTCTTTTTTTTTTTTTTTTTTTAGAGCTGCACCCACAGCATATGGAGGTTCCCAGGCTAGGGGTCTAAGTGGAGCTTTAGCCGGCAGCTTATACCACAGCCATAGCAAGGAGGGATCTGAGCTGTGTCTGTGACCTACACCACAGCTCATGGCAATGCCAGATCCTTAACCCACTGAGCAAGGCCAGGAATCAAACCTGCATCCTCATGGATGCTAGTCAGATTCGTTTCTGCTGAGCCACAATGGAAACTCCTGTTTATAGACTTTTTGATGGTGGGCCATTCTGACTGGTGTAAAGTGATGCCTAATTGTAGTTTTGATTTGTATTTCTTTAATAATTAGTGATATTGGGTATCTTTTCATGTTTTTTTTTTTTCTTTCTCCATCTGTATGTCTTTGGAAAAAACCTCTATTTAGATCTTCTGCCTATTTTTGATTGGGTTGTTTATTTTCTTGATATTGAGCTACATAAGTTGTGTGTGCATTTTGGAAATTAATTCCTTGTTTGTTCTCCCATTCTGTGGGTTGTCCTTTCTTTTTTGGTATTGTTTCCTTTGCTGTGCAAATCATATTCTTATTCTTATATTATCATTTCATTTAATAATTTGTGATGTGCTTAGCAAGCAAACTAGAAATCATATTAGATTCCTATCTTATTCCCAAATGCTAACCTTCTATTGGTCTGTTAGATCTACTGTCTTTATTTCTCTCTATCCTTTAATCTCCATTCATACCCCTGCCTTAAATTGATTCCTTATCACATCTTGGCCATATTACTGCAAATAGCATCCCACTTTCCACCTCTAGTCTTGTTTTCTTGCAATCAGCGTTCTCCACAGTTTTCAGAACTTTGTTTTTGAAATGGAAATATGAGTATAATGCTCTTAACTTGAAACTGATTTGTGTTCCCATTCCCTTAAAAATGGCATATATAAAATGAAGTTTCAAAGATGTAGTTAAGGTATTTCTTATAAGTCACTTTGTGATCTCTCTTTGACTCTTTTTAACTGCAGTTCACCTCATTCCTCCTCACTTAACCAGGGTTCCAGCCACAGGTTCATAGTTTTTGTGTATGTAATGCTGTTGAATCACAGGTTTTTCCCCAGAATACCCTGGGTTATTTTAAAATTATTTTTGAGCAACTTCATATGCCTAGGTCTGTTTGATAGGTCCTCTGCTAGGTGTTGGGAATATAAAAATGACTAAGAGTTATCCCTGAACACCAGGAGTGTTGGAGACAGAGACTTATGAATGGTGATTTTTACATGGCACCAAGGTAGCAGGGATTTTGTTCACCAGTGTCTGGCAATACCTAGAATAATGACTGCTTTGTAGTACTTCATCAAACATTTATTATTTTTGAATAATAACAAATAGTCATAATATCTATTACTTAGGAAGTAGTTTATTTGTTCCAAGTATTGTTGGAATTGGTTATATGTATGTATATCCTTATTTAATCATCAAAACTATCCTACAGGATACCATGATTATTTGTTTGTTTTTGTATTTTTAGAGCCACACCTGTGGCATATGGAGGTTCCCAGGCTAGGGGTCGATTCAGAGCTGTAACCATCAGCCTAAGCCATAGCCACAGCAACACCAGATCCCAGCCATGTCTGTGACCTATACCACAACTCATAGCAACTTGGATCCTTAACCCATTGAGTGAGGCCAGGGATCAAACCTGTGTCCCCATGGATGCTAGTCAGATTCTTTTCCACTGAACCATAACAGAAACTCCAACAATGATTATTATCTTTTTTTTACTGGTGAGGAAATGGAGACAGACAGACATCACTTGAATAAATTGTGTCATACAAACCCATGCTCATGATACAATGAGACATGAAAGGATGGCATCTAACCCAACCCACTTGGCTTAGTCAAGGCTTCCTAGAGCATTCCAGGCAAAGGAAAGCACAGTAAGGGAACATGGGATAGACTGCACAGTGGGTTCCGAGTTCTGTGTTAGTGAAGATAAAGTGAGAAGGGAAGAAGAATAATGACTCATGTCCAGGAATACTGAAGATAGAAGCAGAAGAAAATAAAAACAAAGCCAAGTTTCTTTAATTTTTTGAATTAATTTCTCCAGATCCTGCATACACAGATATTGTGTCTATCCCACTCTTGAGTCATGTCCCACCCTCTTCAATGACCTACCTTTTCGAGGCTTGTCCAGAACTCTCAGGAATGAATGCTATTTAAGTAGAGGAAGAAATGATGTCTGATGTATCCATTACTGCCATTGCTTCCATTTCTGTGTATTTCTGGCGTTGGAGATGCTCATCCAAGTATTCATCTTCCGCTGTTGGGGGAGGCCCTTGGCCAGGACTCTTTGATGCTCCAAACTTGGGTTACATGGCTATACCTCTTTTTAGTTTCCATTTCTATTCTCAATATAATCAATATGCTAAAATGGATTAGACTAGGAAAGCTTCCAGACAATGAACCATACAATGTATTGGAATGAATCTCTTTAACAGATTCTTAGACCCTTATATTGAATACATTTCTTCAGCCTTGCCACTATTATCTGTCACAGGACCACTCCAGAAGGTTTATTTAACTTTAAATCTTGGGAATTTTGGTTTGGAATCTGAGGCCTTTTTTCCTAGTGGGACCTTTTATGTGAACGTTCTCATTATCTTCCCATTGACCAGCTTTTCTTATATTGTCAGGGACATCAGCCTTTTGAGTCAGCAAATGTGGGTTACCCTTTTCTCACTTCCTTTATAATGGATGTTTTCTCCCTGCCCATTGTATAAATGAGTCTAGATCACAAAGAGCCTCATCAGCCAAGCTAAGGAATTTAGATCTCATCTGATGGGTGGAGAAGAACCACTGAAGGCTTAAGGCACAGTGATGTTCTCATTAGGTTTTAGAAAGATGGTGCTCTTGGTGTGGGAGGAGGATTGTAGAGAAGCATCACTGAGGGAGGAACACACCTAATGGGCTATTGTAGTCCTTTAGGGGAGATGTGGTGAATGTCTGAATAACAATAATGATGTTGAAAAGAAAGAAATGGATTGCAGAGACAGCTTCCTTCATGTGCATCTAACTCCTGTTGAGCCTTCAGGACTCAGTTCATACACTGTGTCCTTCTGGAATTCTTCCCTGATAGGGTCATCCAGAGTGAACAAAATGCCTCTTTCTGTTCCGAGGACATATCATTGATAGTTTTATAACAGTACTATGATATGATCAGATTATTTAGAACACCTTGATTCTTTTCCCCACCATATTAAAGGATTCTTGAAAGCTTGTACTGGCTATCTTTGTATTCTTTGTGCCAAATGTACCTCATGTAAAGTGCCTAGATTGTAAAACTCTAAGGGTATATTAAAGTGTGTTATTCAGGAAGAGTCATACTACTGCATTAAGGTTATACTACTAACTGCAAAGCATGTTTTTCTGCCTCCAAAGAATTCCTTTTCTTTCCCACACTCTTGGAGAGCACCAAGAAAATGGAGCAGGGAAGTCATGGCTGATTTATGCCTATGAGAGAGGGAATATCTGGATGACAGGAAATGCTATAACGCCACACAAGTGGACCAAACTTTTTTATAGGTTAGAAAGAAAAGCTACCATTTTATCAAACATTTTGGAATAAAACAAAGCGTTGTAAAAGTGGTATTTAAATTCAAGAAGAATCATCAGAACCAGGAGGTACAAGAGGTCCAGATATGAAAGGATACCCTGGACTCAATGACCTAAAGACCACAGGTATCCAAATCATGTGGCCTGCACATTCAGATTCAGATTTTGAGTGTCTACACTGACCTACTATATCACTATCTCTGGGACTTGGATTCTAGAACTGGAATTTTAAGAAACATCCATGGTGGTTCTAATGAACAGCACTGCTATACCACCAGCCAAAAAGTGTAAACTTCTTATCAGCCACTACTAAGGAGAAAGAAGAAGATGACATCAGAACCTCATCAATGTTTGTATATGTGTGTGTATTTAAAGTTAATGCCTAGCACACTCTTAAGATTTCAAGTTTAAGAGCAGGTGAAACCAAGCAGGATCTCGTGGGGCTGCTGGGCACAAGCCTTTCTATGTCCCCCATGTCTTGTTTTTCAGGAATAAGCTTCAGCCTCCATGACCTTCCCTGAGTTCCAAGGGGCAAGTTCCAACAGTTTCTAATCAGGGAAGAGAGGGGATGCAAAGACAAGGCAGAAACAGTAAAGAAACAATAGTGCAGCTTTGGGGCAAGGTCCTGGTTTCTCTTCAAGGAATATACATAACAATATCTTTGAGTTCTTCTGTGGAACCCAAACTCCCAACAAATGAAAACAAGAAAGGAAGACCACCAGAACCAGTCTAGGGCCACTAAACACCAACTTTGAAGAAGAATGAAAGCTTACATCTACCCTGACCCTTATCTGTGGCCCTATTTTCTACTCCCAAACTATAAAACCACTTCCTAGTCTCTCCCAGGGAGGGCACAGTCTTTAGGGCATTAGCCTGTTGTGGCCTCCTTTGCCTGGGAAAGCTTTATAAAGTTGTTTGTTTGTTTGTTTGTTTCCTCCTTTTCCCCAAACTCTGTCTCTGCATTTCTATCCAGTACTGGTAGACAGAGGCCAAGTTTTGGCAACACATGGGGCAGTTCTTTTTCATAAGTCTTTCTGATTTCATAAATTAGAAAATTCTTAAGTATGCTTATTCCCGAATGCAAGTTCATGTGCCCAAAGCATAGCGAAGCCAAACAAACCAAAACTTTGGAGTTTGGAGCAGAGAAAGGTTTATTGCAGGACCAAGCAAGGCAAACAGGTGCCTCATGCTCTAAAACCCCAAACTCTCTGTTGATTTTGGGGGAGAAGCTTTTATACAATTTGGAGTGAGAGGTGCAAGGTATGTGACTTTCTTCAGTTTAGTTGGTGCTGAGGTAACAGGGCGGTGCTCCAAAAAGTCTTGTGCTCAGCCTGAAGTTGCCATTCTCCACCTGGGTGGGGCTTTTGAGTTCTTAGAGAACTCAAAGATACTGATATGTTTCTTCCTTGAGGAGGAGCCAAGACCCTGCCCCAAAGTTGTATTAATGTTTCTTGACTGCTTTTCCTTTGTTTCTGTTTCCTCCCTTTCCTGATTAGTAACTTTGTGAAAATGCCCTTTGTAAGTCAGGGAAGGTCAAGGAGGCTAAATTTTAAGTGCTCTTTTTATTTTGATGTTTTTATTATTATCTGTTTTTGTTTTTTGTTTTTTTTTTTTTGTCTTTTTAGGGCTGCATCCTCAGCATATGGAGCTTCCCAGGCCAGGGGGCCAATCATAGCTACAGCTTCTGGCCTACGCCACAGCTGCAGCAACAAGGGATCCAAGCCACATCTGCAACCTACACCACAGCTCATGGCAATGCCGGATCCCCAGCCCACTGAGTAAGGCCAGGGATCAAACCCGCAACCTCATGGTTCCTAGTCAGATTTGTTTCGGCTGCGCCACGACGGGAACTTCACTCTTTTTATTATAAAATCCGCTTTTGAAGGTTCTTCTCATCTCTGTAATACTAATGATTTATGTCTCATTATTGCGTACATTTCAAAGCTTCTTATATAAACATGTGAGGAAATCCTGTTTGACTTTGCATTTGATGCTTAATTGAAGGTTATATTTGATTTAATTCACAAAATTTTTTTTGTAGTTAATAAGCACAGTGTCAGAGTTATCGGTCATTTAAAAGTATATGAGTAGAGACAATTTACAGCTAAATTATAAAGTCATTACTAAATTTTGGGGACACTTTTTAACTTAATCAGGGCAAGAAGTAAATTTAGCGAGTAAAATGGTGACATTTGAAAATGAAATAGTTAATGTTCCAAGGCAGTTGGGATGGCAAACACGTCTTGTTAGTTTTTTATTTAATAAAAATGGTTCCATTTAAAAATCTGAAAATTTTATATTATGAAGTACTGTCACAGGCACAGTAAAGAGACAAGTGCTATGCAGAGATTAATACAAAATGTCACAGTCCTTTCCCTCACGGGGGTAACAGTCTAAAGAAGATAGAGTGCTTTTTATCAAAGGGTTCCAAATGAGTGAACAGTTTAATTTTCACAGTTCTTTTTTTTTCTCCCTTATATTTGCAGTCTTTTATAATTGATATGGTCAGATATATTTTTAAATTAATGTACATTTTAATTTATGCTTTTTTCATGATCAGCTCAGTTCTAACTTGTATTAATTTTTCAATTTTCTATGTTTAGAAGGAAAAGGGAAAAAAAGTCCTTGCTAGATGTAGTAATTTTACCCAGAAATAAGGAAGTGTATTCTTATCCTTTATTTTAAAAAAAATCTTAAATTCTTGAGGATTGTTTTGTTTATTTGTTTTTTTCCTCAGGTAGTTGTTTACCTATGGGAAAAAAATACCTTGTGCTCAGGACACCTATTTATTTTTATTGTGGACACCTTCTGGGGGCAAGTATTACATAGAGAATATTGATTTCTCCCTGACTTAATACCCAGACTTTTGCCAAAGTAATACTGAAGCAGAAATTGGAAAAGTTAAGCCTTTGATTATTTTAAAATATTGTCAAGGGGGTAAAACTGTTAATGGCAAAGGAAGCAAGTGTCCCTGCCCAAGGCTACTCTAAATGTAAATCTGAAGAGTGTAGCTTTCAAGTGATTGTGGGAGAGAAAATTGCAGAGATGCTACTAGTTTTATTAAACTGGGGGATGATATTTTCTGATAATTCTAAAAAGAGACTTGGGAGTTTCCATCATGGCTCAGTGGAAATGAATCTGACCAGTATCCGTGAGGACATAGGTTTGATTCCTGGCCTCGCTCAGTGGGTTAAGGATCTGGTGTTGCCATGTGCTGTGGTGTAGAATGTAGACATGGCTTGGATCTGGTGTTGCTGTGGCTGTAGCTACAGCTCCAATTCGACACCTAGCCTGGGAACTTCCATATGCCATGGGTGTGGCCCTAAAAATGAATAAATAAATACATAAATAAATACATAATCACACTTTTAAGAGTGATTCACTTCATTGCTACCACTCTCATTTGGGAAATGATTCCAAAGTGAGCAGATCTAAATACATAAATAAAAAGAGATCTGCTCACTTTGAATCATTACCCAAATGAGAGAGGTAGCAATGAAGTGAATCACTCTTAAAAGTGGGATTAGTATGGGGCCATCTAGGAGGAATCTGGGAAAACCATACATCCATTCTGAATCATCCCTTTCTCTCATCCTGCAAAAATATTAAGCATGTATATATGATCTCTGTATTTTGAAAGGAGAATGCTGAACAAATTTTAGAACATGTTTCTTTTCTACTAGCTATTTGAGGATAATCCATCTGGTGAGATATCTATTGAAACCTAGAAGCAAGATATAAGTATCAAAGGCAGAAATAAACCATACAAAGATAATTAGATCATGGCGAAATGGAGGCTTCTTGATTGATTTGATTTTATGATATCAGATAGGGTGCACATTATTCAAGTATCTACATATGGCAATTATGCAGAATTGGAATGAGGTCAAAGTCGATGTTAAAAAAACTTAGGAGGCTGTTTCATAGTCAAAGTGACAGATGATGTTCAATTGAACTGACTGTTACAAAGTGATTGAAAAGCTGATTGTATAGAGACATTGAGAGGGTTTCTTAGTTAGGGATCTCCAGAGAATCATCTCTCTCTCTCTGTTGATTTATTATCAGGAATTGGATTCACACAATTATGGAGGCTACAAGCCTCAAGATCTGTGGAATGAGTTGGAGAGCTGGAGACCCTCAGGAGAATTGATGGTTTAGTTCTGGTATGAGTCTGAAGAACAGATAATCAAGAGAGCTGATGATGTAATTCCAGGTTGAAGGCTGGCAGTCTGGATGTCTAGAAAGAGTTTCTGTTAGCATCTGAAGGCAGAGAAAAAAACTTATGTCCTAGTTCAAAGGCCATCAGGCAAGCAGAATTCTCTCTTATTGGTGGGAGGATCGCCCATTTTGTTCTATTGAGACCTTCACCTGATTTGATGAAGCCCACCCACACTAGAGAGGGCAATCTGCTTTAGTCATTTTGCTGATTTAAATGTTAATCCCATCCAAAACATTCTCACAGAAATACCCAGATAATGTTTGATCAAATATATGGGCACCTTGTGGTCCAGTTAAATTGACACATAAAAATAACCAAGGTTAAATTTGGATTTTAGTAGACTTGGAAGTGAATTAGACATGGGGAATAGGAAAAGGAGGAATCAAAAATGATTTCCAAAGAGTGAGTTTGAGCAACTAGTTAATCTCATTTGCTAGACTGAGGTCCTGTAAGGAAAATCATGGGGTAGTAGTAGTGTGGAATAATGAATGTAAATGACTCAAACAAACTTTTTTTGATGTATATGTACATATATAGAATTGTAAGCATCTTGATCACAGTCTCAAGTTCTTTCCTACTGACTTTGTAATAATAACTCTAAGTCAGAGGGTGGAGGAAATGTTTATTATTTGTCATAGATATGAAACAATGAGTGTGGGTGAAATTAGGTCCTTAGGGACATTGAAAGGGAACTTGGCTGAGCTTGGTACAGCTGCATCTGGACAGGGCACTTGATACCCTCCACACGATTTTATTCCTGGTTATATTCCCAGGGTTATACCTCAGATGTTAGAGAGTGATCTGAGGTCTGATTGTTTTGTTGAGGTTGCCAAGAGTCAGACCACATCCCTGACTGTGGAAGTAGTCTTTCCCTAGAAGGACTAAATATTCCCAATATTTACTGAAATCTATTCACAATATTTCTTAAGCCTCTTAGTGTGGAACCAGCCCTAGAGAAGGAAATGAAGACTGAGGACAGGGATCTGAAATCCTGGATGATTATGCTTATTTTATATAAGTGAAAATGTTTGGTGGATGACAGTTCTGGTTTTCTCCTCAGTCAAGTACAATCTTTGGAACCTCTTGCATTATTTATGTACTGTAATACTATTGTTTGGTTAGCATTAAAAGTGCATCATATAAAAAGTCAGTAAGTATACCTAATGTGTATTTATAATGATTTAAAATCTAAATACAAATATCAAAATACATCAAAATAGAGGGAGAAAATATCTATTAGCTTATGAGACAGTAAAGAATTAAATAGAAATACATGTTTAGTTTTTGCTGGTTTGAATTGTCAGGCAGAAAACATATGCTTTAATTGTGTCAAAAGGATGGATGTAATCCAGTGGAGAATTCCACTAGAGAGGCTTTCATTCTTTAATAGAAGAAAAAACAAAAACAGGGACAGAAAATCCCCAAACAGTACGTGACTGGCTTCCCAATTTACTTGGTTCTCATTATCTGGCTTTTCAAAATACCTATCTAGTTTGAACCATCCAGAAAGGCTCAGAGTGTTTCACTCTTAACCTTTTATTCCAAGATGAATGCTCACCCCAAGGTATAGGGGTCTTGTTTGATTTACAATCAGTCATTCAACTGTTCTTGGTTTTGTTTAGTTTGCACATATTAGTTTAGTATCTAAGATATGTTTTGTACATTGGCATGGACATTTTCTTTAAAGAAAAAACCTGAATAATAATAATTATTATTATTTTTTTTAATCTTTTGTCTCTTTAAGGCTGTACACATGGCATACGGAGGTTCGCAGGCTAGGGGTCAGTCGGAGCTGTAGCCACCGGCCTACGCCACAGCCATAGCACCGCATCATCTGAGCCGCATCTGCAACCTACACCACAGCTCATGGCAATGATGGATCCTTAACCCACTGAGCAAGGCCAGGGATGGAATCCACATCCTCATGGATGCTAGTTGGATTTGTTAACCACTGAGCCCTGATGATTCTAATTATTCATTTTTATAATAACTCTAATTATTCATTTTTATAAATGATTTTGTTTGTTTTTTTTTCATTTAGCCCATCTAATTCTATTAGCCATATCAGAGATTCCTGTTAGTCTTTTCATGAAAAATACATAATAAAATTAATGTTCTCTTCTTTGTGATAGGCTTCGCTGTGAATAAGGTACTTGTTTTTGTTAGGAGTGAAAGGCATTGCTTGATATTTCTGATGTATAGAAAAAATCAGATATTTTCTTCCAAAATCAGCAGAAAGGAAAAAACCAAGTATAGTTAAAATTACTCTTAAAAAAGGGTAAATTAGACATTAATTTACTATGTCTCAGTAAGTTCAACATGGTCGGTTTTCCTTCTAGAATTTCTCTGGTTGAGCATAAGAAGTAGTTGGCTTTTTTTTAAAAAAAGTCAAACTATGTGAAAATGTACGTCTTTAAATCCTATAAGCACCCTGAATAAGGCTAGTTGCTCATATGCTAGGATGTACTTGGGATCTCTGAGCTCTTGAGGGCAGAATATATTAATATTTCCCATTTCATGTTCTATCCAGGCCATGCAAATTGGCTGACAGAACCTTTGGCACTGTTTCTTTTCAACTTACATAATTCTAGTTGTATAAGTTATGTGTGTTTATGGTTCAATTCCACTCTACCTGCTTTGGTTCTATTTGGTTATTCTTTCCCTATAATATTTTATAGGCAGAGACAGAGACAGTCTGGAGAAAAGTTTTATAGTCAAACAATAATTTTAACATTTGTAAATCTAAGTTTGAGGAATAGCATAAGTTTATTTTGTGAAGCAATTGCTAATGACTCATTATAAAAGGAGGGAACAGAGTATTTTTCCAAGGCTCACCTCTCACTAAATTATCTCTTTTAGATAATGACAGTCACACTCCAGTCCCTGAAATCAATATTTTAATTTTATTCATTGTTCTTGGGAAAATGCCAAGTTCCCCAAGCTTTGTTAACTTCATATAGTTACTATAGGTTACTTATATATGGCATAGGGCCATATGTAATTGTGGTTACTATAGTTTACTTATATATGGCACAGTGCTTAGTGAAAACTGTATTAAATATTTGCAAAATGAAATTAGTAATATTCATTTCTATTCTACTTGGAGAAATAAATAGGTGAAAGCAACAATCAATATTTTCTTCTGTAGACCATAACTCAGCTTGCTTCCCACGAGGCACTGCAGTTCCAGCAGAGCTCTGCTCATTGATTACAGATTCACCTGACTTAACTTGATAAATGATTTTGCCCAAGTCCCTGTCTGAGAGGCCTATTCAGACCTTGATATAAAATTGTCACCCTCCCTTTAGCCACTAATATCAACATTATTGGTGATAATATTTGGTTTCTATGCTAGTATGTGCCAAAGTAACAGTATTTTATAAGCCCTTTGGCAAATAAGTTTCATAAAGTTCTGACTTTATGAAATTATGTGAAGAAAACATCATTTTGTATTTAACAAGATTCACGATTAGTCTGTTATAAGTAAGTTTTGAAAAGGTTAGGCATGAGTTGATTTGTGAATGATGAGTTTCTGGTAGCTTAATATACTGCTAAAATATGTAATACATTCTGTTATTTTGGAAGCTTTTACCATAAAACCTGGAACACTAAATGGATTATTTTTCTGGATACTACAAATTCCTCTTTTGAGATAGTTCACGGTGAAACAGTTTTAATTATAGGTTATGCACCCATGGTTAGTGACTAGATACCAGTTTTTCTCTATGTGAAAAGTAGAGAAAAATTAATTTTTATATTATTTCCACCATATGAATTTTTTTGGATGATTTGGGATAAAGAGTGTTTACATGGAATAGTCCACATTTACTTACATACATAATGTATTTAACATAAATGCACTTCAGAGTTCCCTGGTGGCCTAGTGGTTGAGGATCTTGTATAGCCACTGCTGTGGCTGGGGTCACTGTTGTGGTGTGGGCTCAATCCCTGGCTGAGGAATTTCTTCATGCCATGGGTGCATCCAAAATAAAATAAAATAAAATAATAAAAAAGAAATGCACTTAACTAAAACGTACCAAAGCTCCACAACTTCTAAACCAAGCACCAAACCCTGAAGAGTAACTTTTTAAAGAAATTCTCTCTGTTGGTATACCACAGGTATAAAGCTTTTGAAACTGCGTGCTAATAGAATTTTCCACACTTTTCATCTCTATTATCAACAATGCATTTTAAATCACTTGTATCTTAAAGCCATGTGGAATCTGTCTCCTAAGAACATGTGGTTTAATGGTTACCTTTTAGAATCTTCGATGAAAATCTTCAAAACAGAGTAGAATGGTGGGTGGGTACCTAGATGAACTTGGACTTGTAGACTTGATTTAAGCAGTATTTTTTATATTTGACTGTGGCTCCCCTTCCCTTTTCATTTTCAGGGCATACCTATTAATACAGAATATTCGTCAAGGGAAAAAAATACATATGTGTATAATTGACATCAGAGTTGATGCTGGATTCCAATTCCTCTCTTGTCCTCAGGGCTGTGTCTATTACCCTTGAGATATTATATTTATTATATGCACTCTAAAGCATTTAACTAGAATATTAGAGTTAAAAGAAGCAAGCATTCTACTGAGTAATTTATATGATTAACTGGAGATTACAAAGCACACCATTTTTGGTTTCCTTCCTTGCAAATGGAGATTTTTTGTAATTTGTCACACTTCGTCAATAAGTGAAGATTTATGAAAATTTACTTTGCCTTTTTTTTTTTTTTCTTTTTCAGCTTCACCCATGACATATGGAAGTTCCTGGGTCAGGAACTGAATCTGAGCCACAGCTACAACCTATTCTACAGCTGCAGCAATGCTGGATCCTTAACCCACTGTGCCAGGCTGGGGATCAAACCTGCGCTATCGCAGAGATAATGCCAGATCCTTAATCTTCTGTGCCACAGCAGAAACTCCTACCTTGCTTTTTATAGTTGAACATTTTGCAGTACTCCAGGGTTGTTACTTAGAGGTGGATTTTTATTGTGTAAGTTTATAGATTTAGAAGTGGAAATGGGTTAAGGGGAGTATTCAAATGTCTGGAAGCATTTTGCTATTGTTAATTTTTTTTGATGACAATATTTTTGTTATAAAAATAAAATTAATGGTTTTGATTAACTAAAGTTGTTACTGTAATTGCATTATGCTGTGGTGGTAAATCCTCTGCATATAATAGAGCCTATTGAGTTGGCATGAGTTAACTGGGGTTTCATTGGAATAATTTTTTTCTAGGACTATCACCTATCAAGTATAGATATGCAATAAATATTTGTTAACAAATTAAATGCAGAGACCTGTGGCTATAGCTTACCAGTTTTATTAAGAGAATCTGAGGAATGAGGGAGAGCTTTTTAGCTAATTTCAGCCTCTATGCTTTGTTCATCAGAATGCATAATGTTCATCCACCGATTTACAGGAGTGCTTCTTCATTACATATGGGCTGCACATCCTCTGATACTCTAAGAGCTGAGCCTTTCCAAATTGTATTTAATGGTCTGGATTTGGGGTTGAAATTAGACTGGAATATACTAATGCCTACTGCTGATACTGCATCATCCTATTTTTTCCTCTCCTTTAGAATAACAACAAATAGTAATCAATTTACCTTGGTAAAGTGCTTACTTTTTATTAATGTAGCTTTTTAAAAAGAGCTGTACAATTCTGACACATTAGGTTGGAATATTGCTGGTAATATATCCTGTATATAGCCTCATCAGACCAATGCTTCTGTAACTCACAGTTCCTTTTCTTATTATTGAAAAAGCTTTCCCTCTCGGCCAAGGGAGTATAAAAAATTTTAAGTAGGAAAGGATCTGTTCTGCCCTCTACTTACGTTTACAAAAACAACCTTTAAAAAATAACACTTTTTAACTGTGAAAACATAGAATCTAGACAATCAAATTATATAAGAAATATTCCTTTATTCTGATATGAAGTTTTTACTTTGTTAGTTATGAGCCAGATATATTCAGTCACATGGAAGACCAAACTGCATTTTAAAAAAAGGGAAATGTACTTTGCAAAATAATGAACACCTCCCCCCCTCCCCATGCATATGGTAATCAGGTTTGTAAGTTAATAAATAATGAGACTTTTATTCTTTTAACTATATCTTATTTTTACTAATATCACTTCTTCTGAGTCTTTCATTCATAATTTATGTTTAATTTTTATCTAATTGAAAATGTGATGTTATCCTGAATCCTTTCTTGTACAAGATATTTATTTAACTAAATAATGTTAATTTTTTAACATATTTATTCAACTACATAAAGTTAAAAATTTTAACTCTTTTTTAAAAAATCCAAATATAATGCTTTCTATAAAGGCTATGTACTTGTCCATAACAAGTAGCATATTGCAAGAAGGTTTTTATACAGACTATGTTTGAGTATCTTTTCCCCTAGAAAAGGATGCTATATAGGGCCCTTATATGGTCTTTTAATTAACAGCCTAAAACCCACCCTCAATCCACCTGAGTCTCCCTTTTCTATGCTTTAGATAGGAAACTGTCAACAGGTTGGCTAAACCTGTCCCTCAGCCATATTTGATTTGCCCTGAACACTGTTATCTCACACAGGATATTACACAAAAAATTAGTTTATAACATTTGAAAACTGGAAAATTTCCTCCCAAATTTAGATTTTGGTTTCTCTAGAAAAACTGGAAGATGTGAACCTATATCCTTACTTGGCAAGAGTTCTCTAGAACTCAGTGGTAGTTGCCCTTTTTAGCTGAGACATGGGCTTTCTCATATACTGTAGTTCCCACTTTCGCCTGTTTTGTATACACTGAGGCTGATGATCAATTGATATTAGCACTTATCTTTTTTCTTTTTAAGCCCAGCACCTTCCTGACCCTCTGGACACTTGAGATTGTGACATCTCTCACCTTCACTGGAATCATACTGTGGCCAGCACCACTGGCACCAACAAAGAGTTATAAACTACTTTGAAATGTGCTTTCTGTTCCAAATATGATTCTTTCAACTAAAATAATTGAATTTGCAGCAGGCAATGTATTGCAGGATTGAATCTAATGGTTAGATTCAGGTTGTATGATCTGTGGAGGAAATACTTTGGGGCTAACAATCCCTTTGCATTCCATTGCCTCACTCATGCACTGACTAATATATTGTCACTGTTTCAGCTCCCTTGATTCCTTTTCAAGTTGTCTCGATTCATGATTCACTCTAATGTCTATCTATGAATGCATGCCCAGAGTGTCTGCCCTTTTTATATACTCCTTATAAAGTCGGTAACTACAACAGAGCCTATACTGAGCCCTGCTGACAAGACTAGCCCAAATTTCATCAGTTGGCTAAAAAAAATGCAAAATAGACAATGATTTTAAATAACTTTATGGCAGAATGGGCTAACTGTGAGAGTTCCAATGTATCATTTGTTTAAGTAATTGAGAGCAGAGCAGATTTAAGGCATTCGAGGAAACACTTGTGTGAGTTTTGGAATCTTGTTCAGGGATTATAGTTGGTGTGGTAAAATTGAAAGAATTACAATGACAATGAGAGAAGTTCTTTCTGAAATATTTAAAATCCCAGTTCATGGCAACGAGTGAAATGTGGGACCTAGTGACTACTTGTAGTAAGTGTTCTTCATTTATACCCCCAGAGTACAATATTGTGACTCTCTGCCCTCAACATCAGTTCTTTCTCCATATAGTTGGATAACAACTAAAATGTAGTCTGTGCTTAGGAAAGACTTATGATATGTATTATAAAACAAGGGTAACTTTTCTCTGTACAATAAAGAAATTGCATCAGCCTGTATGTTCCTATCATATTCATCAAGAGAATGGGCGATAAACAAGATATATGCAGTAGGTGGAATCCTTTTGTTCTCTTTTCTCTTTTGTAACTCTCATTGCCATGCAGGAGGGTGCGCTCGAGTCCCCAGCCTTCTATTTTCTGGATGGTGCTCAATTTTCTTGACTGCTCCATTTGTGCATCAGAATTTTTTTTCGCCTTCAGAGGGGTTTCAAATGTCAGATAACTTCTTGTGAAGTGCAGGGTATTTTAAGATCCGGAAATCATGATACAGAGGGAGAGCGTTAACACTCATTCAGAATATTCTTCTTTCCCTTAACTTGCTGTTTGACCTTGAAGAGTCTGTGTGTATATTAAACCGATATGTGCACCTTTCTTCACCAGGGTGATCTTGTAGAGTCTAAAACTGTGTAGTCTGGATAAGATAGGTTGTTTTCCATTGTAACATAGGATGATAAAAATGATAACCTAACTCGAGTTGTTCACTTAAATCAGGATAGAAATGTAAATTGCAATGGATTATCCAAGTAAAAAAGAGTCATTTCATGGTAATTGGCTGACATTTAAAAGCTGGGACTGAATGAAAGCCCATTAAATTTATTGAATCATCATGGACTCGATTTTGAGCAAAAAACCAGATCTGTGGATTTGCCTTCCTGGTACCTCTGTGATACAAAACTCTGTATCCCTGTCATGTGCTCTTTCATAGTTTTAGCCCTGATCCAGATTTTGTTTGTTTTGCCGTGACAAATCTGTTTACTTAGAGCAAAGATGTATTTTTAGAAACACTATATGGTTGTTTTAAAATGCCTCCATTTGTATTGGGGACATCATTACTTTCTGCCTATCTAGGAAACCTAGTGGGGGAAGTACTTTTAGTTTTTTATAATCAAGGCATATTCTAAAATGTTCTTTAAAACTACATATCACATGTCACATACCTTAAAGTATGGGTTTATTCTCCTAGAGCTGGAATTAAATTTGCTGATGCTTAAAAATACTAGTATGATTGATGGACTGTTTACACTTGACCACCTGCTAATGAATTCTCATTCACTACTTCTTTCCTTTTTCTAAAATTGTACTTAAATTATGCTATAAAATATCACACAGCTACAGAAAGATCTAGAAAGAAAAATTAATAGTCACACCTCTTATGTGAATTAATCTCCAAATTGTGACCTCTGTTTTTCAGTTATATAAAATCTCATTAATAAATATCTTTGAGGTTCTAACAAAGGTTCATAGTCAATTACCCCAAGATTATATTTTGCCATATGTCTTTTGCTTTGTTAATAATTTTTTTTTAACCTCTGGGGAGTTCTTGTTGTGGTGCAGCAGAAATGGATCCAACTAGTATCCATGAGGATGCAGGTTTGATCCTTAGCTTCACTCATTGGGTCAGGGATCCAGTATTGCTGTGAGCTTTGGTGTAAGTTACAGATGCGGCTCGGATTCTACATTGCTGTGGCTGTGGTGTAGGCTGGTAGCTGTAGCTCCGATTCAACCCCTATCCTGGAAACTTCCAGATGCCATGGGTGTGGCCCTAAAGAGCAAAAAAAAAAAAAAAAAAAAAAAAAAAAAAGAATAAGAAAAAAATCTTTGGTGGTGATGTTTCACATGGTATAGAGAAAATTTATAGCTTGAGTGATATTTGAAGTTTAACATCTCATTTAACATTGAGATTCCCAGAGTCTACAGATTCTTTTGAGACCATGGATGGATTATTCTAGATGTTCACATCTGAAATTTTCAGGTGAGCATGGACAGAGGATAGAGACACTTGACAGAATTAAAATAAAAAAATTTTGCACTCTTAGTACTTTCAATAGTTAGAGGATTTACTGATGGGTTGTTTTGTAGAGCTGAATTGGAGACAGTTTGATGTTTGCATTAGTATTTGGCTTTATTTCAAGTTATACTGGCCTATCAGCTTGGTACCAAAGAGGCTAGAAATCTTTTCTTTTTCCCTGAAATTTGGAGGACTACCAAAGTTAACTTTTTAAATGAGAGAATTAATGCCATAGGTCCTCTTTTCCCCTGAGTAGAAAAGATAAATGGCAGCAGAAAATAATTCCTAGTTTTTAAAAATATTGCATATTCCTAGAGAAACAGTTCTGATTCTTAATAATTTTAATGTTTAAACTTTATTATAAAATTACATATTTATATGTGATCTGTATAGACTAACATTGAGAAGTGCTTAGTTCTTGAATGTGGTGACATTTCTTTTGTGTTCTGTTAGGGCAGGCTCCATGTTTTATTAGTTCTTTTCATTCTTCTTATTACCACTCTGCCTTAAATAAAACAGGCACTCAGAAAATGTTCTTGAAAGAGTAAGTTATAACTGAAACCGTGCTGCATTTGTGATTTCCCAGTATACACAATAACTAAATAACTTTAGGGCAGTGGTGAAGGGGATATAAAATAATTCATTTTATTTTTGAATGGTTTTGGGTTTTCTTAAGAAAAGGAATTACTTTTAAGTTTTTTAAAGCTTCGAGATCATCACTGTGGGAAAGTTAATGCATAAGACTTAATGTCAGTGAAATTCTTTAGAACAGAGCAACGCAGAGAAGGGGAGGCCCTTGTAAATTTCGTTCCCACTTGCGAGACATCTGGGAACTCTAGTGAATCACTGGATGTTAGAAAGGAATGGATGATAATGGAAAACTATTCAGGACGTCAGCAGCTAAGACACCGGATAATCCTAGGGTGTGGTATAAGGAAACATACCCAGCCGCAACAGTGGAGGAAGGCTCTGGTGTGTAAAAATTTTCAGCCCTACTTACTGGTGTAAGTAATTATTCTCTTGCATTATTCTTTATTCCAGGCTTTTTTGAGTATGAAGAGCTGTTTATTGGACAGATGTCTTTTTAGATCTGCCCACTCTTGCCTAAAAGGCAATACCTATTTCAGTAGCTATTAGCATATTAAGAAAACTTGGGTAATTCCACCTATTTTACATTCATTTGCTCTTGTTGATTATTTGCTGTAATAGTTAAATAATTGCTCATGAATTGGTCAAGAAAGCAGTCATTCACCTGTTTTGATTGCTTTAAATATCTTTGAAGTCATCTACATGCGCTTCCATATTCACAACTCTTCTAAATAATTAATATATTGAACACCTGTTCTAGCACTGATACCTGAGGCACCTCATTATTAACCTAATTGCACAGCTTCATGATATTTCATTTAACCTTGATTTTTACCAAATGTTCTTCAAACCAAGACATTTTCAAACTAATGATAAGACTTTACTTTTTATCCTGTGGTTGCCATGGGTACATGATTGAACTTGCACATTAAACATTTTTTGAATAAAATATCACGACATTAATTTTTCTTAAATGTTCAAATAAGAAAATAGTTAGACATGTTTTTCTCCCAGTTATTTTCATGACATTCTACTTGTCTACCTGCTCTTCTTGTTCTCTGTTTTCATCAATTATTTTCAAAATGTTAGGACATCGAAATAATAATTCTATAACTCCATAGTCACGATATCATGGTTTTGGATTCAGTTCTGTCTTTTTGTGAGTCCCCACTCCTCAATGCTATTTTGTTGCTAACTGGCGCCTCCATCAAATTGGAGTCAGGAAAGGAAAAAGGAGATGGAATTCATTTTACCTGACATTGCTATTTATCAGTGAATCCATTACAAGTGAAGAATGAGATTTGTACCTTCTGGTTTAAATCAAGCTTATGGAGTATAGTTTGATCTAATGTTGAAGCTAGAGGGTACCCTGGATCACATAGTTAAACTTATCGCATTTTTCAGATGAAGTAATAGAAACCCAAAGGTGAATTGACCTTGACAAAGGTCACACTGATCAGAACCAGAGTTCTACTTCTTCACTCTGTTCATGCCACTGCATCTGGCTTAGGTTTTTACCATCATTGTTTCCCACTATGGGTAATTAAATTTCTCTGTCTCATTTATTCTGAATTTTGGCATAAGTTCCTTTTTAAGCCTCTTTTAGAGCATCGTCTACAACAACCTTTTAATTCCTAGCAGTGCCTTGAATATAGTAAGTTCTCAATAATTATGTATTGCATGGATGAATAAGTCTAGAGGCACACTGTATATCTAGCAGACTCACACATATATAATATCTATTATATTGTTTTATATATGTATAAATATACACATACATATATTATGGCTAATTAAAGCATTTTTAGTTTTTCTTTTATTTGTTTTATGGATCTGTATGTGGTGTGGAAACAAGATCGTAAGGGATATTGTATACGTTAATTTCCAAATCTGACTTCTAAGTGGTTAGGCTTTAGGATGTGCAGATTTATTTGAACTATTGTACTAAATAATATGGAGTTTTTCTATGATGTTGACTGTTTCCTTTATATAAACTTTAATAACACTTGCTTTAAGACTCCCAGATCCAACCAAATTTCCTCATAGGTATTTTAGCTGTTTTGGAGAGTTATAAGGAAAGGGGTTGAACAGGGCCCTTCTATAGAAACTAGGGAAGGGAAGCCAAGGGTTTTATTGCTGTTGGTCCTCAGCCTTCTCCCCTCACAAAAGAAGCATTACCAGAAAAGCTTCTGTGTTTACCCACTTTATTTGTGTGTGTGTTTACCCACTTTAAATGTTTATTTTAATTTATTTTTAAGTTTTAGTAACATTTCGAAAGCCTTGAAATGCTTTTCATTGTTTTTGGAAGGTTACCACTCAAATCAGTCAGTGTTCTTTCATGTGGATAAGTCATTCCTTCAATAATTAGAAGCACCTTCAAGGTGCATTATATATTTCAGGCTCATGATTCATCTCCTTTAGGGAAAAGTATTATTTCCTGGGACATGTTCAAATGCTGTAATTTAAGTCATTTATACCACTGCAGCAAACAAAAATTAATACAACTCCAGGAGTTTTACCTAAGGAGTAGTTGACTCATCTAGTCAGATCCGGTTCATTGTTCTTTAACGAGCTGGGGGTGAGGAAAGAAATAACTTTTTAAAAATTGTCATATACTTAGGAAGCATATTAATACTGAACAGGAATGTAAGTTAAAAAATACTGTATGGAAGTAAGTAGAAGTATTAAACTGCTAAATTTTTTATAGGTTTATATTTAAATATTTTGACCTAGGGAGTGTTAGAGGGAATGTTATTATGAAAAAACTAAAGGTGCAGCTCTGTTTTAAAAGATCTCTTTCTGATTCTAGGGTCTGTAGATCCAGTTTTTCCTTTTCCATCCTCCTCCCACACCCCAACTCTGTCTCCTTTCATAGAATCTTGTAAAAGTATTGGCATAAAACTGTAGCTGAAAAAAGTTCAACCTATAGCATATTTCTTAACTCTGTCTCTCCCTTATTTCTCTCATGGTCATTTGCATGATCACCTGGGTAACCAAAGTTGTCTCCTTGGCACTCTTATCAGATTAATTGTCTCCAGGAGGCCTTTGGGTGAGGCAGAGATAGCTGGTGTTGCTATAACCTTGAAGTTAGTCAAATATCAGACCAGAGATGAAATTTATATTGTTTACAGGCCAAAGTGGCTTTCAGAAAGATGGCCTGGACTGATACATCAGGAGGCTCCGAAATAGGTTGTTATCAGCTCCTTAGATATATAATCTCATGTCTGGGATACCCACATATAAATTTTCAAAGATTCAGATTTTTTCCTGGGATCTCTTTGATTGGGATTGACCCAAAGTTGCATTACATTCCATAGAACTGAGCTTTAGACCCAAACGAAGATGTGAGATTTTTTTAAAAAGGGGGTTGTTGACATACATGCTTTAGGGCCAGTTCTTAGCAGAGAAGAGCCAAGAAAAAGCATAGAAGGTGTTATCCTCCTCCACAGCAGGACTTCCATCCACACCACACACGCACGTGTAAACACACACCACTCAGCACCATCATTATGATGAGTTACTGATAATGTGTTACCTCTTTAAGTATTTAGGATTGGAAAAAAAATTAAGAACCACTAATCCAAATTTCTTACTAACTTTATGTATATGCTGGTAGGAATGTAGTTCCAACCTCATCCATTGTTACAGTATATCAAAACTTAACACTGTGAAAAACAAGAAAAAAATTATGGAGACTCCAGAATAGATGTGTTTTGCGTAAACTAGTCTATTAATTAAGATTTTTTCTTGTGTTTTTATACTGCATGGGTTTATAAATTCACTTTATTGATGAGGACGACATCTCCATTTTTTACAAAGGTTGAAGTGTATAAGGTGAAATGCCTTATATTCCAAAATTTTAATCTATTAAATATATATTGGTTTTAGATATAGTTAGTACATTGATACCCATTTATTCTTTCTTTAACTTCAAAAATAGTTCAGGAAATAGGAATTATGCAATTATTGAGAACAGAATGTAATAGTTGATACACATTTTCTTGATTTTCCTTTTCTTGCTTTTGATCTATTTTATCTGATTTTAGGGAGTAATGGGGCACTAGGATATTCAACTAAAGATGGAATTTTCATGCTAAGTGAGAATTATTGTATTTTAAGTTTGTCTTTATTGCATGCTTCATAAATCTGTTACCTGGACTGAAGTTTAACCATAGAAATACACATGAAATGCTACATGTGAATGAATTAATATATTTTTGTGGATGAAATATTATTTTACCTTTCCTTTATATGCATTTTTATGATCTATTACTGGAGTTAATCATGGTTAAATTTTGAATGACATGAAAATTATATTCATTTTAAATTTCCGTTTTGGGGATTTTGTTCATATTTATTTCACAGTTTATTAATATGGTACCTAAAACGTAGGTTTTAAGTTTCAGAAATTTACTCACACATTAATCCCAATTCTCTGAATGTACGTGAAAGGAGAAACCTAAATAGGACCAAGAAATCATGTTGAAGATATTTTCATATGGATTAACTTGGGATATATTTAAAAAAATCATCTGTTTTTAATTTGTGGCTGGGTTTAGAGGAGTAGATGGGCAACTCAGAAGGAGGAATTTAGGCTATAAAGGAAGTGAAAGAATGAATGTTGGGAATATAGTTCCATGGTTTATGATCTACAAACACACAGGTTAACTTTAAAGTAAAATTTAATATTAGAAAAAAGTAAGAGCCACTTAATATCAACCTATAGACTTTTGGTTTACTCTAGAAAAATACTTAAAAAATGATTGAGAACTTCATTTTTTACCTTTGTTACCTCTTTTGAAACTATACTTTATTAGCATCTTTTATACAGCACCTGAATATATGTTTTACTGGTGGAAAGTATTTTGAAATGTATGTCCTGCTTTGCTTAGTGATCTTTATATCTGAAGAGCAGTATATGAGAGGAGCGTGCTGTGTTTGTATATATGTGTGTGTCTATCACATTGTTTTTATAGCTCATAAGGAAGATGAAAATTAAGGAATTGAAAATCTAAAGATGGTGAGATAGTGAAAGTGGACATGATGCTACAAAGAAATAAATTACTATTACAAAATTCAGATTGTACCACTGTTGCAATAATGGTCAGAATACTTTTAGGGAGTTCCCTAAAAGTAGCCTAGCTGTTAAGGATTTTGCGTTGTCATTGCTGGGCTTGGATTTTATCCCTGGCCCAGTAATTTTGCATGCTGCATTTGCAGCCAAAAAGAAAAAAAAATTAGAATAGTAATTCTATTTTATTTCCTTATTTATACTTTTCATTTCCCCCCAAATAATTTGAGATTGCTTATAACAAAAAAAAATATGAAATAAAGTGAACAAGATAGCATTATAAAGAGGAAATAATTAAAAAAAAAAAAGCTGGGATGCTCAATTGGGAAGTTAACCTGGTTACCATGTTATCAGGTGTAACCTAGCTCTGGGTTCCTGAGCTGAGGTATAAAGATTGGGTAAGTTACAGCACTCTAGCATTCATTGAAAACAAAGTACACTAGTAACTCAGGGGGAATTTTTTCTAGACCTAGCTCTGAAATAAATCTCTCACATGATCTTTTTGAAGTTATGTTTCATAATGTGATGGATATTTTCCTCAGCAATAGTTCCAATTAAATGTAGAAGCATATTCCCAAAGGCTTTTCTTATATGGACCTGTAGTACATGTTGAGTGTAGAGTCCAATGCATAAGTAGCACGTTATGCTGCAAAATAGAAAAATTGTTGAATGTCTAGAAAAGATATAATTGATTTCAAAGTCAGATGTGAAAATTTCAAGGGAAATGTTTCTCTCCACTCTGAAAGTTGAAAAACGGGATGGAGTAAGTCTTCTTGCCTTAATTCTTAAGACCAAGAATTCCTTCTTTTTGTAGCACAAATCTGTCTCTATTATCTTTGTTTACCTCCTCTGTTTTCCTCTCAGAAAGAAAATGAAGTAAACTTGACTAAGTAAGTGCTAACAATATTCACCCTATAGTAATTATATAAATGTATTCTGCATCTACTTAAAATTCAGATTTCAGCCTCCAGTTGCATAAATTTAGGCTATGGATCAATTCAACCAAGAGAAAAGGCAGAAAATGAAAAGAGAAAACAAGACAAGTGATCAAGTCAGCTTAAATATTTTAATCATACCCTAAGCCAAAGAAAGTTATGGAAAATCCTGGGAAAGAAGATGTTTTTATGGAAGCTTATGATTTTAGATCAGGTATGAAATAAGAAAATTATAAAATATCTATAATATACTGAAAAGGGTGGAAAGTGAAGGTGTATTATCATAATTACCAGTTATAAATAAATCAGTTGTTCATTATTTCCACTGAAAGAACAAACTGACAACAACATCTATTCAACATGTGAATGATTCAGTTAATAGCTTTTCATGCCTCATTTCTGACACTTTTTTGGGGGGGGAGATAAAAATACTGAAGTGATTGAAACACATTGTGCTGGAGTAACTTGCAGATAATTCATTACTAACTGGTACTCTTATTTCCAAAAAAAAAAATAATAATAATAATAAATTCTTCCTCCAGAATGAAATAGCTTAACTGCTAGATGTTTCAGGGTTTGCTTTGGTAAGAACCTTACCATTTGAGAATTTCATAACCAGTAATAGGTGAGTAGTGTGGACACTTTTCTCATACTAAAAAATTATATTGGTATTCCTGAGGAGATGGGTGTTTTCTCTGGGATACCGTGACTCTAGGGAGAAATGGGAATATCCTGTAGTGGATTTCATTTTATCTTGCTATCCATTGTAGTGCCACATGTAAATATACTCCAATGGATAACTTTCCATCACATGGTGCTTGATAGAAATAATTTCAAGATATATTTTAACATATGTATATTTAGCGATTCTCATTCATAAACTTCTGGGTCTTTCATGGAGTACACATGTACAGTTACATAAAGCCAAGTTGTTGATTATTCAAGGGAATTTGTGGAAGTCCTAAGGTACAGCCACAAGCAAAGGGATGCCTTTATGAAAAATGTCAAAGGATCTTTTTAAAAGGGAAGTGTTGAGCCTTATCAGAACATTTTGAAGCTCTGGGATTTTCAATTAAGTGAAAAAAGACTTACTCTAAAAACTGGGTTTGGCTGTCAGATCTGGAATTAATCATAAATATAACCTTATTTATCCCTTTTGGTGAGCTCATAGAACTACATAATGTTGTATAATTGGACATTTATGTTGCAAGATAAATATAAACTTTTCCTTTTCAAGTCTCGTTGCTCTTGCCCACTAGGTAAGCACACATGTGTATATTGTATATCACAGAATAAGAGGTGGAGAAAAGGAAAGAAGGAAGAAAACATAGACATGAAAAAGATTTAAAAATTTCAATCATCCTGTTTTTTTTTTTTTTTTTTCAATCATGAAATGAATTGTTCCTTACTTAGTTTTCTACCACAGTTACTTATGGTAGGTCCTAAAAAATGGAGAAATTTAATATACTTTAATTTCACATAAGTCAAAGGAAGAATAAAGTATCTAGGTCAAGCCTTAGAATTACCTCATTATAAGTTGCTGTTTAACCCTCTAATTTTTAGCCTATTTCTATTCTTTTTCTTATTTTCTTGTTGTTCCTACTTTAATAAATGTTTTCAAGCTAGGAGTTTTTGGGGGAATGTATTTCTAGCAAATTTAATATGCAATGGGAAATTCAAAAGTAATAATAAAATATAGCCTGTTTTCTAGTAATCTCTAGCTTAAAATGTTTAATTATGCAGATGTTTTAGTTCAGAAATTGTCACAAGTGCTTTTGGAAGTAGATGGGGTTCAAGCCTGAAAAGGAGTGGTAGAGATCATCAGTGCTTGTATTTTAGCTAGCATTATACCCTGTGAGCCTGGAATTTCCAGCCAGCAGATGGAGATCTAAATAATATTTCTCAAAGTGTTTCTGGAGACTGTCCAATTATTTGCCATCATCATTCCATCCTCCTCTTACTGCGCTCAGGAATGTAAATGTCAGTATTTCACACTAATGGTAACAGGGCTCCATGAGATGAAAAGCACGTTAATTTTCTTTGTAAACCAACTGACGTTTCTCAGATTAGACTTTGCTTCTTCTTAATAGGAATTAGAGACTGACATGAAACTTCAGAAACCTAAAGGCTGTTATAATGTTATAGTCATTAAAAATTACAGACCCTTCACATGTAATACTTCAAAGATAATATTCAAAGCACTCAAAAAAGAGTGTTTTAGGTATTTAATATAACAGAAATAGTTGCAGTCTAATGAACTTCATTTTACAGGCTTATTTACTACAATACTGCATGGACCATACTATAGATAACTAGAGGAATAAAGCATGTGTAATTTGTTTCTGAAAAGTAATTGTTTGACTATAATATACCTTCTGTATCCATATATTGGATTGTCTTGGCTGCCCGTGCCATAGTGTACACTCTTCATAATCTGTAAGAATATTTTAACGTTAAGACACAAGTTCTTTAGCATTCATTAAAATGGCATTATTCATGATGAACTCTCTTCATGTTAATATCAATATATTCTGAAATTCTATTTTAAAAATTTATTCATTTTTATAAGTGTGAAGATCAGAAAACTATGCCCTGAACTAGATGCTGAGTTTGCTTTAGCTGTTTTGGCTCAGCTTAATGCAAGGTGCGTTCTTGAGGATTTAATAAGAAATTGCCTTAAGCACCAAACAATGAAATCCTTTGGAAATAATGGTAATCTAATAAAAGGGAGGAATTTGTTAAGGGGGAAAACCATTTAAAGAAGTGAAAATTTAATGGTACTGAGCAGCTATGCGAGCTACTGTGCTTACTGCTGGATCAGATATACTGAACACTTTACTAATATATTTCACTTTCTTAAAGAATTGTTTGATAAACAAAAATACAAAAGACCTTGTATAACCTAATTCTAATTCACTTTAATATCAGTCATCTTCTAACCAGTGAATGGTGAAAGTTTACATTGTACAGGAGTATTCACCTCTTCTATGCTTTCCCACATACTCCTGAGATCAGAACTGCATTGGATTTGCATGGGAAGTGTTAAAACCAAAGCAAGACCAAAAAACAAAACAAAACAAAACAAAACAAAACAAAAAAACAACCTTCTTATAGTTCATTAAATGTATTTATTACTTATTACTTATTTAATAAATTTGCATATGTCCTGAATTTGTCACGGGATGGCTAAATTGGATACTTTTGATTCGAGGGTTAAATTTAGAATATTGTAGAGGGGAAATTAAAAAAAAATCTTTAATATTTACACAGAAAGAAACTGAGTAGCTAAAACTATCTGAGGAAAATACCAGACTCCAAAACTATCAGTTGTAGATTTCTAGAAGCTAATGCTCCCAGACATCGAAAACTTATAAACTATAATTAGGAGTGAGTAGGGGAGCCTGTAGGACAGGTGTGAGTTGTATGACTGGCAAACAAATCCAGAGTCCCAAATAGTATTGACTCGGATGTTTGAGAACTTTTCTGATTTTCTTCCAGCAAAATTATTTCTCCTTCAGTCATATAGCATCATGCATACACTTCATTTTTAGAAATATCACATCAAATTACTTGAAATATCAAGTGAATTGAATCCACTTTCAAGGATTTGATCACTTTATCGCCTATCTTAGTCCTTGGCTTATTATAGTAAAAGCTGAATAAATAAATAGTTATTTGATTGAGTTGAATTAAAAGCACTGAAGTGTTGTGGATATAACATAAAATATAATCTCCGCAAAAGAAAAGACATACAGAATAAATACCTGTGAATGAAAATTTATAACCATCAAGTGAACACAGAGATAGCTGCAAGTTAATGGTCCGAATGCCAAGCGAGATTTGAAGCAAAGAGAACAGTTCTCAACTTCATTTGTACTTTTGAAAAATAACTAGTTTATTGATAATTGTACTTTTTTTTTTTTTTGGTCTTTTTAGGGCCACACCCACATCATATGGAGGTTCCCAGGCCAGGGGTCCAATCAGAACTGCAGCTGCAGCCTACACCACAGCCACACCAACACCATGTCTGAGGTGCATCTGCGACCTACACCACAGCTCACTGCAATGCCAGATCCTTAACCCACTGAGCAAGGTCAAGGATCAAACCTGCAAACTGCTGAGCCACAACAGAACTCCCTACTTATCTTCTTAAAAGGATAACAATATTACCTACTTCAGAGGGTTATTATTAATTCTATTAAACATATTAATGAGGATTAATTGAATTAATACAAGTCAAATATTTTAAAAATAAACATTCATTAAATATTAGTTTTTATCATTTTGTCTGAAAGTGCTTAGTATTAAGTCATTATTTCTGGAAATAATTAAATAGACCTTTCCATTGAAAATTATAGAGCACAATCATCTGAGGTCTGTCTTCAGAAAGTAAAAATATATGACAATAAAACCACATCATTATTGTAGAGAATAACATTTATATTCTCAGTAGCTTGAAGGCATACACTTATCTGAAATCTATTTCTGGTTATTAAGTTAAAAAGAAGTGACCCCATATTACATTTCTGTTTTATATTACTTAAAGTGTTTATCTGTTATAAGAGTCTTTTTCCAATCCCTTTATGGTAGTTCCAAGGTGTCATAATGAGTTCATACATTTTTGTCCCATAGCTGAGATCAAAGACAAGAAAAGCATCAGCCAGGGCTACTACCCCAGACTTATGTTATTCTTCCACAAAATAATGAACTATGACAAGGGTCACTATGAAATAGCCATGTCTAAAATCCAATACTGGTTCAGGAAACTTAAGTTTAAAGTTAATTAAAGAGTAAACTGGTTGAGAGTTTCAAAAGGTGTCCAGTATACTGAACTTAAGATTTCATCAAACCCAAAGGGGAAAAATTACTGACCTCACAAAGATCTCAAGATTTTCTCTGGATAGCTAAAGTTCAGAGATATTCAGTGTCTTTCCCTGGACCTCTCTGTTTTATGTACAGTCAGACTAGAGCTGGGGTGAGTCTCTAGACTCTTGTCTCAAGGCAATAATTTCCTTATTTTATCAATTAATCTAAAATAAGACCCATATATAATGAATATTACAAGTGTCTTGATCAAGAACTTCTATAGAGGACCTTTGAAACCATATTTCCAGCTCCCCACTTTGGTCAATATATTAGTCTAGTAACTGCCTCATAGAAGATCAGAATAATAGAGTTAAAACAGTCTTTCACCACATTTTCATCAGACTGTTTAGGGCATTGTATTTATGGATCTGTAATTGAAAACATATCATTGATTTTTCAGTGAGAACAGATGGAGTATATTTAAAACACAATTAATTTTTCAGCATCAGAATTTGACTAGGTATATATGAATTAATGTAATTACTCACATGGTTGAGGCAGCAATTGGGGGCTTATATTTGGGCAATTTCAATATTGATCTTGAAAAGAGCATTGATATGTAGTTTTAATCTTTTATTCTGATAAAAGAATAAAATTCTCTCTGGAGAAATAATAGTGATAGTTCTTGAAATGTTTTTTATCCTTAATATTGTCTTTTTTTGATGGATTAATTCTATGTAATATGTATTTCCATCACAAATACCGTGTGCTTATATGTCCCTAATGTCCATTTTGATTTTTACTGATGAAATTTGATGATGTAAATGTTATTGTAAACTTTAATTATTTTTCTTAGATTTTAAAATTAGTTGCAGATTATATAATAAGAATAAATCACTTCTTTTTTTACTTACCTCTTGGTATGTATAATTTTTCATTCTCTTCATTTTCCTTTACCACTTCTTCATCCCAGATACAAGGAGCATCTTTGTTGTCCCAAATCAGAATTAGACTGTAGATATTTCAGATGTAATTTCTGTATTGTCATGGTGCCAAGACAAACAGATGTAATGATATTAGATTCAGGATGCTAGGGCTTCTTTCTTTGCTGGATTTATTAATTGTTTTAAATTTATAGCAAAGTTTATCACAGTTGTAGTAGTGCAAATTTTTAGTAAAATTGTGAATTGCAGAGTATTTTAGGGGTTCTTGAATCCCACGTGGATTATAAAAGAAATGTTTTTTACATGTATGCTACATGTTCAGATAGTGTGATTGAGTAAAATGCTAATATAACTTCCCAAATTTATTACCCTGGGATTGTGAAAGTTTAGAGAGAAAGAGCAGAGACTCATTTCAATGGTTCAATTAAAAGCTCCTAGAGACATTAATGGAATCAAGACATTACTTAATGATCATTTGTTAATAGCTGAGTCTGAGGAAGATTTAATTGAAGATGTAAATTTAAAAATAAACTTAAATTTTTTTTTATTTGGCCACCTACACATAATGATGAAAACATTTGCATTGTTTGTGAACAAGGAAAATTTTATTTATTTTTAATTTAAACTATGTATTCTTAGAAACAGAACAAACAGAATTTATATATAACTTTGTTATAAAGGTTATATTCCTGCCTTTTTAATGTGATGTGTTCTCAGATCCCCTATCATTTGTGTAAGTAATATCACTTCTACAAAAATATCCCTACATAAAATCATTCTGTACACCAGGAATTATTCTGCAACCCAAGCCATATCATTGCAGTTATAATTTTTTACCTGTAGATGATTAGTCTTTTTTTTTTTTCATGTTGTCATTTGCACTGATTACTTTATTGACTGCTCAGCTACGTAGTTTTTGCTTCAGTTGACAACCTTCCCTCCTTCTTTGGCCATTTGAAGCCATATTGTGAATATCTACTCATATTTCTTTTATTAATTTATAGGATAGTTTGGAAAATTAGTAGTGAAAATACAACATGAATATTTGGGAGTTTATTATTTTAAAAAATCCTTATTTTTGAGGGGTTTTTCTTTTAAATGTTCATGCTTTTTAGAAAACAATGTGTAAAATTCAAGCAAAAAAGTAGATATTTCTTTCCATTAAGTTGCAGACTTGGGATATTGAAGGAAATCTCTACACAATTTGAAATAGCTTATGCAATTTTTCTCTTTAGGAACAGTAAAGTGTATTCTTTTTCTCCTGTCTCCACACCCTTATTAAAATATATTATCCTAATTATATTGTCTATGGTCTTTTATAAAATTTGAAAATGTGCTCTTGGGTGGTAAGAACAAATCCTTTGAGTCAGATGATTGGATTTGAATCCCAACTCTACTGTATAAGCCTTGGCAAATTATTCAGCTACCATAATCCTTATTTTTCCTTCTTTTTTAAAAAAGTGGTGGCTTTATTTCCTAAGATGGTTTGAGAATGTAATGAGGATAGCCTATTACATCATGCATTAATTCTTTCCCTTCTCCCCAATTTCAACTTTCTAACTGTTGTATTATTAATCATGAAAACAAATAGTAAGTTAGTTTTGTGAATAACCCCTAATTTAAGGTAGTTTTCAGATATTCCCATTGAAAGAGCTAGTGGGGAGCAAAATCTATAAATGACAAAGTTTTTCAGTAAACAACCTATTTTATGTATAGCTGTTCTTTGTTGTGCATTCATCTAATCAAGAAAAATGTTCAGCCAGGCTTAGCAAACTAGATCCACATTGGCATAGGAAAGCACGAGAGTAATTTTAGACTAGAATCAAAAGCAATCGAATGGCTCAGTAAAAGAAAATTCATCTAAATAATATTTTGCAAAACAGCATGCATCAGAGATGAGCTCCAGGGATTCTGATTTAGTAAATGTAGTATGGACCCAAGGAATTTGAGCTTATTTTGAACTCTTAAAAAACATTTAAGCTTCGATAGGTAGCAAAAGTTTAAACCAATATATTGAAAGAAGTAACTGTGAATTTTATCCATCCATATTATTTTAATGCTATTTTTCATATTAGTCCAGATAAATAAATTCAATAAATGAAACCAACTGAAAATGATCACTCTTTTGTGTCTATAGACCTGCTCAAAATCTAGAGTCAGTCCTTTATTTTATATAGTCTGAGGCAAAGACTGCATCATAGAACCTTCAAGGCCATGCAGTACAAGTGTGCTGCATTATACAACATAAGATATATGGAAATCAATTTACAAAAGATAAATTAGTTGGGCGATATTGCAGATTAGAAAACAAAATTTACTTCAAGAATCCTTTATCACACAGTTCCTTGATGTGTTTGAAATGTTATTTGATTTATACAAAATAAAATTCCACTTTGTTTTTTGGGAAGACCCATATCATATAAAATAAAATCTACAAATGTTGGGATAGAGGAGGAAGAAACCCAAGAATTCTCTAGGTGCTAGATGGCTAAGGTGCTCACTCTGTTGCTTTACGGTCACTGTCCTTAATAGAAAGGTAAATAATCAACTATGGGCTTTTTTCAACATGAATTTTGCCCTAACTTAAAAATGTTAAGTGTAAGCCACCTCCTATCTCATAATGAAGTCATAATGCAAGCCATGAGAGACGTTTACAATTAACCCATTACTGCTTTGTTGTTATTGTTTTTTAATTTCAAACGTTTCTTCCTCATCATAGTTGGTAGTAAAATGAAGCACAATTGCTGGTTGTTAATCCACTCTACGCTTGTGGGTATGTCAGAATTTTGGAAGCCTTGACCCTGCACCCCTTGCCTTTGCTACGCCTCTAGTCAGGGACAGCTGTTGTGAATTGTGAAGGTAATAGAAGTAGTTGAAGGCTATTATTCAATGCAAGGCCCACTCATCTGGATTTCTTACTCTATAACCAACCTATCTGGACCTTGGGACTTTTTATGTGTTACCAGGTTGTTACATTATTATCTAAGAGATAAACTGTTAAGAGCTCTGCCAAAGTAAGATGTTATTGTATCCACATTAGAGATTTCTCACTTCTTTCCTGAGGCCAATATCTGCTGGTTCTGTTACTTTTCTCTTCATGTGCAGCCATATCCCAGCAGAAAATTTACATCTGATTTTCTTTCTTCTATCTTACAAATCATTCACATCAGGTGCCTACTTTCATGCTTTCAGTTTCCTTATTATTTTTAATGTTTAGTTTGAGAGATGATTTATGTCTTCCAGTCAGGAGCAGACAAAAACTATACATATATGTCACATACAGTGGTTTTATTTTAGAAAATATTTTTGTAAAAAAGATTTTGCTACTTCTAAATGGTTCCTGGAGACATCCTGATCTGATTTCAAGTCAGGATTATGCTTTTTGTCTCAAATGTTAAATATGGGCAAATTTTCTTTCCTTCTAAAAATATAATTTATATTAAAATCTGTATGATTTTATAGTTTTGGCAGTAGGGATAGAGACTTGATAAAAATGAGCTGATCATTTAAATATTATTTGTTTATTAGTGTAAATTTTAGCATCTATGGGATGAATTCCATTTCATTTGAAAGAGAATAGAGGAAATGATTGTCTATTAAGATAGGTATAAGAATTCACGGTTCAATTGCTGAAACAAAGGAAGAAAAGAAAATTATAAAGGTTTTCCCAATTAGCTCTGAATTGAACACATGTTCAGTTGAACATGTGTTGAACATGTGTTAAACATATGTTCTAGCTTGTACTATGGGTCTGTTTTATACCTATATACACAATCTCAAATTTGATGGTCTTTTTTTTTTCTTGTGCTTTTCAATTTTATGTCTGTACCCTGGGACCTATATACATTCACTTCTTAGGAGCAACCATTCTACACATCTACAAATGATATATGTTAAGAAATTTATGACTTGCTATACTTTTTGAATAAACAGTTTTAATGTGAGAGCCCAGAGTAGCACACAGAAAAAGTCCGCTTGGCCCATATATTATACAGGAACTGAGTTAAATTAGGGATTAATAAACAGCATATCAAACATTGTTTTATTCTGTTTACTATCTGGAAATTCTCTGGCCATGATCAGAAAGAGAAGGCTTTTAGTATAGTAAAACGACTAATATGGTCTGAATTTTGACAGCAGTTCAACTCCACCAGTTATTAGCCCCATATTCTTGGGTGAGTCTCAACTACTTTGAGATTAATGTGTCTTCATAGATGGGTTCTGAAGACAAAATGGAATAATTTATGTGGAATGTGGTTCATAAATCTCAAAATACTTCATAAATTTAGTGTTTGCTACAGCTACTGCTGTTATTGTAACAATGTTGGGCTAAATTCTGCATTTTTCCAACTCCAAACACATAAAACTTTCAGTTGTTTAAATAGGCAAGTAATAGGAAGGGAGACATGGGGTGGTGAGAACGAGAAAATGGGAGATTACTGAATGCTGAAAAAGATAGGTTAGAAATAAGGATTTTAGACAGAAATATATAAATTGCAGAAGTATGGTAAAGATTTCAGACACAATCTCCTCTACTAGGTTTTTACCACTACCCCCAACCTCCCACACCCCTGGACATGGCAGAATGAAAAATAAGCAAACGAGTAACCCATCATCTTTTTTTTCCCCTTGTTAAAGATTCTTTGGGTTTAATTTCAAATATGAGAAGTATCAAAATTCTTAGTTTATTTGGTTCTTACTGTAGTAAGTCCTTTGATACCCAGAGCTGTGGTTCCAAGGTGACTGCTTCTATTTCTAGTTGGTCACTTCAGATGAACTTAAAATATTTAAGAAAGAAAGTGGCTTGCTTCAGGAAATCAGGGGCATACCTTTGTGAGGATCCTTGGAAACTTAAAAATTTCTTAGTCATTTGTCAACTTGAAAGTGTCTGGAAAGAGGTATAAAGTGATTATTTACACAAATTAAAAGACGTTTGAATTTTTGCAAGGACAACTAATGAGAAAAAATTGCAAATCACATTTTGGTGTACATAATAAATTTTGCATCCGATTTCAGATCCACACATAATAGATTTATAATTAACCCTTTATGTATTTGCTAGCTACAAAGCAAGAGGATTAAGAATATTCTGACATTAATACATTTCAAGGAAATTAGAAAATTGAAGAGATTAAAATTAACCTTAAAGTGCCAAAATTTTTTGAATAGCAAATAATTTATGCAAAATATGTTACAAAATTTGGGATGCTAAATAGTTGATGCATGTACTGTGACATTTAGTTTCATTTAAATTAGTCAGAGGGTTTGCTCTTCCAACATTTCGGGTTCTTTTTTCCTTCTGACTGTATATGTCCAACAAAAATGTGCTCTAAACTTTTAAGTTCATTCTTCTTGAAGCTGCTCTTAAATTTGCCATGATAAATCTGCATAAAACTACACTTTTGAATTTCTTTGGAAGAAATAAAAAATTAAAAGTTTGATATTGGTTTTCACAAATTCTTTTCTTAATTGTTTTTAACTGTGTTTGACCCCTGTTAGACTGACATACTCTCAACCTATTTTCGATGTCATGAATTTTAAATACAACATTAAAAGCGCTTCTCCTAGTAAAATAGCAATTGAAACTTGTAGTTTCATATTAAAAAAAAAAACGAAAAAAATGTGTGAATACCATAGATAAAATAACAGTATTTTCAAACAATCACTTGTGTCAAGCAAACAACAGAAACAAGTTGATTATTTCAGCTTATGAAAAGTCAGGTTTTCAAAATGTGATGGAATTAACTTCATAATACGATTGGATAATCAATGTATGATCCGGAGTGGGTTTCAAATTACTCTGGGTTATTTTTCAGATAATTTGGAGGTGAATCTCATTATGAATAGCAATATAAACAATCCAGAACATATTAGGGATGTTTACAGTTTAGTCGAGTGATGAATTTCTCCACATGGCTCCTATCTATTTTGAATGAGCTATAGATGTTTAGAGTTCTCTCCCAGGAGAAAACTGACATAGCACACAAAGTGACAATTTTATATTCCCTCTGAGATGGTCCTAAAATATAGCCTCACTCTTCTATATGAGAAATCGTCTTAAAAACCAGGCGCATTTTGCACTGACTGATGGTTATTCTCAGGTAAACCACTTTGAGTTAATTAAGAGAAAAATTGCTGCTGTACAATTATTATGCTTTATCCTCCCACCTTGGCCCGAAATAATGTAACAAGTTTTTCTTTGTCACTGGCAGCTGCACCTTTTAAGTGTATCAAAGTCTGTTGCTGTGGTTACGGCCTTTGTTTCCAGTGATGTTTTGTCCATGCTTCCCCCCACCCTTAACAATGGGTTACTCAAAAGAATGAAATAATGAGTCATTCATTCGAAAATATGTTGTTAAAATATCCCTCTTTATCATTACATTTCACTGCTTAGAAACTAGGCTGTAATTCAAGGCAACAGTTAAGTCTGAGAAGTGTTAAAAAAAAAACTTTGATTTTTTTTCATTTATAAGAAAAACCTGTCTATGTAATTGAAGAACTTCTTATAAGTCTCAACAATTAAACCCTTTTTGGTTAATGTATTATTTCTGGAACAAGTAGATAAAATTCTACGCAGTAAGCATGATAAAAATCGTGCATGTTTCTCACAGCACAGAATTTTAGAATCAAGGTTTCTGGGCACAAAAGCAGTAACAAAACAGTCCCTACAAAACTGAGTAACTCTGAATAACACAAGAAATAATTATTGTTAATTTAAAATTTTAGAAACTGAAATGTGTAAAGTTTGTAAAGTAAAATGTAATTAAATTATGGTACTGTACATACCAGTTGTTTCTATAATTGAAACTTTACAATATGAAAAATACATTAGCTCTGTACAGTTTTTACAGGTAGGTAGGATGAGTTTTGAGAAAAAAAAGATTTTTTTTCAGTGTCATTCTCTGTTTAGGTCAAAAAAATACTGCACAACTTAGCTAATTACAAAGTGTAGACTTGAAACAATTCATGTCTTCTTTATTTCATGAATCAATCTTGGATTTTTGTTTATTTTAACAGGGGATTTGTTTTGTTTTTAGAGTCCACAATGAACAAATCTTCCTCATTTTGTCCTTGAGGTTACAAAGTTTGGTGGCAACCCTTGGTTACCAATTAGCTCAATTAAGCCAGCTGCTGTTTATGGTCACTGATTCGGCCAGCTGTTGTGATTGTGCTCAGGTCCAGCTCAGTCTCTAGGTGTGTTTCCATCGTATCTTCCTGTGCATTCGTTTCAAAGGACTTATGAGAGAGAAGTTCATGATGCACCCCACAGTAACTTATTGTGGGCTGGTCGTATGCCAGAAAAGTTGACACATTCATTGATAAAGGTATCTGGGGAAAAATGACATGAGAAAAGTCAGTTATAAAAAGACAGACAACTTTGGGGGCAAGATTTGGAGACTGTGAAGTGCTGACCTGACTGATTGCTATCGGTACATCCATGACTCAAAGAGTCCCCATGTTCTATCCCACGCATGTCCGTCATTCTCTTACCAGCAAGCACAGTGCCAATGTTTTAAAGCCTTGGATGGAGCTGCTCAATTTTTTACTAGAATCTTCAGATAAATAGGAGCCTAAGTGATTCTGAAAATGCTAAAATCTTTATTGGAGAAATCAGAAAAATGCTTTTCCTTAGTGGGATAAAATTGTGGTTTTAGAACTAAGAAAAGTATTATTTGATTATTTATGATATTGGAATATAATTGAACAGTGGTTCTCAAATCTTATGTATAAAAATCACCTCCCTCTTCTTCAACTGCACCCTCCACTTCCCTGATTTTTCAATTCAGTAGGTCTGGAGTGGGACCTAGAATTTGCATTTCTTACAAGTTCTCTTATGGTACTGGTGTTAATATACATACCACACTTTGAGAACCACTGAAGAGAATCGTGAAGGCAAATCATTCCGGCTCTTCTTACCAATATCTTCTGAATATTTAGTTCACCATGAGGATTTTTTGAAAAATAGTATTTGTGGCTCGATCCACATATCTAAAATCTCAGGTTTAGAGAACTCTCAGGAAGAATCTATGGCCTCTATGGAGGTCTGAAAAGCAACAAAGGGTGATTCTAGTATAGGAATCAGTGATATATATGTGGAAGGGACTCTTGCTAATTGCAACTTGATGAAAGGAAGTGAGTTCTAAAAATAGGAGGAAAAAGCAAGAGTGACCCCTTGTGAGCCCAAGGGAAACATATCTGGTACAGACCAAAGGTACTTTAAAATGTAATCAGATGTCGAAGTCTAGAGATTATTCCCATTTTTTATTTTAATTTTTTTAAATTTTTTTACATTTTAAAAAGATTTTTATTTTTTTCCATTATAGCTGGTTTATAGTATTCTGTAAATTTTGTACAGTATTGCAAAGTGACCTAGTATACATACATATGTTATTTTTCTCACATTATCCTTCATCATGCCAGAATTACATTTTAAGGTGATTGGCAAAGATGAACTATAATGAAATTAATTATAGCGGTGCTTCAGGAGCAAGTAATTGGAAAATAGTCAATTGTTCAATAATGGAAAATAATTATGTCGTGACAGAGATATACTAAATATAATGCTCTCTTATATGCTGAAATAATGATATGGAATATTTAATAAACTGACAAAACATTAACAATATAAACAGCTAAAAATTAGGTTCCAAAGCTGTATCTTTGGTGGAATCCTGTTATGACACTGTCATTTTATCCACAGTCAATTCCAGCCCATCCCCACTGAGTTATAGTCATGTCACTTGGGTAGCATTTATTCCACTCTCAGCTCCAGGAGTCACCATCATTTGGTTTAGCCAGTCTTCTGGCTGTAACAAGGTCTAAGCCAATTAGCCCATCCATGTTCCACTGGCTCTAGAGGATGGCCAAATCAGCCTGCAACTCAGGCCATTTTTTTTTAAATAAGATAAAAAAATTGTTCTAAAAAGTAGGCAGAATTGAAGAATCTTCAGCCTTGATCTCTGTTTAATATCCTATTTACTAATTCATGTTGTTGAATTACCTTGGATAAAACTTCTGCCATTCTTGTTTGGTGAGTGGATAAAATATATTTCTGTCTGAGCACATCAGACTCAATTCCTTTTTGATCTCAGCTAAAATTAGAGCCCAAAGCTAAGAAAAATAGAATGCCCATGATTTATTCTTTTATTAACTCCTTCTTTACTTAGTCCTTTTATCCATGCATAAGAACCTTCTTTGTCACTTCTCTTTCCATTCCTATCCCTCTACACATATTTCTCTTTTAATAAAAATTAATTGAGCTATTATTTCTTTGTTTTCTCTTAAATAAAAATATTCACTTCTTTTAAGATTATTATTTCTTTTTAATGTGAACATTTCAATGTGTAGGGCTTAGTCCTTGGAGACAGAAAAATAATTCCATTCATCAAATTATATTCCTGAGAACTTTTCCTATTTATGTGGATTTTTAAAAATTTAAAGCATGTTATCTGATGTGTGAATAAAAGACACCTTTAAAAAACAATCAAGGTGATTTAAATATCATAAAGAAGATAATAGAATGCTTCCAAAGATGCTCATTTAAATAAGAACTCCTGTTGTTATAAATGAAATAGCTCAGATAACTAAAACATATTAATATGCAAAAGTAAGTGTGCAGCACGAATAGATTCGAGTTGCAGGAAAGAATGAAAATAGACCTGTTATTGGGTACATGAGTTTAACATTAGCCTCTGGGAAATCATTGCTCTGTAAATGTGTTATGGGTCATATATCTGTAAGATTTTATATACTTGTTCTTATTTGTCATGGGAAGTTATGCTTCATATATGCTATATCATTTCTGGCTTACTTGGAATTAATTCTACTGTGAAAAATTTGTAATTTCTGTGGTGACAATTTATGAAAAATAATAAACCATGATATATTTATTCTAAGCATGTGTGTGTGTGTGTGTACACACAATTTCCTGCTTGATTTAGTATCTAGAGTCTGCTAGTATCTACAGTGCAAGTCCTTATTTAAACCATATCAGTTAAGTAGTTAACTCTTATTATTTATTTAAAAATCCCATATATTTTTGTAAGAGAGTTTCTTATTTTTAGATATGTTTTATTTTAAAACTCCTAACCCCATGGTTATACTTTTTTTTTTTTTTTTTTTTGTCTTTTTGTCTTTTTTTGTTGTTGTTGTTGTTATTGTTGCTATTTCTTGGGCCGCTCCCGCGGCATATGGAGGTTCCCAGGCTAGGGGTTGAATCGGAGCTGTAGCCACCGGCCTACGCCAGAGCCACAGCAACGCGGGATCCGAGCCGCGTCTGCAACCTACACCACAGCTCACGGCAACGCCGGATCGTTAACCCACTGAGCAAGGGCAGGGACTGAACCCGCAACCTCATGGTTCCTAGTCGGATTCGTTAACCACTGCGCCACGACGGGAACTCCTGGTTATACTTTTTTAATGTCAATCATATTTTTCAGATTGTAATCTTTCTGAAATTGGGATGGTACTTATAGTCAGCATGGATGTTTAACATGTATTTTTCTTTTTTGGCGCATGATTGAAAGTTTATGACATCTTAATATCAAGAAAATAACATACTAAGTTGTTTCAGTAAGCATTTAACAACTAAACATATCTAAATACAACATCACAGGAGTTTTTTCCCAGGTTGACTTAAATGATTTTAAAAATTTAAGAGTCAGCATTAATTATATTCACATGTATATTTATAGGAATATATACATATATTGACATACATATATACATAATATATAAATACATAAATACACATGTATATATAATCTTGTAGCCAATTACTTGTGATTTCCTTACAATTTCAAAATTATTTGGTTCAGGTATGGAAAATATGAATTTTGGTGTTACATTGGTTTTAGACTACTATTACATACTTATCTGTATAAAACATATACATAGATGTGTGCTATATAGAAAGATATTATTTACACACACACACACACACACACACACACACACAGTGGCTGGGTAGTGATGGAGAGGCTATCCACTGGCATTAAACAAATACTTAGAAGCTCAGATTCAATCCATGTAAACCCCTTCTTGTTACCCAGTCAATAAATACAGCAATCTCTTCTCCTTCTTCACGTAATTGTCAGTCACGTGACCCTGTGCCATTTGTTTTCTTTTCCCTTTCCAGTCTGACCTTTGTGCTCTCTATTTATTATCTCTCCCTGTCCCTTTCTCCATTTTAACTTGGTTTATATTAAAATACTGTCACAGGAGAGGTACACTGCTGTGCTCTCCCCAATGGTTGGAGTGTTCATTTGGACAGCTGTGGTTGATGCTTATTGTCCCATTTTGGAAAATAAATCACTTGGTCAACCTCCCTGAAGATGACCCAAATATATTATTTTATAAGTAAAAATGAACAGCAAACCTGGGTGCCTGACTAGCTAGTCAGAATGGTTCCAGGAAAGGCTGTAGGGATATAAATCTAAGGATCTCCGTCCCCAGATCTTTTGATAGAAGGGTCTATTTAGAGTGTTCATATGATTTTTTTGTCATATCTTTCTGAGAATATATTTCTTTCTTTCAGTGTTTTTAACCTGATAAACTCCTATTTATTTATTTTTACAATTATAGTTGATATATAATATTGTGCCAATTTCTGCTGTATAGCATGGTGATCTAGTCATACATATATTATTTATGGTTTCCTTCAATACTTTAGGTCAATGTTTTCTAGGTGAGTTAAATATTCTTAAGGAATAATTTATAGAGATCCAAGAATATGAAAACTCAACTCCCCAGAAAGCAATATCATCTAGAGTCTGAGCTAGGAAATCATTATATTCTATTCTAATGATGAGAGGTAGTAGTTGACCCATTATTTAGCAAATTCCCCTCAGGAAAAATGTGTATTCTGCTAAGCTGGTTACTATCTTGACATCAATGATATTTGCCTATAATTCTCCCGTGTCTGTCTCAACATTAATTATATGTGCCCCTTTCATATACAAAATTTTTGTACTGTTAGATAATTAAAAATAACTCATTTCAAGTCTTTTTTTCATTTGTGTAAAATATTTGAGCTTGTGACTTTAAGGGGAAAGAATAGCTTTTTAAAATTTCCAATTTCTGATTAATTAAAAATGGTAATTTTAATCTCATATTCACTGCATAATACCTATGTATATTTGTACAAATATGTGTGTCTATATGAACATATATGTGTATTGTTCATATACGAATTAGTTGGTTACAAGCCACTGAAACATCTTTTCTGTTGCATAGCAAAGATTTTTTTAAGTACAGTGTAGAACAGAAAATGACAGTCCACTTTTGAGAGGGAATAATATAAAGGCAGTTTTTCCCCTCTCTAGAATTGCAAAACATATTTGTGAGTAGAATTTGTAGTAAGTGTAAATATTTCTATTGATTATCTTTGAGTGGAAGCCTATGCTCTTTCCACATATCACAGGGGAAATCTTCCATTTTTATAAGGCTAAATGTTACCTGACAAGTACAAGTATTCTACCTTTCTAGGTTGAAAGATGATACTTTAGGATTTTTGAAGCTAACAGCGTTTTGTTTTCCAATAATCTGAATATAGTAAAAGAGAAGACTTGCTTCATGAAGGAATTTTTTAAGATGTAGCCTTTAGCACTATCAAGACATACTTTTATCCATTTTATCTTTAATTTGGAAACCTATTATTTTATATTAGTTTTTCACCTGTTTAATGAATTTTCAGCTGAGTTTATTTCTATATATTAATATATAAAATAAGAAAAAGGCATTATAATATTTTCCCATTAACAATGTTTCTCTAATTGGTCTCTAAATTTGTCTTATATTGGGCCCATTATCTCTGGATCTAAACTGACTTCTCATGATCCTTATCATGTTTAGGGAACACCAAATTAAGTCAGTTTTGCCAGTCCATTTTGACTCTTCCTTGTCCCTTGTTACAAACATCCCATTATTTGCCTGTTACTTTATTAACATCAGGGACCTATATCTTTTACATGCATCCACTTCTCTCATTTCTTTTGTCATTATCTTGGCTCAAAATATTATTAATTTGCTTACTTTAGTGATTGCATGACATGGTATAACTAATCAGTACAGCCATAAATAATACTAAATATTTTTAAGTTTGTTTCTGGAGGAGATTAAACTAAAGTGAATGTTTTTTTTTTTTTCTTTTTCTTTTTTGCTGTACCTGAAACATTATTCTGTCTTTGCAAAGAAGTGAGAATTGAAATATACTTTATTCTGAGAAAATAGCTTCCTTAAAAACATTATTTCATATGTACATATAGATATATGAGTATACATATGTATTATATGTCACATAGCTGACTGTAAATTTCTCAATTTATTTAAATGAGTTATTTTTTCAAATTAAAAAATTTGACTGTCCTACTGACTTTATTCTTGTTTATCTTGATGCCTCTACTTTCCATTTCACTTACATACACTGATTTTCCAGAATAGCCTTTGGTTTTGCTAGAGTATGTGCAATTTGATGTGTATTTGGGGATTGGTTAGAAACATTTGGTTCTGTCCTACCAAACATGAGTTTTGTGTATAAGTTGGTAGTTTTATTTATAGTAAATACAGAAAGTTGTGCCTTTAGCATTACTTGAGTAACATTGAGAAACTCAATGGAAAATGTCCTTATGGGCTTGATTCTTGAAATTTTGATTACAAATTATTGTTTTTGTTTCTAAGTCTTGAGGTAGTCAATAAAATGAAATTATTATATAAGGAGAAATAGTATAAGAAATGATCACCCTGCAGCTTGGTTCACTGGAAGAGTGTCAAAGTCTGCCTAGATATTACCTCTGGTCCTACCTTAATTCTTTAAGATTTCTGCCATGGTTTCTCTGCCTAGCCGCTTGAATGGCTGTGGGCACTTGTTCCATCTCTGGGTCAACAACTGCTTGGCCATGTCTCTGACATCCCCCTCATTGTCATCACTGTCACTCATTGAACATTTACACTGTGCTCTGTATCACGCTATATTGGACTTATGCCTCCCAAGGCTCTTGTAAGATAAATCTAACTATTCCCATTTTACAGTTGAAAAAAACTAAGACTTAGATAGTTTAAGTAATTAGTTTAAAATCATTTACCTGGTGAGTTGCAGATGTGGTTGCCTGACTTCATAATGAATATGTATTGCTTATTTCTCATCTTACCTAACTCACTCTGGCCTTTGAGCCTAGGGGGGTGAACACAGTGTAATGCGACTAATACTATTTAGACAGCAATGATCAACATTGCGTCTTATTTCCAGTAGGGTGAACATTATGATTGGCTATGCTCTGCCATTGTTTTATGACATTGCTTTGCACATGCGGTCCTCAGGAAAGGAACATAGTTTGTCAGGGATTCATGATGTGGGTAGATGGTGACAGCTGAAAAATCAGAGCTCTCTGCTTTTTACTAAGCTCATATTGGCCAAATACCAAGTGGAAGGGTCTAATCTGGAAAACATTCTGGACTGGGACAGAAACCTTATATATATTCCCAGATTAAGTATGTGTAAGATTATTTAGAGAGAACTTTAGAAATTCTAAAGCTAGCTGTCTCTACTGACTTGGACACTGGTAGAAAATTTTCCAAGTAAACAATATTAGCTTTTCTTTTAACAACAAAAACAAAAAATGCAAAAATTAGAAACTTCAGTTAATTTGATTATTCTCTTTTCTATTAAATGATACTTGTTTTGATTTCTTTTTATGTAAGAGTTATAGGTAGGTGCTGGGGACAAGAATAAGGTAAAATTTTGGTTCTCTGGCAAAAACATAGACTAATGAGCAAAATGGACAAATAATGCAAGAGAGCAAAGAAGGCAGTGAAGGAGAGGAACTATTTTGCCTATGTATAAATATATGTGCTTGGGTTGGCTAATTCTACTTACTATGTCATTTATCCCTTGTGGGTGTAAAACTAACTAGCCTTTTTTGTTTGGAAATAATGTTATTTTCCAGATTTATTGGTGAGAGTCAATATTGCTGAGAAGTGATTCAATATTTACTTTTATAGACTCTCCCACAGAGATAATATATTTTACTTTGAAACTTGGAAATTTGTTTGTTTGAAGAGCAATCTATCTCTTGGAACTCTTTAGCATTCTAATGGTTAATTCATGTGAGTAAAACAGACTTTTGGATCATTAATTTTAATTATCTTGATTCTATTAGTAATTTATTTAAAGAAGCATTTTCAAGGAAATACTTAAGAGCCTGAATTTATGTTATGCTAACTTTAAACTTAACAATTTTTTTTGTAGTTTAAATTCTTAGATGTAATCCAGGCCTTTATACTTAATTTTAATATTTTCTTAAGATCTAAGTTACCAGCTGAAGTAACAATTGCTATCCAGAGATCACAAGTATAGGATAGTAAGGCAGGAACTGAATATGACTTTGAAAATTTTCAAATGTCTGTAACTTGAGAATAATGTGAAAGAAAACATTATTTGCAGGAGGATAATTATTCTCCCAGTGCTTTTTGTGTGAAAAGTACATTATTGTGAACTTCTACAGAGTGATATCATAAAGCGAAAAAAAAAATTGAATTCCATTTGACAGACAATAGTTCTCCTTGCATTGAAAAAAGTATACTTTAAATATTTAAATGACTTTGTCACTTGTGAGTGTATTTTATTCTTTACAAAACAATTTGTTTCCATTTCACTTTTGCAACAAGAAATAACTAGGGGTTGGCTATATGCACCGTTTTCATAAATTCACGTTAGTGTCCACAAAACCAAATAGAAATATTCATTCATTAATTTATTGACCTCAACAAAACCTTGCTGAATGCCTTCTCTGGTCCTGGTGCTGTGCTTGATGCTGAAGACAGATCAAGTCTTTGTCCTCAAGGCTTCTGAATGGAATGTAAACCCTTCTGACACACACTTAGCAAGTGGAAGAGAAAAGACTCTTTAGGAAGAGCATTCCTCTTCTCCTCAGTTGACATCTCTTTCACTCACTCATTTATACTTGTTCTTGTTCTCTCTCTTCCTTTAATTACCAAGGTACTTCCTCAGTACTTTTCTGATATGAATATGTTGATGCTCTGTCTTCTGTAGTCTTTATTTGCATATATTTTATCTTATATTAGGCCATAACTTTCTTGAATTCAAAAATCTGCGAATAACCACATTTCTCTATGCCTTACATTGTTTCACATGGTCCCTAAAGCACAATAAGCACTAAATATATACTTATTGAATGACTGACTGAATGAATTAATTAATACATGAGTAAATGAAGTAGTAGCTGAAAGGGTACTTGGCATAGTCTGGGAAGAAATTAACAGCATTTATTCCAGGATGACTGGGTTTTATGGGAACTATATGACTGAGGTAAGCTGTTAAAAGTCTAGTGGTGTCAAGACTAGGCTATTGTGATTCTAGGTTAGAGGTAAAAGGCTGCAATGAATTTTCAAAATTCCACACTAATGTCTCAAAGATCACAATGCACATGCTGCGTTGTGATCTTTGAGACGTTCTTTATTTTTCATTTTATTTTTTTAATTATTTAAAAGTTTTTATTGTTAATTTATATTTAAACTGTAATACTACATTTTATATAAAGTATTAGTTATAAATTTGAAGTATATAAAACTTTAAAAAATAGTAAAAATATAGTAATTCTTACTTTGATGATTTTCCTCCTATAAATTTCAGAATGTTATATCTGTACTTAGTCCTTTAGGACCTTCCACACCTGCCTTTTTCAAACTCTTTAGTGCTCCCTAGAATCTTGGCCCATGATCTCCAAGAGATCATGGTGTGCCTGCCAAGTTGCTTCTCCCAGTAATGACTCTGCCCTGGATCCTTCTATGTTAACCTCTGTTTTATTTTTGTAGTGTCAGGGAAAAGTGAAATTTCTCTTTTGCTGATGGAAAGCAAGATACCCCAAACTGTTTGCATTTACTGGAAAATCTCCAGCACTTCTGATGCCTGCTAAATTGGCCCTGTTGCCAGGTAGAGTGGTGGGAATCCAAATTGAGACTATGGCTCAAAGGCTCCACTAATCTTGATGCTATGTTTCCAAATCTTTCTCTTCATACTGTTCTGCATTGAGGCACAGTTGCTAATTAATTTAAAATTCTTTTTCTTTCTCCTGGAAATTGTGGTTACAGCAGTCCACTTAAGGATCTTGAAATGATTATACAGCAGTGATATTTTTAACCTAGGTTTGTATAAAAATGTGAGAATGAAAATCACCAATTATATAAAGCAAACAACAAATAGCAGTGTCTAGTTCTGCCTCAGAAATAACTGGTGAACTCGTGTATGACCGGCAGTGCATTTTAGTCTCACAGACAGGCTCTAGGTGGAATTTCCCGTCATGATTTCTGATACCGTACTTGCTTCCCAATTGGCTTTTTCCTCCCCACTAAGTTACTGTCATTTGGGCATTCTTCTTAAAACAGGCTCTGGTTTTCTGATACCCCATCTATGCAGAGCTTGTCCTGCATTGGCAAGACTTTGATATCCAACTTTCTCAGGAGTTCTTATTCCTGTCTTGGACCTAGAGGGTGGCACCTCAGGATTGCCCAAAACCTTATCGCTGTCTTCCAGTTAAATAGGCCTTTATTTATTTATTTTTGTCTTTTTAGGGCTGCACCCGTAGCATATGGAGGTTCCCAGGCTACGGGTCCAATCGGAGCTGTAGCCTCCAGCCTATGCCAGAGCCACAGCAATGCCAGATCCGAGCCACATCTGTGACCTACACCACAGCTCATGGCAATGCCAGATCCTTAACCTGCTGAACGGGGCCAGGGATCAAACCTGCAACCTCATGGTTCCTAATCATATTCATTTCCACACCATGACATGAACTCCTAAATAGACCTTCAAATACTGTGATTACTTACTGATTAACATTGAGTTTCTCTTCAACATTTTATTAAATTAACTCAGATTTTGGTTGAGATTATCTCTGAACCAAATGAGATGATAATGTATGTATTTGCTAAGTTGCATAAAAATCTTGCACTTGGAGATTTAGTTCAAATAACACTTCTTTTATGAAAACCGCAGGGATGAATTTTATTCTGTAGGGATGAGGTTCTGTTATGAATTTCTTCAGAATTTATATATATGTCAGTATCAACGCATACTGTTCATTCCATCCATCCGTCCAGCCAGCCAGCCAGCCATGATTGAGTACTCTTAGGATTCCGAGTGAACAAAACCAATTCTCTGGCCTCAAAAGCAAGCAGTTGTAAAACACTACTTTTCCTAGGTGAGTAGAAGTGTATGTAGGATATGGTGGAAGCAGAGGGAAAGCTCTGCCTTTGCTGTGTTGCTTTATGTAGATAATACAATGTTAGAGCTGGTTTGGTTGAACTTATACATATAATGCCATTATTTCATTTATTTTAACATTATCTAACTCTCTAGACTGTAACTTTGATAGAGCATAAAGACTTCTCAGGGGTCATACAGGCTACATGTTAGTAAAAGTTTGAAAGTTCTTGTTAGTAGAAAGACTGGCAGGGAACAGAATTATGTCTCACAAAGCTATGTTTGTAATAAAGACATCAGATCTTCAGATAAGGATGTGCTAATATATATGTCTATATTACTATCTATAATTTATTATAATTATAATATTAATTATTAACATAATATTGTTCATTTTTATTTCAATTTTTACATGGGACAAGTATTAGGAACTTTAAAAAGGTTAAGTCGTGACAATATAGCTTTTATTATGATGTAGTAAAATACTTCTTGATGACATTTAAATAAAAATCAACTTCTAAATTGTGTTAACATGTCTAGATGAGTGGCACCTATCATTGGACTGAGTGCAAGTAATATTGAGAATAGGGAGTATCCAGTGCTTCTTGGGTTTTACTTACATTGTCTCACTCAATTTTACTCTCAGTCCTTTCCCCCCATACTTATACCTAGCATTTATACATTTTGATTTTTATAGGGTTCATTTCCTGTTACCTTACTTCATAGGATGTCATATGTCTGGCTTTAGTTTCTTAGTAATAATGAACAAGTTAAATGGTTTTATCTTTGACCAGTGTTAGGTGATCAGCCACATATAGATGTAGATGATATTTTTTCAACCATGGCTTTGATCAAACTAATTATTTCTTAATGGTCTACTTTATGTCATTAACAGTATGATTTTATTTCAACTCAAGGTTCAAAGTCAGTATCAAATGCAATTAAAAAATCAAAATGTTTTAGGCTATCTTTGGGCAGTAAGACTCAAGTCTGAGATTGCATAAGTCCTCACTGTCATCAAGACACCCTACTGAGAGAATATGTTTTAGCTTCTTTTAACACAGCTGGACATTCAGTGGCATACAAGGTACAAACATAAAATAACAGAAGGGAGTTTTATGTAAGAGTTTTTATTATTATTTTCTTATTGTGAAGCTGTATTATTTATAATCTGAGTGATAAAGCACCAGTGATGAAGGAAACAAGGAATCTTTATATATAGACATATATTCCAGATAGGTTTTCTATGGAATACAATCTTCTCTGTGAAAAAAATTTAGTCTTATATCATTGTGAATAGTATGAACAATTTATTATTTTTCATTCTATTTTTTTTTTCATTTTAGGGCCACACCCTTGGCATATGGAATTTCCCAGGCTAGGGGTCCAGTTGGAGCTGCTGCTGCTGGCCCACACCACAGCCCCAGAAATGCCAGATCTGAGCCATGGATGGTGTCATTTGAATGAACCTTAGAGTAGAATTATAAGTAAATTTTTAAATTAATATATTCAATATTTGGTTCTCTTCCTTCAGATTATTTAAAAAAAACTATTAATAGGATTCTGACATATGAGATAAGGGGCATATTATATATAGTATATAAGTATAATATATTGTATATCATATACAATTTATAATATGTATTATATAGGCATAGTATATATAAAATCATATTTTATGTATGTAGCATTATATATACATATATATTATGATTACACACACACACACACACACACAGTAGACCCCCTCCTTATCTATCAGGATTCTAAGACCTCTTCTCAGTAGATGCCTGAAAGTGTGGATGGTACCAAATCCTATTTATATTGTTTTCCCCATACATACATACCTAAGATAAAGTTTAATTTCTAAATGAAGCACAGTAAGAGACCATCTAAATTGTCACCATCCTTACTCCTTTGCTTTGGGGCCATTATTTAGTAAATTAAGGGTTACTTGAACACAAGCACTGTGATACTTCTGTAGATGATCTGATAATGGAAATAGGTGCAGAGTGACTGATGGGCAGGTAGCATACGCTGGACCAAGATGATTCACATTTCTAGAGGTACTGAGCTGGAGGTGAAAGATGTCATCACACTGCTCAGAATGGCACACAACCTAAAACTTTTGAATTTCCTATTTCTGGGATTTCCCCTTTAATATTTTCAGGTCATGGTTGACTACAGGTAACTGACACCACAGAAAGTGAAAATAAGGGAAGATAAGGAGGGAATTGTGTGTGTATGAGTATTATACTTGGTAAGGGTTAGTGACTTTTTCATAAAAGAAGCATCTTTAGTATTTTCTTCCTACTACCTTTCCTAATTGGAATTAGGAATTTCTTGTGGAATTCTCACTCCAGGCAGAGATTTAATTCAGTAAGGATAATTCAGTGAGCAGTAGATGTGAAAACAGATTGCCTACTGTCTCTGAGCTTCTGTCATCATTCAGAAAATGTGAATGAAAAGTTAAGAAAATAATAAGTAAATGAGACTAGCTATGAATATAGGTGCAAAGAGATGACTTTCTGTGTATGATATTTCATGCTTGTTTATAAGGAAACATTAGAACCCAGAGCCCCTAATTTCACACACTCCCTGAGAAATTTTGTCAAAAACATGCAACTCTTCCTTGAACTGGCATTGACCTTGGAAAAGGACTATATTACAGCTGAATTTACCATGTCTCTTTATCACCCTAAGAGAAAACTGATTAGATTTTCTTACCTTTTATTTTAATTCTTTTCTTATATGCTTTTTTACTTGCTGCAATCGGTTATATTTTAATAAAATGTTTATGGCTTTCGTAAATAAATTAAACTCTCCAAAGAATGTAATAAGAATCATTGCAAGTGCCTTGGGGAGAACTATGTATTTTGGACGACGTATTTGTTTATTTTTAATGATTTCATAATTTGTTATTACAGGAAATGAAATCGAGACATGTGGGAGTTCCCACTGTGGTGCAGTGGAAACAATCCAATTAGTATCCATGAGGATGCTGGTTCAATCCCTAGCCTCACTCAGTGGGTTAAGGATCCAGCATTGCCATGAGCTGTAGTGCAGGTTGCAGACTCAGCTCGGATCTGGCATTGCTATGGCTGTTGTGTAGACTGGCAGCTACAACTCCAATTCGACCCCTAGCCTAAGAACTTCCATATGCTGCAGGTGTGCTCCTAAAAAACAAGAGAAAGAAAAAATGAAATAAAAATAAATTGAAACACGTAGCAGTTACAGAGTAAGACAATAACTGCACAGTTTCTTAATAAATGTACTAAATTCTTGTTGTGTTGTGATCATTACATAGTATCTGCACAACACAGGTGTTCTTACCTTCTTCTGGACAATTTAACAATGTAAATTAAGAACAAAAAATTCTAGAAAATAAGAACATTTCACATATAATTGAAGTGTAGTTAAAATTCCAAGAATAGTATTGAAATGTTGTGTTGAGGTAGACAATGAAAAATAACACATGGGGATAGGGTCATTCTATTTGGGGGCTGAAAATGGAAGGAAAAATAAGACTATAGTTTGAGACAGATACCATATGCCACAAAAGAACACTGAAAAATTTATCGGACCTCTTTGCTAACCATTATATTGATTGGTTATTTCTCAGAGGGTGTTCAATGAAAACGCAGCTTTGTGGCTTATATTTTGTCGTGGTACTGAGGCTACCTCTTAGACTCTTTGTTTTTACTTGAAGACATTAGCAACATGATTTTGAAGAAGTGAAGATTCTTCCTCTAATAGATTAGATAGTTCCTGTGGGTATTTAAAGGTATTCAAAGTTCAAGAAGTTTAATGATGCAAGAGTCTTTATGCCAGAATGCTTAGTGGTCCCCTGGTCACACTTGCCTCTCTTGATCCTTCAGTGCACACCTGCTTTATTGTTAGAACATACAGGTGGCTCCTGTCAAAATGCATGACTATGGCAGAAATGCTTGTCTGATGCAGCATTCCAGTTAAAGTCCCTACTTATGAGCACTTAGTTTATATAGGAGATGGATGGCTCCTAGGTACCAAAATCTAGGCGGTCTCTTGACTCACTACATTATGGTCCATCCCCTGGACTACCCAGGTCAGGGGGTGCTTCTGCCAGTTCCAGGACTGATATCTGATTTTTAAGATCCTTTTCAGCATTCACATTTCTGAAATTTTCTTCCATGTGCTGAGGCCAAATAGATACTTTATCTTTTAGAAAAGCTTGTATTTTGGGGAGGAAAGGCCATATCTGGAAATAAAATATTCCCACCTCATTCCTTCAGGGATTTCTTCTTCTGTGAACCACCTGAGTTATTCACAGACTCAGTGGGTCCTTAAGAAGCCTGTGGAGTAATTGAGAATTTGGGAGGGAAGAACGTGATTCTCAACTTGATGGTGTAGCAAATGTATTTCTCAAGACGGGGCCTTGAGTGTAGTAGCCCTTTCCAAAATCTGCTTGGGGATTTAGGGTTTTAAACTTATGCCATGAGCGATATTGATTAAGCATTTTCTGCCTCGCCCATTAGCTCTCCCTTCTGCTCACTGCTGTAGTGAAATCACAGTTTGTGCCATAGAAATCACTGAGGCAATAAATCCAGCACTTATGACTTCAATGCATTATTGAGAAGAGAGCACAGATGGACTATAGGGAACAAGCAGTTGTTCAAACCAACGAATATCTTTGATAATTAATAAATGTAACAAGGGAAATGAACAGCAAATGGAAGAGTAACTGATCTAATTTTTAACTAAAATGTAGCATGAACAATCTCCAGTTTGTAATTAAAAAAAAATTCTCTCTATGGCATTGAAAGAAAACCTTTTGGTCCTTGAGACTGCTAACTGCAATCTCAATGACACTGTAATGGGTAAAGGATTAACATACTCTGTGTCATGTGCAATTGCATTGGGTCCAGCTTAAACTTCTGCCCAAGGTGTTATAAGTCTTATGTTTATTGAACACTAACTAGGTTTCAGGAACTGTGCTAGGTCCTGGTAAATCAAAGATAATTGAGGTATGGTTCCTATTTTCAGGGAGCTCCCAGTCTCTAAGAGGAATCCATGCATGTAAACATTAACAGTGAGTAAGTTCAGCCTTTAATAAACAGAGTTTTGCACTGGCTTCAGATGAGGGCATAATCAACTGTGCTAGGCTGGAGTCAGGAAGGGAGGGCCTCAGAGGGAAGACTCCTGAGCTGAGCCTTGAAGAAAGAAAAAGAACTCTAGGAGAGAAATGGAAAGACCATCCCTGGCAGAGACACAGAGACAAAAGACCACATGGATGGTCCACAGGACTGGAACTACTTAACATGGAAGTAGCTACTGTTTGTTGTACATAGCAGAGTAGCAGTAGGTATATATGTGGGTTGTGAGAATACAGGGCAATGGTAAGTGAGAAATGATGAGTGAGGAACCGGGTACTCAGAGTGAGGACAGGAAAAAAGGGTCAATCTTCATTACTGACTAGGTGGCTAAACTTGGGCAAATTAACTAACCTTTGTGAGCCACAATATCTGTGTTTCGTTAAATGGATATAATAATCCCTCCCTTATAGTTTTGTTGTTAGCTCTGGAGATAATTCAAGTGCGTTTCTGGAATAGTAAGTTCTCAAAAAGTGAAAGGGGTGATTATGATATTATTCCTGATTGAAACACTACATCATGTTCTCTGTTCTTTTTCTACATTGTTCACTGCTTGTCAGTCTGATATCACTGTTCAATACATAGCTGAAATGAAAAACTTAGAGAATGAAGCATTTTTTAAATGCTTCTGCCAAAAGTCATTTTTCCAGTAATTATTACTGTTGCCACATTAATCTATATTTGAGATGCAATCAAATTGAAGTGTTCAAAAATGTATAAGCTCTGTCTGTCAAAACTGAAGGGAGGAGAGAGAAACATTTGGACATTATTAGAATTGTTGGTTTATTAATGGAGACCATTGTATTTCAAATGTCAAATATTCAACTAAGTAAAAAGGACTGAGAATTCTAATTTTAGTGTGAAACACTGATTTTACTGTTTAGCTTTAGGTACCTTTTCTATGCATATCTTTGAAATGAAATAGGTGATGCCTGCTGATTAAATACCAATGAGCAGCCTTAAGCACAATAATAATAAAATTAAAATAATAACTTTCCTCTCTGAGGATAAAAAGATTGTCATCAGATCCACTCTGATGTCGGAACTTAATAAAACACTCTAAGTAGGAAATATGTAGACCAGTTTTTTGTTAACATCAGTTTCATCATATGTATTCCTGACTTCCACACTTTTGTTCCATACTTTAGTAGTTTTGTTTTAAATTACAAACAGCAAAATCTCTGTGAGAGGTAGAAATTAACCTGCTGATGCATCTTGTTCCACCCCCGTATAGATGCTCTAAGAAAAGTGGAAAAATACAATTTCAAAACCTAATACAGCACAAAATGTCTCTAACCTGCAAAACAACTCACTAACTTATGTAATAGGATTTTGTTTTGGTTTTGTTTTTTGTTTTGTTTTGTTTTCTTGAGAAGGGGACACTGGATAAAGAAATGCAAGCATTTGAGGTTGTCACTCCTCCTGGTTCCTCTTACTACTTCTTCCCTGCCTCTCTGGATCCTGCTGGGAGCCAGGTTAAATCCTACCTACTGTATGAAGATGATGGAGACAAAGAAACCCCAAAACCTCTGTAACTATCATTCTCTGAATTTTGGCACTTTTTAATGTTACTCCTCCCCTGGTACTTCGTACATGCCGCTGTGTGTTAGTCATTCTCTTATATTCCCATCATATCACAGACACTTTAGAGCAACCACTTTTCTTTCTCGACTGCTTGCCTGGTCCTGAGGAGATATTTGTATGTTTATTGGCTTCCTTGGGGCTTCCCAAACCTAGATACACAAGTTTTACTGAGATCACACATCTCCCAGATCTTGGATGAAGGGCTGTATCACTGCGTCCTTCTGTATCTGTGGCACAAAGTTGGCTGTCAGCTGGGCCATGGACATTAGTATTTGTGTTTACAGTGATTTCTTCAATTCCTAGGATTCTTACCCTAGTTCTGTAAATCAGACTTCCTTATGCAAGAGCTTATAAATCAAACTCACATATATCCTTTTACAAAAAATATGGCCGACAGAGCACGAAGGGAAACCTAACTGGAAATGCAAATCTTGTCTCTAAAACTTATAAATATGGATTATTCCTTGTCCTCCCATATAGTGTGAATTATTGGTGACTTTGAATTCACAGTGTAGGTTCTAGTTGAAGTGGGTTAAGTGTCTCTTAGAAATTGTATCCCGATTTTAGAAAACTCTTAATGGGAGCCACAGTATACCAGTGTCCTAAGTCACATAATCAAATGTATCACTCTACTGCATTGTGCTGGCGTTTTTGCCTCTCTCTGCTTTTGCACCCTCATAATTATATTTGGCCTGCTGGCCTCACCCTAAATGTTGAAGGTTTGATATTAAGAAGGCATCAGCCGAACAATTTATAAACCACAATAATTGCCTTGACTTTGTTTTCCTAAATAATTTGAGAGGAAGAACATTTTGTTGGTTTCTCCCTCAGTTACTTCCCTGCAAATCATTTCCTTCTTCACCTCCTTGGACACAGAAAGCATACACACATCCTTTATGGCAGCTGTGCTTTAGGGCTTTTTACATTGTTAGTAGACAGGATCAATGTCGCTGTAGAGTCTTGGAAGTAAGTACACATGAGTCTTTCCAGGACTTTGAATTTCATTGGAGGAAGATCACTCTTCGTGATTTGGTGATGAGATTATAAATAGGACTGAGTAAGAAGGTCTTGAGGACATTTAGCTTTCTGGATACACGAACGTCCTGATGGGCATTCGCTGGAACAGGATGCATTGAAAGGGTGGTGGGTTCACAGTTGCTTTGGCTGTGAGTTTGGTTGTAGTATTATGTTGTTCATCTCCTTACCAAAATTTGCAAGTCCAGTTTTTTATACTATGTTTGGATACCTAGAATTTTATTCTGTCTATAATTCTCACATCATTGTCATCATCACCATACTGTACATTACATCTAGTTATCAAACAGGGTATTTATATTTAATTTTTGAAGAAATACCCTTGGATTTTGAAAATCAGACTTCTTTATGTCTTCAAATGAATCTGATTTACTTTAGAAGAGTAAGGGCAGAGTTCCTGTTGTGGCTTAGCGAGTTAAGGACTTGACGTTTTCTCTGTGAGGATATGGGTTTAATCCCTGGCCTTTCTCACTCAGTGGGTTAAGAATCTGGCATTGTTGCAAGCTGCAGCATAGGTTGCAGATGCAACTTAGATCCAGTGTTGGTGTGGGTGTGGTATAGGCCTCAGCTGCAGCTTTGATTAGATCCCTAGCCTGGAAACTTTCATATTCCACAGGTGCAACCATTAGGGAAAAAAGGAAAAAAAAAAAAAAAAAAGAGGAAGAAGAGGAAGAGGAATAAGGGCTTTACATCCTGATGGAGTCCTGTAAATGAATTTTTTGGAAATATGGCCATGTGTTGGTCTTAGTATATGTGGCTCTATAATTGCAAATAGTGATGCAAGTGTAAAATTCTCAGCTCCCCTGAACTGAGCAGCAAAGTGACCTTGAGCAAGCTGCCAGCCCTGCTGCGTCTTTGTTGATCACTTATTGAGAAGAGGATTGCCCTAACAGGACCTTCAAGATGCATTTTGGCCTTAAGGTTCTATGAAATTTAGCATTAATTCTAAAAAATTGTTAGGGATGAGGATGGAGGAAGGCATTTGCTTTAAATATTGGAAGTGTTTTCGATCCCTGGAGGAATTAAATCTTCTGAAATTATTCAAGAGATGATAAAGGGCAGTTTATAAGGCCTTTCCCCAACCCCTGTCTTTCTACACATACCGAAAGGCAGTTAAATTGCTGCTAAAAATGTGAAATGGAGGTGAGCAACATTTCCAGGGGTGGTAAGTAGTGCTGCATTTTTACTGGTAAATTCTATCATTCTTTAAAAAAAAAAATGAAAGAGAGATTTATATAAAAATGGAGAAAAAGGAAATTGCATGTGCAGATGTAAAATACCATCTGTGCTTCTGGATCCATTCCATGCTCCACACCTTTGGTGAAATAAATTGTTGATTGAAAGCTCAGATTTTGCTGGCTAGTTGTAAAAGCTTCCTGTGTTGCTTACCACGCTTGTTAAAAATAGATGGCTTTGAATTTGTAAGTTAATTTTTTGTCCCAGTTTGCTCAGGCTTCCTAACTCAGGAAGTATGCTTTTAGTAAACCCACAACTGAATTCATATTCAACTCAATTAATAGTAATGAGCACTTATAAAGTGCCGGGCAACATATCGGATTTTCTGCATTAACGCAAACTTCCCAATATTTATAACAGCTTCCTTTGCCCCCAAATGGCAGCTTGGGCCCATCTAATTGCCTGGACTGGACAGCTTCAACTGCATCTTACTTAAGGAAAAATATTCAATATTGGCAGAACCGCAACTATGATGTCTCATAAAGTTAGAGAAATTTGTCTTAAATGTCTCCACCTATGCTTTTCTGGTCTCTTTCGCATCTTAACGACAGCAAGTGTCAAACCCTGTGCCCAGGCTGAAGTCAACTCTGCTCTCATTTACCTCTTACCAAGAATTTAAGTAAAACTGGCACCTCTCATTGGGTGGTTTTTCCCCTAATCTTATCTCTAATTATGGAATGAAATACTTATTCATGTTATAGTTTTGAATTTAGACCATTACTGTTCCTACTTAATGTAGGTAAAGGGGTCTTTGAGATTTGATTATTTTTTTCTTTCAAATTTAAGATTTTTGGCCACTGTATTCTACTTTAAACTTAGTTAAGCTTATTTTAAATAACATTTATTTGTGGAGAAATTTGTGGAAGCAACACAAAACAGCCACATTTACATTCCTCTTCTCTCAACCAGAGTAATTGCAAATGCATCTTTTCACTCTTCAGGCAACAACAGCACTGGGAAAACAAACATTTATTTGAAGCTTAAAGTAACCACCTCAGGTGCCAAATGTATCCCTAAGTACTTAAAGAGAGGAGATAAGTTACACAGACATTTGCTTAATATGTAAGAAGGAGGTAGAAAGGTGCATATTTTTAGAATTAAATTAAATCTACTTTGTTTAAATACTGACCACTTTAGTAGGTAGCTTGATTCTGAAATATAAAATGTATATGGATACTCTTAGCTATAGATATCTATATATTGCAATCCTCTTAATGTCTCTTCTCTAAAACCTTAATAAATTAAGACCTGTATTTTGTAGTTTTTGTTTTTTGGTGGTGGTGGTGTTTTGTTTTGTTTTTTTGTTTTTTTGTTTTTTTTTTTTTTTGGTCTTTTAGGTCTGCACCTGTGGCATATGGAAGTTCCCAGGCTAGAGGTCAAATCAGAACCACTGCTGTCCACCTACACCAGAGTTCATGGCAATGCTGGATCCTTAATGCACTGAGCAAGGCCAGGGATTGAACTTGCATCCTCATGAATACTAGTCGGGTTCCTTACCACTAAGCCACGATGGGAACTCCCTGTATTTTGTAGTTCTATATACATGTCTTTAGCTGGTATAAGAGAGAAGTTATTGTATATATTTCTCTTTGAATAATAGAATTGTCTGTGTCTTTAGAAGATCATTGTCTCTAGCTAAGTTTTTATGGTAAAGCTTAAAAGTGTTTGCTTGGCATTATTTTGATAATTCAGTAGATCAGAGTATAGCTGTATAATAAATATCTGTATCTGAACAAAAAAACCTACTGTTAATTACATTTTTTAATAAAATATGTCAAGTTTATGAACAAAGAGTACACAGTGTTATAAGAGGTGAAAAAAAAACTGATGTACAATTGCTAAGCTTAGTATCTTTCGAAAGTAGTAGCAGAGTAATAAATACAGTCATTAAAATGCCATTTTGTCAGTTCTCACTTGTCATCATGTCTCTGTAGTATTTGTTGAATATTCACCTATTTTAGAAGTGAGTGAAAGGAACCTCATAGCAGCAGTGAGAAGTAGAGGAATATCCCCCATCATGCCTCTCTGACTTCTGGAAACTCCCTCTGGTGTTCTTTGTCTCCCTCTATCACAGGTACCTACTTAGAATTTACTTAGAGATGATGGGTATGGAGCACCTCCCCTCTGCTCACTGCCTTCTCAGTACAGGTAGACATTCCCCAAGGATTGGTCCATAGCCAACCTCTCATCTGTCTTCACCCTCTCTGCTTAGAGTCATGCTCTCTTTGCTCATTTAGAGGGCTTTTCAGATGCTAACTGCCATCTCCCTGGGTCTCCGATGTTAATTACATTTTTGACATTGGGCAAAATTCTCTAAGTTAACTCGTCTATAAAATGTGATTGAATTATGAAAATGAAGCAACCCGTGAAAAAAGGTTTTGAAAAGAAAAACATGCTTCTTGTTCTACTTAGCATTTTTCATGAGCTTTTGTTCATTTTGGGAGCTTTCATCACATTCTTCCTATCTCTATTGTGTATATTTTTTTTCTTTCTGTCCTTGATTATGTTAATTTTTGCTCATATGTAATTTTAAAAACAGTTCATCAGATAATTTCTTTTTAAACTATATTAATCTTTACATGATTCTTTTTTCCTTCATTGAGCTTAATGAGAGCTTCTAGTATACTTGTTCATATTTGTGTATTAAGAGAGATATTGGTAAACTGGAGTGTTTCTTGAGAATGATGATCAGGTTGGCAAAGGATTTAAATATAAAATATAATTTTAGAATTGGTTGGCATTTAGTGTGGAGATAAAAGAGTTAAGTGAGACAGTTCTTCAAATAGATAAAGAAATATATAAGGAGAAAATATTTTTATGTTGTTACAGATTTCAAAATTAAGACAAAGACTGGAAAATGAAGGAGAGTCAGTTTTGTTTCACTATAAAGAGTTTTGAAAACAAATTAGTGCTATTAAACAGAATTGCTTTTTCATTTCCGGGTAGGTTATGGCAGACTAAAATTTGTCTTTTGCAATACCTAGAAAAACTCAAATAAATTAGCTATACTTCCTAGAGCTGAAGTGACAGGGACTAAATGAACTAAAATTTCAGGGAAGAATATCATTTTAAGCCATTCTGTTGATTGTCATTTTTTTTCCTCTGAGGGCATTCGCTGATTGTAAGTGTGGTCTAAGGATTGGATTAGGCTTGGGCAGAAGGTGGCTTCTGGGAGTAAGAAAAGCCAGAGTAACTTTTAGTGACTGTACAGGCTGGAATGACAAATTGGAAACTTGAGGGATCTAAAACACATTGCCAGATTTCTCCACAGGGTTTGCTGTGTTCTGAGGCCACAGAAGAAGCAGGGGGGCTAGGCTAAAAGCTTCTAAAAGACAGAGTGAAAACTTCAGCAGATTTTTAGTATTTAGGAAGCAAACAAATAAAAGGACTTGGTGGGAGGGAGATGCTAAACTCAAACACAGGGCTGAATTCTTCTTGAAGACATTTGCAAAATTTTTTTCAGTTGTTTGGCCCTGCGAAAATAAGCTGAAAACTTCTGGGAGAACACTTCTTGTGTTCTTACAGGGCTGAGAAGATAAAGATCTATTGGGCTCTCAATCAAAGTCCAGGGAGTTCCATGTCTTAGAAATTGAAATAAATATGAGTTCCCCTTGTGGCTCAGTAGTAACAAACCCAGCTAGTATCTATGAGGACATGGGTTTGATCCCTGGCCACACTCCGTGGGTTAAGGATCCAGTGTTGCCATGACTTGTAGTGTAAATCACAGGCATGGCTCAGATTTGGTGTTGCCATGGCTGTGGTGTAGGCTGGTAGCTGCAGCTCCAATTTGACCCCAGTCTGGGAACTTCCATATGCCACAGGTGTGGCCTGAAAAAGACAGACAAACAGACAGACAGGAAGAAAGAAAAAGAAAGAAAGGGACAGATGACATATATCGTACTAAAACTTCATCCAAGCCCCAACCCTGCTGAGTCTTTGATTAGTCTGAGATTATCAGCCTCTCATCTGCCTAAAAATAGAAAGGTAGAATCTGCTCTGATGGAAAATAACATCATTTGGAGATTCTGAGGTTCTTCTATACATAATTCTGTCATTTAATAAAATAGTAATTAGACATTCAAATATATGAAACTACATGACCAATAATCAAAAGAAAAAAATGGGCATTGGAAACAAATAAATAGATGATTCAGATATTGCAGATAATTGACAAAGACTTCAAAATATCTATGATTAACTAATATGTTTAGGAAAATAGAAATAAAGGTGGACCAAAGAAACATTCGGTTGAATGAAGAGGAAATTTTATCAGAGAATTGGAGTACATACAAAATAATCAAAGGACTATTCTTTAACTAATATAAACTCTATCTGAAATTAAGAGTTTGGTGGAGAAGTATAATATGCTGACTATAGACCAGATTAGTGAACTGCAAAACACCCAAAATAAAGCATAGAAAGAGGAAAAAAAAAAAAAAAAAAGGAAAAATCAGATAATACCTAGAAGACATTTGGGATATGTTCAACAATTTTAACATAAGTAAAATTGAAGTCTCAAAATCAGAGGAGAGAACAAATGAAGGAGATGGATTATCTGAAGAGTTAAGGCCAGGAATTTCCCCAAATTTAAGAAAGATACCCCACAGAGATTCAAGAAGTTTATCCAAACTCAAACAGGATAAATAAAATAAAAACATTTTGGCTACATAATGCCAAAACTGCTGAAAAACCAAAGACACAAAAATCTTACCAACAATCAAAGAAAAGGGACTCATTATCTAAGAGCAAAGATAAGTTAGAAAGCTAAGGGAAATTAGAAGACAAGTCAAATGTAGAGTGTTGACAGCAAAGAACTGCCAACTTACAATTTTATAACCAATAAAGATAAATCCTTCAAAAAGAAAGATGTTATCTGACAAAAAACCCTAATGCAAATATAGAAACAAAACAAAAGCAAAGGGAATTCATTACTACCAGGCCTGTACTGAAACAGATACTGGATAGAATTTCTACAAATGGAAGAATGACCGACCCTAAATGGGACCATAGAATTGTCAGAGTAATTGAGGAACACTGGAGAATATAAATACGTATTAAATATAAATGATCAGTAATTATATCAGTCAATTTTTAATGCTTCATGGAGTTTAAAATACATATAGAACAATAGTGACAATAACATAAAAGGCAAGAAGGGGGTAAATGGAATTAACGTCTATAGTTTAGCAGTATTGATAAGATAATATTGCATAAGAATGCATGTTGTAATTTCTCAAGTAAACACTAAAAGAAAAGAGAAAGTATAACTGGAATGTTAACAGAAATAAAGGGAATGATAATAATTCAACTAATACAAAGAAGATAAGTTATGAGAAAAAAAAAAGGAACACAACGGAAAGGACAATTAGAATAGCAGGAAATGGAGGAAAACATAGAAGAAAGTCTTATACCTTGGAGTAGGAAAGGACTTCTTGATTAAAACACAAAAGCATTAACTACCAAAGAAAAAATGTATAGATTGGTTTGTATTAAAATTCAGAACAGGGGTTCCCATCGTGGCGCAGTGGTTAACGAATCCGACTAGGAACCATGAGGTTGCGGGTTCGGTCCCTGCCCTTGCTCAGTGGGTTAACGATCCGGCGTTGCCCTGAGGTGTGGTGTAGGTTGCAGACGCGGCTCGGATCCCGCGTTGCTGTGGCTCTGGCGTAGTCCAGTGGCTAAGGCTCCGATTCGACCCCTAGCCTGGGAACCTCCATATGCCGCAGGGGCAGCCCAAGAAATAGCAAAAAGACAAAAAAAAAAAAATATATATATATATATATATAAAATTCAGAACAATTGTTCATTAAAATACACTCTTAAGAGAAAAAGAGAATTAAGAGAATGAAAAGACATTCACAGAGTGGGAGCTATAGTCTCAACAAATATCTGAGGAACGAAGATTGTATCATATAAAGAGCTCCTCCAAATACAAAAGACAAACAGTCCAATAGAAAAATGGATAAAAGTCTTTAACCCTTCATGTAATAGTATATCCAGATAGTCAATAAATATGTGAAAAGTTATGCATCTTCATTAGTCATTATAGCAATGCAAATTAAAGATGTCATAGCACCACATATTCATTAGAATGGCTAAAATGAAAAAGGTAACAAATATTATGTGTTGTACGAAAATAGAACAACAGAAATTCTCATGACCTACTGGTCAGTGTGTAAATTGTACCAAATTCTTTGGAAAAAAATTGGCAGCACCTGCAATGCATATTCTATGACCCAGTAATTCTATTTCATGTGTATAAGAAGAGAAATCTGTATCTATATTAACCAAAATACATGTAGTAGAGTGTTCATAGCAGCCCTCTTTGTAGTAGTGCCAAAAAGAAAGGCTCATCAATGGAACAAGAGATAAATAAATTAGCATATTAACACAATGAAATATTTTACGGTTATGAGAATGAATGAATATCGACCGCATATGAATGAAACAGAATGTTGAGTGAAAGAGGTCAGATGCAATAAAGTATATACTGAATGATTCTATTTATACACAATTAAGATCCAGCAGATTTAATCTATCTACTTTTTTGTATATAATGTTTTTAATTTTTCTCCGTTAAACTGTTTTACAGTGTTCTGTCAGTTTTCTACTGTACAGCATGGTGACCCAGTTATACATACATGTATACATTCTTTTTTCTCACATTGTCATGCTCCATCATCAGTGACTAGACATAGTTCCCAGTGCTACACAGCAGGATATCATTGCTAATCAAAAATGCTCAATATCACTGATTATTAGAGAAATGCAAACCAAAACTACCACGAGATACCACCTCACACCAGTCAGAATGGCCATCATTAATAAGTCCACAAATAACAAATGTTGGAGAGGCCATGGAGAAAAGGGAACCCTCCTGTACTGTTGGTGAGAATATAAGCTTGTACAACCACCATGGATAATAGTATGGAGGTACCTTAGAAAACTATGCGTAGAACTACCATATGACTCAACAATTCCACTCTTGGGCATATATCTGGACAAAACTTTCCTTAGCAAAGACACATGCACCCGTGTGTTCACTGCAGTACTATTCACAATAGCTAAGACATGGAAACAACCCAAATGTCCATCACAGATGATTGCATTAGGAAGACGTGGTATATATACACAATGGAATACTACTCAGCCATAAAAAATAACAAAAGAATGCCATTTGCAGCAATGTGGATGGAACTAGAGACTCTCATACTGAATGAAGTAAGTCAGAAAGAGAAAGACTATTTTAAAATCAAGATACTTATTACTCTTGTGGGGTTCTGTGGAATTCTGTACTGCTTGTAACGTTTACTTCTTTGTTTAGATTTTCTTACATGGCGTATTCAACTTATGGCTATTCACCTTTGCCTCATGTGTATTTTCTACATATCTTACATTTCAAAAAGACGTATAATGAACTATCTTTTGAGTTAATCAGCTTCCTATTCCTGAAAATATTCAAGAAGAGAGATTGGACAATTACCTACCTGTAAGCAAAGCTTTGGAAGGGATTTCTGCATCAGAGTAAAAGGATAGGCAGCAGATACTTTCCCATGATCTTTTAAATTCTGAGATTCTCTGATTCCTTAAAGACAGTATATTTTCACAGCCATCTACATTTTTCTTCTTTCTTCACAAATTGTTTAAGATCATTGCTTACTTTCGTTGTTCCCAGTTTACTTCCTACTCACACCATTTCTCAATCACTGACCTCTCCATGGCCAAATCTAATGGCTTATTTTCTTCTTTTTCTGACATATTGGGGTCATTTTCTGGTGAGACTTCATTTACTTAAAATTCTCTCCCCTTAGCTCTCCTGACATCACTATTTTCTCATTCTCCTACTGTCACCCTCTCTCTCTCTCTTTTTCGCTGCTCATTTTTAAAATATTAGGACACTCCAAAGTTCTATTCTTAATCTACTCCACGGGCAATAAAATTCTATATGATTTCAGTCACTCCTAAGACCTCACTCACTATTCACCTGTTACTAGCCTTCCATCCATATGTCTAAATTCAGTTCTTGCTGCAAGGTTCCAGATCTATTCAGCTGCTTAATAGATCCACCTGTATGTCTTCAGCTTTGCATGTACAAGACCGAATTCCTATCTCTTCCCCAGAGTTGGTCCTCTTTCATTATTCCGTTAACCAGGAGAGAGTATCACCATCTCTGTTTTATGCACATATAGCAAAATTGTGGATTCTATTTCCTCTCTTCTCTTATCTTGTGTCTAATCAGTTACCAGATCCAATGGTTCCTTTAAAAAAAAAAATAAAAAACACTTAACAAATCTACTCTCCTAAACAAATTTTAAGTGCATAATACAACATTGTTAACCATAAGAACAATGCTGTACAGCACCAGATCTGTAGAATTTAATCATCTTGCATAACTGAAACAATGCCCATTGAATAGCAACTCTCCGTTTCCCTTCCCCCAGTCCTTCCTTTTTAATTTTGCATATTCTTTTAGTCTTCTCTAACCATTTCTCACTGCTTCAGCTTAATTTTGTTTGGCCCTCATTCTTTCTCCAAATGGCCTCCAAAAAAGATATTTTCTAATTTCATACTCAGCCAATTTATTCTGCACAATGATGCCGGCATTGATTTCTCTTACTAGAATGTTCTTTCTTAGGTCTTGACTTTGCAAACACTTATTCATTTGAGATTTGGCTCAAAAGCTATTTTCTCTATGAAGCCAGAGTTGACATTTACCTGAAATCTGTCAAAATTTGTTGACCAATCTCTGGTGCTGAAATGAATTATGGAAATATTATTATAGGGAACAACAATTATCTTTGAAGTATTAGATAAGAAATAGAATGAATATGAGCAAATGATTTGGGAGGTTATTAAGTTTTTAGTGTATAGTCTGTTGCTCAATGAATATTAAATGGGCAATATTAAATCAAAATGATTTATTGATTTCACTTGTTATATAATAGTTCTAATACAATACACACAAATATCTAAATATACATGTATCTACATTTTCTTCTGTGAAAGAGTGGAATACTTAATATAGCTTGTGAAAACTGATTGTCATGCCCATGTCCTAAATTGTTTTTTATTCACAGTTCATGAATGATAATGATGTTCTGAGAAAAATAAGCACTCAGATCACACAGATATACTCAAAGCATCTTCATTCAGAAGTGGTTGCCATTCAAGGGCACCTAATCACCTTTATAAACAAAATTTTCACCCTGGTAAATTAGGGGACAGAATTCATTTTAAAGAGAGGTTTTTTTTTTAGCCCAGGGAAGAGAAAGCTGTGGCACTGCTTCAAACAATCCCTTCAAACCTGAGGGTTTATGCATAACATGGGAGGAAAAATCCATATTTAAAGTAAGAGAGATTCAGTTTTCATGGTAAGAAGTATTTCTTAATAGGTAAGGATGGGAAATGCTATTGTGGTTCTTGGTATATGTTTTAGAGAGTGTTCACATAGCATTTTAAAAATATGTATTTTATACATACTTTTGAAATATTTGAATACAGATCCATCTGAGTTTAGTAGGATAAATCAGAGGACCTCTGAGTCAAAAAATCTCCCATGCATTCTATTACAATATTTAGGAAAATAATCCTTGTTCTTTAGATCCAAATATGTGATGTTAAATTATATAATTAGAATACCACAAATTATATTGTTTTCTCCTCCTGCTTTGTATTCTTATGATGTTGTTGGTAAACCAACCAAAAGCCTGGTCTCCTGGTATCTATCCTCCCTGGTTCTTGTCACTGGCTTAGTGACATTAATTTTTTCTAATATTATTTTGCCTTTAGGCAGAGCTTTGATTATGCAGTGTTGTCACTTATTGCTTATGGCATTCTTGTTTGGATAATTCTTTAAAATTCCAATTTTATGGGTGAAGAACTGGTTTGTTATATAATGTGAGTTATTCACATTATACAACAGATGAGTGGAAATCTTAAAACTTATGACAATATGAACTCAGATTTACATGGAAAACTCCCAGTAGACTGAATTATTTTTTTTTCCATAAAGGTATTCCACAGTGCAATAACAAACACAGAGGCATACCTTTACCTATATGATAGAGATCTTTTGTGTTGCGTTAGAGTCACCATTTGTGCCATGCATGCTAACTAAGCTGAGCTTCCTGTTGAGCTCTTGTCCAGCCTACAAGCTTTTGGTTATGAAGTTCTTGGTTCCTAAAATATAACACCTTCTGTCTGATGCCATTCTTCACTTGTCTAAACCTTAGCTTAGGCTCCAGTGTTACATTAATAAAGCTTATCCTCTCTTTTATCTTCCCTGTCCAAAGAATTTTTGCCCATGACCAAACAGCCATATTACTCTACCATTACCTTTCATTTTAAAATTAAAGGAAAAGCAGATTTTTTCTGTATTAAAATATTGTTGTTTATTTACATATCTTTCTAAGCTAGAGGGTATTGATCTAAGTGCTACCTATGGCATATAATATTATAATTCACTTACAAAGCTTTCCAAAATGAGAAAAAAAAAGGGTAGAAGACAGAAAGGCAAAAATGATGATATTGGCTTAATAAATAATCAAGATGAGAAAATCTACATTCATGGTTTTTATTATTTAGTGATTTGAGATTTCAGGGTAACTGCAGAAGTTTTAAGCCTAGGCTTGATATTTTATGGTTTTATTTTTGTTAAGTTGTTTTCGTTTTGGTCAAGAAATGTGCCTGGCTAACTGCACTTTAGAGAACATGTGGTTTCACCAAGATCAGCAGTGACTATGGAAAAGGATATGGTGTTGAGAAAGTTAGATCTTACTTCAGAACCTTCATGGTTGAGAGAACTGAAAGTGGTTCTACTAATCCTGAAGATGTTCATAAACCATTAGTTCTCCAAAACAAGGAATTATTATTACTAATAGTTTTTTGTGAAAATATGGCAGAAAGAGTTGACATCTATATTCTCGATGGAATTTTTTTTAATGGAATCCTGCTCCAGGGCAGTAGGCTTTCCTCCCCACATTTTATGAGGTATGAATGACAAATAAAAATTGTGTATGTTCTATATTGTATAATGTCATTTTTAAAAGGTGTATAATGTAGTGATTTAATATACATATACATTGAGGAATGCTTATCATAGTCAAGTTAGTTAATACATCCATCACCTCACATATTTATCCTTTTTTTTGTGGTGAGAACAATTAATACTCTACTCTCTTAGCAAGTTTCATGTATACTCTATAGTATTATTAACTATAATCACCATGCTGTCCACTAGATCTCTAGAAATTATTTCTTTTGATACTTAAGTTTCCTATTCCCTGCTTTACTTAAGGTACCAGTAAATGATATAAGTTTTACATGTGTAATCCAAAACTACTGTCCCTAGCTGGTAAGAACCACTTGTGCATTCAGAGTACAAGCCACTTGTACTTTCCCTGATGGCCCAGCCTTTTTCAAGGACCTTGGAATCCTCTGAATTTATCCTTTGGATTGGGAATGTGCGTGGAAGACCCAGAATGGGAAATATTATGGACCAAGACTGGAAATATCCTACACCACTTCCTTCATGTGCCATTGGCTAGAAAGCCATCATATGGGCATTTATGAATGGAAAGGAACAGAAAAATGTAGACTTTCTATGAGTGTGGGGAGAAGATGAAATAGATTTGGTAAGGAGCTAGCTAGTTTCTGCCATAATGTCTTTCAATATTTTATTTTTTCTGCCACAGGATTGAAATAACCTATAACATGTTGAGAAGGTAGTCATTGCCTTTACATATAGCTGTATTGATTACAAGAGCCCCCTCATCTTCATGATATCTTCTTATTCTTATCACAACTCTAAGAAGATAGGAATTATTAGCCTTGATTTTGAAACAGAGATTCATAGAAGTCAAATGAGTTGCCCAAGGCCATAGAGTGGGTATATGGTCAACCTAGGAGTGAAAACTGTGTCTCCTGATTACCTCTGCTACTTTTTCCTTTTAGGGAAAAAAAAACAGTGATACTATTCCTTATGTCTTGTGTCATGGGGTTGTGGGCATTGCTCTGCCGTGTGGATGTCACATGTTCACTTGTGCTTTCTGAGACTTGCAATGTAGGGCCATAGGTGCTGATGGCCTAGGAGACTGAGAAAATTACATAGCTCTTCTGTAACTTCAAGGAGGGTCTGTGTCGTTACAATCCTTTTCTATATTGAAAATCTTTCCTATCTCACATAGTTTTCAGATCTAGCTGAAAATTACCTGTGAATATGTAGGTATGAATTTCCCTGAGGATTTATCCTATCCTCTTATTTAGAAATCACCTGATCTTATGTTTATGAGGTAAAAGGGATATTGGAATAACTATCATCTTCCATACCTAACTCAGGAATATCATACACTCATATTCTAATAAGCATCTCAAACACAGCTCATTCTAACTGAATTCCTGATTTCCCCATGTGATTTAGCACAAAAAACAAACAAACAAACAAACAAAAAAACCTTTAAGAAATACATTTTCTTGGAATTACTACTATAGCTCAGTGGGTTAAGAATCCAAGTACAGGGACTCAGGTTGCTGCGGAGCCATGGGTTCAATCCCCAGACCAGCACAGTGGGTTAAAGGTTCCAGCAGTGCTGCTGCTGCAGCATAATTCACAGCTATGGCTTAGATTCGGTCCCTGGCCTCAGAATTTCCATATGGTGTGGGTGCAGCCCTAAAAAACTAAAAAAAAAAAAAAGAAAAGAAAAGAAAGACAGAAAAGAAATACATTTTTTTTTTTTTTGGCTTCTGTGAATAACCTTACTGACATGGACAGAAATTAAAACACAAACTGTTGAGTAAGGAGAACAAGTCAAAATTAGTTTGTTCTAATTAGGGATGTTATAGAGAATTACTTTCAATAAAGCTTGCACATTTAATTGCATGCAAAAATGCTGAGTAATAATTGAGGGGACTATAAATGATAAAAAATTAAATGTGAACTTAAACATTCTTCAGTTCTCTTAAAAATAATTTATTCTGAATCTCATAAGTTCATAAAAATTCCCTAGAGTTTGGTAATTTCATTTATACTAATGCTAGCAATAAATATGCTCTGCATATTTATTTATGGAGTTTAAAGAAACGATCATTTTAGAAAATGAAATTAAACCTAACTGGAATGCTAATATAGAGTATAGCTTTGGACAGAAGGCAGATCCATCAACCCAAGATTTCAAAGATTACAGGACACAATAATGATGGAATGTGTGGAATTTTAATAGTTTAGATGTCAGAATGATATAAAGAAAAAGTAGTTATCCATCCTCAAAAAAGTTGATGGATTAACAGGTTTGGGAAGATGACTCAAAGGCTAAAAAGAAATAAACAATTAAATGAGAGGTTAAAATATCACCTGACTTAGAAATCTGATTTTGCTAATAAATGCATGCATAGTGCCATGTTACTCTAAAGTTCCATCCCAATAGATATGTTCTTTTTGGTATGTTGGTGTAATGTGTGTGTGCGTGCGTGTGTGTGCACATGCAGATACAGGGTATAAAGAGACACAAAAAAATATCATCAGATCAGATCCCTTCTAGAGGACCGCGGGGTATTACATTGATTTCTAGCCTGAACCTCTTAGAACTTTTTTTTTAAGACTTTGTAGAATTCAACACCTTAGAGATCTAGCCTAAGGATCCCCCCAGTAAAAATGTCTAGTGACACAGGATATATAGGATTTTATATACAGTACAGTCAACCTCACTTGGCTCATGCCAGTTGTATATGTGAATTTTTATATACCAGAAGCTTGAATTATTCTTGAAAGAGTCCTAGTCAGTGGGTGAAGCCATGTAATGTGCATTATTTCAAACTAAGGCTGATGTGCCTTAGTCCAGTTCTTTCACTGATGCCGCTTTATGGCTCCCTGGCAGTGATAGGTTCCCTTACATCTAAACCTGGTAGGTTCCTTATTACTCGCCTGTTTCTGCCTGCCAGTGTGATCTCTTGACACTGCCCCTCTGCTGGAACTTAGGGTACTCATATACTCTCTTCTTTAACAAATCTAAGTCCTTGATTGAACTCCTTGACTTTCCAAATCATAAATATTTAACATATACTTCTTTATTTAGGTAGACTGTCAGTTTTTTCCTGTCTCAGATTATTGTTATTGCCCCAAGTCATTGAATGTATCAAACAATTCTTTAATATGTCTTAAAGAATTGGGGCAGGAGTTCCAGTTGTGGTCCAGTGGTTAATGAACCTGACTAGTAAGGTGATGCGGGTTTGATCCTTGGCCTTGCTCAGTGGGTTAAGGATCTGGCATTGTCATGAGCTATGGTGTAGGTTGCGGATGCAGTTTGGATCCTGCATTGCTGTGGTATAGGCTGGCAGATACATCTCTGATTAGACACCTAGCCTGGGAACCTCCATATGCCACAGGTTTGGCCCTAAAAAAACAAAAGCCAAAAAAAGTTGGGGTATGTAATTCGCATCAGAATTATTATGAAACACTTTTTTACTATGCACTGCTGTATGCCCTCTCACACATCCAATTTTGCCTTCCATTAACCATTGTTAAAATAGTCTTGAGAGTCTGATAATGGATTCTCATTGGACATATCACTTTGGTCAGGGTTTGGCTAGAAACAAAGGAACCACTCTTGATTGTCCAAGTTGGAAGTAATTAACTTCAGAAAACTAGGTTCTTACATACCATTAGAAAGCCAAGGAGACAACAATCAAAGAAACATCCCCATTAGCTCTAAGCGGATGAAAAAGTTGGAAAAATGTGGGAAATTGGTGCTGAATTTAGCTATCTAGCTAGGCACTGAAGCTACAGACCTTCACAAAACCTGAAGCCTACACAAACTTCATGTCTGACACCTGCCTGCCTGTTGTTGGAGAATGACAATTTTTTTCTTCTCTGCTTTCTACATCTCTTACAAATGTATCTCATTAGCAAAATTTAATCTGGAAGCCCCCTGGCAAGGAATTCTGGAAGTGTACCTTCCAGGCAATGCAGGAAAAGTATAGGAAGGGGCAGAGGTGATCCCAAATTGATGAGTCAGTTCAAAATGTTGGTATTGTATTTAATTCATTTAAGTGAACCACCCCCCATTTGCCTTTTATATTTGGTATTTGCAGTTTGCCTGCCTTAATATTCCATATCTACACACACACACACACACACACACACACACACACACACACACACACACACACACACAGTTTGCAAACAGAAATGATGGCTAGAAAAGTACCAAGGCAAAAAGATGTATTTATTTTTTAATCATCTGTATATTTATGAGATAATGCTAAAACATGACTCACTGATATTTAGCATCACTACTTTGAAACCTATACAGATTATTCCTTTGAGGAACAGCACTGCTAGTGTGTGTAGCTGGCAAGCAATTTTCAGTAAGTTTCTTTTCTTACGGAAACTGATGTGCTAAAATACAATAAGTTACAGCAAAAAACATGGGCTTTGGATCAGACTGAATGAGGTTTACTACTTATCCAATTTTAATCGAGTTGCCCTCTGTGGGCTTTAACTTCCTTATCTGTAATGTTTGGATAACAGTAATATTCACCTATCTCAAACATTTTTATGTGGTTGAATGAGATAATATGTATGAAAATGATTGTCATTGGTGGGTTCTCAAAAAATTATTCCTTTCCCTTTCCTCATTTCTCCAATATTCTTTCTAAGGACTGAACTATGGTTTTGGAAAAGTAGGTAGAAAAATATGTGGGTTGATATTTCCTAGGAGATTTTTTTGTACAGTAAATAAGCTTTCCTATATTTTTTTCTAAGACTGTACCAATTCTTTAAAATCTATGTGAATCTGCAATATCATTGCCCAGTGAATGATCTTTATCAGTAATCTTAAATACTCTCTCTTACACCTGCTTATCTGCTAAAGAGGAATCTGTTTGTAATGAGGTTGTCATTTCCAATTGAGATTTAAGCAGGAATTTATCAAAAGTCTTAGAGATAAAGATGCATGTTGGAATAGGCACACAACTACTTAGATATTTCTCCTGCATCAGCTCTATTGTGTTGACCAGATATGAAGGCAAATAAAAGGAACGTGTTCTTTTTTCTTTTTTCTCTTTTTTTGTCTTTTCTAGGGTCGCACCTGTGGCATATGGAGGTTCCCAGGCTAGGGGTCTAATTGGAAATGTGGCCACTGGCTTACGCCATAGCTACAGCAATACGGAATCTGAGCCATGTCTGTGACCTACACCACAGGTCACGGCAAAGCCAGATCCTTAACCAACTGAGTGAGGCCGGGGATTGAACCTGCAACCTCATGGTTCCTAGTTGGATCTGTTAACCACTGAGCCACAATGGGAACTCCCCTAAAAGGAACTTCTTCTATTAAAACTTTCTTGTCTCTCCTGCTGAAACATTACTATGACTTAAACAGGGTTTGCTTTCTTGGTATCAGATCATTTATTTATCATTTTGATATGCAAATTAAGAGGCTAAAGTAATGCAGGCTTTCTTTGTAGGGCAGAGCAGAAAAGAGTACCAAGAGCTGAATTGTTTGGGTAGAAACAGGAGAAAGGAAAAATAAAAACCCAGGAGAAAGGGAATCAACAGTACGGGAATGCTGATAACATACAAAAATTAACTTGCTGATGAATCAAAATTACTGTTTTTTAACTAGGAGTGTCATCATTTGGATGCAATATCCACATAGTAGTATGTAGTTGACGTGGTTGCTCTTCTCAGGGAGGCAAAGAAGGATGATTAGTGCTTGGAAAGGCTAAAAGTAAATGCTTCTGTTCTGGCTCAGCTTCTCTGTGTCTCAGTAGAAATTAATGTGCCACATACCATAGAGAAAACAAGAAGATGACTCTCTCAATCCTTTCTCTTATTGTTCATCCTACAGCATCTCCCCAAATCATTTCCTGTTCATCTTAGTTTTTTACTGATTTAATAAACATATGTGTTTTTGCGTCAGGTAGGTTCAGATAAAAGTTTATTGATTCATCAAGTAAGGTTCAGATGAGTCTTCGAGGGTTTTAACAGTTCACTTTAGAATGTCTTTTTCTGGGAGTTCCCGTCGTGGCGCAGTGGTTAACGAATCCGACTAGGAACCATTAGGTTGCGGGCTCGATCCCTGCCCTTGCTCAGTGGGTTAAAGATCCAGCGTTGCCGTCTGAGCTGTGGTGTAGGTCACAGATGCAGCTCGGATCCTGCGTTGCTGTGGCTCTAGCCTAGGCTGGCAGCTACAGCTCTGATTCGACCCCTAGCCTGGGAACCTCCATATGCCATGTGGGAGCGGCCCAAGAAATGGCAAAAAAAAAAAAAAAAAAAAAAGAATATCTTTTTCTTCATTTACATGGCTTTAGTTTTTTGTACTAGTCAAGATAGGTTTTGCTATTCTACACTGCCAAGAAATAAAAAGAAAAACTTAGGTTCAATGGCTTAATTCAATAAAAGTTTATTTCTTATTCATGTTATGTATGTGAAATATATGTAGATACACATACACATATACACATATATAGATACATATATATAGATATATACACATATACATGGATATATATACTTGGGCTGTGAAACCTAGTTGCGAAGAGGTTAACTCTAGTCCACCGTCACTCAGGAATGCAGGCCAGTAGAGAGACTCTAATTTTCTATTTGCTTCATCTTGAGTGATTGTTAGATTCCCAATTGGTCATGGCAGCAGAAGAGAAAGACTGCTGGCCATGGCAGGGGAAGAGAAGCTTACCAAGTGTATATGGGCTTTTTGCTGCCTTAACCTTTAAGTGACACAATTTCCTTCTACAGACAGCCATCGGCTAGAACTTGTCACCTTCAAGGGCACTGGGAAATGCAGAAGACCAAATGTAATATTTGGTTAGCATAGCCATTTATGCCCCATTTGTAAACTTTTCTTTTCATGTTCTTCAACATAAAATGATGTGCAAGTGCTTCTAGAAAACGTTTGCTTATACCATAGCACATTGTTTTCCTTTTTAGTCACTTGGCAATTGATTTTGTACAATTACAGAACCTTTAAAAATTTTTTTATTAATGTTAATTTTTTTCTCCCAAGAACATTGTAAAATCTTAGGGAACAGAAACAGCATCTTCTATTTTTGAATATCCCATTATAGTACCTAAAATATTTTTATGTCTTAATTTCAAAATGACTGATAAATACGTTCATGCTATTGTGTATGCAGTTATATATTAGTATAAAAATAAGGTCCTGGCCCTTTAGTTTTGAGACAGATTTATACAGGTAGACTGAAAACTTCCTGGTGTGTTCTCAGATTTTCTCCATTTTTATTCCTTAGCCTTGAAGGTGAGTGTGGAGATTCAAAGAAACCATTTCTTGACCATCAGAATATAGATTTACTTTCTCCAGGACAGAATAGTATGACTATCTCAGCTTTAAAAAAAAAAAAAAAAGGAAATAATTTAAATATCCTTTAAGACATTCTTCAAATGGCACCAAGTATAATGTTTCTTTGATCATATATCATTTTTATTAAAGCCTTTCCATGACCCAATTTCATGTAACCTTATGCTTAAATTCATGCTATTCTTAAACTCTAATATTCCTTCTATTTTTTATATTTAATACCTTTCAATCTATTATTTAATCCCCATTTTCTTAAACCTTATTGATCTTAAAGTTATTTTGCTCTTGCTCTGCTGAAGTAGCAGTTGCTACCATTTTAAAAGCTCTTTTCACTATTTAACATCATGTCATCTCATTTAGGTCATTCATAATCAAAATTCTGTATACTTCTTATAAAATGGTGATCCGGTTCATTTATCTTATAACAACTACAATGTAAGCAACTTGAGGGCAAAATTGCATTTTTCTCCAGCATTTTGAAAAGTTTATGTTATATTGCCTTGGCACTAGAATTTCTTAAATTAGATTGAATGGAGACCAAGATAATTATAAGTAAATGATTAGATTCTCAAAACTAAGCAGACTCATTTGTGTATGCTGATATTTATCCATCTTTCATGAGAAATGTCGTCCTCTCAGCTAGCAGCATTAGCACAACTTAAAGACTGAAGGAAGATGAACAAACATTTTAATCACAATAAAAGTAATTCCTTGATTTTGTGTAATGATTTATGGTTTACAAAGTCTTTGACACAGCCCTAGGAGATGAGAAGTCCTGGTAGTATTATCTTCACTTCGCAGACATAGAAACTGATCATGTGTCTGAGAATTATTAGAGTTTTCTGGTTCCTAGACACTCTATGAGTTAAACATTTCCTCTCTATCATGATTCTTCAGATACACAACAGACAACTCTTAGGAAAAAGGAAGTAGAACATTAGTTGGGTAAGCCTACAATACTTGCAAAAATACTCTAATCATCCCTCATGTTTGTGTATTGGCATCTTCTCTAAACTTAGAGGTGTTCTCTGTGCTTTAAAACTCAGAAGAAAAGGAAGCCTTGCAGGATGATGAAGGCTGAAGATGATACTCTGTGAGGAGAGATTTAGTTCAGAGAATACATGAGCCAACTAATCAGTTTTGAGTATAGTGACAACATGGCCAACTATATTTATTTTTAAATGTTGTAATGTACTTCAAATGTTGTTTAGTGCTTATTTATAGCTGTTATTTGAAAGTAGCAAGTTAGAGTTAGAAATAGTGCCCACAGTTGAATTTTTTTTAAATAAAAATTGTTATAAACTTTTCTGGTGAAACCAATACAATAGATAAAGAAAAGAGAATGACATCTGACAAAAACCTAGAACAAATTTTCCAGGAAAATGATGCAGTAGATAAAGACTAAATGTGGTATCTTCATAATTCCAGAAACCGTGCAAGTTACTACAGTGTACTCGCTGGGACTCTATGACTAGAAATCTAATTACAAAATAATTTACTAAGATTATAGAAACCTGTAATTAGAGGCATAAGATATATTACTGCACGGAATGTAATATTAATTCTGGCTCACAGAAAAGATTAACTGGAAGGACATTGATAGGGATTTAGGAACATCATGGTTTCCTGGATTTGAGGAATGTTGTGTGGTCACATAATCCTGCTGACTGTAATTCTGCAGTTAGAAAGTGGTCTTTGCTGTCCACCTGAAACTAATACAACATTGTAAGTCAATTATACTTGAATTAAATAAAATTTTAAAAAGAAAGTGATGTCTTTGACATAAACATTGCCCCCTCTGAAGTCTTTTTTGTAAGAATTGTTTAATGAAGTAGGATACGAACTCAAAAACCTTGACTTGAATTTGGTGATTAATTTCCTTAAAGGATGTTGGAAGGGTTGAGATGGTGTGAAAGGACTAATATCTGGGAGAAAAATGAGAAAGGAAGATAAGAGGAAGCTCAGAGTGGATAGTGGTAGAATTGGATGAGAACAGGGTAGAAGACCCAGGATCAGTGACTTTTCAATTTTACAGGTGGCACATCTTGAAGTGAGTCAGACTGGTTTTTCTGGGTTAAGATATTTTGCAGTTCAAAGACAATGTATGGCTCAGCTAACTTTTCTAACCTGTTATCAGACTAGAGAAGATGCCAACCCAGCAGGAAGCAGAGTTGATAATGTTAGTGCTTAGTGACTATGACTAATTAGAGGACTTAATTAAGCTGTCAAGAAAGAATAAAGATAATCACTTTTAGTTAGTTTCTACTCTTTTGTACCCAGGAAGATGAGCAAATCCATTTTTCTCCCAGGCCATCACATGATCCTCCCTTTCTCTTTTGACGTTTTTCTAACCTCATGTGCACCTTCCTGAGTGATCCAGATTTTACAAGTAAATGACATGCTTTGCTTTTTGTTTCACTCTGCTGTAGCGATTTTATTCATAGTATAGTCTTCTGGCATATAACATATTTGAATTTGCTAGTTTAAGCATACCCTTTTTACACTGCCACCCAATAGTTATAGTTGTTATTATTATTACTGTCTTTGTTAAAGCTAGTTTTTATTTTAATACCAGAAGTACCTATAATGACAGTAATCAGGCAAATCATATTATTGTTGTATCCTGAAATGTAGTAAATATTTACAGCCAGTAAAAATAATGTGTGTTACTTATTATGTGGGATGAAAACCCTACATACATCCTCACATTCAATCCTACAAAAACCCAGTGAGATGGGTTTATTAAAACTGTTGTCAATGAGTTCCTGTCGTGGCTCAGTGGTTAACGAACGCAACTGGTATCTGTGACGATGCACGTTTGATCTTTGGCCTCTTTCAGTGGGTTAAGGGTCTGGTGTTGCCATGAACTGTGATGTAGGTCATAGACTTGGCTTGGATCCCGTGTTGCTGTGGATGTGGTGTAGGCAGGCAGCTACAGCTTGGATTTGACCCCTAGCTTGGGAACCTTCACATGCAGCTCTAAAAAGACAAACAAACACAAAAAAACAAACAACCCCCCCAATAAAAAAACTGTTGTTAAGATGGAAAACCCAAAGGTGAGAGAATTTAAGAAATATTAGTGTTATATAGGTAGTTGGTGTAGCCGAAGCTGGAATGTGAACCTAGTTCCACTTGACCTCACTATGCTAAATATATACATGGTGTGTAAGTACTAGTTATTTAGCTAGGATTTAGCCAAGCACTAGATTATTTAGTCTGGAGTCAATGTTTGTGTGTGTCCATTGACTTCAAATTGCAATATATCCCTGCTTATGGAAGAAATGGTTTCATAAATATACTGCCGAGTATATTCTTGTAACGTTTTACCATGAACTAACTGCACAGCAGGTCAATGTAGTTTACATATTCAATCACCAGAAGGTTTCAAGGCAGAATCAATGAACGAGAGAGAAAGGGGGCTGCCTCAGTGCAAGGTGTCCTTTTGACTAGAAGAATCATTCTGGTGATTCTAGTGTCATTCTAAAGACAACTTTAAGGTGTCTTTTAGTATCACGTGAATGAATGCATTTGTGTTTGTTTCATGTGCTCTCTATGCTGTGGTCTGTCGGCTTGTATTTTGTCCAGAAGAGCTTTCACTTTTATGAATTTGAAGGTTTTATTAATAAAGTGTAGACAGAGCTTTATTATCCAACTATGTGGAAAATGTATTGGGTAAACAAATTGCGTACTATTTATTTATTTATTTATTCATTGATCTGTTTGGTTAGGTATAGTTCTTTTTTTTTTTTTTTTTGTCTTTTTGCTATTTCTTTGGGCCACTCCCACGGCATATGGAGGTTCCCAGGCTAGGGGTTGAATCGGAGCTGTAGCCACCGGCCTACGCCAGAGCCACAACAACGCGGGATCCGAGCTGCGTCTGCAACCTACACCACACCTCAGGGCAACGCCGGATCGTTAACCCACTAAGCAAGGGCAGGGACCGAACCCGCAACCTCATGGTTCCTAGTCGGATTCGTTAACCACTGCACCACGACGGGAACTCCTAGGTATAGTTCTTGAAAATCATATTTACTGAAAGTTATTGGATATTATTATTGCTGTTTTGTGAATGGAAGATTGTTGGTTTTGCATTTTTCTGTCGTTAGTTTGAAATAGCCTTATTGTCATCCTCTGTATTGTTAATGCTCTAGAAAGTTTGTGAATGTCTTGTGATGTCATTCAAGCCTGTAGTTATAGAAATGCTTAACAGATACACTATTCAGAGATAACAGATAAAGAGTTCCTGGTTTCCTGAACTTGAAGCTTATGCAATTTAGAAGACTTCTATGCAGAAAAAATATTTTTCTGCATCTATTGATATGATCATATGGTTTTTATTCTTCAGTTTGTTAATGTGGTATATCGCATTCATTGATTTGAAGATATAAAAAAATCTTTGCATTCCTAGAATAAATCCCACTTGATAAGGTTTTGATCCTTTTGATGTCTTGTTGGAGTTGCTTTGTTAATATTTTGTTGAGGATTTTTGCCTCTATGTTCATCAGTGATTTGGGCCTATAATTTTTTTGTGTGTGACATATGTGGTTTTGGTATCATGGTGATGGTAGCCTCATAGAATGAGTTTGGGAGTGTTCCTTCCTCTGCAGTTTTTTGAAATGGTTTCAGAAGGGTAGGTTTTAACTCTTCTCTAAATGTTTGACAGAATTCACCTGCGACATCATCTGGTCTTGACTTTTGTTTGTTGAGAGTTTTTAAATTACTAATTCACTTTCAGTTCTGGTAATTTGGTCTGTTCGTATTTTCTATTTCTTCCCGGTTCAGTCTCGGGGGATTGTACCTTTCAAAGAATTGCTTTCTTCTATCCCTTCTATTCACATTTTACTCTAAAAGTGACTGCACAATTTTAGGAATGCCTTTTAAGCACAGATTGGCATGGTTTTATTGGGTCATTATTGTTCTTTATAATAAATTATAAATATAATATTTGACACCTAATCTTTTTATTATTTATTTATTTATTTATTTTCCACTGTACAGCATGGGGATCCAGTTACACATATGTGTATATAGATTTTTTCCTCCCATTGTTGTGTTACAATGTAAGTATCTAGACATAGTTCTCAATGCTACACAGCAGGATCTCATTGTTAATCCATTCCAAGAGCAATAGTTTACATCCTTTAACCCCAAGCTCCCAATCTCTCCTACTCCCTCTCTCTCCCCCGGGCAGTCACAAGTCTATTCTCCAAGTCTATGATTTTCTTTTCTGTGGAAATGTTCATTTGTGCTGTATATTAGATTCCAGTTATAAGTGATATCATATGGTATTTGTCTTTCTCTTTCTGACTTATTTCACTCAGGATAAGTGTCTCTAGTTCCATCCATGTTGCTGCAATTTTTTTTTTTTTTAATGTCTACACGCATAGCATTTGGAAGTTCCCAAGCCTGAGATTGAATCTGAGCCACATCTGTGACCTATGTGCCACAGCTGCAGCAGTCCTGGATCCTTTAACCCACTGTGCTGGGCTGGGGATTGAACCCATGCCTTCGCAGTGGCCTGAGCCACTGCAGTCAGATTCTTAACCCACTGCCCCATAGCAGGAATTCCTTAACAATTTTTTTGTGTTGTATTATTTCATTTGTGGAATAACCTCCTAATATATTATTCTTTTTGATTAACTGCTACATTCCAATATTCCAGTAGATTTTTATTTGTTGAGGTTTTTTTGGTATTAAAATGATCTGGGATTAATTAAAAAAAGAATACAAAATTGTAGAGAGAAAATTACTTACAAATGTGAATGTTTTGTGGATTGTTCCTGGAACCCATTCCTACACTATGAAAAGTAGCAATAACTAATTATACATAGACATTACTGCAAACCACAGAAATATAGCCCCCTTCCCAAAGTGGAAGTCCCAATCATATTCCCCATTCCCCTTAAAGGCCCCAGTGAGTCTGCACGCACCCATTTATCCCTCTAAGGAGCCCAGTTGATGGACAGTTGAATTGATAGCACATGTCAGTGCATATTTCCTGAAGCTAGATCAGTTGAATAATCTTGTGTAAACAGAGGCAGACATATTATAAAGTTATAAAATGTAGCTTTAGCTTTATGGCTGATGTTGGAAAGGATTAATTTTGTAGTATTTTTGAAGAAAAGTAAATTCTTATTGTTAAGCATATTGAACTAATATATATGAGGGCACACATACATCTAACATGGTTTTTCTCATAGTTTTATTGATTATCAGATTAAGATTATAATTAATATGGATTGACTGGATGACTTGAGACTTGAGTAAGCTACTTAAAAAGTTAATAAAAGATTTTGATTTTGTTAAAGAATGTTGTAAACCTTTTTATTTTTATTTTTTGTCTTTTGTGTTTCTAGGGCCACACCCGTGGCATATGAAGGTTCCCAGGCTAGGGGTAGAATCAGAGGTAGAGCTGCCTGCCAACTCCATAGCCACAGCAATGCAGGATCTGAGCTGTGTCTGCAACTTACACCACAGCTCAGGGCAACGCCAGATCCTTAACCCACTGAGCAAGGCCAGGGATCATACCTGCATCCTCATGGATACCAGTCGGGTTTGTTAACTGCTGAGCCACAACGGGAACTCCTAAACCTTTGTAGAGTTTGGCAACTGTTAGTACAATGTTACAATGAAATATTGTTATTTCAATGTTTTGGAGCAATTTTTACAGAATTTTACTCAGCATAGTGATTATACTTCTCAAAATGTTGACCTTATTAAAAGACATTTCTTCATTTTACTTGTGGTGTGCAGTGACACCCATCTTTTCTCAAAAGCAAAGAAAGAAATGTACAGGTTGACCACTCTCCAGACCATTCTTAATTTGAATATCACTTTTCCTTGGACACTTTAAATTTGACATAAATGAAGAATGTTTTCTTAATCTGGAAATTTTAGAATAAATATTTTAGTTCCTTAGACATACGCAATTGATATAAGACGTTTTATCTTGAATTAGAACTTGTATACCAAACATAGCCTATGGCCATCATTAAGGTTCAGATAATCAACTCTTATGTGATGCATAGAAGACAGTATTTATCTTAGGATATAGGTAAGCTAACTTTTTATTTTCTTAGAGGATATAAAACCATGATATTGTTCTTTCTAATATTTTACAAGCATTCTTTCATCCCCATTTCAACAGTATAATACACATATATGGGGGCTATAGAGTGTAAGACGTGAGGTGAGAATATAGAAGTATACACAGGAGAAAATATATTATTATCCGTGTAAATAAAACATGAAAATATTCCTCCCTGACCATAATCTCCTACCAGTAACTAAATCCATATTCATGATGGATTATAGAACAACCATTTACAATAGCACTTTGTCACTAGAAATGTGGAAGTTGTTTGGGAAATTTAAGATACCCCTGATATCTTTATGGCTTTTAAGAACCTTTCCTTCTCTGCTCAATGTTAGCTCTGAGGGCTGAAATTCCCAGGCCTGCCTCCCACAAAAATGCCAGCAAATTCTTACAAAGAATAAAGCTCATGGTAACTGATATCCCATCTGTCTTTTCTGAAGCATTGTCTGCTTTCAAAATAATGTATCAATTCAATTTTGTGTCATGTTAAATTTTCATTGCTTAGAAATTTTCTGTAACAGTCTAACCTACTCACAGCATTGCCTCGTTTTCATCTTTGCAGTCTTTTCATTATCTTAGTCCTTTTACTCAAAACAATACCTACCTCTTTGTTTTCCTAATTATTCCTTTGTAGTAGGAACTATAAAAGGTTCTGTAATGAATCTCTGTCCAGCCTTTCTTTCTGTGTCTAGTAATTCCACCACTCTCTTTTTAATTTCTCCCCACAAACCTTCTGTTTTGTGAGATTTATTCCAAAAACATGATAACTTGATGGGAAACTGTGAACTGCTTTAATACCTAAATGCATGATGGCACCTGTGGAAGGGAAAAGCACAAACTTATGTTCCATGACGGATGCCATAGTTTATGTAGACAGTTGAGACTCAAAGAGCCTACTTTAGAACTATTACAGGCAGGGGAATTCCCATTAGCTGGTTAAGAACTCAACATAAGTGTCTGTGAGGATACAGGTTCTATCCCTGGCCTCACTACAAGTTGCAGCATACGTTGCAGATGCAGCTTGGATCCAGTGTTGCTGTAGCTGTGGCATAGGCCTACAGCTGCAGCTCCAATTCGACCCCTAGCCTGGCTTCCATATGCTGCAGGTGTAGCCCTAAAAAGAAAAAAGAAATATACAGGTAGGAAGTGGTGAATCCGGGATTTGGACTTAGGACTTGCTGGCTCTAAAACACAACTTCCCTCTGTTTTTACTGTTTCTATTTCATTTAAAAAAAGGTGTGACATCCTGGCTAATTAATCTCCTTATAACAACATCAACTATGTTTTAGTTTTTAGTTGAAATTAAAGAATTAATGGTGGTGATATTTTTGGAGATGAGTTATCTTACAAAAGAAGGGGGTTTGCCTATATACTAGATTCAGCATTAGAAGGAGGGTCATTTGCAATATTCCTGTCAGTTTTATAAAGTCCCAACAGCTCTCTAGAGAGACATTGGGCTGCCTACCTAACGAGTACTGAAAGGTAGTATTGGCGAACAGTTCAGACTGCTGGGTTGGCACCATCAAGAGAAATGATTGCTCCCAAAGCCATCTGGAGTACTGAAAAGTACTTCAGCTAAACAGAAAGAAGGATGAAGGATACCAGACATTATTCATCATGCGGGTCCCACTCATCACATTTTTTCTATCTTCCACCATTTGGGAAAACTGCATCCTAGCCAACCTGGAGAGAGAAGAGTAGTAAGAAAGGGACGAATCCCATGATCGCTGCCCTTTTTGATAAGGAAACTATAAGGCATCAGTAGCTAATCAAAAGTTGCAATTGTTAAACCCCTATTTGTATAATTTGGGGGGAGCTCATGAGGCATTAGGCCAGAGACTGAAGAAGCTCCAATTGACTTGGTGAATCAGTGGTAAGATTCTGCCCAGTTGCTTAGTTTTGCATAATAAAAGACTTAACCATTAAAGGCCCTAAGGGACCCCACATCACATCTATGTTTGTATTAAATTGCATTGCTTTTATTCTACATATTCCTTCCTTATAAATAAATTTTTATACCTCAACTCTCATGACAAGTTTATATCATTGGGATACATCGTCTTTATTAACAAGGTTGCTATTATAACTAGGAGGTACTGGCTGATCTTGAAGTGCTTTTATGATTCTTCATTACTGTCTTACATGCGTATGCAGAATTACAAAGGGGTTGTGGGTACTGGCCTACTTACTTTTGAAACTGTAAGTATTAAATATGTAGATTCTATGAAAAGGGGAAAAAATTAAGGAAATCTGCCAGTGGATTATTTTAGAAATATGCAGATCATGTGGGGTAGGGAGTTGCTATTTTTAAACTATGTTGTTGACATAATACCATTAAGGACTGTGAGCTAAATTCTCACTGACCTTTTGGGAGCCCTCATGATTAAATTGCCCCTTCTAGCACAAATCATACATAAATTTATACTGATGTAAATTTTTTTTTTTGGTTTAAAAAAATGTACGTATATGTATGACTGAGTCACTTTGCTATACAACAGAAATTGAAGAAATATTGTAAATCAACTATACTTTAATAGAAAAAATATACAAAAAAGAGATTAATCTCAATAGGAAACAGAGCCACTTACCCTTTTAATTCTTTGAATGGTGTTCTTTTCACCCCTCTCGTTGCCACTAACATCGTTTTTCTATGTCTCTTTGCTCTTAGAGGACAATTATCCAGTTCTTCAAAGATACTTACTGGAAGCATTTCCAGGGAATTTGAAAAGTGCTTAAGATGTAAATATATGAATTTATGCTGGTTGTATTATAGATAATGAAGGAAATATTTTTAGTACTAGCTCTCTTTTAAGCTTCTTTCAAATGGTATGCATAAAGATACTGACTGATGGGCAGCCTGGTAAATATAATCTAAAATTCTTAGCATTTGGCTTTGAATCCATTATGATAATTTTATCCACGCTTACCAGATAGTAAGAATATTTAGAGACATTTAAAAAATTCAGCTTCCTTATATCTCTCCTCAGATCAAGAGGATGGGATTTTTCCAGAGAATGCCCTATATTTACATTTGTGTAGTTTTAGGATTGGCATATTTGGGAAACAGTGCATCATAGTATTTAAGCAATCTTCTTCTTTCCTGTGTGTACTAAAGTTAATTGTGTGAAAGGTGAACAAACCTTAATAGTCTAAGAGGTGGCTGTTCCTCAGAAAATAAAATGTTATGAAAATGTATTTATATTATTATTGCTCTAATGTTTTATTACAAAACTTGTTTTAGAGGATCATATATCCCTATCATTTTGTATGTGTCCTAGAATAAACTTCTATTCCTGCTCTTTAATGTTGTTTTTCCTTAAACTTTAAGTACATAGTCAATTTAAATATGCACAGCTTAAGTACAATGAGCACCCTTTTGAGATGAATGGTTTGCCACTTTCAGTGTGCTAAAGGAATTTGTTACTTCAATTGCATTTTACTTAACACTTTATAAAACTCTCACTTAGAACTAAAAATCAACATTTAGAAAAATAGCTAGAGCAAAATATGAGAAAGTATTTGCAAATTTTGTTTTTAGGTAGTGCAAAACTTGTTGGCTACACCATCATGTGAAAGGTTGAGAAATGTATCAGTTGAATTTAAGTTTGAACCTTATTACAATCGTCAGTTTGGGAGTTTTGATGCATAATGTATGATAGCGTATGTTGTTTAAAAGTCAAATGTGCTGATGTCTAGGGAAGTCTGTATGATTTATAGTAGCGGATTAGGAAAAGATAATTTTAATGTTATGTAATATTAAGATTTTTAGGGAAGAGTAGCCTTTATTTACAGGTGGATAGCAAAATGTGAGAAGAAAAAACAGTAGATTTAGAGACACACAATGTGGCTTCTAGTTCATATTGCAGTTTACTCCTTGTGCTATTTTCTTGTTAGCATCGTGTCCAACTTTCCTTCTCCTCAGCCTCTTAATGGAGAGGCCCTAGAATAATTCAGAACCCATAACAGAGAAATTTAGAACAATGCCACAAGCTGGAAGAAGTGAAGGGATTTATGATAATGCTCTCTTTTTAAATCCCCAACTGCCCTCTGTTGCAGTGTTTTGGGTTCTAAGACCTGAGGAAGTACAATTTGGATTAGAATGATTTCTACTTGGTAAGTTCTATGTATTTCTCTGGGGCCAAGAGATGGAGAACAAGGTGTTGGTTTTAGAAAGGGAGTGATGAGTAAGTTGGCAGGGTCATTCTGTGTTCTCCCTCCCAGAAAATATGCATGGGGCAGGAGGAGGCAGTGATTTGAAGTCAAAGTCATCTCAGGAATATATATAAAAAAATAACCATTTGGCTGGTAAATCCCTTTGCGTATCTTTTGAGGACTCAAACACAATGTTAGGCATATCGAGTACAGGGTCTATCAAGGAGTAAAACCTCAGTGTTTTTAACTATGTGAGCTTGTTTCTTTATCTAAAAATTAGACTCTCAATGTCCCCTTCAGATAAAATTACATTTACAATGTGTGTGGATGGACCATAATGCATATAACTTGGATGTGGGTAATTAATAGTTCACTCCTCTTATACACAGATATGTGAAGACATTGGTCTATGGTCTATTAGTCTATTGGTCTATGGTCTATATTCTTTATTTATGAATATATAGATATATATATGAAATGTCTTTTAGAGGCCACTGACTTCCATTTTCTCTAGGTTGCCATTGATACCATGCAGAGTAAAATTATAAAGAGTATATGTAGCAGACTATATATTAAATTCTTAAAACTTTTTGATTGGGAGAGAGTTTAGAGGTAATGTAGTCCAACTTATGCATTTTAGAGACAGAGACTGAGAACCAGAAGAACAATGAACCCAGTTAATGTGATCTTATTCTACAAGGGCATCATCTCCACTATGATTTTGGCCTCGTGATATGGCTCATATGGCTGTCTTTCCTTATTGGTTAATCTCCCTGTTTTATAATGTTCTTGAAAACCATAACTATGTCTTATATTTCTCTGTAGCTACTCCACAAATTCAATAAATAAATGTTAGTTGTTGTTGTGGGGCTGATTTGTAAGAAAGACTCCCCTACCTCTGCAAGTAATGTGATTTGTGTTGTTACTTTGGCAAATAAAGAATAGTTGCAGTCATGTAAGTAATCCAAATAAAACTTTAGATAAGCGCTTTAAAATCCTAAAGTATCAGAATAGATAAGACTGTTGAATAAAAATTAACAGCAATCACTACCCACCACATTTTTAATGAGCTAAAAATCCAAGAGGATAATTTGATGCAAGTGGTCACTTCTGCCTTCATTCTGAGAGAAAGTAAATAAATTCCTTTTGTTCTTACTTGCAAAAATAGTTTAAATTCAGTACAGGACATGAATTTGGAGAATCACAGCAGCCTGAGCGTACAAAGCTGCCGGGAAAGAGCAATGTCTCCCCACTCGAGCTGCCGAAGGAAGGTGGTCTTATGTTTCACTGCAGGAACTGGAAAGCTAAATTCAATTCTTGGATTCAGAGCTTGCCTTTTAAACTCTGTATCCATCCTGCAATCTAAACTGAAGGTGCACTTTTTTTCTTTTTTAACATTCTTAAGTCATTTGGAAAAATCTAATACTCATTTTTTTCAAATGACATCAGCTTAGCTAAAGATATGTTTTCCTCTCTGTAAAATTCAGTTGCAGAAAAAGAAAGTAAACCTAATTGCAAGAAAGGGAAGGAAGGAGGCCTAGAATATGTAAATCGTTTGATATTTGACAAATTAGTTATGGTGTGTAGTGTGATATGCAAATTAAGGATAATGCTTCCCTCTTATCTGCATTGCAGATTCTTCACGGCATGTTCTGCATACATTCTGCATGCACTTTGTCCACAGAGCATTATACCTTAGTGCAGAGAACTTGGACCTGGAAATCAGAGGGGTAAAATATATATTAACTTTATAATCTTTAAAATTATGTGAAATTCATGTATGCCTGTTCATAACTGATGAGTTGATGAGAACACAGTCTACAAATTAATAAATGGAGATTGCATTAGATGATGAATTTAAGGGTAAGTTACAAGCAATACATCTCTTTAATTGTAAATATACTTAGGGATTTCTGTATATGAACCCACCATATGCTAAGACTAATGTTTACAATAATGTGTGGTAGTACCAAATGTGTGTGCACGTATCAATGGCAAAATGTATTATATATAAAACGTGAACATATTGACATTTAACCTTTGACCTTTGTATTCAAGTTATTACTAAATAAGTTTTGGGCTGCATACTTTTTAAAAAATATATATATTGGGGCCAAATAGGCTGTTTTTTTCCATGTAGGGTAATTTGAGGTTGTTAGGGATTGTTTCTTTCCTGAAATTCCACCATTGAAAATTCACGGTTTTTTTGTTTGACAATTGTTTGGGGGTTTCTTTTCCTTTTTCTTCAAATCAAATACAAAGCATCCTAGTGAAATCAACCCTTGAATTGTATCACCTAAACTTTATGGAATTAATTATTGGTAAACTGAGTGAGTATATCTCTGTAGTAGGAAATAGATATATGCTTGGGTCAAGAATGTATTTTGATTACAGAGGAATTATACCGATAGTTGTATGTGGCTTATATATTCAATTTATGTTTTGTCTGTAGCTCATAAATAACCTCTTTTTTTGCATAATGGAGTTTAATGTTAAATTCTTTCCCCTTGTTGGAGTTCTGTTGAACCCCCATCATTAGTTGAACTTGTTGAACAATGATAGTCCTATTACTTCATCAGACACAGTCTACGTGATTAATGTAGGAATTGATACACCTGCCTCTTGTTTCTAACTTAATTTCCCTCATTTTCTTTTTTTTTTTCTTTCTTTCTTTGTGGCATAAGGAAGCTCCCAGGCTGGGGTATAATCAGAGCTGCAGCTGCTGGCCTGTGCCACAGCCACAGCAATGCAGAATCTGAGCCACATCTGCGACCTACACCACAGCTCACATGGCAACGCAGGATCCTTAACCCACTGAACGGGATCGAACCCATGTCCGCACAGATACTATTCACGTTTGTTACCACTGAGCCACAATGGAAACTCCGCTCTACCTTCATTTTCTTTTCTTATCTTCTTTTTCTCTAAATGATGATATTACTTCATTTGATAGACACATTTTCTTACATGGAATGATTGCTGATTTTGCTTAGTAGACCTCAAATTATGAATGCCATTTTCTTTTCTGTTTTAAGATAAGGATACAAAACAAAACAAAAAAACAAACAGGGATGATCATAAAATTTTTGGTACAGAAATATTTAACCCCATAACAAGGAGATAGCATTAAATAACTAAACATACCATATCTAGTTTTATTAGTAAAACTTTAGCAGAATGATGAAGAATTTTCAAAGAAATGTTTTAGAAGATCCTAGGAGGAGCCAGAAATAGTGAGACATTATGTTGCTAATGTTATGAGATGCTGCAGTTCTTGGGAATGAGAATGTTTGATTATTGACATTTTGGCATTTTCTGTTGTGTACTCTACTGTGCTTATGTCATCATATGTTTGATGTTCAATCCTGGAATTTCATTGTAAGAGCTATGCAGTGCTTCACAGCATACTCTCAAGTTCTCATGGTAAAAATGTATCATGATTTTCAAAGTAATTAGTGATTTTCATTCTGAGTGTTAGGATCACATTTATCATTAAAGTGCTTCAGATACTTTAATTTTTTTCCCTTTGATTAGTAACCTCTGGTATATTGGGGTGCTGTGCAATATTTTCTGGATTCTTAATTCACATGCATTATGGCTTTTGTACCTCCTAGTGGCTGAAAGTTATCATTATTTCTATTTACATTAAATGCAAGTAGAATGATTGATTTCCTTGCTGTTGATCATCTTGCAAGATAATACTGGGTTTGCTAAATATTAATCACCAAAGCCATGCAAAAATCATATAGACTGACTTTTAGATGCATTTGAGTATACTCTTTGATTATGCTAGAATTAGGGAAGAATTTCCTTCCTTTTTTACAGGAATTGTTTTCCTTAAGTAGTATCTTCCTGGTTTAACTAATTATTACATTAGTTGTTTGCTCCCCGTGGGCATAACAGGGCATGAATAGAGGTAAAGAGAGAAAGAAGACAGTGAAGGGATACTGTTTCTTTTAAGAAAACAAAAAACTATTACTTTATTTTATTTTTTGGTTTAGACCAGGTGAACATGATTAGAGAGGTGGTTGCTTAAAATATTTTACTCCTAGAAAAATTATATCCCTCATTTCTCCTGACAATTTAATATTCCCCTTGCTCAATATAGCTTCACTGTTTCAGACAGTTCACTCAATAATCCAAGATTCTCTTTCAGTACCCAGGGATGTTAAGGCCATTTTTTCTTTCTTGTTTTTATTTGTTTGTTTTGATTTAGGGTGACATTGAACTAAGAGCAGAATCATTGAAGTTTTAATTTAAAGGAAGATATGTTACCATGGAGGAGAAGGGATATGGGGATAGCAACCTTTGAAAGAGAGAATAGGAAATTTTTATTTCATTTCATCAAATGAAATAGCTTTTAAGGTATTTTAGCATTTGAAAATGTATTGGTATTTATTTCATGAACATACGGAAACTCCTAAAAGCACCTTGAATTGTTGGCACCTTTTGTTATTGATTTTAGAGGATAAAATGAAAAAGGGGAGAGTACAAGAACTGGACAGACAAGAGGCCAGATGAGAAGCAGATGTCTTTCTGGTTATTCATTGGTATTCTTTCCCTCTTATGCCAATCTGGTTTAAGTCCTGTAGTAACACTTTTGCCCATAAATGTATTGAAACATTTCCATGTCAACCCCTTTGCTTTACGGTTTCATGTTTCCCTTTTGCTTTGTATCTTTTCTCCTGTAGTTTAACTTCAGTCAACTCCACGCTCTGAGACACTGACATGGTCTCCTCCTAGAGGCAAAGAGAATTCCTGGGAAGAAAAGGAACATATCTGTCCTTCATCCTACTGGTCAATACCTTTCTCTGTAAGCTTTCGGTGTAGGTGTTTAACACATCCAGAGCTTCTATAACTCCAGTAAGACTCGAGAAAAAAATTTAAAACCATTTCAGCAGAAAGGAGCGGAAACATCTTACCGCAGATGCTATAAATTGAGACAGGAGAAACTCATGTCCTGCGTTGTTTCCATTATCCTCTGCTTAACTGCATTTTTGGATAAGCAGAGTAAAGAATCAGATCTGGGCAGGGTTTTTGGATCCTGAATATGTGGTTCATTGGGGCATAATTTGCCAAAAGGGGCTATTTTCTCCCCTCTGTATCCTTCATCCTAATTTGTAATTATTTCTTCTTTATGCACCCCAATCTCGTTTCTCCTTCAAGTCACTAATATCAAAGGAAGATAATTCCCCAATTGTCTTTGGTCCCCAAATTTCTATTTACTCACCCGAGAAGTCCTATTAAAATCTCTAGTGGACCTGATGATATTAACTAACATTTATTGAGCACTTAGGAAGGCCAGACTTTATATTAAACATTATAAATATATTTAATCTGTATGTTGACCGCTATAAGAAACTATTATTATGATACATATTTTATATCTTATGAAACTGAAACTTAACAAGGTTATATAATTAGCTAGTGTGCAGAGATGGGTCAGGGTTTTGAACCCTGTGACCTACAGTTAGCACTTTTAACCACTACTCTCCAGACTCTTCACATACACATATTTTAATTCTTTCTACTCCAGACCCCCTTTTCTCTCCAGTGTATCTAGATTCCATTTCCATTGTTTTATACCCAATTTTTAAGTATCTTCCAAGCCCCATTTGATAAATGTTTCTATGGGGCTGTTTGTTTAATTCTCCACTCTGATTTCTTCTCCTCTTGGTTACATACATTAACCTACTAGGTCATGCATTCAGGGTCTACAAACTGCCAGGATTTGAGTCCCTGCTTCTGCTTATTCAGAAAAGGAGTTTAGAATGAAGGATAAGGGAGATAAATTATATTTATCTTCTCCAAGCCCATTTTATAGTATCTTGAGTACAATACTTCCAATCCTTTCTGATGAAACCATTTAATTTTTTTCTGAAGTCTTATTAGGGTGGTGGAGGTTATAGATGTATACAGAATGGATAATGGATACTGATAAAAAAAGTATTTTCCCATGGAGTTAAAGACAGTTATGCTCCTCGTCTTTCTTATTTTTCTTCTTAGGCCTCCACTAGGAGATTTAAGCCATGTGTGTTAGCTTGGAGTTAACTGAAGTTAGATTAGACTAGATTCCGTATGTGTTGGGAGTCCCTAGTGCCATTACTTTGGAAGAGATATGTGAGTGATCAGAAAGCTTTTTCATTACATCTGTGTTTGTATTCTAGAACTTGAGACCCTCATATTAGACTTATGGTGGCAGCAAGGTCCTAAGATGACAACTGTACAAAACATATGGTAATTTAGGTAGAAAAAGGGTAGACAGTATTTCAGGTTTTGAAAATGAAACAGTGTCTCTGAATTGAAAGTCTATTACCTATTTTGTAGTTCAATAAATAATAGTAGAGTAATTTTAAAAACAAAGCCACAGTCCAGGAAGGGAATAGAATGTTTTTTTTGTTTGTTTGTTTCAATATTTACTGCATCTGAGATAACTAGTTAGTATCATGTATCTAGTAGACACTAAAATGTATTCACAGTTAGTTGGTCAGTAAAAAAAAAAAATCATACGATATCACTTACATGTGGAACCTAAAAAAAAAAAGGATACAAATGAATGTATAGGCAGAATAGAACCAGACTCACACACTATGAAAAACTTATGGTTACTGAAGGAGACAGGTGGGGTGAGGAGAGGGATGGACTTCAGGTTAGGATTGGGATATGCACACTGAGCTATATGGAATGATTGGCCAATGGGGACCTTCTGTATAGCACAGAGAACTCTACCCAGTATTCTGTGATAATCTATGTGGGGAAAGAATCTGAAAGAGAATGGATATACATATATGTATGACTGAATCGCTTGGTTGTACGGCAGAAATTATCACAACCTATACTTCAATAAAACTTAAAAAATATGTATTTAGTTCTTTGATATTTGACACCTATGCTCTTGGGGACATGGCAGAGGGGAACAAATTAACATTTACTGAGCATATCCTCTATGTCATTAGGCTTTGGGCAAGGTGCTTTAGATATCAAATCTTATTTAATTTTCATAGGCTGCCTGTTGAGGTAAGTCCATTTATCCTTATTTTGACAATGAGGAAATAGAGGTTCCAAGAAGGTAAGGAACTTACCTGAGGTCATAAAAGTAGAAAATGGAAGAGCTGAGGTTACTGAGAGTTAAATCCAATTCTTTCTTGACTTCAAAGACCATGATTTTTTCCACTCTACTAAGATGAATCCTGCCTTTTACTGAGCAAAATATCTATTATGTTACTTTGTCCTTATGTCATCCCTATTACTCCTTTAAAAGTTTATGCAAGTCATTAAAAACAGAAGTTACCATAGCTTTTGTATGCATTTCACAAACTTAATATAACACAAGCTCTGTCAGTGAAGAATAAGACAAAGCCTGATTTTTGGCCAGAGAGACAGCTGTCACTCTCCTAATGAACACTCACAGAAATTTGCTCAGTGGAGAGTCTGGAAATTTTCCAGATACCATCAAAGGTGATCTTTCTAACATTGAGTTTTACTCTTAGACAATCCATTTAAAGTCCCTTTGTCCTGTTCTTAAAAGTAGGTTTTCATGAATTTCTGACAAGTTAGTGCTATTCCCATATCACAATGCTTGATAATTTTAAAACTCTATAAGAAATGAACATTTAAATAATGTTGAAATAACACAATCTTCTTACCCTCCACTAATTGTAAAATAAAGTATCAAAACAGTATGGGTTAAATTGGAATCAAATAGATTTCTGAGGTCCTTGCAAATGAACTTTCTTAATAAATATGCTGCAGTCTGTTTAGTACTTGGAAGTACAATGGATAAAATTCTAAGTCACATAATTTTTTTCTCTATGTAAAAAAATCAGATTTAGTATTATAAGTCAAAGAGGTTCAAAACTAGTATTGTCTATCTTATCTTCTTTTTTTTTTTGCTTTTTAGGACTGCATCCATGCATATGGAGGTTCCCAGGCTAGGGGTCCAATCAGAGCCACAGCTGCCAGGCTATGCCACAGCCACAGCAATGCCAGATCCGAGTTGCATCTGCGACCTACACCACAGCTCACAGCACCCCCAGATCCTTAACCTACTGAGCGAAGCCAGGGATCAAACCCACAACCACATGGTTCCTAGTTGGATTCGTTTCCTCTGGACCATGACGGGAACTCCCAAATACTCAATTTTTAAGCTAAAGAAAATATTTTTTTCTTGAGATTATTTTTACATTAAAATTCCCCCAATAGTTAAATTGCCTACAAAAACAGAATGTTTGGCATCATGGAAGTAAACAGAGAAAGCAGCCTCCAATATATCAAAATTAACAGGTACTGTTGAGTTGGCCTGTGTAAAACTCAGTCACATTGACTGAAAACTGTCAAAAAGAACAAAGCACAAATACCAATGACTGATGAAAAGACTTATAAGATGGATTATTTTATTTTGGAGCACTGAGAGAATGAAGGGTAGGCATCACTGTGAGAACTGGTGTTAACTGTTCTTAAAAAATCATTGTTAATGATCTGGCCAACTGAGTCAATAACACATCAATGAGTCCGATGAAAAATGTGAGATCCAGAGGCATTACAGCATCAGGTTCAGAAGAAAAATAATTCAAATAAACCCTATGCTAGAAGAAATGGGAAGAAAAGAGATAAATGACATTCAGCATTCAGCTTGGGAGGATAACCTACTCTCTCAGAAAAAAATTTCTTAGACTCTTTCTTTATATGGGACACAGGAGGTGTTTCAATGGCATGTTTTGGCTAATTGAGCAGATGACTGTTGTTACTATGGCTCTATAATTGTTTTGCTACTGGACATAAGGGAATTAAATTTCTATAGATCAAGGACTATATAGCTAATGTAAACTCTCTGAGTTGATTTCATACCATTAACCGTCTGTGGGATGCTGCCATATCTAGGGTCCTTGGCACATTTAAGTATATTAAATAAAGGAGAAAGTTAGCAGTACATCTGGTTTTATCTCACAGGAAAAAAAAATGAGCTTTGAGTTATGAAATCCTTTATCTCTTATCCCTCACACCCATAAATTTGTTGATTGATTGATTGATTTTGCTTTTTAGGGCCTCACTTGCAGGATATGTAAGTTCCCAGGCCAGGGGTCAAATTGGACTTCAGCTGCCATCCTACAGCTCAGCCACAGCAACACCAGATCATAGCTGTGTTGCTGACCTGTACCACAGCTCATGGCAACCTACAGAGCGTGGCTAGGGATCAAAACGACTCCTCATAGATACTAGTTGGGTTTGCTACCACTGAGCCACAACAGGAACTCCACCTGCATATAATTTATATATACCTTTCCTGACTTTGCTCCTCCTGTTTAATACTGATTAACTACTGTTTACACTTTACTTCTGTGTTCTTCCACCAGTTGCCAACTTCTCTGGGACTGGGACCTGGCTGCTCAGTTTTCATGTTATTTGGCTCCTTTTACAGCCTTTGGACATATTCAAATTAGTAACAGGAAAACACAAACCCTCTTATCCATTTTCCTTTATCTATCTCTTATTCCTCACATTCCTGTTTGAACTAAAGTCCTTAACTCCTACTTTCTCTGCAACCATTGACAGTGGACACCGTGGACTTCTTGGTTTCTGAATTTGACATACTCTTTCAGTCCTCGTATTTTTTTTTTCCTATGGCAACCAAATTTGCCAGTCTCTTCTTCCTTTCTTCTGGTGGTTTCCTGATTCTTACTTTCCCAGCATCTTTGCTCTTTCTATCTCAGTCTCCTCCTTGACTTCTTTTTCCCTCCCAGCTACTGACAATCCTAGGAATATTCATGTCTTGCTCTTCATTTTTTCTTACCTCACATATTCAGACTATTTGGCCCACTTGCATGCTTTAACTGAATCATATATTAATGACTCCAAATCTCTTGCCTGAGCTCCAGACCTAAAAATCCAATGCCTAAAGGACACGGCAAACTCAACATATCTGCAACTTAAACCATATCATATTCCCTCTATTTCCCAGTACCATCACCTTACAGTTGCTTAGCCAAGCCAGAAACTTGGGTGTCAAATCCTTCCTTTTCTTCAAGTCTCATATCCATCCAAATGATAGACAGTTCTGTCCGTCATACCCATGAAACATCCTTTTTCTGTGACTTTCGTCACAAAGCTGCCCTCCTTTCTTTAGGCTCACCTTGCTTCTCATCCCTGAAATTGCAATAGTCCTCTGATTGACCTCCCAACCTCTGATTTTATTATTCTGAATGTATACCTAAGACACACTCTAGAGTTTCTGTCCAAAAATTTCATAATTTCCTCTGTTCGTGAAAAGTCTAAATTCTTAGTTTACCCCCTAGTCCTTTTCTTACCTCTCAAGCCCATCTCTTACCATCTCCTGTCCTTTTCCATGCACATTAAGGTTGGCTTAAGTCTAGTCAAACTGTTATGTTTGCCCAAAGCATCTTGCTGTTTTAACCTCACAGGTTTTTCAATCTCCTAGCACCAGCACTGTTTTCTCAACAAAGCTGCTCCTGACTCCCATTTGAGAGAATTAGTCATTATAAGCTTATGTCCTAAATTACCCTGCACGTAATACATTATATTGGCTATAGCATTTTATCTCTTCTTACTAGATTCTAAGCTTTTGGAGGGCAAGATGTTATCTTATTCATCTGTGAGTCATCAAAACCTCACACATAACAGGAACTCAATTTTATTGCACTGAATAAAAGAATTGTTGAATGAGTTAATAGACATATGTAAATTTTAATAGCTTAGAGGTATTAGCCAAAAACCATGAGTCTGAAAATGGATATACAGCTGGGATTTCATTTCTATAGCAGTTATGAGTCATTAAGTTCCTGTACTTGTTTCCCAAACTATGACCAGAAACTATTTTATAAATGAGGAAGAAGGGACTAGAAATAAGCTTTAGGCATACAAATATTTTTGGTGATTACCTTCTGGTGTTGCATGCAAAATAGGTAAATAGCAAATACTTTTGAATGTTGAGACGATTTTTGGTATCCACTAAGTAGTTTCCATTATGTGCAATAACAACACAGGTAATACAAAACCCCCTTGGGCAGCTTAGGGAGTCTGAACTCTCCATAAAATCCATTGCTGTATCACACATTGAAGTTTTAGTTCATCATCTCAGCAAACTTCTTCTAACAACTTTGGTTCGTTTCCATACTGTTTGCTCTTGCAGAACATGCTTAGGAATCATCTCAGCATTCAGTCAGACTTGTGTAATTGTGTACTGTCATTTTCTATCTATTTCTGCTTATCCAGCTAAAACACCTTGAGTGTCTCCATGGCTCAAAAAACGCTTATCCTTAGCATCAATAAAAGTCTAAGTCTTTCCAATGTGTTTGTAAAAAGATCTGCTTCTTCCATGCAGTATTTCTGAGTCTAAAAAATATACAAAATATTTATATTGTCTTATCTTTGGTGGTTATTATTTATCTCTTCAGAAGGATTGTAAGCTCCTTAAAGTCTCAGTCTGGGTCTTCTTATCTTTATATCTTTGCTGTTTGACATAGTTCTTTGGTGAGTGCTTGCTGGGTTGAATTGATATATGCTCATATTTTAAAAAAATATGACAGGGTATGGCTTCTACTTTTATGTTAATGTTCCAGGATTCATTTTTCTCATCATATTGGTTTACCACATTAGTTAACCCTTTCTATCACTGCATCTACTGAAGAGTCTCAGAGGTCTTAATTTGCATTATTGCTAATATTATAATGATATTATAACTGTATATTTTTAAAACATTACAGATATATAATTTCTTTAATACATCTAGGAAAATATTTCACCTGGTCTTTTCAGGAGAATTCATAAAAACTAAAGGAGGGGGTGAAAAAGAATAAATGTCACAGAGGAGAAGAAGCAGTATGTTTTGGTTTGTCATTCTCATGGTATCCCCAAATCAAATTCGTGATGGCAAGTAGGAGGACCCCTTTCATCCTAAATGTTTGACATTTGTGCAGTGGTCCCCATTATCAACTGAGAAACCAACACAATCCTTACCTGGTTACTAATGATGGTGTCTTTTGTATTCCATCATAAAATTTCATGCTATTTGTCTGTGATGAAATGCCTTACAGATTTGACGCATTAAAGCATCTTATCTGCAATCCTTAGGACCAGGTGTAGACCAAGAAAATGTCAGGTTCACAGAGAATTCAGTGTGCCCTCAGAATGTTAAAGGACACCACTGGAGCTTGTTTCCTTTCTTTTAACATTCACATTTTGGGCATAAGGTGGGGCTGAGTAATGCTGTTGTCATAATAGACACTGTTAGAGTGATTACTGAACTCATTACACTCCTTGAAAATAATGAGTAATGGAGTGTTACTCACCTTCAACTTAACCAGTGCATGGAAGACAGGGTGACTTCCTTGAGGCAGTGGAAGACCCCTACAAAGCTAATATGTTTATGCCAGAAGGGTGGGTAGCTGACTTAAAGGATTCTAAGCCATACATATTCAGACTGAGGCTCCAGGTATTCAGGCCAATCTTTAATAGTTCTGAATAAATTAATATATATTAGAACAGTCAATCATTATCTTTTAAACAAAGAAGCAATGATGGCTAAAGCAGTGGACTAACTTCTACTCACTTGTTTAGATTTTACTGGTGCATTTTTGGTATGGATTCTTCCGCTCGACATATTCAGCTGTTTACATGGCTACCAGTGTTCTAGTATATATATATAAAATCTTTCTGGCCTTTTTAATAATTGTTCATTTCCAACGTCTAGATATTTTTTCTCTCATGATCCTGAGCTACTTGTATATTTTTTAAAACACACAAAGTTATATATCAATGGTCTCTCCTAATAAGTCTTGTGCATTACACTTATGTGAATAGAGGCATGATTGTTTAGTTATACCTTTAGATTAATTAAGTGGCATTAAATACTCTATTTGCAGTTCTGAACATTCAAATGCACTTGTAATAGCAGGCTTTTCTAATACTAGGCTCTATCTGATGTACAAGGCAATGCCAGTCTAAAGAAAACTTCTTAGAAAGAATTCAGCATTTATGTTTACTGAAAATATAATTTCATAAGGTATAATACTCAGGATTTCTAACAGCTGCTACCATCTTCTATATATCTGCTACACTTGGTATAACCTGTAATCCTCTAGTTCACAACTGTAATTCACAAAGTTGTAATTTTGGTTATAATGTTAAGTATGCTAATAGTATATAGCTTATGGTTTCATAATAACCTCTCTGTGAGGCCTTTGTTCATGTTATTGTGGTGCAAAAGACAGGTAGAAACGCTATAAAAATAAAAGAGAACATTTCTGCTGATAGAGCAACCTCTTAAATCCTTTCATTCCAGAATTTTTTGTACTTTGGATTCCAATTCTTCATACCTATTGTGACTCTTCTTAAAAACATATGTTAAGATTCATGATAAATGTTATTTGAACTTTTATAGGTAATTTGTTCCTTTTTACTAAATTTATGTATATTATTATAGCATAGCATATATATAAAAGCATGTATTGATGTTTTCATTTTGTGCATTTAAAGACTAAGTATCAGAAAATATAAAGAGAGAAAATTTAAAAATACCTCCTATTAAAATCCTGGTTCTACCAATGACCTGGTGATAGTTTTCAGTTAATCCTTTCAAAATCACTTTATGAAATTAAAGTGAGATTTTGTAAGCACTTCTAGGTTGACAAATACTTAGCTGAAAGCTCTTAAAAAAATACTATTTGCTTTTTATATAGATTTATATATTCTTTAAAGCACTGGGCTTCTGTTAATTTTATAATCCATTTAAATCCCTATGATTTTGGAATGTACATTAACCTCATTTCCATAGGTGAGGTGTGAATTTCTGATTCCCGGGCGCATGTTTTCATTTTTTTGTAAGGCATATTACAATCTTTTTATAGTATTGCTGTTTCTTTTTAATGGAAATGATATTATTTGTTATGTAGTAATTTGTTTTAGTAAACTAAAATTTTTTGATTTATTTTTTATTGTTATTTCCCCCAACACACTTTTTTTCCCACTGTATAGCAAGGGGACCCAGTTACACATACATGTATATATAATTTTTTCCCCCATTGTCATGCTACATTGTAAGTATCTAGACATAGTTCTCAGTGCTACACAGCAGGATCTCATTGTTAATCCATTCCAAGAGCAATAGTTTGCATCCATTAATCCCAAACTCCCAATCCCTCCCACTCCTTCCCCCTCCCCCTGGGCAACCACAAGTCTATTCTCCAAATCCATGATTTTCTTTTCTGTGGAAATGTTCATTTGTGCTGTATATTAGATACCAGATATGAGTGATATCATATGGTCTTTATCTTTCTCTTTCTGACTTATTTCACTCAGGATGAGAGTCTCTAGTTGCATCCAGGTTGCTGCAAATGACATTATTTCATTCTTTTTTAATGGCTGAGTAGTATTCCATTGTGTATCTATACCACATCTTCCTAATCCTGTCGTCCGTTAATGGACATTGAGGTTGTTTCCATGTCTTGGCTATTGTGAATAGAGCTGCAAAGAACATGAGGGTACATGTGTCTTTTTTAAGGAAAGTTTTGTCCAGATATATGCCCAAGAGTGGGATTGCTGGATCATATGGTAGTTCTATGTATAGACTTTTAAGGTACCTCCCTTCTGTTCTCCATAGTGGCTGTACCAGCTTACATTCCCACCAACAGGGCAGAAGGGTTCCCTTTTCTCCACAACACCTCCAGCACCTGTTATTTGTGGACTTATTAATGATGGCCATTCTGACTGGTTTGAGGTGGTATTTCATGGTAGTTTTGATTTCTCTAATAATCAGGGATGTTGAGCATTTTTTCATGTGCTTGTTGGCCATCTGTATATCTTCCTTGGAGAAATGCAAGCAATATTACAAAGCTGCAGTCATCAAGACAGTATGGTACTGGTACCAAAACAGACATACAGACCAGTGGAAAAGAATAGAGAATGCATAAATAAACTCTGACACCTATGGTCAATTAATCTTTGACAAAGGAGGCCAGAACATAAAATGGGAAAAAGATAGTCTATTCAGCAAGAATTGCTGGGAAACCTGGACAGCGGTATCCAAATCAATGAAACTATAACACACCCTCACACCATGCACAAAAATAAACTCAAAATGGCTGAAATACTTAAAGACGAGACACCATAAAACTCCTAGAAGAGAACATAGGCAAAACATTCTCTGATGTCAACCTTATGAATATTTTCTCAGGTCAGTCTCCCAAAGCAACAGAAACAAAAGCAAAAATAAATCAATGGGACCTAATCAAACTTACAAGTTTTTGCACAGCAAAGGAAACCAAAAAAATGAAAAGACAACTTACAGAATGGGAGAAAATAGTTTCAAATGATGCAACTGACAAGGGCTTAATCTTTAGATTATACAAGCAACTTATACAACTCAACAGCAAAAAAGCCAACAACCTAATGGAAAAATGGGCAAAAGACCTGAAGAGACATTTCTCCAAGGAAGTAAAACTAAAATTTTAAAGAGCACATTGAAGTTACTACTTTGAAAGGGCTGAAAGTAATAACTTTACAACACATTTCAATTTCAGGACTGTTTTTTAGGGTGATTAATCAATGAAGATAAAGTATTTATACCACATATTTTAAACTCAGGAGAATATCTATTTTCATATCTGATAATTTTTATAAATTGAATAATTGGACACTCTTGATCTGAAGTGCTTCATGTAAACAATCCTATTAAAGCTAAATGAATAGTCATGTTGAATTTGTCACTGTGGGTAGACATAGGCTACAGTATGGTAAAACACAAAAACTGTCTTCCCCAGGGCTTCCATGAAAAACTTCCCGGTTTATTCATTTAAATTCCTTGTATGAGCAACTTTTCTTTGCTCATTATTTAACTGTTGGTATTCCTGGGGTTCTGTCCTTGACCTTCTTTTAACTGAGCGCTTTCTCCAGATTACCTCAGTTATTTCCATGACATCAGCTACTAGCTAATCATGTCTCACCAATATGTGTCAAGTTGTCCTAAATTGAACTTACTAACTGTAACCACCATCCTTGTAGTTGTTCAAGTTTGAAAACTGGGAGTTATTCTTGATTCATCCCCCTCTAACACCACCCACACCTATTTAGTCATGAAGTCCTGTCAATTCTTCATTCTAAAAATGGCCTATAACTTTCTACTTAGCTGCCCACCCTCTGCTAGGATCTTAGTTCAGGTTTTATTTATTTATTTACAGCTTTCGAATTCATTTCCCTGTGTCTAATCAGGCTTCATTCAAACCTTTTCTACACATTGATTAATCTTAAATGCAAATATGATCATCACCCCCTTTCCCCAAACATCTTTTTATGGTTTCCTTTACCTAAAAGATAAGGAAAAATATTTTAATGACAAGTAGTCATTCACCTCTGTTACATGACAGACACTTATTTAAGGTTATGGACCATATTTTTTATTTTTAATTTTTTTTGTTTTATATTACCACTGTTGGTACATAATAGGTACCATAGTTTCTCTGAGTAAGCAAATTAATGAATTAAGAAAAAGAATGCTGTGAAACTAGTAAGTGAATTAATGAATTAAGAAAAAGAATGCTGTGAAACCACATAGATCTAAAGAATCAGTTTTTGCTTATCCTTGTTGACAAATATATTACTTTCAAATAAGCATCATTTTAAAATCACCAATTACTATCAATCAAAATGTGGTTGCCAAAGGGGAGGGGGAGGGAGTGGGAAGGACTGAGAGCTTGGGGTAAGTGGATGCAGAATGTTGCCTTCTGGATGGATTAGCAATGGGATCCTGCTGTGTAGCACTGGGAACTCAGTCTAGTCAATTATGATGGAATACATAATGTGAGAAAAAAGAATATAGATATGTATGTGTAACTGGGTAACCATGCTGTACATTAGAAAAAAATATGTATATAAAGAAAAAAAAATACAACACATAATATTAAAAAAAAATGACTAAACATCTCTCTCAATTTGCTTAATAAACCAAATCCAAGGTCCTCACAGTAGCCTCCCAACCGACCATCTCTCTTCCTCCCTCAGTCCTCTCTAACCACCTGGTCTCTTGCTGGACTTTGAACACTCAAGTCCTTGAGGCCTTTGCACATGAGAACTTGATTCCCTGCCTTGGAGATCTTCTCTCAGCCGTGTGGCTTTGTCTCTTTAGATCTTTAATCAGATGCCAGCTCTTCCCATATAAAACCACAATGCTTTCCCTCTTCCTTTTTTGCTTTATTATTTTTGTCCATGCCACCAACTTGCCCTCCATTGTTATATATATTTTCCTTTTATCCTATTTAGTACCATTTCTCACAGACAGAATTATAAGACTCCCACAGAGACTTTTGTCTGTCGGTGCTTACTGTTGTATTCCTAGACTCCAAACAGATAATAAATACTTTTGAATGAATGAATAAATGAACCAGTAAATCCTCTATATTTATTCTCCAGATGGCATGTTCTTAAAAATAAGACCAAAATAATATGAAGTAATTTACAGTGAGGTATATCACTAATAAGGTTAATATGAATAAGAAGAGAAGAGGAAGAAGCAAATGCAACAGCCATAATTGTTAACAAATTTACTTTAATTCTATATCAAAGGTATCTTTGAACTTTCTTTTAGTCAAAAAAGAAAAGCAAGGAAATTTACCTAATTCTTGTTTTGAGAAAGGAGAGCAGCATTTTAAAGAAAATTCTAATGTTGGAGTTAAATAGGAATGTAGAAAAATTTAATGAACATTTTCTTTGTAAAATGCTGATGATGCTATGGATTTTTAAAGCACACTTTGATAAAAGTTAAAAGAATAACATTAAAGCTCAATACAGTGAAAGCATTTCTGCAATATATTCAGCTGATGTGGCTCAGGTCTGTAGCTTAATTTGAAAGATTGAATTTTGAGTACTGAAATAGGTGAATTGATAGAATATCTCTTAGGCTTTTTTTTTTCTCTTACATAATTGTGTCTCTTGTCAAAGTTTCTGATGGGAACTTAGGAATTGTATGTCAAAAAGTGCTCTCAGTTGGAGTTTACTGACTCACACTGGAAAACAAGTGAGGTATCCCCAATATCTTAATTTCTCTCTGACTTCTATTTTCCAATTAATTTTAAAAAATGCTAACATCTACCACAACAGCAGGGGAAAAAAACTGCAAAAGAACCTAAGCCTAAATAAAGAACATGAATATAAAGGCATGTCAAACACCTTAGCTTCAGTTTTACTTCCTTCTAAACCATTGCCATGTGATATTTTTATAACAGTAAATGTGATAATGTTACACACATGTTTTCAAGAAATCTAGATACTCATGGCCCAAAGATTTTTTTAGTCATAGTTTTACTTGTTCAGACAGCATTTAACAGACTATGCTACATACATATGGCTAAGGAGATTGCCCTTGTTGTTGGTTATATGACAGTCTAGGAGGGGGAATACGCATAGACAATGCAATACAGGTGAGCATCAGGTGATAGTAGAAGGAACTATCACTATTCAGAGAATAGAAAGATTTATGTCTAACTAGTGGGCTCAGTGAGGGATTCATGAAATAAATGACTTTTTTTTTTTTTTTTTTTTGTCTTTTTGCTATTTCTTTGGGCTGCTTCTGCGGCATATGGAGGTTCCCAAGCTAGGGGTCTAATCGGAGCTGTAGCCGCTAAGCTGTAGCCGCTGGCCTACGCCAGAGCCACAGCAACGCGGGATCCGAGCCGTGTCTGCAACCTACACCACAGCTCACGGCAACGCCGGATCGTTAACCCACTGAGCAAGGGCAGGGACCGAACCCACAACCTCATGGTTCCTAGTCGGATTCGTTAACCACTGCGCCACGACGGGAACTCCAAATAAAAAACTTCTAAACTGAGCCTTGTAAGATTTCTTAGTGAAGACATGGGTGGAGATATTTAAGGCAGAATGATTGCTTATATCTTAGAACGCTTATGCCACCTCGTTCTCTATACTCTGAATGCCTATTTATTTGTTCATCTGCCCCCAAAAACTGATATCTCAAACTTTACGGTTTATGGGGGAAACTGTGGGGGTAGGGATTAAATTGGGAGGATGGGAATGATATATACACACTACTGTATGTGGAATGGATAATTAATAGGGACCTACTGTTCAGCATGAGGAAAGCTACTCAATATTCTGCAATAATCTATATGGGAAAAAAAGAATGGATATATGTATATATGTAATCAAATGTATATGATTCACTTTGCTGTACACCTGAAACTAATACAACATTGCAACTATAGTCCAATTAAAAGAAAAAAAAAGAAATCCATGAAAAATGTCATTTCCAAGAAACTTGTCAACATGATCAAGTTGTGAGCAGGTAATTGCAAATAGACCTGTTTTATTAGTCTGAAGTGCACATGAAGCAAATGGTAGGATGCAAGACTGGTCTCACTGGTTGAGGATTAGATTTTAAACAATGTTAATACTACATGAATGAATTATAACCTTGTTATACTGTCACCAGAAAGTCAGTTTTTAGGTCTGGGCGGGGGATCATGATGCTGTTATTAGGTGCTTTAGAGAAAGATTGGGTATAGAAAGAATAAAATACATGACCATTACAATAATATACTTGTGGGTTATCAGTAAAAACTTGAGTTTAGATGATGATGGTAGAGGAATTAAAAACATAATCTGAATATGTTAGTGGAGGGAGAAAGATTGGAGTGATCCCTATGTCCAGGGGCCAGTAAGTGAGCACATAAAACATTATAAGGGCATAGGCATAGGATACTAGAAGATGTAATAGATCCTCAACCAACATGGAAGGATTCGAAGAAGGAATATCAGCTCCTTGAGGTCAACTTGGCTTTATTTTTTATTGGGTGTTACAACTTCATCATTTAGAACAGTGTGAGACACACAAGAGGCCCTCAGTTTATGCTTGTTAAGTGACTGAATAAGTGATTGCTTAGCAAACAACTTCATGGATATACTTTAGTGTGGGTCAAGAAAGTGATCTTGATTGCCCTGGAGTTGGCTTTACTGGTAAAGGACATATCCACTGGCTCTAGTTAGATAATTAAAAGCATTGGTGTGGCTTTTGGTCTAACAGTATGTCAGCTTACTTTCCCTTTTAAGAAGTAATATAGGCGTTCCCATCATGGCTCAGGGTGAAGGAAACTGACTAGCATCCATGAGGACATGGGTTTGATCCCTGGCCTTGCTCAATGGGCTGGGGATCCAACATTGCTGTGACCTGTGATGTAGGTCACAGACATAGCCTGGGAACCTCCCTATGCTTCAAGTAGGGCCCTTAAAAAAAAAAAAAAAAAAAAGAAGTAATAGAAAGTAAGAGTTACTTTGTCCAGACTCTAGACATAGCCTTCTAGGGTTTGAAGCCTCTACCACTTAAGATCTTGGACAAGACAGTTAATCTTTCTGTGTTTCTGTTTCTTTGTCTTTAAAATGGGGATAATTATAGTACATACCTCATAATGTTATTGTGCGGATTGAATGAGTTACTATGCGTAGTTAGAACAGTGCCTGGAACATATCAGGCACTATATATTTTATATGTAGTAGAAGTAAACTATGTGTATTAGCACTGAAATTTTATTTACATTTTGTATCAGAACAGTGCACAATTTTGTTTTCTGACATATTTTTCTTACTAATAATTGAGAAACAGATGATAATCTGATTTGGGCAACCTTTCCAAAATCCCTATTGTTAAGAGAGATACATCATTAAGATTTGTGTTGGGGAGTTCCCATCATGGCTCAGTGGTTAAGAATCCGACTAGGAATCATGAGGTTGCGGGTTCGATCCCTGCCCTTGCTCAGTGGGTTAAGGATCCGGCGTTGCTGTGAGGTGTGGTGTAGGTCGCAGATGCGGCTCGGATCCCGTGTTGCTGTGGCTCTGGCATACGCTGGCGGCTACAGCTCTGATTAGGCCCCTAGCCTGGGAACCTCCATATGCCACGGGAGTGGCCCAAGAAATGGCAAAAAGACAAAAAAAAAAAAAAAAAAAAGATTTGTGTTGTATGACTGTGCTATAAGCCATGATAAGGGAAGATTTGCACGTGTGGAAATGTAGTTAAGACCTAAGGCTAAATGTTTTTGAACATTGAAATTCACCTATAAATAATAAAATGATTTACACTCTTCAGAGGGGAAGTCCTGTATAAATAGAACATGATATCAAAAACAGCTCAAAAGTCAAGAGGACCAGCAAAATATGTCTTTGAAAGAAATGATCTTTAAAACTAAAGTCATTTAAGATTTTTTCTTTTTTCTTTTTTCTTTTTTTTTTTTTTTTTTTTGTTAAACTACATTTTTTTGGAAGATCATGTGTTTCCAGGAACTTTGTAGGAAAAACACAGCTATTGTCTTTTTTTTGCTTTATGAACAGATGTAAATCCTTTATAATAATCTAGGTAAAAATTAAGGTGCTTTAGTTCAAAGGAATTTCAAAAACTGGTTGTTCTGAATCATTTAAAATTCTGAAGTGTGCTGAATTTAAAGTGTCATCTGGAGAACCAGAACCCACTTTTTCAGATATATAGTAGAAGGCTTATATGTCAGTAAATGAGTACCCAGGATTCACTGTGCTCTGATAGGGAAGTTAATTGAACTGGGAACACACACAAAAAAATGAGCCAGATTGTTTTTGTTGGTTTTATACATCTAAGAGATTTTATTTTATGATACCTTTAACATAAGATGCAGTATACTGAAACCAGAAAGCTTAAATATGATATAGATGTAATTTTAATATTTTTCCATTCTGTGGTTTAGCAGATTAAGGGTCTGGCATTGTAACTGCAGTGGCTTAGGTTGTTGCCGTGGTGCAGGTTCGATCCTTGGCCTGGGAACTTCCACATGTTTTGGGCACAGCCAAAAAAAAAATGGGTGTCTCAACTTAGAATAGATTTACAAGGAGATCCTGCTGAATAGCATTGAGAACTTTGTCTAGATACTCATGTTGCAACAGAAGAAAGGGTGGGGGAAAAAATGTAATTGTAATGTATACGTGTAAGGATAACCTGACCCCCTTGCTGTACAGTGGGAAAATAAAAAAAATTATAAAAAAAAAATGGGTGTCAGAGTTCCTTTTGTGGTCCAGCAGTAACAAACCCAAATAGTATCCATGAGGATACAGACAGGTTCAATTCCTTGTCCCCACTCAGTGGGTTAAGAGTCCAGCATTGCTGTCAGCTCTGATGTAGTTCACAGACATCGCTCAGTTGCTGGGTTGCTGTGGCTTTGGTGTAGGCCAGCAGCTGCAGCTCCAATTTGACCCCTGCCTGGCAACCTCCATATGCTGAAGGTGTGGCCCTAAATAGCAAAAGAAAAAATAAGGAGTCTCTTATGATTATAAAAAATGAAATACTCATTGCAAAATATTCAATCAGAACACATAACCCACTCCTGGGCATCTATCCAGAGAAAACCATGACTCGAAAAGATACATATACCCCAATGTTCATTGCAAGACTATATGCAATAGGCAAGACATGGAAGCAACCAAAATGTCCATCAACAGAGGAGTGGATAAAGAAGATGTAGTACATATACACAATGGAATATTACTCAGCCATAAAAAGGAAAGAAATAATGGCATTTAGAGCAACATGGATTGACCTAGAAATTATCATGCTAAGGAAAGTTAGTGAGACACTGACGTCATATGCTATCACTTATATGTGGAATCTAAAAAAAGAATACAATGAACTTCTTTGCAGAACAGAAGACTCACAGACTTTGAAATACCTATGGTTTCCAAAGGAGACCGGTCAGGGATGGGGTGTATGGGCTGGGGGTTTGGGATGGAAATGCTATAAAATTGGGTTGTGATGACCATTGTACAATTATAAATGTAACAAAATTCATTAAGTTAAAATTTTTTTCCACTAAATACTTTTGAGTTTTAATATGTAAAATTATAACTATAGATAAAAATCAATAGCATCTATGTGATGCTTATTACCTGAAAGTAGCTAGGCATATATTAAAAAAATATATCTGCAGGTACTATTTTTTGTATCTTTCATGATATACTTCTGTTAACTCTAGCAGAACTTCTACGTCGCACACATATTCTTTTTTCCTTCTTGTAAACTTTGTAAATTGAACTAATACTTCAGAAATCAATCCATTAAACATGATTTATTAGAGCTATCAAGTAAAGGAGGTAACTTTAATTGATTTTTAAGAATAGTTTCTATATTGTCAACTTCCTCTGTATAGTTCACATCATAGAAATAACAAAGAGAAGCAATGTAGCATAAAGTGTAACAATTTAAGTTCTGGAGTCTCAGTAATAGAATCTAAATCTTGGTTGTATACACTTGCTAGCTGTGTGTGAATGGGCAAGTTACATACTTTATCTGGGCCTCAGTTTCCTCATGTATAAGGCAAACATCATGGGGAAATAATGAGAATTTTATGAACTAATATATGGAAAGTACATGACCTACCTAATTTTACTAGAAAAGAAGGTAGACAAGTTATATATATTGTTATGAACCATATTATATAAACCGTAGGCTTTTATTGCTATTCAGAATCATAGAATTCCATGGTTAAAAAGTAATTGCTCAAATATTCATTAATATTAATAAAGACTAGAACTAAAATGCCATTATTACATGAGGATAAGTAAAAAATAAAATGTTTGGCATGTTTATCTGCCAGGTGGAAGAGGACTGTTCAAAATGAATTCTTTTTTGTCCATCCCACTTCATGATTTTGTGATCTTATGATGTTGTAGTAGGATGCTAGAAAGAGACTGATGCACATTCATGTCTTGGATCTTTTAATAAAAGAATTACATTAGCTTTGAGCAGAAACCCCAGTCTTAACTTTCTCAAAATATATATTTCAATTTGCTGACTTTGACAGTTTAGCTACCAAGTCTAAATGGCATATTCTAAACTTCTCACTCTCAAGTTCCAATTATTTGACTTATCTGAAAACATTGTTATGTTATGTCCTCTAAAATATCCCAAGTAGTCCCTGGCAGTCTTTTACTGTCTTTAATTATCAGTATATCCTTGTTATATTAATATCGCAATGTAAATTTGCTTGAAAATCTTCAAGGAGATCTCAGGTTTTGAAGTTAATTCAATGCATTTTTAGTAAGTGCAGTGTATAGTGGAAAGGGATAATGTACCCAGGAGTGAACATGAAGAATTATGTTCTTAGATCTGATGATGATTTTTTTCTATCATTTTCTGCAAACTACCTGACTTCTTGCTTTCTGTTTCCCTTCCCTGTAACTGAAAACTTTTGAGTCTTAGAATTTCTTCCTTTTTTGAATGTGAGCTATTTTACTGGAAAGAACTTAGACAAGCTATATATTGATATGTGACAAGTTATATAAGTCCTAGGGATTTATTTTTATGTGGAATGATAGGATTTCATAATTAAAGGTCACTTTAAAAGTCATATAGTTTAAACTCTTCCTTAAAAAGATAAGAAAACAGAAGCTGAGTGAGACTGTAAGAGATGTGGGTTCAGAGACCAAGTGTGACACAACCAATCACTTATCTTGATATCCTGGATTAAATGAATTCCCTTTTTTGTCTCACCTTTTTTATCCTTATTAATAAATGATAATGGAGATAAATATATTTATTTATTCTATTTCTTCCCCAAAATATGTGGAATTATCCAGTGTTATTCTCTTTTGTTCTTGGCATATCAACATCAATTGGTATACGTACATTTATTTATGCTTACATTGTATACGTATATATATATACATATATGTAGAGGTCAAGATTAATTCCTTAATTCACCAAAGATCCTAAATTTTGAGCTTTTAAACATGTCATACATTTTGTAATTGAGAGGCATTTTAAAGGGAATTCAAAAGTTTATAAGCTAAATGATAACATATGTATGACTACTTTAAAACTCTACCTCAGATGTTTCTTAACCTTAAACATTGCACCATTTTAACAGAACACCATTCTGTAGAGCAGAATGCTTTAAAGTTAAAGTGAAGCTGCCAAGTATAAAAATGCAGTACATAAATGTCTGATTTCCCTTGTAAATCATCCAACTGGTGTTTCAGGACAAGATTATTTGTTGCTGCTAATTTAGCTAAACATTGAAAACAGACTCTTTTGATGATTTAAATATACCTTCTACATGGCTATTGAAAGATTATATTTCTTTTAAAAATAGTTTTCCAATTACAATGTTCAAAAAAAGGGCATGCATATCTTAAAAAAGTACTTTTGAGGCATTTGGAATATATATGTATAGGTCAGTGTTGTTCAGCAGAACTTTCAGCAATGATGGAGGATTTTCTATATCTGTGTTTTTCAATATAGAACCCACTAGCCACATGTAACTATTGAGCATGTTTTCTGGAGCAATGGAAGAATTGGAGTTTTAATTTTTATTTTAGGTCAAAATAGACACATGAGGTTAGTTGCTACCCTGTTGGACAGTTCAGATATGGATTGATTTTTTTTTTTTTATGTAGAATCAGAGAGTTAAGGCTGAATTTGTAAGTGGCATTCCTACTGTGGCACAGTGGGTTAATGACCCAGCTTGTCTCTGTGGAAGTGCCAGTTAAATCCCCAGCTCAGCACATTGGGTTAAGGATCCAGTTGCTGCAGCTGCGGTATAGGTTGCAGCTGAAGCTCAGATTTCATCCCTGGCCTGATAATTTCCATATACTGAGGGGACAGCTGAAAAAGGAAAACAAAATTGAATTTGTAAGAATATCTGGTCCTTTTATCCATACTTAAGTAGAGCCATACTTAAGTGTTTTTCAAAAATGAAAATTTATACTTTATTTATTTTTTTAGGGTCACACCCACGGCACATGGAAGTTCCCAGCTAAGGGTCAAATGGGAGCTGTAGCCGCTGGCCTGCACCACAGCCACAGCAACACCAGATTAGAGTCGAATCTGCAACCTACACAACTCATGGCAACACTGGATCCTTAACCTACTGAGTGAGGCCAATGGTTGAACCTGCGTCCTCATGAATGCTAATGAGATTCATTTCTGCTGAGCCATGACGGGAACTTCTGAAAATTTATTCTTAAAGATAGTCAGAAAAAGCCCTTACAAACTTCTCTGTAGTAACTTCAGAAGTGTTATTAAATAATCCAATGTCAAAACTCATTCACGATGTTCAAAATCTTTAGTGATATAGCTTAAATCGGGTGTGTGTGTGTGCGCGCGCGCATGTGTGTGTGTTTGTGTGTGTGTCTGTGTGCTCATGCTTTACCCACAGTAGCTGTAGACCTGCTGTTCACCACTTTTCCCCTGAAATAGTAAGTAAAATTTCCCTTGACCAGGACCAAATGCAAATTGCTTTAACGGTTCCTTTTTTTTTTTTTTTTTAGGGTCATACCTGTGGCGTACGGAAGTTCCCAGGCTAGAGGTCGAATTGGAGCTGCATCTGCAACCTACATCACAGCTCATAGCAACGTAAGATCATTAGTCCTCTGAATGCGACCAGCGATCTAACCCGCATGCTCATGGGTCCTAGTCAGGTTCCTTACCACTGAACCTCTGCTTTAACAGCTCTTTACAGCTCTTTCCACCGTGGGTCAATCTGCTCTGTCTGAACCAGCTTCAAAATATCTGTGACTCTGTGCTTATAAGTGGAATGGTCTCCAAGTGTATTTGCTTTGTTTGCTTACTTGAAACCTGCTATTTCAACTAAAAAATTTACATTTTATTTGGCTAGTCTAGGGCATAAGTAAAACTTTTCAAAGAGCTGTTAAATTTAGCCAGTAGAGTAATGGCCTGGACAGAAGTTGCAAGCTAATAAAAGATGTGATTAAGTGGAACAGGAGAGGGAAGTTAGAAAATATCAGTGATAGGCAAAGTACACCTTTTGAACTCACTGTAGTGTGCTCCTGCACCCACATGTACTCCTGATTTATAAATGGAATGTACAGCAAGAATCCTTAACAGGGAGTTCTGAGTATCTCTGATTTGGAATATGATTGCCACAATTTTCAAAGTATCTGCCTATTTTCTAAGTGTGTGGTAAAATGAGAAGTTGAGTTTTGCCTTATGTTTGCACCCAAAAGTTAAAATGACTCATTAATTGTATTTTTATATTAAAGAGCTAACCATCTACCCTTCTTTCTAATCTAATTAATTTTGGTAAAATGTTTGGGAAGAAGCCTTAAAATATTAAAATTACTTCACTAGCTTACTTCCACTTTTCCTAGAAGATCTGAATTGTTTTAGATTTTGTATATCCTAACATAGTTTGCTAAATATTAAGGGAAAAGAACTTCGAGAATATTTTAAAAAGTAGATATAGCTTGTTGTTTAAATTATCTCTCACTTGCTTCTTGGGCTGGCAAATTCTGTGCCATTGCACATGCTCTTTGAAATAACTACATTATATCCTCAAAATGTCTCTACAACTTCAAGGGCTTTTTGCCTGGAGTCTTTCCTTCCTGGTTCCCCAAATGTTATTCACTCCCAAGTGCTTCTTCCTAGGTTTGTTTTATTTTATTTTTTTTTTTTTAGTCTATAAAGACTGCTTGGCAAATCCTAAATTTTAGCCAGAAAAAAAAAAAAAAAAACCAACAACATTAAACACAAGAAGTCATGCAAGCTGTGGGTAATACCTAGTCTCTATATTTGATTTCCAGCTTTTGAGTTAATCAATAAAATTGTTTTTAAGACCAAATTTAACTTCCCTGCTTGTGCCATTATGTTTACATTTTACAAATGAAGAAAGAATATATAGAAAAGTTTAGTAAAAGAGTGGGCTCCATATAAAGTTATCCAATGCAGTGCAGCATACACTCTATCATGAGGGAAAAATTAAGTGTCTCAGGATCAGAAGAGAATGAATACTGGCTATGCCATGGTCTGGATATCAGTTCATCTTTTTCATCTCTGAAATACAGTTAATACCAACTACTTTGCTTGCTTCACAGGATTGTTATATGGATCAATGGAAAAAAAAACGTGGTGGAGGTTTCATAAACCACAAAGTGCTATACAAATATAAAGTGACCTCATCCTCCTCATCATCATCATTATGACATTTGTTTAAGAGCTTATTTTTCAGAAGCAAAAAGCAGATATCTATCAGTGTGAATTTTAAAATTTTTAAAAGAAAAAAGAAAATGTGTTCTTTCTGCATACTCTCATGGACTTGTTATATATCTAAGGCTAACCCGGTGAGAAGTACCTATAAACAATTATACGAAAATGTCCTAAAGAAGCAGAAGACAGTCAGTATCATTGACAGAAATAGCTGTATCTGATATTTTCTAAGTGAGTCATTAAAACAATTCAGGAATACCAATTTCAGATGAATGTCAGTTGAATGTCAGATGTAAAACTTTCAGTAACTTCCACTCAGGAAGTAAAAAAGATCTAGTTGACTCATTTAGCTCTCTCCTTTTCCTCCTCCCCTCTTTCCTCTCCTACTCTCACCCCCTTTCCTTTTTTTTCCTTTCATTCTTTCACTCCTACTCTTCTTTCTTCCCATCTCACTGAACAATTGCTCTGTCAGCAGAATTTGGAGGTGCTGTAAGAAATATGAAAGAAATGGAAGGCAAAAATCTCTGCTTTCAGGGAGTTTTCAATTCCGCTGAGTCTTTTGAAATTATTTGTGATTTTGGTAAGAGGAAATGTTTCATCATGACTTATTTTCTGGGAACTCAGAATTAACTGTATTGTGTATGGAACAATAAAGAAGGAATCAGCCCTGATATACAGGGTTACTAATTTTAACACTATCACCTCTCAGAGTTAAGGTGATACTGGAGGAAAATAAGATTTTTCAATTTTAGGTTTCGAAGTTCTTTTAGTCAAAAGTTTCGTTTTTCATAGATCTATCCATGTGTCAATCACCTCTTTGAATAGCTAAGGACCTGATAGATGAAGTTTTAAATCAAAATTAATGATGTGCAATAATAAACCATTTTTTTTTACAATTTTCAAAGTGAAAGAAAGGAACTCTTTATGAAGATATTGGTTTTCTCACAAGTTCTAGGCTCCTTCTTTTGAACATGAGTATTCAGAACACTGTTCTTTGTTGAAAGGTAACTTTAACTGATAATTAAGGAGCTATGTGATGATGTATCTTGAATGTCTTTCCTGTTAGTTAGCATTGGGATGGTTTATTTATTTTCCATACTGCTTATTTAACACCTTTTTATTTGTATTTTTTTTTTTGGTGTCTTGTTATAAACACTATTTTATGTTTTGTTGTACATAGCCTTTCATAAAACTCACTAGCTCTATTGTCAGGATAGCAATATTTATGAAATGTTCCCCAAATTTTTTATTTATTTATCTTCATAAAACTCTTCTTGAATCTGAACTGCCAGGTGGATCATTGATATTTGAGTGAAAATTAAGACCATCTAACCGGCATTATAACTTCTCTGGGTTTTTAAAGTGCAACTAAGAATAAGATCTTTTTGCTGCTGTTGCTATGGATGATATAGTACTTTAGAGAATATGTCGACCTGTAGAATAGATTCAAAAAGTATCCTGTTCTTAGGGGTTAAAAAAAATGGAAACTGAACTTTTCTCAGTAACATCACAAATTGTAAGGGGGATGGCAATGGGGCCCTGTGGTACAGCACAGGGAAATGTGTGTGATTGGGTCCCTTTGCTGTATACCAGAACTTGAAGAAACGTTGTAAATCAACTATACTTTGATAAAGGAAGAAAAAGGAAAATACATTCTTGCCCTTGTGATAAAACTTGCACGTATTATCATATAGAAAGTCTGGGAGTTCCTGTTGTGGCAAAGTGGGTTAGGAACCTGACTAGCCATGAAGATGTGGGTTCAAGCACTAGCCTCACTCAGTGGGTTAAGGATATGGTGTTCTGGTGTTGCTCTGGCTGTGATGTAGGCCAGCAGCTATAGTTCCCAGCTCTGATTTGACCCCTGGCTTGAAAACTTCCTTATGCCAGGGAAGGTACCCTAAAAAAAAAAAAAAAAAGAAAAGAAAAGAAAAGACAAGAAAAAAGAAAAAAGAAAAAAAAAAAAAACAACTCTGGAATTTCTGCCAGATTGTATGCTATGACCCTATTTTCCTGAGCTTTAAACAGGTAAGAGAAAAATATTTTATTAAAAAATTAGATATGAAGGGTTAAAAAGGTTGATATATGGCCTATATAAAACTTTTCTAGCTTTGGATGGGGGGTACTTTTTAGTGCTTAAAATTAATGCTTATAAACTAATGAAGTAACTTTAAAATACAAATATACCAAAATTTCATCAGCAAAGTGAGTCTTGTTCTCTAAAAGTTCTCGTAATAAACTTCTACATACTATTCCCGTGATGCTACCAACACTCAAACATTATTGAAACTCCTCTTAGGTAACTACCTTTAGTGTCAATTGATGGGTGTACTGAAAAATATTTCTTGTGATTTAGTATATTTTTTGTTGTTGTTGTCTTTTTGCCTTTTCTTGAGCCGCTCCCGCGGCATATGGAGGTTCCTTTTTTTTTTTTTTTTGATTTAGTATTTTTTATGTGAAAAGTATGAAACACGTCATTTCATTCATTACTGTTGGTTTCAAATAACTGATATTAAAAGCAACAATGATGACATTCAAAAGAATATGTAGTTGACTCTGAAAGCCCTTCCAAATAAGTATTTTACCAAAATCTGAGCAATGGCAAGATTAGTGAGCCAATTTTCTGTTTTTTTGAAAGTGACTTTGCTGGTTACAACTCACTTGGATACATGGTTCATTTTATTATGTTTCTTTCAAATTAGGAAAATTGTTCTTTTGCAGTAACTCAGATGCATAACCACTTTGAAGGATATGTTAGTGTGGTGGACTGAACAGTAGCCCTCCAAAGACATATTAACATATTAATCACAAGTACCTGTGATGATGTTACCTTTACATGGCAAAAAAGACTTTGCAGATGTAAGGATCCTGAGATAGATTAAACTGGTCTATTCAAGAGGGTTCAATGATGAAACTGCAATAACCCTTTTACGAAGGAGGCAGGAAGGTCAAAGTCAGAGAGAGAAGATACATGGATACAAGCAGTAAAGTCAGACTCAGAGACAAAGTGATGATTGAAACAGTGAGAAAGGAGTAAAATTTGTAGATGCTACACTGATGGCTTTGAAGACGAAAGGGTCCGTGATTTGAGGAATGTAGGCAGCCTCTAGAAGATGGAAGAGGTAAGCAAATAGATTTTCCCTTAGGCCCTCTGGAGGAACGCTGCTGAAACCCTGACTTTGCCAGGGGAAGCTGCTTTTTTACTTTAGTCTTTCAGAATTATAAGACAATAAATTTGTGTTGTTTTAAGCCATTAAATTTGTGGTAGTTTGTTACAGCAGCAGGAGAAGACTAATTTAGATCTTGAGGTGTAGAAATTGAATAATAGCTCAAAGTAACCTTGGATGTTATCTTGTCCAACTTCTTACCATCATCACATAAGTAAGTAGCCAAAGTGTTGGGTATCATTTTGCCTAAAGTTGTAAAATCTTTAGAAGAGTTGTAAAACCCACATATCCTGATCTTTCAGTCTAATATGCTTTCTTAAATATTGTGTTATATAAAATCCCAAGCACGTGTCAGTAATCCATATTACATGTAATTTTTCCTTTATGTCCTTATAAGAAGATCAGTAGGTCTAAAATGGATCAATATACATCGACTTTATTTCTCTTCATAGATTCTTAATGACATATAGATAAATGACTTACTACATTTAATGATGCTCACATGAAGTTTTTCCTAGGTGAGGGTCATCAGCTTGTCTGAGAGCATTATTCCTTCTCCTAAGCATGCAAGGTAGAAAATCATATATTATCATAGATCCCTTATATTTAAGAATATTCTATTAAATAGTAATAATCTGAGAATGGACTCTAGTCATTTTTTATATGTAGAAGTTTTACAATTCAGACTGTTGGATTTCCACGATTGAGAATCATTGTTTCAATCTAATGTTTCTCCCCTGAAGTTCCTGACATCAGGCAGTGTGAAGAGACATGCAGACAAATTCTTATGGAGGATGGGCTTATTTCATTCTCCATACAAACCTTTCAGCAGCTACGTACTCTGTGACTCCATCTCCTATACCCTATTCCTCTTATATTACTTAGTTTTTTTTACCTTTTACCCTATCAAGTTTACCATACTATTTTATCTTCTACTAGTCTGCTCTAGGTCCTTTTCACTTCCATAATAATATTAGAATCCACTTGCTTGGTAGTTGCCACAAAGTCTGCTGGGACTTTGGAATAGAATTGGATATATGACTCAACTAAGGAGAACTGACTTTCTAAAACATTTTTCAGTATCCTTGAACATAGTATAGCTCTCCAACTATTTCAGTCATTGAAAATATCACTTAGCAATTTTTTAAAAATTTTAAATTATTTGTGGCTAATATATATACTTATCTTTGTGGCATTGGCTTTGTATCCTGCAGCCTGACTACATTCGCTTTTTGAAGGCATGATTTTCATTCACCACTTTCCTACTATTTCCTTTGTCATCTGCCTTTTATTCTTACCAGTCTATGGAAATTACTTTTTAGAAGTGACCTTCTTTTAGGTCTATTCAGTCAACTTACATGATCTCTATTTTGAATTTGCTTCTTTCACTTCCCTATAATATATGGATAAAAATTTTCCCTCATAAAAGAACACGCACACACACACACAGAGAGAGAGAGAGAGAGAGAGAGGGAACTTTGTTTGCACAACAGTGGACTAACCTGGATGTTTAACAGTGACTATTTATTCCCACCATGCTTCTTTGGTTCTTTTAAATTGCCCACCTTCTATATGGAATTGCCATTCCATGTTCTTTCCAAAGTTGTCTTGGCTTGTTCTAAACTGAAATTTAATTTTTTCCCCGCTCCTTTGGCTTCAAAAACTAGCTACTGCAGGGAAAGTCCAAGATTCCTATCTTAGCATTGCTATTTCTTCACAAATACATGTCACAATTACAAATACATAGGATAGATCTATTTGCACCTTAATAGTCAAAACTGAACATGATTGTTTTAATTCCGTGGACAAAATTTCTTAGTTTACATAAGTTTTTTTATCTGCTTATCAGACTCTCAGCCTCCAAGTCTGCTCCATCCTTTCATCCATTCTTAACTTACAGTAATTCACTCCTATTCATTTCTACCCCTTTCTCTTTATAATTCTTTCATTTGGACTGCTATTGTTCCTAATTCAGCAACTCATTAGCAATATAAATTATTTATCACACATATTTTAACAATTGCCAAAATATTGAGGAAAAATTTCAGTCTTAACCATTTTCATTTTGTGCATTCTTCCCATCCTTTCAGATTGCCATACTTACATTTTTAATTGCCGTCATGTTATACTATTCTATTTTTGTACATTTTTAATATCACTACATAGCTGACATGAATATAACCTTCATAAGTACATAAGAGCCCATCAATATTTTTATTGTATTTTTTTTATATTTTTTGGTTAGATATCTAGGATATTTCTAATATTTTTTTCTATCACAAATAATACTTAAGCAACTCTTTGCATAAATGATCCTTAAACTTAGCAATTTTTCTAAATGACTAAAATATATATGAAAAATTTCATGTGACTTTAAAAATATTTAATTTCTTTCAAAAATGTGTTTTATTAACTTATTCACTGATTATGTACAAGGGCTACCTATGTATTTTAACTTAACCATCATTATTTAAAATTTTGGCTTTTTAAAAGAGAGAAGATGGTGTTACATTCTGAATATGCCTCTGTTTAATAACCAACAAGGTTGAACATTTTTTCCAATGTTTTGTTGGCTACTTGAACTTCCTACTGTGATCTAATGACTTTTGCCTAGGTTATTTCAGTAGCCTAACTGGCCTTGTTCATCCATGAGTCTCTTGCTGTCATAAAACCCAGGAAATCATGACACTGCATAAATAAAACAAGGAAAAGTTTTAACGTCTGACTTTTCACTAACAGAGAAGGCTGAACGTATTCCAGACTTTCCATATTTCACATTCAAGTTTTAACCAGGCTTCTAACCTTTTATCATATTACATCTAGGTATACCAATTATCAGCCATCCTGACATGCTCTTAGTCCTGAGGCCCTTTATTTTTCTCTTCCATGTCATTACTCACTTTCTTCTCTTCACTTGAAGCCTCCCTGTTCAAATCTTACTAATCGAGAAACCAACAAACACTGCCTATTCTGTGAAGTTTAGGTACTGATCATCCCCCTTAGAATTCATCTCTTTTCATATTTCTGTTATCATTATTTAAATTCTAGTATTGGTGCTTACACCATTCTTCCCATAGAATAAATTTTGATGTACAAATCTGAATTTTCCATTTCATTTTAAGTTCATGGAAGTAAAGGTTGTCCTTAAGCAAGCCTCGATTCTTCATAGTATCCGAAACAATGGATAATACAACAAAATTTAGTAAATATTTGTTGAATTATTTCAATTCAATGAATTTCAGGCTGTTTTGAAACTTACAGAGGGTGAAAATTCTTGGGTGCTGTAAATGAGCAGAGATGAATCTCACATAACCTTACACTTGGGGAAAGTTACAGTATCTTTGTTGCCATTCATGTAAGAAAGAATCCTTTAAGAGAATAAGAGCATAGACGGGACACATTTTTAGAATGGTTACATGTGTAAATAAGCTTTTGTCTTTTTTAAGTGTTTTTAAAAAATAAAGTATAGTTGGTTTACGATGTTGTGCCATTACTCCTGTGTAGGAAAAGGACCAGTCATACATATATATGTACATTACTTTTCTCATGTTATGTTCCATCATGGATTTCAATCCCAGGAGATTGGATACAGTTCCCTGTGCTCTTTGTCTTCTTGACAGTACATTCAAACAGAAGGCTTGAGCTCTTGTTCTTCCTCAAAAACCTTCACACCCCACACCCCTAATCACCCCCCCACTATTTTTTCAAGTTATTCACTTTACTTGCTAGAATGATATTTTAAAGATTGGTTTAAATTGATTGAGGTGGTCATGGCATTCAATAAACTACTATTATATGAAATGCTATAAATCTGTCTTTTCACTGGCTTTTGATAGTAAGTTTTTTTTTTTTTTATTGTCAGGTGATTAGAGACTGAGTTACAGGAGAAGGCGACCTTGACTGAGTCTAAAGTACTGTGCTTCTTGACACAATGAGTTAAAGCAGTAGTATTGGTATTAACATAATTACATTGTTAAATGCATCAAAGGTGAGGTATTAAAGCAAATTAAACAAGTGATGTTCTTATTTCATAAACCGCATTTAATCTCATGCTTCACTGTTTTTATGATAGAGCAATAGAGAAAATTAGGCATGAATGGAAGTGTAACTGATACCTGCAGAAACAGATGCTTAGAATTTGAACTTAGAGGAAGGAACTCCAAAATTCAAACGGAATCAACAGGGGAGATGGCATTCTTGGAGATTCGAAAGTATAACCTGAGATTAGTCTATTTTAGGACTATTCGCATTGAGAGAATGACATTATATGGGTGACGTCTAGAGAAGAGTCCTGACTTTGAGCCCCAGCTCCATCAATGACTCACTGTGTGACCTGGAACAAATTAAATAACCTCTCTGCACTCCAGCTTTCTTATTTATAAAATGGAAATAATTATGTGTGCTATAAATTATCATAAAGATCAAATTAGAAAAGGAACATGATTATCTTTCTAATGTAAATTAACCAATTTTAATAAGGTCATATTGATATCATATTGTAGGAACTTTATCATCCTACCATATTTGAACTTGATTAATTCATTTACTCAGAAAATATTAAGTAAATGCAGGCACTGTGTTTTTTAGTTATGCAATAGTGATTAGAGCAGATCTAATCCCTGCTTTTAAGATACTTATGACCTACTAAGGGTCATTGGTGAACAAGCAAATACTGAAAATAAGAGCTCTTCTTAACAGCCTCCATTTAACCCACTTGCCAGAATAGCTAATGTTTTCCATTTCCACTGCAAAACACAGTTACTATCATCTATTGTACACTGAGTGACTGGCTAGTAATAAAAGCTAATATTTATAGACAGCATTTAACACTTGCTAAGATCTGTTTTTAGTGTTTTATGTGAACTAACTCTAATCTTCACAACAATATCCCAGTTAGATAATATTATCGTTCCCATTTTGTAGATGAGAAAACTGAGTCACAGAGTGGTTAAGTGATTTGTTCATGGTTAACACTAACTAGTAGCTAATAAATTAGGATTCAAACATAGGTAATCTGGCTCCACAGTCCATTGTCTTAATCACTGTGTAACAACACAACTGATTTGAAGGCTTATTGAAAAGTCAGCTGTATTTTTTCCCAAGCATATTTATACCAGTTGTCCTAGTTTTTGTTATGTAATTTAATTATTATGTAAAACAATAAACTAGGAATGGAAAAATACAATATGATTTTGTATGCTTGTAAACTAAAATGAATACATTGCTAAGAATTAAGGAGAATTACCTTAAAAAAACCTGTCAAATCAGATATGGGTAAAAACTAAGAGTAGAGGGGCATTATAAAAGCATAGACATGGAGTTCCCGTCGTGGCGCAGTGGTTAACGAATCCGACTAGGAACCATGAGGTTGCGGGTTCGATCCCTGCCCTTGCTCAGTGGGTTAACGATCCGGTGTTGCCGTGAGCTGTGGTGTAGGTTGCAGACGCGGCTCGGATCCTGCGTTGCTGTGGCTCTGTCGTAGGCTGGTGGCTACAGCTCCGATTGGACTCCTAGCCTGGGAACCTCCATATGCCACGGGAGTGGCCCAAGAAATGGCAAAAAAAAAAAAGACAAAAAAAAAAGCTATTTATAAAAGCATAGACATTTACTGAAGTGGGCTCCATGTGCTGTTATGTTCTCATACTGAATAATACATGAAAAATGGATGTTACAAAAATATGTATTTCCAATAATTAAAACATTACTAAAATATAAAGCTTTGGCTCTATATCAAATGGTTGTCAAATGAGTGAATATTTATTATATTTTAAGTTAAAATACCTATGTTTAAAGCATATAAATACATATACAAAAAATTTTTGTAGTATATGATTTAGCCAAACTTTTTTTTTTTTTTTTTTTTTTTTGCTTAACGTACTAATTGTGCTTCAAGAAAGGAATATTTCCAAATATCTATTTATCCAAATCCATAAGAAATGCTATTGCTCCAGGAGGGTTGGTCACAGTCTGTTCTGTAGAGGACAGTTCATGGATCCTAGTGTGGTCCACAGAAGATAGGTAGTGAATCCCCATCATTGCTTACAGAGTGGATTTATTTATTATTTGTTCATGTGATCAACACAGTTCTTCTTTTCAGGGCATCATTTTGTAGTATAAAAAGAATCTTGGATTCTAGTCAGAAAGAGTCTATGTCTATGTCTCTATGTCCTTGGCAATTAACCTAAGCTCTTTCAGCCTAGTTTCTTTATTTGAAGTTGGCAGCTTAAGTATTGTTGTTAGATCTAACATAGTCAGCCCTCAATGAATATTAGTTAAGTGGACTTGGAAAGAGTTCAGGAATTGCAAAGTATTAAATTGCATGTTTTCATAGTACAGTGTTCATTCAGTTACTATAACACTTATTGCCTTGTATAATTACTTATAAATCTGTAAGCTCCATGAGTCTGGATTTTGGCTTGTTAATTTTTGTAATAACATCTGCACCTAGCCAAGTATTTGGGTCCTTGAGTACTCATTGATATTTTTATGTTAACTGGCTAGAAATCTCCTACATCTAATCAGACATTTTGATGATAAGGTGATATATCGAATATAAAATATTTATATACTTCCAGATTTAGATGTTACAGAAGCATTTTTCTTCTCCTCATTCCCTCAAAGTCCACTGGAAATATCAGAAGCAAAGAGAGAGAAAAATACCATCTCCTAGGAAGCAAGCAAATTTCTACAACTTCAATGACAAGTTATAAAGTCATATATTAAACACTGTAGCCTCTGCTTGGATAATTAAGCCTACTGAGAGATGACACTTTCTGCCTCAGACCTCAGCAATTTGTGCTATTCCCCGAAAGGCATATCTGAAAGTCTTTGATTAGAAAGAGCTTGGTTTCTGGTAGAAAATGGAGAAGACCCCTGAAGAGACCCCAACTTGCCACTTTACAATGGTAGGGGTGGGAACCTTGCAGAGGAATACCAACCAGGTCATTCTTTTCTCTACCACTTGGTCTCTGAGTCCAGGAAGCTTGCCAGAGGAGAAGGTGGAGGAAGTCAGTGGCATACTGCTAGAGGGAAGCTTCTGTGATCCATGTAGACTCCTTATCTGAAAAAACCTGAGAGGAACATGTATCTTTTTGAATTATGGTTTTCTCTGGATATGGGCAGAAGATTTAAATAGACTTTCTCCAAAGAAGATATACAGATGTCCAAAAACACATGAAAAGATGCTCAACATCACCAATTATTAGAGAAATGCAAATCAAAAATACCATGAGGTACCACCTTATATTAGCCAGAATGGCCATCATCAAAAAGTCTATAAACAGCAAATACTGGAGAGAATACAGAGAAAAGGGACCCCTCTTACACTGCTGGTGAGAATATAAATTGGTGCAAACACTATGGAAAACAGGATGGAGCTTCCTCAAAAAAACTGAAAATAGAACTACCATATTACTTGGAATGATTGGCCAATGGGACCTGCTGTATAGTACAGAAAACTCCACCCAATATTCTATGATAATCTATGTGGGAAAAGAGTCTGAAAGAGAATGGATGTGTCTATATGTATAACTGAATCACTTTGCCATATAGCAGAAATTATCACAACATCGTAAATCAACTATACTTCAATAAAACTTTAAAGAGTGAAGGAAAAAAAAAAAAACAAAAAAAAACAAAACCTTGGGGGGAGAAGTGCTTTCAGTGTTAAGGAAACAAAAGATTTGGAAAGAAGGTTTTTGAGTCATAAGCTGAAAGAGTGGCTGCCAACTTCCCCAGCTAATTTCCAGCCATTCTATCCTCTCTACCCTTTCCCCTTCCCATTGTGCTCCTTGGTTATTTTCCAGCCTCATTCAGAGTTGAGGAGTGATGAGAAAGGGGCCAGTAGATCAATCCATGCATTAAGACTGCATGGATTTTATCTTTTATATGAAGAGAGGAGAACAAGCAAAACAGCTATGAAAAGCATGTATCATAAGAGGTATATTTCCTAAAAAAAAATTAGGGAGAGACAGAAGAGTTCAGAAAAGATAACACATGACCATATAAGGAGGTGAAGATAGAGCTAACAGAGTTCAGGGGAAAAAAATGAAATTTGAAATAAAATAAAGACATAAGCTAGATACAATAGAAATAGAATAAACTTGACTGCAAAGTCAGAGGCAAGAAACTAGCTATGAAAAACTCTGACAAAATGAAACGTGTATAAATAATATAAAATTTTTACAAAGATGAAAGACGTGAGAGAAAATGAAAAGAGAGCCATCGTATGTATAATTGGTGATTCTGAGAAAAGAAAAAAATTTAAAATACAAAAAAAAGAAAACTATTACAAATATTTGATTCCTTAAACTGAAAGATCATACTATGTTCTAGGAAATTTATATAGGGAAATGCATCCCAAGATTTATGTTGATACTGTTTCCTGAACTCCATAAATAAAGTCTCAATCATGTGAACATTTAAGGAGAAAAAGCAAAATACACACCAGGGAGAAAACAGGTTGGCCTCCAATTTCCAGATAATGTCAGAAGCCAGAGAAGCAATTTCTACATAGTTCTGAAGGATGGAAAGTGTGACCCAAGTTTTATTTTCAGCTGAATATAATGTCAACAGAGTGACATTCTGAAGCAGGAAAGAACCTAGATAATATGCAGCCCTTCCTTAAACACACACACACACACACACACACACACGAATGGAGAAACTGATTATTAAATAGTTGGTAAGCATCAAATCTATTTAGTTATGGATTTAAAAAATTTAGGAAGTATAGCCATAGAAAAGAATACTCTAAATGTGATAATGTAAATATAGTAATGATGAGGGTTTAAAAAGGCAGTATTGGAAGAAGTATCAGTGAATTAATTTCCTTTTATCCATAGTATGGGGTTAGTGGCTACTACCTAATGTTGACATATGTAATTAAAGAGAACCTAACCTCCTAAAGTCTTTCAATTTTTTTTCTCAATGTTGCAGTGCTCTTTTAGAAAAGACAACATAATCATTTGGGTTTAAGAAGCATTTACCTGAATTTCAATAATCCCTCCTATTTTTAGTTTAATGTTTTTTAGTTAAATGCATGGAAAAGAAAATAGAGTATTTAAATATTAAAACATATATGATTTTATTCTGTTTTTAAGAATTAAAACTCAGATATGTATACATAAGTTCCCTGATCCATCTTTCTATTTTAATGAATATTTAGAAAATTTTTGAATAGTGTTTACTTTGTGTTGGTGGTATCTATTTCTTTTCTGATAAATGGGCTTTGGATCACCTACAATGAAACTCTCTGTGAACTTTACTAATTCAAGTTTTTATAAAGGATATATATATATATATATATATATATATATATACACACACACATACACCGTCTCAATAAAATGTCATAATTTTTTTAAATTTACAGTATTACCACCATCTCAGCTTAGAAATTTTTTCCTGTTATCTATTATAGTAAGTCTCTGACAAATTTCAAGTATTTGCCAGAATTATAAATTTTGGAATTGAAGTCTAAAATCAAAAGGATTATAGGAACAGAGAATTTTCCTTAATATTTTAATCTAAAAACCAATTTTCTCTAAAAGAATATATTTCAAGAAAGCATATATTATAAGGGGACACCATTTGGGGGTCCTAGATAAAGGTATTTTCCAATTTACATATTATATAACCCCACAAGTTACACAGTTAGAAACCATGAAGTAGCTTATTACAGCTAAAAATAGAAGTTTAGCTTCTTTTCAACAAAACAGCATAGCATCAATTATGATTTTTGTGTAAACCTATTACCATTCCTGCATCAACTTTATGATATATATATATATATATATATATATATATATATACACACACACACACACACACACATAACCAGTGTGGTTATAAATTTAAGAAAATGACTAGTATATCCGTGAAGCACTGAGATATGCACGGTGGAGAATGTTAGGCAAATAAATTCCTTTTCTAGTTAAATGTGTGGTTCACAGTAGTTATTGACTTTTGCCTCTCACCCAAATACAAATTGATCATCTTGATTCTTTGCTTTGAAAGGAAAAGAGTGCTTTTTTGCCTGGCTCCTTTTCTCTGTCCTTAATCCCTTATTTTTAAAGATGGAGCTGTTGGAGTTGTGCAATGTAGCCTCCCTGGGGAGGCCACCTTAGCAGGTTCTTAAACTCTGCTAAATTAACTGTGGCTGTGGCTGCCCTTTCACACCCATCATAGCACACTTGGAAGGCAAGGAGTCACTGCACATCCTAGGAAGGGGAGCCTGTATCCTAGCTGCTTTTATAAGTAAAGACTTTAGAATCCATGCAGAGCAGCAGTGCATATTCAGAAAGAACTATCTAAGGATATCCTATTAGTCACTCTCAACCTCTACACAGGAAAAACTTTTCTGTGTTATATACATAGCTGTAACCCTGAGTCATTTCCTTACCTATGACAGTAGAACTTTCCTCAAAACCCCTATTTTTCAAAGCTAACATACTATGTTAATACCTTTAATAATTGTGTATTAAGAAAAGGAAATAATTTTTACCTGTGACCATTGACTAGTGTAATTAACTGTGCCTGTAGGAATTAATATATAGTATGGTGTTCTCTGAGGTCATGGAACGGTTCAGGATAAAGTGCCCTAATGTGATTTTTTTTTGCACAGCAAGTGAATAGCCTTTGAAATGGTGCTGCATGTCTAAGAATGCTGCCTCCTTAAATAGTCTCCTTTGCTTATTTGGAATCATAACAGTGATTATTTAAAGACATTAGAATTTTTAAAAAAACTTTTAATAAAGGAAAATATATCTGAATTAAAGGCTTTAAAAATTGCTCATTGAAATAAACAGAGCAAATGTTACATATATAAAACTTTAATTTTGAATGTTAAAGAAATTTATAAAACTAGGGAGGTGACCCAATGCAGTATTAAGGACATTGGCTACAGGAGACAGATCTGAATTTTAGTATTCTCAACTTATTATTTGACTTTTACCTTTTCACCTAACATCTCTGAGCTTTAATTTCATCTAGAAAATGAGGGTTATGCCTTTCCTATCTAATTTACAATTGTTATAAAATAATGATATATAATGACAGTATCAATGAATACTACTTAATGGCTATTACATTACATACGAACTTGCAACCCCTTGCTTAGAAAAATCAATGGGAAAGTGTTGATTGCTTATTTTCATGGTGAAATAATAAGATTGAAAATGGCATGTCCTTGCTGCTAATTAATAATTTCTTTATATTCATGAGGCTATAAGATTTCTCTAATCTGTACAATATATTATAATAAGCTCCAGTTACTTTTTCTGGGACCACTTTGAATAGTTTAACAAATGTTTGCCAATCCTCTACAACCAGCAATTTTGATATATATCTAAGACCAATGTGAAGATGGAAAATCAGTCTAAGACTTAAGTGATTATATTTGTACAAGAGGAGGACAATAAATAAAAAGCAGATACATGATGGATAGGGCTCTTTAGGGATACTGGGTATAAAGCGCCACGATTTTTGTCTTCCTAGGAGACAAGCTTGATGCATGTTGTGCTGTATGCCCTTCTAGCAAGTAGATTTTATATTTTCTAAGATGACAAACCGAGAAAATGCTTTTGGAAATAAAACTTTGGAGAAAATAAATGCTGTGAAATACTGAAGGTTTTTGTCATTCTAAAATGATAAAGATGAGTATTTACAATTTCCTTCCAGTTGTGAACTATGACAATTTGTCCTGTATCCCAGAATTTTTAAATGGAAAATCAGCATGAAGGCAAAAGGAGAGAAGAGATTTTAGGGAGGGTGGACCCTCAGGTGAGGATATTAGCAATCCATAGTGAGGTGGTAATGTTTCTACACTCTGGGTTTCTGTTCCCCACCTGTAAAATAAGTGGGTTTGACCAGATAATCCCTGTGAACTCTGAAATTCTGTGACCTTGTGATATCCCTCATACTTTGTGACACAGGAAGCGCATCATTCACAGGAGGATTTTCTCAAACTTTTTGGAGACAGTGCAGGACACTGGGAAGTGTATAGTAATGTAGATTTAGAGTCAGAGAGAGTTGTGCTTCAATCATATTGATTAGTCTTTTGGTTTTTCACAAGGTACTCTAACTTCTTTAAGCTTCTGTTTCCTCATATATCAAATATAGAGAGTAATTCCTATATAATAGAGTGCTTAAAGTGATAGAGGAGATAATATGTTTGTCAAAACCAGGTATGAGTACTCCTGGGGATCCATAGCGTGTTTCAAGGACAAGTGTTTAAGAGCCCTAGTTCGAATTCCAGGACTAGTACTTGCTACCTGTAAGCCCTTGGAAAGTTACTTCTTCAAGTTGTGTTCAGCTTCCTCTGCTGTATGTGTGGGCGATAATAGAACTACTAATTAGCATTGTTATAGAGATTAGATGAATTCATATATGTAAAGTGCTTAGGAAAGTGCCTGGCAAGTATAAGCACTCTACATATTTGCTTTTATCATTATCATTAGAAAAAGCCCAGATTAAATGCAATACATCATCCTTAAATTTTAATCCTACTAAAACACTTGGGGAAAATGCTATTTTGTATTAGAACCAACATGTATACATGATAGACTAGAATGAAAAGTTTCCACAAATATTGACAATAATGCCTGATGCAGCAGTGTAAATTACTTTCTGGTACTCTGAATACACTGTACAGCTTAATTCTAATATTAGTATTACCAGTAGTGTGTTCCTCTTTTTATGTAACATTCCTAATAGTCTATTATTAAGAACAGAGTAACCTAACTCTACAGTGTAAGGAGTAAGAAAAATCACTGAAAAAGCATTTCACAATCAAAACATAAACCTAATCTCCCATTCTCTTCTTCACTCTACACCTAGGCTTTATTCCACAGATTTCATTCTTTTTTATTATTTTATTTTATTTTTTTTTGTCTTTTTGCCATTTCTTGGGCCACTCCCGCGGCATATGGAGGTTCCCAGGCTAGTGGTCTAATCGGAGTTGTGGCTGCCAGCCTACACCAGAGCCACAGCAACGCAGGATCCGAGCTGCGTCTGTGACCTACACCCAACTCACTGCAACTCCAGATCCTTAACCCACTGAGCAAAGGCAGGGATCGAACCCGCAACTTCATGGTTCCTAGTTGGATTTGTTAACCACTGTGCCACGACGGGAACTCCTTATTCTTTTTTTAAATATAATTTTGGGTACATGAAATGCTAGGTTGGCATCTCTGATGAGCAGAGGCTTAATTTCAGCTTAACAATTTGAGATTTTATAGATTTTTATATTATAAACTCCTATTATAGTTGTTCAAGATTCATATTTTCTTGAAAATATTAATTCATTCATAGGTCCAGAAAGCAATAAATAACATCAGCTATAAAGAGATATAATTCAATCAATATTTATTTAGCTTATAAAAATGTGTCAAACCAGCTAAGGGCTAGACATACAAAAACGGATAAGCTCTAATTCTTTCTGCTAAGGAGTTCTCAGCATTTGGGGTATGGCAAAAACTGTTGTTTGGCTCAATTAATAGCTCTTCCTAAGTCTCTTGTCTCTTGCATGCTTGTACTATAGAGCTCAAAAATTCCTAGCAGGTATTGAGATATGAGTAGAAATTTGCTGGAGGTGATATTGATAATAGGGGTACTAGGGATATTTCTGCTTTCCTATTAAAAGAGGTAGGTTGGGGTTAATGTGTTCTTTCACTTCTTGCCTTGAGCCTCAGTCTAAAGTGCCTGCAGGGCAATAGCCATCTTGGAACTATGAGGCGATAAGACAAATATAATTGGAGAGATTATTAGGCTTCAGCTCACTTCCTCAGCAGTTCAACACCAGATGCCACTATGTCCTGACTATTTTCTTGTAAGACAATCAATACTTTTTAAAAAATTTTTTAAATATTTTTAGGTTTTCTAATTAATATGAGAGGAGACCTACTTTCCTACTCTTAATTATGAGACAACATATAGTAGCTGTCACTATAATAACTTTTCTAAAAAACAACACTTAAAATTTGTATTATACTTAATTTACAATGTTCTGTCAATTTCTGCTGTAGAGCCCAGTGACCCAGCTATGCATACATATATTCTTTTTCTCGTATTATCTTCTATTATGTTCTATCACAAGGACTTGGATATAGTTCCTTGTGCTCTACAGTAGGACCTTGTTGTTTATCCATTCTAAATGTAATAGTTTGCATCTACTAACCCTAAACTCCCAGTCCATCCCACTCTCTCCCCCTCCCCTTTGGCAACCACAGGTCTGTTCTCTTATGTAAAGAACAGTTATAAATGGCATATGCAATCTTCTGCTGTTGGATGCACATGTGTACCTGCATTGTATATGTGTGTTTATTTTCCTTGTAATTCATTAGTCCTGAGAGTGAATAAATAGTTCCCAAAGGCAAGGGTCACAGTCTTACAAGGTATCAAAAATTCCCCGACTTAGAGGGAAGAGACATGTGGTAAGAAATGGCAGAGCACAGAGGATTTTTAGGGCAGTGAAACTACTCTGTATGATACCGTAATGATGGATACATGCTATTATACATTTGTCCAAACTGATAGACTTCATAACACCAAGAATAAACCACTTTATGTATGATATGATATGCCAGTGTAGGCTTATCACTTGTAACAAATTCACCTGTTGGGTGCCATTGATAATGAGGAAGATTTTACAGGTGTGGGGACAGGGAGCATGGTAGTTGACCTTTATCCTCAGTTTTGTTTTCTGTGAATTCAGCTACCTGTGATCAAATGAGGTCTGGAAATACTAAATGGAAAATTACAGAAATAAATAACCCATTTTGAGTAGTGTGATGAGATCTCACGCCATCCTACTCTGTCCCATCCAATACACAAATCATCCCTTTGCCTAGCATGTCCCTACCCTTTAGTCACTCAGTAGTCCTCTGGCCCTATGGGTTATCAGATCAAATGTTACAGCATCACTGTACTTGTGTTCAAGTCGCCTTTATTTTACTTATAACAATGGCCCCAAAGCACAAGAGTAGTGATGCTGGCAATTTTGTTTTGCCAAAGAAGAACTGTATAGTGCTTCCTTTAAGTGGAAAAGTGAAAGTTCTCTACTTAAGAAAGAAAAAAGTCAAAAATTTTATGTAGAGGTTGCTTACACCTGTGGTAAAAACAAATGTTCTATCAGTGGTAAAATTGTGAAGAAGGAAAAATAAATTTGTACTGGTTTTGCTGTCATACCTCAATCAGCAAAAGTTACAGCCACAGTGCATGATAAGTTCTTAGTGAAAATGGAAAAGATAGTGTTTATAATTAGATATTTTGAGAGACCACATTCACATAACTTTTATTACAGTATATTGTTATAATTATTCCATTTTATTATTAGTTGTTAATATCTTACTCTGAGTAATTTATAAATTAAACTTATAGATATGTATGCACCAGAAAAAAACATAGAATGTATGCTGTTTGGTACTATCCACAGTTTCAGGCATTCACTGGGTGTCTTATAACTTATCCCCCATGAATAAGAGGGACTTCTGTATATGGAGAGTTTCTGTAGTTTCCTCACAATTTTGCTGTGAACCTAAAACTTCTCTGAAAGTCGTAATTTATAAAAATGCCTAAAAAATTATCATGTGAATACAAACCCAAAAAAAAGAGAAAAGAAAAAAACTGAATAACCACAATGTAAGCAAAGCCTTGCAAAATGCTTCTTAGGTAAGGAGGTTTTGTCTCTCATGTTGTTCTTTTGAATCCTGAGCCCATCACTTGTGAGTATGCTTGGGCTAGCATATTGGAGGATGAGAGACTTTGTGGAGCAGAGGTGTGCTGTCCTGGCTGAGGATACTTACAACAGCCAGACAGAGGTGTGGGGCTGTCCTAGGCTGCAGCAAAGCTGTCAAATGACCTCAGAGATCTGCCAAGCCTGACCCTCTGGAGTCCCAGACAGAAGTAAGTTCAAACCCTGGTTCTGCCACCTCCTGCCTATGACTATGACTTCATTTCTTTCTCTGTATGTTGTGTGTGTGTGTGTGTGTGTGTGTGTGTGTGTGTGTGTGTGTGTGGATATATATATATGTATATCAAGATGATTGCAAAATTGTATTTAAAGTACCTGGCACTATATTGTTCAATAGGTAGAAGCTAATTATTGTAATAATAGTATAATGAAAGATGTTGAATAATTTATGAATAAATGATCAATCAATAAATAAACAAAAACATTTCTTTTGCTTTGACTTGGTATACTTAGAGATTACATTTGGGGAACATACTCTGCCTTTTTTCTGACCCGTCAATATATTCTCCCACTCCCCTCACTCCCTTATTCATTCCTTCCTTCAACAATAATACTTGGTAGCCACTAGCTATAGAAAATTCCATCTCACATGGGACCTATGGCCTATAATAAGAAATACAATGGAGAAGGAAGTAAGTTCAAATTGAAAATGCAGTGAGGGAAATGAACTAGGGGCTGAGATGGAGAATATCTTCTAGGGAAGTGATAAAGCTGGAGAGGCCATTTTAGATCAAATACTTTTTCTCCTTCAATTATGCCATATCTGCATTGATTAGGAGACATGGGGAAACTAGTAAGGAGAAGAGTTTTGATAGTATGTCATCATTTTCCATTGAACACAGTCATTGTCTGGCTTTGAGAATCATCTTCTTAAGTAGAATGCAAAAGCAAACAGTAAAATGTCAAGAAATCACTTTTAATATACTATTCAGAAAAAATTAGCATTTCTCTCTACTAGGAAGAAAAATCAATAAGATAAAAAGGACATTGATGAGTTTGTGGGGAAAATACCAAAACTCTATATGCACTATTTTTTATAACTATTTGTGTTTTATGATTATTTTTATAAAACTACCTTGAGGTTTTAGCTAGTAAGAGTAACAAATGCAAGTCTGTTAATTTTTTATGTTTCTTTGGAGTGATACAGCCTAAAAACAGAATCTGTCCCCCAAATATTGCATTTTATTAGAATTATTTCCCCTTGGGGTGAAGATACAAAGGTATTTCCCCTTTGATATTATAAGACTGAACAAAATTATATTGATATTTATGCAAAGAATCAGAAACAAACTGCAGAGTTTCCCAAAACCAGCAAATATTTTATAAAGAAAAGAGGTTGCAAATAATTGACATGATGTAGGCTTAAAAGTGTTTTATCAGTAAGTATACTAGTCTTTCAAAGCATTATTTGGTTAGACTAAGGACTTCAACCACCTGCCAGTGCAGACAATGGCTTACAAACTAAGGTTCATTCCACAGCCTTCTATGAGAATGGATTGAGGTTGTGGGCGATAGTACTGATTTCCACCAAAAACAAAAACAAAAAATGCCTCCAGATATTTTGTATTTCAAAAGTTCTGTGATCAGGGTTGCTGAGGGCATAAACATATGGGAATAAAAAGCTGTTAGACACTGTGCAGGCGCTCTGTCCTCATATGTGCTACTATTTTAACAGAGAAGCAGGATGTATCAGAAATGTCCTAGCAAAGCATGTTTTGACATAGTTTCCAACTTCAGTTTTAGCACTCCTGAGCTCCCTCACATTTTCTCATTCTCATAGTCACCATTGTATCTTTTGATTCACATGAATATAAATAGATGACGTGCCTCCTCTCCAAGTTTCTACTTTGGTTAAAGATGGGAAGAAATCTTGCCCATGGTGGTTGTAGAAATAGCAGACTCAAATTGCTAGTTTCCTAAGATAAGTGGTTGTTCAAAGCAAAAGTCTTCCTCTGATATCTTTTTGTAGAAATCAAAATTCAAGGCTTCCTCTTTAACTCAGTGACCTCATCAATCAAGTATTGATCATTAGCTAAATAAATGGTTGGGGCACAGCCATGTCTCCACAGCCAGAATTTGGCAGGTGGCTGTTTCCTCTTTTTTTTTTTTTTTTTGGCATCAGAAGTAGATGACTAAATCCATTTCTGTTAGTCAGTTGAGAGAAATGGTTTGATTAAATGTGTCTACATACATTACCTTTACTCAGTATATGTAACTGTTGCCTCAGAGTATTAGCTCTTTGAGCATAAAATTCCAAAACCAGTAGAGTACTCATTCATGCAATAACAGACACATGCAAGGTGTAATATCTCAACTTTAATTCCTGAAATTTTCTTGTATTCTGTACTTTGGCAGATGCATTGTAAATGTATGTTAAAATCAACTGTCCTTGGATAGAGGTAACACATGTATCTATTGTAAAAAATTAACTTTTCAGTGTGTGTTGATTTTTCCAGTTAACTAGCCAGCATCTAAATAGTCTCTGAAGGGCTAGGACCTCAGCAGTTAGATTCCATATAAGGGCATGCACTTGCCTAATATTGCCCCTGGTTATCAGGTTTGTTAATAGAGTTTATTTGAAAAAAAAATGTGATAGGCTCCATAGTTAAATACATTTTGAATTTTCATTGGTTAAATATAGATAAAATATTATTGCATGACTTCTAAGAACCTGTGATATGCTAATAGATTTAGAGAATCCTCAAATTGGGAATTATAGTACACAAAGCCTTCCCCAAAATATAAGATCTTGCAACCTCTCCAACTCTCTTTGATATTTTTGATAAATATCTTGCAAGACTGGTGTTTTCTGGCACATTCTTTGGGAAATACTGTTACGGGGCTTTGAGACTTCATATGGCATTTGAGGCTCTCTTTATGCCAGGAGTGGTTAAAAATTATTCAATATAAATTTCAGAAAAGACACCAAAGAAAGGAAGGGGTTAGTAAAAATGTACAGGAAAACACAAACATTAATTTTCTTTATTTCTCAGTTTTATCTCAACTTAGTCATAGGACAGGCATTGTGGTTGAATAATTGGGGCAGCATGTTTCTACAAGCATCCCAGTGTGAAATGAAGTCACTGTGGCAAAATGCACAGAATATTTGAATGGAGAGGGATACTGTAATTATGGTTTCATTGTTTAAGTACTGCATCTAAAAAGCTGATTTGTATTAGTGGCCTTTGGACAGAACCATGGCATTATAAACAGTATCATAATTATCATGTAAGCATGCTGCATCTGATGATTGTATTTTATTCAGTAGCCAGAAGTCTCATTAACGGTTTATTTTAAAGAAACTTGAGCCTTGTAATAATAATTATATTAACTTTTTATTCTCTTTTATTCCTGCTCTACTTATTTAAAAATGCTTTTTTATATAAAGATATTTGTAACCAAATGAATGCTAAATAAAAAATATGTATATGTATATGTTTTACCCAGTGGTTACGCATGGAATATGGTCAAGGACTGGAATTTCAAAAATATTTTTCTGCAATAACTTAGTACCATGTTAGCCTATTTTTTGGAAACAACAAATGAGTAGGTATCCTGAGATAAGTGGCTCAGCACTGAGCTGGCCATTAGAGCCATTAAACACAGCACTGAGATAATTTACCTTTGTCCATTTTGTCAAAGGCATAATGTTAGACTGTCATAAATAAAAACTTTTAAAGGAGGTTTTTTTTTTTTCTGCTTCTCAATCACAGATACTCTACAAATTGAAGTAGCTCTTATCTACTGCTTGGATATAGATTCATCCTTGTAGAAAGCATTAATTTTCCTACCATTAAATGATTTCAGCTAAGTATTAAAAATATTTCTCACTTTTACAAAAACCCTTTTATTAATGTAGGATGTAAACAGTGATCTTAGGTGACCTGTACTGCTCTGAGAATTAGTGTTTTGAAGTTATTTGTCTACTGGGGCCTTTGGCAAAGGCTAAGGAAGTCTGATATATAAAAAGAATATTATTGGTAAGAAAGTACTACTTATTGTTTTACAAAACCTCCCTATTCAACCATTTTAAAGAGAATGAGAGGAAAATTCAAACAAGAAGTGACTGACTCCATTTCAGGCTGTCAGAGAGCTTAGAGACATCTAATACAAACGTCTCATTTTTAAGAGGAAAAAATTGAGTTATAAGAGATGACAGAGCTTGAGTATGCTCACAGCTAAGTACTGACCACTTCAGAACCTAGGTCTTCAGACGCCAAGACTAACGTGTCTTAGTCATTAAGATGCACCCTTAATTAAGGCGTCATTTCTGCATCTTCTGCTTCCTCGGTTTTCATATCCCAGCTGTAGAAAAGCTTCGACTGAGATAAATGCCTGCTTATAGAATCTGTAGCTGCAGGATGAGCCAGTTTTGATTCTCAGTGATGAAGACAAAGATAAAAGTAAAAAAAGAGATACAGATAGTAGATGTTGGTGGATTTCTTTCATTTTATAGCATCTTTGTTTTTCATCTGTTTTGATGTAGTACGACTGTAACTTTTGGTGTCCTGGATGTGTTACTTAGGGGCTATGTGTAAATAACATCTCTGTAAATTGAATTATAAATACAAATAGGATCTACTATCTAGAGGAGTCCTGTGGTAACTTACTCTGTAAAATGATTCTTTTTAAAGTAAAATACTAAACACTGAACTTCTCTGTAGTGCTAGATAGTTATTATATATTGAGAATTTTTTCTCTGAATGAGGAAGTATCACTTTAAGATGGTGAAAAAGTCTAGATTCCTCTATAATTTTCCCACATCCATTTGTTGCATCTATCCCCATTTCCCCACCCTCCTATCCTACCATCCCTGTCTCCAATTCCTACATCTTCTTTTGAATAAACTTGTAGTAGACTTATACACTTTTTTTTTTTTTTTATGGCTGCACCTGTGGCATATGGAAGTTCCTGGGCCAGGGATTGAATCCAAGCTGAAGTTGAGACCTACACTGCAGCTGAAGCAATGCCAGATCCTTTAACCCACTGTACTGGGCTGGTGATGGAACCTGTGCCTCTGCAGCAACCTGGGCCACTTCAGTCAGGTTCTTAACCCACTGTACCACAGTGGGGACTCCTTAAATGTATTTTTCTATTTCTACAATGTAATTCTACTTCCCCCTTTTGATTTTAAATACATTTCCATGAGTACTAAGCATTCTTGAAGTGAATTCACAGCCCAGTGTTTCACACTTTCACTATTATGCTATTAATTTATTTAATTTATACCTTTTCTCACACTATTCATTCCCCACTTCCTCTCTCTTTTTTCTTATTTTATTCTTTTAATTCAACAGAAGAGTTTGAAAGCTGCTGTGTCAGCCCTTGGTCACTTTCCAGTCTGTGTGCATGAGTAATTGACTTTGGCTAGACATACCAAAATTAAATTCTCAGATTGCTTTAGCTTTAACAAAATTGCACTGGCATTCTTTTCTACTTTTCATAATGCATTCCCCATAGAATTTTATTGTAATTGTCAGACATTGTGGTGGGTGAGGGGTATATTCATACTAATTGACTTTACAGCAAGATTGCTTCTATTGAATCCACACATCTAATTCAATTTAATTCATTGGAAAGAGGCCTGTATAGGATGCAGCAGATTTGATTTGGATTTCTTGGATAAATCATATAATTTCTCAGATTCTTTATAAACACATGGGTTGGATTAGGTTATCTTTAACATTCCTTCCTAGTGCTTCTTAATTCTGTTGATTACTGAACTGGCCTTAAGCTCAGTGTAAGTGGATGTTTTCTCATTGAACCAACTAGATATTAGTCAACATCATCTCACTGAGCAAGTCGGCTTAGTTTCTCCTGCAATTAATCTTCCTGTGCCAATTCTCTCTCATCTCTCCATGATCAGCAGCTTTGTCTATTCCTTCAGCAAGAGCATGATAAGCCCTTTCCTACTTCAACCCCTTAACAATTATTTATGTGAGAGTGTTTTTGTAAATCTATTCCAAATGGTTTATTTCTGCAGCACTTAGTAACTTATCTAAAGATTCATGTAAATGTTTCTCTTATGATAGTATAACAGTCTTAAAAGCTATCCTCAGAAAACCAGCTGTAGTCATCTGTATATATTTTTATAATAGAGTCTTCCAGGGTTGTTAGAAATGTGGAAAGAATGCTAGCATGAAAATTTCCATGTATATTAAAGCTTCAGTAGTTTTAATTGTGAAAAACAGCTATCCCACAAATTAGTACTGTTAGTAAGATAAATGCATGCTTTGTATTAAAGCTGACAGAGCAGTGACTGATAAAATCTAGTCACTGATCTAAAGCCAATACAACAAATCAGATGACCTTCAATGCCTTTTAATTACCATTTCTGAATAGGTTTCTGTTACTAGAGAAAGAAAAATTTCAGGAAAATAAAATCAGTGTTACTATACAAATCTGCAAAATTGATGGTCAAGTCATTTCTTTGTCAGTGATGTGAAATTCAGCTGAGCTAAAGTGATAAAATACAGTGAAATGCCAATATCTTTTGCATGAAGACTTATGAAATATGCTATTCATTTCCATTTTCTATCTAAGTTAAGGCCCATTTCATCCTAAACTAACCCAGATCCAGTTTTTATGTTTCCAAGAGCACCATTCATAGGTTGGCATTTAATAGGATTTATTTTATGGCCTAAAAGGTATGCTATCTGATCACTTTTATAGTCAGATAAGAGAGTGAGTGAAGCTGGATGGATGAATTTTATTGCCTAATCATATTCTGATCTGTACTAGCCAGTAAGACCCCACTTTTCTGTGAATTTAGCGTAAATTCATGATATTAATTTGATTATTGGATGCTCATCTTCCCAAATACCTCAATTATATCTTATTTTTTCAGAAGTCCTAAGTTTTTTCTTGGAAATGTCAGCTCCCATTGTAGAGTTAGAGATATTATTTAATTAATCAGTGTACACTGTGTTTCATTCGCAAGGCTTTCCACTGAGAAATTTGAAGACACAAAATGTTATAGATAATTTTAAAAGAAGCAAACCTTTGCTTATTAAATATTTGGATACAAACCATCACTTGAAGAGGATAAATTAGAAGTAGTATATATACCTTCTATTCTCAGAGTTTTCTTAATTTCTAGGGTTTTCTCAATTTCTCTAGTGTTTCCATTTTATAAACTTCTGCCCCACATTCCAACTTACCATAACTAAAATCTTAAAAATTGTATTTCTACTTTAATTATCTTATTTGCACATAAAAAAGTTCTGTGTGACAGCAATTGTCTAGAATTAGTTGAGGCTTGCATTGTGGCATGTGTTCAGGTTTAAAGTCTATGATATATTTGAATAGAATGTGTGTTGTGTAATTGTTAAGTTCAGGGTTCCACGTATGTCCACAACATCAAACTTTTAAATTGTGATCTAAAATCTGCCCATTCTTTTTTTTTTCCTGATCTATCAGTTACTGAGAGGAGTGTACTGAAATCTTCCACTGTTTCTAATCTTCTCCAATTTTACTTTGTATTTTGAGTCAATGTTATTATTTGTATATGAATTTTTAATCACCAAAATCATTTTTTATTGTTTTGTAGAAACATCTTTATTCCTGTCTTTATATGTGCCCCATTTTCTTTTGTTCATTATCTTTTTTCTGTTATTTTCAACTTTTATGTGTCATTGGATATTTTTTAGTTGTGTGGCTTGCAAGAAGCATAAAAATCCAATTTATCCTTTAACTGACAAACCACTCACTTAGTATTTATTCTGATTATGAATGTATTTTGATTTATTTCTACTGTTTTATTTGTGCTATTCTCTGTGCTTTTAAAAAATATCATCCTCTCTTTTATTTTAAATTTAAAAATTTTCTTTTTCTTAAAACTAGTGCTAACACAACAGTGTGTACCAAATACTCAGACAACAAAATGTAGGGAGACACTTATTTCCATCTAGTAAGAGAACTGCAGTGTGGGGGTATGTGGGAAGATGATGAAACATAAATCTGGTCAGATACCTACAGGCCACACTGATGCCATGATCAGGAGTTTGGCTTGCATCCTATGGGCTATTGTCAGCAGTGGAAGATTTATGTTGGGGAATTGCATTATTCATTTCATTGTAGAAATATAATTATAATTGTTATACAGTGATGAACTGGAATGGAGGATAAAGCTAAGGCTAGGGAACAGGGAGACCATTTAGAGTATCACTGCAATAATCTGAGTGATGAATGATGAAGCAGTGGTAGTGAACTTGAAGAGTTATGATAGATTTACTAATTCAGGATGAAGAATCAATAGGTCCTAATGACCAATTATGGGTGTGGAGTTATAATGGAATGGATGGCAGCAGGTTTCTCGCTTGGGTGATTGAATACATGGTTGAGCCACTAAAAAGCAAATAGGATATTGCAGCAGATTTGAGGACTGCACCTGCCTGGGGTGGGTATCTCTTACAGACATGTGATGGCAGAAAATATAAGGTTATTTAAGGAGGTAATCAGATAGCAAACGTGGAGGAAAAAAATGTCAAAAATAGGGATACGGTTTCCTATTAAAGGGGGCACCCAGAACCCTGAATTTAGTGAAAACAATGTATAGGAAGAGTGCTTAATTTATACGTAAACATTAAGAGATATATTTATTTAAATGGCAGGCATCTACATTTTTATAGGAGCATTATGAACAAATAAGAATTCAGTTTAAAATATTCAATATGCTTCAGAAAATTTTATTTTGTTTTATTAGTTGTTGAGGGGGCACATCGTACTTAAAGTGCTAGTTTTACAATCAAATCTAATTGAAATTATTTTAAAAAGTTACATTGATTTTTACAAACAAGAAAACACTTATGCTTATTTGACAATACATGAATACTTCTTGTTTGGATTTTATCTCAGTTATATCTGTTTTACCTGACCTCAGCCTATGAATGGAGTAGCTTAAGTTACCCTTATAGTCCCAACCATGGGAAATTTTACCCCTTAAAAGCTGAATTCCCAAATATTAGTACACCAAACAAGGATAAAGAGGCTATTTTATATGTAAGTCATCTTCAACTTTATTTGTGCCACCACATCTAAATGTTTTGGGAAATTGTAACTCTGTTAGTATTAATATCAACAGATCTTTAACTCCCCTGCTGTCAGGCAGCTAATGACTGGTGTATTCATTATGGTCTTCTGCATTTAATCCAGGATTAAAGATCTTAATTTAATGTTACAAATCAGCAACACTCACAAAACAATCACAGACCTTCAGCTGGTGAAATGTTTACAGATGTTAGTTAAAAGGAATTGTTTAGAATTACCGTGTTTAATAAAATTTTTGTAGAATAAGATTTTCAAATGCTACTTTAGTCAGTATTTTTAAATGTGCTATTAGAAAAAAATTTCTTTCAATAAATAGAGCAAGTGGAAAATCTGCATAGGCTCTAATTAACTCAGATAAATGCATAAATACAAACACGCATTATTAATTTAGGTTATCTTTGAGAGTACTATCATAAATGGCAATCTTGTTCTTTTATCTTTTTTTCCTTTATTTTTCTTGCTCTTTTTTCTTTGTTGTAAAACTAGTAAGTTAGGTAGACAATTGCTTTGATCCAGGATGCATTTTTAAATTTAAAAAAAATTTCTGAGATCATCTTTAGTAGTGTTAGGAGATATTCTAAGTAGATAGAGGGTCAGTGAAGTTCTACCAATCATATCAATCTCCTTGGAGCCATTAAACCCTATTTATCAGCAAAGCCTTGAGATTTGCTTGTGCAGTGAAGGATTTTAGGTAATAGACAGTGAGGTAAAACATAGTTAAGCCATAAGCACTTTTCAGTCTAGTAGAAAAAAAATACAAAATATAAGCAAGTAGGAAAAATAAAGCATACTGAATTTGTTTATAAATGTATTTGTAGGATATCTTAAGGTAATGTGAAAGGAATTTCCAAGTTTATAGGGTAAAATGACAATATAATGTAAACCACTGAGCACAATGTCTAGCACATGGTAAATACTTGGTAAATATTAGTTCTTATTATATTTATGGTGCAAAGATGTAAGTGAATAATTCCATGCATAGATTTCAGGAAGGTTTGTAGAGGCAATGATGCTTGCATTAGACCTTTGGAATTAATAGTTCATTAGGTTAAAGATGGGGAAAGGATCTTCTAAGCAGAAGGAGCAATGTGAGTAAAGATATCAATTAGTGAGTCTAGGTGGTCTGGCATGAATAGATAGCAGATTGGGGAGAGAATCAGCATTTAATAAGAAAGTTAGAGATGTAGGCAAGAGGTCCCTGAAAGTAGTGGATTTGAACATGAAAATTTATCACATTTGAAAGGTATTAAACAGGTGGTAATTTGCTCTTCTGTGCATTTTAAAGAGATTATTTGTTAACTGTTTGGAGAATGGATTAAAGGAGGCATATCTATCAGCAGGAGGTCCAACTAGGTGACTGCCACCATGGTGCAGGTAGATGATGATGAGGATTTGAACCAAGGTTGTAGCAGTGAGTATGAAGAAGAGAAAACTTGTTAACACATCATTAAAGGATAAGGTGGTGTTTAACCCCCAAGTTTTGGAAATATCATTAAATGTGTGAACTAAGAGAGAAAGAAAAAGGTTTTCGATGACACCCAGTGTTCTGGCATAGAGGCCTGGGTGGATGATGATGCTATTCACTGAGATAGGAGATACAAAAGGAAGAACAGATGGGGTGAGGGTGGGAATCAGGAGTTCATTTTGGGATTGCTGAGTTTGCAGTGCTTCTGTGACATTCAAGCAGCGATAACTCGGGGGAGTTAGAAACATGGTGACAGATCTTGGGTTCAGGTGACAGATCTTGGGCTAAAGATTTAGATTTAGGAATTAATTAGCATGCACTTGGAGGAAGAAGAAAAGGACCCTAGGGGATACCAGCACAGAAGGGGCAGAGAGACTATGTGATTTCCATCTTGGCAGTGTGTTTTAGTGTTAGCTGAGCTTATGTTTCTCACTCTTTCCATTCTGGTTTCCTCGTTTTATATTTCATAGCATAACATTCCACAGATTTCAAACTACTTATACACTGTCTGTAGCTTTTCAAAGTATTGGTGTTTTGTAAAACTTTTTCACAATATATAAACTTTTTCTCATGTATACAAAGGACTGTGTTTATAACCTATAAATAATATTGAAAATAGTGACCTCATCATTAGGCAATTTCTTATCCATGTATCGGAACTTAAAATGCCTTGAAATTCTGTTTGTTGGCGTAATCATGATTTTGACAGTAATTTTGATGGCAGTGTTGAATGCACAGTAACACTGTGTCAGAAGCTACCTAACTTGAAACTGTAAAATTGAATTATGAATCTTAGGTTTCCTCAGTACTTACCACTATTTTTGTGTATTTTGGTGTTATAATATTACTTAGGCTGCTTTCCCCCACACATACACTTTTAGGTGTTCAGCAGGCTTGTAAAACTAAGAGTTGTAGATATTTGATAATTTAGGGTCTGAAAATAAGAATGTTCAAGGATTTCTCAAGAGACTCACACTGAGCTTTTTTCCTTTTATAAAGGGAGATAATTTGTTCTTCACTGTAGCAGATTTAGAAGTTAATTTCAAAATTTTTTTAAAAAGAATGAGGTATGACTGGGACACTTCTGTACAGTAGAAAATTGGCAGAACACTATAAACCAACTATAATGGAAAAAAATAAAAATCATTTAAAAAAGATTAAGATCAATGGTAAAAAAAAAGTTAATTTCGAAATTATTAGTGAAAGGTGTGATTAGCCAAAGGCAAACCCATTTTTAACTTCTTTAAATGTCCATATAAAGATTAGAATGCATTTTATTTCTTTTTTTTTTTTAAACCATTGATGTAACTAGATATGCTGCTTCTTTACATTACTTAGTGGTTTTTACATACAGGAGTCCCCCTATCTGCATGATGATGGAAATCCACTTGACACATGAATGCTGCTCATTCCTTGGAGCTTAACTTAGTTTGGGCAGTTTGACCTGGCATGGCTAAGAATTCCAAATGGAAAATTAAACTTTCACTTCAGTGTGCCTTTATTCATTCAAACTGTTAACCATTCAGCAAATTACATTGTCCTGAAGTATCTGGTGATGTACCTGTAGCTACAAGGAGACACAAAGCAGGTACAGCTTTTGCCCTTGAAGAGCTTAGCCTCAAGTAGCAGCAGAAAAAACTCAATAAGTTGCCTAAGAAAAATCAGATAAAAGAGGTATATGTTTGTAAGAAGAATTTAGAAAGCTTCAATGAAGGACATACATAAAAACCAAGTTAAATTTGAGAAATGAAATATGTTCATTGATTAGAAGCCTAAAGAATATAAAGATGTCTGTTTTCTCCGAAGTATCTGAAACATGAACTCATTGGAGAAGGCAATTTGTCCATTTTATTTATTTACGTATCAGTAGTACTAGAACAATACTTATCACATAATAGGTACTCAATAAATATTTGTTGAATGAATGTTATCTGAAATTTTATTCCAATTCCCATTAATATTTTCTTTAATGGAACTTGATAAGTTAACTCCAAAAATTCATAGATTCATAGATGGAAGTCAAAATACCAAAATGATGTTGAGAAGCATAATAAAAAGTTAAGATTTTCTCTGCCAGAATTTGTACGTTGTATTTCCAAAGAAGGCTACAATACTATCTCCCTTTCCACATGCTTTTTGGCAATGTGACATTGCTACTTATCCCATCAAGAGGCAGATTCTAATTTACCTCCTTTTGAAACAATTGGACAAATATAATAAGGCAGAAATGACTTTGAGTCTCCCACGAGGTCAGCCCCTAAGAGACCGGCACCTTCCAGCATGTCTCCTTGAATCTTACTTGCTGTACTCTGCAAATAGCCACATGGAGAGGCCCATGAAGAGGAAAACAAAGGCTTCTGGTTGACAACTCCAGCTGGGCTCCCACCTGGCAGCCAGCACCAAATGTCAACCACTTGTAAAAAGCTACGTTAGAGTTTCCTGCTGTCCCAGTGCCCAAGCAGATACCACAGGAAGCAGAATTTTGTGATTACTTACAAAATCATGAAAAATAATGATTTTTTAAAAGTTTTGTAGCAGTTTGTTTTGAAGCAATAGATAACTAAAACACCAACGTAAATGTTTATTATAAAGCTATGATAATTGAAGCAGTGTAATAATAGTGTAGGGACAGAAAAATCATCAAGCTGAAGAAAAGAGAGAGCCTTAAAGCAATCCTCACACATAAGGGATTTGGTGTATAACTATGAAGGCATTAAAAATGAGGGGTGGTAGGAAGAATGGATTAATTAATAAATGATAGATACCCACACAAAAAATTAAAATTTGATTCTTCACATATGAACAAAAATAAATGAGTGGGTTAAAGACTTAAATGTGATCAACAAAATGTTAAAACTGTGATAGGCAAACTGAAGAAAATATTTCTATAACTATGAGATAAAAAGAATTTATCAAACAAGCATGAAATGTTAAATGAAAAGATTGATAAACTGAATACAATAGAATTTAAACTTCTGTGTAATAAAAGCTTGCTATAAACAAAGTTAAAAAACAAGCCACAAACTCTAAGAACATATTTGTAATACATGGAACTGACAAAGGATTTGTACCCATGGAGTATTATAAACTCCTAGAAACTTAAAAAAAAAAGAAGAAAGCCTCAAACAACCTAATGTAAAATAGGCAAAGGTTATAATCAGTTTACAGAAAAGGAAATGCAAAGGACAAATAAATGTATGATAAGATGCTCGCCCTCCTAAAACAAAACCCCTAAATATAAAGGATAAAAAAAGACGCTCAGTTTCACCAGTTATTAGAGAAATGAAAATTAAATCAATAATTAGATTAACATTTCACAACCATTAGATGTTAAAAATTAAAGGATGACAATACCAAATGTCTAGGTGGTGCAGAAACTGAAACTTCTATTTATTGTTTGATTGGAATTTAAATTGATATTAGTTCTTTGAAGAGTGATTTGATGACATCTGGTGAAGCTGAGGAAGTCCATATCCTAAGTGTTGAAGTACCTCAGGAGACATACAAAGATAGGTTGCTACTGTGTGGTTAATAATAGGGAAATAGGATCTCCATGATTTAGTTACTGACAAAAGGTTGATCTGGCTAGGATGCATTAAGTGGGGGTCGGGTGGGTGGGAGTGGGTAGGGTTGGGGGAATGGGTGGTGATGGCAGAGATGGACTTGTGGAGTTCAGTTTTGGACACAGATATACAGTGAGACACCAGAGAAGCAGGAGAAAATACAGTTGAAGTTCCAGATTTACAGCTTTAAGGGCAAGGCTAGTGATAGAAGCTTTGTAGTCAAGAGAAATTAGATTATATTTAAAGACAGGGACTGAATCCAATCAACTCAAAAAGACACAATGAAAGAAGATCTAAGAGACACTGGGAGGGTAAGCATGAGGGCTAGCAGCCAGCAGAAGTAGTTAATAGATGGTCTTGTTTTCTAGAATTAAGAGATTGTCTTTGGTAGTGAATAATAACTGAATGTCCTACACATGGTACAATTTTATCAAGTTAAATAGAACAGAGTTATGACAAATATTATAAATGGTGGATAAAATATTTTGTTTTTAATGTATCTATGACATATTTGTGTTTATCTGTTAGTGGTATTTAAAAATGTTCAAGTGCTTTTTAAAATACTAAAAAATCAAAATAAATGGAGATTGATATAAAAATGACTGTAATACCAGTTATTTAACCTTAATATAATTTTCTTAGATAGCCTGTTGATATTGATCACATGCTCCTTTTCATTATTATCTTAGAAGGACATTAGTACATAGAAATCTATGTCTTGATGAACAATGTGCAGATCATTTCAAAACCAATGACCTCCCTCACACTATATCAATTTAAAAGACAAATTTTAGAAAACTTAGCATAGTGACATTTTAAATTCATTCTGTTTGAAAAAGTTGGGAAAACTCTAAAATGCTGTTCCTGTATAAAACCCCTTCATGTGTGTTTTAGAATATCTGTTAATCAAGGTCATAGATTATTTTCTGAAGGTTTTTCTGCAAGACATCTTATAAGACTTCTACCACCAGCAAGTATTTGTTCACTAAATATTTAGCATAAGCCATTTGACTACTCAAAAAGCATTGTTTTCATAGGCAGAGTGATACTGTGCTTGACTTACCATTCAAGACAAACTAACTAGAGACTATACTTGATTGACAAGAACTGACGTGATAAAGATGCCCGTAATTCTAATGGAATTTCCGTTGAATGGGATGTCATCATTGGAAAGGAACAGTTTTGGGTTATATAGTTCAATCTATGAACATATCATGTAGTTATACATGATATTATACAAATTCCAGATTGTCCAAAGAAACCCTAAAGGGTTCAATGTTAGCTATGCTATAAATATGCAGTATCCATGTGGAGTATAGGAGGAGGACGCTTAACTAGTTCATTCCTGGCCCCTAACTTGCTGGGTTATATTGAGTAACATTGATCTTTCTGTTCCGCCATTACATTGGATGATAAATAAATACAAGTACTATAACAAAAGTCAATGATTTCTTTCTTTTCTTTTCTTTCTTTCTTTCTTTCTTTCTTTCTTTCTTTCTTTCTTTCTTTCTTTCTTTCTTTCTTTCTTTGGTCTTTCTAGGGCTGCACCCATAGCATATGGAGTTTCCCAGGCTACTGGAGCAATTGGAGCCACAGCTGCTGGCCTATGCCACAGCAACAGCAATGCCAGATCTGAGCCACATCTGGGACCTACACCACAGCTCAGGGCAATGCCAGATCCTTGACCCACTCATGGATACTAGTCAGATTCGTTTCCAGTAAGCCATGACAGGAACTCCAGAAGTCAATGATTTCTAATTCTTTCTGTTATTCTCTAGTCTCCATGTACAAATAATCTAGGAATAATCCATGTGAAACTGTAGCTCTGGGATAGTTTGGTGACTAGAAATTCCATGCAGAAAATACTTTCAACAACCATAAAAATTTATCCTTTATTTCTTGAAATTATGAAATAATGGGTGGGTTGAGCCTCTGTGCATCTTTCCTATTTAAGTGGAAACAAGGATGTGGTTATTCAGAATGGTGTTGGCCTGAAAGAATAAGGCCACATTTTCTGAGTCCCTTTGCCTGGCCACAGCACTACAGGGTGTTAGCTGGCCATTCTGGATGTTGGAAGGCAGGAGGACTCACTGGCCCCACTTCATTATTTTTACCAGGAAAGAGAACCTGACCTTGTTCATGAAACATCCAACTGAGCAACAGAAGGAATTGGACAGTAGCTCAACACTGTCTACTCACAAGCTTGTAATATAGAAAATGAAGACTTTATAGCACATCTTATATTGAGATGGGCTTCCTAGAGTCATTTGTTTTATGTTAGGATTATTGGTTGCCTTTCTTCGAGTAATATATGTGCTCCTGAGAATATAGGTATAAACGAAGGTATTTAAGTGCTTATTTTATTTTTTAATTCAATTCAACAGATACTGATTAACCACTAATTAAGGGTCAGGTGCTGTTCTAAATTCTAGTACCATTAAAAATAATAATGTAATTTCTCTTCTTTGAGATCTTACATTCTAGCAGGTAATAAAAAGACTCAAATCTATTTCCTGGATGGCTCAGCCTAGCAGCCAAATATAATAATCTTCTATGCCACTGGAATGAATTTTCTAAGAATATTCACTTAAAAAGCAGTCTAAAGTCTTTTAAAATTCAAAGTTCCCTATTCTGTACAAATTATCTGATATGTTACATAAACCATTCATATTTGTACACATATTTGTTCAAAATGTATATCCATCTCTTGTATGTCAACTAAATGGACATTTGAGTTGATGTGTGTATCAAGCTAAATGTACCTGACAAAACATACATGGCATATAAACATAGTATAGCATTCACAGCATACATTTTATTTCACAAATGAAATAAAAAACAAATTTAGCCATTAAATTAGCCTAACTCTGTTACCAGTAAAAAATATAACCAAGAAGCAAGGGTTTGAAACAATGGTCTTTCATATTCAATGACTTTTCTCTGACACAATGCTTGTTTCTTAGGACTTTAGGGAATAAGTTGATATGTATTAACATGAGAGTTTTTTGGCTGTATTTTGAAATAGCAGTTGATTAATTCAAGAGTTAAGTATCAAACTTGTAGAGGACCCTCTGCCAGGTCCAATGGGAGAGAAAAGCAGAATAAGATCTTGCATTGCCTTCAAAAAGTTCTTGATTGAAACCTCTAATTCTTCATTTCTAACTGTTAGACAAGAACCATCAAGTGAAACAGATAAAATGCCCAGGAAATTTGGGGAAGGGGAAAAACACTTTTGACTGCCATGAGAGGTAATGAAACCGACAAGAGTTTACCAGGGTTTTTTTTTTTTTTTTTTTTTTTTAAGTGCATGGAAGGACTGAAGACTGCCTCAGGGAACACCTTGACATGTAAGGAATGGAGAAGGAGATTAGCCTGCAATGGGTGTTCAGAGTGAAGAGGTAGACCTGGTCATCTAAGTGTATGTCGGGTGAGGGAGGGGCACTAGCAGGGGAGAGCACAGAGTTTCAGGAGAGGTTTAATAATTATCCATCCATTCTAAGTGTTGTTATTGGGAATAGAGTTTAAATAGGAAAAATACATTTCCTTTCCCTTTAGCTGTGGCCTCATTTTTTAAGCTTCTAATATAGAGAAGAGAACTAATCAGACTGCAAAATGTTTTCAAGTCTTTTAAACATGTGTTAGTTTTAGGTAGTCAGAAGGGCTGATGTAACGTGGTAAATCATAATGAAAATATCAGCTTCTTCGCCGTATTATGTAACACTGCATACTGGTCTGAAAATGTATTTAGCTTCAGAATAAAGTTGTCACACCACCCACTAAATAAAAAATGCATGATATCCAGAGGTCAGAGCATTCCAATTTACCCCAAATGATTGAGTTTAAGGAGTGGCAGTAGAAAACATATACTTTAATTTTAGATCAATATCTGTGTAATACCGAGAAAATTATTGTGTTGGCTCAAACATTGTTTAGATGGATTTCTAACAAATTCCTAATCTATGTCAAATTAGTAAATTCCAAATTATCTGAATCCAAATGAACAAAACCTTGAATATAAACTTATCAATGACCTTATGAGGTAGAATTGTTTGTGAGATCATTTTTATATAAATGAAGATATCTAGATTAAGAGATTAATCTAACCCAAGTTATTCATAATGACCTTGGGTTATCTGACCCAAGTTCATAATGCTGGAAGTTAGAAGGGAGCTGAATATTTGAATTTAGTTTCTGTCTTGAAAGCTTGTGCTTCTTCACTGCACTGTATTGACTCTAGTGCACTAAATTAAGCACAGTTAATTACTGATCAAAACTTATATTAAAATTTCAATGTTAATTACACAACACTGTATTCTAATTTTTATAATTTGGTAACCTATGTTTGAGATAATGGAAATATTTGTTTAAAAGACCAATTGATTAATATGAAAACCTGATTTTTTAAAACATTCCACATAACAAGGATTGCTTTATTGTAAAAAAAAAGATTAAATTTAAAATCATTGCTTAAATCTGGATCAAAATTAAACATCTAAATTTAGTTAGCATGAACCAGAATCACTGAAGAGAAATAGATTTGAAATATCTATTTCGCAAAATTCTTACCCGATGTTCAGTATTCTAAATTTAAAGTGTAGTGCTTTGTGTTTGAATTGAAAAATAATGTTGTTTTAAGGTTAACTTCACAAAGTTTAAGCACCAGACATTTCTTCAGTGATTCGTGGCAACGAGACAATGATAACTAGGGTGAGTTTTCATGGCCATAAGATCAATGAGAACTGAGTAAAATTTTTTTTCTCAGAGTCAAATGCAAAACAAATAAATCAAACAGATGAATAGCAAATGAACTTTTCCTGAGCATCTTGGTTTGGTCAAAATCTCAGCATCATCCTTGACTCCTTTCCCATGCTTCAGCCTCATGTTTTATCATTTTATCATTTTACCTGTATCTTGCAATATAGATCCACAGACTCAGACCACGTCTCACACCATCGTCCCTCACCTGAATTAATGCCATACTCTTATCCCAGGCTTTCTAATTCTGCCTGGTTCTCTTGTTAAATGTGAGTTAGATCATGTCATGTGTCACTCTGTGGCCACCTATTTCATTAAGAGGAGACGCTGACTCTGCACAACACACTCTGCTTCCCTTTGTTATCAGTTCTGCTTTGTCTCCACAGCTCACAACCTGCTCAGACACCACGTCAGGGCTTTTGCCCTGACTCTTCTTTCTGTCCAAATTGTCCTTCTGGAAATTTGCTTGATTTTTTTCCTCCTCACTTCCTTCAAATCTTTCCTCAAATTTAGCTTACCTCTTCCTTAAAAGTAGTCATCGTGAGAACAGGAAATTTGTCTCTTTGGTTCACTGCTGTATCCCCAGTGCCATGTATAGTGCCATGATAGGTGTTCAGTAAATATTTAGTGAGTAAAAAAAAATGAATGGGTAAGGGAATAAATAACTATCATATGTTTCATCTAACCTCCCTGTTAACCCTGATGTATGTGGCATTATTTCTCTCTATTTGATAGGTGTGATAAATCAAAGGAATCAACTTGATAACCATGGGGTTGTAAACCCACTATGGTCAACTACAAATAATTCACTCTAAAATTCTTGTTGGGTGAAGTAAGATATCATTCTGTATCATTCTCATAAACTACAGAATACTTCCTCATTCACAATTTTTTCATGTAAATTTTTTAAATCATAGAAGTCTTGCTAATCTAATTCAAGAAGTATTTATTGAGGACCTAAATATATACAGGCATTAATTTAGTTTCTGAGACATAGGTGAACAGGACAAAAAAAAAAAAAAAACCCTGGGGTTTATAATAAGAGAAACAGATATGCAAGTTAAGAAGATATCAGAGTTGTAAGTTCAATGGAAAAAAAAAATTAGAAGAAAGTGAATGGTAAGAGTGCTGGTGTCAACCAGATTGGATGTTATGCTCGATAGTCTCCATCTGACCCCCTGCCGCCCCCACCCCCCGATCTTCTCTTTGCTATTCTCCACACTGCTTTATACTTCAGGAGGCTTATCCTTCTGTACTGTATCACTGAGTTCCCTTGCCATCGGCCTCTGGTTGTTTTTGACCAATCAGAGCCCTTGACAGAAGATCTGAGAACTAGGGAATGGAGAAAACTGGGTGTATATATATAAACATACACCCCAGGATCCTCCTTGCCCAGTTCCCATGGATGGACAGTGAGTGTTTCTGTCTAAGGCCATGTTCCTGTTGGGTGATTCTCTCCATATACGATAATCACAACCACCCCAATCTCTCTCTCACATACACACATGCAATAGAAATAAGGAATGTTAAAGGAATACATGACTCATTAAAACCTGGAATTCTCTATCTACCAAGAGGACAAGCTATTACTTCATAAAACCTTTCTTTACTGATAACTCCTTTCCACCTGCACTTGGTTCATGAAGAGATAATATCAATTCCACCAAGCATAGAGCTTTAGATTCATTATAACACATTGCCACTTCTTGGAGCAGGTAGCATCATTGCCTTAATGAAACAGAGTTTTTAGATAAAATCATGAGTTTGTAACCTGAGAATTATCTAGGGACACTTTACTTTAACACCCTCATATTTTCTTGTATACCTATGCTGAAGTGAATTGCTTATGTTTATAGGTCTTGGTAGTAGAAGTGCTAGAATTGAATCCAAACCTCTTTCCTTGGACTCTGTTCTGTTTATCCCCAAAACATGTTACCCTTGTTTCCTGGTCCTTGACCCTGACGTCTTTCCTTAGTAAGCTCAGAACTATTTGGGCTGTCTTGTCTGGGCATTACCATGATGTTCCTAATACTTTAGACAGGATTATTGATGGATGTGCTTCTCTTTCATGGCCTTTTTTTCAGTGCACATCCTTGATTATTTCCAATGGGCATTCTCTCTCTCTCTACTGAATGGGCTATTTAAATGTAATTTTAATCCATTCTTTTTTTGTCTGTGTCTACAAAGGCAATGTGATCTCTGAGGATTTTTAATTTTTGGTGTGTGTGTGTGTGTGTGTGTGTGTGTGTGTGTGTGTGTATTAAACTATATGTCAGCCATAGAGACCCCAGAGTGAGCAGGGATAGTGGGAGGTTGGGAGTGTGTGGAGTGAGTCAATATTCTCCCTATACACTTTTTGTAAATTGAAATCACATTTCTCTAGGTATCATAGATTCTCTTTCCTAATAGCATCTTGGGAGAACTAACAAGTATAGGAAAATTTCACACAGCTATTTCCCAGAGCTCAGGGGGAAACTTAAAGGAAATATGTTCTCATAAATAAAGCTGAATTAATTAAAAGCCAATTCAGCAGCCAATACAGAGAATATTTTAAGGAAAAATTATATATGATCTCAAAATGTCAAATATTATTAGGAAAGACACTATCTTAGGAGTTCCCACTGTGGCTCAGTGGAAGTGAACCAGACTAGTATCCATGAGGATGTGGGTTCAATCCCTGGCTCCACTCAGTGGGTTAAGGATCGGCATGGTGTAGGTTGCAGATGTGCCTTGGATCCCAAGTTGCTGTGGCTGTGGCATAGGTTGGCAGGTGTAGCTCTGATTTGACCCCTACCTTGGGAACTTCTGTATGCCGCAGGTGCACCCTCCCAAAAAAGGCAGTGTTTTATTTAGGAAAACTATATAAAAGGAGATCATAAAATTGCTTATATTTGGCATCACTGAGTGAACAATATTGTGATTCTGATGGGAAGAAGCACAAAGAAAGATTCTCTCCTTCTAGGTTGAAGCATGGTGTTTCCTAAAGTTTCCATAAAAAGCAAAGTGTTCTTAACTGAAATTTATAAATAGGTTAATCAAAACATAGTTTTCTTTTTATGAAGATACATTGTGTTGGTAGGAACATTTCTGAAATTAATAGTGACTAGTAGCTCATTTTGGACCAATATACTAATATTAATGGGCAACAATTTATATTCTCCCTTTGCATTTTTTCTGAAAATTGAATTCTGGGAAAAACTTCTTTTCCTCTGGAAAAAAGGTAAACTATCCATGCTGCCCTCGACTTGAACTGTATTTCTGCTGCTCTTGGCACTGGGCCTGGGGTTGACTGACAGAATAGATCCCCCAGAGCGATTTTCTCATTTTTGGTGTTGTCCAAAAGAAATAGCTCTTGCAAAACTCCCGTTTTGATGTGTCTACGTTTGTTAGACCAGTGCCATAACAGCTTATCAAGAACCACAATCTCAAATGCAGTCCTGCTGCATTCATTTCCTTTAGCAGGTGGATTTCTCATGCTTTCCCCTGTTTGCTCCATCTGGAAAAGCCTGGGCACCTGTACAACCTCAGCAGTGCCTAAACACAGACACGTTAGGTAGTCGGGGCCGCCTCTGCTCCAGGCACCAGAGAGAGATTTTATTGGCATCGTGCACCGGGGTCTTAGGCCAACTTCAGATTCTTTGCTGATGCTGAGATGAGGAACCTGGGAGGGGGGCTGGGATGGAGTGACATCTGAGGCAGCCAGAGCCTCCATTTGTCTTTCTGCCGAATGTGCCAAACTGCAGCAACTGCAGTGTTTTAAAAATAATAATAAAAAAAATATTTTGCTCATTAACTTTTTAAGTCCTGCTGACTTGGTGAAATCAATATAGCAGACTGTAATTGATTTATGAAATGAAAAGCCCCTGCCTGACCAGAGAGCTCGGCTGTCGCTGCTCTCAGCACCGTGCCCTTCTGTTCATTACCGCACTTCCTTCAGCGCTGCCTGAGCCCAGGGCGCCGTCAGAACTGGAAGGCTCAAGCCCTCTGCAGACAGACTGTTTAAGAGTGGCTTGCATGATCTCCCTGGGGTCTTATGCTTCTCCCCGTCTCTCTTCCTACCCAGGTCAGCTGAAGGACTTCAGCTTCTTTCTCCCAGTCCCTAATGTCCTGGTAATACCTTACTGGAAAGGCAAGGCTCCATTTATACCTGTCTTTTGACATTTTCATCTATCTGCTACTTTTCCTTCTCTCTCACCTTTCCCTTTCTCTCTTGGCTTGCCTTACTTAGCTTGTCTTTGGCCATCTGGTCCTGTCTGCTCATTGATCTCTTTTCTTTCTATTTTTTATAAATTTGCAAGGTGAACAAAATTTCTTTTTCATTTCTTTTTGCTATTTTAATTGCTTTTGTCTAATTTCAGCACTTGCTCTTTCATTCCTAAAACATTTTTTTTAACTTTTCCTGCCAGCCCCTGCATAATCATGTCCTCTGTCACCCCTGAAAATTGAAGTAACTGCTGTAAGCTAGGCATCCTCCTGGGTGCTTTCTGTCAAATTATCTTCTCAGAAAGCATGTAAGGAAAGTGTGATCCCCAGTTACAGGTGAGGAAACAGAGTCAGAGAGGTTAAGTAACTTGCGTGAATCACTGAACTATTGAGGGGAAAAGTTGATATCTGAAAGTCTTTCTTACTCTTAAACTCTGTTTCTTTTTTTCCAGTACAAAATGATGCTTCCACTTGCTCTGTTTTACTTGAAATGCCTAACTAGCCAAATCTAGCTCTTGGCTATCCTAAAGAGGGCTCATTCTCTTTAGTTCCATTCTTTCGAATAACTCTGCTCTTCAAGCTGCCAGAATGCAAATACACCTATTTCAAGATATGGTTTGCTCTAGTATATTGGTTGGCTTACTGTTTTTTACTGAGTTCTTATATCTCTAGTAGTATGAAGCCCCTCATATCATCATTAAAGGTAGAAAGAAGCACTCTTATATTGTCAAAAGTCTCCAAGAACAATATCATAAACCTAGAAAAATGAACAAATAGCTGAGCCAAACAGGCAACCTTTGGGAACTTCATGCAGATTTCATCTTCTCTTTGTTCTTTTGATGCTACTTTGGGAGCAAGTAAGTGGTAAAATTATAAAGCACTGCAGCAACGGGAAAGGGATGGCATGGCCTTACTTTCTAAGTGGTGGAAGGTACCTGGAGTTTCCCCACACAGTTACTGTATATTGTAATGAAGTATCACACCACATCCATAATGCATTTGTTTTCAGTGAGTTAATAGGTTCCATCCGTCTGGAATCTTGCATAATATTGCAGTAGCACTGGACATTACTGTCATTCAAGATATGCAATATTGTACCAAAAATTAACCACAGATGCCATATTAAACAGCTGCAGATTTAGATTTAGCTATAGGAGGGAGAAAATATTTTGCTATGGAAGTTGGCCAGAAGAGCAATGGGGATATGCTGTAAATGAGGAGGAGGAGAAAGAAATTGAGGTCAAGCTGCCAAAAAAGACAGAAATGGAAGCAGGGGAGGGCAATTCATACGGTCAGGGGCAATTCAAAAGGACTCCAATCCAGAAAAAGAGTGAAGAATACAGAGTGAGTGATGCCTGAGTGAGCAGATGAAGTTTTAAAGCAGGAGGAGGTCTGATCAGAATCATGCTTACAGATATAAATGAAGGTGTAAGGAAAATAGCTATAAATGTGATCATTTACTTTAGGACTTACTGTAGACAGGCTATTGATTTAGGAATAAACTTCTAGAAAAACCTATGGATGCTTGAAGTGATCAATGTCTGAGAAAAGAGTTCTGGTACACAAGGAATCAGAGCAAACCTGGACTATTACAGGATTAGAGACTATCCTGGGCACCCTTCCACTTGAAGACTGTCTTCTGATAATGGACCCTTCTGAGATTTACCAGTCCTGTCTTGGGGAAAACTGTTGGAGGGCTCAGTAGGTTTAATTTTGTTTGGAAAGCTGAGGTGGCAAAATCTTACTTCAACAGAATGGAGGGCTTTCAAGAGTCTCATTAACTCCAGGGCCATCTGCCTTTTTGCTATGCCTTTGGCTCATTTAGTTGCAGGTGGGTAGGAAGGTCTCAGTCATTCTGGTTCCCATTCAATTCCCATTTCTGCTTGGGGAATGGAAAAGGCCAGTGACAGCTGTGGCAAGGCCAAAGTTCTCTTTCCTCTGTGTGAGCCAGAAGGTGGCCTCCACTATAATTTGCAGCTAATAGAGTGAGTAGACAATAAGCATTTCCCTTGTGTTTGGCTCCCGACAAACATTGTCTTCTCTGTCTTATGGTAACGTGGCTTAGGAGAACACAGGAGGGACATTGTGGTCTCCAAGTCAGTCATTGACTTCATTGGTGGGCGGAAGAAAGACTGGTTACTGATCATCAAAGAACAGTCATCCTCTTGATATTTATCCCTAAGTTGTGTCTGCTTCCGTGGTTCGGAAGTGAAATATTGACTCATTTGATTAGTGACCAGGAAATATATCTGGTGCCTTACAAGTTGGTAATCCTCTCCAAAGTGTAGGGGAGAAATGTCTCTATTGTCAAGGTATAACCTTGTTTTCCTTCCTTGTCTTTGAACACGAAAGGATAAAAACCTCACGGTTAACCACCTGTTGTTCCATCAGTGCTTCAGAAAAGTGAGGCAAAACCAAACTAAACCAAACCAGTTTTTTTTTTTTTTTTAAAGTCTGAAAATCTAGGAAATGACAGTACAATTTCAAAGGGCTTTTTCCCCATGGAAGAAAATTTTGAAAAACTGAACAATCTGGATTTCTATGACGATGAGGATCTAGTGGAGCTAATGTTTATTGGTCACTAAGTGTATGCCCAAAAGGATTATCAGCCCTTTACCTACCTCATTTTATTCATTGCCCCAGCCAAAGTCTATTCTGTAAGTGCAGTTTACCCTTCACTCTAATGATGCAGCTGGTGAGATGTGGTATAGTTAACTAATGCTTCCAGATATCAGGGCCAGAATGTGGCAGAGCCATTACACAGACCAGCAAGTTAACCTTTGAGTTTGTGCTCTGGACCTAGACTTTCCTGTTTCTGTGATTTAGAATCTCATATTAGAAGCTCTTATATTACTTAATTTTTCATTAAAATACATGTATGGGAAAAAAGTCTATAACTATGTCCTAATATTCTGAACAAACTAAAATCCAAAATCCAGCAGAGTACCATTTAAATCAATAAACATATGATTTTCTCACTTTGGAATAGCTCAGTTCTCAAAGTCATATTTAAGAACTAGGTATGTGAGGAGAGTCTGTTTTATTAAAAGGGAGGGACTATTTTATGAAGGGGCTCATCACTTTATCAGAAAGATTCAATCAGTTCTTCCTTCAAATGGTTGGCTTTGTATCCCTTACATAAATACATTTCATAATAATTCAGGGTAGGAAATATTTTTAGAACCAAATCTATTGTGTATAGCAAGCCTTACTTTCAGGCTACTTTTTATTCAATTAAATAGAAATCCTTTGTAAAATAGTGTGACATGTTTAGTATCTGTATTCATTGAAACTTTTTGAATTCCAAATTTTTTTATCAGCTATTTGGGATTTCTTTCAGCACCCCCCATCATCTCTTTTTAAAATTGCAGTAGAACATTTAACATGAAATCAACCCTCTTAACAAATTTGTAAGTAGGCAATATGATATTGTTAACCCAGGGCATAATGCTATATAGCAGATTTCTAGAATTAATTCATCTGGTGTAACTGAAACTTTATACTCATTAAACAGCAACTCCCCATCTTCTTAATTCTCTAGGATTATATTTTCAGAAATGTCATTGAAAGCCTGTGCATCTAGACATAAACATTTATGTCCTTCATGGTAGTATGCAAAAGTCTGGATTTCTATATGCCATTTTGGTTTTGCTATACTTAGGTATAAGAGTTAGACTATATGTCATTTTTTTTCTAAATATGTGTTCTTTCCATAAATGGTACAGATGAAGACTTAAATTTAGAAACTATTTTGTGCCATTTCCAAATTAAAATGTAGGAGATCCAGACATACATGAGGTGAGTGTGACTTACCTTAAATTCAGTGACAGCTTGAAGCACAGGATTTATGAATAGCACCTATCCATATATCTCAGAAAGAGAATCTTGTTTCCTTTCCTCTTTGTTATAGAAAAGCATTTATTCTTTGTCATACACAAAACACTGACTCCTTATCTAACAATGGTAGATAGCTGATTTGAGTGTATATGTACATGGGTGAGTGTGTGTGTTTTACCTCTAAAACAAACAAAACCCTGTTTATTTTTTACAATTTAAAACACATTTGGAAATTATTTAGATAGGAATGCTGAAGTTCTGACTTTCTATCCTATATGTGGCAATGAACCACAGGATATCATTCTTTCTGAGGGCTCTCTGACCTGGGACACCCCTATTGTTTCTAAAGATTTGTTGCTAAGTGCAGACTCAGGGTCTTATCACAAGATCATTATGTATCATATGCTTTGAAGGTTCTTTCAACACACTTTGCCATTTCTAGCCCTTAATATATTTCCCACTGATTTATATTTCCTTATTTTAGGCAATGGAACTACCAACAATTACCTAATGCTCATGGAAACATTTAGGCAGAAATTATATTGAATTTCACATGAAATGCCCAATAAACTTCTTCATTCTAGAAGTTTCTATTTCGATGTATTTCATAACCAAATGATAAATCCATGCTTCATTATTTGGAAAACAATCACTGTTAGAAAAAAATACAGGTGTGTTTTCTACTAAGAGACCTGTGATTCCATATACATTTTGCTAATAATTCTTGAGATTTAAAGATTTGTCTTGGATAAAATGAATGGTGAGAAGAAAGGCACTTGTCCCCAAAATAAATTTGTTTTGAGAAAAAGTGAATGGATCAGTCTGATAGGGAATTAATGAAACATAAGATTAGAAAAGTAAGTTTGGTTCAGACTGAAGGGGTCTAAAAATACAAAACTTGGGAATTTCACCATCTTTCTTAAGGGAAGTCATTGTAGATTTTTAAAAAATGTGTGACATTATTAGAGCAATGTTATATAAAGAAATTTTTCAACATTTTATAGAGCATACTGGTAATAAGGTTATGGTAGTAATCCATGGGAAAGGTGATGAGGACAGGAATAAAAGTGATGGTGAGAAAAATGGAAAGGGGTCCTGTGGATTCCAGAGGCTGGGGAATGTTTGGCACCTGCTGTTCTCTGAGATTTTCTTTCCTCCTTTGCCTCCATTCCATTTATCTGTCCTCTGGTACTGTGTTATCTTTCAGTGTTAGAAATACTTCTAATTATAATTATTCATTAGTTATTACAAACATTTTTCTCAAGTCTTCTATACCAGTCATTAACTCTTACATGGGCAGGGCTTGTGTTTATTTTATTCACTACAATACTGCTAGTACCCAACAGATAAGTACTCAACAAATTTTTGTGGAGTAACTGGCTTTACTAACTTCTTCAAGGTACAGAAAAATGATAGGGGGTGGGTGGGTAAGCAAGAGTCATGTTTTGAACCTCAATAGCATGTTGAACAGTTATTGGTCCATCATTTATTCTTAAGAATAAATTAATTTTAATTATTTTCCTGTGAGCAGTTTTGATGGACTGATTAAAGAAGTGAAATATTGTATATTCACTTAAAGCAACTGGAAAAAAAGAAGAATGGAGAAAACAGCAGAGAATAGGGAGGCTGAGAATGGAGAAAACGGCAGAGAATAGGGAGGCTGAGGATTTAGCAGAATGTCTGTGACCTTGGCTGATAGTTAGATGGAGAACCAGACAGTCTTGTGGATGTGCTGGCACAAGGCCACCATTAATCTTTAAAAGTTACACACAAACCATTAAGCCAAGTACTCTGGACTTGACAGTCATAGACTCAGAATGTTGGATAGTCTGGAGAGAAGTCAGAGACAGATCATTTCCCAATTCTTGATTTCTCTTCACAGTATCCAGTCAAATGGTCTTCAGGCTTTGATAGAAAATCTCAAGAAAGGGAAGCCTGTCCAGTTTCTTTTTCACTTGCACTAATAGCTGCTGACTCAGAAGCCAGTCTGATCAGGAACCATACCCATCAATGCACAACTAAGTCAAGTAGGTCCTTTCCCACAATGCTTAGTCATCTCCTTTAATACTTTGCAGAGGAAAGCAGTATGTCTGTTGCTTATACCACTCACTGGTACTACTTATCACTACTAATTATATGTGAATGCCTTTATTAGAAAAGGTGCTAAGGCGAGAGCTTTGTATTTTATAAGTGCTCCTTCTTAACAACAGATCAGTACATGCTTGAGTTGTCAGTTGCAGAATCACACCATGCTTTGCTTAGATTGAACCAGTCTTTTCTAAATGATGGAATGCTGATTTTTTTTTTAATTTTTAAATTTTTTGTCTTGCCTTTTTAGGGCTGCACCTGCAGCACATGGAGGTTCCCAGGCTAGGGGTCTAATTGGAGCTGTAGCTGCTGGCTTATGCCAGAGCCGCAGCAATGCCGGGCCCAAGCCATGTCTGCGACCTACATCACAGCTCATGGCAATGCCAGATCCTTAACCCACTGAGCAAGGCCAGGGATTGAACCCGCAACTTCATGGTTCCTAGTTGGATATGTTTCCACTGCACTACAGTGGGCACTCCCTGGAATGCTATTTTAAATGCGAATGAAAAATGACCCTTTTGGTCAGATAGAAAATGGCAAGTCTTAATGAAGTCCAAAATACCGTACTACTCATCTCCTCTTTATCAAGAACCTTTGATTCAAAGCTAATGTTCCAGAGTTGCTTCTGTGGATTTAGGCCTACTGTTGATGCAGAGCTTGTATTGACCTGGGCTAGAATATGTGTTTCCTTCTCAAGAAAGGAGTATTATAAAGAATTCTAAAAATTCAACACGAAGAAAAACACCCCAATAAAATGTAAGCAAAAGTCTTGAATACCATCTATCAGCCAACTATATAAATGGTTGATAGGCACATGAAAAATTATTCAGTGTCAATAATTATTAAGGCATTGTGTATGAAAATCACAAGGAGATACCATTTTTCTCCCACTAGAATGACTAAAATAAAACAAAAACAAAAACAAAAACAAAAACTGACATATTCAGTGTTACAGATAATGTGAACCAATGAAATTCTTATGCATTACTGATGGGGATGTAAAATGGTACAGTCACACTGGGAAACAGCTTGAGAGATTCTTTAAAAAGGAAAGTATATATCTACTCTCAAACCAGCAATTCCAATCTTAAATATTTACCCAAGTGAAAGGAAAACATATGTATATGGAAGACATGTACTTGTACTGCTCTAGCTTAATTCATAGTAGTCAAAAACTAGAAACAATCTAAATGTCCACCAACAAGTGAATGTAAAAATAAGTGTGATGCATGTGAATATGCAATGGACTGCCACTCAGCAATAAAAGTACAAAGAATTGCTAGTAAGATATCTTTATGTTACTCCTTTTTTCTTAAGGAACAACTTACACCAGCACAAGTCATTGCATGTTCTGAGTCAAAACTGGACCTAAAGTTGTATTGAGCAAAAGAAACTAAACACAAAAGAGTACAGTAAATAACTTCCTTTCTATGAAGCTCAAAGGCAGACAAAATTAATATACAGTAATAATCAGTGGTTGTCTGGTACAGAGACAGGGATATTGTAAAGGAATACAGGGAAACTTCCTAGGTAGGTGATAAAATTTTTCTGTATCTTAATTTTTTGGTAGTTACACTCGTTTATACCATTGTCAAACTTATCAAACTGTACACTAAGTCTGTGCATTTTGTTATCTGAAAATTACAATACCATAAAATGTATTAAAAATAAAGGAGTAGGTAAGTAATTTAGCAGTCCAACAAAATTATTTTGGAGCATATTTAATTTACACAAGAGCATTTTAACACTTTGAAAAATGCGTATTATATGCTGGTAATTATAAATGAGAATGTTATGAAAGCAGATCTAAAAAGGAAACTTGAAAGATTTACTTACAGAAATACTTGATGACCAAAAAGTTACAGTGAAATTGATACATCTAAGCATACTTTTTCATTTTAATTCAGATTGCTCTTGCCACCATCAATAGTAGTGAGAATTCTTTGTAACATTAATGTTAGTATCATATCAAAAAATGTGGAAAGGCTTGGTAGATTGACAACATAGAATTTTCTGTCTATTGTCAATTTTTCCATCAAGATTCAAACATTGTAGCCTTAACTTTTCATTTCAACTGAAAGCTGAATTGTCTGACTTTTAAAAATAAAAGTACTAAAATTATTTTCGATGAATAGATTGATAAGTTGGCTCTGAAATTATTTTGAACAATTGAAAAGAACTATTCTTAACTGTCCTCAGATAATATAATATTTTTTCTTGACATATATCAAAATTTCTTACAGCTGACTTAATTTTTAATACTGACATTTCTGAAAATGTATTATTTCTCTCTTCCATATGTTTTACCTCACATTTCTCTATCTATGAAACATGTTTAAAAGTTTTACTTTACAGACTTTTTCAATAGACTCTATAAAAGCTTTTGTTATTGTGGATTTGTTTACATTAATGTCTTAGAAAAATTAATTTATGAAATAAATTTTTATCACCAGAAAGAAGTAATGTAACAATTTAGCCATAGAGAACAGGCTTGTGTATGGGGCTGTTAACTATTGTCCAAGCACGAATGCACTAAAAATACTGTTCCTATTGAAAAGAGGAGGAAAATAATTAATATTTTAGGATAATAGATTGTATTCTAAGGTAGTATATATATTACCATATATATTATAAGACAGTAATATATACAATATAATATAATACAGATATACAATATAAGAAATTTTGAGCCTATTTTGTATATTGTTAAGAAAAGAGTTAAACTCCAAAGCTGAATAACGAAGGAGGAGAAAGAGCAGCAGGTAAGAGAAATAAAGCTTCGTTCATCTAAGTGGAACCTGAAAATCACAATAAATTGGTGATCTATTGTCAAATTCTAGAGTAGATGTGCAATGGCAACATTTTAAAAAGCTTAAAAACTAAGTGGAGTGTGGAGTTCAAGATGTCATAAAGACTATTAAAGACCATAGCTTCAAGGAAAAAGAGGAGAATTTTCAAAAGTCATGGGGGTTAAGTAAAGAAACATAACTGTATTTAATTTCCAGTTCCTGAAACAAATTTTAACAGAATGACCTTATAGCTTTAAAAAAAGATTTTGGCCAATAAGTGAGAAATATTGCAGAAAAAATGTCTGATGTGAATTTATAAGAATAGTAGAGGTGAAAGGGTTCTTTGTAATGAATATAAATTATGTTGATGGTATATTTTTGTTAGATATTTATGATTGCCAGGGATTACCTGTAAACTCAGTGAAACGGGAGTGCCTTACCCCTTTCCTGCTCTTACCAACACAGTAATCATGATGACACTTACTATTCATTGAGTACCTATTAACTATAAGTACTCTACTAGGTGCTTTACATAAAGCAATTCCAGTAGATGAGTGAATTATACTCCTCATTATATGAGCTTGAAGAAGTTAAATAAATGGCATAAAGCTATTCAGATGATAAAGGGTATAATAGGGGTTCAAGCCCAGTCTTAACACTTATTGTAAACCTTGTGCTTTTTCTACTTCACTCTCTTACGTCTTTGCTATGCTACATGTAATTAAAGAAAACCCAAGGTGATAAATTTTCATTTCTCCCCCTTAAGATTACAGACAGATGAAAAGGGCTAGAAAGGGGCAAATAATGCAAATACTTAGAAACACAAATAAACTGGCATGAATGGAAGAAGAAATACAGCAAAAGAAACAGACTGAATTTTGGCATCATTAATAAATAACGTTTCTATTTAATTTGGTTGAAGGCATCTTCTTGCTTAAATATTGAGGATTGTTAAGATCCCATTTCTCTTATCTTGAGAAAATGAAGTAATATCGGGAAGAAAGAATAAGTTTACAGAGAATGAAGATCTATATTCTGAATTTCCTTTCAGATATAATTCAAATATTTGGGCAATTATCTGTTAACTTTGGAACTAGTTCTGCCTGGAGCCAAGGAAAAAGCAGACTCTATCTTTTGAAGAAACCAAAGTTTTGCTGACTTGTGAAAATACTGTCATTATCTAGACACAGACTTTCTGGTTATATTTAGTAGATGTTTCAGTCATAATCATCTCTAAATTTCTATAGATCCCATTTGAAATATATTTTCTTAGCATTATAAGTCTTTTATGTTAAAATAAGCAGGTGCTAAAAATTATCCTAATAGAAGTCTTTTTTTTTTCAAGATTTTATATCCCTTTTGTTGGTCATGAGGAGGGCCAGTTGGTTTCTGGCCGCTAGTTACCTCACTGAACTTAAATGCAATATTACCATGGATGTCTTAGGAGAGAGGAATAATTGTTCAATACTTGCTGCAAACAGGGGAAAAGCCAATTCATGTATGCAGAAAATATATGGGTGTCTTCCTAAGGGATGGTTTATGAAATCAAAATGTCTTAGAGGAAAAGAATAATTGTTAAATACTTGCTGTATACAGAGAAAAAGCCGATTAATGTATGCAGGAAATATATGGGTATCTTTCTAAGAGATGGTTTATAAAACCAAAATGTACATTCGCAAAATACTTGTAAAGAAATTCCAATGGCAGTACTTTATGATGGACACTCTATATACTTTGTGGATGCTTGAATCTAATACTTAATACTTCTGATCCTGGTATAGTTCAGGGTTTCTAAATGTTGCATAACTCAGAGTACCTGTCTTGGTTTTATGTTTCAGGATGTGACTGTCCATGAGTGACCTAGAGATTTACTGTAGGTTACAGAGATTTTGGAGCTGTTGAGATATCTGCAATTCATTTTATATAAGGAGTTAGCCTTATCTCTCAAACATTTCTATTCTCCAGTTACTTTGTAATACTTGTGTTCTGGAAGAAGTCGAGGTAGGTCTCTATTGTTACAGTCACATTTATGTACTAACCCTGAGATTCAGAACTTTCCATGTGGTTTCAGAAAGCTAATTCTGGTAGAAACAATTACACAGCACGGTATTATTGATGATATGGAAATGCTGAGGATCTCCAGTACCGTGAAACCTTAGAGCAATCTAAGAAGCAGCTTTCCCCTTCTAATATAGGACAGATAACTCATGTAAAACGAAGTACAAATAGAAAAAAAAAAAAAACATAGAAAAATATGTTCAATCTTATCAGCATTAAAATTTGCATTATATCAATTTTGACCTATCAAACTCTAAAAGTAATCTTAAAGTGTCTACTTTCCAAGTGTGATGAAATAAGTACTCTCATAACTACTCAAAGTAGTTATAATACAAATTATCAGGAACACAGTGTGGTACTATGGATCAAAAAATGCTGAATCTAATCTATGCAGTTTGACATATAAAAATATATTATAGGGAAATAATTAGAGGTACAACCAGAGGTTTATGGACAAGACCATTTACAATTTTCTTCCCCAATATTTTGATTTTATGTATTATCCAAATGTACATCAATCAAATCAACAGCATAATAATGTAATTATTGCACTTTTGTTTTCTGGACCAAATAATCAAAACCCATATTTTTGAAGAAGTGTGAATGATGTGAGAATTGCTCATAATGTAAGTTATAAAAACAATACATAAAACTGATATGCATTATTGTTCCAAGTATATACATGTAAATAATGACTGAATAGGTACAGGAATATTTGCTGGTGGTTTTATCTTTCCATTGATACTATGTTTACTTCACATTTTCTTAATGCTTGATGTTTTGAGGATATTTTGCAATGAACATTTTTGATTTTACATTCAGAAAATAGAACAATAGATGTTATTTTTTTTTAAAGAAATAGCTTATAAAATAAATAGACATGTTTAAACTACACCTATTAAGTGTACATTTTGGATTCAATATGATGCTATATACTCAAGTTCACAATCATTCATTCACTATTCTTTACATGAATGTGTATTAAGGAAATTTTCTGTGTTAGGTGCTGTTCATGGAACTGACTGGACAATCTTTTTGTTTGATAGAAACTCCTGGATCCCATCTCTTATATTCCCTTTATTTTCTGATTTATTAACTTTATTCATATACGGTTTCTTCATTTATTCCCCAAATATAATATTATATAAGTAAATTTTCTTTAGCTTAAATTCATTGTCTTTTTAAACAGTTTTTTTTCCCTTGATATCAAACTGACATGTATTTATATGTTATAGTGTATATACTTATATATTACATAATATATAACAAATATATTAGATACATTTCATCTATCATACTTACTACTCTCTAAAACAGTTCTAGCTACTTTTTTCTTGCTATAGCCTAGAATCAGATAGTCTCAGTTTTATTTTGTAAACAGGTTGAACTTTAAAAAATTACAACAGAATCCCAGAGTCAGTGACACACTAATCTTATTTGAGACAGTGGAGATGGTGTTGTGATCTTGTATAATTCCACTAAGTCCTGTGGGCTTTACTGGCAAAATTTTCTGAGGACAGATTGGATCTTTCAGCCTCAGCATTCATGGGACAAAGAACTGCCTCTAAGTGGTAATTTGATGCTCAGGGCATGTTTCCTTAGTAATAGTCTTATGCTTGTATATAAAGAAGGCAAAAATAATTCTATTGCCATTAAAAAATCCACTCATCAAATAACTTAAATGTTTGAAATACATTGAATCATAGATTTCATTACTATTCAGTAGTACACAACAGCTTCCAAATTTCTAAGAATCCATTCGGTAGTCATTATTGTTGAATTGAACTTTTTAGGGAGTAAATTCCATCTTAATCAGGATTTCTTATGTTCAGACATATTATATTTAATATTCCTTAGGTAGTACTGTTTGCAAGCATTGCATAAAATTAATGATAACTCAGATCTACTACAGAAGTTCCTTTATTCTTTACCACTGGCACAGTCATCTTACTTTATGGTTCACCTCCGAATATTCTTAAGACTTCATTCTTAGATTCTTCATTTTATGATCTTAATAATTTTAAAAATTATCAGTTCTTATTTTGTCTGGGAATGTGACTTTGAATGGGTGTCCTCATACTCCTGCCTCACAAGTGGTTGTATTTTTTTGTGTGTAAGGCTCAAAGATGTGTGGAGGGTAAGGATACACTGCAGGTTGAAACCCTGCAGTGCTGAGGAAAAGGTACCATTTTTAAATTCATCTAGCCAGTTTGGGCAGTTTGTTAGCTTGTTTATTTATGTATTTTAATTTATACAAATGCCATGTATACACATGCATATTAGTAGAAGATCTGAGAGTTTCCATTGTGGCACAGTGGTAGCAAACCCGAGTAATATCCACGAGGATGTGTGTTCAATCCTTGGCCTCCCTCAGTGGGTTAAGGATCCAGCATGGCTTTGAGCTGTGGTGTAGGTCACCGACACAGCTCGGATCTTGTGTTGCTGTGGCTGTGGCATAGGCTGGCAGCTGCAGTTCGGATTCGACCCCTCGCCTGGGAACTTCCATATGCTGCACCTGCAGCCCTCAAGAGCAAAAAAAAAAAAAAAAAAAAAAAGAGGAAAAAAAAAAAGATCTAGTCTTATTAATTGACAATACTTTAATTGTTAACAAATGGAAGATCATGGTAAAGTATGTATGTGCATGTTTCCATAACTAAAAGTTTTGTATTTCTAGACAAAGAATCTATTTTTTTCATCCCATTATTGTTTTCCATCCCCATTGTTCAATACCAGAACTTTTAAGGATGTGAAAATAATTGCCTGATTGCAGTAAATATTACCAGGTTCTATGTTATGCCTAATGTGTCTTTTTCCTCTTGGAATTTAATTTTTAAAATTGCAACAATATATATGAATGTAAGATAAACCACCTTATTCAAGTACGAAATATTTCTCTTCTTCTTACTCCATTTCAAATCTGATATAAATAATTAATTAAGGAAAGCATAGGAAAAATTTAACATGCTTTAGGAGAAATACTAGTCTTTTGTGGGGTAATGCAGAGATGTGGCAATGAGAGTGCCACTGATTTTTTTTTTCCTCTTTGCAAGTTGTGCACGTGGTTTCCCAGTGAATGATCATGTTGAACTTGTGGTTTTATTCTTTAGTTAGTGGCTAGGGAAGGGACATTTTGTTTTTACTAATTGTAACTCTTTACCCCTCCATCCCTGATAATTAAGTGGTGTTCCATTAGACTTAGGGCACTAGAGCTGATCCACAATTGGCTGTGTTAAAAAGATTCTTTATGTCTGATTGCTTACTTTTAGCTATTTCTTTGTATAGTCTGAAAGGTTATTTCCTAAAAAATTTCTCTACAAAATCATTTTTTCATGGTTGAGTTAATCCACTTATATGCTAGTTCATCATAATGATAAAAAAATTATATGACATTTGATTCTTTTAAAAAAATAATGAGGAGTTCCTGTCATGGCTCAGCGGTTTACGAACCCAACTAGTATCCATGAGGATACAGGTTCAATCCCTGGCCTCACTCAGTGGGTTAAGGATCCAGTGTTGCCATGAGCTGTGGTGTAGGTTGCAGACATGACTCAAATCCCACAGTGCTGTGGATGTGGCGTAGCTGTAGCAGCTACAGCTCTGATTTGACACCTAGCCTGGGAACCTCCATATGCTGTGGGTGTGACCCTAAGAAAAGACACACACACAAAAATGAAATCCAAATATATTTATCTTCTGTTGCATCATACAAAAAAATCTTTAAGGATTAATTATATGATGGTGAAAATTTGTATATCAAAAGTGAGAATAAGGCTACCTTTACTTCGAATTTAATTTAATTGGCTAAAAGGAATTTTATCTACTAAATTCTCACTGGAAACAGGGAATTTTTATTATAATAAACCTGTTCTCCTTTACTAATGCCAATGAATAAAATGGCTAACATTTTTTGAAGTTTTACTATATGTTAGATGCTTCACTATTTCTCACAACAGCACTGTGAAATAAGAAATATTATTGTCCCAATTGTCCAAATTTTACAAAGAAAGAAACTGACCTATAAGCATCTTAAATAATTTGTCAAAGTACAATAGATAAGAGACTCACATTTTGAGTCCTGACCACAATGATATATAAACTATTTTTCTTATACTGAGCTATACTAAGCTAATAACATGGCTGGACTTATATAATGCCTTCAAAGCAACCCACTATATGGGTTTTATAAACAGCTAAGGAGGATGCATTTCTTCCAAAACTATTTTAAGAAGGTACACTTCATGAATTTAGTATTTGCACTTAAACAGAGAGAGAAAATATATGGAAGCTGAAAGTACTATTCTATTCTCCTGTATCATATGCTCTTTGAAATATTTGCATCCTTTGACAGAAAAAGGAAGTAAGAGAGAAGATGGAAGAGAGAGAGGGAGAATTTTGTGAAGGGATTTGATATAGTTTTGCTCTAGAAGGATAACCAGTAAAAACCTTCTCTCTATATGAAGTAACTAAGAGATTTGGGGAGCTGTTTTGCTTTCCTGGGAAGTATTTGGTTTGTTTTCTTTATAAAGAAAATAGTTTAAAATACAACCCAGAGAAAACTATTATATAAATCCAGGGGAGTGACTGCTTCCACCACTCTTGGTGACTCCTGCTGCCTCTCTGGCATGGTACAAAGAACAGATCCTGACCCAATACTGGCACTCACAAAATGGTAGCCAGAAGAATAGAGACAGGAAGCCTGAGGAAGGAAATATTTGCTTGAATGTCTTAATTCAGGAGGTGGAATGTGGTAATTTTACTGTAGAATTCACCTTGTTTTATTAATTTTAATAAGCTTTAATTTTTTTATCATTTGCAAAAGTAATTTTTCTGTTAAATGTATACATTTAAGCCTAGGTTTTACATTAGGCAGAGTTTCATTTTGAGATTTATTTGAACTTGACTCATCTATGAAGATGAAAGTCTAGTATTTGCAGAGCCTGTCTGGGTTTATGATCTGTACCTCTTTTGCTTTCTCTCTCTCTCTCCTCCTCATACTCCTAAGTTGTCTTAGTTTTAGTGAGGAATCATGAACTTCTATAAGAGAAAAAGACCAAGTATAAACTCCTGGCTAACTGGTGACCTTGTCCTGTAATGGTCATCAAAGATGACAGTTTCTCTGAAGTGAATAATGAGTCACCTGACAGACTCATAATGCATAAGTATAACAGTAAAGGTCTCCAAGAGTCACCTCTAGTCCAAAATGAGGCTGCTCCCAGGCTAGGCACACTCCTTGGGAACTGAGAATCCTGGTCCCTAACTCGTAAATATCTACACTTGCTATCAGCTGATGAACATTTTATTAATTTTCTTGTCTTCTTCCAACTCAGTCTCTTTGTGCCAGTTTTGAAAAATCTAAAGTATGAGAAACAACCTATAGTGATTTATAAAAACACATCGCTTCTACTTATTTTTGCCTCAGTAGTTGAGAAATCTAGATTGACTAAAAGTGGAGAAACATATCTTTTCTTCTTCATTTCAGAATTCACATCCCTTATTTATGTCTAAGGAAAGGGAATAATCTTTTTATTGATTCCCAAATGAGTGTGACAAAGTTTTTCCCTAGGAGATTGCTGTGTATAAAAATCTATATACTGATAACGACTCTCAGACAATAATCCTTGAGAATGGGGCAACTTTGCCATTAGCACAAATTCTGCCCAGTTGCACCTTTCTTCTTTACTCCTTAGCTTCTCAGATGATACTGTTTTATTCTGTTCCTCCTCATGGATAGAAACTTAGTCTCCTTCTATTTTTAGACCTGTTGTCTAGACACCATTTACACCTTACCTTGAAAAAGGACCTGAATATTATTTTTGTGGAAACTGTCAGGGTTAGGATGAACCCAGTAATCCTCATTGTCCTCACCAATACCTGAGGTGACTGACAATTCATGTGACACAGATTCTTCCCAGTCTGTCCTGTTTTCACATTTCTTTGAGCATTTTTTTTTCTATTTTTTACTCTTCTGCCTGGAAAGTAATAGGCATGTGGACAGGACTAGAGCAAGGAGCATCTTTTTTCAGGTTCCACACACTTGGCACATACAGTTTAATTTAAGATGCATTAGTGACATTTTCCATGTTACAGATAAATAACAGAGGTTAAGACAGGTAAATAACTTCCCAACATTGTACAACTCACAACTGACATAGGTGGAGTTCAAAACTCTGTTTGTCTCAAAGCTCATTCTATCCATGACATTATGCAGCATCCCTTTTATGAAGGCACCATCTCATACAGTCATCAGTTGCTAGTTAATGCTTATGGTATTTCTTTCGCAAATACCAGGAACTACCTTTGTTTCATTTCAAGCACCCTGTTTTATACAATCTTATTTAGTTTACAGTGTATGATACAGTTTTGGCAAGTAGAATTATGTGGGCTTCTAACTGTAATGGATAAATGTGCTATACTTTACAGAAGATAAAATTCCAAAGAACCTCTTCATTCATTCATTTATTCAGCAACTATTTAATAAATGCATACTTATGCCAGGCACAAGGGCTGTATCTGTGAACATAACAGACAACAATCCTTCTTCTTACAGGATACCTTATTGGGGAAGACATAAATAAAGCAGTAAAATACGTATTAAATTGTATGGGGATAGTTGCTCTGGAGAATAACGAAATAAAGATAAAAATAAAACAGTTTTAAGTGGAGGGGATCACAAAGCCTCACAGAGGGGACATTTGAATGAAGACTTGACAGGGATGAGGAAGTAAGCCATGTGGACTAAAATTTAGGTGAGAATGTTGGGGCAGAGGAAACAGGTACAGAGATCCTGAGGAAGAAGCCTGCCTGTAATGGGCCAGGGAGAGAGTTGTGGGTGATAAGGTGGGTGAGAAGATATATAGCAGATTCTGTAAGGCCTTGAGGTCATTCACATTGAGGGAAAAGGGGGAAACCACTAGAGGGTTTTGAACAAAAAAGTGATATGCTGTAACTTATGTTTCGAAAGATCACTCTAGCTGACATTTTCACCTGTGGTGAGGGTAGAAGCCACTTAGGTGGTTACGGCTATAACCAAGCCAGCGATTTCATAGCATGAGCCACAGTGGCAGTAAGAGTGTTTGAAAGAAGATGCCAGATTCTGGTTATATTTAGAAAGCAGAGTCTTCTGATCACAGGATGGTAATGGATTGGAAGAAGTGAATTTGAGAGAGAAGGAGAAGCATCAAAGATGACTCCAAAGACCCAAGCATTTCACTGACTGGGCTGAGAATATATGGGGATGAATAGGTTTAGTAGGAAGAGGTAGAGATGGAGATCAGGAGGCAGGTTTACACATGTTAAATGAAAGATGTCCCTTACTCCTTTAAGAGGCGGCATTGAGTAGCCAATTTGATATATGAGTCTAGAATTCAGGGGAGAGGTCTAGGCTATATGTATAAATTTGGAGTCATCTGCATATATCTATATTAGTAGTATTGATGAAATGACTAGAGACATAAATTTAGACACAAAAGGGATCTAAGAACTAATTTCTGAGACACTCCAACTTTAGGAGGTTGGTGAGATGAAGAGGAGCCAGCTACAGGAACCAGCTACAGAAACCTCAAAAGAGAGGCCAATGAGGTAAGAAGAAAATAGGCAGTGGGTACTGTCCTTAAATTTACTGACAATTGCAGGGCAAGGAGGAGGAAGTGGTCAACTGTGTCGGATATTGCTGATAGGTCAAGTAAGATAAGTAATGAGAATCGATGAAATTGGCAACATAGAGTTCAGATGAAGGTAGCAATTTCAGTGGAATTGTGAGACAGAAAACTTTGGAGTGAGTTAAAGAGAGACAATGAGATGAACTGTATATCAGAGATTATAGACAACAATGGACATCACCAATATTACCATAACATAATGCAGTTATTGCAGCTAGCTTTAAAGAGAGTTTATGTCAAATTTATGGTTATTGGCATTCCCATTGTGGCACAATGGATCCAGCTAGTATCCATGAGGATGTGGGTTTGATCCCTGGCCTTGCTCAGTGGGTCAGGGATCTGGCGTTGCTGTGAGCTGTGGCATAGGTCATAGATGCAGCTTGGAACCTGCATGGCTGTGACTATGGCATAGGCCGGCAGCTGTAGCTCCAGTTCGACCCCTAGCCTGGGAACCTTTGTAGGCCACAGGTGCGGCCCTAAAAAGCAAAAAAAAAAAAAAAAAAAAAAAAAAAAAAGTTATGGTTACCAAATGGGGGCAATATTGGGGGGAGGGATAAATAAGGAGGTTGGGATTAACATATATACATTACTACATGTAAATTAGATAAGTAACTAGGACCTACTGTATTGCACAGGAAGTCTACTCAGTACTCTGTAATAACCTATATAGGAAAAGAATCTGTAAAAGAATGAATATATGTTTATGCATAACTGATTCGCTCTGCTGTGCAACTGAAACTAATATAAGTCAACTATACTCCAATAAAATGAAAAAAATAGAGTTTATAGTTATCCCTTTTTAAAAACGATGACATTTATCAGGTCTGATGCAAGATCTTCCTATTGAACATTTTATTAAGACCCCACACATATGTTACTATATCACAAATTTATTTTTAATATTGTAATAACTATGTCAATATAATTGAATTCATTTTTAGCTCTGTTTTTACGCATTTAAAAACATTGTTCTGGAGGTCCATGGGATTAACTAGAAGTCATTAGCAAAAAAGCTTAAGAACCACTCTCTTTTAGGTCACTATTAACATTTCTGTGCATTTTTCCCTTCTCATTATACCCTTTACCAGCATTGCCTGTAGTCCTATCCTACCACTCCCCCTTTTCTAATGGCACCCACAAAGTGGAATTTAAAAAGTTTTCTATCCACCACAGACCCTACACTACCCTCTTCTACATTTCTTCCTTAAAACTTTGTTTTGAAATGTCGTGCGATGAAGTGATGCTTGCAAAGTGAAATGAATCTTTCAATAATTTTTAGAATGTCAAAGATAGGATATGTTCATAATATTTTGATTCAGTCAAATGCCTTGTGTTTCTCTCTCTTCTCTTATAGGCATTTATGAATGATTAAATTGTATTTTCATGCTACATATTATCTGAGAAACAATAATTCCAACTAGCAATTAGTGCTATGCCCTAAAACTTTTTGAAGTTTGTAACTGCTTCTATCTCGCTGTAGGCTTTCCAATGAGGCAGATTGAAAAATCCAATCAGATTTAGCTGGTATTTTCTATACAACATCTGGTCTGACAGCTAGATTGTAGTCAAGCTTATAAGTCAAAATGGAGCTGACTTTGAAGTGATATGGAAATGTGGAAATGCCCCCATGATTTTTGTAGATCATTCAAGATCATTTTTATGTAAATATAATAGAACTAAAAATAAGCTGCTGTGTTTTAAATTTTAAACATTTTCATTATGAAAATGGTTTTAGTGTAATCACTTTACTGAAAAAGTAGTTAGCTTCAGAGATAAGGTTGAGGGCTTGAGGAGAACAAGGATGGTATTTAGGGAGGCTGCTAGAGGTTAAAAAAAAAAAAAAAAAAAATCTTTCCAAATAGCTCTGAGTGTCAACTCATGAAGCTTACATATCAAGCTTGATGAGACTTAGAAAAAGAAATGTAAACTCATCCTAGACTAAAATGATGCCAACTCATGCCTGGAGACCTGTATGTAGGAATACAGACGTGGAGAGTTTATCCAGTGGGGACTTGCCAAATGGCTTTGGTGGAAGATGGGACCAAGAAAGGTAACAGTTTGTAACAGCAAAGCATCTTACTCTTGAGTTCCAGGCTGAACTACGAGAAAAGAAAAGCTAGAAAAATAAAACCGGCTAAGAAATTAGGAAGGGTTCAAGATATTAGAAAGAATGAGGGTGAAGTTAATTTTAGTCACATTGAGAGAGAAGGCATGGAATGGAGATCATTGGGACAAATAAGGTCACCGAATGTGAAATCACCTACTTTAACCACTTCATTTTCAGGATGATCCAGAGAGGTTTAAATCTCTTTCCAATATTCTTGCAGATAATCAGGGGCCGAGTTCTTAGAACTCAGAGGGCTGGACTCTCAATCACTCTATGCTTTTTGTTCTCTTGATCCAATTGCCCTGAAAGTTGCAAGAACGATAGTCCTGACTCTTCTTAATAAAATAAATGAGTTTAAGAAAGATTTCATTATCTCCGTTTAGCATGAAGATTGAAACAAGAATAAAAATAGAAATGCTATCTTGGCTTCTAGCTAGAGAGTTCCCTAGGTATCAATCCAGGCAGCTGTTGGATGCTCTGGAAGTCTTCTCTGAGAGTGCTATCATTCACTGAAGATTTGGAAAAATGAAATTCTGTAGAGAGGAAGAGGTTTTGAAGAGAAGAAAAGGTTGTCAGAAAGATGGATCAGTTGCATAAGGACATTGAGCCAACTTCTGCTATAAGCCTTTGCCCCGAGTCTGTGGGTATGACAGCAGCAGGCTGAACATGACAATTAGGATTTTTTCAATGTCTACCCTGTGGACACCAGTGCTCAGCAGGTCCTTTGCAGTAGTGCTGTGTATAATTAAGGGGGAAGGGTCCGTTGAAAGGCTATGGGGAAGAGATAATTAATTTTGAGTATATTTTCTTACCCCGAACAGATGTATAACTACTAGGACAAGTTAAATGCTATCTGGCCTATACAGGGTGCTTTCAAGAACCTCTTACTTCTTCACTAATGTATCTTGAAAGTGCATTTTAAGCCTCAAATCTTCGCTCTTCTTATCTTAATTCCCTTTTCCTTTGTTTGAGCAACCATGTTTGGAGGATCTCAAAAAAGAAGAGTGTGAGAATCACAATTAGGGTAGTTTGCCCCAGGGGTAGTAGGATAGAGAGGGTTTCTTTGTCAATTTTGGCTCTGGTGCTGGAATTTTAACATGTGTTATTGGCTCTGGGGATTATGTTCTGGTTCCGGCTGAGTGAAAGCTTGCTTTGCTTTTGTTTTCTGAAAGTATTTAATAAAATGGCAGGATTCGCTTACTTGCTTATTGAATTCTTTTGCCTGGGAAACATGCAAATTCTGAACCCAGCTGCACATTTGTGACAAAGAGATAGCTAATAATCTGAGCTATATGCATTTTTTTTAAAAAAAAAAAAGCTTTTTAAAATTTTTCTACAAGGGCAGAACTATCGTACACAAAGTTAAGCCTTTTTGAGACTGTGTTTAAATCTGCTTTCTATTAATAGCTTTCAGAAGCTTTTCTAAATAACCTTGAGGCACAGACAGTTTTTCTTGCAAGAAAGCAGGTGGAGGGAAAAACATCTATGGTTTGTTAACCAATAAAAGATAAGTTGCTAAATCCACCTGTTTCAAATAAATCATTTGGGCCAATTAGAACATTTATTTTCCTCATTTCTCTCTGATTCAGTGTTCTCAAATGATATGAGAGGTGGAATAAATTTCAGGCATTATTTAGCCCAGATTCTTAATTTTCTAGAAGGTAGTACTAAAGAACAAATGATCAGAAGTGCCTAGCTAGTGTGCTCAGGAAGTGCTGTTTACCCCTCTAGACCTATGTTCCCTCCTTCTTCACCCTCTTCTCAGCCCCAGATTCTGAAGTTTATGAAAGGCTTCAGAGGATCCCTGCTTCTTGCTGCTTCTGTTTGTGTTAAACCATACACATGGGTCACATACACAAGTCCAGACAGCAGAAGGAGAAAAATGTGGGATTCTCATTTCTCCAATTTAATACCTTAGTCTGTATGGGCTGCTACAACAAAAATATCATAGACTGGCTGGCGTATAAACAACAGAAATTTATTTCTCACAATTTTGAAGGCTAGGAAATCCAAGATAAGGAAGTCAGTATGATCACATTCTGATGAAGGTCCTTTTCCTCATTCATAGCCCATGCTTTCTGTTTCCTTACATGGTAGAGGGAGCTAGTGATTCTTGTGGGGTCTCTTTTAAAGAGCACTAATCCCAGGAAACCTGACCTTTAAGTACCACCTGATACCACCACTTTTGAGATTAGGATTTCAACATGTAAATTTGAGTAGGGGGAGATGCATACATAGAGATCTTTGTGCTCACTCCTTGTCTAAGCTAGTACTGGCTGTAATCTTGACAGCCATCTCTGACAGGCACATTCCAGCGGTTCTGGCCACTTTTATTTTTCCCTGTCCTTCTTCTATATGGTAGTAATGGCATCTTGCTGTAGCTGTCCCCAAGTGTTTCATCCTTGATGAAACTTACATTTCCTTGCTTGCAACATCCTTGATGGCTCCCTATACTCTGCCAACACCCTTGCAAAAGTTTGCTCCATTAATTCTTTTGAGTCATCCCTTTTGAGTGTGTCATCTATTTCCAGCCAGAGTCCAGACTGCCATTCCTCTGGTAAACAATAACGCTGGGACCTAGATTCAGGTCTCCTTACCCTATTCTCCCGCCCCCCTTTTTTTGTCTTTTTAGGGCTGCACCCATGGCATATGGCGATTCCCAGGCTAGAGGCTGAAACAAAGCAGTAGCCGCTGTCCTACAGTCCTACACCACAGTCATAGCAATGCCAGATCTGCAACCTGCACCGCAGCTTGTGGCAGTACTGGATCCTTTAACCCACTGAACAGGGCCAGGGATTGAACCTGCATCCTCCTGGATACTGTCAGGTTCTTAACCTGCTGAGCCACAGTGGGAACTCCTCCTTACCCCATTCCTATGTCCTTTCCATTTTGGCTAGGTGTAAAGTCTTTCAATCTCCTTCCTTCAGGGTTAAACCAACATCTATAAAACTCCTGGATCCACTTATTCTGAAGTGTTTTTACTTGCCTCTCTCCCTACTCTGAAAGTAATATATTCTTTTAAGAAATAAGCAAATAGCAATTTAAGATACAGTGTAAATGAAAAGTTACATCTCACTTTTTATCCATTTGCTGTAGCAATATTGGGGTGGTTAGGGGAGATATTGGACCCTTGATAAAGTTGGGCATCTATTAACCGTAAAAGGAAACATTAAACCTAAGTCTCTTCCCAAGTTTATGGGAGAGATATTCCTGTTTATTCTCTGCTGCTTTTTAGGAGATGGTGTTTCAGGAATCATGTGATTTAGACATATCAGGAATTTCATCTCCACAAAGTTAGGTAGCATTATGCCTTTTTCCCACTTTCCGCTTTCTAGTGATTCCCCCAACTTCCTTTCATTTTTATTACCACTTCTTTTTCTGAGGCAAAGCCATTTGGTGTCTCTGATGCCTCTCACTTATTTTCTGAAAAGATTTCAAACTCCCTTCATCCTGTAAGAGCATAGGACCCTTCCCTAGGTCTCTTAAGGGCTAGGAGTAAACAGGACAGTTGTTACTGTTGAGCCTGTCCCTGGATCGGTTTTCAGGCTCCTCCTGGAGTGTGATTTGCCATGGATGAATTTAGTCAAAGGCAATTAAGCATTCACTTTGAAAAAATACAATTACGTCTATTTTTAAAACAACCCAGGTACTGAAATTGCTTCTGTGTGGAAGCAGAGCCACAGGTAAAAATGATCAGAAGCATTCCTTTCACAGTGAAATGATACTACTTTGCCTGAATTGTTCACTTTTTTGCAAAGAACATTTCACCAGAAGGAAACTTACAACTCTTACCAGTTACCTACAAAACTTGCCTTTCCTTTGCTAAGGAGTGGGAATAATTGTTGTTTCTTGTCTGGATGTTTTGCAAAGTTTTTCAAGTCAAAATCTGCAAGCCAAGAGGTGCTAAATCTGGAGATTTAGCTAAATCTGGATATCAACTGATTTTTATGGGGCTCATACTGCTAACAAGACTACAGGTAGTGTCTACTCACTGTTTAGGACTCACTTTGACTATGGCCCTCCCTGGGAAGACCCTACCTTGCTCCCAAAACACTCTCTGGCAGTGGTTCTCAAACCTAAGCAGGCTTTTGAATTATCTGGTGGGCTTGGCTTATTAAAATACAGAGTTCCAGGCTCAGCCCCACAATTTCTGGATTCAGTAAGTCTGAGGTAGGACCTAAGAATGTGCATTGCTAAGAAGTTCCCAGGTGATATTGATGTTGCTGGTCCTCTGTTCCATATAAATCTGTGTCATGGCACCAGTCACGCTATATTGGCATTTCTCCTCAAGTCTGACTACATTGCTGATCATTCAAACTATAAGGTGTATCTATAGTGGCCACCTCCCACACACCCACCACCCAAAACACACACGTATCATTGAATGAATGAATGAGTGAATATGCTTTCTAGCAGCCTTTCTTGAAATTATAGGCACATGCAATGCTAATCCTACCAGTTCCTGTCTACTCCATGTACGTGGTATTACCATTACTTTAGGACTGAGTATCCTGCAGTTAGTTGTACAGAACAGCCACTGGCCCACATATTGCTCTTGTGTAAATTAGAAAAAGGGGGACTCTTTGGGCAGATGCACCTCCTCCACCTGCAGAAAGTAAGGAAGGCTAACGAGTGAGAGAATGCCTCTTCCTTCAGGTGTCAAGTATGTTTGTAAAGTATGTAAAACACAAAATGAAATGCTGGGACTCTGGACTTACATAGTGTTCTTTCAATTCTTAGCAGCTTCTGCAAAATTCTTTTGAATTCTGTCAAAGTTAGATCTGAGAACCCCTTTCCTACAGGGGATGGCCCTATGACCAGAATTAGCAAACTGCCTGAGCAAATAGTAAAATTCCTGTTGCAATTTTTCCAGAGAGAGACTCTTCGGTCAGCTCTCAGCACCATAGGCTCCAAGACTTTGAAATCCTTCATCGTCTATGGGAGCAGAAATAATAGGATAGGTGATGCTCATATAAGTACCTAAGAAACTCTTTTAACCTGGGATTTTCAAATTGCAAATTGGGAAGAATAATAGAAACTAAATTCCAACTTCTTACAGAGCCCAGTTAGGCAGCCTAAATCTTGCTCTTATAGACTTCAGTTCCCAGGGGTCAGTCATTTGTCCATCCATCCATCCATCCATCCATCCATCCATCCATCCATCCATTTATCCATCCTTCCATCCAGTCATTCATCTTTCCACCTTTCCATCCATCCATTTATCCATTAGTGTTTACTTAGTGCTGACTCTATGTCAAGTTGTATAAGAGGCAGTGAGGAATTCTGGAAAGAACATGGGCTTTGGAACCAGATGTGTTTCTAAAATCTGGGTCCCCCGACTTCTTAGATGAATGCATGACCTACACAAGATGATTAACTTTACTGAGATGGTATCTTCAACTGGAAAATAGGGATGATTTTATCACCTATATTATGCATTGATTAAGAGGAAATATACTATGCATCTGTATAGTGCCTACTGGGCTTGACATATATGAATAATTAATAATAAATAGGTATTATCTAGAGGCATTACACAATGATACCACAAACTACTTTCATCTTTTCTTATTCTATATGGATAATTTATGTACGTAACACTTAATTTTCTGTCTTCTATAGTGCATGACAGAATTAAGTCAATATTTTCAGTGAAACAACACTCAGAGGAAGATTACAAAAGACCAAAGGCATTTAGAAAAAGTTTCTTACTTTTCAGAGGTTAACAGAAGTCTATTTAACTTTTTGTTTACCACGTATTATATGATGAAAAATTTGGACTTATAGTACTGTATATGTAATTGTAGCTCTAATTTTTTCTAAAGCCCATTTACATCTATTATCTTGATATTTCTCCTGATATCAAAGCTTATTACTTTCATTTTATATGAGAAAATTATACATACATATATATATATATATATAGTTTACAAAATAATACCCTTTGGGCTACCTGCCAAAGAATATATGGCTATGCTCAATTCACAATTCATAAAATCCAGCACTGGACTATACTAAGAAAAATCCATATTTTTCAAGTTTAGTGCTAAAAAAGTTATTTTTCAATAAAAACATTATGTTTAGGTAAGGCTTGAATTATTAAATATCAGAATATTCCATTCTATTATTGACCACCATTTTTGACCATGCCCGCAGCATGTGGCAGTTCCTGAGCTAGGGATCAAACCCAACCCACTGAAGTGACAACTGCAACAAGAAAACTCCACTGCAACAAGAAAACTCCTGCCAACCACCATTTTAAATTAGGAATTACAATGTACACATGAAGAGAGTAAATCACAGCTAATACTTTATGTGCATTTACTCTGTATCAGTTTTGTTATAATCATTTTACATATGTAAACTGTAATATTCTTAACAAATTTCTAAGGTGGGCTTTGTTATTTTTTTATTTTATAACAGAGGAAATGGAGGCTTAGAGTGGTTATTTGTCCAATGTGACACAGCTCTTTGGGTTAATATTTGAATCTATCTGTCTCTGGACCCTGTGTTTCTAATGACCATAGTAATCAAAGGCTACAAACACCTTTGGCTAACTTGAAAAAAAAAAACACAAAAACTTAAATGGCCTAATAATATCTTAGGAGGACAATGTTACCAATGCGGTGTATATCCATTAATTTGTTATGACATGCCAGAAATACCTATTTGAAGTATCATCTCAATACCAAATTTAGACACCTATTTGAAGATTCAAGATGAAATTATTATGTAGGAAATGGATGGCATTCTCTGGTATTTTTATTATTTTTATAAGATAATGTCTGTTTCAGTAAGATTCTTTTAAGAAAAAAGTCATTCTGGAAGAACATGATGGTATGACTTACTTTTTGTTGGGAAAGTACAGGAAAAAATAATGTAATCATCAGCCTTTGAGCAAAATATGGAAAATCTTAAAATAAACCTCTTTGATTTGTGTATTCATTTTCAACTCATTTCAGACGATTGGCACTGAGCCTCTAGTAGGGAAGTTTTTTGTTTTTAATAATTTGGATTGTTGGCAGGCGCACATTGAAAAGCAATTAGTGATTTCCCTCTTCAAACAATTACTTCCCTGTGATATCAGGAGTGATATCCTGGATTGATTTGTGTGGTGCTCACAGAAAAGTTAGAAAGATCTTGAAAGAACTAGCTTATTAGTGCCTCAGGGAAAAATACTGGGTCAAGTCTGTGCTTAAGATAACTGAGGGAAGACATGAATAGGAACTTCCTTTAGGTTTTGCTGATTGGTTTCTTTCTGCCCTTGGAGTTGTTTCTTTTTATTTTCTGCATTAATTTTTTTAAATTAAAAATTTTTAATTGAAGTATAGTTGATGTACAATATCATGTAAGTTACAGATATACAATATGGTGATTCATAATTTTAAAGTTTATACTCCATTTATAGTTATTATAAAATATTGGCTATATTCCCTGTATTGAGTCATTGTAGCTTATTCTATACCTAATCGTTTATGCTTCTCACTCTCCTACCCCTATATTGCCTCTCCTCCTTCCCTTCCCCACTGGAAACAACTTGTTTGTTTTCTGTATCTGTAAGTCTGCTTCTTTTTTTTTATATTCACTAGTTTGTTATATTTTTTAGATTCCACATATAAGTAATACCATATAGAATTTGTCTTTCTCATTCTGACTTATTTCACTTAGTGTAATGCTCTCCAAGTCCATCCATGTTGCTGCAAGTGGCAAAATTTCATTTTTTATGGCTGAGTAGTATTCCAGTGTGTGTGTGTATGTGTGTGTGTGTGTGTGTGTGTGTGTGTACAAGAAGATGTGGTGTATATCCATTAATTTGTTGATGAATGCTTAGGTGGTGTCCGTATCTTGACAATTGTAAATAATGCTGCTATAAACGTTGGGGTGCATGCATCTTTTCAAATTAATGTTTTTTGTTTTTTATTTTTTTTCATTTTTTCCCCCAGTGGAATTTCTGTGTCATGTGATGTTTTAGTTTTAGGTTTTTTTTTGTTTGTTTGTTTGTTTGTTTTTGTTTTTGTTTTTGTTTTTTGAGAAACCTCCATACTGTTTTCCACAGTGGCTACAACAATTTACATTCCCATCAGCAATGTAAAGGGGAACCTTCATACACTGTTGGTGGAGTTGTTTCTTAATGGGCTCTATTTTTTCCAGTTGGTGGTAAGGAAGTTAAGTGGAAATCATAGCAATGGTTCTAGGGCTTTTGAAAACTATTTAGATTTGTTCCATAAAAGTATTTTAATGGACACTCTGCATTCTGAATGTCTATCTTGCTCCTTTGCTGGTTATTGACTCTAAATTACTAACTGGAAAAAAAAAAACTTGTTTTTGTATCAGACTTCCCAGAAAATTATTGAAATTATACAAAGTATTATAATCTGGGACAGTTTTTAAAATATTTAATGGAATTCCATGGCAGCCCAGCAGTTAAGGATCTAGCATTGTCACTGCTGTGGCTCAGGTCACTGCTGTGGTGTGGGTTTGATCTCTGGCCTGGGAACTTTTGTATGCCATGGGCACAGCCAAAAAATATATATTTAACAACTAGTAGGGCATAGTATTGACTAAGCAGAAGAGTCCCTGGCTGTAAACAATGGGTATACCCCTAGTGATTACCACTCCGATTATGAATGCAAATAGACATAGGAAGATCCTGAATTCATCTGAGGGTGGCAGTATCAACTTAGAATTAATTGATTTATCCATTCATTATGGCCTATTATTGCATAAGCAGTCAGTCACAACCGCACACACATACACATACACACACATGGAATTAATTTTTTTCATTGCTTATGAAATCTTAGTCCACTTCAATTAATCAAGCTAATCTTGTAAAATTATTCTGCTGATCGTCACACTTAGACATGCTTTCCTGCATTTTCTCTCCATCCATCTTTTTTTCATCCATCCCTTTTTCAAAACACCTAGTTTAGGAAACTTCCATGCTTTATGTATTTAATACTATACACTCCTATATAATCTTAACATATTGGTAAAAAAGTATATCATTAAAATGATTAAATATTAGGTTTTTACATATTTCATATGAGTACATCTTCTCCACTTGATATTAAGCTTATGTTTTGGTATCTTCCTGCAGTACCCATCATAAGGCTTTTTGTAAGAAACATTTAGTAAATTGTTTATTAATTGATTGCTAGTGCGTGAATAAAAACTGACTGTGTTCCCTTGCATCACAGACTGGGATGTTACTTTTCTATGATTATGAAATGGCTGTTATACACCAGATATTTAATTTTGGTATCACCAGCATCTAGTCTGGCTTATTAGGCACTGAATGAATGCATTTGGGGTTTGATGAACACATAAACCTCCTATGACCTGTGGATAAACTGACCATTTTAAAACAGAGCACAGTAATTTGATAATTCATATCTCATCCAAAGGAAATTCTGAGGTTTCATGAAGGTGTCCTTTCAGAATCAGAGAGCTGAGCTCAGCCACAGCCAAGAGGAATACCTGTTCCAGTTTATTTCCTTGCCATGAGCTTTTGACTGTTGACAGCAGTTCTCTGTTTTAGCTAAAGGAACAACTGAATGCCTTGGCCAGGAGAGAAATGCTCATTGGAAAGAACTCCCTGTATTGGAAGAAATTCCTTTTGCATTAGTGCTATTGCTATGTCATACTTGTCTTTCATTAAGTAACCCTCAAAAAAAAAAAAAGCAAAATAATCTAAAACTGAACAAAAAAAAATGATATACGATTACAGGCCAATGTGTACAGTAGAAGAAATATGAAGTCACGGTTTTACTCACTCATTTTAGACAAGTATTCACCTCTCTGGACCTTGCTGTCATTAAGTAGAAAACAAAAGAGTATACCCTGAATCACCTTCAAGGCCCCTTGTAGCTTATAAGATTTTTTTTCGGGAATGCTGCAGATGTATTGCCTACGTCTTTTTTTCTCTGAAGACTTGATTAGACCTCCTCATGAGCTGTTGAAATGTGGTATCTCTTAGCTTGAGTGTAAAAGTGGCATCTGTCCCTTTTCAAACCCTCAGAACTCTAGTGTGCATCTGGGGAGCCTTGTCCCCTGCATAGTTTCAATTACAATGAGTATTCTCTCCATTTTGAATCTTAGCAAAGACTTCAGCTGCTGTGTGACTGTGTGACAGCTGCTGTGCCCTCCTGCAGCGGTGGCTGAAATGATTTCCACACCTGTCCTGTACTTCAAAATATTGGGGGGAGTAAATGGGCTCAACATGCTGGAAAATATTGACTTGTTTCCCATATTATGCTTAGCTGCTGAAAGTCACGGATCTGGGATGAGAGACAAGCCAGCCAATTCGTTAAGGGTACTGGCTGCTTCCCTGATATGCATTCTGTTTATCTAAATGGCCCTGGGATGGGTCCAGGACTGGGCTTGGAGATGGGATCTCTGAAAAACGTAACCAGCTTAGTTAAACCCAGTAAGAGGACCCTTTCTCTTTATCCCTCTCTCACCAGGGATTCTCTGTCCTCTAGATCCCTTCCAAGTCTAGTGTTAAATGTTCCCCAGGCTAAGATAAATATTCTAGATAGCAAGTGTTTTAAATAATCCAATTTTCTTTTTGGGAAAAAAAATTAAGGACTAGTAAAAAGGAGTAAAGGCAATAAAATAGAGCAGTTAAGAATTTGGATTCAGGCATAAGGAAATCATGACTTCAAGTTCCATTTCCTATCCTTAGAAAAACTAGTTTCTAGTAATAGTAGAAGCCCTAGTAGAAACACTAGTAGAAACAGAGGTCTAGTTCTGAGATTAAGTTTCTATGTTTCAGTTCCCCTATCTTGGAATATTAGCAAAGTTGGTACCTATATCACAGGGTTGTTGTAAGAATTAAATATTTAAAGGAAGCATTTAGCATAGTGCCTCAAACTTGGTGAGCCATTCAAAAGCGAGAGCTTTGTGTTTTTGTCCATTTTTATTTTTAAAGAAATTGTTGTAGAGAGAGCTGAGAATGGCTTGGGGTAAATACTATGAGACAGAGCAAAATGATTTGTGTATAAATAAGCATCCCATCTATTCAGAGGGAAGTTAACATTAAGAGATGCTATTGTTGAGTGACTGTAAGAGACATGCTGAATTAAAACAAGTCAGGATTCAAATTCCAGTGCTTTGTGACTATACTTCAATTTCTTTACCTGTAAAATGGGTTAACAGTCAATTTAATTGCACCACACAAAACCTCTGGAATCTCCTTCTGGGCCCATCATTCAGAGCCCTCCCCTGCGTGTCTTCTATGTAAAATTCTTACAACTTTTGGATAAAGATTAAATGGCCGCAGCTCAATGTATGTTTTGTATGTTCAATTAAGGCTGCTTATAATTCAAGAAAACTTATAACTTATAGTATGACACTTTTCTATTTTGAAATCTTATTTTGCCATGTCTAGTCATTCACATTACTGTAAATGGTAAACATCTGTTATATATGAAATAATAATAATGTTTTATGGTATGAACTGTACCCCTTACCTTTTATGGCTATTTTTTCAAGGATAAGGGAATAAAAATCTGTTGTTTAACATACTGGGTTAAAAAAAAGTTAACCTAATATATCCTAATTTTTATATTGGTTTTGATGATTTTTAAAGGGAATGTTTACCATGGTATTTTCAAGACTGATATTTTCTAAACAAATTTATTTTTAATTTGGCAAAACATATGTGAATAAGTAAAAAATTACATACATATGACTGTTCTGTCTTATTATGGTACCATGGAAAACCTCAGGAATATCATCAATACATACTGTAGTTTTTACTAATCTCACATAATCTCTGATAATAAATTTGTTCATATTTTTGGTAAAATGATATGCCTTTCCCAGAGTGTCATAATCAGATAGTTTCAACAGAAAAGAAAAAAAGCCATAATTTTAATTTATCTGAACTTGGAGTTATTTCTTTGATCTAAACATGGGATTTAAAGATCTACTTTTGACACCTTATCCTCCCCATTTCACCATTGGACCATTGGACCATTTTATGGTATGATTTATAGATTATCACTGAGTTTCTAGGAATTGTTTTACTTAATTTAACTAGTGGGATCCTAGCACTGAAGGGAGCAAATAACAGATTGTTATTTAGTATTTTTATTATTGTCAGTTTGGGTGATCGCTTCCATGGATTACCAGTCAAGGTTAGAACACCCCCCTGTCATTATGGTATTCTTTTTGTTGATATAAATATTAGAAAGAAAATGAGCTGTTCCATATCTCATGGTTAAGCTCCATAAATCAATGACTCTTAGGTAAATAATGCATTAATCAAATCTTCCCAAGTAGAACTCTGAGAGTCTTAGAAACAAGAATGGACTAGTAGTTGCAAAATACCACATAGCAAATATAGTAACAGTTCCACTTTCTTGAAAACTCAACTCCACATTTTCTTACAAGTATTTTTATCTTTATCCTGTTCTGGATCTAGATTTTTCCTGGACATTCTCTCCTTCTGTCCACTTCACTTGCTGGAAAATATCTTCAGTCTATGCATTCAGCAAAGCTTTAATTAAAAACCTAACTTGTGTAAGGCCCTACATCATCTAGTACTTCAGAAATCATTTCCTCCAGTCTATCTTTATTTTTTTCTTTTTATGGCCTCATCTGCAGCATATGAAAGTTCCCAGGCCAGGGGTCGAAAAGAGTCACAGCCATGGCAACACCGATTCCAAGCCACATCTAAGACCTATACCACATCCTGCGGCAATGCCAGATACTTAACCCACTACCACAGCCTACAGCAATGCCAGATACTTAACCCACTGAGTGAGGCTAGGGATGGAACCTGCATCCTCACAGAGACAACTCATGTCCTTAACCTGCTGAGCTGCAAAAGGAGCTCCCCTCTACTCTTTCTGATCAGAGCCAACCAAAGGGGTTGAAAAGTACTAGAAGAGCCCACTGACTTAAATATATACCTCTTGGTTGGCCAGCTTGCCTTAATGTCAGTGACTGAATTTTTTTTCCTTTAGAGATAGTATATTTTATAAAATTAGTCTATATCCTTCTAAATTCTTTAAGATTAAAAAAATTAAAGACATTTAAACAGAACATACGAAAAAGATAAAACCGAGGGTGAGGAAGGTAGACCAAAAATACAAGTTATAAACTTCTGATACTTGTTAGAAGTATTTGTCTCTGTTTTTTGGTATTTTTAGTGAAGAGAGGTTGAGGAGATGGGAGGGGAGAGTGCAGACAGGATCAGTTGCATGAATAGCAATATATTTTATAAAACAAAGTTAATTAGAAGAAGTAGAACTAGCCTCCCTTCCCCCACAGGTTTTCATAAAGAGAATACAGTGTGATGTCCTGAAATAATAGATTCAATAATGTTCTAATAGTAAAAACAGCATCAAATGCCAGTGATCTGTTTTTAGAGTCCTTCAATGTAAAGGAACCTTACAGCATAAGTCAATAAGCACAGCTCTATAAGAGACCCCATTAGAGAGTAATCAGAGAGTGATTGGGCTTCTGTGTCACAGCACTGTCCTGGGGCCATACGTTAGAGAGCTAACGATTTAGGCATTAACACCGTGGTGTGAAGGAGTTTACTCAGTAGTTTTTTATGCAGCTGCTTGAGTAGGGCAGGCTTTCTAGGAGCTGAAGGCCAGGGACCGAAGGCTTTGCTGGTAAGGACAGCTTGGTAGGGGATTTGCAGCTGAAAACAAGGGCTTCTGAAGAAGATGATTACCTCAGTGTGCACCTCAGAGCTGGTTCTGTCCATGACTAGGTAGTTAAAAATGCAAAATAATTTGATTGCATTATATTTACCGATGCAAAAAAAGACAGGAGGAAATTATTCACCAGCAATTCCTGAGTCTCCCATGAAGTTCATCAAGAACTTCTAAATCCTGGGATCCTTGACCATTCTTTGAGTAAGAAAAGGATTAATTCTGTGTGTGTATAGGTGGGGGAGGAGTGAGGGACATAAGATTAGAAATTTGTAGATCTACAACTACACTCCACAGTATGGATGGATCTCATGAAAGATAATGTCTCTAGAAAGAAGCAAGACTCAAAAGGGAGTACATTCTTTAGGATTCCATTTATACGAAATACGAAGATAAAGCTACCCTATGCTGTGAGAGGTAAGAGTTGTTGTTACCCTTGGAAACAGAGCCAGTGATTGGAGGAACCAGAGGGTTCTTTTGGAATTCTGGGAATTTTCTATTTCTTAAACTAGCTGCAGAGAACGTCAGAGTGCCCAGCATCGGCTGAGCTGTTCATTGATAATACGTGCACTTTTCTCTGTGTATGATATCTGTCAGCCAAAATTTTTGTTTAAGCTATAGAAATGTCTCCCGTATAGTAGAATATTGCTAAACTAGTCATGCCTCTCCATCCTTTCTCAACTTCCCATCATGCAGGAGAGAAATTAGTCACTATTTCCAAAGAGCAAGGTAGTTATCATAGGGTTTTTAACTCTTTCCCTTGTTCACTTTCTTTCAGATTCTCTCAGTAGCTCCCCCCCCCACCTGCTGTACAGAGGTACAAAACTGCATTTAAATTACAAGTTTAACAGTTGATATCATTATCATCAAATAACATCTTATAAAAATATCTTGTCCTGGGGGGTTTTCAATTAATGTGTTTGAAAGCCAGTGCTGGTCCTGAACAATAAAGGGGCAGGGGGTCAGGGTCTAGATAGACCTTTTAGGGATTGTCTGGAAAAAGAAAATCAGACTAAGAAGGAACATCTTGAAGGTATGTCATGGCACTATCCAATATGTTAGAACGGTATAGTCAGCTTTTAATTTCAGATGAAGTAGTTTTCATATGTGTTAAGTGTAAAAAAAAAAAAGTCTAATAAGGTTTTACACTTCAAAGTCATTAACTAACTGATTAACTAATGAATCCACATAACAGCTATATGAGGTTTGTGTTAAATATCTACCACTTCACAGATCTCATGTCATTTAGAAACTCTTACAGCTCTTTTCATCTCTGCTCTTTTCAAAGTCTTTAAAAAGAACTAATTATTATCATGTCTCCAGTGAAGAGCACATATCAAATTTCTCACTTGAGAAGAGAAAACCCAATGCTTTATGAAGAAGTGATTTTCCGAATAATAATTCAAGAGCTTTCCTCGTGACATGACTCTGTCAAATATCCTTTGCCATTATATTATGTTTTGCTTGCCTTGAGGAAAAACAAAAATCCACTGGTATGCCTGCAGGTAGTAAGCGCTCAATTAATATCCATTGGCAGTCTTCTATTTAACTCTATGTATAAACAGCTTTGGATAATGCAGCCATTATTTCACAGACTGAATTGGAATTTTTTAAAATATAAATATTAATATTGTGTTCCTCGCTTCCAAACACCTAAATTATCCCCACCCCGGAAATGAAAATTAGGTACTAAGTTATACAGACCATTTTATTTGCTATGATAGTAATAGAATGTTCCCTTCAGTACTGAGTATGGGAGGTTGTAATATGTCTATGTTTAGGAAAGAAAAATAAAAAAGAGTGAGATAGACATTAGAACAACATTTAAGAGAAATATCTGAGAAGTAATATAGTCAGTTCTTCAAGTAATGTTTATGAAAAGGAAATAATGCTGAGTTATTAGAAAAAGACAATACCAAGATCAGACTTTTTAATTTATATGGTTCATATGGGAACTTTCACCTCACTGCATTGTGAAAACACCTAGTGAGAAAGAGGAGAATGACTTTTACTGAGTAGTGCTCTGCCCACACTCGATTTAGCCTCACAATTGCCCTGAGATGTGAAGCACTGTTCCCAGTTTACAGATGAGGAAAACTGATGCTATGCCACGCTGCTAGTCTAACTGATTCAAAGGCTGTAATATATCCCCCATTTCAGGAAATAAATGTAGGCTCCCATAAACATACTTAATTGGAACACCCACAGGCCACATCTATCTAAAATTGGTGCTGCAGGTATTTATCTGTACATGCTGATGTACTGATTTAATAAAAACTTTGATAAAAGAACCTCTTCTGTTTTTTTTTTTTCTTTTTTTTTTTCCCATTTATTGGCCCCTCTTTCAGCCATACCCAGCTCCTGCATCTTGAATTCTGGCTGGCACGGGCGGGCAGTGCAGTCAAGGCTGCAGCTGTTTGCACCCCCTCCTCCCTTGCTCATCAGGAGTTCTGCAAATGAGCCTTGCAGTCTGGTCTTGCGTTCTGCAGTTTATTTGACAAATAGCTTTTGTGGCCTTTGATTTTTTTTTTTTCATATCGCTCGTAAATTTAGGCAATGGATGGGCTGTTTGTCAGATTCAAATTCCCTACATTCGAAAGGAAAGAGTTGAAAATTTCTGCATTGAAAGTGGACTCCACCCTTTAGATTTATTTGTACATTTTACTTCAAACTACTTTGAGAGGAACATAGGATAGTCTCTTGGCGCTGCCTAACTGCAAAATATTTCTATCCTGGTGCCATAAATCTTGATAAGACGTCTTTTAAAATGTGCCTGAGAAATGTATTTTGTGTTTATAGTGCTGGATTTTAGTGAGTCAAACTGTGCTTGGGCAGTATGTTTGCCTCTTCACGTTCTGTATGACACTGGAGGAAAATGGAGACTTCGGTCATTCAGCTGCAGGCTCTAAGAAAGCCTGTTATAACTGTGCATTTTAATTAACTGAATCAGCTGAGGAAATGTTGTCTCTCTACTGTGGTGTAGCTGTCTGCCTTGTAAAGTACCTCCCTGGATAAACAGAGGACTTCTATTTCTTAAACTGCCTTTCCCCCATGGTCTTTAGGAGTGTTGGGCTTTTTCTTTTTTTCTTAAGTTACAGGTGGAGAAGGTTTAATTAGCTCTCAAATGATTCTCCAGGAAACTCAGTTGCATTTTTTACAACACTTTGGGCTACAGTATAGTTACTGCAGGGTGCGTGCTGCTATTGGAACCACAGAAACATTTATAAACTCAAATCTGTTTTGTCATTTACCAGGGATGGCATCTGCACTTGGGTACGGTTGAAATACAAATTGAAGATAAAATAGTTTTTTTTTAAAAAAAAAAAAAAAAACTAATTAATGGGCTACTGTGAGCTGAGCCAACAAAATGGGAATAATTTAACCGTTGATTATCCTGCATAACACACTGTGGATGTTAAAACTGAGTTGAGTATGAGGAGAGAGATGCAGGTCAAAGCGTTGCATGCAAATTTGACTTCTGGAAATATAATTTGAGAGCCTGGTATTAAGAACTACTGAATACAACCTGCTGGAAACTTCTTGCCTATATGATTGGTTATAGGTTAGTTATGCACAGAGTTCCTGTTTTTCAGCTGTTAACTACGTAGAATTTTCTGAATCTGTGGTAGATTAGTCCTAATTTCAGAATAGTAGTTTTTCATCTTTTCAAAGTAGTGCCGTGGAGCCCAGGGCCCTCTACCTGAGTGAGAGACCAAACAGGTTCCAATACTGAAGATTAAAACCAAAACAAAAATTCAACTCCTTTTTTCTTTCCTCCTTTTAAACAATAAGGGAAACCAAAAATTTTATTTTTAAAATAAAACTAACCCCTGGATGGATATGAAGCAGGAGAGATCTAGATTAGAGTTAAAAAACGATGCAATATTTGTAGCAAAACCCTGGAATAGGTAATTAAGAGAGGGGCTAAGGAATGCTGTCCTTGGAAGATCATTAAATTTGTATTTATTAGCTTAGAGTTTCAAATAGAAGGTAAGGTTGGATGTCAAGGTTCTCAAAAATCCTCATAGCTAAAAGTTTTAGGACTAAATAAAGGTTTCATTTCAATTCTCTTGTTACATATGTTCCAAAAATGAATCTGCTCCATTGATGGCAAAGACAACCAAGATCCAAGGTTGAATGATACCTCACATGAAATGGAATACTTGAATGTTCTACAAATCTGTCTTGCCTTTACAAATCACAGTTGGAATGTGACTTAAAAATATCTTAGGGAGGGATGTCATTTCCATTTCCCAAACTATACTACAATTTACAAAATTACAGTTCTTCATTTATAGCACTAAACAAAGCTGTTGAATACAAATAGATTTTTGACTCCCTTTTAAATTAAATTAGACTGTGTCATCTTAATTATTGCTTCTCTGAGAGATAAAAACCATTAGTATTTTCCTGTTCACCCAGTCAGAAGGTGCATATTCAAATGATATAGATTGAATTAGCAATAAAAGTTGGGTAGAGGGGAAAATTGAAAGCTATTTTAAGTGGTGATGAGAGAGAAAAGAAATTTGGCAGAAAGGAGTAAGAAGATGAACAGAAAGGAGGAAAGAAAGGAGAGACCCAGCAAAGGGAAGATGCTTTAATCCTTTATAATCAATTGTGCCTTCTGCATAGACAATGTTCAGGAGGTTAAAAAAAAAAAGCTTAGTTCAACTTGTCAGCTTCTGAGTATTTGATGTTCAAAGCCTTCAGTTGAATAGTTACTTTGAAAATGTGTGTAATCAGAAAGCCAAAGGCCTCTGACTTGGCCTCTGTGATAGCGTAGGGTGACCACTTTGTTTGGGAAGAGAAGAGAGGCCTTGGAGTGGGTCTAAATTAGAAGCCTTGTGGCACTAGTCATGGAATGAAAAGACATCCAAGCTAAAAAGAAAAGGACCTTCCCAAAGAGGCGGTGGATAAGAAGCAGTCACAAATATAGGGCTTTTACAACAAATGTTGGCTACCTGTACTTCACTAAAATCAAAATGTATTCATTCTTTGTAAATATTCTTTCTTTGCCTCACATGTTTTTTTACCTCTTAGTCACTTTAACATACTAGCTAACACAGTCATACTCTTGGTAACTATCAAAGAAAAATGATTTTTAGATCATTCACAACATAGAAGCAATTTAAATCAGAATATGATATTTAAAAACCATAATTTTTAAGAATAATGTTTGATGTTCCATATAAATGTTTGGATTGTTTGTTCTAGTTCTGTGAAAAATGTCATGGGTAATTTGATAAGGATTGCATTGAATCTGTAGATTGCTTTGGGTAGTATGGCCATTTTTACAATATTGATTTTCCCAATCCAGGAACATGGAATATCTTTCCATTTCTTTACATCTTCTTTGATTTCTTTGATTAAAGTTTTATAGTTCTCAGCATATAGGTCCTTTACCTCCTTGGTCAGGTGTATTCCAAGGTATTTGATTTTGTCTGAAAAGGAATATATATATATATATATATATATATATATATATATAACTGATTTACTTTGCTGTACACCTGAAATTAACACAACTTTGTAAGTCAACTATATTATAATAATTTTTTAACTATAAAATATAAACAAAGAATAGATGTAGATTATATAAATAAATACGAGGTTTATAAGAATTTTGTCATAATTAGAAGAAAATCAATTCAACAGACATCTACTATGAATAAAGACTATAACCAATAATCATTGGAAGAAATGAAGATTCATTTCCTAAAAGAGGTATAAAAACACGTTGATAACTCTAACATAGGGCAGCCCGTGAAGCTGTCTCCAATAGAGGTCCAGAATATCATGGGAAACTGAGAAGGGCAAGCAAGATTAAGAAGACTTCTGGAATGAGCAGAATTTGAAGTGGATCTGTTATAAGAAGACTCAGAGATTTGAAGGGAGAGGGAAGTCATTTCTCACAAAGGAAATAAGTTGAGCCAAAGCAGAGAGCTAGGAAAGCACATCCTACTTCAAGCACTGGCCAGTGCTGAGCATGGGGAGTGCTGTGGAAATAAAAGCAGAGGTGTAGTTGGGCTTTGATGGGAGGTTTAGGACATTGGCTTTATATACCATATAACTCTTCAGTATTAATGATATGTCCAGGTGCCCCTGAGGTTGTGGCTTTTGAGATTCTATTTCTTAAAAGCCTGCCAAATACCTGTTCATGTCATATAAAAAGAGGTAGTGGAATACAGCCATTAATCCATACTTTGTACTGAAATTTTTAGCAATTAGAACTAATGAAGGGAAGGAGTTAGTTACTAGTACATGCTATGCTTTGTACTAAGTGATTTTTATCTGTGTCATCTCATTTAATCATTAGGATCCTGGAATTCCCATCATGGCTCAGTGGTTAATGAACCTGACTAGGATCCATGAGGATGAAGCTTCAATCCCTGGCCTCGCTCAGTGGGTTAAGGATCTGGCGTTTCCTTGAGCTGTGGTGTAGGTCACAGATGTGGCTTGGATCTGGTGTTGCTATGGCTGTGGTGTAGGCTGGCAGCTATAGCTCTGATTAGACCCCTAGCCTGGGAACCTCTATATGCCATGGGATTGGCCCTAAAAAGACAAAAGACATAAAAAAAATCACCATAGAATCTTTATGTGTGATAAATTAAATAATATATGCAATATGCCAAAACAAAGTACGTAAAATACTCAAGAAATGCTGATCCGTTGCCCTCTTGTAACAATCCTGTGCAGACGATATTATTTTACATATTTTTATTTTTAAGACCAAGTAGCTAACACCCAAGATTTTACAGTTATACCCCCACGAACCAGAATCCAAACTGGTTCATACTGGATCTGGAGCCCACATTCTTTCTTATAGTCAACATTGTCTCTCGGTGTAGAAAAACTAGGAGAAAGCCAGCATATAATGAAGATTCACTGAAGAGATTTTTCAAACTATAAATCGTTGAATGATACATGGAATATTTGCCAGGTGTTTGTTCCTTTGGTAACACTCAACTTCAGATTTGAGAAAAATACAGAGCTATCCATGAAGGATGATTTCAGAGGTGCTTGCAGACAACTTTTGCCTTCAGAAACACAACCCTAACTCTTATTATATGACTTTCTTATCTTTAGCAAAAGATTTTTGCTGCTATGTAAGTGTGAGTGTCCTCGGGAGGAATAATGATACTAGTCTACATCCAAGGGCATATATTGGGTACAGAGTAAGGAACCAAGAGAGATTTAGGTAGCACTGGATAGAGGAACTTCCATATGGATAATCCTAAATGGAGAAGAGACATGGGGATGGGAGGCTGGGAAGATAGAAGGCAGATATCTCAAGCTTCACTTGATTGCACTCTTGAGACAAACCCAATCCGTCTGTCTGATCACTTGAAGCATAAAACTGATGAGTTTCTTTGAGATGTTCTGACAGGATCAAAACCCGAGTGGGGATTCTAGAAAAGCAGGCAAAGTGATACACTGAAAGAATTGGGAAAAGGTCTGCAGTCAGGAAACAAAATAAAACAACCAAAAAGCAAACAAAAGAAACCTCTGTGTTAGAAGTGGAAAAAAAGTAAGAAAGGTACAAATTCAAGAATATGATAGTAAACATGGAGGGTAAAGTTATGTCAGGAAAGTGAAATACAGGACGTTTATTATTATTATTATTATTTGTCTTTTTAGGGCCATACCTGTGGCATATGGAGGTTCTCAGGATAGTGGTCAAATTGGAGCTGTAGCCGCCAGCCGACACCACAGCCACACCAATGTGGAATCTGAGCCGCATCTTCAACCTACACCATGGCTCACGGCAATGCCAGATCATTAACCCACTGCACGAGGCCAGGGATAGAACCGGCATCCTTATGGACACTAGTCAGATTTGTTTTTGCTGAGCCACTACGGGAACCCCCAGTACTATTTTTAAGATTAAGATATAGGTAACATGAGCTTTGGACTCTATTTTTTGAAAAATCTATCTTGACCTTTTCTTTTTAATTTATAGCTAGCTTAATGCTTTTGCATTTCAGTGTAAATAAAGATCCCACACATCTCTCTGTGTGTTAGACCATAAAAACAACTAAAGTGAAGGCCATAAAAATATATGTAGATTTTTACATTTTACTAGTCAGCCCTCCCTGTTCAAGTCCACAGGACTAAGTGCATGCTGCCTTTTGATGACAAAGTATGGGTTAGAGTGGGTGCCACAGACTGGGAGGAAGACTATACTGGCAGATTAGAATTGAACCAGCAGAGGGATATCCTAATGGTAAATTATTGGATATTGTTTCCTAATGGGAGATGGAGATGTCTATTTAGGCTTGAAAAGGCTTGTGTGGGTATGGTATGAGTTTTAGAATAGCCCTAGAAAGAAGGCATAAGGTTTAGGATTAATGGATGAAACTTATCAGAGAACAGAGTTGGCACAAGGATTTGCTCTTACATTAAAAAAACACAACCTTATACACATTCCTGGCACATAATAAGAAGTCAAGTACACAAAAATATGCATATACATAAACAAATGTGTAATAAATTGTGCATAATATCCTTATAGGAAGGATACAGATTCTTTGTTTTCCCTAAGCATCAACAACATGCTTTGCTTGGTGGAAAGCATAAAATACTTAAGTCATCTGGTCTCTATCATACTAAATAGATCTCTACTTATTCCATTTTAATTGTCACTCAGTGATGTTACCTAACCTTCCTTTGGGTAAATATCCATACTCCAACCAAACATTTATACTTTTTACCTTTAAAATTTTGTACAAATTATGCAGAATCTCTTTCATAAATTGATGAAAGACAAACCAACACTGATCCTAAAGTGCTGAATTAGTTTTTAAACTTAGTTTTCACTGTTATGAATTATCGCAGGTTTATTAGAGATTTCCTACTACTTCAAGCTCAACATAGTATGTTCTACAAGTTTCCTTTAAAAATTCTTTGTGAGATGCTGGCTGCATGTATCAAAAAGGGGGTAAGTGTGTTCCTTCTTTCAGAGAGTTATAACAGAGCAATACTAATGACAAGAAGCACTTTTTAGCTATGCACATAAACCACCCAGTTGAAGCCTTGAATACCACTCAATAGTATAGCCTAACTATACTAGAGCCTCTCTGTCTGAAGATGTTCTCTTTTTATCCCCACTTCATCAGTAAGTTTGAGCCCCAAAAGTGCTGAATAAAGATTTATATTTAATTGAAGTCTTGCTCTTTACTCATGAAATGTATTTTATACCCTGGCTTTATGTAAGAAGTTCAATGAAGCTTTAAAAGAAATTGCCTTCAGTACATGTAGTCTTTGCCTTATCATTTTATTTGTGAGCCCCCCCACCATTGCATTTTATCCATGCAAGAGACAAAATTCCGATTGTTGGTATGTTTTTGATGAATGACATGTAGTTGAGTATTCCCATTCATAAAGTCTTATATTTTGTTTCTAGTAGTTGGTTAATTAAAAAGGGAAATAGTAAGCAACGATACTTTGTCAGAGTGGTAATTCAACTATATTTCTTCTTTCTTCCACTAGAAATTAGGAGATACTGTAGAGGTGGTTTGGAAGCTGTAGAGGAAAAGGGGACGGGTCAGCCAGATTTAAATTTTGTTTTATGGTCTAATTAGTTTTATTGAGATAGGATGTTCCTTTGAGTAAGATGACCAATTATGTTGATTTATATGAGGAAAGACTTTGTGTATGATATAGGAGGTACAGAATGACAATTTAAGAATGGGAGAAAGAATTAAATGAAATTCCTTCTGGGGTGGGGGAGTGGAAGTCCCTGAAAATAAAGTATAAAGAATTGTCAAGAAAATTATTAATTTTCATTACAACATTTGCTAGATAGGGTAAGACAGGAGCTCTTTTTCTTTTTTTCAATAAAAGAATTATTATTGCACATGGAGGTTCTGCTATTTTAGAAAGAACAGTTGTAAAACATATTGCCTCTGCTAGGTCTTACACTGTGACCCAGATACTCTTGTTCTGTCTGTGTTCCTGAAATTGTCCTCACATGTTCAGGAGACATAACACAAGAATATATACCAGTAATTATGCTATGAAGGTAAAGCAGCACAAAATCCAAAAATATTTCTCCATTGAAAAAACCACCATCTTCTCTCTGTTCTTCAGAGAGTCCATAGAAATTCAGCTGTCAAAGAGGAACGATTTTCTACTTACATTACAAGAATTTTGGAAATATATCCACCATATCATACTTGATAAGAAAAGCTACCTTCAGTAGAGATTTTTGATTACATTGGTCATTTTTGTTTTTGTCTTGTCTTTTTTTTTTTTTTTTTTTTTTTTTCGTTTCTTGGGCTGCTCCCGCTAGAGGTCCAATCAGAGCCATAGCCACCGGCCTACGCCAGAGCCACAGCAACATGGGATCCGAGCCGCATCTGCAAACTACACCACACCTCACGGCAACACCAGATCCTTAACCCACCGAGCAAGGCCAGGGATCGAACCCGCAACCTCATGGTTCCTAGTCGGATTCGTTAACCACTGCGCCACGAAAGGAACTCCACATTGGTCATTTTTTGATGAACGACCCCCAAAGAGTACTCCTCAGGATTTAATTTTGCTTAAGTTAATAGGTTGTTACTCATAAAATAGCCTTTGTATGTTTATGCTTTTTTTTAATCCAGTGATTTTCAATAACAATAATTGATAGAGTCAACAGTAATTTCTATACTAGGAGTAAATTTTTGATAGTCTTTCACTGGGGGGGGGGGAAGAAACAACAGAAGAGATATTATGTAATTAGTACCTGGAACATGTGCTAATCTCACTCTAACATGTTAGAAGCAATTACATTTTGCTCAATAATGATGTCATCTTGTCAGAAATGTTATATTTATAATATAAAGTAAAAAGAAGACTCAAAATAGTGATTCTAGAAAGGGGTAAAGCAAGTAACCTATGTTGATTGCAAGCCTTTGCTATAAATGACTTGGTTTGGGACACAATATGATTTTGATTTAGTTTGATAAGCTTTTGATTCAGTGTTCTCTAGCTGGTGTCTATTTATATCTACTGTGCACTGTGATCATTATTGATAACTCATAGACTTAGATAGCATGGGGTGGAAGAAACTTTTCTTGGAAAATAAAAATCAAAGACAAATTAAGTTCTAGACTCACTGTCAAGTCTCAGAATTCATATTAATGTAAAATGGATTTGGGGTTCTGTTGTAGAGAGGTTAGTAATGTCTTTTTAACCCAAGCCAAACATAGAACACTGGCAAACATTGCTGCCTATCTCACTAAATGCCCTTTGGAAATAAGAAGTAATTGCCATTTTAGAGTTTACAAAGTATTGCTCATATTTTGTCCTCCCAATAACTATGTGAAGTAATAATATTTGCCCAGTAATATTTGCCATTTGCCTACTTGGGGAACTTCAAGTTTAGAAAAGCTAAGGAATTTCCCTGGTATTATTTGGTGTGTAAGTGCTAGAGAAATTGGAATCTAAGGCCTATCTATATTCTATCATACATGGCTGTGACATTTTCCCAGATCAAAAAGAATCATAAACTCTTTTTAGGTAGACTTTCTGTGTGGTATTTCTACTGTATTCCACCCAACTATGCAAAAACCACCATTGATTTTGAAGAGTAAGCAAAAAGTGTGTCCAATTCTATAGGTGATTATGATAGAGAAACTATCACCTTCACCCATGTATTATGTTATCAGTTTTTAAGAGTCATTTAATAAAAGCTATTCTGCTTTCATCAGTTCTGTTTCTCCTACAACACTGTAATTCAAATTCATTGATATTATTTTCCATGTTCATTGTTTCATCTAGCTGCCTCTGATTTTTAATGGAGGCAGCTAAGATAATACAAGTATAGCCAAACTCCATGGGTTTGCTGCAGATCTAAGTTCTAATGAGAATCCAGGGAAAAGGGAATACAAGAAGCAACACAGTCTCTGAATTTTTCATTTCTCATGGCTCAGTTCTCATTTGTCTTGTCTGGAACTCATTTTGTCTTAGGCTTCATGGCCTGATGCTTGTTTCTGATGCTGGTCTAATCCATACTTTAAATAAAATATTTAAGTTCTCCTCTTGGTAAATGTCAAGGGAAGAGAAGCTATTTCATGCACCTAAGCATCCTAAAAATCCTTGCCAAATCTACGAATCTGACTCTGCATTACCCTTCCCCAGAAGGAGAGCATAATTTCATTATCTATGAATCATCACCTCTTAGACTGAAACATCATTGTCAGAGAGCCTAATAGAACCAGTGTTCAGCTGACTGAAAGTGGGGAGGGAAAGAGAGAGCACTGGAGCAAAACACAGGTCACAGCCATGATCAAGCAACTGGAGAGTTCTAGAGCTGGAAGGGGAGGCCTCCCTCACTCCATGGCTCAGACATTCCTACTGTCTAGTAAATAACTGCTGCTGCTGCTTCTTTCAGTATTAGTATTGACATCCCCCCCCCAACCTAAATTACATTATCATTCATTATCCTGCCTATGGAAAATATTCTCACCTAATGAAAATCAGAATATTTGGATAGTGTCAATGATTACAAATACTTTAAAATATTGATTCCTTACCTATTTTTGTTACGGTATTATTTGGTCTTCATTTTAAGACCCTTACTTTGAGTCCTCAGTTCTAGTTCTGTGGCCTCTGAGCATTAGAAGTCAGCATGCAAAATATAACTTTAAGAAATTACACTGTAAATGTATTTTCGAGGAAGAGGAACAAAATAAAATTTAAATCTGACCACATTTAGAAAATTATACGTTGTCAACCACATTTACATAAGGATGCAAGATAAAAAAACTCAATAAAATATTTGAATAGCTGTGGTTAGTCTAACCAGCCACTGGAGGTCACTGCGGCTCCACAGAAAGAGTTTATAGCCTGCTTGTCTACTCAGTTGACTCACCAAATAGAGTAAAAAATGGTTTAAATTCTTTGAAAAGATGTAATGTCAACATCCTTGGAAAATATAAACTCATTTAAAAGGAATATATAACTTATGTCAGTATTGCTTAGACTACTGGACCCGTGACCATTCCCTCCATGCTGCAATAGCACTATGCCTACTGGACTCATGAAAATTGGGGGGAAAAATACAGTTCAGAGACTAAACTGTATTTCCTGTCTCTCTGGTAAAACCTTCAAAGTAGTGACTGAATCTGTTTCACACCGATGCATCTCAGTTGTATAATTCAACAGGTCAGGCTGTCACCCTTAAAGGAAGTCAGATGCTGAATATAAATTTTGGAATAGAAAATGAAATATCAATTACATTTTTCTAATATGCAGTAAGTTTAAAATACTTATACAAAGAACCAAGATTTATGGTATATATTATGGAAAGTGCCATGGGGTAAAGGTGAGGACACCTTTTGATCAGGAGAACATTTACCAGTTGGCTTTGTTAAATTTATAGTGGTGAACTAGAGATCGTCTAACCTACAGTAATTACATACTGAGAACTGGAGAAGCTTCATTCCCAAAGAGAAGGAAAAAACTGTTTTTTCTTTTTTTGATCATTTCATGTCCTGAATCAAAATTACTTTTACAATCTAAAGGGTTTTACTTTGGTTCTTCCCTAGTATTAAATTTATAAATAGTTAGACATTAAAAAAATGACCAGCCTTCAAAATGTTGGCATTCATGTAATCTTAACATACCAAGTGGCTTTGAATTTTAGAAACACTTTTAATACAGCAAACATATTTTATATAAACCAGCAGTGCCACAGCATTGAGAATTTGCAAAAAATTTAAAATATAAGTATAAATATACCTTGCCTGAATCTATTTGGTATCTGTGATAAATAAGGCAGAAGCTCAAGTCAAATAATAGAAATGGGCCTTTTTTACTTTAACACTGCATTTAATTAATATAGTCATCTTTAGTACAGGTAAAAATGAGGCTGACCAAAGAAAATGTCTTTTTTAGATGCAATATGTATTTACTGACATTTTATGAAAAATATAAAATTACAACCAGTGAAAAACATCACAGTAGGCTCAGTCATCCAGTTCATAGTACTGAAGGAAGTATCTGCATCATTAATCAATTGGGAATCCATGACTACTTGCCATTAATAAATGTATATCCAACAGTTCTTTATGGGTAAATATACTGTAGCTATGATGCTCTTCTGAACTGGCTTCTATTTTAAGATTTAATCAAAATCAAAGTACCTTGAGAAATCCACTTTAGATGTTCGTTTTCCTTTATTGCTTATAAAAGTATGATTTTTTATAATCTGGCTTCCTTGCAATTATATCTCAATGTGACTTGCCTAGATTTTGCCTCTCAGCAAATGAAAAGCCTCCAAACTATATAAAAAATGCTGGTAAAAATAGCCATTTACTTTTTCCTTTTTGCTGCAGCGATTCTGTTTTGAAAGAACAGGAACATGGTTAAAGATGTAGGGCTTGGCAAGCCAAATTAAATGAAACAGTCTCAATGTTACAATTCCCGATTTTTGCTCCCATTAAAATTGTTCACTTTGGAGGATGAAAGAGGATACAGACTAAAGACATTTTTCTAAAACCTAAACCATTGGTGGTCAAAGTTACTTAAATCCAGAAACTGTGATATTTGTGCTGCAGTCAATAAACTTTCACCATCGACATAAAAACATGCATGCAGCTTGCAGATTGCCAACAGGGTCTGTACAGAATCATACTGATGAATGGAGTTCACAATACAGATGAACACAGGGACACTGTAACGTCAACAAGAGGGACGCAAACGACAACTGCCATGGGGTTGGTCCTTTTTTCCTGTAAGATTTATTTTATTAAGGTGTTATCAAAATTATCCTGTTCACTGAGGCTGCTGGTGGAAAGCATGCCTTGGAATGTGTTCTCTGTACACCTCTGAACGAAGTGTCAGTCATCAGGGGACTGGTGTGTGTGCAGGGCATATAGTGAAACACAACAGGACAGACTGACAAAACCCAAACAGAAGAACAGATAGAGCTTATGATTCTCTACATTAGGGTCATTAAAAGAGCTGGAAAGAGCAATTCTGGTCAGCTTCCAACCACATGCACTTAGCAAGCTGCATTCCCATTTATGAGCCTCATCTCTGAAAACTCCTTAAGATGAGGAGCATTGGAGAAATTTGCCTCCTTGAATTTGTCGTGTGCCTATTTGTTTATTTATTTTGTTTATTTATTTACTTATTTTGGAAATGTGGAGGCCAGAAGAAATTGACAGTGAACCATCCACTCTGATTTTACAGAGCTGAGTCTCAGAGACAAGGCTTTCAGCCTAAAACCTATTTTTTACCATCTCCTCACATTTCGCAGTTGTCTACTTGCAGCATTTTAACCCTTCACCGGTTTTCACTAGGCTTGCTTTATTGTAATTCAAACACCTCTGGAAGCTGCTCCTGGTGCTGCTTTAACAGAGCACCATCTTTTGATAGTTTCCTGCAGTTTTCTGTTTAAGGCATTATTTTAAGGTTGTCTCTAAATGTTCCTATAATCAATCATCTCCTAGACTAGGTTCAAGCTCCAAGTACCTGGGATCATTTACTTTTTCCTCAATTTACCAATGAACTGCAAACCTTCCAGAACTATAAATTTGGTCCTACCAGAGGGAGACTAACAGCAGATGTGAGGGATTACTTATGAAAGAAGTTTTATCTTAAAACAAGTGTGACATCAATAGAACCAATAAAGGGTCTTATACAATAGGCATTATACTAAACCAGAGTTCAAGCTTCACATTGATTGTGGTATTTAAATTTCATTGGGTTAATTATGTATGAAAGGAAAATGACCAGTATTCTGAACGTTACTAAAACGGACAGGGAAGGACCTTGCCAGTGAAGTGAGAGGGAGAGGGCTGGGGAGAGGAAAGGGGACCGCGTTCCCTTTATAGTCCCCAGAGTTCAATAAAGCACCACTTATTTCCCAGCTTTTAAGAGCGCTTTTATCACAATGGTTCATACCTCACACTCCCTGGAGCCTGATTTGTTATAGGTGCAGGGTCCCGTCCCATTCAGCAGCATCTCGCTGGTCTCCGTGTTGGTGGGTTTATAATCTACATAAAATTCCTGGGTGCTGGGAGTCATTTGCTTTAGGGACTGCCTTTTCTTTTTCCTGTGCCTTCGCATGAGGGAGCGCTGCTGCAGCTGCTTCATGCTGGCAGGGTACCGCTTCCAGGACACGTAGATAACGAGCAGGATGACGAGCACAGACAGGAAAAGGGCCACACTCCCTGCGATGATTTTATGGAAAGAGATGTGCTCAGCGTCAGCATCTGTCTCTGGCCCAGGCTCTGTGGCTCCCACTGTGGGGGGCAGAGGGGGCTTGCTTTCATGCTTCGGCCTGGGGAGCTTGGGCTTAAATGTGGGCTTGGGGAGGGCCCTGGCCAGGTCAAACCTCTCCGTGGTACTTTTGCCACAGATGCTGTAGTTCTTTACTGCATCGATCACATTGACTCCTTGCAGCTCTTTGGGACTGGCACAGATGATTGTATTCTCCCTCAGTCCTTTAAAACTTTTCAGCCAGTTGACCAGGGAACAGATATTCCTGCTGCATTCCCATATATTCCCAGCGAGACTGATGTCATTGAGAGATATCCAAGAATCCAGAATCTCTTGACCAATAAATGTGAGCTTGTTGGAATCCAGGTTGAGGCGCTGCAGATTCGGGACACACTGGAAAACACTAGGTCCACTAAAAGCTTCGATCTCATTGCCTGATAAATCAAGCCTTTGTAATGAGCTCCAGGTCCAGGACATGGTCTGTCCTATGACACTGATTTTATTCCACTGCAAGTAAAGGTTCTGAAGGCTCACCAACCTAGGAAAAAGGGCCAGATTGAGCTTCGAAAATTGATTGTGCTCCAGGTGAAGTTCTTTGAGTCTGATCATGCCAGCAAAGACATTCCTGGCTAAACTTCGGATCCGGTTATAGCCCAGGTCCAAAAGTTCCAGGTTGCGGCAGTCTTGGAATATTCGCACTGGAATGGTTCGCAGGGAGTTAGACCGTAAATGTAAACTCAGCAGCTTTCTTAAGCCCCGAAACTGTTCAGATCCCAGGGAATGCAGCTGATTATAGGACAGGTCCAAGTTCCGTAAATTTGTCACCGGTCTGAAGGTATTGTTGAGAAAATAGGAGATCCTGTTGGAACTCAGGATCAACTCTTTGAGTCTGCGGATTCCATTAAAAGCATTCTCGTCAATATTGCTGATATGGTTATGGTCAAGGTACAGCCAGGTGAGCTGGTTGAGCCCTTTGAATTGATTATACTTGAGTTTTTGAAGGCTGTTATAGCGAAGGGACAAACCTAAGCAACCAGCAGATATACTTGAGGGTATCTCCTGTAATTTCTGAGATTCACAATATACCATTTTGCCTTCACACCGACAGCCCTTGGGGCATCCTCGTTCGGCAGAAGAGAGCATTGTCAGTAAGACAGTGGGGGCTATAACCAGTGCTACAGCTGATCCGCTCAGTAGCCTAATTACATTGAAACCTGGAAACAAAAACAACTTAGAAAAGTTATCCCCCCAAAAAAGAATTCATTGGTTTTTTAATCAAGCAAAAAGAAGCATGTATTTTCTTTCTTTCTTTTTTTTTTTTTAAGACATGTAAATCTAGATAACCACATTTAATATCACCAAATATCATTTCCTGGTAATTTAAAGAGAATTGTCTTTAGGCTTTTTTTTTTTTTTTTTTTTAATAGTTAAGCAAGGAAACATGTCCACTAAGCAACTGAATTTATAGTCTTAGGGCAGAGCAAGGTAATCTCTACAAGAATTAAAGCAGAATTCATATATAGACTAGAGGATTTTTTTTTTTTAAGAAGAAAAGAAGAAAAATGACAAAACATACCCATCCTTTGTATTGTTCAAAGGTCGTCCTTAGGTCTTTTGCTTTGGCTTAAGGGGCCACTTGCATGACAGCCCCTGTCAGCTGCACTGTAGTGAGTCAGGGCTTGCTGACACCCAGGAAGAAAAATTGGACCCCTTGGGAGATGGACCGATTTTGGAACATTATTCTTTGCCAGCCACGCAGAACACTCCAAGAACAAATAAATCCCAACACCGCATTCGCAGCAAAACCTCAAAATCTTCCTAGGTAATAGGATCTTCATGGATATTACGTTTTTGCATCTTTACAGGTTTTTTTTTGGGGGGGGGTTAAAAAAAAAAACAAAAAACTGGCTTCTACAATTTCTTCTTAACAGAGAACATGATATATTCCTCCAGGCAATGTGAGGCTACCTGAGCTGCCACATCTGTATTCCATAGCCCGGCATTTCTGGTGACGAGCACCCAGTTCAGTTCAGCCACAGAGCTGCGTTGGAACCCAGAAGGCAGGAGAGCCCCGTACCGCGCACACGCTCAGCTCACTTCTGCAGACTGTCATTCTGAAAGCTGCTCGGACTGTTGCTTTGGTTTCAGTGAATGCAGTCTTATGTAAAGCTGCCCCCAGTGGTGAAGAACATTATGGGCATGTGCAGAAATGTCTCTCTTTTATCTTGCAAATGAGCAGGCTCTCTGCTAGAAAATGAATGATTCTTTTGGGTGGCTCAATCGGAACCGAGCGGTCACCATAATCAATAACTAGCAACATTTGCTGTAATTCCCCAGTCTTGTTTGACAATTTGGCAACGTCTTTATTGTCTGCATCCACTTAATAGCTAAACATGTGCTGCCCGGAGTTTTTCTGGAGCTTGACATTAAGTTCACAGACCGAATGTCAATTTTTCTTAACCTCAACATAGGCTTTGAACTGAAATGTATAATATGACTTATTGAGCTTTTCACGGAGGAGCATTAACTGCCTGCCCATTTGACCTCTTGGAGTCACAGTGATTATATTATTCAAGGTGTCTCAGGATGCTAGAGCACGTACATTTTGGAATAGAGAGGATAACTCATGACATGGAAACTAATGTGTCCAGTAACCTTTTTGGTTTTCCCACAAAGGAAATAATTGGTTTAATGGCTTATGACTTGGTTTGTTGTTGGTTGCTGTCATTTTTTTTTTTTAATTAGATGAGGAAAACTATTTTTCGTGTGAGCACAAGATTCGAGAGATCATTTGGTTCAGTTTATTGATGCTGCTGCTATTCATTACACTAATAATATTTACTGAGCACTTCCTAAGTGCTTTGAACAGGCTATCTTGTTTTATCTCTAAACAATATTATGATGTAAGTCCTAATATAAACTTCATTTTGAAGATGAGGAAACTGAGACTTGGAGAGGTAACTTGTCAAGGTCCTATAGCAAGTACATGCCAGACCTGAGATTCAGAACCATCTCTCTCTTATGCTTCAACCTCTAACCGCTAGATGATCCTACTTCAAGAACATTGTTATCCTCATTTTAAAGTGAGTCAAATGAAAATTAGCCTGATTAAGGCATTGTGGCAGGGAAGCTATAATAAAATAGGATTTTCAATTTCTAGAGTGGATTTGCATAAACTTCTTTGGTATGAGTCTTCTAAAGAAGTATTACAAAAATTAAAGAGAAGAAGCTTAGTCTAGTGATTCAGAGCATGGACTTTTTTTTTGCATCTAGGTTCAAATCCTCCTTAAAATTTACCAGCTCCATAACCTTGACTAAGTTATTTATCTTCCCTTTGCATTTTACAAAATGGGTGTAATAACAAAATTGCATTTCATGGAGGGTTTGAGAATTGTCATCTTAATATCTGTAGTACTTAGACTAGTTTGTGGCACATAATAAACTTGTATTAGCTGTCAATTGATTAATATGATTAACTTTGCTGTATTTGTTGGTATTGCATGTTGTTTAGTATTGGATATTGTCTATACTGACTGTCAACTCACAAGGAACTACTTTTTTCTATTGAATATCTTTATATTGTTTACAATGAATTTCTGAGAGACTTGCAGTCCTGCCATCTTTGATGAGAATATTTAAAATGAACCCTAATTGAAATGAATGCTTTATTGTTCTCTTCCCCAAAGCAGACTATGATAACATCTGCCCCATACAGAAAACCATTTTGTTTAAAAGTAAGTGGTCATTTTGTTTAAAAAAATTAGTTTACCTTGTTAGTCTTTGTTGGGCAAATTGGCTGTGGAAAATCCTGATGAGCTTTCATATTCTCTAAGGATGAAAAGTTTGGTAACAGTCAGGATAATCGAAAGGGGTCCCATAAAGATAGTCCAAAGAAAGTCACCAACTCCTTAGACAGTATGCCATTAATAGGGCAGTGTTTTCTCCCAAATTATTCATGCTGTGAATGGATGTAATACCCCAGAGAGCTTGTTAAATAGATAAATTTCCCGATCCCTCCTCCAAGATTCTGATTCAAGGAGTCGGAAGAAGTCACACTTATCAACAGATTTTGATGGTCAAGTAGGTTTAAGAAATGCCCTGTAAGGGAATAAATAAAAATAATAAATTTTCTCCTAGAAGGAAGAGAGGACATATAACTCTATGATTATGTGATATGCATTCTATGAGGAGAAAAAACAATGTTTCCCTAAAATCTGCAATAGCACTTGGCACATTACAGATGCTCGATAAATATCTATTGAGTGAAACCATTTTTATGGGGGTTACAAGTACATTTGATATAGGATACATTGGTTATGTAATACAAGTCTTGTGTACATGGGATATATCCCTGCAGAGTTCCTTGGTCAATGAGATTGGATACAATTTTGGAGAAAGTGTTCTTAAAAAATGTGTGTGAAAAGGCACCACGCTGAAAAGTGGAAATTCTCAGATGGTCAGCAAGTGATCATCACTTTTCATGTAGACATCTCATCTTCATAGCTAAACTATAAATTTTATGAGAATGGCAAATATGGTTTTGAATTTCCCTTTGGCATATTACAACTTTTATCATTTACCATCCCAAATAGGGCTTGACAACTTGTATCTAATAAAAAAGACAAAAGGGAATCATGTTTATCACCCCTTAATCATCTCTCTGTTGCTTGAAAACCTCTGATTTTTCTCTTCACCATTCCTGCTTCTCCTTGGGAAGTGGCCATCAAGATGTCTGTTTTGCTTATTAGCCGCAAGGAGCTCTTCTAGGGTGGCTGGAGACTCCATCAATTTTGTGTTTCTTACTCTTCTCTCATTCCCTGACAAAAGCACAGATGAGCCCGCTGGGGAGATAATTCTCTCACTTTGCTTTTCCTGAAAGAAATCTTCTTGGATTAATTATGGTGAATAATGTGTGCTGCTGTGTTACATACCTCGTCCTTAGTTTTCAAACATTTTCCTGGTGCTTTGGCTTCGGATTTCATCTTGCTCAATAGTTCTCACATCACATTCACCTTTGGATCTCAAAATTTGTATTTTCTCTTAATACTGACTCTTGGTCTTTTCTTCAATAGTAATCAGTAGCCATTCTTGGACTGGGTCCGATGCCAGGCCCTCTAAGAGGCCCCTGCATTGGCACGGGTCTATCAGCCAGCATCACCACCAGACCTGTCCTGATTCAAGGTAATGAGGAGCCTGAGGAGGGAAGGCCGTCCATGAGGCTAGTTGAAAAATTCAAAAAATAAATTAGTGCCATCCTAAACCAGTCTGAATACTTGAAGCTACAGAAATCACTCCAAAGACATAAAGTAATTTCTCAAAAGAAAAAACAAATTCTTATATTCTAAAAGATTTTAGTAACTCGCTGGTATACTTTTATTTTTTTGTCTTTTTGCCTTTTCTAGGGCCGCACCCGCAGCATATGGACGTTCCCAGGCTAGGGGTCTAATCAGAGCTGTAGCCATCAGCCTACTCCAGAGGCACAGCAACGCCAGATCCGAGCTGCATCCGTGACTTACACCACAGCTCACAGCAATGCCAGATCCTTAACCCACTGAGCAAGGCCAGGTGTCAAACCCGCAATCTCATGGTTCCTAGTTGGAATAGTTAACCACTGAACCACGATGGGAACTCCACTGGTATACTTTTAAATGTTTATTCTCCTCTTACTTGTTGACTACAGCAAGATGATTATTTCTTATTTGCCTTTCAAAAGAAGCAAAATTATACTACATTATGTCTTTAGCAAATTCTTTTGCACTTATCACTACATACAGAACAACCATAAACTACCTGACAAGTTTAATTGCCCTAACGAATTTAGGGCCTTAATCATTTATATACTTATATGAAACATAGTGTCATGTATCTAGAGACTTTTTTTTTTAATTGCACTTCCAGTACTTCAAATAGCTTAACATATTTTGTTTAAATTGGGTAAATAAATCCAATCTCAGTTATAGAATGCCAAACTTCAGTCCAATATAAATCGAATTGCCAAATATAAATTGTGAAAAATCAGAACTTAAAATGGATGTATATCTTAGCAGTGGGTTGATCTCAGAGATTTCATTCATTTAATAGTTTGGGTACCGACTATATCCTTTCAGTGTTCCAGACACTTAGAGTACATCAGTGAACAAAACAGATATCTAAGTTTACATTCTGAAGGGGTACAGGAAAAAATAAACATAATATTAGGTAGTATATACTATAGAAAAAAGAAAGGTAAGAAAGATAGTGAAGATGAGGAGTGCAAGGGGTGAGATGGATTGCACATAAATAGAATGGTTAGGGCCACTAAGAAAGTGGCTTGAGCACTCTTTGAAGGAAATGAGATTGTGGACCTTAGCTATATATGGGGAGTGGCTGGTGCAAAGGCCCTCAGGTGGGAGCAAATAATATTTTCAATGAATAGCAAAGAGGCCAGTCAGTCTAGAGTGGAGAAATGAGGGAGAGGATAATTGGAGATGAAGTTGGAGAGGGAATAGAGTCTAAAGGCACAAGAGTAAAGGCAGGTAAGCCTGTAAGAAGGTCAATCTAGGACAGAAATGACGGTGGCTTGGGCCAGTATGGTAGCAGTAGAAGTGAGAATTGGTTAGATTCTAGATTTATATTTAGGTAAAACCAACAGGAATTTTCTAATGGATGAGAAGTGGAGATATGAGATAAAGGGAGACATTAAAGATGACTGCTAGTTTTAGGGGCTAAGCAACTAGAGGAATGGTGAAGACATCAACTGCTTCTGTAGGTCAAGTTTGGGGAATAACATCAAGAGATTGACAGATTTGAATTATGTTTGAATTTGGTTCTCAATTTTCTTCAATTTTAGGAGACATTAATTTTTGCAAACATCTTGATATTAGACCTCAAAGCACTATGGTATACTTTTAAATATTTTATAAAATGATTAGCAAAAGTAAGCACTAAACAATAGCCACATGGATTGCTATTCAGATGGCCTACACAGAGCCCATCTGTGCATATGGTCTTGGAGGGACAATGGACCAAAGCTTTGATAAAAATTACATAAAGACCAGATATGGGAACATTTGGACTAAGAGCTTTAAGAGGTAAACTTGGTAAGTCCAAAATGTTTTTCTAAAATAATTTAGAGAATGACATATACTTTTTATTGCATATGTTGGTTAACATTTAGAATTTGGAACTGCTTCTGGCCAGTCTTGTTAGGGTCTCAGTTCGATTATCTAGTGCTCATAAAACCTGTGCTATGAATCTCTAAAGTTTTTAATTTAGGATCAACTTCCATAATTTGTGTGTAAATACATTGTAGAGTATAAAGTGCTATAAAATATTTTGGAAGTCAGAGTTCCTATGAGAAAATTAATTTTTCTTTGAATTCTGTCTAGGTTCTCTGGTCATGAGCATGTACTGAAACAAATATATATCAAGGGTCACTTGCATGGCCAAGGACAGAGTCAAAAATTACCAATATTATAAAAAATTTCCTCAGTATTCCCTTTCCACTACAATTTTAATACTGCAACCATTTATTATAGACTGTACATCATTGACATTCTGTGTTCTAAATCATAAAGTGCTTTCACCAATAAGTGCATGGAATCTAGGTGTTGCAAAGAGCTTGTTTTTGACTCACTTACCCTATCATGTAATAAGATTGATAGAATGCTATCATAGAGTCCCTACGACTGTGAAGATTATATTCTTCATTTCTACTTGGTTAGAGTACTCATATGCATTTATACATTTATAACTATATTTTGATCTTCCATCAAGGCATTAAGTAGATCGTGGTTTCGATCTACTTGCTTCAAGGGCTCCATTAAAAACCCTGTCTGGTCACATATGTTTATGAGGGAATATCTCTGATGTAGATAAATGGATGAAGAAATTTCTAAGTCTGACCATCAAAGTGCTTTCTGTGTCCTTTTGGAATGAGGCAAATTCAAATGAATGAGACCTACAAGGTTATCCAACATATCTCCCTCCCCCTCCCCTAAAGATACTTTTATGCTACAGCATCAGTCCATATTCTCAGGCTTTACTGCATTCCTCATTGTTACTTCCTGCAGAGGTAGCCCTAAACTAAACTTGGGAATAGGGAAAAAATAAACTCTTAAAGTGTAACATTTATTGGTGGATTTACAAAGATTGAAAAGACTACTTGACTTTGGGGAAATAACTGGTTTAATTTTTTTAGTGGAAATTTAAGAACATCACAAGAGTAGAGAGCATAGTATAATGAATATTAACATTTATCAGTGTTTTACTAATTTATTCCACCTATCCCCACCTTCCTTTACACACACATACATCTATTTTTTTTTTTTTTTTTTTTTTTTTTTTGCTTTCTGGAGTATTTTTAAAAGCAAATCTCAGAAATCATGTCATTTCACATATATATGTCTTTTCTAACCAATAAAGACTTTTAATTTAACCATCTTACATTATTACAATTAACATGTTTAATAATAAGTCCTTAAGGCTGGTTATGGTCAAGATTTAAGCAAAGCCCATATATTTGCATTTGATTTTCATGTTTCTGAAGTTTCTTTAAGTTTTTTTTTTTTTATTTTATTTATTTATTTATTTATTTATTTATTTATTTTTTTGTCTTTTGTCTTTTTGTCTTTTGTTGTTGTTGCCATTTCCCGGGCCGCCCCCGCGGCATATGGAGGTTCCCAGGCTAGGGGTCCAATCGGAGCTGTAGCCACCGGCCTACGCCAGAGGCACAGCAAGGCGGGATCCGAGCCGCGTCTGCAACCTACACCACAGCTCACGGCAACGCTGGATCGTTAACCCACTGAGCAAGGGCAGGGACCGAACCCGCAACCTCATGGTTCCTAGTCGGATTCGTTAACCACTGCGCCACGACGGGAACTCCTCTTTAAGTTTTTAATGCCATCAATTTATTGGGAGGTACTGGGTCATTTGGATTGTAGCTTGCCCCACATTTCACATTCAGTTGATTTTTTTCTTCAGTGTCATTTAACTTGCAAGTATTAAGTTTTAATGGCATACGCACTGAACAAGAGTCCATTCATTAATTTAAGAAGAATATCCAGTTTCAAATCAATATTTGGGGCAGCTATTCACTCTTGATAGTAAATTTAAGACTTGCAGAGCTTTTGAATCAGATGACATTTAGATCTTGAAGGAAAATATGTATGTCTATTTTGTGGTATTTAAACTACCAAGGAATTCGGTAATAGGTCACACAGCAAGTTTGGGAGCAGGAATTTGTATTAAAGTGTCAGGGAGTTCCTGTCATGGTGCAGTGGAAACAAACCCAATTAGGAACCATGAGGCTGCAGGTTCGATCCCTGACCTCTCTCAGTGGGTTAAGGATCCGGGCTTTGCCATGTGCTGTGGTGTAGGTCACAAGCGAGTCTTAGATCTGGTGTTGCTATGGCTCTGGTGTAGGCCAGTAGCTGTAGCTCCAATTTGACCCCTAGCCTGGGAACCTCCATATGCCACAGGTGTAGCCCTAAAAAGACAAAAGATTAAAAAAATATATTAAAGTGTCATGAGTCTGTGTTCTTTTAATATTCATATTTACTCGTATTTCTGTTCGTCACTTTTCACTATACTTGCCTTTTTGCCTGTAGTCAGCAAAACAATTATTTGATATCATTCCTTGCTCAACCAACCTACTAATTTTTGTGTTAATATTGGAATATTCTTGAAGTCCCATTGGGGCTCAGTGGTAATGAACCCGACTAGGATCCATGAGAATGTGGGTTCAATCCCTGGCCTCGGTCAGTGGATTAAGGATCCTCTGTTGCTGTGAGCTGTGGTGTAGGTCACAGATCCGCCCTGAATCTGACATTGCTGTGGCTGTGGTGTAGGCTGGCAGCTCCAGCTCTGATTCGACCCCTAGCCTGGGAACTTATGTGCTACAGGTGTATCCCGTAAAAAAAAGGAGGGGCGGATATTCTTCTAACAGGATCAAAAATTACTATTCATTTGTAGTCATTTATATTGAGATAAATCAGTTTTTTAACTTTTCACTTGTAACAAATTCCATGAAGAAACATGTGGCACCAGAGCCACACTATAAAAATTATAGTCCCATGTATAGTCCCAAACTTATTTCTCACAATAGAACAAAGGAGTTTTAGAGAAACTATAAAAGTCTCTTAACCAGATTTGCACCTTCATATTTGATGTTTTACTCTGCATTCCTCTGTGGCTTTGCTTTCAATATAAAATCATATTCTTTAAATGGTCTAATAAACATTTTGCTATATTTGCTTCACATATATTGTGTTGTACAAGATTTTTTTTAAGGAAAAATTTCTGTCTTAGTCCAGTTGGGCTGCTGTAACAGAACATGATAGATTGGGTAGCTTATAAACTACAGAAGCTTATTTCTCACAGTTCTAGAAGCTGGGAAGTCCAAGGTCACAATGTGGTCAGATTCTATGTCTGGTGAGGGCCTTCTTCCTGGCTCATAGACTGCTATCTTCTCTCTGGAACTTAACATAGTATAAGTGGCAAGGAAGATCTCAGGGGCCTCCTTTACAGGGGCACCTATCCTATTTACCAAATTACCTCCTAAAGACTCCACCTCCAAATAGCATTGTGTCAGGGATTAGGTTTCAACCTATGATTTGTTGCAGAGGAGGGGGCACAGATATTCAGGTCATTTTGTATTGTACTATTTAAGCATTATGTACCATAGTTTCAATACGTACACTAGTATATTTTTAAATTGACCTTCCTGACAAATATATCAGCATTAAGAATTAAAGTCCTCCCAACCACCAGGTGGAAAAGATAATATAAATCTTGATTTGAAAAAAAAGAAAAAAAAAAAAAGCATAACATGCTGCTGGTTAGCTCTATTTTTGTTTCTGGAACATTGCTTAATTTTTAAAAAAATTTTGTGCTCCAGACCTACCCTAAGAGATATTAAACTTCTGATAGAAAAGAAATTCTGCATAGGTTAGCAGTGTAGTGGCAGAGAATAGGAGCTGTGGGTCCTTATATTACACTGAAATATTTCAGTCTATTTGGGGACTCTTAAGCTGGGCTGGAGAACCCTTCTCTGTGTTGAACATGTGTAATCCTGATGGAAAACTACTTCCCTTAAGAGTGTGGGGAATGCTTAGGAGTCTCTTGTGGCTAACAGCAGAGCCCCCATGTGGCAAAGTTGTGATTCAGGCAGAAACTGTCTGAGTCCCTAGAAGCAAATGCCATGCATCTCTAATAAAAATAAAATTTCTTTATCTGGTACTAGATTGAGGATTTGTTTATTCAACAAATATTTATCAAGCTCTTATACTGTTCTTGGTATTGGGAATGCAAGAGTGAATAAGACCCAGGGCTTTCCATCAAAGGACTTGCATTCTAGCTGGGGAGATAGTCAAAAATAAACATCATCGGCACCCATTACAATGCCAGCTCGAGATTAGTGCCTTGAAGAAAAAATAACAGAGTTTATGGGCTGGCAACAGTTTGATGGAGTGGTCAGAGAACCCCTTTCTGAGGACTTCACATTTGAGAGCCAGCAGAAAGCAACTTCTGTGACTCCGTGTCCCTTTAGATGTAATCTCCCTGGGGGATTTTCACTAATCACCACCTACACTTTTACACTGTGCACTGTTGCTGCTTCACCTCTGAAACGTCAACCCAAGAATGGACATAGTCTCTTTTTGGAACAAGTGGCACAGCTGAAAGCTGAGATAACATTTGAAGACTTTTTTTTTCTAATTAAGAAACTTAGGTGATAACAAAGAGAACAAACTTAGCAACATCACTCATACAGTGAGTCTTAGAGTTGGCTTTCTTAGACCCAGTTTTCTGATTGAGGGTTAGACTCAGGGATATTTGCTCCATCAGATGTGATTCCACCTACTCAAAGACTGTCACAGGCCTTACAACTCATATCTCATCTTCACACAGTAAACCCACTGTTTAAATAAGACTTCTGCACATGCAAGTCAGTGAGCAGTCTCTCTTCTAAGTACCTCCTTCCCTCTCCCTCAGTGATTTTCTTTCATCTCCAATACTTTGTCCCCATGTCCCTGTGGGTGACCCAGAACTTTGAGAGATTTTTTTCCACTTATCAACAAATGAATTCTATGGTATAAGCTGACAATGGTTTGTAGTATTAGCCTTCTCAGTGACCTTGAAATTGAATAGGTAACTTCAAGAAAAGGAACATTAAGGTATAGGAGAACTGAATTTTATGTACATAGTTTGAAAAGCAAATATGAGAAAAAGATTTGTATTGAAAACATCCATACTTGTTTTTCCTTTTTAGCTTCTTCACCAATCTCTCTGTTTTAGAGTCAGTCGTTTTATTTTGGCCATTATTTCCTTCTCATAATATTTCTGAATTTTGTTGATCTCTCCACTTCTTGCTATTATCATTGAAAATTTAGCATCTCCTCTCTCTCACTTCTCTACTCCCCATGTTAATATAGTATTAAATACACGGACAGTATTTAACTTAAGATTTCTCCGTAAGCAACAGTGTTGTTGGATTAAGTGGTATACTAGATTGTGCTTCCATTCTCATTCAACCTTTTGTTTTTCTTATAGTTAAGAAACAGTCCCATTCTCTCTCTCCCCTCTTCTATTAAATTTGCTTAGTTTTGTCTGGTAGATGTTTTTCACAATATTTAAAAAGATTTGTTGGAGTTCCCTTTGTGGTGCAGTGGAAACAAATCTGACTAGTATCTATGAGGATACAGGTTTGATCCTTGGCCTTGCTCAGTGGGTTAAGGATCTGGCATTGCCATGAGCTGTGGTGTAGATTGCAGACTCAGCTCAGATCCTGTGTTGCTGTGGCTGTGGTGTAGGCCAGCAGCTACAGCTCTGATTCAACCCTTAGCCTGGGAACTTTCTTATGCTGCAGGTGCAGCCCTAAAAAGCACCCCACCCCCCAAAAAAGATTTGTCATTTGTCATTTTCCCAATACTGCAGCACTCCATTTCTCCATTAGCCTATGGTGATATCCCCTGTTTCCTGGATTATATATTCATTTTCTTAGTTTATCATTCATTCTGTTGATGCATATTCACTAGTAGATTCCTAAGATAGGGTGCATGTGAAATAAAAATCTTATGTCTGAAATTTTAAAAATTTAACTTTACTGAGTAATAGATTGGCTGTATACATAATTCACAATAGGAAGTCATTTTCCCTCAGAATCTTTAAGCCATTGTTCTACTGTGTTCTCACACCTTCTCTTCCTGGTGAGAATCAGATGCTATTCTGATTCCTACTCTTTTGTGTATAATCTCTTATTTACTTTCTGGAACCTTTTATTATACTTTATTTACCGTGGTATTTGGAAATTATGTGAGGGTGTAGTTTGGTTTGGGCATATAAAATAAATGCTACAGAAATTCCCGTCATGGCTCAGTGGAAATGAATCTGACTAGTATCCATGAGGATGAAGGTCCAATCCCTGGCCTTACTCAGTGGCTTAAGGCCCTGGCATTGCTGTCAGCTGTAGTATAGGTCGCAGACTCGGCTCAGATCCCACATTGCTGTGGCTGTGGTGAAGGCCAGCGGCTACAGCTCTGGTTTGACCCCTAGCCTGGGAACCTCCGTATGCCATGGGTGCAGCCCTAAAAAGACAAAAAAATAAAAAAAAAAGCGGGGGGGGGGAGGCTCACACAGCAGAAATTTATTTCTCCCAGTTTTTTGAGGCTGAAAATCTGAGATCCAGGTGTTGGCATATTTGGGTTTTGGGTGAGGTCCCTCTTCCTTGTACTCAGATGGATGGATTCTTGCTGTATACTCACATGGCAGAGAGAGAGAGAGATCTCTGTTTTCTGATAACGGTACTAAACCTGTTTGTGAAGGCTCAACCTTTGTGATGTAATTATCTCCCAAAGGCTCCGCTTCCAAATACCGTCACTTTCAGAATCAGGGCCTCAACATATGAATTTGTGGGGGAGAGGGGGAACTCAAGCATTCAGTCCATGTCACATAGTCTCTTGGTTTCTTGGGGTGATGGTGGGGATCTGGCAATCATTCTCCATGAAGACTTTAAACCAGTCCCCATATTTTCAGTGGACCCCCCCCCACCGCCCCGGAGGCTTTCAAGATTTTGCTGTAGCGTGTAAGGTCTCCCTTCAGCAAGTATGTAGGTAGTTTCCTTGACTCAATTCATTTCTTACATATTCTTTGTTTTCCAAAAATTTGTAGAAATTTTTCATCTGTTCTTACCTCCTCTTTATCCTTGTTTATATTCATTTGTCATCACATGAGTTTTGAGGAGGATGAGGTAATAAACTGTAATGCATCAGCCATATTTAAGGTATAATTTTTCTCATGACAGATTTCAGGCATGGCAGGTGATCACAGGGGTGTGGGAATGAAACTGGCAAGGCTTATAAGCCAGGAATGTAACCAGGATGGTAGCCTAAGGGTAGACAGGAAAGCAGAAGTCTTTACTTATAAAAGGGAGCTGCTTTCCTCCTTGAGGCTCTTATTTACCTTTAACCAGAATCATTATAAGGTCTTTTACTTTGTACTTATTTCTCTATACAATATTTTAAGTCAGAAGAAACTTGGCTACATTGTACTTATTTGTGGCTTCCTTGGCTATATAATTCAGTGTGCACCTGCTATTATTCTGTTGTCTCTTCTGTGTGTCTCTGTTGAAGTGTCCTTCCATTTGTTCATTCATTTCTGAACTTTGACTCATCACTTCTCTGAGGTTTCTTCCATATCCTTCTTTTAGCCCAGACCAACTTGTTCATTTCTGCAAGCCAGGAGCCTTCAAAAGTGCTAGGAAAATACATACATATTTTAATACCATTTTGGGGTTTATATTTTGCTATGGCTCTTGAGTGAATATATTTGGTAGAAATAGAATGACTTTTGGGATTTCATGTTCATTTAAGCTAAAATTTCCCTAGAATTTTATATTTTTTATTTATTGTAACTGCTTGCAAGTTTATACATTTTCAGTATCTATAAATGTGTGTAATTTCCCTAATCCCAGTGTTTCCTCAAAAGAATGAGTTTATAATTTTATAATGAAATGTTGATAATAGGGTTGTATGTATATGTTTTCTCAGGAAATGAACTATAGCCTGAATTGAAATATGGATTTGTTTCCCCACTTTTTTGTGTCAAAATTTTGTTTCAGTGATTATTATCACTTATACTTTAGAATGAATTTTCAAATTGAAAAATACATACTTTATTCTTTCCAAATTTATTTTTGTGACTTCATAGTAAAAAAAAATAGAAAAACTTGAACTTAATATAGAGGTATATAGTAGTATGTGTGTGTATTTATATCTCTAAGAAGTAGAGATTTCAAATAAATATATTATTTCAGCTAGGAAATAATTTATTTATGACCCAAATTTGTATCTTCTTATAACCCAATAGGGACCTATATTCAAAAACTAGTAATAAGTATCATATAGGCATGTAAGTTGGTTATTTAATTCACTGGCTGTGTTTAAGACCAGACTTTAAAGGCAACAGTCTACATTATTTCTGTATTTTTTCATTTTTATAATATTGATTTAAAATCATGAAAATATTTTTTACTTGGTATATATTACTTTCAATCTTGATGATTTTCTACTGAGGTACTCTAGCTTTCTGCCTAGAGAAACCAAAACAATTCAACATACCATTCCATGTTTAGACCATTAGTCCTAATTCTTAAGCTTTGAAGGTTTTCTGTCTATACTTCTAAAAGGCTTTAAAGGTTTTACATAATTTTAAGTGGCTTATAAGCTTTGTAAGTTAAACTTGGAAAATATTGTAGTAATACCAAGTAATAATGATATAAAGGCTTAGAGAATCATAGAATCAGAAAGGATTTTGAGATTATTTTGTCCAGTCTACATTTTACATATCAGAAAACTGAAACCCAGAGAGATAAAGTAACTGGCTCTAGTCCCATGTGACACAGATACAGGATCTTAGTGTGAAATTTAGATCTTTTGTCTCTAGTTTTTTATAACCATTCTGTCTTTGTATCCAAACCAAAGTTTTTGTACCAGGTGAAAAACAATAGCAAGTATTAAAAGGTAACTTGTTACCTAGCCTCATGTATAGATTTATCCAGACAACTAAGATTTAAAATCTATTTTGTTAGAAGTGAAACATATGTTTTAAACAATTCTTTGTTTCCTTTCCTTTATAAAAGTAATATATATTTACTATAAAACATAGGGACCAGGGTTTCACCATTCGAAGTTTGGGAATTATATGAACTATACCAATTTTGGCAATTATACAAATTTTTTCATTAACTTGAATTTAATTCCTTCGTCCACATCACATTCCTTGACGTAGCAGAAGCAATTATTTTAAATCCCTTCTACTGTTGGACACTTAGTTTATAGACAATCTTTATTGACATTGAATCATTGGGGCTCACCTTCACTTAAGTCACTGAAATGTGTAAACTGTTGGCTCTGAAAAGGAAAGGAAGCACTGATATTCTGATACAGTCTCTCTCCCACATGGCTGACATAATCTTTGAAATAGTGAGTTATCCCCTGCCACAAGACAAGGTAAACAGAAAAGAATTATTGCTTGCTTTTTTTTTTATTTTGATGAGTCTTCAGCAGAATGACCCAAAGGTTGACTCCACCATGGTCTTACTACTTCCCTCAAACAGTACCATCAGTTTGGTACTGTTATTGTTTTGCTTAAATCCCTTGAATAGCTCAGTGTCACCTCCAGTTAAACAGCAGACTCATCTTCATGACACACAAGATTCTTCTGATTTGATTTATTTTGTTGTTAGATAAAGCCAAACAATCAGCTGTCTAGAAAAGCATGAACCTTATTGGAGAGGGATCATAGCTTCTTTTTAGTGCTGGGCACATGCTGTTCTCCATGTGTATTACCTGTCTTGTGTTCATCTCTGTTCTGCTTCAAAGCTCCAGTGTTATTCATGGTACTTGCTTCCTATGTAGTTTGTTTGCCATGATATCTTCAGTGCCTACACACTACCTCATGATGAAACCATATTGAAAATCAGCTTATTCTTCAGTATTTTTCAGTTTAAAATTATGGTGAAGGCAAGTCTGATGCTTTTGTAAAATGCCAGCTCATAGGTTGCTATCTGGTTATGAGTTGGTTGTTCTTGAATAAAGTGATCACCCTGAGTCTAATCAGATGGCATGGAGGATTGAGAGTCTTGGTAGAATTGGCAGAGTCATGGTGTATAAAACCTGGCAGGTGCTTCAGATGGGGCCAGTTACAGTTATGAAAGACAATGAATGAAATCTGATTCCGAGTAAACTTTAAGCTATCTTTTTGTCATTATTTCCACTTACTGTACAATACGCTGTGCAATCTACAATCCAATCACATCAAAGTGTTTACCATTCTCTGAACAATCTATGTGCTTTGCCTTACATCTGTGTTTACACTGTTCTCTCTTATAGGAATAGCCTCCCCCCATACCTATTGGGTGAAATTGCCTATGAGATCAAAGCCATAATCTCCATAAAACCTTCTCGAGGAATTTTGGTGACTTCCACATAAGCACTTTTGTGTTATATACCATATACATATGGCATATAAATACATTGTATCATAATTGTTTATATGTAAATTTTCCCAACAGACTATCCTTTAAATTCAGAGATGGTAGAATATCAGTCCTCTTTAAATAGCTACATATTCAATATATGTTTGTTAAAAGGAAAAAAAAATCAAGATGATTCAAGGAAAGATACTCCTATGATAATGAAGGACCACTGGAAGGAGAAGGGTTGCTGATTCACAAGTCTATGTTACCCAAGATATGCTCATTAAAAGGGAAATGTATGCACTAGGTATGACAAACACTCAAAATTTGGGTCCGCAAGCTAGAATACTGGTTTATCTTTCACCATTTGTGATCTGTATTCAACAAAAAAGTGCTGCAGATGGATTTTTATTGCTCTCTCATTCCCTTACAACCTGAGAAATTTTACTCTGAGGGCACATTCATTTGTGTCTGAAGGCAGTGACCTTGTAGTCACAAAAAAAACAACTCCTTGTTTGGGGTTGTTTGTCAACATGTGCAGGGGCCGTTTGGGGACAAGCTTCTTATTTGGGGCTATTTACTCCTTCTCCTTACCCTTCATATTATCTCAGGGGGGCCTTTTGCCTTAAGTGGGATTTCATTAAGGAATTTACTGGAATAGCTGTAGCTTAAAAACAAGCTTGTCCACAGTGTCAAGAAGATTAGCTTTAGAAACCAGCTTGAAGAAGCCTGACCTAAAGGGCTAGTTGTAATCTGGCCCTTGTAGGTCTATTTTGTCTCAGTTCCCATTCTATGTATTAGAGGCAGAATTAAGAGAAAAGGCAGGAATTCCCATCATTGCTCAGTGGGTTAAGAACCTGACATGGTGTCTGTGAGGATGAAGGTTCAATCCTTGATCTCGCTCAGTGGGTTAAGAAACTGGCGTTGCAGCAAGGTGTGGCATAAGTTGTGGGTGCAGCTGAGATCTGCTATTGCCGTGGCTACGGCATAGGCCTACAGCTGCACCTTCGACTGGACCCCTAGCCTGGAAACATCCATATACCCCAGGTTTGGCCATAAATAGAAAAAAAGAGAGAGAGAGGAAAAAAAGGACATTTACTATACTCACAGTGTTTACAATCCAGAATGGCATACAGATGAAATACTTGTTACAATGTGGGTAGTGAGTGCTAAGCACAGGGTGCTATGTGACTTCACAGGAATGGCAGTTATCCAGGCTCAACTTGCAGAACCAAGAACCGAATTAAGTTACAGCAAAGAAAAACTATAGTGATAGAAGTGCATTTTTTTAAGAAAAGAATGATTAATACATTTAGTCAGAGCAATATCGAGAATAGTTTCTTATTCATTTTATAAATTCTCAGTTATACTCTGTAGAGATGGTTTGGATAAGTTACAAAAGTTAACCTAACTAGTATTCAACATGACCAGCACTTCTTAGTGAATACCTGTATCATATCAGTGAATGAAAAACTTGGCAAGAATGATTTGTCACTATCTTCAGAAATCCATTTCAAGGGATCTTTGGGAGTCTGCATCACCCATTCATCCTAAACAGTCTTTAAAACAGATGAGGTTACAATGGTGACAGCTTGGATGAAATCCTTGTCCACAAATAGTCTAACTTGACTGAGACAAATGTGGACCTGTTGTCAGAAATAATTGTGCCTGGCAGCTTGTATGCTGCAAAAAAAAAAAAAAAAAAAAAAAAAAAAAGCTCCAAAAAACTGGGATGGAGTCACATTGTCACGGCAGAGGCTTGAGGTCAAACCAAAAGCACTTAAAGTCGGTTGTGAGAGGCAGTATGCCGAAGGGAAAAGTTTTTATCCTGTAATGCAAAATCAATGTGGGATCCTGATCCAATATTTTTTTTAAGTCTTTTCCCATGGGAAGATTAGGCTTCTTAGGCAGTTTATGCCAAGCAGCCTACCGTGTGGCATGCACTAACTTCCTTTAGACTTTTCAATATCGGAATCAATTTGAGGCCATCGGATAGAGCATCTAGCCAAAGCTTTCAAGCAGACAATTCCCACATGTTCTGTGTGTAGTGAAGCCAAGATAATAAAAATTTTCTGGAATCAAAATGTAACTTTTCTACAAAATACATCCCTTCTGGTTAACACATACACACACCCCTCTTTTTTATGTTTTAAGATTGGCTTCAACATTTTTAGTCAGTTTCTCTGAGTCTTCTCCATATCCACTTTGTAACAAAAGAAAACTTGGGTTCATATTAATTTAATCATATTTCATAAGCCTGAAAATAAGAGTTAAGGAAGCCGTGTCTTAACTAATCTTCTGGTGGTAGTGACACCCATATTTTGATATGTGTTGGGGATAGATATTCTCAACTATCGGGTATTGATGGTACTCTCTGAACTACATTTGATGGTAGAGGATGAGTTGAGAATGTCAATCATTGTGCAAATTCATCAGCTATATTAATCTTGGAGTTCCCTATGTGAGTTATATATGAAAGCTCCAGGTTGGCAGGAACATAGTACAAGTTTCCATTGGCTTTAAGATAGAAAACCTCAGAGTTCCCACTGTGGTACAGTGGGTTCAGGATGCAGCATTGCTGCCCCTGTGATGTAGGTCATAGCTCCAGCTCAGAGTAGGATTCCATCTAGCCCAGGAACTTCCATATACCGCAGGTGTGCTCAAAAAAGAAAACAAAACAAAACAAAAAAATAGTTCTGGTTGTGGTGCAGCAGAAACGAATCCAACTAGTATCATGAGGATGTAAGTATGATTCCTGGCCTCATTCAATGGGTCAGGAATCCAGAGTTGCCATGAGCTGTGGTATAGGCTGATAGCTGTAGTTCTTATTCCACTCCCTAGCTTGGGAACATCCATGTGCCATGGGTGTGGCCCTAAAAAGCAAAAATAAATAAATAAATTAAGCTATAAAAAAAGATAGAAAAAGCCTCTAAATATAGATCTCAGGAAACAACTGCAGGGGTATCAACTCTTTCAGTGCAGACCACAGCACAGTATTCTTTATTTGTACATTATGAATAATCCACTTGAAATATGAGATTAGATTAGATTAAAATTAGATATTAAATTGAAAATTATTAGGACCGGACAGTATCGTAACCAGAAAAATTAAAAAGTAAATATACAAATGCAATTTCTTCCTTTTTGTTTTTCTTTTTTTTTTTGTTTTTTTGTTTTGCTTTTTAGGGCCACACCTGCAGCATATGGAGGTTCCCAGGCTAGGGGTCCAGACGGAGCTACAGCTGCTGGCCCATGCCACAGCCACAACAATACCAGATCCAAGCCTTGTCTGTGACCTACACCACAGCTCACGGCAATGCCAGTTCCCCAACCCACTGAGAAAGGTCAGAGACCTAACCTGCAGCCTCATGGTGCCTAGTCGAATTTGTTTCTGTTGCGCCATGACGGAAACTCTGCTTCCTTTTCGTTTTCAAACAGATTTTTGTTAGCAAAACAGAAAAAAAAGAGACTTGGAAATTATGAATTATCTCCAACTTACCTTAAGCAATGTGCACAATCAATTATGGGAGAATAGATGCAAAAGTGGGATAACAACAACAAAAATGCCACCAAGGGACAGAATGGAGAGAGACACCAGGTTTCTGGACTGGATGGCTCAATGGCTTAATGGATCAAAACCTCAGCAGGAATTATTGTGTTTCATTCCGTGCCTTCATAATATTTTTCGTTTATAAGCATTCTTTTATGTAAGTTTCCAAAGGAGACAAAAGCAGAGAGAATAGGTGTTCCCTGGTGGCTCAGCAGGTTAAGGATCCAGTGTCATTGTTATAGCGTGTGTTGGATCCCTGACTCTAGAACTTCTTTGTGCTTCAGGCTTGGCCAAAGCAAACAACAACAAAAAAAAACAAAGTAGAGAAAAAAAGGTGATGTACTTTACTGTACCCAAGACCCACATTCACAATTATTAGCACATGGCCAAACTTTGTTTATTTATACCTCTACTTAGCACTCTATCCTAGATGGATTGTTTTGAAGCAAATTCCAGATATCATATAGTTCACCTATATGTAACTCTAGAAGATAAGGACTCTTTAAAAAAGTACTGCTATGATGCAATTATCTCATTTTTAAAAAGCAGAAATTTGTAACTTCCAATCAAATACCCGTCAACATCAAATTCAATATGCATGCACACACACACTCATATATGCATACATGAATGGTTAGAATTTTAGAATCAGGATCCAAATAAGACCCTCACTTTGCATTTTATTAATATGAATCTACAATTCCTTTGAAATTCCCTATTGACCTAGTGGTTAAAGACTCAGAGTTGTGTGGCTTGGATCATTGCTGCAGTGTAGGTTAGAACACTGGTCCAGGGAACTTCCATGTGCTGTGGGCCTAGCACCCCTCCCCCCAAAAAATTCCTTTTGGAGTTCCCATCATGGCACAATGGTTAACCAACCCGACTAGCCACTATGAGGATGTGGGTTCGACCCATGGCTTTGCACAGTGGGTTAAGGATTCGGTGTTGCCATGAACTGTGGTGTAGTTCGCAGATGTGGCTTGGATTGTGCATTGCTGTGGCTCTGGTGTAGGCTGGTGGCTATAGCTCCAATTGGACCCCTAGCCTAGGAATCTCCATATGCAGTGGGTGAGGCTGTAAAGAGACAAAAATACAAAAAAAAATTCTTTTCAACTTTAACTCTCCCCTCCATTTTCCATTTGCACTTTATTGTAAAAGAAACTAGTTTACTTTCCTATAGAACTTCCCATATTCTGTGTTTTGCTGACTACTCAAACATTCCTCTGACCCCTATTTCCTATAAGCCGTATCTAGACATAGAAGTTTGATTAGATACCGATTTGCTGTTTTTGGCAAGAATACTTCATTCAGAATATTGGGTCCCTCCCTTTGCACCACATTAGGAAACCCATCATGTTTAGTATCTCTTCATTATGATAAGATTGATCCATAGATTTATGTGTGATCGGCTTGACTCATCTATTAAAAAGTTCCCTATTAAGTTTTCACCTAATGTTTTAGTTGTCACTGATAATTATTACATATACTATTTGTTCAAAAAGTATTGCAAAAGGGAAAGATTATAACATTCCTTTTTCACTTAATATAGCTGGAATTCTTCTCTAGAAAATAATCTTACTGCATCACTTATTTATGTTGAGGCACATTTTGTACAGCAATCAGGAAAGCCTGATTCTCTCCTTTAATTATAAGTTTTCAGTGTAATAGTTTGTTTCTCTAAAATTCTCTAGATATGACTATTGAGTTGTGTTTATATGTCATTATAACCTCATGGATCTTATGTTTGATATTTTTCAATCCTTTGGTGTTATTATTCTTTATGCTTTTTAATTTATTTCATTTTTGCCAAAGGGAATCTGTTTGATTTTGCTCCCAGGTCCTTTGAAATCATCCCAGTAGTCATTGATACATCCTCAGTTTCTGGCAGGACAAGTAGTCCTAGGCTCTTCTCTTATATTTTCAACCCAGACCAGGGTAGGTGATCTCTTTAATTCATTCAACAAACTTTCACTGAGAACTCAGTAAAAGTAGGTATAATGCTTTTATAATAATAAGACACAAAAACCATAGAATCTGTCACAGTGGAGCTTAGGATCTATTATCAGAGAGAGAGGCTTTTTATTTATTTATTTATTTTTTTAGGGCTGTATCCACAGCATATTGTTCCCAAATCACAGCTCCAGCTGCCAGTCTACACCACAGCCACAGCAATGCAAGATCGAAGCCACATCTGCGACCTACACCACAGCTCATGGCAACACTGGATCCCTGATCCATTGAGAGAAGCCAGGAATTGAACCTGCATCCTCATGGATACTAGTTGGATTCAATTCCACTACACAACAATAGGAACTCCTAGAAGGAGACACTTAAACCTACAATTACTCTATAGTTGTAAGTGCTGATGGAGGTGAGCACAGAGTGCTGCCAAAGGAGCCCACAGGAGGGACACCAAAACCAGGGAGGCTTTGAGCTGAGTCCTCAAGAATGGGTGGGAGTTGGCCAGGTTAAAGGCATGGGCAGGAGCATTCAGGTAGAAGGAGAAGCAGACATGGATTCCCAAGGGCCAGAAAATGAGAACCTGGACCCTTGAGAGATAATGCTAGAGAACAAGGTAGAGAAGGTCCTGACCAGTGGAGTCTTCGTACTCTGAGCCGTGGAGTCTGGATCTGGCCTTGAAGGGTCTCAGTAGCCTAGAAAGAATAGGACTTTAATATGGAAGTGTGGAGGAAGGAGTTATATTTTAGAAAGACCACTCTTCATTTGGTTGTTTACCAACATTATTTAAGAAATGATTTATAGTTCATGTTACTGCCAAGTGTGTTCTTAAATGTCACAACATAACCTATCAGATGTGTAAAATTTGTATGGGAAGTATGAAACTTTAATGAAACATCATTATTAAAGTCAGTCAACCAACCAACCTGTGACCCAAGCACCTACCATCTGGCCAACCCCCCTAAACTTGTTATATGATCTAAGTATAGATTCAAAGAAATAAAAATACGAATTATGTTTCATAGGGCCCTTTACTATATAATATAGTCGTAGTCATTTAGACCTCGAAGGCAGGGTATGTTCAGTTATAAAGAACCTTAAGGTTGTTGTATTCTTTGTGGAGAAACATGTAATAATTACATTTAAATTTAAAAACATATATCTGATCTGGTGCTAAACTTGTTCCTACTGATTGTTACTGACTGAGTTTTGGTGTCACTGTTCTAGGGCTTTATATGTGCCACCTTCATTAATCCTCGTGACTTCCATATAAGGAAGCAGTTGTGCCATTCCCACTTTATAAGTGAGGAAACTGAGGTAAAAAGAGATTAATTGACTTTACCAGAGTTATAAGTTGTTAATGGGTAGGGCTGTATTCATACTTGGAAGTCTGACTCCAGGGTCAATGCTATTAATGACTGTATTATACTGCCTCCCTCTCGTGGAATACAGAAAAAGGAAGAAAGCAGCCAAATGAGATAACTTTATTGAAGAAAATATATGAAAGAACATTTTATATTAAGAAATGTCTATTCATTCATATTTTCCCAACTTAATTAACAAATCTTATATGATTTTAAGATGTGATGATACATTTTGATCTACATCACAAAAAATGTGAATATTCTTTAAGGATGTAGATGAAGGTCTGTTGATACCCACTGCTGGATCGATGAGATAGCTGACGGCTTGCAAGAGGTAGCTGGTTGGTGACAACGACAGGCCACAACCACATGCCCCCTGTTTCACATAATAAAGTGCGTACATTGGAACAGAGCCTTAGGGCCTTCGAGACCCAAAGAAAATTGTGATCACTCTGAAAAGACCATATTTATTTCTAGACCCTTCTAAGTCCCAAAGAAGTGAAAAATGGAACTAAGGCCGAATCTGCTTCTGATGGTCACTACCATACATATTTCCAAACAGGTCAGCCTCACTCATCTCTCATGTTTCCCTCTTTAGCTGTCACAGATGGCACACAATTATTCAGAAATGTGGTTGCTCAATGAGCTGCTTCCAAATTTATTGTGAATTTCTCCATTTTTTCCAATATTTATCAAAGCTCTGATCATTATTCTAATTCTCTTGCAAATAAAAAGCCTGTATATGTATGTGTATATGTAAAGTACAGTATTTGCAAAGACCTGCTTCAAAGGAAACAGGCTTGTTTATTTGATGCCACAGTTAATTGACTTCAATTATGTATAGAAACTGGAAACTGCTGAATCATATGTCTTTCCTTTCTTTGTTGAGAGGAAGGTGCTTTAAAACAATTTCCATAAAAATATAAAATGGACTCAAAGTAATAAATATTATCAGAAAAATAATTGTGAGTCTTAATTAAAATATGAATCCACAAAAATATGGAGATTAAAAACTATTTTTTGGTTACTATTTAAATAGGATCATAGTTTTTTATTATTATATATTTTTTTTTAATTCTCTGGGTACAAAAAGTTCATTTATGATAATATTAAATTGTCCTTGTTTTACATGTTTTTATGTCCTTCTTGTGTCTTTTCGATGACTGTCTTCATTTTTAAAAGTTTTATTGAAGTATATTTGATTTACAATATTGTGATTATTTCTGCTGTGCAACAAAGTGATTCAGTTATAACATATACCTATATCCATTCTTTCATGACTTTTTAAAAATCTAATCTATGAAGAAACAAGCTTGACTAAAGTTAAACCATTATGTAATAGTTATTTGTACTTGAGGGAAAGGGTGAAGGGAAGGAAACATAAAATATAATAAATACTCATGAAGAAGACATAAGAAAGAAAAACTTTAACCTACAGAAAATCAGAATTATGGATAATCTTGATTACCTAGAATGCTAAAATAGGTAGAATATGGTTTCTGGTACCCAGCAGTCATGAGTTCTTTTCAAACTCCTTTACCCTTTTTTTTTTTTTTTTGGCAGCCCCAGAAAGGCAACAAACTCCTTTACTTTTAATACTCTGCTTAAATTATTAACTGTCTCTGGACCCCAGCTTCCTTATTTCTAAAAATTAACACATATAAAGTGCCTTTCCATTTAAGAACATTTGATGGCCAAATAGTAAATTCACGAATAAAGTATGTTCCTAATTAATATTTTTGTTTTATTTGTATGTATTTCATCTAGAAATGATTTAGGTAACATTCAAACTTTTTTTCTTTCTCTTATAATTTATTCTGCAAACACACTTTGTAGATGATGCCACTTAAACATAAAATTTAAAGATGCATGCATATGTTAAACACCTACTACTTTTTCCACAGCGTTATATGCAAAGAATATCAGGATGAATAAGAGAGCATCCTTATTGCAAGGAACTTGGCAGTTTTTTTCTATCTGCCTCTGTCAGAGGGTCTGCTTCAACTTCATTTTGATAGATTGTACTTTCAGCAATACCTATGTCAAATCAGAAAACTTAATATGTAGTCTTAGAGGAAAATAATTGCAGTATCTCATTCAGTACTGAAATGAGCCACCTTGTATTAGATTCTAGTATATTAGATTTCCACTATTTTTCTTTCCAATGTTTTCGTACATGGAACAAACTTAATTCTCTACTTTCATCCCAGAAATCTTGCTTTTCTTAGCCTTTATCATCATCCCACTTATTAGCAGCTAGTAAGGTAGATACAAGTCACTGCAGCTCTCTTGCAGTTACAAGTATACATTCCTGTCAGGCAGAGTGATTATGATTTTTATTTCTCCATAGTGCTTGTTTATAGTTCTGTTCAATTACTTTTCTGCTTTGAAATTTTTGCCTGCAATATTCTCTTGGACCATCTCCTTTAGAAAGTTTGTGCATTAATCGATCTTTATACTGATTAAATTCATTTTGTTCTTGATATTCTTATTGTTAAGATGGTTATACATAATTATTTGGAACATTCTACAAGAACCCAAAGATTCTTTTAAATTAGCATTCCTGTTAAAATGCATCTTCTTGGGAATCACTTGTTAAATCATTTATTTAGTTACTCTTCTGTATAAATGCACAATCAATGTACACAGTGAAAAGGCACCGGACACCTTGGTTCCTTCTGAATTTCAGAATATTCTGATGTCTTTTCAGATCATTCTACAGAGCATTTTAAAGATTATCTGCAATAGAAAACTGCATGCAAGCACCCAAGGGTCAAGCCTTTCCTCACCTAAGCTTAATGCTTTTGCTGTGTAAGCTAAGATCATTTATAAAACTCACAGAAGAGCCGATTCATCTGTTACCATGTATAGTAACATCTCAAAGAAACAACTGAACATGACAGTTGAGGGGATTTGCAATTGAAAGAGAAAATAACATGAGGAGAGTTGGGAGCCATATAATTATCCTCAGTCACACTGTGACTCGATTTAAAGTGATTTATTCAAAATGGTTACCCATGTACTCTTAGTCACCTCCCTTTCTTGACTACGTGCTAATTCTGATTTTGGCATTTGTCTATAGAATATATTTGTTCTTCCTCTTGTAAGGGAATTGTGCTGCATTTTCAGTAGTGTTTAAATCAGTTAATCATATTTCCCAATTATCCCATAATGTTAGTTATTTGAATTTTAAGTTGCAATGTTCTTAGAGAAGGCTTAATATCTTCATTATATATACAGTCATGGTTAGCTAATTAGCATCCTGAATGTTGCAGTTTAACCTTGGATGCCACTATTTCTGGCTTCAAGCATATACTGAGGTTTTTTATTTTAAAAAGTTTAGAAGGAAAAACACCATTGTTGAATTCTGCTTAGTTTTTTTTTTTTTTTTCAAATTAAGAAACCCCCTTTGAAAGTGGCCAGACAATCTAAATCTATTACTGTTCCCATCTATTGGTTTATAAATAAAGCACTCTTGAATGTTTTCCAAAAGAGTAATGCAATTTACAATATAGTTAATGAAAATTAAGCTATATTGGTTTTCCTGGAGGAAAATTGCACCACATAATTAATTTTAAAAATCACTGTTTATTTCTTCAGTTTATTGGGAAACAAGAAACAGATTCAGAATAATGAAGCTAAGAGAACACATTGCGTTTTGACATTGTCTCTAATTAAAAGATCAGTGCTTCGGAAGCAATTTCATCCTGTTTGAGTTGCCTTCTTAGTTGCCATTGTACTTAAAGTTTTTCTTCTCCTTTCCTTAAATAAGTGTTCCCAGCTTTTAAATAAAAGATGTGAAGGAACGGCAATTATTTCTGGTATAAAAATAAGTGTCATAATTTTATTAATTTTAACATACTACTTTTGATATTTTTATTTAGTAATTATAATACAGTGTGCAACACCATAAATCAATATAAATCAGGGAGGTGCAGCGATGCACAAAAAGTTACACATTTGGCAACAGCCCAACTGGGTCTAACCCTTAGACTTCTGGATATCCTGTCTAAGGCTATTTTCCTTATTTGGACTTTTGGTGCCTTGAAATGTCCTGATTTGTGGAATCCTAGAAAACAGGAACATAAATTTTCTAGTCCAGGAGCTCTAATGAAATGGAAACTTCTTTGTATAATTCAGTGGTGACTTAGCCTGAGCTGTATTTACATATAATTATGCCACACATTGTGTAGCATTCTCTGATTTTAAAAATTCTCTCTCATTACTGTCCCTGTCTCTCTTCTAACTCCTTTTCCCCTATCTCTTGCCAATCTCATTTGAGCATCATATAGTATTACAAATCCTTATGTGAACCATATAATAATATTAATAGACTAGGAAAATTCTTAGAATCTCTTTGAATAGATAAGTAAACTGTAGTTCAGGGAAGGAGTAAAGAATTTTCTAAAATTGTGTAATTAGTAAATGGCAAAACCAGGATTTAAATCTGGACCTTTGACTCTTAGTGGCTTATTCCATCACATGTTATAACCCACTTATTAAAATATGCAGAAATAGGGCCTTTTTCTGAAACTCATGCAAAAAAAATCAAAGAGAGATTATGGAAAATGCACAGGAGTTCCTGTTGTGGCTCAGCAGGTTAAGAATCTGACTAGTATCCATAAGAATGTGGGTTTGATCCCTGGCCTCATTCAGTGGGTTCAGGATCTGGCAGTGCCACAAGCTGTGGTATAGGTTGCAGATGCAATTCTGATTCAATCCCTAGCCTGGGAACTTCCAAATGCCACTAGTACAGTCCTAAGAAAAAAGGAAGAAAAGAAAATGTACAAAAGTTATTATATGACATCTATAAAGGAGAAATGGTTATACTCTTTCAGGGAATTTCATATTTATTGATCTCTTACACTGAAGAAAAAGTTTGAAGTTTTTCAGAATAGGATTCAAAATTATAAATTATATGATCAAAATACTCTTCAAAATTCTTTTCTGTATATTTGCATAAAAGTTTGACTTTCTTGGAACCAGGCTTTCCATGATGAGAGTTGCTGTTATTAGACCCGTGAGACCCATTTTTCATGAAATTAAAGTGACTTCGGCTGACTTCTGAAGTAATACCTAATCCGGCATTTATTTCAAGTTCACTCTACCCTTTCATTGTCTCCTAAAATGTATAGTGAACCTTAATAGGTAAAAATAAAGTAAAATATATTTGTTCCTATGATAATAAATTAGATGGGCTACCATCTTGGAATGCACAATCAATGAAATATAAGCTGAAAAAGAAATACTAATTTCACTGGGATAAGTAATTTATTGTAACTTTCTACTATATCTTACAATATAGACTGGAGAAATGGTATCCCTTCTATTCATAAGTCCACGGAAGAAAGATTGGAGGGTTAAGGGATGGGTTTTAATTCTAACCTTAGGTTGGAGAAAGGCTTAGGGTCTGGCCAGAGAGCTCTTTCAGAACTGAAGAGGGCAGATCATGCAAATGTCTTTTTTCCTTCCCCTTCTTTTTTTTTTTTTTTTTTTTTTTTTTTGTCTTTTTGTCTTTTTGGGTCTGCACTTATGGTGTATGGAGGCTCCCAGGCCAGGGGTCCAATCAGAGCTACACCTGCTGGCCTACACCACAGCCACAGCAATGCCACATCCAAGCCGCATCTGCAACCTACACCACAGCTCACGGCAACACCAGATCCTCAATCCACTGAGTGAGGCCAGGGATCAAACCCGCAACCCCATGGTTCCTAGTCGGATTTTTTTCTGCTGCACCACTATGGGAACTCCCCTTCCCCTTCTTCCTTCTCTTTGTGCTCTGAATTTCACACTTTCAGTCTTTTACAAAGACTTCTGTATTCCTTCATTTGCGGCTTCTTCTTTGTGTCACTATTCCCTTCTACTGAATTATTTACATTAATATATCAATAATCTTCAAAATCTTACATCTTAAAAAAAATAGCCCATAGCCTTCCTTTGGACCTTCCTTTAACTATGACCCCTCATCTCTATTTTCCTCTATATCATAACCTTTTTGATGTTCCTACATCAACTCCATTTCTTATATATATCATTCACTCTTTGAACTACTTCCAATCTGTCTTTTCCCCACTGCATCAATGAACTTGTTCTTTTTGTCAAGATCTCCATGCTACCAGGTCTAATGGCCACTTCTTTGCCTTCATCTTACTTCATCTTTTAGGTGTTTTGATACAGTTGCCTACTTTTTCCACTTTGAATCACTCTCCTCTCTTGCCCTTTTAGACATCATCCCATTTTTACAAAACATTTTATCAGTCCCCTTCTCTTTGATGTTCTTTTCCACTAGCTGACCTTTAAATCTGTTAATGCCTCCTGTTCCTTCCTTTCCCCATTGTTTCTCCTCCTCTCTTCTCCTCTTTTCTCCCCACCCCCCTGCCACACATTCTCTTACATTTCTGTAAATAGGTGATATCATTCAGTTCCACGGGCTTAAAGCCACCATGTTGCTCAGCATTTTCTCTATAAGGATGCAGGTTTGATCCCTGGCCTCACTCAGTGGGTTAAGGATCCAGCGTTGCCACAAGCTGTGGTGTAGTTTTCAGATGTGGCTCAGATCCAGTTGTTGTAGTGGCTGTGACATAGACCTCAGATGCAGCTTTGATTTGACCCCTGGCCTAGGAATTTCTGTAAAAAGAAAAAAAAATAAAGAAGGTATTGTTAATGAAAGAGGATGAGAGTGCTACTTTTCGGACAGAAGTTTGTTTTAAATTATATTTATCTACGTCTTAAGGATTTCTTTCCCATCAAATGTTAAACTCTTATGTGTCCATCTTTGCATGGAAAGTGAGCAAATATATATTGCATAACTGTTAACTAGCAAACCAGCAAGCATGTGGAATTGAGCCAGTGGCATGACAGCTCTCCTGGTCTTGTGAATCTCCACAGATATCCATAACCTGGTATTTGAAGATGCCTTACAGTCTTTAGAAATGTCATTGCTATTTGGGACTGGTGAATCAATTGATCAATCAAAGTCCCTCTTTTAAACAGTAGAAACTTTTTTTAAAGACAAAAAAATTTGCCTCAGAATTTGATGTTTGATGGACTGAAGAAGAAAAGCTTTTCCCTGTTTATACTGTGAGAAAATGAGACTTTGGTTTGAATTCCATTACTTCACACTGACTAAGGGAAATGTGGTACCTCAGGAAGTGGCTTGATATAATATCAGTGGAATGAGGCACCCTAAAATGGGGTAAGATCTGGAGTTTCCAATGTGGCTCAGCAGGTTCAGAACCCTATACAGTGTCCATGAGGATTTGGGTTCCATCCTTGGCCTTGCTCAGCAGGTTAAAGTTGTCGCATTGCTGCAAGCTGTGACATAGTTTGCAGGTGTGGCTCAGATTCCGTATTGCTGTGGCTGTTGTATCGGCTTGACGCTTCAGATTAGACCCCTAGCCTGGGAAATTTCATATGCTATAGGTATGGCTGTAAAAAGAAAATAAATAAATAAATAAATGGAGTAAGATCTGAAAGTTAAGGAAATGGGATGCAGGTGTGGGAGGAGATGAGGTTAGGATAATTCTAGCCTTTCTGGAAAAGCTAGCTACTAACAGCTGTGCTTGTTAAGTCTGTTGATTAGCTGAGAATATTCACAGAATAAAAGTGAATTTTGCCTGGTCCTGAGAGGAAAAGCCAGTGTGTTGATGGGGATTCAATGAACAGGCAATGGTGAGGAACAGACATCTCTACTCACTTGGAAGTGGGGACATAGGTGAAGTGAGGCAATACTTTGCTTTTGAGGTTCTAAACACAGAAAGAATTCAAGTATCATGAATGTGATCCAAGTGGAGACTGATCTTGGGAACAGGGTGAGGATACCTGACTACAAAACCAAATAACTTTAGGTTGACTTGCTGCTCAGACACAGATCATTGAACCTGATCTTCTTCAGTCCCTTCTTTCTGAGGCCATACATGGGTTAATCACAGTGATATTATTGACCTATAGATGAGGGCCAAGGACCCCAGCCACAAGAAAATGAAAAAGCTATTCCAGAACATTCTCCAAAACTCTTTCCTTTTTCTTTTTCTTTTTTTGGCCAGACCTGTGGCATACAGAAACTCCTATGGATTGAATCTGAGCCACAGCTGTGACCTACACCACCACTACAGCAATGCCAAATCCTTAAGCCACTGCTCCAGGACAGGGATGGAACCCACGCCACCTCAGAGACAACTCTCAATCCCTAACCTACTGCGCCACCATGGCAGCAACTTTGAACTCTTTGTTTTTTGTTTTTTGGGTTTTTTTTTTTTTTTAACAAGAACACCTTATTTATATTCCCTTCTCCTCTACAATCCTATTTTTCAGCCCATTTCTGTTCTTTCCTTTCCTTCTTTCATTCATGGTAAAAAGATTTAGCGGTTATGAGAATGGAGGCTGTACGAAGCATATAAAAAGGGATGTTTCTCTTTGTTTTTAAACTTTATGAAATCCTTCCACAGACATTTATATATATTTTTGAAAGAGTGTTGTTATAAATGATCACCACGTGAAGAAAGTTCTATTAACCAATGGCAAACAGAGATTGGATCGTCAGTCACTGATGTGATCAATTCATTTTCTTAAGAAAACATGATGCATCTGCTCTTTACAGCATCAATTGCAATGCCAGAGGTGCATTACAAAGAATAGTTCCAAATTATTTTCTTTTCCCCATTGTATTATCCTTTATTCAGCAGGAGTTTATTCTATTTTTTTCTCTTCCTTGTGATTTTAAAATCTGTACTGAATGCACAAGAGGGCTAAAATACAACCTTTTCTTGGCATAGAGACTTGCCACCCAGCTGGCATTTTTATTATAAGGACAGTTACCTGGGGAGGTGATTTACTGGCAAGAACAAAATCAGTATATCCTGTTATCTCCCCAGTGTTTCCCTAACAGACTCGTTAGGACACAGTATATGGAACTCAGAGTCTAGAATCTGGACATTCCCCAACTGAAAACCTGAACAAGGAAAATTGAAATGCTGAACCTCAAATATCTGTATCTCTTTGTAGTAGATACAGTTATTTGTTAAGATATAAATACCATTTTGCTTTAAGGTAAATGGGTATAGGACTGAAGGTAAATAGGAAAAGGGCTGTTACATGTCACTTTTCACTCAGGTCAAAGCAGTCCACATTAATTACATCATATTCTTGTGAACTTAGTGAACTATATACAATAGAAAAAGGACTTTAGAAGTCCTGCTGTTTCAACCTTTAAGTATCATAATCCAAAGAGGACTATTTCTGAATCCACACTGATTTCAGAAACACAAACTTTGCTGCAAGTGATTTTGACTTTCCTGCCTTATGTTTCCACATACTGAGGGACATTTTTGATCCTCTGTGATTCAGTAGTCATATCTTGCTAGTAAGTAAATTGCTTGACTGGATGATGCGTTATTGCTTCAGGTGCTGGGTGCCTTTTAGTATGTCATACGAGTGCTGTCAAACTCTGTAATAACCCAGGAAAAGGAATTCACCCTTAAACCGGTATTTCTTTTTTCCTTCAAAAAGGAGTTACTATAAATAATTGATGACCCTTCTCACCCTTTCTTGACACCCACCCTTTCCCATGTCCTCATTCAGTGACCCAGTGCTCCCCTGAGATCTCTGGGTGCTTGGGATTGTTCATTCTTGTGCATCATTGAGCCTCATAATCTAGACATGTATTATCTGCCTCCCTCCATTTTTCCCCCCATTTGTTATCTTTTGCTATATAACAGATAATTCCAAAACCTAGTGGCTTAAGATAATGCATATTTTTTCAAAAAATTATTTCATAGTTTCTGTGGGTTGGAAATTTGGGAGTGGCTTATCAGGGTGTTTCTAGCTCTGAATCTCTCATAAGGTTTCAGTCAAGCTTTTGACGCAGCCTGTAGTCACATGAAGGTTTGAATGGGGCTAAATGATCTGCTTCCAAGATGGTTCATTCACATGGCTGTTGGCAGAAGGCCTTTTAATAGCGCCACTGGCTCTTCCCAGAGTGAGCAATGCCTTTTATCACTGAGTCTTGGGAGTCATAGCACTGTTATTTCTTCTATATTCTAGTCATTGGAAGCAAGTCACCAAGTCCAACTCACACCCCCAAAAAAGAAAGTTAAACTTTATCTGTTGAAGGGAGAAATATTGAAGAATTGGTGGATATAATTTGAAACCGGCACATCCCCCACACACACTTGCCTTTAATTCACCTCTCTCATATTTTATGACTTTAGTCAATGATGAAACTCTTAGCTAAATTCGTAGTTGATAGTAGTTATGTTAACATATTTAACTTCTTTGGACAACATAATATAAAAATTTTTAAAAAGGCATACAGCAGATTTATATCGTGTCACTGCCATTTACTAATTATATGACCTTGGGAAAGTTACCTTACCTTTAAAAACCTCTTTTTCATCAAGGTTGAAACACCCTGTTGGATGGGTGTTTTGATATCTGACTTGCAGAATGTAAGGCAGAGTCAAAGTCATGCATGTGAAACAACTAAGAGAGTTTTACATGTAACAGGTTCACAATCATCAGTAACTGTAATAGCAATAACACCGATTATTATTTAGGGGGTGTGGTAACCTTGGTGTAACTCAAAGAAATTTCTGAATAGTGGGAATCCTTGTGGCAGATGGGTGTGAGGCAATGTTTATTATAAGAGCTTTCTTGAGTTCATAGGTGCACCTCTATCCCCACTCAGCCAGTCCCTAAGAGATCCTGCCTAGATGCTTCAGTGCATCTTAGTGAGAATGTCACCCAATAGAGAGTCCTGGCTCTGAACCTCTGCTCTACCGCCTATGAGCTGTATGACCTTAGGCAAACTTTTTGCTCTTTTAAAGTCATCTTTCTGCATGTATAAATTTAGGGATACTTCTTTCTTTCTTGCAGCACAAGAAAGAAATGAGCTATAGTAGAAACTACAGTGCTTCACACATTGATACCTCATCCTTTGGTACATTGTAATACCCAGGAGTACTTAAAAATCAAACAAGCAAACAAAAGTTGATGCCTAGTTCCATCCCAGAGATTCTAATTTAATTAGTCTGAAGACCAGGTGATACCTACCCATCTGGGGTTTTAAAAAATTCCCTGGGGAATTCTAGTAGGCTAAGAACTACTGGTTTAGACAATAATTTTCTCTCTTACAACAATCATTAGACCAAATGACCTAAATTGATAAGACCACAGTTAGAATAGTCTAAAAACACTTATTTAAATCTTATCCTTCCATACTTTTGATCTTTTTTTCTCCTTGATAAATTATCTTTTTTTTGTCAATTATACATTTGATCTGTTTGTTCCATAGATTCTTATTTTATTGTTTTTATTTTGTCTGAACCCCAAGCCCCTTGTATGAAGGTCACATAGCATACATTTTACAAATAATAAGAAAGGAATATAGAATATAGTATGTGTAACTGGGTCACCATGCTGTACAGTCAGTAGGAAAAAAAAATTGTATTGGGGAAATAACAATAAAAAAGAGAAAGGAATAAGCAAATATAAATTCATCTTGTTGCTTTTAGTTAGGTTACACCTCTCAAAGGAGAGATGATACCATATTGCTTGGGTAGAGGCATGTAGGTATCCTGATTGCCCTGTAAGAACCGCCGATGCACAGAGCCATTGGCATACTGGCCTATGTATTGGCAATGGTGTGGGTAACAGATGGGGACTGAGTGTAGGCAGTCAAGTGTTCAAACTCTGTCTCTGAATTGACTAATGGTTTTGATGGCAGAAATTCAAAGCCAAAGCACTGGGATGCCAGTCTATGTGTTGTATTGAATGTCTGCAATTAAAGCTAGAGGTCCACTCCCTTTCTGTTCTAACTCAAACTTAATTAATTTTGAATTAAAACAAATAGTTTCCATGACTGCATGAGGTACAGTTTGGGTTTGGCTGCTCAAGATTAATGTAATGATGTCTCCACCCCTTGATTATTCCCCACAAAAGACCCCTAAGAAGCCAGTTTCAAATGCCGTCCAAAGTGGCATGCTGCTGCTAAATATTTTGATATGTATAGGACATTTTCATATCTGTGTCCTATGTAGAGAATCTGTAGGTGTCTTGTTGGAAAATGCCAGTGACCTAATGTGGCATAGAATCAGCCTGGGCATCTGGCACCTGACAACAGCTCCAAGAAGGTCATTTGTCAAGGCTCTCAGAACTATTTCAGACCAGGTCTGGGTGTAAATTGAAGATATAGTCCAGATGCACTTTTCAGATGGAAATTTTAAATACTATCTTATCTGGTTATTTTTTATCACAAGTAGCTCTATTGGTTAAAGCTCAGTCCTAATACATCCAAGATCATGGATTTAGTTTCCATGAGGTGATTTAGCTTTATTTTATTGCAGTATTACATATTGTTCTTTTAATCCTGCAAGGTGCCTTGTGATACCTTCTGTCAGGCAAAAAAAAGTGTACTGTTGACTTTTGAATGACACAGATTTGAACTGCATGGGTCCACGTATATGCAAATTTTTTGAAAAAAATAAACACTACCTTTTACCACACAAACTTCGGTTGATTTAATCTGTGGATGTAGGACCTCAAGAATGTATAGTGAGGGCCAACTCTAAATTATACGAGGATTTTTGGCTCTAAGGGAGAGTCAGTGTCTCTAACTGCCCCCATTTTTCAAAGTTCAATTGTATATAATTACTCATGGACGTTGTATGCCACACGCCTTACATTCCCTACATTGGAAGACCAGGTCACTCAGATGACTTGGCTGATGTGTGGACACCAGTGTTTGATCTTGAGTAATATTAGAAGTGAGATAGTACAACTCTTACTTGTGTTGTTTTCATAGTGTATGCATCTCTTAGACACTCCAAAGGTAAAAATATTCATGGGTATAGGAACTGGGTCATTATATTGATTGAGAAAACTTGCCAGTAGGTCTGCCAGAATGCTGCCTGAGAATGTGTGACATGATTGATATAGAGTTGTAAACTGAGTGGCAAGATGAATCTCTACTTGCTTAATTCAACACCCCCTTGTACTGACATAAGTTGAAGAGGGTCTTGCAGCCCTCTCTTTCTATTCTGCTACCAATCTGCTATTATAGGCAGAAGACAGAAAGAAATTTCCTAAGAGTGGTGAGTCTATGATGTCAGGCCTGTATGTGATTCTTCAGAGCCTCAAGTTTAGCTTTTTAGGGCAACTGCTCCTGTGCTGCTATTGCTGTATTGAAAGGAATTATATGTTTTGTTAATTAATTAATAGAATATTATGATTTACTAAAAAGACATAGTTAATCTAATGAAATAGCAGTGGAGGAAAAAAGTTGTCATGGCTTTCACTGAACAGCAAGTATTCTGTAAATATAATGTGTTAGTGCCATTATGTACGTCATTGGCAAATTCTGGCTTCCTCCTATTTCTAAGTTTGCTTCCAAAGCCAGGGTCTTCAGAGTCACTGAGCACAGCTATCAATTTTGACCCAGTCATCTTTGTATTAGTAAGAAGAAATTAGGCTCTGTGTGAATAACAAACCCTAAAACATCAATAGCTTAACATACATAAATCTAGTCCATTCTCATGCAAAATCTGCTCTCCCAGGCAGCTCCTTTCAAGCAGTGACTTGAGGATACACTGCTGCTGTCTTGTTGCTCTGTCATCTCAACATAAGCAGCTTCTTGGTCCCTGCAGCAGGGAAAAGAGAGAGACTCGCAGAGCTTGTACCTATTTCTGCTTAGAGCTTGTAGTCCACAATGAAGTAGGGAATATGTGTCCTGCAAGAGGAGGATGGAAGAGGACCAGGAGTCACAGAAAAGTATTGCCATGCTGTCACTGTGGTCTCTTCACTTGCCTTCTATGGACTTCGCCTTGTATTCAAATGCTTGCAGTTATCTACAGGTCGGTCTTCCTGGCTTTAGTACATTTTCAACATTGCTGCCAGACTCATCTACCACTGCTTCCATCAGATCAATTCTCTGCTGCAACATCTTCAATGCTTTCTCTCTCACCATTAATTATGAACACAGTCTACATTCCTCAGTGTGTATCACGTAAGACTTTACAGGTTCCTCCTAGGCTATATTTACAGACTTACTGTGCATGTCCAACATCAACACCCGAATTCTCAATTCCAGCCACACTCATGGCCTTTTAAACGCACCTGGCTCAGCCCTACCTCTGAGTGATTGTTTTCACTGTGCCTTCCACCTTTATTCCTAAAATCCCCTCATCCAGGAACCCAAGGAGAAGGTTCTCTCTCTCTCTGCTGAACTCTCATACCATCTTTTATTTGTGGCACTCAGTTGGTATATGCATCGCTGATTGGCCTCATTACTTAATTCTTTGTGGCTATTTGTTTTATCTCTTCTATTAGGTCACTTGTAAGACAGGAGTGGTATCTATTCCTGCATGGTCCAAATATCTAGGAAAATGCTAAGAACATAATAATGTATGATAAGATTTGTTGAGAAGATGATGGACTGGGAAGCTCTCATTTGCTTTATGTGATCCATAAGCTGTGGTTTCACATAGCAGTGTATTACCTTTATGATAGGATTTATATTCTTATTTCTAGTGCATGATGACAATGGGAAGTTGGTGGCTTAGAAGTCTTAAGATGGCTATTGCGCTTCCTAGTGATAATATCTTTGCCCGATTTTATATAAACAAAGTTTTAAAATCTCTTCATTAATGATCCAGTGACTATCATGATTCATGATAGAGAAAGTTTGGTGCTAAATTCTGCTTTAAGTCAATGAAAGATTACCATAACTTGGAAGTGACCACACAGTAAAGAGTGAAAAGCTTTTAAGACAGTTTTGTGTTCAAATTGTAGGACTTGCAGCGTAGGGCCGTGTGCCTTGGAGACTCAGCTTCTCAAAAATTGTAAAATAGTTATAATAGCTACTTGTATTACAGAGCTGTTGAGATGATAAAATGACAGTATCCTAGACACTGAGGACAGTGCCTTACAGATAATTCTTGTTCAAAAATAGTTAGCCCTACCCCTGATATTTATGCTATATATGAAAATATGTCAGAATTCCTATTGCTGCTCAGTGGTTTAAGAACCTGACATAGTGTCTGTGAGAATACAGGTTCAATTCCTGGTCTTGTACAGTGGGTTAAGGATCTGGCGTTGCTGTAAGACGTGTAGATTGCAGATGTGGCTTGCATCCGGTGTTGCTGTAGCTATGGTGTAGGCCACAACTGCAGCTCTCATTCAATCCCTAGCCTGGGAACTTTCATATGCTGCAGCATGGCCATTATATTGCTATATACATGTATATATATACATGTATATATCACTCAGGGTCTAAAAAGTAATACTGTTTCTGATGTTTATCTTCCTGGAGTTTCGTTCCAAAACCTATGCCGGTGGAAGAGTAGATTTATAGAGAAGGGACCATTCAGATGGATTTTGGTAGCAGGTGCCACCAAAGTTCATGTGGTGGGGTCACTGCACAGGTAAGAAAGAGCCTCCTCTTTGTGAACCACTAGGCTTCTGGAACTTTCCCTGCAGTGACTCCAGGGCTGGGTGGTTATAAGGGGGTATAGTTAATTGTAGGAGGCATCTGGGATGGAACAAGGTTGACCACAGCTTCTTTGAGTTAGGTAAAACCATAATGGCAATTGACAGACAGAAGACAGCTCCATTTACAACAGTGAAATAAATAGTCAGAAAAAGTAATAAAAAGAAAACACTTTTGGTTCATGCCCAGTCTTGTTTTGTTATGCTTCCTAGCAGAACAGCTGAATGATAATTTAATTCGTTGTGAATACTGGCAGTGTGCAGGAAAAATGGAATTTACAAATGTTTTGAATTATTGGGAAGCTTGTGAAATTGTGTGCCAATCCTGTTTCATACATTTTTATGTGTGTAATACCTTGTTTCAGCAGTGGGGGTGGAGGCTTCTATGGGTAGGATTTGAAACTCTGTTGCTTTCTTAAAAATTCTACAGACTTATCTCAGCTCTAAGGGACAAAAGACTTCAGCAAATACATGAAACAAAAAGTGGCAGATTAGATCTGATATCCAATCCAAAATGTGCGTTCCCAGAAAAGGGAACATGAGATGAGGGGATGGTAGGAGTGGTGAGTGGCAGTGCTTTCTGCATCTAGTTTATCCCAGCTTCTTTTTTCCTTTCCTGACCTTTAAAAACCTAGTGTCCAGTGAGAACAGTCAAGGATTTCTTAAGCTACATTTTCTCTATCCACTATAAAAAGCTAATAATTCCTGTAGTGGGGAAATTATTCAAAACACTAGTACCTTAACAGCTTTAACTATTTAAGCTTATACATATAAAAATGTTTAAGTTCTAAATATTATAAATCCATACAGACTTGAATTATAAACAAACTTTCTTAATCTCTGGGTCAGATTTTGATGCAAAAATAGAATCAATTTTCTTGCATTTTTGGTAGGATTTAAAATTACCTACCTCAGGTTGGAACTTTATGTTTTTCCAGATCAAGGCAAGAATATAATTTACAGAAACAAATTGTAAAGTGAGTTCAAAGAGTCAGTAATTGAGAAATGATCATGAGGCTTAGAATAGGAAAGCTGGATTTATTTTCTTAAAACTATTTCCCCTCCTTCTATAGAGCCAGGGAACTATATCCAATCACTGTGGTAGAAGATAATGGAAGATAATATGAGAAGAATGTATACATATATGTATGGCTGGGTCACTTTGCTATACAGCAGAAATTTACAGAACATTGTAAATAAACTATAATAATAAAAAAATTTAAAAAATGGTTTCCCCATTGCTTTTCTAGGAGCCATATAAGTGGGCCTCTCACAGATAAATGATGAAAGACCCTTATCAGACTTCTATCTTCCTACCATCTAATATTGCCCCACTATCTTCCAACCAGTGCTCTCACCTATGTGGGTGATGGTTCATGAGACAGTAGAAGGGCAGCAGGCATGGATGAATGAGGTATTGGGGCTAGCCTCAGGGCTGGAGCAGACCCTGAGCCCCAGTCCATTACATGTCCACTTGAAGAACACATAGGAACCGTGCAAAGGAACCGTTTCAAGTGGGGCACTGCAGCTTCCCTTTTTGTGTCCCCAGTACATCCTGTTCTAACTCTTTAAAAATTCTGGAATTGGCATTACCTTTGGGTTTTTCTCAATCTATGGTTAAGACTCACTAAGAATAAGCCAGAACACAATGCCTTAGTCCTAATGTGCTAAAGTCTAGGCAGGGGTCAAGATGGGAAGGGAGGCAGGGTGTCTTTTCAAAATAAGCTGGCTAGCTGAGAAGTAGGGGCAAAAGAAGGGAGAGGTAGGTATCAGGTGAAGCAGAGGCAACAAAACAATCAGGCAGCCTAATCTGGGTCTCAGTCCTGAGCATCTTCAGAGGGAAGGCAGAGAGCAGTCACGACCTCTAGATTCTGTGTCTCAGAGCTTCCCAGGAGCCCCACCCTAGTCTTTAAAGCAACAAAACAAACAAACCTGTTCCCTAGAAAAGCACAGGCTTATGCAGGGAACTTACTAAGAACAGGTCTCCTGAGTTCATTTGTCATAGAACAGCTGCTTATAGATTTCTCTTTTCCTCCTTATCTGTGCCTGGAGAATTTTCTTCCTTTTCTCCTTCTTCTTCCTACTCTCTTGCTTCTGCTTTCTCGCCCTTATTTGTATTTCTTCTCACCTAACAGCAACCATGGACTTTGCTGACCTGGCTAAAGTTAATATTGCCAGGGCTGAGTGTAGGGTTGTGCTATATTAGAAAAAGATTCCTGATATGTCCCAGATTTCAATTATGGCTTCAGGTGGATTGAAAACTAATATTTTCTATTTTTTTAAATTTTTTCCTTTTTTTCCTTTTATGGTAGCACCAGTGGCATATGGAAGTTGAAAGCCTAGGGGTTGAATTGGAACTGCCAGCCTATACCACAGCTGGTGTCAATGTTGGATCTTTAACTCACTGAGTGAGGCCAGGGATCTAACTGCATCCTCACAGAGACAACGCCAGGCCCCTAATATGCTGAGCCACAATGGGGACTCCCTATTTTCTATAATTTGCCTTGCATAAGTATAAATGTGTATGAGAATATATCAAATGTTATATTCTTTTTAAAATGATTTTTATTTTTTCTAAAACATTTTCTTGATCAAGGTCATGGTAACGCATTACTGGAAGAACTAGCTTAAATAAGGATTATATATGATGGGGGCAGAGGTATCTTGAAATGGAACTATGACCCTTAGAAATAACTAGTGCCTCTTAGTAAACACCTGGTTTTCCCAAAGCTTTAAAAACAAAACTAAAAGCAAAGATATTTTTCAAGTGTTCCTTATCTCTCTTTTTTTTTTTTTCTTTTTTTCCCTAGGGCCACAACCGTGGCATATGGAGGTTCCCAGGCTAGGGGTCTAATTGGAGCTGTAGCTGCCAGCCTAAGCCATAGTCACAGCAACACCAGATCCGAGCTGCATCTGCGACTTATGCCACGGCTCATGGCAACACCAGATCCTTAACCCACTGAGTGAGGCCAGGGATCAAACCCACAACCTCATGGTTCCCAGTCGGATTTGTTAACCACTGAGTCAGGACGGGAACTTCCAGGTGTTCCTTATCTTAATGACATTTATTTTCTTAGAAGATTTCATGACTGGCCTAGCATTGTTTGTTTCTTTGTTTCATCTAATACATGCTTAGTTTTCTACTTTACTAGTTTGATGTTTTTGTTTTTACTAGTTTTCTACTTTACTAGTTTGTTTCTTTGTTTCTTTGTTTCATCTAATACATGCTTAGTTTTCTACTTTACTAGTTTGATGTTTTTGTTTTTACTAGTTTTCTACTTTACTAGTTTGATGGTTTTTTTTTTTACTAGTTTTCTGTTTTTGTTTGTTTTTATAAACAAGTTTGCAGCATGGATTTATTGGGAATGTACACTGCAGCCATTCTGAGGTCCATCTTATCATGATCCAGCTCTTTCCCTGAAGACATAATAGTAAGGAAATTAGGAAAATCATACATATTCCTTCTTAAAGAAGATGGATATTTATTACATATCCTGTTTAGTAGCACCTCTCCCTGATGGGACTGAAGGCATGATCTCAATTTATCTTGAACAAGGTTCAGCCCTGCCTGATGTAAACTTTGGGGAATCTAGCACATCATCCAAGGAGCCACATACCACAAATCTACAACCACTTTAGCAGTGAAAAATAGCTAAGAGTTTATAGTGTATAAAAAGCTCTTAATGTGCTTTTTTTTTCTTTAAGGACTCTTTTGATCCATAGGGTGTCTTAGCAATGATGGTCTCTAAGCCAGTGATTGATTTCCTCTTTTTATTGTGCTTTCTCACCAATAACTGCAATAGCCCCATGATTGTGCCTCAGGCCCTGAAATAGGGTATAATTGTGGGTCAAATGACATTTTTATTCTTCTGCTCTGTGAGATGGGATTAACAAATTATTTAGTTTTATTATTGTAAAGCTTTATATTATGTTGTCATATTACTGAATAACCACCTTCCATATAGTCCAAAAATTAAAGTAGATATTGGATATTTCTACAGATAGAATCAACAAGAGGCTTAAAATAACACATTTTGGTAGTCTTGGTCATATTTGGAATGCTATTTAAATGCTGTTAGATAATTTGCAACTAGTCAATTGACATTTTCCATTACTATGTTTCCTGTTATTTGCTTTCCTTTTTAAAAAAATCAATGATTAAAAGTAAAGATGACAAACTAGACAGTGATTATTCACTGAGTGTGATGGAAATCCAGGAGTGGGATTTGGGTCAGTTTTTCAGGTGTGGTCCTTTGGGGTGTAATCATTATATTCACACATGGCCCCTGCTAATTTTTTCAGCTGCTTAAAACCACTGTGCCAGGACAGAGATTGAACACAAGTCCTGCTGCAGAGACACTACCAATCCTGGACAGCAGGAATTCCACTCCTACTTTTCTTCTCATGTAACTTCTCCCATTTCCTTCTTGCCACTGCTGGACCTTGCATATAACTTATTTCCTCTGCTTGGAACATCCTTTCCTCTCCTCCCTACCTTATAAACTCCTATTCCTTTATGGCTTAGTATCATGATATCCAGAAAAGCCATTAGTGACTGTCCCACCTGCATCCATTCTGCCTGTGATGGGCTCTCATTATACATGGGACTTGTCTTTCATAGTACTGTGAAGATCGCAGTTTCACATTTATTTTTTTATTTTTTATTTATTTTTTATATAATGATTTTTATTTTTTCCATTATAGCTGGTTTACAGTGTTCTGTCAATTTTCTGCTGTACAGCATAGAGATCCAGTTACACATACATGTATACATTCTTTTTTCTCACATTATCATGCTCCATCATAAGTGACCAGACGTAGTTCCCAGTTTTACACAGCAGGATCTCATTGCTAATCTATTCCAAAGGCAAGGACCTGCATCTATTAACCCCGAGCTCCCAATCCACCCCACTCCTCTGACTCACCCTTGGCAACCACAAGTCTGTTCTCCAAGTCCATGATTTTCTTTTCTGTGGAAATGTTCATTTGTGCCGTGTATTCCAGATATGTGATATCATATGGTATTTGTCTTTCTCTTTCTGACTTACTTCACTCAGGATGAGAGTCTCTAGTTCCATCCATGTTGCTTAAAATGGCATTATTTTGTTCCTTTTTTTTTTGGCTGACTAGTATTCCATTGTGTATATATACCACATCTTCCTAATCCAATCATCTAGCTATGGACATTTAAATTGTTTCCATGTCTTGGCTATTGTGAATAGTTCTGCAGTGATTATGCAGGTGCATGTGTCTTTTTTAAGGAATATTTTGTGTGGATATATACCCAAGAGTGGGATTGCTGGGTCATATGGTAATTCTATATGTAGTTTTCTAAGGTATCTCCATTCTGGTTGTACCCAGCTTACATTTCCACCAACAGTGCAGGAGGGTTCCTGATACTTTGGTTAATGTCTTTCTCCTTACTGGAATATAAACTGAATAAAGATAGGAGTGGTTTCTGCTTCCTCAGCATAGTGGCCTGGCATAGAGTTTTGGATAACTTTTTTAATGAATATATAAATGACAAAATGACAGAATGAATGAATGAATACAGAATGCAAAGAAGTTTATATTTTTATTCATTTTTTAAGTTTTTTATTAAAGTATAGTTGATTTACAATGTTTCTTCAATTTATGCTGTATAGCGAGGTAACCCAGTCATATATATATATATGTATATATATATGTGTGTGTATATATATATGTATACATATATATATATATATATATATATATTCTTTTTTAATACTGTCTTCCATCATGTACTAACCCAAGAGATTGGACATAGTTCCCTGTACTGTTTATTTGTTTTTAAGAGACATGACCTATGACCTGGTCAGTCTAGTACCTTTACTTGTTCAAGTATCTCTTTTGGTAGAAACAAAGCAAATAATATTGATTGGTATATACCAGGAAAAATGTGTTTCAAAGACGAAACATGAAATTTAGTAGAATGATTCTTTAAATTCTAAACAGAGAAATTGAAACAAAATTCTTTTTATATATGCATGTAGGTACAAGTTCACACACTCATGTATTTATTTGTACGTGTACACATAGAATAATTTTGAAAATATTATTAAGTACCTACTATGGGCAGGTAATCCACTGAATGTTAGAGAAGATACAACTAAGTTTTTGAATAGTTCCTGCAGTAGGTATTTTCATAAAGTTTCTCATATTTAATTCCTTTGACATTCTAATTTTACAAAATGTCTTAGAGAGATTCAATAATGTTCCCAAGGTGATGAATCTTTTAAGTGGCCCGGTTGGGGATTCTTCCTTTTGTCAGTCTTAAGAATGCACCTTGCAATCTTCCAATTATGAGGAACCTAATTAACCAGGGTACTCACTGGACCAGGGTTTCCAGCTGCTCTGCTCTGAAACCCATTGCCATGTTTGTAACCATGCTCTCCAAGGACTGCTCCTAGCCAGTGACTGAGCCCAGCAGAGATTTTAATGTAGACCTCTTCCTGGGACACATGGGTCTCTTCATTGACTGATTTGGCTTGAGGACTCCCCAGTGGTTTTATTAAGCCTTCTTTAGACTGTGCAATCTAAGAAGCTTCTACCCACACTTCCCTCCCTGCCTCTACATCAGATGTGATGTCTGACAACTCTTCTAGCCTTTCTTCCCTGATCATAATTCTTACATGTTTAACCATATCTTAACATCTGCTTCTTGAAGGATCTAGATTAATACATCCTTCCATTAAGAAGCCCTTAAAAAAGGAAAGAACGAACATATGCAGAAACTATTGGAAGAGGGAAGTGAGGGAAGCCAGAAACTATATTTTCTAGGGGTAGAACTTCAGGACAGGGTTAGAATTTTGAATTTTCCTTTGAGAATTGGCACCTGCCTAGCTGAGTGGGAAAGATAACAGGAAACAGTATGGGGAAAAGAAGAAAATTTGCAAAACTTCTATTTGGAACATGGGGAATCAGACACTTTGACTAGAGCATAAGTTTGGTGGGGGAGGGGAGATAAATTGAAAAAGAGGAAAAGTGAACTCTGTTATATCAACTCAGGAGATGACATATAGTAGAGATTAAGAACCTGAGTTACAGAATCAGAAATATCTTAATTTGAGTTCTGGTGTTTGTAACAATAGCTGTATGAAGTTAGAAAAGTTTTAACTTCTGTGAGTCTTGTTTTCTCATACATAAAATGCATTTAGTAGCATATACATCATGGATTAAATGAGATAATATATGCAAGAGCAAAAACAAAAGAAATTGCTTCCTCAAATAAAGACAAATCATGAAGTTTAGGATTTAGGAGTTTAAGTGGGTATTTATTTTTCAGGTGGATATACATTTTAAGGGTATAAAACAGTAAGATTTTAAAAAATCATTTTCATGTGCTACAAAACTGATTTGACTGATTGTGTTTCAGTGGAAAATATAGTGTCAGAATTTGATTGCACAGTGCTAGAGTAGAGAACACTGCATACAGTTGTATGCAAAATTTATTGATTTGGATATTTTTGTGAAATACTTGAATGGAATTTATCATATAAAATGGTATGATAGTCATGTAATCGAAGGAAACTAATTTTCCTAAACTCTTGTACTTATGATTATTTCAGAATCCCCAGTAAATTCCAGTGTTGGGTGACTTACCCCTTCTGACATTTATCATTCTGTAGTTTTTCAGTATGAAGATTCCAAAATAGTATAAAGGCTTCCATAGCAAGCTATTCACTTAACCTTGCGGGTTTGTCCTTTTTATCTCTAAATTGTAATGGAAATTTTTTGTTCTTTTGTTTTTTTTGTATTGCTATTGCTTATTTTATATGTATAGTTATTCATTAAAGTGATTCATGATTGTGTATCTTGCATTCATAGAGAACAGAATTCCCACTTGAATTGAGTATCATGACTACAGATGCTAATCAATAAGACAGATAATAACAGGGAAGATTGTCAGAAAGAGAGCTAGTGGGGATTTTTTTCCCTTATTATAGAATTTTGATGCCTTGTGCTTGATGTAATGGTTCATTAATACTCAGGGATTATGGATATGGCATTGTTTTATCTATGTGAAACACCCCATACCATTAAATTAATATTGGGAACATTTTGTTCTTAGTTTTTCAGAGTATTTCTGTCTATGTATCAGAGCAGAACACCTTGTTTACTTGTTCTTTCATCAGGCCACTGTGGACTGAAAGTGTTCCTGCAGCCACTATTTTGCTAACATCTTCCTAGAAGTAGTGTTGATATATATTTTAAAATAAAGATGTGTACTTATTTATATTTTTATAAAATCATATTTTAAGTTTATATATTTTCCTTTAGAAGTTCAAGCTTCTCCCAGAACAATTTCTAAAGTTTTAACAATTTTAGTTTTGAAATAAAATGTTTCATGTGTGAGAAGGGCCAGGCAAGGGTGTCAGTGTAGGGTTCTTTAACTAGTGATCAGCTAGCTCCTTAGTCATTGCCTAATTTTTTTTCTTGCTCTCCAAATGCAAATACAATATAATGAAACCATTAAGCATAGATTATTGATGGTAATATAGAAAAAATATGATCATGATTCTCCCTAGAAAGACACAGATTTTGAAACAAAACTCCTTAAGAGCAAATGTGCTCTTACGGCTTTCCTGTTCCCCAACCCTCAGGAGACCTTACATGTTCTGCAAGCATCTTTAGATAATTGAAGCAACAGGAAGAAAACACCCATCACCTTTTTGTTTATACGTTTGTGAATTGCATGCCTGGGAATGGGAACTCTTACTCTTCTTGTTTAGCCTAAATTTGGAAAAAAAAATTGTTCTTTGTAATTTTTTCTTCTTACTTTGGTAGATTTGTGGTATATGCTATGTAGTTATCAATTTAATTAAGGCTATAGATGAAATTATTAAATTAGAAAGATAATATTTCAGATTTTATGTCTCTTTTGTAATATTTTATCTGATTATATAATTCTATGTTTCTTTTAGGATGTAGAAGTAAGAAGTGGTTACATAATATATTTTGGAATACTTAAGAGGAGTAAAAAGAATTCATGACAAAACTTCAAATTATTACATTGGAAAAATACTATATTTCCTTCATTTAAACAGATATAAAAATGGTTTATCCTCAGTCATTATTGTGTCTTATAAATGGCTACACTAAAAGATTATTTCAAAGCCAAAATTCCAAATAGCTTTCTAGATAATCATATGGAAGGTTTGTCTTCATAATGCCTCTATTTGAGCCTGAGAAACACATAGACATGTCTGATATATTAAATAGCAAGGTGGGAGTTCCCTAGTGGCTCAACAGTTTAAGGATCCAGTGTTGACACTGCTCTGGCTCTGTTTACTGCTGTGACGTGGGTTTGATCCCTGATCCCAGAACTTCCACATGCCATGAGTGTGGCTAAATCAATCAATCAATCAATCAATCAATAGCAAAATGAAAGTCCTAGTCTTCTATCTCTATTGTATAATACAATTTATTAGAGGAATCCAGATAGCAGAGGCTTGGACTTCTCGTGTGGCTCACAACAGATAGCAGAGGTTTGCCAGACGATTGTTTGGGAATTTCTCTAGTGAACACTTGTGTATCTTTCTTCTACTAAGGGAAGTGAATTTGTTTTTCCCTGAAATGAGAGGAAAATGCAATGATTTAAGTTTTCTATATATTTATGACTTTTTTGGGCCACACCCACAGTATGTGGAAGTTCCTGGGCCAGGGATCAAACCCAAGCTACAGAAGTGACCTGAGACACAGCAGTGACAGTGCTGAATCCTTAAGTACCAGAGAACTCCCTATTTTTGACACATAACACCAATTAAAAGCTTGGTAGTTGTTGGCAAACTCCCTATGAACTTATGTCAGACAAGCTTAGTTTTGAATAAACTATTTGTATGAAGCAGAACAAAAGTTTAAATCAGAGAATGAAAATTATCTAATGATGCTTTCTTGATGTTTTTCAAGAATTTCTTCAGTAAAGGAGGGTTAGCTTTAATGTATACTTCTCTTTTTGGCTCTGTGTTTTCTACTAATGAGTTTTATAAAAGTACTTTGGATTCCTAAACAAACAAACAAAACCAAATAAAATCAGCAAAGGAAAGCAAAATAAACAAACAAAACCCTGTTTATAAAGTATGTATCAAACAGTTTTGTTGTTGTTTTTTTTTTTCTTTTTTAGGGCCACACCCATGGCATATGGAATTTCCCAGACTAGGGGATCAAATTGGAGCTATAGCTGCTGCCCTACACCATAGCTACAGCAATGCAAGATCCAAGCTGTGACTTCAACCTATATACCACAGCTCATGGCAATACCAGATTTCCAACCCACTGATCGAGGCCAGGGATCAAATATGCATCCTCATGGATGCTAGTTGTGTTCGTTACCACTGTGCTACCACAGGAACTCCTTAAACAGTTTTATTAACATGTGAGAAATCAGCCAGCAGCTTCTGTCTTCAGTTTAAGACATGTCAAATGTGTGATGTGGTTTTCCTTGCACTTTTTTACATATTAGATTTTTAGTTCAGGACAGACACGTAAAGGATATTAGTGAGGGTGTCCCAAACGGAACCACTTATTACCTAGTTGTTGAATTTATGTAGCGGAACCAACAGGCAAAGAAACCTACAAATAAAAGCATAAACAAGTGTGCAGCAAAGGAAAAAAAATGAACTACACAGTTGCAGTCATGGTTTCTGACATATTTGCTACCTCTGGGGTAGGATTTTGGCATCAATGTGTGAAGTAACAATAGGAACAACCAATGAACAGAGGAGAAATGCTGAAATTAGATTGAGCAGAAAAGCATGGCTGAAGCTTAGAATGTTCACCAATATTGTAAAAACTAAAATTTCTTCAATTTTCCATTGAAAACTATAAATTGTCTCACAGCTCTTGGGGTGACACTGAATTTGACTAAATATTTAATGAATGGGAAAAGTTTGGGCTCAAGTGAATATATTTTCAACATGGTTTTCCTTTGTTTGTCTCATAGGACAAAGGAAATTGAATTATATTCGATTGTGTAGGGTAATGTATGCTATTGTAAATTCCCAGGTTTTGCAGTAAATTTAACATCACAATAAAATATTGCCCATTAATAGCAGTAGCAGAACATCCGTTGGTAGATTTTATTGCATTTTTGCAAATCTGAAATGGAGAACAAGATAGTAATGACTAGCATCAGAAGTAGTTTGTTGCTAATTTCCTAATTTACATAATGTATCTCTTACAAACTGGATTGTCAGTTTATAGGAGAGACACCAAATGTTCATATAATGAAGTTTAAAAAAAAAAAAATTCTCAGCTGAAACACGGCCCTGTTGCCTGGCCAAAATGGGGGGCACTTTGTTTGCTTGGTATTTTGCCGTGATAAATCTTAGTCAAGTTTTTAAATACCTTTAATTGGAAAAGGTATTTAACCTTTTATATTAACTAGCCAATAATGTGTTAAAAGTGAATATAATGTTAGAAAATATCAGTATAGTAGTCTTGATTTTTTAAATCAATACTCCATGATTACCAGAAATGTAAATTTAAGGAACAAACTAACAAAGCATCATTTCTTTGAGGTCTTCATGTGGTATTTGGCTCCTGCCACTTCTGAAACTCCTAAAATTTCATGGATTATACTTAGCAATTAAACTTTGGCAAAAAGATTCATTTCAATACTAAGAGAAATTTGACTTTATTCAAGGTGATGTACTTTAGGAGTTCCACTGTGGTGCAATGGAATCAGCAGCATCTCTACAGCACTGGAATGGTAGGTTCGACCCCTAGTCCAGCATAGTGGGTTAAAGGATCTGGCATTGCCATAGCTGCAACATAGGTTGCAACAGCAGCTCAGATCTGATCCTGGGCCTGGGAACTCCATGTGCCTCAGGGTGGCTAAAAAGGAAAAAACAAAGAACAAAAAAAAAAACATAATATACTTTAAACTCTCATAGCTTTGTACCTACAGCACTCTTTCTTTAATCTGCCTTCAGAATAAATGTAAATACTTTTGTTCATATCAGAAAATCAACTCCAATCTAACCCTATTTCATCTCTTCTACCATTTATCTCCTTCACTGGGCTTCTGATTGCTATTTTAAATTAAACTATATCTAGTGTCTCCACATTAGCTCACATAGGGCCTCTTGACTTCTCATCTCTGCTCCTTTATTTGAGGAAATGACAAAGAAAATAAGCACATGCAGTCCATCAGTGTATAGTGTTTTATTGGCCTAGGTAGCATTTCATTTTTTTTTTAATTGAGTTAATTGACACCATTTCAAAAGTCAGGTTTTGTAACATGTCAAATTGGAATTCCAGATTCTTCCTACTCAGCAGTATTCAGCTGACTTTGTAGGCATTTGAACAACTTATGAGTCTATATTTTGTCCCTTACTCAAGGTCCACAATAAGTTTCATCTCCTCCAGGAAGTTTTCTTGTTTATCCTAGCTTTTTTTTTTTTTTTTGGTCACCCTGTGGAATATGGCATTTCTGGGCCAGGGATCAGATCTGAGCTGCTGTTGCGACCTACACCCGCAAATGTGGGGTTCTTTAACCCAGGGTGCTGGGCCAGGGATGGAACCTGCATGCTGGAGCTGCAGAGAGGCCTCTGAGTCCATTGTACCACTGAGGGAATTCCTATTCTAGCATTTTTAAAACATCATTAACAAGTCAACAAGAAACCAGTTTTGGAGAGTGTGTAGCAAAGGGAACCCTCCTTCACAACTGGTGGGAATGTAAATTAGTACAACCATTATGGAAAGCAGTATGGTGGTAATGCAGAAAACTAAATGTAGAACTACCTATGATCCAGCAATCCCACTCCTGGGCATATATCCAGACAAAACAGTCTTTCAAAAATACACACGCAGCCCAATGTTCACTGAAGCACTATTCACAATAGCCAAGACGTGGAAACAACCTAAAAGTCCATGAAGAGATGAATGGATTAATAAGGTGTGGTACATATATACACAATGGAATATCACTCAGCCATTAAAGTACAAAATAATGCCATTATAGCAACATGGGTGCAACTAAAGATCCTCATTCTAAGTGAAGTCAGCCAGAAAGAGAAAGACAAATACCATATGATACCACTTATATGTGGAATCTAAAATATGGCACAAATGATCCTATCTCCAGAAACAGATCATGGACATGAAGAGCCAACTTGTTGGTTACCAGGGAGAGGGGAGAGGAAGTGGGATAGATGGGAAGTTTGTGTTTGGTTGAAGCAAACTGTTACATTTGGAATGTATAAGCAGTGGGGTACTACTATATATAGTCCAGGGAATTATGCCCAATTTCTCAGGTTAGAACATGATAAAAGATAGTACCAAGAAAAAAAAAAAAAAGAAGGTACATATATGTTTAGCTGGGTTACTTTTCTATATAGCAAAAATTAAAGGAACATTGTAACTCAACTATACATTAATAAAAATTTAAAAAAAAAACCCTCCTATGTGCTCATTTCTATCTTTTACTTCCTTTTCAATGCCTCAAAGCATTGTATGTATTTTATATACCATTTGGTCTCCCTGATGATTATAGCAAGCTCTTTGAGGGCAGCGACTATGTTCTGACAATTTGTATGAATGTGTAGTATATGCTAGTGTACTCTGCCTGGTGTACAAAATTTTTTTTTGTAATTATATCATTATTGTGAATAGTTAATATCTTCAAGGTACTGAGCAAAGCCAATCCTTAAAAATGTATATTTTAAGTATTTAAAAGCCTTTAAATTTAAAACAGCAAAGCATTTGACATTTTGCAATTCTTCCTACTGAGTTAAAAGACATTTTTGGTAGCATCTTGGCTTGGTCTCCAGCAGTGAGAGATTGGTATGTGGCAGAAATGTGGAGAGAATGAGAATTGGAGCTATTCTTTTGAAATGTAAATACACACTTCAACACCAAAAAAATATTGACTTTCAAAAATGTAGCAGATGCATATTGCATGTTCAGAGTATTTTATTTTGTTCATTGTTACTTCCTAAGTGTTCCCACTAATGACATGATGAGGCTTGAACTTAATCAAGGGATCTATTTTATATTTTGGTTTTGAGTAAAATAACTACCTACCTTAAGAAATACAGAGAAGAGAAATCAAAATTCCTTGAGTCTTCCCTAACCTGTAACTTCATCCTCTGAAACCAAAAGGGCATATGGAATGCGAGAGCTAGTGGAATCTTAGTTTATTCCTCCTTCTGTTTACTGTCTATAATGCCCAGAGTAATGCCTTATATATAATTTGCAAATTCTAGGGCAAAATGCTGTTAAGGGCTTCAAACTTGTCATTGATTTGGCACCAATCAATTATTAACTTTTTTTGTAAATTTCTAAATAGAAACCAAGTAAAAACAAATCTGCCCTGTGGAGCTTCCAGAACAGAAACTCCGAAGCATTTGATTAATATCCCAGTGCTAAGACACATGTGGTTTTAAATAGAGTTCTTTCAAACAGAAAATGTTGATGCTGCAGCTAATGAAAATACATATAGTGGTGTTAATACTCTACCAATAAAACTATTCTTTTTGTTTTACGTCACTAGGGTTTGAGTTAGGATAATTTTGATATAAATAAAAGTTCATCATTTAAACATTTCTGCCGTGGAAGTGACAAAGAATTTATAATACTCTCTTGCTTCTAGGAATACCCTATAATTGCCATCCAGTGTGAGTTTAGGGTATGTGTGCACATAACAAATTGTTACATTTTATGAAGGCACATAAGATACATTTCAAATACTTAATGTCTATTGTACAATAAGGTATTCAGTCAGCTGTCATTAAGCCAGTGTTTATTGTGTACCCACTATGATAGGTAAGGAGGCAAATTTTTTGTTTTTAAAGGTCAAGTTTGGAAAAAAAAAAAAAAGGCTTTGGAGAGCTCTATGTTGAGCAGTTGTGACTGTGTTCCAGGTACTCGGGCTTCAACAGAAAACAATGAGGACCTAACCTCTGTCTTCAAAGATGTCACAATCAAGGGAAAGACATACACACACAAACAATCATTTAAATATAATAATTTAAGTGCTAAACTGAATATCCTTTTGGCGTAGATGGAAAAAGCTCTGAACTGGCAGGCAGGAGTTCTGAGGTCAGCCTAAGCCCTGCTACTAACTACCTTTGTGACCCTGTGAAGTTACTCAGGCAGGACCTCATTTTCTCAATGTGTAAAAGCAGGTGGATATGTCCTAGACAACCTTTACATTTATTTTAATTTCTTTGATTTTTCTGGCTCCATGATTCTTGATTCAGATGGAGATAATTAAAGGTATAGATAAAACAAGAATGTGTATGACTAAAAGTGAAATGAATGTATTAAAAATCAAGAGTATTAAGGGTAAAAGGAAAAAAGAAATTGTATTTTCCCTGAATACAAAACCTGAAAAAATTTGCATGTAACATAATTTTTCTTAGAATCTTCAACATATGGTATATTTTAATAATATACGATACCTATGGGAAATTACTGTTAATTTTCATCTTAAAATTGAAAATCTTTAAAAAAAAAAAAAGGAGGTCTTTTGTGAGCACAGGGTAAGGATCCAGCATTGTCACTGCAGCTGCTTAGATCATATACGATCCCTGGCCGGGGAACTTCCACATGCTGCAGGCCCTGGCCTCCTCCCCCCAAAAAAGTCATTAAGATCAGTACTAAATATATGGATAACTGGAAGCAAAAAGGAAAATGTCTTGTGTTAATACATCTTCTATAAATTTTTTCTAATGTTTATAGCTTCTATATAGTATAATTGCATATGGCAATTATTTGATTACATAAATTTTGCTAGCTACATAATTAGGTATAATTATGAAAATATGAAAATTATATGCATAAAGTGACTAATTAACAAAAATTTATTTAAAGGAATAGAGACTATTCAACAAGAAAAATCACATTAATGAAACACTGTGGTTATGATAAAAGCACACATGTCAAAAATTACTATTCTAGACTGAGTATGCTTAGTTACTGATGAGATGCTAGAACCTATGTATTTATGCCTTTTTTTACCCTGATAACAGAGAAGCCTACTCCTCACCATATTTCTGATACATAGATTGCATAAAATATGGTCAATGAAAAATTTCCAAGAGTAAAATAATGCTTCCTTTCAGATCTGCACTAAAACCATACACACAAATATGTACTCATATTGAATCATAACATTCTTTTGTTGATGGTCTTGGCCCCTCCTGTAGCATGAAGAAATTATGGGTCCAGGGATCAAACCCAAGCCACAGCAGTGACAACACCGGATCCCCACCAGGGAATCCCTGAATCATAGCATTCTTTTTCTTTCTTTCTTTCATTTCTTTTTTTTTTTTCGTTTTAGGGCTGCACCTGAGGCATATGGAAATTACCAGGCTAGGGGTTGAATCTGGACCTACAGCTGCCAGCCTACACCACAGCCATAGCAACCCAGGATCCAAGCCACATCTGTGACCTACACCACAGCTCACAGCAATGCTGGATCCCTGACCCATGGAGCAAGGCTAGTGATCGAACCTCCATCCTCATGAATACCAGTCAGATTTGTTTCTGTTGTGCCACAATGGGAACTCCCTGAATCATAGCATTCTTAAATGTTAGAACCAGAAGGAACATTAGCAACTATGTATTCCTATATTTATATTTTATAAATAAGGAACAATTATAACTTAAGAGGTTAAGGGAGTTTTTGATATCATATCAACAATGGCATAGGTGGGGCTCTTAGCCCTTTTCTCTTTCTACTCTTTTATAATTTCTCCTCAAAATATGTTATTCTCACTTCTAGGAAGAAAAAGTAGAAAAATTCTATTACAGTAGAACTATAAAATATGTAAATTTCAAAAGTCTCATGTTTTAGTATGGCAGTCATTTTTATATTAGCATTATATTGCACTTTCAGATATAAATGTGTTTGAGGTTTTCCATGTATGTTAAGAAGCTATTTAATTTGTCTATATCCATATGAACTATCTAAAAATTACCTCCATGTTATGCAGGACTTTTAATCAAGAGTTTGGCTGAAGTAAAAACCTATTGCAATGTTTATAACTTTGCTAAAAAAAACATTTTGTATAAATAATAAAACCAAAATAAATTATTTTAGATCAAGATAAAAATAGAGTCATATTACAAGTCAAGGTTAGCCTAAAAAGCATTATTATCAGAATAATTTCTTCAGCATATATTAGTATCTAGTAAATGTGTGTTAGACCCTTATAATCTGAAAACAATAATAAAGAAAAATTATAGTAGGTCTATTAATCCCATACTTGAATAGCTTTATTATGTCTCATAAAATGAGTGAAATGACCAAGGAAGCAGTAGGATTTTGGCAGGAATTAACACAAAATAAATAGAAAAGCCATCAACCACCTTGATGTACATCAAGATGGTTCCTGTATTTTTTACTGAAATCTCTAAGACTATATTGTGTTGAGTGTTATGTTGAGTGTTGCATTGAATTATGAAACACTCCCTCCACCCATGTAAGATTACTCCCATTTTTGAAGGAATCTTGCATGTCTACATCATATCACTAGGAGGTCTCCCTGAGCTCTCTGGCTTTCAATGTTGTCTACATACTGATTCCAGCTAAATCCCATCCCCCATCCCTAGCTTCCTCTCTGAACTGCTGACTAGCCTGTCTAAGCACCTGTCACACCTTTCTGCTTTTGGGTCCAATAGATTTCTCAAAATAAATGTCTCTAAAACTGGACTCTTGAGTTTTCCCCACAAACCTGCTCCTCTCCAGCCTTTCCATCTCAGAAAATAGAAACTCTATTCCATCAGTTGTGGCTTGTAGACAAAAACTCTGGAAATCATTCTCAAAGTCTCTCTTCTGCCTCTACTCCTCATCAGCAGATTCTGCTGGCTCAATCTTCAAATAGGTATGGAATCACTATTTCTCATTATCTCCACTACTATCACCCTCATGAAAGCCACTGTGTTGTTTCTTGCCTGGATTATCCTAACAGCATTTTAATTGCTCTCCCTGATTCTACCTTTGTCACAACACAGTCTGACCATGTGTATAGAGGTCATCCTTTTAAATAGTTAGTAGATCATGTCACATCACTCTTAAACTCCTAAGCTGCTATTTTAGGCAGGATTCTCAAAGATAGATGATAGATAGATAGATAGATAGATAGATAGATAGATAGATAGATAGAGGAATTAGCTCTGAGATTATGGAGGCTAAATCCCAAGAACTGCAGGGTGAGTCAGCAACCTGGAGCCTCAGGAGACCCAGTGGTTTAGTTCCAGTCTGAATTCAGAGGCCTGAAAACTAGGGGAATGGATGGTGTAGTTCCAGCATGAAGGCTGGCAGGCTCAGACTTTGGACACGCCAATATTTCAGCCAATATTTCAGTTCGGGTCCAAACAAACACAAGAGGAAGCTCTGTCCCAGATAAGGCAGTCAGAGAGGAGGAATTCTCCCTTATGGGGGGTGGAGAGGGTCAGCCTTTTTGTTCCACTCAGGCCTTCAGCTGATTGGATGGGACTTGAGGGAGGGCAATCCTCCTCACTCAGTCTACCAATTGAAATGTTAATCTCATCCAAAAAGAGTCTCACAGAGACATCTAGAATAATCCCCCAGGGCTCAGTGATGTTGACACATAAAATTAACCATTAATAGATCCCAAACTCTCTCATCCCTTCTCTAATTACTCTCCTCCACTCTCATTCTATCTTGGCCACTCTGGCCTCCTGCCTTCACCTGATTTTCTCTTGGTACACTTTAATCTCCAGGTTTTCTGTCTACTTTTACATTTCTTTCTGGAATGGTCTTTCCTTTGATAATGTCCTGGATCATCTTCTCCCTACCTTCCCATCTCTGTCCCATGTCCCCTTTTCAAAGATACCTTCCTTAACTGTCCTTGGAATAATATACCCAGTCCCATTCACCATCTCCCTTAATGTGTTATTTTTCTTCATAGCACATATCTGACTTCTGTTTATTTATTGTTCTCTAGAAAACAATTTCTTTTAGTGCGGTGACTTTGCCTTTGCTCATCGTGGTATCCTTAATATAGTCCCTAGAATAAAACTTTTGTTGTGTGAATGACCTACCTTATAGCCTAATAGGGGAAAAAATTGCATATGATAGTTTAAGAAGATATGACTGCATTGATTTCCTCGAGACCCCATTTACAGAAAATATCCTTAGCCTCTTCCATGAGAGAGGAGAGGGCTATTAAGTCGGCCAAACTGAGAAAATTAGAATTTGATCATTGCATTCTCTTGACTGTGATATGGGCCTTTTAGCCAGACTGGCTTGTTAATGGGAAAACAACAGACAGGGTTTACAATGTGGTTACATTGAGGTATACACGAGTTTGAATATTTACAGAAGATTTATCTGAGAGGAAACCAGATAGATGCAATCCTAGATTGTGCCTATAAAAATTTCATGTACTCTCAGGGTAAACAAATAATTTATGTAACCACAAGGGGAAAGGATTAGAGACAGTTTAATGGTTGTGATTGTCTTATGTATAGTAAATACTATGATGGCATAGATACTCATAAAAAGGTGAGGGCTGCTTATACACAAAAATAGAGAAACATGGCTTAGAAAACAACAAGCATCTGAGTAGACACCTGTCAAAACAAGAGCCACTGAGGAGCCTGATGGTAGCATTTTAATACCCCCATTACTTCTGCTGACTATAGAATTTGCCATCTGTTTGTTGAAGTTTATCCTTATACGTGCTATCAACCCATAAAGATATAAGGAGATATCCCCCCTATCTAGGCCTCCATGTTGGAGGCAAGTTTTGATGTTTCAATAAGTTTTTCAGTATTTTGACAAGAAGCAAATAGATTTTTTTCCTTCAGTATGATATTTCAGGGGGAGGGGAATTTCCTGCTGTTGGTGACATATTCTCTTAGACCATCTAAATTCCCTTAAATTTCTAAAAAGCCAGGGTGATTCCATACTCATTCCTTAGCAAACTTCAATATCCCTTTATTCATACTTACTATGAACCAAAGCATTTTTTCTTTTAGGATCATTAGCCAATTTAACTGCATAACTGTAGTATATCAATCACGTTACAAAATAACATGGTAGGACTATTGTAATGAACATGATAAAATTTTTTACAGTGTATTTCTATGTCTAAGATCTAGGTAAAACAATCTAGAATGTGGTTTTGAATATTAAAAATGTTGTTGATACCATTGCTTTGATATGGTTGGTAATAAGTCTGAGGATTATGTTGTCAATTTTGAATTTACTCTTGCCTGTTTTGCCTATGATCTTAGTTTTCAGATGTAGCTGTGCTTTGTTTTTCTTTTTCTTTCTTTCTTTCTTTTTTGTTTTTTTTTTTTTTTTTTTTTTTTTTTTTTTGGCCACACCTGCAGCATATGGATGTTCCTGGGCAGGCCAGGGCTCAAATCAGAGCTGTAGCTCTGGCCTGTGCCAAATCACAGCAACAGCAGATCCCAACCTCATCTGTGACCTGAGCATCAGCTTGTGGCAATGTGGGATCCTTAACCCACTCAGCAAGGCCAGGGATTGAACCCATATCCTCACAGAGAGAATCGTGGATCTTTAATCTGCTGAGCCACAATGGAAACTCCAGATGTAGCTGTTTACTCATTATTACTATGCTTATGAACATGATATAAATATTAACTTTTAATGAATGAGACAGCTTTTGCAAAAGAAAACGAGAATTAAAGAATAAATATTTTAAATATTGCTATGTAGTATCCATCTCATGTTGTTCTTCAGGTTGTCACTTTTATCTGTGGGGAATGGGAATAATATCAGTCAGATTTGCATTCATTCAGTAAACATCTATTTGCTCTTTACCATATCATGTCCTGTGTTAGGTACTGGACAGGTCTTTGGACAAGCCAAAGAGTATGGCAGAGAAACAAAGACAGACAATCTGAAAACTGACATCTACTAATGTAGTTAAAGTAAAAATGATTCAAGTTATAATCATTAACTGTATTTTGCTGGACTTCTATATTTCTCATATTAATCGTAACAACTTCTTTCTAAAGCAATAGTGCTTTTCAACTCTATGCTTGCAAAATCCTGGGACACTTTTAAAAAATACCATGCCTAGGCTCTAGGCATAGAGATTCTGGTTTAATTGGACTAAGGTGAAGCCCAGTCATGCCACTGTTTACAAAGGTCACCAGATGACTGTACCAGGCAGTCCCAATTAAAAAGCATTAGTTAGCTCCCTGCCTTATTTTCGAAACAATTCCTCATTCAAGATACTGATGACTCTGTGGTATTTTCCCATAGTTGGTATAATAAATTCTTGCCCAAATGTTTAAAATTCTTAGCCTATAATTCAATGTAATATTAGCACAATAATAGGTATCATTTATTCAGCATCCATAATGTGCCAGACATGGTGTTAGAAAATATGCATATATATATTTCTCATTTTTACAATGACCTTTTCAAGTCAGGTAAGTGTTTTTTTTTTTTAGACTTGCAGTCAAGACTTAAGTTGTCCTAGTTTACCCAGGTAGTCAGTATCTAGGGCCAGGATTCTAACCAGGACTTGTCTGAATCCAAGACTTTCTCCCAGACTACACTGCCCTCATATTCTGACCTCCAGCCAAATCTCTAGACTTAGCTAAAACTTGCTGCACTTAACACATCCTAAGCTAAGAGTGAACAAATATCATTTTCTTCTTTACCCACAGATTTACCATATTCTCACCTGTCATTTGCACACCCTGTTAGTTTATGGAATGCCCTTGCCAGTCAAATTGATTTACCTTTCTTAACCATCCTTTAAGGTGCAGCTCAAATGCAGCCTCATCAATAAATCCCTTCTGGATCTTCCCAGCTGGAAGTAATCACTTCTCCCTCTGACCTTCCAAAGTGTCTTATCTATACCTCTCTCAGGTGCACTCATCATTTTCTACCTTGCAGTTATTTGTGCATATGATTAATACCCTTACATGTTTATGAGATCCTTGAGATCAGAGTTATTCCTGATTCATCTTTTTTTTTTTCTCTGTATAACACCCCGCACAATACCTACTCCACTGTAGATGCTGAAAAAATATTTGCTTAAGGGATACACAAGAAATGAAGCAGTTTGATTAAGGTCACCTACAAATCTATACTTGGGACAGGAAAAGAACCCAATTGCATGTATGATATGAAATACAGTGCAAGACACTCCTATTTTTGGAAATGCTTCTATTTTGTGTAAAATTGTTTGATTCTCAAATGCGTCAACTTTTTGAAGGGATTTTATGGTTGCTTCAATTTTACAGGTAAACCAAGAATGTAAGTGACCAATAAATAAGAAATAATGGCATTTCTCTATTTCTGGTCATTTGTTTAAGCAACTGGAAAGAGAACAGAAAAGTGTATATATGTTTGATGGTGCGGGATGATAGTATAATTGCAAATGGTTTAACAGTAGCAGTCTTTTATTTAGAACATCTCCTTTTCACATTTATGCAGAAGAATTTCATATTCAATGCATTTAAAATGCACTTAGCACATCTACAACTTGTATTCATTAAGAAAACACTAATGTAGGTTGCATACTTATCAGCAATTATGTACTTTTCTCAATATCTAGAAGAAACAATGCTTAGATATCTTCTACCAGCAAAGTAGGGAAAAAACAGAAAACAAAAATATTGCTTAGGATGTCCTTGGTAGCTCTGAAGAATTTTTTTTGCCCTAGAAGTTATTTAGAAAATCATTCCGATTCCCACAATGAGTGATTTCTTTCTATTTGTTTTAGATAGCATCACTTTGTACCTGTTAGAGATTATACAGACCAGTGATTTTTTTCCTGACCAGTGGGTTGTTGCTTGAATTACAGGTCACAACTAGTATGTGATATCATTTGTGCTGGTTTGTATTAAAAGCAAAACAGTAAATGTTGTGAAAAAATTGGTCTTAAATAATGTTGTTGAATTATGAATTATAAGTTGAATATGTGCTTAGTTGTTTGGGGAATATATGTAACTGGAACATAGAATGTTATCATCTAATTGCACATAGAAGAAAGTCATTTGAAATTCACAACCTATTCTATAAAGCTTAATTGTTTTGTTTTTCTTTTTCAGAAGTCAGGGATAGGCAGACTTTTTCGTGTGTGCTTTTTAGGGCCACAACTGCTGCATATGGATGTTCCCAAGCTAGGGGTCAAATTGGAGCTGTAGCCGCTGGCTTGCACCACAGCCACAGTGACGCCAGATCCTTAACGCATTGAGCGAGGCCAGGGATTGAACTTGTGTCCTCATGGACATTAGTCAGATTCATTTCCACTGAGCCACCACGGTAACTTCTACTAGGGAGACTTTGTCTATAAAAGACTGGATGCTAAATACTTAAGACTTTGTGAGTCACACACTTTCTGTTGCAAGTACCGCATAGCACACAAGTAGCCATAAACAATGTATAAATGAATGAGCATGGCTCTGTTCCAATAAAACATTATTTATGGACATTGAAATTTGAATTGTGTATTTTGTTGACATGTCATGAAATATTTTTCTTTTGATTTTTTTTTCAATTCTTTAAAAATGAAAAAACCATTCCTAGTTTGTAGGCCACACAGAAACAGATGATGAGCCACTTTTGGCTCTTAGACTATCCTTGTGCCACTTCCATCTTAAATTCTAACTATATGCCCCAAAACTGCTTTTTCTTGTCCTAAGATGATTTTGATTAATGGTAGCTTTTTAGAATATTATAGGGACATGAGCTGAGCTAACAAAAATATCATTGCTAATATAATGCCTCAAAAACCCAGTGTAAAATTTTGAAAGATTATAAAACAAACTTAACCAACAGCAGGAGTCTTTTTTCTAGGAAAAAATTGAAGTTTACGTTTAACTGCCAAGTACACTTATAGTTTACAAACTATATGTGTTGGTAAATTTAAATTATCCATTTTACTGGTAACTATTCACATTAGAAAATAAACTACAGTCTATTCTGCAAAATTAATGTATTTTATTATTCTTCACATGGCTCCCTAGTGTTTTGCTTATGTTACTTCACTTTAAAAGTTGGTGACAGCACCAATGTGTTGCTATCACTTTATAGAGAATCATATTTATCTTCCTTCTGAGACTGTCCGATTTATTCCTGTACCTATGGCCTTTTAAGTGTGTGTTGGTAGTATAGCGGTGAGCATAGCTGCCTACCTATTGCCTTTTTAAAAATTCTATTTGGCTTTGTTGAAGCATTATTGACAAAAAACGTAAAATGTTTAACTTGCATGTTGTGATGACTTGATAAACATATACATCGTGAAGGGGTTCCTTCCATCTAGTTAATTAACACATTCATCACTTTGCACACCTCACATGTTTATATTTTTCTTTTGTTTTTTGTAAGAGCATTTCAGCTCTACCTCTTAGAAAATTTCAGTTATATAACACAGAATTATCAACTACAGTCACCATGTTATACATTAGAAACTAAGCTCTTATTTATCTTAATACTGAATATTTGTATCCTTTGGCATGTTTCTCCCTATTTTCCCCACCCTGGCCCCTGATAACCTCTTTTCTACCCTAGTTTTTATGTTTTTCTCTTTTTTTAGATTCCACATGTAAGTGATACCATGCAGTATTTGTCTTTATCTGGCTTATTTCATTCAGCATAATGCCCTCAAGGTCCATCCAAGTTGTTGCAAACAGCAGGAATTCCTTCCTTATCATGGCGGAGTAATATTTCATTGTACATGCATGTGCATGTGTGTAAGTGTATATATGTATGTAAGTACATATATCACATTTTTTCTTTATCCATTTATCCACTGATAAATGGTTATTTCTGTATCTTGGCTTTTGCAAATAATGCTACAATATGGGAGTGAAGATATATCTCTAAGAGATTTTGATTTTAATTCCTTTAGATATGTGCCCTGAAGTAGGATTCTGGGATCATATGGGAGTTCTATTTTTAAATTTTTGAGGAACCTTCACACTGTTTCCAAAAGTGGTTATATCAGTATACATTCCCACCAACTGTGCACAAGGGTTCCCTTTCCTCCTTACCCTGGCCTATACTTGTTATCTCTTGTCTCCTTGATGATAGTCAATTTTTATAGGTATAAAGTTGTATATCATTGTGGTTGTGATTTGTGTCTGTTTGAGGATTAGTGATGTCTGACACCTTGTTTTGTACCCGTTGGTCATTTGAATGTCTTTTTTGGAAAGCTCTTTATTCAGCCCAGTTTTAAACTGAATCGTTTGCTTTTTTGCTATTAGAGTTGTGTACTTTATATATTTTGGATATTGACTTCTTATCAGATATAAAATTTGCAAATATTTTCTCTCATTCCATAGATTGCCTTTCCCTTTTGTTAAGAGTTTCCTTTGTTATGCAGAAGCTTTTAGTTTGATATAATCCCACTTGTTTATATTTGCTTTTGTTGCTTTTGTTTTTGGTGTCAAATAAAAAGCATCATTGCCAAGACCAATGTTAAGGGGCTTGCCCATATGTTTTATTTTAGGATTTTTCAATTTCAGGTCTCAAATTTAAGTCTGTAGTCCATTGAGTTTCTCTTGCATTCTAAAGGATCCATCCTTAAAATTTCATTTTCATTTTCGTGTATTCCCAATTGCAAGCACATTGTTTTCTTTTGGATTTGCACTCACTTTCCTGAACTCTAAATAGCTAATACCTATATTTTAACAATAAGTAACTCATGGTTTTACAGCTACAGATGGTACCATACTGAAAAGTATAGAAAGAATCAGAGAAAGTGTCCTCCATCAAGTTTTTTATGTTCAAGTTGTTCTATTATCGGCCATCAATTTCAGTAATGATATGTCACATTTTAAGAAATAACAGAAGATATCAAAATAGTATGTAGTCAAAGCAGTATAGTTTTCACATGGCTATTAGCTTCTTTGTAGTGGAAACTGTTTGACCTAGCCAGTTCAAAATGCAAATAAGTATATTTGCAAGAAAATACCTAGCATATCTTTTCCTATGCTCCATCTTGACTTGGTCCCTCATATTCATCTTTCACTCAGTCTTTGAGTCCTACCTTGTCTCCTGTCTTTGGTATTTCAGTTGCCCAGTTGATCAAGCATGGGGTGATGGTCAGATGTAGAGGGAGTCTCAAGCAGGCAGTGAAAATATCTATTGTAAACATTAAATGCTAATAATGAATGATATTTTCAAATTTTTGTGAGCCCAATGTGATTAAATGTCAAATTCTGGGGCCAACTATTAAAATCTGTGCATTCAAAGACAGCATAAGGATTAAAGGTAGGGAAACTGGGTGAATGCAAAGGGAGTCCAAGTTGAAACAGTGATACACATAGGGTGTTTTAGAAATAGTAAATGGGTAAGCTCAACATCATGGAGAATAGGGCTTGGATATGCAGTTCTAGAAGAGGAAATTGGAAAAACATTTTCTGTTCCAGGTTGTGAAATTTGTCTTTTCAACAGTAAATGGAGTTGGCATTTTCTTTCATGACGCATTAGAAGCTATGCAGAGTTTTTGTTAGTAAGGGACAAGATGAAAACAGAATATAATTGTTCAGAAATATTAATTTAAAATATCTGAAGTGGTCATCGAACATGTTATTTGGCTGATTGAGAGTTGCTATGATGGCAAGAAATTTCCTTTTAATAATCTGAAGGAAATTTGAAACTCCCTTTGGAAGTAGAGAAGGAAATTGTAGAATTCAGAGAAAAGTTGTTTACCTGAAACTAAATGACAAAGCATAATTTACTTTGTCAATGGCCTGAGCTCCTTAAAACCCAGGACTTGATAGGTTTTCAATTTTCAGCCTTGATCTTAATTGACTTCTTTCTTGTAGTTCACATACTCTACTCAGCTAGAAAAATAGAACAAAAATGGTTACCTTGCTATCTAAGAATAGTAACCCAAAATACAATGGTATTAAGGAAGTGATAAAGGAAAAAAGCATATATGATATGCTATTGCACGCAGATATACACCTAAATCCAATGCTAAGTGGTATTGCAAATTGATTAACAAAACACACCCGAAGAATGAAAGAATCAGTGTAGAATAGATTTTGACCTAATGAAAGATTAAATAAAATTTAGATTTTGAAAAAAGAAAACAAGCTTGCTGACTCTTAAATTTGCAGGGTAAAGTTAAATGTAATGATTCTTTATGCTTCTCTCCCCATCATAATCTTCTGGCTTCTCATAGGCAGGCAACAGTTTTTAAAACAGAGACTAAGGTCAAGTATTGATTATTATATGTTGATTGTATTAATTAATTTCAAACTTGAACTTAATGCCCTGTGAAATAAGATGAAATATTTAGATCAGCAAGGAAGCAGTAAAAGATTTTTTAAAATCTTTCTTTCTTTCTTTCTTTCTTTCTTTCTTTCTTTCTTTCTTTCTTTCTTTCTTTCTTTCTTTCTTTCTTTCTTTCTTTTTCTTTCTTTTCCACCATGATCTATCCCAAGAGATTGGATATATTTCCCTGTGCAGTAGGACCTTGCTGTTTATCCATTCTAAATGGAATAGTTTGCATCTACTAATGCCAAACTCCCAATCCATCCCACTCCCTGCCGCTTCCTCCTTAGCAACAGTTACAAGTCTGTTCTCTATGTCTGTGAGTCTGTTTCTGTTTTGTAGATAGGTTCATTTTGTGCCATATTTTAGATTCCACATATAAGTGATATCAAAAATAAACAAATGGTACCTAATCAATTTACAAGCTTTTGCACAGCAAAGGAAACCATAAAAAAAAAATGAAAAGACAACCTACAGAATGGGAGAAAATATCTGCAAATATGCAACTGACAAGGGCTTAATCTCCAAAATATACAAACAGCTCATATAACTCAACAAGAAAAAAAAATTAAAAAATGGGCAGAAGACCTAAAGATATTTCTCTGAAGAAGACATGCAGATGGCTAGAAGGCACATGAAAAGATGCTCAACATCAGTAATTATTAGAGAAATGCAAATCAAAACTACAGTGAGGTACCACCTGACACCTGTCAGAATGGCCATCATTAATAAGTCTACAAATAACAAATGTTGGAGAGGGTACACAGAAAAGGGAGCCCTCCTACACTGTTGGTGAGAATGTAAATTGGTACAACCACTATGGAAAACAGTGTGGAGGTTCCTCAGAAAACTAAATATAGAACTACCATATGATTCAGCAATCCCACTCCTAGGAATATATCCAGAAAAAAACTGTAATTCAAAAAGATACATGCACCTCTATGTTCATAGCAGCACTATTCACAATAGGCAAGACATGGAAACAACCTCAGTGTCCAACAACAGATGAATGTATTAAGAATATGTGTAATATACATACAATGGAATACTACTCAGCCAAAAAAAGAAATGAATTCAAGCCATTGGCAGCAACATGGATGCAACTAGAAATTCTCATATTAAGTGAAGTAAAGGATCTTATTATCAGATATTAAATTTCCAGTTATTCCTTCTGAAATGTCTTTGGAGAACATTTCTTTCTCATATCTTATTTTTAAAAAAACTTTTAAATGGTTGATTTTGTCAAAATAGTGCCTAAACCCATTTTGGGTAGTTTAGGAATGTGGACTATGTGTAAATTTTTTAGTGGGTTTTTCTTATGAGTCCAATTTAATTTACATTTTCTCAGTGCAGAAAAAGTTTTCATATCTTCAAAATTCCATGAGTTGAGTTTTTCCCAAAGTCAAGAGTTTAAGCTTTCAAAAGATTTCAAATTTTACATTCAATATATTTTACTGGCTGCATTAGCTTCCTAGGGCTATTTTAATAAATTGCTACAAACTAGGTAGATTAAAACAACAGAATTTTTTTCTCTATGTAGAAGCTAGAAGTCTGAAATCAAGATGGCAACCTGGCCATCCTTCCTATAGTTCCACCAAATTTCTTTTAGATTTTATCTCATAATTGAATAATATTTCATTACTACTCTAAGATATTGACATTGCACATTGTTCATAAAATCCTGCACCAAATAACTCAGGAAAGCATGAACAAATTAGGAGTAATTCTTCCTTACTTTTTCCTAGTTTCTGTTGGTTCCCCATAATTCTTAGCATTTCTTGACTTGCAGCTATATCACTCCACTCTCTGCCATGGACTTTATTTCAAAATAATGTCAGATGCTGAAGTTCCATGTGGATATGAATTTGGGAGGACACTTTCCATCCACTACACTAGTGGATTTCAACATCTTAGTTCAAAATTACCACATAGGGAAGAAGTATAATAAGAATAAACTTAAAAAAATACTAATGATTTGGCTACTATATTATAGGATTTACTACATTTTTATTACTTTTTCTCTTTTCCTATTGCCTGTTTATTTCTCAGTTATTTGAAAAACTTTCATACTGTGAATATTCAATCAGACTTTGCTAAACCATTACAAAAGAAATTATGCTTTTTGTGCTTTTCTCCTCATGAATGAAATATTCCATTATAAATGTGTCTGCTTTTTGGTTTCTTGATTTGAAGGTATGTAAATGTGTAATGGTTAAAATAAATAAAAAGAACAGATGGCAGGACCTTGAAGATCAAATTAGCTTTGTATCCATCTGGAATTTAGGGATGGCTTCATGATTTCCTTCTAATTTGTTCGTCCTTTCCTGAATTGTCTGGTGGAGGATTTTATGCATAGTTGCACAGTTGTGCAATATAGATATCTTAGAGAAATAATAAGGTATGAATCAGTTATGTAATAAAATCGAAAATAATTCTATGGTTCTCTAATAGTATCATTGTCATTATAGTTGCATTTGGTGGTTCTCCAGAATTAATATTGCAGTACAGATACTCCTCAAGGACACACCAATAATCTATTTAGTGTTCAAGGTATTTCAACATATATACTGATAACTTTCAAAGATGTCTTCAGCAAGTACTAAATTGCTGAACATTAACAGTGTCAACAGTTCTGTTTTATTACCCTGATGAGAATCCTATAGAAGCTCATAAGTTGAAGTATATTTTATCTGAAAGAACTTGGCATTTGTTTAACAGCATGCATTCTTTTATTTTTTGCAAAATTTTTTTTTTCAATACAGCTGGTTTACAGTGTTCTATTATTCTTTAAACAATACTTAAGTCCCACAGATTGAGTATGGAATATTTTCATTGGTAATAATGCAAATGTATTTTTAATGATGTTATATCTGAAACTGTACTTCTCCTTTTTTTAAGCATTTTTTCAGTTGATTTATTTTTATTTCTTTAACTGTTATTTCCACAATACAATTTTTTTTTGTACTGTACAGCATGGTGACCCAGTTACACATACATGTATAGATTCTTTTTTCTCACATTATCATGCTCCTTCATAAGTGACTAGACATAGTTCCCAGTGATACACAGCAGGATCTCATTGCTAATCCATTCCAAAGGCAATAGTCTGCATCTATTAACTCCAAGCTCCCAATCCATCCCACTCCCTCCCCCTCCCCCTTGGTAACCACAAGTCTATTCTCCAAGTCCATGAGTTCTTTTCTGTGGAAAGGTTCATTTGTGCTATACATTAGATTCCAGATATAAGTGATATGTATGGTATTTGTCTTTCTCTTTCTGACTTACTTCACTCAGTATGAGAGTCTTTAGTTGCATCCATGTTGCTGAAAATGGCATTATTTTGTTCTTTTTTTGGTTGAGTAGTATTCCATTTGTATATATACCACATCTTCTTAATCCATTCATCTGTTGATGGACATTTAGGTTGTTTCCATGCCTTGGCTATTGTGAATAGAGCTACAATGACCGTGCGGGTGCATGTGTCTTTTTCAAGGAAAGTTTTCTGTGGATATATATACCCAAGAGTGGGATTGCTGGATCATATGGTAGTTCTGTGTATAGATTTCTAAGGTACCTACATATTGTTCTCCATAGTGGTTGTATCAGCTTAAATTCCCACCAATAGTGCAGGAGGGTTCCCTTTTCTCCACAACCCCTCCAGCACTTGTTATTTGTGGACTTAATGATGGCCATTCTGACTGGTGTGAGGTGGTATCTCATGGTAGTTTTGATTTGCATTTCTCTAATAATCAGTGATGTTGAGAAAACCTACTACATGGAGACTAAACAACATGCTACTAAAAAGCCAATGGGTCAATGAGGAAATCAAGAAGGAAATTAAAAAATACCTCAAGACAAATGATAATTAAGACACAACTGCTCAAAATATATGGGATGTCACAAAAGCAGTGCTCAAAGGGAAATTCATAGCAATACAGGCCTTCCTCAAAAAAGAAGAAAAGTCTCAAATAGGCAACTTAACCCACCACCTAAATGAATTAGAAAAATAAGAGCAAACAAAACCTAAAGCCAGCAGAAGGAAGGAAATCATAAAGATCAAAGAGGGAATCAATAAAATAGAGGTTAAAAAATAGAAAAAAATAAAAACAAGAACTGGTTCTTTGAAAAGATAATCAAAATTGACAAACCTCTGGCCAGACTCACCAAGAAGAGGAGAGAAAATACCCAAGTAAACAAAATAAGAAATTAAAAAGGAGAAGTCACATCTGATACTACAGAAATACAAATTACCATGAGAGAATATTATGAACAATTGTATGCCAACAAATTTGACAACCTAGAAGAAATGGAAAACTTTCTAGAGACTTACAGCCTGCCAAAATTGAATCAAGAAGAAATAGATCAACTGATCAGATGGATCACTAGAAATGAAATTGAATATGTCATAAAAATACTCCCTACAAACAAAAGTCCTGGACCAGATGTCTTCACAGGTGAATTCTACCAAACGTACAAAGAGGAACTTATACCCATCCTCCTTAAACTTTTTCAAAAGTTTGAAAAAAAAGGAACACTCCCAAAGACATTCTATGATGCCACCATCACCCTAATTCCAAAACCAGACAAAGATACCACCAAAAAAGAAAACTTTTCCTTTTAAGGTGTGAAAATAAAAACTGATGGGAATGTGTCCTTCACTATCAGATAAGAGAGAGAATCTGGTATAGTGTTCTTTCATTTTACTCACACATTATTTATACAGGGCTGACTAGATCGTTCCTATTTTAAATCAAAAGATGCTGGCACACAAACTTGTAGTTGCCTGGGTATAAAATTATATCTATGGCCATTAAATAGTCAGATGATTTCTCAGCAACACTGGATACCAGAAGAGGGACAACATAAGTGCTAAGTGAAAGCTTTAATTTGTATTTTAATAAACCAAAAAAAGTTAATATTCAGAAGGCCAAAATAAAAATATTTTCATACATAACATGAGAGTATTTATCCCATAGAATTCATTTTCCTAAAAACACTATTCAAGATGCATTTAAGCAAGGAGAAAAATCCAGATTGAAATCACGGGATGCAAGAAATAACATGGAGATCAAAAATTGAAGTTAAAGTCAACTACTATCTGAAAAATAAGAATAATTAGGGGTTTTTGGTTTAAAAAGTATTAACATTCAAGATAAAAATACAAAAGATCCAACAGTGTGTAAGTAATTTGAGCTTGGGTCCTATGTTTGAATGAAGAAAGAAATACTGAATAACTTTAGATACTTTGCTAGGAGAAATGAATTTACATGATGTTAAAAATTAAAGGCAATAGATATAGTCTTTTGATCCCAAATACACTAGGAAAAAATTATAACTTTATTAACTAAAATGGGAAAAGGAGAATAAAGGAAGGAAACAAGAAATTGCAAATCAGATCATAGAATTAAGTCCAAATATATCAACAATCATATTTGTTGAATATGAATGAAAAGACAGATAATAAAATTTAATTTTAAAATATCTAGTTACATTCTGCTTTTAAGGATCTCACTTGCAACAAGTCTACCCAGAAAATTTAAAAATAAATAGAATAAGATATAGCATGCAAATATCAATCACAGGAAATATTTTATTTGTGTCTGTTATTAAAATATAATGATTAATATTATTAGTATTAGAAAACATTTAATTTATGAAAAACCTCTATAAATAAAGAGTAATTCAGCTTAATAAAAAGAAAAAAACTTTATCAGAAAGATATAACATTGATAAATTTGTATGCATCTAGTGACATAGCTTTGAAATATGTAAAGCAAAAATTTACAGAGTTACAGGGAGAAACTGACAATAAGCCCTCAGAAGGGGAGAGTTTTAGCATCTTCTATCAGAAAATACTAGAAGTGGAGTTCCCATTGTGGATCAGTGGTTAACAAATCCGACTAAGAACCATGGGTTTGTGGGTTCGATCCCTGGCCTTGCTCAGTGGGTTAAGGATCCGGTGTTGCTATGAGCTGTGGTGTGGGTTGCAGGTGCGGCTCGGATCCCACATTGCTTTGGCTCTGGTGTAGGCTGGCGGCTATGGCTGCGACTGGACCCCTAGCCTGGGAAACTCCATGTGCTGTGGGAGCAGCCCGAGAAATGGCAAAAAGACAAAAAAAAAAAAAAAAAAGAAAGAAAAAATGATAGAAGAAAATGATCAATAAACAACAAGAGCTAGAGAATATTTAAGCAGCAAAAGTAGTAGTTTTTGATCTTGTATTTATTAAGAGAATATATTAGTAATGTTAGTCATTATTTCATATATAGGTCATGCCCACTCCTCATTTCTGTTTTTTTTTTCCCTTATCCTTGCCTGGTATGTATAATATCACTTACTTCTCCATATCAGTGAAAACACTACTTTTTTAACAAAGCCCACCTCAAGTTTTATCTTAAAGAAAGTGTATCTTGTTGTTTATATGGATCTCTCTCTTTTTAAAAATTAAGGCAGCATAATCTGTACATTATTTTGCCTCCTTAATTGCATTTTCCTGTGTGTGCTGCTAAGACCTGCGTATTTCTTAGTTCCACAAAATGCCTGTAAATACTATCTTCAAAACCTTTTCTAGTTCTCATTCCACTCTTCCAGAACCCAACACATCCCTACTATTTGAAACCAGATTTATTATGAACCAAATATAGGAATTAGGGGGAAGGAAACTTGACTCCTCAAGATGTTAGAACTAGTAGAGCATTATCTTTAAACAAATGTTGCAAACAACTGTTTGTGAGAGAATATCAATTTAGTCTCTGTTCTGCTACCAGAGTAAGGGGGGGATTACATTGTAAATCATGGACTCTATAATATAATAAAAAGGAACAGCATGAAAATGTTTCCACTGACACACATGGTTTGATTCATGAAACAATTTCTTCATACCTCTTAGGCTACTGACTGACTTTTCAATATAAATCTTTGTGAAGATTTCATAAAGGAGTAGCCAATCACAGAGATGAAGAAAAACCTTTATATAAAACAAAATTCCAAGGTTTAAGCAAGAAACTGTTGCATGTAAAAGCAAGTGACATAAAGACAATAATTTGCAAGTAAAATTCAAGGAACTCTGGGAATTTCATTGAACACTATGAAGCTAAGTGGCTTTCTCAGTCATTAATTTTACAAGTCTTCACCAATCAATAGTCTAGTCTGTTACCAAATAAATGACTAGTGTTAAACAGCAGAAAGAATACACTGTTTTCACTCAGGTATCGGCTAACAACAACCAGGGAACAGAACCAACCCCTGTAATTGAGTTGCCTAATGAATATTATTTGGGAAAAACATAAACTATTGAAAAGAATAAGAGTAGTGACTGGGAATAAATAAATTGAAGAAAGAGCCTCAATCCCTTTAAACAGTGAAAATCAAGAGTAGACAGTAAGTTCTTATTTAGAAGAAATTTAATCTAATTAGAAGAATTTATGCCTAAATTCAAACCAATGGCAGTTGGAAATACTACTAGCCGGGTACACAAACTTGGTGTTTTCTGACAAGAGGTAAAGCCAGGCTCTCCAGATCCTGAGATCTACAGCTATAAATTAGATTGCATTATTCTCCAACATGAATGCCCTATCTGATATTAACAATTTATCAAACCAGCCAACCTACCAACCAACAAGCTGTTCTCTTACCTTCATCCTCCATTAGTGAAAATAGAATATTTCAAGTTCTCTTTCTAAATCAAAACACTGACCACTGCTGCACACCCTTCTCTACACAAATCAATATTCCGGAAATAATCCATGTTACAAGAAGAGAATGAAGAAGAAAATAGCCTGGAAACCTGGTTGTCTGGAAAGAACAAAGTGAAGTAAAAGGGTCTTATCCTTCTCTATTAGAAAGTAATTTCCTGACTATGAGGCTAGGCATTTTAGAAACATACCCAAATTCTAGTCTCCTTTCATTTCTGTGATATTGCCTCATCATGGTGCTCTCTCCACCCTAAAATGCCCTTCCTTTGTCTCATTTATTGATCTCTTTCTATCCTCTGTGCTCACATCTCTTCTGTACATCCTCAGAAGTCTGCTCTTTTCTATGAGCTCTTTCCTTTCAAAGAAATCTGTGTTCATGGCTTAATCTCATAACCCATTTGATCAATGACTCACAAAGCACAGTGTACTCCTGAAAAACAAATGTTGTTTGTCAGCCATGATATGTCATGTTGTCTGTCCTATCTTTTGCTCTGGATTCTTATGCCGTGATGTTTTTACAGCTATCAAGATGTTCCCTCGTGGTTCACTTTAATTCCACCTGCTTCATAAAACAGTATGCAGTTAATAGAAAGAACATGAACTTTGGAATGAAAGAGGTTTAGGTTTGAATCCTAAGAACTACGAATAATTACGTGATCTTGAGTCTTTAACCCCTTTGAGCTTTGTTTTTTCATTTGTAAAGTAAGGATATCAATTTTTTGACTCTCTTTCCATTCCTTTTAAAGAGTTTCTTATCTCACTTTTCATTTCACTGACTATTTAGGGCTATACCCACATCTCAGCTACTACAGAGAACAGTGGCTTCCTGACATCTATTTTTATCTGGGGTACACGGCTCCCACATAGAAAACTTTAGTCTGTCTACCAATGGAAAGAACTAACTGGACATTAAGAGGTTCTTTAGTAGCTTCTGTTATGAGATCTTGCTTTCATCATAGCATTAATCACTGCTACCACTAAGCAGTGATTGGAAATTTGCCTTGCTCCTCCCCCTTAGTCAAGTTGTTTCTGCTGTTCTGGGCCAGCCATATTCAAACTTCTTAGGGCAGGCAGCTTAAATCATGTTTGGGTCTCTTCAATGTTTTCATCTCTTTTCTATAGACATCTTTTTTTTCCCAATTAATTTCTAAAAGGTCAGTTATACATAGCAATTTCCCAAGTCTCTGATGCTCTTGGGCATAACATTAAAAAAAAAGTTTAATTAAAATTAAAACACAACAATGACCAGAAGAAATTACCTGAGGCTACCCTTTGTAGTCACTTTCCCCATTATTAATGCCTAACCATCACTAATTGATTCTCTATCCCCATAGTTTAGTCTTTTCTAGAGAGTAACATAGACGAAATTATACAGTATCTAGCCTTTGGAGAAAAGCTTTCTCTTAGCATAATACATTTGAGATTCATCAATATCTCATGTGTATCAATAGTTCATTCCTTTTTAATTGCTGAGTGGTATTTCATTGTATAGATATACCATAATTCATTGTCTATTCTCCAGGTCAAGGACATATTTTTTTTTCGGTTTCTGCTAATACTACTAAAATTGTCTTAAAATTATTGAGTATTCGTGTGAATATAATTTTCATTTCACCTGGGTAAATGCCAAAGTGTGGTATTGCTTGGTAATTGCTGTGGAAAGCATATGCTTAACTTTGCAAGACATCATTTTCTAGAGTGGCTTTGCCATTTTGCATTCCCACTAGCTATGTATGAGAGTTGCTCTTGTTTAGTATCCTTGCTAGTACTTGCTATTCTCAATTAAAAAAAGGTATCCTATAAAACAAACAAAACACAATGACCCTACTTCTCTTCCAAGTGCCAATTAGATCTGCTCTTCACAGCTTTTGAACCCTCTTCCCATCAATCACACAGCACTTCAAATATCATCTTGCTCACCTGTAGCCCCTAATCAACAAAGCCAAGTACATTCTTCTCTACTTTGTGGTTACACAACCACATACTAACCGGTGTAGCTTTGAGCAAATTTTCCCCATCTTTGCTTTTTACCTGGAATACTGGCATTTATTCATGATGTGATCCTGTTCTCTTCCATTTCTCAATATGGGACCTTCCCAGTTAAGCTTTCAAACTATTCCTTCCTGATTCTTTATGTCTATTCCTTATCCCTGCCTCCTATTGCTAGCAAGCTATTACTGTTTCTCCTTTCTTTTGTCATTCTTTCTACCTGACTGTATTTTAAATTTATTCTTCATTCCAATACTAATACATTATTTGAAAGGTTAATGTTTATATTAAGAAAAAAGTGCATGGGAAACTCTGTAAAACAGCTTGGCATATGGCAAAAAAAATGGCTTCTAGTCCTATTTTCTGACAGAAAGGTACAATCTTTCCTAACTCTAAAGCTCATCATAGAGCTTTTTTCCATATATATCTTATGTCGATTCAATTATTGTGCTTTATATTATACTTGCTTATGTAACTGTTTAATTGTAAATTCCAAAAAAACCTAATTATCAGTGTATATTCCTATGCATTATACAATCATAGAAACTAGCACATTTTAGCCCTCAGTACATGATTATTGTTTTGAAATACTTTATTTACTTATCACATAAATAATGCTCCTATTCAACAAAATACTGCTATGAATGGATTTGTGTAGACAGACTTAAATCATGACAAATGCCCATTTTGTTGAGCTCTCCTTACATTCTGGGAAATAAGGATTGCCTATCTAATGCTCTTATTGCAATCCTGGAATTTTGATCTAATGGACATTATATCAACATTCCTATATTTATCATAGCTACTTTTTTCCCCAAAATGTTTTCATTTACCGTTAACATAATCAATTCTCCCTAATTTGAATGAATTAGAAGGGAAACTAATTAAATTGGTGAATACTTGCTTTAATTTGAATCCCTTTAAGGACATATAATAACTGCAACTTTTATAACTATTCAGACACTGCCTAGTGGAGTTTTAATTAATAGATAAGCATGATCTCTAATTAGCTCATCAAAACACTAGTCTGAACAGTGTCAACCCTACATATGTTGCAATTACATTGTTTATAAGTAAATAAATACTTCTAAAAACACTTAAAGACCAGTTTGCATTCTTAGCAGAATAGTGATGCCCTCAACCTTTTTCATTATATGGTTAATTCGTTTTGCTAGCCTTCTCTTCTTCTTAAGGGAGTAAATGAACAAATGAAAGAAACACAATACAATAGCTTTGTCTCAGTTGATATTAGGACACATTCCAAATTACTGTAGTTCAAATTATTGTAGTTTCTTGAATAGATATCATATAACAGTACAGTACAGGACTGTAGAAATACAAAGCTAGAGGAAAACCTTCCTCTTGGATCAATTATTCTAGCTATCTCATTTTATAGATGAAGAAGAAATTTATTTATTATATGGCTCCTATGATTAGTCATGGGCCAAGCCAGGCTTCCTTCTCTCAGTGTCTTTGGAGTCCTAATTCCATGCTTATTGAAAAGGTAATGTGAATAATGTGAGTTAAGAAATAAAATAAAACAGAGAAAGAGAGGAAGAGAGAGTTAAGTATCAATTTGATACAGTGACCTCATGGAATTCTAAATTAAAAGCAAATAAATTCAAAATTCTAATTCATGCATTCAATGAAAAAGATACTGTTATTCTGCAGAATATTTTGGCATACTGTGCTCAATGCTTCACCCATTCATTTAAATTGATTAGGATTTCTGTTGTTTCTTTGTTTTTCCAAAAGTGTGAGTTACTTTCAGCTGCTGGGGATAGAAAACAGATAAAACACAGGTGGTATAATAGAAGTTTGCTGAGAGTGTCATGGTGGTACTGAGGAAGGACTCCTAACCAAGGCTGGTGTGTTTGTGCATGAAAGGGGGCTTCCTGGAAGAGGCAATGGAGGAACTAAGTCCTTAAAGGTAAGCCAGAGATGGTCTGACATTGTCTATAACAGAGAAGGTAATATTCCTGAACCCAGGTTTGTATGCCTAGTGCACAGTGAGGCCAAACAGAAATATTGGAGTTTTGAGCAGAGAAATGTTTACTGCAGGGCCAAGCAAGGAGAATGGGCAGCTCCTGATCAGTAAAATCCAAACACACTGAAGGTTTTGGGGAAAAGTTTTTATAGGCAAAATTTGGGGTGGGGGGGTTGCAGGATGTGTGACTGCCTTCTCATTGGTTGGTGGTGAGGTAACAACGCAGTGTTCCAGGAATCTTGTTCCCCTCCTGAAGTTACCATCCTCCATCTGGGGGCCTTACTTCTGATGAAGAACTCAAAGGTATCGTTCCATATGTCCTTGAGGAGGAACCAGGTCCTTGCCTCAAGGCTGCACCTTTGTTACTTGTTGCTTAACTGCTTCTCTGGCTTCCCTGATTAGCAACTGTTTGAACCTGCCCTTTGAAATTTAGAAAAGGTTAAGGAGGCTGAATAAAGCCTATTTCCTACACAACAGAAAGACTTTTGTGCCCAGGAGGTCCCCTTAGGGTCCTGATTGGTTTCAGAAATGCCAGTTGAAAAATATTTCATCTGATTTAGTTGGTCCATTGTAGTCGAAACACTGTTCAAAGAATTCTTCAGCTTTGGCTTCCCAAGTGGTCAATACTTAGCCTATCTGGGATAGTGTTTAAAGTAACATATATGTGTTCTCATCAACTAGCATGAGAGAGTTTCATTACAGGATTGCTTAATTAATAGATAAAACACTTATCACCCCAAATTAGACACTTCAAACATCTAAATTTCACAGACAATTGTGAAGGAGGCTTAGGGCTGACATCTTCAAAACTGCAGGAGCTGCTTGCTGAGGAATATTGTCTGCAGAATTTTAAGACAAGAGAGCATTATTTTGTGTTAATATGTGGAAAGAAATCCTTCTATTATAATTTGCTCTTTCTCTGTCCATATGTCTCTTTATTTTGTTTTTCAGTTAGAGCTTTCCTAAATGTTCTTTTTTGAGATGTTTGAGGAAATTAGGAGATTGACATCTGAAGAGTCACCATAAGTGCTTTCACATTTCACACTTCTTGCCATATGAGTGTCATGGAACAGTTGTCTATGTACACTTTTTTATGGAACATTAAGTATTATTTTGGATTCTAGCCTAGGTAGTAAGAATGGATGAAAAATTTTATTATTGGGTTTTGTGTCTTTTTGCTTTGATAAGACGTTTATTAGATTGCATTTCACTGAATGGCATGCTTAGTAGTTCCGTACATTTTTATGACTTCTCCGTAAAAAATTCATATCTGTAAAATATGTCATCTGAGAGCTAGAATTTTTACCTTTTTTCTCATCTTCTAGGTTATACTTTCTTTTCTCTAGTCAATTTCTGACAGCTCCCCTCTTCCCTCCCTTTCTAATCACCAGTATAAACCTCTAGCTCAAATAGCATCAAGCAGGTGATCAGTAGTGGTCATTGACAAATGTCACAGAATGAGGAGAATCAGATTTGAGAGGCTCAGCTCTAAAAATGAAGCCAAAGATCAGAGTCTTATTTAAAATCTCTGTGGCCTTATGGCATTATCACAGTCCATTTTATTTTGTACTTTAATAACTTTCAACTATTTTAAACATCAAAACTTTTCAGAGCTTCCTAAGTTTGGGTGTATTGACATATATTGATAACATAGGTCACAATTGTCTTCTTCAAATAAAAAGGAAGGCACAACGAAGTGATAGGTTTTGAAGCTGCAAAAGGACTTAGAAATTGTCATCCTGTCTAACCTTATATTTACACTGGCCCAGGATAGTTCAGTCATTTGTCTGAGGTTACTGATACTTGCTTTCATCAGTAGGTCTGCAGAAGACACACCTCCTGCATTTTTTTCCAGCATTTATTCAGCTACATTTTAGTGCTTCTACATCAATGATTTCAATTTTACTGAAATTCATGAGGAAAGTTCCATGCACCAAGGATTGATAATACAGAAGTGTAAAACACACCGGCACACACTTGCATATGTGTATGTTTATGCACAGTTGCTCTATTAAAGAAACTTAAAGTCTATCTAGTATCTTTGCAGAAGAGGTGAAAATGCATACCAAACACACTCTCCATTCTTACAGTAATTATCTCTAATTAAAGAAGGCATTCTTTTTCCCTGCTGAGTTTAGACATGGCTTCAGCAATCTGCTCCTATATAACTCTCTGGGTGTCCACTATAATCTTTGAGTATTGTCATGTACATTGAAACATTTTTTCCATCAAGGAGTCAGTAGTTTCCTTAAAGAATTACCTTTTAGAAGACAAAGGAACACAATTATAATAGTACTATTAATAAATACCATTTATTACTAAGTTGTAGGTTCTAAACACATAATAATTAAAGCAAAATTGATTATAAGTGAATAGCCTATCATCAACTCAGTGTGTTCTGAACTTTGGAAAACAAAATTCCTGTGATCTCTGCGCTGAGTGCTCTGTAAGTAATTTTGGCTTCACTCCTTCTGTTGGTTCTTGGGTCTTGACCTGCTTCATATTCTTATTTTTAAAATTTGTTTTATTAAAGTGTAGTTGATTTACAATGTTCTTTGAATTTCTGCTGTACAGCAGTTGACCCAGTCACACACATATACATATTATTTTTCTATATTATCTTCTATCATGTTCTATCACAAGTGGATTGGATATAGTTTTCTGTGCTATACAGCAGGACCTCATTGCTTATCCATTCTAAATGTAATTGTTTGCATCTACCAACCCCAAACTTCCAGTTCATCCCACTCTCCTCCCCCTCCTTCTTGGCAACCATAAGTCTGTTCTCCATATCTGTGAGTCTATTTCTGTTCTGTTCATTTGTGCCATAGTTTAGATTCCACATATATGTGATATCATATGGCATTTGTTTTTCTCTTTCTTACTTCGTATGAGAATCTCTAGTTGCATCCATGTTCCTGCAAGTGGCATTCTTCTGTCCTTTCTTATAGCTGAGTAGTATTCCACTGTATTAAGTCATGCATCATAAAAGACTTTAACTTTTGAGTTTTATATTAGAATCTCTACGTAAAAATAAACAAATCAGGTCTTATATTCTCTTGAATGTTTTGAAAAGTTTATCCTTGCCCTTGTTGATGCAATGAATGATGGAAGAGGAGAATAATGAAGAGGACCCTTCAGACTTAAGACCTCTACTCTCATTGGGTTTGGGTTTTGGATTAAGGAAGAGAATGATTCATATGGGTTTAAAAATCTCTGAGTAAGGATTAATCTGTAAGCAGAGCCATGAACAAGTGGATGCAGAGAGTAAGTTTTTAGGCCGTACTAATTATATCTGCCTCAGAAACACAATGGTATGGACATGGCACATAATGGTAAGTGCATTGGAATCCAGTGACTCTTTCTCTTCAATAGGGCCTCCAAAGGAACTAAGTTCTCAGGATTCTAGCTTTCTCTGAATCTTTTGGAAAAAGAGAGGAAGCAGAGGGAATGAATGGAAGTGTAGTGTGAGCTGCTGACAGGAAATACATTTTATAAAACTGCTCCTTCTTGAATGGCAATTGAATCAACTTATTGTCATCAAGCTTTAAGTAAATGAGTCCTTGCAGTTGGCAAAATTGAATAGGAAATACTTTGATTTTGTTCTGGCTGTGGTCCCTTAGCTCTTGATACAAATATGGGTCAAAATTAACTATGTTCATTAGTACAGGGAGAAAATTATTATTCAAAGTGGGTGTCATTTTGCCTGCAGTTAAAAGGGCTTTTGATGGTTATTCATAATGGTAAAACTTCCAGCTGTTACATATCCCATAAGTTTTACTGGAATTCATGGTCAGGAGAATCTGTTGGTAAGCAGATTTGAAGAAAAGCACTCTTTTAAAGGCACTTGGTCTGCTGATCCATGCATCTTAAGATCTTCTTCATCTTAATCAAAGAAACTTCTACCTCCACAAATCAAAAAAGACCTGGGGCATACTTTACTTTTATACTCCCATTTTGATTATTCAATGTGAGTCAGGCTTTTGACCAAACTGAAGAGTTGGTCAGTTAGGGGAGCACAAATGGCATTTTTTAAAAAAAAAAAAGCTGTATGGGGGTGAAGGAGGGTGCCATGATTTCAAAGAATTTTTTCCAGAATGTATGTTTGGTTGGTTCAAAAGGAAAGGAAAGCCGAACATTGTTGTTTTCCTTTAAACTTCTCTTACTGGATGTTATTTAAGGTTTCCGAGTGTTTAATTCTAGGAGCATTTAATTATATATTTAAAAGGAACTGGGTTATTAGCTATATGCCATAGAGCAGTTTGACCACATTAAGTATTTGAGGTATTCCTTAGATGTCATCACCTTCATTTTACTTTAGAAACCCCACTATAGGACTTGCCTGGCAACACAGCTTTTGTATTTTCCCACTTAACTTTTATATTGTTCTCATTTTCTTTCTTCTTTTATGACTTTTTAGGGCTGCACCTATGGCATATGGAAGTTCCCAGACTAGGGATCAAATCAGAGCTGCAGCTGCCAGCCTAGGCCACAGCCACAGCAATGCCAGATCCAAGCCATATCTGCAACTTATACCACAATTCCTGACAACACCAGATCCTTAACACATAGAGCATGGCTAGGGAACGAATCCACATCCTCATGGACACTAGTTGGGTTCTTAACCCACTGAACCACAATGGGAACTCCCCGTTCTCCTTTTCTAGTGAACAGTCTGTTGCCACGGCTATTTCCAAATAAATTTCTGAGTATAAATACTCAGGATGATCAGGATGATGCATCTCCATTTGGGGAAATTTTGTCATGAGAGATAATTCTTTCTATCATTCCCTTGCTGGAGTCAGTGACTCACCAATCAAAGAAGCAGAATTAACATGGAATATGTTGGACCCAGCAAATTCCTTCCTTGAGGAACTGTGGGATTTAAGCAGACTGGTATTGTCATTTTCACGTGCAGCAAGCCCAGAGACATGTGAGGAGCAGTGCACTGGAGCTGGCTGGTGGAAGTGGACCTTGCTTGTCTCTTCCTCCTGACTCTGACCTCGGTGACATCACATTGGTAGCTTGATGCTGGCTGTAGTTGGAGTATTTATACTCGAACATTGGTAAATGCTACAAATAATTGCTGTTGTTTTAATCTGCTCCCTGGAGAGCAAATTGTTAAATGTTTACTAGCACAGCCCTGGGGCAGTGTACCTAAAATGCTGATTTTTTATTGTTGTTGCTGTTGTTCTCTAGAACTGGTGATCTCAGAGAGGGTTCCTTGGACTGTAGTGTCATCCTCACCTGGGGACTTGTTAGAAGAGAAAATTATCTGGCCCCACCCCTAACCCACTGAATTAGAAACTCCAGGGTTATGACTCAAGAAGCCCTCCGTTCCAGGTGAATCTGAGGCCAAAAAGCAAGAGATGTGAGTAAGTATGCTAACTAGCTTACCACATTTCTTCACTGGCTAAGAGTCAGGATTCCCTAGAGGGCTTATTAACTCACAGATTGCTGGATCCCACCCCCAGAATTTCTGATTCGTAGGGAGGGGCATGCTAATTTGCATTTCTAAACATCTTCCCAACTGACGCTGAGGCTGCTGGAACCACACTTGGAGAACCACCGCTCTGGAACATCTATTGAATGATGTGTTTCTGTGTGAGTTTCTGCTTCCTGGCTTTTTGTTCTCCCTTGTTCTACATTTAGCTTGGCTGTGATTTCTCCTCCGAGAAGGTAACAGCCCACATCATATGGGGCATGATTTTTAATGTGCAAGAGCCTGCTGAGCCCTCCATTTTCTGTCAAGATATTATTCAGAGTCATAATGCACTTTGTCATTTTCCTTCCTTCTCCTACTAAGTTTTTACAGCCTTGGCACTTTGCTATTGTGTCAGGATGAAGCTCAGCTGCTTCCTCATTGCTGTATTTGTGGCCTTATGATTCATACCTTTCACTGCCATCCGGATCACTCACTAGGTTGAACAGGGTATTTTTCCTCTTCTTTGAATAGAATTTATTTATTTCCTTGAATAGAATAATTTAATCCACCTGAGTTTCACCCTCTTCTTATTGACTCTCTTCAGCAGAACAGGAGCTCTTCCCAATGCATGAAAAACACGATTTAAAGTGTTTATGGGTTTAAACCATGATCTGGGGTTAAAGATTTAAAAGACTATGATGACAACAGCTCTGGGAGGCTTGTGTGTCTTATTGTTGAGATCAGGTGGGGTGCTGACATCTTTTTACTGAACTCTTATAAATGCAGCTTTTGAATAGGGGTGGCTAATGTCATTATCTGACTGTTGCCTTTTTTTAAAAGTCAGATTTTTGAATTACTTGTACATTTTCTCACTAAACTTGAATGAAAAGACTTTTAGTTTAAGATACATCTCGGTCATTCAAGTAGCTCTGTGACCTTGGGCAGATCATTTAGTTTCACTTTCTTCATCTGTAAAGTGGAAATAATGGCATCTGTGCTATTTATTTGTGTGAGGATCACATTGATATCTATGAGAATATTTTGTAGATTCTAAAATACTCTGCAACTGTGAAACATTATATGTGCTCCTAATAATACTCAGCTTGTTCAGGGCACAGAATAGATCATTAAGATGTGATATCTGGCTTGTGTATGTGTGCCTGGGAATCTGCAGAAGCTGATCCTCAAAATGGTATCTGACACTAGCTAAGCCAAAAATGGGGTGCATATACAAAAGTAAGTACAGAAGCCGGTTATTAGGTAGGCTTTAGGAAGCAGGAAAAACTAAGGATTGACTGCAAGCTTTTAGAATTTTGCTTGATATTTTCATCCTGGAAACTAGGGCAATATCAAGAATTTGAGTGTGTCATTTAAATAACAGAAGTAATAGGGAAATGATACATTCTGTTGTTGCTGTTTGAGTGTCTTCCAATAACTTCTTTGGCCTGACAGATAGGTCTTTTTCCTTTACTGTAAAGGTATACTTACTGGGACAAGGGGCAGGATTTGTGGGCTATATTAAGTGTGCAAAATAGGAAATGCCAAACTGGAGTATATGTGTGTCTGTGTGTATGCCATTATGGTAAATATTGGAAACAGGGTTTGTGAAATGCTATAGAACCCATCTAGAGAAAACATGTGGACATTTTCTAAAAGATTCTTCTCTCCCTCTTGGGCTTTTGTAGTGTTCATAAAATCAGATATATCATGCACTTGAGAGTTTGTAGTACAGTACACTGAAATTTATGTTAATCATATATTTAACAATCACCTATGCTCTCTAAATAAAATAGCATTAAAAAATACTGGCACAAGAGGATAGGGACACTCTGCCTCAGTAATGATTAGCTTGCTGATGATGGATAAATCAATTAACCCATCTGGGACTTAGTTTACTGATCTACAAAAAGGAACTAATAATTATGGACTCATTTGCCATCACTAAGTTGCAGATGAAATAATATATACAAAAATACTCTTGTCAACTATAAAGCATGCTAGAAATGAAAGATTTTACTTTCAAAAAGCTTATAGACTATAAGGCTTCATGTGTAGTCAATGCAATAGCATTTACAGGCTAGAAATACAGTGATTGAATGAAAGGATCTTTAGGTGACTTCGGGGCCTACTGAATAGCCACATGAAGTATTAGGTCTTGATTCATGTATCAGTCTCCTGGCAGGCAGGCTGGCTGCAGTTCTGCCCTCTCTTTGCAATGTCTTTTCTGTGACCTGAATTAAGACAGAGAAGGCATGGTCTTCATCCTCATGGGTGACTTGGGAGGAGTAGTTAATACCATGAAAACAGATCCAAAATTCAGATTGATCTCAAAAGGCAGGAACAATGATCTGAAAGCACCAAGATAAAATATAACATGGATATAAATAAAGTTCTTCTTTTAGAGTAAAAATAATCTACTGCGCAAATTCAGGATGCGGGTGATTTGCCTTGGAGGAAGTTGATATGAAACCATCTGGGGGTTTTAGATGATGTCTACAAGCTCAAATAGAATGTGATGCATTTTCTTTGAAAAAATACTGAATAGAAAAATACGGGTGCTCACTAGAGTGATCTGGTGTTCAGAAATCTAACCTCTGAATTATTAGGGTTCTGGTTCACACTGTGTTAATAGTTCACAATGTGACCTTGCTCAGGTCATTTAATGTTTCATGTTCAATTTCTCTAAAATATAAAAAAGAATTTTGACCAAATTATTCAAGTTTGCTGCCACCTATAGGTATCTGATTCTGAGTTAGGTCATATAAAACTTTTTTTGGGGGGGTGTATTGAGAATTAATATAGCTAGTTGAAATAGAATTCAATTACCATGAAATAACTGAGATTTAAAATTATATTTGTGTATATCTTTTTATTTTCTTAGTGATTGTGACTTTTAATATTGTTAGCTCAATCAATAGTCTTCCTAAAAATAATGCATTTCTCAATTTATTTTGCTTAACTGGTATGCCTTAAGAATTTTTTTTCTGGAACTTCAAATTTTTCTGTGACTTTCAGGTACAAATCCCAGCAGGGTCCAGCTGGCTCACTTGCCTTCCAAGACAGATAAATTGAGCCGTATGTGATTTTACAGTGTGTGGTCTTAGATGTCTAGCATGAGACTTTCAAAATTAAGGTCCTGTCTCCTGTTTATAGATATATACAGGGTCCCAGACCCCTCTTGGTTGAAATAACAGTTTATCATCAAAACTAAGGGGTCATTTTTGCTGCCAGAAAATGAGTGTTGCTTCTAAGTTACAGAAGTATTATTTCTTTAATGTAAGTTTTAATTGAGCAGTGAATGACTTCATAGTTTACTGTACCTCTTGAGTTTTTGGAATATGCTATGTTTTTGAGGAGGAATGGCTTCATGCTAGGCCTGTTGTGCAATGTTTTAATGCACCTGGTGAGGTTTGCTCATTTCGTTATGTTATTCGTTGGATAAAAGATTTGTGCTATCTTTCATACAATTGAGTTTCTTGTGTTATTTTTATCTGTATTTGACTTATCCTCATTAATTTTAGAATCCTTGAATTATGTCTTAGTTAATTAAGTGAATGGGAATTAATCAGAATACCTATTTTCTAATCATAGCAGATAACAAAAAGAATTTGTCGTATTAAGAGTGTTGTGTTAGGAAAGACAGCAAGTGAGGCTTCCTTCTCTCCATTCCTCTGCTTTCCTTCCCCTTCCTCTCTCCTCTTTCTCTCTCCCCTCCTTCTCTTGTCCTTTTGTTCTGTCCATAAGTATTTATTTAATTACCATGGTGCATTAGGCAGGCTGAGGATTTATTCCCTAGTAAGGCAGTTGCCTTCATGGTGCTGACATCCTGGGAGAAGAATCATTTAAGTAAAACATTTAGAATGCAGAGTGGTAGAGCAACCAGCTCCACAATGAAGGCCAGAGAGGATATCCCAGAATAGATTTCAAATCTGAGAGTTGAAGGTTGGTTTTTAGTTAGTTGAACCAAAAGTTGAGCTTGGATTGGATATGGGAAATGTTATAGAGGGAAAGTATTCAGTAAAAATTGAAGATGAGAAAACTTATAGCACAATTAAGGGACAAAAAAGTCAACATGGCTGAAGCCTGGCTCACAAGGAGAGATTGGCTAGAGATAGAATTGGAGGGGCAAGACCTTAAAAAGCCTTTTGGATTATGGACCCAAAGAGTAATAGGGAGTCTCTAGAGGGTTGAAGAAAGAAAATAACAAGATGAGTTTTCCATTTGTAAAGGGCGACTTTTCCTGGACTTCCCTGGTGGCTCAGTGGGTTAAAGATCTAGTGTTGTCTGTCTCTGCTGTGGCATACCTGGCCCCAGGAACTTACATGTGCTGCTGTGGGCATGGCCAAAAATAAAAGATGACTTTTCCTGCAGGCTGGGCACTGAAATGGACTTGAAAGTCTCCAAGCTTGGTTACAGGATTATTGTTATTGTCCAGGTAAGAGGCAGTGATGATGACGGTGATGATGCAGTTTTGGACTCTGTCTACAAGGTGGTAGATAACTGGAGTATCAGTTTCATCTGAACAAAACTCTGGAGTCTTTATTTCATTTTCAGGTAATTGTCTTTAAAGCTCTTGTTAAAAACAAAAATCTTTCTTTTCTCCTTCTTGATTTCTATTCCCGGTTTGAGGACACAAAGACTGCCCCCTCCCCCAATAGATTTATCACAGCAGCTTTAGGTGTTCAGAGTAAATTTCTAGATGCCATGGCTGTGTTAATTTGAGTAGCAGAGGGTCCACCAGGATAAGGGTCAAAACCCTGAATTTGAAGTTGGAGTTTTGCTGCTAATGAGCTCTTTGACTGTGGGTAAAGAACTTAACCTCTCTAGGCACACCTTTCAATTCTAATGTTCCATGATTCTGTGGATGCCTGTGTAAAAGAACTCTAGGGAGGAAAAGCATATAGGTGTTTATTTGCAGTAGGAACATCTTAATACTGTTTTAATCCCCATATCAAAATTCTAGATTCAACAAATGAGAAGCCTTGCTAACAGTATCAGAAATCTGAACCTATTAAATAAGTAAATCTGGAACTAAAAATTAGACTCTCTTTCTCAGAGTTCCCATTAGGGCTCAGCGTTAACAGGCTCGGCAGTAACGAACCTGACTAGTATCCATGAGGACTTGGATTTGATCCCTGGCCCCGCTCAGTGGGTTAAGGATCTGGCTTTGCAGTGAGTTGCACTGTAGGTCACAGACATGGCTCGGATTTAGGGGGCTGTGGCTGTGGCATAGGCCAGCTGCTGCCACTCGGAGTCAACTTCTAGCCTGGGAACTTCCATGTGCTATGGGTATGGCTCTAAACAAACAAACAAACAAACAAACAAAAAGCACTGTCTTTCTGTTTTAAACCCTTGCTTGGAGACATGAGAGGAGCTTTTAAAGTTTGTGAACGATGAGCCAGAGAAATTCTGAGGATAGAAATCTGTCATAATGAGAAGTAGGAATAAGTATATAGCTGCTCCCAAATGAGTCCACTGACTGCTGCCCATTTGATACAAAAAAGAAAAAGAAAATCCCCTGTAGGAGCTTGTTTAAAATTAGGGAGAGTAAATCGTAGAAGTTCTCATATTAAGAGAAAAAAAATTGTAACTTTTTGTGTTCTGAATGACAGTAATTAGACTTATTGTGGTGATCATTTTGCAGTGTGGACAAATATCAAATCATTATGTTCTATACCTGAAACTAATATAATGCAATATGTCAATTACACCTCAATAAAAATAAATAGTAAAAAAATTTACAGATCCCTGGTTTTTACCTCACTGCTTCTGATCAGTAGCTGGAAGTTTAAAACAAATTGGTAATGGGTGCTATATTCTAGGGCAGTGTCATTGGGAGTGATCTATGGGGATTATACTAGTCTTGTAAAATGTTTCTTAAAAAAGTGTCTGTGGTAAAATTTGAAGAACACTCAAATATAGTCTTTCATAGATTAATGTGTTAGCATATTATAGGTTCTAAGATATCCTAATTGAAAGATTTTATTTAACTTTTTTTATTCCTGTGTTTCTTTGATTCAGTTGGTTCCTCAACCACTTCTGTTAAGTATCTATTAACAGCCCGAAAAATGGGAATTCCATGATGGAAATTAACAACATATAAGAGAGTCATTTTGTTTGTTTTTTGTTTTTCCTTTTTTTTTAGGGCCGCACCCTTGGCACATAGACATTCCCAGGCTAGGGATCGAATTGGAGCTGTAGCTGCTGGCCTGTACCACAGCCACAGCAACGCTGGATCCGAGCTGTGTCTGCGACCTATGTCACAGCTCACAGCAATGCCATATCCTTAACCCACTGAGCGAGGCTGGGGACTGAACATGCATCTTCATGGAGACTAGCCACATTCATTTCCATTGTGCAACAACAGGAACTCCTGAGAGTCATTTTTTTATAGTCACTGAAATATACTTATCCATGAAGTTGTCCAAGAATATTAACCTTTGTTTAACCAAAGGCACACATTTGTGAAATCTCTGAGGAAATAAGGATAAATATTTTGCTTGCAAAATAGGCTAATTTCATCATAACAAGCTACCTGACATCAGTACTGCTGTGTGGGTTGTACCTATTGCATTAAATAAATGACTATTAAAGTTTAGTCTAGGTGAATAGGACCTCGATAGAGCTGTGCAGTATGCAACCTGCCAAACCTGTGACTATTCTGTCTGACAATTGTGACAGTTAACCTTGCGACTTTGTTTTCACTGGCATCAGAAATCAACCATGTGAATGATCTTGCCCAGATATGACTCTGCAAATAGTAGACCCCTAAAACTCTGTTTAGAATAAGACTGTACGAGAGAGTTGGGTTTCAAAAAGATAATGAGGTTGTTTCCATAAGTCTTGCATGAACATTTAAGTATTTTAAAATAAATGCATCTTTATTTGCTGTCCTGAGTGAAAGATGAGGTTCATCATCCGATATATTACTGGCCAAAGTGTAGTCCCTGTGTCATTTCATTACAATTTATTGATCACCATGTGGCAGGTGACATACTTGGTACCAGGAGACACAAAGGAATAAGGACATGCTTTCTGATTTTCCAAAAGGGCAGCTTAAGTGGACCTGGCACATACATAGATGGTCATAGCACATTATGGTAATAGTTCCAATGGAGATAGGTTCAAGGGACAATTGGAGCATAAAATGCAAAGTACCTAAGTTGGCCTGGGGAAATCAAGAAAAAAATTCACAGATGAAACTGCTTTGGTTCAGTTTGGTTTCTGATTTTCTTCTGAAACCCTATGCTGACTCTGCTATTCAGTTACCAAGAGAAAGTTTAGATTTTGCTGCCTTGCATGTGCTCATATGCTTTTCCAAAATAAATTGTGTTTATGTAATAATTTTTACCTTTTCTCCTCACTCATCATTTCCATCCTGATATTACTTTGAATTATACCCCCCACAATAGTCTTAGTTTCAGCTGAGTATTCACATTTCTGGTACAGGCTAATAGAATTTTTCATTTGCTTTGGGTTTGCAGATGTTGAACACATGGCTCTTAAGCATAGCATTATTCTTAGAAGGATGACAGTCTTCAAACATTTTGATTAGTACCTCAATTTTATCCACTTCTCCATATTGAAGTGAGCTTGTGTTTTATATCTTCTCAGCTTCATCTCCGACATAAAGCTCTGGAATTCAGAAAGGCAATTTTTGTCTCTAGTTTTATATCTACCAAACTACTGTGAGGCTTTCTGAAGGTTTGATAGCTTTTAGTTCCAGAAATGGAATGTTTTACCTAAATTTTCACAGAGCTCAAAGAAATAGACCTGCGTCAAAAAGAGATGCACATTGTCTATTTGCAATATCGTGCATTTGTATAGCATTTTACAGCTTGTGGGATATTTTACCTGCATTACTTAATTTAACTCTCACATTGCCATTTGAAATATGAGGGAACAGAGATTAGCGACATTTAGTGAGTTACTCCAGAGAATACAGCTAGTCAGTGACAGAACCAGGGCTCAGAGTCTTCAGCTTTCAATTATGAAGCCCTTTCCATGAACTTGCACAGCGTACTAGTCTTGCTCTGTAAGAGGTATAAAAAAAAGACCAAAATGGACTGGAATTTTTTTTTTTTTTTTTTGGCAATGGAAATGAAAAAAATTGTAAGTGTTATTTTAAATGTTTTGGGTGAATGAGGTTATATATGGCATGAAAGAAATAATAACCATACTAGGTTGAATGTGGTAGGAGAGTTTGGTGAAGCAGGACAATAAAGCGGAGCTGATTTAATGTTTAAATGAGGCAGCACTGCAGCCAGCAGGATAGGTTAAAAAATGTTAAAGGCACATGAGGCAGCAGTAGAGAAGATGGGGGGCACTGAATGGGGAATGGACCTGGATAGGAAGCTGGTTGAAGAGACTGAGCCCCAGTGTAGAGACTGTCACTGCCACCTTCACCTGAGGTTGGAACCTCTTATATTACTGATAACCCGGAGTCAAAGTTGATGCCACAGGTGCTAGTCAGTGATGAACCTGCAGTCAAATCTAGCCAGTTTTTGACAAATGATAAATTATTTGGTACAGTTCAATCACATAAGGTAGGTCATTGTTTCCAGATAAAAACATACCAGGAGTAGTCACTGGTAAGCAGTTGAAAGTTTAGGTTAAGTTTCTTGAGGCTGCTGTATGACTCCATGGTTCAGAATTGGTATTATGCCATACACCCATAGCAATGATCTGATTTGCTAACTTTTTAAAGAATTCATGCAATGTTAAGATTACCAAGAAAGCATAGTGGTACATGACTTTAAATTTCTCAATCCTTAACAGACCAATGGGATAAAATATATGTCTCAAATTACTTAATCTTAGAAAACAGCCCTTTTTTTTTTCATGTGGTATGTAATATTTTCAGAAGTTAAAATTTATTAGGTTTATTTTTGGCCTAAAATGCAAAAAATAATACAATTCATATTTTCATGTAATAACATAAATAAATTAGAAACCAAAACATTCAATCACATAGACATTTTAAATTACTTTATCACTTTATAATTGATTTGCGACAAATTGCACATATGTAAGGTGAACAGTTTGGTAAGATTGATATACAGCTGCATTCATGAAACCATCACCATAGTCAAAACAAGGAACGTATCGATCATTCTTCAAATTTTCTTTGTATCCTTTTTTCATCTCTCATCTCTAAAAAACACTCCTAAATGACTTTTGAATCAAAAGGGAAACTAAACATACGTAACTTTAGGCTGAACATTCTAAAGCAATTTTATATTCATATGTTATCTCTTCATGTTGAACTGACAAGGTAAATACTAGGAGCTCAGAGAAGGAAGATTTCAGGAAAATACAGGGAAACAGGGAGCCAAGGGATCTTGAATTCAGCCTGGAACAGGTGGAATCAGTTGGAGAGCATTTTAGCTTTGGAACAAGAGGACTACAAAGACAAGTTGGCAATGCAGGCCACGTAATGCCGGAGAGCGAGAAGACTGTATTAATTCAAACAGAAATAATATGCTGACGATCTGTGGAAAATAGAGTTTGACTAGTTTGTAGGGGCTCTTGAAAATGAAGCTGAGCATAGATTTAAAATATGAAGAACAGGAAGTTCCCTGTCAGACTAGGGGTTATGGATTGTCACTGCTGTGGCTCAGGTTCAATTCCTGGCCTGGGAACTTGTGTATGCCATGGGTGAGGCTGGGGTTGGGGGGGGGGGGAAGGGGGTGGGGAGAAGAATCACAATCCAAGACTTTTAAAATGATCATGATTTTTTTTTTCCATTATAGCTGGTTTACAGTGTTCTGTCAATTTTCTACTGCACAGCAAGGTGACCCAGTCACACATAACATATACATTCTTTTTTCTCACATTATCATGCTCTATCATAAGTGACTAGATATAATTCCCAGTGCTATACAGCACAATCTCATTGATTATCCATTCCAAAGGCAATAGTTTACATCTATTAATCCCAAATTCCAAGTCCATTCCACTCCCTTCCCCTCCCCCTTGGCAACCACAAGTCTGTTCTCCATGTCCATGATTTTCTTTTCTGTGAAAAGGTTCATTTGTGCCATATATTAGATTCCAGATGTAAGTGATATCATATGGTATGTCTTCTCTCTCTGACTTTCTTCACTTAGTATGAGAGTCTCTAGTTCCATCCATGTTGCTGCAAATGGCATTATTTTGTTCTTTTTATGGCTGAGTAGTATTCCATTGCGTATATATACCACATCTTCTTAATCCATTCATCTGTCGATGGACATTTAGGTTGTTTCCATGTCTTGGCTATTGTGAATAGAGCTGCAATGAACATGCAGGTGCATGTGTCTTTTTCAAGGAAACTTTTGTCTGGATATATGCTCAAGAGTGGGATTGTTGGGTCATATGGTAGTTCTATAAATATTTTCTGAGGTATGTCCATAGTGTTTTCCATAGTAGTTGTACCAATTTACATTTCCACCAACAGTGCAGGAGGGTTCCCTTTTCTCCACACCCTCTCCAGCATTTGTTATTTGTGGACTGACTGGTATGAGGTGGTACCTCATAGTAGTTTTATTTGCTTTTCTCTAATAATCAGGGATGTTGAGCATTTTTTCAGTATATCTTCTTTGGAGGAATGTCTATTCAGGTGTTTTGACCATTTTTCCATTGAGTTGTTGGTTTTTTTGGTGTTGAGTTGTATAAATTGTTTGAATATTTTATGAAGTTCTTGTCATGGCTCAGTGGTTAACGAACCTGACTAGCATCCATGAGGATGCGGGTATGACCCCTGGCCACGCTCAGTGGGTTAAGGATCTGACATTGCCATGAACTGTGGTATAGGTTGCAGATGTGGCACAACTCCCATGTTGCTATGGCTCTGGCATAGGCCAGTGGCCACAGCTCGGATTTGACCTTAGCCTGGGAACCTCCGTATGCCGCCAGTGTGGCCCTAAAAGACAAAAAGACAAAAAAAAAAATTGTTTGAATATTTTAGAGACTAAGCCCTTGTCAGTTGCATTGTTTGAAACTATTTTCTACCATTCTCTGTGTTATATATATATATAACATATATATATGGTTTCCTTTGCTGTGCAACAGCATGTCAGCTTAATTAGGTCCCATTGGTTTATTTTTGCTTTTATTTCTGTTGCCTTGGGAGACTGACCTGAGAAAACATTTGTAAGGCTGATGTCAGAGAATGTTTTGCCTATGTTCTCTTCCAGGAATTTGATGGTATCTTGTCTTACTTTTAAGTCTTTAAGCCATTTTGAGTTTATTTTTGTGTATGGTGTGAAGGATGTGTTCCGGTTTCATTGATTGGCTGTCCAGTTTTCCCAGCATAACTTGCTGAAAAGGCTGTCTTTTTCCCATTTTATGTTCTTGCCTCCTTTGTTGAAGATTAATTGACTGTAGGTGTCTGGGTATATTTCTGGGTTCTCCATTCTGTTCCATTGGTCTGTATGTCTGCTTTGTACCAGTACCACACTGTCTTGATTGCCATAGCTTGGTAATATTGCCTGAAGTCTGGCAGAGTTATGCTTCCTTCTTGGTTTTTGTTCTTCATGATTACTTTGGCAATTCTGAGTCTTTTGTGGTTCCATATGAATTTCTAAATTGTTTCTTCTAGTTCTATGAAAAATGTCATGGGTAATTTGATAGGGGTTGCATTGAATCTGTAGATTGCTTTGGGTAGTATGGCCATTTTTACAATTTTAATTTTTTCATCTCAGGAGCATGGAATATCTTTCCATTTCTTTGAATCCTCTTTAATTTGCTTGATTAATGTTTTATAGTTCTCTGCATATGTCTTTTACCTCCTTGGTCAGGTTTATTCCCAGGTATTTGATTTTTTGGGGGTGAGATTTAAAAGGTATTTTATTTTTATATTCCTTTTCTAATATTTGATTATTAGTATACAGAAATGCTACTGATTTCTGAATATTAATCTTAAATCCTGTTACTTTGCTGAATTTGTTAATCAATTCGAGTAGTTTTTGAGTCCGTAGGGTTTTCTATATATAGTATCATGTCACCTGCATAGAGTGACAGTTTTACCTCTTCTCTTCCAATTTCCATACCTTTTATTTCTTTTGTTTGTCTGATTTCTGTGGCTGTGACATCCAGTACTATGTTGAATAACTGTGGTGAGAGTGGGCATCCTTGTCTTGTTCCAGATTTTAGTGGGAAGGCTTTTAGCTTTTCTCCATTGAGTATTATATTTGCTATGGTTTTGTCACAAATGGCTTTTATTATGTTAAGGTATATGCACTTTGGTAAGAGTTTTTATCATGAATGGATGTTGGACTTTGTCAAATGCTTTTTCTGTATCTGTTGAGATGATCATGTGGTTTTTTACTTTTCTTTTGTTAACGTGGTTTATGATGTTGATTGGTTTGCATATGTTGAACCATCCTTGTACACCTGGGATAAATCCCATTTGGTTGTGGTGTATGATCTTTTTTATATGTTGTTGGATTTGGTTGGCTAAATTTTTGTTGAGAATTTTTATGTCTATATTCATCAAAGATATTGGCTTATAGTTTTATTTTTTGGTGATATCTTTGTCTGGTTTTTCTATTAGGGTGATGGTAACATCATAGAATATCTTTGGGGGTATTCCTTCTTCTTCAAACTTTTGGAAAAGTTTAAGGGGTATGGGTATATATTCCTCTTTGTATATTTGGTAGAATTCACCTTTGAAGCCATCTGGTCCTGGACTTTTATTTGTTGTAAGTGCTTTTATTATGTATTCAATTTCATTTCTAGTAATCACTCTGTTCAGTTAATCTATTTCTTTTTTGTTCAGTATTGGTGGGCTGTGAGTCTTTAGAAAGTTGTCCATTTCTTCTAGGTTGTCAAATTTGTTGGCATACAATTGTTCATAGTATTCTCTCTTGGTATTTTGTGTTTCTGTAGTATCAGTTGTGACTTCTCCTTTTTCATTTCTTATTTTGTTTATTTGGGTTTTTCCTCTCCTCTTCTTGGTGAGTCTGGCCAGAGGTTTGTCAATTTTCAAACCTTTTCGAAGAACCAGCTCTTGGTTTTATTGAGTTTTTATTTTGTGAATCTCTATTTTATTGACTTCCTCTCTTATCTTTGTGATTTCCTTCCTTCTGCTTATTTTAGGTTTTGTTTGTTCTTCTTTTACTAATTCATTTAAAGTTGATTTGAGATTTTTGTTCTTTTTTGTGAAAGGCCTGTATCACTATCAATTTCCCCCACGCACTGCTTTTGCAGCATCCCATAGATTTTGAGTGGTTGATGTCTTCATTATCATTTGTCTTGAGGTATTTCTAAATTTTCTTTCTTGATTTCCTCAAAAACTCATTGTTTTTTTAGTAGCATGTCATTTAATCTCCCTGTGGTTAGTTTTTTCTCATTTCTTTCCTTGTGGTTGATTTCTAGATTGATGGCATTATGGTCAGAGAAGATACTTGAAATAATTTCTATACTTTTAAATTTGTTGAGGTTAGTTTTGTGCCCCAGTATGTTATCGATCCTTGAGAATGTTCCATGTGCATTGTTACATCTGATTTTTTGGATGTAATGATCTGAAAATGTCAATGAAGTCTAACTTTTCTGTTGTGTCATTTAGGATCTCTGTTGACTTATTGATTTTGCACCTAGAGGATCTATCCATTGATGTGAGTGGGGTGTTAAAGTCTCCTACACTTATTGTATTTCCGTCAATTTCTCCTTTTATGTCTGTTAGTATTTGTCGTAAGTATCTGGGTGTTCCCACATTAGGGGCATATATGTATTGATGATTGTAATACCTTCTTCTTGAATGGATCTTTTTATTATTAAATAGTGTCCTTTTTTGTCTTTTTTTTGTGGCCTTCATTTTAAAGTCTGTTTTGTCTGATACGAGTATTGCAACTCCTGCTTTCCCGTATTGTCTTTTGGCATGAAATATCTTTTCCCATTCCCTCACTTTCAATCTGTATGTCTGCTTTGCCCTAAGGCAAGTCTCTTTTAGATAGCAGATTTTAGGTTTTTCCTTTTTTATCCAATCTGCCACTCTGTGTCTTTTGATTGGAGCATTCAGTCTATTGACATTTAAGGTAATTATTGATAAATATGTATTTATTGACATTTTAAACCTCATTTTCTAGTTGATTCTATGTTTCTCCTTTCTTCCTTTTTTTTTTTTTTTTTTGGTTGGATGATTTCCATTTATTTTACGCTTGTGTACTTTTCTTTTTAGTTTTTGTGAATGTAATGCTTAGTTTTGATTTGTGGTTGCCCTGTTTTTTAACCCCCTTTTAACCCCTTTAACCCTGTATATTAACCCCTTCCTGTATCTGCTTGCTTTAGCCTGGGAATCATATATGTTCAAACACATTAATAAAAAAATAGTCTAGATTTTCTTATTTTCCTTCGCCACATTCTATGATTTCGAAGTTCTTTTTTAACATCTTCATGTTTGTTCTTTTGTTGTTTCTTGTGTTTATCATTGCTTTTACAGTAGTTTTTTTTTTTTTTCTTCCACTTTTAGATCTGTATGCTGGTTTATTTAAGTGATTGCTTTCCAACTGTTGTTTCCTTTCTTCTTATTTCACAATCAAATACTTTTTTTAAAAAACTAGGGTAGTATATCCAGATCCATTTTGTCCACTTATCATTCATTCAAAGATATATTCATTGAATGGTCACTATATTTCCAGTATTATTTAAAATGCTTACAAATATGCTTATAAAATGTGACCATTTGGAAGAGCACTGTGTGTGTGTGTCTGCATGTCTGTGTTATATATTTGTTTTCATAAGCTTTAGTTCAGGAAATTTTAGATTTATAGAAAGATTGTAAGAATGTTAGAGATTCTCATATACCCTTCATCCATTTCCCACCATTGTTAATATGTTATATATTTATGTTGCATTTGTCAAAGCAAAGAAACCCCAATGTTATTATTAAACAAACTCCAGACTAACATTGTATTTGCTTAGTTTTTATCTAGTGCTCTTTTTCTGTCCCAGGATCCTATTCATGAGACAATATTCCATTTAGTATCATGTCCCCTTAGGGGCCTCAGACCATGATCATGATCATGCTCATCTTCCTTCTCTTTGATGATCCTGACAATTTGGAGAGTAACTGGTTAGGTATTTTGTAGAATTTCCTTCAATTTGGGCTTGTCTGATCCTTTTGAAATAACAAGTGGAAGTTTTATCCACAAATCAAAAGTTTAATTAACTTAATGTTTGGATTTTGCTAACCTTGAGTCTTTTTTAAAAGATAAGTAACATTATCCTCAAATTATTTTCAAAGCATCTATTGCCTTAGCTATTCATCTTAGGTGTCACATTTTTCCATTCAGTCTACCAGGATTTCTTGGAAAGAGGAATTTCTAAGCAAATCAGTAAGGATTTGAATGGCAGATTTCAAGAAATTCTTCCAAGACCTTAAGGCCTTTGATAGTCACCTCTATGGTTCAATAACAGAAGCTAAATTCTTAGCTGTCCTCTGATCCATGACTCAAATCATCATATCATTTACGTTTAACTTTGTGCAGATTTCTGGCTGGGGATAAAAGTGCACATATATGGCCACACAGGCCACTGTGCCATTTTCTTATGTATTCTCAAAACTTCCCAGGAATGGAAACACCCAAAGTTGAGTTAGGAGATCCTGAATAAGAACCCTGTACTGCTTTTCTTTGTTGTTGTTGTTGCCATTCCTACAGTATGCAAAAGTTTTCAGGCTAGGGATTGAACTTGCACCACAGCGGCGACCTGAGCCACAACAGTGATAACACTGGATCCTTAGCCTGCTGAGCCACCAGGGAACTCCTATTCTGCTCCTTTTATACAACATTCCTTAACTATTAAGAAATGGACTTACATCCATTCCCTGGAAAAATAGGGTCCTGGCATATCCATATTTCTTCTGGAACTAAAGAAAGAACAGTCACATTTTCTTCCTATCTGTCCACTGTTTAACTTTGAACTAATTGACCTTTGAAGACAGTATGGTTACTTTTGAACTTTTTATTTCTGGATGAATATATCCCCTAAATTCAGACTTCTTAGGTTCTATCCCACCTACTCTGATTATTAGCAGTGTGGCCTAATATGTGTCACCTGGCCTCTTTAAGCCTTGTTATTTGGGCCCATCAAGGTTATAGAATGATGTCTACTTGCTAACTTTGATTTAGACTCAGTTGGGATAAAGTGCACAGCTCAGTGTCTGACGCAAAAAACAGCCTGAATAGACATTAGCTGCTCTTATTATGGTTATTCCTAGTACCTGGCATGACAGAGTAGTTTTATGCAACTGGATGCACCAGCTATGACTTTACTAATTGTGGATGGTAGCCTGACTGCCTTCCTGCCTCAGATCCTGCTCAGACATTCTGTCGACCAGTGTCCCACTGTGCCAGCCTCCACCTCCCTCCACAACTCCACACTAGCCCTTCTTGCAGATGAAAATGAATGTTTCCACTGTTTTAAAGAACAAATGTTTAAAAATGTTTTTAAAAATCCACATAAAACCTCTATTTGAATTATGAAATTAATCACAAAAGGCTTTTGCGTATAGGATTTTGCCTTGATGGTCCCATGGAGTTTATAAGGAAGTAAAATTTTATGACCATCAGCTTCTTCTTCCTCTTCTTCTTCTTCTCCTTCAAACCTGCTGGAGCTAACTTCTACCACTGACCTTCTCTGAGTCACCGTTCAGTTCTTACCACAAGGAAGGGGTGCAGAAAAGTTGTTGATAAATTGATTTTTCTAAAACCTAGATACAATTCTGTCCCTTTTGGAGGCCCTGAGAGACTGGTCTGAGACTATGACGCTACCAGAGCTGTGGCAGGCCCCCCTGCCAGGACACACAAATCTGTTCTTTGCAGGGAATAGTGATTTTAGTTGTCTTCTCAGTCAGCCCTGCCATAGAGCCTTTCTTGTTCTGTCTGGTACTGCCTCAATTAAAGAATGCAGCTTTCTTTGTGCTGGCCTAAGGATCAGATATTTCATAGCAGCAGGAAGAAGATAATCCCACACCTGGAGGAATGCAAAGTTTTTTTACTTGCTAAATCTATCAGCAGGACTTGTTCTGCACAGTCAAGGCAGCAACTTCTCTTCTGGCAGGACTTGCTGACAAAAGGATTGTTCAGGAGTGCTCATCTACAAGAATTTATGTTTCTTTCCCCCTTTATCTTCCTAGAGGTGAAAGTAGTAACTTTCTTTAATGGGACCTGTGCTTATGGTTTAAAATAGTGAGTGTTAATAGTTTCATACTGAAAACATTTAATTACATCCTACAGGAAGCATTGCTGGAGCCTCATTTAACGTGGCCTGGCAAAAGAAGGATTCTAGGGTGAATCAGGGCTATAGTGGTGTGTTTTAGCAAAATCTTTTTCTTATTTATATATTTTTATTTTTTTGATTTTCAATTCTGCACTTGGGGCATATGGAAGTTTCCAGGCTAGGAGTCAAATCAGAGCTACAGCTAGAGCCTACGCCACAACCACAGAAACCCAGGTTCTGAGTCATGTCTATAACATACATCACAGCTCATGGCAGCTCCAGATTCTTAATGCACTGAGAGAGGCCATGGATTGAGCCTGCATCCGAATGGATTCTAGTCAGGTTCTTAACCTGCTGAGATATGATGGGGACTCTTATTTTTTAATTTGTTTAATTCAAGTATAGTTAGTTTACAATGTTGTGTCAATTTCTTCTGTACAGCAGAGTGACCCAGCATGTGTATATACATACATACATACATACATACATACATACATACATACATACATATATATATATATATATATTCACACACTACATATTCTTTTCCTCATATTATCTTCTATCGTGATCTATCACAAGAGATTGAATATTGTTCCCAGTTGTATAAAGTAGGATCTCATTGCTTATGGAGAATTATTGATAGGTACAGGTGAAGAATTAAGTTTCATTAATTGCACTTGGAACTCCTGAAAAGTGATAGGTTTTGAAAGATATTCCTGAGAATGTTCAAAAGATCATGCAAAGCCAGCTCCACCTGATCAGTGGTGGAACTTAAGGACACGGGATGAGGATTCTGAAGACCCATTCTAAGTATAGAAAGAATGCTGTTATTGATTAAAATTTCTGCAATGTGTGTGGGATAAGAAATGACAACTTGTATATTAAATATTTATTATTTATACACTGCGCTGGACCAAAGCGTGGCAACTATACTTATTTATACTGCAGACTGTGAACAATTTAAACATTGTGCTTCACAAACTATATAGGACATACATGTGAGTTACAGAGATAATACTCCACTAGTTTTTTCTTTCAGCTATTATTTGTTTAGGTACTACTATGTCCTAGATGCTATGGATCTAGAGCTAAGTAAGTTCTTGTGACTGTCCTGAAGAGCTTCTGCTGACTAGAGGAGATTGTGTAACAACTATTTCAGAAACAATAAATATAATAAGTACAATAGTTATGGTATGTACTAGATTGAGTGTTCATTGAAAGAAGAAACAGAGGTAATAGTTAACTCTGCTTATGTCACAAGAAGTGCCTTCCAAGGGTGGCAAATGTGGTGTCCTTTTGGTCTCCAGAAATGATAAACACTTAGGAATCATTTTCTTTTACAGTGCAAAGCAACCCTATTGAAAATGGATAGTGCCCTTTAGTATGTAGTAAAGCTCTATGATTAAGGATGCTATTGCTTTTCTATTATTACAAATTGATACCCCTTTGAATTTTGAGTTATGGTGAATGCATAAATACTTGGGTTCCTCAGCTTATTTCTTTCTCTCACCACTTTCCCCAAATCAATTCTTATTAAATTTCACTGCTTTATTTTTTATTGATCTTTGTTGTCCAAATTCTTGTACTCACTTAGAAATTTATAGTTGGAATATGCCAATAAGCATACAAGACCTGATGGCAAAGCATTATACATTTGGAAATAATTTGACACACCATACCTTGTATGGGCTTCTAGGTTTTCAAAACGGTTAACCTGTTATGTTTATATTTCCCTTAGGTTTAAAACGACTAATCACGGATTTTTCCCCCCCAAGTATGTCATAATAACAAAATCTTCATGTTTGCTGCTTCTAAGTCCAGGAACCTATGTGTACAAATAGACACAGCTGTGTGTTTATAATTGTGTGCAGACATACGTGTGTATACAGATTTACATTAGCTTCAGCTGTATCTCAAAGTAAGTCTCTCTTTGCAAGCATATGTGCTGTTTATGTTCAAAAACACTTTGTAGTGGATGAAGATAGACTGAAGTAAGTTAATCATGGTGGAATTGAGACAAAGTATAAATGAATGCTTTGTAGGAAAGATATACTCCCTTATTTGCCCCAATATTTGGACTTTTATTCCTAAAACTTGTTCCTTCCAGAAGATCTTTTTATACATACATTAACATTATTTGGGTCATAGCTAAGAACTAGAAGAAGTTTTATAAATAATTTTAAATCATACTTATTTGACTTTTTCTTATTATGGAAGTAATAAAAATTTTGAAATAGAAAACCATACCACAAACAGTAGAAGCTACTTATAACCCCATCACCAATCTATAACTAACATAGACATTTTTTTTTACTTTTTGTTTCCTCTTTGATGTATGTGTTTCACATATTTGTTCCTTTAGCCATTTCAGCCAACTTAACAAGTATTTACTAAGCATCTAATAATGCCCAGGTTTTATGTATATATTATGTGTTTGTGTGCATATTTATCATTTATTTTTACTTGAAAGAAATAAAATTCACATGCCATGAAATTTACCCTACTAAAATATATAATTTGAGTTTTTTTCCACAAAGTTGTACACTTGTCATCACTATCTAATTCTAAAATACTTTCATCACCTCAAAAAGAAACTCCATATCCATTAGCAATCACTTCTCTTCCTCCTTCCTCCACCTCCTAACATCTAATAATCTGTTCTGTCTGTATGGAATTGCCTATTCTAGGCCTTTCTGTAAATAGAAAATGTGGCCTTTGTTACTTGCTTCTTTCATTTAGCATCGTATTTTCAAGGTTGAGCCATAATGGCACATGAATCAAATTTCATTCCTTTTTATGCCTGAATAATATTCCATTCTGTGGATGTGCTACATTTTGTTTATCCTTTCATCAGGTACTTCTATGCTTCTGCTATTATATGGAGTGCTATTATGAATATTCACATACAGCTTTTTTGTGGACTTGTGTTTTTAATTTTCTTGGATACATAAATAAGAGTAGAAATGCTGGGTGTGTTGATACCTGTACGTTTAACAACTTGTAAGCAGCCAGCCAGGTTTTCATAGCGGTTGCACCCTTTTATATTCTTATTAGCAATGCGTATGGGTTCTAATTTCTCCATATCATAGCCAACATTTGTTTTGTTGTCTTTTTTTATTATAGCCATCCTAGTGGTTGTGAAATGGCATCTCACTATGGTTTTGACTTGCATTTTCCCTGTGAACAGCAGTGTTGAATATCTATTCATGTGCTTATTGGCCCTTTGCATGTCTTCTTTGAAAAAGAATCTATTCATACTTACTTACTTACTTAATTTTTTATTTATTGGCCATGCCCATGGCATATGGAAGTTCCTGGGCCAGGAACTGAACCTGCACTGCAGTTGCAACCTGTGCCGCAGCTGTGGTAATGCTGGATTTTTCACCTGCTGTGCCATAATGGAATGTCCCTTTTGTCTATATTTTAAATGGGTTATTTTTCATCATTGAATTTTTTAATGATTTTTATTTTTTTACATTCTAATCTTTATTATTTTCATTTTCTTGATTTGTGTTTAGTTTGCTTTTCTAGCCTCCTAAGGTGGAAGACTCTGCTATTGATTTGAGATCTTAATTATTTTTTAACATAAATATTTATAGCTCTAATTGTCCTTTGAAAAACTGTTTTAGATGAGTTTCCATTGTGGCTCAGCACGTTAAGGACCCGCAGTGTCTCTGTGAGGATGTGTGTTCAATTCCTGGCCTCACTGAGTGGGTTAAGGATCTTGCTTTGCTGTATGCTGTTGTGTAGGCTGCAACTCTGATTGCCACATGCTGCAGGTATAGCCATAAAAAGAAAAACAGAACTATTTTAGATGTATCCAAAAAGTTTTGATATTATGTTTTTATTTTAATTCATCTGAAAGTATTTTAATTTCCTTTTTTATTTTTTGTCCTTTTGGTTATTTCATGTTATGTTTTTAATTTCTTCATTTGTAATTTCCCCAAGCTCCTTCTATTATTGATTTTTAATTTTATTCTCTTGGATAGAGAGTGTATTTTGTATGATTTCAACCCTTTTAAGTTAATTTAACATTTTAAAATTTGCAAACACATGGTCTGTCCTGTAGTTGTACATGTACACATGTACTTGAGAAGAATGTGCATTCTGCTGTTTTTGGATGATGTATTATATAAATAACTATTAAGTCCAATTGTTTTATAATATTTAAGTCTTCTGTTTCCTTTTTGGTCTTCTGTTTAGTCCTATCTCTTATGGAAAGTTGAAGATTCCAACTATTATTTTTGAATTTTCTATTACTTCCTTCAATTCCATCAATTTAATTAATGTGCCTTTATATTGCTTCATGTATTTGGTGCTCTTTGTCTTTTGTTTACAAGATACAGTGACTCCTCCATATCTGCAATTCTGCAATAGCAGATTCAGCCAACTCTTTGGGAAGAGTTCCTGCTGTGTCATAATATGTTAAGAATCCAACTGCACTGGCTTGGGTCACTGTGGAGGTGCAGGTTTGGTCCCCCAGCACAGTGAGTAAAAGGTTCTGACATCACCACATCTGCAGCTAGGTTGCAGCTGTGGGTTGGATTCAGTCCCTGGCCCTCGAACTTCTGTATGCTGTGGGTGTGGCCATGAAAAAAGAAAATATTTGAGAAAAATTCTAGAAATTTCCAAAAATGTAAGACTTGAATTTGCTGTGTAGTGGCAGCTATTTACATAGCATTGGCATTACATTTGCAGCTGTTTACATTGTACTAGGTATTATAAGTCATTTAGAGATGTTTTAAAGTATATGGGGAGTTCCCATTGTGACTCAGCAGGTTAAGGACCCAGTGTTATCTCTGAGAGGATGTGGGTTCCATCCCTGGCCTCACTCAGTGGGTTAAGGATTTGGCATGGATGTCAGCTATGGCAGATGGCAGATGAGGCTTGGATCTGGTGTTGCCCTGGCTGTGGCATAGGCCTCAGCTGAAGCTCTGATCCAACTCCTAGACAGGAATTTCCATAGTCCACCGGGTGTGGCTATAAAAAAACAAGTATATGGAAAGAGGTTGGTGGCCAACATGGCAGAGTGGAAAGACCTTGAGCTTACTTCCTCCCATGGGCACACCAAAATTACAACTATTTACAAGGAAAGTATTAATGATTAAGACTGGAAGACTAGCAGAAAATATTTTCTACAATTAAAGATATAAAGAAGGAATCACAACAAGATGGATGGGAGGGGCAGAGATGCAGTATAGTCCCCTGGGTTGGTGACTCACAAATGAGACAATGATTACAATTGCAGATGTTATCTCCAGCGGGAGAAAGGAGAGAGCCCCATATTGGGCTCTTCATCCCAGGTATCCTGCACCAGCAAGATGAACCTCCAGAACATTTGGCTTTGAAGGCCAGAAGAGCTTGGTTTTGGAGAGCCAGAGGGCTTTGGGAATACACTTCACTCTAACAGGAACACATAAAATCTCACATGCTCTGGGACCCAAGACAAAAACAATAATTTGAAAGGAGACTGAGTTAGATCTACCTGCTGATCTAGGAGAGTCTCTCAGAGAGGTAGGAGGCAACTGGAGCTTTCCCTGGGGACATGGACACTGGCAGTATCAATTTTGGGGGAGCTTAATCTACACTGGTGCGAGCAAGTGCCATTTTGAAATCCCCCCTCTAGCTTATTAGAATTGGAAACTGGCCCCACCCACCCGCTTGTTGGCAATTATCTGGGCAGGACATGGCCATACTCATCAACAGTTCAGCTGCCCAAAGGCCCCCTGAGCCCACAGCACAAACCCCAGGGTCTCCAGGGTCCTGTACCCAGAAACCCCAGGAACCAGGTCCACCCACCAGCGTGCTGGCAGTAGGTCCAAGAGCTAGATTCATCCACCAGTGGGTGGGCACCAGCCCTGTAATCACCTGGGCCACAGCTCCACCCACCATCCAGTGGACACCAGCCCCAGGACCACCATGGTCCCATGGTCAGGAAATATCCCACCCACCAGTAGGCCAATACTAGTTTGGGGGCAGTTTGGGCCCCAGAGCTAGCCACACAGAAACTGGCCCTATTTGCCAGATGGCTGAGGCCAGCTTTGCAACACTATTGCCCCTGAAGAATAACCAGTAAGCTCAGAATAATTTATTTAATTTATTAACTAGTTACATAAGATTTCCCCCTTTTATTGGAGTTACTATTTCATGCTGAATGGAATAATTCATATAAAAGCAGAATTTGTAAGTTAAACTTTCCTAGCTCTAGTGGAAGTTCAGACGGTTGACAAGCATGACTTAAACCATAGATTTCCTATCATTTCACAAATTGAGTAGACACTTGTTATCACCAAATAAAATACTGAAATGCTTTTAGTGATAATGAATAGGAGGGGGAAAAGATACTTGTATGCTTTATTAGACAAGATCCCAAAGAGGGAGCTGACAGGATAAAATGCAGCAATTGGAGTGTAGATTTTGCAGAAAAAGCCGTCTTAGATTAAGACATGAAACAGGTATTTCATGAGCAAGTCTCTTAGAAGCTCAACAAATTGAATATTTCAAAACTCTGAACATGTTGTACTTGCAAGTATTACGTATTTTCCCCTTCTTATTAATCAAACAGCAATGGTAGCCAGTTTGCACTTTGTGTTCCTTGGGTGGGCAGCTACAAAGGCTAACACATGAACAATAGTCATAAGGTGTTAACAGAAACAATTAGTTCAAGGAACAACCAAAAATAACTACTGCTTAGGTGTCAGCAAAACAGTGATGTAAGACAAAGGTTCTATAAATGTTCAAAAGGAAATGTGCAACTGATTATAGATGTCTTTATTTTGATGCATCAGTGAGATATTACACAATGAAAATTATTGAAATAAAAGAATTGTGATGAGTTTATATTTATATTTTTTTGTATTTATATTTTTTGTATTTATATTTTTTGTATTTATATTTTTTTTTGTCTTTTTTGTCTTTTTGCCATTTCTAGGGCCGCTCCCACAGAATATGGAGGTTCCCAGGCTAGGGGTCGAATTGGAGCTGTAGCTGCCAGCCTATGCCAGAGCCACAGCAACGAGGGATCCAAGCCGCATCTGCAACCTACACCACAGCTCACGGCAACACTGGATCCTCAACCCACTGAGCAAGGCCGGGGATCAAACCCGCAGTGTTGTGGTTCTTAGTTGGATTCGTTACCCACTGAGCCACGATAGGAACTCCTAAAACTGTAATTTCTGAACTGGCTCTTTTGAACCATTCTTTGATGACAAGGAAGAAAACATAGAGAAATAAAAAATTTTCTCAAGATAACAAACAGCAGAATTGGAATTATACAGTTTCTTTGAAATAACAGTTAAAGATCATAGAGAACTTTTAATAGTCTAGAAAATATTCCAAGTACTTTTTTTTTTCCTTTAACATTTTATGGCCGCACCCTTGGCATATGGAAATTCCTGGGCCAGGAATTGAATTTGAGCCACAGCTGCAACCTATACCACAGGTATGGCAATGCCAGATCCTTGAACCCACTATACTGGGCTGGGGAAAGAACCTGTGCCTATGCAGCGACAAAAGCCACTACAGTCATATTCTTAATCCACTGTACCACAATGGGAACTCCTCTAAGTACTTTTAATGTATTTATTTAATTCATACCATATAAAGTAGGTACCACAATTATCCTATTTTACACATGAGGAAATTGAGGTATAAGAGGTTGAATAACTTACCCAGAGTCAAAATTAATTAATGGTCAAGCTAGGATTCTAACTCATATTATCTATCAATAATAACTATCAATTCATGAATATTTAAGCATTAAATTTTCTCTTTTGGCTCAATAAATTAAGATTTAGCATGATTTTCAAAGCAGAATATCATTTAATTATATTTTATGGTAACCAAATCTTGGACTTTCATGGGCTCTCAGTACTTGGCAATCAAAATTAGGATATTTTCCTAGAATATTACATATAACCAATAAACATTTCCTTGCACAAAACTAAAATATGACTCCCTTTATCCTCTATTTATTGATTTCAGTATTGGCATGTATATGACATCAGCTTTCTTGGGTGGAGCAGGTCTCTGCCTGTGGCACGTGAAAATTTCTGGGCCAGGAATCGAACCCAAGCTACAGCAGCTACCAAAGCCACAGCAGAGACAATTCTAGATCCTTAACTCACTGTGCCACAAAGAAACTACTGACTCCAGCTTTATTTGCTTTATGATCTTTGTCAAGTTGCCTCACTTCTCTATACTTAAACTACTTGATATATTTTAATAAGGAGGGACTTTTTGCATGCTGTTCCATGGTAAGGCTGATCTATAGTGAGGCCAAGCTAGGAATGAGTGGGACATCAAAGCAGTTCATCAAATTGTGGTAGAGCTACCATAGGATATATATTCAGCTCAGAAGGCAAAAACCTGAATGTGAAGAGTATGGTCATTGAAAATACTTGGAAATAAAACCAATAGTTAGTACCTCAGAAACTTAATACATTCTCAGCTGAATAGACAATGAAATCTATGAGAAATCTGAAGGTGTTCTGTTCAAGACATAAACAGACAATCCTTCTTTCTTTCCTTCCTGCTTTTTTTGTCTTTTTAGAGCTGTACCCACAGCATGTGGAGATTATGGAGGTTCCCAGGATAGGGGTCAGATCAGAGCTGTAGCTGCTGGCCTATGCCATAGCAATGCAGGATCTGAGGGGTGTCTGCGACATACACCACAGCTCATGGCAATGCTGGATCCTTAATCCACTGAGCAAGGCCAGGGATTGAACCTGCATCCTCATGGATGCTAGTCAGATTTGTTTCTGCTGAGCCACATCAGGAACTCTGCATTTCTTCATCTTAATGTGGAAACAGTCCCTTGCTTGGTTATTGAGAGAATTAAAGGATATATTAAAAATATCTTGCATACTTCTAAGAAACAGTGTAAATTTCAGGGGTCCTTAAGTGAAAGCATTTGTAAATAATTGAGAAAAAGTTTTGAGGTAGAATTGGTATATAACAATATACAAATATCATGTGCACAATATTATAATTTGAAATCTGTACACATTATAAAATGATCACTACTAAAGATCCAGTTAGCATCCATCATTGCACAATTGACCTTCTTTTGACCACCTCCCCCAATCACCTTTCTCTCTGGCAACCACCAATCTGCCTCTGTATCTATAAATTAATTTTATGCATTTGCTTTTTAAATTTTGCATGTAAATGAAATCATATGGTATTTGTCTTTCTCCATCTGACCTTTTTTGCTTACCATAATACCCTCAAGGCCAATCCATGTTGTTGCAAATGCAAAATTGCATTCTTTTTTATGAAAAGTAGTATTCCATTGTGCATATAAAATCACATCTTTTTATCCATTCATCTGTCAGTGGACACTTATGTTGTTGCATACCTTGGCTATTTTAAATAATACTGCAATGAACATAAAAGTGTATACATTTTTTTCTAATTGATTTTTTTTTCTTTTTTTGCTTTTTAGGGCTGCACCCACAGTATATGGATGTTCCCAGGCTAGGGGTCCAATCGGAGCTACAGCTGCTGGCCTACACCACAGCCACAGCAATGCCAGATCTGAGTTGTGTCTGCAAACTACACCACAGCTCATAGCAACGCTGGATCCTTAACCCACTGAGCAAGACCGGGGATCAAACCTGTAACCTCATGGTTCCTAGTCAGATTCGTTTCTACTGCATTATAATGGGAACTCTTCTAATTGGTATTTTTGTATTCTTCAGATAAATACCAAGAAATGGAATAGCTGGATCATATGGTAGTTCTGCTTTTTAATTTTTTGAGGAATTTTAATTTTTTGAGGAATTTCTATACTGTTTTCCATAGTAGCTACACCAATTTACATTCCCACAAGCAGTGTGTAGATGTTCCCTTTTATCCACATCCTCTCCAACACTATTATTTCCTTTTTGATAATATCCATCCCAATAGGTGTAAGGTGACATTTTATTGTGGATTTGATGTGCATTTTCGTAATGATTAGTGATGTTGAATATCTTTTCATGTGCCTGTTGCACATCTGAGCCTCTTTTTCAGAAAAACGTCTGTTCAGATCCTCTGTACATTTTTAAATCAGATTATTTTTTTGTTGAGTTATATATTTTGGAAATAATTTTAATTTTAATAATGGTTTTCCTCACAATGCTGAGCTTTTAATTTTTTTATTTTTGGCTGCATCCAAAGCATAAGGAAGTTCTGGGCCAAAGATCAAATCTGAACTGCAGCTGTGACCTACACCATAGCTGCAGTGACGATGGGTCCTTAACCTGCTATGCTAGCCTAGGCATCGAACTCATGCCACTTCAGAGACAAAGCGGGATCCTTAACCTACTACACCACAGAAGGAACTCCTGAAGCTTTTTATTTTGATGTAGCCCTATTTATATGTTTTTTCTTTTGTTTCTCTTGCCTTGAAGTCAGGTCCACAAAAACATTATTAAGACCATTATCAAGGAGGTTATTGCCTATGTTTTCTTCTAGGAATTTTATGTTTTCAGGTCATACATTCAAATCTTTAATTAATTTTGAGTTACCTTTTGTGTATAGTGTGAGACAGTGGTCTAGTTTTATGTATTTATTAATTTTTTGGTGTAGGGCTGTCCGGTTTCCCCAACACCATTCATAGAAGAAACTATTCTTTCTCTATTGTGTACTTTTGGCTTCCTTATTATAAATTAATTGTTCTATATGTTTGGGTTTATTTCTGCACTCTCATTTCTGTTCCCTTGAAATTTGTGTCTGTTTTCATGATGATACCATACTATTTTGATTATTGTAGATTTGTAGTATAGTTCAAAATAAGGGAACTTGGTATCTTCCAGATTTGTTTTTCTTTTTAAATGTTACTTGGTTTTCAGGGTATTGTGTATTTCTAGACACATTTTTGAATTATTTGTTCTAGTCCTGAGAAAAATGCTCTTAGAATTTTCATGGGGATTATATTGAATCTGTAGATTGATTTGGGTAGTATGGACATTTTAACAATATTAATTATTTTAATTCATGACTCCTCATTTATTTTTGCCTTCAATTACTCTAATCAGTATTTTATAGTTTATAATGTACAGGTCTTTCACCTCCTTAGCCAAATTTATTCTTATATATCTTATTCTTTTTAATGTGATTGAAAATGAGATTTTCTTAACTTCTCTTTCTGATAGTTGTTATTATAACATAAAAATATCACAGATATCTGTGTATTAATTTTTGTATTCTGCAACTTTACTGAAATCATTCATTAGTTCTAATACATTTTTTGATGGAATCTTTAGGGCTTTCTATATATATTATCATGTTGTCTGCAACCAGTGACAGTTTACTACTTTTTAAATTTTATGTTTTATTTTCTTGCTATATCTTGGATGTCTGATACTATATTGAGTAAAAGTGATGAGAGTAGGCATCCTTATCTTTTTCCTGATTTTAGATGAACATCTTTCAACTTTTCAACATTAAATATATCAGCTTTGATTTGTCATATATGGCCTTCATTATATTGACATATGTTCCCCCTCTAACCTCTTTGTTGAAAGTTTTTATTGTAAATGGATATTGAATTTTGTCAAATGCTTTTTTCTGTATCTATTGAAATGATCATATGATTTTTGTTATTGTTAATGTGGTGTATTATGCTGGTTGATTTGCAGATGTATTAAACCATCCTTACATCCTTACATCTCTGGAATAATTTGCCCTTGATCATGATGTATAATCCTTTAATGTCTCTTTGAATAATGTTTACTACTATTTTGTTGAGGATTTTTACATCTATGTTCATCAAGGATATTGGCCTATATTGTGTGTGTGTGTGTGTGTGTGTGTGTGTGTGTGGTCTTTTCCTTGTTTTGGTATGTGAGTAACACTGGCTTCATAAAATGAATTTGGAAATTGTCTTCTATTCAGCTTTTTGGAAGAGGTTGAGAAGGATAGGTATTAAATCTTTGAAGATTTGGTAGAATTCACCACTGAAGCTGTCTGATCTTGGACTTTTGTTTGTTAGAAGGTTTTTGATTACCAACTCAATCACTTTATTAGTAACCAGCCTATTCAGATATTCTATTTCTTCGTGACTCATTCTTGGAAAATTGTAGGTTTTTATAAGAGTTGATCTAGTTCTTCTAAGTTGTTCAATTTGTTGATATGTAATTGTTGATAGTAGCTCTTGCAATTCTTTGTAGTTCTGTGTTATCAGTTTTAACTTTTCTTCCATTTCTGATTTTATTTATTTGAGCCCTTTCTCTTTTTCTTGGTTATCTTGGCAAGTCTAGCTAAAAGTTTATCAATTTTGTTTATCTTTTCAAAGCAGCAGCACTTAGTTTCATTGATCTCTTCTATTGTCTTTTTGGTCTTTTTAAAAATTTTGTTTATGCTTTGTTCTTATTTCCTTCCTTCTACTAACTTTGGGCTTTGTTTGTTCTTCTTTTCCTAATTCTTTCAGATGTAAAGTTTATTGGAGATTTTTCTTGTTTTTTGAGGTAAGTCTGTATTGCTATGAACTTCCCTCTTAGAACTGATTTGTTGCCAAAACAGATTTTGGTATGTTGTATTTCTGTTTTCATTTGTCCCTAATTTTTTTAATTTCACGCTTGATTTCTTCATTGACTTACTGGTTTTTCAGCAGCATCTCAGCTATGGTACTTTCTTATCATTTCTAACTCTTGAAGTTCTCGCTGTGTTCATTCCATTCTTCTGAGCATTCTGTGAGCATTTTATTACCACTACTTTGAACTCTATTAGGTAGATTGCTTATCTACATTTCATTAAGGTCTTTTTTTGGGGGGGGAGGGTTGTCTTATTGCCTTATTTGGAACATATTACTCTCTCTCTTCATTTTGTTTGACTCTGTGTCTGTTTCTTTATTAAGCAAGTCACCCATCTCTTCCAGTCTTGAAGGAGTGTCCTTGTGTAAGACATGTCATGTGGGGTCCAGAAGTGCAATCTCTTCTGACCTTTGGGATTTGGCACCCAATAGGAGTCCCCTATGTAGGCTGTGTGCACTTGTCTCCTGTGGTACAGGGGCGGGTGGGGCTCTTTCTCAGAAGTAAGGGCATTTTTGATTGTCCCAGTGACCTAGGACCATTAGAGGATTTTTATGTGTGGGAATCTGAGATGTTAAGTGTTAGGAAATTCACTTCTATTTAAGAAATACTGGGGAAAGCTAAAAAAATATAGCTATTTTATTACTATGAACTTTGTTATATGGATGAAAATTCCTTAAATTCCTTTTGTCTAAGATGAGAATGGTTCTTCATTCTGTGATCTGTGATTCTATTCCTTTTCTTCTCTTCAATTCTACATTGAAGACTCTAAGTATTAGAGACAATTATTCTGTGTCTTTTATTTTTTTCTTTTCTCTAGGCTTAACAACTTAATTTCCTGAAGCTGTGTTGTTAGTCCTCTGTTGATGTGAAGCATCTTGAAAAGATTGTTATGTGCCCTTGTTGGCCGAGTCCTCACCATACTGCCTTCTCTGGACATAATCTAATTTTTCACTGTTTTGTTTAAAATATATGTGCTTATTCTAGTATAGTACACCACATGGAGTAGCACCTGCCCAGTGTACTGTGACTTTATTGTTTATTTTGACCTTTAGTACTAACTTGGAAATAATGACAGCCATTGCTAAATTTAACTTGTTCATCCAAAGTTACAATATGTACATTCAAACCCAGTTGAGTTTCCAGATTGCACAATATGCTCTTCCAAAGATTGAGGATTCAGAGGTGAAATGAAAAGGAGTAGGAAAATCACTAAATTAATGGTCTAAGAGCAGCTTATTCTATGAGAGTGGTAATCAGGAAAGATTTCTTTCAGGGAAGGTTACAAGTGAGTGGAGGCAATTTGCAGGAGGAACAGGCAGGAGGCTGATTAGCAAGGAGGATGAAAGGACATGAAGCTGCTAGGGAGCGTTTGAGATCATGGTGAGTATGGCGAGAATACTAACATATTTTCTGTCCCTACTGCATCCATGGTTTTACATGCATGGGGAATAGAATAGAGGCAGATATAGGCAAGGGTGAGGGGCAGATTATCCAATGCATTATGTACCATTTTGAAGAGTTTGGAAACCATCTTATTTATGAGGAAACAATGAATAATTTTAAGCCACAGTATGTCATACTCAGTTTCTAACTGAAGTGTAGGAAGTATTTTGGGGGTGTGGGAGCAATATGGGAGACCACAAATCCTGTTAGAAATCTCTAGCCAAAATGGTAGAGATATTGAGGGGCTAAATAAATCAATAGATGGGGGAATCTGGAATGATAGATGTTTAGGAAGTAGAATAAGCATATTGTGTGGATAGACTGGATGTGAGAGTCTATGAAATAGAGTGATCTAATGTAACTATGATGTTCTGGAGGCCAGAGGTTATCATATTTCAGAAAGGTAGGAAGGAGTGGTTTTAGGGATGTAGGGGAACTGATGATTTAGCAAGAGCTGCTGCTAGGCCTGAACACCTCCATACTGTATTTGTACACTTAGTTCTTAGAACTATAATTCTGACTTTGTTTAAAATGGTATATATGCAATGGGTGAATATACTAATATTATTATATTAAAAGAGAATTACAGAGCAAAATCATATGATTGTAAAAACACAGACATGAAAAACATGTGATAAAAATCAGTAGCCTTTCTAGGTAAAAATATTTATATATAAAATAGGAATTGAGGAGTTCTTATTGTGGCTCAGAGGAAATGAATTTGACTAGCATCCATGAGGACACAGGTTCAATGCCTGGCCTCACTCAGTGGGTTAAGGATCTGGTGTTGCCATGAGCTGTGGTGTAGGTCACAGACGTGGCTTGGATCTGGAGTTGCTGTGACTGCGGCATAGGCCTGTGGCTGTAGCTCCAATTGGAGCCCTAGCCTGGGAACCTCTATATGCTGCAGGTAGGACCCTAATAAGACAAAATAAAATAAAATGAAATAGCAGTTAATATAAACATATATTAAATAAATAATATATATAGTATAATGTATAAAATAGGTGTATAATATATAAAATAGGAGTAGAAAATTTTCCAAGTTTACCAAAGATTTTCTAACACCAAACCAATAACATCATAGAGTATGAAGAAATATTAAATACTGATCCTTTAATATGACACAAATCAAGGATGCTTTCTATCATCATGATTATTCTACATTGTTTTGCACATATGGTTAATAACAAGTAAATGAAATAAGACATAAATAATGGAAGAAAATAAATCAATCATTGTTTCCAAGTTACGTGATGGTAAATCTAAACAATTCAAATAAAATCTATTATGAAAACAAAAATAAAAATTGAGTGAGGAGCCCAGATACAAGAAAACATTAGGAAAGTGTTACTAATTGAAAAAGAATGTTTCGGAGTTCCCGTCGTGGCGCAGTGGTTAACGAATCCGACTAGGAACCATGAGGTTGTGGGTTCGGTCCCTGCCCTTGCTCAGTGGGTTAAGGATCCGGCGTTGCCGTGAGCTGTGGTGTAGGTTGCAGACGCGGCTCGGATCCCGCGTTGCTGTGGCTCTGGCGTAGGCTGGTGGCTACAGCTCTGATTCGACCCCTAGCCTGGGAACCTCCATATGCCATGGGAACGGCCCAAGAAACAGCAACAACAACAACAACAAAAAGACAAAAAGACAAAAAAAAAAAAAAAAAAAAAAAAAAAGAAAGAAAAAGAATGTCTCTTGAAACTAGCAACAAAAACATTAAATAACTAGGAATACTTTTAAGAATTACATACTTAAACCTATATTTTAATAATCATTCATGGAGATAAAATAAGAATTATATAACTAGATATAAATACTATATCACTACATGGGAAGACTTAATATCATGAAGATATCATTCTTTGTCAAACAAATATATAAATTTAATTCAGTCCCAATCACATACATATCCATGTGTATACATACACACACACACAATACAATAATTTTATGTAGGAGAATATTTGAGAATTTCCAAATGATATCAAAGTCAATTTTAAGAATGAAGATTTTATAAAGTTCAAGCAAGAATAATATGAGGGTGCCTTGACATAATGCATTGTGGTTTAGGTGACCAAATGCTAATGACTTGTTACTGTAACAGCCAGTAGAACCACACTCATGCTGCAAGAAATAGTTTGATTTCAATAAAGTAACCTTGTTTATCAATTTAAAACATCACATTTTTTTCAAAATAATATTTGCTTTAAAATTTTGCCTTTGTTGTCTTTTTATACTTTTAAATGAGTTATAAGCAAATAACTCATTATACATTTTTGGTTATAAGTAATTATGTAACTTTTATACTTAAAATAATTAAGCGAACACTGGGAGTACTTATGAAATTTTTCTCTATAAAGTAGCCTACATATTGTTTGAGTAACTATTTATTAGAAAGTAACACTTGGTCTTGAGCAGACACGTGTCTTTGTAATCTAATATTGATTGTCTACCATGAATCTGTCCTTTTGCTAAGCACTGAGCATACTCGAATGTCTGTAATAGACCTAACCCTTCTTCTAGAGTTTACATTCTGTGGGGGATCTTCCAATAAATAGATAGACACATATATAAATTGTGTATCAGCATTATGTTCTGTGGGGAAAATAAAACAGGCTGGCAAGACAAAGGACAGTGTGCAGGGGAACAACTTTCAGTCTATGGATAGGGAAGGCTTGTCTGAAAAGGGGATGTTTAAAGCTTAAGCGATAAGATAGAACCAGAGAAGCAGCAATTTGGAGAAATACTTTGCAGGCAGAGGCCTCAGCTCAGACCAAGGCCCTAAGGGAAAAATTCTGTTATATTTGAAAACAGTGAGAACGAGTCAGGTTGGAGCCTAGTGCACCCAGGAATGATGATGGCATGGTATGAGATAAGGACAGAAAGTTCTGGACCATGTAAGGTATGGTAGAGGGTTTCGATTGTATTCCAAGTATAATAGAAAATCACTGGAGTGTTTTGTCAGGATGATCATTTACTCTGGTTTACATTTTTTATGGATCACTCAGGTTGCTTCATAAAGATTCTGAGTTTTATAGGAAGAGGGTAAATGTGGGAGTAGCAAGACCATTTGGAGGAACTGGCATATGCATGCACCTCAGAAACCACCATTAAAACAGAAAAACTAATGTTTCTAAATCCCTTGAGTTCCCTCATGACCCTTTGTAATCCATTTCTCTTTCTAACCCCACTCCCAGGCAACCACTGATCTGCTTTCTATCAATCACTATTGTTTAGTTTGTGATTTCTGGAATTGTATACAAATGGAATGATATAGTAGGTAATTTTATTTTGGGCAGGCTTTCATCACTTAGCATAATGCTTTATAAATTCTTCCATGTTTTTACATGCATCAATGTATGTTCCTTTTTATTGCTGAATAGTATTCCACTATATAGATTGAACATAATTTATCCATTCACCTTTTGACAGATGTTTGGCTTGTTTCCAATGATTATTACAAATAAAACTGTTATGAAAATTTATTTACAAATCCTTTTGTAGACTTGAATTTCATTTGTCTTGGATAAATAATCTAGGAGTGAAATGGCTCAATTACATGAGAGGTATATGTTTAACATTTTAAGTAACTGCCCAACATTTGACAAAGTGATTGATATTTTCCGTTCAGATCAGTAGTGTCACCTATTTGCCAACACTTGATATGGTTAGATATATATTCTTAAAAGTGAGATTTTACTCATTGAACACAATATTCCATGTGTGATATAAAGAAAGGGGTATCTGATTAAATTTATGAAACATTGTTGCCTGGCTGGTCTGCAGTGTTCTGAATCCTTCACTACAGATGCATCCTTTGTTAAGGTAGGAAGTATATGCCTTTGAATGCAGCCTTTGTTGTTTTTCTTACCTTTAATTAGAATGTAGTTGAGCACACTTTTTACGGAGTCACAGAACACTATTTAACCACATTGAACTTACTGTCTAATAAAGCCTGTGTTTCTATTTTTACACATTTTTGTTGATGAGATGCATCTTTTTTTTTTTAATCCTCAGTTAAGGCAGTACATTTCATAAACCTTTTATATTTAATATATTACAGAAGAGAATTTGCGATGGCTTATCATGAGATCACCAAATACAATAAAATAACTAAATTAAGCATACTGAAGCCAGAACCAAGCAAGCAAGAGTGATGAGTTGATACTAATATAAAACCTAAACTAGAGGAAGCTTCTAAAAATAGTTTTTTCTTCATAGCTTAAGTCAAAATGGATATGAGAGGTCATATAGCTCCTATTAACAAATGCAAGAAAGCATATCAGAGCATAGGAAAACTCAAACTTCTTTCTAATTCAATGCTTTAAAAAAAATTAGGCCCAGAAAGAAAGTTGCCTGATGCCTGTTTGGCTCTGTATTTTTTTTTTTTTTCTCTTTAAAGAAATAGATCCTGAGATTTCACTCATACTGAAAGAAAAGTGTTTTTGGCTAATGGAAACAGGTCTAATTATTCCATTGAGCTAAACATGAGTCCTCCAAGTACAGGAACAAAATTTTGGCCTTTATTGCCAATGGGGATGGGTGCCAACCTAAGATTTCTGGGTCTAGAAAATAGATTTTAATATTTATGAAAATTATTTTTGTTATCCTTTCTTTTTAGCTTTTCTGCCTGCACTGCTTAGTGTTTGTTGTTTTTCTTACCTTTAATTTTAGCCCATACATTTTCCGGCCACCTCTCTTCTGTATGTCTATGTTTTGGTGGTTTGGTCTGTATCAACATAGACACCTCTAGTTCATGAAATGTTTCTCTGTCAACCCTAAGTAACTATGACCATTCAAAATGCTTCCAAATCATTCAAAAGAGCCATAGAGAATGTGGTCTTAGGAAAGCCTTAGGTTTTTCTTGGCCATATCTGTTGGTGGAAGAAACAGTATTTTGTTCTGTGAGAAAAGTTAGAATAGTTTAGTTTTGGTTGCTCTACCCAGTTTTAGAACCTTATAAAACTACAGATTTGGTAAACAAGCCCCAATTTTTATCATTATTTTGAGAAATATTTGTATAAGTCTTGTCTTTAAGTTATAACATAGTATAGCGGTTAAAAATTTGGATTCTGGTGTTGGATGACCTGGCTTTGGATTCCAGTTCTCATACTCAGTGTATGATTTTCAATGACTTTTATTTATCTCTCTGAATCTCTGCTGAAATGGGCTTTATGATAATATCAACTGTACCTTAGGGTTGTTGCAAGAGTAAATGAGTTAATACATAAAATAATGTCTGGCACGTCATACATACTATGTTGTCAGGAATTGTTATTTATGCCATGTTCTAACTTCAGCATTTAATACTTTAGGACACTTCTTTCTCTTGCTCCTCTATTTCCCCAAAACACTTGTATAATCAAATATGTATTTATTTGATAGCTCATCATCAAACATCTCACGATACTTTATCAGAATTATCTTTTCTCCCTAATTCTCCATTTTATTGCTTTGAAATAGTCTAAATTACCCTTGTGAATGGTACAAGATGAGGCATGTCACTTAATCCATTAAATTAGAAAATGAAGAGTGTGTAGGAAAGCTGAAAAAAATTTTTTTGGCACTCTCCATCACTCAGTTAATACAGTTTTCTAGTTCCCACTATACTGATAACATTTCATTCTTTCTCGCTGAGCCTGGTACCAACACACAAATGTATATTCCTTTTCTTGGAAAATAGATATTATAAGTCCCTCAAAGCATTACTTCCTACTGAGAATGATGGTCATTTTCAAGGAACCAACTGTTGAGAACTCCAACTAGTATTTTCTGACTGTTAGCTGTATTTGTTGATTCCTCTTAGCAATTTGAGTTACCGATGAATAAGTGAAAGTGGTGGCTTGTATTTTCTGGTAAAAATAAACATCTCAGAACATCTTATATTTTACTCCTCCTTAAATTGCCATTATTACTTAATTGAATTATGAAGGATACTGTGGAAGAGTATATTTTTAAAAAAGCAATCTAGAGACAAAGAGTAGAAAAAATACAGCAAAATAATTGTCTTCAAAGGAAGGACATTTTAAACTAAATATGATCTATGTTTTTATTTTTTATTTTTTTGAAGAATAAGACTGAAGACTAACTGTGTTGAGGATCCTCAAGACCACCCCCCAGCTGGGACAATTTGCTAGGTGGACCCACCAGAATTAGGATATGGTCATATTCATGGGCTATGCCTTATTACACTGAAAAGACACAAAGCAAAATCAGCAAAGGAAGAAAATGAAAGGAATAGAATTTGAGACTAGGTTTAAACTTCCAGAGGTGGAGTGAGACAGGACACATTTAATTTTTTCAGCAACAAATTGTGGAGATATGTATGAAATATTATCTATCGGGGAAGTCTGGCTGAACCTAGAAGTCCACAGTTTTTATTAGGACTTCTGCTTACATACCAAAATTCCAGACTCCCAGAAAGAAAGCAGGTCTTCAGTATAAATCGTACTTTTTGTACAAACACTTAGGAATAGTGAACTACTCTTTATTCATTGGGAAAAATTCAATATTGGCCGGGGGGACTGTTTATCATTCAAGTTCTTAGATTCAAGCCAAAAGTCAATCTTGCAAATAGGCCTTTTTTAGGGATTGCAGTCTCGGGCCTATGTTAACTCTTCTTTTGCACAGGAACTGAATCTAGCATATTCTAATTCTGTATAATCTTAGAAAATTTTGTATTCATGATAATTGCTATGGAGCAGGTTTAGGTCTGAAAAATAACTGAGGAGAGCATTCCAGATTTTATATTAAGGAATTTTTTTTTTTTTTTTAATGCTTTTTAGGGCCAAACCTGCGCCATATGGACATTTCCAGGCTAAGGGTCGAATTGGAACTGCAGCTGCCGGCCTACGCCACAGCCACAGCAACACCAGATCCAAATTGCATCTGCAACCTATACCATAGCTCAAGGCAATGCTGGATCCTTAACTCACTGAGTGAGGACAGGGATTGAACCCACATCCTCATGGATACTAGTTGGGTTTGTTTCTGCTGAGCCACAACAAACTCTTTAAAGAAGTTTAATAGAGTTCCCATTGTGGCTCAGTGGGTTAAGAACCCAAACATTATCCATGAGGATGCGGGTTCGATCCCTGGCCTTGCTCAGTGGGTTAAGGATCTGCATTGCCGTGAGCTGTGGTGTATGTCACAGGCATGTCTTGGATCCCGTGCTGCTGTGACTACGGCCTAGGCCTGCCACTGCGGCTCCAATTCAACTCTAGCCTGAGAACTTCTGCAGGTGTGGCCTTAAAAAGACAAAAAAAATGTTTAATAAAATTTAGTATATTCAATGTCCTTCTGGGAAAATATATCAATTCCATGATTATCTCCCTTTAATTTGATAATAAGGAGTGATCTTTTTAATAAGCTTCTCAGAGATTCTACAACAGGAAAAAAAATAGTTTATATATGGGCATAAAAGGGCCACTATGGAGTGTGTGGAATATAGGACAGAGGATTTGATGTTCATTCTGTTACTGAGAGAGCAGGGGACAGAATGGTGCCAGAAGAGACACAGAAGGAAAGGACATAGATGAGAGCTTGTAGAGATGATGCTCACATTCACTAATGAGAAGTTAGGGCAGCTGGAGACACCAGCGCCAAATTCACAAAGCCCAGTGATGTAATAAGCAAAACAAAACAAGCAACTCAAACGGATCTGCTTGAAAAATGAAACCAGAGAGTTTTGGGATAATCAAACAGGGTTTCAATATTTTGGAAGCAAGTTTAAGAGCTTGTAGTATATTCTTTCTGTTTCTTTGGGTGAACTGCAGAAATCTAGCTAAGATACAAAACAGTTTTCATGTATACACACAGTTAATTAAAACAGGTGGTAGATGAGAAAAATTAAATCAGATGCGTGGAGGGAGGTCTGAGAGTACACTTTTACCTGAATATAGCTACAAATGTCAGTATCAACAGATGAGAAAGAAAAACAATACATACACAGTCTTGTTTAAAAAATTAAAAAAATACATTTCTGGCATCTGTGATTGAGAATGGATTTTATTCCTCAGTGTCATAAGGAATACACAATTTTTTTTGCCAGTTTAATGCAATTATTGTTTAATGTCTGTTATTTTTTCATAGGGGATCTGGGAGATGGTTAATCCTAGATAGTGATTAAGAGCACGGATTTTGGAATCAGAGGGACCTTAGCTGAAAGTTTATCATTCAACATGACTATTGAGGGGCAACCCATTTTCTCTATGCCTCAATTTGATCATCTTAAAATGAGAATTATGCTGAAATTTAAATAAGGTATTTAGGAGAGGTATGTGTGTCTGCTTCAGGCATAAAGTATCTATTCAATAAATCGTTCATGTTGCTGTTGCTACTAAATGGTAGGTGGTATAGGTCTAGTCCCTACCAGTAAAGTCTATATGCACTGAAAGAGACATGCAAATAAATTATTGAGATGTTCAATATGCAGTGATAAAAGCTGATGTGAGGTGCAGAACTGAAGTAAATGTTATTACTCTGCCTTTCCAAAGCTATCAACTTCCTCACCAAAGCCTTTCGTACATGAAAGACTTTGGAAAGGAAGTGAAAACTCACTGCAGTCTTAAAATTCACAAGTGAAACTTCTGTAAGTGAAGGAGGAGGGAAAGGACATTCTAAACTGAATTCATGTGCAAATGATAAGCAGTTGATATTGCTGGGTTGTAAGATATGCAAGTTAGAGGCAGGAAAAGAGATAAATGGAAAACCAGAATCAAACCAAAATGAACTAATAATATCCCTTCTTGAAAAAAAGAATAGAATATGTATTGTAAGAAAATAAAAATACATATATATATTTTTAATTTTTGCCTTTTAGGGCCACACTTGTGGCATATGGAAGTTCCCAGGCCAGGGGTCATATCAGAGCTGCAGCTGCTGCTCTGAGCCACAGCCACAGCAACACCATATCCTCAACCTACTGAGTAAGGCCAGGGATGGAACCTACATCCTCATGAATACTAGTTGGATTCGTTTCCACTGTGCCACATGGGAACTCCTAGGAATGGACATTCTTGTTTTATAAATTTAGAAGAAAACAAAACATTTGGTATTAGCTTAGGTTTATCTTTGACGTGATGAAGCTTACTTCTATTCATAATTTGCTGGGAGATTTTATTATGAATGGGTATTGAATTTTCTCACGTATTTTTTTCTGCAAATATATAAATGATCTTATAATTATTTTCCTTTATTATGTTAATGCAGTGAATGATATTAATTCTGAATATTAAGCAAATCTTGCATTCCTGAGATAAACCTTACTTGGTTATCCTTTTTATATAGTGGTAAATATGACTTGCTAATATTTTGTTAAAAGTTTGGATAAGTATAATTAAGAAACTGACCAGTGTGGTTTTGATATTAGGGTTATGTTGGCATCATACATTATTCAGAGAATATTCCTTCTTTCTGTGTTTCTGAAAGATTATAAGATTAGCATGACTTTAAATTTTTGGTATAATTAATTCACTAGTGGAGCCATCTCAGTCTGAATTCTTTTGTGTGTCTGAAACATGATTATATTTTATTTAGGAATATTTTACATCTGTTTTCATAGATGAGATTTATTGTTTCTTTTTTGTTGTTGTTTTGGTGGTACTTTTATCAAATGTTCTTTAACAAGCTTATAGTAGCAAGTAAAATGAATTGAGAAGTATCTCCCTTTTTTCTTGTTCTATAACAAGTCAAATGATTTGAGGTTTTTTTTTTAAATATTATTTCTTAAAAGTTTAAAAGAAATAACCCATTAAGCCTCCTGAGCTTAAAGTCTACTTGGATTACTTGGAAATATTTTGGCTACTTCCCTAATTAGCCTATTCTGACTTTTAATATTAAGTTAATTTTGTCATTTTTTCCCATAATGTCATCTGTTTTATTGAATTTTTTAAATAGTATAGACATAATTGCATATGTTACAGTACTTTAAAAATTCCAATTTTCTATATTCTGAAAGAAATTCAGAGCCTAAGGATTATATAGTATATAGAATTTGTAAAAGTTAATGTATAAATCTGTAGAGGAATAAGTTATAGAATAGAAGATTTAATATAATTTAAGAAATCTTTATTCATTCAATTTTTATATATTTGTAGTTGCTTGATTATGTTTGTAGCTGCTACCTTTTCATGACAAATCATTTTTTTCAGAAATTAAAATATTTGATAATCAAAAATTTATTAGGAACATTTGAAAATGACTTATTTATTCTACTTGTTTTTTTTTTTTTTTTGGTCTGATTTATTTCCATTTTCTTATAGCTAAACATTTCAAGTATTTGCCTATATCATTGTTTTATATCCAAAGAATTTTTCTTACATTTCTCTCTTAATTCTGCAGTTAGAATTTTTAAAGTATTGTTGTGTTTTATCAAACCTATACTTCAATGGACAATATGATACATCATTAACTTATCACCAAGAAAGTCAACAAAACATTGCCAAATAAGTTATGATACAGTGCTTCTTCTACCACTTAGGCTTTTTATATTTATTGAAAGAGCCCTTTTGAGTAACTTAGCTTTTAATTTATTTATTTTTTAATTTTTGGCCATTCCTGGGCCAGGGTTTGAATCTGAGCTACATCTGCAACCCACTGAGCCAGGCCGGGGATTGAACCCACACCTCTGCAGTGACCCAAATCACCACAGTTGGATTCTTAACCTACTGTGCCACAGTGGGAACTCTAATTTAGCATATTTGAAAAATATTTATCACTATTTTGTGTGTTATCCAACTTCTACAGCTTCTGTTAGAAAGGCAAACAACATAAATATAATGAGTCTTTATTCTCTGATTGCTTTTGAACTTCTATCTTTAACTTTGTTTTAGTGAAATTAGACTGTATGTACCTTGTTCTGATTTTCTTGAGTTTATTTTGGTTTGGGCTAACTGAAATTCTTGAAACTCAGGGGCTAGGGGCTGGGGGGTTCTTCCTTCAGATTTGTATAATTACTAGCCGTCATTATTTAAAATATTGCCTCAGTCTTATTTTCTGTCTACTCTTGTTTTGGGACGTCTATTAAATGTAAGTCAGACTTTGAGATCATATCCCACATTTCTCTTATGCTCATCCCTCTGCCCCTTCCCCCAACACCTGTACTTCAGTTTTATATAGTTTACTTTTCTTCAGGTTTATTAATCCCATCTTCTCCTATATTTTATCTGCTATTAATCCTGTACAATGAATTCTTAACTTCACATATAATATTTTTCAGTCCAAAATGTTTATCTTTATAGACTCAAATTTTCTGTGGAGATACTCCATATTTTCATACTACTTATTGTGCTTGAAGTACTAATCATAAATATTTTGAAGTCCGTGTCTGTTAACTCCATTACCTGGAAAACCTCTGGCTAAAATCTATTTCTAATGGCTACTTTAGTTTTTATAATTGACCTTTCCCACTCCTTCTACATGCCTATTTAGGTTTTTTTTTTGTTGTTGTTATTTCCCCAACACACTTTTTTTTTTCCCACTGTACAGCATGGGGACCCAGTTATACATACATGTATACATAATTTTTTCTCCCATTGTCATGCTCTGTGTTATAAGTATCTAGACATAGTTCTCAGTGCTACACAGCAGGATCTCATTGTTAATCCATTCCAAGAGCAATAGTTTGTATCCATTAATCCCAAACTCCCAATCCCTCCCACTCCCTCCCCTTCCCCCCAGGCAACCACAGTCTATTCTCCAAGTCCATGATTTTCTTTTCTGTGGAAAGGTTCATATGTGTTGTATATTAGATGCCAGATATGAGTGATATCATATGGTATTTGTCTTTCTCTTTCTGATTTATTTCACTCAGTATGAGAGTCAACATTCTGGGTCATATATTTTAGAGGCTCTGGATTATTTTATTTTCCTTTAAGAAGGTTGAATTTTCTTCCAACAGTGAGTTAAATCACTGGCAAATCATCTTGATTCTGTCAAAACTCGGTTTATGTTCCCTCTGTAATTTTTAAGCCATACGTATTTTCATTTCCTTTTTACTCCATGAGCAAGGAAATCTCTATAGTGGCTTAATGTTTATTAAGAAACAATGTATTAGTCCCTTTGAATTATCCTCTGTTTAATTGTACACTTTTCTAAGCTGGCAGAGTCCCCCTTCAGAACTAAATACGAATGACAGATTAATACATCATGTTTATAAAACAATTATAGATGTCTAGTAGGCTTTCATCTAATGTGTCTTAACAGGCTTGAAATATTTTTATCATTATACTTTGGCTTTCTGAGAACTTGAGCAGGTAATGTAGCAAAATACTCAGTAGAATCTTTTTGTATGACCACTCCACTTATAGTTTCCCTGTTTGGCCTTTAACCCCTAGATTTCCAGGTACTATCTCTAGTTCCCTCCATTTTCTACCCAGTATTTTCCGAGATGTGGAATCTCAAAGTCGATGTAAAAAAAGCTGTTATTTAAATTGTATTAGACAAAGCTTTGCCTACCTAAAAGAGTTATATCTACAATGAATTACAGTTTCCTAATTGATTAAGCCTAATACTATTCAGTAATTTTAAACATAGGTTAACTGCAAGACATGCCACGGTTATCAAAATTGTTCTTTTCAACTTCTTTCATATGTTTTCATAGGTATCTTAGTGAAAACTTAGAGACTGAGTAATATGTGCTAGCTAAATGAGATTTGATCTTTCTAAGCTTTAATTCCTTTTTAAATATAATTTAAAATTTTTATGCAAGCTTTCATTCTTATTTGACGAGGAGATGTAAGCAATTTTTGAAAGTTCCACTCTGCAAGTTTATAGTTCGTCTTTACTGAGCTAATTATTAAACATATCAAGAAGAAAGTAGGTAAAGTGTACAGTGTTAATAGTCTTTTATAATGAGATATGTATCAGAGGCCAATCTAGATACATATATGAATAAAATTATAATAATTTACAAGGGCTCTAATAGCTGGCCTGTTAACTTTACAAGATTGAGGGAAGTGTTAAATGATGTAATAATATGAAATTATTATGAAAGTTTACATTTCAAATAATGATTATGTTAATTTTCAGCTTAACTTACTTTGCTTACTCTCTGAGCTTAATTTGTAGCTGAGGGAAATACAAATTTCCCTGCCCTCTTTTTCCAAATTGAGCTGCAATAAATAACCTAATGCCTAGGACAGGGACAGCATGGAAACTTTGAGGAGAACAATCCCCAGATCTTGGCTGGCTTTCCCTTAAAAAAAAAAAGTTTTCAAAACAGGAAAATTACACACACACACACACACACACACACATACACCCACAGAGCTATTGACAGTGTCAATATGTATTGCTTGCTTTATACCAAATTCAAGGTCACAATGGCACTGTTCTCTCCCAGCTTTACCTAGGGAAAAAAAGTTATTAAGAGGAACAAATAAAAGGAAATTGAATGGTTCTGGGTTAAACTGCTGGAAAGCACTTAAAGGGTTTCCTTTATTTTGCCATTTATTCATGCACAATGGCTTTAGTATTTAAATGTGTTCCTTTTTATTGCTGAATCCATTGAGGCAGTGAACTGTATCTTTGCGGGGCCGCTTGTGTGGTGTAAATGCAGGATTGTCATCCCGGGAACCATAATTTAACCACCATATAGGCATCATCTAGCTGAAGGCATTTTGCCACAATGCAAGTATTGAGGTGATATATTTAAATTATTTTCCAGCTTCAAGAAATATACCTCCTCTGGGACTTTGTTTGGGTCTGAGGAATTGGGAAATACAGAGAATAAAGAAAGAAAAAATAATCACTTGAGGCACTTCATGGTCAACAAATTGACTTTGTTGCCCTTGCTATTCAGTAGGAAATAACATATTTCCAAACTCCACCAATTACAGTTGATTTTTCCTTGAAATCGTGTCAACAGATTTTAAACCCAAAGAATAGTTATAGGAAATACAAGAGGGAAAAGATAATGATGAAGGATAATAAAATGATTATAATGAAAATACCTAGATAGCTTAGAACTTGTAGGCTAGTTAAGCATTGACACTTCGGCCAGATTCCCCTGCTATAATCAGTTTTACTTTGTCAGATGGCTCATGACCTCAGAAGCCTTTGTGCTTTTGGATACAGCTAAGGTTTCATTCATTCATTCATTGTTAATATTTACTTGGTCTTTCAAACTGCTATCATTTAGATTTGCTTAACACTTGATTTTGACCTATGACATTTCCCCAACACATTCAAGTAAGGAGTGGATGTTGTTTAAGGCCTAAAAGTTGATGCATTTAATTGGAGTTTGGGGTAGGGGTAGTAAGCTCTTTATTTCTGGTTCTTTTACCATGTTATCTTTGTGCCCTTCTAGGCCATGGCCTAATTTTACTTTAACCAGGTTTTTCAGAATCTATTTCTGGCTATGAAATTTGATCTTAAATGCTTAGTGTTAAAATGCACTAGCCTGCAATTACATAGTTGCCTCAACAGATCTTTAGTGACTTAAAATTCCACATTTGCCTGTGTATTACTGTATTTGTGATTAATGTCTCAAGAATCAAGCTTGATAAAATTCCATTAAGGGGAAAGATCAGGAATGTGATCCCAATACATATATGTGCTCTTTATGTAGTTGCAAAAATATTATTGTACTGACACATCAACAGATCAGAGTCAGATGTCATAAACTTATTTAATAGGCATGTAACAGCTCAAGTTCAAGGAATGCTACAATAAAAATATTACAAATGCTGATAAACATTTAAAATAGGTAGTATATAGTATAAAGAATGTGGACTCTACCACTCATAGTTTTTTAAAATGTATTTGACTCTATGTCATCTTTTTTAAAACATAAATAATCATATTCTACCTCAGAATGGCTACTGAAGTAGATTAGATACATAATTAGAGATCAGCACATTTCCTGGGACACAGTGGATACCTGACAATTAGGTAATAATTTTTGTCCAGTTCTTTTTAAAATTTTATTTATTGATTGATTTTTTTTTTTTTTTTTTTTTGGTCATGCCACGTGGAACTTCCCAGGCCAGGTATTGAACTTGTGCCATAGCAATAACAATGCTGGATCCATAACCCACTGAGCCACCAGGGAACTCCTGGTTCTTTTTTTTGTAATTAAAATATAGTTGATTTACAATGTTATGTCAGTTTCGGGTATACATAAAAGTGATCAATTTTATATATATATATATATATATATATATATATATATATATTTCAGATTTTTTTTCGTTATAAGAAATTTCCTCACAAAACATGGGAAGAATTAGGGTAAAAATTATCCATTAGCTTAGAGAAATTATATGATGTAGGGAAACAAATAAACCAACAAAAAACATGAACAAAATATCTGTGGGACTCAATGTTGAGATTCAGTGAAAAACAGTGATTTTTTTTAAAGATTATTTTCCATTATAGATCATTACAAGATACCACCTATAGCTCCATACAGTTAATCCTGGTTTCCTATCCATTTTCTGTGTAGTAGTTTATATCTGTTAATCTCATACCCTACTTTATCCCTCCTCCACTGTCCTTCCTCTTTGGTAACCATAGTTTTTTATCTATATCTATGAATCTGTTTCTGTTTTGTATACAGATTTATTTGTACCATTTTTTAGATTCCACATATAAGTGATATCATATAATGTTTGTCTTTATCTGACTTACCTCACTTAGTGTCCATCCGTGTTTTTGCATATGGCAGTATTTCATTCTTTATTATGGCTGGGTACCTTCCACTGTATGTATATGCATATACATACCACATCTTCCTAGGTCAATCATCTGTTGATGGGCACTTGGGTTATTTCTATATTTTGGCTATTGGAAAAGAATGTTGCTATGAGCATTTGTGTTTATGTGTCTTTTTGAATTATAGTTTTCCTCTTTTTTGGCTATATGCCCAGGAGTAGAATTGCTGGGTCACATGGAAGCACTAATTTTAGTTTTTCAAGAAACCTCTTTATGTTTTGCACAATGGCTACACCAGTTTACATTTCCGCCAATGGTATAGGAAGGTTCTTTTTCTCCACACCATTTCCAATGTTAGTTTGGGGGCATTTGAATGATGGCCATTCTGACTGGTGTGAAGTGATACCTCATTGTGGTTTTGATTTGCATTTATTTGGTAATTAAATGTTGAGCAACTTTTCATGTGCCTATTGGCCATCTGTATGTCTCCTTTGTCCATTTTTTGAGTTTTTTTTTTGTTGTTATTATTGCGTTGTATGAACTGTTTGTATATTCTGGAAATTAAGCCCTTGTCACTCTCATTGATTATATTTTTATTTTTCTAACCTTTTAATTTTTATTTTTATTATAGTTGATATATAATGTAGTGATATGCTATTTCTGCTATACAGCAAAGTGACTCAGATATATCTAACTTTTTATCTATCTTTCCATCTATCTATATACATATATGTATATTCTTTTTTATATTATTTTCCATTGTGGTCTATCCCAGGAGATTGGATATAATTCCCTGTGCTATACAATAGGACCATATTTTTTATCCGTTCTAAATGTAATAATTTGCATGTGCTAACCCACAACTCCCAGTCCATCCCACTCCTTTCCCTCTCCCACTTGGCAACCACAAGTCTATTCTCTGTCTGTGAGTCTGTTTTGTGAATAGGTTCATTTGTGCCATATTTCAGATTCCATGTATGAGTGATATCATATTGGTATTTTACTTTCTGATTTACGTAATTTAGTATGAGAATCTCTAGTGCATCTCTGTTGCTATGAATAGCATTATTTCTTTCTTTTATGTCTGAGTAGTATTCCATTCTATATACATGTACCACATCTTCTTAATCCATTCATCTGTTGATGGACATTTAGGTTGTTTCTATGTCTTGGCTTTTGTCAACATTGTTGCAATGAACTTAGGGGTGCATGTATCTTTCTAAGTTATAATTTTGTTCAGATATATGCCCAATAGTGGAATTGCTGGATCATATGGTAATTCTATAGTTAGTTTTCTGTGGAACAGCCATACAGTTTTCCACAGTGGTCGAACCAATTTACATTCCCACCAACAGTGTAGGTGGGCTCCTTTTCCTCTATCCCCTCTCCAGCATTTGTTATTTGTAGTCTCATTGATGATGACCATTCTGATTGGTATGTGGTGTTACTTCATTGTAGTTTTGATTTGCATTTCTCTAACAATTAGTGATGTTGAGTGTTTTTTTTTTCATGTGCCTAATGGCCATCCTTGTGTCTTTGGAGAAATGCCTGTTTAGGTCTTCTGACCATTTTTTGTGTTGTTTATTTTGTTGTTGTTGAGTTGTAGGAGTTATTTTTATATTTTAATATAAAGCCTTTGTTAGTTGTATTATTTGCAAATATTTTCTTCCATTCTGTAAGTTGTTTTTTTATTTTTTTCCCTTGGTTTGCAAAAACTTGTAAGTTTGTCCTGTTTGTTTTCTTTTTGTTTTTATTTCTATTGCCCTGGAAGACTGACCTAATAAAACATAGTATGATTTATGTCAGAGAATATTTTGCCTATGTTTTCTTCTGAGAATTTTGTGTTGTCATGTCTTATTGTGTCACGTCTTATGTTTAAGTCTTTAAGCCATTTTGAGTTTATTTTTGTGCATGGTATGAGGGTGTATTATAAGTTTATTGATTTATATGCAGTTGTCCAATTTCCCCAGCACCGCTTGATAAAGATACTGTCTTTTACACATTATTTGTAAATATTTTCTTTCTTAGTCCATAGATTGATTTTTCATTCTGTGTATGGTTTACTTTGCTGTGCCAGAGCTTACAAGTTTGATTAGATGCCATTTGTTTATTTTTGTTTTTATTTCTATTGCTTTGGGATTTTTTTTTTATCATGAATGAATGTTGCATTTTGTCAGATGCCTTTTCTGCATCTACTGAGATGATCATTTTTTTCCCCCCCCCTTTGGCTTGGCATATATCGCATTGATGGATTTGTGTATGGTGAATAATCCTTGCAACTCTGGAATGAATTTGACCTGATTATGGTATATGATCCTTTTTATTTATTGTTGGATTCAACTTGCTAATATTTTGTTAGGGATTTTTGCATCCTGTGTTTGTCAAAGATATTGGCCTGTATTTATGTTCTTATAATGTCTTTATCAGGTTTTGGTGTCATGGTGATGGTGGCTCATAGAGTGAATTAAGGAGTGTTCCCTCCTTCTTAATCTTTTGAAATAGTTTGAGAAGTATCAGTATAATGTCTTCTTCATATATTTGATAGAAGCCCCAGGGAACCATTTGATCCTGGGCTTTTGTTTGACTCAATTTCTCATTTATAAATGAGGGAATTTCTGTACCCATTTACTAAGATACTTTTGCTTTATATATTTTGTTGATGAATGGAAAGCAATAGTAGGAGAACCCTTCAACACTCTTGTGAACTTGTAGAAAAGATCATTACCTAGGTAGAACATAATATCATCCATGATTTTGCCTAATATTATAGCTACTATTTCAGGATAGATTTTTATATTTCAACAACAGGTGGGATAGGTTGCTAAGTGATGATTGACCTTTGATTTTTGGTATTGATAACATTAATTTGATTGTATATATTTGTATGCCAGAATTCAAAGCAAAAAGGAAAACAGAAAGAAAATGTTGGGTATCTGAGCAGTGTGGGATTTAGTTATGGGTATTTGATTTACTCTATATCCTTGCTATTCAGTGTATGGTTCATGGACTTCCTGTATCAGTATCACGTGGGAGCTTGTTAATGCAAAATTTCAGGTCCCACACAGACCTAAAGAATCAGAAGCTACATTTTAACAAGATCCATAGGCAGTTCTTAGGGACACTAAAGTTTGAGAACATTGTTCTGGGGTTCTTAAAACTTAAATTTATGCCTTATATGAATTAACAATACTGGGTCACAAGTTAAAATAATGAAATATGAGGAATATTAATAGACATCATGACAATACTTGTTCTTATAAATGATTGTTGACTTCAAGAAACTTTTTTAACCTTGAAACCAGAACAAATATAAATTACGCATTATCAGAAAAAATAATTACTTGATAAGCTAAATGTTAAAGAGGTTTTATATATATAAAATATGTAATATAATATATACAATATAAAATTAAATATATATATTTTTAGAAAATAAGATATTTTAAGTCAGCATTTGGCATATAAAAGCTACACGGGCAACTGGTGAAATAAAACTAAGAGGTAAATATGTCATTATAATTTATCATTTCTGAGTGTAAAGTTATCAGTCTTTTAAAATTATTTCACAAAATAGCTCTATAGAAGTGTTATTTTTCCTTTAAATAGTGTGCCATCTTCCCAGTGAAATCTTGCATATTTTGCATGTGCAAGTTAAAAATGTGTCAGTTTATCTAGTGGATTAATATAAAGTGTAGCCCACCCATATGGAAATAAACATTGGTAAGATAGTATTTTTCTCAGAGTACTTCTTAGACAAAAAAATATTAATTGTAATGGGGTCCACTCGGCCCAAATAGTCTTATAAAACACCTATTATTTTAAAAATATGAATAATTCATAATTTTTCATAATTCAATGAATAGTTAATTCATTAGGTTATGCAATAGTAATTATTGCACATTATAAGTGTCAAGCATATACTAAGTGCTTGGGAGAGTGGTGAACACAAGTGACTCAACTTTTTGCCCTCTAAGTATTTCCAGTCTGTTTACTGGGGGAGATAGACAATCAATTCCTGAAAAAATGAATAATCATAGGCTATAATAAGCTGTACAATGAGTCTTGCAAGGCTTTCTGGCAGAAGCAGCATTAGAACTGAGCTCTCAAGGATGAGTAGGAAATGCCCAGGATATAATTACAGGGGGTAGTGTGGGAAGAGAATTTTGAGTTGAGAAAACAATATGAAGAGAGTGTCCAGTGGAGAGGGAGGAAGTGATGTTTAAGAATCTGGAAAACATAATGGTTGGAACATAAATAGTAAAGAGGGGCCTGAGACAGAGCTGGAGAGATAGGCAGAGGCCAGATCATGGCCTTAAGATATGAGACTTCAGGACCTTTAGGATGCAAAGATTTGGGTCCCTGTTTAAAATCTTTTAAAGGGAAATCATTGATCTTAAGGTGGAGGATGTGATATGAAGGCAATTTCTGATTATTTACTTCAAAATCACACTGAATGTAGATTAGAGAACGCATTGGCCAAGCATCTGGGAGGGTGAAAAGTTATAAGTGGATCAGTTAGAGAATGGTAATAGCAGAACAGGGTTATGGTAGTGGCAGTGGTGAAAGTAAAAGTGAATGCCTCCCAGCAGTCTAAATAAAAGGCCTTGATAAATTATTGGCAGTAGAAGGAGGAGCGGGGGTGGTACTTGCCTTTCCAGTGTGTGGTCCTTCATGGCTGGTGGTAAAGAGATCTCAGTTTGAGTGGACAGGTTAGGAGTTTTGGACTTGAAGGTGTTCTTTTGTGCAAATTTTATTCAGACAATAAAATTATTTGATTAGGTTGACCAATCTCATAACTTTAAGGTGAGAGTAATATATATTTAATTGGATATTAATTATGGTATATCACAAAATGTGTAAACTTTCCAGTGGTTCTTTGACATCAACTCACATTGCTTTGCACCAAGGATGCAAAGAAATTAACTTTTATTTTGTATGAGATTGTGTCCTCCTTCCATTGCCTGGTGGTCCTCTTTTTTTGATGTTATTTGGCTGCCCCATAGCATTTGGAGTTCCTGGGCCAGGGGTCAGACAGTTCTGAGCCACAGTTGTGACCTGCACTACAGCTGCGGCAATGCCACATCCTTGATTCTTAACTCACTGTGCCAGCCCTGGGGATCGAACTTGTGTCCCAGGGCTCCAGATAGGTCATCAATCCCATTGTGCCACAGCAGGAATTCCTGATGATCCTCTCTTATGTCTGTCACTGCTCTTGTCAAGCATATTCTTTGCTTAGGTATGGCTCTTTTGCATGCAGGTTCTTTTTAGTCAATATCTGCTACTCCAATAACTTAAGCTGCATTTTAGAACCATGTTTTTAGCAATATATGAGAAAAGTAACATGGGAATTGAAACCTCAGGAGTCAAACATATCTGTGTCCTAAGCCTGGCTCTATCACATAGTAGCTCCGTGTTCATGAGGAACAATTTGCTCCTCTAAGCCTCAGTTTGCTTATTTCAAAAGCAGACAGTAATTATTTAATAGGGTCATTGAGAGGATTCTATAAAATAATGTCTGTCAATCCCGTCCTTGGTACATTATAAATAAATTATTAATGTTGGACATTATTGTTGTCATGTTATTGGTATTAGTTAAGATTTACTTCTCTTCCATATACTCTGTAAAATATTGGCCATGGCTTTACTTTTTAATTTTGAAATAATATTTTTGTCCATTAGCTCTCTTTCTCTTTAACTTGAGTATTTCTAGATGGTAGGGTGAAGGAGATGGGAGTAGGAAACATTCTTTTGGGTAGGGATGCCTCCTAATTGAGGCACAATGCCTGTAAAATGTCACCAGGTATGCCTTGTAATTGCTATGTATCAATTTTAGTATCTTTTCTCCTTCCGCTCTCCAGAACAAGTGCTGCCAAGCTAACATTCAGTGTCCTGCCCCAACCAGAGTACTGATTATTTAAGTATGTAGGTACTTTCATACCAATAAGCAATAGCTCGCACTATGCTGCTTCTGGCCCCAAAGTGCCCCTGCTACCATGCTGAAGTGCTTGTGCTCATGCATTCCTGCTTGTCTAATATTTTGAATAATGCCACTCCTATCCCACCCCACATTAATGTTTATAACTGCCTTGTGAACACCATTAGCCCATGTCACCACAGAAAATATTCCACTTCATTGCAGTACCAAGAACTCACAAGAACTTTTGTTCTCCCACAAGTCATTATAAAAATTCTTGGTTTAGTGGATTGTATAGTTACATTGATTTAGCAAAAGTAATTCAGAAATTTAGATGCTACTGATCTATAAACCTTGGCTTTAGTTTGTTGTCATAAGGACAAAGCAAATCAATAGAGCAAACATATTTTATTTATAAAATGGTAGAAGAAAAATAATTTTCACATACTTGTAACAAGTAACGCACTTATTATTTACTATCCCACTGAACTCTAGATGTGCTCATTACATATGATTCTTAAATATTTAATTAAGTGCCTATAAAACCCTTAAAGTCATACATCAGTTTCAACACTATATTTGCAATGGAGTTCCCACTGTGGTACAATGGATTAAAAATCTGACTGTGATGGGTCGGGTCACTGGGGAAGTGTCAGTTTGATTCCCAGCTCCGTGCAGTGGGTAAAGGATATGGTGGCGGCAGTTGTGGTGTAGGTCAGATTTGATTCCTGGCCCAGTAACTTCCATACACCATGGGTGCGGCCATAATACAAACAAAAAATCAACCAGTATATCTGCAGTTATGCTCAATTTGCACCAAATTGATTAACAAAAATTTGCATGGAAGTCAACTTTTATTTATTTATTTTTGTATATTAAGTGTGAGAGAGTGATCCAGGTAAATTATTTGAGCTCTTCCCTTTAGTGCTTGCTCAGGTGGTTCTTTAAATGCAGTATGTGTTCTGCTTTTTTGTTAACCTGAAATGTTCCTGCTGCATCATGTTAAATCTGTATTTGATGCCCTATGATTTCCAGCTAATTCATTTAGTTCTGTTTCCAGAGATTGATAGAAGGAGGAGTTAATATCCTTGGTTTTTTAGCAGCAGACATTGAAAAGGATCACTCCTGTCTGTAACGTTCCCAGCTCCCTAAGCCACACGGCAAGAAATATTACAGGCAAGATAGTTTCATTTTCAATTTAGACACCCATTATTTGCTGTTTACAGGCCATTCCTAATTCTGAGTCCAGAATTTATGGTTTGTTCTGGGGATTATCATCACAGCAATCTCCTGCAACTCAGCTGTGCCTCATTGGACTTTCGCGCTGCTTTATCAGTCATCCCTGACATCTGGAACAGATATATAGCGCCACATCCAAATCACCCCCGCTCAGAGAACCTTGCTTTATGATTCCCCAGATGTCGGCCTCTTCCAGTTTGCACAGTCCCAGTGAGGGCGAAGGTTGACCCTTGGGAAAGAGAGCAATGGTTGTTAAATAAAACCCTAACATTTAAGTCTCCAGACCCCTCTGAACCAAACTAGGTGACATCATTAAGTTAAAACTACTGAGTTTTCTACAGGGCTAAATAAGAATGAAGCAAAGGTGTTACCCAGTTCTGTCTTGCAAACTCAACCAGGGAGTTATGTAGGAATCTCCTAAAAAGATGGTACAATAGTGGAGGTAACTGCTTTAGATTCATAAGCACACTTCACATGATGATTTTACAGTTTCCCTTTTGAATATAAAGTATTTAGTTTTGCCTCTCAGACATTTGGGTGTTTCCAAGCCTCTGTTTGATAGCATTCACTAAAGCTTAGAGAAGGAACTTGGAAATCTCTGTGTGTTGATCATCCTCAGAAGAATCACTCGCTAACTCTGCATTTTTGAAAAGGTGTGGTAGCTCTGGTATCTGTTACACATGACATAGGCCAGGCAACATTTCATTTCATTTTCAGTCTTTCTAGACTGAAAATGAGGGTATCTTTTGCCACCAGTGCCCATCTACTTTTGTGCTTCTCCTGTGGCCTGTCCCTTGTCCCTCCTTCCCTTTGGGAGAACTAGAACTAACAAAACTAGACAGGAGACTGGGCTTGGTCACAAAAGAGCTTCCTGTTCCTTCTTCCCTAAGGGAAGGACTGTTCAGCACTTTCCTGAGAATTCATCTTCCGCCGTGGAGGAGCCACAAGGCAGAGACAAAAACGTATACCAGAGAGGGCTGTGAACGAGTCCTCCCCACCTTATGTATGAAGAAGCCTGCCTGACAGGAGCTGTGTTTTCAGGAGAGGAACTTAGTCGACTTAGAGAAGCCCCTCAGAAGAGCAACCGGAAAATAAACACCCAGTCTTAAGTCTACTCCCATCTTCCTTGGCCTTCTATTGGCCAAACCCACTTGAAAGCAAGGAACAAGAGAGTATCTTTGTATAATCTGGGCTGTGGGCTTAGAGAGTGTGATGAAAAAGGGTGGTGAGTGGAATTAGAGGGGAAAATGGACAAAAAAAGAATCTGGCATCAGCAATTTCATGGGCTCCTTAAATGTTCCCATTTCACCTGCATTTCCCTTAATGTAATGGATACTTCTGCAACTGACTGCAGAATAATTATTTGAGAATAATTCTCAAATCTCAGTTTCTAGAACTCTCTCAGCTTAGCTTTATTTACTAATGAGGGCAATAATCTTGAACTGAAACCAAACTGACCCCACACCAGCTTTCTTTTGCAAGAGGCTCATATCTGGACCTCAGAAAATGGTCAAACATTAGAATTCAGTCACCTCTTCTTGTCTACTCATCAGCAATTACCCAGCTATCTCTTACCAGGTAGATTTCTCAGGAGTGAGTTTACACTTGCCCACTGAACCTCAGCTGCCAGGGACTCATATCACATTTCATAAATGATCCTATTTAAACCTGAGTAAGTGAGGATGTGGGCAAGAGGGATGAGAATCTCAGATTAGCTTTGTCCATATAAATCCCCACCAAAAAAACTTCCCTAGTCTCCACACATTTTGACCTTTGTACCTTCATTATATATGTAAGGTTAATTATTTCTTTTGGGAATCATTACAAAATGATGTAGTGAAATGCCTATGTATATCCTGGTGCTTTAGTTAAAGGTAAACATTTTAAATGTGATAGAGAAATGGAAAAATTTCATATATTGGGTAGAGTCTAGGAGTAGGGGCTTGGGAGGGAGAGAATATTTTCAAGCTCAAGCCCTTGGTGCCTTTCAAATTGTACCATATAGCTCACTATTTTTTATGACTACACATAAATTAGATATTCTGAAACTTTTTTCTGTTAAAGATTTGTGTACAAATCAAGTTTTAGAACAAATACTATTTACAATAGAATAACTGGACTTGACACTAAAAAGGAATATGCTTATTGTCTTTTATTTGTAAGGGAATTTGAATTGTAAAGAAAATTATTACCTGTGAATTAATTTTGATGAAAAGGAATTTTATATTCCAAGCGTCTTCAAAGTGGAACCTATCTTTAATTTTCTTCAATGCTGCAGAATCTGAAACTTTTTGTTGTTGTTGTCTTTTTGCCATTTCTAAGACCGCTCCCACGGCATATGGAGGTTCCCAGGCTAGGGGTCTAATCGGAGCTGTAGCTGCCGGGCTACACCAGAGCCACAGCAACGTGGGATCCGAGCCACGTCTGCGACCTACACCACAGCTCACGGCAACACCAGATCCTGAACCCACTGAGCAGGGCCAGGGATTGAACCCGCAACCTCATGATTCTTAGTCGGATTCGCTAACCACTGAGCCACGATGGGAACTCCAGAATCTGAAACTCTTTCGATTGTGAACTTTGAAAGTTTTAATTGAAGGTAGCAGTGATAGAAAATATTTATTTTAATCAATACAGATATATCCATTCTATTACTAATTTAGTGTTAAAAATAAAAATGTCTGCAAGACATAAATTGCAGTTGATGGTGACAGTGAAAACAGTAATAGAAATGGAGCTTCTCAGACTAAGCGAAATAAGTTGGAAAGAGAAGGACAAATATCATATAATATCACCTATGTGTGGAATCTAAAATATGGCACAAATGATCCCATGATTCAACAGAAATAGACTCATGAAGCTGGAGAACAGACTTGTGGTTGTCAAGGTTTGGGGGAGGGAAGAAGTGAGATGAACTGGGTGTTTGGGGTTTGTAGATGGAAACTATTACATTTAGAATGGATAAACAATGAGGTCCTACTGAATGGCATAGGTAACTATATCCAATCTCTTGGGGTAGAACATGACAGAAGATAGTATGAGAAAATGAATGTGTGTATATATGTATGGCTGGGTCACTATGCTATACAGCAGAAATTGACACAACACTGTAAATCAATTATACTCTAATAAAAATCAAATAAACAAAAAAGCCCCCTAAATAACACAAAAATGATAGTGATCTCTCTAGTCTAGATTTCATACGATGGGAAATGGAAAAACTTAGACTATGACAGAAACTCTGTAAAGCTCACTGTTGGCTGTAGTTTGATAGATTGAATGTAATTAATCTTTGAAAACTTGGCTTAGGAAACAAAATGAGTAGGAATTGAACTTAAGAAACTGGAGGAAAGGAGTTCCTGTCCTGGCTCAGTGGTTAACGAATCCAACTAGGAACCATGACGTTGCAGGTTCGATCCCTGGCCTTGATCAGTGGGTTAAGGATCCGGTGTTGCCGTGAGCTGTGGGGTAGGTCGAAGACGCAGCTGGGATCCCGTGTTGCTATGGCTCTGGCGTAGGCCAGCAGCTACAGCTCCAATTGACCCCTAGCCTGGGAACTTCCATATGCCCCAGGAGCAGCTCAAGAAATGGTAAAAAGACAAAAGAAAAAAAAAAAAAAAAAAAAGAAAGGAAGAAAGACAGGTGATGAAATTTTAATGAGATCATTGTTGTTCTTCTAATAGTCTACTTCCCAAAGCAGAGACAGAAAAATTGCTAGAGAACAGTGCTTCTGTTTATAAGACAGATAATAATTTATTTGGTGTATGTATGTAATGCTGTATCATTGCATATTAAGTTCTGACAGTGGTTTTGAATATCATAAAAAAGCCTTGGCTGTAAGAATTCAAGGTATAATTGACAATACAAAGTATTGCATTCCTCTACTTTCTTACAGCCACTTTTATTTTCATAGCACAGCTATTTTCTCAATGGATAGGCACTGTCCTGAAGATGACTACTGGGTCAGGCACCACAAAATCAAAAGGATTTCTAGAATGAACCAGCTCTCCTTCTGAAATATGCTAGCAACTTCAGACAATGATGCAATAAAGGGATTTTGGAAATTTCAATGTCAGTAAAGACATAATGCACAACTTAATCATTAACTGAAATTAGAGGATTTTGTGTAATTTGGCCTAGATAATGATATTTTGTCTACATTGACTGTCCTGAAAATTGTACTATTTTCAAGGGCTCAGTGTCCCAGGTAGCAAGATCTCTTACAATCTTTTTGATGAAAATAGGAAAATATTACTCAGATCTATGCCATGGTTCACATGTTCCTTCATTCATCAGTTCAATAATTTTTTTATTCATTCAAATCAATAAATACTGAGCATCTAGTATGGCCAAGGACTGGAAATATAGCAGTGAACAAAGTAATTTATTCTCTCTACCCTCAGCGATCTAACAATTATTTTTATTGCTAATAAGTTTAATTTATTAAATGTCAGAAAAGAGTTACTGCCATACATGTTTAATGTACATTATCTCATTTAAATCTCATGACAACACCTAAAGCAAATATTGTCGTCCTCCACTCTGTGGATGAGGAGACTAAAGTTCAGCTTACATAACTGGATATGGTCATCTTGCTAATAAGTTTTGGCACTAAGATTTGAAGAATATCTAAGTCTACTATTATACCAACTGTAATAGCAGTTTAGCATAAGTGCTATTTTCACTGCAATGCAATTTATATAATATGTCCTAAACAAGCTGATTAAATGAGTCCAGTTTCAAAGCACAGAAATCATTTTTATCTCTGACGTTATTGGGCATGTTCAGGGTGGTATGGCCATAGACTAGAAATTATTATTTTTATCTCTGTTTAAATGCCAATAGCATAACTAGCTGAATTTTGATTGTGATATTAGGCAGATTTCTAATTTCATTGTTTTAAAACAATGATTCTCAAAGCTATTTTATTTATTTAAACAGAAATAAAACCAAAGCACATGCATGCACACACATGTACGTGGGTGTACACACACACACACACACACACACACACACACACCCTATGAGACTGGCCAAAGGTTTTCTATTATTTTGCTGTCAACTAAAAATATTATGTGCCATTAAATACAGCCAACATTTTATAAAAGAAATGACCAAAACTTTAAAAAGACATAAACATAAAAATGGAAATACTCTCAGATTAGATAGTTCTTATTGTTAAATAGATTACCTCTATTTTGTATTTTCAATGCATGATCCTGAGACATACATTTAGGTACAATTAATGTACACAATATCTTTGGATTCTGCTCTGAACCTAAGAAAACTTTTAATTCTGAACATATTTCTTTTATTTCATTGTAACCATAGCATGATTTATAGAAATAGTCACTGACCTAGGAGCTGGCAAGATCTGAAAAATCCATTAGAACAGGAGTCACAGCAAGTTTAGTTTAATGCTGAATCATTGAAATTAGTAAACTCTGTCTTTTCAATTTCTTATTATTAAGGACAGTGTCAGTTCCAGAGTTTGCTGGTCTTTCGTGGGGGTCAAAAAACTCTAGTAGCAGGAGAGGAAAAATGAGAGGCAGAGATCGAGGCAAGTTATCACAAAACAGCTTGAAGTGAGAATAATTTTACTGTTTCTGATTTTGTCTGTGCCTGTGACATGCATAAACTCCTGAGCCAGGGATCAAACATGTGCCAAAGCAGTGACCTGAGCCGCTGTGGTGACAGCACCAAGTCCTCAACCCCTGAGCCACACGGGAACTCCTCCAGTCACTTTTAAAGTTACGTTTTGGTAACTGGGGTAAATCTTTGCATCTGCACTTGCCTGTATGTAAGATTGATTTTCAATGGCAACGTCATTAAAAGGGAAGGCCATGGTTTACACCCATGTCTGAGATTCAAAGGAAGTGAGTAACATCACCAGTAAAATGATTTGATGTTACTACAGTACAAACTGAAGAGTATTTCTTTCATGCTTGGGGAATATCAGTTGAAATCACAGGATCTGGCATAAGATAACTGGTCTGAGAACACATATAAACAGTGAAGTGTTACGTTCTCTGTGCTTGACTGGATACTTACTAGACTATACATCAACAGAGAACCCTAGAACCACTTGTTCTTAGAGCTAGGAGGGACTCTGGAGGTCGTTTAGTGACCTCCTTTCACAGATAGAGAAGAGAACAAGAGAGGTGTTTCAACTTAGTTAAGGTCACCCAGATTGCTTATTTCAGAACTCTCATTTTCTGATCCACGCATTAGTTTAATCCTCATGCCAAATTTGTTTTACCTTTTTGTAGAGAATAATGATAACACTATTTGAATAAAAACACCGATTGAGTGGAATATCTGACAGCTATTGGGATAATTGCTAGTTTCATTTAAAAGATAAAAATGTTTTTATTAATAAAACATCTGAATATTATTTACTATTAATAAAAGTGTGGTTAATCGCTTTTCTCTTTATGTATCTCATCTGCAGCTATTAATTGAGTGCCAAGCTCTGAAGTGATATAAAAATTATAGACTTAATGATATAAAAATTGTGTCAGAATGTAAATAAAAGATGACAAGAAGCTTCACAGGTAGTATAATTGAAATATGCAGAAAAATTAGGGGAAATGAAAATGAGAGGGGGTTTAGTTTTTATATCTTACTTTATTATTGTAGTGTTTAGGTTGAGGAGAATCAGGAAAAAATGATTAGCTGCTTGGACTGAGTTAGAGTTCTGAATGAAGAATTTTCCTGTTGAATAAGAACTGATCAGGGCATCCCAGCATAAAGGCTTAGTATCTGGAAAAGCATAGGGAAAGCAGCAGGCTAGTGTAGTTCTGGAAAAGCAAGCGTTGGTAACAGTGGTGACACTGTTGATAAGTACGGTGACAACTGCTTAACCTGCCTTGAGCCTTACTATTTGCTAGAACTTGTATACCCTATATTTCTGGATTCCTTCTAGTAACTCTATGATGTGGTTGCTATATTATCTTCATTTTAGAGGTAAGAAAAGGAAAATACGGAGAGGTTAATTAACTCATCCAAGGACACATAGCCGTCAAGTGATGGAGCACAGATTCAAACAATTTTCTCTGACTCCACAAACTTCTATGCTACTCTGCTCATTATTTTTAAGATATAAATTTATATAGAATACTTTGATCCCTGGCCCAAGAACTTTCATATACTGAAAGTGCATCCAAAAAAAAAATCTTAAAAAATTAAAAATAAATAAATTATTTGGGTTTACAGCTCATTCAAGTAGAGTAGATAAAACATGAGATTAGAACTTAGCTCAATTTGATCCTATCACCTCCTCTATTTCCTCTTGGGGTAAGTATTTAAACTTCCTGAGCGTCAGTATCTTCATGTGCAAATATGTCGAGTTGTTGGTGAATGGCATTTGAGAAGATATATGGAAAACAGCTGTGGTAGATATTTGGCAAAATTGGCTCCCCCTCAAGGACTTCCAGCTCTATGACAGCAGGCAACTACACCAAGAGCAGAAAGCTTCCTACTTTCCCAAACTGTATGAAAGTTCAAGACACTTGCCATTTTCAGCCTTTTTCCCTTATAGCAAAGTCGTTTTGTTCTTCAAGAGTTATTTTTAAAAACCTCCTCATTTTAAGTTTCAATGTTAATTTTTTGTTTGTTTTAATTTCATTTTCAGAGCACAAACCTCGCTTCAGGAAGATTATTTAGGATACCATGTTAATATCATGCCATTCAGCAGAGTGGCAGTCTGGAAGAGAATTCATTTTTTTATGCTTATCTATTTGTATGTCTTTCATGTCTGAAAAATATAAACTGGAATCTCTGCTCTGCTGTGTGTTAAGCATAAAATATTTTTAAAAGCTATTTCTGCAGAGAGGAACTAATTTAAGGATATCATAATTCATCTTTACCATGAAATAAAGATTTCCTGTTTAAAGGGAAATGTGTCATTTTAAAAGGTTGAATAAAATGGCACACATTAAAAAAAAAAGAAAGAAAACATGACAAAACAACAAAAAACATTTTTTCTTACTTTTTAAACTCCATACATGACTCCTCTCTGCACTAACATTTTCTTTTGACTATGAGTTAGATAAATTGTCATTTGCTTTAAACCTCATCTCTTAGTAACTTCATAGTTTTTGTGCAGTCATCATCATGGCTTTCCTAGTTCAAATGTCTTATTTGTACCATTGCAGATTTATATTATGTGTGTATGTTTCCAACACATTTTTAACATCTGTTTATGCAAGAAACTGTACAATAAAAGTAACATATTATTCTATAATTACTTTTTAAAGAGAACATGGGCCTTTTATAGAATTTTAAATTTGGTAATATAGGAACAATTTAGGGGAAATCTTCATTTTGTGGGTGTGGAAGGTCTAGAAATGTTAGGGGGTTTGCCAAAGATTATCCAGTCTTTCTTTTCTCTATTTATTCTACAAATGACTTGAGCTTCTACTTTGTGCAAAGCAGTTTTAGATGCTATGAGGAACAAATCCCATGTAAGAAATTTCTCTCCTTCAAGTACCATAGAGTCTAGTGAGAGGGATTTTTCGTTTCTTCACCCTCAGCTCTGCCGGTTGTCATCCTACCCACTTTACCCTTTCGGACTCCTTAAGTCTCGTTCCCTCATCCTGACTGCCACTGCATTCATTTTCACACTTTTCTTCTCTCTAGTGGACTGTTGCTGCAACTATCTAACTCTTCATGTGTGTCTCTATTCTTAATCTCCTCAATTACATTGTGCTGGCTCCATCCAGCCAGACTGATGTGTTTGAAATAAAGGTCTCTTTGTGTCACTCACCTGCTCAGAGTTGTGGCTGTACTGCCTAGAAAATAAAGTACCCATTAAGGTATCTCATTCGTGTTCAATAAGTAAATATGGGAGTAGATCTTGTAGGGCCTTAAGCAAGATGATCGAGAGTTAGTTTTTAATCCCAGTAGCAATAGGAATACAGGGTAGAGTTTTAGAACAAAAAAAGGACAGAATTAGATCTCAGATTTCCTTACTAAACAGCTTGAGGGTTGGGAATTTTTTGTTTGTTTCTATTTTATTCTCAAATGAAAGTGACTTGTGTAAAAGTAGGAACTCATTATACATTTGAATATACAAAGATAAATTTTAGAACAGTGCTGTTCAATACATCCTTTTTTCCCCCCCCTTTGGCTGTACTTGTGGCATGTGGAAGGAAGTTCCTGGGCCAGGGATCGAACCTGTGCCACAGCAGTGATTCAGGCTACAACAGTGATGCCAGATTCTTAACCACTATGCTGCCAGAGAATTCCACATCTTTTTAAGATGAGATAAATATTCTGTATCTGTGCTGTTCAGTGTAGTAGCCACTGAACACATGTGGCTATTGCTCATTTTGAATTAAGGAACTGAGGAATTGAATTTTTAACATTGTTTAATTTTAATTAATTTCCATTTCCATGTAAATAGCCACATATGACTGATCACTATCATGTTGGACAACTCAGTGTTAGGGAGTTCTCCCTAGGAGGGTCCCAACAGGAAACAGATGGAATGCTTAAATTCAGATAACTCAAGGAGAGTTTATTTATAAAGAGACTTTTTCCAAATGTGTGGGCAGCTTGAAGGGAAACACATGAGAGAGTGCAGTTAACTGTGATAATTATATGGGAGAGATGGCGAGGCAGACTTGATGGAAAGACTCATAGTTAAGATTTATAATCTGAGATCACACTGGGCTGGTATTTATGATATGCAGTAATAATTTTAATGACATTTCATTGAATAAAATCTCTGCTTAGAAGTGTTCTTTTAATATAGTCTTTCCTGGCAGTATATTTACTGATGAAAAATGTGATTGCTTTCCACATACAGTGCTGATCTGTGCTGTGTTTTCTGAGTTTTTCCTGGCACTTTACTGTAAGTGGTACCTTTTCCATTAGCAGGGCTGTGCTGACCTAACAACGGTGTCTGTTAAGGTTTCCTTTGAGGAGCGTCTTCTCTTCCGAGCACCTAGAATGTAGGCAGGCTTTGACTGTTATCCATGGTTATGTTTTAACATCCTGCCCTTTGTGTCCCTCACCTCAGCACACAGAGTCCTAGCTCATTGCCTGATGATTTGTTAAGTCTTTGAAAATGGAAGGAATGGGGGCTTTTAAGCAGGCTGGGGCTATTTCTCCTTGCTTTATTTATTTTTATGCCATGCAAAAGGAATAAAGATGCATAAAATGGCTTGACTGAAGCCAAATAAATCTAGATAAATAGAGCAAGGACCCAATAAAAAGCTGGAGATAAAGAAGAAAAGGGGAGGGGGAAGGGGAGAGATGGAAGAAAGCAGGGAAAACTCTATACTTGAAATGAGAGCGACTGTTTTTTATTACCTGGAGAATAAAATATCTTTGACCCAGTGAGACCTTTAAACTAAGGTTAAACTGGGTAGAGATTAGGAAATCATCTTTATAGTCCTTATTGAATCTCTTCCTGCTGTCACCCCCTGTCATCCTTCATTAAAGTTTTGCTGTTAGCTCTGAGAAGGTTGACATCGTTTCATTGTTCTGATGAATCACATCACAGAAGCTAGTGAGTTTTTAGAACCAACACAACACGTCTTTCCTGTTATTCCTGATGCTCTGTGTGTGTTGTAAGTGGGAAGTTTCTCTTTGTTCTACTCCTGCCCCCTTTTGACTATGGAAAGAGACAACCAAGAGCTAATGCTGCATGAGTGGAGGATAAAGTAAAATTAGAAACTGTCTTATAGCCCATTGTGTATCGGTGGCATTCTGAGTAATTATCACTGTTGCTTTATTTCTCTGACATGCAGAATTTTATTTCTTGCTTCTTTTCTCCCTCTTCTCCCCTCTTCCTTTACTAGACTCAGTCTCCATCATACACACAGTGCATTTTCACTCTCATAAAAAAAAGGTGGTGAAGGACTTGACACCCCTCTGCTGTGTTCCCCCTAGGAGGTATCTGGAAATGGGTGGGGCCACTTTTTAGCTCTCATTGTGCCTAGGTGTTGTTATTGGAATTTAGTAGATAGGGGTCTGTGGATGTGAAACATTTTGCCATGTACAGAAAGCGCTCAAATGATGGTGATTTTCCAATCAATATCAGTGATGCTACCGCTGAGAAAAACTAGGTCTAGCTGAAGTTTAGGTGGGTACCAACAACCTCAGTTAACAGAGGATTTTAGCTGTGCCTTGGTGAGAAAATGCTAAAATCTCTTCAAGAATCTGCAGGTCCTTAATAAAACTATGTTGTGTTTTGAATCAAGTTGTTCATTTATAAACAAGTCAACACTATTTAATAAGTTCTATACAAGTCACTATCAGGAATAAAAACAAATAAAATATACTTGCTAACATGAAGATTCTAATAGTATTATAAGTGCAATGAACACATACAGAAACAGAATGAATATTTTGGGAAATTTTCAAAATACTATTGGAACAAGGAGAGGTGAGGATTGACTTGTGAGCAGAGTTGTTGGGAGGTAGAGAATGCTTTGCGGAAACCATAGAGAAACAGGTACGATTTTAATAGGGAGTTACATGGGAAGACACTTCTTTCAGTCAAAGGTACATTATAGGTAAGATGAGAGGAGAGAGAGAAATGTGTAGAAATATCATTACTGTAAAGGATAGTACTTGAAAAGAAGTAGCAGAAGATAGGACTGAAAAGATAGATGAGGGTGGAGTATAGATAGTCTTGAACATCTTGTAAAGGAGCCTTCCCGTTTAAAGGTGTGGGCTGAGTGACTGGGAGTAATATATGGCACGCCACCCAATGGGCTACAGTTCATTTCAGTGTCCTTCTTCAGATTCCATACTGTAACCCCGCCTCAGGTTATCAGATGCTTGAACTTGCCTTGCTGATTTTCAAGGTCTCCTCTCAAGAGTTCTTTTCAGTTTATTATTTTAAATAGTAGCAATATTCCTAGAGGTGAATCACATAATGATTTTTTTCAATCTCTTTTATATAAGATATCACTGGAAGAAGTATGATTAGATTCAATTCAGTTGTCTCCCACAAAAGTAATATGTGGAAAATACCAACCAAGGTGACTCTCTGTGTGCTAAATAGCCTACAGATGTAGGTTAAGGATGTAACAGAGAGAACTGTTCTGCTTAAAGAATGAAAAGGTACTGCACAAATTATCTCAAAGAGCCAAAAACAGCGTCCAGTTTTTACTTGAAACAATTTGTTCTTGGAATATTGTCAGCTAAAATTGTGGTCAACTTTTGCAAATTGTATGAATTTGCACTGCATATTTTATTGAGTGTTTAGCAAAACTCCAATATGGTTCTGCATAACTTACACAATACACCATGAAAATGACTTCAGAAACTCCCACAGAAGTTGACAAATTGGGCATCTAATGCTTTTAAGCTAATTGCATTTTTAGCAGTTAAAGAGTCGCCTTGTTAAGAATGAAGATTAGACTATCTTGGAGATAATGGTCTGCCTACCACCACAATGAATGCAGCCCAACCCTGTATCAGAAATATTACAGAAATATAAAGAAGAAAACAATGTGAACTTTAATCACCATTTGTGAAATACTCATGAATCATATGCACTATCATACCAGTTTTGAAGCCTATTCTTGAATTTTCAAGCTGTTATTTTCAGGAAATTTAGAAAGCAAACTGCTAAGTGATAAAGAGTAATTCAATACCATTGCTTATGACATTGTTGTTGTTGTTGTTTTCCTCCCTTGCAGACTGGAAAAAAGGAAAGAAGTAATACCCTGAATATCGCAATAGAAAACATGTGCAAGAAGACAAGAGACCTTCGCAGACAGGTAAGGGAGGAGAGAAATATGAACCAAGCAGAAGAGACATTTTTATTTTTTCTTTTTGAGTTAATTTAGAACACAAAATAAGAATAATAAATATATACTTTCCACATTTACACACCTTAACCTTTTTGTGGCAAATGTAAAATAGAAGAAAGGCAGTTACATATCAGGCAGTTAATATCAGGCAGTTACATTCAAATGCTGGCCCTGCAATCATCAGCTCTGTGATTTTGGGACAGATTTCATCTTTCTGAGCCTATAAAATAGGAAGAATAATACACAGTATACCTGTGAGGTGTAAATGAAATGCCTTCCAGTGCTTGGTACATAGTAAGGTTTTGGAGAATGTTGGTAAATTAATTCTGTTACATTAAAAACTGAGTTTATTATCCAAATGATCAGAGCAAAGAGCTCGTAATTCAGAGACACTACCAATTTCCCCTTCTAATTCTTTCCAGGATTCTTCAAAAATTTAGTTTCTGTGTATGTGAAGGCTATTTCTAACCTTAGGCCATCAGGAACATAGGATTAGAAAGGATTTCATTAAATAATTTAGAAGTTTAGTATTATGCTACAAGTTAAATTTTCCTCCAGAAATATGAAGACATCTATTTTCAATGACGTTTGCTTTCTATTCCTTTCCCCTATTTAATAACCAGAATTCTTTTTCATGCCCAACTTTGAATTAGTTACTGTTACCTCATGAAAGAGGGACAAAAACTTTTCAACCATAAGCTTTTTAGTTTTATTGAAGTGCACTTGATTTACAATGTTGTGATAATTTTTGCTGTACAACAAAGAGATTCAGTTATACATAAACACGTATCCATTATTTTTCAGATTGTTTTCCCATCTAGGTTATCACAGAGTATTAAGTAGAGTTCCCTGGGCTATACAGTGGATCCCCATTGACCATTCATTCCATGTATGATAGTGTGCCTATGCCAATCCCAAACCCCCAAACCCTGTCTCCCCCACACCTATCCCTGTTGGCAAGACTCCTATTGTCAACCATAAGTTTTAATGAAATATATTATTGTGCTTTAATGGGGAGATTTAGTAAAATGGCCTAAGGAATCGTTTAATTCAGAAGTAGATTTGGAAATGGAATAAAAGAGGAATCCCTAGCCTGGTTATATTAGCTATGTAAAAGCACAATTTTTAAGGCTGGGAAAATTCCAATTTCTCAACTTTATGGCCTTAAGGCGAATTCTATTTCTGCTGTGAGCACTTAAAATCACAGAATGTAAGAGCTGAAAGGAGCTTAGTACAACCCATCTTATGATGTAGACAAGAAAGCAGGCCAGTGTGGTGAGATATCCTGCCCATGGAAGAAGGGGCATTGAACCTACACCCAACTCAGGAGTTCTCACCCTCAGGTCTGTCCTTTTGGTTAGTTGTGGGGTTTTTATTCTCTACCTTCTTCAGATTTCTATTACATCTGCTCCTCCCAGGACTTGGAAATGTTACTATGAGCTAACAGAAAATAATCTGAAAAAAAAAGAAGAAATATATGTGTGTGTATATATATATATATATATATATATATATATATATATATATGTATAATCGAATCACTTTCTCTATACCTGTAATTAACACAACATTGTAAATCAACTACACTTCAATTAAAAAAAAAATAGAACTGAAAAAAATTACCTAATTGTCAAGTATCTACTATGTACTGGGAACTGTGCTTTTCTCTGGGTATGTATCTTATCTACTTCAATAGCCACTCTGAGGTAGAATATGATTATTTACACTTTAAAGAAGAGGAAATAGAGTGAAATACATTTTTTAAAATGATGAGTGTTGAGTGGTAGAGTCCCTATTCTTTATAGTATGTACCAACCATTTTATTTTACTCTATTTTTTAAGGTTTTTATTTTTCTATTATACTCGATTTACAATGTTCTGTCAATTTCTGCTATACAGCAAAGTGACCCAGTCATATACATACATACATACATACATATATATGTATATATATATATATAAATACTGCTTTTCTCACATTATCCTTCATCATGTTCCATCACATCCATCATCATGTTCCCTGTTCTATGCAGCAGGATCTCATTGCTTATACCACCTATTTCAAATGTGTATATCAGTTTTTTAAAAAACATTTTTATTGTAGTACCCTTTGAACTTAAGCTGTTATTTACATGCCTGTTCAACAGGCTCTTGACATATGGCTCTGCTCTGTTGATGTGTCAGTACAGTAATATTTTTGCAACTACATAAAGAGTGCTTCTATTTATTCCCTGCATTGGGATAACATACCTGACCCTTCTCTCTACTGAAGTTTTATCAAGTTTGGATCTCACATGAGACATTAATCACAAATACAATTGTGTCTTTCATTCCAGTCGCATCCCTCTGGACCGTCTTCAACAAAGTTATGCACAATGAGCTGATGTACATTTATACCTCCATAGTTTTGAAGTCATTATTTTTCTTAAAAAATGAAAAAAAAAAAATAAAGCAATCCTCTGTGTGTAGGATTACCAGATTTAGCAAATCAAAGCCCAGGATGCCCAGTTAAATTTGAATTTCAGATTAACAGCAAACAAATATTGCATAGGACATAATTGTGTTTATTTGAAATTCAGATTTAACTGGGAACCTTGTATTTCATTTTGCAGTCCTACTTTTATTTTCATGTCATCAGTGAGATATAGAAAGAGCAGGAGGGATTACTAATACTTTTCTTCATAGTGAGGCTATGTTTCTAGCCCAGAGAGAACTGCTGTGTTTCAGGGTTATGAAAATCCCCCATGGTTTCACAGGTCAACATCTTCTTTTTATTTGGTTAAGTATTGCTGCCTAACAAACTGCCACAAACAATAGCAACTGTTTTATTATGTTTTATGATTCCCTGGATTGGCTGGGAATAGGAGGGCCAACTGGTCCATTTCTATAGTATATTTACTTGTGGTCTCCAGGCTAGTGGTGGATCAAATGGTGTCTGGGTTCAGGGCTCACTGTTTGAGGGCTCAATGCTTCCTCTTTTCCCCTCTCCATGTGTTGTATAATCTCCTGAGGTTTCTTTGTGAGGCTTCTGTCTCTAGCAGGGGAACCTGGATTTCTTACACATTGGTGCAAGACTCCAAAAAGGAGATATGGAAGCTGACGGGCCTTCTTAATGCCTAAGTTTCAAAATCACTAATATGTTGTTTCCTCCACATGTTGTAAATCAAAAGAGTCACAAACCTGGTTCCAGGTCTATAGGAGCAAGTAAAAACCCTATCTTTTGTGGGGAAAGTGGCATGTGTGTATAAGATGGGACTGTTAGGAACGGTCTTTGGAGAATCCATGGTCTTCAGTGCAAGTTGAGGTAGTTGCTATGATTCATTCTCATTATCCTTACTTGCCCTCCCAGTTACTTCATTTTCCATCCTGATTATTATGCTCGTGACAATAATAAAATCTAGTTTAGGAGTTCCCTGATGGCCTACCAGTTAAGGATTTATCACTGCTGTGGCTTGGGTTTAATCATCCTTGGCCTAGGAATTTCTGCATGCCGTGGGCATGCACCCTACCCCCCCAAAAAATCTTGAACTTTAAACAAAAGCATGAATCATCTCCACTTCATACTCTTACTAATTTTTTTTTTTTGGGGGGCTTTTCTGGGGCCGAACCCACAGCACATGGAGGTTCCCAGGTAGGGGTCTAATTGGAGCTGTAGCCGTCGGCCTACACCAGAGACACAGCAATGTCAGATCTGAGCTGTGTCTGCGACCTACACCACAGCTCATTGGCAATTCTGGATCCTTAACCCACTGAGCAAGGCCAGGGATGGAACCCGCAACCTCATGGTTCTTAGTTGGATTCATCAACCACTGAGCCACAACGGGAACTCCACTAAATTTATTAACCAGTTTGTTTTAAGCATCTTGTTTACACTTTTCGTACAGGAAGGAGAAAGTATCTACCCCTAAAGTATTTTTCTTTGGAATGTTTAATGTTCTTTTCTTGTTCTAGATCTGTGTTTATTTGTTGGTTTTTAGTAAAAAATCAGCAAAGTCCAGACTTGCTCATTCATCTTAATCCCTTTGCTTACTCATGGCTTGTCTATCAGAAATGCAGATATATTTCAGCTTTAACTTAGAGAATCAATGAACTTCATCTGTGAGAAATGAAATAAATTGCTTAGACACAGCGAGAAGAAGCGAATTATACATTTTTGGGGCAATGAGGTAGAATATTGCACAGGTGACTTGTGGGTTTTTTTTTTTTTTTTCAAATAAGCAATTGGTTTTTTCTAGCTCAAGGACCTCTGTTGTACTAGAGAACAAAAATAAATGTCCTTGTCATGGTGTTTCAGATTCCCTGTAATTTGGTTTCAACTCAATCCCCATAATTCTTTATGTTCCTTCTCCTTTCACTATCTTCCTCAGTTCTTCCTTCTCACCATACCAGCACGGTAACCTGTTCTCTGACTAGAGTCTATTTACTATTTATCAAATTTCCCACCACTCCCCACCCCACCTCCAGACACATGTGCATCTTTGTACATATGGATTATTCAACTTGGTGCTTCTCCTGTTCCCCTTACTCCCCATACCCAACCCCTAATTGACTGAGGAAGTTCAAGACTAATGGAAAATGCTCTTTCTCCCATGAAACTTTTGCCGTTTTCACCAGCTGGAATAACTCTTTTTCTTCCTGGGGCATTTACAGTAATGGTATTCTGCTTGTCTTTTCCTTTTTTAGTGAAATTTTCTTCACACTGATTTTAAATCCTTAAAAAGATAGTTATGACCACATCTTCCATGTAGTAAATACTTTCCATAACTCGCTACCTAATGTTGCCCTTACATTATTGGTTTTTAGTCCTGACACAAGAAGTAACGCCACAGTATGACTGTATCAATTTTTTAGGTGAGTCAGTATACTGAACATCACTCTGCTAACAGGTTTGAGATCTGGTCCTTTTAAGTCTAGCCTAAATTTGTAACCACTATGCCAGAAGCCAGGGATAATGGACTGTTCACCTTTACCATGTCTAGTGTGTAACACAATGATTTTTACTGTTAATACAGTTTTTTTCTTCCTTATTATTTTTATACTTTTTTGTTTCAGTTTTCTTTTTTCTTTAATCTCTTTTCTCATCATTTATTTCATAACAGCATACCTACTGAAATTCTTAAGGAAGGTGTTTCAAACTCTTTTACTTCATTAGAACATTAAAACAATCAACTATATTTCACTTCTATATTATGTGGATTGAAACAGACATTTTGTTAAAGGCAGATGATTGTGTTTATTTGTAGATACTGAGAAAGAGTCATGTATCTCATAAATGCCAAAATAAATACTCAGGGTATATCAAATAAAACATGATTCTGGTGAAAACAAAGAAAACAAAACTTCGTTTAGTTGATGAATTTGCTATATTCACCTTTTCTCCTTGCTGGTAGCACCAGTGACACCCTCAGAAAAAAAGGTGTAGGCTCTTATACCTCCTTCTCTTCTCTTTCATCATCAAATAATATTAAGTATCCATAAGATATACATCTCATTAAATTAACAGAATAGGTATATGCAAAATTAATTTTTAGGTGACTTAGTTCCTATTAGTTGAGTTTTGAAAGTCATATTTTGCTATTTGACTTAAAATTAAAATGACATTAATGTACACAAATATATGTTTTTATAGTTCTCTGAGAAACCATAAAACACTTGCTCTTCTTCCCACTTTTATTACACTCACAGTTTCATTTTTTTTTTCTTCCCTCATTTGGTGGGGGTGAGAGAGTGAGCAGGACTTTCTTCCAGTTTTCACATAAAACAGCTCTCACTTTTGGGTTTCCATTGTAGAGAAATGTGTTCTTTTATTTGAGATCCCAAACCACTTACATCAGTGGGAAATAGAAAAATTGATGTCTCAAAGTCTTTTATTAAACTGTAGTGAGAAAAGATGGAAAGCCCCTCGATTTGGTTTTGTGCCTGACAGCTTTCATGCCTGGCCACAAACTGGTATTTATTGAAAATACCTCCAACTCCTCTTGTCCTCCCACAAACTTCAGATTTGAGTGCTGTGGCTTGTAAGTTAGTCCTATTTTTACATTGGCATGTTGGGTTCTTCTTTACAGTTTTTTGAAAATCACTCAAGTGAAAGGAATGAGTTCCACTGGGTAGGAAAATAATATAGAAATGAATAAAATAGAAGCTACTTTGTTATTATACATGGATATAGATGACTGTACAATTTAAATAAAAAAACTTATGAATATGTCAGAACATATGAAGAAATTTACTTAGCTTTGCATTCAGAGTCTTCTGTATCTTGTACCTATGTTCGTTTATCATCCTATCTCATAATTCCTCTTTCACAGTCAGCATAATCCAAGAGATGGCAGGGTTAAACCCAGTGGTGTACAAAGCATAAATGTCAAAGTGTGATCATCATTGGGTAGTTTATGGAAGACATCAGAGTTGGTTGCTTCCTACATGAGTTTATCTGGTGTTACTGTTGGTAACACTAGATAAATATGTCTACTTGATATTGAATTATTTGGAAAGTAGATCCCGAGACTGGGGCCTTTATTCAGGTTGTTTATTTGAGAGGAGATGCCCAGAAGCAAGTGTAAGAGACCATCAAGCATATGAGAAGAGGCAGGAAAGGAGGGAAGGATATGCTACTGTGGTCGCCACTATAGGTGATGGGAGCATAAGGATTTCTGAGAAGGGAGAGAATGCCCCCAGAATTTTCTGACCAATGGATGGAAGTTGAGTATTTTATCCAGTAGCTCCCCTTCCTACTGGATGAGGGTTACTCCCAGTGATGTTGACGCTCCAGAACTTTCAATCTGTTTGTTTTTGAGCTGAGACTCTCATAGAGTCTTGGAGCAGACCTTGAAAAGAATAACCAAAAAAATCCAGAAACCAAAACCAAACAAACAAAAACATTGAATGCCCTAGAGGTGGGATGTTTTGGGAGGACTTGGAATTGTCTCCATGGCAACAGTTGAAATCAGGGACTGGTCCAATGAATGGGATACAAAGGACAAAAAACCTCTAATGTAGGCTATAATAGCTGTGAATATGATGGTAAATGATCAGGGATCAGTAAAAGAGATAATCTGGTGAGAAAGCCATGGGTTGATTGTATTAATTGTGCTTTTTTGTTGTTTGCATGAGCTTAAGATGCTTTCAAAGGGGAAAAAATATCTCCCTGCCTAACTATATTACCTCTTAAAGGCATCACTCATATCTAGCACAAGTCAGGAACTTCTAGCCACTCCCTTCTGTCATCTCTTAATCTTTTTGTCTCAGTTTTATCCTTTTTCACTTGATAAACTTTTCTTTACTTCCACTGTGCATAATGAGATCTTATTTCGATCTTTACCACCATGTTCCAGTCATACTAGATACTTGCAAAGTCTTGAGGATCCCTCTGTTTTCTTTGCTTATGATCACCTCTATTCCTAGAATGCTATACTTCTTGCTTCCCAACTCCAACTCTTAACATCCTATTCACCTTTTTAAATGGAATTACAAATGTCTTATCCTTACAGAAGTCTTGTTAAGCATGGCAATAGATTGTTTATTTGTTTGCACTTCTTTAATAGTCATCAAACTCTTTGTGCATCTCTGATTCCCTAATATTTACCCTGACTTTGCTGTCCTGGCATTCCTCAAGTTGCCTAAAATGATGTGTTGCCCATTAGCTTCGATAGAAAGATCAAAATACATTTGTTAAATTGAATGAATATATATACAACTACAGAAGATTTGTTTTGCTCATTATATTTGACATTATCTTATGTCAGGTAATTTCAGCTCATTTTCCAACAGTATTATGAAAATATTGGCATAGAACTTATTTGAAGGCACATTTTCCAGTCCTTCTGTCTTGTCCTACAAAACATAATTATCACACATCCGTGATACCTTTTTCTCATTTACAATGTTATGTCGTTAGCAGCATGCCTTAGGAAAAAGCAAAAAATGTGTTCCTAATTTCATTTAGTTTTTTTTTTTAAAGAGTTAGAGAGTTCATTTATTTACTCAATTATTTAGTAAATCAGCTCTACCTCAAGCCTCAACTTTGCCATGTATCTCACCATTTGTGTATGGGATGTTGGACTCAATGAATAGTAGGAAAAATATAGTTGAATGCCTTGAAGAAATAAAGAAAGGACAAGGGAATAAATATCATTAAAATGAAGGGAAGACAACAGGTGGAGCCACTGAGGAGAGGTGCATGTGCCAGAACAAATATATTCAATGCTGGAAGAAGATGGCTATAATTATTCAAGTATTTACAAAAATTGGCGCAATCCAAGACAGTAATTATTTTTATCTCTATTGATTTTTATATAGTTGTAAAATGTATTTTTTTTCTATTTAATTTTTTTTTTCTTTTTAGGGCCACACTTGTGGCACATGGAAGTTCACAGTCTAGGGATCAAATTGGACCTGTATCTGCCACCCTATGCCACAGCTTGTGGCAACAGTGGATTCTTAACCCACTGAGGAAGGCCAAGAATGGAACTGGCATCCTCATGGACACTATGTCAGGTTCTCGACCCACTGAGACACAACAGGGACTCCAAAATGTATTTTTTAAAGCATGAGAGGACAGTCTGACTTTCCAAGTTTAGATGTAGATGGGTACATTAAAGTCTTTTATATGGGAAACGATCCTTCTTTAAACCTCTGTCCCAATGTAATACCAAGTCTTACTTCGTCATGTCACAATTGAATTACTAGAAACAGGAGTTAATTCTGTCTCCACTTTACTCTTAACTCCCATTCACTCTTCAAACCACAGCAATAGGACTTCTGCTCCCACGTTTCCACCAAATAACCTCTTAGTGTTCAAATCCAATAGAGGAGTCTTGGTTCTTTTAATTTTCCTTTAAAATAAGATTCCGAACCCTTTTATCTTCTTGAAATTTCTTTGCTGTCAGTCTCTAGTTTTCCTTTTTTTTTTTTTTTTTTTTTTTTGTGGTATTTAATTACTTTCTCTCCTCTGCTGGATTATAAGGGACCAGGTGTTTCCAAACTTGATGTTTCCCACAAAATTTCCTTGGTATAAATGTAAGAAAATGGTGTTCAGAGATATTTGCTGAATTGAATTAAATCAAACACACAGCAAAGATTCAACACATCTATAATATGGGTATTATAATTGTGTTTGGTACAATAAGATCATTTGAAGAGCATCGATCAGAGAGTTATTTGGAAGTTTCTCTTTTAGCTGTTGATTATTCATTCACTTTGATTCTTGGCCATCATCTCAGTCTCTTCTTAGGTCCTCTTCTTCCATCTAATGACTTCCATAAATTGTAGTATTTTCTAAGATTTTATTCTTGAACATCTCAATGCGGACCTCCCTCTATATGATTCTATTCACCTCCTTGTCTTGAATTACCCCCTATAGGTAGGCTGGCTTTCAATCACATTATCTCTAGTGCAAATCTCCTCTTAGCTTTCCTTCTTTATGTCCTTGTTACAAATGAAAGAAGTATAAATAGATGTATGGAGAGATATGGTCATTGAAAACAGCTCCCCTCTGAGAGATTTTTTTCTACTTTTGTCATGTGTATCTGGAACTAACACAACTTGTACTTCCCAGCTCAACCTTAACTTGTGATCTCTTTCCTGACTTCCCTGGTCTACTCTTTATGCGTGTCAAAGAGTTCATTCACTCAGGGTCTTCCCCTTACTTTGTAAACACTTTGCATTCTACACCTTGTCCTCATAAATGCTCAGGAAATATTGATTAGCTGATATTAGTGATTTGCCTTTCTGCATACCAAGCAAGATCTTTCCTTGAGAATCTTCCTATAGCCTTTGTGAAATTGTTGGTAGCTATAGAATTTCATACTTCTTTTGAAAAAGCTCCACTATCACCAGCAAAGTTATTTTTCTCCCCTATATCTATAACCATCATTGATTTATTATCCTATAATTGTTAGAGGAGGAGAGTGTGGTTTTTTTTTCATGTAGCTGCTTCAAAAATTTGAAATGTATTATTCTCATATAATCTAAAACTGTAAAAAATGTCTACTGGTTTTAAAAAACACCCTAAAATAGAGTTCCTATTGTGGCTCAGCAGGTTAAGATTCAACAAAATGTCTGTGAGGATGCAGGTTTGATCCCTGGCCTCACTCAATGAGTTAAGGATCTGGCATTGTCACAAGCTGTGGCTAGGTTGCAGATGCAGCTTGGATCTGGTGTTGCTGGTGTTGTGTAGCCCTGCAGCTGCAGCTCCAATTCACCCCCTAGCCTAGGAACTTCCACATGCCACAGGTGTGGCCATAAAATAAAAACAAAAACAAAACCCAAAAATATAATTTTCAGAGAAGGCAAATTACAAATTTTCTGTCTGATAGCTATTCATATCTTTGTTTTATTACAGAGGTTATTAAATTAAGTGAGGGGGTTGACCAAATGTGTTGGAGCTATTCATAGTCATTGACATTGTTAATAAAACATTTCAAGATATTGTGATTCTTAAAGACTCAATATTATAGAAATACAATGCATTAATTTTCCAATTCAGTTTTATATTTCAGAAATATCTGCTGAGTACAGTAATTGCCTGATTGTCATTTATGAGCTTACATATAATCTAATTTAAAAGAACTAATTGTAGCAGAATGTTATACTTGTTCAATAATTTAAGGTGTGAGGGCAAGAGCAATTAATGCAAATGGAGAAAATTGGACATCAAACTCATTTATTATTCTCCTTGCTCTATTAATCTGTTATCAGCTGGCATAATCGGTGATCTAACTTGGTTTAATGACCATGAAGTCTACAATTTAGCTAATCAAAATTTACCATGAGTTCTTCTAACAAGGTAGAAAACATTCTATAATTTTGTAATTATGAAAATACATGATGTACAATGTTGTCTGTACACATGCATAAACATTATAATAGTGCGGTTTCTTTGAAGGAAAAATACTGTACTATCACTTATAATCTGACTTCTGGGTTAAGTACAATTTAATTTAAAAAAAATATGTTTTGAAAGCAAGAGAGTTATTGCTCAATGATATTTTTTTCTTGAACTTTTTGCTGGCTTTAAATTTGTAAATGATATTCATACACAGTCTTAAATATTATGATTTTAGAAACTGTGAAAAATATATAACATTAGGTTTGTAATTACCAGGATTATAAAAATAAGAAATAATATGAACTATTTCCTGAGAAAAAGTAAACTAATTTTTTTATTTTTTCTCAGCTCCGTAAGGCTATTATAGATCACGTGTCAGACTCCTTTTTGGATACAACAGTCCCACTTTTGGTTCTCATTGAAGCTGCCAAGAATGGCCGGGAAAAAGAAATAAAAGAATATGCTGCAATATTTCGTGAACACACCAGCAGGCTTGTAGAGGTAAGTGTGCTAGAACTGAAACTACTCTAAATCCGGAAGAATAGGGCTCTCATTCTCCATTCGCAGCTGAATTGGACTCACAGACAAATCTTTGCCCACTTATTGCAAATGAGGCAGAGCTGGGTCCAAGTAATAGAAAGGTATATATGTCAAATTTTATGAACTATCCACCACTGGCTTGGAAAAGGAACAATATATTTAGAAAGAATTATGAAAATGTGATCAATATATTTTAATGTGTATTTTTTTCAGAGCTACACAAAACACCTGGTTAGATACATGTTTTATCTTTATAAATATGTTCTTGCCATTCTAACATAAAGGTATGAAATTCTCTATCTCATACAGTTTTATTGTTTCTCCACCATCTTTCCATGGTATATTACTCCTTTAGTCTTTTAAATCATAGTCAACTACATACTATGACTATAGAACAAGAATATAGGGTATACAGGGATAGAGAAGTCCAGAATAATTTCCAGAATAATTAAGTAGGGATATTGGATTGGTCCATGTCCCAGTCGATGCAAGAGGAAATGATAATAATGATTAATTCTGTCCTGCTTAGAAGTTGGAAATAGGGAAATGCCCCATGATTGTGGGGGGGCCAGGTAACCTGTTGCTTAGGGAGTAATGAAGGGCTGACTGATTCCTAAAAGACAGATACTGAAATACATTGTATTGTGGGCATCAGTAATGCAGCTGTAGTATAAGTGAAAGTCTGAATGGAAGAATGCCTAACACCAATAAGGTGACAAGTAGTCACAAGGCCAGAAGCCCCTGGCAGAAAGGGACCAATGTGGTTGACCAGATTTATATACCAGGGCTGAAGCATTGCTGGTACCCATTAGTATGATCATACCAGCTGCTTATGGCTGGTTCTACATTCATTGTCAGTGCTTATGTGATGTTTATTAACGACATGAACTGGGTGGTGAAATATGTGTTTGGGGGGGGGCCAAATTGCTTGTAAAACCTGTGTTAGAAGTAGTCATCATCTGAATTCGAATCACAGCATCCTATACAACACCTATGAAAATAGAGGACTTTTTCCAACATCTTTAATGTGGATCCACTGGGAAGGAAGTTTTCAATGGGGCTAGCACTTTCTCTATAAACTTCCTGGATTCTAATCTTCACATCTAGAAAATGAAAGGAGTGGATAAAGAAGTGATTACTAAAATCACTTCAGTCCTCAAACTACCCCACCTCCAACCTTTGAAATCTTTCTTCGTTTTGAGAACTCTGAGACAGGGCAACTGTCATCATTCACATTGGCCTTATATGGAAATAAAGGTAAAAAACCTGAACCAAGCTAGAGAGTTGGAGTTGATTTTGAGGTTTACATTGTTAAACTAATTAATTCAATTATTTAAAACTATTTGGTTTTATTTATTCCTTATACTTATTCTTCAAATACTTATTAGCCATTCCCCAGGAAAATGTTAAAAATTAAGAGAGCAGAGCAGAAACAGCAGGTCATTAAAGGCACCTAACTAAGTATAGCCCCTGAGAATTATAAATGCTTTGTCTAGAAATTGTTTTCTAGCCAAAGGCACACCAAATTATGAAAACAACTTTTTGGTGAAATATTCTGAAATTTCAAGTTGGTTTCTACTCATAAAGTTGCATCCTCATTTCTAGTTTTTAGTTTAGTTTCTAATGAAATATAAATTTTATGACATGCTCATGAAAGAAGGACTCCTTAATCATACAATTTTGGGGAAAATTTCTATTTTTCTTCTTGGAAATTTTACATTTCTCAAAAATCCAGACCTCTTTAATTTAACTTAAGTCAGAATCTCCCCAAATACTCTTTTCTTTCATGACGCTTATTACTAAGGTACTGCCTTCTAGGAACACTTGAGAATGCTACCTTAATTTATTACTAAATGATGTTTATTAGTGTAGACAGAGCTCTAAGAATCTATTTTAAATGTTTAAAAGCTTTGAAAATTCTGTATTTCATGTGACTATGAAAAAATAAAAGATTTTGCAATTTTGAGCTACTAGGGGACTAGAATAGGTCTTATTCAACTCTCTTTGTTCCCTTAACACATTATAATGTAATTATGCTGGCTTTGGTGTCTTCCAGTTCTCACTCTGGTATTACTCAGGAACATGTCTTTGGTTCCAGTTAGCTTTTACTGCATAACAAGCTATTGCCAAATTTAGTGGCTTAAAACAGTCTTTAATTATTCTCTCTCTAATCTGTGGGCTGACTGAGAAGCACTAGGCTGTTCTCAGGTAGGGTCTCTCATGTGCTTGCTGTTAAATATTGGCTGAGGATGGAGCCCTATGAAGGTTTGACTAGGTTAGACATACAAGATTGCACATTCCCATCACTGAAAGTACATAGTAGCTGTCAGCTGGGAGCTTTGCTGAGGTTGCCGACTGGCATGCCAACCAATACGTGGCATTTCAACTTGACTTCAGCTTCTCACAACATAATTTCTGGGTTCTGATATAAGAAGTTCAAAGAGGAAGCCAGAAATGGGAAGTAGAGCTGACATTCTTTTAAGACTTGGGCTCAGAAATTAGCACAGTGCAGCTTCCACTGTATTTTATTGGTCGAATCAATCAGAGCCCGCCCAAAACCAAGGTGGGAGGAGGGGGCGTGGGACTCATCTCTCAATGGAAGGAATAGCAAAGTATTTGTGCCCCCTTTTAACCACTCCACTTCTCTTCTCAGGGCTTCCTCTCACTTAGCTATAAAGTGAAGGGTAAACAAGTTAACGTCTAAGGTCACTACTGGTTTCGAAAAATTGTATGATCCCACAGATACTTTTTACAACTGAGACACTTCTAACTTTCTAAGAAATAAAGACATCGGAGAAAATAAAAATGGTTTTTAGGTATCCTCATAAACACTAGGTTGTTTATATATTTATCAAGAGAAAAAAAAAAGAGTACTACATTTATCTCCCAGGAACATTTGTTTTTGAAAGCAAAGTCTAACCAAAGCAACAGAGAAAATCATTAATTTCCTACAAACGTTGAGACAGAAGTATCTGGGACAGAGTCTGAGGAAATAGGAGAGCTTCAATATATCAGTTGCAGAGGACGTTGTAAGTTCACTTTAATGGATTACTTACCAGTCCTCCACTTCCCTTTTCCAGGCAGCCCCCTGCACAGACATGCACATAGACCCATCTTATTACCAAGCTGTTTAACTTAGCAGGGCAGAAAGTCTTAGATTCTAAATGACTTCAAGAAAAAGCTATTTTCAACATGTCTGGGTTTGATACCCAACTATGTTTGTCAGAGAAATCTAAAATCTAAAAGTGAACTTGTTGAAGTCAGAGTTAAATGGAAAAAAAAAAAAAAAGTCCATTTTGAAAGAATTCCTATTAGAACTTTGAAGAAAAATTCCATGCCGTTAAAGGAATGCTTTAGATAGCAGTTAACGTATAACTTTTACAAAAGGGATGGTAAAAGGTAGAACTGAACACAAAGCAAAAACACAAAACATTAAGAAATTCTGTGGGAAATAGTTAGAAAACCAAAAGTATTTGGGGTGTTAGAAGAAATGTCAGTGAGGATCAGAGTGACCAATAAATTGGGCCTGAACGTGCCCATTCTTGAGTGAAGTCATGTCTCTTTTATTACCATGCAGTAAATTCAGCATAAAATTCCCCTAGCACTGGAACTCTGTCTAGTCACTTATGATGGAACACTTAATGTGAAAAAAAAGAATGTATACATGTATGTGTAACTGGGTCACCATGCTGTACAGTAGAAAAAAATGTATATATAAATAAATGATAAGAAAAATAAATAAAATAAAATTTCCATGGATGAAATGGTTGTAAAAGCCTGGACAGTGCCGATAACTAAAGAATTATATCCTCGTGGCTACTTTTATTTTATTTATACTGAATGAAGTAACTATTATGCAAAGTTTTTCCTACTTTGAATATCCAAGTTACCCTGTGTTTTTGGATCCACCAAGACACAGGGGGAATGAGAAGCCAGGAGTCAAGACACTGGCATTTGAAATATTAAGTTCACATTGGGATTAGCAATTAATGACAGATTGTGATCATTGAATTATGCTCTCCAGTATTTTGTTCTTTCACTGACGGTGTCTTACTTAGGGCACCTTTAACTCTACTGGTTCCCACTAACAATACCTATTAAACAAGAAATTTAAAATATTAATTGTACTTTTAAAATGTTCAGTAATTCTAGAGAGTAAGAATTTTATTTTTTTGAAATTGCTTTGAGCCTCCTCTAATAGCAGTCTAGAAGCTAGTTCTCAATAAATCTGCACTGAATGAAGAAACACATTCATGACACCAACTCAGTTCTCTTTCTCTCTATAAGGTTGACTTTGGGGTTTCTAGATACTGGACCTGAAATGTGCACCTGATCCCAATTATTTAATAGAGTACCTCCCTACTCTATTAGATATGAATACTTTAAATTAATATTTCATAATGAAACTAGCAAATGCCTTTGTCATTAATTATCCAGAGCAGACACTGTAAACCCTCATCCAGATCCCCTTCAGAAGGAGTTTGTGACAATTCGATAACATCTTTAAAGAACTCTGCCCACTTCAGAGATATGTAGTTTGTAACTTTAATGAGGTAATACAACTATTATTCAGGATAGTGCTATTATATTCAATAAATGTGTTATTTTTATAATAGATATTATTTAATATTTCTCTAAAACTAATTTTTTAAAATGCTACTTTTATTTTTGAACCATGTTTTCATTTGTTCTCAGCAAGTCAGTTCATGCTGAAGACTATACAGTTGCTACCAATTAAATGGTAAAATCTCCTTATATGCCCTTGGTTTTATCATATTTATTATTAAGCATGCCAGTTAATGATCTAGGCCTGAATATTTTCTATGAATTAGAGAAGTTTCTCTATGTGAAAAGCCAGCTTTGTCAGTGCTTTGACTTATTCATCAAAAATTCATCTGTCTTGATGCAACTTATTTTAGTAAGTTTCATGGGAGCCTTTCATCAAAAAGGAAAAAGTGGGTGGACATTTAATTATAATACTTCCCTCCAACCTACAAAGCTGATTGTTCCCACTCACAAAATGGCGAGCCAGATTTAGCAAAGCCCCAGCACCAAGAGAGCAGACTTTAGAGGGGACTCTTGCTGTTTGCAAGAAGTGCTCGTTGCTGTCAGCCCCACTAATACTGTTGCTTTTGGACAGAATGCTGTTCAAGCATCACATGTTGCTTTAATTGATCATCTGTTATCAAATAAGAATATGTTAGGTTACAAATAAATAAAGCTTTTAGAGCCCCATCCCATTCTTCCTCCTCCCCTCACCCCGAGAAGAAAAACTGAAAAATAAAAAGAACAAACCATATTTACACTCGTACACAAAGCAACAACTGTTCTTATTGAGCATCTTGGCAGCTCTCATCTTTTGGTGGGGAAGGGATATGATAGCTAAGTCAGAAATGCTTTTGCATCTATAGAATAAAGCACACAGGTGGGACTGCCCACTCCCTGCATTAGAAACTGCTCAGCACTTTAGTCTTCTTTTAGCTAAAAGATGTGATGGACATGATTCTTAAAAGCCCAGCCTCAAAACACAGTGAGTGACCTTTTTGTGTTTTAGAAGTTTCTTTATAAATTTTCTATTCACGGTCCTAGGAATACAGAGAAAGGTTACTGATGCAATTACAGACAAGTCAGAGACTTTCTACAATTGAGTGTAGGTATTTTTGAATGAAATATTAGTGTTTTAGAATTAAGAGAAGGGAGAAAATTTTATGAGGTTAGAGTAGTTTGGAAATTCAGTATGAAGTAAGCAGTGTTTACATTAAACATTGAAAACTAGGCAGGAGTTGGGTTTGAAAAACTGAAACTCCAAGTGGAGATAACGGCATGAATAAAGGCAGAATCCTCATGCCTGTTTGGCAAGAATGCAGAAGAAATGAAATCTTTATTGTTAAATTGGCTGAAGCATGAAGCAGGATAGCAGTGGTTGATGAACATCCTTGAATATTTGAAGGCCTGGGTGAAGAGGTTAAATTTCATCTTATAGAACTGGATGCAGTAATGGATTTGGAAAGCAGTAGTTGCCTCTTACAAGAGAAGGATCTCAAGGCAAGTCATATTTTAGGAGCGTTTGTGTGTGGACTATTTTGCATCCGAATATAAAAATTTCTAACCTCCAGCAATTGATTTGAATCTCATGAACATAAACTGGTGTTTAAAAATGACTGCATTTAAAACCTAATTTATTATCATACTTAGAAGAAAATTAGTTTTTTAATAATGACATTGGGTGGAAAAGTAAGTGTCCCAGGACTTAACAGCACTAGGTTGATGCCAATAAAAATAGAAGGCAGGCCACATAATACAACTTTAAATTTCTTAGTTGCCATTATAAAAATTGTAAAAACAAACAAGTGAGCTAATTTTAATAATGTTTTATTTAATCCAGTATACCCCAACATTATTATTTTGACATGTAATCAAGATAAAAACCATACATGAGATATATCACTTTTTTTTTTTTTTTTTTGGTCCAAAGTCTTGGGAATCTGGTGTATGTTTTGTAATTATAATCTATCTTAATCTAAACTAGCCACATTTTAAGTACACTATTGACATATATGGCTGGTGGCATGTTTTAGACAGTGCAGTTCTAAATAGATGGCTATCAAGTTGAGGACAGGAATGTATTCATTTGTTTACTTAATAAACATGTCTTCAGGGCCTATTGTGTCCTCTATACTAGTTTCTCTGTCCTGATATACAATAAGTGCAGCATTCAATAAATCATTGTTGGGTGAATTAGTGTATAAACAAAAAAAGTATAATGTCCATCAATCCTCTAGGAAATCTCAAAGGATGATAAACAGTATGACTCATTGAATAAAGTGTGAAATAGGGAGATTTGCTTAATGTTCTGGGGAAAGTCATTCAGGATCTCTTGTATCTGCCCTGTAAAGGACATGTTGCATTGTAAAGTAGTAATTTTGGATAGGTTGACACATTAAAGTACCACATGATGTGGATATTATTGTCCAGTGAATATTAGTTTTCTTCTCTTTCCTTTCTTCAATATTTTTTTTCAAAATATTATCTGGAAAGAGTTTCCTTTAATCCCAAATACCCCTGGTGGGCAATGAAAATTTCCTTTTGAAACATTCATTTTACAAGGTAATTGTGAATATGCTATGTTTGTTAGGCCTTTGTATACAACTTCCAAATATAAATAAAAATGTTTTTCAAGAACATTAACAGGCCAGAAAAAATGGCATGTGTAAAATATCTCCTGCTAAAATTGTGTACCCAAAGTTTTGACATATAACTGATTGATGTGTAATATTTCTCTGAAAATGAAAATTTCTGTATATTACTCTCCATGATGGTATTTGGCCGGAAGTTAACAAGCAAACATGCTGACAACTATTCCTGAATAATCCCAGGCTTAGAAATCGAACTTTTTAAAAAAAATCAGCAGTCTGATTATGCAAGTTTGTTTGATCAATTCACTCTTCCACTCAACTGAAAAAAAACAAAACAAAGAAAAAACAAAAGACCATATAGTAAGTCCCTACAACATGGACCCATAGATCTCATCTATACAGAGCTCTCCTGTTTAAAACTGACTTTATTTTTGTCTTTTCTGGTTTGAAACATAGGAGTTCTACTCCCCTGCTTAGATGACTTTAGCAACTTAACCTTTCTGGAATTCAGTTCCATTTTGTTTAAATGGGAAATAAACAAGTAAATAATCCTACCCTTTCCTGACATTCAAAATTATAGAAACCAGCGAGAAGAGTTCTTTTATTAGATTTATTACACATAGATAACTTGGTGGTGGATGGAGGAGGCTGGCTAAATAAAAGCATTGGAGGAATGATTATTTTATGGACTTCACTGGGCAAGAATAACTTTTTTTAATCATAAGAAGAGAAAAATGAGGGAAGAAAATAAAGGAAAATATATATTTAGTAATCTGTGCAAGCATGATGCAAAGCACTTAAACTTATTTATTTCATATCATCAGTGCTCACAATGGAATTGAGGCAAATATTTTTATAACCATTTTACTCATACAGTAACCCAAGCTGAGAGTAATTAAGCAACTAGCCTAATGTCACAGATCTAATAAATGACAGAGTAGGGAATCAACTTGCTTTTGTCAATGGTAAAGATCAAAGAAAGAGAGGTAGCATAACAAGTCTAAAAATGGAAAGTGAGTACAGGTTTTCCTTACTTAATTCCTTAATGGAGAAATGAGACACTTTTCTGAATGCTTTTATATGAGAGACCTGCTAAGTGGCTCAAATTGCAAAAGTTCCAAGAGTTGATTTCATTTCTTTCCCTAAGACTCATTCTCTATCTTACTCCACTTTCCTTAACTAGAGAAGCAGAAAGCCAGAAGCACACATTTTTATCCATGAAATTCTTCTGCATATGCTCATTCTTCATAACCCTTAAGTAACTGCTTAGCCAGTGCTTAGTGGTTAGTCCAGGACATAAGACCTAAGTGAGATCACACATCATCTTTTTCTTTTTATTAAAATATAGTTGATTTACAATATTGTGCCAATTTCTGCTGTACTGCAAAGTGACCCGTCATACATATGTATACATTTATATATACACTTTTTTTCACATCATCCTCCATCATGTACACAGATATAGTTCCCTGTGGAGTACAATAGGACCTCATTGCTTATCCATTCTAAATGTAATAGTTTGCATCTACTAACCCCAAACTTCCAGTCTGTCTCACTCCCTTACCCCCTTGGGAACCACAAGTCTGTTTTCTATGTCTCTTGAGTTTGTTTTTGTTTTGTGGATAGGTTCATTTGTGCCATTGTTTAGATTCTACATATAAGTGATATCATATGGTATTTGTCTTTCTCTATTTGACTTCATTTAATATATGAGAATCTCTATTTGCATCTATTTTGCTGCAAGTGACATTATTTTGTTCTGTTTTACGGCTGAGTATTATTGCATTGAATATATGTACATCTTTTTAACCATTCATCTTTGGGTGGACATTTAGGATGTTTCTGTGTCTTAGGTATTGTGAATAGTGCTGCTATAGTATAGGGGTGCATGTATCTTTTTAAATTTTTTTAAATCATTTATTTATATATATATATATATTTTTTTCTACTGTACAGCATGGTAACCCAGTTACATATAACATGTATACCTTCTTTTTTCTCACATTTCATGTTCCATCATAAGTGACTAGAAAGCGTTCCCAGTGCTACACAGCAGGATCCCATTGCTAATCCATCCCGAAGGCAACATTTTGCATCTATTTACTCCAACCTCCCAGTCCTTCCCACTCCCTCCCACTCCATCCCCTTCCCCCTTGGCAACCACAAGTCTATTCTCCAAGTCCATTATTTTCTTTTCTGTGGAAAGGTTCATTTGTGCTGTATATCAGATTCCAGATATGAATGATATCATATGGTATTTGTCTTTCCATTTCTGACTTATTTTACTCAGAGTGAGAGTCTCTAGTTCCATCCATGTTGCTGCAGATGGCATTATTTTGTTCTTTTTTATGGCTGAGCAGTATTCCATTGTGTATATATACCACTTCTTCCTAATCCAATCATCTGCCAGTGGACATCTGGGTTGATTCCATGTCTTGGCTATTGTGAATAGAGCTGCAATTAACATGCAGGTGCATGTGTCTTTTTCAAGGAAAGTTTTGTCCAGATATATGCCCAAGAGTGGGATTTCTGAGTCATATGGTAGATCTGTGTACAGTTTTCTAAGGTACCTCCATACTGTTCTCCATAGTGGTTGTACCAGCTTATATTCCCACCAACAGTGCAGGAGGGTTCCCTTTTCTCCACACCCCCTGTAGCATTTGTTATTTGTGGACTTATTAATGATGGCCATTCTGACTGGTGTGAGGTGGTATCTCATGGTAGTTTTGATCTGCATTTCTCTAATAATCAGCGATGTTGAGCATTGTTTCAAGTGCTTGTTGGCCATCTGTACATTCTCCTTGGAGAAATGTCTCTTTGGGTCCTTTGCCCATTTTTCCATTGGGTTGTTGGCTTTTTTGCTGTTAAGTTATATAAGGTGCTTCTATATTCTTGAGATTAGGCCCTTGTCAGTTGCATCATTTGAAAGTATTTTCTCCCATTCGGTAAGTTGTCTTTTTGTTTTCTTTTTGTTTTCCTTTGCTGTGCAAAACTTGTAAGTTTGATTAGGTCCCATTGGTTTATTTTTGCTTTTATGTCTATTGCTTTGGGAGACTAACCTGAGAAAACATTTGTAAGGTTGATGTCATAGAATGTTTTGCCTATGTTATCTTTCAGGTGTGTGATGGTGTCTTGTCTTCTGTTTAAGTCTTTCAGCCATTTTGAGTTTATTTTTGTGCATGGTGTGAGGGTGTGTTCTAGTTTCATCACTTTGCATGCATCTGTCCAAGTTTCTGAGCAATACTTGCTGAAAAGACTCTCTTTTTGCTCATTTTATGTTCTTGCCTCCTTTGTCAAAGATTAATTGACCATAGGTGTCTGGGTTTATTTCTGGGTTCTCTATTCTGTTCCATTTGTCTGTTATGTCTCTTTTGGTACCAGTACCACACTGTCTTGATGATTGTGGCTTTGTAATATTGCCTGAAGTCTGGGAGAGAAATGCCTCCTGCTTGGCTTTTTTTCTTCGGAATTGCTTTGGCAATTCTGGTATCTTTTTAAATTATAGTTCTGTCCAGATATATATCCAAGAGTGGAATTGCTGGACCACATGGTAGTTCTATATTTAGTTTTCTAAGGAACATCCACTGTTTCTGTTTTCCATAGTGTTTGTACCAATTTACATTCCTACAAACAGTATAGGTGGGCTCCCTTTTCCCCACGCCATCTCCAGAATTTATTATTTGTAGATTTATTAGTGATAGCCATTCTGACCATTGTGAGGTAGTACCTCATTGTAGTTTTAGTTTGCATTTCTCTAATAATTAGTGATGTTGAGCATTTTTTCATGTTGCTGCTGGCCAACCGTATGTCTTCTTTGGAGAAATGTCTATTCAGGTCTTCTGCCCATTTTTCAATTGAATTATTTGCTATTATATTGTTGAGTAGTATGAGCTATTTTTGTATTTTGGAGATTAAGCCCTTATCACTTACATCATTTACAACTATTTTCTCCCATTCTGTGGGCTGTCTTTTTATTTTTTTAGTGGTTTACTTAAACATCATCTTCTGATGAGATAGTACAAGTAGTTCATGTGTAAGTGATTGGTTGGAACTTGACATATAGTTTGCCTTATAATCAGTGTTATTTACATTATTTAACTCACTTAGTCCACAGGAGCCTATTAAATTAAAAATTGCAGAGCATTTTAATAGGAATATTCTTCCTAACCTAAAATGCATTTGGAGGTGGCTTCCTTCACTCAGCCCTTCCTTCAAAGCATTGTGTGCAAAGAAACCCTAAGGTAGGGGCAGAAAATTCAAATGCTCACAGTAGGGGACAAACAAGCAGTGAGTGAAAGGTCTTCATATAATGAGGTTCTGATGAAATGGAGAACATAAACCATATCTGAAGGATTGACCTCAACTTATCTTTGGTTAATTATTGTTGTGCATGAATGCAGGCCCTGTGTTCTCAGACATCGCAATTTCTTAAAACAAACCAGAAATACATATTTTTAATGTAAAATCATTTGATTTCTAGGTATAGACAGCTATATCCATTTTGAACAAAATAAAAGCAAAAACACAATCCCATTGTTTGTACCGAAACATAATGTCAAGGACCACTAGTTTTTCATTCTCTGCTCTGAGGTCAAGTTTTGAAGGGCAAGCTTCAACAAGATGGATTTTCGTAGGTGACGTACATAAGATCTGGAGGATGTCCTGACTGTAAAAATCAGGTATTGAATCTAGATGATAAAATATAGGAAAGGCAGTTGCTTTGGGTAAGTGTGTCCTTCGAATTTTCATTGCTATATTGGTTAACCTTGAAATAGGAAATGAATTGAAAGGGGTTAAGAGCACAGAGTAGATCAGCTATTTCCTCTTATTTCATCTGCTGCTTGGAAGCAGTTCTAGGGTAGGAGTGGGAAAAGAGAAAAACAGATGTTGTCAAAGGATATTTCCTATGTATGCTAGACCCAGTAAAAGCTATAGCTGTGTATATTCAAAAAATTCCTTTCATAAGAAGTTGGTTAGGCTTGGCATTTTCTTCAAGATGGAAATGTTGCATTTGATGCTTTTAAAAAAATGCTCCCATTATTGAAAAACAAGTCACATTTACTCTGCTTTACTTTGATCACTTTGTCTAAAGTATAAGGAACATGCAAAGAGACTTAGGTTTTATAAATCATTCTTTGACATGTTTGTGAAATTATGCATGGGGTTCCAAAAGAAAAGTGGAACATCCTTAGAGCATTTGACTTAGAGTATCAGTCTGGTAAATGACTGCCACAAATTCCTTTTCTCTCCTCCCCCACATTTTTATCATTTTAACTCTCCCTCTCAGCCTTTCACTCCAACTATATTGGCATAGTCTATTACTCATGTCAAAGTAGAATAACTAGACGCTTTAGTTTTCCTTTACTAGCAACATGCTATCTAAAGAGGTTGCATTGTGTTTGAAAAAGGCCGTATATATGTGTGTGTGTGTGTGTGTGTATGTGTGTGTATATATATATAGGTATATATATATATATAGGTATATATATGTGTGTGTGTGTATATATATTTTAGGAAAGGGGCTATGCTTGTGCTGCGGATTCATCACAGAGAGAGAAAAGATAGACTCCACCCTGTTGGAGCTTACCATTTAGGAGAAAATAAAGAAAAGTAAATGGCAATTATGTATAGCTGTAATAAATAATGTTATGGTGAACCATTGGATCATATGGGCATGTTTGTGGTTATTAGGTGGTTTATGATAAAAGCATTAGAATGTTGAGGAATTGGATTCTAAACTATAAATTTATTTATTTAATAGTTTTTTTAATTAATGTGTAGTTGATTTATAATGTTTCTTCAATTTCTGCTGTACAGCAAAGTGACCCAGTCACACATAGTAGTTTGATCCACCTTCTAGAACAAGCTGTAAATTTAAAAGGATTTTTTTGGGTTTAAAATTTGAATTAGGCAAAAGAGATGGGAAAGGAAGGATTTTTTTTTTTTTTTTTTTTTTTTTGCTTTTAGGGCTGCTCCCAGCCACAGACTAAGGTCCAATTGGAGCTATGGCTGCCAGCCACAGCCACAGTAACGCAAGATCGAGCCATGTCGGAGACCTATACCACAGCTCACAGCAACACTGGATCCTTAAACCCACTGAGCAAGGCCAGGGATCGAACCCGTATTCTCATGGTTCCTAGTCAGATTCATTTCTGCTGTGCCACAACGAGGACTTTGAAAGGAGAGATATTTTAGAGACAGAAGAAATGGCACATTTAATGTGCTAGACATGAAAATGATAGATTTTTCATGGAGTATATGGGTAGTCATATGGTACATGCACATTTAATTTTGTAAGAAACTGTCAATTTTTTTTCCCCAAAATGGCTAGACTATTTCATATTCTTTTCAGTAATGTATGTGAGTTCCAGTTGCTCCATATCATTGCTAATAAGTAGTACTGTCAATTTCTTTTTTGTTTTATTCTTGCCATTCTAATGTATGTAGTATTATGTTATTATGGCTTTAATTTGCACTTCCATAATTACCAAAGATGTTGAATATCCTTTATATAACACAGTTATCAGGATATAATTAATTCATATACCATACATTTCACTTATGTAAAGTATACATTTCTTTATATATATATATATATATATATATATATATATATAAAATGTTTTTTTATTTTTTTTCACTATAGCTGGTTTACAGTGTTCTGTCAATATCCTGCTGTACAGCATGGTGACCCAGTTATACATACATGTATAGATTCTTTTTTCTCACATTATCATACTCTATCATAAGTGACTAGATACAGTTCCCAGTGCTACAAAGCAGGATTAAAGTATACATTTCAGTGATTTTTAGAATATTCACAAAGTTGCACAACCATCACAATCAACATTAGTCAATTTTCACTAATTTATTTTCTGTCTCTATAGGTTTGCTTATTCTGGATGTTACATGTAAATTGAATCATACTACATGTGGTCTTTTGTGACTGGCTTCTTTCACTTAATATAATGTTTTTAAGGTTTATCATATGTAGCTTGTATCAGTACCTCAATCTTTTTTATGGATAATTCTGTGTATGGATATATCACATTTTATTTATTTTGTAAGTTGATGGGCATCTGGGTTGTTTCCATATTTTGGCTATTATAATAATTCTGATAACATTTTTATCCAAGTTTTTGTGTAGGCATATACTTCTGTTTTTCTCACGTGTATGCCTAATGGTGGGATCCCTAGGTCATATGATAATCCTATATTAAACATGTGAGAAACTGCCAAACTGTTTTCTTGTGATACTAGGATATACCATTTTTATATTTCCACTGGCAGTGTATGAGGTTTTCAGTTCTCATTCTTGTCAACATCTGTTATTACTTGCCTTGTGAATGTATGCCATTTTAGCTTTGATTTGTATTTCCTGATGGCTATTTATGTTGTATGCAATTTCGTGTGCTTATTGCCAATTTATATGAATTTACAAGATAAATATTAGTTTGGATCTTTTGCCCATTTAAAACATTTGATTTTGTCCTTTTTTATTCTTGGTGTATGGTAGCCCTTTATAGTCTAGAGGCAATTCTGTTATCAGATATGTGATTTGCAAAGTTTTCTCCCATTATGTGGGTGGTCTTTTCATTTTCTTGATGGTATCCTTTTAAGCACAATAAGTTTTAAATATTGAAGTGCTATTTACCTTTTTTATTTTGTTCCTTGCACTTTTGTTTCATAGCTAAGAAACAATTGCTTAATTAAAAGTTATGAATAATTTGCTGTACAGCAGAAATTGACAGAATGCTGTAAATCAATTATACTAAATTTTTTTTTAAAACTTGTGAAGATTTTCTTTTACGTTTTCTTCTAAGAGTTTTACACTTTTAGCTCTTACATTTCTGTACGTGATGCAAAGTAGAGGTAAAGATTTATTGATTGATTGATAAATTGATTGATTATGGATGTCCAATTGTTTCAATATAATTTGTTGAAAAGTATATCATTTCTTCATTGAATCATGTTTGCACATTTGTGAAATATCAGTTGACCTATAATGTGGGTATAATTCTGGCTTATCTGTTTTATTCCATTGTTCTATGTGTCCACATTTCACCAATGACAACCTTGTCTTGAAAACTGTAGTTTTTTAAATAAGCCTTGAAGTCAGGTATTGTGAGTCCTCTAACATTGCTCTTTAAAAAGAATATTTTGGCTACTCTACTTCTTTGCCTTTCTGTGTAAAATTTTGTATGATCCCATCAATACCTACAAAAATGGTGCTAGAATTAAGATTGTGATTGTGCTGAATCTATAGATCAGTATGCACAGAATTGACATCTTGATATTACTGAGTCTTCTAATTCATAAACATGAGATAGCACTCCAATTATTTAAGCTATCATTGAGTTTGTCATCAATATTTGTAGTTTTCAGCATCTAACCACTTGAATTACTGAATATTTAAATAACAAAAAGTTTTAACTTATTTCTTATATTAAAGCAGCTCATTGTGAGTTTTTCTACTTATTTTGTTAATTTATAGGGGTTTTATGTGTGCGCCTTTGTGTTTGTGAGAATTCCAGAAAATGTACCTATTAATTAGCTTACCTGATTTGTAAACTAAGTAAAAAGTTTGGTGTACTTTTAATATTGAAACTTGTAAGGATCTTAGAAGACATTAAAGACTGATGCAGTAGGAAAGAACATAGAATCTGACAAATTCTGACTTCAATACCTTGTGAACTTGAGTAACTTATTTAGCCTCTCTGGGTTTCAAAGCGCTCATTAGGAAGATGGATATAATAGCATCCTTATTCATAAAGATTTTGTGAGACTTCAATAAATTAGTTTCAGTAAGTCTTTACGACAAGGCCTGACAATAATGTTGCAATAAATATTAGCTTCAAATTCCAGGTAAGAAAGGTGTAAATAAAACTGTTGTTTCACAGATGACAAAATTATCTATGTGGAAAATCTGAAATAATTTAAAAATACCTCCTAGAATTAATAAGCCTAGTACGAGTATTAGTATTATAGTAGAAGTATAGTACTAATAAATATAGTACAACTTCAAGTCAAGAAATTTGATTATAGCAAAGTTAACATACAAAATTAGTCATTTTTCTATAGCCAGGAATGACCAAGTGGAATTTGAAGTTAACATTATTAAATTCAGGTGCCTAAATATATAAACAAATATTAAGATACCTGAAATGAGAAATAGACAGCAACATAATAATAGGAGAGGACCTCTTCTTTCACCACAATTTCAAGAATGAATAGATCATCTGGACAGAATATCAATAAAGAAACATTGGACTTAAAAGTACGCATTACATCAGATGTGTCTAACATATATGCAGAGAATTCCATCTAATAGCCATAGAATCCACATTCTTCTCCAACACACATAGAACATTCCCTAAGATGGATCATATGTTAGTCACCAACAAGTCTCAATACATTTCAAAAGACTGAAATTATATCAAGAATGTTTTCTGACACTAGTGATATAAAACTAGAAACCAATTACAGAAAGAAAACTGGAAGTTTTACAAAAATATAAGCAAATTTTTAAAAGAATAAACAACAGGAATTCCATCATGTCTCAGTGGAAAAGAATCTGACTAGGAATCATGGGGTTGCAGGTTCAATCCCTGGCCTCACTCAGTGGGTTAAGGATCCGGTGTTGCCGTGAGCTATTGTGTAGGTCACAGACGAGGCTTGGATCTGGCATTGCTGTGGCTCTGGCATAGGCTGGAGGCTCCAGCTCTGATTTTACCCCTAGCCTGGGAACCTCCATATGCCATGTGTACAGCCCTAAAAAGACAAAATAAGACAAAAAAAAAAAAAAAAAAAAGAATTAACAGGATACTGAACAGGTTACTCAATGAGTCAAAGAGGTCAAAAGAGAAATAAGGATTTTGAGACAAATGATAGCATAAATACAATATGTCAAATTTAGGGGATGAGGCAAAAGCATTCTAAGAGGAAAGTAAAAAGCAATAAATGTCTACAGTAAGAAAGGAGAAAGATTTCAAATAAATATCCCAACTTTACACTTCAGGTAACTAGAAAAAGAGTAACAACTAAATAATAACTAAGTCTGAAGTTAACAGAAGGAAGGAAATAACCAAATATTAGTAGAAATATATGAAATAGAGACCACGACAATAATGAAAAGATCAAAGAAACTAAGAGCTTTTTTTTTTTTTTTTTTTTTAAAGAAACAAAGTAGACAAGTTTTTAGCTAGACTCACCAAGGAAAAGAGACAATGGACTCAAATACATGAAATTATAAATAAAGGAGGAAACTTTACACCTGATACCACACAAATTCAAAAGACAATAAAAGATTTCTATGAACAATTGTATGCCAAAAGCTGAACAACCAAGAAGAAATGGATAAATTTCTATAAAGATAAAACCTAACAAGACTGAATCATGAAGAATTAAGGCAATTGAATCATTATCAAAAACCCAACAATGAAAAAAATCAGTCCCAGATAGTTTTACTGGTTAATTCTACCAAACATTTAAAGAAATAATACCAGTGCTTCTTAGACTTTACCACTAGAGGAAATGAGATCATTTTTAAACTCATTTTAGGAAGCCAGCATTACTCTGATACCAAAACCAGTCAAATTCAACATTACTTAATGATAAACCTCTCAAACTGGTGTAGAGAGAACAAACCTCCACATAATAAAGGCCACCATAATAAAGGCCATGTATGGCAGGTCCACAATGATGCACCACTGAAGCTTTTCCTCTAAAATCAGGAATAAGTCAAGAATGCCTACTTTTTCCGTGCTTGTTCAACATAGTAAGTCCTAGCCAGAGCAGTCAGGCATAAAAAGAAATAAAAGCCATGTGAACTGGAAAGGAAAAAAGTAAAATTTTTCTACATGCTGATGACATGATATTAAACATAGAAAACCATAAAGATTCTATCAATATTTGTCACAAATAATAAACAAATTCAGTAAAGTTTCTTGATACAAAATTGATATGCAAAATTAGTTGCTTTTCTATACACCAACAATAAAAGAGAAATTAAGAAAAATCCTTTAAGAGCATCCAAAAGAATAAAATACTTAGGAATAGATTTAACCGAGGACGTGAAAGATGATACTCTGAAAACTGTATTATTGAAAGAAACTGAAGAAGCAACAAATAAATAGATACATTGTAAGCACATTGATGTGAAAAATTAATATTGTTAAAATTTCCATGCTACTCTAAACACTGTATGAATTCAATTCAACCTCTATCAAAATATTAATTCTATCTTCTAAAGAAATAGAAAAAAAATCTCAAAATTTGTTTGAAACTACAAAGACCCCAAAAAGCCAAAGCAATCTTGGTGAAGGACAGGGCTGGAGGCATCATACTTCCTGATTTCAAACTATATTACAAAGTTATAGTAACCAAAACATCATGATACTGGCATGAAAACAGACACATAGATCAATGGAATAGAATAGAGAATACATAAATAGATCCACATCTTTATGAGGAACTAACTTAAGACAAAGGAGCCATGAATAATACAATGGGGAAAGACAGTCTTTTCAATAAATGGGTTAGGAAAACTGGACAACCATATGCAAAATAATAAAAGTGGACCATTATCTTATACCATAAACAAAAATTAACTCGAAATGGATTAAAGATTTGAATGTAAGGCCTGAAACTGTAAAATTTTTAGAAGAAAACATAGCCAGTAAGCTAATTGACATTGGCCTTGTTGATGAATTTTTTAAAATGACACCCAAAGAAAGGCAACAGAAGGAAAAATAAGTAAGTGGGACTACATGCAACTTAAAAGCCTTCTATACAACAAAGGAAACCATCAACAAAATTAAAAGGCAACCTACCATTTGGGAGAAAACACTTGCAAATATGGTCTTTTTAACAAATGGTGTTAGAACAACTGGACGTCCACATGCAGAAAAAATGTATCTAGAAACAGTCTTATAACCTACACAAAATTATCACAAAATGGATCATAGATCTAAATGTAAAATGTGCAACTATAAAACTCCTAGAAGATACTATAGGAGGAAGCCTAGATGGCCTTGGGTATGGTGATGATTTTTTAGATACAAAACCAAAGGAACTATCCTTTTAAGAAACAATATGATGAACTTCATTAAACTTAAAAACATCTGCCTTTCAAAAGGCAGCATTGAGAATAAGACAAGGCATAGATTTGGAGAAAATATTTGCAAGAGACATTTCTGAAAAAAAGACTGTTATGCAAAATGTACAAAGAACCCCTAAAACTCAACAATAAGAAGATAAACCCTATTAAAAATGTACAAAAGGGCAAAAGAATGAACAGATACCTAAGCAAAGAAGATGGACAGATGGCAAGTAAGTAAATGAAAATATGTTAACATAATATATTATTAGGTAATTGTAAGTTAAAACAACAATGAGATACCATTACACATCTATTAAAATGGCCAAAATCCAAAGTACAGACAACACCAAATGCTGGTTAGGATATGGAACAATAGTAATTCTCATACATTGCTGGTGGGTATACAAAATAGTATAGACATTTTGGAAGACATTTGGCAATCTCTTAAAGAAGTAAATATACTCTTTTACCATAAAAATTCAGTAGTCATGTTCCTTGGTATTTACCCTAAGGAGTTAAAAATCTGTGTCCATCACAAAAACTGCACATGGATTTTATAGTAGTTTTATTCATAATTTCCAAAACTTGGAAACAAACAAGATGCTCTGCCATAGGTGATACACTCAGGCAATGGAATATTATTCAGCATTAAAAAAGGAATGAGCTCCAAGCCATGAACACCACAGAGGAAATTTAAATGCATATCGTTAAGTGAAATAAGCCAATATGAAATACTTCATGCTATATGATTTCATCTATATGATATTCTAAAGAAGGCAAAACTACAGAGACAATAAAAACATCAGTGGTTGCCAGGGGTTGGGGGAAAAGATGAATAGGCAGAGCAGAGAGGATGTTTAGTTCACTGAAAATACTCTGTATAATACCATAATGATTGATACATGTCATTATACATTTGTCCAAACTCATAGAATGTAATACACCATGAGTGAGCCAAAATACAGAATGTGGTTTGCATTATGATGTGTAATAAGATATGTCTGTGAAGGTTCATCAGTTATAGCAAATGCACCACTCTGGTGTGGGATGTTGGTAGTGGGAGAAACTATGCATGTGTGGGGGCAGGGGTTATAATGGAAATCTCTGCACTTTCCACTTATTGTTGCTATGAACCTAGAACTGTTCTAGAAAATAAACTTTATCTTGCTAATTACTAGTTATTTTATTATTTTTAAAAGTCCCAGGTAAAAATAAGAATATGGTAATATAAAAAAGAAATTCTAGGGAGTTCCCACTGTGTTGCAGCAGGTTAAGGATCAGGCATTGCCACAACTGTGGCGTAGGTTACAGCTGGGTGTGGATTCGATCCCTTCCATGTACTGCTGGTGTAACCAAAACATTTTTTCCTAAGATATTGTCTTATTTTAAAATGTCTTTTCTTGGTGAAAATTTTCATTTGTCTCTGATCAACAGTTGATTAATATTATTTAAATGTTTTTATATACACATTATAGCCAGAATTTCCAGAATATTAATTAGACAGGAGCTGTAATACATCTGTCAACTAGCAGCATATCAGATATAAAGTACACCTAGGAAAGCAGCCACAAGGAAAAATTCACATTCATATTAGCAGATTTATCTGATTTCAAAAATTCACGTTTTTAGCAACACTGGCAGGGACCAGAGGAAAAATACTGAAGCTATATTCTTCTTTAAAAAGATAACTTGAAGTCAGTGAAAATGGCCATGAATTTGCTTTTGTAAGTTTGGAGAAATACAAATGGATCTGGCATTCTTGTTCTGAGAACTGCAAAGGCTTTTAATCCCTAGATGCATGCATTTTATATCGTCCCATTTTTCTGCTTTCCAAAGCCCCTTAAACATTAGATTCTCTTATTTAGGTTTGGCATGAGGTGGTGCAGATTGCTTTGATGATCGAGATACTTTGATGAGCTCTGTGGTAAGAACTGACAGCAGGAGGAAGCACAGTCATCAGCTTCCTTTAAGAAATGGACTATCACCATCAATTCTTCTGTGTAGACATCTGGACTGTTGTCAGGATAAGCATCCCATTTGACCTATGAGTTCATGCAGGGGAAAAAGGAACATCCTCACTGTATACCAAATTTTATTATTTTTATAGTTGTTATAAACCTTTTTTTAAAAGCAAGAGGAAGATAAATGAGAAAAAGCATAGGGATCACCCAAGACCCATCTATTTTTGCGATTGTTTCTAGGATACCTTCCTCCCTAAGAATTGTAGCAGAACAACCCACACTAAAGTAGTTATTCATCAAGGGAGTCTTTTTTTAGAGTCCTGTTTTCTAAATCTTCCAGAATATGAAAAGCACATTTCATGACAAACCACCATGTCACTTCTGGAATTTGTGGTCAGTTTCAGACATTTCTGCAGGGAGCTAATAAAGATTAGACCTCAACTGTGACTGGCAGACAGCCAAGTGATGGTGTGTAGATCAGTTTTCCATAATTGAATCCGTGTTCAAAAGATTCACAGCCACAAATCTACCTGCTAAATTAAAGAAAAGGACTATAGTGCTATGCTGACAGTGTGACCTGAAGGCTGTTTTACAAGAGCCAAATAGAGAAGTTTCAAGGCTTCATGGCGTGATCATTACATAAATGTGGATTTATCAATTTCCTATTCACAAATGTGGCATGATTAACCATTTATTCCTTAAGAATTTCTACCATATGTATTATTTTGTTAAGAATGGGGAGGATTTTTTTTAACCTTATTGACAGATTGAATGTGATCTGTCTCCAAGATGTGTACCACAAAAGAATTTAAGGCCCCAGGTGGTAGATATTTTCTAACATTGTAAGCAATGTTCAAGTGCTATAACATAAAAACATTTCAATGTGCTTCTATTCCTGACACTGCCAGTGGACTCTGGACACTATGATATTGGGTACCAGAGTTTTGCTTCTGTTGTGACTTTTCTACTCTCATCATCTTAATGAAAGGAAAGTTTTTTCCTTTGGATAATTCTTTGAAATTATAAATCAAAAATGTAGAAAATAGGCAATTGACAACCCTTCTACAAGTCACAATTCCATGATAATTTTTAAGCACATGTACACACATGCTCACACACCACAATCCATCTACTTTCAGCAGTGTGTAAAGGGGAGGTATTTAAAGTTGTGGTAATAGGACAAACTTTTTGTAAAATTTAATTTTTATTACAGTATGGTTGATTTATAGTGCTGTGCCAATTTTTGCTGTACAGCATAGTAACCCAGACATATATACATATACACATTATTTTTCTCATACTATCTTCCATCATGTTCTATCCCAAGAGATAGGATATAGTTCCCTGAGCTATACAGTAGGACCTCATTCTAAATATAACAGCTTGTATCCACCAACCCCAAACTCCAAGTCCATCCACTTCTTTCCAACAAGCTTTTAAATGTAAACTCTATTGGGATGCAAATAGTTGTGAAAAATTTGACACTCTTAGGGAGTTAGGGAACTTTCACTTTAGACTCTCTCTACCTCCATTTTTATCCAGAGAGATACAGAAGTTTCCTAACATGCCCTGTGGCAGTGACTGAACTTTGTGATTCAGTTTCCTCAACTGCAGATTGGGATTGATACTACCTTACCAAGTATTGTGAAGATAAAATTATATGGTTAACATGCAAGGGCTTAGAAAAGAAAAAAAATGTGTATACTATGAAGATAATACTTACAGTAATAGTTATCCTATATAAGTGCTTTTGTGTGTCAGGAAATATTAAATGGGTTATCTCCTTTAGATATTTGTGTCATTTTACAGAAAGGAAGTTTCAGAATAGTGAGTCAGCTTACCAATGTCACGCAGTTGTAAGACGGCAGAGCTGAAATATGTGTACAGGTTTGAGTGGATTCAAAGCCCGTATTTTTAAAAAACTCTATTATACCTTTTATAAAATATCCTTCTTTGTCTTGAAAAATGATTTTGGCCTTGAAATCTCTTTTTCTAAAATTACTGTTTTAGAAAGATGTCATTTATTCCAAATGACAAAAATCAACTTTATTATATCTAACAGGAGACAGCCAAATAGAAGAGGCTAGGAGAACTTATAGTCTGTATTCTTTATTTTACAAATGGGAAAATTAAGGAGCATACCTAAGGCATGCAGTTAGCTAGTACAAGGGTGATAACCAGAGCCTCCTCTTATAAATGCGTTAACGTGACTCATGATCTCATCTCATCAGAGAGTGCATTTCTGTGTCTTTTCTATCTAGCTAAGTCATCAGTGTCTAGAATCTGGCTCTATGCATTACCAGATCTTCCACATGTGGGGCATATTGTCACCATTCTGTAATTTAATTGAATGAGTGAATAGATGTGAACACATATGGAGCACACCCTTTAGCAGTTGGCCTAGCTTTTAAAGGATGGTGTGCAGATACTCTAGTCTTTTAGATATTCTGTGCATCTTGACAATGTGTTTCCAAATGGTAGAGTTAATGCCAGCAGATGATCATGACTGTGATCGTTCTGTGGTGTGATTTTTACCAAGTTTACTGCTTCGCCTTGAGCGACTGAAGAATAACTGAATACAAGATACATCTGGATTTTTTTATTTTGGTAAGTTTTAAAATATTTAGGAGCTAATGTTGATATTTCTGCAGATGCAAAACTAGAAGAGGGATTGAACTTGATGATAACAAATGATAAGATACACTGAAAGGAGAGCCACAGCCCTTGTTGTGACTGATTACTAGGTACATGGAGATGACAGTATGGTGAAGGAGAGCCATGGGGTGCTGAGGGCAGAGCTGACTGTGAGCAGATGACTGAGTTTGTGCTGATCCATATAAACTAACGGAGGATTCCAAATTGTCACTCTTGACTTTTAAAGAGCTTCTGCGCTAGATTGATTAAAAGAATTTAGCACTTAGAATTGAAGTAATATATTTCAGAGGCCATTAAACAATCACTTGGAGGAGATTATTTCTGAAATATTTTATTGTAATTCATTTTGCAATGTGAAGGAACCCTTAGGACCCCTAAAGACAGAGTGGTTATACCTAGGATTCAAGAATAAAATCAAAGGAACAGTTTCATTTATTGAAATACAAAAGAAGCTTAATTATGCTGATTATTTTTCTCTGTGTTACTTGGTAAGCATTTTGTTTGGGGGTCATGTGTAAAATAATCCTGTTTTTATGAAATGGTATTTGAGATTTTGAACTAAATAAACTGTTTATGTAATAATATGATATCAAATTTTAAAAATATAAATCCAAAGCAGATAACTTTTCCCTACTAACCTCTGAGCAGCCAATGACCACTAGATAATAACTAGAAAGAGGTGATATGGAGCAGTAGAGTGTAGTGTTGAGGCACAAGACAGACATTCTGTCCTCACCACTTCTCTCACTAACCAGCTGAGTGCACTTGATCAAGTATTAACCATCCCACTAGATAAAGATGTGATGATAGATTATTTATAAGATGATTATAGCACTAAAACTCTACTACTTAATTATGACTCAAGGAAGAATGACATATGCAGGTGACATGATTTTTTTTTTTTTGTCCTCCATAATAAACTTTCTCTTTTTGGAATTGAAACATAGACTCTTTCAAACCTGGGGACCATATGTCTGTGAGCCTCATGGATTCTATGTCGGTGTGGCATCTTTGTATATATTAGGTTTAGCATTGTCACTAAAAAACTATTCACATAGCAGCCTCAAGTCTAATTTCTTTAGTTTTTTAAAGGGTATGCTGTTCTTCTTGTTGATTGAGTAAATCTCATCACTCTTAGAAATGGAACTTTCAAACATGGGCAGGACTGAACAGCACTGTTTTCTTTTTAATAATGTGCCAGGTGTTTTCTTTAGTACCCAAAGCAATATATAGAAATAGTGATGCAGTGTCCCACAATTCTGCCCTTGAGACATAAATTTCCAAAGGGTAAGAATCTTGCCAGCCTGGAATAAGAGGCCTTTTCTACCCAATTCTCAAGTCTTCTCAGGCATGCTTGTTGTAGCCTCAGAAAAGCTGGGTTCTTTCTGTTTAAACACAGCCAGAAATTAGAATTCTCCTTTGTGTCTTCCTTTAACAACTTTCATATATATAAATCATATATGTGTGTGTGTGTGTGTGTGTGTGTGTGTGTATTCTTCTGGGCTGAATTTTATCTTAATGTAAGAACTTTTTTTTTTATTTTGCCCCCCACTGCAAACCAGTTTCCTCCAGATAATTCTGACCCCAGAAGTAGTTTTGAAAATTAAACAGCCTTAACAACTTACGTTGTTGGCTCTAGCAGAGAATAAAACACAACATTTTGTTTCAAGCTAGTCCTTTTATAACAGTATATATGATAATTTAAAAATAAACTTAATGATAACTTAATGAAAATTAAAATAAGAATTATAATTCTATATTTTAACTAAATCACTAGTTATGGATGGTTAATTCTCCTATCCTTACCTGAACATGGAAATGCCTGTGAAATTACACATGCTGATGCAAATTGAAAACATTTTTTAATCACTAATTGACCAGTCCCTTGGGAGAATTGCTGTAAATTAGTGATTATCAAATGTGGTCCTCAGAGTAGCAGCATCAGCATCATTCTGGATTTATTAGAAATGCAGACGATCAGGCCCTATATCAGTCTTATTAAATCAGATGCTCTGGGAGTGCAACAACAATCTGTTAGGTTTTATTTTTGTCAAGCCCTCCAGGTAGTTCTGATGCACACTAAAGTTTGAGAACTACTACTTTAAATATAATAAAGATGGCATGGATTGAGATGTAGTTAAGTGAGTGGTAGACATCTGATTGGACACCTGAAGTGTTATGGTCCAGTAGGAATTCGATAGATGTCTTGCACTCATCCCACTCTGGTTCTTTTGTTCAGAGATTAATCATTTGTGCATGAATTCGGAGAATCTGGTCATCCAGGTCTATAAGTGATTTAGATAACTGAAATAGTTTTCTATCTACTTCCATATCCCCCAACCACATCAGCATCACTTTTCTATATTCATTCTGGAAACTGTAACTCTGAGGATACCTCATGATCCAGTGTGAAATGCATTGAGACTTTAATGCTTTAATTCATTTGGAGTTGATTATTCTGTATGGTATAAGACAGGGTCCAGTTGTATTCTTTTGAGTGTGGGTATTTTCCCAACACTATTAATTTAAAGATATTTTACTTTTTCCATGTGTATTCTTGGTACCTTTGATGAATATTAGTTGATTGTATATTATTGGGTTTATTTATGGGTTCTCTATTCTAGTCCATTCTGTGTCCACTTTTATGCAAGCATTGTAGTGTTTTAATTAGTATAGCTTTGTAATATAATTTGAAATCAGGAAATGTGATGCTTTTAACTATGTTCCTCATCAAGATTACTTTGTTCAGGTTCCATATGAACTTTATTTATTATTTATTTATTTATTTATTTATTTATTTATTTTGCTTTTCAGGACTGCATGTACGGCATATGGAAGTTCCCAGGCTGGGGGTTGACTCAGAGCTGCAACTGACCTATACCACAGCTCACGGCAATACCAGATCCTTAACTCCCTGAGTGAGGCCAGGGATTGAACCCAAATTCTCATGGATACTTGTTGGGTTTGTAACCCACTGAGCCACAACAGTAATTCCAAGTTTCCATATGAATTTTAGGATTGCTTTTTTGATTTCTGTGAAAAATGCCTTTGGAATTTTGGTAGGGATTATGTTGAATCTATTAATGCTTTGGGCATTATGGATACTTTAAACTGTAAATTACTTTGGTTAGTATGTACACATGAGCATGGATATCTTTCCATTTAATTGTGTCTTCAATTTCTTTCATCAATGTCTTATGGTTTTCATTGTGTAGAGCTTTCATCTCCTTGGTTAATTTTATTCCTAAGTATTTTATTCTTTTTGGTAATAACCTAAATGAGTTTTTTTTCCTTGATTTCACTTTCTGATAAACCATTGTTGATGAGAAACAAAGTGATTTTTGTATGTTTATTTGATATCCTGCACATTTGCTGAATTAACTTATCTGTTCTAATAGGTATTTTGTTCATTTTTGGTGTGGATTTTTTTAAGGTTTCTTATTTATAGGATCACACCATCTTCAAACAGAGATAATTTTACTTTTTTCTTTCTAATGTGGATTTATTTTATTTTATTTTTATTTATGTATTTGATTGCCTCTACTAGTATTTTCAATACTGCAATGAATAGAAGTGGTCAAAGTGGGCATCCCTGTGTTATATCAGATTGTAGAAGAAAAGCTTTCAATTTTCCCTACTGATTGTGATGTTAGCTATGAGATTTCATAAATGGTCTTTATTGTGTTGAAGAAATTTTCTTTTAAACCTAGGTTTTAGTAAGTTGTGTCTTCATTTTTGTCTATCTTGAGGTAGTTTTAAAGTTCCTTTTTGATTTCCTCATGACTCAATGGTTGTTTGAGTGGTTGTTAGTTTCCTTGAATTTGTAAATTTTCCCATTTTTTTGCTCTTACTGATTTCTGCTTTCATTCCATTTTGTTTGGAAATTATACTTGGTATGGTTTTAATCTTTTAAAAAATTTTAAGGCTTGTTCCATGACCTAATATGTGATCTATCCTGGACGATGTTGAGAATGCTTGAAAATAATGTCTATTCTTCTGTTGAGTGAATAATTCTATATATGTCTGTTAGACCTTAAAACAATAAAACTTCTAGAAGAAAACATGGAGAAAAATTTCATTGACATTGGCTTTGAACATATATTCTGGGTATACCACAATCTCAGGCAACAAAATTAAAAATAAGTAACTGTGACTACATCAAACTTAAAAGCTTTTGCACAGCAAAATGAAAAAGCAACCTAAGTATTGAGGGAAAATACTTGCAAATTGTATATCCTGTAGTAGGCTAATATCCAAAATATATAAGTATAAAAATCAACAGCAAAAAAAAAAAAACAGCCTAATTAACCATCTGATTAAAAATAGGCAATGGACAGGTATAGATATTTTTCTGTAGAAGATATGTAAATAGTCAACACATATATGAAAAAATATTCAATATCACTAATTATCAGGAAATGAAATTAAAAACCATGATGAGATGATACCTCATACCTCTTAGGATGGCTACTTCAAAAAGATAAAAGATGCAAGTGTTCATAAGGATGTATAGAAAAGGGAGCTGTTGTACATTGGTTAATGGGAATATCAATTGATGCAACCATTATAAAGAACAGTTGGAGGTTCCACAAGATAGTAATACAGAACTACCATATAATCCAGCAATTCCACTTTTGGGTATATACTTAAAGGAAATTAAATTAGTACATGCAAGAGGTATGTGTGCGCCCATATTCACTTTAGCATTAGTCACAACAGCCAAGAAGTGGAAACAACCTGAGTATCAACTGACAGACAAATGGATAAATAAATTGTGAAATTGGCAGTTTCCATTGTGTCTCAATGGTAATGAACCCAAGTAGTATCCATGAGGATGTGGGTTCGAATCCTAGCCCTGCTCAATTGGTTAAGGATCCAGCATTGCCGTGAGTTATGGTGTAGTTTGCAGACACAGCTTGGATCTCACATTACTGTGGTGGTGGCATAGGCTGGCAGCTCCAGCTTCATTTTGACCCTTAGCCTGTTAACTTCCATATGCCGTAGGAAAAAATTTGTGAATACGTGAGATATGTATCTTCTCAACAAAGAAGACTCTGCCATTTGCAGCAACATGGATGAATCTGGAGGTCATTATGCCAAGGGAAATAACAAAGAAAAAAATCCTACTTGATCTCACTTATTTGTAGAATCTAAAAAAACTTGATTACATAGAAGTGAGTTCAGCAGTGAAAGGACCTTGGTCCTTGTCTTCCTTGGGGAAGGAATTCAGGAAGGAGACCAAGACTGTGAAGCAGGTGCAGAGTTTATCAAAAACACAGTATGTGTGAAAGAACACACATGGGCAAGCTTACAGAATGAGCTGTGTGCAATAGGGGTGGCTTAGTTTCCTTTTATGGGGGGAAGTCCTCTGGATTGTCAGCGTGGGGGGTTGTCTTTAGCCAACTACCTTGTTTGTAACTATATTTGGTTTGACTCATGGTCCTTCCTGGTGGGTGTGCATATCTTTTAGCCAAGATGAATTTCAGTGTGGTTTCTGGGAGGTTGGCAGGACATATTATGGGATGACAACCCTCTTTCCTTAGGCTCCCTCCCTAGACTGAGGGCCTCTGCACTTGTACTGAACTGGAAAATCCCTTTGAACCAAAGTAGGGTGAGAGGAAATTGTGGTCACCTTCCTTCACCTGACTGGGGAGCCTAATGCTTCTGAAGTTTTATCTCAAAAGCATCATTGGGAGACTGACTGCAGCTGCTCAGCCTGGGGCTCAGCAATATCCTGCCTCAGAAGCAGAATAAAAAAGATGGTTCTTAGAGGCAGGCAGGGAATTGGGGGAAATGGGAGTATACTGGGCAAAGTTTACAAAGTCAGAGTAATTTGAGATGAATAAGTATAGAAGTATAATGTATAGTATGATGAGTATAATTAGCAATGCTGCAATGAATGTTAAAAATGTGCTAAGAGAGTAAATTTCAAGTACTCTCACCCCCCCCAAAGGATAACTATGTGAGGAGAGACATTTTCATCAGCTTGACTACAGTAGTCATTTCACTATAAACACATATCAAATCATCATGTTGTACACCTTAAATACGCACATTTTTTATTGAAAATAAAATGATTTTAAAAAAGAATTTGGAAAAACATACAACACATTAAATGAAATAAGTTTTAAGGAGAATAGTAAAATACCACTGCTATTGAAAAAAAAATAATGCTGCTCAAAATTATCCAGAAATAAATTCACCAATTTTTCTTAAAGGATTAGGGAAGTAAGAGAAGATACAACCTCTGTTAAGCTGGGTTTCACTGATGGGATCAGAAGAGAATATCAAGCTATACTCTGGTAAATAGTGATGGAAATTAAAGGAGCATGTATATCCGTTTGTATGAAACATGTTGGACTTGGATAGAGATCTGCTCATACAAATTGATAAAAACCCAATTAGTCTATTGAAAGAGTGACATAAGAAGGATTTTGTACCTAAAGATTACAAAAATAAATAATTATTTTAGTAACAGAATGTATATTCCTTTACCTTCTAAATGAAGAAACAGAAAACACAGAATCACTGAAGAGATGAACGATGATATAAAATGGTACTTTGCACAAGGTCTCTTATAGTGCAGCAGGTTAAGGATTTGGCCATTGTAACTGCTGTGGCTTGGGTTGCTGCTGTGGTGCTGGTTCAATCCCTGCCCCTGGAACTTCTGAATGCCATGAGGGTGGCCAAATAGATAACATGATCATTTACAGAGATACAAGTTTCTAGCATAAAAAAATATTGTTTAGGGAGTTCCCATTGTGGCTCAGCAGGTTAAGAATCTGCCTAGTATTGATGTGAATGTAGGTTCAATCCCTGGCCTCACTTAGTGAGTTAAGGATCTGGCATTGCTGCGAGCTGTGGCATAGGTTGTAGATGCTCCTTGGATTTGGTGTTGCTGTGGCTGTGGTGTAGGCTGGTAGCTACAGCTCCAATTTGACCTCTAGCCTGGGAACTTCCATATGCTGCAGATGTGGCTCTAATAAGAAAAACTATATATATATATATATATATATATATATGATAAAAGGAAAAATTATAAAAATGAAAATGATAAAAATATTCATTGAAGCTGGTAAAAACAGAAACGGTTAAAATGAGAAATTCATCTAATGACTTAGAGAGACAAGTTAAAAATGCAGATTGATCAAAGATAAAATTAGATATGTGGGAGAGAAAACAAAGATGCAATTTAGAGATAGCTGACAGTCTTTGAAAATTGAACCAAAACAAACTGATCAAAAAGAATAATGAAATCATAATAACTATTTTCTGAACTAATAAATTTTAAGTTTCTAAGTTTAAAGGATCACTATGTATGAAATATATGGAAAATCAATGAAAAAAAGACCCATGTCTAGAAATAAACTACTAGATTTAAAACTCCAATACTAAAGACATACCCTTCTTTATGGGGGAGTGAGGGATGTTATTTAAAAAGCACACAACCGTTAAGTCAGCATCACATTTTGTTTGCACTGTAACAAATGTCAGAAGAAAATAGAGGCACTTACATGGGGTCTTATAGGAAACAAAAAATTGCATTTCAGTAATTTTTCATGTAGCCATGTTGTCATTTGTATGTGAAGATAGTCTTTAAAATGCAAGGATTAAAGAAACATATCACTGATGAATCACTTTTGAATAATACTGCCTGAAAGTATTCTCCAAGTGAATGTAAAACAGAGAGTGCTTGACAACTGAAAAATGGAGAATTCGATAACATATAAATACTGGTGTGGGCATGATCCTAGTTCAACATTAAGAATTAATTCATAGGAATTCTTTGTAAAACTAGGCACTGAGTATATTGCAAATGTTTAAAAAAGTCCAAGTAACTATATGATTATTTTGAACATAAAATAATCATAATAGTCATAATCAAAACCTATAATTCCAAAATATATTGTGGAATATTAAGATTCCTGGAAATTAGATATTCTTCTATATTCTTCATTTTACTCTGAGTTAGGGCAGGGGCATGTTACTGGTAGGCTAATATTTTTGTATTTTTCTTAAATTTGCTAATCAGCTTTAAGATGTGCTTTAAAACATAGGGTGATATGAAAGTTTTATTTTGTATCTCTAAAGAAAATGAAAACTAGCAATGCAGAATTATTTCTAACTTGACAGGCATAATATTAAAGGCAATTGATCTATCTCCTCAGTTAAATCCAGGTTTTTAGATTAAGTTAAAAAATATCTAAATAGAAAGTGTCCCTAAAGGAAAATAAATTTTATTTTCAGCTATTTATAAAAACAGTTTTAAAATATATTGGAGGCCACAAAGACAACCTAAATCTATTCAGAAAGAAAACTCATAAGGCTATATGTGTCTAAAAATATAATAATAATGCTATAAGTGAATAATATTAAAAATAACACACATGTAAATTTTAAAAATGTATTTTAAGTATCTGTTAGGACAAATAGAAACAATAACTACAATTTCATACTTTTAAGTTTTATAAATGAGAATATAAAATTTCTAACATGTTAGCAAAGTTAGGAATTCCCGTTGTGGCTCAGTGGTAACCCAACTAGTTCCATGAGGACATGTGTTTGATCCCTGGCATCATTCAGTGGGTTAAGGATCTGGCATTGCCATGAGCCATGGTGTAGGTCACAGACAAGGATCGGATCAGGTGTTGCTGTGGCCATGGTGGTGTAGGCCGGTGGCTACAGCTCCAGTTCAACCCCTATTCAACTTCTATATGTTGTGAGTGTGGCTGTAAAAAGAGCGAAAAAAAAAAAATGTTATGCTTAGTGTCACAATTTTTGTTTTTATTTTATTAAACAGGAAAAATGGAACATAAATGAAGCAAGGGAGTTCCCTCGTGGTACAGTGAGTTAGGGATCCAGTGTTGTCACTACTGTAGCTCAGGTGGCTGGCTGCTGTAGTGTGGGTTTGAACCTTGAGCCAGGAACTTCTGCATGCCATGGGTGTGGCCAAAAGAATAAAATAAATAAATGAAGTAGGATTTCAACTTACTGTGATAAAAAGGTTAATATAAAATTGCATCAGTCACTTTTCACTGGGTCACTTTGCATGGCAATCTCGGTGGCTACCCTAAAGATGTATTTCACTGTAGGTTGAGGAAGCGAGGTTGGATGGTGGTTAAGAGCTTCAGCTCAACTCCAGTCTGCAGGATAAGTTCTCATCTTCTCCATGCACCCTCTCTTTTATTTTTATTCTGGTAACTGAAGGATTACCCTCTATGTGGAATATATGTTCCTAAGGCAGAGGGCAGACCCCAGGACACACAAAGAGGAACACACAGAATGCTTCCTAAAGCCTCTGCTGAGACCTGGCATACTTTCTCAATTTCTCTTCTACCTACATTTTATTGCTAAAAGCAAGTCTCATGGTCAAACTTAAGTCAGTGGAGTAGGGAGTTGACTCTGCCCACAGTAAACTGTGGCAAGAACAGGAGTAAAGGAGGAATCTGAAGAAATGATTTCATCTTCAATCTCCTCTCTCATTGAAAAAAAAAAAAATGAAGAAAAGAATATGACAGAGATAAAAGCAGGTATTTGCTTATTAGAAACACTCTCAGAAGAATTTATATATATATTAAATCTGGTTATTTAAAGCAAAGTCTGACCCACAGCAAATCAAATAATAAAAGCTAAATATATAAAGTTAAAAATGTGATAAATTAAAATAAGACTATTTTGAAGTTTATTTTTTCTGAGGTAATACTATGCACAACTAAATTTTAGTATATTTGAATGTTCCATAAGCAATTTTATGAGAAAATACACATTGATAAAATTGAGCCAAGAAGTAAAAACATTCTACATGTCATTAGTCATGAATAATATTAAATATTCTCAAATAATTACATCCAAATAAGATATATGGCCCCAGAGTTTCTAGACTTCTAAAATAACTTATTATTCCTATGCTACAGAATTTGTCACAGAGCATGAAAAAAAAAATGCTACCAATTCATTTAAATATCCAGACGTAATTCTTATAGCAGAGCCTGATAAAGATAGTACAAAAGTGATAATTATGGAAGACATTTCTTATGATTATAGATGTCAAGATCTGATATAAAATACTAGAAAAATGAATCAAAAATATTCAGGAAACTTTTACCATTTCTTAGTCAAACAGAAGAATAATGCTTTAATATTATGTAATCAAAAATACTAATGTATTATAGCAATAAGAGATAAGAGTTAAAAAACTGATCATTTTTGTAGAGGTCAAAAAATATTGATAAAATAGAACATCCATTTCTGGCTATAGATGTAAAAACTTATTCACTAGCACCACCAACAAAATACTTTTGAGAAATATAAAACAAAAGGGTATTTCCTTAAAATGCTAAAAAAAAAATTGCCAACCTTACATTAACTAAAGGTAACTGCTTCTGTATCCTCCTCCTCCTCCTCCATTTCCTCTCCCTCCTCTCCCCACCTCCTCCTGTTTTTCTTTGCCTTTCTTCCTCACCTTTTTATCCTTCTCCTTCTTCTTCTTTCACGTAGTTAGGTAAGTTTGGACTTCTGTGAGAAGAAGAGAAATAAGAAAGATAATTACAGTATTATAAAATGTTGGCTATGTTCCTCGTGTTGTATAGTACACCCTTGAACTTATCTTAGGGGTGTGGGAGGCATAGTTTGTGACTCCCACACCCCTACCCCTATATTGTACTGTATTTTAATTATAAATATGAGAAAATTTAAAAATAACTATGACAATCGATAATTGCCTTATATATTAACAAAGTATACATATACCTGATTAAAGTATATATTATATCTATGTATACCTGCATGAAATTAAGTAAGCAGGCATTCTCCTATTAGATGGAAGGCAATTTGTTTCAACCCCTGGGGAATAGACTTTGACAGTTCAAATGAAGCATCTTAAAAATATATTTATTTTTTGACTCAATAATTCTATTCCTAGGAAAATATTATTTGCAAAGATGATTATCTACATTATAACTCCTGATGAGGAAAATAATTAAAAATATCATGGTATAGCCTGCTATTTAATTTTTTATGAGAAGTTGGTAATGACACTGAGAACAAATGAACAGAAATAGTGTAACTGCAACTCGATATGTGTTAAAAAAAAAAAAAAACTACACACAAGAAAAGGAAAAGAGAAACAGTATCTGAAAAGAAATAAACATCTTAGCAGTATTTGTTTTAAGGAAGAGAGAGAATATTTGTTTTTCTTCCCAAATTTTATTTTAAAGAATATGTCTTAGGTGAATATAATAAGAAAGAATATTTAAAAAGATAAGGTTTTGCTCGAGGTACAAAGCTAAATAGATGGCTTATCAAAGGCGGATGCTCTGAATTTGAGTCTGAGTACAGTGGCAAATTAGAGGCAATTTGTTCCTCCTTTGCTAGGACAAGATTTTAATGATAATTTACAGAAAGAGCAAGGTCTGTCTTTTCTTCTGTGTAGCTGCCCAGCTTCAACTTCATAGAGGACTGTTCACTGCTTTTGTTGAGTGAATAAATGCCTGGTCTAGCTGACTCAAGTCTGTGGAACATTTTTGTGAGACAATTTCTCAAAGCCCCCTGCTGGCACAGGGAAGGAAGAGGTAAACTAGAATCAAATATTTCCCCTGAAGTTAAATTCCAGATGCTATAAGCAGCTCTTCTAAACTTTATTTAAATTTAACCTAGTAGCAGGATGAGCGTAAGAGTTAATTTCTGAGCTTTACCTCTTGCTTTGAGGAGAATATTATCTCTTATTGACTGGATAACTTACAGTTAAGCTCATCTGAATCCTAGCCAATAGGAAAGGAGAGCTCTCTACAGGAACATATTCTTTAGTTTGGAATGTCATGCTGAAATGTTTCTTTCCTAATGTAGATTAACTTTGATAAACAATTACTGGTAATCAAGTATACTTGCCAAATATACTCCCCCCCCCTTTTTTTTTGCTTTTGCAGAGCACAGTGTATCTAATAGCCTATGATAAAGCAATTGGATAAGTATTAAAGCTTGAGAAAACACAGCTTAGGTTTTACTCTATCTCTGAAAGCTAAGTTAAAAATTTCTCATAAAACTGTTTTGTCAGTATTAGTATGTTTGAAGAGTTTTGTAAAACAAAACATTGTAGGCACTTACCTATTAAGGACTGTAGCAGCAATTTGCAAGTAAATGGAGACTGGCAACTTAAGTGCCAAGGTAATGTTCAAACTCTCCCATTTGAAAAAAGGCTGGCAGGAAGGAAGGAAGTTGGGAGAGATGGAGAAGGAAGGAAGAAGAAATTAAAGGGAAAGAAAAAAAGTGGGAAAAAAAGAAAAAAGAAAAAAGATAATACTCCACTGGGAATTTAAGAATATTCACTGGAGCTTGCTTTCACTTAAAAGTGCTAATTGAACTAAGCTAAACTGTCTTCTCTCTCAATTCATTAGCAATATTGTAATTAAAAGAGCACCTTCAGTTCCAGAGGGTAATGACCTTTTTAATTGAACTTAGGGATTCAGATTGCTGCTGAATAGTAGTGGATTTAAATGCTGAATTCAAATGCCAAATTTTCTTCTGGTAGATGTACAATTAGGAGTCAAATATGAATTGCCCTAGCAATTTGCTTCTGTTTTAAATATATGGCTTTTCTTGGATTTCAGAGGAAGATAGAATCTATTGAACTATTATTTTATGTTTGATTGATACTTGGCTGATCCATAATAGTTGATTTCCCCAAAGAAATTTTGTTGAAAATATTTATCTACTTGATAAAACATTACCTGAAGCAGTCACTATTTATACGTTCCTAAGGCATCTTGTCATTGTATCATTATATAAATATATTTTTCAATTTTTATTTTTTAAATTTTTTTAAATATGATTTTTATGTTTTTCCATTATAGCTGCTTTACAGTGTTCTGTCAGTTTTCTACTGTATATTTTTTGGCATAGTTCTATTCATTTATTTATTCTTTTTGTCTTTTTAAGGACGTACCCATGGCATATGAAGGTTTCCAGGCTAGGGGTTGAATCAGAGCTATAGCCTTTGACCTACACCACAGCCACAGCAATGCCAGATCCAAGTCACATCTGCAACCTACACCACAGTTCACCGCAATGCTGGATCCTTAACCCACTGAGGGAGGCCAGGGATCAAATTTGTGTTCTCATGGATGCTAGTCAGATTCATTTCCATTGAGCCAAGAAGGGAATTCCTGCATAGTTTTTTCTAATCAGAGTATTTTGTTAGGCTCAAATGCTAAGCTGCTGTAACAATAACCATAAAAATAATCACTTGGACTTTTTTGTTTGTTTTTTTAAGGGCCCTACCCATGACATATGGAGGTTCCCAGGCTAGGGGTCTAATCCAGAGCTGTAGCCGCCTGCCTACACCACAGCCACAGCAACTCCAGATCCCACCTCCAACTGTGACCTACACCAGAGCTCACAGCAACACCGGATCCTTAACCCACTGAGCAAGGCCAGGGATGGAACCCGCAACCTCATGGTTCCTAGTGGGACTTGTTTCCACTACTCCACAATGGGAACTCTAATCCCTTGGACTTTCCTGGTGGCCTCAGTGGTTAAAGATCTTGCATCATCACTGCTGTGGCTTAGACCACTGCTATGGAGCAGGTTTGATCTCTGGCCTTGGAATTTCCCCATGCTGTGGTGTGCAGCCAAAAACAAAAGCCTCCAAATTCAGCGGTTTAAACAAGAGAGATACAAATGTAGTTTTCCTATATAACAGTCACAAATGAATATTTCGGATTAGTGATGCCTCTGCTCTACACACTTAGGCTGATGGTGGCTCTGCCTTTTTTACTGTGTGGTGTCTAAGGCCAGTCTGGTTTTTAACCTTGCAGTCTATAGGAAGGGATGAAGGATGTGGAGTAGATAGAGTAAGTCTTAAGTCTGTCAGTGTCATGCATCACTTCTGCTTACGTTCTATTTATAGTTATCACAAATCAATTACTAGTGAGGAAGGAAAGACTGGATTTTATGGATAGCTACTGGTTGGCTCTCTCATAATGCATATGCAGTTTTATCTTTTTCTTTCTCATGTAATATTGTTTTATAGTCCCTTCATTTAGTGGAGGATATGATGCAAGGGCCCTACTATTCTTTGATATAAATTTTCCTCACATATGTATAGTTAAAGTTTTAGGGAGGTTCCCGGGCCAGGCCAGGGATTGAATCTGAGCCATAGCTGCAGCAGCTGCAACAACATTGCATCCTTTAATCCACTGTGCCTGGATGGGGATTGAACCCACACCTCCAAAGTGACCCAAGCCATTGCAGTTGGATTCTTAAAGCAAGGTGCCACAGTGGGAACTCCATACAGTAAAAATTTAATGAAAAAAGTAAATGACTTTTTCATGGTCTGAATGAATCTATAATGTCTCTTGTATCACCTTTGAATTAAAAGTTTTATATTTGTTGGAGTTCTTTTGTGTTGCAGCAGGTTAAGGGTATGGCATTACTGCTGTGACTTGGGTCGCTGTTACGGTGTGGGCTCAGTCTCTGACCGGGAACTTCCACATGCCACAGGCGCAGCCAAAAATAACAAGCAAGCAAACAAACAGAGATTTACATGCATTATATAAACCTCATACCTCATTTTACTTTTGAAATTTCATGATAAATATTATGTACCATTCAATGTACATAAGTTCCTAACAGTCTGGGCTACTGGTTAACAAGCTATTTTCTCTTTTTTCTCCATGATATGTAGTAGATGAGTCCATGGCATAAATCATAGACACTGGTGAATTCAACATTCCACTCATTTGTTTACTCAAACTCCTTTCTATGTTTTGCTCTACATCATTGCTTTCTTGAATTTATGCTATTAGTTAATTTTTAGAGTAATCATTTCTTAAAATAAATATATCCTTAATATAAGTATCAAGGAATGGGATAAGTAAGTTGTTGTGTTTGATTATTGTCAGTGCATCATCTGAAAATGTAGAAGTGGTCAATAACATCTGGGAAAGGAAGATAGGTTTATTTAATGTAGCATGATCTGCATTGCGTTGGACTAATTTCAATTTTCTCTTGACAAGTGTAAAATGGACTACTATATACCTTGACTCTGATGGGAGATAGAATAATTTTCCAAATACTTGTCAATTGGGGCTTACTCTTATAAAAATATTTATTGTTATTCCATCTATTCTCCAAGATTTGGGTTTTGTTTATTTGTTTAGAATCAAAAGATCTGAACATTTAGGGTTAAAAGGAATCCTGAAAATAAACTAATTCCAGATTATAAGCTGTGCTTTTGTCTCTCATGTTCTGCCAAGTGGTTATTTAGCCTTTACGTAAGCAGTTCCTAGGATGGGAGAATCACTGTTTCCCTCAGCACTCAATTCATCTGTGAGCATCTTTGACACTGGACTGTCGGAAACATAAAGAGATTCTCATTAAGCATCTATTAAGTTCAAGGCACTATGCTAGTGCTTTTATACATCTTCCCTCACTTAATCCTTATACCAACCTTATTAACATTCTTTACAGTTTAGAAAAAGAAACTCAAAGACATTTAACATCCAGTCACATTATTATTTAATGGTACCTGAAACTTTCTACTAGATTTGTTGGTTCCCTTATTTAGTCTTTTTGCCAAAAATATGACTCTTCTACACTTTAATACATTAAAAAAAATCTGTTGACCCACTATTACTCTATTGCTTACGTTTTTTCCCCATGATGACCCTTAAGATATCTGAAGTCAGCTTTCCTCTGTTTTATACATACCCTCTTCTCCAGGGTAAAAATTTATGGTCCCTTCAGTGGTTACTTATAGCACTTTTGTTGTCAGAACCACTCTTCTCTGAATACTTTCCAGTTTTTTTTTTTTTTTTGGTGGTACCCCTCTATGTGAGTCTCAGAATGGAATGAAGTATTCCTGGATGACCAAGTAGCATAATAGAGTGTGTGACTATCATCTCTTAGATGGGCACTTAATTAATTTAGCCCGATTGAATTAACTTTCAAAACCATGTTATAATATTCATTTATATTAAGCTTAATGTCAGTATATAGTTTTTTATATATTAATAAGCTTTTGAATTACAGGCTTTAGATGTTTAATTATAGCATATTTATTTTTCCATGTGTCTTAGTTTATTCTATGAAAAATGCCTGTAAAATCCTTTGGCGAGTGTCTAATTTTTGTGTCCTAAAATTTCTGTCACTGCCATTAAAACAATTAAAGTATGGTTCCACTCAAGAAAGGGAATATCCCTAAAATAATAAAGCACTTTGCTAAAGCATTTAACATATATTATTTCTAGCTCTTATGACTACACTATAATGTGGGTATCAGTGTATATATTTTATTCATTGAAATGGAGTAATTTGTCCAAGTTCATAAAGAAGATTAGAAAAAATATAAATCTAACCATGTCTGTTTTTTTTTTCCCCCGCAATGTCATAATGCTATCAATGAATATATTTAGTCTGAATGCCTAACTAATCAGGAAAAAAAAATAATAGAAGGGACTCAGTGGTATTTCTTAGCTGAATTTGAAAGGGTCTTATACAATGCTTATACTAAAAGTGAGAGAGGTTAACATCGTTGTATTATCAAGTCTCAAATAAATATGTCTATGAATTGTAAAACAAGTGGGATTTGCTTTCCATATCCACTTTTGAATGATTATTTCCAAACATTAAACTATCAGGTACTTTACTCAGCTAATGGACTTTAGAATCTTCATATCTTCCAGGATGACTAATTGTCTATATTTGTCTGAGAAGGTGTCCAAAGTGGAGTAATTAAATGATATGACTATGCCAATTTACTTATTTTAATTTATTTACTTTTTATTCATATTGATTTTATTAAAGTATAGTTGATTTATAGTGTTGCATCAATTTCTGCTGTACAGTATAGTGACCCAGTCATTTATATATATAAATATAATAATTATATATTTAATTTTAGAACTGCTAGAAGATATTGTTACTCTTAATTCTAAAATGAGGGAAGAGAGGTAAAGCTCCACTTCATGGTGCTTCAGCAAAGATACACGGGTCTATGGTGCTTATAAACTTCATTTACCTAAAAATCAGATACCCTATCTCACCTTCCTTGACTTTGTTCAAAAAGGAACCCATAATTACTATTGTCTCCCCCACATCAGCAATTTAGTTCTGTAAGAGATATTATAAGAGAGTGACTATCTATAGAAACAAGGCAGTTATCAACTAGAGCACATCAGGAATGGGTCTCTTCATAGTTCTCCCTCCAGATTTTTAGATCTTAAGACAGAAAATAGATTATATTTCTTCAAAACCTTTCACAACACCAAGTCCAGCGCTCAGCATAAAGTATGCACCCTACATGTGTTTGTTGATAAAGGGTGGTTAAAGGTTTAACTTTTTAATTTATTAGTCTCAGGAAAAATGCTTCTCTTTATGTTCTCATCATTGTTCTTTTCAGAGGAACAATGATAATATGAATTAGCTGGTAGATGACAAAATTTTCACACATAATTTTAACTCTTATTTCCTCATATGTTCAAGATTTTTATTCTAAATGTATTTACAGTGGCAACACACATGCACACAAATTATTCAGGGAAGCTTTTAAATTCCAAGATGATTTTCCCCCATCACTTAGCATATTACTTCTCACTGTCAACGGCTGTGTGCTAAGGGAATGCAAATTAACTGTATTATTAATTTAAGTAAGACATAATTAGTAAGGTAAATCTTCTGCCAAAAACCACATAACACATTCCAAAGCCAAATATAAATGAGCTATGATTAGCCTGCTGCTCCCCTTTATTAGTACAGATTAATGGTATATTTGCTGTGGGTATAGAGATGTATATACATGTGTGTTTTCTAGGAGTTTTAGGATCATTTGTGAATTGCAAAGGGAATTCACATCTCACTATTTTGTGGCAAAATCCCAGTATTTATTCGATGTAAGGAATCAGGTTTGGTTGGACAAATGTCAATTGATTAAAAAGCATGATTAGCTTTGGTAGGCAGAACTTTTAATGAGCTAAGTAACTTAATTTCTCTGTCAGTCAGTGGCAAACATGTGTTCTCTTTATGCAAGTATCTCAGTGTTTGTGCTTCTGCCATGGATCATTATCCAGACTGTGTGTAGCATTGTTGCCAAAGAATACTTTTAGAAACATTCTTAACTAGAGGAAACACAGGGAGTAGCAGCAATCCATTAATGAAGCAGATTCACAGGGATTAATCACATTCCACTTCCTCTGTTCAGGCCTGAAGCACAACTCCAGGAGGGAAAAAATATGATGCAAGGAAGAGAAAAGCCCTCAAATTAAATTTTCAAGTCTGATTTATGAGACCACTTCCACCTCTGAAAATCTAGGGGTTTTTTTGTTTGTTTTTGTTTTTTAATTTCAATTATTTGTTTCCTGCTTCCCTGACTATACTTCTATCACAACTCAGTTTTTGGCTTTTTGCCTGCATTATTCCCTTCTTGGCTTGTGCTCATTACAGCATTCTGCCTGATTAGAGTGAAGACCCTTGAAACTGGGAATCCAGACTATGTAGAGCAAAACCTATTGCTGGCAATGGGCAGTTAAGAGACCACACAGGCTGTTAACTTATGCTGTTGTTTTATGGTAGCCATTGCAGGGCACTGCATGCATGCCCTTATTCACAATCAGGGTCACCCTTCTGGTCCCTGGTGGGATTTGTTTTTATCAGGAACTAGTAAGTTTTCTGTAGAATGTTCTTTGCAGTGAACTGGCATTTAGGATGCTTCTGATGACCTTGGCTCTTTGCAGTTGTTTCCTGTGGCTATAACGCAAAGTGCTTTAGGCCTGTGCATGTGCACAATGGCATAATTTGAAATATTAGCTATAGTGCTATTGCTTCTATTTGTAGAGGATTGTAGGGTTTAGAAACATGAGGCATTGGGGAGAGTGGTAGGAGGGTAAGGCAACAGTAAAATAAATAAGTAAACAAAACTACAAGAGCAGTGCAAAGAGAAAATTTATGAGCTTAAACTACGAATAGTAGGAAATTCACTCTAACTGAAGAATAAAGTAAATGCTAAAAAAAAAAAGTGAGAAAGAGCTCTAGAAATGTAACTAAAACAAAATTTTGGAGGGCCTTTCTGAAGAGTTTGGAGTGTATTTTATAGGTAATGGGGTCATTATGAAGATTTTAGAGGAAGGGAAGTGGCAACACTAATGATGTACTCCAGAAAAAAATGATTTCTCTCAACAGGAGGTAAGGAGTAGTCAGTTCAAGAGATAAAATTCCAGTTGGGAGTGATTGCAGAGTGGAAAGAAGTTAACATTAGAGACTGAAGAGAGGCAGTGACAAGATTACACAGCTAATTTGGTGTTATTGAAAGAAGAGAGGAATTCAAGATAACCATGGATTTTCAAATATGGGTGACTCAGGGTATCATGACTTCATTATCAAATATAGGAAAGCAGGAGGATGTACAACTTAGGAAGAAAAATGGTAGGTTTGATTGAAACATGTTCAATCTGAAACATTAGTGTGATACAGATATATATTAAGTCCCATGAAATAATTGATTGAAACATACAATAAATGGTGAGGGTCAAAACACAGATTTATGTTTCATTCATGAAGTTAGATGCTGTCATCAAAGGAAGGAATGCAAAGATAGAAAGGGAAACTTCTCAGGACAAGACAGGGTATTTAGCTGGTGGTAGGAGCATCAAAACAGGGAAGAAGGGGAACAGTTAGAGATGGAAGAACAAGGGACTCAGACGCTGAACTAGTTTCAAGACAAGAGATGGCCAGTTATAACAAAGATGTTGCTCTAAGGTCCAAGAGTGGTGTGGTCCTGGGCAGATCTTTGAGGATTCTGAGTTTAAGGAAGTAGTCACCAGTTTTGGTGACTGAAGTTAGGACTTTTGACATAAGAGGGTATTGACCTAGGAGATCCAGATAAGGAATGAAGGCATGTTGGATGGGTTTTATTCATTTACCCAATCTAGAAATACTTACTGATGATCTTTTATATGTTAGGCAATGATCTAAAGTCTGTAAAATCAGCAGTGAGTAAATCAGGTCCAGCCCTTTCTCTCGTGGAGGTCACTGTCTGAAGGGAGAGGAAAGACAGTCAGTGTCAGTGAGAGATAGAAGTAGTTCCAAGAAAGTCTGGTGGATCAAGATTCAAAGGAGCTTTGGGGATTTGGAGAAGACTATAAAACAATATTTGGGAAGTGACAAGAAGGAGACAAAACCCACCCAAGACAAGTTTGTAGGAAGTATCTTTAAGGGGAAATCCAGTATCAGAGCAAGATGTTGAAAGAAATGTTCAGAAGATTTTGCTAATGATTTCCAGAGAGTATGGTGGAAGGCTTGTGAGTAGTTAAGTAGGGGTTGGAAACTGGATCAAATTAGAGGATCTGCATAGCATGATGAGTCCTGGCCTTCGCATGGTGTCTAAAATAAGCAAGGACAATAGACATTTCTCCAAAAAAGACATATAGATGGCCAGTAAGCACATGAAAATATGCTCAACATCACTATCAGAGAAATGCAAATCAAAACTACAATGAGGTACCACCTCAGACCAGTCAGAATGGCCATCATTAACAAGTCTGTGGATAACAAATGCTGGAGAAGATGTGGAGAAAAGGGATCCTTCCTTTTTTTCATAGCAGAACTATTTACAGTAGCCAAGACATAGAAACAACTTAAATGTCCATTGACTGATGAATGGATTAAGAAGATGTGGTGCATGTATACAATGGAATACTATCAGCCACAAAAAAGAACAAAATAATGCCATTTGCAGCAACATGGGTGCAACTAGAGATTCTCATACTAGGTAAAGTAAGTCAGAAAGAGAAAGACAGATATCACATGATATCATTTATATGTGGAATCTAAAATATGACACAAACAAACCTATCTACAAAACAGAAACAGACTCACAGAAAGAAAAAAGACTTGTGGTTGCCAAGGGGGAGTGGGGAAAAAATGGGATGAATGGGGAGTTGGGGGTTAGTAGATGCAAACTATTACATTTAGAATGTATAAACAATGAGGTCCTATGGTTTATCACTGGTTTATATATAATTGGTTCACTTTTCTGTACAGTAGAGATTGACCCAACACTATAAATTAACTACACTCTAATAAAAAATAAATTATAAATTAAGCAGGGACAAATGGTTTTAGGAAGTTAATCCTTAAGTTTCCTCAGGAAGTTTGGGTGATAAGGATTCAGTTTGAGTGAGGAGGATTGACATGAGCAGGTATAATTCAGTCTCTAGTAATGTACAGATACGTAGTATGGGTGCTTTTACTGACCAAGGGTGACATAGAGCCAGGTGAAAATTCAGTTAGCTCCATTGTGACATGAAGATAGAAGTGAAAGAAAAAATGAAATTAGTGAGATTGGTAAGAAGAAGATGTAGATGGCCTGTAGAAGAGGTTAGAAGTTTATAAATGCTTTTAGAAGCTAAGCTGGTAAGAATTCCCTCCATGAGAAAGAGAGGTATAAGGTGATAGAGAAAGGCAGAGCCTGTGGCTCTTTGAATATATAGAGAATGCAATTTCATTTCCTAAAGAAGTATCTCGATAGACTAGATCAGGCTTCCAGTGTGCCATTCCTGTCCTAGAAAACCAATTAATATTATACCTAATGTAAAAATTAAGTAAGATTTGAACAGGAACTTATTATTGATTCAGATACATGTGGAACACCCTTATCAGAAGAATGGAGAAAGACACAAAGATTTTCCAAAGAGCGTGGACTCGGCCTCAAGGCATGTTGGCGACAGGTTGTTGCCAAATATGAGGGAATGTAATGCAGCTGCAGTTGAGACATTATGGTCAAGTTGAGATAGTACAGTCCGTGGGTAAGGCAGCACATGGAAAGATGCCAGGAAGTAAATGGGGAAGAGATGAAACAGTTTTATGGTATCTGTCTGTTGGTATCTGGGACTCCAGACAGTGATCTGGAACTTGGGGAAGAGATTCCTCCACTCCATCCCTGGGATCTTCTCTTGTACAGGAAAAACAAAACAAAGCAAAAAAACCCCCACAAAACTATACAAACTGTAAGACCAAAGACAGAAAGACTGAGTTAAATTTAGGCTCTGATTCTACAGAAAGAAACTGGGCTAGGAGGAAGTTATGGACTAGGATCAAGGCAGATACTGTGTCCTGAAACCTGGACCCAGCTACGGCTGAATCCTAGAACAGTGCAACTCAACCACTCCATGGAAACTCAGGGCTCATTGATGGCACTGTAAATCCCAGATTTAGTTGAAATACAACTTAATTGCAAGTCCTGCTGATATATTTGTTAACCAAACCCACCATGATGCTCACTGAAGCAGTGAGGAGTAACTAGAAGCCTGAAATGGTCCTGGGCATGCAGGTGAATTTCAATTTCAATTTCAACAGTCCAGCCACATTGGTAGAACTGTGGAGGAGAGAGACAAGCAGGGGAGAATTGAGGTGAGGTGAGATGAGGTGGGAACTGAAGAGAAGAATGAAGGCAGTGGGGGGATGGAAGGGAGGAAGAAGTTCTGATAAACCCAGGCAAAATTTTCTTGGGTTTAAAAAACAATCTGCTCATAAAGCATTTTTATTTTTTAATTTTTTAACTGGGAGAGGAAACATCAGATGCTCACTGTGTGTTAACTTGACAAACCAACTTGCCCACGTGAAGTCTGTTTCTCATCTAATCTCTTTCTGTGTCATGGGACTATGGATATTGGAAAGATAAGTTGAAATGTTCGCACAGGACTTGAAGATTTGTAGCTTTGAAGATACATACACAGATATTCCATTTGAGAGTAGAAAGAACTGCTAAGGCTTTTCCCTGCAGGTCTGAATAAAGGCACTAAGCCAGAAGCTCTCAGGCTGGCAGATAACTTCAGATAGGAAACTTCTTTCGACAGTCTCTGTGCTTCTTTCCTTGAAGAGACACCTTTTGTTCCTCCAAGAGCAAGATCTTTGTGTCTTTAGGCTGTGTGATGCATGGAATTTAAGCAACATCAAAAGTCACATTGGCAATATCAACATCTTCCCAATGGTTTTAACAATTTCAAAAAATTAAAAAAAAAAATGAGAAAGTGCCCCTAAAAACAAGTGTCATGTAGCTAGCTATATCCTGCATAAAGAAAGAAAGAGCTAATTTTATATGCAAATAGACAAATAAGTAATGGTCAGTTTGGTCAGCTCTTTTCCATGCCTTACTTTTCCTTTTTAAAATTAAAAATAAACCTTTTTTTTTTCCTTGCTAGACCAGAGCAGAACAAAGAGAAAGTACATAAAAATCAAATGGAATGGCCAAAAACCTAGAATGTTAGAGCAGAAAAAAAACCTCAGGCTGGCAGATAACTTGATCTCACTCCACGATTAGACAGAAAGAATGTAGACCTTGCTGAGGTTACACTTCACACCTGAACACTGAAGCCAAGTCTGGATCTATTCAACAGTTGCATTGTTCCCTCAGGACACATGTGACCCTTATTGTTCTGCTGAGGCTTAAAATTCCCTTCAAGTTCACTTTTTGTTGTTGTGCCTATAAGTAAAGGCTTAAAATGAAGATAGCCCTGGAGAAGTACCCTTAGGAGTTCACTGTTGCTATCAGTGCTTTTAGAACCACAAGTTTGGATGGAGGGTCCTGAAAAGGGTGAACACTGGTGCAGAGTGCACTTAAAAATGTGTACATGTTTGGGAGAGGGGATTGATAAACTTGGCTTTCCTCTGTAATGGAAAGAATTGACTTTGGCTGGAGGGCCCAAGTCTCATAGTGAATGTCACACTTCTCCTAATGTGGATGTCATACTTAACAATTGAAGCAATCTAGTCTCTTGACTTGATAGCCTAGGAAGCCAGCACCAATTCCCTTGTTACAAAGGCATTGGACAAGGTTTAGGAATTTACTTTTTATTGAAGTATAGTTGATTTACAATATTATATTAGTTTTAGTTGTACAGCATAGTGATTCAATGTTTTTATAGATTAAATTCCATTTAAAGTCATAAAATAATGGCTATATTTCCTTGTTGACTATTTTATACACAGTAGTTTGTATCTCTTAACCTCATAGAACTATCTTGCCCTTTGTGTCTTCCCTCTCCCGCTGATATCCGCTTTTTTTTTCCTGTATCTATGAGTCTGCTTCTGTTTTTTTACATACATTTTTTAATTTGTTAGATTCCACATATAAATGAATATATACAGTATTTTTCTTTCCCTGTCTGACACATTTCCCTGAGCCCAATACTCTCTAAGTTCATCCACATTGCTGCAGAATTTCATTCATTTTTATGACTGAGTGATATTCCATTATGTATATATACATATAAAACATTTTCTTTATTCATACATCTGTTTATGGATACTTGGGTTACTTCCATATCTTGGCTACTGTAAATAGTGCTGCTATGAACATTGAGGTGTATTATCTTTCTGAGCTAGTGTTTTCATTTTTTTTTTTCAGATATGTGCCCAGAAATAGAATTTCTGAATCACATGGCAACTCTATTTTTAGTTTTTTGAGAAACCTCCATACTGTTTCCCACAGTGGCTATGCCAATTTGCATTCCTACCAACAGTGTAAAAGTGTTCCTTTTTCTCCACATCCTTATCAACACTTGTTTGTAGAAGTCCTGATGTTAGCCATTTTGACAATGTGAGGTGATATGTCATTGTAGTTTTGATTTGCTTTTCTCTAATAATTGGTGATGTTGAGCACCTTCTCATATGTCTATTAGTCATCTGTAAGTTGTTTAGGATTTTAATTAAAAGAAAATATTTCTGATAAACATGAGTTGGTCATGTTATAATGTCCTGAAGGACTATGATATGTATTTGTTCTCACAGGGTGTTTCCTAATATCACTCATGACCCGTGCTTTTGAGACAGCATGACGTAGTATTGAGAACATTGGCTTTAGGGTAAAGTATCCTTGTTGTACCACTTACTGTTTTGGAGCTTTTTTTTCTTCATCTGTAACATAAGCATGTCCTCATGAGGATTAAAGCTGGAAAAGTTGTTGGCACAATGCCAGACCTTACCAGGCGTTAGTTGCAATTGTTTTTTCTGTTGCTATTGTCCACAGTAGTGATACAGAGGCCCTCCTGCTATTTCCATGATCTCACCACCATTCCCAAACACATCTGACTCTTTTGCCGTCTTTGGGCTTATGGTTTTCATTTTGTTTTTTTTTAATAGAAATTCAGGATATTTATCATTCTTGCCAGACACCTGGGTGGAAGAATCCACCAATTCCTCTCTGAATTTGACCAGTTTTACAGATTTCTGAGCAGATGACATTATGGAATGATGGCCTTTCTTCAGAACAGTCGTTTCCAAACTTTTAAAATTACTTATGCCTATAAATATAATATTATCGAAGATATATCTTAATACATAGTTTTAAAGTTTGTAAATAATATATATATATATATAGTGCTATATTAATAAGTCAGGTATATCTTAAAACACACACAGAAGGAAAAATGTTAATGGGAAGAAAATATAAATAAATTCACTTATTTTCTTCCATATTCTCATGGGTCATCTTGCACAATCGCTGGAGTGCTTACCTTGAAAACCACTGTTCTAGAAATGTATCACTTATTTTGTAAATCAAACCACCTCACTCATAAAACAAGTACCTAAGTCACTTTTTAGAAAATTCATTTCACCAACTGGGATTTCTTTCTACCAGGAAAGCCAATAGCCTTGCTCTGCTTTGTGGACCCGATGCCTGAAATCCGCCTCTCCTGCTGCCCTATATCCCAGTGTTTCTGTATCTTGTCTGTACATTTGACTAACCTAGGGAGCAGTTAATAAAAGTCTAGGGACCCTATCTCAGACCAAGTAGATAAAAATCTCCATGAGTCTAGCCTTGGCTCATGAGGAACTCTTGATTTCTTCAATAGCTTTGGCCCTGGGGTAAGCACTTTATTCACCAAAGGTCCTAGTCAACCCCATGCTGGGAAGCTAGGGCCTCAGAGGCTCCTGGAGAAGATCTGCTTTGCCTTCCCTTCCTTCAGGTGTCCTCAGTCTCTTGAGGGAGGGAGAGCCATGTTCTGAATTCTCATTCAGTGAAGGCAGCCTGATGTAGTGTTTTCCTCAGAAGCCCGTCCAGCTGCCCAGCAGCAACTGTGTCTGCTAGCTGCAGGTGAAAGGATGGCATGCCTTTGTTCTTCCAAAGATGAAGTTTTGCTTTGTTCTCTAACTGTGTAAGTAAACTGTGGGATCCAACCAAATACAGTGGATGACTGTCAAGAGGAATGGAATGAGAAGAAACACTCAACATGAGTTAGGGATCACGCTAAGCACAACAGATACAGAAATTGGTAGACAGATAGATACACACTTAATACAAGTCAGACACTCCATACATGTCTATCAATACACCAGGCTCTGTGCTATGGAAACAACTATCAAAGAGATATAGATTTTATACTCAAGGATCTCAGAATCTGATCAGGAAGGAGACCACAAGAAAATAGTGAAAATGCAATACATTTTAAATGTTAAGTAAATATTTAAAATAAAGGAAAAATAAAGTTCCTTGAGAAAACCTGATATCTGAGTTGGCTTGAGGGATCAAAGTCCAAAAATACAGATGTAGATGAGAGCACAGCATTTGTGGACAATGTCGAGAGATTTGATGCTCTGAAAGCATGCTTGATAGCGTGGATCATGAAAGACTGTATATAGTGTTTAGAAAGAAATGTAATTTTACTAATGAAGCATTGCACACAGACTTAATTTATGTTACTTTGGTGGTATATATGTTGCTGAGAGAGAAATTTAATTTTTTTTTTGACCATACCAATGGCATGTAGAATTGTTCCTGGGCCAGGGATTGTGCCTGAACCACAGCAATGATCAAGCCACAACAGTGACAATGCCAGATCCTTAACCAAGATAACTCCTTTAAATAGTATTCTTTAAAGTGATTTTCCCTATTCATTTAACAATTATTCATTGATTGCTATCTATGTTTTAGGCCCTTGGCGTACATCAGTGAACAAAACAGATGAAAATCTCTGCCCTCATGAAGTTTACATTCTCTTTATAATAGATTTTAAATCACTATGTACAGAGATACATACATTAATATTCAGGGTTTCTTATATAATGAAGAATATAATATATTTATTTGTTGGGTGAGTTAGGACATATTTAATATTTTGAGTAAAATGTGATTTTTTTCCTTTTTCCTTAAAACTTAACTCTGAATAAGATTAGACTCTACCACATTCAATTACCAACTTGAAACTTATTTATTTATTCTTTATTTTGTTTTTTAGGGCTGCATCTATGGCATATGGAAGTTCCCAGGCTAGGGGTCAAATCAGAGCTGCAGCTACTGGCCTACGCCACAGCCACAGCAACGTGGGGTCTGAAGTGCGTGTGTGAACTACACCCCAACTCATGGCAATGCTGGATCCTTAACCCACTGAGTGAGGCCAGGGATGGAACCCACATCTCCATTGACACTAGTTGGGTTACTTACTGCTGAGCCATGGTGTGAACTCTAGAAATTATTGAAAATTTTGAACACAGGAGTGAAATAATATTTGCATTTTGCAAAGAGGACACAAGCAGTGATGATCTTGTTACAGACTAGGTGATGCCTAACGCTGGCACTGGGGAGACCCATCAGGCTGCCACTGCATTTAAAAGAACTAAGTAAACAAATAGGATATAAGGCAACCCTTAAGGATGACTTATATAGGGGAAGGAGGACTTCAGAATCAGAATTCTGCCTTAGGTAATGGGATAATAAATACAGAGAATTAAAAAAAAAGGACAAGATAGCAGAGGTAAAAGCATTTTTGATATCCCTTCATTCAATAAACACTTATGGAAACTCTAATGTGTTGTGCCAATGTGAGCATTTACCACTAGTTGGCTTATGCTTTTATTCATAACTTGGAAAGACATTTTAGTACTATTCATAATAGATGATCATGCCATAAACCTGATTACAAGTTTTACTGTTAAAGAATCACACTCTGGCTACTTTCTCATTCATTACTCACAGTCACAGCCTGGGTTCATAAGGACAAAGGTTATTGCCATGTCTAAGTAACCAGACAATCTAGAGCTGCTCTCAGCAAATTGACTTGTCAGCATCCTTTTAAGGAAATCACCTGCTAGCTTATTAAAGTTAATTGTTTGCAAGTACCAAGTTCCTTAGCCAGAGTTATCAAAAGCACTATGAGAAAGGTGCTTAAGATTATGCTGGGACCTTGGGAAAGCTGGCTAAGTACCATCTCATGTGGTATCTTAACTCTAGGGAGTTTCTTTCCTTCCTTCCTCACTTCCTTTCTTCCTTTCTCCCTTTCTCCCTTCCTTCCTTCCTTGCTTCCCTCCTTCTCTCTTCGCTCTCTTTCTCCCTGCCTCCTCCCTCTCTTCCTCTCTTTCTCCTATGCTCTACCACATGACAGCTGATCTAGGTAACATTAATTTTGCTCATCTAATATTTGGCAAACATTTATTTAGCATTTATTAAGTGACTGTCAATTTCTAGCCTTGAGAAATATAATCATGAAAAACACAGCCTCTGCACATAAAGGAACTTACTGTCTAGAATAGGAGATAGACTTTTAAATCTACTATTACACAGCATATTGCCATAAATCCTAAAGAGAGTGTTTGTGCAAATACTATGAAAGGGAAAAAGAGGAGGTAGATAGTACACAGATATGTTTACATTTTCTTAGTTATTAAGTAATTTGGGGATTAGAATAAAACAAGAGGATGGAAATATCTATACCAGTCAGGGTTCTCAGAAGAGATTAGTTTATGTGATTATAGGCAAGTCCTAAATCTATAGGACAGACTGATTAGAAACTCAGACAGGAGTTCCTGCTGCAGTTTTGAGTCTGAAATTTGTAGGGCAGGCTGGAAACTTAGGCAGGATTCTTGTCTTACAGTCTTGAGGCAGAATTCCTTCTTCTCAAGGAAATCTGCTTTTGTTAGTAAGGCTTCCAACTAATAGAATGAGGCCCACTCACATTTTGGAAGGTAACTTCCTTTATTTAAAATGAACTAATTGGGAATGTTAATCATGTCTACAAGAAATACCTTAATAGCAACATCTAGAAAATTGTTTGAGCAAACAACTGGGGACCATAGTTAGCCAAGTTGGTAGATGAAGTTAATCATCACACTTCCTATATGTAAAATTATTCCCCTAAAAATTTCTATATCCCTTTTATATTCTTTTCATATATATGGCCATAGAGATATGAAAGTCAGAGAGTGATGATGCAGAGTGATTATGTTTTGGTTTAAATATAATGAATCAAATGATAAATGTACCAAAGCCCTTAATTACAAACTATGCTATTTTATTAGACATGACCATTTTTATTAAACATATTAAACATAAAGCATTAAATATAAATCTCTTGGGATATAATGAGATATTTCTTCTCCACCTTAGAGGACAGTTAAGTAAAAAATGAGACTCCCTCATTTGATATCACCATCTTTTAGGATGGGGGTGAATAGAAAATAAAAGCTTATTTTGCTCCAATAGATCAAAGGTGGAGGAGACCCAGCAAATGTATAAAAGTTGTAACTTCTAGATGAAGTGGAGTTATTCCCCTAGAATAGCACCTTAAAAATCAACCCTACTCACTCTTCTGATGGTGGCTGGAATTAAGACATCAAACACCTAAGTAGTACCCCACTTAGAACCAAAGAAGAGGGGTCTCTGTCCTGGGCCCCATGTGTTAGATGCCCCTCCATATGAAAGACACAATAATATAAATGCCTCTGTCATTTATATACGGCCTTTAGAACTGGCTCAGTGCAGTCTGGAACTCTAAGCCGAGCCTTCGTGATTAACGTAATACAGGCCCCAGGAAAACGTTTTCTGTATCATTTCCTACATCATTGAAGCAAAGGACAACAGAGCTCAAATGCCAAGAAAGTGTTCAGGTTGAGATTCTGTGAACATTGATTGGAGAGAATTGCTTTGGAGTCTGGGGAAGTGGTGAGGCAGATTTGAGCAGTATAAGAGAGATGATAAGTCAACTTTGAGGTTCCTTGTCTTGGGATAAATGCACAAAATCTTTGCATAACCAAGAATCATTTCCCTTGGTAGAGCTGATCATTGATTTGCTTGCTCTGTTCATGTTTTATTGGTAGATTTGAAAGTATATGCAAATTATCTTAAGTATTTTCACATGGTGACTAAGATATATTGCATTATTGAAAAATTCATGTTACTCTTATATTTGTTTAAGTGTAAAACTAGAGAACAAGAGAAGACATGCAGGCAACATGCTATCAGTTCTTTATATTGGCAAGCAGGTGGCAAGCAATGCTAAATGAGACTTAAAAATGAAATTCAGCTTTTTTTTTTTTTTTTTTTTTTTTTTTTTTAAGGACTGCACCTGTGGCATGTGGAAGTTCCCAGGCTAGGGGTCAAATCAGAGCTGCAGCTGCCAGCCCACACCATAGCAACTCAGGATCTGAGCTATGTCTGCAACCTATACCACAGCTCATAGCAATGTTGGATCCTTAACCCACTGAGTGAGGCCCAGGATGGAACCTGCATCCTCATGGATTCTAGTTGGGTTCATTTGTTGAGCCACAATGGGAATTCCCGGAAAAGATCAGCTTTAATGAAATATTCTGGAATGAAAATTTTACATTTGTTACATATATCTTTTTTATTTAAATTTTATATTTGTTACATATATATTTTATTAATAGACAATTTTAATTTTTAAGAAAACAGAATTTTAAAACAATTTTATTTTTCAGTGTTTATTTTGATAAAATATTTTTGATAAAATATAGTTGCATTTTCTGCCACTTAGATAAAATTGCATTTTATTTTAAATTATTTGGATTATCATTGTAAATAATACACAAATTAATTGAAAATCTTAATTGTAACTAATATTTTGCCAAAATAAAGAAGTTAAATTTTATGAAATACACACACCTAATAGTTTACGAACAGTTCATTTTCATCACTCATATGAATATTGCCATCTCATCAACAGAACACCCAGATATGTACAATGAATATTAGTTTTTTTTTACGGTCACACCTGTGACATACAGAAGTTCCTGGGGCAGAGATTGAATCTGAGTCACAGCTGTGACCTATGCTGTAGCTGTGGTAACACTAGATTCTTTATCCCACTGTGCTAGGCCAGGAATTGAACCCATGCCTCCACAGCAGCCTGAGCTGCTGCAGTTAGATTCTTAACTCACTGTGCTACAGTGAGAACTTCCTTATATTAAATAGACTATTGGATTTAGTGTCTTTGATATTTTCTCAGTTTTAAGCATCTAAAAAATCATTGCTTTACATGTTTTGTCATTAAGGAATTACATTTTTAAGGTAATTCAGTGATAGAATGTATTTTGAATGTCTTAATTTTATTTATAACTTTCAAATGTTGAGACATGTGGTATGTGGGTGTTCATTTGTCCTCTTGCCTGGGGTCCTGAGAATGTAGATATGGGATCACTGCTAAGCAGTTGAGCCAATGTCTTGGAGAAGCCACCAATATTCTCAAGGAAACACAACTATTTCAAGAGATGGATGACAATCTTTAAGTCTTGAACCAAAGTGTGAGTGGAAGAGGAAATAAACACTATGTTTCTATCTCTACCTTTGTCTCTTTGTATCCAGTAAACAGACTTTATTTCTTTCTTAAGAGGTGGATATCTAAAAATGTTAATTCAGGAAAATTATGTAGGTAGGCCTGAAAGAATTGGAATAGGCTGTAAGTTATTAAAATTACTCCTCAGAAATCATTCTACCAGAGAGGACATTTTGCTGGATCTGGAAAAATGAATAGAACTCCTCCAGGTGGATAAATTGTGTGTGGGAAGAGGTGCACTAGGAAAAGGCATACAAAGCAGGGTACATTTAGAATATTTCAAAATGTTCAAATGACTAAAACACTGGGTGGGAGGGAGGAAGTAGAAAGAGAAGGGCTGAAGAACTAGAACAGAAAAGGGCATTATACATCTTCCTAAGAGCATGGACTTCATCCTTTATATGGGAGGGAATCGTTAAAGAGTTTCAAGCAGGCAAGTGACATGATTGGCTTTTCCTTTTTAAAATACCACTCTAAAACCTTGGTTTTCGAGTTTTATCATGCATGGTAATCATTTGGAGGGCTTGTTGGGACACAGATGGCTGGGCTCCACCCCCGAGTTTCTGACTCAGGAGGACTGGGGTGGAACCCAAGAATTTGCATGTCTAACAGATTCCTTAGTGAGGCTCTGCTGCTAATATGGGAACCATACTCTAAGGAGCCCTGCTCAACAAGAGAAGGATAGATGGATCATTCAGCAAGGTGGAACTAGAGAGAAGAGATGAGATAAGGGATGATTACAGTGCATCAGGGAACAAGGATAAGGATTTTATTATAGAAGTAGTGATGAGGGGTCTCAAAGAGTTTTAGGATAGTGACTTGACTTGGCGACTGACTGATTCTGGAGGTAAGAAAAATAGAGGTTTTGAGGATTACTCTGTATCTGGCCTGTTGGATTTTGGATGTGTGAAAGAAGCCAAGTTTGCAACTTATGTAGGGAGACAGAGAGAGAATAGATTTCCATTTTCATTCCACTTCATTAGAGTAAAGGTAAATTTTTTAACTCAATGAATTTTATTACATTTATTGTTTTACAACGATCATCACAACCCAATTTTATAGCATTTCTATCCCAAAGCCCTAGCCCATCACCCCATCTCCCAACCTGTCTCCTTTGGAAACCGTAAGTTTTTCAAAGTCAGTATCTGTTCTGTAAGGAAGTTCATTGTGTCATTTTTTAGATTCCACATGTAAGTGATAGCATATAACATCGGTGTCTCACTGTCTGACTAACTTCACTTAGCGTGATAATTTCTAGGTCCATCCATGTTGCTGCAAATGCCATTATTTCTTTCCTTTTAATGGATGAGTAATATTCCACTGTGTATATGTACCACATCTTCTTTAGCCACTCCTCTGTCGATGGACATTTAGGTTGTTTCCATGTCTTGGCTATTGTATATAGTGCTGCAATGAACATTGGAGTACATGTATCTTTTTGAGTCATAGTTTTCTCTGGATAGATTGGGATTGCTGGATCAAATGGTAGTTCTATTTTTAGTTTTCTAAGGAATCTCCATACTGTTTTCCACAGTGGTTTCACCAATTTATATTCCCACCAACAGTGTAATAGGGTTCCCTTTTCTCCACACCCTCTCCAGCATTTATTGTTTGTAGACTTTTTGATGATAGCCATTCTGACTGGTGGTAAAGGTGAAATTTAACCAAAGATCTTACAACTCTGGATCACCTAGCTTTGGGCATGCTAAGCCAAAAGAGAAGGAAGGTCACTCAACTATAGAATACACTGCTCTGTGAGCAGAGGTTGAAGTAAATACTGTTAATATGTTAATATTTTATTTATGATAGTCAACATACCTTCACAATGATATCATTTTTAGTGTGGTTAAGGATTGATCTCCTTTGGACACTGCCTTAAGTCTGTGGCATATTTCTTCTAAGATGCAGTTGTCACAACTTCTAGGATAGTGTGTCTTTCTCCTTTTTTTATACTACTTTAGGTTTAGTTACATTTAATATTATTCTTTTCCGCAGGAGGAGGGAGATAAGCTGGCTCACCCTTAACATTGGAATGGATGGGGACAAAAGTATAAATGGAGGCTCTTTGTCTAAATATGTAAATGTTATAAACTAAGCTAACACGTTCTTAAATATGTTCTAGTTCTCTGCCTTTGCATACCCTCACACACATAGATTTATACAACACCAAATTTTAAAACTATGTGTAAGTTACTGTTTGTTGCCAGTCTCAACCACCTAACCTGTGTGGTTGAAATGGCCCTTGTGGATCTTATTATGATTGCAGATGCCCTTTCACAATAACCATCAGGAGACTTTGAAAAAAAAATAAAGGTTTATTACTTACAGGATGTAGAAATTACATGGCACACCTGGGGCTACATAGGTATGTGGAGAGTAGAAAGAAAGTGTGCGTGGGCATGGGGTTCTGCTTTTACTGGAAATGAGGGTAGGGCCTAAGGTTTTATAGGTTCACATTTTATTGGTGAATTTAAAATGTAAGAGTGGGAACTTAAAGCATGTGAAGAGAATAAAACAAGTTACCCATATTGAGTTATTAAAACCAACCAAGATCTCTAAAACAAAGGAGACTCACTAGGGGAAGGCAGCCTGGCTTTTTATCTAGTTGTGTGGCTGGCAATGCGCTTACTTGAGATAGCCATCTTTGATGTTGATGCCCTTTCTCAGCAGATATCTTGAAATTTGGGGCTTATACTACAGCTATGCCTTTTCTGTGATTTAAAATTGGAAGTACATCAAAGATGGATGAATTTGCTTATCATTATCATCTCTCTGCAGTTTTGACTGATGGGCTTGTGGTGATTGTATGAAACACAAAATGTGGACAGGAGTTCCTGCTGTGGTGCAATGGGATGGCCTGTATCTCTGGAGAGCTGGGACCCAAGTTTGATCCCTGGCCTGGCATAGTGGGTTAAGGATACAACATTGCTACACCATGATATAGGTTGTAACTGCAGCTTGGATCTGATCCCTGGCTCAGGAACTTCGTATGCCACAGGGCAGCCAAAAAAGAAAAAAATGTGGACAAACATGATTTGATTTGCACATGTTATAACTTAATTCCACAGTCTTTTATGTCTTTTTAGTGAAATTACTAGATTTTATTAACAAGCTTTTATATAATTTGTATTCTATTGACAGTAATGTTTTAAGGGATTGAAGTAGAAAACAGTTTTATTCAAGTGTGAAAACTTTAAATATACTTTAAATGAAAATGCCTACTTAAAAATGTAAAATTAAAAAAATTAGGATTATTTTTCACTTGTTTCCTAAGATTTTTCTTTCAGTATAACATTTGAAACAGTATGAATTATAATTAATGCATGGAGTTCCCGTAGTGGCACAGTGGTTAACGAATCTGACTAGGAACTATGAGGTTGCAGTTTTGATCCCTGGCCTTGCTCAGTGGGTTAAGGATCTAGTGTTGCCGTGAGCTGTGGTGTTGGTTGCAGATGCGGCTTGGGTTCCGCCTTGCTGCAGCTCTGGTGTGGGCCAGGAGCTATAGCTCCGATTGGACCCCTAGCCTGGGAACCTCCATTTGCAGCAGGAGCGGCCCTAGAAAAGGCCAAAAAAAAAAAAATGCTATCGACCCTTAAAATTACCTAAATAAAACTGAAACTTTATCTAAATCACTTAGTACTTTAATATTTTATAGTGTTCAGTGTTCATTGAATAGCTTACATAAAAATTTGATACCAGAATTCATGAATGATATATCTATATCTACGTAGTTACATGTTTGAGAGGCATATGAATTAATATTGAAAAATATTGCTTAGTCACCTCCTGGTACTGTTGTGACTACTGTAGGGACCTATGAAGCAAAGAATTAGAGCAAGAGAAGAGAAAAGGAAATGGATTCCCTGTTCGCCTGGGAAACAATACTGAACAAAGTATTGCATTCATCTGAGAGGATGATTGGACAAGGTCATTCATTTATCTTTTCTCTTCCCTAAGCACTTCCATTTCTCATATTCTCTCCACACCTGGGGAGCAGTGTCCTTCTTCAACCTAGACAGCAACAAAATACACTTCATGTCCTTTAGGCACACTCCTTTGTTTTAAGTTTGAAAAGACATTAATGAAATGGGAAATATTTTGGAAAACATTTCTCTGAGGCTTCAGTTTTACCATGGAGGGAAGCCAGTGGGTAAGCACATAGAGGTGCTGTTCCAGAGAGCAGGGAGGAAAGGGCAGAACGGACTGGAGTGGCTTTACATTTCAAGTACTAATACCATTATTTTAGATACTTTAAAAGGGAAACATACTGAATTATGATTTTCTTTTTTTTTTTCAGCACCTTCCATTTGGCTCTCTTCCTCTCCACCAAGTTTGATTTCCTAGAAGTATCTGTTATTTGGTGGAACAGGTGCTCTCAGTAGGGATTCAAATGAGAGAAGTCAAATAAGGGATACATTACTTACACAATTACAGTGTTTTTGTACCAGCACACAATTAAAGACAGGCCCCAAGGAGGGAGAGCTGAGAGCAGGGGAGGGAATTAGAGACACCAGCCTGAAACAGGAGAGTGTAGTGAGGAGGAGACCTTGACTGGGTCTCTAAGGGGACTGTGAGAGGGGAAAGAGGGGGAGGACCATGGGAGTGGATGGAGACAGAGAAGGAAAGAGGAGGAAATGAATAGGAGGAATATAAATGGAGAGGGGTATGGAGAAAAAGGCAATTAGGAATTTGTGATGTATGTTTAAGAAACCAGAAGGAATCCAGTGTCACTGCAAAGAAGTGAATGAAGAGAGAGTAATAGGATTTGAGGACAGAGAGATATATCAGGGACTGGGTGAAAAAGGGCCCTGTACCAGTGCTGAGTACCTGGAATGATACAGGATGCCATTGGTGGGTTCTGTTGAGAGGTTTTAAATGATGATTCAGAAACTGGGGATAGAATACAGGTGGGAAATGTGGAACCAGGAAGACTGGCTTAGCTTGAGTCTGGAGTCCAGATATAGCAGTAGAGTGAGACTGTGGTGAACTGAGAGGACTCCAGGGCAGTTTTGTGACAGTGTAGAATGACAATGTGGCCAGGATGCAGTCCATTAGCAGAGGATTGATCACCCACTCTGTCAACGGAGCTTCTAGCTCAGGACAATGTTTTCATTCACTTCTTTTAGATTTTTTTTTTTTTTTTGTCTTTTGTCTTTTGTTGTTGTTGTTGCTATTTCTTGGGCAGCTCCCTCGGCATATGGAGGTTCCCAGGCTAGGGGTTGAATCGGAGCTGTAGCCACCGGCCTACGCCAGAGCCACAGCAACGCAGGATCAGAGCCGCGTCTGCAACCTACACCCACAGCTCACGGCAGCGCCGGATCGTCAACCCACTGAGCAAGGGCAGGGACCGAACCCGCAACCTCATGGTTCCTAGTCGGATTCGTTAACCACTGCGCCACGACGGGAACTCCCTCTTTTAGATCTTGAAGACAAAAAGTAAACAACAGAAATCCCTGCCAGGAACCAAACTAGAAAACACTTAGTATACCAATCTATTCCATATTGTCAAATAAGAGAGGTTCTTTGGTTTGAATTACTTTTGGAACCAAAATCCAAAAGGAAAATAGCCACTAGTGATTTTGAAGAAAGATAGAAGGTGAGGCAATTGTGGGAACCAAGGTGAGGCTCCAGCTGGTTAATACTGATAGAGACAACTAATTTTAAACATTTGGAATTTAGTTCTGTCTAATAGGGAGAGGAAATAAGATATGGGTGGGCGAGAGAGAGAGAGAGAGAGAGAGAGAGAGAGAGAGAACTGCAGATCATAGCACCCTGCTAGCTTGGAGGTTCTCAGGCCTGCTGAGTGGAGTTAGAGTTCTGTTGTGTTGAGGGTTTTGGAGAAGCATATGGAGGACTCCTTGGTTAAGGCAAGAGTTTCCCAATAAAATTTACCTGGAGTTTCCTATTTGAGCATCCAACTTTTCCCAGTATCCCCAGGGAGATTGCCCTGAGAGTGGTTTCTAAATTTTAAACAAAAGTAGAGAAATAGGAAGGAACAAGTACACAGATAATTCTATGCTTTCCACAGTTGTTATTATCATATAGACACATGCTAAAAGTACGTGCTTATCTGGGGTGCAGTCTAGCATAGGAATCTGAATGTGAGATGGCTTTTCTATTCACATCAGAGGAAATGTAAAATAAAGTCATTCAGCATGAAAATGTGTTGCTCAACTTTAAACAAGGTTTTCATTATGCTACCACAGAGCTCCAGAGGGAAAGAACCCACTGTGGTGTGTCATAGCATTTGCAGGTAAAGAAGAGGTGACGTTGTCCTCAAATGTGTTTTGCCAAGGTATGGGGTGTGTGTGTGAGTGAGAGAGAGAGAAAGAGACATTTATTTATTGTTTACTTTGATGTGTTAATAACTCCTCCACATTTTTATATCTGGAAAAAATGCTAATAACAACTTTATTAGATAAAGTTAGACATTTTATAAAACTGAGACTAGCTACCTTCTTATGCAGTATTGACATATCAGAGCTAAAGGCAGCTCTTTGGGACAATAAAATTCTTACATAATATATAGGTCAAATGTTTACCTTTAATATAGTTCCTTCATCTTTTCTTGTTTGGAATTAGAAAATCCTGTGCTTTAAACCTCCTATGGAAAATTACTGATTATAATTTTTAAGTTCATATGTTTTTGGACATTCCCTGGATTGCAAATATCAGTTTATATTACATGTTTGCTATTTAGCATTTGAACATCTTCAGAGAATTCACCACCAGTTGTTTCTTTCTAAGATTTGTGACTAATAAGCACCAAGTTAGAGGATATAAGTAACAATATTGGCTTTATTTCAGCTATACCAGTATTGTAGGCATTAAGGAAACTTATTTTTGGTGTAAGGAAGGTTGTGACCTTGTCAAGATAGATGAGGCCAGAAAAGGTGGCTGAGTGTGGGGTTGGTGAGAAACAATCAGAAAGAGTAAAAGCTATCAGCCAATCTAAAGAGTAAAAATATGAACAAACTAAAATATTTATGAGAAAGTGAGGTAGACCAATAATTCTAAATTGTATTGAACAGGAAAAGCAACATAGACAAGGAAGACAAGAGCAGATCGAATGACAAAAGATGTGACTGTCAGACACTAAACCTCTTGTTAGAAGGGTCTAGTGCTTAAATCTGTATAATTCTTCAATTTCATGATATATAGCTGGTTTATTTATACTGTTTCAATCCTTTTTGAAGTTTCTGAAGCTAAAGGTTAGGAGGTATTTATGTTCTTTATCTTGCTAAAGTTTCTTGAAGAGACCCAAGTCCCATAACTTGACTGTACAAAGAATGTGTAGTTCTAACAAATAAATCACTTTGAGGTTTGTGTTAATTGGTAAAAAACAGTACTATCTGCTTCCACTACAACTGTCTTTCAGAGTAGGTTTACGCATTTTCGCCATCAGGTAGCTAACCCTGAATTCATTTATCTACAACTAGAAGAAAAGCATTTCAACATGAACTGTTAAAAACTTTTACAGGTTCTATGATAAAGGACAATAAGATGAATAGTATATTAAATGACATTCTACAGATAGAAAGTGGTAAATATTTGAAGTAGCATCATTTACAACATACTAGATGTAAAGAGAATTCCCAAACTAATAATCAGTGCAATTACATAACTGATTTTATAATTTGTTTCAAACTTGAACTACAAGTAACTCATAGTTACTTTGTCATCATCTCAAATTATTTCATTATATTTTAAACCTATTTCAAAGATACATATTTTAAATTATATATTCAAAACACACCTTCAAAATATATATGAAATTATCCAGAGGTAACTTCAGGAAAAAAAATGTATAAAATCATTTACATTTCATTATGAATGCTTTGGGAGCTGCAAAATTTAAATAGGTAAATGTTTAAAAAACACAACTTATACTTGAGGTTTTTTTTTTTGTTGTTGTTGTTGTTTTGTTTTTTTAATACAGAGTTCATTATATCCTAAACAATCTGTGCCATTCCACGATTCTGTCAGCGGAGCATGTCATTAGTGATGAAAACTGAAAAGCCAAAGTTTTTATCAGAAAATCTTTTCTTAAAAAAGGAAAGCTAAACTTCTGGGATTAACAAGTGTCTTATTTTCTCCTTCACAATCATAAATCATTTTAAATAGTTTGCATGAGTGTCGATCATGAAATTGCCCTTGTAGAAGAGTAAGAAAACTTTGAAGAAGTGATTCTATTCTGACCTTGAGGAAGGTATGCAGAAAAAGTAGGGTGTGAAGACATTGTCTTCCAGACTGGATCTTCCAGCAACTGCTATTGACCCAAACAAATCTTTTATGTTTCTGGATCTCAGTTCTCAAACTTGTTAATGCAAGTCTTTGACCAGATTGTTTCTAAGAATCTTTCTAATTCCAACATTCTCTGTTGCTACAGATGACATTAATCTCAGACACGTGTACTTTATTTTTATAACAGCTTTATTGACAAAGTGAGCAGCATATTGTATTATTAGATTTCTTTTTAGTTTTTAATACTAGGCATTTCAATGATCAAAACGTAATTTTCATCCTCATAATAGTGAAATTTTACACATTAGGGTTTTGATTAGGTTACTAAAGAACACATTGTTGAGGCTTTTAATTGCCCATGTTTGTTGATTTATTTTCAAACCTCTTAATAGATAGGAAGCTATATTTTATCAGCCTAGGAAGCCTTAAAGAATAGGCATTGAAATGACTGTGCAATACCCATGCATGAGCACATATGTATATATATATATATATATACTTTTTGCAAATATTTTCTCCTGTTCTATCAATCATCTTTCCCTTTTGCTTATGGTTCCCTTTGCTGTGCAAAATCTTTTAAGTTTAATTAGGTCCCATTTGATAATTTTTATTTTTATTTCCATTACTCTAGGAGGTAAAATCAAAAAGATATTGCTGCAATTTTTGTCAAAGTGTGATTTTCCTATATTTTCCTCTAGGAGTTTTATCTGGTCTTACATTTAGGTTTTTAATCCATTTTCAGTTTATTTTTATATATGGTGTTAGAGAATGTTCTAATTTCTTTCATATATAGCTGTCCAGTTTCCCTAGCACCACTTATTGAATAGACTATCTTTTCTCCATTCTATATTCTTGCCTCCTTTGTCATAGATTAATTGACCATAGATGCAAGGATTTATTTCTGGGCTTTCTATCCTGTTTTACTGTTGTCTGTTTTTGTGCCAATACTATATATACTGTTTTGATGACTAGCTTTGTGGTATAGTCTGAAGTCAGGGAGCCTGATTCTCCAGCTCTGTTTTTCTTTTTTAAGATTGCTTTGGCTGGAGTTCCCAATGTGGCTCAGTAGAAACGAATCTGACTAGTATCTATGAGGATATAGGTTCGATCCCTGGTCTTGCTCAGTGGGTTAAGGATCCGGCATTGCTGTGAGCAGTCACAGACATGGCTTGGATCCCATGTTACTGTGGCTGTGGTGTAGGCTGTGGCTACAGCTCTGATTAGACCCCTAACCTGGGAACCTCCATATGCCATGGGCGTGGCCCTAAAAAAAAAAAAAAGATTGCTTTGGCTATTTGAGATCTTTGGCATTTCCATACAAATTTTAAAAATCCTGTTCTAGGTCTGTGAAAAATGCCATTGATACTTTGATAGAGATTGCATTGAATCTGTAGACTGCCTTGTGTGGTATAATCATTTTAATAATACTTATTCTTCCAATCCAAGAACATGGTATGTCTATCTTTCCATAGTTTATGTAGTCTTTAATTTCTTTCATCAGTATCTTATAGTTTTCAGAGGATAGGTATTTTCCTTCCTTAGGTAGGTTTATTCCTAAGTATTTAATTCTCTTTCATGCAATAGTAAATGGGATTGTTTCCTTAATTTCTCTTTCTGGTCTTTCCTTACTACTATATAAAAATGCTAGATATTTATGTGTATTAAATTTGTATCCTGCAATTTTACAGAATTCATTGATGTGTTCCGGTAGTTTTCTGATACTATTGTTAGGGTTTCCTATGTATAGTATCATGTCATCTGCAAACAGTGGCAGTTTTCCTTCTTCTTTTCCAATTTGGATTCCTTTTATTTCCTTTTTTTTCTTCTCTGATTGCCATGGCCAGGACTTCCAAAACTATGTTGAATTAAAGTGGCGAGAGTGGACATTCTTGTCTTGTTTCTGATCTTATGGGAAATGCTTTCAGCTCTTCACCATTGAGAATGATATTAGGGGTGGGTTTGTCATATACAACCTTTATTATGTTGATGCAGGTTCCTTCTATGCTCACTTTCTTGGAAGTTTCTTTTTCTCATAAATGGATATTGAATTTTATCAAAATTTTCTACATCTATTGAGATGATCATATGGTGTTTATTCTTCAATTTGTTAATGTGGTGTATTACACTGAATGACTTGCAGATATTAAAAACATCTCTGATTTCCTGGGATAAATCCCACTTGATCAAGGTGTATGATTCTTTAAATGTATTGTAAAATTCACTTTTCTAGTATTTTTTTGAGCAGTTTTGCATATATGTTCATTAGTAGTATATATTAGTATATATTTTTTCTTTTTTAGGGTTACATTTGTGGCATATGGAATTTCCTGGCCTAGGGGTCAAATCAGAACTGCAGCTGCCAGCCTATGCCACAGCCACAGAAATGCCAAATCCAGGCTTCATCTGTAACCTATGCCAAAATTCATGGCAACACTGAATCCTTAACCCACTGAGGTAGGCCAGGAGTTGAACCTGCATCCTCGTGGATATTAATCAGGTTCTTAACCCATTGAGCCATAATAGGAACTCCTCACCAGTAATATTAGCCTATAATTTTCTTTTTTTCTTTTTTTGTGGTATCTTTGTCTGGTTTTGGAATCAGTGTGATGGTGGCTTCAAAGAATGAATTTGGGAGCATTTCTTCCTTTGCAAATTGTATTTTCAAGAAGTAAAGGTGTTAGCTCTTCTGTAAATGATTGGTAGAATTCTCCTGTGAAGCCATCTGGACTTTTGTTTGTTATGATTTTTAAAATCCCAGATTCAATTTAAATATTTGTAATGGGTCTATTTATATTTTCTATTTCTTTCTGGTTTAGTCTTAGGAGATGGTACCTTTCTGAGAATTTGTCCATTTTTTTTTTTTCATTTTATTGGCTTGTATTTTCTTATGATTCTTCGTATTTCTTTTTTCATTTCTAATTTTATTGATTTGGGTCCTCTAGTTTTTTTTGTTTTTTTTTATTTGTTTGTTTTCTTGCTGAATCTGGCTAAAGGTTTATCAATTTTGTTGATCTTTCCAAAGAACTGTCTTTTAGTTTCATTGATCTTTTCTATTGGTATCTCCAACTCCCTTTCATTTATTTTTTCTCTGATCTTTATGATTTCTTTCCTTCTACTAATTTTGGGTTTTATCTCCTTTATTTAGTTGCTTTAGGATTAAGATTAGGTTGTTTATTTGAGATCTTTCTTGTTTCCTGAGGTACAATTGTATTGCTATATACTTTCCACTTGGAATTGCTTTTGCTGTGTCCCATAAATTTTGGATTACCATGTTTTCATTTTTATTTGTCACTAGCTTTTTTTTTTTTAATTTCTTCTTTGATTTCTTCAGCGAGTCATTGGTTGTTTGGTAGCATTTTGTTTAGACTCACTATGTCTGTGTTCTTTGCAGTTTTTTCTTATACTTGATTTCTAATCTCATAGAATTGTGATCAGAAAGGGTGCTTGATACAATTTCAATTTTCTTAAATTTAGTGAGGCTTACTTTGTGGCCCAACATGTGATCAATCCTGGAGAATGTTACATGTGCACTTGAAAAGAATGCATATTCTGTTCCTTTCAGATGAACTGCTCTATACATGTCAATTAAGTCCATCTGGACTAATGTGTAGTTTAAGGTCTGTGTTTCCTCACCAATTTTTTTGTCTGGATGATCTGTCCATTGATGTAAGTGGGATGTTAAAGTCTCTCACTGGTATTGTGTGAATGGGAGAAAAAATTTACAAATGATGTGACTGACAGGGGATTGATTTCCAAAACATACAAAAGCTCATACAACTCAATAAAACAAACAACTCTATTGAAAAATGAGCAGAAGACCTAGAGAGATATTTGTCCAAAGAATATGTACAGATGGCTAACAGGCACATGAAAAAAATGTTCAACATAGCTAATTATTAGAGAAATGCAAATCAAAACTACAATGAGGTATTACCTCACATTGGTCAGAATGATCATCTTCAAAATGTCTACAAATAATAAATTCTGGAGAGGGTGTGGAGAAAAGGGAACTCTCCTACACTTGAAATGTAAATTGTTACAGCCACTCTGAATAACAGTATGGAAGTGCTTTAAAAAACTAAAAATACAGTTACCATATGATACCACAGTCCCACTCTCGGGTATATATCCAGGGAAAACTATAATTTGAAGAGCTACATGCAGTCCAGTATTTATTGCAGCACTATATATAGTAGCCAGGACATGGAAGCAACCTAAATGTCCATTGAAAAGGAATGGATAAAGAAGAAATGGTGCATATATACAATGGAATACTACTCAGGCTAAAGGTGAATGAAATAATGCTGTTTACAGCAACATGGATGCAATAAGAGATTATCATACTAAGTTAAGTAAATCAGACTGAGAAAGGGAAAAATCATATGTTATCACTAATAGGTAGAATATAAAAAAAAAGATCCAAATGAACTTACTGAGAAAATAGACATAGGCCCACAGACATAGAAAACAAACTTAAGGTTACCAAAAGCATAAAGGGAAATAGGGATAAATTATGAGTTTGGGATTAACATATACATATTACTATATAAAAAACAGTTAATCAACAAGACCTACTGCATAGCAGAGGGAATTACAGTATATTTTGTTATAATTTATAAGGGAAAAGAATTAGAAAATTATATGTATATGCATATATACATATATCTGAATTACTGTGCTATCTGCTTGAAAGCAACACAATATTGTAAATTAACTGTACTTCAATTTAAGAAATATATCTAAAAAATAACATATATGTATACTAATTAATCTAATTCAATTCTTGCTTTTAATAACCATTGATAACTTTAGTATAATCCACACTTTTATAGCAATATAAGTTAGTGGAGAAGTATTGAGAAAGACAAATATTTGTTCACATAAAAGTACTCATAAACTCAGGTATTCAAACAACTAAATTTTTCCTTCTGTATGGCATTTGTTTTGAACCTAAACGGCCAAAATTAAACCTCAGCCATTTTTGAACTCTCTCTACTTTTCCCCTATGGTTCCAACTAATTTCTGGGAGTTTCCGTAGTGCCAAGGGATGAGGATTCCTGGTCTCAGATTTCATGTGACATTTGCTAGTTCTTAACCTATGCCAATTTTTGCTTGGTCAACACTTATTGATGTCCTCAGAGATCACATTAGCTTACATCAGCTATGTCAAAGCCCCTGCTGGGTAGACAAGAATCATGTTACTGTGCCACAAAGAGGCACGGAAAATTCTGTCATGACTGTTAGGTTCATCTGAGAAGGCACAGATCCCAGCCATGCTACTCTGAGATCTTTTTACTTCCCTATATTCTTCCTCAAGTCTATATAAGGTCTCTGCAACTGATGTTTATACATTTGGGAGGAAATGTGGCCTAGGAGACCACATATGCCAGGTCCTTCCTGATGGCCACAGGACCTAGTCTTTTTGACACTCAGTAGTGACTACTTTGAACTTTACATCATCTCCCTGAGTTGTTATGTATAGAATCAAGGCTAAGTATAGTTGGGGAAGAAAGAAAATATCAGAGATAGAAAAGGGAAAATGAAAAAAAAATAAGCACATTGGTTAATATTTCCAAATACTATCTCACCAAATAAATAACTCTCTACATGAATGGCATTTATTTTATGGGAGTGGTAAATTCCCTGGTTAAGGAAGCAAAAGCTGGCACTAGTTAGGGAAGCTTTAAAAGAGATTTCTGCAGTGCTTAAGTGGTTAGAAGATAAACTTTTAGGTGTTTTCCAGCTCAAAATTTAGTGATATTAAGTAAAATATTATCTGAGAGAATTTTATCTTTCCTGGAATTTCCTGACAGCTCTCTGGCCTCTTGTTATGAAATGAACTGCGTGCTCTTACAAATTCTTATGTGGAAGCCCTGATCCCTAGTATCTCAGAATGTGACTCATACGCAAAGCATATAAAGCCTTTAAAGAGGTGACTAAGGGAATTCCCCTCATGGAGCAGCAGCAACGAATCCGACTAGGAACCATGAGGTTGCAGGTTCAATACCTGGCCTTGCTCAGTGGGTTAAGTATCCGGCAATGCCGTGAGCTGTAGTGTAGGTTGCTGATGTGGCTCGGATCCAGCCTTGTCGTGGCTGTGGCATAGGTCAGCAGCCGTGGCTCCAATTCAGCCTCTAGCCTGGGAACGTCCATATGCCATGGGTACGGCCCTGAAAAGACAAAAGACAAAAAATAAATAAATAAAGTAAAGAGGTGATTAAATTAAAACAAAGCTGTTAGAGTTGGCCCTAATTCAGTACAACTGGGGTCCTTATAAGAAGAGGAAATCTGGATACACAGGGACACTGGGAATGTGTATACACAGAGGAAAGGTCATGTAAGGACAGAGTGAGAAGGTAGCCGTCCGCAGTCAGGGAGAGAAGCCTCAGAAGAAACCAAACTTACTGACACCTTGATCTAAGATTTCTAGCTCCCAGAACTGAAAAAAAAAAAATACATTTCTATTATTTAAGCCACTCAGTCACTGGTTTTGTGCTATGCAGTTCTGTAAAACTATGACACATGTGAATAATGGTCACATCCTTATATTTCTCAGTTTAAACCTTGTATACACCAGACCCCAGAATAGAGTCTTGCTAGGGTTAACGTTCAGCAATATTGTGTATGCTTTCTAGTTAGTGGCATTATCATTTCCATCACATGCTTGGGATGTTTCTGTAAAGCTTATTTTTACCTTTTATAGTTCTCCAGAAATGAGATACCTGGCAAGACCATAGGTTGTATGACTTTGACATTATAATATATGGAAAGTTTGTTATTAAGTAAATGTAACATGATTAACATTTTTGAGAAGGTGTAACTGCATTTTTAGTATGCTGGCTACAGATGTTTTTCTAAGTAGTTACAATTGAAGACTTGAAGAGTGTTGTCTGTAGTGGTTGTCTACATCCACAGTAGTTGCTGAGTTAGTTAACACCAGCTGTCCCATGGAATATATTTCTGAAATAAGCAGCTCACTCTTACACACTTTATTGCTTCTTTATCATCCATGGACTTTCCTCCTAAGTGACTGATACTTTGAGTTAGTTTCTTTTCTACTTAGGGAAATGTTTCTGTTATAGTCTCTAATTCAAGGATGTAGTCTTAAGGATACTTGGTACTCCCTATGGGCTGGAATCAATGAGAAGAAATGAGTGAATGTCTGCAGCTAAGATTAACAACTACAGAATAAATCCACAAATCTTTATTTAATATCTACTATGCCAGATGCTTTATTTAATATCTACTATGCCAGATGCTATATATGGAAAAGAGAGCCCCAGTCTCAGAGCTTAAGATCTGGCTGGGAAAAGAAGGTAAAAACATTAAAATGTAATTATGACATAATGCTATGAATATGGTTATAAGCAAAATGCATTGTGCCCCTCCTTGTTTAGACATCCATTCCGTAGCTCCTATTTTTCTCTATATTTCATATATAAGGTGAATACTGACCTAATGAAGATGAATCCAGCCTTCTTAGACATTAATAAAATAATCAAATGGTGAGTTGGTCTAACTGAAATAAACGACAATAAATAAGTACTTATGTATTATTTATATACATAAATTAAAAAACTAGCTGAATTTTTTTTTATCAATATGAACAATACCTCTATAATGTTCTTGGAACTTTAAAATGAAGAAGGGATTTTTCTTCCTTTTTATGGCTTTACCTATGGCATATGGAAGTTCCCAGACTAGGGGTAGAATTGAGCTGCGCTTGCAGGGCTATACCCCAGCAACACTGCATCCGAGCTACTTCTGTGACCTACACTGCAGCTTGTTGAACACCAGATCTTTAGCCCACTGAGTGAGGCCAAGGATTGAACCCACATCCTCACAGAAACAACATGGGGTCCTTAACCCGCTAAGCCACAGTGGGAACTCCAAGAAGGGATTTTTAAATAATAGTTTATTCTTTATTTAAGTAGGAATCATTAAATGCTTAAGTTGGACCTATCTGCTTATTTATTCTTATTTATTTTAAACATTCTCTTCTATTGATGTCTATTTTTATCATCGATCTATGTGTCTCTTGTCATCTCTACTAGTTCTGTCAACTATGTACATTATAGTCTTTTGTAATATCTTTTTCTTCTTAATTTTTTTTTTTTTTATATCTCAAAACTTTGCAGGTTCTCCTCCTGCAAATTTCACACTTGATTCTACCGCCCTGTCATTACTGTGGCTTCAAAACTTTTCTTCCTTTTTGTGTAGGCATCTGCAGACAAACTAAACCTTTTCTTCTATTTATGCTTTGGTGAGCTCCCACTTTTCATATGGACACTGCATGGTGGGAAGTTCTATTTATTTATGTATTCCTCATAATTCATTATTGTTTTTTGGAGAAAAAGATTATCTTTTTTACCAGGGCTGTCATGAAGACAATTCCCCTGAGAAGCAAACAGTCTTTTCTCTTCCTATGTTCATCACTTTAAAAGTCAGATTCTTGACCATTCTCTCATAATTAATAGAGGCGACAGTAGTTTCTGTATTTTTCCTTTTTTAACTCACTGTTTCTCAGTGTCTTTGTGTACACAGACAATATGCTCTGTCTTTGAAGACAGAAAATCTTCATCCAGAAGCTGGGCTAAAAATGAGTCTTGCAGGAATTTCATTGGGAAAGAGATGAGCTCACATGGTCTAAATAGAAAATATAAGCTATTTTCTGAGGAAAAAAGAGTAGATTATTTACATGGAAGCAGATAGTTCTAGAGAGTGTCAATATTTGTTGAAGGCAGAAAATAAGGACTGAAAAAAGGAAAGATGGAGGGAGAGAAAGAGAGAAAGAAAGGAAGAAAAGACAATTAGCTTAGAATCTGAATAAAGACTGAAGAGTTTAGTCCCTGCTTTGTAGGCAATGGGGAACCTTGGAATGAGCGCTGATGGTATGCATATTAATTTAATAGGCACTGAAGTAGTTTATCATATAGCTTAAGATGTCACAAATGAATTAGTCATGCACTGACAGCATAATGGAGCACAATACACTAATTGAAGATTGAACTAAGGTGTATTTTATGTAAAAGGGTGTCACAGGTAACTCTGGCTTGAAACAATTTGTGTTTAGAAGGATTGTGTTACTTATGATTGAGAGGGATGCCCATTTTATTGAGAAGAATGAGGTATTTTGTTCCCAGAAGGAGGTAGAAAGCCCTAGTTGGCCTAGAAATGAAAAGATGAGGAATTAAAAAAAACAAACAAAACAGTATAACCAGAGGTGCTATTTAGTACTACCAATATCCTTTAAAAGAGCAAAGAATATGATGACAAAAATAGAACAAGAGAAGATAAAATAATTTTTTTAAAGGAAGGAGACTTTTTTTGCTTCCAAATATAATGGAATAATAAACATATCTCTATTGTATTTTGAGATTTTAACACCTCACTCTCATTAATTAATAGAACACTTGGGGGAGTTCCTGTCGTGGCGCAGTGGTTAACGAATCCAAATAGGAACCATGAGGTTGCGGGTTCGGAGCTGTGGTGTAGGTCGCAGACGCGTTGCTGTGGCTCTGGCGTAGGCCAGTGGCTACAGCTCCGATTCGACCCCTAGCCTGGGAACCTCCATATGCCGCAGGAGCGGCCCAAGAAATAGCATAAAGACAAAAAAAAAAAAAAAAAATAGAACACAAGGACCAAAAATTCAGTAAGGATTTATTTGACTTGATTGACACTGTCACCCAACTTAATCCAACTAATTTTTATATAATTGTGCACTCAAAACAATAGAATATAAATTATTTTCAAGTGCCACAATATATTTACTGATAGGCCATATTTGAGGCAATAAAACAAGTATCAATAAATGTAAAATGATTTGTGTCATACAGAGTATATTTTATAAACAGAATAGAACCAAGCTAGAAATCAGTAGCAGAAATTTCCTTAGACAAGCTATAAATATTTGGAAACTAAATAACATACTTTCAAGTAACCTATGAGTCAAAGAACAAAGCAAAAGAGGAATTAGAGTATTTAGAAATGAATGGAAATTAAAAAATATCAAACTCCAAGGAAAACTTAGAGGAACACTTGTAGCTCTATATTAGAAGTTCTCAAATAGATGACCTCATCTTTTACCTTAAGAAATAAGGAACGAATGTGCAAATTAAATCCAAAGTAAACATAAGAAAGAAAATAATGAATATCAGAAGAGAAATCTATGAAATAGAAAACCAGAAAACAATAAAGAAAGTCAATGAAACCAAGAGCTGGTTTTTTTGAGAAAATCAATAAAATTGATTAACTTTTATCCAGACTTATCAAGAGAGGGAGAAAGGGGGGAAAGGGAGAGAGAGAGGGAAGGGAGGAGAGGAGAATGAGCTAGCCTTATCAGGACAGAGAGAGGGAAAGGAAGAGGAAGAGAGAGCAGAGAGAGAGGAAGAGCGAGAATGCAAATTAACAATATCAGGGAGTTCCCGTCGTGGCGCAGTGGTTAACGAATCCGACTAGGAACCATGAGGTTGCGGGTTCGGTCCCTGCCCTTGCTCAGTGGGTTAACAATCCCGCGTTGCCGTGAGCTGTGGTGTAGGTTGCAGACGAAGCAGCTCGGATCCCGCCTTGCTGTGGCTCTGGTGTAGGCCAGGTGGCTACAGCTCTGATTCAACCCCTAGCCTGGGAACCTCCATATGCCGCGGGAGCGGCCCAAGAAATAGCAACAACAACAACAACAACAACAACAACAACAACAAAAGACAAAAAGACAAAAAAAAAAAAATATATCAGAAGTAAGGGACAGTATTACAGATGCTACAGGTAGTAAGAATAATAAGGTAATATTTACAATGGCTTTTTGTCAATGAATTTGACAGCTGAGAATAAATAAATTCCTTGAGAGACACAAACTATCGAAGCTCATTCAAAAAGAAATAAATATTCAAATACTTTTGTGTCTACTAAAGAAATTGAATTCGTAGTTGAAAACCTTCACACAGGAGTCCCTCCTTTGACACAGTGTGTTAGGAATCCGATGGCAATGACTCTGGTTGCTGCAGAGGTGTGAGTTTGATCCCTGGCATGGAAACTTCCATATGCCATGAATATGGCAATAAAAAAACAAAAAGCCAAAACAAAAAACCTTCATGCAAAGAAATTTCCAGGCTTAGATGGCTTTGCTGGTGATTCTATCTAACAAGTAAGAAAGAAATACAACCAACATTATAGAAACTCTTCTAGTAAATTAAGAGGAAATACTTCCCAACTCATTGGTTGAGGTCTGTATTATCCTGACACTAAACCCAAAAACATCACGAAGAAAGAAAGAAGAGAGAAATAGAGAAAGGGAACAGTATCTTTTTGGAACATAAATGCGGAAATCAAAGCCAACAATGACTAAGAAAGCTGGTACATCATGAAAAAAATGTGATTTATTCCAATAATAAAGGTTAACATAAAAAATTCAATGCAAGTTCACCGTATTAACGAACTACAAAAAGAAAAACCATTTGATTATCTTAATAGACAAATACATGATCAAATTCAACATCAATCCTTGAGATCAAAAAACTAGGAATGGAGGAGTTCCCGTCATGGCTCAATGGTTAACGAATCCGACTAGGAACCATGAGGTTGTGGGTTCGATCCCTGGCCTTGCTCAGTGGGTTAAGGATCCGGCGTTGCCGTGAGCTGTGGTGTAGGTCGCAGACACGGCTCGGATCCCACGTTTCTGTGGCTCTGGTGTAGGCCAGCGGCTACAGCTCCAATTCGACTCCTAGCCTGGGAACCTCCATATGCTGTGGGAGCGGCCCAAGAAATGGCAAAAAGACAAACAAACAAACAAACAAAAAAACTAGGAATGGAAAGAAACTTCATGTTGAAAAGAGATATGTATGAAAGGATGACAAACGTATTTAATGCTGGTAGACTGGATATTTTCCATCTAAGATGGAAAACAAGGCAATGTCCATTCTTATTACTTCCATTCAACATTATATCAAAGGGTCTAGCTGATGCTGTAAGGTAAGAAAAAGAAATACAGACTTCCGGATTGGGAAATAAGAAGTAAAACTTGGTATATGACATGATTACATATGCAGAAAATATGATAGAATCTGTTAGTTCTATATACTACAATCAAAGACTGAGTTTTGCAAGGTTTCAGCATATAAGATTAATATATAAACATCAGTTGTATTTTATATACTATGAAGGAAAGTAAATTAAAACAATAGAACCATTTGAAATAATATAAAGTATGAAATATAAATATGAAAAAATTAATAAGGCTTGTGCACAGAAAACACTGCCAAGAGAAATTAAAGAAAACCTGAATAAGTTGAAAAATTCACCTGTTAGGTGACTTAATAGTGTTAAAATGTTCATTCCTTCCAGATCAGTCTTTAGATTTAATTCAGTTACAACCAAAATCCCAGCAGGCATTTTTGTGGAAATTGAAAATTTGTTTTTAAAATTTATATGGAAATCATGGTATTATCACCATCAAAACAACTTTGGAGAAGAAGGATGAAATTGGAGGGTTAACAAGGCATGATTTTATCATTTATTATAAAGTCACTGTAATCAAGATGGTGCAGTGTGAAAGGAAAGTTAGAGTAATAGATCAATAAAAGAGAACAGAAGGTTGGAATAGATGAGTGTATGTAAACAATGAAAGTGCAAAGATAACTCAGTAGATAAAGCCTCATGATTTCAAAAAATAGTGCTGGAACAGTTGATTGTCTATATATAGAAAATGAACTTCATGTATCAAACTGTACACTTTAAATATGACTAGTTTATTTTATGCAAGTTATACATTAATAATGCTGTTAAGAAATAGTAGAAAGGTATGAGAATGGAGCAAAAGTACATGACAATGAAAAATTGAATGAATTCACTACATCATGTGTTATATAAGGCCTGAGATATATAATATGGCTTCACTACATCATGTGTTATATAAGGCCTGAGATATATAATATGGCTTCTGGAGTTCCCGTCATGGCTTAGTGGTTAACAAATCCTATTAGGAATCAAGAAGCTGCAGGTTCGATCCCTTGCCTCACTCAGTGGGTTAAGTAAGGATCCAGTGTTGCCTTGAGCTGTGGTGTAGGTGGCAGACGTGGCTCGGATCTGGCGTTGCTTTGGCTCTGGTGAAGGCCAGTAGCTCCAGCTCCAGTTAGACCCCTAGCCTGGGAACCTCTATGTGCATGGCTACGGCCCTAGAAAATACAAAAAAAATAAAAAAAAAGGCTTCTGCTCTAGCACGAATTAATGTATTCTAGATTACAGGTATAGAATTAGGTAAGCGATGCTGCAAAATGACCAACTTAAACTAAAGCATATATTTTCACTCTTATAATCAGCTTAGAATCACTTAACACATTTAAAATAAAACCAAGCCTGAAAGCTCAGCCGGTTAAGAACCTAACATTGTCTCTCATCACACTCACTAGGTTAGGGATCTGTCATTGCTGAAAGCTGAGCATATATTACAGATACACCTCAGATCCAGTTTTACTGTGGCAGAGGCTGGCAGCTGCGGCTCTGATTCAATCCCTAGCCCAGGAAGGCTGTATGCCTCGGGTAAGGCCATAAAAAGAAAAGAAAAATAAAAAAACAAGGCCACCTCCAACAATGAAACAACATAGATTCATAATTTCTGATAACCTCTACACCATTTGAACATTCATTCTTAGTTTGAATTTTTTTTTTTTTTTTTGCTTTTTTATCTGTTTAGAGCCATACCCACAGCACATGGAGGTTCCCAGGCTAGGGGTCCAATTGCAGCTGTAGCTGCCAGCCTATACAGCCACAATAAGGTGGGATCTGGGATCTGAGCCATGTATGTGACCTACACCACAGGTCATGGTAATGCCAGATCCTTAACCCACTGAGTGAGGCCAAGTATCGAACCTGCATCCTCATGAATGCTAGTCAGGTTTGTTAACTGAGCCACAATGGGACCTCCCATTAGTTAAATTTTTAATTCTGAAATTAAAGTAACATATTCTAGGACTTTTTTATGTACAATATTTCTTTTCATCAGAACTCTTCAATGTGGTTTTGCAAGCCTTTTCATAGATTGTTTAACTGAAAATTCCCAGCATTCTGAACATTATTTCAGAGACATTGTTTGTTGTTTGCAGGTCTGAAGTTGCCCAGTCTCATATGTGTTATTCTTGAATATTTTCTAACTTGCTTCTGATATGAGTACCTTCAGGCTGACCACATAACCTAGCTGACTGAATCTTTATTCACTGCTGCTTCTCTAGCGCTGCTCCAGGAAATTGTTTCCAGTGTAGAACACTAAGATATGCTCTTGGTTTAACAAGGATTTGGGACAGAGGTATCCTGGAATAGTCTTTCATGCTGATACCAAGTTCAAGCCTATAATCTTGGTTTGCTGCCCACTCTGTTGTTCAAAGTGTTTTGGAAGAGTGGCTGGTGTTATCAAATGAGTTTTGGATTATATTTTTAACATGACCCTATTAGATTTCCCTTTAGGCCACAGCAGAGGAACATCTATTTGACTAAATCCTGAAATTCTTATTTTTGAGTAAAGAAAGAGCCATCTACCAAAGCTTAACCCTTCTAGTATTAATCTGTACATACCTTCTGCATCACAGTATATTATCTCACAATATTTTATATTATTTCTTTGATTTTTTTTTTTTAAGCTTGAGAGGAATATTTGAAATCTGTTCAGTTTCCTCCACCTTCAAATCCTTGTCCTTCTTTAGGGCTTGAATAACTCCTACTCTTTATTGCAGCTTTCCCTTCTGTTGAGAGAATGTGTAGCATGGGTTAAAGCACAGAGCTTTTGTAGTCTGGCTGCTGGTACTCAGACAGTCGCTCTACCAGCTACAAAACTGTAATGCTCATCAGGTTGCTGAAACTCTTTATGCCTCAGTTCTTTTATCTATAAAACTGGGTAATACATGTATAAATCAAATTTGTTGGAAGGATTGTCAACATATATAAAGGCCTTTGATTGAGGCCTGGTTCACAGTACTATAAATTTTGGAAAAACAGGCCTCAATTTTATTTATTAAAAATTAAATCTTAGAATTACCCATGTGAAATATAGATGGACCAGAGTATATTGTATGTGTGATTATATGTGTGTGTGTATATAATATGTACTTTATATATAAATATAGACAGACATACATATATATGAAGTTTATAGTCTGCTACTCAAGCCAGTTATTTGATTTCAAAACAAGTGGAATTCTTAAAATGGTCTAACAGAATAATAATGCTTTTATTAGTGTCCTCATATCTAGATACTCTCAGACATCAGTACATTGCTTGAAGCATAAATCTTGATGAGTTTCTTGGATGTCTTTCTTTATCTCTTGTGCATTTTTTTTTTTTTTTAGCTAATGTAATCATGAATTTAATGCAAGGCTCTATCTGTAAGTTTCTGTCTCCCACCTTTTATCTCAGTAATATGAGCTTTATGGCCTGATATCAGTTCACATCTGTTTGTTAGCTCAAGGTTTCATTTTGTCAGAAGATTTTGCATCTTAGGTAGACTAGTTTTTGCTCTTTCTGGACAATTTCTTCTGTTACCTCAGAACAGTTTTATCTTTTGATATTGATAACACTTGTGATACCGATGAGAATTATGAACCTTAAGCAAGAATCTTCACAGCCCACCACCATATGAAATGCCACTTAACATTTTTTATAATTGAGCCACAGGCATTTCAGATTTCATTTCTCACGCCTCCTGCGGGTAATTCAGGTAGGTGATAGATTGAAGAGTTAAGGATATACACATTATAAGACTGAATTAAGTGCCTGGACAAATATGTCAAGAATATCAAGTCACATCAAAAGTGGGATGTCTGTGTGAACAGAAGCAGATGTATTGTTTCTCAGTGTAACTGCTTATGCTACTTACAGAGAAAAATACCTCACCACGTCTGGAAAGCTCAATTCTTACTAGACCACTTCTCATTTTTTCTTGGGGCATTGCATCTGGAATATTTTCACATTAAGAACATATGTGAATCTGTTTAGCGAATGTTTACAGATAGCGAGTTCTAGTTACTAAAAAAAAATGATCATTAAGACCTCAATAAGACACAAGTAAAAGGTAGAGCTGTTTTCCATATATCTTTGGATTTTTTTTTTTTTTTGACTTGTACATTTTCAAAATCAGAAGACCCATTTCCTTGTAATGGCAGTCGAAACAGTCAACTGAAACTCTACAATGTGTTATGGTTCTAAAAGAATTAATGTTTTAGGGATAAAAACATCATATTAAAAGAACCGTTGGCTTGAGCATGTCTAGCAATTCTTATGATGTGATTGGAACCAAAGATGCTTGATATGGTAGCAGAGTTTATACAGGCAACTCTCTTGTGCAGTTTTATTGCTCACAGTATTGGTTCATAAACTTTTGAAAGTTACTTCAAATAGGTGGTCTCAAGACAATGTCTTTTCATGTTCAGGGAATGCAACTTTAAAAAAAAATAATATATTTTTGGAGTTCCCATTGTGGCTTAGTGGGTTAAGAACCCAACTAGTATCCATGAGGATTCTGGTTCAATCCCTGGCCTTGCTCAGTGGGTTAAGGATCCAGTGTTGTTGCAAGCTGCAGACTAGGTCACAGATGCGGCTCAGATCTGGCATTGCTGTGGCTAAGGTATAGGTCTGCAGCTGCAGCTCTTACGCTATGCCTAGCCTGGGAACTTTCATATGCTACAGGTACAGCCCTCAAAAGAAAAATATAATATATTTTAATTTATGCTCAAATTAAAATTCATAGGGGAGCTCACTGGGCTTTTTTAAGTCATAGCTATCAGCTGTGTAATGTGCTACTTTCTGCAAATTTTTCTGAAGTAGTTTCCAGGGTTTGATTAACAAATGTATATTTTCATTCTGTCTATACATATACACATATATTATAGATATATAACATAGACATATAGAATATCTATATCTACCTATCTATCCACACATACAACTCATCATATTCTGTGTATGGATATTGTGTATATATTTTTTCTACAAATTATTTAGGAGATTATATATATACAATCACTTTTTCTAGAATTTATTTTTTCATACCCCAATACAATTTCCTCAAATTTCCATCTGACTAATGCAGGTAAGTTTTGTATTCTGATGTTTATGTATATATGTATGTATCATATATAATTATGTATGGATTATTATATAATATATATAAGATTAATTTTTTTGAAGGAAAGACTTTTTTTTTAAATATAGTGAATTAATGAATGAAATATCAGGTTTTCCAGGTATATTTTTGTGAATAAGCAAATTTTTTTTCTAATAATTCCACCTGGGTGTTGGAAAGTTGAACATTAAAAAAAAAAACTGAAAATTGCATAGTTGAATTGATCTAAGCAGAGAGAAATCTGACCCCCAAGAACACTTTAGATGATTAAGAGGCTATCTTATCATTCCAACTAGAATTAATAAAATTTTTCCCCTATCACTGTATCTTTTGCCCAAAGGAATATCCCTAAAATTTCACTTAGTAGTGGGATCACAGCAGGAGGTAAGCTAACAATAGGGAAAATAAGTTAGCCTTAGAGGCGTTCTCATATTTATTACATCATTATGTACCAAGAGGTTTTTATGACTTATTATTTAAATACGTATTACCAGCCTAGAGGTTTAAATAGTAAAAAGTCTATGAGATATTATATGATCAATTTCTCTGTCTCCTTCTGACATTATTATATGCCTATCAGAAAGGCTGGAAAGTGATGTCATGAATAACATTTCTTTACTATAAAACGAAAGGAAAAGTTCGTTTCTAAAAAGGGTAGAAAACTCACACATTTTGATATTTTGTACTTAAAAGTTGTGTTGGTTTCTCTGCTGAAACCGTGATTTCCATTTTGATGTAATTGTTTACTTTTTCCCTGAGATTTCAAAAATGTTACCCATCTATTAATTTTCTTTAGGATGTAGTTCAGACGTGGCCATATTTTTTTATAAGTGGTAGTGCCATCCCAACTTCTTAATGACCTGGCAAAGATACTGCTCTATTTGGGAGTAAGGATGCTTGAAAACTAGTTATTTTTAGAAAAATATGTTTTTATCCCCACCCAACTCACTTCTCTTTCACTATATTTTTGAATGGACCAAACTGTTGCTTTTAGCTTTGAACTACACAAAAAGACCCCAGGATTTGCATTGCACTGGTTCTCTTGAGAAGAGAAAACCTCTCCTGTTTCATGCTATGAGTTAGTACTGAATTTTTAAGCAGGAATCTAGTTTTTAGGATCAGATGAGCCAATAACATATTAAAGGAAAAATACTTTGTTTTCCCTTCTACTTCTTTCTATCTGAATATGCTTGTGATGGGGTCACTTCCTTCCTTGCCACAGATTCTGGAAATGAGTTTTATTATAGGTTCTAGAGCCATTCTCAATCAGCTCCTAGGCTGCTGGGTCATCTATGCCTATTCCTCCTTGTATCACAGAGGCTATTTGAGGAATAGTAATCAATTCTACACATTGTGCTAGCTATGTGAATATTACATATACTTCCTCATTTAATTTTATTTAAACCTCTCATTTCTCCTGGGAATTAGAAAGTTTAAAGGTGAGGAAACTAAGTCTAGTTTTCAGTGGAGAAAAACCTAAGACTCCATTTTGCCCCAGACACATACTCCGTAAGTAGTAGAGCCCAGGTTTTGCCTGATTCCCAGCCTTGCTTGTTTTATTTTCCAGCCACAGTTCCAGGAAGGCAGAAGCCAAACATGCATCTACTTGCATTTCCTTTTTGGGGAAGAACAGATAATGTGTCCAGCATTATATAGCAATCTATTTAATTCACTTCTTTGAAAAGGAAAAGAAATCCCTTGAAATACCTCTGGCATTTTTTCAATGACATTGATGTATGAGGACGTTTGGGGATAACAAAATAGCCAGGTTTTTTTTAATGCTGAAGACCTTTCACTGGTTGTGTATTTTGTAGTTAGTACATAGCCAAATGTATTTTTTTTTTTTGCCACAGTTCAAAATAAAATCACTTCAATGAAGAAATATCATATTGAAACAATCTTTGTACATTAATAATAAATGAATTCTGAGAGAAATTTAAAATAATTCCAAGGAGCGCAGAGAAGGAAATATCAAATTTCAAAGCAGCATTTCCTATCTGTTGGCAATAGTAATAAGAAGTTATTGTTTCCTTATTGCTCTCAGTTCCCATTGTGCTTTGCCTCTTTGTGATCCCTTGATGTCTACACTTGTAGATTATGGAATGCTATTGTTTATAGAAGGAGCAATAATGGCCTGTGGGGCCCAATCCACCTATTTTTTCTAAGTCTTGCAACCTAAGATTTGTTTTAATACATTTTTAAATGGTTAAAAAAAAAGTCTAAAGAGTAATATTTTGTGACACATGAAAATTATATGAAATTCAAAGTTCAATATCCATAAGTGAAGTTTTATTAGAATGTAGCCTACATCCAAGTCCCCCCTACAACATAATTCTAAAGCCATTGATAAACCTTTACAGTTTCATTCAACATGTGACTGTGCGCATACCCCCACCTATACAACTGTACATGTATGTGCACATGCAAATTCCCATGTACACCTCGTGTTCCTTATTCTGGAAGAATATTTTGCAAAGCTTTGAGGCTCTTTTGTCTAAATTCCCTTTTAAAATTTTCTCTCAGCCTAGTACTCATCAGCCTTGTCCTTTTATCCTTTGCAGTTTCAGTGCTCTCCTCATTCCCTTAATTTTTTATTTTTGAGTTCCCAAAGTTTTAAAACAATGGTAAAGAAATGCGGATCAGTAGAATTGTGCCTTCTTGGTGTTCTTTCTACAGTTGGTCCTCCTTATATGTGGGTTCTACATCACAGATACAACCAACTACAGATCAGAAATATTTTAAAACTTCCAGAAAGTCCAAAAAGCAAAACTTGAATTTGCTGCATGCTGGAAATGATTTACAAGGCATTTTCATCATAGTAGGTATTGTACGTAATCTAGAGATAATTTAAAATGTATAGGAGGTTGTGCTTAGGTTATATCCAAATACTGTGCCATTTTATATGGGGGACTTAAGCATCCTCAGGTTTTAGTATTTGCAGGGGTCCTGGAACCAGTTCCTAAGGGATACCAAGGGACTACTGTATATTGTGTTTGTGGGACTAAGTCACAACTATTGGAAATCCTGTGAAACTCCAGTGCATTAAAGTACTTATTTTCTCAGTTTTTTTTTTTTTCTCTTTATCATACAGTCTTACTGCATTCTCCTTTATTGGCTATCTCATTACCTTTTGGCTACAGCAGTTACTCTCTTATTATTTAGTTGATTCCACCTGTTATTTATGATTTTGGAAATTATTAGGGCTCTTTGTTAGGACATAAGGTGATATTCAATATTGTTAATTTATCAAAGAGCTTCAAGATATTCTAAACAGTCAATTTTCTTTAAATTGCTCCAAGGACAATTGGGCCACTGGAAGACTGACCACAATGTTTTAATATGATCCAGTTCATATCATATAAGTTTCTAGGAGATAATCACTTTTTTCCATATGTTCTGAGTTTTGGAGTCTAGCTTATTGAATATTATATGAATGTATTAATGAAAACAGGAGGTAAGGATCATGGTTTTTCAGGTGAGAAAAGAGGGAGAAGAGTTTAAGATAGTTCATGTTCTCCTGGTCCTCTCCTCTTACTTCCATTTTGTTACCTGTTTGTAATTCATTTAACAATTATTTTACTACGCTCTTTTTTAGTCTAGGGACTTAGCATAATAATGTAGGATATATCTTAGTAAACAAAACAAGGATCACTGAAGTCATATTGCTTACATTCCAGCAGAATGGGGAAAGAAGAAGATTTAAGTGTATTTAAAATGTTATTATTGTATTAGGATGGGTGTTTACCTACTGAAACTCACTGGGAAGAAAGGGAGAAAGTAGAGAGAATGAGGTAAGAAAGAACATACAGATCTTGAGTGTTTTAACTTTGAAATAGATCATTTTTTCCTCTTTTCTGCATTAAGTACTTATATTTTCCTCTCTTTTTCTCCCATATTATCTTATAGATTTCAAAGTGCACTTAGCCCTTTCTTTTTACTATTCTCTTAGTACACACAGACATTTTCCAATTCTGTGTTCCACGGTATTGAGCAATACATATTTACTGAGTATTTGTTAACCAAAAGTATTGTTGAGTTTTTTAAACTTAAAATCTTTCACAGATCTGAATGTAGTGTATAATTATAATATACTAGGCACTGATTATGTTATGATAGAAAAACCAACCTAAAGTAGCTTAACTGAGCAAATAAAGGGGATTTATGAGTTTATCTTCCATAAAGTCTCAGTCTTCTTGCTGTTATTTTTTCAGGGACTCAAATAGTATCCTTGTTATTTGATATATTTCCATCTATCTGCCCTGATTGCTGGTTTAGTCCTACAAATATACATCATGGTTTCCTGTTGTTCCAAGCACTCCCTTCCCAGTAACTTAATCTCTGGTGTCAGGGGAAGACATATCATTCACACCATTTGAGTCTGTGTATCACATTTCCTTGACTATAGTCATTGGTTCAGAGAGGTGCCTCTTATCTAATCAAAGCAAATGGAAAGAGAAGCTGACTTTTGCTAGGACAGTAGTAAGAGAAAGACATGTTCATCTTTTTGCTGGAATTTGGAACTGAGAAAACTTGTTCTTACAGCAACAGGGAACCACTAAGTACATTTTGAGGATTAAACCAACAAAACATAAAACAGAGTTGAGAGATGATGAGAAACCAAGAACTGAGGATGCCATTTGCATCTGTGGGACAAGATCTAAATAGCGATAGAGAATTTTTGGAAGACAGGCCAACAAATCCCCTTATTGGCTTCAGTAAATTTGAGTTATTTTTTCTGTCATAACATAAATTGCCCTACTGAGATAAAAATTATAAACTGTTGTTTATAATTTATAAATTATAAACTGTTGTATCCTGTATGCACATTAAAAGACTTTGAAGATCAAAGTTTCATAAAATCATAAAAAAGTATAATTGGGAGAGATTTACCTTTCTAATCCCCACTATTTACAGATAGGTGGATGTGGAATCAGTGAGGTCGAGTAACTTACTCAACATCTTAGAAACAGCCAAGGTGAGCGGAAGAATCCAAGAGTCATGACTTCCTGTTCTGTACTGCTTCCAGTTCTCCATACTTTAATTTTCGTAAAAAGATAAGCCTATGGATATATAAAAATCATTCCTGCTCAAGTTCCCCCCCTCCCTTGGTCTTGTTTGCAGTGGCAAAATGCAAAAGCCATAATTCTTTTAAGAATGTCTTATTTTAAACTCTCCCTGCTTTCCATCTGAATATTTCATTTCACTCATTTTCTTTTAGAAAAATTTTCAAGGTAGCAAATGCAGTAATTCAAACCACCAGTTTGCAAAACATGTACTATTAGCCATGATAGAAAATTTATGAACTACATTCACATTACTTTTTTTCACTTATTTTTCTTGCAAATGTCAACAAAGATTATAAAATAAACTTTTAAAAATTGTTACCACATGTCTATTCCTATCTAATTATTCATATGTGCCTGTTCATTTTTTTTTTTAATTCTATGTGGCAAATCAGATAAACTTCAGTTACAAGAAGCAAGGAAATGCTTTGTAATAATGTGCCCTGATTCTTGTATCGTTCATAATGCTACTCTAAATTTTAGAGAATAACATTCTTGTTTTAGAATGATTTATTAGTTATGTAAGCTGGTTTATGTTTATGATGAACAAAAATCAATTTGGAAACTGGGCATCGGGAGACCTGGAATTTAGATCTGATTCATTGCATGGCCGTGGCTCTTAGCTACTTCCTCTCACTGACACATTCAGAAAGAAACTCTTCAGCACTAACATTCCATTTTCGGCACGAATAGAATAACTAGCCTCCAGAATTGTGCATATGTATTTTTAATTTTATTTCAGACTTCCAAGTAATGTTTATAAATAACATCTCTGAGGGAGAAAAACCTTCTAAATTCATATCCTACAAATTTTTATCAGAAAAAATTAATAATCTCATTGAGCTTTATAACTTCTTCTGAAAAGTTTAGGAAGATAGTTCATTTTTTTGCATTCATTATAAGAAGGCCACTAAATGTTAATTAATTGAAAAAAAGCCTATTGCAATAGAAAGCACTAAGTCTATTATATAAATTAATCTCATTTTTCTGCCAAGTGCTTTATAATTAAAACAAAATTCATGTGGAAGAGAAGCTTAAGCAAAACAATAATGTTAATAAAATATTTATTTTTTTACACTGCTCTCACACTGAAGGTGACTAAGTCTTTATTTATCCCTTAATATACTTTTAGGGTAGTTTCCGCTTAAACATGGTTTTTTTATCTCAGTGTTACTGACTATGGGGCAGATAATTCTTTGTTGTGGGGGAATGTTCTATGCATTGTAGGATATTTAATAGCACCCTTGGCTCCTACCCACTAGATTCCAGAAGCACCACCCTCCTCCTATCATGACAAGCTAAGTAAGCCAAATATTCCTGGTAAAATTACCACCCCCACTCTCTATCCAGTTGAGAAATATACATATTAAGACAAAATAAGAGAGGCTGTTTTATTTTATGGTATGTCAGATGACTAGTCATTAACACAAATATTTTTAGAAGCCATGTCTCACATCTCCAGTTCTACAAATTAACTTTACTACTGACCAAAATTCTTTCTTTTTCTATTTTTTTCTTTGGGTGTATTTTATTTTATTTTTTAATTTTTTATTTATTTATTTTATTATTATTATTTTTTAATATTTATTCCCCCAATACATTTTTTTTTCTACTGTATAGCATGGTGGCCCAGTTATACATACATGTACACATTCTATTTTCACACATTAATCATGCTCCATCATAAATGACTAGACATAGTTCCCAGTGCTACACAGCAGGATCTCATTGCTAATCCATTCCAAAGGCAATAGTTTGTATCTATTAACCCCAAGCTCCCCAACCACCCCACTCCCTCCCCCTCCCCCTTGGCAACCACAAGTCTATTCTCCAAGTCCATGATTTTCTTTTCTGTGGAAAGGTTCATTTGTGCCCTATATTAGATTCCAGATATAAGTGATATCATATGGTATTTGTCTTTCTCCTTCTGGCTTCACTCAGTTTGAGAGTCTCTAGTTGCATCCATGTTGCTGCAAATGGCATTATTCCATTCTTTTTTACGGCTGAGTAGTATTCCATTGTGTATATATACCACTTCCTAATCCAATCATCTGTCAGTGGACATTTAGGTTGTTTCCATGTCTTGGCTATTGTGAATAGAGCTGCAATGAACATGCATGTGCATTTGTCTTTTTTAAGGAAAGTTTTGTCCAGATATATGCTCTTGTGGTGTATTTTAGATTTACTATGTATGTTTTAGTTATTGTGGTCCTTTACTTAAAATCCATTGATGCTAGAGTTTCAATGTGGCTGAAGAGGTTAAGAATCTGACATAGTGTCTTTGAAGATATGGGTTCAATCCTAGGCCTTGATCAGTGGCTTAAGGATCCCTCCAGCATTGCTGCAAGCTGTGGCATAGGTCACAGCTGTGGCTTGGATCTGGTGTTATAGTGGCTATGGTGTAGGCCTGAAGCTGTAGGTCTGATTTGACCCCTAGACTGGGAACTTACATATACTATAGGTGTAGCCATAAAAAAAAAAAAAAGAAAAAACAAACAAACTGAAACATTGATGCTTCTCCTGTCTACTCCACCTTGCCATACAGCAAGTTTTGTCAGATTATCATTGACTTTAGGGTATCCTAAATCCCTGTGCCTACCCTACATTTCCTATCCTCATTCAAACCAGCTCAAAATATACAAGAATTGCTTTTTTTTTACATCAGCCTGTCATTCTATGTTTTACCAAGTGTGACAACTTAGCAGTTTGCTCAAACTTGAATGAATTTCCCTTTAAAGAAAAAAATATTCTCTCATAGTATGATGCTTATTAAAAGTATTAAAAGTTTGATTGAGCATTCCCATAGTGACAACTTCCCCAGCACATTACTGCATTCATGCAAATATTTTGCCTGTCATACATTAAATATGGAAGAGATCTGCAGTATCATTTGGTTCACTTTGCTACCACTGAAGCATTGCTTCTCCGTAATGCATGCTGGCCTACTGTTCCCAGTCCAATTTAATCTCTAAGTAATGACTGTGTATTTCTACTTCCTTTGGGAAAGCATTACAAGGTTTAATTTACTATTTCCTAACCAGTTGTAATAGTATTGGTAGTTAATCTTCTTGAATTCTGATGGTGAAATTTTCTGCTAGTCTATTTTTTCTCTCTTAGGGGTGAAAATTTTAATATCATCAGTTTTTTTCCATACCCACCAGCTTTATTTTCTAAGATTATAGAATGTGTCTAAAGTTTTGCCATTTCTAGTTAACCATAATCTTTCTTTTCTTCCACAGAATTGTTTGAATAGGTTTGAAAGCTTTATTTTTGATGGTATCTTATACTTCAAAGAAGATGCTGAAATCACCTTTCTTGGTTTTTATAAGATCACTTTGGAAGTAGGTAGGCAGCAACAGAGCTTTATTTTGTAGATGAATATATAGAATCTCATCAGAGTTAAGTAACTTTCCTAAGTCACTAATATTTATATAGCTCTTTAAGAGTTGGAGATGATTGATCTATACTCATTACCTTATTTGCTCCATAACCCTATGAAGCAAGGTCAGATATTATTATTTTCCAGACACAATAGAGAAAACTGAGGCATAGAAGAGTGAAGTGACATAGCAAAGAAGTTATGGTAGCAAACAATTTACCTCTTTTATTATTGAAAAGGCTTTACAGTACAGATGTGGGAGAATGAGAATTTCACTTGCATTCATAGATAGTAAAATTCAATGATTTTGTGAAAGAATCTCCTGAGAAAATGACTTTTTACTCAACTTGTTTGTTGTTTGCATAAAAAATATATAGTATTACAATCATTCTCATAATCCTTTCTTTTTTTTTTTTTTTTTTTTTTGGTTTTGAGGGCCACACCTGCAGCATATGGAAGTTCCCAAGCTAGGGGTCTAATCAGAGCTGCAGCCGGCCTATGTCACAGCCACAGCATTGTGGGATTCAAGTCATGTCTGTGATCCACACCGCAGCTCAACAACACCAGATCCCAGACTCACTGAGCGAGGGCAGGGATCAAACCTGCATCCTCATGGATACTATCTGGATTAGTTTCTACTACGCCACAACAGACACTCCCAATCCTTTCCTTTTTCCATCCTTTCTTCCTTCTTATTTTAATCTGGGGCCATCTGAGACTCACTTTTAAGGAGAAACCCTCTATATTTATTTTGCATTAATTTTGCATTAATTTTGTTCTTCTTTTTTTAATTCATATACATGTGCATTATATAACCCTACATGAAAAGACTGGTTTGGGAAGAGGAGAAGAAATACTTGTAACAAATCCTTTTAGAGCTGTCCCTACATAAAAAGTCTGACAGTGCCTCTTTGATTACTCACATTTCATGGAGTCTCTAACCATGAATGGACAAATGGGCAATTCTGGAATAATTTTCATCAAAGCTGAAGAGCTGACATACTCTATGAAACTTACTGGGATCAAGTCTCCTCTCTGTCCACTTAGAAACTAGGCTCAATGCAAGTGGTACTGACACCCAGGACCCAAGCCTCCTCCTGGTGGCCAGTTGCAGAAGTCTTGCACTAGACTACTGCCATGCTGCTGTGGAGAAGATTGTCATTTGCCTGAGAGGGAACACACTACAACATCAATTAAAAAAATGATACATTTTATAAAAGAAAAATTCATTTTTAGATTAAAACGAATCTTTGATAAGTAGGAAAATGTGAATCTTTTCAGAAACCCCTGAGGTTCCGCTTTCAACTACTGGCAAAAATTCAGTCTTATTTAGAATGTTGGGATGCCTGGCTAAATGAAAGGTACAGAACATCGTGTCCTTATTGAATCTTTTAGCAGCAGAAAATGATAAAAGTCCTCCTACAACAAGAGCCCGGGATGATTGAGGAGGCATGCAGTAATCAACTACTTTCTTTAAGCAAGGGCATCAGTAGCCTTCTGTTTTTTTCTTCTGAATATGATTTTTTAGATAAGTTCACTTTTGGACCACCTATTCCAATTTGGCTTTTGTAAGGATCAGTCAAGTTATGTTAGATTTCATTTTCTGGAATATATATTCCTACTTGGAATAGAATGATCAGTTTACAGTTTGGGTTCCCTGGTATTTTCTCTTAGGGTCTCAGAATTTAGACCTGCCAAAATCAGGTTCAAGTGGGTTGAAACTGGGCAGTTCTCTAAAGAGGACATTGCATATCAATGTGAAACGAGTCAAAATAACAAGTAGCTGTGCATCAAAGTCTAATTTGGAGGAAACACTTAGAATAAACAAGTGGGTAGGAGTTCCCGTCGTGGCGCAGTGGTTAACGAATCCGACTAGGAACCATGAGGTTGCGGGTTCGGTCCCTGCCCTTGCTCAGTGGGTTAACGATCCGGCGTTGCCGTGAGCTGTGGTGTAGGTTGCAGATGAGGCTCGGATCTCACGTTGCTGTGGCTCTGGAGTAGGCCAGTGGCTACAGCTCCGATTCGACCCCTAGCCTGGGAACCTCCATATCCCACGGGAGCGGCCCAAAGAAATAGCAAAAAGACAAAAAAAAAAAAAAAAGAATAAGCAAGTGGGTAATTTCTTCTACAAAAACACTCTTATGATATATTTCAAATATAGCATCTGGTATATCAATAAATCAATATGTATCCAATTTGTCCAGCCATAATTAAAATTATTTTATCAATGAAGTTGCACAAAATTTACATAGACACTGAAGATTACCTCTGTGGCATAGACACAACTTAGGTTACATATGATACCTGCCCCTGGGAATATTAAATTTATTTGCAGAGATTAGGGATATCGATAAAAATCCTTCAGTGTTCTGCTTATCTCTTTAGCCCCTTCTGTTATCATTCCTACGGACTTATGGTAGCCATGGTATATTGTCTGCACTCAAAATTTTTCTTAGCTTAGTTTCTTTGTGTATCCATCTGTCTGGAAGTGTTTCTCTTCCTATCCTGTATCCTACCTTGTCTGTATAATTTCTAAGCATCCTTTATGACTGAGTCTTCCATGAGTCCTCAGTTCTTTTTATTTTTTATTTATTGAATCTATATGTCACAATCACTGCACTTACCACTGGAGAAAATTGTGTCATTCCTTAGCTCAGAATTTTCAGTGGTTCTCCATGACACTCAAAGGAAAAGCCAATGTCCTTACAAAGACATATAAGTCTCTGACAATCACCAACCTACCACCACCACCATCTCTGACCTCATCTCTTACAACTTTGCACTAGAAATAGTTCATTTTTGCTTCACTGCCTCAGGACTTTTGCACTTGTTCTCTTTTGTTGTTGTCTGAACTAATCTTGCCCAAATATCTAGGTGACTTGTTCCCTCATTTCCTTTTTTCTATCTATCAATCAATCATATACATATATACACACATATATACATATATGCCCACATATGCATATGTAATGTATATACATATATATATATATTTTTTTTTTTGTCTTTTTTTTTTTTTGTCTTTTTTTTGTCATTTTTGTTGTTGTTGTTGTTGCTATTTCTTGGGCCGCTTCCGCGGCATATGGAGGTTCCAGGCTAGGGGTTGAATCGGAGCTGTAGCCACCGGCCTACGCCAGAGCCACAGCAACGTGGGATCCGAGCCACGTCTGCAACCTACACCACAGCTCACGGCAACGCCGGATCATTAACCCACTGAGCAAGGGCAGGGACCGAACCCGCAACCTCATGGTTCCTAGTCGGATTCGTTAACCACTGCGCCACTACGGGAACTCCATTATTTATACAATTTTTGAATCTCCTCCTGTGAAACATAGACTCCAGGAGTACATCCCATCTGTTTTTTTTTAATGTTTTGTCTTGCTAATGCCTAGCAGAGTGTCTGAGCCCCAGAGTAGGTACTCAATTAGTATTTATTGGAATAATGATCAACTCTACTATTTAGTCTTTAAATTGTTAGTACTTAGAGGGCAAAAGCACTATCTCATTAATTTTTTATATCACTAGCCTCTATATATCATCTTATTCAATAAATTGTTAATTTGTTCAAAATATTTGTTAATTACTTTCCACCTTGTCATTTAAGTCACTAGATTTAAAGCTTTATTTAAATAGTGTCAATTCCTTTATAAATTTTAATTTTAATTCAGAAGGTCATTGAATATTGAACGTGTCTTGAATAAGATTGTGGATCTTCAATAGTGAGAAGGTGGGTGAGGTCACACCAGTCCTAGTTTGTGACATAAAAATATTTTCAGATGTATTATAGATGAATACTTGAAGGAAATGTAGCCATCCACTCCTACATACCACCATACCTAGGCTCTAGGGGTGAATTACACTATTTGCTTTCCTCCTTCCTTTGAATCGCCTTTACTGTAGTTGTTATAACATCACCCTCCATTGATGGACATAATCATAGTTATATGCTTCATCTTTTATTCACTGTGAGGTTTTATTAAGAACACTGCTTATAATATTACAATGTTTTTCTTTAGAGGACGTTTTTCTAAATTCTTGGTACCATAAATAATTACACTTCTGAGAAATTGATTTACTTTTATTTTACGGGTTTTATAAAAATATATAGTTTGCAACATCCCCTTTGAATTGCTGATTGAAAATCCTGAGCCAAAAACGTGACCTCACCTGGGAAGTAAACAGTATCTAGTGGTGTGTACCTTGGGTGTGAATCTCAGTAGAGCTTTAACTTTATTGTTGACAACATTTACCCATTAGCTTATTTTCCCACTTAATTTTTTAAATAAAAAAGTGCATGTTTTTCTATGACTCTTATTACCCTTTGGGCGAATAAAAGGAATAAAAACCACCTATCCCCTTGCCCCTTTTTTTATTGAGCTATATTCACCCATTTAAAGGGTATAATTCAGTGTTCTTAGTATATTCACAAGGTGGGTAGCCATCATCACTTCTCAAATCAAGAGCACTTTTATCAAAGAATCCCTATACCCATTAGTTGTCACTTCCCACTCCAGTCCCTCCAAACCCCTCAGCCTCTGGCAACCACTGTCTCTATGGATTTATATTTTCTGAACATTTCATGTAAATAGAATCATAAAGTTTGTGACCTTTTTTGTTTGGTAACAACCACCTATTATGGAATAAAATAAATTGTTTTGGAATGGAATGAATTTCCTCAGGCAAGGCTTGTCAAAGTGACCATACCCATTTCATGTCTACAATTACTGCTGACCAACTTTTCTCTCTCCAGCCCAGAACTATCTCTGAATTACAGACTCCTATTTCAAACTCCCTATAGACACCTCCATTTCAACTTTCTGCAGATACCTTGAATTATTGAACATATTCAATTCTGAACTCTTTTTCTTTCCACTCTTCATCTTGCATCTTAAGTGGAATTTTCTCTTTCAGGTAATGAAATCACTAACCTCCAAATTGCCCAAGCCAATATCAAAATCATTCAACTGTCATTGCTAGTAATTCTGCCTTGTTGGTGTCTTGTAAATATGCCCCGTTCTTTACATTCCTAATGGCTACTGATTCCTTCCAGGACATTATGATTCCTCACCTGAATTATTAGATGAATCTCTTGGCACACTCAGCTGCTCACCTCCTAGATATCCTTCACAGAGCTGCCAAAATGTTCTTTTTAAAACAAAATATTGATTTATCATCTCTTACTTAAAAACCTTTAAATGAATCTAAAAGACCTCCGGATGAATCCAGAATCCTTAGGAAGATACACAAGAAGCTTCATGACCTGGCCCTTAGTGTTTCCAGCCTTATCTCTCACCACTTGCCTCACCCTCCCTACCACATTCTCTGATAAATGTGTATGTCATCATACCTTTCACCATTCACTTTACCTGAATGCTCTTCCTGAGTCTTTGCTTATCTCCCACCAAACATACAAGATTAACACAAATATATACACACACTTTTTTGGTCAATTAGTGCACTCTTAATCAAAGAAAGATCTACTCTCTGGGAAGGATATACTTTTAAATCAGACATGTAGCAATAAAGAAGTGGTGAGCTACAAACACTAGTCCAATGATCATACTAAACTTCTCTAATATTATAGATAGAGCACCAAGTAGTCCTGGCTCAAGAAGAAATATTAAAAATAACTTATGAAAAAACTTTTGTGACCTTTCACTAACTTTGCTGTCTCTTCATGGAGTTCCTATTGTGGCTTAGTAAGTTAAAAACCCAACTAGTATCTATGAGGATGTGGGTCCGATCCCTGGCTTTGATCAGTGGGTTAATATCCAGGGTTGCTCTAAGCTGCACATAGGTCGCAGATGCAGCTCAGATTCTGGCATCACTGTGGCTGTGGGGTAGGCCAGCAGATGCAGCTCCTATTCAACCCCTAGCCTGAGGACTTCAATATGCCGCAGGTGCAGCCCTATAAAAGAAAATGACAACAATAATAACTTTGCTGTCTTTTCAACATTGTCCCCTCTTCCTTCCTCAGTTGTGATTCTTAGCACAATGCACTTATAAAAACTATTATGACCTGAACAACTTGAGAGCAGGGGCCCATAGTTTTTTTCTTTTGTTCCTTTCCTGGAAAAAGTAAGCTTTGAGTGCCTAATAAATGCAATGAGGAGTCTTGCATAAAGCTGTAAATATAAAATTGTGTAGAGGTTGGTAAAGCCTTTCCAAATCTGGGTAATCACGTGAATGGAGAAGCATAGATGAGGGAACTAGTAGGTCAGGTAGCAGATGGTTGGGCTCTGTGATAATTAGTTCTACAGGCTTTCCCTTCTCTTTACCCTTATTGTTCAGAGAACATGAGTAATCACAAGTGACTGGGGGAAACATTTTGTTGTTGTTGTCATTATTAATTATAATCTTTTCTTTCTAAGGAAGACAGACCTTAATTTTGTTCTTAGTGCAATAACATGTTGGGTTGTATGATTTGGGCAGGAGGAGCTAATGCAGAATGGATGTGAGGAATCTAGATTTCATATGGAAACTTTCAAAGTTAGGACTGGAAGGAACCTTAATGCAGTTTCTACCTAAAGTGTGGTTTGTGAAGTAGTACTGGTCAGTCCATAACAATTGACCTCAATTGATGAGAAGCACTTAGAAATTTTTATAGTGACTTAACAGCAATTTTATATCTTTAATATAAAAATGTTGAGTTCTTTGTTATATATATTCATTTTATTAATTCATATATTGTATATATTTTTAAAAGCACTGGTTCATAACAGATTGGAAATTTAAAAGAACCAGTTCTTCAGTCCACAGAGGAGCACTACTTGAATGCATATCTTTTCAATAAACCTTAAAGGATCTGATGAACATAATTTCCCTCACAATTCGAGTCTCTTTGCAGATCCTCATCAAAATCAAATGTAGACCCCAGGTTAAGGATTCTCTAGAACTAAAACCAGTCATCTATAAACAAGAGAACTAAACTCAAGAAAAGTGATATTATCTATCTAAGATCTGATAGCCAATTGGCACCCAATACTTAGTTTCCTCCACCAAAATGATATCTTCTTCTTGTTTTTAAATGCCCCACTTATACAACTTAATACCCCAGAACAAAGTTTATGTTTTTGCCTCTCCAACTTTGTGGGGCACTGTACAGTGGCATGGGACTTTGGGGAGAGTAACCTACTCTAACCACCAGCTTAAAATAACATAGGCAATGCACTTATTATGACACTGTAGCAAAATGAAAGCATGTAGGCCAACCTGTGCTGCTGGTTTAACTATTAACTGTTGATTGCAAACCTGTTTTTGATGTAGTTTACTTAAACCTTTATTGAAGAATCATAACTCTTGACTGGCAGTTTTGTTTGTGGCAATTGCCTTTAATCTAGAGCTTGGTCATACTACCTAGAAAATATAGACATTGCCAACATTTTATTTTGTTTTAATATAAGTCTCATGACTATAAATGGTTGCTACAAAAAAAAAAAGGAAACAATGAGAAATGGTGTCTCTGAAGTTTGAAGTCTGATGTGAGAGGAACTCTGCAGAGTCACAAATGAAAGCATCCAGACAGAAAAGTTATCTTTGGCTTCCTTGTCATGCATGATTGATGCTTTCCCTTTATCACCTCAGCTCATGTGTCCTAGCATTTTTTTTTCTCCTTCTTCCACAGTCATAATTAATGATTAAGGTACATAACTAGTTTAACACCTGGCTATTAATTTCAAGAAGTAGATTGAGGTGCACAGCATTTGACCTCCCAGACACTCAGGGCAAGTTTGTAGAGCTTCTTTCATTGCATAAAGCTAAATACCATCACTTTCCCCATCCCAGATACAGGTTTGACGACCTGCCCACACTTGAACAAGTCAGTCTAACCTCTCTCTGTGTCACTATTTTTTCTAGTCCATTTCACAAGCTGGAAGGAATAAGATAAATTGTAATTGGGTGTGTGTATTAAAGGTGCTAAATACAACCTGTATAAATGCCATTATTTACATTAACAGTAAATAAATCTTTTCATTGGACCAAATGCTTTCTACCAATGATATAGATGTGACTGCGTTTATGTAAACAGTGTCTCTGAAATATTGACCTGGGAGTTCCCATTGTGGCCATTGTGGCGCAGCGAAACGAATCTGACTAGTATCCATGAGGTTGCTGGTTTGATCTCTGGCCTCACTCAGTGGGTTAAGGATCTGGTGTTGCCATGAGCTGTGGTGTAGGTCACAGATGTGGCTCGGACCTGGTGGTGCTGTGGCTGTGGCGTAGGCTGGCGGCTGTAGCTCCGATTAGATCCCTAGTCTGGGAACCTCCTTGTGCTTCGGGTGAGGCCCTAAAAAGACAAAAAGACCCCCCAAAAAAAGAAAAAAAAATGAAGTCTTGCATTTTTCTTTGGCCCCTTTGGTTTTAAGTACAGTTAACCTGTGACCTCTCTGTTTCTAGATTTTAATACTTGGCTGTGTGGCCTTTTTTTCTCTAGATATTCCCTCCTGGATATTCTGGGTAATAGGCACTATGATTTAAATTTTATTTTCATTAAAGCCTGTAGATAAACATAATTAGAAAATCAACTGTAACCCAAACAATCACATAATGGGGGTATTTGCCAATAAAAATGATTTGGGGTGATTTTCTTTTTGAGTAGTCCACGTCACTACCCTTGACCATAAGCATAGACATTTTAGAGATGAACTAAAACTTACTAATTAAGTGGTTAAGAGGCTGAAGGAAGTAAGACTATGACATAGCTCTCAAGTTAATTAAATACAGATTGCCAATAATTTTAATCATGTTGACAGCTATTTACTTTGCATCATTTTAGTAAAGTAAGCAACTTAACATGACATTACTCTGTAGATTCTGTTCCTCAGCTAACTTGACTGCCACAGTAAAAATGAACATCTCAATTATTTCAATACCTGAAATAGATTTCCAGCTTCAGGATGGGAAGTAGCCCAACCATATTCCTTTCTTTCCCTTCACCCTCTAATACCATGGCACTGACTAAAGAAGGACCAAATGAACAAAAGAAAATTTGTAACCATGCTAGAAAACAGGGTTGGGTGACAGCAATGAGCAGATATTTTCAGTAATTTACTTTTTGAAAATGAGGAATTTGGGGATTTACTCAGGAGCTGACAATGTTTTTGTTTGTTTTGTAAGCCCACTATCAGTGAAGTAGGAACTCTGGGAGACAAGTAGGCAGATCTCTCCAACAGAAAACTTGTGGAAACCCATATGTGGGAAATTATAACATTATTTAACCCCTATATGGAGAGATGGTTATATCATGACAATCACAAAGTAGGGCTCCTAGAATTTATCAGAGCTCTGCAGAAAGATGTTAATTGTTTTTTTTTTTTTTTTTTTTTTTTTTTTTTTTCTTTAGGTCTTCCTCCAAGTGCTGTTATCAGCATCCTAAATGCAGTTAGAGCTTTTCTAACCCACCTCACTCTTGATTTTTCTCTTTGGAACAAGTTGGTCAGAGTTATTCCCAGTACATGTACCTGGAAGGAAATCTGACTTTGTGATTCTTTCTGTTCCCTGAACCCACTGCAATTTCATGATATCAAATGTTGGCCCAATCATACAAAGACATGCCAGCCACAAACCTATAAACATAAAAAGATCATGAAGTAGCCAGTCATTAGGGAGAAAAGAAGGAAAGCTGGAAATAAGAGCAAATGTTCCCAATGGAACACATGAAAACATAGATATTGCATGTGGGTAATCAGAAGAGCAGTATTTACATTTTAATTAATGTCCTCATTGATATTTGAGAAGTTGACTATTTTGTTTCCTTTCACTCTATAAAATAATACAATGCTAAGTAAAAAAAGTAACGGGATGATTTTATTGAAAGATTACTATTTACCATGCACTGTTCCTTGATATTTACAAAGACTAGCTCATTCACTCCTCACAAAGACCCTATGGAAAATGTGTTATTATTATTATCTCTATGGAATGAGAAAACTGAGGCATAGTTAATGTACCTTGAATACTAATTAAGTTGCTAGGCCAAGGCTCAAAAGAATCTAAGTCCTGACCCATGCCTTTAATTATTACTCTGGAATGTAGCTATTGTTTTAAAGGAAAATAAAAAGGCAAACATACAACCTCAAAAGAAAAAGTAAAAACAAGAACAGCTACCAGTAAAAACCAGAATCAACTCACAGTATTACCTTATACCTTAGATTTGAGAACAAGGAGTTGGAAGATCTTAGTAAATATTAGAAACATGGAATTTAGATACAAAGATCTAATACATAAAATCTTAGAAAGATAAAATGAGTTGATTGAGAAGAATCAATCATCACAGGAAAGTATATCCCTGAGCCAAAATATATCCTTGAGACTACAGACTTAAAAAATTAACAAAGAACTGAGTCAGTAATAATGAAAGAAGACTCACACCTAGATATTATTGTGAGGTTTCTGAATTCCAATAATAAAGAAAAAAGCCTATAAATTTCCTGATTGAATGCAAAAATATTTACAAAGGCCAGAATCAAACTGACATTGAACTTGCAGTCTGGCACTCTAAACCAGACAATGTTCTTTGAAAGTGCTTGAAATAAGAGAAAAAAATTCCCCTGTTAATTTTTTTCAGTTGTCGTTTGATGTTTATTTTGAATTATGAATATAATGAGGTCCATGTGTAATCTGCACTGCCCTCAAGATTTCTGCAGTCTATTCTTTGATGATATAGCTGCATTTGTTTCATCTAATTGTAAGAATTTAATTTTTGAATAATTGGAAGCTTACTTATATCATTTTCCATCAATGAAGAGATTCTTAATAAACACGTGTCTGGAAATTTTGTAACCCAAATGAAAAGAAAAAAAAATCAATATTCAATCAAGCCTGTTTTATTAAGGTGTTGTCATTTTATTTTGTGGCCATTAGTTTTATAATGTTGTAATGTGATTGTTTCTTTTGATTTGAGGGGAGAATAACACAGACTGACATAATTTAGCAACATTTAATGAATCTTTTATTCTTTTTCCAATAATTTTTAGTGACTTCCACCCCCAATATCAAGGTTTAATTTCACTAATGTATGTAATTCGTCTATATGATGGTTCAGTGAGCAAAAATCTTTAACAAATAAAAAAGCATGAAATACATAAACAAAGGTAGTACACAATCTTATTAAAGTGATGGTAAATGATGATAAATTCAGTTTTCAAATATTTTGCATGTTATTTGTTATCAGCTGTGGACATTTAATGCCTCATTAGCCATGGATTGACTCACTAGGTTAGAATCTATTCTCAGCAATAGTAAATGCCCATTACATCCAATTAGGATACAAACCGATGTGGAAAGAAGTCAAAATAGGAATGGGAATGAGGGTCCAGCTCTGGCTTTGCAGCTAGCCACTTCTGTGGCCTTTGGAAAAGTATTCAAATATTAAAAAAAAGAAATAAAAAGAAAATAATTATATTAGATATTAAATTTTACTTCCAAGCTTGAAATTCTAAGGTTTTCAGAATATAGGCTGCATGAGAGAAAGTTGATCAATCCTAGGAGAGTTTTGAGATCTAATCTGCTGATCTGAAAGGAGTGTCCTGAGATCTCCTGAATGTAAGTGAGTTCGTAATATGGTACCTGGTATTGAGATACTGTTAAGGCTAGGATAGGGAGAGGAAGGGCAGATGTGATGGAGAGTCTTTGCAGGAATGTGGGAAGAAAACGATAATTTGTTTCCTCTCCCCATCTATAACCAAGTGCTTTGCAGGAACTTGAGACACTGTGTGCTCTCTCTGTAGATGTCTTTTGAATTTTTCTGTTTTAATAAAAATGTGAATGGCTATGTGGTAAGAAGAGTTTTAAGGCATTTTGATATGATTCTGCGAAAACATTGATAGCATCTCAACTTCTATATCTCATGATATAATTTTCAATATTTTCACCCAATTTTTTATTATTTTAAATAGAAAAATGGCTATCTTGTTAAATTCAAAAAAATGAGACAGAAAAGAAGGATGCCTTGGGGCTACCAGTGTGTGTGTGCAAGACTATGAACTTCATGAGGGCAGAACATTTCATACTCATATTTGTATCTCCACAAAGTCTGTGACATCATACATGGTCATTAGTTTTGTTGATTAACAATTGAATGACTAAAATGAGTGGTCATCAGAATGAGGGCTGCAACACCAATAATGTCTTCTCATCAATGCAAACATAGCTGGCTAGTAGGAGTGTAGAACTGGTTATTCTCTTCTTCTGTCTTCTCCATTGACCAGGTGGGTTCATGACAAGAGCATTTCACTGAGGCCAAGGCTGTGCACTTGTGTATTCTAAAGGCAAATAGATTTGAATAGTGTAGGTCTTGTTCCCAGTCTGGATCCTAATGATGGACATCCCTTTAAGAATAATAATAACTAACATTGACTAAGCCCACTTTACGTGCCAGCAGTTTTAAAACTTTATATGTATTTTCATAGGTATTATTTATTTCATTCTTGAAACAGTTGTAGGTGGAATATGATACAATTTTTTCCCAATCTTATAGCTGGAAGTTGAGACAGAGACAACCTGAATAATTTCCTTCAGGACACTCTGGTGATAAGTGACAGAGCTGGATTTGAATCCAAGTAGTCTGAATTTGGAGTCTTATGAACTCCATCATTTCCTTCTGCTCCCTGATGTATCAGCAGAATATATGCAACTGTGAAAAAGTTCCATTGCCACTCTTGTGGAGGTCACTGACTAAGAGCATTTTATAGCTTTTTTAGCTAATTAGAGTTTAACGAGATAAGATTACTTTAAGATTGATCATTTCTATATTTTAAATAGAAAAATGGCTATGACTCTACAATAAGTAAATTCATTGCAAAGTAGAATCTGGAGGCTTAGTATCTTTATTTAATTGATATTTCAAAAAATTAGCTTTCTCTTTCTTTGATAATACATAGATCTTGAAAGAGGCAACTTAATGCATTCCAAATATTAAAGTAATTTCAATAATGGTTTTCAGCAATTGTACAAAATTAATATTGATTAGATCTTAGCTAAAACTTCTAATAAAAAGATTTATCGTTAGCCTTGAAGTTATCCACTCAAGTGATCAAATAATATTTTGAATGTATCCAATAAACTTTAATATTTACATATCAAAAACATTACACATATGTGTATATGTGTGTATATAAATGTGTGTAGTATATGTATGTGTATATATATATACATATATATAAAATTCAGTTTTCTAAATGACAGTTTGTCGAAATGAATGCAAGATCAAGTGCCATGTTTTGTGTGTGTGTTCATCATTTATAAATCCCCATTTATAACAGGCAAATATCTATTCAAGTGTATTCCACTGCTTGTAATTATTTTTTTTCTTTTTATGACCACACCTGTGGCATAAGGAAGTTCCCATGCTAGAGGTCATATCAGAGCTGCAGCTGTAAGCCTATGCTACAGCCATGGCAACACTGGATACTTAACTCACTGAGCAAGGCCCAGGATTGAATCTGCATCCTAAAGGACACTAATGTTCTTAGTCCACTGAGCTGCAATGCGATCTCCCACTGCTTGTAATTCTAATTTGCTTTGAACCTGGTGGGCATACTCTGTGGTAAGCAGACCTCTGAAGATGTCCTCTCAAGCGTCCCATTTCTGGTTACAAACAAACACTAATAAGGTACCATTGTAAAGGAATTTTGCAGATGTAATTAAGGTTATTAATTCATTGATTTAATTTTTTTATTTTTTAAGGATTTTAAAAATTATAGTTAATTTACAATTTTTTTTCAATTTCTATTGTACAGCAAACCAATCATACACAGTTCCCTGTGCTGTACAGTAGGTGCCCATTGCCCATCCATTCCAAATATAACAGTATGTACCCAAAACCCCTGAAGTGCCTATCCATCCCACTCTCTACCCCCTGGGAACCATAAGTCTGCTCTCCTTGGCCATGATCTGTTTCTGCTTTTTAGAAAGGATCATCTGTACCATATTTTTGATTTCATATTTTACTATTTCATTTAGATTTCACAAATAAGTGATATCATGTGGTATTTGTCTTCTTCTTTCTGGCTTACTTCACTTAGTATGAGAATCTCTAGTTCCATCCATGTTGCTACAAATGACATTATTTTATCTTTTTTATGGCTTAGTAGTATTCTATTATATATATGCACCACTTCTTCATAATCCATTCATCTGTCAATGGACATTTAGGTTTTTTCCTTGCCTTGGCTATTGTGAATAATGCTGCAGTGAACATACAGGTACATGTACTTTTTTCAATGAAAGGTCTGTCCAGATATATGCCCAGGAGTGAGATTGCTAGATCATGTGGTAGTTCTATATTAGTTTTCTAAGGTACCTCCATACTGTTTTACATAGTGGTTGTATCAATTTACATTCCCATCAACAGAAAAGAAGGGTACCCTTTTCTCCACACCATTTCCAGCATTTGTTAATGACGGCCGTTCTGACTGGTGTGAAGTGGTACCTCACTGTAGTTTTGATTTGCATTCCTCTAATGATTAGTGATGTTGAGTGTTGTTTCATGTGCCTGTTGACCAACCATATATCTTCTTTGGAGAATTGTCTATTTAGGTCTTCTTCCCATTTTTCAATAGGGTTTTTTGTTTTTTGTTGTTGTTGAGTTCTATGAGTTGCTTGTATATTTGGAGTTTAGGCCCTTGTCTGTTGCATCGTTTACAAAGATTTTCTCCCATTCTGTGTGTTGTTTTTTTCATTTTTCTTTTCATTTTTTTAATGATTTCCTTGAATGTGCAAAAGTTTTTGAGTTTCATTAGGTCTCATTGGTTTATGTGTATCTTTATATTCTAGGAGATAGCTCAAACAAGGCATTGCCATGATTTATGTCAAAGAGCATTCTGGGAGTTTTATAGTATCTGGCCTTATATTTAGGACTTTGATCCATTTTGAGTTTATTTTTGTGTATTGTGTTAGATAGTATTCTAATTTCATTCTCTCACATGCAGTTGTCCAGTTTTCCCAGCACCATTTATTGAAGAGACTATCTTTCCTCAGCTATTATGTTCTTGCCTCCTTTGTCACAGATTATTGACCTTAGGGGCTTGGGTTTATTTCTGGGCTTTCTATCCTGTTCCATTGATCTATATTTCTGTTTTTGGGTCAGTACCATAATGTTTTGATAACTGTAGCTTTGTAGTATTATCTAAAGTCAGGAAGCTTGATGCTTCCATTTTCATTTTTCTTTTTCACTATTGCTTTGTCTGTTTGGGGTATCTTGTGTTTCCATACAAATTTTTAAATATTCTCTTCTGGTTCTGTGAAGAACTTCCTTGGTGATTTGATAGGGATTATATTGAATCTGTAGATTGCCTTGTGTAGTATAGTCATTTTGACAGTATTGATTCTTCTATTCCAAGATCATGGAGTATCTTTCCATCTGTTTGTGTCATCTTTGATTTCTTTCATCAGTGTATTATACTTTTCAGAGTATAGGTCTTTTGTCTCTTAGATAGGTTTATTCTTAGGTGTTTTATTCTTTTTGATGAGGTGCTAAATGGGATGGTTTCTCCGATTTCTCTTTCTGATCTTTAATTATTAGTATATAGAAATGCAATTGATTTCTGTGTATTAATTTTGTAGACTGCAACTTTGCCATATTCATCGATGAGTTCTAACAGTTTTCTGCTATTTCCTTTAGAGTTTTCTATGTATAGTATCATGTCATCTACAGTGATAGTTTTACTTCTTCTTATCAAGTTTGGATTCCTTTTGTTTCTTTTTCTTTTATTGCCATGGCTAGGACTTCTAAAACTATGTTAAATAATAGTGGTGGAAAAGGACATCCTTGTCTTGTTCCTGATCTTCGTAGAAATGTTTTCAATTTTTCACCATTGAGAATGATGTTAGCTGTGGGTTCCATTGACTTTAAAAAAATGGAGATTATCCTGTATTTTGCCAATGGGATCAATATAATCACATGCACTCTAAAAGCAGAAGAGCAAGGCAGAAGAGTAAAAGAGATGAGCACAGACAAAATGAGTTGGAAGAGGTCAGAAAGATTCAAAATGTGAGAAAGATTCAACCCATTGATGCTGCCTTTGAAGGTGTAGGAAGGGGATAATAATGCAGAGAATGTGTGCTGTCTCTGGAATGTGAGAATGTGCTGTCTCTGGAATGTGAGAATGTCTTCCAGCTGAAAGCTGCAAGTAAATGTAGACCTCAGTCTTGCTTGGCATGAAATTGAAGCCAGACGATAACCTGAATGAATGTAGAAGTGGGTTCTTCCTCTAAGCCCCCGATAACATTCTAGGCTGGCCAATATCTTGCTGTGGGCTTTTTTAGGGAACCTTCATATGCCATGAATGTGGCCCTTAAAAAAAAAAAAAAAGGTGCAGTGCATAAATAGAGCAGTTTAGCAAAGGAATAAAACTTTAGAATTTTTTGTTTCTTTTTAGTATCATAAAACTCTACTGTAATACTTTATTAAGAAATATTTTAGACATAAAACAAGGTTTTTACAAAAATATATAAACACTGTTGTTATCACCAATCTGAGTAAGAAAGAAAACATAAACATAATGGTAGCTCCAATTTTTTTCTTCCTAGTCATTATTTAATGCTTTTTATTATTTTTCTCCCAGTTTAATTGAGATATATTTGACTTAAAGCATTGTGTATGTTTAAGACGTACAAAGTATTGATTTGATACACATATATTGAGAAATGATTACTATCATATCATTAGGTAATTCCCCAATTACATCACATGAGTAGAATTCTCTTTTGATGAGAGCATTTAAAATCTGCTCTTTTAGCAACTTTCAAGTATGCTTTGATCAATATCTCCCCATTTATATCATCTGTCTATATATTACTTGCAAATATTTTCTTCCATTCTAAAGGTTACTTTTTCCTTTGTTGTGTAGAAGTTTTTTATTATGATGTAGTTTCATTTGTTCATTTTTGCTTTTGTTGCCTTTGCATTTTGTGTCAAATCCAAAAAATCATTATCAGAATCAATTATAATTTTATAGATGGACTTCATTACATTAAGGTACATTTCTTCTATATCAAGTTTGTCAAAATATGTTAACATGAAAGGATGTTGAATTTTGTCAAATCCTTTTTTCTGCATTTATTAATAAGATAATATGATAATTATCCTTTGTTGTGTTAATGTGGTATATTGCATTGATTAATTTTTAGGTATTGAAACATTCTTACATCTCAGGAATAAATACCACTGAATTATAGAATATGATCCATTTAATTTATTGTTGAATTTAATTTGCTTATATTTTGTTGAGGATTTTTTGCATCTATGTTCATCAGGGATATTGTCCTAATATTTTCTTTTCTTGTAGTGTCCCTGTCTGGTTTTGGTATGATAGTAATTCTAACCTTGTAAAATGAGTTTGTAAGCAATCCGAAAAAAATTATTTATTTTTTTTTGCAAAGCTTGACAAAGATTGATATTAGTTCTTCTTTAAATATTTGGTATAATTCATCAGTGAAGTCATCTGGTCCTGGACTTTTTGTTTGGAGGAGATTTTGGATTACTGATTGAATTTCCTTACTTATTATTGGTCCAATTAGATGTTCTATCCTTTATGATTCAGTTCTGATAAGTCATATGTTTCCAGGAATTTATCCATTTCTTCTAAGTTGTCCAGTTTATTGGCATATAATTATTTATAGTATTCTCTTATGTTCCTTTGTATTTCTGTGATATCAATTATAATATCTCTTCTTTCATTTCTAATTTTATTTGAGTCCACTCTTTTTCCCTTCCTAAATCTAGCTCAGGGTTTGTCTAGTTTTTTCTTTTTCATCTTTTCTAAAAAAGCCCAGATTTTAGTATCATGAATTTTTTTCCATTATCCTTTTAGTCTCTGTTTCATCTATGTCCACTCTGATCTTGATTATTTTCTTTCTTCTACTAACTTTGAGCTTATGTTGTTATTCTTATTCTAATTCCTTGAATTATAATGTATGTGCTTATTTGAGAATTTTCTTTCTTTTTGATTAAGGTAGGCAATTGAATTCTAATGAATCACAGTGTGGGTTTCTTGGATTCATCTCCTTTGAAACTTTCTGGATTACTACATTTGAACATTTGTTTCTTTCCCAGGTTTGAGACATTTGCAGCTTTTATTTCCTCGAGTAAGCTTTCTGTTCCATTTATCTCTCTTCTCCTTCTGGTTCTCTTATAATATGTATGTCAGTCTGTTTGATAGCAGCTACAAATCCCTTAAGCCATCTTCACTCTTTACATTCTTTTCCTTTTTGCTCTTCACATTGGATGAATTCCACTGTCCTGTCTTGAGTCTGTTGTTAAACCCCTCTGTTGAATTCTTCACCACAATTACTATATTATTTAGCTCTATGGCTCCTATTTGGAACTTTCTTAAATTTCCTATCTCTGTTGAAATCCTCACTTTGTTAATCAACTATTCTCCTGACCTCAGTGATCATCATTATGACCATTAGTTTGGATTCTTTAGGCAAAGCACTTACCTCTGTTTCTGGATTTTTGTCTTGTTCTTTTATGTGGAGTGTACTTCTGTTTCTTCCTTTTCCTTGACTCTCAGTGCTGGTTTCTATACATTAGTAAAACAGCCACCTCTCTCAGTCTTGAAAAAGTTCTATACATCCTATTCAAGATGAACCTTGTCAATCAGCCCAGCCATGCCCATGTGGTCTCTTAATCCTTTGTAACTGTTGAAGTTGCCATCACTGTTCTTAGTGTCTCCTAGTGTTTGAGGGTGTGCCAATCCCTAAAGGGAGAGAAACTCAGTCAACACTTAGATGCAGGCCAGCTGGAAACTGAACCTGCGGGCAGTAGCTGGGAATATATGTAGTTAAGTCCTTCTAGGGAGAAACTCAGAGTTGGGTATTTTTGCCTGCTCCTTCTGTGCTGCGCCTGGGAGGAGAGTCATCACTTGGTGTTGGGAGTGGTGGAGGATGCTCCTGGGGGTATTAACTCTTATATGTTTGCTGCAATTTTATGGGACTTCTGAATTCAAGCTCATTGGCTATCAGAGCCAGGTAATAAGGGAACCATCCTTCTAATGACATTCACAAAATCTGGAGTGCAGATGTGTTTACAAGCTCTTGCTTGGGAGATACTGGTGACTTAGGGAAGGCAGAGGAGGTGTCTACAACCATCTTGGTCTCTGGGGAGTATTACAGTCAACCCCTACGTACCCAGCCGAATTAGAAGTTTGACCTTCAGGCTGCAGGTTCGAAGTATTATGCAAATATACTCCTTTCAGGAAAGACTAGGAGATGGATATTCTTGCCAGCTTCCTCCATATTGGGGCCCAAGGTGTAATCCACAGGGAGTGCCAGCACCCTTAACAGTTGCTTTTTTGTTTTTTATAGTGTTGCAGATCTCAGGGATATAAGAACTGTTGTCAGCTTTCAGAACCAGTTATCTTGAGACTTGTCCGTTGGAAGGGACCTCTAAAAGTTGGGACTTTAGATATGGGGTCCAAACCCTTCACTCCTCAGGAAGAAGCTAAGAGTTGGGGGTTCTCTTCCAATTGTATGGTGTTGTCCTGGTGGTAGGGTTTATGGTGAGAATATATCTCACCCTTTCCTATCCATTTTGATATGGGTATTTTCTTGTTCCCTCACTCAGTGTCTAGGTGTTGCTCAGCTAGTTTCTACCTTTCTTTCAAAGGACATTGCTCTGTGTGTACCTGTTCACTCAGTGTATATATAGGAGAAGAGGAGTTCAGCAGTCTTCTATGTTACAGGCTGCCACCCACCTGACCATTTACTATCTTCTTTCTAATAATTATACAATGTCCTAGATTTAGACTATCAAAACATGTACATGCAGAATAATATATATGACATAAAAATGCACTATCACCAAATGGCATAACAAATTGCTTATTTAGGTAATTTGGTACACCATTTTTCAACTAAACAGTCAAAGTGTTTTTAATGTAGTCAAAATGTTTAATTTAAAAGCCTCACCCCAGAGCTGTATGATAACTTAAATACATTATACATACATATTTAATTTTAGTCAAAAAGGTATTAGGAGCCTTCCCTGATATGTCTATTTTTATTTATTTTTATGTTTTATTTTTGTCTTTTGTGTTTTTTAGGGCTGCACTCATGGCATATGGAGGTTCCCAGGCTAGGGGTCTCATCAGAGCTACAGCTGCTGGCCTACACCACAGCCACAGCCACAGCAACAACAACACCAGATCTGAGCTATGTCTGCAGCTCACGGCAATGCTGGACCCTCAACCCACTGAGTGAGGCCAGGGATCAAACCTGAAACCTCATGGTTCCACTGCACCATGACAGGAGCTCCTGATATGTCTATTTTTAAAAGATATTCATTTGTTAACATGTAAGGAGGTTCCCCACCCTAAGGAAATATCCTATATTTTTTGCATATATGACCTAGATAGTTTTCTTCTCCTTTCCTGCAGTCAATTTTTAGTTGCCCTATTATTTAGTAAAAATGTTATTTTCTAGTGAGAAATTAGTAAGCTGAGAGTTAAATATGGGAGGAAACTATTTTCATATTTTCTTATTAGTGCAAAACTCTAAAACAATCTAAACCTAGTCTTAAAGTGTGGGTATGGTTTATGAGCTTTTCATTTGATCTGATTTGACAGTGAGTAGAAACCAACTGTTTATTAGTCAATTGAACAGTATATTTGTATTATCATCTAAGATACTTTGGTGGGCAACTGTGGGGAATATGTCTTCAGCCTGAGGCATTTATAATCTTTTTGAAAAGCTAAGACATATATCCATAAAAACATAATAAACAGAGTAAGAATCAACTGAAAATAACTGACAAATGCTATTATTATAAGAAAAATAATAGAATACTCAACCCCTGCTGTACAGAGGTAGCTTTATAGATTATTATTAGATAGAGAAAATGAAGAAGTAATCATCATGAGCTAACACAGGTTTATTAAGGAAAAAATTTAAAAATCTAAACTTATTTCCTCTTCTCTTTCTCCCTCTTATTTAAGGTTACTAAATTGTCAGAAAGTGTAATAGAGCCAGGATATCTATGAGACATTTAACACAGTTTCTCACAGTGTACAAAGGAACAAAACACTGAGCCACGATGGGAACTCCAATGTCACTGTTTCTTAACCTTTTTTTCATTATTATCCCTCTATGGAGTTCTTTCAATTTTTTTCCTAATAATTTTCCCAATGAAAATATAATGGCACAGGCATACTCTATTATCTCTTAATGTACTATATCTATATCTGTGCTTTCTACATAAAAAAGAGTATGATTTTTTTTTACAAGAATTAATGTTCACCTTCTTATGGGCAATATCACTGTCATTGAGCATGGATAGGTTTTATTAATAGGGAATATCTACTGTTCTTAGCTGTGTTTAATGTTTTTACTTCCGAATACCACATTTTAAAGATATATTTCAAAATTAGATGGTATTCAAAAGAGAACAATTAGGATAATATGGCATGAAGGAATTTTAAAGGGCAAGGAATTGTTATTATAGGGAAAGTGAAAGAGAGCTAATCCCTGTACATATCTTTAAATATATGAGAAGACATTTTATGACAAAAGCGACCAATTACTGAGCAGTTACTTTAGAAAAATGCATTTGGCTAAATACTATAGTAAGTTACCTAGTTCCCAAGTATCCAAAGATGGAAAGGGTTGTTTCATTAGGAACTTTTTTTTTTTTTTTTTTTTTTAAGGGCTGCACCGTGGCATATGGAAGTTTCCAGGATAAGGGTTGAATTGGAGCTACAGATTCTGGTCTACACTATAGCCACAGCAACACGGGATCCGAGCCACATCTGTGACCTATACCATAGCTCATGGCAATGCTGGATCCTTAACCCGCTGAGCAAGGCCAGGGATCGAACCTGCATCCTCATGGATACTAGTCTGTTTTGTAACCCACTGAGCCACAACAGGAATTCCAGGAATGATTTTGTTTATCACTGGATGTGTTATGTCATGCATAATCCTGTATGCATATATGTATATAACCATGCAGTGACCCTGTAGTGGTGGTCATGGAAGAAAAGCTTCAATCCCTACATTTTCAGGATTAGCATCTATTTCATTCCTTATTTAATGATACTGGGCAGTAGGAGATGAATTGAAACTTGAAGGAAAAGATGGATATGTTTAGATTATAAAATATTCCAAAAAAGACATTCTGTCTTCTTAGACATGAAACTTAGGGCATGCAGAGGACTTCTGCTACTTGCTTTTTCTAAAAAATCACTGTCTGGTCCTAGTAAGTCACCAACACCCTTACATGCAATATGTTAGACATAGGTGACCTTTATCTTCTTAGTTCTAGAAACTAGATTCTATAACTCAGTAATTTATGATAGGAAGATAATGTTTCTAGTGCCCAATCTTCGCCATCAGCTTGAGCAATTCAAAAAGTACTTAGAAATCATAAATTACAAAGCTGGGACCTTGAGTTGTCATATGAGACACACATATCATATTTTAGAGTATGATCTCAGGGAGAATAGGAGGGAAAGAAACTTCATTACCCCAAAGAGGTGTTTTATGGTAAAAGGTAGAAGTTACTGTTATACAAAGACATTGCTAATCAGAGTCTCTGCCATTATCATCTCTCCATAATTGTGTGTCTTTTATACTTCTAAAACGTCAGGCATTTGAGGATTTTCTGGACAAAGGTAATTACCGGTCTATGTTGGCATTAACCAACGTTGCTCAGGGAGGTTAGACAGGGTTTAGAAGATTTTTGAAACTAATAATTGAGTTATTCTCAGATGTATGCTCAGTAGAAATCTTAGTGTTTGTGGCTCAGCAAGTTAAGAACCTGACATAGTATCTGTGAGGATATGGGTTCAATCCCTGGCCTCCCTCAGTGAGTTAAGGATCCAGTGTTGTTGCAAGCCGTGGTGTAGGTTGCAAATGTAGCTTGGATCCAGTGTTGCTGTGTCTGTGGCTCAGGCTGACAGCTGCAGCTCTGATTTGACCCCTAGCCTGGGAACTTCCAAATGTTACAGGTGTAGCTATAAAAAAAACAAAAAAGAAGAAATCTAACCCTATGCATAGAATGTCTGAAATAAAAAGTTGTAGTTTGAAAAGACTAGAATAAAGTTGTGTGGCTTTTGCATTTGTGGGAATTGTCGTTGAAACTAAAGTTTAAACAGGGGTTTCATGCACACAGTATCAAAAGCATTGTTTTAATTTTTAAACTGACAGTAGTAGTGGTAGTAGTGATAGTAGTAGTAATGGCAGTAGTAGTGTTTGCCTGATCTTCTTGCCTCAGTTCCGAAAGCCTGAAGTATCTGGTAGCTCTCTAATGCCAACTTAGGCTGTCAGAATTGGGTGACTATAACATAATAATGAATTAGTCTTCCTGAACCATTCCTACTCCTGCTTTAGTTCCCTTTGCTTGTATTTGTCTCCTCTGAACTCAAGTATACTTCATTAGCTGAAAAGGAAGAAAAGGTATGTGTGATGGGGGTGATTGGGGAGGTTGGAAGGGGCACCACGGCATAACTGAAAGAAAAGATCTTGTGTTGGCCATGTGACCTTGGAAAGCTTACTTACTCTCTGTTTATTATCCATACACCAGAATAACAAAAGGGTCCAGTCCACCTCTCTTACGTGGTTCTTAATCCTTATTGTATGTTATTGTGCACTGGAATCATTGGGAGTGTCTATAAAATAGAGACGTGTATGCCCTAACCTAGTTTGTAGAAGGGCCTGGATATTTATTTATTTTAAAAAACCTCTTTAAGTCACTCAAATGTGTAGCCAAGTTTGAAAACCAAAGCTCTGTAGTATTGTTGTGAGGACAAAATTGAATAATAATGTAAATGAGACTTAAAACGGACTATTCAAATGAACATTTCCCAAGGGAAAGTTGGGTGAAAAATTTTTCCATGGGATTTTCCTTTATAATTACAGCAGTGTTTCAGCCGATTGCTGTTTTCTACCCCCACCAGTAGACAGAACATACTTAGATGATTCCACTCAGCTAAAAATCATGCTCCCAGATACTGGGCCTGTCATAGTCATGGCAACAAGATGACCATTCTGTGCTTGTGGTTTCCCAAAGGATCTGGCAAGGCTGAGAATTACCACCCGTCTCCATTGACCTCACAGATGGATCAGAGGCCAAGAGATATTCCTCTCTGCACAGAAATGGGACCAATATCCATAGAGGTCTCTACTAGTTAACTACCAATTCCAAACATTCCAAAAATCACTCCTTTATGGTTGGTGAATTTAGGGTTCTTGAGCTATATTGAAACATAAGACTTGATTAGAGCTATAAAGCTGATTGACACATTTTTTTTAACTATTTGAGATGTGACAGGCAAGAATATTATGGGATTTCATTTTATCATTCAATGTCAACCTTATAAATATTCATGGAAAAATATCTGGGGGAGATTAAACTTCTGATAAGTATTTAATAGGACAGAGACTAAAGATTAACCTTTTGTATAAAAGATTAACCTTTTGCATATGATAAAAATTTAATATAAAATATAAAATTAGTACCAAAGACATTTGGAAGAAGAAGTATAAGCTGAATTTGCATGCCGAAGTGACTATACAAGTTGTAATCTTCTATTAAGGGGAACAAAAAATGAACCAGCAAAGAACGTCACTTCTTAAGGTGAGAGAGAAGAGAATATATAAATAGGAGTTTTTTTCCAACCAGAAAAGATTCATTGGAAGCTAATAATAATTTTAAAAAAATACATACATTGGAGTTCCCGTCGTGGCACAGTGGTTAACGAATCCGACTAGGAACCATGAGGTTGCGGGTTCAGTCTCTGCCCTTGCTCAGTGGGTTAAGGATCCGGCATTGCCATGAGCTGTGGTGTAGGTTGCAGACGTGGCTCAGATCCTGCTTTGCTGTGGCTCTGGCATAGGCTGGTGGCTACAGCTCCAATTAGACCCCTAGCCTGGGAAACTGCATATGCCGCGGGAGCGGCCCAAGAAATGCCAAAAAGATTAAAAAAAAATATTTAATTACCATAGTACAATGAACTTTAATGACTTCATAAGTTTTGACAGTTTTCTGATTTCTAAATTACAAATTTTATTTATTTTGTTCAATTTAAGCATTGAGTGACCATAAGACACTGAATTTGGTATACAGCATGGAACTCTGTTTAACTTTTGAGTTTCTAAAAGTTTGATTCATTGACTCCTTATTTCAACAATAGTGGTTGGGGGAAAAAAGACAAAGATCTTGATCTTTTTAGTATTTATTTTCCAGGAGAGAGGATGCCAATATATCAGAGATGTGATTTTATTAATTTGTGGTGTTTTGGATGCCATTAGGAATACTATGAAAAATAGAACAAGAAAGGAGTGGTAGGGGTCCTGGTAATGGGTTGCTTTTGTTTTAAAAAAAAAAAAAAAAAAAAAGGAAAGTTTTTTCAGTGAAGACCGCACTATGTGGGTATTGTTTTAGGGAACTAAAGGGATGAGCAAGGGAGAGGGAAAGAGAGAGAGAGGCATGAAGTTATCTGGAATGAATGTAGAGGAGAGTCCTCCAAAATGGGAAGAGTAAGTGGTGAGGCATGTAAGGGGAATAGCGTGTTGATTTGGAGGTCAGTGGTCATGGGGGAAAGGGCTTTTAGGCCCTGGTAAGGACTTTGTTAATTACTCTGAAAGAATGGGGGGGTAATTAGGGCATTTTAGGCTGAGTAGTAATGTGATCTGGCTTTTTCAAAGGATGCTTCAGGGTTCAGTATTAATAATTGTGACACACACACACACACACACACACACACACACACAGTGGAATACTACTCAGCCATAACAAAGAACAAAATAATGCCATTTGCAGCAATGTGGATGCAACTAAAGATTCTCATACTAAGTGAAATAAGTCAGAAAGAGAAAGATAAATATCGTATGATATCACTTATATGTAGAATATAAAATTTGGCACAAATGAACCTACCCACAAAACAGAAACAGATTACAGATAGAACAGACTTGTGGTTGCCAAGGGGGAAGGGAGAGGGAGTGTAATGGATTGAGAGTTTGGGGTTAGTAGATGCAAACTATTCCATTTAGAATGGATAAGTAATGAGGTCCAGAAGGTACAACACAGGGAACTATATCCAATCTCTTGGGATAGACTATGATGGAAAATATTATAAGAAAAAGAATGTACGTATATATATGACTGGGCCACTATGCTGCAAAGCAGAAATTGACTCAAAATATAAATCAGCTATGCTCAAATAAAAATAAAATAAAATTTAAAAAAATGAATGGATTGTAGTAAAGTTAACCTGGATGTATGGAAACCTATTAGAAGCTATTATATTGGTTTAGGGAAGATATCCTGTGGATGTGGAGAATGTGTTTTACCCATGAATAGCACTGCCATAAAAATATAGGACACCTTGTCAATCTGAATTTTAGATAAATACTAATTGTTCTGCACGTGTTTCCTATTTGCTAAAGTTCCTGGATTTTCCATCTGCAAATGTAGGGGGGGATCACTTCTGGTGACTAGACTCTTACTAATTTTGTGATATGTATAGATGGTAGGCAAAGTACACCTTTTTGAAGGAGAGTCTTTGAAACTGTATGATTTTTCATAAACTAATTTCTGGGATGAATTTTAAATCTGCCAAATGTTGATTCAACTATTCAACATTTTCACTAAGAAATACTAAGAAATGTAGATTAACTGATATATATTACCATGCTGCTTATACCATCTCTCTGGAAGCTGATATATATTACCATGCTGCTTATACCATCTCTCTGGAAGCAGACTTTTAGCAATTCTGTGTTAATCTCTTCAGTGATAAAGGTTGCATTAACAACCTTCAGGCTAATAAAAGTTAGTCCTATAGCAGAAGTGGGCAATGTATGCATAGGTTTTCTTTTGATGCATTTATCTAAGCCCTGGAGACAAAGCAGCAACCTTTTATCCCTGAACACTTATTATTTTCTGCCTTATGAAGTTATTTTTGACCAATATAAATGTTTACCAAATTAAAAATAAAAACAGAATTAGATCTTAGATTGGAACTGTGAAATTGATATGAAGGATCTAATAGGACCAATTGTTGAACACTGAAATATATAGATATATTTATACATGCACTGATTCATTTGGTTCTTAAGTAATATCATATCCATGATTTATTCAGTAATTACTGTGTACAAGATTCTGCATTGAACATTTATACTAAATTCTAACAAAAATATAATGGAAACTAATGAGTTAATTCAACAAATACTGGTTGAACTAAGCCTTGGAAATAGTGAAAAATAGATACAAAAATCTCTGACCCCATAGAATTTACATTTTAATGGGTAAGAGACAACAAAAATAAATGAGTAAATAAGATAACAGTGAGAAATTCTTTGGATAAAAATAAAGCAAGAAATGGGAATATGGGATAATGACAGTAGAGAGATCAGTTTTAGACAGGGAGCTTAAGGAAGACTTTATTGACATTGGAGCCAAAATATGAATGGGGTAAATAAATGACACATGTGGTTATTTGAGGAAAAAAACATTACAGGGAGAGGAGACAGCTAGTACAAAGGCCCTAGGAGGAAAAACATACTGGCATGTTGACTCAATAGGCCAGGTATTCAAAGGAGGATGAGCAAAAGAGAGATAAAGAAAATATTAAGTCAAATGGAGGAGGGAGTACCACTTGGGGCTTTTTTGGTCACTGTAATATCTTAGTTTTTACTCTGAATCAATTGGGAAGACACTGAAAGTGTTGAATAGCTGAGTGAACTGATTTAAGTTTAATTTTGAAAAGTTCACTCTGGCAGTTAAGAATAGACTGCTGGGTATCAAAATACCCATGACATTTTTCACAGAACTAGAACAAACAATTCTAAAATTTATATGGAACCAGAAAAGACCTTGAATTGCCAAAGCAATTTTGAGAAAAAAAGATCAAAGTTGATATCACCCTCTCAGACTTAAGAATATACTGCAAATGTACAGTAATCAAAACAGTATGGTACTAGCACAAAAACAGACACATAGATCAATGAAACAGAATAGAAAGCCCAGAAATAAACCCATGTACCTATGGTCAATTAATCTACAACAAAGGAGGCAAAAATATACAGTGGATTAAAGATAGCCTGTTCAACAAATGATGCTGGGAAAACTTGACAGCTACATCTAAAACAGACTAAAACAGTTCCTCAAACCCTATAAAAAACCAAAAAGAAAACAAAAAGACAACTTACTGAATGGGAGAAAATACTTTCAAATGATGCAACGGACAAGGGCTTAATCTTTAAAATATGCAAGCAATTTATACAACTCAACAGCAAAAAAGCCAACAACCCAATGGAAAAATGGGCAAAAGACATGAATAGACATTTCTCCAAGGAAGATATACAGATGGCCAACAAGCACATGAAAAAATGCTCAACATCCCTGATTATTAGAGAAATGCAAGTCAAAACTACCACGAGTTACCGCCTCACACCAGTCAGAATGGCCATCCTTAATAAGTCCACAAATAACAAATGCTGGATGGGGTGTGGAGAAAGAGAACCCTCCTGCACTGTTGGTGGGAATGTAAGCTGGTACAGCCACTATGGAGAACAGTATGGACATACTTTAGAAAACTAAATAAACTACCATAGGACTCAGCAATCCCACTCGGGCATATAGCTGAACACTTTCCTTAAAAAAGACACATGCACCTGCATGTTCATTGCAACTCTATTCACAATAGCCAAGACATAGAAACAACTCAAATGTCCATTGACAGATGATTGGATTAAGAAGTGGTGTGTATATATACACAATGGAATACTGCTCAGCCAAAAAAAGAACAAAATAATGCCATTTGCAGCAACAAGGATGGAACTAGAGACTCTTATCTTGAATGAATAAGTAAGAAAGACATATCATATGATATCACTTATATCTGGAATCTAATATATGGCACAAATGAACCTTTCCACAGAAAAGAAACTCATGGACTTGGAGAATAGACTTGTGGCTGCCAAAGGGGAGGGGGAGGGAGTGGGATGGATTGGGAGCTTGGGGTTAATAGATGCAAACTTTGCTTTTGGAAGGGATTAGCAATGAGCTCCTGTCGTGTAGCACTGAGAACTATGTCTAGTCACTTATGATGGAGCATGATAATGTGAGAAAAAAAAATGTATACATGTATGTGTACTGGGTCACCATGCTGTAGAGTAGGAAAAAAAAAAAAAAACTGGGGAAATAACAATAAAAAAATAGAGAAAAAAAAAGAAAAAAAAAGAAACTCAAAATGGATTAAAGACCTAAATATAAGACCTGGAATCATATAACTCTTAGAAGAGGATATAGACAGAACACTCTTTGATATAAATCTTGGCAATATTTTGTGAATCTGTCTACACATGCAAAAGAAATTAAAAAAAAACTAAATGGTACCTAATTAAACTTAAAAGCTTTGGCACACCATTGACAAAATGAAAAGACAACCTATGGAATGGGAGAAAATATTTTAAAATGATATAACCAACAACGAGTTAAGATCCAAAATATATAAACAACTTAACACAACTTAATATCATAAAAACAAACAACACAATAAAAAAATAAGCAGAAGACATGGGTAGAAAAGGCCTACGGATGGATAACAAACACGTAAAATATGTTCAACATCACTAATTATTAGAGAAATGCAAATCAAAATGACAATGAGATTTCACCTCACATCTGTCATAATGGCTGTCATCAAATGACTACATATAACAAATGTTGGAGAGGATGTGGAGAAAAGAGAATGCTTGTGCACTGTTTGTAGGAATGTAAATTTGTGCAGCCACTATGAGAAACAACATGGAGGTTCCTTAAAAAAACTAAATGGAATATTTAGTTCCATTCCATTTAATATTCCAAACTATGTGGAATATTACACAGCCATAAAAAGAATGAAATTCTGCCATTTGTAGCTACATGGATGGACCTGGAGAATATTATACTTAGTGAAATAAGACAGAGAAAGACAAATAATTTATGGTATAATGTATACCATCTTTAAGTTAATATAAACATATATGGAAAAATGGAAATAGAGTCACGAATATAGGAAAAAATACTAGAGGGGAAAAAGAAAGGTGGAAGTAAAATTAGGAATATGGGGCTAAGTATAAAATAGATAAGTAACAATGATATCTTTTATAGCACAGGGAAATATAGCCACTAACTTGTAATAACTTTTAATGGAATATATTCTATAAAAATACTGAATCACTATTCTTTACACCTGAAACTAATATAATATTGTAAATCAACTATACTTCAAGTAAAAAAGATAGACTGCTAGGGAATGGGGGGAGGTAGAAAGGCCAGATTGAAGGCTGTTTTAACAATCTGTGAGAGAGATACCATAATCCAAGGCGGGAACCAAAGAATAGTGAAAAGTGATTGGATGCTGAATGTATATTAAAAGCATACTGTCATATTAGTTGTTTTATTGAGTGAAGGGTATAAAAGAAAGAGATTTTATTGACTCTTTTAAGTTTTTGACTTGAACAACTATAGGGCCAGGAATTGCTATTAATTGCAGTGAGGAAGATTTCAGGGGGAGTGGGTTTTGTTAAAGACAATCACAGATTTTTTTTTCTCTTTCTCTTTCTTTCTTTCTTTTTTTTTTTTTTTTTTGGCCGCACTGTGGAGTATGGAGTTCCCAGACCAAGGATCAGATTTGACCCACATGCAGCTATGGCAATGCCAGATGCTAAACGTACTGTGCTGGGTTAGAGATAAAACCTGTGTCTTGGTGCTGCCGAGATGCCCACTGATTCCATTACACCCTAGCAGGAACTCCAAATCATAGATTTTGTTTTGAACAAAATGAGCTTAAGTTGCTGTTAGCCAAGAGGTTCAGGAGATAGCTGAACATCTAAATCTGGAATTTGGATTGTAAATATAAATTGGCGAGTTTTATTTAAAACTGTAATATTGGTTATTATCAAGAAATTAGTAAGAATAGAGGAAAGAAAGCTTAGATATATAGCTCAGCCCTGCAGGAGTCCAGTGTTGAGTAGGAAGATCAAAGGGAATAAATAAATGAGACTGGGGAGAAGCCAGCAAATATCAAAACTGACTAGGAACAAAACCAAGTTTGAACCCAGGACTCTGGGTGCCTCTATTAATATAGCTTTAAACACTATTCTGCATGGCCACATTTTGTTGTGGTGAATATTAATCTATATTACTTTAAAGCCCTATTCCACTTCTAGAAAAAAAAAATTCTAATTGGTACCTAAGATACCAAAATGAGTTAAAAACTCCTCAAAAAACTAAAATATGGGAAGAAAAGTGATAGGTATTAAGAGCTTTATTTTGTATGGCAAGCATTATGCCTGGTTCATTATAGATAATATTTCATGCTCATTTTTGGTATTATGTTCCCCATTTGCAGAAGAGGGATTTGAGGTCAGCACAGTAAATGGCAGAGTTGGAATTTCTACCCAGTTCTTTCTGATATTTTCTACTGTCCTGCATTTCATGATCCATACCATCTTGACTTGAAGAGGAAAATTTTGCTGCAAAAAACATCAAAAAGTATAATAGATATACACAGTAACTGTTTTATAGAAGAGGCAAACTCTTCATGTGACTATTGCTTGTATCATCCTAAATAAATCTGGCATTATAAAACTAGATTATAGTTCCCATCATGAATAAAACATGCTTGGATTCTAAATTTAGAATAAATTTTCTATACATTCACATTCTCTTATTAGGGCCCCTTTGTAACCAACGACTTATTCCTGAGATGGCAAGTTTGTCACTGATTTCTGCAAGCTTCATCCCATAACCTTCCTTCATGATCACAGGTCTGAGAGCCATAGCACTCTGAAGACTGTCCCTAAGGGATTATAGAGAAGAACTCAGCTACCCTTACCTTTCAGACTAGCAGTTTGGAGCATATCACAAGGTAGCCAACACTGACAGTCTCATGAATCAAAATACACATTAAAAGAATATCAAACAATATTTGAATATTTCAAAGCACCACACTGGTGCCTTGAGATGTACAAGTCGACAGAGAAAGAGCTTCTCCACTACTTTAGCCAATGCTCGGTCACCATGTATGTATGAAGGTCCTAGAAGCCAAATGAATGGGCTAAATTTCTATTCTCTCATAGAACCAGGAATATTACCATCATATTTTTGTTCCTAGAGGTACTCTATTTTTGTTAAATTCTCTGGTGTCCATTCATTTAATTATACCTTGAAAGTGCACACTCAATAAGTCTAACACCAACCAGTTAGAAAATATAATGGGAGCAAAGATTTCAGTCAGTAAGTTGACAAAACTTAAACTCCTTCCAGAAATCTTTCTGTGATTCTTTCTTTCCCTTTCTGTAAGTCTCTGCTCAAAGTCACCTTCTTGGAGAAACATTCTCTGTCTTTATCTAAATAGCCTCTCTCCTACTCAGTATTTATCTCGTTATCCTGCTTTAATTATTTTTAGGCATTGTGTATTTATCTGAATTTAACTATATATTTAAGTATTTTCTTAATTACTAGTGTTTTGCTTACCTAGATGTAATTCCACAAAAGGTGAGGAATTTTCTTGTTCAATTGCATTTACATTGTAGGTATTCAAGAAATATTTGTTCAATGAATACATATTGAATGAATGAAAGGAGGAAGAGAGGAAGGGAGAGAGAAAAAAAGATACTGTGAAGAAATATATTCAGAAATGGTCAGGTTGCAAATGCTCAGGGTAATCTCCATTTGTCACATTTAGTCCTTTAAGAGCTTTATATCCATTTCGGGTTGACATGTTAATTCCCAAATGCTGGCACTTGGCTGGACTAGTCCATTGACTTGATTTGCCAAAAAGATACAACACAGAAATTACCTTTCTCTCATGTATTCTCAGTAAAAATTCCCTCACTGAATTGTTCAGGGATTTAAAAAAGATAAATTTATTCTCCCATATCCTTTCAGGTAAATATTCCTGATTATCATATCACTTACATATTTACTTATTTATTTATTTCCTTATTGGTCATCCAGAAATTGTATCTCATAGAAACAGAATTTAGAGAAGGATGGAATTTTAGGGATTATCACATCCCACCTGATTTCACAAATGAATAAATGGAGACAGAGAGAGGGAGAAAGAGGATACTTTGTTAGCACATGCTGACAGTGACAGAGACAGGATTCAAGCTTTCTGATAGGTCACCCAGAGTAAGGTAAAAATGGTAAACATACCAAAACAAAACAAAAAGAAAAAGTTAAAAACAGTATACATCTCTCTTCCTATCCATTAGACAGATTAATGTAATTTGAAAGGGATACGCATCTCTGTGATGCATATATGCATCTCCATGTTTGTTTTCTATAACAGTTACTCAGTGCCAAAATTCCTGATTTGATTTACTTCCAACAATTGGCAATAAAAAGGATAGGAACTCAGATGTAAATATTTCAGTTGTGATGTTATGATGGGAAATTTCCCTCTAGAAATTGTTAATAACAAGGGCCTAATTGCATGACTGTCTCTACTATAAATAGCTTTGTAATGATTTAAAGGAAAGAATAATCTGATTTCCAGGTAGCAAAATGATGGAGATATTTAACATTATTTTATGACTCAGATGACCATATAATATGTTATTGATAAATGAGTGGAAGTCTATGTTCAATTAAAATAATATGCAGGTGTATTGCTCAACAATGTAGGGCCAGATTTGAGAGGAATTGCAAAGATAACAGCTTCTGGAGATGGAGCCAAATGAAGGAAAAAAGTTCTCTGTAATGTCAATAATTTGTCGTTTGTTTCTAAATATGGTAGTCATTGTTGCAAGATTTACTTACTATACACAGTAGTGGTTGCATATAATGCCTCTGGGTCATGATGGATTGGCAAGATGACTGTGTGTAACTGTGGTGTCCTAACATCCTAAACAAACAGATAAACAAATGAAAGTCTCCACACTAAAGAATAGAAAAAAAGAACCCAGTAATGTGCCATAAGATTGAAAAACAAGATATATTTTATAAGGAAAGAGTATCTAAAGGAGGGCAGGGTCAAAAACTCAAAATTTGCTATCTGGAACCTATAGAGAATGCTCATTTGTTCAGTAAAACTTGCAGCCAATTCAAGGCTAAAAATGTTAAATAAAATATAGTATTGGGCATTCTCTTGGCTTCAGGTCCAGGCAGAGAGCATCTTTTTTGCATATAGCTTCCTTGTGTCATCTCCCAATAGAGAAGGAAATCTCATTAAAACTGGCACTGGGCCAGAAACACTCACCTCTGTTCAGAGAAGAGCTTCAAAACCTTTAATTTGAGCTTTTGGGCAAATATAAATGTGCAAGAGTATGAAGAAGTGCAATATGGATTATCTTTTAAAACTTCAAAAAGGATGATTTTGGCAGGCAACGGTTTTGCAATTGTCTATAGAATATGTGCTTGCTCTTGGGAAGAATCCTTGCAAGCTAAAAGGATTCTTTATTTCTCTCTCTTAATCTCTCTCTTTCTTCCCTTTTCCCTCCCTCCCATGTCCCTTCCTCCCTCTTTTCTCCCCCCCCATCTTTTCCTTTCTTTCTCATCTGAATTATTAGGGCTTTTGAAGTACTTGAAAGCCCAGATCTAGCAGACTTGGCACAGCATTATTTCGTATCTATTATATCCAAATGTTGTAACAGTGATCCAAATGTTTTATATATCTGCCAAATGGTCTTACTCTGGGGAGAAAAATAAAACAGTAAATGTGTATCGTGGGTTAATAAAATGCACACTAGAGGGAGACTTTATGTGTTAGGGTGTTGGGCTTCATCTAGACCAGCCTGTCCTGTCTGCCCCTAGATCTGGATGCCTTCCCCAACGCTTCTTCGCTTGGCTGTAATGCCTGCCACTAGAACTTCACTTGTGGAACTACCCCTTCTTTTTCACCCATATTTCCCATGGCAGCAAAAATCTTAACTCTTTCCAGCTGAAATCTACCTCCTTGCAGCTTCTGCATATAAGTTTAAGTTCTGTTCCCTGAAGCTACGTAATCTTGAAGTCTAATTCTTCTTCCATATGGCAACTATTAAAGTACTAAAGTAAGACTTATTTGCTGCTGCCTGTCTTATTTAGGGAAAATGTCTTCAGTTATCACATTCTTCCTCATATTTTGGAGATTCTGGACCCTTTGATGTCCTGTTCATTTTCCTCTGAACATGACTTATATTCTCTGTTCTAAACTTCTGCCACTTAGTGGCCGCTTTACCTTAGGAAAGTTAATCATATTTTCTGTGCTTTTGTTTCCTCGTGAGAACATTGCAAATATTAACAGTCATGACCATCTATGTACTATAATTCATATAATACAATTAAAACAAAAAATTAAGTTTACTACTGCTACTACTATTCCTATGGCAGATACGAGCCATATCTTTGCTTCAGTGATTGTCCTTCCATTCTGAATACTGCAGAGACCAGCTCAGCAGGATGGGGCTGAAGAACAGGTGCTGTGAAACTTAAGGAATAAAGTTAACATAAAACAAGACCCAGAGACATTTATCTTAAGTAAAGGTGGGAACCGGGGGACTCAAGGTCTCAGGGACCAAGACCACCTCCTCAAAAAACCACACTGCTTTTATTGTGCTCTTTTGGATGAGGTCAAGTCAGAAGGGGCTATGGGCGGAGGATATAGGGTTTGTTTACTATTTTATAAATTCTTTTATTATTTTAAAAGCGACTTAGCTGGTAGAAAGTTAAGCTTTTACTCTGACCTTTAGGCTCATAACAATCATTAGCATTTGAGTTAGCTATGCATAGCATTCCAGAGAAGCCTCACTGTGCTTCCTCAAATGGCATGCCTATTTGTGGCAATCAGGCATACCTAGGTTTGCACCTTGATTCTCCTTGCTAATGACCACTCATCCACTCATAAACCACTTGGCCATGAGGTTCCTCTTTCTCTTATCCTTTAGAGGACATATCATGCTTGTGCAAACAGAATGCCAATCTGCACAGGTCCGGTGTGCCTAGACCAGCATTATGTCCTCATTCAGCTGACCCTATGAATAGCTTATGCCTTTAGGTCTTTGTTCTTAAGCTTAAGTTGTTTACCAGCACTGTGAGTGTATTTCAAGCAGGAAGATGGGATAAAGTAAAGCAGGAAGATGGAGTTTTCAGCAAAGAGGCTAAGAAAATACTGTAGAGACATGTCTCGTGACAGAATACCATTTTCTTTTCTGTATTTTCAACATTCTTTTGGTTGGAAGAGAACTTAAAGGTAGTCCATGCTATCTGCCATCACTATTCCTAACATTGTACTCAGCGTTCTAATTCGGGAAACATATTGGGGCTTAGATGTCCCTTGGTGACTCTTCTATAATTCCCAATCAGTTTTCTCTCTCACATTCTCCAGTACTTTCAAATCTGTTCCACTCTCTCAAAGTTTGAATTCTATTATTACTTCCTTAGTTTCAGACTTCTCCTCCTTCAATAAGAAAAGTAAAGCCATTAGACAAGAGCTACCTCCTTACAGTGTCATCAAACCTCACCTGTCACTGCATCCCTTTTCATGCTTTCTTCCCTTCTGCCTATTATTCTGAAATTCTCCCTCCTCATAGAGCAAAGCTCAGGTTAATTCTTCTACCTTCCCTGCTTCCATTGCAGGTACCTTGCCATATTTTAATAATTACCATTTTCTCTCTCATTTAGTTTTCACCATCTTTCTCTTTCCTAGATTCTCTTTATTAGAACTAAAGTATTGACATTTCTCCCTTCTTAAAAAATATCTACTTGAAACTAACCCACCTTTTAAGTCAACTATGCTTCCATAAAGTGTAATAAAAAAATAAAAAAGGAGGGAAAATCAACCCGATTTTCTGATTAATCATCATTGTATGCTACTTATGAAGAGGCAGTATTTCATGGGCAAAGGCCATATATTTTATCTTGCTATATATATGGACCTAGAAAAATTAAACTGAAAAATAGCAACAGAAAAAATATATATATATCAGTCCCCTTGTGGCACAGTGGATTAAGGATCTGGCATTGTCACTGATGTGGCCCGTAACAGGTATAGCGTGGGTTCAATCCCTGGTCCTGGGAACTTCTGCATGTCATGGGTATGGCCAAAAAAAAATCTAAAGTTTAGTACCATATCGTATGTATATTATGTTTCAAAAAGAAAGAGAGAAAATCTTCTTAATCAACTTTGCAAATGTCTTTAAAAGGGTAACTGTATTTACTTTACCTGCTGTCCATACCTTAATCTATTATAATCAGATTTATCCCTTACCCTCCATTAAAACTGTTGCAACATTTGACAACTACTGTTCAGTCATTCCTTTTATAAACACTCTTTACTCTTGACACCCGTTATGTCATACTATCCTGGTTTTCTTCCTACCTGATTCCTATTAATCTGACTGGTGGATATTTTTCTTATTTCCATTTTTAATGGTCTTCTAAATTTTTTCCTAGACTCTCTTCTCTCAAAGAAATGTCTACAAACCTTCCCATTCCTGTGACTTAAAAACCCAGCTCTATGCACATAAATCTCAAATACATATCTCCCATATGTTTTTTTTTCCTCCTTCTGAAATACTCCAAAGGCAACACATTCACATGTGAGCTTGTTATGTTTCCATCCAGTCTCACTGCCAAGACGGTGCTTTTTCTTCTATTACCTTTCAGTAAATGGTATCTATGTTCAGGTGGTTTTCCAAATACAAAAAGACTGGGGATCATCTTTGTATTTCTCCAATCTTTCTTTTTTGATACAACTAGGATGATTATTGTAATACACACATCTTAAATTGTTAGTGCCACCCAAAAAATTTCTCGGTAGTTTCCCATTACGCCTAGTATAAATTTAGAGTAAGAGTCATTTGTCTCCAATCTTTAGGTGGTAGCATTCACATGGTTAAAAGAACTTTGCTACAATGTACAGAGCTATTTTAGGCGAGTTTTTTGCTGCATGATGTTATGTGACTTATTAAGTTCTGAACTCATGTGGAACCCCATGACATTAATTCTTTCTTTCTGATATTTGTTTTACCCTCTTCTGTCAGACACTCATTCACCATGGCAGGCCAGAGTGATTTCCCACTGAGCTTTTTAAGAGCATCAGTCACTGTGGGTGGCACAAGGGTCCCAACCCAGATCAATTGCATCAAAATGCCTGGAGGATCGACCCATACAAAATTTTTTTGTAAAAGCTCTTCTAATGAGCTGCCAGGGTATAAAAACCACTGGTTGAGAATTACTAGGCTAGAAGAGGATGCATAAAAGCAGTCAAAGGGGTGGAAATGTGGGATGGAAGGGGACAAGGAGAACCACATCAAAGGTAAAATATTTTTACCCTTTGAAGTGTTAGCTATCCCAAATTCTTATAGGGTGTTTGAATCTCTGGACTTGGCCAAGGAGGGTGCAGTTTAGCTCTCTGAAATCTATGTGGATAGTTTATGTGTTTGCGATTTCTCTGACCTCATTAACATTTCACCAGTGATTTTTTAAAGAGCATACACCTTTCTTTTTATGCTGTGAGCTTAGCATAAGTAAGTAAATAACCCATTCATTATTTTACCAAAATATGAATTGAGCACATTGTATATGTGATATCCTTATATGGAGTTAGCAATGCAGCCATGTCATTGAACTTGTGTTTTCCTGCTTATGATGACAGAATTTTTTTTGAAAGCCTTTGAACCCTCTCAGTCATCTTTTATAGAATCTGAGGCCATGAAGTTATACCTACTTTTTTCTGAACTTTTTAGAGTCCACCATTTCTGTATTTCTGGCTACTATAGACTTTAAAGTAACAACGTCACTTTGCCCAGGGTTTCTACTCTTTTCGATCACAATTTTTTTTTTCTGATTTGAATTTCTCTTGTTTCTGTCTTTCTATCTGAGCAGAACTTGTCAAGGACACTTTTTGCCAATGGGAAGCCAGTGGCTGAAGCTCATATCTCTGCTCTGTGCTACCTTTGTTTAGTTGCAGGGTCTCGATCAGGAAAGCCACATGTTTTCCCCTCATTTTTGCCTGAAAATTGAGAGTCCACTCTAATAAGATCACTTAATTTCCTCTCTCCATTGCCCTTTAGAAGTAGATGGCTTTATACTAGTTGAACAAGAACCCTCCATTTCTTTTTCTGTTATGTAAGATGAAGTCATTCTACAGATCTGCTGCACAGAAGAGTTCCTGGAGTCCCCGTACTGAGGTGTGTCCCTAAACACTTGTCAAGAGGATAGATTTCAAATTAAATGTCCTTACTCAATACACATAATACACGTGATAGAAGGAGACTTTGGAGGTGGTGGATGTGTCTATTTCCTTGACTGTGGTGATAGCTTCATAAGTGTGTTCATTTCCAAACTCATCAAATTGTATACATTAAATATATACAGTTTTTATATATCAATTAGAACTCAACAAAGATGCTTTAAAAATATTACCCATACCCTTGAGGTAATAAAAAAAGAAAAATAGATGGCTTTAGCAGACTACTAACCCCAAATGAATGTATCTGCACAAGTATAAAATTGTTGGCTTCCTACCTTCCTCCCATCACTGTCCTTCCCCCAAAAAACATGAAGTCAGTACCTTTATAAAAGAGCCAAGCCTTCTACTGCTGTATTTGAATTAGAAGTTTTATTCCAACACTCTACTGACTACAGTAACTTTTAACTCTTTGTGCGAAGTCTCATTTATTCGCTTGTTGCTGACGAATTCATTGTGCTTTGGTATACTGCCTCCCCATGCACACATCCACAAGTTTGATTTAAATAGCTGTCCTATTTTCCATATCAATTTTTTTCATCCTGAATTAGTTTATCAGTGTTATTCCAATGCTATATCATCTTCTGTGTCTGCTGTTTCCTTCTCCAATTTCAATTTATAGTCCCCATATGGATTCATAGGTTTAATGCAATAGTTTAGAAGTCCCAGCAAGTTTTTGTAGACATAGATAATATTATTTTAAATTTATATGGAAAGGCACAAGCCTTAACATAGCTCACAGACTCTAAGCAAAGAAGAATCAAGTGGGAGGAATTATTCTACCTGCTATTAAGTTTTTAGTATATAGCTACAACAATCAAGACAGGTGGCACTGGAAGAAAGATGGATATATAGACCAGTAAACAGAATATAGGATCCAGAAATAGACCCACATACATGCTTAGCTGATTTTTTGACAAAGGTGCAAAACCGTTTCAATGGAGGAAGGATAGCCTTTTCAACAAATGGTTCTGTAGCAATTTGATATTCATAGGCAAAAACTTGAGCCTTGAACTAAGTCTCAAACCATACACAAACATAAATTCAAAATGGATAATAGTAAAATGCAAACAAAACTTTTAGAAAGAATGGTAGAAAATCTTTAGGCTCTAGAGCTAGGCAGCATCCTTAGACCTGATGCCACAGCCGTGAGCCATGAGGGAAAAACTGATAAATCTGATAGATGTGGCAAAATTAAAAACTTTTATTCTGGGAAATCCATGTGAAAAGGATAAAAACACAAGCTACAGAATGGTAGAAAATATTTGCATTGAAATTCAAACATATCATAGGGTCCTAGTCAATAACAATTAATAGACTGTCAAGTCACATAACAATTTGATGAATCTCCAGGGAATTACGCTATGTAATCCCCCCAAAATAGACCTAAACAAAAATAAGAAACAATCCCAAGAGGTACATAATGTATGATTCCATTTATATAACGTTTTGATTTTTTTCAAGTTTATTTGAAGTGTAGTTGATTTACAATGTAGTGATAATTTCTGCTGTACAACAAAGTGATTCAGTTATACACATATTAAAAAACATTTTGAAGTAATAAAATTTAGAAACGAAGTACTTATTAGTAATTTGTGGAATGTAGGGACAGGAGGGGGATGTGTGTATTTGTCAAAGGGCAGCAGGAAAGATTCTTGTGGTGTTGGAACCATTCAATATTTTGACTATAGTTGTGAATATACGAATCTACCCAGGTGACATAATTGGTATAGAACTTAATTCATAGCCATGTACCCATTGCCTACACACAAAGAGTACAAGTAAAACTGAAGAAATATGAATAATATTAGTAGATTATATCACTGTCAATATCCTGGTAGTATAGTTTTATAAAATGTTACCATAGAATGAGGAAAGTTGACAAAATGTCTAAGGCACATCTCTGTATTATTATAACTGCATGTAAATTTATAATTACTTCAAGAAATGTTTCAATTGAAATTTATTTTAGATAGTTGTATTGTATGAGCACATCATTTTTTTTTTCATTTTCTTTTTGTGGAGCAGTTGAAATATACTCAACTGGGGATAATACTTTTAAAAAAAATTTTTGGAGTGTAGTTCTTTTTAAAAAAAAATTTGGAGTGTAGTTTATTTACAAAGTTGTGTTAGTTTCAGCTGTATAGCAAAGCAAATCGTACATATATTCATGCCTTTTCAAATTATTTTCCCATATTGGTTATTATACATTATTGAGTAGATTTCTCTATGCCATATAGTGGGTCCTTGTTACTTAAATTTATTTGGTATATGATAGTGCGTATATGTTAATCCCAACCTCTGAATTTATCCTTTACCCCTCCCCCTGCACTTTGGTAATCCTAAATCTTTGAGTCTGTTTCTGTTTTGTAAATTCTTTTGTATAATTTTTATTATATTCCACACATAAATTATATCTCATATTTGTCTTTCTATGACTTATTTCACTTAGTATGATCATTTTTATATACATTTTTGTTGCTGCAAATGGCATTATTTCATTTATTTTTATGGCTGAGTACTATTCCATTTTATATGTGCCACATCCTCTTTATCCATTCCTCTGTTGATGGGCATTTAGGTTGCTTCCATATCTTGGATGTTGGAAATAGTGCTACAGTGAACATTGGGGTACAATAGTCTTTTGGAATTATAGTTTTCTTTGGATATATGCCCAGGAGTGGGATTGCTAGGTCATAAGATAGTTCTATATTTAGTTTCTTTTTCTTTTCTTTTTTTTTTTTTGCTTTTTTTTTTTTTTTGCTTTTTAGGGTTGTATCTGCATCATATGGAAATTCCCTGGCTAGGGGTCAAGTCAGAGCTACAGCTGCTGGCCTATGCCCCAGCTATAGCAACACAAGATCTGACTCACATCTGCAACCTACACCACAGCTCACTATAATGCCAGATCCTTAACGCACTGAGTGAGGCTAAGGATCGATCCCACATCCTCATGGATCGTAGTTGGGTTCCTTATCACTGAGCCACAATGGAAACTCCCTATATTTAGTTTCATAAGGAACCTCCATACTGTTCTCCATAGTAGTTGCACCAGCTTACATTCCCAACAACAGTGTATGAGGGTTCATTTTTCTCTACACTCTTTCCAGCATTTATTGTTTGTAGAGTTTTTCATTATGGCCATTCTGATTGGTGTGAGGTGATCATTGTTATACACAAAGAAAAAAAGTTGACATAAATTTTTCTTTGTTCTTTGTATGCAATTTATTTGAATATATCATGATTTGTGAATAAAAATATTTGGAAGTAAAAAAAAAATAGATATAACCAGTGTGGAATAAAAACAATGGACTCTTTATCTTTATTATGGTGGTCATTTTTGAATTTATGAGGAGCGATAGCAAATACTTTTAATTGTTAATGAAGTGAACTAATAAACATTAATTTACAACAGATAAAAGAAAGGTTAAGATAAAGGTTAGACTCTTATTAATTACAACAGATGAAAAAATAGAGCATAGGAACTTGGGAAATTGTCAACCAGTTGTAAAAGGAGATGATTTAGACTTGATACCTAATTCTACCTACAAGGTGTAGTAATACTGATACCACCTTTTCTAGAAATAAGAAGATGCCCATAAAGTGTCCTGTAGAACTTATGATGCAAGTATAGTTATGCTTAATTTTTTTTTAAGTTCAAAACCAAGTGTTGTCAAGGAATAGATTCATTTAAGAAACGAGAATTTTATTTATTTTATTTTATTTTATTTTATTTTTTGTCTTTTTGCCATTTCTTGGGCCACTCCCGCAGCATATGGAGTTTCCCAGGCTAGGGGTCGAATCGGAGCTGTAGCCACCGGCCTACACCAGAGCCACAGCAACACGGGATCGAAGCTGCATCTGCAACCTACACCACAGCTCATGGCATTGCCGGATCCTTAACCCACTGAGCAAGGCCGGGGATCGAACCCGCAACCTCATGGTTCCTAGTCGGATTTGCTAACCACTGATCCACGATGGGAACTCCCCAGGAAAAAGAATTTTAAGTACATTAATATTATGCCTTGAGTCACAAACAAGTTTATCAATTACCAGCGGTGCAAAGGTACTATTATGTTATAGACTAGACATTCCATTTAGATCACCATAGAGTTAAGAAAGAAAATATTTTCTACTTGAGAATTAACTTTTATTTGAATATGAGGATAAGGTGGACTCCCAACTGTTATTGGTAGGATTTGCAAGTTCATAAATTATTTGATGATTATTGTTACTATTATTTTAGCTGCACCCACTGCATATGGCAGTTCTCAGATCAAATCTGAGCCGTAATTATGGCCTTGACCCAGTACACCAGGCCAGGGATCAAATCTGCACCTCAACAGTGACCTGAGCTGCTGCAGAGACAATACCGGATCCTTAAACTGCTGCACTACACCTGGAACTCCCAATTATTGCTGTTTAAATCACTCAATTTGGGAATTTTTTTTTTAATTCTTCATTAATTGACTGGAACACCTATGATTTAGTGTGATCTTTAGTATCACCTGATTATCTATCAATCTACCTCTCTATCTATCTATCAGTAAGGCTTCCCTTTACATCTAAGTTTTGAAAAAGTCTTTTCAATGGTCTGCTTAATGAGCTGGGTATAGGCACAAGTTGTTCCATGAATAATCACTAGGACTTGGGTGGGTATGCCCTGGGGATTCTAACTCAGGGCCTTGAACAGCTGAGATATTGACATTTTCATGTTATTGAAGAAATCCTACAAGGACGTCACTGCAGAAATAATAACTCCAGTACTTAAGAGACTGCTCATAATTTTCCTGGCCCGTTATTCTCTAATCCATGTACAAAAAAGCTTATTGTTAACCATAGGCTTTCAAGGTATTTCAGGAATGTTTATTACATGTACTTTTGAAAATGGCAAGAATTCATATTTATCACTATGTTTGGAAATATTTCTAGCCAAGGGAATAGTTGAGCTCAGGTGAACACGCAGGCACTTGTATTACAGTTATAGTACACTGAGTAGCTGTGGTAGGTTAAGTGCATCGTAGCAAATTGAAAAGTGGAGATATGCCAGTGCTGAATATCTTGGCAGTGATTCAGACTCTGCCACATTCTGTACAACTGGTATGTAGGTGAGTAATTTTCTACTTGACCTGCTGATTTTTTGCAAATAGATTTGGCATTGCTTAAATGAACTAGTCATATTTTCTGGGTGGAGGGAGTGTAAAATTTGATTTCAGGTGTGTGTGTGTGCACATTTCAAAGAAATATCAACAGTTTTATTGGAGATTTTTCTGAAGGAAAAGGAGAATTTCAGTTATCTTTATTTTACAATGTTTTAGTTTAAATGACATGTGGGAGGTTGGGGATAGATGAGTCTGACTGCCCCCCTGCCCAAAAAAGATCTAGAAGTAAGCTGCTTTCTTGATCTTTGTTGCATTTTATCTGACAGTGTGGCCTTAAGGTGTAGGATATCTGCTGCCCATTTACCTACCAAGGTGCTTTTTCATAGAAGGAGGAAACAGGCTCAAGTAAGTTCTGTAGTCTCAAACCTTAGGCTAGAATTACCATTTTTAAAGTTTTACTTATAAATCCAGTTGTATTCTACTGTAGTTTTCCATTGTTTACAGAGTTCCTGTAAGAAATGAGAAGTCTTTTGGTTAGAAGAAATAATAGGAGTTCCCATTGTGGTTCAGCAGGTTAAGAACCCAACTAGTATCCATGAGAATGTGGGTTTGATCCCTGGCCTCTATCAGTAGGTTAAGGATCCAGTGTTACTGCAAGCTGTGGTGTAGTCCTGCAGCTGTAGCTCTAGTTTAACACCTACGCTGGAAACTTCGATATGCCTTGGGTGTGGCCCTAAAAAGGAAAAAAAAAAAAAAAAAAAAAAAAAAGAAAGAAAGAAATAATATATTTGGGAACAGTTTTTTTTTTTTTTTTAGCTATTTCTTGGGCCGCTTCTTCGGCATATGGAGGTTCCCAGGCTAGGGGTCGAATCTGAGCTGTAGCCACCTGGCCTACACCAGAGCCACAGCAAGGCGGGATCCGAGCTGCTGCGTCTGCAACCTACACCACAGCTCACGGCAACGCCGGACCGTTAACCCACTGAGCAAGGGCAGGGACCGAACCCTCAACCTCATGGTTCCTGGTCAGATTCGTTAACCACTGCACCACGACAGGAACTCTGGGAACAGATTTTAAAGTACTTTTAACAGAGGGATGATAGTGTTGATCATTACAGTTTTGCCAGATGCAGTTTTAACTGTGAAGACTCATTCATAATTCTAGGGTAAGGGAGTGCCCTCTGTTGCTTAGCAGAAACGATCTGACTAGCATCCATAAGTATGCAGGTTTAATCCCTGGCCTTGCTCAGTGGCATAAGGACCCGGCGTTGCCATGAGCTGCGGTGTATGTTGGATCCAGCGTTGTAGTGGCTGTGGTGGAGGCCAGCAGCTGTAGCTCTGATTCGATCCCTAGACTGGGAACCTCCATATGCTGCAGGTGCAGCCCTAAAACACAATAATAATAATAATTCTAGGGTGAGGGTCATGGATTCCCCCCCCCAACAAGCTAATCTTAAGGTATTTTTCATCACAAAGAGCAATGCCCATATATTAAATATGTTTCAAATAAAACTATAAACTTTTCTGCAGTTTTCAAGTTGAAAACAAAATCTGTATTTTGAAAGATTAGGTAATAACTGAGATAATCCACAGACATTTTTTTTATCTAATGGTGCATAACAAATCATTTCCAAAAGTAGTGGAGACAATCATTTATTGCCATTTTTGTTTTCTGTGGGTCAGGAGCAGTCACTGAGATTCAAGGTGAGGGAACACAGACCCCACCCCTCTGTAGAAAAAAATCATAGACTCATTCTTAGAAGAACAAATGAGCTGAGATATATGTTACTGTGGCCATCTTTAGAAAATACAGTATGTCGCAGCAGGCAAGTTTATTTTTCCATAAAGAAGCTTCATAAGATTTCTGACTTCATCAAGCATGAATGCGTGTATGTGTATAATGGGACTTATTTCTGTACATTTATTATGGCATCCAGAACATTACTCAACAACATTAAATCAGTCCTTAAAGGAATTATTTAAATGACCATAATTTTCTTCCTAAGTTTAGGCCAAAATTTACCATTTACAGAACTGTTTCATTTCTTTGTTGTAAATAACACTTGACTACATACATGCATGTATTTCTAGATAGAGTGATTCCTTAATTGTAATATTTAAGAATTGTATTTGGCTACAAGTAACAATTGACTTTAAACAGAGGGTTTTCCCCACATATCTGAAAGTGTAGGAGTTGGCGATTCCTGGCATAAGTTCTTTTACTCACTGGTGTGTTGAAAGTCTGGGGTCTCTTGCAATGTTTGCTGTGTTAGCTTTGATATCACTGCCCTCCAGTTATCTTGCCTATAACAAGGGTGAGAGGAGGACAAAAGGGAAAAAGTCAAATACTGCCTAGTGAATCTTGATTATGAATGGAGGGAAAAACAATCATTCCCTGGGAAATTGTGCCTAATCACACTGGCACATGACCAGGCTGAACAACAAGGAAGATATAAAAAGTATTTTGTTAAGTATTTTAGTTTTCTTAAGGTAGGTCCCTTGGACATTGACTATGATGCAGAATATTGCGCACAGAAGTTTCCTGGGGGTGTGACCCTGAGAGATAAACCTATAAGCAAAGGAGGAATAGAGAGAGAAGCTAGATTACAGCGTGGTTGCAAGTGAGACCTCACTTGATCTGTTGGGAGTTCTAGAACTCAGATGGCCCTTGGGAGTTGTCACAAATGAGGCAAGGGGGCTGAACTTTCTATCTGGCTCAAGCTGTCATTAATTGCGAATGCCTCTGGGAAGGGGCATTGCCTTGTGAAAGGTAGTTTCCTACAACCAAGGGCCTGTTTCTACTGAAGAACTAAGCCACTGATGGTCAATAGCAGATACTCCTGGCAGCTGGGAGTTGGGTGCATCCCTTCTGATGAGGACATCTGGCTAGAGATCCACACTGTGCACTAGAGTGGTAGAAATGCAAAAGGAAGGAGGAGTTGAGAATAGGCATTGAGTGAGCCAACTTATCCATACTGATAGTGTGTGTTTATTCTGCTATATTTAAGTGTTTTCCAAATAGTTTATACTAAGCCCATATTAATTTTAAAATCATTACTCCTTGACTATTTAAAGTAATATGTATGTTTAGATACACACACACACATATGTATATATGCCGTGTTCATCCATAGTGTGATAGTATTATAGAAAAGACGTCTTTGAAATATCCAGAAGTTTCGTATGATCACAGTGATACATTAAAGGTGACATATATGAAATAGAAAATTTGACTTGGCAAAATTTATTGGGTCACTTTTTTTCCACATGTTTTTATTTAAACCATTAAGTGGCACACAATATTGGAATGATTCTTGTTCCAAATTATACCTCTTTCTATATGCAATCTCTTGGGATAGAACATGACAGAAGATAGTATGAGAAAAGAATTTATATATGTATGACTGGGTCACTATGCTGTACAGCAGAAATTGACACAACACTGTAAATAAATTATACTCTAATAAAAATAAAATTAAAACCAACAGCAGCAACAAAAAAAAACAGTTGTGAACTCCCAAACTATTATATGCACAGCGACTTCTAAATAGATGCTTCAAAATTATTTTTTTAACTGGAGATTTTGGAAGAGCAGCGAGTTGGATGGATTTGAATTTATATTATTGAGTAATGCCCTAAGAGATACGATGTGTTGCCACTAACTTAATGTAGGGCATTACATGAGGTTGAACTTTACGTAGGGCATTACAATAATGAGATCTTTGAGGTTAGTCATCTGCATGGCAGATGATAAAGTAAAATACCAGCTAACAGCAGAGAGAGTTCAGCCTCTGTATCCCAACATTCTTACTGCTGTTTCTCCTTTTCAAAGCAGACTGCTTCATTACAGAGCAACCGCTGTTTCATCTATACCTATTAACAGAATATCAACAAACCCGAGTACTTTACTGGACCCACTTAAAAAAAGAAATGTCATGTCACTAGGATGCAAGTCTTGAAATAATATATTTTTTTTCAAAACTAGCTTAAACAGGATAACTCATAGTAATATTTAACTACATAAGCAATTATAATTGGTTACTTCTTCTACAGTTTAACCATTCTACCATAGCATTTGCGTCTTGCCCCTCAAAACTTCATCACTCCCAAAAGAGTGATTTCCAGTATACTTAATGCATTATGACAAAATATTCTACTATTCAATTGACTGAACACTGATGTAAAACTAGCCCCTGGCTCACAGACTCTATTAGCAAAACAATAGGAAATGAATTATTCACTAAAAGAGAAAGCAGATAAATATGGTATTTTTAAAGTACAAAGAGAAAAGACTCCATATAGAGTATATATTATATTTCCCTTACCATAGAGATGGTAAAGTAAAAGAGCAGAATAAAAGCGAAATTGCGAAATAATCTGGAAGATGGGAGAATTGGAGAGAATGGGAAGAAACTGTGTAGAGAATAGGAGTTAGGGGAAATAAAAGAAAGAAACAGAATAATAGTCAGAGCCCAGAAATCAATAAAGGTAGCTCAACTGTGGTGCCTGGACATTCCATAATGGACCAGGTGTGACTGTGGCTGTTCAGTTTACGAAAAGAGAAGATGATAGGGTTGGCACTCGAAAAAGAAGACTAGGTGTACAAGATGAATGAGGGAAGCTAACAGGGTCTGGCATTAGGCTACTTATGGGGAAAGAAAGAGCAGTAGATTTCGAGGTCCATCTCAAAAGGAGGAAAGGAAAAATACTATATCTTTTTGAAATAAATAGGTTGAATAGAATGTATGGGAGATAAAGAACAGCACTTGAGTTGCCAGTGACTCTGAGAGATGTCTGAAAAGCAAATGTAAAAGTAAGTCATTTTCAGAAGTGATTTCTAGTTCTTAATATAATTCAGCATTTAGGCAAAAATTATGGACAAAGATCATAAGAAGGATTTTGCTAGCTAAAACCCCCTGCGGAAGAAGCTTATAATGGAATTACTTCGATATAAGCTTTTTCTTGGAAATGTTAAGAAGTGGTGCAGGTGACAGTCTGGTCTTGTTCCTGCACTGGTGGAGGTGCTAATGAGCAGTAAAAGTCCCAAGGGGAAGCTGCTGGAAGAAAGAGAGACACCATGCCTGGACAAAGAGCATAATTAGTCCTCAAGTTATCCTGTGACGGGGCCATCACTTAATGCAGGGAGGACAGCTGCCCATTAGTGTTAATTAACCAACAGGAGAGAGAGAGAGACAAGGTGTTTCTACAGCCTGGCAGCCTGAGGTGGGAGGAATCCACAGTATCAGAGGCTGAGGTAAAGCTGGACTCTAACGGTAGCAGCAGAAATTGGACAAGGCTTTTTATGTGTCATTCTCTCTCTCTGGCTACTAAGGATTCGGGGCTTTGTACTCTCCTTTCAGTTCCATGAGGGTGGCACTCATTAAGTTTACTATCTCATAAATGAGAAAACCCATTCTCTGCCCTAAGAGCCAGAAAAGGAAGCAAACTGTCTACTGATTTCTGGAACAAAACTGTCTATCCTGAGCAAGGCCAGAACACACTGGGATTTCATTCTTCACAGGCTGAGTCTGACAATATTTAGAAAGGCTCCAGGTGCAGTACAAGCAAGCCAGCTTCCCAAAGCAGGGTCAATAACTGGATGAAGTGTTGCAAAACGCCCTTCAATTCCTTCGGCTGTGATTCAAGACCTAGAAGCCATGCTGGTGAGGAGCCAGCCCTGGCTCCTCAGCCATGGGGAGCCATAGAGCTGAGGTGCTCAGAGCTACCTTCAGTGCAGCACTGTTCTCTTGAATTAGATTCAAGTTTTATGTTGCTTGCTATGAAAAACAGCTAAATACATAGGAATTACTCCATTTCTATCTTCATAGCAATAGAAACATTAAACTTCGGGTTTTTGGAATAATGCGAGCTTTCATTAGACCATTCATTAGTTAATAGTTTTTTAAATTTTATTCAGAAATTTCTGATTTTTATTATCCAGAAATCCTCTGATGCTGAGATTTGTTAAAAACTTTTGTCTTCTATTAATACACACCCTTTAACAAGCTGGTTCCATTCATAGTTAAAAAAAATAATTTGTTTGATGTAGAAACTTTTTTGATTCTTTAACATAAACCAGCTAAATTTTTTAAAGCTTCATTGCATTATTTCTTGATTCTCTAGCCCATTAGCAATTAGTTTTTCATTCATTTGTTATATTGTTTTGTGTATTTACATCTCAACCTTCCTTTTCTTGAACCTTAGAAACAATTTTTTCCCCAATCTTCTATTCTCCTTTAAGTGTTGTTAGCTCTCTGTACACAGTAATCATGAACTTTGTAGAGAAGGCAATATGAAAAATACTTTATTTGCAATGTTGGCTTGAATTCATCCATTTTGACAGATGGTATATGAGCAACCTTGCTTTCAAAGTCTTAGAACTACCAAGAGGGATAAGATGATTTCTGCTGTCAAGTATTTCACAATTTAAATTTGTGCAGATAGAATAAACATATTGGTTTGCCCTAATTAGGGAAAGTTAGTAAAATAATGTTACCATTAACTTTCTCCTTAGATCTTCCTCCTCCCTTCTAGAGTTATGGGAAACTTCAATTAAGGGGTAGATAAGATAAAACCTCTAGTAACTCATATCTTTGCCAAATTGATAGAGGCCTAAATCTTTTATTTTCTTTTCATACTATATCACATCCTTTAGTTTAACACCTCTATTTATCTTGTAATTTAAATCCAGAGAGCATCAAAGAGCCCTCATAAGAACTCGGGAAACCAAGAATGAGGGGATATAGAAATCATGATATTTAATACTAGCATGCTGATTTGCATATTTTATTGGGACTGTCCCACTCATATACACATATACAAACATGCTACCCCACTCTCACTTCTCTGTACACCTGTATACACACACTCTCTCACATGAGCATTGTGTTCTTTCAATTTGTCTTATTCACTATGAGCTATTTATGCTGTGAGATAAGTCTCTCTTCAGGTATACGTAAGTCTAGTATTTTTTTTTTTTAATTTACCCAATACATTATTTTTTCTACTGTACAGCCCAGTAAAAGTCTAGTAATTTTAAAGCTTGTTTGCCTATTGATCCCAAAGTTAAATTTAATCATAAACAGATGCCTGCAACAAAAAAATGTAGCTGCACAGTTACTGTTTTGATATCTTCAAAAATAAAAGCTGTCAGACAATTGATTACCAACTGTCACTATACTGAGAGATTTCTTTCTCTCTCTCTCTTTTTTTTTTTTTTTTGGAGATTCCTTCTTTCATGAAGTAAGGAATGTGTCTGAATGTGAATGTCTTGAATAGTTGGGGAATCAGTTAGTTTTGACTGTCTCATACATATACTCAGAGTTTATACAATACAATTCAACTAACTTTGCAGTGTATGACAACTTCTGTTTCTGTCATGGCATTTGAATAGAGTGATATATACCCAAATGTTGGTTCAGAATTAAACTAACTGAAAACTTTATATTGGCTGTAGCACATTCTGTCTCTCTTTAAGAAAATCAGGAATTCCCATTGTGGCTCAGTAGTTAATGAACCTGACTAGTATCCATGAGGATGCGGATTCAATCCATGGCTTCACTCAGTGGGTTAAGGATCCGGTGTTGCTGTGAGCTGTGGTGTAGGTTGCAAATGAGGCTTGGACCCTGAGTTGCTGTGGTTGTGCAGGCCAGCAGCTAAAGTTCTGATTCAACCCTAGCCTGGGAACCTCCATGTGCCCTGGGTGTGGCCCTAAAAAGATAAAAGGCAGGAAAAATAAAAAAGAAAATCAGTTCTCATTTAGGGTAGAACATGATGGAAGATAGTATATGAAAAAGAATGTGTATATATATATATATATATATATATATATATATATATATATATATATATGTATGTATGTATGATAGGGTCACTATGCAGTACAGCAGAAATTGACACAACACTGTAAATCGATTAGATTCATATAAAAAAAAGAAAGAAAATCAGTTCTCTTTCTGCCACTCGAGAGGTCAGGTCACTGGCTATAAAATTGCTTTGAAATTTGATGTCAATTTCAGTGATAATGAAGACCAATTATAATATTTTTGGACATGTGCCCTTTACAAACTGATCTTGTTAATAAGGACTTACTGAACTTGCATGCTTCATTCTTATGCTTAATCCTCAGCAGACAACAAAGTATATCACTAGTTCAAGAAATAACACTTGATCTTGTCTTTAATTTATAGTTTAGATTTGTTTTGTCTCTTTGGTAGTTAAGTAGATTTTATTTGGTGTCATTTTTTATATTGCATTAACTTGGCAGCTGGCACATACTTTTATTCTTTGGGTGGTGATTCTGAGGTGAATAATAGCTTAATTTACAGAGAGACCTTGGGAAAACTGTCTAGCTGGTTTTACCCTTATAATTTACATTGTATATCAGTATGGTATATCAGTATTCATATATAGTTAGATATTGTTCCAAAATAAAAGATGAGAAATGTGTTTGGTAAAATAGGACTCTTGAAGCAGTATACATTGTGGTCCTCAATTTAGGCTAGGTAACATATACTTCAGATAAGTTATTAAAGACAATACTCTTAAGATCCAAGTCCTGTTTTCATCTCATTTGTTTCTTTCGTGATGGCACATTCTGACACAGCATTCTAATGCCTGCTTTTTAGAACAACATTGACAAATGTCCACTTATACAGATGAATATTTTCATCTTTAATGACTCATTGGAGGGGAACAAGAAGTTCAGATGCAAGTTTGAACAGAACTGGAAGGCATGGGTAGGATAAGAAAAAGAAAGAAATCTAGGATTTATAATCCCTTAATCACAAGTCATCACCTCATATCTACTGCATATACACACAGACACATGCACACAGGCACGCACACGCCATGCATGGAATGACTTTAGCATTCCAAACAAATTGAATTTTCATTTGTTGTTAAGATCACTTTTGTGTGGTCTGATTTTGTCATTGGCAATGAGTTTTGACTCACTTGATATTTGCCACTATGTTAAATAAAACTTTAGGTAAATAAAACTAGTGTGTGTTTTCCCTATTTTGAATTACCAACCATATTTGTGAATCATCCTTTTAAATAAAACAGTTATGAAAAATTACAAGCTACTTTCTCCCTTGTGGCCCTTTAACATTATATATTTGCATTTTCTGGAGATTTTGTTTTTAAGTGGTTCCCAGTCCTCAGATTTTACAGTGTCATGATTAATATGATCCTCTTGATTGTGGTATTAAAAGTTCATATATAGATATAGAAAAATTTTATTTAAAATGAAAATTATTATTTTTTTCTGCTTATACAAATGATTCATTCTCATTATAAAGACCCAAACATAATAAAAATTTTAAGGTATAATAAAATAAATTTAAAATTGTCTTGAATCTTACCCCTCAGAGATGACCACAGATACTATTTTGGTGAACAATCTTTTTGATATCACAGTTGCATACACACACACACACACACACACGTGTGCTCCCATTCATCTTCTTTAATAATATCATGTTATACATTTTATTTGTCATTGGCATGTTTCCAAGTCAATACACATAAAACTATTTCATCAATCACTTTTTTCCCTAATTAGATAACTATACAATGAAAAAAGATACTTGGAAAAATTTCAATGTAGAAGCATACAGTTAAAGTGGGCTGCCTCTCTTCATAGCAAAATTGATCCCACTTCTTTTCCCATATAGAATTCATGTTAAGAGTTAGGATTTATCACTGCAGACTTTATTCTTTGCACTTACACAAATGTGTACATACATATTTCATTTAAATAGGAACACACTTTACATACATTTCATAGTATTTTTCATTTAAAATTATGCATTTGAGATGTTTTATGTCAAAAGAGGTTTTTTTCTTTTTTTCTTTTATAGAACTGTAGTATTGCATAATTTATTCTTCATTAATAAGTATTTAGATTACTTTTTACTCTTGCAGATACAATTGCAATGAACCTCCATGTGGCTGTATGGTTGTTTACGTAACAAAGTAGTTCTGAAGAATGGATCATTAAATTGAATAGTGGCAGTTTTGCCAATTTAAAATTTTCGTAAATGAGACTGAATTGCCCTTTGAAATGTTAGCCATTTACTTTTTATTTGCTTCCTCATATCTTTAGCAATACTAGATATTATCAAACTGTTTAACTATTGATAAAATTACAAGAAAAAAATGTCATTTTCTTGCTTTAGTTACATTTCCTACACAAAGATCAAGAGGAAGACTGGGAGTCTTTTCATGTGCTTATTAGTCATTGTATTTCATACGTGAAATATCTGTTTAAATGTTTTGTCCATTTTTAATAGCATCTTTTTCTTTCTTTTTTTTTTTTTTTTTCTTTTTCTTTTTAGGGCTGCACCTAAGGCATATGGAAGTTCCCAGGCTAGTGACTGAATCAGAGCTGCAGCTGCTGGCCTATGCCACAGCCACAGTGAAATAGGATCCAAGACACATCTTCGACCTATGCCACAGCTGCAGCAACACTGGATCCTTAAGCCAGTTTTGGAAGAGGCCAGGGATTGAACCTGCATCCTCATAAACGCAATGTCGGTTCTTAACCCCCTAGGCTACAAATGGGAACTCCTGACCTCTTTTTCTTATTGATATTTAGGAGCTATTTATACTTTATGGACAATAATCTTTTAGAGGTTATTATATCTAACAAATACTTTTGCCTATCTTTTGAATTTTGACTTTATGTTTTCATTATTTTGGAATGTAAACACTTTTCATGTAGTCATACATTCCAGACTTTTTATATACATTGAACTCTCCTTCCCTCCACCACAAGAGTAGCCATTTGAGCCATCACCATTATTTTTGTTGTTAAATTTGCAAGTTTTAATTACTTACTCATATCCTTTTATTCATTCTTCTTTTTTGTATATTGTCTTTGTTATTCTTTCACATATTCTTCTAAATGTACATTAAAATTAACCTAAGTTCAATTAAATCTATTAAATTGGTAGACAAATTTAGTGAGAGTTGAGATTTTAATTTACAATTTTGAATACTCCCATCCAGGAATATGATATTCTCCCCATGCATTCAGTTATTATTTTATGTCATTAATTAAAATTTAACATATGCACATATGTATGATTATATGCATATATAATACAGTTATATCTATTTCTTAATAGGTATATATACTATGACATTTATAACTTTAGTTGCTATTATCACAGACTGCATGATTAAAACCTTTATTTTGGTGTTAGCTGCTGCATAGAAAAGTAATATTAGTCATCCTGTATTAAGCTGTGTTATTGAACACTCAGTAGTAATAACAGCTTTTCAGATACATCTTTCATTCAGATATAAATATTTCCTCCTTCTTTACAATATTTGCAGCTATCATTTCTTTTTTAGGTTTATTTATATTGACTAGAACCTCTAGTAAAATATTGATTTACCTCAGTGATAGAGAATGCTTATCTTAATCTTGACTTTTGAGCAGAATTCTGCAATTTTCTTTAATTTTCTCTAGTTTGAACTGTTTCAGGTTAAGAATAATTTAATTATATTCATAGCTCACCAAGGTTTTTGTTTTAGTTTTGTTTTAATTTAGTTTTGTTTTGCACTGATAAGAAGAGGCATAAAACTTTATCAAATGATTTTATAAATTCTGTTAAAATATAGTTAAAAAAAGAATTTTTATGGGTAGGGTTTTTCAATCATGAGCCATAGGTTTATTCCTAGGATAAACTACATTGTCTTGCTGTATTATTATTCTTTAATTACATAATTGGGTTTAATTTGCTAATATTTTATTTAGAAATTTGATGCTTAAATTAACAGGAAAATTGCCTGATGGCTCTGTTCCAGTCTATTCTTATCTAATTTTGTCATCAGACTGCATAATCAGTAATATGTGATTATTGAAATGGGAGGGGGACTAGCAGTCAAATAATTAATCAGCTTCTTTTATAGATGGATAACCAAGATGGAGACGTAAATGATTACATTAATAAAACTAATACCAGAGATAGGATTGTGTGATTTACGATTTGTAAAGTTTGGGAGGCAACCTGAGAAGCAAAGACCAAGAGAATATGAAGTTCCTTGGCAATAGCTTATTTCCATGAAACACTCTGACTGCAGTTACCACTAGGAAATTTGCCTACTTCTAGCTTTCTACTGTACATAACAACTACAGTTTTCTTCTCTCTTACATGTTTCCCATTAAATAGATTGTTTTGTGAGGTTTGCTTGCATTGTCTTTGAGTTCTCTGGCAGTTCCCAGACCACATAATAGGTACATAATCCATATTTGCTACTTGATGAAACTGTTTACGTGAATCTTGCCATGCACTTTTATAGCACCCTTTTATTAGTTAAATATTCTGCAAAACTCCTAATTTGTGGTCATTTCTTATTACTGCAAGGAACATCATTGTTTCACCAGGAAGAAGAGAAGGGCTGGCATTTCTTTAGCCGGAGATCGCTTTGATGCCAACACTAAGAGATCACAGACCCCCTTTTACATTTTCACACTCAGTCCCAGCCTCTGAGCTAGGCTTTCCTGGAAACAAAGCATGCATTGCATTATGTTCTGCTGGAGACATGAAAGCTCCTGGGTTTGTTCATGGGATTTATGTGCCTCTTTCCATCTGCCATACTCACCAGCATTTGGCAGCCAGCTTGGGTCCTTTGAAGAGTTAGTTTGGTTGATTAAAAATAAATAAATTAAAAAGCTAAATTGGGAGCTAGTCAGTTATTCCCAATTTGATGTCTTAAGTGAAAGTAAAACTTGAAAGAACCTGCCCCAACAAGCTTTGTTAAGTATGATGACCAGACTAGAAGAAAAGTGTATTACTTTTCTTTGAAGTCCAGCTGTCTAAACCTTTGTGGAATATTGCAAATGAATTTCAAAGGGAAATTTCATTTCTTTTTCTCTCTTGTCCTAAATTTCTGCTGCTGTCTCCTCCCTCTAAACTCAATTTTCCATTCTCTCTTTGGGGATAATTCATGCATTTATTCATTCACTGAGGAATGTTTTTTTTTTGGCTACCATATATTAGGTATTAGAAAATGAGAGTCCAAAGGTGAGCAAACATAGGTAAGGGCCCTGCTTATATAAAGCATAGGAAATGGTCATTAATCAAATAATTTCCTCAGTAAATGTATAATTACAAACTGAGAATCAGGCTCTAAAGGAGAAAACTGACTTGGGTATGAGGAGGTCTCACACACACACATATACACATACCACGTACATACTCATACCTGAGACTGGGTCCCTATGCTGTCAGCAGAAATAGACGCAGCACTGTAAAACATCTATAATAAAAAAAAGTCTGCAATCAGACAAAAAGATAAATAATGAAAAAATTTACTTTTGAGTAGAGACCTGCCATTAAACATATCTAAATAGTATAAAGGTGGCAGTGAAGAAGAAAGAGGAACACATTACATGCTAATATTTAAGAGCAATAATACTCAGTTCTTAAGATCATGTGCAAATATCCTGTGGCAGAAGGAAGCATGGATATCTGAAAATAGGTTGATAAAGCTGAAGTAAAGGGAGAAGAAAGAACTATGTATGATGACCCTTGAACAAGACTCTACAGGACCTTGTAGGGAAGGGAATATGGAGTAAGGATGAGAGATATGATGGAAACAAATTTGGCTTTGAAAACATTGTCAACTGCAGTATGATGAACAGAGTGGAGAGAAGTCACAGTGGCTAAGATAAAAGCTAAGACTTGACACAAGAATGACAAAATAAAATTGACAGTCGACTAGAGAAGGAGATGATTCAGGAGATATTTGACAGACAACATAAAACAAATGGATTGACACAGGAGTGGGAGTGGGTATTTTCTAGGCAACCTCTAGCTCTCTGCTTTGAGTCACAAGCCACACGGGTTTTCCTCACCACCTACACTGTCCTCTGTCCACACTAGGTGAGTTTGACCATCATCATTCTTCCCAAACGAACAATGGCCCTCAATGTGCCTGAATCACTGAGTGATTTCAATTTCACTTACTTACCCTCTCATTATTGGACATTTGAGACCTTCTTGAAATTTCTCTTCTCCCAGCCTCTATGACATCAGAGTGCTGTGGCTAACCTTCTCTACCTCTGACCACTTTTTCCAAGATTCATCATAGGTTTCTCTTCTTTTAGCTGTCTAGTAAATATTGGTACCTTAGCTACTCTTCTAAGAATATTCATTCTCTTCTTAAACACATCCAGTTGCTATTAATAAGCTAGTGACTTCCTAACTAATATCCTCTGTAGACCCTTCCTAGCTACCTGTTGGTTAAATCTACTATATGTATCAATAGCCACTCAACTTCAGAGTATCTACTTCAACTCTGAATACCTACCAAAGAACTATTAGTGTGCCTTCAATCAGTGATTTGGCCAGTGGCTTATGATTTTGCTATATACTGACCTGGCCAAAGGACACAGGCTTCTCTTTTCCTTCTTCATAACTCTTTACAAGCTTTTGTGAACCTTTATATTTTTCTAAATTCAGAAAGAAATCCAATCTTTTTCAAATGCCAAGTCACAAATAAATAATTTTTGCTGTACTGTTTCTGTATCCTTACTCAAAGTTTGCCTGTATTTATTTGTATCTTTGCTACAGATTTGTCAGATTTTGATGTTCCCAGTATACAAACACAGTCAGACTGAAATCAACTCAAGGCAATTAAGTTTAATGACCCATGGGCTTTCTTTCCTCAAGCATTTTTCTTCATAACTTAAATTAATGATAGTTACCTTTATACTCATATAATACAGAATCAAAACTTTTTTAAATGAGGAGGCAGAGGAAGAACAATTTTCAATGAATAAATTAAATTCTACTAATACCTCCAAGAAATACAGTTCAATGAATGTACTAGTTTAAGACATAATAGAAGATCATATCTGTTCATGATAATTCAATTTCTAGGTGAACAAAAATAAACTATTATTTTTATTTATTTACAAGAACTAAATTCTATTTTTAGAATGCTTGGCCTAATAAAAAATACTTTTTAAAAAGATTACATTATTGTCTTTACCTTCCAGCAGTTTACCATCTGAAATTTAGGTAAGTGAGTCTAGGAATAATGAAGTATATGTTACAGTTGTGGGAGTATGAAAGGCAGAGGTGTGAATTCTGATTTTGGGTGTTTGAGAGGGGTCTGTGGAGGAGATGGTATTTGATCCAGGCCTTTATGTATAGACATGAATGTAAGAGAGCCTATGGAAGGACTACTTTCAGACATAAATGACAAAAGGACATTCTCTAACGCCATACCAACTCAAAAAATAAACTCAAAGTGGATTAAAGACCTAATGTAAGCCCAGATACTATTAAATTACTATAAAATTCTTTTAGGAAAACATAGGCAGAAGAACACTCTTTGAAATAAAGTGTAGCAATATCTTGTTTGATCCACCTCCTAGAATAATGACAAGGGATCAATCACCAAAATACACCAACAGCTGATACAACAGAACAACAACAACAACAAAACAACCCAATTGAAAAATGGGAAGAAGACCTAAATAGAAATTTCTTCAAATACATACAGATGGACAGTAGGCACATGAAAAGATACTCAATATCACTAATTATTAGAGAAATGCAAATAAAAACCACAATGAGGTACACCTCACAACAGTCAGAATGGCCATCATTAAATCTACAAATAACAAACGCCGGAGAGTGTATGGAGAAAAGGGAAGCCTTATACACTCTTGGTGGGAATGTAAATTGGTACAACCACTGTGGAAAACAGTATGGAGACTTCTCAGAAAACTAAATATAGAACTACCATATAAGCCAGCAATCCCACTCTTGGACATATATCAGGATAAAACTGTAATTCAAAAAGATACCTGCATCCCTATGTTCATAACAGCACTAGTCACAATAGCCAAGACACAGAAACAACATAAATGCCCATTGACAGATGAATGGATTAAGACTATGTGGTACATGTATACAATGGAATACTACTCAGTCAAAAAAGAATGGATTAATTCCATATATAGAATGTAAATGCAACTAGAGATTTTCATACTGAGTGAGGTAAGCCAGAAAGAGAAAGATAAATACCATATGATATCACTTATATGTGGAATCTAAAATGTGACACAAGTGAATGTATCCTTAAAACAGAAACAGACTCACAGACTATAGGACAGACTTATGGATGCCAAAGGGAGAGGGGGAGGGAATGGTATGGTCTGAGAGTTTGGGGTGACCAGATCTGAGCCACAGCAGTCAGATTCTTAACCCACTGTGCCATAGTGGGAATTCCATTTCCTGAGGATTTTTAGTTTTAGACTTTTCTTTATTTGATACAGACTAAATACTTGTGTCCCCCAAAATTCATATGCTGAAATCCTAACTTCCAAGGCAATGGTATTGGGAGATGGGACCTTTGGAGGTGATTAGGTAATGAGTGAAGAACCCTTCTAAACGTAATTAGTGCCCTTATTAAAAGAAGCCTCGGAGGGACATCCTCACCTTTTCTGCCATGTGAGTTTACAGCTAGGGGACTTAGGGTATAAAGCAGGAAACTGGTGCTCTCCAAACACTGAATCTGTCAGCACACTGATCCCAGACTCCCTAGCCTCCAGTACTGTGAGAAATAAATTCCGTCATTTATAAGATACCCAGTCTATGGTACTTTTGTTATAGCAGCCCTCGTAGTCTAAGCCCTATTTCCCAAGGAGTAAAATGAATCATTATTTCTTAACACTCATTTGTTATGCCTTTTCTGTAATTTCCTAGCCTCTTCCATATATATTCAATTTATACTTCTCGTAGATTTGCACTGCTTCGCATTAATCTCTGGGAAGGAGTGTCTATCAAACAAATGAAAATCAACCCAAAGTCTAAATATGTTTCTATATTTTATGTGTTTGTGTGGAGGGTGGTATATCAGAATCACCTGAGACACTTTTAAGAATTGAATTAAACATATATTTTATCTTTTCTAACTTCTACCCATAAACATACTTAATACATCAGAATATCTTGGCAAAAGGAAATTGGACTTTTAATAACTATACTGGTGATTATATTATATTCACCATCGAATTTATCCTTCAGATTGAGGACTACTAAGATAGATTTCCTATAGACCTAACCTCATTTCTGTTATTGAAGATATTTGATATTATAGATTCTGTGACTATTATGAGAAGGTTGTTGAGAGAAAGATTTTACCTTTTTATACAGAAGAACTTTTTTTTTTTTTCTTAATGTTTATTTTTGACCACTTTGTAGCATATGGAGCTTTTGGGTCAGGATCAGATCCAAGTTGCAGCTATGGCATATGCCACAGATCCTTAACCGACTATGCTGGGCCAGGGATTGAACCTGTGCTCCAGAGATTGTGCCGATCCTGTTGCACCACAGTGGGAACTCAAGAAAGAAGTTCTTGGAGTTCCTGTCATGGCGCAGTGGTTAAAGAATCCAACTAGGAACCATGAGGTTGCAGGTTCGGTCCCTCCCCTTGCTCAGTGGGTTAATGATCCGGCATTGCCATGAGCTGTGGTGTAGGTTGCAGACGCGGCTTAGATCCTGCGTTGCTGTGGCTCTGGCATAGGCCGGTGGCTACAGCTCCGATTCGACCCCTAGCCTGAGAATCTCCATATGCCGCGGGAGTGGCCCAAAGAAATAGCAAAAAGACAAAAAAAAAAAAAAAAGAAAGAAAAGAAAGAAGTTCTTAACTTGTGTAAATTTGGACTACCCTGCAATGAGAATAGGCTGCTCTGCAAAGCAGTAAATTCTGTCTCTAAAAGGTTTGCACAGGAATTGCATAACCATCTGCCAGAGAGGAAAATGAGTGAAAATGAGACAGTGACCTTTCTCCCACACTGAGAGTTAAGATACGTGGTGACAAGATATTAGAATTAACTATCTGAACATATATAAACAATGAGTATGCAATGATGGCAATCTCACCAAATATTGAAGTTTGCTTCATGTTCTTGAGAAATCATATCCCTGGTAAATATCTGTATGAGAACTCCTCAGTGACAGAATCAATGATGTATGATGAGCAGCTGTCCAAACAGTGAGCTTATTCCTAGAAACAATACCATTCAGATGTCCAAGATGCCTGAGAGAACAACTAGTGCTCCTGAGATGTCAAATAACACTTGATATTAGAGTGCTCAAACATACCATGCTCTGGGATTCAGTATTTTAAAACTGCAATATATTTACCAGCCCAGAACAGAGTAATGATAAAAAAAAAAAGCAGGCGTAAGCCTATAACATGGTAGACTGATTTAAAGGCCACTAAAAATATTCCCACTCCCCAAATATCTTGTTTATAGCTTTTCTTGGCACTGCCATTAGTGAGTCATTCTTTGGGGTCAAGTATGGCCATCTCCCTGACCTTAATAGAAAGTGAGGGACAGATCTAGCCTAGCCAGCAGGTTTTACAAGACCAGTTTCCAGAACAGGGAATTTCTCATTTAAGAACATGGGTAAAGGAGGGAGGAGTACCATGTTCTTTGCCAGGTGAAAGGGAAGGACCACAGTCCAAAAGGTGGCAAAGATGGCAGGGACTTTCAAAATTGGTATACATGATTTGAACTCGGAACCAGGAAGAAAACAAACATCAGTATGGTGGTAATCGAGGTGAATTCGTTCCCGAATTGTCTGGCCAGCCTTTGTTGTCTACAAATTTCTTTTTTAACTAATCTGAAAGGGTGGTAAATTCAAGTGTCTAGAAGGGGATAGACATTTATTTCAGAGGGCAGAAGTATGATGTGAAGGAAAGAGGCTCAAAAAAAATGTGCTGATGTTAAAAAATCCCTCCTCTTTGAGTAGCATTACAACATATCCTAGTAGGAAGATTTTTTAATTTGACTTTTGCAAATCCTAGAGGATCAGTAATGAATTTAACCTTTGGTAAAAATAAAAGAACATTGTGTCCTGGCCTTTTGTTGTTGATAAATTTATGAATTTACCTGAGTGCCTTTGGTCCCATTTATTTAGGATAACTTAGACCCTGATTTTCTTGGTCTTGGCTAAGAATATAACACAATATCAATAAAAAGTCTGTCATTTCAATGCAGAACACTTTTCAATACAATGATTCAGGGTGGCATAAATAGCATACACACATAGCCCTGGTTAATAGTCTCCCTGTCATTGGATGGTTTAAGTATGTTTCTTACCTCTGTTTGAATTTGTTTTCCTATCCATGCAATAGATGATTAGAGAAAGGTATCAGAAATCATGAACTAGTGAACATTGAACTACAGTAAGCCAGTAGACTGTTAGTTTGGTCAAGGCAGAGAGTTTTTCCTTATATTCCAACTTGTCCTAATGAGTTTCAATGCCTTTAGGCAGGACATACACACTTCTGTTTGCCTGGGGACCCAGGACCACACCCCACCACTAAGTCACTTCTATATTCCATATTTGTATTCCCTGCATCAGCCATGAAAACATTTGAATCTGTGGCTCTTTGATTAGATATTTTTTCAAATTTGTTTAGGCTCCTAAGTTTTTAAATCTATGAAACTCTTGAGAGAATTAATGTTTTTTCTCATTCCCTCCCCCTCGCCCCATTAGTAGAGCAATAGATGAGCTGGAAGGGAATTCATGTATGGCCAGGGCTCCCTAGTATCAGGCCATCTTAATTCAGATACTATCACACCCATCTTATAGGTGACAAAATTGTTCTCAGAAATGTCAACTTTGCCCATGGTTAGAAATCTTATGTAGGAATCAGGTTAAAACCCATATCTGTTTGTTTCCCAAACCTCTCTGTGACTTATTTCCCTTAGTGGGCAGATGTCTTTCACAAGGTTGGGTGGAATAATGAAACTTTACAAAGACCTTTGAAAACATTATTAATTTTAGGTATGTAAAAATGTCAGGGGAGTTCCCTGATTGCAAGATGGTTGTCATTGCTGTGGCTTAGATTGCAGCTGTGGTGTGGGTTTGATTCCTGGCCCAGGAACTTACACATGCTATGGGTGCAGCCAAAAAAAAAAAAAAAAAAAAAAAGTCAGATGTCCAAATATGTCAGACTCTTTTACAAAATATTTTATTTGCGTGCTGCTTTCTTTGACTAATAGTGAGCTGCCTTCATCCTTGGTACTTATTTGACTGTCTAAAGAACCACACAGTATTTAGGAATATTGTATAGAAGAAATCTGGCTTTCAGGAGTTCCCGTCGTGGCGCAGTGGTTAACGAATCCGACTAGGAACCATGAGGTTGCGGGTTCAGTCCCTGACCTTGCTCAGTGGGTTAACGATCCGGCGTTGCCTTGAGCTGTGGTGTAGGTTGCAGACGCGGCTTGGATCCTGTGTTGCTGTGGCTCTGGCATAGGCCGGTGGCTACAGCTCCGATTCAACCCCTAGCCTGGGAACCTCCATGTGCCGCGGAAGCGGCCCAAGAAATAGCAACAACAACAAAAGACAAAAGACAAAAAGACAAAAAAAAAAAAAAAAAAAAAGAAATCTGGCTTTCATTTACACAGTGATGTGACTTAGAAAATATGTCACAAATCACTCAAATTAGAACTGTAAAGTGATTTTATTCCTATCACATAACTTCATCTATTTTGTCACAGAATACTAGCTATCCTGTAAATTCAAATTTGTTTGTACAAAATATTACAAAGTCTCCACAGGAAATTGTATGTGTTTGGGTCTCTTGGTTATACAACAGAAATTGAAGAAACATTGTAAATAAACTATACTTTAATAATAATTAAAAAAAAATTCCACATGCTTTAATCTGGAAATAGTCCTGGATCATCCAGAAAATTTAACAGACTTAGAAGAGTTCTGGGAAGAAGTTCAGATATGTCTGAATATAGGAAGACAGAAAGAGTGAAAGAGTATTACTACAGTCATTAATTGAGCAGAAGACTTTATTGTGTTATATTTTCAATTGAGAGTTTTGTAAATTTTAAGTCTGTTAATATAAAAAAAAATTGTGTTTAGGATGATTTTCATGTTGCATTAGTCACCCAACTGGCCGCAATAAACATGGTGGCCAGCAAACATCCAGAACAAGAATGTTTGTTTTTAAAAGGGAAAAAAAAGAGAAAGATGATACACTAAAAATAAATAATGTTGCAGTTTCCGTCCTGGCTCAGTGGAAATGAATCTGACTACCATCTATGAGGACGCAGGTTCGATTTCTGGCCTTGCTCAGTGGGTTAAGGATCTGATGTTGGGGTGTAGGTACAGACTTGGCTCAGATCATACCTTGTTGAGTCACAGGCTGGCCACTACAGCTCCGATTTGACCCCGCAGGTGCGGCCCTAAAAAAAAAGACAAAAAAGACCAAATAAACAATAAATAGTGTAAAAGATTGTCTATATGGAGAAACTCTCTGTAATTTTTTAAACTTTTGATTAACCAGCAATTCATCTGATTTGATTAATATTTAATTAATAAAATGTGTCTTTAATGTGCCTTCATGGCACAGGGGAAACAGATCTGACTAGGATCCATGAGGAGGCAGGTTCAGTCCCTGGCCTCACCCAGTGGGTGTTGCCCTGAGCTATGGTGTGGGTGGCAGACATGTCTCAGATCCCCCGTTGCTGTGGCATATGCCAGCAGCTGTAGCTCCAGTTCAGTCCCTAGTCTGGGAACTTCCATGTGCTGTGGGTGCATCCCTAAAAAGGAAAAAAAAAAGTTGAATGAAAATTTGAAAATTTTACTTAAAATAACAAAGGCTCAAATTTACAGATAGATATTCTCTGCAAGTGTGGTGCAAATAATTATAAGATATATTAAAGCAATTAGGCTGCTAAATTTTACTTTCTGGGACTGGGGCCTTGGGGGGGGCACCGAAACTGCTGCCCTTTTCAAATAATTCACAAATGTGCTAATTATGTGTCAGATGTGAAACTTGAGGCATTGTGACCTTCAAGCCAACAAAAGACCTTTTCAAGTAAGCCATTTCCACATACATTAATAAAGTGAACAATGTCCTTCCACAGCTAAATAATGTATGGCTGTTATGGCTGATATTTTATTATATGTAAATGCAAACCCAGGAGTTGTTTCGCTATCAACATATTAAAACTCATGCTATAAAAAAGGCAAAGTCTATCAATCCATGTAAGTAACATTTTGTATTAGTTTACAAATGGTGATCCAAGGATATGTTTGTGGTTTGCTTCCATTATCTGCCGTTTAACTGTAGTCTCTCTACAACTGAATGCATATGGGATTTGACCAGTAAAACCTGCCATGTGTTAAAGTATGTAACACCTAACAGAGACATTAGGAAAATTAGGAAAATGATTGTTGGAAAAGTGATCTTGTAGTGATGAAGACAATAATGTATTTTGAGGATCAGAGAAAACACCGCCTCTGTACATAAGCACGCACATGCTAGCAAGGGAATGGTGAATAAGAGCATGATTCAAAGAAAAAGAAAGGAATTCCATGATCTTTCTCATGGTTCTTTCATGTTACAAAGAAACAGTTTATAAATATTGCATTTAGGTAATGGACATGAAGGTAATTATTTAAAAGGGCACTCACTTCTCTGGAAAAGAACAGCAACATGGATGCAACTAGGGATTCTTGGAGGTGAAATAAGTCAGAAAAAGACAAATACTATGTTATCGCTAATATGTGAAATTTAAAATATGGTACATATGAACCTATCCACAAAACAGAAACAGACTCACAGACATAGAGAACAGACTTGTGGTTGCCAAGGGGGAGGGGGAAGGGAGAGGGATGGACGGGGGATTTGAGGTTGGTAGATGCAAACTATTGTATTTAGAATGGATAAATAACGAGGTCCTACTGTACAGCATAGGGAGACATATTCAGTCTCTTGGGATAGAACATAATGGAGGATAGCATGAGAAAAAGAATGTGTACATATGCATGACTGGGTTACTAGCTGTAGAGCAGAAATTGACACAATACTGTAAATCAACTATATGTTAATAAAAATTTTTAAAAAGGGGAAAAAAGAGTGTGAGTTTCAAAAGCAATAATGTATAAAAGAATGTGGATGTAACTAAGGCTTTAATCAAATTGACCCCTGGAATGTCAAACAGGGTCTTTGAAATTGTAGTAGAAAATCATGAGCAGGATGAAGAATTTAATTATCTTATATTTGTCCAGCTTTGTAGTGTATTTGATGCTGAATAAAACATGAACAAAGATTCATTCATGCTTACTGAAACAAGTATGTGTAATAGATCTCTGGGAAATAATAAACCAATTACAAACTTAAACCACCATCATATGCGATTCTAAGAATCTATTAGCATTTGATCCGTAGATGAACTTTTTTTTCAGTCCCATAGGAAACTAATAGTTAGCATCTTATTGTGGATTAGACGTTGATATCAAGAGACTATATAAGGTTTACCAATTCTCTCATTATTCTTACTTTTGGTTTTAAACAATTGTCTATGGCCCCTTGTTGTTATGTAATAGATTCTCTGAATGTGTCCATAAAGCCGATATCAGTGACATTTATGAAAATGCTGTTGTTTGTCACTGAGATTCTCAATGAATGTATACATGCTCTTCCTTGTTTAGGATAACACATATTCCTGCATTTCCTTGGTAATCCAAAATAATTTCCATAATTTTGGATTGTATTTAAGGTGGCAAACCTTGCTTGTTCCATGTCCACAAATGAAGATGGGATTAAAATTGTCAAAGTTGCAGCCAATCACCTGGAAACCTTGTGTCCTCAGGTATGATAAGTTACTGTCTCTTTCATTAAACTTATAAAAATATATGTAATGTTTCATATTTTTATACATATGGAAATATATTAAAATATTTATTTTAAATACAGAATATGACTCACCCTAAGGTAACAGTTTATTTTTTTACTAAGCACCTCGTTCTTTATTTAACACCTGGTTGTTGTAATATTTCCTGAGAGACCATATAATAATTTTGCGAGAGGTATAGTTTGAAGTCAAAGCAGTACTTCATCCAACAGATCTGATTTATTTTTAGTCATTATTTATTCTGAAATCTCAAATCATCTGAAGGGAATGGATTTTCCCTCTTTTATAAAAAGAAGGCATGAGTTTGAAAGAAGCAAGAAATGTTATGTTGTCTTAAATTCAGGATTTTTTAAAATCCAGAGAGCAACACATTTTTTAGAGATTTATTTCTAGGTGACATTGTCTTGAGGTCATGAATTTGGGTATGCATAAGGTCAATTTTAAACATCTTCCTTGTCTTAGAATAAGCAATAACTAGTGTGGATAATTATTTCCTATTAAAAACCACACGTTGTAAGGATGTGAAATATAATAATGATTAGAAACTTCAAGTCTCTGAACATCTGCTGAGATTTCTAATTTTACTAAAAGTAGAGTATGTGTTAAATTCTTGATTTGCCCTGCCGACAATTTCATCTCTAAGAATACTGAGGAAACAGTAAAGGAAGCTGCTTCTTTAGATTTAATAATTATCAAGTGAAAACTTGCTGAAGAAATGCAGCCTAGAGGACCTGCAACTGAGATCTCTGAACTCATACGTCAGTTTTCTATGATGTTCTGCAGAACAGAACGCTGCAATGAGGCCTCTAAAGTGGCTGAATAACTTACACTCCCCTCAGTAGCCTATGAGAGTTCTCATTTCTCTACACTATGGATAACCCTTGATGCTGTCACTTTTGAAAATGTCTTGAATATGAATAGTATTCAATATATCTCATTGGTTTCAATTTGTAATTTTCTGATTACTCAAGAGAACATTTATTTCAAACATTTATTAACCATATGGCTTTTTTAATTCTCTGAATTACCTAAGCACTTTGGCAATTTTTTAGTTTTTTTTAACTGCAATTACTTAGGTTTATTAAAAATATTTTCTGTTGGAGTTAGCATTGGGGCTCAGAGGGTTAAGAACCCAACATAGTGTCTACAAGGATGAGAGTTCGATCCCTGGCCTCACTCAGTGGGTTAAGGATCCAGAGTTGCTGCAAGCTGTGATGTAGGTCACAGATACTACTCAGATTCAATATTGCTGTGGCTGTGGTATAGGCTGGCAGCTGCAGCTCTCTGTAGACCCCTAGCCTGGGAACTTCCATATGCCACAGATATAGCCTAAAAAGAAAAAAAAAAATCTTTTGTTGACTATGGCTTTTCTTTTATCTTGGAAAATACTATTTTAATCTTAAAGAATTTTAAGAACTTTAATGTGACCATATGATCCCATATTTTAATCCTTAAATAGATATTTGAGCACCTACCCTGTGCCCTGATTTGTTGGTTTGTGCTTTGTCCAAATTTTTTTTCCAACAAAAATGTTATGTAGTTCCCCACATTTTCTTTTTAAAAGGTTGAAGTATTGTTATTTGACATTTAGATCTCTGTTTCATCTGAAATTTATTTTTATGTCTAACATGAGGTAGGAATCAATTTGTTTCTATAGTGCTACCCATTGGTCAACCATCATGTGTTAATTAGTTGATCATTTTTCAATTAATGTAAAATGCTATCATTTCTCACACACACACATACAAACACACTTTTTAAATGTTTCCATTGTTTTATATGTATTTGTATATATATATATATATATATATATATATATATATATATATAAAATAAACTATAACATGCATAACACGTATACATATACATGTTTTTTTAGGGTATTATATATGATACATACATATCAAATTGATATATTTTTTTACTACTAGTTTGTATGTAAATGTAGATTGATAGATAACTTGAAATGTATTCCAAAGTATACAAGTTTCTGGGATCTCTATTTTACTCCAATGACTCATTTCTTTACCCCTACAACAGTATTTTGGAATCCTTTTTTTTCTTTCAGTTTTATTCCGATGTAATTAACATACAGAACAAAGTTTAAATTATACAGTATAATAACTTGACTTAGATACATCATAAATGATTACCACAGTAAGTTTAATGAACATCCATCATCTCCTATAGATAAAAGTAATGAGAAAAAATATTTTTGTGTGTGATAACTCAGGATTTACTCTTTAAAAACTTTTATTTATAATGTACAGCAGAATTAATTTTATTAACCATTTCTGTATTACAACCCTAGTACTTATTTATCTTATAACTGTAAGTTTTTAACTTTAGACCACTTCATCCAATCCCTCTCCCCACCTCCCACCTCTAATAACCACAAATATTGTTCTTTATCAGTGTTTTTTTTGTTTTTGAAGTATATTGATATACAACACTATGTGGAGTTCCTGGTATATGACATAATGATTGAATATTTCCATACATTTCAAAATGATCTCATGATAAATCTGATTACCATGTATCACAGTACAGGTATATGACATTATTACTAATTCCCCACACTGTATATTTCTTACCCGTGGCTCATTTATCTCATAACTGGAAGTTTTCACCTCAGTCTTCCTCACCTATTTCTCTCATCACCCCATCTCCTCCCTTCTGGTAACTACCTGTTTGTTCTCTGCAGCTGTCACTCTGTTTCTATCTTGTCATGTTTGTCCATATGTTTTGTTTTTTAGATTCCACCTATAAGTGAAAGCATATTTGTCTTTCTCTGCTTGACTTACTTCATTAAGACTAATCCCTATAGGTCTATCCATGTTGTCACAAATGATAAGATTTAATTATTTTTTTATGGCTGAGTAATATTCCAGTGTGTGTGTGTGTGTGCATATACATATATATTTCACATCTTTATCCCTTTGCTTATTGATGAGTACTTAGGTTGCTTTCATATCTTGGCTATTATGAATAATTTTGCAATGAACATAGGGGTGCCTATACCTTTTCAAATTAGTGTTTTTGTTTTCTTTGGGTTAATGCCCAGGAGTTAAATTGTTGGATCCTATGGTAGTTCTATTTTTATTTTTTTGAGGAATCTCCATACTATTTTTTATAGTGGATGCACCAATATACATTCCCATAAACAGTGCACAGAGATTCCCTTTTCTCTACATCCTTGCCAACACTTGCTATTTGTTGTCTTTTGGATAATAGCCATTCTAACAGATGTGAAGTGATATCTCATAGTTTTGATTTGCATTTCCCTGATGATTAGCAATGTTGAGCATCTTTTCATGTGCCTTTGGGCCATCTGTACACCTTCTTCAGGAAAATGTCTCTTCAAGTTTTCTGTCCATTTTTAAATAAGGTTGTTTCCTTTTTCATGTTGAGTTGTATGAATTCTTTGTATATTGTGGATATTAACCCCTTATTGAACATATTGTTTGGAAATATCTTCTCCCATTCAATATGCAGCCTTTCGATTGTATTGGTGGTTTCCTTCACTGTGCAGAATCCTTTAGGTTGGATATAATCCCATTTGTTTATTTTTGCTTTTTTTGTTGTTTCATGATGAGAGATATCCCCCCAAATATTGCAAAGGCTGATATTAAAAAATGGTCTGCCTATATTTTTTTCTACAAGTTCTACGGTATCAAGTCTTGCATTTAAATCTTTAATCCATTTTGAATTTATTTTAGTATATGGTTTGATAAAATTGTCCAGTTTCATTCTTTGGAATGTATCTCTCCATTTTTCCAAGCACCATTTATTGAAGAGGCTGTATCTTTCGCATTTTATATTCTTGCCTCCTTTGTTATAGATTGCCATATAAAGGTATGTTCATTTTTCTGGGTTCTTTAATATGTTCTGTGTCTGTTTATGCTCAGGTACAATGCTGTTTTGATTATCATGCTTTGTAGTATAGTCTGAAATCAGGGAGTGTGATACTTCCAGCTTTGTTCTTTCTCAAAATTGGCAATTTGAGGGTCTTTTGTGTTTCCATAGACATTTTAGAATTATTTGTTCTAGTTCTGTGAAAAATGCCATTGGTATTTGGATAGGGATTGCATTGAGTCTGTACTGTATATTGCCTTGGGTGGTATGGTCATTTTAACAGTAATAATTCTTTCAAGCCATTAACATGAATCTATTTGTATCATCTTCAGTTTCTTTTATCAGTATTTTATAGTTTTCCTAGTACAGAACTTTTACCTCCTTAGGTAGATTTATCCCTAGTTATTGTATTCTTTTTGATGCAATTGTAAATTAAATTGTTTTCCTAATTTCTCTTTATGATAATTTGTTGTTAGTGTGTAGAAACACAGCCAATTCCTATATATTAATTTTGTATCCTGTAACTTTAATTCATTGATGAATTATAATAGCTTTTTTGTCAACATATTTAGGATTTTCCATATATTATATATTGTTGTCTGCAAACAGTGACAGTTATACTTCTTACCATACAGGTTATATTTCTTTCATTTATTTTTCTTGTATGAATGCTGTAGCTATTTTTTCCAATTGTATGTTGAATGAAAGTTGCAAGAGTGGATATCTTCATCTTATTCCTAATCTTTGAGGAAATGCTTTTAACTTTTCATATACTGCAAATTATGTTAGCTGTGGGCTTGTCATATGTGGTCTTTATTATTTTGAAGTATGTTCCCTCTATACTCACTTTATTGAAAGTTTGGGGATTTTGTCATAAATTGATATTGAATTTTATCTCAAGATTTGCTGCATCTACTGAGATGACCGTGATTTTTATTCTTCAATTTGTTAATGTGATATATCATATTGATTGTTTTGGAAATATTGAACTGTCTTTCATCTCTAGGCTAAATCCTACTTGTTCATGGTGTGTGACCTTTTAATGTATTAGTGAATTCAGTTTGCTAATATTTTGTTGAGGATTTTTTTCATCTATGCTCAGCAGTGGTATTGATGTGTAATGCTTGTGTGTTTCTTTAAACTGTTGCTGTTCTACTTTTTTTTTTTTTTATTTTCCCACTGTACAGCAAGGGGGTCAGGTTATCCTTAGATGTATACATTGCAGTTACAGTTTTTTCCCCCACCCTTTCTTCTGTTGCGACATGAGTATCTAGACATAATTCTCAGTGCTATTCAGCAGGATCTCCTTGTAAATCTATTCTAGGTTGTGTCTGATAAGCCCAAGCTCCCGATCCCTCCCACTCCCTCCCCCTCCCATCAGGCAACCACAAGTCTCTTCTCCAAGTCCATGATTTTCTTTTCTGAGGAGATGTTCATTTGTGCTGGATATTAGATTCCAGTTATAAGTGATATCATATGGTATTTGTCTTTGTCTTTCTGGCTCATTTCACTCAGTATGAGATTCTCTAGTTCTATCCATGTTGCTGCAAATGGCATTATGTCATCCTTTTTATGGCTGAGTAGTATTCCATTGTGTATATATACCACATCTTCTGAATCCAATCATCTGTCGATGGACATTTGGATTGTTTCCATGTCCTGGCTATTGTGAATAGTGCTGCAATGCTGTTCTACTTTTTGCTCTTTTATATAACATTCATGATCTACCTATAAAGTTTATGAAAATACATGTTAAATTTTTTATTAAAATTGTTTAAATGTTTTAGATTTTGGATTATTTTAGGGAATAATGGCCCCTTCAAGATATTAAATATTTCCATTAATCAGCATGTTTTATAGATCTTCATAACCAGATTTTTTCAATGTCCTTGAGGGAATCTTTAGTATTCTTTTTATTATTAATTAAAATAAATTTCATGAGTGCATACTGATGGTATCAAAATTTTTCTCTTCAGGTCAGACCTCTTTCCTATAGACCAGACTCAAAAATTTAATTTCCCCTTGACATTTCTAAATTGCTATCTAGAAGACACCTAAAATTTATAGTCAAAATAGAATTCCTGATTGTTCCATCCCCACCTCATTCTGCTGCTTCTTCAGTCACCGATTTTAGTTAATGGGTGTGTTCTTTCACCCATTGCTCTGGAGAAAAACCTGGAGATTTTCATTTCTTTATTCAGTAAATACTTATTGAACATATACTTTGCTAGACATTGCTTATGCAAGGGGAAGTAAGTAGTAAAGAAAACAAAAATCAGACAAAAATCCTTGCCCTTGTAAGACTTATATTCAAATAAGTAATGACTGCTTTTCCTATTTAATCCATTAACAAGCCCCATTAATTTCACCAAAAGTATTATCTTGAATCTACATACTTTTTTCCCGCCTTGTTTGTCAATAAAATATCTATGCTGCCATAGTCTCCATCTTTGACTACAGAAATATCATCTTAGAAGGTTTCCACGCTTATACTCATATCTCTCTAATCTACTTTTTATTTAAAAGCCAAAGTAAAATTTAAAAATATATTTATCATAGGAATTTCTTTCCTTAGCACTTTACTATAAAATGCAAACATCTTTTAATGGCTTATGCATACTTATATGAAATTCCTCCTGCATAACTTTCAGCCCCACCCATAGTATTTTTATTTTTATTCATTAGATCTCTGCACATTGGCCTTTCTGTTTCTAGAACACAATAAGCTCCTTCCTACTTGAGGGAGTTTGCACTTGGTAATTACCCAGAACTCTTTTTTTTTTTTTTTTTAATGGCCATATGGCCAGCTTCTGCCATATTCAATTTGTGAGAACTAAGCTCAAATATCATCTTCTCAGACATCAATCTCCCTGTAACCCCTTCAGCTATAACCTATTATGTTACTATATTTATTTCTTTTAAAGTCTCTACTACAGTCTGAAATTATATTTTATATTATTTGTTACTCTACATTGTCCACACTCAAATATAAAGTCCATGAAGGCAATGATTTATTGTTCCTTGTTCACTGCTTATATCTCCCATACCTAGGAGAAATGCAGTATATATTGCATGTTCAATAATTATTTGTTCAATATGTAAGTGAATGATAGAGTTTCTAGAATGTTGAATCATTCTATATTCATAGAGGGTCGTGAAAATCTTTGCAACATCTTTTATGATACATTTTCTAAAAGGGCATGTCTTTTTTTTTTGACAATGTGAAAAAAATTATCTTATAATTAGTTTGAGTTGTAACTGTTGAAAAGAAATCCTTAAAATGACTGATTAATGGATATTTGCTAACCGAAGATGAAAGCTCTATTGGTGGACTATAATTTGCTTTTGAGCTAGCTCATTTCAGTGTTGTTTAAGTGACAGGGATAAAATTATATTCTTAAATTATTCAGTTAAAAATAAGAGTATCAAGGAACTGTATTAGCTGAATGAGTTCATTCACAAAGAATCTGAATATTTAAAATATGGACTAGTTACCAGTATCCAGATGATGTATAATAAATATAAATATTAAATGACATATGTTGAGTGCAGTAAAACAAATTTAAAAATAAAGAATGTAGTAAATAGGCTTAACAAAAATTTATTCTCCAAAAGGCTTAGAAGTTTTAGTTGATAGTAATCTCAGTGTGAATCTCAGGGTGGTGTAGTTGTCAGAAAAGACTAATATGATTTAACATTTTTTCATCAAAGAAGTTCTAAAACTTATTCTCAGCCTTTTATTTTTAACCTCAAAATTAATTTTTCAAATTGTATCTTTTTTTATATGGCACATTTTGAAATTGGAATTAGTGAGTCTGGAGTGCACCCCAATTTTGTGTGTGTGAGTGTGTGTTGGTGCACATGTATGAATTTGTGCATGTCTGCATAAGTTCCATTTTGACAGTATCTATTGAAATGAAATATGCTAATATACTTATATCCACTAATTCCAGATATATTTGTGCATATGCACAAAACCTTACAAGCAAATTAAAAAAAAATTTGCATTGAATTACATTGGACAGAGAATATTGTATAAGTTTCAGGTACACATCTTGGTGATTTGGCATTTTTATACATTATGAAATGATCATCACAATAAGTCTAGTTGCCATCTGTCACCACACAGAGTTATTACAATATTATTGACTATATTTCCTATGTTATGCTTTATAGCCCTGTGACATTTATTTTACAGCTGGCCATTGTAACTCTTAATCCCCTTCACCTATTCTGTCTATCTTCCCTTATTTCCCCTCTGGTGACCACCATTTTTTTATGAGCAAGGTTTTATGCAGTCTTATCTGTAATGGCAAAACCTAGAACCAACCTAAATGTTAGCAGAGAATGTTAAAAGTTGTTTAAAGTAATAAATTTGTTCAGTATGTGTTTTGGTAGGGAAAATGCTCAAGATAATTGAAAAAGGTGTTTTTCAATGAGTATCTATATTATCCTATTTATATTAAAAAAGGAAGATTGAGACATACGTTTATATAGTCATAGGAAATGTTTCAAAAACATGCTCATGGGAATTTAGTAGTGTTACTTCCAGGAAATGAGTCTAGAAACAAAGAACAGGAAGAATACTTTCACATTTCATTTTATTTCTTTAAGAACTCTTAGTTTACCTGAAATAGGTATTTTTTAAATTTCTAAACAAAACCCAATACATATTAATTGTGAAATGTGTCAGGTTGAGAAAACACAGGGCCAGAAAGAGCTGTTGAGAATGCACTTAATTCCTATTTGTTAAATACAAATTGAATTCACCTAGGTTTTATTTGATTTGATTTGATTTGATTTTTTGTCTTTTTGCTATTTCTTTGGGCTGCTCCTGTGGCATATGGAGGTTCCCAGGCTAGGGGTCGAATCGGAGCTGTAGCCACTGGCCTACTCCAGAGCCACAGCAACTCGGGATCCAAGCAGCGTCTGCAACTTACACCACAGCTCACGGCAACGCCGGATCGTTAACCCACTGAGCAAGGGCAGGGACTGAACCTTCAACCTCATGGTTCCTAGTCGGATTTGTTAACCACTGTGCCACGACGGGAACTCCTCACCTAGGTTTTAAAATTGAGTCACCCTGGTTCTTACCTTGTTGAGGACTGCAACCATTATTCTTTGCCTATTACTGATGTCAGAATTTAAAAAGAATTATCACTTGCAGCAGATTTAGCAGAGAATATCTGAAATAGTGACATGACTTGAAACTATGCCATATAGAAAAAAAAAAAAAAACCCTCATAAAATCAACCAGGAATTTTTAGCCAGGAAAAGGTAAGACGTGGAGAAACATGATCACTGTCATTAAATCTTCGAAGGCCCATCATGGGAAAGACTTGTTCTGAAAATCCTTAAGGAGCAAAACTACAGTCTATGAGCAATAGCTAGAGGATGCAGGAGTTCCTGTTATGGCTCAGCAGGTTAAGGACCTGACTGTGTCTCTGTGAGGATGCAGGTTCAGTCCCTGGCCTCACTCAGTGGGTTAAGATCTGGCATTACTGTGAGCTACAACATAGGTCACAGATGCAGCTTGGATCCAGTGTTGCCATGGCTGTGGCATGGGCTGGCAGCTGGAGGTCCAATTCTATCCCTGGCTCAGGAATTTGCAGACACCACAAGTGCAGCCATAAGAAGAAAAAAAAAAATAGCAAAAGATCTATAGAGTACAAATTCCGTCTCAACATAGAAACAGAATTATTTTTCCAAAGGAGCTGCCCTGAAAGAAGTTAGACATTGTTGAGAAGGAAGGATTAGGAGTTTCTCAATGCCACAGACATTTAAATATACGAAAGTTGACCTTTAGACCAAACTATTGTGTAGAGGGTGAGAGGTTGGCCTACAGGCTTTTTAATGCCCAATTCTGAGATCCTTTAATGGATCTATCTTTTATATAAAGGAAAGGAATGTGATCTGGAAGATAGCATTGCTGGAGTACCACAGCTATTTGAACTCAAACCTGTCAGAAGGATAAAACTATCACTGTTTATAGGGCCTAATCTTTTTTTTTTTTTTTCTTTTTGGGGCCCCACCTGCAGCATATGGAAGTTCTCAGATTAGGGGTCAAATTGGAGCTGCATCTGCAGGCCTAGGCCACAGTCACAGCCACAGCCACAGCAACACCGGAATCAAGCTGCGTCTGTGCCCTACACCACAGCTTGTGGCAAAGCCAGATACTTAATCCACTGAGCAAAGGCAGGGATTAAACCCTCATCCTCATAGACACTTCATAGGGTTCCTAACCTGCTGAATCACAAGGGAACTGTAATCTTTGTTCCATATAACATTTTGGAAGTAACTTTTTATATTTGTGTATAGCAAAAAATGAGATAGAACTCAAGGTTCTAAAATATGTTGATAATTTGGGCTAATGTTTGAAAACTCAAACTGAAATTTAATAAGGGTAGATATAAATTCAGAACCTTAGGTTAAATAAAATCTATTGTACGAGAGGATAGGGAAATTGCTTATCAGAAACACCTGGGGTATCAGGAGTTGAATGAAAGGGACATTTGTTATCTAGTTCAATGAATTCCAAACACTGGTCCATGAAACCATTTTCATGGCCTATAATGATATTAGGTCAACAGGGTTAGATTTTTTTATAAAGTAAATCTTATTCAACATTTTATTCAAAACATGTATTTTCTACTTGTTGGATATTCATGAAAAATATAATTTAATTTAATTTTATATTGGAGGATAGTTTATTTACAATGTGTTAATTTCAGATGTACAGCAAAGTATTTTATTCATATACATATATCTATACTTTTTCAGATTATTAGATTATTACAGAATAATTATTAGAGTCTTCAGTTCTAAACAGTAGGTCCTTGTTTATTATCTGTTCTATATGTAGTAGTGTATAAATGTTAATCTCAAACATTTAATGTATCCCTCCTATCCAACCTTGCACTTTAGTAATCATAAATTTGTTTTAGGAGACTGTGAGTCAGTTTCTGTTTTGTAAATAAGTTCATTTATATCATTTCTTAAGATTCTACATGTAAATGATATCATATAGTATTTATCTTTTTCTGACTTGTTTCACTCAGAATAAGAATCTCTAGTTGCATCCATGTTGCTCCCAATGGCATTATTTCATTCCTTTTCATGGCTTAGTAAAATCCATTCTATATATGTACCACATTATCTTTATCCATTCCTCTGTTGATGCACATTTAGGTTGCTTCCATGTCTTGGCTATTGTAAATAGTGCTGCAATGAACATTGTGTTTCATCTTTTTGAATCATGATTTTCTCTAGATATATGCCCAAGAGTGGGATTGCTGGATCATATGGTCCTTCTATATTTAGCTTTTTAAGGAATCTTCATACTGTTCTCCATAGCAGTTGTACCAGCGTACCTTCCACCACCAGTATAGGAGGGTTCCCTTTTCTCCACATTTATTGTTTGTGGACTTTTCAATGATGGCCATTGTGACTTGTATGAGGAGCTATACTCCACTGTGATTTTGATTTGCATTTATCTAATTAGCAATGTTGAATATCTTTTCATGTGTTTTTTGGTCATCTGCATATCTTCTTCAGAATAATATCTATTTAGATAGTCTACTCATTTTTTGATTGGGCTGTTTGTTATTTTGATATTGAGCTTCATGAGCTGTGCAAAAGCTTTTAAGTGTGATTAAGCTTTATTATTTTTATTTTTTTAAGCTTTATTTTTGTTTTTATTTTCATTTCTATAGGAGATGAATCCAAAGAGATATTGTTGCAACTTATATCAGTGTGTTCTGCATTTGTTTCCCTCCAAGAGTTTTATATGGTATCTGGTTTTATATTTGAACCTTTAATCCATTTTGAGTTTATTTTTGTATGTTGTGTTAGAGATTGTTCTGATTTCATTCTTTTACCCCTAGCCATCCAGTTTTTCCAGAACTGCTTATGGAAGAGATTATCTTTTTTCCATTTTCCATTTTTGCCTCCTCTGTTTTAGATTAATTGACCATAGGTACGTGGGTTTATTTCTGAATTTTCTACCCTTTTCCATTGAAATATATTTCTCTTTTTGTACCAGTACCATATTTTTTTTTCTTTTTTGGCTGCCCCAGGGCATATAGAGTTCCTGGGCCAGGGATCAGACCCAAGCCATAGTTGTGACCTCTGTCACAGCTGTGGCAATGCTAGATCCTTTAACCCACTCTGCCATACTGGAGATTAAACCTGCATCTTAGGTCAGCAGAGACACTGCATATACTGTTGTACAATAGAAGGAAATCCAATGCCATATTATTTTGATAACTGTAGCTTTGTAGTATAGTCTGAAGTCAGGGAGCATGATTTCTCCAGCTCCAATTTTATTTATTTATTAGGATTGCTTTGGCTATTTGGTGTTTTTTGTGTTTATGTAAAAATTTAATTTTCTTTGTTCTAGTTCTGTGAAAAATGCCATTGGTAATTTGATAGGGTTTGCACTCAATCTGTAGATTGCTTTGAGTAGTGTAGTAATTTTGACAGTATTATTTCTTCCAATCAAAGAACATTGTATATCTATCTGTGTATATCTATCAGTTTCTTTCATGAGTGTCTTATAGTTTTCAGAATACAGATATTTTTCTTGCTTAGGTAGGTTTATTCCTAGATATTTTAGTCTTTTTGATGCAATTGTAAATGGGATTGTTTTCTTAATTTCTCTTTCTGATCTTCTGTTGTTAGTGTATAGAAATGCAAGAAATTTTTGTGTATTAATTTTGTATCCTGAAACTTCACTGAATTCTTCGATACACTCCAGAAGTTTTCTGGTACAATCTTTAGGATTTTCTATGTATATACATTTGTAAACAATGATAGTTTTAGTTCTTTTTTTACCTATTTGGATTCCTTTTATTTCCTTTTCTTCTCTGATTGCCATGAATAGGACTTCCAAAACTATGTTGAATAAAAGTGACTAGAGTGAACATCCTCTTCTTATTCCTGATCTTAGAGAAAATGCTTTCAGATTTTCACCATTGAGTACAGTGCCAGCTGTGGATTTGTTACATATGGCCTTTATCATATTGAGGTAGTTTCTCTCTATGCCCACTTTCTGGAGAGGTTTTTTTGTTTGTTTGTTTTTTAATCATAAACGAATGTTGGATTTTGTCAAAAGCTTTTTTTGCATCTATTGATATGATCATTTGGTTTTTATTATTCAATTTGTTAATGTGGTGTATCACATTGCTGATTCACAGATACTGAAAAATTCTTTCATCCTTGGGATAAATCCCACCTGATCATGGTGTATGATCCTTTTAGTGTATTGCTGTATTCCGTTTCTAGTATTTTGTTGAGGATATCTGTGTCTATGTTTATCAGCAGTATTGGCCTGTAATTTTCTTTTTTGTAGTATCTTTGTCTGGTTTTGGTATAAGGATTGATGGTGGCCTCAAATAACAAGATTGGGAATGTTCCTTCTTTCCAGTTTCTTGGAATAATTTCAGAAGAATAGGCAGTAACTCTTCCCTAGATGTTTAATGAAAGTCACTTGTGAAGCCATCTGGTCATGGACTTTTGTTTGTTGGAATTTTTTTAAATCACATTTTCAATTTCAGCACTTGTGATTGGTCTCTTCATGTTTTCTATTTTTTCAGTGCAGTTTTTGGAGATTGTACCTTTGTAAGAATTTGTCCATTTTTTCAAGGTTATCTATTTTATTGGCATATAGTTACACATAGTAGTGGTTTATGATCCTTTGTGTTTCTGTGTTGTTCATTGTAACTTCTCCTTTTTCATTTTTTTAAGATTTTTATTTTTTCTATTATAGCTGATTTACAATGTTCTCTCAATTTCTGCTGTGTAGCAAAGTGATCCAGTCTTATGTGTGTGTATATATGTATACACACACACATATGCACACATATATACATATACGTGTGTGTGTGTATTCTTTTTCTCACATTATCCTCCATGATGATCCATCACAAATGACTAGATATATTTCCTTATGTTGAGCCCTCTCCCTTTTTTCTTCATGAATTCTGGCTAAAGTTTTATTTATTTTGTTTATCCTTTGAAAGAATCAGCTTTTAGTTTAATTGATCTTTTCAATTGTTTTCTTCTCCTCTGTGTCATTTAATTCTGCTCTTTTACTTTTTTTTTTCAAGGCTGCACCTGAGGTATGTGGAAGTTCCTGGGCTAGAGGTCAAATTGTAGCTACAACTGCAGTCTAAACCACAGCCATGGAAACATGAGATTTGAACCACATCTGCAGCCATAGCTTGTGGCAATGCCAGATCCTTAGCCCAAGGGGTTTGAATCTGCATCCTTATGGGCACTATGTTGGGTTCTTATTCTGTTGAACCACAGTGAAAATCCTCTGCTGATACTGATGACTTCTTCTTTCCTTCTACTAATTTTGGGTTTTGTTTGTTTTTCTTTCTCTAGTTGCTTTAGGTGTAAGCTTAAGTTCCTTGTTTCAGATTTTTATTGTTTCTTGAGGTAAGATTGTATTGCTATAAACTTTCTTGCTAAAAGTGCTTTTGCTGCATCACATAGGTTTTTGGATTCCTGTATTTTTGTTTTTCACTAAGTATTTATTTGATTTCTTCTTCGACTTTTTCAGTGAGTTGTTGTTTGTTTAGTAACATATTGTTTAGTATTCATGTTATTTTTTGAAAATTTTTTAATAGTTGATTTCTAGTCTTATAGCATTGTGGTTAAAGAAAAGACTTGATACGATTTCAGTTTTCCTAAATTTCCTGAGACTGCGTTATGGCCAAGAATGTGACCTATCCTAGAGAATATTTCATGTTCACTTGAAAAATTTATGTATTCTGCTACTTTTGGATGGAATAATCTATACATGTCAATTAAGTCCATCTCATATAATGCGTCATTTAACAGTTGTGTTTCCTTATTGATTTTCTATCTAGATGATCTGTCCATTAGAGTGTATGGGTTGTAAAACTCGCCCACTGTTATTATGTTACTGTCAATTTCTCCTTTTATGGCTGTTAAAATTTGCCTTATATATTTAGTTACTCCTATGTTGGATGCATATATGTTTACAATTATTATACCTTCTTCTTGGGTTAGTCTCTTGATCATTATGTAGTGTCCTACTTTTTCTTTTGTAACCATGTATATTTTGAAGTCTATTTTTTCTGATATAAATATTGCCATCCCAGCTTTCTTTTGATTTCCATTTGTATGGAGTACTTTTTTTGTCCTTAAAGTAATGCATTTTATTTTTAAAAATTTTTCATTATAGTTGATTTATAGTGTTCTATCAATTTCTACTGTACACAAAGTGACCCAATTATACACACACACACACACACACACACACACACACACACACATATACACACACATTCTTTTTCTCGTATTATCTTCCATCAGGTTCCATAGTTCCCTGTACTATACGGCACAACCTCATTGTTTATCCACTCCAAATGCAATAGTTTGCATCTACTAACCCCAAATTCCCAGTCCATCCCACTTCCTTACCCTCCCCCTTGGCAACCACAGGAGGGTTCTCTACGTCCATGAATTTGTTTCTGTTCTGCAGATAGGTTCATTTGGGAAATATTTTAAGTTCTACATATAGGTGATATCATATGGTATTTGACTTTCTCTTTCTGACTTAGTTCACTTAATATGAGACTCTCTAGTTCCATCCATGTTGCTGCAAGTGGCATTATTTTGTTCTGTTTTATGGCTGAGTAGTATTCCCTTGTGTATAGGTACCATATCATCTTAATCCATTTACCCATCAATGGACATTTAGGCTGTTTCCATGTTTTGGCAACTGTGAATCATGCCACAATGAACATAGGGGTTATGTATCTTTTTGAATAAAAGTTTTGTCCAGACATGTGTCCAGGAGTGAGATTGCTGGATCATATGGTATTTCTATATTTAGTTTTATGAGGTCCCCCTAGACTGTTTTCCATAGTGGTTTACCAATTTTCATTCCCACCAACAGTGTAGGAGGACTCCTTTTTCTCCAGTATTTGTTGTTTGTAGACTAATTAATGATAGCTATTCTGACCAGTGTAATGGTGCCTCATTACAGTTTTGATGTGCATTTCTCTAATAATTAGTGATGTTGAACATTTTTTTTTTCACATACTTGTTGGCCATCTGTATGTCTTCTTTGGAGAGGTATCTATTTAAGTCTTCTGCCCATTTATTAATAGGGTTTTTTTTTTTTTGCTGTTGTGTTCTATGAGTTGTTTGTATATTTCAGAGATTGCGCCTTTGTCAGTTACATCATTTAAATTTATTTTCTTCCATTCTGTAGGTTGTCTTTTTGGGTTTGTTGTTGTTGTTTTCTTTGTTGCAAGTTGGATTAGGTGCAATTAGTTTATTTTTGTTTTTATTTCTGTTGCCTTGGGTGACTGCCCTAAGAAAATATTTGTATGACTGATATCAGAGAATGTTTGTCTATGTTTTGTCTAGGAGTTTAACAGTGTCTTGTTTTATGTTTATGTCTTTAAGTCATTTTGAGTTTATTTTTGTGCATGGTGTGAGTGTGTTCGAATTTTCACGATAGCTGATTTACATGCAGCTATCCAGTTTTGCCAGCACTGCTTGCTGAAGAAGCTGTCCTTTTCCTCTTTTATATCTTGCCTCCTTTGTCAAAGATTAATTGACCATGGATGTCTGGGTTCATTTCTAGGTTCTTTATTCTTTTTTTTTTTTTTTGTCTTTTTGCCTTTTCTATGGCTGCACCTGCAGCGTATGGAGGTTCCTAGGCTAGGGGTCTAATCGGAGCTGTAGCCACCAGCCTATGCCAGAGCCACAGCAATGCCAGATCTGAGCCACATCTGAGACCTACACCACAGCTCACAGAAACACTGGATCCTTAACCCACTGAGTGAGGCCAGGGATTGAACCTGCAACTTCATGGTTCCTAGTCGGGTTCTTTAACCACTGAGCCACTATGGGAACTCCTCTCAGTTCTCTATTCTAGTCCATTGGTCTGTATGTCTGTTTTTGTACCAGTACCATGCTGTCTTGGTTGCTGTAGCTATGTAATATTGCCTAAAATCTGGAAGAGTTATGACTCTTGCTTGGTTTTTGTTCTTTAGGATTGCTTTGGCAATTTGGGGTCTTTTATGATTCAATATAAATTTTTGGATTGTTTCTTCTAGTTCTGCGAAACATTTCATGGGTAGTTTGATAGGGATTGCATTAAATCTATAGATTATTTTGAGTAGTATGGCCATTTTTGTTTGTTTGTTTTTGTTTTTGTTTTTGTTTGCTCTTTAGGGCCACACTTGTGGCATATGGAGTTTCCCAAGCTAGGGGTCTAATCAGAGCTACAGCTGTAGGCCTATGCCACAGACACAGCAACACAGGATCTGAGCTGTGTCTGAAACCTACACTACAGCTCATGGCAACCCTTATCCTTAACCTACTGAGTGAGGCCAGGGAATGAACCCACAACCCCATGGTTCCTGTTTGGATTCATTTCTACTGTGACACAACAGGAACTCCAAGTATGGCCATTTTAATAATATTAACTCTTCAAATCCAGAAGCATGGGATATCTTTCCATTTCTTTGAATCCTCTTTAATTTCATTGATTAATGTTTTTTAGTTCTCAACATATGTTTTTCACCTCCTTAGTTAGGTTTATTCCTAGGTAGTTAATTTTGGAGATGTGATTTTAACAGGTATTTTATTTTTATATTCCTTTTTAAATATTTCATTGTTAGTAGACAGAAATGCAACTGATTCCTGAATGTTAATCCTGTATCCTGCTACTTTACTGAATTCATTGATCTGGAATACCTTTTTCTTTCTTTTCTTTTCTTTTTTTTTTCTTTTATTTTGCTTGTTAAGGCTGCACCTGTGGCATATGGAAGTTTCCAGGCTAGGGGTAAAACAGCTGCTGGCCTACACCACAGCCATAGCAATGCCAGATCTGAGCCACATCTGCAGTCTACACCATAGCTCCAGGTAATACCAGATCCTTAACCCACTGAGTGGGGCCAGGAATCAAACCCGCATCCTCATGGACTAGTCAGGTTCATTTCCACTGAGCTACAATGGGAACTCCAAAGATTACCTTTTTCTATCCCCTCACTCTCAGTCCATATATGTCCCTAGATCAGAAGTGGGTTCTTATAGACATATATATGTTTGTGTGTGTGTGTGTGTGTGTGTGTGTGTGTGTGTGTGTGTAGTTTTTGTAGCCATTCAGAGAGTGTCTGTCTTCTGGTTGGAGCATTTAATCCATTTATATTTAAGGTTGTTATTGATATGTGTGTCTTTAGGGCTATTTTGCTTTTTTTTTTCTGGTCTTTTTAGGGCTGCACCCTCAGCATATGGAAATTCTCAGGCTGAGGGTTGAATCAGAGCTGCAGCTGCTGGCCTATGCCACAGCCACAGCAATGCCAGATCCAAGCTGCATCTGAAACCTATACCACAGCTCAGAGCAATGCTGGATCCTTAACCTACTGAGTGAGGCCAGGGACAGAACACACATCCTCATGGATACTAGTTGGTTTCATTACTGCTGAGCCACAGTTAGAACTACCCATTTTGCTGTTTTTGATTTGTTTTCATATTTCTTTTTTCTTCCCTTCCTCTCTTGTCATTTGCTCACTATCTTTAGTGTTGTGTTTGGATTAATTCTTCTATTTTTTATGTGTGTCTACTGTAGATTTTTGGTTTGTAGGTACCATGAGGTTTTGTTATAGCACTCTCTCTCTATATATATATAAACACACAGAGACAGGCAAGTTGCTGGTTTCTTAGTTTCAAATGCATTTCCAATATTGTGATTTGTATTCTCCTCTTCTCATGATTCCTGGTTTTGATATCATATTTGTGTGTGGATGATTTCCTACCTTTACTGGGGAGCTTTCTAATTCATATTTTTCTTATTTCTAGTTGTGGCTTTTTCTTATCTTCCTAGAGAAATTCCTTTAGCATTTGTGGTAAAGCTGGTTTGGTGGTGCTTAATTATTTTAGCTTTTACTTGTCTGTAAAATTTTGATTTCTCCATCAAATCTGAACAACAGCATGGTGGGTAGCATAATTTTGGTTTTATATTTTCCCTTTAATCACTTTAGGTCTATCATGTCACTCCTTGCTGGTCTGCAGAGTTTCTATTGAAGAATCAGCATATAACTTTATGGGGATTCCCTTGTATGTTATCTCTTGCTTTTCCCTTGTTGCTTTTAATAATTTCTCTTTGATTTTAACTTTTGTCAAGATGATCAATATGAGTGTCAGCCTATTCTTCTTTGGGTTTATCCTGTATAGGACTCTCTGCACTTCCTGGACTTGAGTGATTCCTTTCCCATGGGAGGGAAATTTTTTACTATTATCACTTTAAATATTTTATCAGGACCTTTCTCTCTCTTTTCCTTCTGAGACCTATTTAATATGAATGTTGGTACATTTAATGTTGTCCCAGTGGTCTCTTAGACTGTCCTCTTTCCTTTTTATACTGTTTTTCTTTATTCTGTTCCAATGCAATGATTTCCACCAGTCTATCTTCCAGCTCACTTATTTGTTCTTCTACTTCATTTATTCTGCTAATGATTCCTTCTGGTGTATTTTTCATTTTACTTATTGCATTGTTCATCTCTGTTCTTTAAGTTTTCCAGTTCTTTGTTTACCATTTCTCTGCCTATTCCTCCAATCATTTTCTGAGATATCAGATCACTTTTACTATTATTATCCTGAATTATTTTTCAGTTAAATTGCCTATCTCCACTTCACTTAATTTTTCTTCTGAAATATTGTCTTGTTTCTTAATCTGGAACCTATTTCTCTACCATCTCATTTTGTATACCTTTCTGTGTTGTGGTCTCCTTTCTGCAGCCTGCAGGATCAAGGTTTCTTTTTTATTATTATTACTCAAATGAATTTATCACATCTGTAGTTGTATAATGATCATAACAATCTGATTTCACAGGATTTCCATCCCAAAGCCCAAGCACATTCCCCCCCCCGCCCCAAACTGTCTCCTCCAGAGACCATAAGTTTTTCAATGTCTGCGAGTCAGCATCTGTTCTGCAAAGAAGTTCAGTCTGTCCTTTTCTCAGATTCCACAGGTCAGTGAAAGCATTTGATGTTGGTGTCTCATTGTATGGCTGACTTCACTTAGCATGATAGTTTCTAGGTCCATCCATATTGCAAAAAATGTTGGTACTTCATTCCTTTTAATGGCTGACTAATATTCCATTGTGTATATGTACCACCTCTTCTTTATCCACTCCTCTGTCGATGGACATTTAGGTTGTTTCCATGTCTTGGCTATTGAAAATAGTACTGCAATGAACATTGGAGTACATGTCTCTTTGCGAGTCATAGTTTTCTCTGGATAGATGCCCAGGAGTGGGATTGCTGAATCAAATGGTAGTTCTATTTTTAGATTTCTGAGGAATCTCCATATTGCTTTCCACAGTGGTTGCACCAATTTACAATCCCACCAACAGTGTAATAGGGTTCCTTTTTCTCCACACCCTCTCCAGCACTTATTGATTGTAGACTTTTTGATGATGGCCATTCTGGCTGGTGTAAGGTGGTACCTCAGAGTGGTTTTGATTTCCATTTCTCTGATAATTCAGAGTGGTTTTGATTTCCATTTCTCTGATAATGAGTGATGTTGAACATCTTTTCATGTGTTTCTCGGCCATCTGTATGTCTTCTTTGGAGAACTGTCTGTTTAGATCTTCTGCCCATTTTTTGATAGGCTTGTTTGTTTTTTTGCTATGGAGCTGCAGAAGGTGTTTATAAATTTTGGAGATTAATCCCTTGTCAGTGGATTCACTTGCAAAGATTTTCTCCCATTCTGTGGGTTGTCTTTTTGTGTTGTTTAGGGTTTCCTTTGCTGTGCAGAAACTTTTAAGTTTGATTAGGTCGCATTTGTTTATTTTTCTTTTTATTGTCAATATTCTGATAGGTGGATCTGAGAAGATGTTGCTGTCATTGATGTCAGAGAGTGTTTGGCCTATGTTTTCCTCTAGGAGTTTTATAGTGTATGGTCTTATATCTAGGTCTTTAATCCATTTGGAGTTTACTTTTGTGTATGGTGTTAGGAAGTGTTCTAATTCCATTCTTTTCCATGTGGCTGTCCAGTTTTCCCAGCACCACTTATTGAACAAGCTGTCCTTTCTCCATTGTATATCCTTGCCTCCTTTGTCATAGATTAGTTGGCTGTAGGTGCGTGGGTTTAATTCTGGGCTTTCTATCCTGTTCCACTGATCTATATGTCTGTCTTTGTGCCAGTACCATGCAGTTTTGATTATTGCTGCTTTGTAGTATAGTCTGAAGTCAGGGAGCCTGATTCCTCCAGCTCCATTTGTCTTTTTCAGATGTCTTTGGCTATCCTGGGTCTTTTGTACTTCCAAACAAACTTTAAAATATTTTGTTTGAGTTCAGTGAAAAATGTCCTTGGTAACTTGATAGGGATTGCATTGAATCTGTAGATTGCCTTGAGTAGTATAGTCATTTTGATAATATCAACTCTTCCAATCCACAAGCATGGTATGTCTTTCCATCTATTTGTGTCATCTTTGATTTCTTTCATCAGTAGCTTATAGTTTTCAGAGTACAGGTCTTTTGTCTCTTTAGGTAGGTTTACTCCTAGGTATTTCATTCTTTTGGATGTGATGGTAAATGGGATTGCTTCCCTAATTTCCTTTTCTGCTCTTTCATTGTTAGTGTATAGAAATGCCATTGATTTCTGTGTATTGATTTTGTATCCTGTGACTTTGCCAAATTCGTGGATGAGCTCTAACAGTTTTCTGGTAGAGTCTTTAGGATTCTCTAGGTATAGTATCATGTCATCTGCAAATAGGGATAGTTTTACTTCTTCCTTTCCAATTTGGATTCCTTTTATTTCTTTTACTTGTCTGATTGCTGTGGCTAGGACTTCCAGAACTATGTTGAAGAGTAGTGGTGAGAGTGGACATCGTTGTCTGGGATCAAGGTTTCTTTTGCTTCTGGTGTCTGCGGTCTAGTGGGTTACATTGGTCTAGGAAATTATACAGGCTTCCTGGCAGGATTGACTGGTACCTGCCCACTAGTGGGTAAAGGTTGTCTTGTCTCTCTGGTGGGCCAGCCCTTATCCAGAAGTGCATTTAGAAGCAGCTGTGGACTTGGGAAGACTTTAGACAGCTTGTTTTTTATGGGTGAGGTTGTGTTCCAACCTGTTGGTTATTTGGCCTAAGGCATCCCAGCATTGGAGCCTGAAATCTGTAGGGTGGGGCCATGTCTGGGTGCCAAAATAGTGACCTCTTGGAGAGCTCATGCTGATAAATATTGCCCAGGGCCTCCACCATCAGTGACCTGCCCCTAAAATGAGCCACAGGCCTATCCTTCCTTTCCAGGAGAAACTCCAAAACTCATAGGTAGATCTAGCCCAGACTCTGTCAAGTCACTGCTTTGTGCTGGGTCCCAGTGCACATTATAGCTTGTCTCTGTCTTCCAAAATTGGAGTCTCTATTTCCCCTAGTCCTGTGGATTTCCTGTACTCAAGTCCCAGTTGCCTCGAAACTAAATGCTCTGGAGGTCCTCCTTCCAATTCCAGACCCCCATGCTTGGGAGCCTAATCGGGGGCTCACACCTCACCTTGGGAGGAACTATGCAATATAATTATTTTCCAGTTTGTGGCCCATCCATCCAGCAGGTAGGAAATTTGATTATTTCACAATAGGGCCCCTTCTACCATTTGGTTGTGGGGTTTTTTGTCTTTGGATGTAGAATATATTTTTTGGTAGGTTCCAGTCTTTTTGTTGGTGGCTGTTCAGCAGTTAGATGTGATTTTGGTGTTTGCATGAGAAGAGATGAGCACCAGTCCTTGTATTCCACCATCTTGTCTCCTCCTGAAAAGCATTTGATTTATGAAATAATAATGAAAGTACATAAGAGCTTTTCATATGGTTATGTCTTAATTGACAAAGTTAAAATATCCTAACCTATGTCTGTTATTTTCCTTCCCCCTCAACCTACTTATACTTTCAAAAATAGTTGTGGTCTGAAAAATCCAGAAAATTAAAAGTACAAAGTGACTTTTGCATAGGTGACATAACTATGTCAGTAGCATGACATGGGGACCATTGTACAGCTTTAAAGTGGTTGCAGTGCTTAGATTATGAAATATGGAATATTCCCAGTGAATTTCACATGGTGTGTACATGTCTTAAATGTCATGTGGATTCAAGCCCCATAGTTTAAGGGCTGGGTAGAAAAATAGTTGTTTTAAGTCATAATGAGCTATTACCTAATCATTGAAAGTGATTTTTTAAGAAGCAAATTTCAAATAGTCTATGCCATGTCAAACATATTGAAAATATACTTTCGTTATTGATTGTTAAAGGTATTAGGTAGTCTTAAATAAAATTCTTTAATTAGTAAAAAACATGGGAGAAAACCTTGGTTATTTTCCCTTATGGTAAACACACTTAGACTCAATTGGGCAGACTCTCACAGGTGCTTAGCTTTCTCAAAACAAAGTCAAGTTTTCGAATCTCTGCCATGTTTGAATTAATACATGGTACAGATTTTTAATATCATCTTCTGTTTATCACTTTCATCAAATGGTACCCAAAGACCTGACAATGATCACCTGAAACAACCTGCAGAGACATCTAGTTTACTTTGCCATATACTTGGGGATATATTTTCATGAATTGCTTATTGGAAATCTGTACTTTCTAAAAGATTTATGTATTAGGTATGTTGAAATGCAGGGAGGTAAGTCAAGATTGCCCACATAAAAGCTTATTAAGTATAAAAATAACAAAATACCTGGGCGAGTGTGTGCACTGAAGAGCACCTTATTTACATTTAAACATGGAAAAGTTAAACCTCAATAAGGGTAGGAGTTTTTGTTCCCCTGGCATAGCCTCAGAATGATGCCTGACACATAGTAGGTACTCAGTACATATTTGTGGAGTGAATGATTATATCTGCTTGAACTTATTTTCCTTTGTAGATGTTGGTAAATAGATAATGAAAGCCAACACTTTTCCTCATACTTATTTGTTTTCTATTTGTAGAAACTCCCAATTTATAACTGCTTCTAACCAAAGTGATAAAAGGTCCCAATATGACACTTTGTTACTTGAAATACAAGTCATGTGGAGTGACTGGCATTATCTCTTTCTGCATGGACAGGATTGCTTTTTTATAACAGCAGCTTGTTCTGATTAAGTTACGATGTGTGCTGTATTAGGTACATGCTTCGGTAAGAGCATTGGGATATCACTTTCAAATGGAAAACCATGTCCTGATTTGTATGGTTTTTTGGGTTATTGTTGGCTTTTTTTATTTTTTTATGATTGAGAAGCTATCATATCTATGAATTGAAAACACAATTTTCTAGGTATCATACTCTGAGGAAACACTTATGTTTTCTTTCATCTTCTATAGATGATGATGATGGATGTTTTGTTTGCAGCTAAATAATGTAAGACACAAATAATTTTTTAGGAATCCTAGAGTATACCTATGGGAGTTGTTACAGGATTTTTATGATTATACCTGATTTATTTATTTGCAGAGAATAGAAAAAAAATACTCTAAAATTTTAGAAGCCAAGAGTCATGAAAGACTATAAAAAGGCTGAAATGAGGTGGTCATTTTTAAAAATCCAAATTAGGATTGGCTTGTTGATCCTTAAGAATGTCGAGGGTGATTTCAATCTGGAAGCATTAGGATCATCTGTTCCCTGCAATGCTGTGATATTTATGTGGAGAGACAGTGCCTGAGAAAGCTTTGAACACATTTGCTTTATAAGCCTGGACATTAAGCTGTGTATTATTGTAGTACCATTGTTTTATATCCTGTGCTTATTACACAGTCAACCACACTCCCTCATTCCAAGGATCTCTTCATTCAAGAAATATCTGATCACCTACCAGGAGCATCTGTGAAACTAGAGAAAGGCAGGAGCAAGGGGTAATGATTCATGAGGTACCCACTGGAGCAGTTTTCAGGAGTAACAAGGTTCAACTAGGTGTGATTTAGCTAAGAAAATTGGGAGTTGCGTGTTCCCTGGAAAAAGAAACAGAAGTTGTAGAAGAGAAGTCATAACCATTAAATTTAGTGGGGATGTGGTGTCAGAATGTGATAATGACTTAAATGTAAGTAGTCATAACAAATTATGATTAAAATTGAAGCCTGAGAAAATAATTTCAGAATTATTTACAAATCAGAGAGTCTATGCTGGAGCCCTCATTTACATTCATGGTGTGTGCTGTAATATTAAGCCTGTGAGTATAAAGGATCTGTACAAGCCTCTACAACATTCTAGTCATAGAAGAAAACAAATGTGGAGCTTTATTTACATTACATTTCCAATGAGAAGGCAAAATGTATTATTGAGGTAGAAACAAAATAATGTTAGAGAAGAATATATGAAATGCCTTGAGAGTTAGAGATTCATGTCAGGGGATTCAGGGAGGGCTCTCAGAAAAGTGACATTTTCTATAGGACTTAAAGGATGAGCAAGATTTGGACATTTGGGAAAACGTGAAAAGGGCATTCTAGGCAATGGAAAAATACATAACAGAAATTGAAAAAAAAGTGAGTAATCAAATCTGTCTAAGGCACACTCTTTCTTAATGTAAGTTCCTGTCATTTTGAGTGAGACAGTTCTTTACTGCATGGGATGCTCACAGTGATGGGGTTCTACATGTGAGAAATCTCAGAATCTAGGGCACTAAATATACTACCACCACTCCCCCAGCCCAGTCTTTGGGATAACCAAAACTACCTCCACACATTTCCAAATGCTTTCTAAGAGACATTGCCTCATTCAAGAACTCGTTGGGAGCTATAATCCAACAGGAGTTTGGATGCATGATTGAAACAAAGGTTGGAATTGTTACTGCCAAGTGAAAGAATTTAGATTTGGAATTTTAGTAGAGGATGGTGAGTTATTACAGGTTTTAAGTGGGAGAATGGCATCATCACAGCTTTGTTTCCTGGGAATTAATCTAGAAAATATGTGTCAGTTGAGTGGAAAAAAGGATATCAGGACCAGTTAAGAGGTTACTGAATATTATATACAGAGGTCAGAATTTGAATAAGAGATATAAGAATAAAACATTACAGATTTAAAGAAATTGTAAATGGACTATGTAAGTTGAACAGAAATTGAAAACAAATTAGATAATGGTGACTATGAAGGAAAAAGAGGATACATTTTTTAGCTTGTGCCTGGGGGGATGGCGGTCTGTTAGAAAAACAAAATGCAATGGTAAAGGAGTCACTTTAGGGCAGAAATTAATATATTTAAAGTACTTCCAGAATACCCAGGTACTACTTTAAATATATTTAAGGTACCTTCAACCTAAGGTTGAGATTATAGCAAACAACATGTGCAAGAACTTGAGATAGCACAGCTAGATATGGTCACCATTCATATAGAGGTGATGGCTAGAACCACATATGTAGAACAAGATTGCTAAAGGGCAAGAGAAAATAAAAGAAAGGCAGAATCTTAAGAAAACACATTAGGAGATAAGAGGAAGCTGAGAGAAAGCAATCATCAAAGTAAGAAGGAATTTGGAAATAATGGCTTGGTGGAAGCCTGGCACATCAGCACAATGGACAGCACTGCAGCATGCTCCAGACAGCAGTGGAATGAATACTGATAAGTCTCTGGTGGGGTTAGAAATTAGAAGTCAGCAGTGAACCTAACAAGAAGTCCTAGTGCATTATGGGAAAGGAGGAGAGAATGGGGGCTGGAATATGTATTTCCAGATTCCCCCCCCCCCCTTAGGAATTGAGAAGTAAAACTGAATGGGTGGGGGGGAAGCCCCACTTTACCGACTTTTACTATAGAGTCCTACCATACCTTGTACTTTCTGTTAATTTTTCAACATCATTTTTCATCCCCAGAATCTATAAAGTAAACTAGATTTTTAAGCAATTTCAGTGATGTACTCTGGATTATGCTTTTATTCAGTGGGCTAAGGCTCATGGAGCAAAATATTAACAGGACCTATAACAGATTTTTGGTAAGTAGGAAATAAGATTCCTATATTTACAGGTAATTAACACTTAAATGATCTTAAATACATAGATTAAATAAAACAACTTCATAGCTTAAGATAGTACTATGCAATTCAGGAGGTAATATTAGTGCTGAAAATATTTGGTTGGTCAGACTATTTTTAAATGTGAGTCTGAAATAAATATGTCAGTACCAGGATATTTAGCCAAATGGATACTATCTGTGACTATTTCTTTCTAAGAAGTTTGTCTTGAGCATTAAATGAGAATTGCTTGTAACTGTGTGTCCTGAAAACTGTTGCACCCTCTCATGACAACCTTAGTGGCCAAAGTGCCATATACAGATCTCCATACAGATCTAAGCAATCATTCATCCCTGACCTTGTGCTGTGACCAAGATTCCAACTTATAGTCCTATAACTTAAAAACTCTAAGTGCTCATTTTCTGCTTTATAATTGGCAATGCCATTGACCCCTACATCCTGATTTAGATTTAGAGGGATTTTCTGCATTCTTGTCAAGATAAAAGTGTTCCACTTCCACACTCAATCAGAAGCTTGGGACTGTCAAGTAACCCCCAGTCTCCTGGAATATAAAGAGTAACTGAGTAGAGCAATGACCTGGGAAAGGCAGTTTTAGGAGACAAATGGAATAGACTTCATAATGAATGTGAGAAAAATATATGTAGACCAACAATTTTTATTTTAAAATTTTGATAGTTTCTGTTCTAAAGCTACCTTTGCAGACAGTGTTCTGTAAAATAAAATAGTGTGTTATTTTGAGTGACCCAGGGAGAATGGGACTAGGAAAACTGGAAACAATTTGAACAGACTTACTATTATCTCATGTACTCAGTGTAAATGGCAGTGTGCAGATATTAGATGAAGGGAAGGGAAACGCAATTGTGTTGAGGTCTAGAAGTTATAAGATCACTGCTCCATAAGATAGAATGAACTAGGTTGGGGAATTTATAAGTCAAAATGATGTTTCCAGTAAGTAGCAAGATTTCAATAAAACATTAAATAGTTTATATTTTTGAAACTAGATTCAATCCCTGTTTTGTCCTACTCTTTCATAAATAAGTCACTGTACTTATTTATACCGAAATAAAATTGCACTCTTCATCTAATGAAGACAACATGAGTTAAATATTGCACAAAATAAACATGCCTTTTTTTCCTAATTCCTGCTCTTTGAAAACTATATTAAAACCCTGAGTCTGCTTTTGAAGATACATACACCTTCTGAATATGTAGTACTTGATAGCAAAGTCCATTGAGGAAGAGATGGTTATCTGTCATGTATGTGATATATCTGGAAGGTGCTTTACCAGGGTTTTCCTACTTAATTCTTGTGACAGTCTTGTGACATTGAGTTATTTTATAGGAGGGGGAAGAAATGGAGATGTTAAGTAAATTGCTCAAAGTGAAGGAATAAAAAAGTGCTTTAGGACTTAGATACTAACATTCTTCTTGGTTTTAGAGGAATTATTTCAATAGTCAGAGTTTTTATCTATTCATATGTGTGTAATTATCCAAAGAACAGATATTTTTTTCTATTTCTCCTTGCTGTAAAATAGGTGGTAAAGAATGTTTCCTAGGAATCTTTATTTTCAACAATGAGTTTGTAATACTTTTTGACTCTCATGTATTTAGGGCTTACTATTTCAGAATTCTAGCCTTGGCCTCTTCACAAAGAATAAAAATGCTATTTCATATTGTGTATTATTTTATTATTTAAAACAGGCTTTGTGATTTCTTTAAGCTATCCCACTCAATTAGGTTCAATTCGAGAGAGTATGACTAGAGAGTTTGTAAGATTACACAGTATACTGGGGGAATAAGTTATACTATAGTTCTTGTCCTCTAAAATCACTCAATTAACTCTGTTTCTTAACAGGATGTGCAAAAAAGGGTAGACCAGTGTGTTAATCTTGTCTTCCTGCTATAGTATTTTCAAACATTTAATAGTCAAAGCTTTTGGTTGAAAATGAAAGGATAATTTCTATGGGCAGTTACCTGGGTATAAATGTATTTAAGATAATAGAGCAATATTTGGTCCCTTTGAACCCATACATGGATAGTGCCAGAAAGAATAATTTGAGTTTAAATGAATTGTTTCAAGCCATATATTCTTATTTTCTTGGAAAAATACTCTTATATTTAAATCCCTGGTTGAGGGTCCAGTCAATATACCTATTCTTTAAAGAAATTACTCTCAGAGTTCCCGTCGTACCTCAGTGGCTAGTGAATCCAACTAGGAACCATGAGGTTGCGGATTCAGTCCCTAGCCTCGCTCAGTGGGTTAAGGATCCAGTGTTGCTGTGAGCTATGGTGTAGGTTGCAAATGCAGCTTGGATCCCACATTGATGTGGCTGTGGCAAAGGCTGGCAGCTATAGCTCCGATTAGACCCCTAGCCTGGGAACCTCCATATGCTGTGGCTGCAGCCCTAGAAAAGGCAAAAAATAGAGACAAAAAACAAAAAACAAACAAACAAAAAAAGAATTCATTCTCATAAAAACTCTTGAGCATTGGCTCTTTTACCATTTAATGAAATTATGTAACTTCATGTATTTGCCTTTAAGTAATGATTATAGGTGAGTTCATACCAAATTGAAGGTTTATTATCAGTAACTAAGTTAGTCTTGATATTGGTTGAATTTGCTTCTTCTTTCTGCTTTGTTAGCATTATTTATTTCCACATCAACTGTGACTTTGTACGCCTATTATTTTGAGCCATTTCAAATCATTTTTTCTAATCTGGAAAGTTATTAATTACAAATGAATATATGAATAAGACATAAATATGTCCCAAAGGCTTTAGCTCCATTCCTAGATGTCATAGTGACCCAAAGACAACATACTTACTGTCCCTCACATACAAGTGCTATTGAATATTTTTGGTGGTGATGCTGAAGATATTTAAATGACATTGGTAGAAGGTAGAGGTCAGAAAAGTTATATTAATATACAAACAGGGAGGATGTAATTCTGGAAGAAATGATGGCAAACTGGAAATGCTTACTTGCTACTAAGGATTTCAAATTCATTTTCTAAAAGTTTTGAGGCCACCCCTACAAGCACTACCCCCACGAAAAGGGATGAAAATACAGAAATGCACTTGTAGCCAGTTTTTAGAACCTTATTCTAGTAGAATATTTGATTTCTATTTAGAATCTGGTTTGTTTACTTATTTGTTGGTTTTTCTTGTTCAACAACTCTGTAGTTGGCAATAGGTATTATTGCATTTTCCAAAAAGCATTGTGTAAATGTAGTTCATGGATAATACAGTTGTGAGATAAACCATTTTAAGGAAAGAGGCTTTGGTCTCCAGATAGGTCTGGTACCAATCTGAGAGTAGATGCCCTCAGATAGAGAAGCAGACTGTAGTGTGAGGCAGCTTAGGGGAAATGAGTCAGAAATGTAAGGGTGTATCACAGATCATGAGTGCAAGACTCCCTGTCCACATTTCAAGAAGAATTCATGGTTGTGCTCTCAAGCAAGTCGGTGACCCGTGAGGAAAGTGCCTACTATCCAAGCTTTACTGATAAGATAATAAAGAGATGCCAGCCAGCTGCCTGTTGAAATTCTTGCTTCCTTGTGCTTAATAAGTTATCAAAGGCCAATACATACCAATTATGATTTCATTTCTTACCAGATATCTCCTATATATTACAAGATGCAAAAACAAATATTTGAAAGCCATTTGGATAAACAAAAGAATGATCGAAGTGAGGTCATTTGTTAGTTTTTCGTAGTACTTCTTAAGAGAGTTTTCATAACGATAGTAGAAAGATTTTTAACTTACTTTGTGTGTAGGTAAACAGGTTGTGTCTTTTGGGAATCATGCCACTTAACACAGAAGATCCACTGATTCATTCTACAGATGTTTGTTGAGGACCTTCTTCATATTAGGCACTTTTCTAGGCACTGAGGATACTACAGTAAACACAATAGTCAGAGTACCTGTCCTTTTGGAGCATACATCCTATAGGAGAGAGAAAGACAATAAATATGGAAACAAATGTATAAATGAGATAATTTGGGGATAATAATAGCTAATATGTAGCTTTTGTTTGTGCCGCACTAGTTCTAAATACTTTTTATATATTAATTCATTTAATTCTCACAATAAACCTAAGTGGCAGATATTATTTACACATTTTTACTGATTAGGAAACTGATGTCCAAACATTCATGTAACTTGTCAAGTCAGAGAGAGAAGGAGGTAGGGTCTAGAATTCAAAACCAAATGGCATTGTCTAACCCATGTTGTTACCCACCATGCTGCATGCTACACTATGTGGTAAATCAGGTAAGTTGGGGTAGAAAGGGACTATGGCAAACAATGCCTTGATGCAGAAGTGATTTTTGAGTTGATAGTTTCACAGTAAGAAAGAACATGCCATGTGAAATTTTGAAGACCTTTTCAGAGAGAAAAAACAAGTCTAAAAGCCCCTGGATGTGGATTAACTCAACCTGGTTTTTTTTTTTTTTTTTTTTTTTTTTTTTTTTGTCTTTTTGCCTTTTCTAGGGCTGCTTCCACGGCATATGGAGGTTTCCAGGCTAGGGGTCTAATCGGAGCTGTAGCCACTGGCCTACGCCAGAGCCACAGCAACTCAGGATTGGAGCCACGTCTGCAACCTACACCACAGCTCACGGCAATGCCAGATCCTTAACCCACTGAGCAAGGCCAGGGATCGAACCCGCAACCTCATGGTTCCTAGTCGTATTCATTAACCACTGTGTCACGACGGGAACTCCTAACTCAACCTGTTTGAGTGAAGAGATGTATAGCTATGTAGGAAAGAAAAGGGAAGGGCAGGCTTAGATCTTGTTGGGTCATGTTAAAGAGGTCCTGCAGTAATACTGGAGGGATTTAATCAAATTAATGGCTGATGTGTGGCAAGTGGATTAAAGAGATACAAGTGTGAAAGAAAAGTAATGAGTTAGGACACTGTCATAGTTGTCTAGGAAAAATAATAATGGCTCAACCTATGGATATGTGATTGAGACAGTGAAAACTACAACATTGAGAAAATATTTTGGAAGTGGCAGTGATAGGGTTTATTGGAGGTGGTAGATGAGAAAAGAGCATAATTAGGTATGAGGTCTAAACCACAGAGTGAATAGAGGTGGTAGATGAGAAAAGAGCATAATTAGGTTTGAGGCTAAACCACAGAGTGAATAGTGGTGTCATTTACTGAGCTGGGAAGTATTTGGGGAGATGTCATGTGGAAAGGTGAAAAAATGGGTTCTATTTAGGCAATACTCAGAATGAAAAAACCAAGTGTAAGTGTGAGGTGCAGGAGAGACATCCAATGTGATGTCTAGAGAAGAGGTTTAGGGAGGATAATTGAGAATTATCAACATATAGGTGATATTTAAAGCCCTTGGATGGGATGATATAACACAGAAGTAGAATTTAGCTTTTAGAAGAAGGAGGAAATAAGGTTAAAATTATGGGGTGCTGTGACATTCAGCTTAGAGCAGAGGAGAAACCTGCAAAAAGCAACCGAGAAGAAATAACCTGAGAAGCAAGAAGAAAACCAGGAGATTGGCATTCCCCTTGCGGCTCAGTGGGTTAAGAACCTGATATAGTGCCTCTGAGGATGTGGGTTCAACCCCTGGCCTCTCTCAGTGGGTTAAGGATCCAGCATTCCCACAAGCTGCAGCATAGATATATCACAAATGCGTCTCAGATCTGGTGTTGCCATGGCTGTGGTGTAGGCCTGCAGCTTCAGCTCCCATTTGAACCCTAGCTCAGGAACTACCATATGCTGCAGTTGTGGCTGAAAAAAAAAAAAAAAAAGAAAGAAAGAAAGAAAGAGAGAGAGAAAGAAAGAGAAAAAATAGAAAGAAAATGTGAGATTGTGGAGTAGTGGAAAATTAGAGAATCAGTTTAGAAGATAAGAAATACTAAAATTCTGTTTAACTTATATCATTTATTGCTTGAGACTCAGGGAAGTTGAGCCCTGAAAACCACTCTTTAGATTTTGGTCACAAATGGATGTAGTAGACAAAACTTGATTTGATAGGATTTTAATAATTAAGACCCTTTCTTGCTTGCCAATTACATTTCTGAATAAGGTGATCCAAGGGACCTTTAAAGTAGTGACTCTCAAAGTGTGGTCCTTAGACCATTAGTATCAGCGCTACCTGTAAACTTATTAGAAATGCAATATTTAGGCCCCACCCCAAACTAATAAATTAGAAACTATGATTATGTGGCCCAGTTAAGTTTTGACAAGTCTGAGAGTGATTCTCATACATGCTACAGATTCACCTAGAACAGTATGGTTTTGCTGTAGTCTAGTACAGGGCCTGGAGAGCTGATTATGTGTATCTGGCACCAATTCCGTGTCCCTCATGGCCTGAAATTGGCTATGGTCAGAGTATATATACCAGAGAGATGAGAAATCTCAAATGCTACAAATTAGGGCTTTCCCCCTATACCCCTCCCTCCATTTTTTTTTTTTTCCTTAAGAGCTTATTATTAAACATTTACCAGCAAACCACTACTGGTAAATTCAATAATTTGGGGGTGGAGCCTGCAAATTGGCTTTTCTAACAAGTTTTCGGGTGATGTTGACAATACTGGTCCTGGGCCCCCACTTTGAGAGTTATCAAAACTAAATTTGTTTTATTCTTTCATAAATCTAAAATGTTCTTTGACTGACAGCTATGCATTTCTAATTGCATTACCTTCAAAATTCTCTTTCAATTTGTTTTCCACTTTATCTGAATTCAGAGTAAATTTTCACTCCACTGTCATTACCATTATTTCAGTCTCTGTTACTTCTGGCCTCTGTTACTTACCATAGCATATTTCTTAGTTAACTGTCTAGCATTGTTACCCTGTGCTGATTCTTCACTCCTCCCACCTTGGACATAAGGCCATGCAGTGGCTGCTATTGCTTCCTGTATTAATTTCAATTTCCTTTTGTGCTTGAAAACCAAGCACTAATTACCCATGTTTTCTACCTCATACAAACATATAGCAATGCCTTAATCTTTTGAAACAACTTACTCTATTCCTATGTCTAGGCTTATGTTCATAATCCTGTGAGACCGGACATGCATTTTTTTCTTTCTATCCCTCTCGATCCTCTATGTATATTCTGTATTTCCTACACATCACATTCTACCTCAATGATATATTTTACCAACATGTATTTGACAAGGTCTATAATCATGTCTCTGTGTCCAACACAGAAAAATGGAAGCTGAATGTTGGTATAATTAGGGAAAATTGTCACAGGTTAACACAAAGAGTTTCAATAAAGAGGTCAGTTTTATCTCCGAGGTTCTGTACTTCTTTATGTCTATTTCAAATATTTATTTTCAAGAGAAGAAAAGATCTAAAAACATTTGTTGAACAAATATTTTCTAAATATTAGTATAAGCATTTTCCTTACATTATCTCATTTGTATTCTCACAATTCCATGAAGAGATATTATTGTAGGGTCTCCTAAAAACCCAAAAATGTGTTTATCAAATGTATTGTGAGTCACCATAAATGTATTGTGAGTCACCATCTCTTGTCAAGAAATTATGAGTCACCATCTCTTGTCAAGCTAGAACAATGAGTCAAAAAATCAATAAGGGACATTTAACAGCAATAACTATAAAATTTACATTCAAATTATAATGTGTACACACACACACACACACAGATTCTTACTGAGTTTGCTTTACTGAAGTTTATGCGATATGTCAAAGAAAACTCCCTAAAACTTATTTTGAGCTGTTGAAATGCTATAGGTACTAATAAAGCTAATATACTGTTATTTTTGTAATCATTGAAATATAGCATCCAGATCATGGAAAATTATTCTTCCTTATGTTCTCACTAGCTAATACTCATTTGGAGTATTGTGTCACTTTTGCATAGTACGTTTAAGAGGATTTTGACAAATTATAGAGCGTAAAATGAAGAATCCTGGAATGGTGCCTTTATCATAGTTGGCAGGATAAATGGTGAGTACTGAGTGGCAATATTATTATTTGCATTGAAATTCTGCAACATGGAGGGGCTGAAACAGCTGTGACCTGAAGATAGGCAGGTCAATGGAAATGAAAGAGGGGGAGATTTCAGCTTAATGTAAAAAGAAATTTTCCTAGCGTCAGCCAGAACAGCCCAACAGTGAAACCGACCGCCTCAAGAAAGAGATGATGTCACATCATTGAATGTGATCAAGCAAAGTATTTTCTATCTTTAAGATTAATCTTTAAGATTCTGGGATTTTATTCTCTTTCATTTGCCTTCAGGCTACTCATTCAAAATGATCTTTCCTCTTTCTGATTTGTCATTGCACTCGATGAACCACAGTCATTAATTAAAGCACTTAATTACACTTTTATCCATGTGCATTGGAATTACTTTTCAACATCTCTTCTCCCACTAAAGTCCTCAATAGAGGGAAACAACTGATTATATTTTATAGCCCATTCAGAGCTGTTCTGAACACATACCTAGGATCCAAAAAGTTTTTGTTTGACTGACCAGTAATTTTCCAACTTGCTGAGGCTGCTCTCTTTAGCAAGGGCAATTATAAACATTTTTAGGAGCCAACTCAAGTTCTTAAAATGATATGGATGATGTTCTATGCTTTCCTACTTGAGTAGCAATCACACAGCAGAAACAACTGTCAGCAAAAAGGGACAAAACTGTTATTTTGATTTCCTTAACAAGAGAAGACAAGAAAATAATTCTCATTTAAAACTGCTCCCATTCAGTTATAAACTGTATTAAATTGTACTCTGCTTGCAGAACCAAGTCCTGTGTTTTTAGCTTCCACAAACAACTTAAGTGCTTCAAATGTATTAGCAATGCCATCTCTGCACACACATAAGCCCTTTTTCCTCCTTTTCTCTATTAATCAAATGCATCATTAATCAATGGTATATTCTACAGTCCTTATAAGTACTATTTCTTAATACTATTTTTTTCTCCGTCTTTAGAAGTGTAGCAAACTGCATCTAATTTTAACATCATCCCTGTATGTTACATGATTATGTTAATGAAGCAGCAATTTTAATGAAAGAAATTGGTCTCACTGATCAGATACAAGATTGGCTTTCTTATTCATTTTCCTTGTTTTTCTCATTCCTGTACGTTTTCTTCATTTATTTTTTTTTCTATTTTAAAAGAATCATAACTAGTAGGTTTGTATCAGGATGGATATATACAACTTTATGTTCATGCCTTAATAAGTGGTAGAATAACCTATATTTCATTTTTTTTTCTCAAAATGAAATATGTAGCATGTCTTTTTCTCTTACGCACCTATGGGTGATTTAATATTTCATGTATGTCAAAAGTAGGAAAACAGTGGTTTCTAGTCTGGAAAAGGGCACTCTAGTCTTCAGCACTGATTAACTGTGTGGCTTTAGGCAAGGCGTTTGAAACTTAAACTCTCAGGTTTTTACTCTTTCTGTTGTGAGTGGGTAGATTTGAACTAGATTTCTAAGATCCCTTCTAGATCTAAAATCCTACAATTTCTGGAAGATTTTAAAATTTTGTACCAGTATACCATGTCTTAAACATTTAGCAAGTATTTTACATTACAGTTTTTAACATAATGAAACAACATTCTTCAATCATAAGTTCATAACCTTCAATATGATTTAAACTTTTTATACTACTAAATTTTTTCTTCAGAAATATGACCCCTTTCAATATTTTTTGCCTACTTTAAGAAGAAAGTAATTTTGTTCTACTTTATTGTTAAAAAGTTGTTAGGGAAACATTTGTGAGGAGAGAAACAAAAATCATGTAACGTTAACACTAAGCTCACTTGTTTTGTTCCCTTCTTTTAATGTAATGATGACTGTTCCCCATAAGTGTTCTCTTCTAAGGGCAAAGCAGGGGAAACAAATGCTAGTCAAAGCATGTTAAACCAGCTGTTTTAGAATAAACAGCTGCCATTCTTTGCGTTAATATTAACACATCTCACCTTGTATGCTATTTCTTAATTTCGAATGTATATCCCACTCTTGAAAATAGTAAAACGGAATCTCTACTTTTTATCACTAACTGATTAAACCCAGTCATACATGTGTTCTAGTTTCCCCTCCCTGAGGGAAAGGAAATTTCTGCTGTTGTTGCTGTACAAAAATCTATAAAGCAACAACATAGGTGTTTATTGTAGAATAAAAAATATTGATGTAGGAAATAGTTTTCTCCCATACCCATTCCATTCCTTTCCTCAGTACCATGGGATGTGGAGGGACTGATTCACTCAAATAAATAATTCCCTGCTGGGCATGTGATGTATATTTTCACAATCAAAGTGAAACTGAAAAGTTTCATTAGCTAGCTGGTGGACTTCCCTCCTCTGCCTTCCTCCCCAGCCCTCCTCTTTCCTCTCCCTCTCTGTCTCTGAAAGTGATGTGACCAAGGATACTTAATAGACCTAAGAGCTACTGACAGCCTTTTTGTAACCACAAAGAAAACCAACTTAAGGACAATGTGAAATTCAGAAAGCAAAGTACAAATCAAAGGAAGAGAAAAAACACACTTTCAGTGTCATTGTTGAACTGCCATATCACTCCTCACTTGAAAACCACTCACGGCTAGAATTTTTTTTTCAGTTACATGAGCTAATAAATTTATTTAGTTGCTAATCTTTTTAAGTTGAATTTCTATTTGCAATCAAACACAACTTAACTAATACAGCTTGCTTTAGAAAAAGCATTTTTTCTTTTCCACTGCCCCCTCATTCCAATCCCTATAACTCAGTTCATTAAAATAAATTGTCTTGTGTGTCCTTAGAAGCAAACTTTTTCCCTTCATGCCTTGAATTACCTAAGATTCATACCCATAATATTTGATGCTCAAGAACTCTCTCTTCTTTATTTTCCATCCAAATCTGCTTAGGCTCCTCTCCTCCTTTCTTGCCTCTGTTTTGGGGATTATGAAAGAACTAATGTGATAATGAGACAAATTAAGTAAGGCTAATGTATAAGTTAATCTTCAAGCCTATACTTCAATATCAAGCTGCACTAAAATAGTGTAATGAAAAAGGATGCCAAATTGCAGGTGTTTTAAAAATTTTATTAACAGAAAAGAACTTGCCTGTGGATTTAGCTACTTGGCTTAAAACAAACAAACAAACAAACAAAAAACAGCTTCTCTTTTTATGTCATTCATTCATATGGCAAAAGTTTGTTGAAACCACACTGTATAAGATGACATATTTGAGAAGGATGCAACAGAGTCAGGGTCTCTGCCCTCAGGAAACCTATACCCTATCAGAGAAGACAGACAATGAACTGATATAGATAGTACAAAACCCAGGGTACAGTGGGCAGAGGAGCAGAGGCAAAGCATGACCCAGATAAGGGATATGGAGAGGTTTATTAGATGAGTGGATTATAAACTATATGAGCACAATAAACACATCTTATTCAACTTCATAAACCTTATTTTTAACTAGGACTTAAATTAATTTGCATATTAGAATCAATTATTGGGTTCCCTGAGCCAAGAAAGAAGCCATGGTTTGGGGGGTTTCTCCCCACAGAAAAATTTTCCTTACTAACAGATTAGAATAAGGTTTAAAATCTGTGGAGTTTTCTTGTGGCACAGTGGGTTAAGGATCTGGCATTTTTACCACAGTGGCCCTGTCACTGCTGTGGCATAGGTTCAATCCCTGGCCCAATAGCTTCTACATGCCACAAGTATGGCCAAAAAACTAAAATAAAATCTGATAATATTTACTAACCAAGCACTGTCAGAGCCTGGTGTGGTATCCTCATTGATAATGATGAAATTGTGGGATAGAAACTGAAGTAATTCATTAAAATCGCCTACCACAATTTTACTTCCAGGAAAGATGGAATAGATGTATTTTTTCATATTAATTCTATTGTGTTCAAATAAACACACTGGACATTATTATATAAAGCAAATATAAGAAGACTCTGAAAGGAAAAGAGAAGGCGGCAGTCTTTCTAGGGATCCTGAGTCCACAGGAATGACATGGTGGTAAGGATCCCTGGGTTTTCTTTTTACTTCACATACCCCGCAAATGGAACTAAGGAAGTGAGCAACCCGGAAACAGGCAAACAAAAACAAACCAACACAACTGCCGTAAAAGCCTTATCTTTCTAGACAAAGGATCAGGAACAGGACAGCTTAGGAAGACTGAAAACTTTTAAACCACTCTACTCCAGAAAAGAAATGCAGAATAAATGGTGGCCCCATTCCACCTATACCAGCAAAGGCCGAGTGGGGAGCCTGGTCTTCCACCCAAGAAGTACAAAATAGAAATATTAGAACAAATATTACAAAAACTGAAATAATAATTTAAAAAACCCTCAGTAGATGGTTTCAATGACAGAATGGAATGGACAGAGGAAAGAATCAGTCAACAGAAAAAGATAAAACAATAGAAATTATCAAACTTGAATAGGGAGAAAATAGACTGAGAAAACACCTGTGTGCATGCACACACACAGAGTCCTAAGAATATGTGGAACTATGATGGAAAATCTTTTTGTGTCTTTGGAAATGCTGGAAGGATAGGAGAAAAAGAACAGCTTAAAAATCACTTGAAGGAGTTCCCACTGTGATGCAATGGGATTGATGGTGTTTCTGCAGTGGCAGGGACCTGGGTTTGATCCCCAGGCTGGTGCAGTGGGTTAAGGATCCTGCATTGCTGCAGCTGTGGCCCAGGTTGCAACTCTGGCTTAGATTCTATCCCTGGCCCAAGTACCCCATATGCCATAGGGCAGCCAAAAAAGGGGAAAAAATAAAAACATTTGAAAAAATGCTAGCTGAAAACTTCTCAAATTTGGCCACAGCCCCCATAACTTAGAGACACAAGAAGACAGGAAAACCCCAGTCATTATAAGCCCAAAGATATCCACACAAGATTCATTAGAGTCAAACTTCTGAAAACTAAACACAAAAAAATAAAATAAAAGCAGCCAGAGGGAAGTATCCCATGTCATACAGAGGAAAATCAATTTAAATGACATGGAATTTCTCACTGGCAACCATGGAGGCCAACAGAAAGCGATGCAACTTTTTTTCAGGTGCTGAAAGGAAAGAACTGTCAACTCAGAATCCCATCTCCAGTAAAAAGCATCCTTCCATAAGGCAGGAGAAATCAAGACATTCTAAGATGCAGGTACACAAAAAGAATGTGTCATCACCTGAACTACGCTAAAAGAATGACTACCTTGTTTATTTGGGAATTTAATTAAGATAATTCATTATATTAGGTTTGCTATAATATAGGGGAAAAGTAAATACTTTCTGGTGAATGTAGCAAAATGATTCCTTATAAGGTATTTTGTTTTTACATCGCTGGACGCCCAATAATGAATCTGTAGTGTATATAAGCAATATAAATGGCAATATAGAGAAGTCCATTCTTCTGACTTTTAAGACTTAATAAAACAGGGCACACATGTATCACAGTCTGTCATGGTTATGGGAGTTCACTCTATAGCTGAGTTTGAGCGTAGCCAAGACTGCCTTGGACCCAAGTCAAGGGAATTAAGTTACTGAGTGTTGAGAATCTTGTTACAAAGCAGTCTCCCTTTTTTTTTTTTTTTTTTTTTTGGTTTTTTAGGTCCACACTTGCAGCATATTTGAAGTTCCCAGGTTAAGGGTCAAATCAGAGCTGCAGCTGAGGCCTACACCACAGCCACAGCAATACGGGATCCAAGCTGCATCTGTGTCCTACACCATAGCTCATGGCAATGCCAGATCCTTAACCCATTGAGTAGGGCCAGGGTTCCAACCTGCATCTTCATGGATACTAGTCTGGTTTGTTACAGCTGAGCTGCAACAGGAACTCCAAGACTTTAACTTGTATTGTGCATTTTTCTCACCAGACTTAGTTTAATGTTGGATGCTTAACCCTAAAACTCCCTCTTCTACTAGATCGGGGTCCTTGTAATGGCGTCCACAGACCATTTATGCCGAATCAGCTGTTACGTTTATAAAATGCACATCCTCTTGCATCTTCCTGGACTTACCGGATCAGAGTCTCAAATGATGTGGCAATGACACTTTATTATTAACAAGCTCCCAGGTGACTCTCATCCACACCAGAAACAGACCCGAAGCAGGACATTATACAAGGGACCTTTATCAGAACCACCCTCCGTGGGCCGAGGGGAAGTGTTTCTTCATCAGCATATAACACTGCTTTGAGCTGGGCTTCCTCGCACCCCTCTCTGACTTTTCTAATGGCATTCCTTTGCTGTTCTGCCCACTGCAGCCTAGCACCTTCTGACAGGTGAGGTATCCAGCTGAACTTCACTCTGCTTAGCAAGTAAATACACTGTTGTTTTCACAAGGGTATTTCTGGGCTGTGTATTCAGCCTGATTCAAGGCTCCCCAAACTTGGATTCCACAGCTGTGATGGCAGGTTTAAAAGTGCAGCTCTGTTTCTTTGACAGGCACCCATTTTTCATTCTTGTTCATTAACCTGGTCCACAGGGTACAGAGGCAAGAGACTCAGAAGTCAGATGGGCCTGGATTTGAGTCTCTGTCTGGCCATGTTCTAGTTAACAAGAAGCATTCTCTCTGAACCTATGTTCTCATTGAAAACAGAAGAGATTCCTGAACTCAGAGGTTGTTAGGAGGACTTGTGGAGGGAAGGCAGAATGGAATAGTGAGGAAGGTCTCAGGCTCTGGAATTCAGAGAGAGCTGTTGACAATTTCGCCTCTGCCTCCTGCCAGATGTGGGATGTGGGGCAAATGATTTTTACCTCTTTAAGCTTTGTTTTCAAAATGAGGATAATACTCCCTTGACCAACATTGTTAAGACTAATTGATTCAGACAAACGGTAAGTGCTCAGTGTTATCACAAGTCTTATTATTTTCAATTTGGGGAAAGAACTTTGCACAGTGGCAGGGAAGCAGGAGTTTTTGCCTAATAGTATTAATAATGTTTCAAATTTCTGATCAGAATTATCAGCTGTCCCCCTGTAAAGTGGACTTCAGAGTCATGCAGACTTGGGATGAGTGCCTGCCCTAGAATCTATTACCTCTGTGGCTTTGGCACGAGTTGCTTAATTTTTCTTGGTTTCATGTTTTCATAAAGAAAAGATATAGTGATATTTACCTCAGCACTGGTGTTTTCTTTAAAAGAGTTTACTGTGCCTTTTTTCCTTCTTTCCTATCCCCTTCTGCCTCCCCAGTCCTCTTTGCACAAGAAAAAGAGAGAAAGAGAGACAGCAAGTGGCAGGGGTGGCGGGGGGAGGGGATAGATACTGGCTAGGACAGTGTATGGATGTTAAATCAAGTTCTGGTTAAAAATACTGATATTTAATTTGTGACTAAGTCATGATTGGGGCTTTCAAATGATAGAGCCTGAGGACTCTAATCTTTTCTGACAAAAATTGATATTGTGATTTTTTTTTCTGGAAACCTGTTCATCATGCTTTCTAGGTTTTTTTTTAATTATATTTTATTTTTATTAGAGTATAGTTGATTTAGTGTTCTGTCAATTTCTTCTGTACAGCATAGTCACCTAGTCATACACTATACATACATTCTTTTTCTCAAACCATCCTATCATCATGTTCTGTCCCAAGAGATTGGCTATAGTTCCCAGTGCTCTGCAATAGGACCTCATTGCTTATTCATTGTTTTCTAGATTCTTGAATTGACAATCACACATTTAGTCAAGTCTCTTCCTAGGACATCAACCCATGTAATATGGTCACCATTAGAAGAATGAATGTGGTTAATTTCAGACTCTAGTTGAATCTAGAATACAGACCAAGAGTCCTTTCTTGAGGATAAAGTGTAGAATGGGCATCCTTGAATCCATAAACTGCATGGCTGTTTTTGGAGGGAAAATTCATAATGAAAAACTTGTATTTGAGGAAAACTCAAAGTAACCATGGAAAATAATATTTCTTATGTTTCTTACACTTTACCTAGTACTCAATAATTTGATTGCTTGGGGTAGTATCAAGCTAGGAGGAACATTATTAGATTACTTTTCAACTGGATTTCTCTTCAGATGAATTGGAAAATACTTTTGAATGACAGATCTATGATTTGTATTTATAAACTAAAACATATGACCCAGATAAAAGGAACAAGACATATCCTCTTTTCTTCTGTTCTAATTTCTTCTTTTTCGTTTCTTTTATTTTTCCATATTTTCATTGGTCTTCTTGACTCTATTTCCCTCTAATCTTTCAGTGAGCTATTCTTTCTGCACAAAAACCAAAAAGAAATTTTGCTCTCATTCCATAATTTACTGTATTTTTCAATGATAGGTGACCAAAACAAAGTAGTGATTGCATTTTCACTTTCCTCTTGACTATGTCATAAATCGTTGTTGTTTATCTTTTTTTTCCCCTTTCTTTATACCCTGCTCCACTGCACCCTGGATTATCCCTGTAGTAGTATGGGGATTATCCATAATATTATGATTGTCATCTTCATAGTATGCGGACACTTTTTTTTTTTTTTTTTGTCTTTTTCTAGGGCTGCTTCTGTGGCATATGGAGATTCCCAGGCTAGGGGTCCAATGGGAGCCATAGCCACCGGCCTACTCCAGAGCCACAGCAATGCGGGATTCCAGCCGCGTCTGCAACCTACACCGCAGCTCACGGCAATGCTGGATCCTTAACCCACCGAGCAAGGCCAGGGATCAAATCCGCAATCCCATGGTTCCTAGTGTGATTCGTTAACCACTGCACCACGACAGGAACTCCCGTACACTTCTGATTTAAATTTACATCAGTATAACAGCAGCAGGAAAGAGAATTAAACTGTGTATGTGGGTACTAGGTTCATTTGTATTCAGGTATCTGAATTGTCTTGAAATCATACATGATAATCTTTCGAGGAAGCTGTTGATATTTGAGATCCTGCTGTGTAGCACTGGGAACTATGTCTAGTCACTTATGATGGAGCATGATAATGTGAGAAAAAAGAATATAAACATGTATGTGTAATTGGGTCACCATGCTGTACAGTAGGAAAAAAAATAATGTATTAGGGAAATTAAAAAAAAAGAAAAGAATGATATTTACTCTGAATAACCTCCCCGAAGTTAAAAAAAAAAATCCTGAAATGACATTAATTTCTATTATGTCTTATGAGCATATTACACATTATACTATTATCAACATAAAGTACATTAGTATTACAGTTCTTTGAAGAATGTTATTCAATTGATACTGTTGATGGTGATCCAGTGCCCAATGTCATCCAAAAAAGTATTACCTGAACTAGAATTAATGGTGTTATCTATTACTAATGAAGTGGTTTTGGTTATATAGAAGAATATAATTAATACCTAATTCATTATGTCAGGAAAATTCTAAGAAATTAAATGACTAAACTGTATTTTTTAAATTGAGAGTAGGGGGTATGAAAATAGAAAGGGTATTTTTATTTCTGTTAATATTCATCTTGCTAAAAATTGTAGATTCTAGGCAGGCAAAAATTCTTCTACTGAATAGGCAATTCAGTAGAAGAAAGTCTTAAAGAAGAATTTCTCATGTGTTTTTTATGCAATGATTTTGTTGAATTTAAGTAAAATTTTGTGAAGCACTTTGTGTGAAACACTTAGAATTTTTCCTGTAATCCCGGAGTGTTACAGTTATTAATTTTAAATTGAAAATGCTGTCTCTTTTCTCATTAATGGTGAGAGACAGATGCTGTACCTGAAGTTACGGGATGGGAACAACCCTAGTAGTCAATCACATCATTCCTATTAGGTTGGGATTGTGCTTTTGACATTTGCTTATTCAGAAATAATGCACTTCATTAGAATTTTTACTGTGATTGCATTTTTAGTTGATGTACTCTGCTAGACCTAACACTGAAATACCGTGCATGGAACATCAGTGGATTCTCTAAATTTTGTGAAATATATATCACATTCTGAACTAAGAGGTTTTATTTTATAGAAAGTACTTTATCCTTTTCTTTAACCAATGTAAGATATATAAGGCATTTCTCTTATAATCACTGTTCCTATGACTTTACATAAGAATGTGGTATCAGTCCAGTGCCTGGATACTTGTCATCAGAGCCCTGTCTTTCCATTTGTCATTAGAGGAAACACATGGGAAACTGTGCAATTTGGACTCCACACATCTGATAACCAGATGGTAAGTTAGCCTCAATGTACTGCAAACATTGTCTGTTTGCAAGGCTGATATTTGCACACACATCTTTGGCAGATGACGGTAAAGCATTGCACAGAAGAATCATGTCTCTTGAGTCACACAGAAGGAACATCTTCCTCAAATCTATTTTCTCTTCTCTTTTTGCAAAGGCTGATGGATTCTTTTAGATACAAAGATATTTTGAGGAAGATTTTGAAAGTTAAATGTGGAGAGGTATGTCTCCAATCTGGGTAGCTTTTCTTTCTTTTTTTCCTCCCCAGTTAAGGCTTAGAATATCTCACTCATCTAGGTTTTTGTTTTTTTTTTTAAATGGTCTAAATGAAGTGATATCCATACCCAATGAAGTCCTCAGTCATCCTCAAGTCCCATTGTATAAGATTATGTAAATATATAGAGATAGATAACTTACATCTATGCCTCTGCATGCTATGTATTTTCACAGACTCTTGTACATTTTTTATTCATATTTTACTATAGGAGGCCATGCAGTATAATGAGAAATTGTCCATGGGATTTGGACTCTTCAGAGGCAGTAGATAGAATGGTTAAGAACATGGAATCTGAAGTCTAAATTGCCTCTTGATCTTTTACATTTTAAACTCAGCTTCCTCATCTGGAACATGGCAATGACGAGTACTACCCCATAGGCTTGTTATAGGATTACATGAAATAAATTTATGAAGTTCCTACAAAAGAGGCTCTCAGATAAAACATGCTAGAAAGTTAGCTTTCTATCTGTTAGTCTTATACCTGTACTCTACGTTTCAGCCAAAAGACTTCAGATTGTGATTTTAAAGCACTCGACCAATATGTGTTTTCCTGAATGGGGCCCAGTTATGAATGAGAGGTCCATAACTGTTCAGCCAGGCCACCTTAAGTAAGCTGCATTAACTCTCCTAAGCCTGTCTCCTCATCCATGAAATGGGAGCAATAATTGCTGCCTTATTCTCCTCGCAGCGTTATTATATAGACTGAATGAAACAGTTGGTATGAAAGCATGTGTTTAGTTTGTAATGCAAAGGAGAGAGTTGTCATGCCTCAGGGGAAAGTTTGTCTACAAAAAGGAATGAGGTGGGAGTTCACATTGTGGTGCAGCAGAAATGAAAATGACTAGGAACCATGAGGTTGCGGGTTTGATCCCAGGCCTTACTGAGTGGATTAAGGATCTGGTGTTGCCATGAGCTGTGTTGTAGGTCACAGACATGGCTCGGATTCCGCTTTGCTTTGGCTGTGGCCTAGGCTGGTGGCTACAGCTCCAATTAGACCCCTAGCCTGGGAACCTCCATATACCTCAGGTGCGGCCCTAAAAAGAGCAAAAAAAAAAGGAATGAAGTAACTGATTTAGGATTGCTTCTAGCTGTATTAAAGTCAGAACATGCTAACACATCAGAAAGTTCCAGAACAAGAGCTTTGGTAAAACTCAAAATCTGGAAAAATTATTTCTGACTGAAAATGTGGCAGAGAACACTCATCAGCCAATCCTAAAATACATGTTCTGATGCAATTTTTGAAATTCTCTGTTACCTTGATTATTATCTCGCTTAAATAAAGCTTTATTTAGAGCTAGATCCATTGGGAACATACACTTAAAGCAAAGGCAATCGCAACATTGGGAGGGATTTTATTTCTTGATGTATTTAGAGAACATCAGGACACTTTTTTGAGAGCTCCTCCCTTAAAACTGTTTTTATCTGAGAAAGTTAAAAATGTATGCTCACAGACACTTTGCTCAAGGCATTTTTTTTTTTTTTTTTTTTTGCAACTAGGAAACATTTGGTTCTTTCTTCTTTTTAGGATAAAAGATGTATTTTACAAACTCCTGTGGTTCATAATATTTCCATCAGATTATATAAACTCTTGTCTATAATTCAGGTAGGTTTTAAAAGTAAGTCGTCTATTCAGATAGTTTTGGCCTTCTTAAATCCATATTTTAGAAAGACTTAGAAGAAGAAATAGTATCTGTTGCCTTTAGTTTAAGGCCAAGTTGAATTTTCTCCAGGATCTAGCTAGGTGTCAGTAGCAATGTGTAGGTATACCAAACCCACACACGCTTAACCTTCTGATGACAGTATCCTTAAAAGAGTCTGTCTCAAGACTTCTATTATATTTGAGTCAATTTTAGATAAAGTCCATCATAGAATATGATACTATTTTTACACTGGCTATAATTATTTGGAGAGGCAAGAAATTAGGGTCATTCTTAACATCTGCATGGATTGGTGCTAAACCAAGGAAAGATAGGCATCTCTGAGGTTGCAGATAGTTTCCCTATATTCACTTTTCTCTTCATAGTTTTGTCCTTAGAAAGAAAAGAAACACAGTTTTTGAGATTCTACCTATATTATTTTACTAGTAATGCCTCTGCTTTGAATCGACTCTTTGAACTCTGTTTTATTACTGAGATGACTTTTACACTACCTACATCTGATATCATTCATAGTATCTTACTGAAGTGCTTTTAGACATCACATCAGGCATGGATGATTCACAGCCATAAACAACTGTTGATGTAGATAATAGCTGACTATACAGGACTGATGTGTTTGAGGTCTTTTAGCTAGCACGTTTAATATGCAGAGGTTCATTCTCTGAGACTCAACAGGACAGTAATACTTACCATCAAAGTTCATGTTCTGAGAATAATGATGTCATTATAATTTTTGAATAACTATCCTGCTTATTCATTAAAATTGTTCTGGACACAAAACATACTATTACTCAGTTTTCTTCCAGTGAACAAGTCATAAGCCTGAGGTGATTACTTTTGAGATTGATCATTTTTAAATACTGCAGATTATATCTGTTGCTTATTGTATTCCATATACAGACTTCTATTATATTTGAGTCAATTTTAGATAAAGTCCATCATAGAATATGATACTATTTTTACATGGGCCATCATTATTCATTAACCATGGTAATTTTTGTCTCAGTGAAAGAAAGTAGGGGATGGTAAGGAAGACAAAATTACAAAGCAAAATTCTGGTCCAACTAAGGAATGTTGTACTGGATATTCTTCATTAGCCTCTCTTTACCTCCCCTCTCTGCCCTGCTATGAACCTCAGAGAGCTTCAGTGGGGCTCCTTTGCCTCCTGGCTTTTGTTTGGGCAAGACCAATAGGAGGCACTAGTAGAAGGTGGGAGGGTCGGAGAAAAGCAAGGTCTGTTTTATTTTTTTTTTTTTCCCCCAGTTCCTTCCTGATAGAGATACAGTTTATTACAGGCTGTGTTCCTTTCCAAGGCCACAGTTCCTGCAGGCCCTTTACTTAGATGCAATTCTCCCCTCTCCTTACTCCTTCAAAATTTATACAGGTAGGAGGCAAAGCCCTCCTCTACGTCCAGACCTGGGCGGGCTCATCTCCTGCAATGATTTTTCCCTTGCTTCTCCCTCATGTCTATAAATCCTGTCATCACTCTCTCTTTGGTCACTGTTTCTGAGGGTTCCCTCTGTTCCTGCTAGTGTTTGATTGTTACAGGTAAAATAGTGCAAAAAAGAGACCAAGATTATAGCCAGCACTTACTTGCTTTTAAGCTTTTTTTGCTGACTTTCAAGCAGTATGACCTCAGGAAAATCCTTTACTCTTCCTTTACTCTTCCTGGACTTTAATTTATTCAACTGTGCAGTGAAGGAGAGTTGAACTAGATTCTGAGTTCTAAAAATTCTATATGTTGTATGCAGCTCATTGTAGAAATGGCAACCCCATGGTACGTCATGAATACATTTTTTAGTCACTTCCAGAGGAGGGGAAAAAACAACTCTAGTGGAATTGATGTCAGCATTTAGTAATGTTGTCCCTGAACTGAGGAAATATAATTTATACATTGAAAGTGCCCGATTTGGATATTTCCACAAGTGATTTCTTTCTTTTTTTTTTGTACATAAACATTATCAAAATAGAGGTATATTTCTTAGTTCTGTTGCAATGACTCTATGATCAGGTTAGTCTCTGACTGTTTTTAAATAAAGCACTATCAGCTGTTACTTAGGCACCAATTTGGATATAAAGGGTCTTTTTTATTTTAGGTCCCTTTTCTACTTCTGTTTGGAGAGAATTTTTTGGGGGGGGGAAGCATCACTTTTCTGAATGTGCATATGCTCTTTCATGGAGCCCTATCTACTACCTACTTTTACTTGATTACATAATTGCAAGATGAAGGAAAATAGAGTGACCTACGGAAGTAAATCTGCAGTGACTACTGGAGGTGGGAAATATAGGCATACCTCATTTTGTTGCAGTTTGTTTTATTATGCATCAAAGATACCAGTTTTACAAACTGAAGGTTTGTAGCAACCTTGCCTAGAGCAAGCTATTGGTGCCATTTGTCAACAGCATTATTTTTATTTGTGTATTTTTTTCTTTTTTCTTTTTAGGGCCTCACCTGCAGCGTGTGGAAATTCCTAGGCTAGGGGTCAAATTGAAGTTGCAGCTGAGGCCTGCACCCCATCCACAGTAACACCAGGTAACAGCTGCATCTGATTTTGAATTGTTTGTATATTTAAGATATGATGATTTCACCTCACATAGCTAAGCTGCCTGTGGATCTGAGCAGACATATATCATCATAATGTTTGTATTGAAAAGAACCAGTCCTTTCTTAAAATGTCAAATCATTTTGTGTTCACTGACATGGTCGAGGATGCTAGTGATGATCATAACTGACTCTTGCCTTTGCCACGACTCCATCAGTCACCAGATCTTCATGATTTGAAGATACGTCCCTCATATCTTTTCACTGTTTTGTTCCAAGTCCAATCACTATTCTAGTTTGGGACCTTATTACCTCTTCGTGAGAATCCTGAAGCATTTGTTTACTTGGTCTCCTTGCCCTCAGGCTCTGTTCTCAGCAACCAGTCCTTCACATGGCAACCAAAGTTAACCTTTAAAGCAGCCTTAATCATGTTCTCTTCCTGCTGGAAAATTGAGGGGTTCCCACTGTCCATTAATCTCTTGGTATTCTGGCCCCTACCTACTTATCTCATCTTTGTGATTTCTTTTGACGTTTATTTATTTGACTTTTTTGTTCTTTTGAGTGCCTGCTAATATGTTGGCTGCTGTGCTAGGGATAAAAGGAAGGACAATACCAGATGGGATTCTTCTTCTCACAATATTTACTGCCCTTTGGGTTTGGGCATATAATCAAATTATACAATAATTATACACAAACAAAGATCGGTGCTATGAGAGAAAGAAGCTCAGAGCTAGGAAAACATATCTGAGGGGCCTGACTAGTCTTGGGACTCAGAAAAAGTGACCCGAGTTGGTATTGGTAAAGCAGAGGTCTGGAGAATGAATTGCAGTGACTTCAAGTGAGACCTCACACCTTCTGCACCAGGCAACCTGTGTCCTTCAGTCAGTTTTGAGTTTTCCCAGGCCTTTGTAGCAGGCTTTCACTACTTCACTTGATATTTGGGAAAACTTATTATTTTATTATCTATTCCTTTTCTTTTGCTTTATGAAGTTGCCACCCTTCAAGATCCAACTCAAATATTATAGTCATTCTTCCATATCCATGGAGGGATTGATTCTAGGACCCTCTTAGATACCTGAGTCTTCAGATGCTCAAGTCCTTTATGTGAAATGGCATAGTGTGCGCACATAACCCACTCAGTCTTCTGTATACCTCAAATCATCTAAATAATCTCTAGATCACTCATAGTACCTAATACAGTTAAATGCCATCTAAACAGTTGTAAATTCAATGTAAATGCTAGGTAAATGGTTGTCAGTGTGTGGCAAATTCAAGTTTTGCTTTCTGGAACTTTCCGGATTTTTTTTCCAAATATTTTTGATCCTCTGTTGGTTGGATCCCTAGATGCTAAACCAATGGAAACAGGGCTGACTGAACTTCTAAAGATGTTCTTCCCTGCTTAAGGGCCTACTTAAGGCCCCTGTTCTTGAACCCCCTGACATCAAAGAATGAATAGCTATCATCTCTCACCTCCCACATGATTTATATGGGTTAGTTTACTGCTTGTCATTTTTCTCATTGTTACACACATTTGACTATATTTCTCTCTTGTATCCTTTGTATTAAGAACAGGAAGCACTTAGTGTATCCATTGGATCAAGTAATAACCTAACAGAAAATTGATAGTGTGATTGTTTTATAGGTGCTGTCAATTTTATTTGCTTTAGAGAATAAATATTTACGGATCATCTCTTTTTTACAATATCATTAATACAAAAAGTTCCCTTTATAAGGAAGTGAAATATTTCATTTATTGCTCTATGACTCAGTAATTTTGAACTTGAAATAAATTTCCCCAAAAAGAAAAAAATGGAGAATGTATTTGATTCTCAGATATGTATCAAAAAGGCAGAGCTGCTCAATTGGAATAGCCAAAGATACACAAGCTCTCATGCTATAGTTCCCTTGATTTTTTATGGAATTAAATATGTAACATATGTAAACTACCTGGTTCAAACAATACAGGTTTATTTTTATATGACAGTCCTTCTGCCTGTCCCTTCCTCTTTTCTTTTATCTTTCACTACATTGGCACGTTAGGCAATTCTGTTAGGCTATGTGTACATGGGCAGGTTACTGAGAATAAAGGGTCCTATGATTTATAGACCCCTGGAAATCAGAAAGGAAGACTTCAGACTTCCTATCATGACAGCCACTCACTAACTTGCTTGACCGATGTTTACCCAGCACTCTTTATTTGCCAACTATAGATGAGCAGTGTGACAGTCATACCCTAGGACATCATCACTCCATTTCCAGAGGGGCTGAGAAGCTCCATGCAAGAGAATTGGATTCCGAATGAAGTTCCATGAGTAGGAATCGGGAAGTGTGGCCCTGGAGGCCCCAGCCCACCTGACCCCCAAATGACACCGAGGCCTTTTCCTGTACCCTGGTCATTTTGTACCTGATGGTTATGGGCTCTGGCTTGAGGCCTTGCCTATAGCATTATTACAGGCATAGCAGTGAAGACCTTTATCACTATGTAACTGAACCAGTACAAGGCTTGCAGCTCTGAAAGCTTGAAGACAGGAGGCAACTTTTGGTCAAGTCTCTAAAGACAGAGGGATGATTAGCCAAGGACCTCATTGTATGTATGGGTGAAATGGTACCAGTTTTTCTTGTAAGGAAGAATGCAAAACAAGTAGAAAAGTTATTATGTATTTAGGTCTTTACAAAATCTTTTTTTCTGGAATGCAACATTTTTTTCTTTCCTCATCTTTTTAAATGAATTGCAAAATGACAGCATGTTTCAGCATAGAAAACCAAATCAGGATTTGGAATGCCTGTATTCATAGAGGAAAATAAATCTTTAGTAAGAAGAATTACTTTTAATTCTTCTGTAATTTGCAAAATAAAGGAGCTGTGGTTATTTAATTCGATTTGCTCCTCTGTGTTTATAAAACTGTGCTTCAGTCTAAAACAGCTGTGCTGCCTAATGCATTTATGGCTGATGTGGAGGGCTGGGATGTTTATTAATGATAGGGACTTGGAAGAAAAGAGTGATAGTTATTCTATATTGTGTTATTTAATATAATTATGAACTTTGCAATTATAAAGCTTCTGTAATCTACAGAAACACAAAGGAATAATGAGTGTTCTGAGGTCACCTGTTATGTTCCATTGCAATGACAGCTCTGCACCAACACATAAAAAGTGAAAGCAATAGATAACATATTTATGGGGCCATGCTCCCTTAAAACATGTGAATATGGATCAAACTCATGTTTCCTATTTTCAAGAGAAAGTACTTTAATTTTTGATAAATGCAGTAAAAATTTGCATTAATAGGAGTTATATTACAGCTCGACTGAAATGTAACTGGGTGTGAAATATGAATTGATTGATAAATAGGGTAAAGTTATTTTCAGTGAAACACTTTAAGCTTTTTTGGAGGATAAAGTTCTTTTTCTACTTAAAAATTATTTTTTGATAAAATAATAACTATTAGAATATTTTATAATCAGTAAACTAAAAGAGATGGTATAAAATGATCTCCTCTCAGTACACATTCACAAAATGCAATGACAAACACAAATAAGACTGAGCATCTTTTATGCTGCAACCACTCAGCAGGGCTATTATATACTGAATATTATTTAATGTAGTCTTAAATATTGTGAAATGATTGATGTAGTAAAATTTGATGTGCTATTGATAGTTGTCCTTTAAAATTTCCTTCAAACAGTGTTATGGAATCTCAGAAGGGTAAAGGATAAAGAGGACTTGACTATTTCTTAAGGGAGTGAAAATACGGTATGGGGAAATTTACACTGGATTTGGAGATAGACATTCCAGCGGGGCTGTCTAATTAACTGAGTGAGCTTGATCCAGTTGCTTAATCTGTTTCAGCTCAGTTTCCTCTTTTTAGAATGAAGATAATACTATCTACCTATTAAGACCATAGTAAGGATTAAAACTAAAGTTTATAAAAGCCCTTGTGAATCAGCTTATGGATGATAGGAAGACTGAGCTTTTAGCTTAAGTTCTTGACCATTGAGATTTCAGTAATAATGACATCAGAGTCCTCTCTAACACCTGCATTCTGTGAGATGTGCAGTGTCCTGTGTCCTCACGAATATGTATGTACAAATATAGGTATAACATGCGTACATATTTGTTTATTAAAAAATACCAAGCCTTATGTTTCATGGTAATTTGTGACTCCTTTCTGTACTATTTTCCCCAGCTTTATTGAGATATAATTGACATATAACATTGTGTAAGTTTAAGGTATACACTGTGATAATTTAATAAACATATATTGTAAAATGCTTATTCTGATATGGTTAGTTAGCACATTCTCCAACTCTCATAGTTATCATTTTGTTGTGGTAGTGATGGTGGTGAGATCATTAAAGCTCTACTCTCATAACTCTTTTCAAGTATCCAATACAGTATTGCTAATTATCGTTAACTATTGCTAACATTGTTAACTATTGTCCCCAGAATGTGTTCATCTTATAAATGAAAGTTTGTATTCTTGACCAACGTGTCATTGACCATTTCCATTACCACTCAGTCCCTGGAAACCTCTACTTTACTCTCTGTTTCTATGAGTTCAATAATTTTAGATTCCATATATAAGGGTTATCACACAGTATTTGTCTTTCTCTCTCTGGTTCATTTCGCTTAGTATAATGCCTTAAAAGTCCATCCATGTATCCATGTTGTTGCAAATGGCAGAACTTATTTCTTATGGCTGAATAATATATATATACACATAAAATATTTGTATATACATGTGGATATATATAGATGTATAGAAACTATTGTATGATCCAGCAATTCCACTTCTGGGTATATATCCAAAAAAGATGAAATCACTATCTCAAAGAGATATCTGCACTCCATGTTCATTGTACCATTATTCACAATGACCAAAACATGGGCACAACCTAAGTTTCCATTGATGGATGAATGGATAAAGAAAATGTGTTTTATATATATAAATCCTTTCCATATGTAGGGACTGCATTGAATCTATGGATGGCTTTCAGACTCTTCAGATTCTACTCAATGAACTCTTATCTACACTTAGATCTTATCTCTACCTCTGTTCTTTTCAGTCTGCTCTGACTCATTCCATATTTGTATTCAATTTCTCATCTTTGATTCCCCTCGTCCAAACCAAACTCACAAGATACATAACAACTTTGAGTAAAGGCTTTAGACAAAGTAGAGCAATGCAAACTATATAAGGATATAGATATAGATAGATATATAGATATGTATACCATAGAATAGTAGAACACAAGGAGGGAATTCTCATTATGGTCTCTTTAGCAGAGGAAATATTAGGGAATAATTCCCATTTGTTGATTTAAACTTTTAAAAAGATGAAAAACAAATTATGGCTTTTTTTTCAATCAAATATTTCTGAGAAGTCTCTGTGAGTCACAAAATTCCTTCTTTCCTGCTTTCTTCCTGCAAATCTCTATTTTGTGCCTATTATGTGTCAAACACTGGATTAGGCACTGTGATACAATGGTGAACTAAATAGGAGATTACATTGTAGAGGTGGAGACAGATATATCCAAATAGTATTCTAATGAAAGTAAAACGGGATAATAGGAGCACTAAAAATGAAATGCTGCATGGTGCTATAAAAGTTTCAAAGCTCAGGTAGGGGTGGGATTTTGCTCTAGTCACGGAGAATAGAAGATTCTTAGATATTTAAATTTACTCTAAAGGATGAGTTCCTGTTAACCAGATAAATACTTCATACAGAAAGATGAGCATGTATAAAGGTCCTGAGACCTGAGATGGGAATGCATAGTGACAAAAAAAACTAAAAGAACGTTAGCATAGCAGACTGAATTCTCCAGAGAGCAGAATCTGATTAGAGTATAGGTTATTTGTTAGAGAGTGTGCTTGGGATTAACACCTGGGGATGGAAATTGTAAAGAAGCAGAATTAGGCATAAGGAGAAGCCAGGCTGACCTTATGGGGACTAAAGAGATTAAGTGGCCCACCAGAGGATGCCTCAGGCTGAGATGGCCACATCTAAATTCCCCTACTTCCATCAGTCATGGGATGCAGGCTCCTCTGGGAAGGGTGCCATCTTGTGTGACAGAGTTCTCTTTAGCTGAGGCAATAAATCTCTGACACATCTGACAGATGAATCTATTTGATATGCATTCCCAACAAGTCCTTCTTTGCAAGATGATCTAAATAGGGTATCATGATATTATTGATTATAGGCATTATGGCTAAAATCCATAGGGCAAGTTTTCTTGATCTCAGCACTTTAACATTTTGAATGGCTTCTCTTCCCCCCTTCCCCTTATCCTTCCCATGATGATGATTTGGTAGAGGATTTCCTGTGTATTGCCGGATGTTTAGCATCATCCCTGGCCTCTACTTCTTAGACCCCTATAGTGAATCCTTCTCCCCAGTTGTTAAAATTGGAAAAAAAAAAAAAATGTCTCCAGGCATTGCTAAATTTCTCCTGGGAGGAGACAAGTCACTCCCCCTAGAAGACAAAGTTGTAGGATGGTGTTTGAGGTGTAAGTAATAACGAGATAATTCACTGCTTTGTAGGCCAAATGAAGGATTTTCATCTTTATTCTAGAACCAGAATCACAATGAAGTATTTTTAAGAAAGGGGGCAAGAAGACCAGATTTGTGTTGAAAGTATCAGTGTGACTGCAAGTAGAAAATATAGTGCAGGATAGATACCAGAAAAACTGTTGGGAGGGAGCTATTTGAATAGGTAATAATAGAACTTTATAGGGAGGTTCTGGTGTAAATGCAAAGTTCAAGGTAGACTTGAGAAATATTTGAGCAGGATAGGAAGAGTCTGAAAGAAAAAGAGGTATCAAAGATGAATCCTCAGTTTTGCTTTCCACAGATGAGTAGAGAATAGTGTCATTTACTGATGTATGAAACACAGAAAGAAAACCAGATGTGGAAGATGAAGACTATGCTATTTTTTAATGATTTTGCTAAAATTTAAGTTCAGATATCAAAAAGACATTTGAATATGAATCTAGAGTTTGGAGGAGACATTGCAATGCAAACAAATCTAGAGTTTGGAGAGACATTGCAAGGAGATTTTAAAATTTACTAATTAAAACCGTGGATGCGAAAATGTCTTTGTCCTCAAAGAAGTTGTAGTCATAACCAGTAGCCTTCCCCATAGAAATTTACATTTCTTTCCATACACATGCTCTCAAGATTGTCATAAACATTGACGAAGTTGCCAGATATGTTAAATATTTATCTATGTTTATTCATTAATGGAATAACGACACAAAGCACAATGCATGCACATGCATGTATGTACACATGCCAATACCACACCCATACACACACACTCCTATATATATATATATATATATATATATATATATATATATATATATACACACACATATATATATATATATATATACACACACACACACACACACACACACATACTTGGAATGTGAAAAATAAAAAAGCAGAGATTAGCAAGATCAGTGAATTTGGGGTTTTATTACATGTAGGAATATATTATATACCTATTTATTATCTTAAGGTAGAAATATTGGCTAAATTGTTCACCCAGAATTCTGCAGACCACTTGTGAATCTTGGAAAAGTATCAAAGATATCCAAAGTATCCAAAGTTTAATATGCCTCTTTAAGCAGTAAAAGTTATTTCTTCCATTTCCCAAGAGATAATTATAACATGAACAAAATCCTGGCAAGAGTAGGAAAGAAAGACAGTTAAATTAAAAACATAACTCATATGGAAGAGTGGAAGCGCTTTAGCATTTTGTAAAGGATTGTAGTTGGCAGAGACAGTCGCTACATGCAAAACCGAAGGCTTCATGTCTGACAGCAGGACCTGGGAGGTCAAGGCCAGAAACATAGTGCTCTGGCCAAATGTACCCAAGCTTATTCCAAATGATGGCATTTGCTTATCCATATCCCAGGGTTTCCCAGTGCTGATTTTCTCATCTTACACCTATTCTTAGCTCTCTGGCAGCCTGTAGTGTGTCTGACAATGTCATTCTCAAGGCTAAGGAGGATAATTGGTCTTGAAGGTCAAAATAATTTTATTATTAATGTATATATTGTAACTATTTAAATGGATTCAACTACTAACTAATTGTTATAGCTAATGTCTATTTCTCTGGGGCTTTAATCACCAGAAGTAAATGAATAAAACAAAACCAATTCAAATTGGTAATAGGAATAAAAGTGATTTAAAAGCAATATTTAAAAATTATAGGAGGAGTTCCCATTGTCGCTTAGTGGTTAACGTACATGAGTAGGATCCATGAGGATGCAGGTTTGATCCCTGGCCCCACTCAGTGGGTTAAGAATCCTGCATTGCCATAAGCTGTGGTGTAGGTCAGAAGCAGCTCAGATCTGGCATTGCTGTGGCTGTGGTGCAGGCTGGCAGCTGCAGCTCCAATTCCACCCCTAGCCTGGGAACCTCCATATGCCGTGGGTGTGGCCCTAAAAAGACAAAAGACAAAAGAAATCAAAACAAATTACAGGCATTCCCATTGTAGCTCAATGTTAATCAAACAGTATCCATGAGGAGGCGGGTTCGATCCCTGGCTTTGTTCCGCGGTTGGGTTAAGAATGTGGGATTGCTGTGAGCTGTGGTATAGGACAACAGCCACAGCTCTGATTTGACCCCTAGCCTGGGAACTTCCATATGCCATGGGTACAGCCCTAAAAAAAAGACAAAACATTAAATCAAATTAAATTAAAAATAAATAATAATTATCTGATACTCAGCATATTCTAAAGCTGAATGTTTTATAAAGAAGAAAGACTAAGACTGTTTCATATATACTGAGAAAAAGGAGAAATTCAAAGATTTCGAAAGCCAAGTAAAGAGATAAATATAGGAGATGCAGTTTTGACAGTGCACTCTCATATGTGAACAGCTAGATAGAACTAAGGCCTGTGTATTACTTCACTTAGATGTTGCTATCAGAGGGCATGTTGAGAACAACAAGAACCCCACTGTTGCAGAAAATTTACCAATCATTCTCTGCCTTTATCATCATTTTAACAAACCCTTACTGTGCAGCATGTTTCACATATTCCTACTGTGTTTCTTGACCAGATTCTAAACATAGACTGTATCAATTTTTGTATCTTCATCATATAACTTTGGGAATAATGGCAGAGAGGTAGATTATGATTATTTATTCAAAGGAATCACTTAGTCTTCAACTCTGTTGGATCCTGTTTATGGTGATTTTATGTTTCAGAGAACTTGTGGCAGATTGATCTGCTAAAAATAATGATGCATATTGTTTTCTGTCATTTTATCCTATGAACACCCTTCATCCCTATATGAACACTCAACATACATGTGTCCAATCCAATGAAAAATAGAGAATGAATATTCTTTTGTAAGCTAAGTTCTGAATTGAGCAAATCATAAAAGTGATGTTTATTACATACTAGTAAGAATAAGAGATATAATTATAAAAATGGAAATAACTACAAAGCATCGTATTCATTTATAATGTTAGAGCTTCTTGATATAATTTTGGATATATTTGATGGATTTGGTGAATTTAACACCTTGAAGATGGGATATTAACTTTCTGATTCTGCTCATATTAGTCTAGATAATTTGGACTAAACTTCTCACTGAAAATAATTAAAATAACTAGATAAAATATAGCTTAAAATATCTTCTTTAGAGCATCAAGAGTAATAACATGATGAATTTGACTAAGATCTAGGTGAAAATAGAAATCCAGGGAAATGATTCAACTATATGGTCGCTTTTGACCTGGGCTAGTGTTATCATGTGAAACACCAGAGTCCCAGTGGTTTTGATTTTCATTTCCCTGATGATTAGTAATGTTGAACACCTTTTGTGTGCCTGTGGTTCATCTGCATGTCTTCTTTGGAAAAATATCTATTCAGGTCCTCTGCTGATTTTTAAAAAATTATTTTTTTTCCATTATAGCTGGTTTATAGTGTTCTGTCAATTTTCTACTGTACAGCAAAGTGATGCAGTCACGAATACATATATACATTCTTTTTATCACATTATCATCCATCATGCTCCATCATGTGATAGATATAGTTCCCAATTCTGTACAGCAGATCTCATTGCTTATCCATTGCAAAGGCAATAGTTTGCATCTATTAACCCCAAATTCCCAATCCATCCCACTCTCTCCCCCTTGGCAACCACAAGTCTGTGGAAAGGTTCATCTGTGCTGTATATTAGATTCCAGATACAAGTGATATCACATGGTATTTGTCTTTCTCTTTATGGCTTACTTCACTCAGTGTGAGAGTCCCTAGTTCCAACCATGTTCCTGCAAATGGCATTATTTTGTTATTTTCATGGCTGAAGAGTATTCCATCATGTATATATACCACATCTTCTTAATCCATTCACCTGTTGATGGACGTTTAGGTTGTTTCCATGTCTTGACTATTGTGAATAGTGCTGCAATGAACATTCAGGTGCATGTGTCTTTTTCAAAGAAAGTTTTGTCCGGATGTATGCCCAAGAGTGGGATTGCTGGTTCATATGGTAGTTCTATTTTTAGTTTTCTAATGGTACCTCATAGCAGCTTTGACTTGGATTTCTCTAATAATCAATTGGTTTTTTGGCTTTTTTGCTGTTGAATTGTATAAGTTTTTTGCATATTTTAGACATTAAGCCCTTGTAAGTTGTATCATTTGCAATTATTTTCTCCCATCCTATAAGTTGTATTTTTTTTTTATGGTTTCCTTTGCTGTACAAAAGCTTGTCAGTTTGATCATGTCCCATTGGTTTATTTTTGCTTTTATTTTCATTGGTTTGTGAAACTGACCTGAGAAAACTTTGGTAAGGTTGATGTCAGGCAACTTCTACAAAATATACAAAGAGGAACTTATACCCATCCTGCTTAAACTTTTCCAAAAGGTTAAAGATGAAGGGACACTCCCAAAGACATTTTATGAAGCCACAATCACCCTAACACCAAAACCAGACAAAGATACTACCAAAAAAGACAATTATAGGCCAATATCTTTGATGAATATAGACACAGAAATTATCAAAAAATATTAGCTAACCGAATCCAACAACATATAAAAAAGATCGTACACCGCAATCAAGTGGGATTCATCCAGGGTTCACAAGGATGATTCAACATATGGAAATTAATCAATGTCATAGACCACATTAACAGAAGAAAAGTAAAAAAACACATGATCATCTCAATAGATGTAGAAAAAGCATTTGACAAAATCCAACATTCGTTCCTGATAAAAACTCTTACCAAAGTGGGTACAGAGGGAACATACCTTAACATAAAAAAAGCCATTTATGACAATCCCATAGAAAATACTCAATGGAGAAAAGCTGAAGCCTCCCCAGTAAATCTGGAACAAGACAAGGATGCCCACTCTCACCACTTTTATTCCACATAGTACTTGAAGTCCTAGCCACAGCAATCAGGCAAACAAAAGAAATAAATGTTATCTAAATTGGAAATGAAGAGGTAAAATTTTCACTGTATGCAGATGACATGATACTATATATAGAAAACCTTAAGGACTCCACACCAAAACTACTTGAACTGATCAAGGAATCCAGCAAAGTAACAGGATACAAGATTAACATTCAGAAATCAGTCTTATTTCTGTATAATAACAATGAAGTATTAGAAAAGGAATACAAAAATATAAAACCTCTTCCCCATTTTTAAATCAGGTAGTTTAATTTGTTGATGTTGAGTTGTATGGGTTCTTTGTGTATATTTATCGGTCATATCATTTACAAATATTTTCTCCCATTCATTAGGTGGCCTTATTTAATTTTTTTATATCTCATTGCCATTGATTTCTGATTTAACTATGTTATGGTCAGAGAATTCTCTTTAAATGATGTTGATCTCTTTTCAGGTTATTGAGACATCTATGCACTTACCTAGGTCTAATTTGTAAATGCACTACACACATGTGAAAAGAATATATATTCTCCATTTGCATATAGCTTTCTAAACTATGATGTTTATACATGCATATTTATGCAGTACAATTACGTAGGAAATTAAAGATATAGGCACATGTGAATCATGTCAGCATTTCTTTCTCATATTGAGTGTTGTCATGATGATTTTAAAGCTACACATTCTGTTTCACATATTTTTATTCTGTTTTATTTCACTATATAAAGGCTTTAAAAAAAGAAAAGATATCCTACCCATCTCTAATGCTTTTTATCAATATTTAGGATTCATATATAAATGCATTTTGCAAGTCACTGTAAGAGAGGTCTATACCACAGCATGATTAATTACAAGAACGTCTTCATCTTTTATGCTTTCTAAGTAGAAGACAATGCTTTGTTGTATACATTTTTTCCCCAAACCAGTAGAAGGGGATGGAACACTCTTGGTCTATTTGGTCCTAGACAAATTTAAAATAATGAAAAATACACAAAATATATTTTCTCTTTACATGAAATGCAAGAAAGTTGTGGATGTTATTTAATAATACAGCTGTAGATATTTTACTACATTTTCTTCTGATACCTTCATGTTTATTAGATTGTGGACTTCAGATAAAAATCAAATCAAGCATGATTATCCCACAAAATGAAATTGAGTGTTGAGTTCATTTTTCCTGAGATGATAGCCTATGCATTCATATGACATGCTCATAAAAGTTTAGTGTATGGAATACTCGAGATTTATTAGTTTGAACATAGACTATATTACTAAACATAAGTTAAGGATTTTCAAATATTTTCTACAAAAGCAATCTCAATTTACATTTATTACAATGTTCCTCTGGCTTGGTTTTTGAGTTACATACTCATATAATCATTGAAATAGAAAACAGAACAAAATGACATTTGTAATCTCAGAAACTCAAAGTTTGCTTGCAATAAATAGTTATCCTTTCCATACCCCTGAGAAAGGGTCTTTACAAGTTTTAGAAAATGTTTAACATCAAGACTTCAAAAGATTTCCTGCCCATATTGGAGGAAAAGGGATTTTATAGGTTAATAAGCTACATGGTACAAAGGGGGAGAAGAAAATTTACTAGGATGCTGGTCTTTCGCTGGGAAGCTGGCCAGCCTGTATCTTTCATGGTTAGTATATTGAAGTATTTAATACCAAAAGGGACATTATAGCTGATGAAACCTTGGAACCTTTTTCTATGTGAAATAAATCCTAAAATATCATTAAATCTTTGCATTATGTTGTTTCAAGGGCTAAAGCAGTAAATAAAATTACTGATGGAGCTGAGAAATAGTCATCCATTTAGCTCAAAAGTAGAATAAAATTTAAATGCTGATGAACAAATACATAGCTCAAAAAGGTTTAGCTGAATTTTCAATAAGGGTAATTCAGAAATTTTCATTGATTCCTGTTTCACCATGAACAGTAGGAGACAAAACTTTTTAAATCCCCTCATAATTGTGAACTGAATGTTTTTACATGCTACTCATGATTTCTCTCATAATTGAAATGAGCTTGAAAGATAAACTGAGGTGCTGAAAAGAAAGATTTTGAATAGCTCCAATAGAGTTTCCCTCCTACCTTCTTTAGAAACGTAATTCATGGGTTTTTTTGACAAACAAAAATATATTTTAAGGATTCCCGTTGTGGCTCAGTGGGTTAAGAAACTGATTAGTATCCATGAGGATGTGGTCTTGATCCCTGGCCCCACTCAGTGGGTTAAGGATCTGGTGTTGCCATGAGCTGCGGTGTAGCTCGTAGGCATGGCTTGGATCCCATGTTACTGTGGCTGTGGTGTAGCCTGGCAGCGGCAGCTCTGATTTGATCCCTAGCCTGGGAACTTCCCTTTGCTGCAGGGGCAGCCCTAAAAAGAAAAAAAAAAAAAAACATATACACTCACATATTTATTTTTAAAAAACTTCTTTTAATTTCTCTACCTGAAATAATAGAGAAATACTTTGGTGTACATCGTTTTAGATCATTCAGTGATAGGTAAATAATTCTATACATAAAACCAAACTGTATCACACTCACATTGTTAATCTTTTCTTTCATTTAAAATGGTTTGAGGGAGTTCCTGTCGTGGCTCAGTGGAAATGAATCTGACTAGCACCTATGAGGACGCGGGTTCAATCCCTGACCTCGCTCAGTGAGTTAAGGATCTGGAGTTGCTGTGAGCTATGGTATAGTTTGCAGTCATGGCTCAGACCTGACATTACTGTGGCTGTGGCATAGGCCAGCAGCTACAGCTCCAGTTCGACCCCTAGCTTGGGAACCTCTATATGCTGCAGGTGTGGCCCTAAAATGCAAAAATAAAATAAAATAATAAATAAATAAAATGCTTTGAACCCCTCTCCATGTTGTTAAACTTTGTTCTGCAATATAATTCTTTGTGGCTGTGTAGTATTTCATTTTAAAAGCTATATTATAATTTACTTAACCAATCTCCATTTTGGTCATTTATTATGTTCTATTTATTTATTAAACACTACTGTGATGTTGTTAAGTTAAATTTCAATATATATTTTTGGTTATTTCATTAGAGTACATCTCTACAAGTGAATTACAATTGCAAAGTCTGCATATTTATAATTTTTAAATATGCATTGCAAAATACTCTTCGCACATAGAAATAGGAGCTCCTTCAATTAGTCTTTACCAGCCATTTGAAAATATCTCTTAAGTACTGTGAAGTTAGAATCCACTGAGTAGCAAGGGGAAGAATAAAGAATCCTCTCCCCTGGGATGAGAACATGTTTTACAACCTAACAGTTCACCCACTAAAAAAAAGTCTTGACTTTGTACAAGGTCAAGATCACTTTTAAGTCTTTGTATCACAGAGTATTGAAGGAACCATATGTTTGTTATTAGGGGAAAGAAGAAATTTTTCCTAACTCTAAGTTAATATTTTTCATGGATTAATAAAAGATTGAGTAAGAGGTACATTTGTTGTAAGGACATTTTTATAACATGTGGAAATAGCTTAGATGCCAAGAACAAATTTAAGAATTGAGAGGAAAAAAAATTATTAGGATTCTAATACGCTAACATTTTTGCAAGGGATCTGGAAGTGGAAATACAGAGTGAAAACACCAAGGAGATGCCAAGTTGATGTGATTAAATTTGAGAAAATATTTCTAGTTCTGAAGAATTGAGCAGAAATGAAAGAGATCAGGTTCTTTTATGATAAAAATGCCATAGATTTAAAAGGAAATAATTGAAGCCATCCCTGTATGATGATGAGTTTTGAACAGGGAATAATAACAAAGAGAAACCTGAAAATTACTCTAGATTCTCTATTTAAATTGCTGTATTGATTTTGTTTTTAACAAATCAGTTTAAAAATATTGGTAATTATTAAGATTTGTGTGTTTGTTTTGATAAGAAAATCCCCAGAATGGGTTAGCATAGGCCATAAATATTGCATTATGTCTAATTGTTATGCTTTGATTTTTTAATGGATATGGAAAAGACCCAGGTAAAATTAAAGAAAATTATCAAAAAAATTTGCATTTGAGGACCATCCATTTTAAAAAATAAAACCAGAGAGGGAATAATTTCTAATTTCATACAGTTTTGTCGGGTATATAAAAGGTGAACTCAGGCTTATCAATTTCTAGACTAGAACTTGGAATACAGGTCTTTGTCATTCAGCACCCACTTAGACCCCAAGTCTGGCTCTTTGAAATTCCTGATAAACTTAAATGAGATGATTATCTCTGTGTTGTTTTTAAGAATTGCTTTAGTAGTTTCCTGGTGGCTCAGAGGGTTAAGGATTTGGCATTGTCACTGCTGTGGCCCGAGTTTGATCCCTTGCCCAGGAAACTTCCACATGCTGTGGGTGTGGCCAAAAAATTTACTTTAAAAGAAAAACACACCTAAAGCAACTACTGTTCATGCTCGTCTATAGTAGTTTATGTGAAAAATGGCTCAACTGCATTTATCCAATTTAGAATATCTATACAAATGACTTTCAGTCTGGATTTTGTTCAAGAAACTGTTTTTATTTTTGTCGCCCAAAGCATAAGATACCTGTGACATGTCTCTCTCAATCAGTGGTCAAGTGATTTTCTCTTGCATTATATCTGTTTCTCCTGATCTCAAAGATGACCATCTAACTTTGTGGTGTGGTGTGGTCTCCTCTAAACCATAAAATACTAAAGTGAATTTCATGTAATAACAAATAACCTGTATTTCAGGTGAGGCCACTGCAAACATACCAGGCACCCAGTTATTTTGTTGTGATGCTATTACTCACAAACAGACATAAATTAAATTTTATTTACACAGCTCCTTCACATTTAAGTTTTCTAGATAATGTCCTGTTATCCAAAACATAGCATACATTTTAGTTCAGGGCTAATGGATTATATTTGTATCCCCCGTGTTTAAACCAGGAAGGATTTGATGTCTATTTTTGTTATTGATATTTGTGATGATCAGGTTCTTTTTGGGTGTGTGTGATAGTAAAAAATAAAGATGAAAGAAAGGTGGCTTTCTAAAATGAATTGGAAATGGATTAATCCATTTTTCTGAGCTAGTTAAGAAAGGGAAGGAAACATTTATTAAACATCAACCAGAAACTATTGTAGGATTTTACCTAAGTAATTTTAACCCTTCAGATTAGAGCTTTTAAAATTTAATTGGGAGTTCCTACGGTGGCACAGTGGGTTAGGAATCCAACTGTGGTAGCTTATGCCACTGCAGAGGCACTGGTTTGATTCCCCAGTCCAGTGTAGTGGGTTTTGACCTAGGAAATTCCATATGCCTTGGGTATGTCCATAAAAACAAATAAACATAAATATTTAATGTGCCTATTAATAACCTAGGGGTCTTGTTAAAAATGCAGATTCTGATTCAGTAGATCTGATATGGGACTGAGATTCTGCATGTCTAATAAGTTCCCAGGTGATGCTGATGGTGGTAGTTGGCATATGACACTTTGAGCTATAAGGTTTTACATGGTTCTATGAGGAATGTAATTATGATGATAGTACTGATAATGATAAAGTAGTTAATTAAGCATATACCATCTTATACAAACAGAAGTTCTGTAGCTTGGTAACACACTGAGAACAAATAAAAGTGGCAAATTGGGAAATAGTGAAATAACAGAGTTGGGGGAAAAAATGAAAGTAGGTTAAACCTGAATAATAAACTACACTAATGATCTCTAAAAGTGCTCCTTTCCTACTCAGCTAAATTCTAGCTAGGATGGACCTTGTTTACATTAAGACAATATTTTGAGAGAAGACATTTATCTTTTCTATATATCTATAGCACCTCCTGTCAACAGGATGCTTAAAATCAGCAGTTTTCTTCATGCTTTCAATGGTTAGTCTAGCAGGTACCATATGCAAGTGACCTTTTGATAATTATTTAAAAGGTTTGTCAGGAAAGTTTCAAATTCCTGATTCAGGAAAGTCCTACATATGCTCTAGAAGCACTCAGGCTGAAATGTCAGAAAAGCAAGAACTTTCCTTCTGGTTATGTTGGTTACAACACTGCCCCATTCTTAAAATTTGCCATAGGCAGGGCCTCAGAAGCTCAAATCAATACAACATCCAAAGTCACTAAATACTTCAGCTCCAAAAACAGGGGATTTATAAGCACTGAGCTCTGGAAACCTGTCCTCCCAAAAAGAGCAAGGCTGCCATGCTAAGTCTAATGAGGTGAATTACCGTAACAATTCTAAGGCCACTGCCTTGAAAGTGGTGCAAGAGGGACTTCTGAGGACTTTTATGACAAAGCTCTTGCTTAAATCACTGAGCTGAAAAACTGCCCTGGTCTGCTTAGGGAAAAATTCAAATGTGTTACTACAGAGTAGCTAGTGAGGAATTTACTATCTAGAGGCAATGAGACCATGGGTGTGTTCCTACACTTCGGGGATGATCTGTAAGAAAGAGCATGTTCTCTAATGTTAGGAAAACATCTATATATCTTTTTGAATTATAGTTTTCTCCAGAAATAGGATTGACCTCCTGAGAAGCTGGTTATCAATCCTTGTGCTGGTCGGGCCAGGGGTAGGGGGGACTCTATGATATGCTCTGAAAGTTACCTTTCCTTTGACTCTTTCAGTACAATAAATTAATCTTATAGAAAGACCTGAGAACATGGTACTCCTCTTTATTTTTTCTGCTTTGAAGAGAATATTAACCCTTTTTTTGCTGACTTTAATAACATCATAGAAAATACTCCATTTTTCAAATACTCTGAAAAGGGCAATGAATGGGGCCACAAAAGTATGTCTTGAGTTTAATCTTACAATGACTATTGATAAACTAAGAAAAGTCTGACTTTCAAGGCTAGATGTTCCAATGAATTAAACCCTTGTAAGGATTGGGTTCTGTATTTTCATCTACTTTGTCTTACATTCAGAAATATTTAACCTTGAAAGTTAGTGAATTCCATGCCCTCTGACACAAAGATGTGGTCTGGTCTTTGTCACTGTGATCTCAATACTGTTCTCCATTATTGTTGACCATTCATTTCTGTGATTTGCATAAGTTAAGGATCAGATCAGAATATGTAAGCTGATTTCTACTTATACACATGTGTTGCAAACTTGTTTTTATACCTATTTGTCAATTCAAAGAAACAACTCATGCTTTTGGAAAGTGAAAATGATTTCTATAAAAGAAAAAACCCTCACCAAATACAACTAAATGAACCATCCATAGTTTTAAATTTCTTGTAAGTCTTTTTTTTTTTTTTTTTGGTAAAAATTGTGTTCTAGGAATTTGCATTGTGGTGCAGCAGAAACAAAGCCACCTAGTATCCATGAGGATACAAGTTTGATCCCTGGCCCCACTCAGTAAGTTAAGGGTCCAGTGTTGCCGTGAGCTCTGGTGTAGTCACATAGGTGGCTCAGATCCCCTGTTGCTGTGGCTGTGGCATAGGCTGGCAGCTGTAGCTCTGATTCAACCCCTAGTGTGGGAACTTCTTCCGTATGTGGGTGCGGCCATAAAAAAGAAAAAAAAAAAATGTGTTCCACATGAGATGCTTTGTTTTTAATTTAGTCTTGAGCTTTTGCAATTTATAATTTTCTCTGCTAAATCATATCTTCTGTTCTTTTATTACTGGAACCACCGTTGAGTAACTCAAGCAAGAGACTTAGGAACTAGCCTTGACTCCTTAATTTTTATCCCTCACATTCAATTGGTCATAATTCTGTGAATTTTGCATGTTAATTGTCCCTCAGATTTTGCTTTCGTTGCTATTATAGCCTCAGCTGATGATGAAGAAATATAGACCTCTCCCTCCCATTCCTCACCACTGAGGGCTGAAAATGAGGCTAGAAAATCAAAGGAAACATAGCATCTTTTATGTCAAAAAAAAAAACCAAACATCATAAACATTATGCTTGGCCCACATCATGCAGACCATCCAGTTCTTCCTCATCCATTATGTGAAATGATATTGGCTCTTCAAATAGACCCTGCCAGATGCTAAAAGCCATTGTAAGTTTGTCACCCATATTTCCCCAGAGAGAATTACCTCCTGTTCAAAGCTTTGTGTCCTGCTACTCAGTCTAATTTACATAGGTCCAATTCCCAGGAAGCAGTAGTACTTTAATCCAGAGTTCTATACATAGTCCAGTGTATTCAAGTCTGTAATTAAAAAACACAGCCTTATTTATCTTTGACTATGCATGTGATGGCTCAGGCAAGGTGAGCACAAAATAAATAGCCCTTTAAACTTAAGAATTTCAGGTCTGCATTCAATTAAGAGGGGCTATTTTCCAGTGTAGAGTATCATCATGTCTCCCTAGGGTAATATCCATCTATCAACCAACTCGCTTATAGCTGAGAATTCTGATGGTTTGTTTGTTTTACTTAAGAAGCATCCTCACAAAGAGAGTTCTCCTGAATGTAGGCCATTGCTTCTTCAGTGTGTAATTATTCCAATAAATAGTGCATTACTGTGGTAGTTCACATGCACCAGTGAATATGTTCAGCAATTAAGGACTCCAGGTCCCGGAGAGTGAAATCAACATCCAGAACTTTTACAATCTATAGTGATCAAGAAGTAGTCTTCTCTAATATAGTAGTAAATTTTAAACAATAATGCTTATAATTACTTGAGGGGGAAACATGATCATTTTTTATTCAGTTTCTAGAATGAAAATGACTTTATCCTCAAATTCTTAGTCTTACTGACTTAAAAAAATCAGGATTTTTAGGGAGTATAATAATACCTTAAGTTTATGTAGCTCATTTATGTTTTCAGGTTACTCATAATGTGCTCTTCAATTGAGGTCTAAATAATTCTATAGGTTAGATATTGTATTCCAAATTTGACAGATTAAAAAAAAAGATACAAAGATTGAGTTGCCCAAACTATATGTATCTTCTAATTCAAGAAAGGCAATTCTGATTCATTCACAGGGAATTTGTTTGCTTATTTTTTTTTTCAGATTATACATATAAGTGATAATATACAACATTTGTCTTTCTCTGACTTACTTTATTATGCATAATGCCCTCTAGGTCCGTCCACATTGTTGAAATTGGCAGAATTTCACATTTTTTATGGCTGAATAATATTCCATTCTATGTGTGCAAACATATATATTTATATACTATACTTATTATATATGGTATACAACGTACTGTGTGTGTGTATGTACATGTATATATATACACATCTTCATCCACTTATCTGTTGATGGACACTTGGATTACTTGGATAACTTGGATTACTTCCATAAGCTAGCTATTGTAAATAATGCTACTATGAATATTGGAGTACATGTATCTTTTTAGTTAGTATTTTCACTTTTATGAATATACCCAGGAGTGGAATTGCTTCATCGTATAGTGATTCTATTTTTAGTTTTCTGAGGAATCTCCATACCATTTTCCAAAGTGACTTCAATTTATATCCCCACCAATAGTGCACAGTGTTCCCTTTTTGCCACATCCTTGCCAACATTTGTTATTTGTGTTCTTTTTGATGGTAGATATTCTGATAGGTGCAAGGTGATATCTGATTATTGTTTAATTTGTAGGGTTTTGTTTTTTCTGTTTGGTTTTTTTTTTTTTTTTTTTTTTTTTTTTTTTTTTGCTTTTTAGGTTTGTAACCCATGGCATGTGGAGGTGCCTAGGCTAGGGGTCTAATTGGAGCTACACCTGCTGGCCTGTGCCACAGCCACAGCAACAACAGATCTGTGCCACATCTGTGACCTACACCATAGCTCATGGCAATGAAGGATCCTTAACCCACTGAGCAAGGCCAGGGATCGAACCTGCAACCTCATGGTTCCTAGTTGGATTTGTTTCTGCTGCGCCACAATGGGAACTCCTGTAGTTGTTCTAATAACTATCAATATTGAACATCTTTTGATGTACCTGTTAGCCATCTCCATATGTCTTCTTTGGAAAAATGTCTATTCAGGTCCTCTGCCCATTTTTTTTTTTATCTTTTTTGTCTTTTTAGGGCTGCACCTGCGGCATGTGGAGGTTCCAAGGCTAGGAGTCCAATCGGAGCTGTAGCCGCCAACCAACACCACAGCCACAGCAATGCATGATCCAAGCCATGTCTGCAACCTACACCCCAGTTCACAGCAATGCTGGCTCCTTAACTCACTGAGAGAGGCCAGGGATAGAACCCGTATCCTCACGGATGCTAGTAGGGTTCGCTAACCACTGAGCCACAACAGGAACTCCTGCCCATTTTTTAATTATGTTGCTTTTTTGATATTGTGTTGTATGAGCTTTTTATACATTTTGGATATTAACCCTTTATCAGTCATATCATTTACAAATATTTTCTTCCATTCAGTATATTGTCTTTTCATTTTGTCAGTGGTTTCCTTTGCTGTACAAACATTTTCAAGTTTGATTAGGTCCCATTTATTTACTTTTGCTTTTATTTCTATTGACTTAGGAAACAGATACAAAAAAAAAAAATTGCTATGATTTATGTCAAAGAGTATTCTCCCTGTGTTCTCTTCTACAAATTTTATGGCTTCAGATTTTACTTTGAGGCTTTAATCCATTTTGAGTATTTTTTGTATATGGTGTGAGAAAATGTTTTACTCTAATTCTTTTAAATATAGCTGTCCAGTTTTCCCAGGATCACTTATTGAAGAGACTATCTTTTCTCTATTATATTTTTGCTCCTTTGTTGTAGATTAAATAATTGACCATAGGTGTGTAAGTTTATTTCTGGGCTCACTAGTCTGTTCCTTTGATTTATCTGTCTGCTGTTGTGCCAGTACCATGTTGTTTCGATTACTGTAAGCTTCATAGTATAGCCTGAAGTCAGGGAGCATGATACCTTCAGGTTTGTCCCCTTTTCTCAAGATTGCTTTGATGATTCAGAGTCTTTTGTGGTTCCATATCAATTTTAGGAATATTTGTTCTTGTTCTTAAAAATGTCATGGGTATTTTGATAGGGATGGCATTAAATCTATAGATTGTTCTGGATCATATGGAAATTTTAGCAATATGAATTCTTCCAACCCAAGGACATGGGTTATCTTTGTATTTCTTTGTATCATCTTCAGTTTCCTTCATCCATGTTTCATAGTTTTCCAAGTATGGATCTTTCACCTTCTTGGTTAAGTTTATTCCTAGGTATTTTACTCTTTCTGATGTGATGTTAAATAGGAATTTTTTTTTTTTGGCTTCTCTTTCTGGTAGATCATTATTAGTGCATTCTGAATATTTTTTCTTAATTTTATTTTTATTTTTCCATCTACACGTTGGTAATAAAAGATTTTATATTTATTGTCTCAGGGAAATTTGAATAGATTATAGATCACTCCCTTACTTATCTTGAATGTGTGGTAAAATTGCTACAATACTGAATTTCCATTTTGGATGCCTTCTTTTTTTCTTTTTCTGGCCTCTATCTGCATAATTCAAATCTGAAGAACTAGAAAAAACTGGAAAGTCTTTGAGATCTCAGTTCAATGGGGGAAAATGCCATTTTAATATTTACCTTTCCCTAACTCTAATTATTGCTAACATTGACACTGGGTATATACATAGGGAAATCCTGGTGATCAGTCCATTGACAGATGTTCCTCAACTTGGCATGGGCCTTGAAATATCTTTATATAAAAATCTGATCAACACATTTTTTAGTTGAATACAGACCTTATCATTGCCACTATTTTTATCCTGTGATTCTAGTATTTAGTTATAAGAAAACCCATGAAATTTAAAAAAAATCACTTTATATACTAGTACCAGAGTTCATTAAAAGGATGCATTTATTCACTCAGGAAAAGGCTTTATTAAATGTGTAGGTCCACCAAGTAGAAGGAACTGTAGACTGGAGCCTCAGTTATATGGGAAGGGGGTTCTACTTGACACTTTCCACAGGCCCTGGAGAAATAACATTGAAACATTATTTTTCTGTAAAATGATGTGTAGATCATACATTTATCAAATGAACTCAATGTTCAGTCTAATGAGCATCCCATTACATAGTGAGATAAATACTCAAGAGGAAAAGGACATTGCTTTATGGGAGTGTACATTCAAGAAACCTGATATTTGATACAGCTTCCCTGAGGAAGTTATGCTTGATGTGAGCTCTATTAGATGAATTAGAGTTATCTAGAAAGAGGTAGAAATTTAGGGGGACTGATAGTAAATGATGCTAGAAACATAAAAAATTTGTCAAATATGTCAGGGCTTTAGGCCAAAGTAAGTACTTTTGGATTTGTCCTCAGATAAAAAGCAAGATGGGAACTTCATGAAATTTGTAATTTGGAAATATCAGTTTGTAGAGAGTGGCTTTGAACAAGGTTAAAATTACCTCAGTTGTCCCATTGGGAGATAATGATAACATAGAGGAGGCTTGTGTCAATGGACATACTGCCAAGAAAACCAAAATGGTAGGTCAAGGACATTAAGGAACTTTCTCTTCAAGGAACCCATTAGAGGGAGAGAGAAAGTCAGACAAAAGCAATTAGAAAGAGAGAGAAAGTTGTCTTGACCATTTTAACGCAATTTATACCCTATACCTTATATACTTATCTTCCTAACACATCTTGAGAGCTCAGGGAAATGCTTTATATGATCTAGATTTTATATATCTGTTAGCCTTTATTAGATATGTGTACATGACCTTTATTCCTTAACGCTCTTAAAGTATTTTCTGAATTTGTCCTATTTTTTGGTACTTTACATAAAAAGTAGATAAATACCAAATATGCTTTGACAACTAAAAAAGTTAAATTTCCTCTTGTTGCATGAACTCATTTCACTTCATAGTTTTAGGTAACACCAAATTGAAATTCCAAATGTGTGCAGAAAATGTCTAATCTCTAGCATTCAGACATTGCAAATATAGGCTTTTTCTTTCTTTTTAAATTTTGCCAGCCTCTTATTATAAAACACATTTTGGCAATTAAAAAATCTAGCATTTGCCTTTATATTTATATGGAATTGGATGATTCATTAAAAGGAACTTTGTAATGTATCTGACATAAAATTCCTTTTTTTTTCCAAAAAAAAAAAAGGGATTTATTTATTTGGCAAAGATATCAAATTCACTTTTAATTCCTCCACTTGAATACAAATGATTTGAAAGATAATAGGTATTTCTTTTATATTTATATGGAATTGGATGATTCATTAAAAGGAACTTTGTAATGTATCTGACATAAAATTCCTTTTTTTTTCCAAAAAAAAAAAGGGATTTATTTATTTGGCAAAGATATCAAATTCACTTTTAATTCCTCCACTTGAATACAAATGATTTGAAAGATAATAGGTATTTCTTTTACTCCAAATTCTAAATGTATTAAATACTTGAGTGGTAGATTATAATGGATCAAAAAGTCTGTTGTTTCTTCATTTTCATCAATATTTTCCATTACTTTAATTTGTAATATACAATATTGGTTTCAGAATTTTTTTCTTTTTTAAAGAAAATTTTCTGTTATTTTACTTTTATATTTCAGGTAAATCATAAAAGTATAGTGTTCCTGTAGATACAGTTGTTTTTTTTTTTTAAATTTATGTTTGTTCAACCAAGGGACATTTTTATAATTAACCTATCAATGATTGTTGAACCTATCAAAATTATAAATTTTGTGTGTCTGTGTATTTGTATATATAGTAAATTCCTGAAGTATTCTTTGTATTTTTTCCAAAATTATCTTCATGGAGCCAAACATTCATAAAATGTCAAAGTCTGTGCTAAGTGAGTATTAGTTGTTTTATTTAGTTAACCTAATTTAATTCTTCCAACAACCTTTGTAAAAGTAATTTTTTATAACCACTACAGATAAGGGATTGAGGCTCAAAGAGTAAGAAATTGATCTAAAATCATACAAAATTTTAATAATGGAGATGTATTAAAATGTGGGCTTATACCCCAAATTCCATTTTCATTTGTCTTTATAGATGAATATATAACCTATTTATTGTTATTTTATGCCAACTGATTCATTTGATATTCTTTTTCTTGCTCATTTATTATTTGATTGTACTGTCTTAATAGTGTAGGAGACCAGAAAACAGTATTCTGATTTTCATGTAAAATAATTGCCTTTTAAAGACCTTCTAAGGTGCATTACATTTTCCATAACCTAAGTAATCCTAGGTTGCATTTTCATCTTTTTTTAGCAGTATGGATTAAGATATATAAAACCTTATGTTGGAATATATGTAAAAGAAATGTATAGACTTTCATAGAATGCCATTTATTCCCAGAAATCAGCTTTGCCACCCTCCCTTTTTAACAATTCCTTTTCAGCCCTAGAGTATGTTATCTCAGTTTCTTGTCTATGTGTATCCAAAGGCAAGTTAAAGCCTCATGAAAAAATTCATGTGACTAGACATACTGTGTTTGGATCATCCCTTCATGGAGGAAAGAGTTTACAACATTGTTAGGCCAAAGTTGAATCCAATCTAATCATTTATAAACCTATGAGGCTCCATGACAAGTTATGTCTTTTCAGCACCATCCCTCCCCAACCTCCAAATACTTTTATTATTTAACATAAAGATGTGATTATGGAGATTCTTGATGACAAATATTACATGGCTTACTCTAAAATGCAAGGATAAGTTCCCATAAATGAAGTATAATATGAAATAAAACCAAAAAGAAAAAGTCATCAAAAACAAAGGAAATGCAGAAAAAACAACATAGAAAGTGAGAAACATTTCGTAGGAGAACATGATTTAAGCAAGTATGAAAAGAATGCACACAATTGGAGCCTTGAATTTGATGCCATTGCCGTAGTTGCTATGATTCCAAAATTATGACAGTGTTACCAATTAAAGTGGGTGTCCTATAAATTCCTCTCACATACTACCTTAGATGTATTTGAGGTATCATATATCTAGCTATTTTAATTTTCTCTACATGCCATGACACTGAGGTAATCAGACCTATAGGTACTCACACATAACTCATCGTTTTTAATCCACAAAGTGCTTTTGTTATATTAACTATGATTTTTAAGATTGTTTGTATCAATGCCAATACTGAAATATCTCTGAGGAAAATTAAATTACGTAGATTTATTTCTTTTAAAGTAACAGTTTTCAGGAATCTTTCAGGAGAAGTACATACATCTGATGATAGCATTAAGTCTGTGTTCAAATCTGAAAGAAACGGAAAGGTAACAGCTAACTCAAACACGACCCCCAACCCCTACCCCAGGGCAGACTTGCCTGTAATTTCTGAGAAAATGAGTCCTGTGAGAATTACTTTGACTCTTCTGTGTACATAAAATTGGTTTGGAGCAAGGTGAAACTCTAATTTAAGCCTCTTGCCTTACAATCTAGATTTCTCTTATAACTGCATAAATTATTCAATCTCTCTATTCCTTCATTGTCTGACCAGTAAAATGGGAATACTGGTAGGGCCTTCCTTTTTTTTAGGTCCACACCCATGGCATATGGAAGTTCCCAGGCTAGGGGTTGAATCAAAGCTGCAGCTGCCAGGCACAGCCACAGCAATGTGGGATCCTTAACCCACCAAGTGAGGACAGGGATTGAACCGGCCAGGGATCAAACCTGCTTACTCATGGACATTATGTCAGATTCTTAACTGCTGAGACACAATGGAAACTCCCCATTTTCTTCTTTATGTTCTTATTTTTAATCTTTCTTCCTTCCTTCTTTCTTTCTGATGCATACTGCTTATTGACTCAAATAACAATAACTTATTTTGTAATGTCACTTTTTATAGAGAAACTAAGTGGATGAGAACATCATCCTTTTATGACATAACATGATTCTAAATTTTAAGATACTATTTCATAAGAGAACTGACTGAGAAGGTGATTCACAGGGTCAAGGGCGATTCTGACATGGATATATCTCAACCATAATCTAAAGAAAGATGCCTTTGAAAGCAACATCATTCATTTCAGATTTCAATCACCTTTAGTCTTGCATGAAGAGGATTTAAGAATAGTTTCCACCTGCTGCCTAGCTATGTATCTAAAATGCTAGGAGTATGACATTGGGATGAAGGTTTCTTCTGCCTTAAAGAGGGTTTGCTCATCTTCTCACTTTTGTCTGCTTTTCAATTTAAGCTGAATATCATGAGTCAAGTAGATAAAGTTTTCTCATAGTGTGCAGTGTTGAGTCAAATTAGTTGGATTAGCCGCAGAACTAAAAATGTTCTTATGAAATATAACCTGCCTTATACTCATGATTCTATATCCCCACTGAGGGATCTGCACAAGTACTTTAAAAGTATGCTGAGTGTGAAGACATAATGTCAGCATAACCGCATGTGTGCACAGTTGTTCAATTATAGGAAGGATGAAACATTAGAAACCAGAGCCTCTGCAGTGTACACAAACATACCTTGTAAGTTAGTAGGTTAATAAAATTCTAAAACTAAAGTCCAGGAATACTGCAGTTATTACTTCTAAAGGTAGTGTTTGTTTCCTTAAAATTCAATGTGTTTCTCTTTCATAACAAAAAAAAAAAATAAGAGAATATCAACATACGATTTTTCAAGCAACTTTCTCCCCTCCTTTACCCCCAATAATTTGAAGTCATGTGAGTAAGGCACAGCCTTTAGATCACTGAGGAGGAAATATTCTTATTATTGTTGCCATTATATTTTGGTGAAATCTGAATCCTATATCCCATATTCTGCTATACCAATGAGTCCTGTTTTCCAAAAGTCCTTATTATTCTCAACTCTCCTATAGCATTTGACCTTTCGAAAAGATTTTCTTCCTCATCTTGACTCTTTAATACCTTACCTCTCTACCTCTGTGATGATTCTTTCTCTCATTTTTATCACTTGCACGTTATCTTTTCTTCATACGTGTTGGTACTTTCCAAAATTGTGTTCTCTCCTCCCTCATTCCATTGTCTTTGGTTTTCTTGCAACTTGATTACCATCTCCTCTCTGGTGAACATTCCCCAGGAGGTGGAGTTAGGCTCTACCTTGCTTCCAAGTCATCATTGCTCAGGTTATTGCCTTTTCCTAAATGGATATCACCTTATACAGATTCAGTCCTTAGAAACATCTCTTTTTTTAATGAAGCTGAGTACCTCTCCCATGTGTTTTAGGGCATCTTTCACTTGCCCTTCCAATATCTCTGACATTAGAGCACTTACATGTTGCAGTGGTTCTCAAAATGGGAGTCCCAGACCATTAGTAGCACTATCACCTGGGAACGTGTTAGAAATGCAAACTCTCAGGCCCCCAAAGAACACCAACTGAATCAGAAACTCCAGGGTGTGGTCGAGGAATCTGTTTTAACAAGCCCTCCAAGGTGATTCTGATACAGCCTAAAGTCTGAGAATCACTGGAATGCTGTAATTTCCTGGCTTTTGGCTAACTCCCCTTCTAGATTATGGGCTGTTTTAGAAACTATGGTAGAATCTTTTTCATTGTCCTGTCCTTAGTATGTACTGTAGAATCTGACACATTGCTGCTGCACAGTATTAATTTCTTTCAATGCATGAACAAATAAATGACAAAATGAATGATAACTTTTTTATGAGTCCCAATTTCACATCTCTGCTTGGCTACTAGATGATGAGTATACAAAGCCAAGATTATGGAGAGCCAACCTCTGTAATAGGAAAGCTGACATCTAATAGCATTCATTAACAATGTGCTCCAAAACTGTTGCACACATCTGCTTCTACAACTCTGACTGACTCTTTAACTCTCGGATGGCTCATTTTCTGTCAGTACCATAATCTTTCTCTTCATTACTCATGGAAAGACCTTAGATTTCACCTTTCTTGGAAGAATAAATTCATATATTATGAATATACAATTAAAACATATTCACTGTAGAAAACCTAAAAATAGTAAGTTATACAAAATCAAATAAAAAGCACTGGAAATTCTACCACACTGAGGAAACCAATGTTACTTGTCGCATAGATTATCTAACTTTCAGCTCTAGCATATTTGCTAGAAGTGGCATTCACCATGTTGTGTAATCTGCTGTTACTATAGTTTCATGGATAGAATTCCATGTCCTTGAGCATTGTTTTCCACAGATTAATTATCTACATGATATTTTTGGCAATGATTGATCTATCTTCATCTTCCTTTAAATTACTGAAAGTCCTTTCAAAACTTTTTCATTTACCTCCACGTTTTCAGCAGAAGCTCTTTCTTACTCCTGTTACCCATTGCAATAGCTTCCTTTTCCAAATTAATTTTTCTAAAGTATAGCTCTAAGCAAATCACTCCAAAGTTAAAATGGCTCCCCAGTACCTTTCAAATAAGGCCACAGTTCTGAGCAGTCAAGGGCTTCTTATACATGCAGGCTCTAGGTGAGACTACTCATCATTTTCATGGCATTTCCCCTGTTTTGTCACCTTTCGGGTATTGCCACTTCTCCGTCCCCAAACTGTTTCCCATTCATTATTTTACTCCATTTCAATGTGAGAACCTTGCCAAAATTGCAAACTCCCCATCCCTCACTATCATTCTACTCCTTACCCTCCATCTCTCCTCTGTTTTTTCTCCTTGGTTCTTAGAACCATCAATCAAACAGATATTTAACCTGCTAACTGCCTGTCTCCCCTAACTGGAATGTAAGCTCTGTGAAGACACTGAATTTTTTCTCTCTTGATCATTGCTATAGTCCTAAAACCAAGAGCAGTCCTTGGTATATTAAAAAAAAAAGAAAAAGAAAAAAAAGAGAAAGAAAAGAGAAAGAAAAGAAAAGAAACAAAAAAGACCCACTCAGAATATATTTGAAATATTGTATGGTGAATGGATGCATAAAAAAATGAATGGGTAGATAATGAATATCTACTGGTAAAATTCTTCAAGTCCTCATGAAATCAAAGCTGCTATTATAATTTGCATATAGTGGGGCATTTGTTACCTACTTGCACAATGCAAATCCAAATGATCTGTTAAATGTTACTCTTTCCTGAAAATTTTTCTTAGAACTTCTGTTGAAGGTGATCTCTCTGCTCTCTAAAGACTATCCATCCTTATTTGTCATTATGGTATGTATTGCATACCAAACTGAGCTACAGTTACATGTTGCCCTTCCCATGAAGTAATATACAACCTACTTAAAGGTAGATACCAATTATCTTTGTATCTCTTATAGTTCTTACTGCATTGATGCTTAATAAACAGTTCTAAAATTAACTAAATTATTAACCAAAAATAAAATTATTACCGAAAGCAAAGGAGTTATCCATGGGGGCATTTTACGTGTTGTTAACGATGAACATATCTTTTTTTTAAAGGATACCTATGGTAACTATTCCCAAATAAATCACTATGTGAACATTCTATACCTTCACAGATTATTAATGCTGCCCTTGCTTTGGCTGCAAGGCCCAAAAGTCAAGTGGTCAAAAAAACCATGGAAATGTACAAGCGCACATGGGAGAATCATATCCATGTCCTCACTGAAGCTGTTGATGACATTACAAGCATTGATGACTTCCTTGCTGTGTCTGGTATGTGTTTAATCTTTTAATATACACATTTGCTCTTTTTTCTGAACTAGGATAATGTTAAATATAATTAATCTTAGGAAATATTATGAGACTCTTTAGAAACAAGAGCCTTTCTGGAAGCAAAGTGCTGCTACATATGATCGACTCCAGGATAATGAACCTCATGCCTTGTAATCCATACAATTCAGCACACTATTTCTAGAAGAAATTGCTATTCACGGGTGAAGCGTGATCGAAAATAGTAGCTGAAAATCTCAGGCATGTCCTGGATTTTCAAATGAATTGTCATTTTCCCCACTTTAATATACTTATGTCTATTTATTTTGCTGTACTTTTTTTCCAACCAAATTTTTCTCCACTCAGAAAAACAATATACATTTATGGGAAAACTCTGCATTGATTTGAAATATAATATGTACTTCAACTACAATTATGTGTATTTTAATAGTGATGATCTGAAATCAAATAAGTCTAAAAATCTAGCTACATCAATAAGAGACAGGTTTGAGATGACATGTCTAACCCAGATGATTCTTTCATCACATTTTATAAGAGCAGCCCGCAAGACTATAGAATTATTCTCTTAAAGTCATATCCTCAGAACATAACTCGAATTTTGATTATAGTGTTGTGAAAGCAAAGAAGTAAATACTTTTTTTTAATTTTAATTTTTATGGCTACACCCGTGGCATATGGAAGTTCCCAGGCCAGGAGTTGAATCCAAGCTGCAGCTGCAACCTTTGCCATAGCTGTGGCAACTCTGGATCCTTTAACCCACTGAGCTGGGTTGGGCACTGAACCCACACCTACACAGTGACCTGAGCTGCTGCAGTTGGATTCTTAACCCACTGTGCCATAATAAGAACTCCAAAACTAAGCACTTTTTAATTCTTTTAACAATTAAGCTTCTCCTTTAAATTATATACTTTTTTTCTGAGAGAGAGATTTCCTTGGAATATAATAAGATTCATTTTTTTAGAAAATACAAATTCCCATGGATATTCAGCATCACTTTATCTTTTTGAAAATTTTCTGATTGTATATTTGTCTACCCTATTGATTTCATTACTTTCATAAATGTATACTTTCTCATCCTGAATAATAGTTTCAGAAACCTAATGTATTTTCAAAACACTCTAATGAAAAGAAAATATGTACTCATTAACTATTTTAAAATTGCTTTATCTCTTTAGAGCTAAAACTTTGAAAATAAAAGAAAATGAACAGGAGAAATATTAATATCCCTTGATACCATTATATATAATTTATTTCCATTGAGTATATTTATATATATGTATATATAAATTTATGTTTTAAAATAATTGTCTCAAATATTGCTTTTTACATGTAATAGTTGGCTGAATTTTCCCGATTATTATATTTTCTTTCAAAAAATCATTCATCTTCTCTTCTTTCATTATCATTTAGATAATTTTTAACTATTATAGGCAATGCTGTGTTAAGCATATTTTTATCTGTTTGCTATCTTCTTAGTATAGACTTTGCAAGGTGAATCCAGTAAATATATTATGTCAGTCTTGTAATTTAGTTGTTAAATGCTAGGTTCTCTTTCTTAGTTGGTTCTTTTGGTTACAAGGCAAAGAAACCTGTTAACACTTGATATAAAGCTAGTTTGTTATAAGCAAGCTGATCACATAGTAGGGGGAATCTCCTCGGCATACAACTACAAGAGGTATAATTGGCCAGACCTTACATGTTTAGAGCTGTGAGGAGCCTGGGATCTAAGCTACAATGTGAGTACTTAGAGCAGGAGCTCATGGTTTTCTTTTTAGTGCTAGATGAACCTGATCTAGCAAACTTCTGAGTCTGTTACTTTCTGTGAAAAACTGGCACTTAAGAATGTTTTGCTTGCATGTAAAAGAAAACTCATATGAAAGTTGCATAGATAACAAAACCTTTTAATTATCTTACGTGACTAGATGTTTAAGATAGTTGATTCTAGACATATGAGCCCTATCACACCAGAAGACTTGGATAGGAAGAGTTCCTATATGTGAGGAGAATTATCTTATCACTAACATTTTAGCATTGCCACTACAGGGTAGTAATAAAAGTGGATTAATATTTAATGTGTTTCATTATTGTTTTTAAATTCTCTACTAACAGTGAACTCCATGATTGTCTATATCTGGAGTGTACTGTTCTTACTTTCTTGCCCTTTGGTTGCCAGGTTGATTGTTGTTTCTTAATGACCTATGTAGACATCTCTGGATTTCTATTGACCTTTCCTCATGGTTGCATCTCAAAGCATTACACAATATCACTTAAGACAGCAAGGCTTTACCTTATCAAGGAGGAAGTCTTTCCCTGATGCCTCCCATCAGATTTTTTTCTCTTGTCATGATCAGAATTTGGTCCTGTACTTATTCCTGGACCAATTGATGGCAAAAGGAATTGGGCTTAGAGTGCTGATAAGTGGTTATCAAGTAACCAGGGCCAGAGAGAATAGTAGTCATAATTTGTAGCACTTGCTGACTTCTCTGATATAAACATCCCAACTCTGGCAGATTTCCAGCTACCACTGAACCCTGAATTGGGACTTGTGAACCAATATAAACTTATCCTTGCAGACCAATGGGCTTAAACCAATTAAAATTCAACCCTTCTGACTAGTCACTTACTATATGAACAAAATCAGAGATTATATCCATAGAAACGAATGGGAAATAGCTGTTGACTAGAGAAAAAAAAATGTGTTTGCCTAAAAACTTTAATGGCATCCACTGCTTTATCAAGTTTCTGTATCATCGTAAACTGACCCTCTGATAAGTTAGAATGAGCTCCAGTGATGTTTCCTTATTACATCGTAACTTTTCAACATCTGTTCCCATAGATAATGGCTTCTCCTCTCAGAATCTTCCCAGTCAAATAGATGAGAAATAATCTGTCTGGCCCTGTACATCTTTTTCATACCAGACCAGAAGTCCAAAGTCCAGCCAATAGATAGATTACTTATTCTCAGATAGCTAACCATGATCACAATCTGGCACCTTTTGTGTGGGACATATTTTCTTATAAATTACATGCATGATCAGCAGTGAACTTCATCTCTGGTACTACTTTACAATATTTTTTTTTTTAGAATATGCTACTTGGATTTGCAGGCTTCTAGTTTCTCTGTTTGCCAGGGTGAATGACTGACAAGTTAGTTCATAGGATAACAGAATTATGGATTGCCTTGAGAGTATTATGCTTTCACATTTCTTAAAAACATTTCATCTTTGTCTTGGGCTTCTTTCAGTAGTTGATAGCGTGATCATTTTTTTTTTTTTGTATAAGGATAAAAATAGGGGTCTTGAAAAGTTTTTCACTTTGCCCTGAGTCAATTGTGAAAATTTGTGGATTCTCAGAACATCAGTTCTCCATATTGAAATATAAACAAAAATTAAAGCCTAAAATCAGTGAGAAAATATTCTGGGACTTTGTTATTTTCTTGTCATTAGCAAAGGTAGGGATCACATTAGTAAAATGTTTGCCTTTCATAAAGTTTTAGCATGATTAGATCATCTAATATTGACTAGTAGCTCTTGGAATAATGGCATTGTCTAATAACAAATGTCTTATTTATCATATTTCCAAATATATATATATATATATATATCATTAGTGATTTTAAATATAATCATCAACATTCTCATGATACAGAAGTCAAAATACCAATTTTCAAAAGTCATTTGTTTCCTGCTCTATGTAGACTATTCCAAACATAAGTGCAATCAGTTCTTTCTTGAAAATCATAAGGAATATAGCTACCTCACACATTTATTTTGTATTTGAAACTTTTATGTGTAAAAATAAAATGAACAGTGAACCAAACCTACTTCCCAAAGCAGAGTTTGTTTGGCAAACTGTTCTCTGACATTTTGTTGTCCAAAAGAGGCTCTTTTTAGTTTAATGTTATTTATGTAATACTGTCAGTGTCATCTGGCAAGTAATTAGAAAAAACCTCCAAAATGCATTGGTCCCCAAACTTTTTGTCTTATCACTGACTGAAGGACTTATCCCCATACCACTCACTGTTCTTTTTTGTCCCTATCTGAAAATAAATACAGCAAAACACCTGTCAGAAAGTAGCTGGTCTACAGATCCTTTGACAACAAGGTCTGTCTTATGTATAGATTGAAGATGTGTATATGTGATAAGATTTGAGAACTCTATTTTTCCAGCCTACTGTTGTGGCTGGAATCCCCAGTATTAGTTATCCATGTACATAGAGAAATATTTAAGATCTTTAAAAGACAAATTTGGAAGAGGAAACATATTAACACATGGATCAACTTTTTGAACTAGATCATTAATTGACTCTTAGTGAGCTATAATCCCAAGGAATTGAATTTAGAATTAAACCTTAATAGAGAAGGGAATGACTTGAACCATAAGAGCTACTGAACAATAACTAAGAGTTGATTAAGTTACCTGTGTTTCACTTATTCTTTCATTCATTCATTAAATACTTATTGTATAATTTTAAGTGCTAAACCTCAGGAAAGGTCCTGGAGATTAAACAATGAGTAAAAGTTAGTGGAATAGATAACTTTGAAGAGAGGTGTGATGATGGAGATTATTGGAGAGAGGGAACCACAAGAGGAATGGAGGAAGCCACTGACAATGGTTTGGAATTTCCTAAATGAGAGATTGGCCACTTGCTGAATATAATTAGCACTATTGCTCCTTTACTGTAAAAGGTTTTCTCATTTTAAAGATAACATTATATTGAGTTTCAGTGTATTATAGCATTGGAGGATGCTTGAAGATTTTCCTTATTCCATGGCCTGCATTTCTCTATGATGTGTCTATTTTTCTCTGTGTCCATTGCTATCATTTCAGTTCAAGCCACTATCTCTTACTTGAATTGTCATGCAATCTTTCTAATTGACCCTCCTGCTTCCAAAGTTTTGCTTGAAGTTCCTCAATAGGTATTTGCCTAATGAAAATAAAAGTATTTATTTCCTTTTCTATTTTGTACAAGATTAATTTGGGGGATTTATATCTTAAGCTTTCATTAAATGTGTTCCGCCTTACAATGAATATTTTAAAAAATATTCAAATTATGAGAAGTAACTTTAAGCATTAATCATTAGAATGTTCTATGACCTTGACTTAGTGACACAAATATAATTCTGATATTGCCATAAAAAAATGCCCTAACAAAGGCCTCTGTGTTCATGAAATTGTTGTTAACTTGATCTTTGGCTTTTACAAAGTTGTATCTGAATCATCTGACAAAGAAAATAAAAATAGATTTTCTTTCCCTTCATAAGTTAATACTATGTAAATACATAATAATAGTATCAAGATCCAAATTTTAAATTAATTGCACACAAATTAAGCCCTAAATAAATCTCATATAATGTTTATGGAATAGGTGTTGGGATAAAAAAATGACCCCTAGTGCATATCTATGCAATTATAAATTATGTAATATATTATAACCACATATCTATTATCATACATTCTCTTACATATCTCTTCAACATATATCTACTTGAAATTTTAATTGATTAAAGGCACCAACACATAAAATACATTTTTTTAAACTGAAATTTAAAGTTATATTCTATAAAAATGAATTTTGATAAAAGTGTATTGAATATCGACTATGTACAAGGCAGTATGCTGGGAAATGGAGGAGGATTCAAAGAAGGAAAAGGCACAATGTTTGCTTCCAGGGAACTCATAATCTAGTGTATATAAGACAGATTCTGAAGGGTTATAATAGTCATATAAACAAAATGCCCCGTGAGTAATGCTGCTGGAGTGTCAAGCTATTGAGGGAAGCATTTTTAAGGAGATAGTGGTTGAGCTTAATTGTTGAATCAAACCTTGAAATAATATACCAGAAAGAGAGAAAAGCATGTGAAAGTGCATAATTGGTTTGAGGAATAGCAAGTTGGCTAGTATTATAGGAACAGAAGGTACATCTGGATTTGTACTGGACTCAAAAAGTCAACAAGTGACATTACATGCAGCTGTGAACATCTGTAAATGTAAATTGTCTAAAATTTTGTCAGTATCTTTAGTATTTCAGAACACTAACTCTAGATGCTGAAAAATGTTCTTATAGAAGTACACAGTATAGTGCTAAATAATACTTTAATTGCTCTTAAAAGTGAAAATAAAGTAAGCCCAACTGTTCCTTCACTCTCTTTACCCTGCCTCCAAGAAATGAAAACATAAGACTGACACATACATCTACATAACAATAGGAAGATGAGGTCAGAGCCAGACTGATGACTTACACCTAGCTAAGGCTGAATAACCAGGTGTGCATTAAGGAGAAAATAAGCTCCTCCTTGGTGTTCCCTGATGGCCCAGCAGTTAAGGATCCAGCATTGTCACTGCTGTGGCTAGGATCACTAGCTGTGGCTAGGATCACTAGCCATGGTGAGGATTTGATCCCTGCTTCATGCCATGGTACAGCAAATAAGTACATACATTACATATATATATATATATATATATACATACTCCTCATCAGAATAGTCCAGTGACGACTTGGAGCCAGGCTATTCTAAACCGTGGGCTAAAAACCACTGGCTAAAATAGAGACAGTATTCTTGTGGTTATAGGTGTTTTCCTCTGGGTCCTCTGTGATTACATTTTCATGTGATGGTATATAGCTCAGGCACTGTAAAAACTCAGAAAAATTATACACACGGCTTTATATAAGTCATGGGAAGTCAGGGAGAAAGTGTGCTTTTAAAAATAACTGAATAAGGGCTCCCACCAAATAATCCATTATTGCTCTGGCAATAGTTATGTTTTGAATTACTGCCTGAAATTAGATGACTGAAGGGTAGTTTGGGCATGTGAACTGGAACTTAGCGTAATGATTCCATGGACTAACAGACAAATTCACTCAAAATGCTCTCATTTGAATCAACAGTTAAGTATACTGCAGGATCACTATTTAAATATTATAAATTAGATCTTTAGGAAAGTCATAATTAGAAGTTATTTTTTTTTTTATTTTCTCAAAATCAGTCAGATTTTAGAATTTTTACCAGAACTTTAAGATAGAGCTCTAGGAATCATCAATAATATTGCTGATGAAATAAACAGCAGAAAGGGCTTACATTTTAAATTTATATGAACAGATAAAAAAATTTCCCAAGTTCTACAGATGCACCAGCTATGTACTTATAAGGGCTCTGATGAAACAGATCTTTAATAAAGGATTTGCTTAAAATTGTCTAGTGAGTATATGTACATTATTAATAACCATATCATTTGCCATAGCCAGACACATTGACAGAAAATTTTAACAAAGAAGAGAATCAAAGTGAGTCTCATAATTTCATTATTTCTGGGCAGTGTTTCAACTCTAAGCACATGCATTTGATCAGTGTAATATGGATGATAAAAAAATTCTTGATATGTTAAATCCTATGGACATTTTATAGGTCAGACAAGATATTAGAAGGGAAGTTTGTCATACAACACCCACTCCTGACCCCCACCATAGCTAATGAGTCCAAGAGGTACTCTTTTTTAAATTTGTATTATGTTTTTTTTTTCTGGCTGCTCCCTCAATGTATGGAAGTTCCTAGGCCAATGACTGAATCTGAGCCATAGCTGCAACTTACACCTCAGCTGAGGCAACCCCAGATTGTTTAACCCACTGCACTGGGCTGGGGATCAAACTCACACCTCCATGGTGACTGGAGCTGCTGAGTCAGTTCTTTACTCACTGTGCCACAGCAGAAACTCCCCTAAGAGGTGCTCTGGAGCATTCTGAAAAGACTTCAACTAGAGATAAAGGGTGCAGAAAAAGTAGGCTGATTGTTCCCTACATGCTTTCCAAATATCTTCCTCCAGAACTGGATTAAAGCATGCCCCCTACTACCCAGGTGGGTGTAGATTACAGGTTAAGAACCCAACTAGTATCCATGAGGATGTGGATTTGATCACTGGCCTTTCTCAGTGGGTTAAGGATCTGGTACAAGCTGTGGCATACATCGCAGATGCAACTTGGATCCCAAGTTGCTGTGGCTGTGGCTGGCAGCTGCAGCTCTGATTCAACCCCTAGCCCAGGAACTTCCATATGCCCCAGGTACAGTCCCCCCAAATTAATTTAAAAAAGAGATGAGAATAAAGTCTGATGACAATCAGACTCTATTATTTTCTAAGGTAGATTATTTTCTATATTTTATTACAATTTCTACATTTCTTATACTTCTATAATAAAAATGTTAGAATGGGCAGGAGAAGTAAATAGCAACATATAAAAGCAGGCAGCATGGTGGACTGTGTGCCTGGAGTAACAAGGTCTTCCCAGGCCAGCCATATCAGCACCTGAAAGTCAAAAAATAATGATCAGTCAGTATTATTGAGCTTGCTTGTGAATCTCAGTAATACAGCTTAAGAAAATGCTTTGTGAAGGTGAAAAATACCTAAACCTTTATCACCCAGTGTCAGTCTCTGATGGAATGATATCTTATGAGATTTTATGTCATTTTAAACATTTGTTTTGTGGGTGAAGGTGGGGAAAGGATGGCTAGATGTTTAAAAATATTTTTATTGTGCAACATTCAAGCATCCATTAAAGACTAGAGAGTATAGAATGGTAAACATTATAATTTTACCATAAAGCTTTATAGCCTTAACTTTTGTCACACTTGTTATTATATGTATAATTAAAGTCTCCTTTGTAACCTTTCCTAGGATTTTATAATTTTCCCTTTGCTAAGGCTTTCGATGAAAGTTCTTGCCTCCTAATAAGCATATCTGCATGACACAGTTTCTTTCTATTGGACTAGGAAATCTAGGGCATCAAAATAATCAGAACCTGCCTCAGGCAATAGAAACTTTTCACTTTGGGTATATAAAACTCAAAGCTAAAGCTGAAAATTTTCCCACAGGAGCATGACAGGCTTTAAATGATATTCTGTGTTACTGTCTTTTTAGCAATTGTGATGGTAAGTAATGGAAGAATGAATGTTCTTGAAGCAAGTACCCAAGGAACACTTTGGTATTGATAAGTTGATCATTTATTGATCAGTTTCTATCACCTTAGAGTTATAGTGGTAAATAATACACATTAGACTTATTCACAGGGGATCTGTAGTCTAATGGCAGAAACAAGCCCTCAAAAGTCAATTATAATCTGGTAAAATTCTTGGGAAAGTCCCTAGATTATCTTTCTATAAGCAAAGGAACTGTATGATAGCCAGTCTTTGAAACCTCATCATTTTTTATTGTTGCCTGAATTTATGATATTACTTTTTCATATTAACATTTAGTAGCTTATTATTGTTACTGAATCAGGTCCAGCTGCTCACCATTCAAAAAAATGATACTTGAGAGAAAAATAAATGTTGGTAGAAGGCAAAGTTGCTTTTAATCAGAATGTTGGCAATCTGGGGAGATGGTGCCCTCAGCTTCCCCCCAAACCACCTCTGAAGATTCTGCACAGCCGTGAATGCTTATAAAGGGAAACAGGGAAGTCATCTCAGTTAATCATTGAAATACGGAGTCATCGTCATTGCCATCCCCCACTGTGTGTAGGCTCTTTGACTCTTCCAATAGGTGTCATCATATTCACCCAGTTTGGTCACACAGTTTGTTCAGAAGATCATTGAAGCAGAAACTAGGGAAGAGAACTGGTCATCTGTTAATTACTTATTCTTCATGCCTTCTTTGATTTATATGGAGAGAACTGATATGTTAAGCAAGGTATTATGTGATTAAAAGACCTGAAGTGTGTGGGTGGGTGGGAGATGAGTAGAGCATGGGGGTGTTTGGTTAAAAGTTAGTTACAATATAGCTTTGCTAAAGTGACAAGGAAAGGGGCTTCCTACTGAGGGTAGTTTCCTGCAAAGAGCTGCTCACAATCCCCACTTGACAGAACATCACTTAATTTCTATGGGATTAGGGACAAAAGTCTATCTTCTGTAACTTCTTCATGATTACATAGGGTACTGTATTCTCAGAGGGAAAGATGTTGATGTGAGTCTTTAGCATCTCTTTACTGATACTTGTAATTGCCTATTTACATACATGGGAAGAACAAGCTGCAATTATTTTGATGCACACAAAGATATAGATTATTATGAGTAGTAGCATTAATCCCATTCTTTTAAGTCTGGTTCTTGGAATTGTGCTAGTCATAGATTCAGTACTGCTCAAGGTGGAGCAGTTTATATCATGGCTGCGGTCAGGTCATCATATAGTTAGCTTTTTTTCCTCTGGTTGCAGTTACAGATATTTGAAAAATAATTCAGAAATGTGCATCAGATATTGAGTTTATGACTCTGTTGTCCTAATCATTATCTGCTTGAGTCTCCACTTTCTGACTCAGGGAGGCCTGGGAGAATTCAGCTTTTCTATAAATAAAGAGCAGGAGAGGATTTCCTGCTATAGTACATAGAGGATCTGCAGAGTTTCTGGAGCACTGGGACACAGGTTCAATCCCAGCCTGGCAAAGTGGGTTAAGGATCCAGCATTACCACAGTTGAAGTGGAGGTCACAACTGTGGCTCAGATCTGATCCCTGGCCTGGGAGCTCCATATGCTGCAAGGTGGCCAAAAAGAAAAAAATAAATAAAAGGCAGGAAGCATTGAGGGGCCTTTGTACTTGTGGGGGGGTATACAGGGTTCTGCTTGGTTCCATTTTAAGGATTTATAATTCAAAAGCATTCAAAGCATAATCCAGGTTCACTACAATATTATTTCATTCATCTCTATAATAATTACAGATGTACAATAATCAGTTTTCATTTTGGTTCTCTGTAACAGTTTTTAAAACCAAATTTAATTTACAAATAAATTCATAGTTTACACCCATTTATAGATAATTTTACAATTTTTTTTTCTCTCTGCAGCACAGATTTTATTGGAGGGAATCAGTGGCTCTGAAATTTCAGGTTTTCATGATACATATGCAGTACCAGTTAAATATTGCTATTAAAAATCTGAATAAGCAACAACAAAAAACATTGAAAGACTTGAAACTACCAAAATCCTCACACTTAATTGTGATGTATTACTTTTAAATACTCAGTTCAATCCAAGCCAATTACCATGCATACTCCCATAGCCTTTTCTTTGTTAGGGAGTTTTTTTGCTTTTTTTTTTAGGGCTACACCTGTGACATATGGAAGTGGGGTCTAATTGGAGCTACAGCCCCTGGCCTACACCACAGCAACATCAACACAGGCGCACTTTGTGAACTACATCGCAGCTCTTGGCAACGCCGGATACTTAACCCACTGAGAGAGGCCAGAGATCCAACAAGCAACCTCATCATTCCCAGTCAGATTCCTTTCACTGTGCCACAACAGAAACTCCCCCATAGCCTTTTCAATTTGGTCAATTTCAGGAACTTTCCTACATAGATTAAATGTAATTTTTTGGATACAACTCACACTATATGTAGAAAATGGGAATAGGAGGAATGAAAAGCATGCTTTCTGTGTATCTTAATAATTCAATATATTATAGCCATATTTAAATTCTCATGGCATTATTTAGAATCTTCTTGAAAATTTGCATCTACCGTCTTGATGATGACCTATGTTCTTTATGCTTTCATAAGTTGCATATAAATCCTCTCCACCTAACTATATGCAGAAGTTCATAGAGACAGAAATATTCAGCCTTGTGACTCTTTGTGAATTATGTTATAAAATCTAGTTATTAAAAAAAATTTAGTTGTCACAAACTACTGCATTTTTAGTTAACATCATTTTCAAAGTATAAAAACCTGCTAAGGAACAATGGAAACTTATTCTAAAATTATAGATCAGTATGTTTTTATTACTTTTTGACTATTATATTTAGCAAGAAATGTGTGGTGGCTGTATTAAAAGTACTTTATTTTTAAAATATGATAACACATTTACACTGTCACTGTTTAAATACATAAATTTATAATTTATGTATCAATATTTATATGGTTCTAATAGCTATTCCATAGTGTGTATGTATATGTTTACTTTGGTGCATGGCTTTTTTAATTTTTGTTTTTCTTAAGAAATGCTATTATTAATATGTATGAAGTCATTTAGCCCAAGAACTCTAAAAGTTCCATAGATATTTCTTATTTATTGCTTCCCCCTAAAATGAATTTGGCTAGTAGGATCACATTTAATATAAAAGAACCTGTCACAGAGAATTCCTGGATTGCTCAAAATTTCTAAGACAATAAATATTAACTGTTCCTTTTAGGTATCTGCTAGACAGGTTAGACAATTATTCTTTATTAAAAATTATCTTTTCAAAATAGTTTTGCCTATTTTCTTTTAATGTCAAGATATGGAGGTGATGTTTAGACCATAATTCTGAGTTTTCCCATCTAGAACTTTCTTGAATCAGGGAGAAAGACATACCTAACTCTTAAGCCTAACTCTTGTTACTTATTCAGCTTTTGAGAGAAATAATTAACAAAAGCCCAAGTTGCTTCCTCTATAAATCTTTAGTTGTCTATGTAGACACAGCTGGGCAATTGTTTTATTCAATAAATTTTATTATATTTATAGTTGTACAACCATCACCACAACCTAATTTTAGAACATTTCCATCTCAAAGCCCCAGTCCATCCCTCGCCTCCAATCTGTCCCCTTTGGTAACCATAAGTTTTTCAAAGTCTATGAGGCTGCTTCTACTTCTATCGTGCAAATAAGTTCATTTGTATCCTTTTTTAGATTCCATATGTAAATGATAGCATATTATATTTGTCTCTCACTGTTTAACTAGCTTCACTTAGCATAATAATTTCTAGGTCCATCCATGTTGCTACAAATACCATTATTTCATTCTTTTTTATGGCTGAGTTATATAAATAGATAGATAGATGCCACTTCTTTATCGATTTTTCTGTCTGTAGACATTTAGGTTACTTCTATGTCTTGGCTATTGTAAATAATGTTGCAATGAACATTGGTGTACATGTATATTTTTGAGTTATGGTTTCCTCCAGATAGTTGCCCAGGACTGGAATTGCTGGATCATATGGTAATTCTATTTTTGGATTTTTTAGGAATCTCCATACTGTTTTCCATAGTGGTTGCACTAATTTACATTCCCACCAACAGTGTAAGTGAGTTCCCTTTTCTCCACACCCTCAGGGCAATTTTGTATGATCATGATAATGCAAAATAAATATCTATTTGAGCTAGACTAAATATGGTTTGAGAGGAAATATGAGATCCTTTTCTCCCTCACCAGAAGTTAGTGAGACTCTGGAGAAGAATTTAAAGGTAAACAACAACAACAGAAACCTTCCAAAACAATACTACTCAAAAATCAGATTAGTAAGAAATTAAGTCAAAGAAAGAGAAGCAGCTAAACACTGTGAATGTGCACAGATTGTTCAGTTTTCCTTCATTGCAGCACCTTGCACACTGTTTGATATACTTCAGATATTTAACACTTGTTTAAATATGTTTTACTTAATAACCTCATCTGATTTCTATAGGTGTATCCTCCAAGTGATTGAAGGCAGATTTCATTTTGTTTATGTTTCAGAGCCTCCCAACACAAGCTTTGGGGCAAAGCCAGAATATATATGTAGCATAACTATTTTAGGCAACTGCAAAAATTAAGCATAGGTATGCAAAGTGATTTTCTTTTTGGAATAGTACTGTATCCAAATCAAGTCTTCGTCTAGCTGTGTAATTGCACAGAATGATCACTCTGTACCTTTCACCAGTGGAAAAGATGAAGCTCATTTCCTGCAGGGCTAAAGGTTTATATGCCAAGATCTTTATTTCCTGATGTAAAATCTGATGAATTTTAATTTTGGTCTTATAATTCACTGAACTTAATTTTATTCTGCTTAATTAGGCACTAATAAGTGATAGAAAATGTGGAATTTAGATGTCTTTCAAACATTTTATAACACTAAACCTAAATGATTGCCCCGACAGTAGAGGAGGGAACTAACATGCCTTGGAAAAAATATCTGAAACAAAATGAAAAGCCTGTACTTTTGCCACATCGTTAATGTCATTTGGCTAAGTGTTATTGAATTGTCATAATTTTAACTAGTAAGTAAAAATGCATTTTGTCTGCCAGTGACATATGTAAGAAGTTATAAGGAAGCAAATATTTATTATGATTCCATTGAAAGATCAGCATTTTCCTCTTCTGAAAATATAAAAAAAGGTGTTTTGTGTAGGTTCCTTACTGTTCTCTTCTGCTTTTTAAATAAAGTTAATTAAAATTGAGAATATTTTATTATTGTCAGAATATCACTTATTTAGCAAACAGGACTAAGAATAATGTGTTGGGGAGCTAAACATAGGTTGTACTCACTGGTAATAAAACATCACAAATTCACTTTTTTTTTTCACTCAGTTAGTTTCACTTTATTATAGGCAAGAATTTAAAATCCTGTTGCAGGACATAAATTTGGGTATTGGCCCTCAGAACAAAGAGCTATAAGCATAGTTTTTTGATATATGGATTTCTCACAAGGATGATCCAATTGTTATTGGACTTTTATTATCCATATCTTCTGGTTTACAGTAGATACAATTCTAATTCTCTTCTTCTATTTCTTTAAAAAAAAAATGTCCACAAGTGCAAATGATATGTTGGAGGTTAAAATGAAATGTTTCATTTGTCTTGATATTGGCCTGCACTGTATTTTACATAGGAAACTGAAGAAAATAAAATGATGTTATGTTGCTCTTTTACTATCAGCAACCAAATGACTTTTATCATTTTAAACATGCCAATCAGAGTAAGGTTTGATTATTAAAAGAAAAATTAGGCCTACACAGTGCCTTTTCCAATCATGTCATTTCCTTCCTTTTTCACCATATTCATCTTTATTTGCTGAAATCCTATGCTCAGAAAACCACCTTAGCTTTTAAACCTTTCTTCTCCTTTAAGCCTTTCTATGCTCTTTTGTAAATTTCAATTTGTGCTATAACCTTATTCAGTTTCTGCCATATAATTACTTTTATATTTTCCTCTATTATTTTAAAAGATATAGGGTGGGGCTGCAGGATTGCTATTGTTTTGGGGTGAATTGTGCCCCCCCTCCCAAATTTATATGTTGAAGCCCTAACCCTCAGTACATCAGAAAGTGACTGTACTGGAGATAGTGTTGCTGAAACTCTTTGGCCTCTGTCCACCAGTGCCAAATAGAAACATAGAGGGTTTTGGGTAAAGGAGAAAAAACATAGCTTTTATAGCTTTGCCAGGCAAAGGAGGCTACAGCAGACTATTAAAGACTGTGCCCTCCCTTGGGAGAGATTAAGAAGTGGTATTATAGTTCAGGAGTAGAAAATATGGCCACAGATAAGGGTCAGGGTAGATGCAAGCTTTCATTCTTCTTCAAAGTTGGTGTTTAGTGGGCCCAGACTGGTTCTGGTGGTCCTCCTCTCTGGTTTTCTTTTTTTGGGGGTTTTAGTTCTGCAGAAGAACTCAAAGACATTGTTATATGTATTCCTGTAAGAGGAGCCTGGACCCTTCCCTAAGGCTGCTTACTTGACTGTTACTTACTTGTTACTTGACTGCTTCTCCCAGGTCTCTGCATCTCCTCCTTTCCTTGATTAACAATTGAGGCCCTTGGAAATTCAGGGAAGGTCATGAAGGCTGAAGCTTATTCCCTAAGAATAAGAATTGGATGACATAAGTTTTTGTGCCCAGGAGTCCCACAGTGCCCTGCTCTGTTTCAATAGGGTCTTTAAAGATGTAAATAAGTTTTTAAAAATAGATGTGACTAAAAGAAAATGAGGTCATTAGAAGGAGCCCTAATCCAGTATGACTGTTGTCTACATAAGAGGAAATTAGACATGCACAGTGGAAGGAGACCATGGGAAGACATAGGGAGAAAATATTATCTACAAGCTAAGGAGAGACTTGAGAAAGAACAAAACCTGTCCACACCGTAATCATGAACTTCCAGTCTTCAAAATGAGAAAATAAATCTCCGTCCTTTAAGCGACGTAGTGTATGGTACTGTGTTATGGCAGCCCTAAAAATAATACAACCATGATTCACTTATGTTTCCAGACCATTTAGTACAGTATCTTGTATCCAATAGTATCTCAATAAAGGTCATTAAATTGATTTCTTACATGGTTTATTCACTGTAAGCTAAAGTTTTGTTTCAGTGAAGTACAGGAGCACTGAGACAGTTTCCTCTTTGACCCCTAACATTGAAGAAATAAACGGAAACCATGCTTCAGTGATCCAGCCTGACTTTCTAACATTGTTTTTTTATTGTCTAAAACTGAAATTACTTTTGGAAATTGAGGACCTCTGAAATTGTTGCCAAAACTCCACTTCTGTCCACTGGTGCCAAATAGAAATGCAGAGACAGTTTTGGGTGAAGAAGAATATTGCTTTGCCAGGCCCAGGAGGACATAGCAGGATAATGCCTTAAAGACTTGTGACCACATTAGAAAAATTGTGGGGAGTTTTGTAGTAAAAAGGAGAAAAACATTTTTCCAGATAAAGAATCAGGGTTGAGGGCAAATATGTATTCTTCTTTCTTTGGGGAAATCTTTAGTCATTGAGGTTGGGAGTGGAAAACAGGGCCATGGGTAAGGATCAGGGTAGGTATAAGCTTGCATACTTCAAAGTTGGTGCTTAGTGGTCCAGGACTGATTCTGCTGGTCCTACTTTCTGGAATGAAGAATGCTGCATCAAGTAGTTAATGTTTTTCATTTGTTGGGGGTTTTAGTTCTGTAGAAGAGCTCAAGGATATTGTTATGTGTATCCCTTGAGGGGGAACCAAGACCCTGCCCCAAGGCTTCACTATTGTTTCTTGACTGCTCCTCCCTTCTCTCAGCATCCACTCTCTTCCTGGATTAGCAATCATTTTAACCTATCCTTTGAAACTCAGGGAAGATCATGGAGGCTCAAGTTTATTCCCTAAAACAAGAAATGAGGGACACAAAGGCTTTTGTGCCCAGGGACCCCACAGGGCCCTGCTTGGTTTCAAAATTCTATAAAAATCTTCTGATTTGTCCAATGGTTTACTTAATTTGATATGTATCATATGGTAATGTTTATAATTTTGTTCCTTTATTATGGCAATAAAATAGTGATTATGATATTTAATCAAATTAGAAATCACTTCATTATCATACTTTATGTAAATGTACCATTTTAAAATATAGTTTTGTTAGTATATTTTTATTTTGAATGCTGGATAGTAAAATAATTTCCTTATATCTACTAACACACTAGATTATTTTATGGATTGGAAAAAAAAAAAGCAAGGTTCATATTTTGGTATTAGCATGGTTTTCATGGTAAATATGGTGAAACTAAAAACTATTTCCTGGGAATTTAGTGAAATGTTTTCATTATGACTTATATGCCATATGACATATATGGCTTAGCTAAGTGTCCAGTTAACTGAAGAAGAATATGAAAACATAGAACAGAAAAAGAAAAAATCAAATGGTCTCTTTTTCTGTTTCAGTCTGTGCTATGTATTTGTTAGGAAATTTTCTTTGATTGCTGTCATTACTGCCTGGTGGAAATAGTTTTTATACATGAACTAAAAAAAATGACTTATAGTATATTTTTCCTTTTTTCTGTAATGAAGTATAACTGAATTTCCCAATTATATAAGCACTTTTATATACTGTTACTGATTAGTGAGACGTGAGGAACGTAGCCCTGTCATTAATGACTATACATTGATCTCCAAATCTCCAGATACTAATGAAGTATTATGTAAAAAGTAACTTTTTGTTTTTTATCCTTAATCACAGTTCCTTTAAATTTATGTCCCACTGATTGCAAATTTAAGTGTAAATCATTGCAGTTGGGGGGGGATTTTTATTTATTTTTTTAATTTTTAAAGTTTTATTGACGTATAGTTGGTTTACAAGGTTGTGATAATTTCTGCTGTACAACAAAGTAATTCAGTTATACATATATATGCATCCATTCTTTTTCATATTTTTTCCCATATAGATTATCACAGAATATTGGGTAGAGTTCCCTTTGTTATATAGGAGGTTCCCACGGGCCAACCATTCCATATAAATGGTTGTGTAAGTGCCAATCCCAAAGCCCCAATCCATCCCTCCCCCCCAGTCTGTCCCCTTTGGTAAACATAAGTTTATTTAAAAATGTATTCTAATATCAACTTCTCTTACATTCATTAATCTTATTCTTAATAAATTTGGTTACTTTTCTGTCCTCATGGGAAGCGATCCTCCAATGTGATTGTTAAGGTCATGGGGTGGAAAAAGACCTCTGAGGGTTTAATGGGTAGACCAGGGATAATTTTATCATCCTGAGTCATATTGATAGATGCACACAATATGCTACTGTGGCCAACATATTAATACACCAGAAAGTAGACACAGTTTAACTAGAAGCTAATGGGTTATAGCGTGGCAGATATTTGCCACAGATTGGTGACCCAGCACGGAATGTGGCCACCATTCACAACTTCGCTGCTTTTGCCACTCTGTTACCAAGTCCAGGTTTATTCTGCTCAGCACACGCTAGGCCATGGTAGGCCAAGTTGGGAGAGGAGATACTGGGGCATGGAATAATGACTATTCAGAAAGCTGGGAGTCCTAAAAGATGGTGGACTAGTGTCCTAGTGAACCATCTTACCGGAGGTCTGGATGCTAGTCTTTTTATAGTACAGAGGAAGGGAGAGATGAGGAAGTAAAGTAAAAAGTCGTAAGTTTTGCAGATATCTCTTGATTTCACCAGATTCAGGGGAGGATGTGTTCATTTCTCCTGTCCTGTATCCATTGACAGATGAGCTGAACCAAGATGTTTCCTATGAGCTGAACAAAGGTATTCTAGCTTCACGTTCAGGCAGAGGGGAGCAGGTTTCCCTGAGAAGGACCCTTATGCATGCTGTAAACTATAGGCAACACTGTTTTAGTGACTAGCTGTAACAAAGGCAAAAGAAAGCTAAGGTTAAAGAAAAAGAAACAGACCTAGTATGGAGTTAGTTTTGTTTTTTTTTTTGTTTGTTTTTTTTTTTTCCTTTCCCCCATTACAATTCAACACACAACCATACAACCTGGGAGATCTCTGGTTCCTCATCTTGAAAAGAACATCACTGTTTATCATGAATCCTCTCTCACTTACCGGTTATGTGGATTTGGGCAAATTGCTTAATATCCTTGTTTCCTTATTCTATAAAATGACAGTAATAATTCCCACCTGATGGATAATTTTTGAAACTAAATCGGCAGTGGTTGTGAAATTGTATAGCAGAGTAATTGTGATACAGTTCTTTCAACAAATTTGGCTGACTCTAAATTGAAGTTACTTAAAAATGAATGCCTTGAGCTTTCCTTCCTTCTGTAAATAAGATTTATTATATCTCCTATTTCTTAACCTTCCTATCTCTCAACAATCCTACATCTGATAGAATAATTTATATTCTTCCATCTCCTATTCCATTACTTCTACCTGTGTTAAGAAGAGTTTTGGAAGATATTACTCTCAGTGGCTTGTAACCCAAAGTCACATTCCTTTGTTGATTTAAGTGTAAACCATAGAAATAAGATTGTGACTATTTTCAGTATGAATAGGAGAAATATGAATCATAAATTTTAAAAGGATATTTATGATATTGAGGTTTTTAAGCACATTCCTCCCTCTCTGGAAATGTATGAAATAACCATTATCTGATACACTGGAATACCACCTGGCATTATTTACTTCATACTGCTTTCTTGACCAGTTGGTTAATAGGAACTAGTTTTCCTTTCTATCATTTTTAAATGCTGGTTTTATTTAATATTTAGAGAGTCTGCTGGGCATTGAATTGTCTCTCCATCTTTCTGTGGAAGAACTTCTTGAGTTAATAATAGTGTAGTAGTATTTGTAGCCAAAACCTAAGGGGAAAACTTTTAAAAGGACCAGGTGGATTTAAAAGTTCACAAACACTTAAACTTCCAGAGGAATTAAATGACGGGAGATGCAAATTACTGCTTTCTTAACCTTTTGAGCATTTCAGAGGGGAGAGCAGATGGAGAAGGTTTAGGAGGATTTTTAAAGCTCTTAGGGTTTTGGAAGACTATTAAGGTCTCTTGTCATTGTATTGCCTTTGTTGCAAGCTTTCCATCTCTTTAGTCTGTCTTTCATTGTGGTTTTGCAGAAAAAAAGTGAAACTGACATTATAAAGCTATTTTATATAGTGCAGCACAATGAATTATTATTAATTGAAGGAGAAAACAGGCTTTGGTTAGAACATTAGCTTCCTGTTTTATAATTATGTCTCCATTGATCTTTTAATTGTTCCTAATGAATATTTCTGTCTCCTTGCCTCACTTCTGTCTCCTCCTTCTTAGTAAATTTGATCTAGCAATTAGTAGTATTCTCGCTATATTTCCCTAAAGACAATCTGTGCTTTTCAGTACAATTTGGTATGTTCACAGTCATTTTCAATACAAGTTATAAAACCTTTTCATGTCAAAGAAGAACAAGGAAGGGATAAACCCAAATGCTTAGGCCAGATGGTAAAAAATTAGATGATGGGGGAAAAAATCACAGAGCCACTCAACTCCTATTTTTTTTTCTGCCTTTTCTATCATGAGAATGATCTTTAAACTAGATGGGGTATAACAAACGTGGTTAAAGGGATCGAAGCCCAATTGATGGTATGATAAAAGTACCTGGATGCTTTAAATTGCACCAAGCCTCCAGGCTAGACAAACCACATCCCAGAATTCTGAGGGAACTGCCAGATGTTGATGTAGAACTACTTGCAGTAACTCAGCAGAACCACAGGGAATATAATATTGCTATAGGACTAAAGAAAGGAAAATGCTCTTCCATTTTTCAGAAATGTGGAAAACAAAGGCAGTTACCATCACGAATTGTTGAACTCTGGCAATTGTCCAAAACAGAAGTTTAAAAAATTTATAATTATATGCAACAAAGAAGATTATGACTTCACTAAGAATCAAGCTTCCTAAATTAAGGGTATATCAGTCTGTTAGAGATGCTACAAGTAAGACATGAAGGGAATTATGCAGAAATTGATGGTGCACAGGGATTTACAAGATATTTTGTATAGTCATGATTTCCTTGTGGGAAACATTGAGAAAGGTAGAAAATGGGGGTCTGTATTTTCATAGCCAGTGCTAATTAACAAGTCAATTTCTGTTTGGGGAGCGGAGGCTAATACTCTAGTTTGAAAGAACTAGTGAACCATTAAGGGCTAAATATGTTGTAGGGAGGACAGGATGACACAGAGAAGTTAAGAGTGATTCCTAGTGGACTGATTTGGAAACAGTTCCCAAAAGAAATTTGAATGGTCCTTCATGGCTAGATGCAACAGAAAGACCAAAATAAGGAAGAGAAGAAGAGGCTTTCAAAATAAAGAGAATGGCATTGTTATCATTCCTGGTACTTATACTGCTTTTCATTTATTTGTGTTCATTTTATTTAGGGGGTAGTGAAATTAGGGATCTTTTTCCTTTGAGATCAGACCATACTTAGATTCTTTTAGTTGCAATTTTTCAAATGCCTTTTATTTTCTATGGTTTCTATAATGTGCATTATTCAGATGTTATCTATACTATTTTTAGCCTTTGCCTGAAGATAGAAATTTCACAGCAGTCCCAGAATTGTCCCTGTGGTGGCCAGGAATGAAAGATAGAAGTTTATGTGTAAGCCTCTGTATTTCATGCAGGCTGACAGTCTAAAAAAGAGGAGAACTTTTTCTAATCCTTTTAATAACTCTACTTATAATAAAATTAGGCTACCACTTGAAATCCGATTGTAATTCCTTTTGCCTCTTTGAGACAAAGAGACAGGTTTTGACCTAAAATTCATTTAAGGATGTCTATTTATCAAAAGTTTCATTGGATTCCTAAATAAAAAGGACTTTAAATAGTCAATCAAAGATGAAACTTATTTCCCACAGTCAAATATGTAGCTTTCTAGAGACTCTAATACTGAGTAAAGTCAGTCAGAAAGAAAAAGACAAATACCATATGATATCACTTATATCTGCAATCTAATACACGTCACAAATGAACTTTTCCAAAGAAAAAAAAATCATGGACTGGAGACTAGACTTGTGGTTGCCAAGGGGGAGGGGGAGGGAGTGGGATGGATTGGGAACTTAGGGTTAATAGATGCACACTGTTGCCTTTAGAATGGATAGGCAATGAGATCCTGCTGTATAGCAATGGGAATTATGTCTAGTCACTTATGATAGAGCATGATAATGTGAGAATAAAGAATCTATGCGTGTATGTGTGACTGGGTCACCATGCTGAACAGTTGAAAATTGACAGAACATTGTAAACCAGCTATAATGAAAAAAAAATCATTATATATATAAAAAATATGTAGCTTCCTTTCTCAGCAGATTGATTTGAAAAATTTAAATAGTCATTATGCTTAATTTTGTGCATTCTCTTGAAAGTTAATAAATATGTCAGAAAAAGAGTTAGGCTTCTCCTACCACATTTGGAAAAAAAAATTAAAGAAATTTTATAAACTTTTATAGCTAGACTCTATAGTTCTGGAAAATAAGAAATTTTACTTGTTAAATATCCTGCAAAGACCTATAACTCATTTTGGTATGTGGTAGGTTCTTATCAAATATGTGTGGAATGAAACATAAAGCTATTATAGGGAAAGATTATGGTATATAATTTAGTATTCTGACTAAAATAGGAATTAAAATCTTATCCTTGGCTATAATGGTGCACATTTTTTTTTGAATGGGAGATTGGGAGCAACAGAACCTTCTATATAAATGTTAGACATATGGTAGCTATGATTGAAGACTCCAAGTGTTTAAAGTGCTACAATAGTTCCTTAACTCTATCTCTTTTCTGTTACCTATTGCTCTTTGTTTTAAGGTCTTGAAGACTTTGAGACATTACAAAAGGGCAAGGAATAGAGAACATGAAAACTATACACATGCTTCTGCAAAAGTAGAGCATGGGGACTATATACATACTTCTACTAGGAAATGGTATTTTGCTTACATTTCATGACCGTGCTGCTTGAATTCAAATGAGTTCTCTTTGTGAGAGAACTGACATTTGAGAATTGCCCTCATGATACCATAGGTATGTTTTAAAAATATTCTGTTTCCTCAATAATAATTCACTTATCTATGGTTCATGAATTTATATAAATTCTTAGATTTGCATTTTTAACCTGTATAAGATCATAGAAAAATAAGATTATATGCTGTTACTCTGGATAGATAGATAGATAGATAGATAGATAGATAGATTTCACTCTGTTAAACTTCCTTCTATATGTTGAAAAATTGTCTACTTCAGGTTGAAAGGATTCAAGTATTCTGGGTTGAGTGAACATGTTTTTGTCTCTCTTCATCACATCTATTTTAAAGATTGACACAAATTACTCCTAAACTTGTCTTACAAACTTGAAATAAATATTAAATATAACTTACTTCCCATTTGCAAAATAATATGCAAAAATTATTATAACTCATTCTAGTAGAGGAAATAATAGAAATTCATAAAATATCATTAAATATATAAAATTAAGAAATTAAATGATAAAAATGTCATTTTGTCAGAAAAGAGACCCCACAGAGTGAGGCTCCAAAAGATGAGAATCAGAATATTTATATTTACCTATGTAAATATAGTAAACTGCAAGATAATTAATTTTTTAATTCCCACTTGATATAAACCATCAAAATTAATGTCTTTTACTCTATGCTGACAACCAAATTTCTCACCTAGGATGCTTACTCAAGAAATGAAAACCAGCATTTCCTATGCCTACAGAATGTTCTGTGTATTTGTCAATCAATAAGAGGCCATTTGTCCAAGTTTTCATTTCCTAGTTGGGTTTATAGGTGATGACAACTTATATTTGACTTTTATAATGCATTGCCCCAGTATCTCATAATTGCCTGTCATTAACAAAGAATGCAGAGGTTCTGGTCTATCCCTGTAGGAACCACAGTACAATAAAATTCTCCACGATTCCCAAAAGATAAATGTACATAAAGCATTATGAAGGAATAAAAGAGGTGAAAAGCTTCATGTAGGAAGTGTCACTTTAGGTGTGTGAGTGTGTGTGTGTGTGTGTGTGTGTGTGTGTGTGTGTGTCTAAAGATGGGGAGTAGTAAGAGGAAGAAATAGCATGAGTAATTGTTTTTAATTCTATACTTTTGTTTTTCTTCCCTTTGTATTTTTTTTTAACTATTCTTGTTGGCTATTTATTGAACTTTTCTTATTCTAAATCTTATATTTTCATGAATCACAACCCAGAATCATATAGAATACTTGAGTATTTAAGTTGTCCTGATAAACTCTTAATATATTTTCATGCAATAAATATTTTGAAAAAGTAACCAAACCCTCTGATGAAGTATTTATTGATAAGACATTAGCTGATAATGGCATTTGCAGTGTTGCATTTGATTATTTATAAAGTTAGGTTAACAGCTTCTGAGCAATACTTTGATAACCTGACCTCTAAATTTTTTCAAACTCTTGGGTCAGTCATCAGAACCAGTCAGTTCTGATGAGCAGTCTACTTTGGTTTGTCAATACAATATAGAACATCTTCAAATGTAATTCTCTCTGATCCAATATCTCTGTTCTTTCTACTATAATGATCAAATTAATTTTTTGTATAAACCAAGATGAATGAAATTTCTTTCCTTATAACCTTTGAACATAACTGTTGCTTCTCAATAACTCATACTTCATTTGTCTCTAACTACCCTCTTTCCCTTGATACACCTGAAGAAATACTTTTATAGATCATATACTCACCTGTAAATTGTTTTATATATCTCTTGGATATTCTTAACTATGTTTTTCCCTCTACCTCTCTCTAGGTTTTCTTGTTTCTTTTTCCCATTTTGATATGGTTAGTTAAAAAAAAATCCTTTAGAGCTTTTAATGGCTCATATGACCCCTTCCTGTGTGCCAGTTACTCATATATAAGATTTTTTTAATGTTTTCATTGTCATGGTACCTATAACTTAATCTAACATACTTGGGCTCAAACTTTGTGATATGTGAGTGTGACTGGTTTATGTCACACTGTAGTACAATTGTTTGTTTAATCAGTAATTCATATTGGCATTCTAATGTGGAAATTCTCACTCCAGAGGAGCTAATAAAATCCATTCAGTTGTTATCTTTAGCCAACATCAAAAGCTTTAGGAATTAGCACAATAAATCTTAGAAATGGGTTTTCATTGGTAAAATTAGTGCCTTGTCAGTTAATAAAATGGATTTGAGAAATAGGCTCTCATTGATAAAATAAGTGTCATTCGAAGTATGTGGAAGACATTCGAAGTATGAACACATTTGAAGTATGTGTTCATGCATGATGCCTATAACCTGATGCTTATGGATATTTACTCAGGCTTGATCCTAAAATGATCTTGTGTCCAAGCATATACGAGTTCTTGGTGCTTACTATAAAGGTAATGAAGGGGGTGGGATCAAGATAGCAGAAGAATACAACGTGGTGCTCACCTTCTCCCACGAACACATCAAAAAAAATCTACATATAAAATGGTTCAAAAAGAATATCTATTGAACACTGGCAGAAGATGTTAAACCTCCAAAAAGGGCAAGAAACCCTCTACAAAACTATGTAGAATAAAAGGAAAAAAGAAGAGAGAGAGAAAGAGAGAAGAAAAATAAATAAATAAAAGGAATCAGGATGGGACCAGCACTTCTGAGAGGGAGCTGTGAAAGAGGAAAGGAATCCACACTCTGGGAGACCACCTAACTGATGAGGGGATCAGCCAGGATGGAGAGGGCACCTCAAAGCTTTGGATAAAATGCAACAGCCAGACTGAGGAGGGCAAAGAAGAGAGAGAGAGATGCATGATCCATTGGTACCACTCCCCCTGAGCGCCAGCCTGAGACACTTGGGTGGGAGCTGGGTGCTGAGACTCAGGCTCTGGAGGTCCATTCCAGGGATGAGACTAGAGTTGGATGTGTGGGAACAACCTGAAGAGTTAGGATGCAGTGTGCCATGGACTGGGGAGCAAAGCTCCACAGCAGAGGGAGCATAGGAGGAGGCCCTGGCCTCATAGGAGAAGCAAGGTGCCATTGTTGGGGAGTTTGAGAGTAGGTGGGGTGGGACTACCATAGGAATATTTTTCTCAGCATATGTATGTATATGCTCTTGGGGACCAGGGTGCCTCTTGCATGTGATATGGGCAGAGGGGGAAAATCACCACAGCCATCTCACATCCTTCCAGAGGTGGACATGGCCTGCCACCACTAGGGGTCCATGAACAGGCACCACCTGTGGCCCCAGTCATCTCAGGGGTCATTGCAGAGGAGGGTATGGCAACCAAGCACCACCTGTTCTTGCTCTCGCTCCCCTGGGAATGCACACTCCCTGCTGTTGCCATTGTCAAAGGCCCTGTGTACCACCCACTCATGCCTGAGGGTCACTGTCACTTTCCAAGGCCCTTTCCATGGGTCCACACCACTGTCAAAGGCCCCACAACCAGATACTGGTTTCAGGCCCTGCCCACAACCTTCAGCTCCCTGGAGGCACATGCAGGCCATACACCAAAACACCCCATCAATAGGGTAACAGCCTGCCCACACTTAGGAAAGAGACAGCAAGCATCTAAACCAAAAGCAGCCCTCATGTCAAAATAAATAAATAAATAAGAAATAAAAAGTAAGCCCCCATAAACTATCCAGGGGCACTCTTGCATTTAAAAAGTGCTCCAAGACTACCGTAGATATTTTCACTAAACTCACGGAATAAGAAAAATATAAGCAAAATAAGGAAGCTCAGGAACCATTCCCAGTTAAAAGTACAAGAGAATTTCCCTGAAGGAGCAAACAATGAAACCGACACCTGCAGTCTAACAGATGCTGAGTTCAAAACGGGGATAGTGAAAATCCTGAAGGAATTAAGAGCAGATATGAAGGAATTAAGAGTGGATATGACCACTAATGCAGATTACTTTAGAAAGGAAATAGAAAATATAAGGAGAAGCCAAGAAAAATTAGAAAATTCATTTGCAGAGATGCAAGCTGAGTTAAGGGCACTGAAGAGCAGAATGAATATTGCAGGGGAACAAATTAGTGACTTGGAAGATAGAATAATGGAAATCACCCACAATCAGGACAGCAGATAGAAAACCAAATGAAAAAATATGAAAGCAATATAAGAGATGTATGGGATGATATCAAGTGGGCCAATCTATGCATAATAGGGATTCTAGAAGGAGAAGAAAAAGAAAAGGGGATTGAAAATATATTTGAAGAAATTATGGATGAAAATGTCCCAAATCTAAAGGAAACATCAAGATACAGGAAACACAGAGGGCCCCAAACACATTGAACCCAAACAGGTCCACACCAAGACCTATTATAATAAAAATGGCAAAAGTTAAAGATATAGAGAGGATTCTAAAGGCAGCAAGAGAAAAAGAGTTAATTATTAAGGAACCTCCATAAGGCTATCAGCTGATTTCTCTATAGAAACACTATAGGCCAGAAGAGAGTGGCAAGATATCTTCACAGTTCTAAAGGGGAAAAAATTATAGCCTAGAATACTCTACCTAGCAAGATTACTATTTAAAAAGGAAGGAGAAATAAAGAATATCTCCAACACACAAAAACTAAAAGAATACAGCAATACTAAGCCCATTCTAAAAGAAATACTGACAGGTTTCCTCTAAATAGGATAGAAGGAAGAAGATATAGGAGGGAAAAAAACCACAATTGAAAAGTAATCACTTAAATAAACCAGTATACAGATCTAAAATGAAAAAAAAATGTGAAAGACTTAAACATAAGACAAGACATTATAAAACTCCTAGAAGAGAATGTAGGTCAAACATTCTCTGACATCAACTGTACAAATGTTTTCTTAGGTCAGTCTCCAGGAGCAATAGAAATAAAAGCAAAAATGAACCAATGGGACCTAATTAAACTTACAAGCTTTTGCACAGTAAAGAAAACCATTAAAAGCAACAACAACAACAACAAAAAACACAACCTGTGGAATGGGAGAACATAGTTGCAAATGATGCAACCGACAAGGGCTTAATCTCCAAAATATACAAAACCACATACAACTCAACATCAAAAAAAACAAATAACCCAGTTGAAAAATGGGCAGAAGACCTAAATAGACATCTCTAAAGAAGACATACTGATGGTCAACATGCATATAAAAAAATGTTCAGCATTGGAGTTCCTGTCGTGGCTCAGTGGAAACAAATCTGACTAGTATGCATAAGGATGCAGGGTAGATCCCTGGCCTTGCTCAGTGGGTTAAGGATCCGTTGTTGCCGTGAACTGTGGTGTAGGTCACAGATATGGCTTGGATCTGGCATTACTGTGGCTGTGGCATAGGCCAGCGGCTATAGCTCGAATTCGACCCCAAGCCTGGGAACTTCCATATGCCACAGGTGCAGCCCTAAAAAGACAAAAAAAAAAAAAAAAAAAAAAAAGATGCTCAACATCATTAATCATTAAAGAAATACAAATCAAAGCTATGAGCTACCACCTCATTCAGAATGGCTGTCATTAATAAGTCTGCAAATAACAAATGTTGGAAATGGTGTGGAGAAAAGGGAACCCTCCTGTACTCTTGGTGGGACTGTAAATTGGTACAACCTCTATAGTATGGATGTACCTCAGAAAATTAAATATAGAACTACCATATCATCCAGCAGTCCCACCCCTGGGCATATATCCAGAAAAAACTTTGATTCAAAAAGATACATGTACCCCTGTGTTCATAGCAGCAGTATTCACAATAGCAAAGACATGGAAACAACCTAAATGTCCATCAACAGGCGAATGGATTAAGATGTGGTACCTGCACATAATGGAATATTACCCAGCCGTAAAAAAGAACAGAATAATGCCATTTGCAGCAATGTGGACAGAAGAAGAGATTCTCGTATGAAGTGAAGTGAGTCAGGAAGACAAAGACAAACACCATATGATATCACTTACATGTGGAATCTAAAATATGGCACAAATGAACCTTTATACATAACAGAGATAAACTCCTGGACATAGAGAACAGACCTGTGGTTGCCAAGGGGAAGGGGGAGGGAGTGGGATGGAATGGAAGTTTGAGGTTAGTAGATGCCAACTATTGCATTTGGAGTAGATATATCATGGTGTCCTGCTGTATATCACAGGGAACTATATCCAGTCAGTTGTGATGGAACATGATGGAAGACAATATGAGAAAAAGAAAGTGTATATGTATACACACACACACACACGCACACACACATATTTATACAGATATATATAGCTGGGTCGCTTTGCTGTACAACAGAAATTGACAGATTATTGTAAATCAACTATAATAAAATATTTAAAAATACAGGTAATGGAACTCTTCCTTTGGAATATTATATTAGTTATTTCAAATGATTCATCATGAAAGATGTGGTCCAGTTACTTCAAAAGATAGATATCTGGGACCTCATCAACCTACAAAGAGTTTTATGAAAAATTTTGTGCCCATATGATAATAAATATTCAGTTTATAATTATCTACAGGAGTGGCAAATTTAGATGGAGACTTATTAAAACAGAATTTGTGTTAGGGCTATGGGAGGAGACACTCCATTTGCATAAACTTTGACTATGACTGTTGATGGCAGTGATTCTATATCTACAGATTCCAGTGGCTCTGTTGGATGAAGTTGGTTTATGCTACTTACCTTGCCAATTCTTTATATATAAAACCATCCCCATAGCATGCGAAAATTCCTGAGCCAGGGATTGAACCCACACTGCAGAAGTTACCAGCATTAACTTCAGAAGTAACTAGAAGTCAACAGCAGTAACAACACTGGATCCTTAACCCACTGAACTACCTAGGAACTCCCTTGATATTTTTCTAGATATTTTAATGTAGGATTAGAGAAAGTCATCATGTTTCATAAAGAAAATTTATCAATTTCTTCTTAAAATAAATTTCTTTAAAAATGTCTATATATTTGCTTTATTCCATAATTTGCACAGGTCACGTTGCTTTTCAGAAATTGACGTCACCCTATGTCTGAGACACTCAGTTATTCTGTCTCTCCTTTCTTTCATTCTTATATCCTAAAAGATATGGATTTCAGATACATACATTAGAAAAAGACCACCTTTTCTAAAATCCATGCTTTCACTTATCCTCTTTAGCTACTTTCAACTTTTTTTTTTTTGTAATATAAACTGAAATTACTTCATAGAAGAAAATTTGGGGTAGATGTATTTATTTTTGCATATTTTAAAGACAATAAAGCAATGTGGTTTGACTTTAGAGGAAACAGAATAAACTAAAACACTTTGTTTTTCATTTCATGGCATTTCAGGAATGTCTTTTCCATGTATGCCTCAGTCTTTTGGACCTAAGTTTTTTTTTTTATGTTCCATGAACTCAAATTCCGTAACAATATGGTTTTTTTGTTTTGTTTTGTTTTGTTTTTTTAATTTGGTTTTCAGGAGGGCCAAGTGTAAGGGATTAGCAGATTTGCTTGTAGCACCTATAGGGAAACCAGGGTAATCTTAGTTCTTTTGAGACGTGGTTCTTATTTTCCTCCCTTTTCCATATTTTAATGGAGTGAGACGAGGAAAAGTTGTACCATTGGATGACAAGGAATTAAGTATTGTATTTACTATCACAGTGGGATTTTCAAATAGACCTTTTTTGTCTTATTTTTTTTTTGATAAAGTTTGTCCAGTTCTTTGAAATGGAAACCAATGTTCATTAAGCCATTATGTGTTTCTATAAAGATTCCTAATAGTGGGTGGAGAGTGACAAATGACCATTGGTATTGGAATAATTTAAGGTCAAATTAGCCTATTCTTGAACTACAAGAAGCGAGAAAGGATTCCATGAACCCAAGGGTTTCTTCAGGATATAAACCAATAATTCCAGTATCCTGTAGATTACATCTCTGTTTACCTCTCAAAACTGAAGAGAAGTGTCAGAAGTAAGTATAACATAATAAAGAAGCCATTTTTTGAGTTGTAGTAACTAGGGTTACTTTTTAGTAATGAACTGCAAACTCAAAAAAATAATTATTAAAAAGTAACTCTAGTTAAATGGAATATTTCCAGAGTTTTTTTTTTTTTTTTTTTTTTTGGTGGGGGGCATGTTTTTAGCAATGAAGAGCTATGATTGGTGGCTATATATATATATATATATATATATATGCATGCTTTATACATATATGTATATATATGCATGCTTTATACATATATATATGCATGCTTTATACATATATATATGCATGCTTTATACATATATATATGCATGCTTTATACATATATATATGCATGCTTTATACATATATATATGCATGCTTTATACATATATATATGCATGCTTTATACATATATATATGCATGCTTTATACATATATATATGCATGCTTTATACATATATATATGCATGCTTTATACATATATATATGCATGCTTTATACATATATATATGCATGCTTTATACATATATATATGCATGCTTTATACATATATATATGCATGCTTTATACATATATATATGCATGCTTTATACATATATATATGCATGCTTTATACATATATATATGCATGCTTTATACATATATATATACGCATGCTTTATACATATATATATGCATGCTTTATACATATATATATACGCATGCTTTATACATATATATATACGCATGCTTTATACATATATATATACGCATGCTTTATACATATATATATGCTTTCTTGGGCACTTCATTTGTGTTGGATGCTGTGCTAATTTATCTAAACCATGATATTTCATTCTCCCTGGAGTCCAAAGAAGAATTCTTATTTTCTATAATGTTGAGAAGGAACTTAGTCTCAAAAGAAGTAATTAATTTGCTGAAGGATATAGAATAGTACATGGAGGAGAAGACTAGGTACTCAAGCTTTGTAAATTTAGAATCCATCTTAACTCTCAGGCTATCCATCAACTCTTTAAAAAAAAAAAATGTAGTTAACCTGCAAGAGTTTCCCCAGCTATTGCAGAGTGTTACCAATAGTGCCATCTCACATTTGCTCAGGAAAAGGGCCTCTTTTGATCAGATAGCTCTTATACTCCACACTGGATGCTGCCTGTCATGAAAGTGCTGCTCTATGGGGTTCAAATTGCCTTTGCTGGCTCTACGCTAGCCTAGGATGAAGCAACCCCATTCTGCTCTTGGTTGACTCAGGCCTTCCTCCTTAATTGTAAAATAGCACAAATGATTTTTGTGTGTGTTTAAATATCATCAATAAATTCCAAATGAGCAATATTTTTATACTAAGCTCAGATAAGCTCCTTTTGATCTTTCCTTCGGTTTACTGGGAAAAAAAATTAGACCTGCGCATGTTTGCTGAACTTTTAAAGGTTTCTATGTCCTTTTTCCTGTGAGAAAATGCTCAGACAAGAACACATATGTGTATTTTCTTTAAAAAAAAAATGTATACAGTAAATTAACTATTAAGGCATACTTAGGGAAAATGGAGTATTTTCTTTAAAAAAGTTTTTTATAATAAATTGTTTTATTCTCTTTTTTTTGCATAATAACTTGTTTTAAAGCATCAGTTCATTGTTCTTCTGCTTAAAAGTAGTATAACTAAAGAAGTTCTCTGGTGGCTCAGCGGGTTAAGGATCTGGCATTTTCACTGCTGTGGCTCAGGTCACTGCTATGGCATGTGTTTGATCCCTGGCCTGGGAACTTCCACATGCTACAGGTATGGCTAAAAGGAAAAAAAAAAAAGTGATGTGACTAAAGATAAACTAAAACTCCCCTTGAAGTTTATTCTCGTTGTCTATACAATGCCTAGAAAAATAGTGGAGAGATGATGTCAGGGTTAAATGGAGCATTTTATTTAAAATCTCAGTATAATGTACATTTAATAAGCACTTAAGAAATTTTAGCTACTGGAGGTCCTGTCATGGCTCAGCAGAAGTGAATCTGACTAGTATCCATGAGGATGCTGGTTCCATCCCTCGCCTCGCTCAGTGAGGATCCAGTATTGCTGTGAGCTCTATTGTAGGTTGCAGACACAGCTTGGATCCTGTGTTGCTGTGGCTGTGGTGTGGGCCAGTGGCTACAGCTCTAATTCGACTCCTAGACTGGGAACCTCCATGTGCTACAGGTGCAGCCCTAAAAAAGTCCAAAAAAAAAAAAAAAAAGATATGTTAGCTACTGGTGGTAGTACTAGAGGTACTGGTAGTAAAATCAAAGGTATATAGATACACTCAAGTTATATTGAAAATAAAACAAATTTTCAGCCATGAGGTCATGTTTCATTTTTTTAGATTGGGAAACAACAATCTTGGAAGAACAATGAGTGCTTGTTTTCTGTGTATATAATATGTCAGGTTGACTGTGTTGGTTTCCCAGAAGAAAGTGACAGTCTGTCTCAGAGGTAACTAAAGTTCCCAGTCTTAGAGGATACAAATTGTGGGTAGTTTCTATTCTGAAGTTCCTTCAAGCTATAACAAAAAAAAATCTTATGTTGAGCTAAGATACCCATCCCTGCATTCCCTCCCTCCACTCTTTCCACTAACTCACATTTATGCCTAGTCTTAGATGGGAACTATTGTCTCTTTTCATCCTTAATTCCTCATATCTTTTTTTTTTTTTTTTTGTCTTTTTGCTATTTCTTTGGGCCGCTCCTGCGGCATATGGAGGTTCCCAGGCTAGGGGTCAAATCAGAGCTGTAGCCACCGGCCTATGTCAGAGCCACAGCAACTCAGGATCCGAGCCATGTCTGCAACCTACACCACAGCTCACGGCAATGCTGGATCGTTAACCCACTGAGCAAGGGCAGGGACTGAACCTGCAACCTCATTGTTCCTAGTCGGATTCGTTAACCACTGCACCAGGACGGGAACTCCCCTCATATCTTTCTAATATGGACATACTGATGTCTGTGTTAGTGTGGTGATGTGAAGATGACATGAGAATGAGTACATAGATCAATAAGTATGGCTCCTGGCAATAGTCCAACAAACATTACTTATTTTTTTAGTGTTTAATGTGTAAAACAAGGGAGTGTTTTGTTATGTTTCTGTATCTGCAATACCTAAAGCAGCAGAAGGCTTATAGTAGATACTCAGTAAATGTTGATTGAATGGGTGAATAATGGATACAATAGGTTTGTCAAAAATGTCTAATTTTTGACAACTTAAAGCTAATCAAATTTATGAGAAACTTTTGCATCTTTTTTAATTCTAAAGATTTTTTTGTTAAGTCTGAAAGCTCTGTTACTGCTATATATTTGTAAGACATTAAGCCACAATTTGTGGTGAAACCTGGCATCCCTTACTGACACACGTATATTCACATATGTATGCATATACATATATGCATGCAAATATATACATATGAACTCTATAAATCACATTATTTTATATTTTCTAATTTTTGTGTTCTTCATTCACTGTGCATATTTTGACACTAGTTTTTTATCAATGAATTTGTTAGTAGAAGTCAATTTATTCCATGAGTTACTTACTACCAGATTAAAAGATCATGGCATGCTTCTCAAATGTTACTTAAATACGCTTAGACAATATTTAATATTTTCTGCCAACATAGGTGAATTACATAATGCTATTTGTATGATTGTGAAATCTGAGCACAGAGGCTAAGATTATATTTCACATGCACATAGCTCCAGTGCTGATTTTTTAAAATAATAACTCAATGTTTGAATGAATAAGTGAATAAATAAATGAAAGAATAAATAAAATGTACTGAATGAAACATACAGACATACACACACAAAAAATATACAATTGATTGGAGGAGCTAGGAATATCAAAGTTAGCCAATAAAAAAAATCCATTTATTTTCACAATTCCCAGGAAAAGTACAAACCATAAAATTTAAATAAGTCATAGGAACATGATGTTTTATCTCACCACTTCCAGAATTCTGTTTGAAAGTGACCAGAACTGTGAGATATAGCTAGATGAGTTATTGAAATAGAGACAAAATTGAATTTCTCTGGTTGATTCACTCAAACAAGGAGTAAATAGCTTTGGAAATGAAAACTCTCTCCAAACAGAGATCTAGTTTCCATTTGGGGCTTATTTCAAAACCAGTTCTAGTTTAGCCTGTTATTTCCAGATTGATATTAGATTTCAGTTCATTAGCTTTACTTAGTAATTTGCATAATCTTGGCTGAGTTGAAGTTCTGCATTGTGTATGTATTGATATTTTTAAAAGTTCTTATCTGTGCTGAAGTTTTTCTCTTTATGACTTGATGAGAATGTACAGAAATGAGGCTATATTGGCGTAAGTATTTTCTAGATCAAATGAAACACAAACTAGATAACAAATTTGGCTGAAATATTTTGAAAAGAAACAAATAATATGCAAAAATGTTGCAGCATTAAAACACATCTGAATAACACCATCATAATAAACATGTTTTTCCTTAACTGCATACCTTCATCTTAGTATAATACTTTATAATATGGTAAGGGCTCAACATGGGTGTTGAATTTTATTTCTTCCAAAGTATTTATCATGAGTCACAGTTTTGATATTTTTCTGATATATATTTGGGACTAAGAAATGCTGGTAGAGACATTAAATAAAATAAATTAGCATATCATATTAACTTATTTAAATATTTAATATTGTAAAGATATAAAATTTCTCCAAACTTATGCATAATTCAAAGTATTTCTTTTTTTTTTTCTTTTTGGCTTTTTAGGGCCACACTCACAGCATATGGAAGTTCCCAGGCTAAGAGTCTAAATAAAGCTGTAGAAGCCAGCCTACACCACAGCCACAGCAATACGAGATCTAAGCAGCTTCTGTGACCTACACCACAGCTTACAGCAAATGCCAGATCCTTAACTCACTGAGTGAGGCCAGAGGTCAAACCCACATCTTCATGGATCCTAGTCAGCTTTGTTAACCACTGAGGCACAAAGGGAACTTCAAATTCAAAGTATTTCTAATTAATATTCTGAAATTTTCCTTTGAACTAATCCTAGAATTTTATATGAAAGCACATATTCAGTAAACTCCATCTAAAAAACTCTTGAAGAACAACAGGTTGAAGAGACTTACCCTATCAGATAGCAAGAGCTGTAGTATTTAGTATTTAGCAATGTGGTAGTAAAATTATATAGATATATAAAATTAGATATGGCTATAGATATTGAAATGGAATGAGAACCCAGATAGAGATGCAAATATATATAGACAATAAATGATAGAGGCTTTCCAAAGGGATTTTAAGAAAGAACAATGTTTATAATAAATAATTCTAGAAATGTTAAAATATAATTGGATGTATATTTTAAAAACTGCATAAAATTAATTTTACATGATTTAAAGTTCTAAATAAGGACTATAGAGGAAGGAAGGAAGGAAGGAAGAAAGAAAAAGAAAAAAAAAGTATCTCTATGACCTTGGAGTAGGAAAGGATTTCCTCAACCAAATACATGACCTATAAATGAAAAAAAGGATAAATTCAACTATATTAAAATGGAGAAATTCTGTTTATCAAGAGATACATGAATAAAACGACATGTCACAAAGTGAAAGTTGTTAATGCATATAAATAGTAAAACAGTTGGCTACCTAAAACATATAAAGAGTGCCTACCATATTATTTTTTAAAAGATATGCCAAAAGAAAAATGATTGTAAAAGAGAAAGTATGTCAGATAAACCTTTGAAAATGTCTTTAATCTCATTAATAAAGAACTGCAGATAAAAATGGTAGTAATACACCAATACTAACCAGATTGTCCAAAAAGAATCCTTATTTTTGAGGATAGGCAATAACTGGAACCATTACACATTTTTTAATAGTAAAACAGTTTGCCAGATCTAAGTTGAAGATCCACATACCTTACAAGTTAAAAATTTCAAACCAAGATAACTTAGAGAAACTGTTAGGTCATTGAATGCTTAAGGAAATATGCATGTTAGGGTTTTATACTAAGTGAAGAAGTTGTGAAAAAAAAGTCTTTCTTTTGTGACATGTGAAAAAAAAACTATTAGTTTCTGGAGAGATATACTTTTTCGGTTTTGTGCTTCTTTGGATATATTTAATAACCAATAATTTTCAAGAAGTTCAAAATTAGTAAAAAAATTTTGCAAAAGGAAGCCTATATTAAAAAAATTAATATTTCCTTCAGGTTACCTTTAGCCGTTTCTTGGAATCTTCAAATTACTCTACTATCACGTAATGTGGTAACACCTCTGATCCTGTTAATTTTGGTCTTCCTAATAGAAAAGTTCTTTTCTGATCATTGTTTCTCTCTGACCTCAAGAGATGAAGTGTTGACTTCCTGTCTACCACTGCTTCCTCACCCAAATATAAAAAAATGTTCACCAATTCTCACCCTAAGGGGGGAAAATAGAATGTCTCTCCTTATCTAAGTCTCAGGAGCCCCTCCTCAAGTCCTCCCTTCTTGTTTCATGATGATGCTTGCATTCTTTTTATAATTGATGATAAACTCCAAACTTATATGTAAGTGTTGCTGAGTTGTGTTGACAAGAATCCTCAAACAGCTAGTGACAGTAACAAAGATGGTCTTCTTCTTTTTTTTTTTTTTTTTTTTTGTCTTTTCTAGGGCCACACTCATGGCATATGGAGGTTCCCAGGCTAGGGGTCCAATCGGAGCTGTAGCCACCGGCCTACACCACAGCCACAGCAACTCAGGATCCAAGCCGCGTCTGCAACCTACACCACAGCTCACGGCAACGCCGGATCGTGAACCCACTGAGCAAGGCCAGGGATCGAACCTGCAACCTCATGGTTCCTAGTTGGATTCGTTAACCACAGAGCCATGACAGGAACTCCCACAAAGATGGTCTTCTCTACACATTTAAAAATATCACATGTGAGAGTTCAGTAACCCACCCCAGATGGGGCTATATCAAGTTTAGTTTTTTTCTCCATGTTTTCTCATCAAAAGTTCAAAATATCACTGGGTTCAGTCTCATCCATAGACCTTAGTGATTTTTACATTGTAGTAGGAAAACATTAATTGTTGTTTCTATTCAGGAAAGAAGATATGTAAATAGAAGAGGTTGGTAAAAAGTAACCACTTTGGGATAATTATAGGGGATTACAAGCTAGAATAAGAATAGATCTCTATTTAGGAATCTGCTCCTTCCTTGGCAGGATATTTAAATCATCAATAAACTTTTTCCTTGGAAGGGTTTCATGTTTATCTTATTCTGATAGCTGAAAGTGTTGTTTAATACAGAACTTATTGTAAAAAATAAAACATATAGATGGCTTAAACCAAAGTATAGATATGCACCAGCTTACAGTGAACCTAAGCATACTCCTCCTTCCCTCCCACCCAACACACATTCAACTCGATGCCAGACACTGTAAATATCTGGTGATTCTTCTGACAACTTAATTATCTCTTCACTAATAACAATAGGTAGCATATTGCAAACATCAAATAAATATTTGTTAAATAAATGAATGTAACACTGATGAAACCTTGATACAAGAATAGTTAAGACAAATTTCTCATCTGGTTTTGTTCTAGATCTGTCTCTTCTATCATCACCTTTCATGTCATCTACTAATCTTCTATGTCTAGTGTAAACCTTGGTCCTACGTTAATATGAGCAACTAAAAAATGAATAATCAATTTCCCTAGAAATTGAGAACTCACTATGTTCTCTTCTAGGAGTTTTATTGGTTCAGTTTTGACACAGATATTTAATCCACTTTAAAAGTCAATATTATCAAAATGATTATACCTCCCAAGGCAATCTACAGATTCAATGCAATCTCTATCAAATTACCAAGGACATTTTGCACAGAACTGGAACAAAACATCTTAAAGTTTGTTTGGAAGCACAAAAGACCCAGAATAGCCAAAGATATCCTGAAAAAGAAAAATGGAGCTGGAGGAATCAGGCTCCTGGACTTCAGACAAGAAATCTGACTACAAAGCTACAGTCATCAAAACCCCATGGTACTGGCACAAACACAGAAATATAGGTCAGTGGAATAGGATAGAAAGCTCAGAATTAAACCCATGCACAAACAGTCAACTAATCTATGACAAAGGAGGCAAGAATATACATTGGAGAAAAGACAGCTTGTTCAATAAGTGTTGCTGGGAAAACTGGATAGCCACATGTAAAAGAATGAAATTAGAACACTTCCTAACACCATACACAAAAATAAACTCAAAATAGATTAAATACCTAGATATAAGACCATATATTATAAAACTCTTAGAGGAAAACATAGGCCAATCATGCTCCTCCATAAACAACAGCTACATCTTCTCAGATCCACCTCTTAGAGTAATGACAATAAAGACAAAAATAAAAAAATGGGACTTAATTAAACTTAAAAGTTTCTGCACAGCAAAGGAAACTCTAAACAAAATGAAAAGAAAACCCACAGAATGGGAGAAAATATTTGCAAATGAAGCGATTGACAAGGGATTAATATCCAAAATTAATAAACCCCTCCTACAGCTCAATACCAAAAAAAATGAACAACCCCATCCAAAAACGGGCAGAAGATCTAAACAGACAATGCTCCAAAGAAGATATGCAGATGGCCAAAAAACATATGAAAAGATGTTCAACATCACTCATTATTAGAGAAATGCAAATCAAAACCACCATGAGGTACCACCTTACACCAGCCAGAATGGCCATCATCATAAAGTCTACAAATAAGTGCTGGAGAGGGTGTGGAGAAAAAGGAACCCTATTGCACTGTTGGTGGTATTGTAAATTGGTGCAACCAGTGTGGAATACAGTATGGAGATTCCTCAGAAAACTAAAAATAGAACTACCATTTGATCCAGCAATCCCACTCCTGGGCATCTATCCAGAGAGAGCCATGACTCGCAAAGACATATGTACTCCAATGTTCATTGCAGCACTGTTTTCAATAGCCAAGACATAGAACAACCTAAATGTCCATCAACAGAGGAGTGGATAAAGAAGAGGTGGTACATATACACGGTGGGATATTACTCAGCCAATTAAAGGAAAGAAATAAAGGGACTTGCAGCAACATGGATGGACCTAGAAATTATCATGCTAAGTGAGGTCTATCAGACAATGAGACACCAACATCAAATGCTATAAATGCTATCACTTACATGTGGAATCTAAAGATGGACACAAACTTTGCAGAACAAATACTGACTCACAGACTTTGAAACTCATGGTTTCCAAAGGAGACAGGTTGGGGGCTGGGGGGATGCACTGAGGGTTCGGGATGGAAATGCTATAAAATTTGGTTGTGATGATTGTTGTACACCTATAAATGTAATAAAATTCATTAAAAAAACAAAACAAAAACATATTTAATCCACTTTAAATTTATTTTTATTTATTTTACTTATGGGACCTATTCTGTTCTACTCATCTATGTGTCTGTTTTTGTGCCAGAACCATGCTGTTTTGATTACTGTAACTGTAGTATAGTTTGAGGTCAGGAAATGTGATTTCTTTAGCTTTGTTTTTCTTTTTTTCTCAAGATCGTTTTGACAATTCAGGGTCTTTTGTGGTTCCATATAAATTTTAGGATTATTTGTTCTTGTTCTGTGAAAAACGCCATGGGTAATTTGATAGCGATTGCATTACATCTGTAGATTGCTTGAGGTAGAATGGCTGTTTTAACAGTATTAACTCTTCCACTTGAAAAGCATAGGATATCTTGCCATTTCTTTGACTCATATTCACTTTCCTTTATCAGTGTTTTATAGCTCTCAATCTATAGGTCTTTCAGCTTTTTTCGGTGTGTCTTTTTAGGGCGCACTCGTGGCATATGGAGGTTCCCAGGCTAGGGGTCAAATCAGAGCTACAGCTGCTGGCCTACATCACAACCACAGCAACTCCAGATCCTTAACCCACTAATCAAGGCCAGGGATCAAATCCCCATCCTCCTGGATGCTAGTTGGGTTTGTTAACCATGGAGCCACAATGAGAACTCTGGTCTTTCCCCTTTTTTTTTTTTGTCTTTTTTTTTTGCCATTTCTTGGGCCGCTCCTGCGGCATATGGAGGTTCCCAGGCTAGGGGTCAAATCAGAGCTGTAGCCACCAGCCTATGCCAGAGCCACAGCAATGGGGGATCCGAACCGTGTCTGCAACCTACACCACAGCTCACGGCAACGCTGGATCCTTTAACCCACTGAGCAAGGCCAGGGACCGAACCCGCAAACTCAAGGTTCTTAGTCGGATTCGTTAACCACTGCACCACGACGGGAACTCCAGGTCTTTCCCCTTTTTGATCAGGTTTATTACTAACTTTTGTATTCTTTTTGATACAATTTTAAAGGGATTGATTTTTTTCTTTCCCTATTATTTCATTGTTAGTGTACAGAAACAGAACACATTTCTGTACGTTAATCTTATATCCTTCTACCTTGCTGAATTTATCAGCTGTAGTAGTTTTTTTATGGAGTCTTTAGGGTTTTCTATACATAGTATCATGCTATCTGCATATAATTACAATTTTATCTTTTCCCTTCCACTTTGGATGCCTTTAATTTCTTTTCCTTTTCTGATTGTTGTAGCTAGGACTTCCAATATTATGCTGAATAAAAGTAATGAGAGTAGGCATCCTTTTCTTGTTTCAGATTTTAGTCAGAAAGCTTTCAACTTTCTACCATTGAATATTAAGTTGGCTGTAGATTTGTCATAAATAGTTCCATGTTGAGATTTGTCCCCTCTTTACTCACTTTGGTAAGAGATTTTATCATGAATTCTTGTTGAATTTTGTCAAATGCTTTTTCTGCATCTATTGAGATGATCATGTGGTTTTTATAATTTCTTTGGTTGATATGATTCATGACATTGATTGATTTACATATGTCAAACCCTTCTTGTGACTCTGGAATGAATCCAACTTGATTGTAATGTATGATGTTTTTTTATACATTGTTGGATTCAGTTTGCTAATATTTTTTGAGATTTTTTTTACCTCTACATTCATCAAAGGTAATGGCCTGTACTTTTCTTTTTTTTTTTTTGGTAGTGTCTTTGGTTTCGGTATCAGGTTGATACCGAAGTGGTGGTGGCTTCAAAGAAAGACTTTGGGGATGTTTCCTCCTCTTCAATCTTTTGGAAGAGTTTGAAAAAGAATAGCATAAGTTCCTCTTGTATATTTGGGAGAATTCCCCAATGAAGCCATGTGGTCCTGGGCTTTGGTTTACAGGGAGTTTGTTTGTTGCTTTTAACAGATTTTATTTTATTTCCAGTGATCAATATGTTCAAATTATCTATTTTCTTTTTGACTCAGTTTTTGTGGGGTATATGTTTCTAGACACTTGTCCTTTTCTTCAAGACTGTCAAATTTGTTGACCTATAATTATTCATGGTATTCTTTTACAGTTTTATGTATTTCTGTAATATTGGTTATTATTTCTCCTCTTTTGGATCCTCTTTCTTCTTTTCTTGGCAGCCTGGTGAGAGATTTCTTGATGTTGTTTACCCTTTTAAAAAAACAGCTTTTGGTATTATTGATTTTTTTCTATTTTAATCTCTATTTCATTTATTTCCTTTCTAATTTTTATTATTTTTCTTCCTTCTACTGACTTTAGGTTTTGTTTGTTCTTCTTTTACTAATTCTTTAAGCAGTTGTTTAAGACTTTCCTTGTTTTTTGAGGAAGGCCTGTACTGCTATGAATTTTCCTGTTAGGACTGCTTTTGCTACATCCCATAGATTTTGTGTGGTTGTGTTTTCATTGTCATGTCTCAAAACATTGTTTAATTTCTCTTTTATTTCATCATTGATCCATTATTATATTTATCATTATTATTATTTTTAGTGGCATGTTGTTTAGTCATGTAATTTTGTTTCCAGTTTTTCTTTGTGTGGTTTATTTCTAGTTTCATGCCATTGTGGTCAGAAAAGATACTTGAAATAATTTCTATCCACTTAAATTTGTTGAGGCTTATTTTGTTTCCTAGTGTGTGGTCTATCAGAGAATGTAACATGTGCCCCTGAAAAGAATGTGTATTCTGTATTCTGTTTGGGGGTGATGTAATGTTCTAAAAATATCAATTAAGTATAACTATTCTATTGTTTCATTTAGATTTTTTGCTAAGAAAATCTGTGCATTGATGTCAGCAGTATGTTAAAGTCTCCTACTATTATTGTATTCCCATCAATTTATCCATTTATATCTGTTAGCATTTGTTTTATGTATTTAAGTGCTCCTATATTGGGTGCATGCATGTTAACAAATTTTAAAATTCCCTTCTTGCATTGATCCTTTTATCATTATATTCTGATCTTCTTTATCTTTTTATGGTCTTTTAAATTTTTATTTATTTATTTATTTATTTATTTATTTATTATTTTAGTTTTTAGAGCTACACTTGTGGCATATGGAAGTTTCCAGGCTTGAGTTTGAATTGGAGCTACAACAGCTGGTTTACACCACAGACACAGCAACCTAGCATCTGAGCCATGTCTGTGACCTACACTCCAGTACCTGGAAAAGTCAGATCCCTGACCCACTAATGAGACCAGGGATTGAACCCTCATCCTCATTGATACTAGTCAGGTGCATTTCCAATGTACCACAACTGGAACTCCTGGTCTTTTTTTTTTTTTTTAAGTCTAATGTGTCTGATGAGTATTGCTACCTTCACTTTCTTGTCATTTCCATTGCATGAGATATATTTTTCACTCCCCTCACTTTCAGTCTGTGTGTCCTTTGCCTTAAAGTATCTCTCTTTTTGGTAGCATATTATAGGTTCTCCTATCCAATGTTTCATTCTAGTCTTTGGATTGGAGCATTTAGTCCTTTGACATTTAAGATGATTATTAATAGATATATATTTATTGACCTTTTAAACCTCAGTTTCCCATTGATTTTATGTTTCTCCTTTGTTCCTTTCTTTTTCATTTTTTTTTTTTTGCCTTTGTGATTTGATGGTTTCCTTTTGTATTATTTGTGTTCTCTTCTTTTTGGTTTTGTGAATCTTCTTTATATTTTTGATTTGTGGGTAGCTTGTTTTTCAAGCATGTTAACATACTACTCTGTCTACTTGCTTTCGAATGGTAATTATGTAGATTCAAACACATTCTAAAAAAAAAAAAAATCTACATTTTCTTACTCCCCCCCACCATATTTTGTGGTTATGATGTCTTCACTGACATCTTCATGTTTATCCTTTTTCTTTTCATTGTAGTTATCATCATTTTCACAAACTGTTTCAAATATATGTACTGGATTAAGTGATTTACTGTCCAACTCTATTTTTTCTGTATATTCCTGTTTCTTTTCTATGAAGAGAACACCTTTTAATATTTATTTTAGGATAGACTCAGTTGTGCTGTATTCAGAGGTACAGCTTCTGGCCTACACCACAGCCACACCAATGCAGGATCCAAGCTGAATCTGCAACCTATACCACAGCTCATGGCAATGCCAGGCCTTAACCCACTGAGCAAAGCTATGGATCAAACCCACATACTCATGGATCCTAGTCAGGTTCTTTAACCACTGAACCACAAAGGGAACTCCCTCTATATCTCATTCTATTCTAAATGATAATCTTGCCAGGTAGAGTGTCCTGGGTTGTAGGATCTCCCCTTTCATGACTTTGATTGTAGCTTGCCACTTCCTTCTTGCCTGCAGTATCCCTGTAGAGAAAGAGAAATCAACTGATAGCTTTATGGGTGTTCCTTTGTAGCTACCTTTTTATTTTCTCTTGCTGGTTTATAAATCTCTTGTTAACATTTGCCATTTTGATTGTAATATGCCTTCATGTAAGTCTGTCTGGGTTTATCTTGTTTCAGACCTCTGTGCTTTCTGTACCTGGATATTTGTTTCCTTTTTAGGTTTGAGAAGTTTTCAGCCATAATTTCTTCAAATACATTTTTGATCCCCTTTTCTCTTTCTTCTCCTCCTGACATCACTATTATGCATAGAATGGCTTGCCATGTATTATCCCATAGGTCTCATCTATTGCTTGCTTGCTTGCTTGCTTTCTTCCTTCCTTTCTTTCTTTCTTTTGTCTTTCTATCTGCTGTTCTGATTGGGTGATTTCCATTATTCTATTTTCCAGATCACTTAATTGTTCTTGTACATCATTAAATTTGCTATTTATTTCCTTTAGCTTGGCTTCTGTCTGAGCAAAAGAATTTTCTAATTTTAATTGCCACCTCTTTAAAATTTATAGATCCTTGTTATAGTGATCTACAGTTCTATTTTAAAAAGAAAATATCTACTAATATTTGCTGCAAACTACTGTGAAGTTCTTATCTAAATACAGAAAGAAATGTCACATTGGTTACATTTGTATTCTCTGCCAATGCTTATATTTTCGTAGAGATAATGATTGCTATTTAAAGTGTGCCTTTGAATCTAAGATTAAAAATCAAAAATCAAGTGAGCTAAGGTATGTGGCAGAACTTTGTAAACAATAATACACCATGCAAATGTTAATTGTTATTTTTATATAGAACTGAAAGAAGCAAACATATTGCTTTAACAGACTTTTAATGAATTTCACTGGCTTTAGTTTCCATAATAATTGAAAGGGAATGATATACAGGTTATTCTTCAACTTGAGAACTACACAAAGTCCCCCACAAAAGCTTTTATGAAATTCTAAGGTTTATATTTAAGCAGGATCTCAAATATGTCATATGTCCCATAATTTTATATATCTCTTCAAGTACATTTTCTTAAATGAGAAGGAGTTAGAAGGTACTGATTTAAGTTTACCTGGAGTGAGAAACAATTTTGGCTATGAAAACTTTGGCTTTAGCAATGATTGCTTTCTCTACTCATCTAATCTATCATTCATTACATCATTGTCTGTTCTCCAATTGCAATAAGGCTTTGTGTTGTACTCATGAATATTGATAAAGTTTTTTTTCATATATTAGCTCTAAGTCTTTCATGCTCAAAGTGATTCTCAGGTTTTATAATAATGGATAACCAGTAACTTCTTATACAAGAACTCAATAATTGCTGTTATTCCTTATTTAAAAGTTTGAAAGTATACTGTGATTTTTATTGCAGCCAATACCCCATTAGAATTCTAAAATTAACATATTGATTTTTTTTTTATTCTTCTCATCAGAAAGGTTACAAAAAAGTCCTTTGAGGTACATTGTGATGTTTTCTTTGTTTATATTAAGAAACTAATATTCTAAATTTTAAGCATGCTTCTTTCACTGAGGCTAAATAAGTTTTTCCCATTAATAGAAGTAATTTAGAAAATATGGGTAAGGAAGCACATAACTATTTTCCTAATACTTTATGTAAGAAAATTTATTTTTTCTCTTAAAGAATGGATTTAGTAAATAGGCTAGTTATTTTAATAGCTAAATCATATTTTGTGAATTTTTTCTTAAGTTTTAACCATGTATCAACTTTTTCATCTCACACATTTCCCATCTCAGTAAAAGATAACTCTTTACCAGTTGCTTCTGCCCAAAACAATGGAGTTATCTTTAATGCCTCTCTTTTTAAAAAATATTTTACATTTCTAATTCATCAGCAAAAGGTAAAAATATACTGAAAATATATCAACTATATCTGGAATTCTTCAAGTTTTTATCACTGCTAATGTCTTTTTGCTTCTAATATGCCATACAAATATTGGGAAGTTATTACCTTTTTTCACCCTTACCCTCCCCCTCAACTAGCCCATTCTCCATACTGAATCTGGAGTTATGCTCGTAAACTACAGAGAGTAGTTTTAATAGTCAGATAATATCACCCCACTGCTGAAATTCTTATACCAGCTTCCAAAACAGTAAAAGCCCCAAGTATCTATTTAATATAGAATGGATTCATATATTGTGATATAGCTACACCATACAAAATTATACAGGAATGAAAATGGATAATTATTGATAATTGCAGTTAGATAGGATAGACATAAACATAGTGTTATGTCAAAGAAGGTTAATGCAGAAGAGGGCATAGTTAGATTATTTTTACATAAAGTGCATATGTAGCCAAAATTAGCCCGTATTGGAATTCCCTCTGGTGGCTCAGCAGATTAAGAACCCAACAAATATCCATGAAGATGCATGTTCGATCCCTGGCCTCACTTAGTGGGTTAAGGATCTGGTGTTGCCACAAGCTGCAGTGTAGGTCACAGATGCAGCTCAGATCTATTGTTGCTGTGCCTGTGGCGTAAGCCAACAGATGCAGCTGTGATTTGACCTCAAGCCTGAGAACTTCCATATGCCACAGGTGTGATCCAAAAAAGCAAAAGATAAATAAATAAATAAATTGACCAAAGTTAGCTTAGTAGTTAGATTTGGGGAGGTATAGCCATAACTGTAGGGGAATGTGAAGGGTGTCTGAGATGAAAGGTGTCTGGGTGATGGTTAAACAGATATGTTCACTTTATCAAAAATAATCAATACACATTTGTGATTTGTTCATTTTTGAATATATCTGTTAATCTTGAAAAAGTGCTTACTTTTATCAAGAGCAGATTGTTACATGTGGCTATGTATCTCTCTATACATGAGATACAGATAATTACAAAATAATTACATAATAATTACAAAATAATTACAACATAATAATTACAAAATTATTATGAAAGTATGAAAAAGTTATAACATTTCTGGCCTTTATATAAATAAATCATTTTATATTTCAAAAGTATTCATTTTGTGCTATAGAATGTTTTACAGTATGAAGTCATGCCAAATATATTCAAGATAATGACTCACACAATTTATTCTTATTACTTTAAAATTTAAACTAAGAAAATTAGTTTTATAAATAAGATATTGGATGATGATCAAAATTGTGATAAAATCACATATATTTGGAATAATTTACTTCTTCCATTGCTGAGTAGGTAATTATAACTTCATATTCTATATATCTACTATAGCATTTGTCAGTCTCTTTTTCAAGAAAAATGAAGAAACAGTTTGCACAATGAGAGGCATGTGTTAGATTTCCTTTCTGCTACTGTCACATTATGAATACTTATTTCCATTAAGCTACATGATTGAATAACAGTACAAAACATTAAATTAGATATTGTTTAAATTGTTTTGAATTTAAGCAGCTGAGGTAACATTTTATAATTTATTGCTACATAGTATTTTTGTGCCTTGAAAAAAATTACTGCAGATTCCTAAAATAGTTTAGTAACCTATTACCAGGCAAGAGCTTGCATACTGTGAAAATTAGGCTATTTCATATAAATATTTTAAATCCTTTTTAATGTCTCTGGAAGACTAGATTTTTTGAGTGAATATATATGGATCATATTACATTATAATTGACCCTGAGGCTATATCCTGATTATGCTGTTGTGAAGAACAGATAAAAAATTATTTTAAAAGGTTATTTTTTATATAAATATGATTTTTAAAAAATATTTTCCAATAACAAGAAATACTATTCCAAAAAACCCTCTTTCAACTAAAGTGGGAAAATTATTCACATTCCCTGTATTTGGTTTTAACCATTGTTTTCTCATTCACACATTTACTGGTACAGAAGACTGTTACCTTCCTGATTTCCCTCCCCCATCACCATATGGCTGGTCATCTGTTACATTATAAGATACTACAGCCTGTTCCAGAATCTACAGGAGAGATGTCTTTGCTGCAGAATGTACTATCCAAATCTTAACCAACCTGGGCTGGATGATTCTTCAAGTGTAAATCACAATTTGCTCTCACACAAAAGTAAATTCATCTCAATTTTTTCTGTTCACTAGGATAAAAGCACCCTTCCTTCTGCCAAAGTATTTGGCCAAATTCAAGCTTTCATGATCTCTGTGTAGGCTGGTATCTTATTCTATCTTCAGCTTTTCCCATGTGACTGAGTGATTAGTTAAAAGTCCACAGAGGATACTTTTGAAGCACTAAACAACTTGCTCTTTTGCACATAACGGACTAAATAGCAAATTCTTATTGTACTTTTACATATGTCAGTGTGAAATTGAGCAAGAAAGAAAACTCCAACCTCTAAAAGATTTGGAGTATATTCAAAATGAGTGTATGAACATTTCCAGCAACCAATAATATTTTCTAAGTTTTCTGTCTGAGTCAGGTAGAAAGAAGCAACCTTGAATACAATCGGTATAGGGACAGTATAGAAAGCATTTTATTCATCTTCCATTATTGAATAATGCTAGTACCAATATATTATAAAATTTATATTATAAAAATTATAATTGCTTTTTATAATTACAAAAGACTACTTTCCCAATGAAAAATTTTCAAAAAAATAGAGTAAACACTGTGTGCTCTTTCATATTTGCAACCCTATACCTCTGTTCAGAAGTTACCATTATTATCTGTTTGATAAAAAAACAATTTTTTCTCTTTTCATGTTTTCTGTATCCTTAAAGGTTGAGATGTAAAAATGAGAAAGAATCCATTCTAAATAGGTGAAAGTTAAGATGATAGTAGTCATCTCTTACTCCTTTCTTTCAAGTTCAAACTTCAGGAAATTATCTTCCTCAATCTTTAGTTCTTCAGATATTTTTGTCTATCTTATACAATCTATTCTTTTCAAGAGAATTAATGATATTCTAATGGCATGCTCAATGCTTATTTTGTTATTTTAATTCACCTCCCCTTTTCATTGACACTGCTGATTAATTACCTTTGTTGACTCTTTTACTCCATTCTGCCGGATTTTGGATTCTATTGGCTGTATTCCCACTTCTGTTTATTTCTCAATCACCTTGGTTGTCTTGTCCTACTCTGTTTCTTTCTCAACACCGATTTTTTTTCAGTATTTTTTTTTCCTTTTTCTCTATTAGGTTATACTTTCTCCTTGAAAAATATAATTAATTCTCCAGGTTTCCATTAAAATCCATGTTTATAACTGTCCTTGCAGTGTTTCATTCAAGTATCCCAGCTTTGTCTGTTTCCAACCACCCACTGTTTCCATGTCTAGATCCAGGTGGCTGAGAGTTACTAAGAAAAACACCACTGTAGGAAAGATTGATATCACTGTAAAATAATGGTTTTTAACATAATTTGAACAATTAATATTGCTTACAAATCCTACATATTTTTGTTCTGTCTATTCTGACTGCCCACTCTTTGTAATTACAATTTGAAACCTATGTACTCTTTAAACTATCTATGAGTGCATTTCCCATTAATGCTTGACAGATTACTTTGCCTCCTGCTATACAGATTAAGAACAGGGAAAACAAACATTAATACCCTCTATCAACTTATATGCCTTGCCCTTCTAATATATTCTGGGGTCTTCCAGTTCCAGTAGAAGAGTTATTCCTATAACTCAGAGCCAACACCTCCAAGTTTTTCCAGGCTTGTTTCTTCCTGTCTTCTCAAGAATCTCACTCTATTTGTTATATTTATATTTATGTAAATATATTTATATTATATATGTATTTGTGTTTATTGTAGATTTATATTTTTTACTCACATGTGTGTTTTACTTCTTAAATGGATTCTCCCCCACATATTTTATACATGCAGAAGTCACACTCATTTAAGCGAAAATCATCAAGATATAGGCTCCCTCTCTCTCTTTCTTCTTCTGTTTGTAGTGTAGTCAGACTTCTCAAAAGAAAGGATATTATCTTCATATCCCCTCTTTCTGTTCATTTCTTCAATTTAGCCTGGCTTATGTCTCCATTACTTCGTATAAATGGCTCTTCTTGAAATTAACAATTATTTAAATACTACTAGAGCTGATATACATATTTCGGTCTTCAGTTCATACAATTTCTTAATATTCTGCAATGTAGGCCATTTTTTTCTTGGGACAATTTCTTCCCTTGGCTTCTATAAATTTCTTTTTTCCTGGCTATCTTTCTGTCTTTCTTGGCCTTCCCTTCCATGACTCCTTTACCGGTTCATTTTCTTCTTTTCAGGGCTTTACTTGTCTTTCAACATTCTCCTCGCTTTAAATCCATTCCTTTATCCCTTAGATTAGTAAGGTAATCTTATTCATTCATTTTTAAGATAAAAAAATCTTACTTTGATCCCTAATTAGATATGTTATTCAAAAATCTGTATCCCTATAACCCTCTTCTGTGTACCTCAGATCCCAACATTCAATTGCCTTGATGATATTTCTACTTAGATATTTCAAAGGTACTTTCAACTTAGTATATCCAAAATTAAACTCATGGCCCTTTATTCCAAATCACCACCCTGCCCACCACCTTCACTCTATCATTCCTCTGCCTTCAAATCCATTAACCAGATTTTACGGATTCTTTCTCTTAAGTACCATTTTCAATTGTCTTAATTTTCTTTATAATCTGAGTTAAAGCTTCTATTACCCCTCATTTTTAGATCATAGTAGTAGTCCCCAAGTGGGGTACCTAAATTTGTTTTTGACCATTCCTATTTTCTTGTTCATATGGCAGAGTGTTATTTCCAGAATGCAAATTTTAATTTCTTCTATACAGACTTCAATCCTACTCTTCTTTTGCACCCACTGCTTAATGTCATTTAATATTTTACTATTGTCCTTTGGTTAAAGAAGACACATTAACATAATTAATAATGAATTTCATGATCTAATAACCTATTACATTTTCACATATTTCTTACGCTACTTTCAACTTCATTCACTGAATTCTAACTGAAAAAGTCATTATTTCCTCATAGTCATTCATTTACTATGAATTCTCCTACCTTAGGACCTTGGCTAATTCTGTACTCTCTGATTTAAATATCCACTCTCCCACATCCTTCTAACTTCTGTTCTTCTTTTAGATCTCAGACTTCCAAAATAGTACATGCTAATTAAAAATCCTTTGATAAATGCTTGATTGTTTTCGGTAACTTATTTTCATACTTAACAAACATATATTTGCATTATCATTTGATTTTTTTTCTCCTCTAATCTGTGAACCCCATAATGTTAGAATCTGTTTCTGTTTTTGTTCACTGTTGCATTTCCTATGTCTAGTACTGGACACTAACATTTGTTGAATGAGTGAATGGACACATAGAACCACAATTTGTACATGGGATCCATATTTTTGTTGGTTCTCCTTTTAAATCTTTCATTGAGTCAAATCACAGACTTTTAAAGAAAAACTATCTGTGTTATACTGATATCTCCTTCAGGGAATAATCTTCTCTTTAAAATATGCCATCTTGTTTATGCTGTTTCTGCACAGGAATGTGTAACAATTAGTCAAGTGCATGATCATTTGGTATAATCACTCTGTGCACTTACTTCTTGAAATGCATCCCAATTAATTACTATTTTTTGGTCTGATATAAGATATTTGAATATTTCAACATCTGTACTGATTATATCACTGTTTAAAGAATTTAAGCAAGCTGTCTAGAAATGCTCTTCAGATAGCTAAAAGAAGAATTTCTTGACTTCTATTTTAAGTTAAAATTGATTTTCTCTCAATTACAGTATAATAGCTATGCAATTAGTAAATTCTTATTTATTAATGGTCAGTAACAAGTAAGTTATATAAGTTCAATCTTTAGCTACTTATCATTACACTATAGAAGACTTTTCTGCTACTATTTAATATTCTGGTTGGGGAAGAAAAAGAATATGTGCACTGATAAATACTATTATCACTCTTCTTTTTAAACCACTATGAAGGTATATAAATTAATAGATCACCAACATAAAAAAAATTTACAGATTCAAGTCATTCAAATCTGATCTCATTCATCTTCAACAGGGACAAAAATCCCAAAGGCAAGGCAGTCTAGGATGATTTCATTTCTTGGCTGTTGTCTTTTCTAAACACTTTCATTTAGGTTAGCTTCATTTTTAGCTGTTAGCAAGATGTCCACAGTATTTTTGAGTATTATACCTACATACCAACATTTTCCAGAGGTAGAAAAAAGTTTTATCATGTTGAGTCCCTTTCTGAGCACCTGGATTTGGACTCATGTCTCCTTACTTAGTACCGAAGCACATGTCCCTTCTTAAACCAATCACTGGCAATAAAAAAGGGACTTTATTTTTATCTTACAACTTAGATTCTACTCTCTGAGACTGGAGAAGGTATGTAGTTTGAAGTACCTGGTCTACGGGAGGAGATTGGTTACCTACACAAAAATACCGTGTTTGCTTAGGGAAAAGTGAGTAGAGAATGCTGAAAGGACATTTAAGAAGTATCTGCTAATCAGTGTTCATCCACTCATTAACGCCTTGCTGAGGACCTACTGTGTAGGTATTCTGATGATGCAGTACATGGATGCACAGCTAAAGGGCCCAATCAACACTATAGGAATCAAGAAAAATTTGCCCAAAAGAAGCACTGTCTTGGTTAAGACCTAAGTTATGAGTAAGAGTTAAGGGAACAAAGAGTTCATGAAGAATGGTCTAGACAGAGAAAACTGGATGGAGAAGAAAACTCTGCTGTGTCTGCCATTTTTCATCATATATATAGATATATATATATATATCTATATATATATAATTATTATTATACTAAATTATATAAATGAAATGAGAAGGATGGGAAGTGACACTTTGCATCTGTGCTTCTCAGACATTAATGTGTGTATGAATCACCTGTGGATATTATTAAAATTTAGATTTTTACTTGGTTGACCTAGGACAGGGTTTATGATTATTTCTGATAAGCCCTTGTGTCTTATCAAAGCTGCTAGATTATGAACCCCACTTTGAATTGTGAGGCTTTAAGGGTGATATCTGAACAGAGACCTGAGTGAAATAAAAGCCTGGGCTCTTGTAGGGAATAAAATTCCACAAGCAAGGGCTATATGCAGAGGCTTGAAATGGAAACTGACTTAGAAAGTCATTGTAGCTGGACATAGTGAATGAGGGGAAGAAAGATAGTAAATGAGATAAAAAAAATTCCCAATAGTCAGATCATGGAGAGTGTACAGGTCAGGCTAAGGATTTTAGATAATTCTTGGTGTTATGAGATGCTCTTGCAAGATGAAAAGTATATTAGTCAGTGTTCTCCCAAGAAATAGAACCAAATAGAGCAGAGAAAAAGAAAGAAAGAGAGAGACAGAGAAAGATAGATTTTAAAGAATTGGCTCATGCCTCTGGGGAGGCTGGCAAGTTCCAAATTTGCAGGGGTAGACTGGCAGGCTGGAAACCCAGGAAGAAATGACAATATAGCTTGAGGCTAAAAGGCTGTTTGTTTTCTTCAGGAGGGCCTTAAGTATTCTTAAGTCTTCCAATTGATTTGGTTTAGGTCTACCCATATTTGGGAGGGATTCTGCTTTACTCAAAATCTATTGATTTAAATGTTAATCTCATCTAAAAAATATCTGCACTGTAACATCTAGATGTGTTTGACTGAAAAATCTATGTACCATGGCCTTGCCAAGTTAACACATAAAATATAACCATCACAAAGGACATGTAGGTATGTGATCTGGTTGTATCATCTCCATCTAATAAATTTTGGTCATGTCTATAATATGAATGGGTCAAATTATATGATTTCTAATAGTCCCATTAGTTCTAAAATCCACAATTCTATGATATCCCCATTAGATAATTCTTTAGACCATGTATAGTTGGAACAAAAATTCTAAATAGAAACCGCATTAGGGAAATGAACATGACTAGTATCCATCAGGATGCAAGTTCGATTCCTGGCCTCACTCTGTGGGTTAAGGATCCACCATTGCCATGAGCTGAGGTGAAGGTCGCAGATAAGGCTTGGATCCAGTGTTGCTGTGGCTGTGGTATAGGCTGGCAGCTGCAGCTTGTCTTTGACCCCTAGCCTGGGAACTTCCATACGCGATGGGTGCAGCCTGAAAAATGAAACAAAAACCAAAACAAAACAAAACCAAAAAAACCCACAGTGATGCTCAATGATGTGCCAAGTGCCCTTTTAGCATTTTTCTGAACTATTCAGCAGACCCCAGATCACCAGGGTTATGAAGCAGGTCAATAGTCAATTCAGAATGGACAGAATATGCTACATGAGCCTGATTCTCAACCAGTAGAACAGTCTCATTAGATTTGGCTTTGTGGAAACTACTTGCCTTGGAATCTCAGAGGAATGGAAATAAACAATTTGCCTTCAAGTACATTAAGATCAAAGAACCTACTCTAATGCCAGTCTTAACCAGATGATCACTGCAAAGCTACCATAATGGGACTTTCTAACTTGATACAGGATTTTTATATGGCATGGGCCAAGGTATTGGCTAATGTGAAATGTATTTTGTCACATCAGAGGTGATTCAAAGTCTGAACATTTACCTTATGTAAACATTTGGAAATTTTACCACCAAGTGCAAATCTCAGGAGATGTTTTCTTCCCCTAAGAACACACAGTTTTCTCCCAGGAGGGAGCTTAGATGGCATATCAGTCTATTGATTTGACGATCAGTCACTATTGTCATAAGCCTTAAAATGAGTTGTCTTATACTGAATGTGTTCTGCATGTGGCTGATTTTTATAGTTTATCTCTTGGGACATTTTGTTAACTCCTGACAGGCAATTTATTTGTAGCATAGCAGTAGCTCTGAAATCTGTTATAATCATTAGGTAGTCGTTCCTGCTTCAGAAATTCTGCAGCTGATAGTACTGTCTGCATCCTATTTCATTCATTCATTTCTTTTTTTTTTTTTTTTTTTCCTTTTTAGGGCCATGTCTGCACCACATGGAAGTTCCCAGGCTAGGGGTCAAATCGGAGCTGAAGCTACCAGCCTATGCCACAGTCACAGCAACACTAGATCCAAACTGCCTCTGTGACCTACACTGAAGCCTGTGGCAATGCCGGATCCTTAATCCACCAAGTGAGGCAGGGATCAAACGAGCAACCTCATGGATATTTGCTGGGTTTCTAACCTGCTAAGCCACAACAGGGACTCCTATTTCATTCATTCTTAATACCAGTTATCACATAGAATCAAGGAAGAAAAAGGTGAAATTTCCTCCATTGAAAGCCCAGATTTGGAATCTAGTTGAGTCAGGAGACTATGTTTGAAAGTATGTTCTACTTGAGACTTATTTTTTTTTTTAATATGGTTGACTACCTGCAGAAAAATTCTCCATCCCAATGAGCCTACAAAAGGCAAATCCCTGTTTGTTGTTAGTTCCAGTTTAATAATCTTATTTTCCTAAGTCTGAGAGAAAAATCATGACTTTCCATCTTCATGTGATATATTCGCTCCCCAAGGAAGAAAGAGCAGTCACATCAGCAGAATAATGGCTCAAAGAGAAGCAAGTGACTGAGTGAGAACATGGTGGGAAAAGAATGAATGGGTCCAATAGCATGAAGCCCTGCTGAGTAAGAGATGGAGTTTAGATTCTTTAAAGAGGAAACTGAGACCTTTATCATGAACTTCTTGGAAATATTTCAGTTGAATTATTTCTATTTCAAAATAATGCATATTCACTGGAGGCCTGAAACAAAAGTCAAAATTCTCCAGATATTTAATTTCATGTGATAACATACTCCCGCCCCCTTTTTTTAACTTTTTGGAGAATCTAAACTAGAGATACTAATAAGATTAATTAATAGAAAATACTAAATCATTTTCCCATTAAATATAAGTATATAGTTACACATGGAACCTGAAAGATCCTGCCCCTAGTTAAGTTTCTACTCTCTTTACCTACTCTCTATGAAACTTGTTCCTTCTTTATCATGATTTGTGAAAAATAAGGAAGCGGCTGCTCCTCCATTCAGATGACATAGTTTCTTTGCTTCTCCAAAACACCACTCCCAGTTCTGATTTTCAGCTCTTCCAAAGCCTTAGTTGAAAACTTCCCCCGACCTCCAGGCTGGCACAAGGGAGGGAATGGCTTATTTTCCTGAGCTCATTCTTGTCAGCATGTAGAATTATTTAATTTCCTTTCAAATTAGAGAGTAGACATGACCCTCATAACTTTCATAGCTTATTCTAGACTTTTCATATATTACTAATGCTTACCTGGTCATTTTCTATTGGGTTTTGGAAGTAAGTTTTTCTGCATGTTCTTCTACCCATATCTCAGCCTCGAAATCTTCCTTGGAAAATTTTCAAGTTGAAAGAAGAATTTCAGTTATATTATCTAGAAGTAACAAATGCAGAGGAAAAGACATGTGAGCACAGAAGCTAGGAGAAGTGCAGGAAGAAATGATTTAATGATAGGAAATAGCAATTTAATAAAAGGGGCTGCCGTGTGTTAAATCATGCTCCACAAATACAGATGCATTATTTTATTTTGCACTTTAACTTTAGAAAAGCATCCTTAAAATTTTGGAAAAAAAATTTTGTAGGCAATGAGTGCTATTTTAAGTACAAAGGATAATTTTAATTTCTAGTGACACTAACTCTGTATTCAGTCAGATCTTAGTTCATGTCCTGATTCTTCCCCTTTAAGTCACTTAAGACCTTGATGAAACTACCCAGCCTTTCAGCTTCAGATTTCTCATAAACAAGAGATATCATTAGTACCTTACTATAGGATTACTATGAAAAAGGAATAATTTACATAAGACTCTAACATGCTTAAATATAAAGTTTAGTATATGATATACTCTTGATAAAATGTTGCTCTTGCTATTATTAGTATCCTTATCAGGTAAATGCTTACCTGATATTTAATTATGGGCCTGTGACAAAATAGGAAAGAAGCAGTGGAAAGGATGGTAATCATGAATAGAATAGGGAGGAGCATGTATCCAAACTCTGAGATTATAATTATATTGATATTACACGTGAGAAGGAAAATGGCAGGTAATTTTCTACACCAAAAATAAAAAAGAAGGTAGTATAAGAAGTTCATGTATAAAGTTATATTCATATATAAAGTTGACATTTCAAGTCATTCTGTGTTACAAAGAAAAAGTAAATTAAACCTTATAGAAAATTATTGTACATGGTATTATACCATACTCCTCAGCTTTGTCTGGAGCCTATCTTATCAAGTGCATGTAAAATCAGTTTAGTCCATTCTTTCTCTTTTAAATGTATGTTTCTTAGCAGTAGAGAGATTATTCATGTTGAGGGAAGTACATTAAACTTTTTTTATCTGCAAGTAATAGTGGAGACATACAAGAATATTACCTGGAAAAAAAAAGCAGGTGAAGAAATGATAATACTTTTGAAATATCACAACTTGTTGTGAGAGATAAGCTCCAAGTAGAAACATAAGCTGAACATGTAAAATACTGAGACATCAGACCTGTCCTGCTAGAGGGTCTGTGGATGGATCACCGCCCCAAAAGCAGGGTCACACCCTGCACTGTTTTATTCCTCCACTCTTCAATTGCATAGAAAATCCATTTCATAGACAATCAGTTTTTCCAGAAAATGTGTGACCTAGTAACTCAGCAACATATTCCCTATAAATTTTAAAGTTTTTTTTGATTATGTCATATGTAACCCCAGTAAAGGGACTGTTGTTAAAATATATGCTACATATAAGGATTTACTATACATATGGAATCTGAATACCTATAACTTGTTTATTAGTTGGGGTCACCCATCTCTTTAAGGTTCATCTAAAATATTCTGACTGCCCATGATGCATCTTCCCTGAATGTACAATGTTCAGGCTGCTTATAAGAGTCTTGCCACAAATTTTTCATCTCCTTGGGAAATACGTATGTTCTACAGTATTGTCTGATTTGTGCTTGTATTCCTCTCACTCTCTTCTCCAACTCCATGCTCCTCTGGGGGTCAGTTTTTGCCAGATTGTAACTGTTTCTCTATGCTGCTGCTCTTCCCTCTTTATCACTTCAATCTTAAGCACAGCCCACACCAGACTAACATTTAACAGTTTTTTCTTTGTTTCTTTCTTGAAGGGCTGACGATCACTTAAGGAATTTAAAACACACAAAGAAAAATGTTTTAGGACAAAAAACCAAAGTGGTAGTCTAGGCACCAAGACTTTATTATAAGAAGTGAGCTTTCTTGAAAGAAAAAAAGAGATTTGTGAGTTCCATGGAGCTAGAATTTATTATAAATAACAGATTAGAAAAGAAAAGAAAATTTGATGCCAGAGCAATTTACCCATGACTTGTGAAGAAAATAAAAGTCTAATCATTTTCTGGGAGTTTGTGCTGTAGCACAGTGGATTAAGAATCTGATTGTCATGGCATGTGTCACTTCAGAGGACAATAGCCCAGCATGGTGGGTTAAAGAAGCTGGCATTGCCTACAGCTGTGGCATAGTTCACAGCTGCACCTCCAATTCAATTCCTGGCCCATAACTTCCATATACTGTGGGTGTAGCCCCTAAAAAAAAAAAAATCAACCATTTGGTAAGTGAGAGATGATATGCGAGATTTTACCTGGAATTGTATGCTCCCTAAAACCTTGAGAAAGTCTAAATTCTATTTATCTGGACCTCAGCCTGGAAAAAAAGTCAACAGAATCACTGAAGTGGAGATGCCAGAAAAATGGAGACTTATGCCCTATTGTGAACTGATTTTAAACCCCTAGATCATGGGAATTCCCATTGTGGCTCAGCAGGTTAAGAACCCTACATAGTGTCTCTGAGGATGCAGGTTTGATCTCTGGCCTTGCTCAGGGGGTTGAGAATATGGCGCTGCTGTGGCTGTGGTGTAAGCCTGCAGCTGCAGCTCCAATTCGATCCCTAGCCTGGGAACTTCCCTATGCCACAGGTGCAGCTGTAAAAAAGAAAAAAAAAAGGTTGTAGGTCGTACATGAGTCCCTGGCTTAGATCATTCATGGTCAAGAACATTCCAACAATGTTAATATAGTGAGGTCCACCAATCAGCAACTTGTATGAATGGATAGGTTTTTCTTCCAGTTCATTAATAGAGTGTATCAGAATATAAATCAATGCACTGGTTTGGTTATGGAAAAGGCCCTATTCTGAACACTGCAAACAGTACAGTATGTATTACACTTAATTTACATTTTGGCACAATATTCTTACCTCATGAACAGCAGTTTGAATAGCATTTGTCTAAATAAATGAAACTCAAAGCAGCATTAAATTAAGAGAATTTGACAGGAGAACATAAGTGAAGACTTATTGTACCAGTTTTTATACTTTTAAACTAAGCATAAGAACTACTATAGTTAAAACAGTACAGTACTGGAAAAGAAATAATGCGATAGATCAATGTAATGGAATACAATAGTGAAACCATGATCTGATCCATATGAAATAGGAATTTAATCCCCCAAAAATGGCATTTTGGATCATTTGGGGAAATTTTTAATACCCTTCTTTTTGACATTTGGTTGTTTATTTTGGCAGAAACAAATTTTAAGTCTTTTATTCAACTCATAACAAAAAAGTAAATTCCATACTGTATTAACCTGCTAGCGCTACCATATTGAAATACCACAGATTGAGTGTCTTAAAAAACAGACATTCATTTTCTCACAGTTCTGGAGCCTAGAAGTCCAAGATCAAGATTCTGACAATGTTGGTTTCTGGTGAGACCTCACTTCCTGGCTTGTCATTGGCTACCTTCTCACTATATCCTAGTGTAAGTGTGGTCTTTTCTCTGTGTGTGAGCTATGAAAGAGAGCTTTGGTATCTCTTAGTATAAGGACACCAGTCTTATTGAATTAGGACCCTGCCCTTATGATTTCATTTAACCTTAAATCACCTCCTTCATGGCCCTATTTCCACATACAGTCACATTGGAGAATAAGGATTCAACATATGAATTTTAAGGAAACACCTATCAGTTCATAATATATGTGAAAGAAAAAAAAGCAAACATTTTGTTTTGATGGAATTATGAAGATACATTTTTTAGTTAAAAAAATTCTGCCATGTAAAATACAAATCTAGAATCCCTAACACAGTACTTTCATCCAAGTTGTTGAGCATATCAGTGATTCTTTCCTTAAGTAGTATGCCATTCAATGGATGTATCACATTTGTTCATCCATCTGTCAAAGGACATTTGGAATATTTCCAATTTGTATGATTATGAATAGAATTGCTATAAATATTCATGTACAGATTTCTGTGTAAACATAGTTTTTCACTCTCTAAGGTAAATAGCCAGGAGTGGAATTTCCGAGGCATGTAGTAAGCATCTGCCTTGCATGTGTCCACATAGATTACGTGGGAAAGGCTTAATTACAGTAGATCTAAGTCTTGGTCGGATCCCCTAGGATATTACTGGAACATAAGAGCATGATTTGCTTGTGAACAAGACCGTTTTCTATCTGCTTACCTCTCTTCCCAGGAGGATATCACCAGGCAGTTTCATATCACCTCCAGAGTTTTTCTGAGATGTGAGAAGTTTTGCCTCACTGACATTAGGGTACAGCTACAGTCTACAAAACAAAACAAAAAACTTACCTTCAGAATAAAATTGGTTCCTCAGTAAGTAGCAGGTTCCCTTGACATTCATGTCACACCATCCTATTACTTGGCCCCTTTTGTCAGTGTCCTGGGGGAGAAGGGACATGGGGAGCTGGCACTTTTGCTCATCTTTCTTTTGCTTTCTATGTATTCATAAAGTATCTGGATCTAACAGAAATTTGTTGTTTCTTTAAAGCCAAATCAGTCCTTTAATTTCTAGAACTTTGAATTATTTCAATTTTTAAAGAAATTATTAATAGAGCTGATGTAAATATTCATGTACAGATTTTTGTGTAAACATAAATTTTTATATATATAAAGTAAATTCCCAGGAGTAGTCTTACTGAAATATATGGAAAAGAGGAAACTTCCCACTAGTAATGTATGAGATTTTGAATTGTTCCACATTCTCACCACCACTTGGTATTGTCAGGAATGTTTAAGCTGAGTTTTTGTTTTCTTATTACTGAGTTTTGAGAATTCTTTATATATCCTGGATACATGTCCATTATGAGATATACGATTTGCACATATTTTCTCTAATTCTGAAATTTATTTTCTCAACAGTGTCTCCTCAAGAACAAAAATTTTAAATTTTCATAAAATCTAACTAATCATTTCTTTTATGTAATGTTCTTTTGATATCATGTCTAAGAACTCTTTACCTAACATCAGATCATAAAAGTTTTTCCTATTTCCTTTTTCTTTTTGTCTTTTCTAGTGCCGCACCCACAGCATATGCAGGTTCCCAGGCTAGGGGTTGAATCAGAACTGTGGCCTCCGGCTTACACCACAGCCACAGCAATGCAGGATCCAAGCCACCTCTGCAACCTACACCACAGCTCATAGCAACGCCAGATCCTTAGCCCACTGAGCAAGGACAGGGATCGAGGGATCAAACCCGCAACCTCATGGTTCCTAGTTGGATATGTTAACCACTGAGCCATGAGGGGAACTCCTCCTATATTTTAATCTAAATGTTTTATGGCTTTACGTTTCATATTTAGATCATGATCTGTTTCAAACTGAATTTTAGATAAGTCATAAAATTTAGGTCAGATTATTTTTCTTGCTTATGGATGTTGAATTTTTCCACTATTATTTTTTGAAGAGTATCTTTTCTCCATTGGATTCTTTTGCATTTTGTGAAAAATCATTTAACCATGTATTTCTAGACTCTCTGTTCTGTTTCATTGATCTGTGTGTCTGTCCCTTCACTAATACCACATTGTCTTGGTTACCTCAGCTTTACAGTAAATCTTACATTTAGGTATAGTGATTCTTCCAACTTTATTCCTTTTTAAAAAATAATTTTAGTTAGTCTAGTTCTTTTGAATTTTCTCATACTTTAAAAATCAGATTGTCCATATCTATGAAATCTTGGAATTTAATTGGAATTGCAATAAATATAAACGCAAATTTTGAAACAACTGATGTTTTTACTATGTCAAAACTTCCAACCCATGAACATGGTGTTTTTCCTCAAGTTATTTAGGTCTTGGACCTCTTTCGTCAGCATTTTGTTGTTCTTCATTGTACAGATCCTATACATGTTTTTCTAGATTTATATGAAAATATTTTTGAGGTTTTGTAAATCATATTACTTTTTAAAATTTGCTTTCAGTTTTACGTTAATATCATGCAGAAATTAAGCTTTTTTTTGTGTGTTACCTTATATCTTGTGAGTTGTTCATATTAATTATTTGTTTTAGGACTCTTATAGATTCCTTGGGATTTTCTATATAGACTGTTATCATTTGTGAATGGGGATAGTTTTATTTCTTCATTTTCAATTTGTGGTTTCTTATATTGCTTTTCCAAGCCTTATTGTGATGATTAGAACTTCTAGCACATAGCTGAATATGAGAAGTTAGAGGAAATGCCTTCGTTTTGTCCTCAATCTTAATAGTAATAAACATATGTTTATTATGAATGGTGATAGTCATAGCTTTTCTCATAGATGCCCTTTATCAAGGTGAGGAAGTTCCTCCTTATTTCTACTTTGTTGTTTTTAATATCATAAATGGATATTGAATTTTGCCGTATTATATTCCACATCAATTAAAGTGATCATTTCATTTCTCTTCAGGAGGCTAACACAATGGAAAACATTGATGTCTGAATTTTGAACCAACTTTGCACTCCTGAAAGAAATCCCATTTGGTCGTGGTGTACTTTATACACATATACTCTCTCTCTCTCTCTCTCTCACACACACACACACACACACACACACAAGTGTATGTTATACACACTAATATTGCATTAAAGATTCTTACATAAATCTTCATGAGATAGTGCCCTCTTCAGTTTTCCTTGCTCTCTCTCTTTTGCTGCTTCTCTTTGGCTTTGACGTCAGGATAATATTGATATCTTAAAATAAATTGGGAAATGTTACATCCTCTTCAGTTTTCTGGAGCAGGTCATAGTAGCAGTATTAGTGTTATATGTAAATATTTGATAGAAACCACTGATGATACCTTTTATAGTAGGATTTCAACTGTGGATTCAAGTTCCTTAATAGTTATAAAACTATTCTTCATTGAGTTTTTCTAATTTGTATCTTTAAAGAAATGGGTCCATTTCATTTCAGATGTAAAATTTATAGTCATAGGATTGTTTTAGTTTTCCACACTTTCTTCGTAATGCTTGTGTTTCTGTGGTGATAATCCTCTATTTCATTCCTGATGTTGTAATTTGAGTGTGTCTCTTTTTCTTTGACTGTCTTTTTAGAGTTTTATCAATTTTATTGATATTTAAAGTACATAGCTTTTGGTTTTATTACTGAGGTAATAAATTATTATGCATTCAGTGGTTTAAACTATACACATTTATTATCTTATAGTTCTGTAGTTTCTAAATCTAATACCAGTAACCCCAGGCTAAAATTAAGGTGTCAGCAGGGCTGCATTTCCTTCTAGAGGATCTAAGGGAGAATGTTTTCTTGCCTTTTCTACTTTTACAGCTCATTTTCATTTCTTTGCTCCTGGTCCTCTTTCTCTACCATCAAAGCCAGAAATGATGGGTTCAGTTCTGCTTTCATTGCATAACTCTGACCTCCTCTGTTGCCTTCCCCTTGTAATTACCGTGGGTACACCCAATATCCAAGATAATATGCTTGTCTCAAAGACCATAACTTTATCATATCTGCAAATCCCCTTTTCTCATGTGAGGTAACACATTCACAGTTTCTGAGAATTAAAATGTGGACGTCTTTGGATGCGATTATTCTGACTGCCAGAGCGTCCTTCAGATTTTTACTATTACATTGAGAGGTTGTTGGTTTTTTTTTTTTTTTTTTTTTTTTTTTCTCTAGCTCCTATGGAGGATTTTTATATTTTTGTTTTGGCAGGCAGTTGATCTGGTTAGGTTCGGTCCACAAATTCCATCTTGCCTTTTATTGGCTATCGTTCTAATGTTAATTTGCTTTTTAAAGGCTTTCCTGTGCTGTTCACATGTGCACAGTGTTTGTGCTACCTAGGGGTTAATTTCAGATGATATGGCCTGTTTGTTCAGTTATGCAGTTTAAGAGGAGGTCTATACAAGCATGGCTTGGAATTTAGACTGGGGCTTCACAATCAAGCCTGCAGGGTCATTTTCCCCAGCACTTCCCTCTTCTCCATCTTCCTTGCTCTTCCCTATTCAGTTTTTCAACCAAAGTCTGGGGCTTTAGTTACCTCGCTCGGCTAAGGACTTCCTCAAGGTGGCCAGATGATGGGAGGATAGAGAGACATAAAGCAATATGGGTTCACCCAACCCTCTTGGGTTTAGATGTCCATTTATTTTTGCTAGGTTTCAAGCTACACTGATAAAGAGTCAAGTAAAAACATATGCAAAAGTATACAAATAGGATATGAATAATACTAATTGTGTACAAATATACAAATATAAAATTTCCCAATGCTACAGGGATTGAAAATACAGAGAAATTGCAAATATCGTTCAATAGCAAAATCAATGAGATACCAGTTTTCACCATAAGTTTGGGCCAAAAAAAATGCATTATTTAACAGAGAATAGCAGATATTCTTACTCACTTTGGTAGGATTATTACCTTGTTGTGTGGATTAGTGAAAATATTCTCTGAGGGCAATTTGATAGACTCTAAAACTAAGAATGTATTGATCCAGAATTTCTAGTCTTAAGAATCTGTCTTACAAAAATATTTTCACATTAGAACAAGGGTATGAAGATATTAGTTATACTGTTTGTAACAACAAAAAAATATATATAATTTCTTTAGAAAAGGATATAAATAACTATGATTAAGCTACATAATGTGTTCTTATGGCCATTAAAAAAGTGTGAAGTTGATCCGTTGGTACTGACATAATTGACAAGTAAAAACAAAGCCTGTCACAAATAAAATATATAGCATATAACATTTTTGGTGTGCTTTATTTTTAAGAGAACACTACATAGAAAGAACTGGAAGTATATAGATTAACTGTTAAATATAGCTACCCATGACATCAAATGGAAATAATTAAAATAAATTTGAAATTTTACATGATATGTCTATATTGTTTGACTTTTTGTAATTAAAAATGTAGGCGTGCAGGAGACATTTTCTAAATAAGAGAGTTTATAATTCTATTTTTTAGACCTTTGTAAGTCAGGAACAATTCAAAGTGGGATTGGAATAAGAAATTTTGAACTCCCATGAAACTTGGTTAAAATAATATGCTGGAAAATCTGACACATTTGGCCTTGGAAAGATGCTTAAGTGATGATAGGAGTTAGCATTTTATGTGTGTTATCATGAAAGTTTTAAAACTTTTCTGGAGCATTATCAGCCAATTTTTTAAATTTAATTTTTGAGTAACGTGTTATTAAAAAAATAAGTTATGAAACTAGGAGTCCAATAAGTCAGTATTTTCTTAAAGTCTTAAAATATTTACAATTATATTATTCTTATTAGTTATTCTTCTGATTTGGATTTAATAGATTGCCTCTGAATCTAGACCATTTTTATATGTTCTCTTAGGCATCTAGAAAATATTTTTTCTCTTCTAGCTCTTATTTTATTATCTTCTAAAATACATCTACCTCTCTCTCTCTTGTGTTGCATACATTTCTCTAATTCTCTATGCCTTAGTTTTCCTCATCCATAGAATGGAGCTGAGAATTTTATTTATCTGATTGTGCTGTTTTCCTGGTTAAATAAAGTGATACAAGTCAAGCATAATAAAATTGTTTGGCACATAATGACTGCTTGCTCAATATTATCTCTAGTTACTCATGTGATCATACAGTCTTAATCCACGCTACTATAACCACCACTATTATCATTATTATAGTCAGTTGTTAATTAGATTTGCTTAAGGACTATCACATACAAAGCAATGTACTAAGTGTGTGTATGTGTGGTTATTTAATTTTCGCAAAGCTCTCTGTGGTATGTACTATTGCTAAGTCCCATTTTACTGGAGGACAGACACAGAGAGAACAAGTGATCAACTCATAGTCATAGGGTTGGTGACAGCTAAAATTAGAAAAAGCTTTCTTATTTTATTTTCAAAAGAGCTAAACTTGTGACTTGGACCAGGGAGCTATGGTTGGAGTGATTAGGTTAATTAGAAATCTTGATAAATGTAGTTCATGAATATTTACTTGAAAATAATTAATTTTGAGGAAAGTAATGTCTCTAGCTTGTGAGAAAATGAGGCAGCATTTAAAATACTACTACATGGAGTTCCCGTGGTGGCGCAGTGGTTAACGAATCCGACTAGGAACCATGAGGTTGAGGGTTCGATCCCTGCCCTTGCTCAGTGGGTTAAAGATCCGGCGTTGCCGTGAACTGTGGTGTAGGTCGCAGACGCGGCTCGGATCCCACATTGCTGTGGCTCTGGCGTAGGCTGGTGGCTACGGCTCCGATTAGACCCCTAGCCTGGGAACCTCCATATGCCGCAGGAGCGGCCCAAGAAATGGCAAAAAGACAAAAAAAAAAAAAAAAGTATATGCCAATGCTCATTTCAGCATTAAAAAATAAATAAATAAATAAATAAAATACTACTACACCAGAATCTTACACCTGGTACATTTTTCTTCTATTGCTGTTGCTTCTTTGAGAGGTGATACAGTAGAACAAGATTTTCCTTCTAAATGTAAATATCCTAAGAAATATTTTCTTAGCTGTTGCAAAACGCAATTGCTTGCTATCATCTATGATATTCCTTGATATCATCCCTATCTACTCATTTGCTATAAACTGAATACTTACCGCTTTATTTCAATACTTACCGCTTTATTTCTATAAAACCTGAAATGTAAAGCTCGCTGTTTGGTGGCCCTTTAACATTAATAGAATAAAGTGAGGTCTAAAGCCTGTTTTACTCAAGAAACAATGGACAACAAACTGTTCTTCATATACATTAGCTTCACTTTGAACTTACAGGTTGTTTATTCAAACTGTGTTTATATTAGCACTTCAAAAAAGTGCTTTTTAAAAAATCTCTTGGAAGAGAATACCAAAATCTTCTAGATTTACAGTATCACTGGAAAACCAATAAATGAGAAAATAAGCTTTAACTGCCTGTGTTTCTAAAAATAGCTTATCTATTTAAGGTATTTGGCTGACATCTTGCATACAATTATTTGGAGGTGAGTTGGGATTCAACTGCTTTCTTTATTTTTCTGAATGTGGAATAGAATTCAGAGAGGTCAACATTTTCACTTTCTGATGGTAAGGATGAGTTTGATTTTAAAAAGTGGTTTGTTATAAAAATAATGTTAAAAAATGAGTGTAAATCTTGTCTAAGACCTGAGATAGAGAACAAGATAATTTCATTTATTTCCCAATAGGAAATCTGATAATCAAAGCCAATGATATCTTCTATTACAAAAGAAATCCATTATGAAGTTAGGCAATTTTAGTATTTTAGTGTTATTTGTCAACTCAGTTATTTCCATTTTTAGGTAGAAGAGGATCAAAAAGAAACGTATGTGTTCTTGCCACAAAAATACCAGATTAACACTCTTTAGCACATGTTATTATTTTAAAAGGTATATTGTTGAACTCAGAGTTATTAAATGATCTTCCTAAGATGATGGTGTTCTCTGGAATCTAGATTTTCTGGACAAATGCCCTTTGGTAATGCAGTAGTTATTGCCTTTTGCTAAAGGCTATAATTTATAGGAGCCAAAAAAGTACAGTCTTTCCTGGAAATGAAAAAGCTTTCCAAAGGCATTCATTTATAATTTTTTACTTAATATTATTAAGCTAAAACTTTAACTGCTAAAAAAAAAATCTTATTTCAATTGTCGAAATGTCCAAATGAAGCAACTGAAAAACAAAAAGACAATGTGCTTCATATTCTTTTAATCTCATTATAGTGCCTATAGATAAGGGCTCAGTATAGTGCCTGTGGTCTCAAATACGTCAATTCCCTTTTTCTCCTCCACTCTTACTTCTTTATAGGTTGGCATTTCTATACACTGCAGATTTCCAATTAATACTAAAAATGCCCCAAAATTGTGCAATGCAATTTTCACTGAGTTTTCCCATAACTGTTGATAGAACCACTGCATGTTGGTATATGCAAACCTAGTACTTTTATTTCTTTTAATTTACTTCTTTTCATCTCTCATTTTATTACCTTTTCAGGGATGTATATTCCAGAATTTTTGAATTTGTTTATATATATATATATATATATATATATATATATATATATACACACACACACACACACACACTGAAACATTGTATAAAGTTTCTTTATAGCCTGGAAAAATTTCGGAATTTTTCTAAAACATAAAATAGGTATGCCTGAAAGAGAGTAAACTAAGAAAAATTAAATTTAAGATCAGTATTTCCAAAAGTACTCCATCCTTTATAAATGTTTACATTATGTAATTTACACAAATAACTGGAATTGTAGGAGTTCTTAATTATTTAATCTTTGAATAGCAAAGCACTATTTAGAACAATTTATGAAATTGTGATTTTTTTGCAAGAGTAATTTAAAATGAGTTAAGAATATAACTTTATTAATTTATCAAGATAAATTTGTATGAATGGCCTGTCTTTCCCTTTTCCCCAGAGTAACTTCTTATCATTTAGATTTCAATTTAAGCATAACTTCCTTAGGGACATAGCTTCCCAAATCTGAATAGGTCAGACTCATCATCAATTTTTATCTTTCTCCACAATTGTAATGATGCAATTTTATTCTCTCCCATATTACACAGTAAGAGCCATGAAAAAGGAAACAATTCATACTTACTATGTTTTTAACACCTAGTTTTGTGCCAGAGAGGTACATAGCAGGCACTTACTTACATGAATAAATGAATTAATGAAATTAATGCTAAAAATTTGAATAAAATTCTAATATTAAAATTGCATTGTTGGGATTTCCCATAGAGGCTCAGTGGTTAAGAAACCCAACTAGGATCCGTGAGGACATGGGTTTGATCCCTGGCCTCCCTCAGTGGGTTAAGGATCCGGCATGGCCATGAGCTGTGGTGTAGGTTGCAGAGACAGTTCAGATCTAACATTGCTTTGGCTGTAGTGTAGGCCGATGGCTACAGCTCCGATTGGACTCCTAGCCTGGGGACCTCCATACGCTGCTGGTGCATTGTTAAGAGTTCATACAGAGGCATTTACTTAGAGTAACAAACATGTTTGGAGTGAAACAACTATATATCAGTAAATATTTATATAGCACTTTGAGCCGGGCCCTATTCTAAGCTCTTTACATTTATTGATTCAGTTTGTAGATGAGAAAACTATACACATAAGGAATTTGAGTAACTCATTGAATGTCACGAAGATAGATAGGGTGGCCCAGGATTATGTGCTTATTCTTATCTCAAAATCTTTGAGATGGGTACTGCATAGTGATTAAGGCCACCTAAAGATTGTTTTTTTTTAATCAAAATATAAGAGCCAGAAGCCTACGAAAAATTTGACAGAATTTATTTTATTAGCATTTAAACTTTTATATAAGCAAGGTAATATAATTATTGAATGAAGAGACAAGCTACAGACTCAGACAAAATACTTAGCATGCATATAGCAGGCACAATGGTTGAAGTATTTAAAGATACTTTCATATAAAAATTATTTATTCATTGAAGCATTTAAACTTTTATATAAGCAAGGTAATATAATTATTGAATGAAGAGACAAGCTACAGACTCAGACAAAATACTTAGCGTGCATATAGCAGGCACAATGGTTGAAGTATTTAAAGATACTTTTATATAAAAATTATTTATTTATTTATTCATTGCCTTTTTAGTGGTGCACATACGAGATACAAAAGTTCCCACGCTAGGGACCAAATTGGAGCTGTAGCCACTGGCCTATGCCACAGCCACAGCAATGCCAGATATGAGCCACTTTTGTGACCTACACTACAACTCCCCACCACGCCAGATCCTTAACCAACTGAGCAAGGCCAGGGATCGAACCTGTGTCCTCATGGGTACTAGTCAGATTCATTTCCACTAAGTCACAATGTGAACTCCTATATATAAATTATTATTACAAATCAATAGAAAACAATCCCTAGAAGAACAGGCATACATGAACATACAACTCACAGATTAAAAACCATAAATGCATACAAATAAAAGTGTATCTCCTCAACATAATTAATAACCAAACACAAATAGATCAAATTATAAAGAGATACCATTTTCATGACAGTCACATTGAGCCCAGTTTGTTCTCTAATCAGTTTCATTTCAGAAATATATGCTAGAGATCTATGAAAGATATACTTACCATGATATTTATTGGAATGTTGTTTTAGCACAAACTGGCAATAATCTAAATTCGATTAATATGAAACATCGATAAGAAATAAATTATGTGGAGTTCCCATCATGGCTCAGCGGAAATGACAAGGATGCAGGTTCGATCCCTGACCTTGCTTAGTGGGTTAAGGATCTGATCCAGCATTGCCTTGAGCTGTGGTTGGGTTGCAGATGCTGCTCACGTCTGGTGTGGCTGTAGCTGTGGTGTGGTCTGGCATCTGCAGCTCTGATTCAACCCCTAGCCTAGAAACCACCAAGGTCACAGCCCCCCCCCCAAAAAAATAAATAAATAAATAAAGTATAATTCCAAAATACTGAGAAGCTTCCCCAAGGTTATATGATTTATAATATTTAACTATACTTTCATTTGATTTTATAAAAATGAAGTAAGGGATTTAGTAGGAAGAATATTGTCTTGTTCCAACTCTGATAAGGATTTATTTGAAGGTTTGGCCACTATCTGTTTCTACGAAACTGTGATAATTCTCATATTATTTATAGATATTTTATAAATAGGCTTTATATATTTCTTACTAACATTTCCTCATAAGCCAGTGCAATCTAATAGCCTGTGAACTCTATTATTATTAAGGTGAAAATTAATCTTCCATTTTGTGATTTTTGTATCTTTTCCTCTAGTAACATAATTGAAGCTATTTTCACACTGATTATTTTGGCTTATTAGCCAAATACTCTTTTATTACAGCCCATTATTCTAGCCCAATGTTCAGCATACATGATGTACAACAAGTTACAATGTTATTTTTATTTTCTGCATTTTAAATTTGGTTAATTATTTTATTTATTACAAGGAATCCCTAAGAATCTAAGTCATGAATCTGAAAACCAAAATCTACAGAAATATGTATACTCTAGCACCCATATCACAGTTCTTTGGAAATAATTACAGTCTAAAAACATCCAGACACTAAAATTTCAAATCTCTTACTTTATTTTAGGGCATACATGTGGCATATGGAAGTTCCCAGGCTAGGGGTCAAATCAGAACTGCAGCAGCCAGCCTACACCACAGCTACAGCAACATAGGATCTGAGCTGCATCTGCAACCTACACCACAGCTCACGGCAATGCCAGATACTTCACCCACTGAGTGAGGCCAGGGATCAAATCCACATCCTCATGATTAGTAGTCAGGTTCATTACCACTGAGCCACAATGGGAACTCCTCAAATCTTTTACTTTTATCATAGTAACCTATCAATTCTTTTCTTCATGAAATCATTATCTTAAGGATAGAAATAATATTACCAAGATTTAATTTTTTTAGAAAAAATTAGAAAATTACCATCCATAATCTCACCCTTCAAATACTCAGTACTATTTTGTTATACATACTTATTGGGCTATCCCTAGTGAATACATTCCATAAAGATAGATTTCAAGTATGACCATTATATTAAAAAATACATATAAGGGTTCATGACAACAATGTAGGAAAATCCTGAACTTACCTCCTCCTATAAACACAATGAGTCTACAGCTACATATGAAACACTTTCCTCTTAAAACAAAACAAAACAAACAAAAACATTAGTGGCTGACTGAGTGATGATTACACTGAAAAACAATACAATGAATCAAAGCAGGTAAGAGAAACTGGAACACATAAAACTCATCTCAACATAAACCTCACTCCTGGTTTATGAGAAAAATAAAAATCCAGAGCTTCTTTACACAGGGCTATGCATTTGAATACCACATAGGGAACCTCAACTTTACTCTCTTTACCTGAGAGATGAGCCCCCTAAACATCTAACTGAAAACCCGTGAGCTCATATCTCAAGACCGTAGTGATTTGAGAAACAACACAAAAAGCTCATGCTTTTGAATCTACCCACCCCAGGACAGATTGGTGGCAGCCCACTGTTCCTGACTTACACTGAAATTGCTTACCTGATTGTATTAAAGCATTGGCCTCAGGCAGGCATCTAATTTAACATACACATCTAGGAGCCTGCTAGAATACTCTCCTGGAATACTCCACAGTGATGGAGAATGACAGGTGCCATTTGTATAATTTCTCTTTGCCTTGCTCCAGAACACAAGTATCTCCTGGAAGAGGCAAGCATTATCCTGATACCAAAACTAGACAAGGATGCCACAAGAAAATAAAATTATAGGCCAATACATCTGATGAACATAGATGCAAAAATTCTCAACAAAATATAACAAACCAAATTCAGCAATACATTAAAAGGATTATATACTATAATTGAGTGGGATGTATTCTAGGGATGGAAGGATGGTTCAACATTTGCAAATCAGTCAGTGTGATACACCACATTAACAACATGAAAGATAAAAAAACTTATGATCATTTCAGTAGGTACAGAGAAAGCTTTGAAAATACTCAGTATTCATTTATGAAAAAAACTCTCAACCAAGTGGGTATAGAGGAAGATACCGCAAGATAAATGCAATCTATGACAAACCCACAGCTAATATCATACTCAGTCATGAAAAGCTACAAGATTTTCCTCTAAGATAAGGAATAAGACAAGGAGGCACACTATTTCCACTTTTTTAAGTATAGTATTGAAAGTTCTAGACACAGCAGTCAAACAAGAAAAAAAATTTAAAGTATCCAAAGTATAAGGGAAAAGGTAAAATTGTCATTATATGCAGATGACATGATATTACGTATAAAAAACCCTAAAGATTTCATTAAAACAGAACTAACAAATTTAGTGAATTTATAGAATACAAAATCAACACAAAAATTGATCACACTTCTATGCACTAATAACAAACTATTAAAAAGATAAATTAAGAAAACAATCCCATTTACAATTTCATCAAAAATAATAAAATACCTAGGAATATAAACTTAATGAGATGATAGACCTGTATATTGAAAACTATAAGACACAATGAAAGAAATTGAAGAAGACAAAAATAAGTGTAAAGATATTATGTGCTGATGGATTGGAAGATAAACATGGTGAAAATGCTTATACTACTCAAAAGCATTCTGAATATTCAATGCAATCACTGTTAAAATTCCTATGGCTTATTTCATAGGAATCAAACATCTAATCCTAAAATTTGAATGGAATCATAAATAATCTTAGATAACTAAAACAATTTTGAGAAAAAAATAACCAATCTCTAGGCATAATGCTCCCTGATTTCAAATTATATTAAAAAGCTGCGCTAAGTAAAATAGTATTATATTGACATAAAAAAAGACACATAGAGCAATGAAGGAAAGTATCTCAGAAATAAACCTATGGTCAATTAATTTATGAAAAATAGGACAAGGATATGCAATGGAAAAGAGCAGTCTTTTCAACAAATGATGTTTGGAAAACAGGGCAGCCATATGCAAAATAATGAAACTTGGCCACTACCTTACATTATACATACACTAAATTTAACTCAAAATGAATTAAAGACCTGAAGGTAAGGTCTGAAACCCTAAAACTGCTAGAAGAAAACATATGCAGTAAGCTTCTTGATATGTCTTGGCAATGATTTTTTTTTTTTTTTTTTGCACCTGCCATCAAAACCAAAACCAAAAATCAATAAGTGGAACTACATCAAACTCAGAAGCTCATACCCATCAAAGAAAACCTACAAAAAACTGAAAAGGAAAGCTACTATTGAGGAATTTTAAATGTTTATACTGTGAGTTCTTTCTTCAAATTTAAACTTAGAAAGTACGTCTACTTAGGTGTTTGAAATAGTTTCTAAATTTAAGTAACAAATATTTAACTCATTTTGGTGGTAGTTGTATTGGTATCATATGAAGTATGAGGATAAACTAAGTCTTTTTTCTTTTTGATTGTCAATTTTTCTTAAACCATTGTTTTAGAAAAAAAAACTTGATCATTTGCTTAGCTATACATCCTTTATGATTATTAAAATCTTTTCTATAACAGGGCCTTTTTCCTGGTTAATTATTTTTGTACTACTATTGAGTAATTTTAAGGATGTATTAGTTCCTCCTTCTCCAAAACAATATACTTTTCTTTTCCTCAAATGTTTGTTAACTATCCTTACCTGTGTTTTGTTGTTGTTATTGTTTTTAAATTTCAAATAAAATGATTACACATTTGGGAACTAAAAAGACTAGAGGTCTGAATCCATTTCTGCCACTTCAAACTGTATTGAACATGCCTATTCATTTTAGCATAAAAGTAGTCTTATTTGTGTCACTTAGTTTACATCATCAGGACCTAATAGTCTAGGAGAGGAAGGTGAAAAATAAACAGACATTGCAGTAAGAAATGCAGGGTGTTCACAGGAATAGCATATAGTACACACTATTTCTCCATGAAATCAAGTTATCTTTTACAACCCTTAACAAAATTTGGCTCACTTTTTATTTAAGATTATTAGAAACATTCAGTATTGTATGAGAGTCTAGAAAGGTTTTTATTTGCTAACAAATTCCACATAATTTGATAATTTATAAAATGATTTTCTGACATATCTTCTGTTGTAATTTCAAAACAGGTTAGAACAAGAGCATTATTCCCATGTTTCCTATGAAGGAATTCAGACTGAGAGAGGCAAAGGGACTTTCCTTATTCTACCAAGTTATAACCAACGAATTTTAACTGATTTTAAACTCCACCACTGATTATATGATGTATGACTCGGTTATCCTAATGCAATTTGAGAATTTCCAGCTTTACTTAGACTGTGAGAAGTCACATTTTCATGTAGAAATCTTTGGATCAATAATTAAAATACCATATCATATTATGTTGTAACTTGTCATTTGAAAGTTGTTGTATTTGAGTTGGTCTTCATGCAACAAATGCACTTGAGATGCCCAATAATCCCAATGGCATGTGACTACCTTGGTTTCTGGTGTGACACCACCTGTGTTGAAATCATGGTTCTACCACTTACTACCTTTTGAACCTCCTTGTGTTTCAGTTTCCTCATTTATAAAACAGAAACAATACTAGTGTCTACACCAAAAGGATCTTAGCAGGATTAAATGTATTCAATTCTTAAAACAGTCTTGGCATATGGTAAATTCTATATAAGTGTTAGTTATTAATATTGTTATTATATTGCTGATTAGGTATCAATACTGAATTAATTTTATTATTATCAAAATAAATAGTACTTTGTTTTCCTTATAAAGATACTTATGAAGTTACCAAGCAAAATGCAATATTGAGGGTTCCCCAGAGGCAGCAATTAGTTCATAAAATCCATGGAAAACATATGTCTGTAGTCAAAGAGCCTATATTTAAATGTGGCACACTACTTTTTAATGTGGCGTTAAAAACACACTTAATAATTTTAGTATTTTACACAAAGACTCCTCATCTAACATGACACTTAAGTTGTCTTAAATGAAATTGTTAGCGAATGTCACTTTATGAAATTCATTTTCACAAAATGTATTTACCTAAGTTACATAATTGACAGATCATGGCAATACTTATAAGAAAAATCTATAGATGAGAGTGATTATTTGATTTCTAAAATTGATCTCATGTTATTTTCTAACTCCAGAGATGTGATCTTAGAGATGATGAAATTTCTATCTCAAGGGGATAAAAGTCCTCTCTTTAAAATAACAACTTACATTTAAATAAAATACAATTATTCAGGTCATTCACTATTTACCTAAAGATACATTAAAAGAGAAATTTAATCAGTCAAGGAGGATTTAAAGGATTTTCTTACTGTGAGACTCCTTTGGAAAACTTAGGACTTGCTTTTCTCAACCTTGGCACATCACTGCAGATTCATTTATGTTAAGATTTACAGCATCAGGGATTCAGTGCACTAGAATTATTTGAGGTTAAGCTTCAATACTTACATTTTTTAGTCATTAAATTCTAGTGTGTAGATAGACATATTTTAAATTAGTCAAAACAGACTTATATAATAAAAGTAAATTCAAAGTAATCAGAATTTCAGAAAATACCTTGCATATTACAATTTAGATATTAAGTCATTTGTTGAATTGATTTTTTTAATGGCTGCACCCATGGCATATGGAAGTTCCTGGGCCTGGAGTGGGATCTGAGCCACTGCTGCGACCTACTGCAGCAGCTCCAGATCCTTTAACCCACTGAGCTGCGCCAGGGCTCAAACTTTCACCTCTGCAGCAACCCAAGCTGTTGTAGTCATATTCTTAATTCACTGAGCCACAGTGGGAACTCCTTGAATTGATTTATTATTGTTTTACCTTTACTTAAGTAATAAAAATAAAACTACTTATATTTCCTCAGATTTCCATATTTTCAATAGAAATGTGGGTATACTTCCTCTAGTTAAACTAAAATTCAGTGATCAAATCAAAATATTTGATTGCTTATTGTATAACTTTGCAGTACTCAGTACTGGCAATATGAAGATGAATAACAGTTTTAGACCAAAGTGAGCTCAATTGAAAGCTAGTATAAAACACAAATACAATGAGAGGAACATAAGCCAAGGTACCACTACAAGTTCGTATTTTCATATTGAAAATACAACAGTAAAGGATTAAACAGAAATAATATATAGTAAGAATATAAAAATCAAGACAAATATCTTTGTGCATCAGAAACTGAAATAATTATGTATATATACAAATGCATACATACATATAGCAATAGGAGGGAACTAAGACCAAGAGTTGATTGAACTCCAGGATAGAGATTTTACTTGTTTTCACTCCCCCTCCTTAATTCAATATTCTCCCTGTTACAAAATGTACTGGAACAAAGTACATTGTATGAATCTGTTGGCTGGAGCTACAGCTTTTAAATTCCAATGGCTCCGGGATGGGGGGGAGGTGGGGAGGGGAAAGCTAGATGCACAAAGGGGTTCTGAGAGAATAACATTAGAAACAGTAAAATAAAATTATCATAAAGTGAATTTAAAGCACAGTATCAAAGAGTATTAGGGATTTGAATGATAAAACCGAGGAAATGACCAAAAAAATGCAACATAGATAAAATAAATGTAAAATATGTAGGGAAAAAAGATATGGGGAATAGATTAAGAAATTCCAGCACATATCTCACAGGAGTCCCACAAAGAAAAAAAATAAATAAAAAGGCAAAAGAGATAATGAATTTATGCAGAATTGAAGAGTGGGATAGTTCTTCAAGTTAAAAGCTCATACTGAGAACCAAAGAGGATAAATATACACATTCTTTAACTGGTCACATCATGGAGAAAACAAAGAAGTTCATGATAAGAGAAATTCAAAAAAAAAAAAACCAGAAAGGAAAAAACATAGTGCTTATGTGGAGTGGCTAGGATGGGGAGATTTACATTAGACAAAAGAAACTAAAAGGAGTAATGGCTTAAAAGTTTTATGCAAATTAGCTATTAGCTTAGAATTTCATATGTAGCTAAACTATCCCTAAATATTGAAGGCAAAATAGAAATATTTTCAAATATTTAAACGTTAAAGAACTTACAACCAACAGATTCTTGTTATTTTCTTCAGCAAGAAGAATAGAAAGAAAGCATGATAATCAGAAAATGTTTTAATGCACTGGCAAATATAACTTATTTTTTAAGAAAACAAGTTAAAGTACAAAACATTTTAGCACTATTAATTATAACTGAATATATATGTGCCCTATGATCTAGTTATACACTTGAGAGAAATATACATACATGTATGCATATTTATGATCACCAAAAGCCATATAGCATACAGAGTTGGAAATAGAACACATTTGGAAAGAATTATCAATAGTCTTAAGTAGGAAATATCTTAACTTATTAATTATCAACAAGAGAATTAATAAATACTTATGTATTTATACAATGTGATATTACAAAGCAATGAGGATGACCACCATATATTTTCACAAAAATAATGTTGAATGAAAGAAGACTGAAAAGAATGCCTAGTATGTGATATAGTTGATATTAAGCAAAAAAATATATTCTGGTAGAAATCAGGACATGATCCCCCTTGGAAAAGGAATAGTTTAGAGATAAATATAAGAGAGGCTTCTGGGGAGCTATTGATGTTCTGTTTCTTAATCCAGGTGCTGGTCACATATGTCTACCAGGTTTGTGAAAAGGTATACAGCTGTAAAGCCATAAAATGTGCACCTTATACATATACTTTGATAAAAAAATTAAAAATAGGAAAAAACACAAAAGGTAGAATTGAAATTATTGGAAACAATAACTAGGTAGGAGGGTCAATGTATAGTTTAAATTTGTTAATATTCTTGTTTTATTTGGTGGGTAGGTAGGAGTTACTTAACTTTAATCATAGGTAGAAATCATACTTGTATGTGTATGTGCATGTATATGTATAGTTGGCTATGCATCTTAAAATGTCAGGGCAAATATTAAAATAATAGAAATACATACCAGAGCTACACAATTTGTAGAAGGAAGAAAGAGCACATGAAAATCAGTCTCAGAAAGCAGGAGAGGAAATCAGACCAAAAAGCCCCACCAAAACCAATGCAACAACAACAAAAACTGAAATAAAAGGCACACTAAGCAGAAAAATGAAGACAATAGAAATAAGTCCAAATATTTTCAATAATTATAATCTAAATTTATTAAAGTTTCCTAATAAAAGGCCAAAATTAAAAGTTCCCTTGTGGTGCAGCCGGTTAAGGATCTGACATGTTGAACATTTACAGGAAAAATATTAAAAGCTTATGTGTGTCTAATTACTAATATCAAACAAAAGAATTTAAGGGGAGAACATCAATAGAGTTTTTTTTAAAGATTATGATATAAAGGACAATTTACACAGAATAACTTGTAGACAGCTTTTAGTATAGATAAAGCAAATGAGAATATAGATTGAAATAGACAATTTCAAACTCATGATGGGAGATTTTATTTTATTTTTTAAAACTTTATTGAAGTATTGTTGATTTACAATGCTGTGCTAATTTCTTCTGTATAGCAAAGGGATTTTGTTATACATATACATTCTTTTCATAATTTTTCTATTATGGTTTATTGCGGGATATTGAATATAGTTCCCTGTGTTTTACAGTAGGGCCTTGTAGATTTTACTACACATCTATCAGAAATTGAAAACTCAGACAAAAATTAAAAATGGTTGTATGTGATTTGAAGAAGTCATCTCAAAGACTACAAGTACAGAATGTTTTAAAATTTGACCACACATCATATAACAAAGAAAAAAATGTCTTTCTCGTTTCAAAGAATCGGTCCAGTACAAACTACATTATTTCACCATGATATAATTAGAGAATATTAAAAATACAGAAAAATATGTTTGAAAACAGAAATATATTCTTAAGTAATGGTTAAAGGTAGAACTTATAATGTAAAATACGAAATACATAGGAATTTCCTTGTAACACTGTGGGTTAGGGATCCAGCTTTGTCAGTGCAGTAGCCCAGATTGCTGCTGGAGCATGGGTTCCATCCCTGCCCTGGGAACTTCCACATGCCTCAGGTCATACCGAAAAAAAACGAAGGAAAAAAAAAAATGAAATGCCTAGACCTTAAAGACAATGAGAATCCATTTCCTAATTTATGAAGTATATCTAAATCTGTAATAACTGAAAGTTATGTTAAATTTATTTATTTAATTTTTTAAAAAATTTTTGTTTTTGTTTTCTTTTTAGGGCTGCACCTGGGGCATGTGGAAATTCCTGAGCTAGGGGTCAAATCAGAGCTGCAGTGGCCAACCTACGCCAAAACCATGGCAACACCAGATCCAAGCTGCATCTGTGACCTATGTTGAAGCTTTCAGCAAGGCCAGATCCTTAACCCACTGAGTGAGGCCAGGGATTGAACCCACATCCTCATGGATACTAGTTGGGTTCTTAACTTGCTGAGCAATAATGGGAATGCCTATTTTTTTTTTTAATGAGAAAAAGAATTACTTAAGCATTCATCTCTAGAAACTAGCTAAATGGTTAATCTGGAAAAAAGAAGAAAAAAAATATAGAGTAGAGAAGAAATTAATAGAAAATAGAGCATATGGAGATTTTGAAGCTGGTTCTTAGAAGCTTTGTAAATGAAACAAAATTCTTACAGGACAGACTACATTTTTTAAAGAGCACAAATAGTATTTAATTGTGAAGAGGAATCAGCTATAAATAGAAGATAAGTATCTTTTGAAAATAATATGAAAAATGTTAAGTAATTTTGCATTTAAGGAATGCAACTTCAATACATTTGGAAATTTAAATGAGCAATTTTCTTGAAAGGAAATTTCGTAATTATATTACTGAAGTAAACATAAATAAAATGAAATACCTGAGTAAACTTGCAAATAACTCCTCCACTTTTGTCCCTGGTAAGATACCAGACCTTGATGTTTTTTCCAAGAGAATTCTTCTCCTTTCAAGGAGAAAGTTATTCGCATGTTTTACAAATTATTTTAAGACCACATAAAGATATAAAGTCACATGATTAAATCTATCAGTATAATTTTAACATCCACAGAAGTCACAAATATAAAAATAATTATAGGTCCATTTCATGCATAAACAAATATACAACATGAGCCCTTAAAAATTAAAGCAAATATAAAATGGCAGCACATTTAATGAACACATCATAGAGTTCCCTTGTGGTGCAGCAGGTTAAGGATCTGCCATTGTCATTGCAGTAGCTTGGGTCACTGCAGTGGCACAGGTTCAAACTCTTGTCTAGGAACTTTCACATGTTGCAGAAATGGCCAAGAAAAAAAAATTAAAAACCATCAAGATCAAGTAGGATTATTACTCTTAAAAATGATTATAGTCTAAAAGCATTGTAGCTCTAGAATGTCCATATAGGAGAGGATTATGATTTGATTGTGGGGTGGAGGGTGGCACTAGTTGTGATTGATGAGATTGTGAAAGGATTGAAGCTCCCCCAAAGCCACTGTTGACATAGCAAATTTTTTTTTCTTTCCTTTTCTGTTCTTTCTTTTACAGATTAGACTTTGATTTGAGAATTATATACCCTCTTCTATTGTAAGAGATACAGAGAAATAGGAACAACCTTGGAAAAATAAAACAATGAAAATAAGAGAAAATAGATTTACAAAGCATCTGTAAGAAATCAGACTTTTTTATCTAGCAAAGATTAAAAATAAAGTATTAGTAAACATTTTCAAGTGTCCTATTCAGTTTGATTTTCCACAATTTGTGGCCACCATTTAAAAAAATAACCTGCTGCAAAATGTCATTGTTTGTGCAATATACAGTGACAATATACAGTGACAATATACAATAGCAATGACAATACAATAAAGAGTGTATTTGCGTAATGGTCACCTCTAAAGATCATTTGAGAAGTGTCAATATTGAGTAGTCTGTTTATCTGCATGAGTCAGGGCCCCAGAAATGGCAATCTCTAGAAACTCCATTTGGAAAAAATACAAGCCATGCCCCACTTACTTCTTACAAAGAATTGAAACCCAGAAGGGTTCATTTCATCTTTGTATTTCTGAGCTTATTTTTTTCTCATATCTATATCACATTTATCATGAATCTCTTATGAATTTTAAAATCTCTTTTTGGACTAAATTGCGTGACCAGAGCACCATTTGTTTTTAAAATACATATATTTAAATGCTGTAATAATCCTCCTGTTTCACCAATGAACAAAAAAGGTGGAACAAATATAGGAAAATAAGAGAATTATTATTTTCTTTCTCTTAAATAGTGTAGTTTGAAGGAAAGAAGGGATAGATTGATTATATCAAACATCAGGATTTACCTATGAAGATTTAATGTATGGGAAATATCTATTTTCTTTTCTCTATCTTCCCCTTTCATATTTTAAAATTCTACATTGGTAGATAAAGCAGCACCTTGTGTTGACTGTGGGTATCTGGATATGGAAAATTGCTGTCAGACATAAATCTCTGAAGGAAAGACCTTGTATTCTGTTACTACGAATCAGCACTCTCATTTATGGGATACCCAGGCACTGCCGTTTCTCTCTAACCTTCTAGATAATGGGATTTCATGGCTGTTTAATCTTTTAAAGAAATATGAAGACTTCTGAGATTACATTCCAATGCCTTTGTAAATCATACCTTAGTAATATTAAGATACAAGAGGATGTCTCTTCTTCCAGCTCTATAGCGTGCACAAAATAATTTGTGGTTAATACCATTTTACTGTTATTTATTTTATAAAAGTGTCAGAACACTAAAAGAACTAATTCCGAGCTATGATTAAGATCAGTTTGAGTCAGCATAAAAATTTGGGGGCAATTCAGAAGAATGTTTGAAATTATTGAGATTGTCTGGCAACACATGATGTTTTTTTCTTTTAAAAGTGTAAAAATTAACCATATGACCTTCAAACTTAAATGTGACACAAATCATTTGTAATTTTCTAAAAATGCAGATTCTGATTCAGTATATCTGAAATGGGGCCTAAGATTCTGCATGTCTAACAAGCACTCAAGTTGGGCTCATGGTGCTGGTTAATGGACCAGACATTAGTAGCAAGAATAGAGGATAGAGGTTTGTTACCTAGGTTCCATGGAGGAGTCACAAGGTTTGTGTAAACTTTATAATGCTATACACAATGTGTGTGTGTGTATATGTGTTTATGCATTTTCAATGGAGAGTTCCCATAAGTTTTATCATATTCTCAAGACTTGTATAACCTAACCCTCTAAGGTCTTGATTAGTATTTCCTTGGTATGTTCTTGTAATCATATGCTAGTCTTATAATCACTGAAAAAGGAAGTTGAGTAAGTTTGGAAACGCCATATACTTTATCTCACTTTTGTATATTTAAAATAAATATTAATATGGTAAATACTTCAAATAATCCTAAAGTTATTTTACCTTCTTAACTTTCTTAAACAATTAGAAGTGGAATTCTTCTTCTCAAGTTTACCAAATAATGCACCATAAACAATAAAAAAAGATACTGGCTTATATTAAACAAAAATTAGCATATAAATCTTGGATTTCCCTTCCATTGTTTTGTTTTGTTTTGTCCTGATTTTGTGACTCATATTTGTTCAAATGAACTATCTAGTACCCTAGCCTCTCAATCTCATAGCCTCTTTACTTTCGTTGATTTTTTTTTCTTCTGTGTTATTACAACCACCCATTCCAGTAGTCAGCCTGCAGCTTGATGACTCCCAGCTGTTGTTAACATTGGTCTCAACCTTTTCTCTTGGCTGGGGCTTATATATCCAATTACTCTCTAGACATAGTCACTTACTGGCATCTATGTAAGAACATTTCAGAATTAACATGATTAAACAAGAACTCCTGATTTCCCTTTCCCTTCTAAAACTACTCTTCTCTCAATCTTATTCATTTCATTTAATAGTACTTCCCTTTACTTACTCCAGCCAAGTAAACAAGTAAATAGAGTTACTGTATGGGTAGAAGTAATTAATCCTGGTTTAACAAGAGGTGGTAAGACTATGCTACATATCTGAGGCAAGAAACAGTATGCTTGAAACTTGACAGATTTTTTGACACCTCTTGATATTTTTATACCAGGACAGGTCCTAGTAGGTATAACCTGGTAACAAAAGGTAACCAGGGGTTTGGACCTCTAAGTCTTTAATTGGGATCATCTCACCATCCAAACTGGCTAGATTAGCAGAGATGCTGGCTAAGGATTAGAATACAAAAGAATGAATAATGGTGGAGACAACCTTGAGTCCTGGTTATAGCCTCAAGACCAGCTATAATGATACAGTCTGTGATTTGTCTCACTAACTCTTTCCATGTAAGTTACCCAGAAGAAAAACCAACCAGGATCCTGGAGAAGCTATTCCCAGATGTAGAGATTTTACAGTAAGAAACAAATAAATCTGAGTGGTACAAGGGGTAGATTCTCATATGTCACACAGTACTCCATCCTCTTGAGGAACTAGGCAGTAGTTCTCTAGCCACTAAGAACATCAGTTGCCAATGACTCATGATTGTGTTCCTCAGTAGGAGCCCCATTTCACTGCAGGAAACTTCCTTGCCCAAAGTTACGCTGCCTTCCAAGTGGCAGCCCACAGTCAGTGACTGGCTTGTATTTATATGAGGATATATTAATTCTTTGCCTCAATTTGTGAGAATTCTAATGGGCTCCAGGGTGCCTCAGAATATCATGTAAGAACTCAGCAGTCAGCTTCTCCTTTGGCAGAGTTCTACCTTCCTCACTTTTTTCTAGATCTATCTTTAGGAGATCTCCTCAACAGATCTGCATGCAGTTTCTCATGTAAGAGTCTTTTCATAATGGAGTTCCCTGGTGGCCTAGGGGTTAAGTGTTTAAGGATCCGATATAGTCACTGCTTTGGCTCAGGTTGCTGAATTGGTGCAGGTTTGATACCTGGCCTAGGAACTTCTGCATGCCATGGGCATGACAAAAAAGAAAAAAAAAATCAGATCCTAAGAACCAATCTAATATATACCCTATTTAAAATTATACATCCACCATATATTCTCAATTTATTTACCTGCCTTTATTATCTTTATGGTATTTACTATCATCAGAAATTATTATACTTATCCATTCCTCTGCATTTTTGTTTTTTTTCTTTGTTGTTGTTGCTGTTATCCCTTTTTAATAAAATGTAGGCTCTCTTGGGTGAGGAACTTTGCCTTTCCTGTTCATCACTGTGTCTCAAATACCAAAATTCTTCTTCTTTTTTTTTCTTTTTTTCATTTTTGGCCACCCCACAGCATATGGAGTTCCTGGGCTAGGCATCAGATCCAAGATCTAAGCTGCAGTTGCAACCTATGCCACAGCTGTGGCAACGCCAGATCCTTAACCCACTGTTCCAGGCCAGGGATCACACCTGTGACCCAGCCTTCCCAAGACACCACTGATTCTATTGCACCATGGCAGGAACTCTACCAAAATTATTCTCAACTGATGATAAATCTAGATTATTGTTAAATGGATTTTTGAATTCTATATTTATTTAAAAATATCTCCAGAATAATAACTACATTTATAATTATTATACAGAAAAAGTTTTTAAATTACAGATATAAGCAATGGTACACATTTATTTCACTGATGAACACAGTTTTGACATATCGAAAGGAAAAACATAATCAAAGAAAAACACAAAATCAAAATACGTTAAAGAGTATGGGGATACTTTGTTTTATTATATATTGCTTTATTATGCTTTGCAGATACTGAGTTTTTTACAAACTGAAGATTTGTGGTGACCCTGCAAGGAGCAAGTCTATAGGAACCATTTCTCCAACAGCATTTGCTCATTTTCTGTGTCACATTTTGGTATTTCTCACAAATTTTCAAACATTTTTATTATTATATATTTGTTACAATCATCTGTGACCAGTACAAAGTTAGATATTACTACTGTAATTTTGTGGGGCTTCACAAACCAGGCTCATACAAGGCAGTGCACTTCACCATAAATGTTGGATGTGTTTTTGACAAGTCTACCAACAAGCCTTTCCTTCATATCTCTCTCTCTCTCTCTCTCTCTCGCTCTCTCTCTCTCTCTCTGTCTCTCTCACCAGGCCCCCAAGGCCCCTATTCTCTGAGACAATATTGAAATTAGGCCAGTTAATTTCCATACAATGGCATCTAAGTAAAAAGAATGGCTACACATCTCTTAAATGAAAAGCTAGAAATGTTTAAACTTAGTGAGGAAGGCATGTCAAAAGCCAAAATAGATGCTAGTCCTGTGGTTCCAGTTAGCCAAATTATGAATGCAAAGGAAAAGTTCTTGAAGGAAATTAGAACTGCTACTCCAATGAACACACCAATGATAAGAAAGTGAAATAGTCTTACTACTTATACAGAGAAAGTTTACGTGGTCTGTGTAGAAGATCAAAACAGCCCCAATATTCCTTCAGCTAAAGCCTAAGCCAGAGCAAGGCCCTAATTCTCTTCAGTTCTGTTAAGGCTGACAGAGGTCAAGAAGCTGGAGTTCCCGTCGTGGTGCAGTGGTTAACGAATCCAACTAGGAACCATGAGGTTGCGGGTTCGGTCCCTGCCCTTGCTCAGTGGGTTAACGATCCGGCGTTGCCGTGAGCTGCGGTGTAGGTTGCAGATGCGGCTCGGATCCCAGCGTTGCTGTGGCTCTGGCGTAGGCCTGTGGCTACAGCTCCGATTGGACCCCTAGCCTGGGAACCTCCATATGCCGTGGGAGCGGCCCAAGAAAAGGCAAAAAAAAAAAAAGAAGCTGCAGAAGAGAAGTCTGAAACTAGCAGAGCATTATTCATGACATTTAAGGAATGGAACCATCTCCATAACATAAAATGGCAAGTAAGCGCTAATGTAGAAGCTGCAGCAAGTTAGCCAGAAGGTCCAGCTAAGATCATTAATTAAATAGATACATTTAACTACAGATTTTCAATGTAGACAGAACATCCTTCTTTTGGAAGGTGTCATCTAGTAACTTCATAGCTAGAGAAGAGAAGTCAGTGCCTGGCTTCAAATATTCAAATGGCAGGCTGTCTCTCCTGTTAGGGACTAAAGCAGTTGTGACTAAGTTGAAACCAAAGCTCACTTAACCATTCAAAAAATCCTGAGGCTCTTAAGAATTATGCTAAATCTATTCTCTCTGTCCTGTATAAAGGAAATGACAAATCCAAATATGGATTACACTACATCTGTTGCAACATAATTTATGAATATTTTAAGCCCACTGGTGAGACCTGCTTCTCAGCAAAAAAAAAAAAAAAAAAAAAAAAAGGATTTGTTTTCATTGACAGTGCACCTGATTACTCAAGAGCTCTGTCGGAGAAGTACAATGAGATTAGTGCTATTTTCATGCCTGCTAACACACCATCCATTCTGCAATTCATAAATCAAGGAGTAATTTTGACTTTCATATCTTATTACCTAAGAAATACATTTCATAAGGCTGTAGGTGCCATAGATAGTGATCCCTCTGACAGATATGAGCATGGTAAATTGAAAACCTGGAAAGACTTTACCATTCTAGCTACTATTAAGATTCATGGGAAGAAGTCAAAGTGTCAGAAGCAACAGGAGTTTGAAATAAGTTGATTCTAATCCTCATGGATGCCTTTGAGTGTTTTAAGACTTCAGGGGAGATCATAACTGCAAATGGGGTGGAAATAACAAGAGAAGTAGAATTAGAAGTGGAGCCTAACGATGTGACTGAATTGCCGCAAACTCATGATACACATTAACAGATGATGTGTTGCTTCCTGTGGATGAGGAAAGAAACTGTTTTCTTGAGATAGAATCTACTCTCAGTGAAGATGTTGTGAAGATTGTTAAATGACAACAAAATATTTAGAATAGTACCTAAATTTAGTGATAAGGCAGGGACAGAGTTTGAGAGGATTAACTCCAATTTTGAAAGAAGTTCTACTGTGGATAAAATGCTGTCAAACAGCATTGCAAATATAGAGAAATCACTTGTGAAAGGAAGAATCAATCAATGTGTCAAACTTTAATCTTGTCTTGTTTTAAGAAATTGCCATAGTTGCCCCAATATTGAGCAAGCACTACCCTGTTCAGTCAGCAACCATCAACACTGAGACAAGAACCTCCACCAGCAAAGAGATGATGGCTCCTTGATGACTCAGATAATGGTTGGCAATTTTTAGCAATGAAGTATTTTTGATGAAGATGTGTATATCATCTTTTTTGAAAAATGCTGTTGCACACCTAAAACATTGCAGTGTAGTGTAAATATAACTTTCATATGCTCTGGAAAACCAAAAAAAAAAAAAAATTACTACACACTTTACTATATTCCTCACTTTGTTGCAGTGGCCTGGAACTGAAACTTCAATGTATCTGAGTATTTTTGTATACCCGACAGCTCCATTACTATAAATATTTAGAGAACTTTATCATGCACACACATTGTTTTACATTATTCTGCTTAATATTCTGGACTATATTTTAATAATGAGTGATTTTACTCAAGATACAGGGAAGGATTTAGCAAAAGAGGAAACCTGTTACTTACTGAAGGCCTGCTTTATAGCAGACAAAATTTTACTCACATAAACCATCTTTTTAAATTTTCAAACATTATTTGCAAGTATGACTGACATTACTATTTGCAAATTGAGAGAGGAAGAAATTGAAGCCGAGTGAAGCAAAATATTTGCTTAGGGTTACACATCCTATAAATTAGGATATCCAAATTAATTCCTTCTCCCTCTTCAAAGTCAGGCAAGTCAACATGTTTATTTCCACCTCTTTATATAATCTTAGTTGAAGAGTGGCATGGCATCTGCCTGTCGTTGATCAACCAAAATTGTGTGGAGAAATGAGTCCAAACCCTAGGACTTATGAGATTAGGATTCTATTCTCAGCTCTACTAGTTACAAACTGTGCCATCTTGGGTAATTCCCCTCACCTATTAGACCTCTGTGCTCTTATTTATATAAGAAAAAGAAAGCTCAGTTGTCTTTAGGAGTCCAGCTTATCCTCACTGTTTACTAGCATAGTATAGACACTGGTACCTTAAGGCCGACACTAGGATGAGAAGGAATCTTGGCAACACAGAGCATATTCCAGATGCAAGAATTACCACTCTGGCAGACACAGCCTTGTATCTGCTGATGCTAGAATAAGGTACAATCTGAAAATATGGGTAAATGATCTTTGACAAGAATGTTCTGACAGTGATTATAAGTAATTATTCTAGAAATCAGGGGAAACATATTGACATAGAACCAATGTTCAGGTAATATGTAGAAAGGTAATAGGAGGGAGATCCCATCATGTCTCAGTGGGTTAAGAAACCATGAGGATGTGGGTTCTATCCCTGGCCTTTCTCAGTGGGTTAAAGGATATGGCATTGCCATGAGCTGTGGTGTAGGTCACAGATGTGGCTTGAATCTGGCATTGCTGTGGCTGTGGCCTACACCAGGAGCTGCAGCTCTGATTTGACCCCTTTCCTGGGAGCTTCCATATGCCTCGAGTGTGGCCCAAAAAAAGGGAGAGAAAGAGAGAGAGGGAGAGAGGTAGAAAGAAAGAAAGAAAGGAAGGAAGGAAGGAAGGAAGGAAGGAAAGAAGGAAGGAAGGAAGGAAGGAAGGAAGGAAGAAAGGAAGAAAGAAAGGAAGAAAGGTAGGTAGGTAGGTAATGGGAAACCACTAGGGCAGACTATCAGTTCTTGGGATGATTTCAGCCCAAGGACTGAGGATTGGAAATAGAACCTAATTCTGGAGGAGAAACTATACAAGATAAAGACATGGGGCCAAGACATAGAAGCCTAGGGTCTGATATTAGGGTGGGACTAGCCTACCCTTGAGCCCAGTACCAGGTTGCTAAGTTAACCTTAGGTTTTCCTAGCATAGATTTGGATAGGTGCCTCAAAGATACTGACACTGCTGGATGGAGGGAAGTGGTCCGATCTTTAGATAAAGATATTTTGTGAGGAGCAGGCAGGTCGGGATCTTGACTCCAGCTGACGGATAATTATTTTCACCAAGGTTTGTCCCAAGGCCAAGGCTGATCTTTTTCCTTTTGATCCGATTCTTTCAACAGGGTCATCCCTAAACGAATTCACTTACTTATAAACTTTTCCTCAATTGTCTCTCTGTAGCATTTTGTAATTAGGACATTCCCTTTAGGAGTCTTTTTAAAAATAAAAACATATTTATCTGCATGTACATTTAGGACAGATTACTTAATCAGAAAAGCAGGAAGCAATTCAGGCTGCTGAAGGCATGGAAACTTAGGCGGCAGGGAGGGAAAAGTGGGACAGAACTGGGGCACTTAGTGCTCCCTGAGTTTGGAGGTGTCAAAGGGCAGAACTGACTGTATCAGAACATTCTAAAAGGGCTTACTTAGGAGAAGGTAAACAAAAGAGAAGGCCTCAATTAGAATTTTGTATAATTAAGTTCTTGCTTTTAAGTGTTGCATTTTTTAATTTTTGAATGTGAACCATTATCTTTTTAAGAAGAAAACTATCAATCTTCAATCTTGCTTTGCTATTTTTATACATAAACCAAATATCTCTTTAAGAACTCCAGCTAGAAGACAGAGATCCATTGTACAGTTATGATCTTACTGCTGTCAAAGTTATTACTGAGTTCTGGATTCTCCAAAGTGGTCTCAAATCAAATTGTAAAACATCAAATGTTGTATGTTTTATTTATTTTTTTATTAAAGTATAATTCATTTACAGTGTTATGACAGTTTCTACTGTATAGCAAACTGACCCAGTCTCACACATATACACACATATATAATATATATATATATATATGTATAATATATGTACGCATGTATTTTACAAAGGAAATATATATTCCATCATGGTCTGTCCCAGGAGACTGAATATAGTTTCTTAAGCTATATAGTAGGATCTTGTTTATCCGTTCTAAATGTAATAAGTTTACATCTACTAACTCCAAACTCCCTGTCCATCCCACTCCCCCCTCCCTCCCCCTTGGCAACCACAGTCTGTTCTCTATGTCTGTGAGTCTGTTCCTGTTTTGTACATAGCTTAATTTGTGTCATATTTTAGATTCCACATATAGGTGATATCATATGGTACCTGTCTTTCTCTTTATGACTTCGCTTAGTATGAGAATCTCTAGTTACCTCCTCATTGCTGCAAATAGCTGTATTCCATTCTCTTTTATGGCTAAGTAGTATTTCATTGTGTATATGCACTGCATCTTCTTAATCCATTCATCTCTTAATGGACACTTAGGCTGTTTCCAAGTCTAGACTATTATGGATAGTGTTGCTATGAACATAGGGGTGCATGCATCTTTTTGAATGAAAGTTTTGTCTGGATATATGCCCAGGAGTGGAATTGATGGGTCATATGACAATGCTATATTTAGTTATCTGAGATACCTCCATCCTATCTTCCATAGTGGTTGTACCAATTTACATTCTATGAGGATATGTTTTGTAACTATCATACCATACCAGTGTGTCTATCTGTACTATTTTATTGTGATCATATCATTTCTCCTGGTTTCTTTATGGGAACAATTCTAAGTCTAGAAGAACTCCAAGTTCATGCATAATGCTTTTGTACATGTGTAGAATTCAGATTGAGGAGAATGGGATGAGGGAAATATATTAGGTTGAGCAAGAGCATGAAGAAATGTTGGGGCAACAAAAATTCTCAGATCCAGAAAATCTCCCTTTGGCCACTTCTCATTTCTCAGAGTTTCCCAGTATTTTCCCATTTGAAGCTGTCCTTATTAACTGTGTTTCTAGAAGCAAGTTAACTATTTGGTACATAAAAGACACACAGAATCTCAGAAAATACTAGAACTAGTCTTAATGTAGTCATAATTAGGTTGATGAAATAGTACCAGAAATTCCATAATTTTGTTGTGGAATAATGTGCTTATTAGCAAAAGAAAAACATGAAGGAATTCTGAAGTTAGTCTGTATATTCTATTTCTACTTACGGGTCAGGAGTCCATTGGCAGTGTTTGTTCTTCTGATGTGTCAGTAGTGTGAGATAGGTGTTTGTGGCCGTGCTTATATAGATAAGGAGTAGCAAGTATAACTCTGATTGAAAAATGTCTCCTCATTCCCATCTGCAAATAAAACATTCATTTTCTGTGAGGTTACCACACTGTTCTTTTAAAATGTTTAGTATACTCATTAAACATCTGAATTACAGTCATTACATTTTAGTTTGAATTTCTTTAATCTAAACACTGATTACCAAGGTCATTTTTACTTAAGAGTGAGAGTATTACTAAAAGAATACATGGGGATTGGGAGGAACAACACCTTTACATCAAAGAGATCTCTATGGAAGGCCTAGGTTGTACATTTAATTAAATTTGGGTTTTGGAAGAAGAGACATTAGAAAGTAAGACACAGAAAGAAGGCGACATTGAAAAGAATCTTTGTCCACTTCTCAGTCTTTGCTGATCCTTTGTGCCAATGTGAATTATCTGGGTACTTGCTCTGTTATGTGCTGTGGAGCTTCTAATTTAAGACTAAAAGATGACATGTACTTTATCAAGAGAAAGAAATGGTTGAATGAACTATCATGTTGCATTTGAGAAAGAAAAAAAAAACGCCACCGTTTAAAAAATGAGAAATATATACAAAATGGAAATTTAAAGAGTAATTTGAAAGTGTTAGATTAGAAAGCTCAATAATGAGTGAAAAAATTTTGAATATCTGAAAATTGTTAGAGTGTTTTTTTAGCTTCAAACAAAAATATACTTGGTATTAAAGCCAAAGCTAATTAGAGATCTGAGAGAGAGAGAGAGAAAGAGAGAGCGAGAGAGAGAGAAAAGGAATATTCAAATATTAGGATTGATCTATAAAAGACAATGTTCAAAAAGTTTCTCCAGTTTTTATTATTATTGATGCTAAGTATTCCTCCTACATTATGTGATATATATTTGTCAGTCCATCCATTTAATATGTGAATAGGCTGTTTTAAATGTGGAGTGGTGAAGTAGTAGTAAATGACACTGAAATATGGTTTTAGATATGGTTTGGGTAGAGTTGAGAGTACATAATAAAAATGATGAATGGGCTCAAATCTTCCTTTCCTGTTTTCTTTGTTTTAAGCACAGTTGTTTAAATTCCCTATATGTTTAGAATGCACTTTTAAGAAAGCATTCTGCTGAAAGTAATTGAATGTTTTCCACTATCACATAAATCTTTTAGTAGGTATTTGATATTCTTGGAAAGTCAGATGGTAGGCATTTATTACTATCGGGGGCTCTCTATAGAGCAAAGTCATAGATGTTTAACAAAACAGGGCAATTTAATGAGTTTAGATAAATAAAGTTCATTGACAGTAAATTTTGTTCAGGAAGCTTTTAAATCTTAAGGAAGTAAAACATATCAACACAATCTACATTTTCTGTGTGGGAGATGCATGCTTATTTCACTAAATAGTCATGGAAAACTTGTGTATATCATTATTTTAATGAGATAATTATACTAGAGTAACAGCATCAAACTTCTAGTAATTTGGAGCAAAAGCTCTTAATTTGGACTTAGTTTAGTTACAGCTCTACCATTTATCAGTATTTGAAATTGGAATAAGTCATTTAATTATTTTTTGCCTCTGTTTCTCTGATAAGAATGAAGGTAATAAAAGTAATTATTTGTGTTCTTTGGACAAGTAAAGGAAATAATATATGAACAATACACGTGCCAGTATACGTTTCTTCTATACATGTATGTACCTTGTACCTACAAGTGTTCGTACATATGTTTACTTGTACACATGTACATACGTTAAACATATCCACACTCAAGATTAGGGGCTTTTTTTTATAACTATAATGGCTTTTCTTTATACTGTTTTAGGTTTAAATATCTGAAGACCAACAAAGAAAATAAATTCACTTAAATTTTGACATTTTCTCTGTCACACTGGAAATCCATATAGCCACAAATCTCAGAGATTACACAGGTGATGTTAATGGAGATACAAATAGTGGGGATAAAACCCCCACAGTATTTTGTATTCTATCCTCATTCTCTGTGTTAATGAAGGAGAGTACCTAAAAATGAAGAAATGAAGGACAAAAGTCTCAGTCATGACCTCTCCATCACACCAATGGGTTATGTTTGATCCATTCTAAATGGTGATCCTCGAAAGGGGATGCAGGCTTTCTTTGGGAGTCAGAAGAATGTATATAGTTAGAAAATATTCTTCAACATCATTCTCATATGGTCTTAGTCTCTTTCCTATTCAGATTAGCAGTCATTAGATAGTATCCTTTTCTTGGGCTGCTTGGAGGGGTGGTACTGCTAACACTTGCAGAGAAATCTGTTTTTATATTCTCAAACAATGATGTTGGAAAAATATCACATTCTACTGTGTAGTAAAAACTAAAAGGTTAAAATATCTATTTAGGCAGAAAGTTCAGTATGAAAAGATAATTGCTTACAACATGTGACTGACAGAGCCATGGTGGTTGGGATGGCCAGGAGGAACAGGTAGAACAAATCCGTCACCGATGGTCTGACCAGGAGAGTAGAGTTGGAGCAAATTACAAAGACAAATAGACTAATTAGAAACACAGATAATTAAATTCAGTAAGTTCTCTTTAATACTATGTACCTGTTGCCTTGGTGATTACCTTCTTATGTTCCCCAAATTATCAATAACTTTAAATGTAGTATGAAATAATAACAGTGGATTATGTTAATCAGATAAATTTTATCTGAGGAACTCCACACTCTTGTCAGATGAAATCAGTTACTCTTTTGTGGAGAAGTGTTTTAATTGCCTCTATTAATGTACTTCCAAAAGGAATAATGATAATATGCACATTGAGTGTTTTCCATTTAAGGGTGTTTTACCCTCAATACTGTGATCAATAAGTGAGTAAATGATGATAGGGTAAAAAGATTCTTGAGGAGGGAAAAGCCTTCTTGACATTGGTCTGGGAAAATTTTTTGGATGTGAACAAAAATCACAGACAACAAAAGCAAAACTTGACATATGGGATTTCAAACTAAAAACCTTCACAACAAAGGAAAGAATCAACAGAGTGAAGGGACAATCTGCTAAATGTTAGAAAATATTTACAAAATATATATCAGATAGGGAAGGAATTAGCATTCAAAATATATAAGGGGCACAAGCAACCAAATAGTAAGAAAAACAACAATGATCTTAAAATGGACAAAGGATTTGAATAAACATTTCTCAAAAAAGGCATGCAAATGGCCAACAGATATATGAAAAGATTATCAACATTAACAACCATTAAGGAAATGCAAATCAAAACCATAATGAGATATTATTAACAAGCAGCTTGTTAAAATGGCTAACATCAAAAAGACAAAAGATAGCAAATATTGATCAGGATGAGAAATGGGAACTTTGTACACTCTTGGTGGAAATGTAAACTGATATAGTTATTAAGCAAAACAGTACGGAGTTTCCTCTAAATAAATAAATAAATAAAATAAAACTACCGTATGATCTAGCAGTCTCACTTTGGGGTATATATTCAAAGGAAATGAAATCAGGATCTCAAATATATATCTACACACCAGTGTTCACTGCAGCATTATTCACAAGAGCCACGATATGGAAACAACAAATGAATGGATAGAGAAGATGTGGTATATGTGTATACAATGAACTACTATTAAGCCATGAAAAAGAAGAAAACCCTGGCCTTTGTGAAAACATGGTTGAACCTGGAGGACGTTATACTAAGTGAAATAAGCCAGAGAGAGAAAGGCAAATACTGCCTAGTATCACTTATATGTGGAAAATAATTTTTTTTAAGTTGAACTCAAATATGAAGAACAGAATAGTGGTTAGTCACTAGGAACTGGTGGGATGTGGTAAATTGGGAGAGGTTGGTTAAGGGTGAAATATTGCAATTGTGTTGAATAAATAATCCTAAAGATCATTACAACTCTGGTGACTGTATTTAATAATATTGTATTGAACACTGGAAAGATATTAAAGGAGTAGATTTCAGGTGCTTTCAACACACACAAACACTTCTGAGGAAATAATGTTAATTTGCTTGACCATAGTAATCATTTCACTGTGTATATGTATATCAAATCATCATGCCATACACATTAAATATATACAAGTTTTACTAAAAATGTCTGAATTAACAAGATAATAATAAATACATTTTGTGTTCATAAAAGTGAAAAATTAGACGGATAGGTTGGGTTATTCTATTTACCATTAGGACAAAAAGAAAGGTATTAATTTAGGAATGGGACTTATTTGCACAAATAAATCAAAATAGAAACACTAAGTAATACAGTTGACCCTTGAGCAATCCAAGGCTTAGGGGTGCCAACCTCTAAGGAGCTGAAAATCCACATGTAATTTCGCAGAGGCCCTCCCCACCCCCTCTGTAGCCAAGATTCCATGACCACAGATTGCATGGTCCTGTAGTATGTATTTGTTTTTTAAATCTGCATATAAGTGGACATATGTAGCTCAAACCCATGTTGTTTCAGGGTCAACTGTATTTGCATGTTTACTAGATTCCAGGTATTGTGCTTTTTACGTATATTTTAAACAGTTTCAGATATTGTTAATCTTACTGACTCCATTTTTTTTTTATAATTTTTTTTTATTGTCCCACTGTACAGCAAGGGGGTCAGGTTATCCTTACATGTATACATTACAATTACATTTTTTCCCCCACCCTTTCTTCTGTTGCAACATGAGTATCTAGACAAAGTTCTCAATGCTATTCAGCAGGATCTCCTTGTAAATCTATTCTAAATTGTGTCTGATAAGCCCAAGCTCCCGATCCCTCCCACTCCCTCCCCCTCCCATCAGGCAGCCACAAGTCTCTTCTCCAAGTCCATGATTTTCTTTTCTGAGGACATGTTCATTTGCTGACTACATTTTATTAATGAAGAAACTAAGGCTTAGGGCTATTGCTTTTTCTAATTTTATAGAACTAGTAGATTACAGAACCCAAATGGTAATCTAGGACTCTGATGATAAGGCCACAGAAATTATTTGTGCTTTAATGACTCTGTGTCCTGTTGCTGTTCTATGTTTTGATATGCCTTGTGGTCTATTCAGAATGGTGGTTGTCTCTGATTTCTGATGCAGAATACTCCTAGAGGTTTTCAAATAGTAAGTGATAGTTTTCTTCAGATGATGGCACGGGTCTGTTGTATGGTAGGTTAATGAGCAAAGAAATAATGCATTTTGGCTTGATATGTTTTGGTAACAGATGACACTTTGTAAATGTTTTGTCTAAGGTTTTATATTAAGTATGAGAAAAACAGTTCTTATTTAAGTCCTTTCATGTCACTTTGTACTATCATGTGACACCCTGCTTTTTCACACATGTAGCACAAGCCAAAATTATGATGAATGTGAGGTTCCATATATTTGAATTTACTTACTTGTGATTGTCAAAGTCAAGTTTTGTTTGTATCATTTCAATTATATTATTCTATGCCTCCTGTGGGGTTTTTTTTGTATTAGAATGATATTGTTTGAAGTGATTATATATATTTTTTTTTTTTGGTTAATGTTGAAAACTCTAGGACAGAAGAAACAAGAGACAACCAGCTGCAGGAAAAGAAAATTAATCATACTACACAGATACACTGTATTGAGAAAATATTCATGGGCGATTTTAACTCAGGTGTTGCATTGGTATAGGCAATACTATAAGAAAACAAAACTTTTACCAAATTTCTGAAATTGCTCAAGAGCAAGGGTAATTCTTCTCCTTCAAATTATTATGTTAACAGCTAATATTAAGCAACAAGATAGACCACTAACCCTAAAAATAGATGAAGACCATAGGTAAGAGTGAAAATTACTATTCGCAACTCAACAAACATGATTGGAAAGGAAGTAAAGTGGAAAAGGCAACAAAATGAAAATTAAAGGAGAACGAAATCAGACCAGATGTTGTGAATCTGTTTTTCATGCAGAGATGCTTAAATGCGAGGAACGGCCTTCCAGGCAAGGTTGCTGAGATAATAACACTGAATTTGTTCAAGATGGTTTGATTAGCTGTTCTGACAGTGGAGGTTTAGAACTAAAAGGAGAATAAGTTGTATAGGCCAACTGGGATGTGTACATTTTAAAAAAAACCTCTCACATCTTTATTTAAGATCTTTAACAAAGATTATATTTTTTCTGCTTTTTATTTTCTGCTTTTTATTTAGACTTAGCATCAAAAAACCCCTGCAACATGTTTGTTTCACATTTTTATTCATTCTTTTTAACAGCTTACCTCTCATTCCTATGAGAAGTTTTTGCTGTCATGTTACCTTTCTTCTTGATTTTATTATCGTAGACCTCATTATAGTACCTCCACTAGCTTCCCCTATTGTGATCTTTATTATATGAATGTTTGTTCTATGTGTTACTGTCTTTCATCATGTTTGAATCTTAGCAAAACTTTCTTTTAACTGTAATACTTTGTAGATAGATTGTACTGATCCCAGGCAATTATTGTAATTGTTAGACATGATTGCTATTCCTACCAATTTTTACTTTGGAAGTTTTTGTATAATACAAAAACTTGTTCTTGAGAACAGAGATAGGAAATGAAAAGCTAACTCTTTTTCTAATCTTTAATGAATTTTCATGCCTTTTTTCCTATGTTGAATCTAGCTGAACTAAGATGTCTACACACAAAGGACATGGATTTTATTTTGCAAGTTGTAAATGAAGCACCTGAAAGCAATTAAAATGTGCAAAGAAAAAAAAAAAGATGTGGACATTAAATGAGCCATCTAATGAAATATTACTTATAAATTGGTTATATAAAACTCTCCCAAAAAATACCTTTTGAGAATTTCTTTAGTTTTTATACAGCTATCATGCTACTAATGAATAGGACAGTATATCCGTTACTTATCTTCAAACTGTCATTGTTGGAGATGTTAGGGATTATTAAACATATACGTATAATTTTGATAGGAAAATTATAACACCCTCCCACTTTCACAGTCATCAAGTAGTGTGTAAATACACAATGAACTTTAAAAAAGTATTTCCACCAAGACCAAGACATACTCATTTGATCAATCTGATCTCAGTGGAACAATTCATGGTACATAATCCAATGATGTACAAATATAGAAAGAGGAAATACATTGTTAGAAAGGACATTATCTAGCCATTCTTACTCATGCACAGTGTGATACTCATCGCATTTCTTGTAGTTTTCCGTTTAGGTGCTTGTTTCTGTCGTTAGAGTGCGAATTCTTTTAAAGCAAAGATAGTGACTTATTTATCTTATCATCCTCTTTACCTGGCATAATACCTAGTGTAGGAACTGTCTAAATACTCGTTGAATGAATGATTTTTAAAAATCAGTTTACAATGACTACTAGTTTTCAGGCAGAAAGGGAGAGGGAAGAAAAATAATCCTAATAGAAAGAAGGATATTAAGATTTATTTGGGGGCATCAGGTGTATATTTACCTCAGCAATATGTTGTTCTTCACATTTGGTGGTGTGCTTAGTTATCTAAGCACCTATTGTTAATTAAGATAGAATGAATATATATTAAATGGTGATCATTCAAATGGTTACTTATGTGTTATGACCTATAGTATTCTTTTACAAAAATTAAATTAATGCTTTAGAAAAAAATTTAAATTATCTATAATGCTGCTACCTGTTAAAAACTACTATTATGAACTTGGAAATGTCTTTCCATATTTTTTCTATATGATAAATAAAATTACATGATTTTAAACAAAAATGTGATTTTAATAGATATAAAACCTTATTTTTCCATCAAAATTGTCATAAGCATCCTTTTTCAATTTAAATGTTTTATTCACTAATGTTTAGTTTGCATTAGGTAACATAGTCGTGGATAGTTATTTCAATCAATAGCTACAGTTTAAATTTTATTCTGACATAAAGCCATAAATCTACATATGTATCAGAGGGCATCTTGGTTTACTAGAAAAAGAATTTCTTTGAGAGTAATAATTTTGGGATGGTCATTTGCTGACCTCACTCCACCAATACATTGTATAGATGGAAGAGTAAATTTGTTTCTCCAAAATATTTAATAGCTATTTCAGTGACTTTTTCTCTACTGCTGCTAAATGGCTCCTAAATATTTCTGTATCTGTCAGAGAAAAATTAAAAAAAAATGTTATTTTACCTTTTAGCTAGGTAGCTCTTCCACAACATTTCCATAACCTGGGTCCATTCACAAGGTGTTAATACATGTCATCAACTTTTATGTGGATGTCATCAACTTTTGTGTGGATATCCAACTTACAATTAAGGTGAAAACCTTTATAATCATTTTCTTGAAATTTGACTTTGTGATAGTTTCACTTAGTTTAGTGATTTGAATACTTTTAAAATCAAGTTCAATAAATTGCATTGTTAATTATTTTTGCCTGATCACATGTTACCTGTTAGGGGGGAAAAAGTGTTTTATATCTAACCAAAAGAGATTTTTAGTATCCTTCTTTTAATATCTGAATAAAACCATGCTTATTCAATAAGTTTTTGGATCCAGTGTATGTTTTCAGAGGTAAATTAGAAAATCAAATAACTGGGACCACCTGTTGTGGCTCAGACATAGTGAACCTGACTAGTAACGGTGAGGATATGGTTTTCATCCCTGGCCCTGCTCAGTGGGTTAAGGGTCTGGCATTGCCTTGAACTGTGATATAGGTCACAGACATGGCTCAGATCCTGTATTGCTGTGGCATAGGCTGTCATCTGTGGCTCTGATTCAACCCCTAGCCTGGGAATGTCGGTGGATCCATGTGTTGTGAGTGTGGCCGTATAAAGAAAAAAAAAAATCAAATAACAGTATATAAGTACTTAAAGCAACAAGAAAAGGAGAAAAATTGCTGATGCTGGTGAAACTGGGATTTAGTTCCGAGGTTATACGATGGCTGTGAGTAGGGTCTATTATAGAATCTTCTAAAGAGCTTTGTGGGAATATCATGGAGGAACTCCATAGGGAGTTAAAACTTGACGGAAGTTTTTAAAAATATGAATAAATACAAAGTGTATTGGGTTCTCTGGAAAGTGGTACCTATATTTTTTAATCAGTATATTTTACCCTTCACTTTTTATGAATTTCTATAATTTGCCAAGCAGTTAGTTACATGTAGTTTTGTAGGGATTTCAATATTGTTAAAAAAAATCATGTTGATCCAGAATATTTTGTAAATTATACTGATTTGGGGATCAAACATCATACCTTGGGTTTGCTTCTAACCAGATGAAGTTCTTTGTCATGTGTGTGGCAAATTCCAGATTTTAATAGGTTCCTTGAAACAATAACTAATATCTAGTCTCTGAGACTAAGACAGAGACTTTATCTCATGGAGAGGGGTTACTTTATGAATTTTTGTGTATCTGAGAGCAAAATTTAGGAGAAATATGAATTTCAACAGGAGAACATCATGAATGAGTTTAAAATAAGTTTGACCAGGGAAATGAACTTTCCTAAGCATATATCTAATAACAGTATTGTCCAATTTTTAAAAATTTTTTATTTTTAAGGCCACACCTGCAGCATGTGGAAGTTCACAGCCTAGGAGTTGAATTGGAGTTGCAGCTGCTGGCCTACACCACAGCAAAACGGGGTGTGAACCACATCTGCAACCTACACCACAGCTCACAGCAACATTGGATCCTTAACCACTGAGTGAGGCCAGGGACCAAACCCATGCTCTCATGGATACTAGTTGGGTTCATAACCCACTGAGACACAACAGGAATTCACAGTCTTGTCCTTTTTAATTGTTAGCCTTTTTTTTTTTTTAATGGGGAAAGATTTTGTATTTTAAAGGTAATTGAAATAATAAAATTTCATACTTAATATTCTGGGGAAAAATGAAAGAAAATATATTTTCCAGATTATAAAATCTCATTTGTGATTAATTCTATCTGTATATTTGCCATTTTATGTTCTTTATGCTTTAGGTTTCTGCTTTACCATATGTGTCATATACCTCAAAGAAGTCATTAAAATTAGTGCCAGGACTTGCTTATCTCTGTGCCCAAATGAACAAATTTCATAATGAGACACCCACATTGTTCTCTAGTTTGAACTATAAGCAAGGAAGAGCACCCAAATGCGTACTGACTATTTTTTTTATAAGACTATCCAGCAATAGAGGCATCCAACATTAGCATCCAGTGTGCAGAAATTGAATGACTTTATTGCATAATATGGGAGAATTGCTCACTACTGTCTGTTCCTGCTGACAGTCCTGATGTTCAATCTGGTAATATCCTCAGAGCTATTTTTTTTTTAACCCAGTGCTTTGATACTATTTGTTAATGGGTTCTTGGTTTATGGAGAGGAAGCAATGGGACAATTAACATGAAAGAGCCCAGTGTAAGAGGAGTCAATGGAAGAAAGCATAGGCTGAATGAGAATGCCTAAGGTTTGCTTTATTTTTTCTGTTTGTTTAATTTGTTGAGATAAGGGCAGCATAAAATTCAAAAACCTAGACTTTTGCTCAGACATCAGAGTAGTTAAATAGCTGAGGCATTATACTCGATTTGCTAATTTATTCTTCTACAACCATCTTCTCTGGTGATGTCTCTAGGATATTTTAGATTCCCTCTAGGTATGACATCTCTGTACAGATCCAGATTGTTGGCATCACTAGAGCACTATCCATGTGAGCTTTGCAGAGTTAAAACTATTCCTCAAAATAGGCTTAGATGATATTTCATGCTCAATTAACATTAATGTAAAAACTTATAGTGCATTCAGCTACATCATATTACAAACCATTGTTTGCACCATTTTTATAAAATTTAGAAAATATTTTAAACTCACTCTTTCTCTTTCCCACTATACATTTGGGATAGCTGAATAATTATAGAATCATATTTTACAGCCACATGGGATCTTAGGATCAATAGAACCTTAGTAGGTGAGACAAATTGATTTTGAGTTATGGCTCAATTACTGTGTGAATTTGGTAAGATACATTTCAGCCAAAAGCCTTGATTCTTCATCTTTAAAACTGATATGTAAGAGACCTATCTCCTAGGATTGTTATGAGAATTTAATGAAATAATGTACATATATTGCTTATCACAATGTTTGGAAAACAAGTGTTCCAAATTATTTGTTAAAAATTCAAACAAGTCAATGATCAGAGATGTTCTGTGTGAAAGCAGAGATGGGGAAAAGATCAAACTTTTTCTTAGTTATATTCTTGGAAAACTGAAGAATGTTCAAAATTCCTACAGCATTAATTGTAGTTATCTATAAGTAATGAGAATGCTATTGAATATGTAAGATTAAACATTATTTTTCTTCCAGTTTAGAATCTAAATATACTGCTTGTTAAAGGTCTAAATTGAACTTGGCCCTGAATTCTGAACGTTTGAAGAATCTCATTTGTTGTTATAGTTGATGAACCAACATTAATTCATTAACTACATTCTGTAACTCATTTCAGTGTTTACTATGTTGTAAATTCTATGGATTTTGTAAACTGATGGATAATGACATATATCCATTGAGACAGTATCATAAAGAATAGTTTCACTATGCTGAATATCCCCTGTGTTCCATCTATTCATTCCTCTTTTCTTACCCCTGAATTACCGCCAACCACTGATATTTTTACTGGTTCCATAGTTTTGTCTTTTCCAGAATATCATATAATTGGAATACTATAGAATGTAATCTTTTCATATTGGCTTATTTCAGTATTACTATGTATTTTATTTCTCTTTTGTCCTTTTGAGGCTTGATAATTCATTTCTTTTTGTTGTAGAATATTCCATTGCATCAAGGTATAAAAATTTGTTTGTCCATTTACCTATGGAAGGATGTCTTGGTTACTTCCAAGTTTTGGTAATTATAATGAGAATTGAAATAAATGTTCATGTGAAGGTTTTGTACAGTTAAAAGTTTTAAACTCATTTGGGTAAATACTGAGGAACACAGTTGCTGAGTCGTATGGTAGGAGCATGTTCAGTTTTATAAAACTGCCAAACTGTCTTCCAAAGTAGCTGTACCATTTTGCATTTCCACTAGCAATGAATAAGAGTTCCTATTGCTCTATATTCTTGTCAGTACTTGGTATTCTCATGGTTCTGAATTTTGGTCATTCTAATAGATGTACAGTGGTATCTCGTTTTCATTTATAATTCCCTGTTGATACGTGATGCTACACATATTTTATTTTATTTTATTTTATTTATTTTTTTTATTATTTTCCCACTGTACAGCAAGGGGGTCAGGTCATCCTTAGATGTATACATTGCAGTTACAGTTTTTTCCCCCACCCTTTCTTCTGTTGCGACATGAGTATCTAGACATAGTTCTCAATGCTATTCAGCAGGATCTCCTTGTATATCTATTCTAGGTTGTGTCTGATAAGCCCAAGCTCCCGATCCCTCCCACTCCCTCCCCCTCCCATCAGGCAACCACAAGTCTCTTCTCCAAGTCCATGATTTTCTTTTCTGAGGAGATGTTCATTTGTGCTGGATATTAGATTCCAGTTATAAGTGATATCATATGGTATTTGTCTTTGTCTTTCTGGCTCATTTCACTCAGTATGAGATTCTCTAGTTCCATCCATGTTGCTGCGAATGGCATTATGTCATCCTTTTTTATGGCTGAGTAGTATTCCATTGTGTATATATACCACCTCTTCCGAATCCAATCATCTGTCGATGGACATTTGGATTGTTTCCATGTCCTGGCTATTGTGAATAGTGCTGCAATGAACATGCGGGTGCATGTGTCTCTTTTCAGAACAGAAGTTCTAATTTTTATATGGTCCCATTTATTAATTTTTCCTTTGATGTTTTTTATCCTTTCAGTGTCGTATTTAAGAAGCCATTTCTAAATTCAAGGCTACCTAGATTTTCCCTTGGTACTTTGAAATTTTGCATTTTACATGTAGATCTATGATGGCACATGGTTTTTCTTTACATTTTTCCCCCCAGGTGTAAAAAATACTTGAAAAACCAGTAGCTTCCAAGCCAAAATACACAGCCAAAAAATAAATTTCCAAAGTTGAAAGCAAGATTTTTACAAACTTAAAGTGAGCATGTGTAAAAACTCCATTATCAACAAGGTGATAAGGCTTGTGTTTAAGGAGAACTGGGTAAAGAAAGAATAGTTAAATACAATTTCCAACTTAGAAAAAAAAAAACTAGGTAATTGTCCTCAAGAGTAGTAAAAATGTGACCTTTAGGGTTATGTTTTCTGTAAAAATATCCCCGTCTTTCTCAGATAAACATTTATTTGCATTACTATATGACAAGAATCATTTATACAGCTATCACTTTTAATAAAATGAGAACCTACAGAATTATAAAACTCATACAGTTTGCAAAACATCCTAGACAATAGGAAATAGCACATATGGGAAAAACATACACAGTGCTGGAGATGTAGATATTTACCAGATAGGCCTGATTCACAAGGTCTGTACAGCAGGGTGAGAAAAGTCAAGCAACAGTACCTTTCTGCCTATTCTAAGCTTTTGATAAATTTCTTTACATCACAGAGGAAACTGTTATAAAAACCTACTTAAGACTTACTAAAAGAAATAGAAAGCCTTCCTTGACTTTTTTATGTATGTGTGTGAATACATATTTTTTTAATTTCTATAGAATTGTGTCTGCATGAACACTGCAGAATTCTGCTAAGTATAGTTTGGTAAAGAACTATTCTTATTGCTACTGGAATAGCAGTCTTGAACTTTATTTTTCTTTTGATTAGTGTTGGAAGTAGGACGGGTAAGTTTGAGCTGCTTAAAGTCCAATTAAGAATAAATATCTTAGATTGCAGAGAAACTGGGCAAACTTTTGTGATAAGGTTATCATTTCATTGAAATAATAAAAAGATGAGAATTTTGAGTACTATATTTTGGGAAGAAAAAATACAATGGAGAAAGGTAATTCTTATCCATATTTTATAATTACTATAAATAGAGTATAACTTTTAAAATTATTGTATACCTGTAACTTACATAATATTTACACCAACCGTAATTCAATTAAAAATTAACATTTTTTAATAAGGAAGTAATTCTTTCTAGTTACTAGCTTGTAAATCCTTTATAGACACAGATCTTATTTATATTTTATATCATCTACATTTTCTAACACATAGCAATACTTAGGTTCAAGAAAGGAGACTGAGGAAAGATCACAGGATGTAGAAAAGGAATGCAAAATTTCAAAAAGTTTTACATACATGTTCTTTATTCTCAAAATAGTACTTTCCTAGATCTATATGTAGGATATTAGTTAATTGGGTGATAATAATTATGATCATCTTCTTACAAAACAGAAATTTTGGCCACCTTTAAGTAGATGCATAAACAAAAATTAATTTAGGAGTTCCCATTGTGGCTCAGGGGTTATGAATCTGACTAGCATCCATGAGGATGCAGGTTCGATCCTTGGCCTCGCTCAGTGGATTAAGGATCTGGCATTGCTTTGGGCTGTGGTGTAGGTCACAGATGTGGCTCAGATCCTGTGTTGCTGTGACTGTGGTATAGGCCAGCAGCTATAGCTCCTATTTGACCCCTAGCCTGGGAACCTCACATTTAACCGAAATACTGGTGCATTCCATTGGCTTTTTAGCTTCCTTTGTTTTTGTTCTGTTTTTTGTTTTGTTTTGTTTGCTAAGAGAGGAAGGAAGATTACTATGTAGTTACCTATGTAATGAATTTTAAGTTTACAGGTATAAATCCAGGTGTTCAAAAATGGAAATGTATTTTCTTATAATTAAACTTAAATAAACCTCTTAGCTCATGTACCTTAATATGCCTAATTTAAGAAACTCAACTTCTTTTGTCTTATAATACATTCTCTTTAGAAAAAGAAAAAATTTTTCTCTTTAGAAAAAAATCCTTTTCTCTCTTCTCTCTTCCCTCTCAGAATTTTGTTCAAATATGCAGATATCAGATGATAAAACAGTTGGTGGTATATTATTCCCCATTCAATGGACTACAGCATAAACTCTCTACCCTTCAGTTTTTACCATTGGTATATTCAAAGTCCAGCTTTGGGAATTAAAGGAAAATCTCTGAATTAAGTGTGGCTTTAGCAAATAAAATGTGTTTCCACTTAAGGGCTGCTCTTTTGGCTATGGGTTTAAAAATTCTGCTTTGGAGATCAAAAGTCAATGCATTAATTTCTTCTCACTGGACTTTGTGTTTTACTTTCCCTAAGGCTAACTATAGTTTTAATTGTGGAAAACCGAAGACTTAAGAAAGAAAAAATTGCAGGAAAAAAATTTTAAGTACATTTTGAAATATTGTTGCACTACAATAGCTGCAAGGATTAAAGATGGAGTCACCCAGAGAAGTCTGCAACAAATGAAGTATCTTGTAAAAGTTCAGTTCCTTTATTGCCCTGTTTAGTACTGTTTTCCAGAATAATAGAAATCACCCTTTGCATCTCAGGATAGCTATAAAATGATTGATAGAAATTGCTAGTAGTTGCAATTCTCTGCTCTTAACATACTTCCGGATTGGCAGTAACACTCGACATTACACAACTAACCCCAAATCAAATGTTAAACTGATACTCTGAAACTATTAAGACAAATCTTCAATCAATCCTTCAAAATGTATAATATAGTCAACCCTTAAACAACATGGATTTGAACTGTGCAGGTCCACTTATACAAGAATATTTGCCAATAGTTAACTATTGCAATCTACACTGTCTGTGGTTGATTGAATCTGCAGAGGAACCAAGAATAAGGAAAACCAACTATAAATTAAATACAAATTAAACCCAGCAATATTCAAAGGTCAACATTTTTCTGAGTGCTTGTTTTATAACATATTTTCTTTCTTTTAAACCTCACTTAAAAAATTATGTAGTTGTCGAATCCCAGTACATCTGCAGTTGAGAAAAAAAATAAATTGAGGAGCTCCTGTCGTGGCTCAGTGGTTAATGAATCCAACTGGGAACCATGAGGTTGCAGGTTCGATCCCTGGCCTCGTTCACTGGGTTAAGGATCCAGCTTTGCTGTGAGCTGTGGTGTAGGTCGCAGATGCTGCTCAAATCCTGCATTGCTGTGGCCCTGGTGTAGGCCGGTGGCTACACCTCCGATTGGACCTCTAGCCTGGGAACCTCCATATACCACAGGTGCGGCCCTAGAAAAGACAAAAAGACCAAATACATAAAAATTTAAAAATAAATAAATAAATTGGAGGTAGAGCTCTTAATGATCTTCGTATGTCTAACAAGTAAACTCATCATCAAAGACTTAAAAGATACATCAGCAAAGACTTAAGAGACACATCAGTAAAAATTTTATATGTGGTATTTGGCATTTTATGTCTTTTCTAGAGGTTTGGTGTTATATTGCTAGACATAAAAACTCAAGCTATCATGAAGGCCTTTTTAACTACTTAAATTCACCTGAAATATGAATAACAAAGAAATAACTCTTTTTAAAAAATTAGCTTAATGTTTAGTTGTGTATGTGGGAGGTGCCCAGCATTTTTATTTTCTTTTTCTGGCACTCTATATTTAGAATTTCATGCAAATAATTGTTGCTGGCATTTTGTGAAACATTCAGCATAATGGGAAAGTGTCATAATAATGGAAATCTTGCAAACCTTTCCTAATGCATCTGTGCTATATTTAATCTCAGTAATTCAAAAGATCATTTAGTCATTATCTCCAAACATCTCAGTATAGCTCCTTCAGATAAACTCTGGTTATATGCTTCTTTTCATTTATTCCCCTTATTTTTCTAATATCGCATATGTTCATATAAGATTTTTATTTCCATATTTGACCTTACCCCTATAATTCTTCAACATAACTGACCCCTTGTCTTCTGACTATGTTGCTCAATATAAAGTAATAACCCCACAAACCTTTACAAGGCCAAGCAAAAAAGAATCAGAAAAATTATTATTTTATTTTTATTCTCTACTTAAAATAATAAATTGGTGAACATATATATCATTGTTTTATAGAAGTGAACATTCAGTCATCATTAGTGAATACTCTTTGTATATTTTTTTCCTGTGCAAAACTCACTAGGAAAAAGTTTGTGGCAGCTATGATTTCACCTTTAATTTAATAGAAATATCTGAGTTTATTTGATACTTAATCTTCCAAGAATGAACATTGTTTTTTTCTTTCCTAAATATCTTTTCATTTTTATAGAACTGAACAAAAACAGCTCTGTGATCTAAATTAAGCACCTTTAGTGACTACAGACTAACCATTTGTTGAATATATATATATATATAATATATTTATGTTGTGTTTGTTTAAAAAAATTAGCAACATACTTAGAAAATAAAAGCTTCTTCATGTGTCATTAAAGTACACATCTGTAGATTTTTAAAAAATGATAATTATTATGACTTCCACATTTAAACTTGTACTTCAGTTCCAGGAAAAATATGATGGTAATGATACACATGTGCTTTCTGTTGAGATGAAACTGTACCTGGATTTATTTCAGGCCTTAATCACACATTCATAACTGAATGCTACAAATTAGGTTAAAACCGTAATGATGAATTTACAATGATGGTTTTCAGATCTTAAGCTTTTTCATGCAAATGAACTTACTGTCCTTAATATGTGTTAAATTGACTAAGACTATGGAAATGCATCTCCTAATGTTCACAACCCATGATTTGGGATTAAGACAAAATAATTTACTATTCCTGGGTGCATCTTATACAAAGACTTCATTCATTCATTCAGCAAACATTCTTGTTAACCTAACTGGTGCCATGTACTATACTAAGAACTAGATACCTCAAGGAAGAAGATAAAATCCCTGCACTCATATATATTTGCCAGTGTACCAGAGAGATAGTTTTATTAGTACAACATTAAAACATGGGAAAAGCTCTAAGGAAAACATATAAACCATTTTATGGGACTCCTAAATAACATAGAACCAAGTTTGTCTTGTTCTAGATTGGCATGGATTTCTTGGGATCATTTAACTAGTATCTTGAGAGAATGACAGGAGTTAAGTCAACAGACCAGAGAGGATGGGGAATTGTGATACTGTGATTTATAATAAGAAGTATATATTTGGTCTTTTCCTCTTTCTGGCAAAGAGCTTCTAAAACCCTTGGAATATACCTTGTGATGAGGGTTTTAGGTATATTCCAAGGGTTTTAGGTGTATTTCAAGGCTGGTCTTGCATAGATGACATGCAAATCCAGAGAGGGAGAGAGAGTTAACAATATGTTCTGGAATTACCAAGCCCTTTTTGTTTTAGTTGTTTTCCATATGTGTTAAAGATTTGGGGTGGAGATTCACCTAATAAAGACAGAAACCATTTTTTTAGTATTCTTTTAATTTCTTAGAAATATTATCACCCATGCTTGTTGCTATTCCATATATTTACTCAGCTCTACTCGTTATTTTTATCTTGGAGTAGTAATCATTTTATAGAAAAAGAAAACACTGCTGTGTGATACTAATAATTCCCTGCTGTCTTTATGCCCTAATCATATAAAGAAGGAAGTAGAGAAAGCAGTCTGGATATACTTTTCAGAATGAGTAAATTTCTGATACTAATAATTCCCTGCTGTCTTTATGCCCTAATCATATAAAGAAGGAAGTAGAGAAAGCAGTCTGGATATACTTTTCAGAATGAGTAAATTTCTCCAGGATTCATTTGCTTTAAGTCAATCTGTTTTTTTTTTAAAGCCCTCCTACCTTTTTTTTTTTTTTTTTTTTTTTTTTTTTTGCTGTGTCCATGGCATGCAGAAGTTCCTGGGCCAGGGATCAAACCCAAGCCACAGCAGTGACAATGCCAGTTCCTTAACCACTAGGTCACCAGGGAACTCCTTAAAACCCTATTTAGGTATGTGTTTTCAGAGATGTGATAAAGTTGCTATTGTCAATATAAAACATATATTTCATACTTTTTTTCATTTGCTAATATGTGGGATTTCTATAATTGTGTTAGCATTATACCTCAATGAACATTGGTTGAATGGAACACCATAGTTTTATTTTTATATCTGTTAGGACAGGTGATACTTTTTAAGATTTTCATAATCTACGTAGTGTTGCTTTTAATCAGAATTAAGAATTCTATCACTATACATTTTATTTTTGTTTTAATCTTTAGAATCTTAATTTCCATCTCTAAGTTACTCAAATCTAAAATTAAATCTACTGGAACTAGACTCTAAAATAAAATTGTATCTATAAAAACTGCTGACAAAAATTTAAAAATTTACATTTCACAAGTTGGGCTATGAAAAAGACAAGCAGGAGTTCCCAGTGACCATGTGGGTTAAGGATCAGGCATTGTCATTGCTATAGCACAAGTTCAATTCCTGGCCCAGGAACTTCTGTATGCTGCAGGCCTAGGAAAAAATAAAAATAAAAATATAAGCAAAATCACATCTGTATTTTTCCTTCTTAGTTATCAATGTTCTTCATTCCCCATGTGCACCTTCTCTACCATCAGAAATCAGCATAAATCATAACATGTTTGACTCATGTGATTTCAAACAACAACAACACAAAACTAATTTGATCTGTTTACTTACAGAGAGCCATATCCTAGAAGATGTCAACAAATGTATCATAGCCTTGAGAGATCAGGATGCTGATAATTTAGACCGCGCTGCAGGTGCTATCAGAGGACGGGCAGCAAGAGTTGCTCATATTGTCACAGGGGAAATGGACAGTTATGAGCCAGGGGCTTACACAGAAGGTGTGATGAGAAATGTCAACTTCCTGACAAGTACTGGTAAGTCTCTTTCCCCAATAACAGCTGCTCTCTTCCTGATGTTTCCATCTACATAGCTACCAGATATTCCCACATATGGCAAGAGGATCTCAGCCAGTGTGGCTTGTTTTGGAGTAGATTGCTATATGGTCTGAAAGGTGCTTTCATCCAGTGGTGATGCAATTTGAAATTTATCTTCGGGAACTAAATATATTCACTGGAGGAAAAAAAAAAGGTCTTTTATAAATATATGTATGATATAAATTTCCCACAGGCCTTTAGCCACTTATGGATGTTTTTTAATGCCAGAAGTTGTTAAGAGATATAATTAGGCCAGATGTGATACATATGTAATAGTTTCCAAACCCTCTTTTGGCCCTAATGATTGGTACCCCCAGGTTTTTGTTTATGTTACTCAGAGTAAACTATGTTTCCAGATAAAGGTTTTCTCCCTTCTTTTGAAGTCTGTTTGCAAAACATCATGTTGTTCTTTCATATAATCTTTGATTACTTAAGAAATACAGAACCAGGAGTTTGTGTTGATTGTAGCACCCAAGGTGATTATTTTCTAAAACCAGCTAGTAAATGCATAGTTTTTGAACCACTCATTAAATGGCATCCTTATTTTAACATTATTATTAACATTTATCCAAGAAGCTCATAGAAAATCCAAAGAAGCATTTGAAATTGTATGAACTGAGAAACAATGGGCACAATTCAAATGAGGTCAGTCAACTTTTTATAAGTCATCATGGCAGTTTTTCTTGTGAAAACCCTTTGTGACCTGTGAAGTTCTCAGGTTGAATTTTTCCTGTTAAGTACTTCCTAACACTAAAGTGACAGTGGACTCATGATTCCTACGATATTTGAAATTCCATACTCAAATAATTGGTCCTACCTAGAGAGTTGCCCTTCATGTTATGCAAATGGCATATTGAATTTGTACTTACAGACATCCTTTAATGGGAGGGGTAGAAGGGATGAAGATGGGTGATTTGGGGGGAGAAGAAACTGCTCCTTGAAATTAAATAATGAAAATAAACTTAATGATGTTTAATAATGAAAATAAACATCTTGGCATAGCGGAAATGAATCTGACTAGGAACCATGAGGTTGCAGATTTGATCCCTGGCCTCGCTCAGTGGGTTAAGGATCTAGTGTTGCCCTGAGCTGTGGTGTAGGTCACAGAATGCGCTTGGATCTGGCATTGCTGTGGCTCTGGCATAGGCTGGCAACTGTAGCTCTGATTGGACCCCTAGCCTGGGAACCTCCACATGCTGTGGGTGTGGCCCTAAAAAGACAAAAGGAAAAAAAAAATAGCGAAATGATCTTTCCAGGAACTAGTTTTGAAGAGCTATACCACAAGGTAAGTTTAGTAAGTTTTGTAGTAAAAATGATTAGCGTTGCTCTTTTTCTAGCATGTTGCTTCAGAAATCATTGATGCATCTTGGCACAAAGTTTCCTTATTAAAAAAAATATTTCTAAAACAATGAAATGCTTAAGAGATCTGAAGGAAAGATGGAGGAGGGACATCTGCAACTTTTGATGTTAAATTTCTATACTAACTGCTCAAAAACCACTGGGTTTCACAAATAGGGCACACACACATTTATCAGTGAGGTGTGCTGATATATTTACTTGTTTAAGGAGATAATTGTGTTAGAGTAGTTCATCATCTTCTCTCATCTTGTTGGTCATAATCAAGTACAGAATAATTTTTTCTACCTTCTGGGAGTAGAACTGTAACTAGGAGTAGAACTGTAACTAAAGAGAAGAATGGATCAGGGGTTTTCTTTTTAGCCAAGTGAAAATACTTTATAGGGCATCGATTGAGTACAGTCTACCAAAATTTTACCTACATCTTGTCTCTGTCTCAGTGTGGTAATCATAGTAGTAATGTCTTAAGGACACACTCATAGAGTTACAATGTCTCTATGCCATACTAAGTTTATGTTTTACTTTCCATAGCATAGAGTCCATATCCGCCATATGCAAAGAAGTGGAAGCGAAATTCTAAAGTGTCCAGAATGTGAAATGTGTTGTATGAACCATTTGTAATCAGTTCTTATAATGTGAAATCAGAAAATAAAAATGAAACAGTTAGTTACACCTTTAATTGCAAGTTTGTAAATACCCCTATGATTTATAATGACCTTACAAGGTAAGTAACCAATATGGCTGCATTATTATTGAATCAGAAGAGAGAGAAATAATTTTTATTCTAATTAGTGGTATGTAAGTTTAATTCTCTAAGTAAATTATGTCCTATGCCCCAAATATAATAAATATAGAATAATCCTGGGTGATTCTGTATAAGTCACGTCTTATTATTAATGTCACAATATAGTTTATGACTTTCCAATTTTGTTATTGTTTTTTAGATAATTTTTTGGCTTATCTTTGGAAAAAGCTTTTCATTTTTTGTTTTATGTGTCTAATTTCAAACTTGTCTCTAAATAGCTTTCCTTGAAATTTATCAAAAGAACACTTCACTAGAGGGAATTCTGAGCAATAAATTAGAAGAAAATGCTAATTAGATCATTTTGATCCTAACCAAAGCTGAAATATGTGAGCATTTTCTCTTCCATAGAGATATTATCCATGAAAAATACTTCCAACTATTCTTTCCTCTACAATTAAGTAATGGGAGATGTTCATCTTTGCTCACATCTGCTCCTAACTTGGACTTATGATTTATAAATAATCATCAAATTAAGTAATTTGAAATGTCATGTTTTATGTTATGAAGGCCAATAGTTCATATTTTAGCAAATGAATGGTCTGCATATATCTGGCCTGCTTTTCATTCTTTTCTTTTTATACGGTTCTTAGGTCTTTACCCCAATGCCTGAAAATAACTTAATAATAAGCTATTATGAATTGTTTTTACTACTGAGACTTTCTTATCTTTGCAAAATTTGCCTTTAAAGTGCTGTCATCAATGATGAAACCTAAGCAGTACTTATCTAAATCACAAAGAATGTTTTTGGAACATTACACCTTTGATTTTAATCAGAGTTTGTGGCTCATTAGCACATTTTCAAGATTTGATGATCTTCTAAGCATTTTCTCAGTGTTAGGCAGCAGGATTGCACTGTTACATTTCAGGAATTTGCATTGTTCATAAACTCTAGCAGTTGGTTTTCAGGGAAACGTAGGCAACATCTGGAATCCTGCATTTCATTCAGATTTAGGCGTAATACTGTAATCCCCATGGGAAATTTTTTATTCTGACAATTCTTTCCTTATTCTAAGCTCCTCCACCTGTCAGGAATTTCTGATAAGGGGAGAAAAAATGTTGGCTTTTTGTTAAATAGCAAACCTCGATATTGCAATGTGAAGGCCTAGAAATTATATTTTTAACATCAATTTCAGTTTTTCATACTAGGATGGAGGAAAAACCTAAACCAGAGTGGATTAACATAGCATTTTTTGTGAGTGATTTATGAACTTCATCAATTCAGAAATTATCAGGACTCAAAGCATCTATTGCAAACCCCTACACCCCACTTGTTTTCACTATCAGCCAGGCTCATAGACCAAAAAAGAATAGGCAGAAAAATGAACTTGAGCAAGACACACTGTGACATCCACACTTGGCAGCTGGTTAGTGATGGCAAATAAAGGGTACTTCAAGTACTTCAGGCTCATACTTGAATCTGTGCCTGTTAGAAGGGAGAAGAATCATAGAGGTGCAGTTTTTCTTCTTAAAGGGAAATGAGAGAGTTGAAAAGAATTTTAAGCCAATAAATATTTCCAGATTTTGTTGTCAATTTATTTTGTGACCAGTTTAAACAACAGATAAACTTTTAAGATGAATTTACTGGGAGTTCCCTTCATGGCTCAGCGGTTAACGAACTCGACTAGGATCCATGAGGACACAGATTCAATCTCTAACCTCACTCAGTGGGTTAAAGGATCTGGTATGGCCATGTAGGTTTCAGACACAGCTCAGATCCCATGTTGCTGTGGCTGTGCCATAGATCAAAAGATGAATTTACCTAAAAATCATTTTAAAAACGCTGATAGCAGCCAGTTAATGCCTATCAATTCCCTTTCATTTAATATTTTTGTATATGTAAATAGCCTGCATTTTTGTTGCCTGATTAAAACATGCTACTTTCTTTATTTTGCACTGTTCTATAATCTTAAATGGCTATAGGAGAAAATATAAAAGCTTTAGTTTCAGCAGCCTCTGTCCTTTACAGCCCAGGACAGATTGAAAATTAGAGGTCCATATACTAAATGTGACTTAATACAACTCAATTTTTATGTCTCCAGTAGACTTTTAACCAAAATTTTATGTTTAGTCCTAAGAATTAGTTTCTGAATATACATATATATCTATATATACACACACATACACGTGTGTGTGTGTGTGTGTGTGTGTGTGTGTGTGTGTATTTCTCCAGGTTAATGGCATATCATAACAAATGGGAAGATCTAGAGTTCACTATGGAAATGGAAATGGCTTGAGTTTAGTGGTGTCTTTCTTTTGTCTGAGCATGGGCCACAGTTTCCTTTAGTCCCTTTCATTATATACCCAATCTGCTTTGCTCACTTAATTTACCTACCTGAATTTTGTAGGCATTTGAATTTACCTAAACGTGAGTTTTTTCTTCCTACTGTGTACCAAAGGCACCTTCTACTTCATCTAAGGTGATGCTTTCACAAATATACATGGGCATGCCAGGATCATTTTTGCCTTTCAGTCTTCTCCATGCTATATCTGATATTTTGAATATCCCACCCTTTATTTATCCTGTAAAATTTTATCCATTAGTGAAGAAACAGTTCCATAAATCCATGTTCTCTAGAAATCTTTTTTTGCTCCCTCTGGAAATAGTGGGTTCTTCTTGGTCTCATATGGTATAAATTTTAAAGGACTTATGTCTCAGTTACATTGCTCCAGGCCATTGTATGCTCTTGATGAACTCTTCAGATATATAGAAATGACTTTTCTTCCAAAATAGAACCTAGGTACAGGAAAAAGAGAAAACTTGTGTCATTTCTCTTTGCCTCTCTCCCAGAGCCTGTTGTAGTGTCTTGCATGTGGTAGATTAAAAGAAAACAGAACAAACAACTCTTGAACTGAACCCATATGCCTGTACTAATTCTATTTCAACCATGAAACACCTTTTCTTCTCTACTGCCCCTCTAAAATTATAATTATTCTTTATCACTTTCACAAATACCACCAACTCTGCAAAGAAGTTTCTGATTCCCTTTCAGTTGGAATTAATTGCTCCATTATCTGTGTTACCATGGATGAGCTTGTCCCCTAGTAAATGCTATTTCACTTTGCCTTGTATCATAAACAGCCACTTACATACAAGATTCTCTCACTAGATTATAATGTCCTTAAAGGCAGATACCACACTTTATTTTTATATTTCCCAATATCATTTTATACATATATATACACAAATATATATATTTACATATATATACAAAAATATATTTTATGTATAAAATGTATACAAAATATACATATATAGAAATACTCCAGTCCCTCTCTCAATTTTAAATTTAAAATTCACTACAATATTTTACTGTGTCACATTCTACTACAGCTAAGCAAAAGAACAAGTTATCATCCCAGTTTGGAGAAAAACAAACAAACAAAAAGCAAAACTATAAAAGCAGCGGACTATGTCAAAAGCCAGGGCAGAGAAAAGATCAGAATGATTCACTACTGTCCTGAGTCAGATATTAGCCATTTTCAGCAAACACGGGGTCAGATTCTTAAAAGCTTCTTTAGTAAGCTTTTGAACAGAGATCATGACTTGTGTGTACTCAGTTGTGCACAAGAACCATCCTTGAGCTGCATCTGTTACAAGATCCCACTGAACCCAATTTCTGAATCCCTTAGAATTCAGAAACAGTTGCTGGCAAATTTCCTTTCCCTGGTACCAGTCTGAGACAGGTCTCTGAACTTTGCTCTTTCTTAGTTTTGGCTTCAGCCCTAACATGACACTCTAACGCAGTCACAGAGCATTAATAAGCTGCCTCTGTCTGCAGATCCACGATAGCCTGGATCACCAGTGCCTTCTTGCTGGTGATGCCCAAATAAAAAGTTAAATGAAAATTTAGCCTCTTTAAAGAAGAGTACGATCCTATGGCCTCAGAGTGCTTCTCTTGCTGAGGAATTTGGGACTTTGAGCTAACATCGTGAATTGAAGAAAGCAGCTACTAGAACTTCTACATGGAAAACCTGCTTTCTGTCCAAAGAGAACGGGATTTAAATAGGACCTAGATCTAAATAACAGGGTGCGAGTACTTCCTTGTTTTGCCATTTTAAGTTATTGGAAATAGAAACTTGTCAGGAAAAAAAAAATGTGCCGTAAATACCAAAATCTTCCATCGAGGTCCTAGGTGATGCAAAGGCTTTTTGACCTTTTAATATGGTTATATCCCAAGAGGGTACATGAAATAATCTAAAAAGCCACTGTTAGTAGTATATTTATTAATAAAAAGAATACATTCTGGCACATTGGTAGACATGTTATTGTCAAGGAAAGAAATGATATAGAGGGCTTACAGGTGGATTTCAGAGAAGCCTAAAGCAAGGCTGACACATTCCCATAGCTGGGAAATGTAAACTATGGAACCGTGAGGTTGATGCCAAATGAAAGATAGATTAAAATAGAGGAGATTGATTGATGTGGGTTCAAAGGAAGGGATCATTGGGAGAGGCAGTGGAGAATCTGGACCTGCTGTGTGGATATGCACCATGCCAAGAAGTGGTAGAGCTCTTGTATCTTCTTTAACCCTATGCCTCCTATTACCAGCCTCAGAGGAATGTTCTCCAGGCAAAGAGAGCATTATCTAGAAAGAGAAATAGGTCACCCCTTTCCATCTGATGCTATTTCCACATACTCTCTATAAAAAGAATAATTCAGATTTATTTCATGGCCCTTTATGTGATAGGAATAAATGGGAAATAAAATAACTTCTGTCTAAGAGGTTTAGGCCTGAAGTTCTAGTTTCAGCTCTAGATTGCAAAAAAACATAATCTAGCTATAAATACGCATGCATGTGCACACACACACACACGGAGGCTAGAGAATAAGAAAATAGACAAACTGCAAGGGCCTCTGCATACAGAATCTGATTGGTCATTCCCAAGGAGTATCCATTTGAGCTGCCATTCTAGCCCTCAGTGAACATCTAATGTCATCGGGATCATAACATCATAAACACTGGACCCCATAGATGGTACTTTCATTTGCTTCCATATTCAGACACTTCCACCCCTGGAATAAATCCAAAGCTAATCCATGCTTTTGCTCCACTTGGCATGAATTCAACTTCCAGGGCTGAAGTATGCTATTAGGAGAATTTAAATCATATGCCTAAACCTTACTGGTCTGTAATGGAGGAGGGGCTTCTTTGATCCTCTATGGAGACAACATTCCCTCTCAGTAAGACTCTCCTGTTGAGACTGCCCAGCACCAAAGGGGCTTTGGAGTCTGTGAGCAAAGCAGGGCTCGGGTGGTGAGGGGCAGGAGAGGAGGAGCATCAGCATGGGAGTAAAAGGATCCAGAGAAGGGAATTTTAGGACTGATTTTTTACCAGCCTGGTTGGTTGTCACCCATACTGGGATGAAGGAAATGCTTCCACCCTTATCATTCAGATATTAGGTTTTAAACCTAAAGGAGTGGGCAATTTGATATCAGTCATTTTAAAGTGTTCTAATTATGAGACATTCTTTGTAAGAGTACAGACTAGCTCCTTCTGAAATCATAGTATTTCCATAGCCAGTGGGAAAAGCAGAGTGGCTATTCAAGGACAGAGAAGATTAGAGGATCTGGGGTCAGAAGCAGTCTTAAGACTCTCCCAGCCATTCTGAAGGCTATGGGTACCAATATCTCAACAACCCAATAACCTTCTAAAATACCCCATTCTTTCACAGCACAGCTGTTAGGAAGCTCTGGAATAGGCTTTATCACTTGAATAATCTAACAATTAAGTCTCTTCATAATAGCATTCCAGCAAAATGTTTTATAAACTGTAACTGCGTGTGTGTGTTCCAAATGTAGCCAATATCTGTGAGGAATTTCCTTCCTTCTGCTCCATCTTCAAAGTCTAATTTATGAAACTAATGAAATAGCTCCTTTTAGTTGTTACAAGTATCTGTTTCATGTGTTAATAGTCCTCTTTGAAAAGACAGTTAATTTTACTTTTTTAGAGATCTTTATGTGTGGCCTGGAAAGTCTAAGTCTATATTCATTGATGTGAACTGGTAAAACTTTTTATATACTCATCTGCAAAAATTTGAGGTTCAAGGTCATCACTGACTCTAGAAAATTAACTTAGATGGTGCTTCTCTCAGATTTTATTTTTTTCTTCTGGCTTTGGAGAGAGTGTAAACTATGTGACGTTAAATGTGTGAATCAGACTGCATTCCTTTTGGGGTTAAGTAATTGGCACAGACAGCAGAGCTTCAATGGCAATAATTTTAGTCATTTTATTCCCAGCCTCTCCTTTCCAGCTGTCCCCCATGTCCATTTTTCTGTGAGTCCTCAAATGTAGTCCTGGTTGTATGGAGGTGGTCACAGTGGACATGATGCTAATGCTAAGTTTCCAAGAGTAAGTGTAGTAAGCCAAGGATGAATCATCTCTAAGATGAACTGTACCCATAGCTATTGCCAAAATAAGACAACCTTGCATTTACACTATTGGCAGGCCAAAGGTTTCAAATGACAGTGTTATCTACCAACTTGACTGATAGATGTATTTTCTTCAATAAAGTCAATATGTAAATTGTTTATCATAATTGGGTGAGTTAAAGATTATTTCACCTCTTGGTGAAAACTATCAACTTGGGGAACTCTATCAACTTAGTGGATAACAAGATATGTAGTGAAGGAAAGAAGGATTGTTTGCCTAAAGAAGGGAAGTAAATTTTAAATAATAGCCACAGTTGGAATATCAATGTGGGAGTAGAAAAAGTATAATAAAAGAATATCTGGAAACATTGCTGCGGTGTCCAGTTTAACCAGCTCAGTAAGATACAGTTCAAAAAAAGCCAGAGATTATAGACAAGTGGCAAGTTTTTCTCACCATGGGCCCATACTGATTTCTGCTAACATTTATTTTCATTTCACTTATTACATTTTCTAGGTCATGGTAGATTACAGCTTCCTCTCTCATCAATTACAGAAGAAACTATTACTGTTTAACAATCCCACATGTCAGGCTAAGGACCTGGGAATAAGTTTCTTCTCCTGTAATATATTACTAACTCAGTAGTATCTTAGAAAGTATAATGTATTCTGGTGATCATCCACCATTTAATTTTACTGTCTGCCAAATTCTGTAGCAGTTAAAGTTAAGTGAACAATTTATATTATAAAATTTCTCTGCTGATATAGGGATTTTTAAAGGTATCATTTATTATAAACACTGCTGGCAGTATTTCTTTAAGATTCTAGATATTCTAAAGTCTATCTCGATTGTAGGTTATAATCAGTTAAGAAAGGTTAAAGGCACATTCCTTTACTACTTGCCACAAAATTCTTCTATAAGTAGAAGGAGGAATTAGAATACAGATATATCAAAAAAAATATTTTTGAGAGAAGCAGTAAGTTAAAATATTGTACTTCTTTTACCTTCTCCCCTACCTTACTTCTATAAACTACTTCTACCGATCTCGCTACTACTTTCGGCCAACTACTTCTATATGTAAAGAGTTATTGTTTCTTTATAATTTGTGTTCATTAATGTATTCTCCTGGCTTTACAATTACAGTCAAATAATTTTAAGACCAGGGACTAACAATGTGTTTTTTTTTTCTTTTTTCATCTATTTAAAAAGTTATAAGGAGGCAGATTCACAAGATGATTCCTCCTCACTCTAGTTTAAAAAACAGGAAAGGGAAACAAAAGGGAATGGGTTCATAATGGCAAATTCATGGGTGTTGGCTCATTAGAAAAAAACTCAAATCCAGAAGATAGAAAGCATCTGGAAACATGCGGATGGATAGAAAAAAAACAGTTAACACCTCAATGCAGAAAAGGCATAAGTAGAGGCCTTCACTGAGGGAGGATTCCACCTTGCCTGATGCTAACTTGTTAGTGTCACTGGATTCTAAAGAATACAGTGAAGTAATTGCTTCATATTGCACAAGAAAACTAATTTGAAGTTAGAATACTACATTCATCCAAAATGTGTAGCAAAATAAAACATTTTTGTTTGCATCATGACCCAGAATATTTAAGTTACACAAATCCTTTCTGAGAAATGACTTGAAAATGTACTCACACAAAACAAGGGAGGAAAAAGCATAAGTAGTAAGAGTATAATGGAGAATTGAAAGAGTGAATTTAATTAGGAATGTAATGAATAAACTGACAAGATGGCAGATCTCTAGCATGTCTAGATTTTTCAACTGATAAACACTGGAATGGAAAGTCAATGGGATCCAAGAAAAAAAATCTAAAAGGCACCTGAAATACATTAAAATAGAATCATTAAATTAGTGACATAATAAAGCACTTACTGCCTTCTTTAAAAGATGTCAGTAAACAAGTCCCACCCATCTAGCTTGGAATATCATGAACCTAAGTCATAATCCTGAAACTTTAAAACTCTGGAGGTATTGTTATCAGTTTAGGCTTAATACTTGTATTTGTTTATTGTCTATACTTGTGTCTTTTGTCATTGTTTAGAAACTAGATTTCATGTTACATGGTAAACATTACCTATTCTGAATATTATGAATAGGTATCTGTATATATTTATGTATAAATGATATGTATATATAAATGATATATACACACATATATGCATAGGTTTCTATCCATTTATAGTAGTAATATGTTATATACAGATACTTTATTATATAGTTTATTATATTTAATATTAGTATAACTATATATGTATAGCACATGCTATATACAAAAAAAACGGATTTTTTTATTGCTTGTGTATTTACAGTCTTTGTATAAAACAGAGTTATAATACAGTATGTCTGGGGAAGATCGCTGCTTATCTCCAGGGACATCTGGAAGTCTAGCATTGACTTTGACTATGATAAAGATGATGGACTGTATAGTAATTTATAATGCATTGTCTAAAATATGAAATCCTGCTGTGGCACCCAGGGCCAGTTTGTTTACATTGTTTAGGGATGTTTAGATTGATGGCTTATACCTATTTCACTGGTTTCACAGCTCAGCTTGGATGTATGACCAGTGGGGCATAAAAGACACTGCAAAAATATTTTGCCTTAACTTTTCTAAAACAACAATTTCTTGAATATATCTTGATGGTTCATAACCCAGAGATGAAGTGCATCCTGTGTGACTAAGAAAAGACTCTGTGTAGGCGTGCCTGCAAATCTCCCAGGCCCCACTGCTGGCTTGCACATTCTTTCTCCTGCTTTGCTGTATTCTTTATGTTAAATAAGGTTTATGTGATTGTGCTATATAGAATTTTGCAGAACCTTTAAATTGTTCAACCTTGTGTAGTTGTTGTAGTCGTAACTCATTTAATTACCAAAAGAAAAAAAAAAAAACTTGAAGGTACCAAGAACAAGACACATACACCCGCATGTGTACCTTAATTATACAGAATAAGGCAAGTGGTCATATTTGGTTTTGTTGTTATGCGCTTTTTTTTCTTCTTTTTTGAAGGTCCTTTTTAAGCTTCCATAATTGGATATTATGCAGCATAAAGTGCTGGATCATGCATTTTTCCCTTCGGTGGTCTTTCTAAGCTCTGAAGTCTTAGTGGTTCAACTTTCTTTTTATTTAGAATAACTGATTCACACAGTACATATCAACAGTGAATGGACAAACATTTTTTATTAGTACTGACTCAGTCTTTTACGGTCTGTTTTCCCCAATTGTGTTTACCATTTCACAACCCTACCCATATTGAAAACTCAAATTATAATGAAGCTTAGCCTCTCCATATTAATTATTTTATTTATGCATTAAAAAATTACCCTAAAATTTAGAAAATTAGGACAACAGTCAGGGTTTTTGAGATTAGGAATCTAGGAACAGTATAACTGGGTGGTTCTGGCTCAAGGTCTCTCATGAAGCTGCAATCAAGCTGTTAGCCAGGGCTGCCCTCATCCAAGTCCCAGCCAGGGCTGGAAGATCTGCCTCCAAGCTCATTCACCTGGTTGTTGGCAGGAGGCTTTAGATTCTTGCCACATGGGCCTCTCCATATGCTGCCTGTGTATTCTCCCCAGACGGCACCTGGCTTCCCTCAGAGCAAGAAATCCATACCAGGCAGAGAGTGAAAGAGATACCCTAGGGTGAAAGCCAGCGTTTGTGTATAATCTAATCTGAAGTGCTATACCATCATTTTTGCTATATTCAATTTGTCAGAAGGGAGTTACTATGTTGAAAGGGTTACTAAGATTCTTAAAGACAGGATATGCCTATCAAGAGGCAAGGTCATTGAGCCATTTTACAGTCTGCTTGCCACAGCTTCTAAGTGTTTTGTGTTCTGGTTATGCTCAGTATATTTCCATGTCCACAAGTCAACTCCACTTTTTTGAGTGCTTAAATCTCTCAACCCCCCTGCTTTCTGATCTAACCTCTAATTTTGCAAACATAGCAAAGAACCTAGCATACAGTAGACAATAAAGATATGTTAAATGGATGAGTAAATAATACAATGCATAGCTCACTGGGGACCTTAATAAATTCGATTGATTGACAGAGCTGAACAATTTGATCCTCTCCATGACCACTTCATGCTGGGTGGTTTCATAGTCTTAGAGACAAGTTCACAAATGTTCCTCTAAGTATTACTTTGAGTGTCATGATGAGGGTGAAAAAGTATTAAATAGAGAGTTGGAAAGTCGTAAGTTCTTGACTTTGGTTTGCCACAATACAAATAGTAAATGCCTCTTAAACTATATGGATGCTGTCTCTTCAGCTTCTAAAAGAAGAGTGAACTAGAAGATACCCAGTATTCTTGTTTATGTTCTCTAATGTACCTTTTTTAAAAAACTCTTAAATAATTTGTTTGCATTCTAAAATTGATATGCCCGGATAGATTTACTGTCTAGATGATTTCAGATTCTCAAAATCCTACATAAATCCTAATCCTGATAAAATTTGACCTCCAAAAATTCTTTCACTTCTGGAATTTTTTTTAGGTTTGCTTTTTTTTTTAGATCCATCAGTTTCTATCTTTTCTTCAAGTTAAAATCATTTTGAAGACAAAAACATTTTAAAAATTCAAATTACAAGTAGTACAAGATGTAGCAAGGGATTTTTTTGCTTAATATTTAGCAGTTCAGCTTAATTCTATTTGTTAAATATATTACTAGTGCATATGCTTAAGGAATACAATGGTGAAAGACAAATAGTACATTTTATACAAAAAGAAAAACAATTAAATCTAAATTGTCTGATCCATGAGAGATTGTGAAGGCATTTATTTAAAGAATTTTTTCTTCTTTTCAGAAATAGTAACACTTTCAGAGAATTAAAAAAGCATAAAGAACACCTAATTAATATGCAGTCATTTTAATGACAGTTTAACCTGTTTAAATGTGAAAGACAAATTTGAGAGCTTTTATAAAAGGGCTTAATCTCCAAAATATATAAAATAACTCATACAACTCAACAACAAGAAAGAAAAAAAAATCCAATTAAAAAATGGGCAAAGACCGGACTTCCCGTGTGGCTCACAACATAACTACTCGGTGTTGCTTCTACAGTGGCTGTGGCTTGACCCCTAGCCTGGGAACTTCCATATGCCGCAGGTGCAGCCACCTGTTTAAAAAAAAAAAATGGGCAAAGACCTAAATAAATATTTTTCTAAAGACATACACATGGTCAGTAGGCACATGAAAAAATGCTTAATATCACTAGTTATTAGAGAAATGTAAATCAAAACTATAATGAGGTACCACCTCATACCAGTCAGGATGGCCATCATTAAAAAGTCTACAAGTAACAAATGTAGGAGAGGTTTCAGAGAAAAGGAATGCTCCTACACTATTTGTAGGAATATATGTTGGTAAAACTACTACGGAAAACAGTATGGAGGTTCCTCAGAAAACTAAAAATAGAACTACCATATGACCCAGCAATCCCATTCTTGGGCCTTTATCTGGACAAAACTATACTTCAAAACACCTGTGTGTTCATAGCAGCACTATTCACAACAGCCAAGACATGGAAACGACCTAAATGTCCATCAACAGATGAATCGATTAAGAATATGTGGTACCTGTACACAATGAAATACTACTCAGCCATAAAAAATGAAATAATGCCATTTGCATCAACATGTGCAACTAGAGATTATTACACTAAGTGAAGTAAGTGAGAGAAAAATATCATATGATACCACTTCTTTATATGTAATATAAAGAATATAACATAAGTGAACTTATTTAAGAAATACAATAGATTCACAGACATAAAGACCAGACTCATGGTTGCCAAGGAAAAATGGGCAGGGAGAGGCATGGACCAGGAATTTGGGATTAGTAGATACAAACTATTACATTTAGAATGGATAAATAACAAGGTCTTACTGTATAGCACAGGGAACTATATCCAATCTCCTGTGATAGACCATGATGGAAAATAATATAAAAAAGATTGTGTATGTATATACATAAGTCACTTTGCTGTTCAGCAGAAATTGACACAATGTAAACCAACCATACTTTAATAAAAATTAAATTAAAAAACAGCTATTCAGTTTTCCAAAAATAAATATTTCACATAACTCTCAGAAAAGATATTTAGAGGGATTCTTTAAAGCTTATAACTTACCTACCAATCAGCTTTTTTTTGTATAATTCTGAGATGCTTCATGGTAAATAGTAATTTGAGCAAACTAGTGGTGGTTTCTTTGTTAAAAATGTGTATCATCACACAAATCTCTTCTAATCTACCATAGGTTATAAACTCTCACTCTAAAATATACACCTGGTGCAAAGATGGGATGCATTTAAAACTTTATTAAAAAGGAGTTCCCATTGTGGTTTAGCAGTAACAAACCTGCCTAGTATCCATGAGGATGCAGGCTTGATCCCTGGCCTCACTCACTAAGGATTTGGGGTTGATGCGGTGTGGTCTAGGTCACAGATGTGGCTGAGATCCAGTGTTGCTGTGGCTGTGGCATAGGCTCAGCCTATTCCAATCCAACCCCTAGCCTGGGAATTTTCATATGCTACAGGTGTGGCCATAAAAAGCACACACACACAAAAAGACTTTCTTAAAGAAAGAAACATAAAAGTGAAAGAAGATTATTAAGATGAACAGCATTAAAGAGGACCCTCATCTCAAGAAGAATGGTTAGTTTATAATGTCCTTCAGAAATGACTTTCCAAGGCTTTTCTCTGTCCTTTTTGGAAACTAAATGGCAGTCCAAAAATTTTAATTTAATCTGGTTTTGGATTAATCCCATAGTGGGTTTTTTTTTGTTTGTTTATTTTTTGTTTTTTGTCTTGCCATTTCTAGGGCCACTCCTGCAGCATATGGAGGTTCCCAAGCTGGGGGTTTAATCGGAGCTGTAGCCGCCGGCCTACACCAGGACCACAGCAGCACAGGATCCGAGCCGCGTCTGAAACCTTCACCACAGCTCACAGCAACGCCGGATCCTTAACCCACTGAGCAAGGCCAGGGATCGAACCGGCAACCTTATGGTTCCTAGTTGGATTCGTTAACCACTGAGCCATGACGGAAACTCCAATCCCATGTTTTTAAATCAAATTTTATGATAACTTTCTTATTTTAATGTCATATTCAAATATTCACCTGTATTTTTGTTCATTTATGGGCAACATCCATTTCCCATAGGAAGATGGGGAAGAATGAACTTCAAATAGTTATCCCTCCTGTAACAAAGATACCCACATGATGAGTTATGAAAGAACCTTCTATGTGAAGCTTCCCCCATTCACAGGCAGGAACAGGACACCCCCTTTTCAATGTACAGATACTGAAGAAGGTAGAGCTGTGTCATTAAGGGGATAAAAATTGACCAAATTTCTCCAAAAAAGTTCCTTTTACCTATAGGTATAATGTTTTAGAAGTCTTTGAAAATGCTGGGCACACAGATGATGTTTATGTACAGTAGAATGATAACACAAGGACATGTAATTAGGTCACAGGTAGGAAATCACTTTAATAAACCTATATTGAGCCACACTTATTCTCAAGCATTGTAAAGACAAAATTCCTCCTCTTTGGAAGCCGGGGGATAATGCATAGGAAATTATAATGTAAAATGGAGCAGAGATGTATACAATATCTTGTTCTTGATTTTGTTGTCTGGGGATGGTCCAAAAATCCAGGATAAATGAATTCTAGAAAATTGAGAAAACCACTCTGAAGCTAAATCTTTGAAAAAAATTTTTGAAGCTAAATATTTAATCAACCAACTTCTTCATCAGCTCTACAGTGTAATTATAGAAGACTACTATCCCTGATAGTCTCAGAAAATTATGAGGTCTAATTTGGTTATCACCAGCTTTTCTTATGCATCGTTATTGGATGAGAGGTTAATCAATTCATAATTCCTGTCCTTAACCTATCCCCTTCCATTCATCCCATCTCCATCCATATTTTTTAAAAAAGAAAACATTAGGCTTTAACCCCTGAAATCAAATGCGACTCTTTCTCTGTTTCTTCTTAACTACCTCCTATCAACATATATCTACACTGAGCCTATAAAAATTATCTTCAGCCTTTTTTCTACATATAAGTGCCTGGATGTAATGCTATCCCCTCTGCTATTTTACAGCCAGAATATAATGAAGGATTAAGCTTCTTTTACTTGTTTTTTCAGTCACAACTTTGTTTTTACTTTCATTGGATACAGCATTAAGCTAACTGCTAGAAAGTAGAGCATAGTCTAAATCTTCCAGATGTTTAACTATGGTTGAGAAAATATTAATAACATGATTATTTTATGATCCAAATCAAGAATACATTAAGAAGCAAAATGAATAACACAAAAAGGAATGGATTAGAGAATAATAAAAGTAGTAAGTTTTGGAAAATAGTAAGTCAGGGAAAATCATATGTAAAACATAGGAACAAATATACAAACCAAAACATTATTTGGTAAGAATAGTCTTACTGGAAAGAAAGCCAAAATAATTATAGTCCATTAAAATGTGATTAGAAACAACTGAAATTATACTCAACATAATTTATTCATCTTTCAATTGAGAAGATATTTCAGGTTCTTGTAATGCTTCCAGATCATCCTTAGGGCATTATGTCCTTAGAACATTATAAAAGTGAGTTGATTTCCATGAAAAGACAAAAAGAGTTTATGTTGCCAATAAGTTATAGGCAAGCCTGGCTAGGTGGTGGCACCAGTCCCAGTTAAAATGGAGTTAAGTGGGAGTTCCTGTTGTGGCTCAGTGGAAATGAATCTGACTAGCATCCATGAGGACGCAGGTTCAATCCTGGCCTCATTCAGTGAGTTAAGGATCTGCCATTGCCATGAGCTGTGCTGTAGGTCACAGATGTGGCTTGGATCTGGTGTTGCTGTAGCTGTGGGTAGGCCAGAGGCTACAGCTCCAATTCGATTACCAGCCTGGGAACCTCCATATGCTGTGAGTGACGCCCTAGAAGGACAAAAAAAAAAAAAAAAAAAGAATAAGTGTACTTCTCCTTATCTCTCTCACCAATGACAATGGCAACTTTGGACATAGTACCTAAAGCAAATCTTTTATTTACTGAAAAGTAAATAATAGATTGGAGAGGAAATCTGAACTTGAAGAATGACCTTGTATAGTGTTAAGCTCTCTGTAGCCCCATTTTTTTCTTTCGTATTTTCTGGTTGACACTTGGACAATCTGAATCTGGAAAGTTTGCACCAGGAGCAGATAGAAAAGCTCCAAGGAAAGCCCATTTTCTTGGGTCAGAGGACAGGCAAGTGGGGTGAGGTTATGGGATAAAACTCTACTTTCTTAGTCTCGGCCAAGGCAATTCTGTTCCTGAGGTGAGGCAGAAATGCCCCTGAAAACTGAACAAGAGAAAAGAAAAAACGCAATTTACTAATAACAGGAATGAAAGGGAATATCACTACAGAACCATCACCATTAAAAGAATAATAATAAAATACTAAGAACAACTCTGTGTACATAAATTTGATGAACTAAATGAAATGGACCAATTTTTTTAATTGAATGAATTTTATTGCATTTATAGTTATACCACCATTACAACCCAATTTTATAGCATTTCCATCCAAAACCCCCAGCCTACCCCCCCACCCCAACCTGTCTCCTTTGGAAACCGTAAGTTTTTCAAAGTCTGTGTGGACCAATTTCTTAAAGGATATAAATGTTTAATGTCAGGTAACAACAAGTGTTAGAAAGGGAAAGAATGAAATCCTCATACACTACTACTGGGAATGTAAAATGGTGAACCTCCTTCAGAAAATATTCTTACACTTTTAAAACAGTTAGACATATGATTTACAATTTGATCCAGCAATTCCATTCCATTCCATTCTTAGGTATATACCCAAGAGAAATGAGAACATATGTCCATGCAAAAACTTGTATATAAATGCTGAGAGCTGATTTAATCATAATAGCTCAAAAGTGGAAAAAAATACCTCAAATGTTCACCAGTTGATGAATGGGTAAATAAAATGTGATATATGTATGTAATGTCATATAATTTAACAGTAAAGAAAATAGAGTAATGTTACAACACAAATGAATCTTGCAAATATCATACTAAGTGAAATAAACCAGTCAAACAATACATATTGTCTGATTCCCTTAGTATTAATGTTATTCCATATTAGGCAATAGGCAAATATACAGACACAAAAAGTAAGTTAATTGTTTTCTAGGGAGAATGGAGGGATTTGGGTGTTATGCATAAGAGCTCTGGAGTTTCTTTTTGGGGTAATAGAAATGTTTTAAAATTGAATATGGTGATGGAGGCACAACTCTGTGGACATATTGAAAAACATTGAATTTCACACTTCAAGTGGATGAATTGTATGGTATATGGATTTTATCTTAAAATTGTGGAAAAAATCATTGAAGAAGAAAGAGATATTATCTGTATCTATTAAACAATTTGAACTTGTAGTTTAAAACTTTTAGCACATAAAACTCCATGCCTGGGTGACTTACTTTCCCCAATGATGAAACTAACTAAAGAAATCACAAGAAAGCAATATTTAAGATTAGTCTCTCTCATGAACATAGATGCAAAAATCCACAACAAAATACTGAGAAATCTGACCCAGCAATTTAGAAAGAATAATACCTGCATGACCAAGTTCAGTTTATTACAGTGACATAAAACTAGTTCAACACTTGAAAGCCGAATATAGTAACACACCATATTAAAAGACTAAAGGAAAAATAATGTAATCATATCAAAGATACAGAAAAGATATTCAATAAAGTCCAAATTCCACTGATGACAAAAATTTCTTGTAAAGTAGAAATAGAAAGGGACTCCCCTAACTTGACAAAAGGCCTCTGCAAAAAACCTAACAATAAAAGAATGAAAGCTTTCTTCCTAACAGGAACAAAACAAGGATACTTGCTTTAGTATTGCACATTCAATTATTAAAAGACTCAGTATAGTTAAGACAGCATTTCTTCTCAAATTGATTTATAAATTTATTATAATACTGGTGAAAAACTTAGGAGAATTTTTTATAGCTCTAAATAAGCTGTTTACAAAATGTATATTGGAACACAAAGCAATAAGATTAGTCCAAATTATTTGAAAAAAAAGAAAAAGGTAATCTACTGTAGCTGATTCTGAGATGTACTATAAAATTATAGTAATTAAGAGGGGTATCTGCAAAGAGTATACATATAGGTTAATGGGACAGCTTATAGAATTCTGTTCTTGGCAGAGGTGTGAAGACAATTCAGTGGGAAGGACAGCCTTTTCAACAATGGTGCTGGAATGCTACCCATGTACCAACCAAACAAAGCTTTGACTTACACATTTACCAAAATTAAATTGGATGATAGACTTAAAATATAAAAGATATAAAACTATAAAACTCTTAAAACAGAAAATTTGTGTGCTCATGGTTAGGAGTATTAGATACAACATTAAAATAAGGCAGAAAAAATGTTAGATTTCACCAAAAAATTCTTTGAAAGGCACAAAAATTTGCCTATCATGTAATCTACAAAATTAATTACATGTTGAATATATGAGTCTCCAAACTCAAAAATAAGATATTCTGTTATACTCTCCGTCTGTGTGTGTGTGTGCGCGCACATGTGCACATGTACCTGCTGCTAATGTTTTGTTCTGAAGGGCTATAGGGAAATTGCATTCATGGAGAATTAGTCTATGTTTTGTCCTGGTAACAGCCCTATGGTCATGATATTATTTTTATTTTAAAGACTAAAATTCTAAGACTTGTATTTAGTAATTTTCCCAGTGTGACTCAGTTAAACAGTGGGTCCAGAAAATGGTGGGTCCCACCATAAAATGAGTACGCTAAAAAAAAAAACACACAGTGACCAACACAGTGACCAAAGAGTACCCTCAAATGAGTTTTATACATAGTGGTTCCTCAAGAACAGACCCCAAATTTGTTATGTTCCCTTTTTTAAAATTTCATGTGCTACTTAACTGAGTTTGCTTTATCATGGTCTTCAGCTCAGTTGGATGATAATCTCCACTTCAGAATTAAATGTGTGAAGTATGTGTTCATGCCTGACTTGGCTGAATATTTGATGATTCATTGAAAATAATATTAGCTGCAAATATCTGAGGCTAACTTTCTGGAAATTCCACTTTGGAAATGATTACCATAGATTATGCTGATCCTTGAATTACTCTACACTAGGATTAGCAACATTGGGAACATCTTTTCTGTTTCAGTGCTTTTTCATTCAGCAAATATTTACTGAGTATCACCCATGTGTCTAGCACTATGCTGGGTACTTGACATTCTGTTAGGGACAGAGCACACGTCCCTAAAGATCTCACGCTTAATACGGAGAGCAGAAATAATCAACCTGTCATGATTATACAGACTAATGGGTATCTACACCTTAATGGAATAAGGACCAGAATGATTTCCCAGAGAAATGAAGTATAAAGCTAAATCCAAGGTTGAGAAAGAGTTACAAAAGTGAAGAGAATGGAAACAGAGGGAATTTTCAAAGATCAACACACTCTGAAATACAGACTTATAATTCAATTATCACTGAATATATTGTTGCAGATATTAAAATTTAGATGATTTAGCCTCAAACTCAAGTCAGAATAATTATTGTTATTCATATTTTTAAACAGTTTTGGACACATTTTTGATATGTCATGGGAGTTTATGACAATGTCTTTTATAAAACAGAAGAAATAAGATGTGAATCTTTTCAATGTTTAAGAAGCGAACACCACAGTTTCTATTTAGATGCTAGACTACCAGGGGAATTTTTCACTTTCACTGGCATCACAGACAGTCCAAAATGATTGGATAATTATTTTTCTTCACTATTCACAATTTTTAGGTCTCTTTCTTTTCTTTTTATTCCCTTTTTCTGTTTTCAGTTGTGTAACAAACAAAACAATATGTTCTGAAAATATTCCTTTAAAACTAAGTTTCACCTCCTGAGATTGACCTTCAGTGCTCCTTTTCCCCTGTTACAGGAACTGCTCCTGGGTTGACTCATCTCCATTTCCTCCTCCCTCCTCTGAACTCCCTTTTTTCTACATCAATCCCTAAAAATTGAAAGGAAACAATGTAAAACAAATAGGATATCTTACTTTTGCTTGGTTGTTCCCTTAGCAGAATGCATGGGCAGACTCTGACCTGGTATCTGTCCTAATTTATGCAGATAACTCCACCTCCATATCCTTTTCTGTGTGGCAGAAAAACACATCACATTCATGTTCATTTTCCTGCAGTTTTCCCACAGGCAAAAGCTACAAGTTGATTTTCTGGGTATGAAAAACAACAGCAAGAGAAAACAATATTTTATTTTTGTGCATAACGGATGTCTGATTTAACACAGTGAACCAATTTTGTGAGCCCTGAGATAGTCAGTAGTTTTATAATAAAGATTAATCTGATGCCATAGCTTTGACAATTAGGAAAGTAGCAAACAATATATATAATGAGCCTTAAAATTGAATTATTTCCAATAATTAAAAATGCTTTTTTTCAAGGGATTTTTAATGATACTGGGAAATCTTCAGAATATTTTATTGAGAAACATAAAGTAGAGTACAGATATAGAGAAGGATGTGCAATAATTTTAAAGGGTAGAACTGGCTACTATTTTATTTGCTCTGTAGTGCTACTCTTCTTCCATTACAAGTTTTCTTTCTTGAGTATCTCTTTAAGATTTGCTTCAGTCAGATCTTTGCAAATTTATTGTGAACATTTTTGTCTATGCTTTGGCCACAATTATTTATTGTATACATTGCCTCACCACTAAATGGCTTCACATTATAAATTAGTCTGTGAATTTGGATATAGTTAGAGGGTATGCCCTAAGATCTCAAGCTATGTAAATCTGAGTCTTCATTCTGGTTCAATTAGAACATTGTTACCTACTAAGTATAATGATGGTATATCACTCATTGAATGAACACTTCCTTTCTTGATTATTCAAATTATACTCATTCCTAAAAAAAAAAAAAAAAAAAAGGAAACAAACAACTAAGCGGCATTTACTCTGGGAATCCTTCTTAACTAAGTCAGAGTGAAATCCTCCATATATTTAGTACTCTTGCTTTCCACTTTGGTATTCATGATACTTTGATGATGATGATGAGAAAGAGGATATTTATTATCTACCTCCTAGATGGCAAAATTATCATTTGAATTCATCTCAGACTTTATATTGACTAATATAAAATAGGTGGCCTCTAAAAGGTTGCTAAATTGGATTGTTTGTATTATTTGTGTGACAGAATTATTTATCTTTGCAGACCTCTTTTTGTGCAAAACTGTGAATGGCAGGTATTTAAGATATTTAAGAATGCAGATCATAACTTTCCTTAAGGGAATAAAAAATGATGAAAATGAAAAGATCTCATACACATATTTAGGAAATATTACCTTATCAGTCTGACCTGGCTAGAAAATTGTCTTGGCATCCATGCACAAGATCTACTATATACCCAAATATGACAGCATACAGTTTTTGGTTTTGTTTTGTTTTCGTCTTTATAATTACCTGCAGTGTATTCATGTTGTCAACCACCTACTTGTGACAGAGCAAAAATCTAACTTAGGAGTTGAATTTTATCGCATTTGATTGCAGAGAAGGTATGGACCTCATTAAACTACCATCTTCTTAAATATTCCTGGATGGATTTAAGATGAGTTTTCTGAGTTTTCAACATTGACCTGTAGATATTTCCTGAAAAAATAGTTGTTATTTAACAATAAAAACTTAAGAATCTTATTTCCTGCAGTCAAATCACAACTGTACTTCATATTGTTCTGCCACCTTGAGCAAATTCCTTACTATCTCCCAGCCACACTTTCCTTATCTGAAAAATTAGAGGAAATAAGAATACCAACCTGAAGAATTGTTTTAATAGCACACACACACACACACACACACACACACACATATAATAGAGATGAGGGCACTAGGCACATAGTAAATTCTTCATAAACAATAATTGATTTTGGAGTAGTCATGATCATGGCATCCTTGGGAAGATTTAAATTTTCAGAAAATGTGTGCCCTGAAGCAGGTCGACTTATGGAATCAAGAAATATTGAATTCTGCCATAAATGGGAATTGAAATCATTGAGACTTTGTATAAAATCATGAATAATATATTTATTTTTGGTTTGTTTTCAGAGTAAGTAATGATCTTTACAAAGAATTTGGTACAGTGTATTAATTCATGTTTACTTGGGAAATCCCTAAAGAATGGCTTTTTGTTACTGAGTTATCAAAGAGTTGTTATCTAAGGACTGTTTTATCTTTAATGAAACTCCTGAATCTTTCCCAGAGTCTTGAGGAGTCCATTTGTGGATAGACAGACTTTGTTTTCTTCTAGAGTACACTAAGTAAAATCTCAAAAGGGGAGATTTGTAAACAGTGTAAAATCCAGGATACTAGAAGACCAAACACATTCCTCCAACTTGTGTTTTATACATAAATAAACCGTCTAGACACTGAAATCTCCTGAGATGTCATTGATTCTTTCTTCTATTGACGTGAAATGAGAGGGAAATAAACATTTTCCAATTGATTCCTCAGCAATTTCTCCACCAGACATTTTTTTTTTCTCAGTAGCACCTTTCCCACTTCCCATTGTTTTTCAATAAGGGTGGGGATCTCTTTATTATCATTTTTTGTCTGCAAATGTTTTGGGAGTCATTTTCTATTCATTGACATGGAGGCAGCAATCTTCTCTCTTGTCCTAACCCAGATAAATTTGTTCAACATTCATTTCCTTGATGGGGAAGAGAACTCATTTTTAAGCATTGCCTTTTGTTTGTGGGCAAACACTAGGAAGTATAATAAAAGTTTCTTTCTCAGAGCAAATTGAATGCTTCTTTTATTTGCTTAAGCAATGACAGTCAAAAAAACAGCATGTTCCCCTCCATCTCTCTGCCCTGAATCTTTCCTCCATGGTTCATCCCTCCATGTGATGAGCCCTAAGGGTCTCTCAGTGGAGCAGCTAAGAATGCTCACAGCAGAGCCAATTAAGACACTTTGAAGTACCTCACAAAAGAGGGTATGTTGCACTACTTGGACTGCACATTCTCCAAAAAATACCCAATTTATGTCTGTTAGCTAGAGCAATTTACACTAAAAACAGAATTATTCTATACACTGAATGTCACAATCCCATACCACCAGTGTCATATATTGCTGTGGTAGAGGAAATGAGGCTTCCTGGGGAGGTAAAGAATATCATTAATTATCTACTCAGGGCCTCTTCATTTGGCTGTTACCAGTGGGGGAATGATTTCTGTGAAAAAGATTACTTTTAAGGATTATTTTGATAATGCAATTTTTAAAAGATTATAACTATTGCAAAACAGAAGTTTGCATAGTCATAGAATTTGGTTCTGGAAAGAATAACCTGCCCTTTCTTTTCTATCACGAGCCACTGTGCAATGAATTATCTTTCTCTTTCTAGTCATATCAGGTCTATAAGTAACAATATTTTCCAATAATTGCTAAGTAAAAATATTACAATATTACCAGCTTAAAATGATACAATTGAGTTTTCATGGGTTAGATATCCAGGCAAGGCTTAACTGGATCTTCCGCTTAGGATCTTACAAAATATACATCAAGGTATCAGACAGGATTGTGAACTTATCTCAGACTTGACTAGGGAAAGATCCTCTTTAAATTTCAGTCAGGTGGTTGGCAGAGTTCAGGTCCTTGTGGTTGTAGGACTGAGGGATTCAGTTTCTTTTTCTTGACTATCTATCTACTAGAGACCACTCCTGCGTTCTTGCTGTGGAATTTTCCAGTATAGTTGCATGTATTCTGGATGTCAGAGAGAAAGAGACACCATCAAGTCAAGTGCTATAACCTTATACAATATTATTCCCTAATCATGTGCACATAATCACATATGTTCCATAAACTTTCCCAAATTTTATTGCTTATAAACAAGTCCTAGTTTCTGCTCAAACTCAAAATAAGAGTATTATGGTGGCTGCCTTGAGGTCTGTTTGACATACCAGGGAAATACTTTATATCTTTCAATAAAATGTATGCCCAAACTTAATTAAACAAGTAGACATGCATAGAGTAATTCCTACAGACCTTAATGGACAAGGTTGATTCTGACCTACTTCTTAACCTTTTGAAAAATAGTTTGCCTCTTCATTGCATAGGAATTTAATAGCAAACTTGATTCTTTTTCTAATCAAAATCAGATTTATTTCTAATATTAAGTTGGCCTAAATATAATAACTGATTTTCAATTGTTTTGACTTATAGTTTTATATGCATCAAACTAATACTTCCATTGTATTTTGTTTTCTACATTCCAGGGAAAATCTATAAACATTATTACAATGGAATAATACACATTGTATTGATGAAGGAATTGAAGATCTCAGGGATTATGTGACTTGCCTAAATTTATACACTAAACAGCTAATTAGGAGATAGGATCAATATTGATATACAAAGTCTGTTGTTCAAAGCCTTTTCTTTTTACCCTTATTCTAGGACTGATTTTTAAAAATAGATTGAGTGGATAATTGTTAATTAATGAATTACCTCAGCAATTTTATATAAGATGAAGTTAGTCTTCATTTTCGTGTAATAAGCATTGAAGAAAGAGTAGACATGGGGGATAAATGATATAGTTAGCATTCCTTTCTGAGTCTGCTCCCAGTCTGTCTTTCACTTTTAGGTACTATTGGTACTTTTAACATTGTTTTATTTTTTGTCTTTGGCATTCTACAGTTTTACTATGATGTGTGTGAGTGTGGATATATATTTACTTTTATTGCTCAATATACATTGTGCCTCCTATCTGTGAAATGATGTCTGCAAAAAGTTTTAGAGAATTAATAGCTATCCTCTACTCAAAAGTCCCTTCCATTCTCTCTATTCCTTTTATTTTCTTAGAATCTATAGTACTCGTGATGTTATTATTATTATTATTTTTTAAGTTCTTTCCCCAATACAATTTTTTTGTACTGTACATTAGGTTGACCCAGTTACGCATACATGTACCCATTCTATTTTCTCATATTATCATGCTCTATCATAAGTGACTAGATATAGGTCCCAGTGCTACACAGAAGGATCTCATTGCTAATCTATTCCAAAGGCAATAGTTTTTATCTATTAACCCCGAGCTCCCCAACCACCCCACTCCCTCCCCCTCCCCCTTGGCAACCACAAGTCTATTCTCCAAGTCCATGATATTATTTTCTGTGGAAAGTTTCATTTGTGCCTTATATTACATTCCAGATATAAGTGATATCATATGGTCTTTGTCTTTCTCTTTCTGACTTACTTCACTCAGGATGAGGGTGTCTAGTTCAATCCACGTTGCTGCAGATGGCATTATTTCATTCTTGTTTATGGCTGAGTAGTATTCCATTGTATATATATGTGTGTGTGTGTATATATATATATATATATATATATATATATATATATATATACACCACATCTTCCTAATCCAATCATCTATCAATGGACATTTGAGTTGTTTCAATGTCTTGGATATTGTGAATAGAGCTGAAATGAACATGCGGGTTCATGTGTCTTTTTTAAGAAAAGTTTTATCTGGATATATGCCCAAGAGTGGGATTGCAGGGTCATATGGTAGTTCTATGTATAGATTTCCAAGGTATCACCATACTTATCTTCATAGTGGTTGTACCAATTTACATTCCCACAAACAGTGCAGGAGGGTTCCCTAATCTCCATACCCCCTCCAGCATTCGTTATTTGTGGACTTATTAATGATGGCCATTCTGTCTGGTGTGAGGGGGTATCTCATGTAGGTTTGATTTGCATTTCTCTAATAATCAGTGACGTTGAGCATTTTTTCATGTGCTTGTTGGCCATTTGTACATCTTCCTTGGAGAAATGTCTCTTCAGTTCTTTTGCCCATTTTTTCATTGGGTTGTTGGCTTTTTGCTGTTGAGTTGTATAAGTTGCTTGTATATGCTAGAGATTAAGGCCTTGTCAGTTGGATCATTTGAAACTATTTTCTCCCATTCTGTAAGTTGTCTTTTTGTTTTCTTTTTGGTTTCCTTTGAAACAAGCAGGAAGCTTAATTCTCCCAGACTTCAGGCAATATTACAAAGCCACAGTCATCAAGACGGTATGGTACTGGTACCAAAACAGACATATAGACCAATGGAACAGAATAGAGAACCCAGAAATAAACCCAGACACCTATGGTCAATTAATCTTTGACAAAAGAGGCAAGAACATAAAATGGGAAAAAGAAAGTCTATTCAGCAAGAATTGCTGGGAAACCTGGACAGCTGCATGCATGTCAATGAAACTAGAATACACCCTCATACCATGCATGAAAATAAATTCAAAATGGCTTAAAGACTTAAACATAATACAAGACACCATCAAACTCTTGGAAGAGAACATAGACAAAACATTCTCTGACATCAACCTTATGAATATTTTCTCAGGTCAGTCTCCCAAAGCAACAGAAATAAGAGCAAAAATAAACCAATGGGACCTATTCAAACTCATACGATGTTTATTCCCATTCTGTCCATCTTATTCTTGCCCTCTGGTTTATATTTCCATGTCTTTGCTTCACTCTCTGTAATGAACATCAAATAATTTTTTTATCATATTCCCAATTCACTATTTTTCTCTTTGTTACTTTTGTTTTTAAAGCAATATTAGTTTCACAGCAAAACTGAAAGGAAGGTATATATATATATATATATATATATATATATAAACACATATATATATACACACATGTATATGTGTGTATATATATATATCACATATGTGCATTATATACAAGCACATTTGTTGTAATTGATAAACTTACATTGACGCATCATTATCACCCGAAGTTAACAGTAGAGTTCACTCTTAATGTTGCACATTCTATGGATTTTGACAAATATATAAAGAAATGAACCTACCTTTAGAGTATACAGAATGGTTTCACTGCCCTGAAAATCTTTTCTCTACTTTATTTATCCCTCCCTTTCCCATAGCCACAAGCAATGATTGATCTTCAATGTCTCCATAGTTTTGCCTTTTCCAGAATATCATATAGTTGGAATTACACAGTATGTGACCTTTTCAGATTGGCTATTTTCACTTAGATATAAGTTTCCTCCATGTCTTTATATGGCTTGATAACTCATGTCTTTTTAGGGTTGAATAGTCCATTGCCTGGATGCACCACAGTTTATCTATTCACCCACTGTAAGGCATCTTAGTGGCTTCCAAATTTTGCAATTATAAAACTGCTTTGTGCAGGTCTTTGTATGGACATACAATTTTAAGTTCTTTACGTAAATACCAAGGAGCACAAATTCTAAGTCACATGATAAATATATGTTTAGTTTCATAGAAACTGCCAAACTGTGTTCCAAGGAAGCTTTACCATTTTGCATTCATTTCCACCACCAACAAATAATGGAGATTTCCTGTGGCTCTACATCCTCACCAGCATTTGCCATCAGTTTGGGATTTTGGCCATTGTAATAGGTGTTATTGTTGTTTTAACTTGTATTTCCCTGATGACATATGATACGGAACCTCTTTGAGAGTGCTTATTTGGCAACTGTATATTTTTGGTGAGGTTTCAGTTAAGGTTTCTTGCCCTTTTATTAATTGGCATTGTTTTTTTTTATTATTGACTTTTAAAAGTTCTTTTTATATTTTGAATAATAGCCCTTCATCAGATGTATCTTTGCAAAGATTTCCTGCAAGTCTATGGCTTGTCTTCTCATTCTCTTGATAATGTCTCTCAAAGAGATAAGTTTTTCATTTTAGTGAAGTCTGATTTATCAATTATTTCTCTCATGGATTGTGCCTTTGGTGTTGTATGTCAAACGTACCCAAGGTCATCTTGAATTTCTCCTATGTTATCTTCTAGGAAACTTATAGTTTTTAATTTTACATTTAGATCTATGACCCACTTTGAATGAATTCTTGTGAAGGATGTAAGGTCTATGTCTAAATTATTTTTTTTTTTAAATGTGGATGTCTACATGTTCAAGCACTAGTTGTTGAAGAATTTGTCTTTGCCCAATTGTATTTCCTTTATCTTTTTTCAAATAACAGTTATATATATATATTCATACATATATGTCTGTACATTTATTTATTTTATGAATTTATTTATTCGCTTTCTATTCTTAATTATCACTTCAGTCGTATGTAATACAATCCATTCTTTGGGGTTTTCTAAATACATGTAATTGTAATTTTTAGACATTCTGATAGATTCTTGCTGTTTGGCTTGGAACAAACATAAAACTTCTTTATACTTCACTCCTCTCATATGAAAAGTGGAAATATGAAAATTGTTTTAACCTCAGACAGTTGTTGGATAATTTAATCTTTTAATGTATTTAAAGTCCTTCTTAAAATGTTCCTGGCCTGTTGTAAGTGATACAGATATATATGTATATATTTCCAGCCCATGAGAATCTCATTCCTTGAGACTCTAAATCTGATGTTTGTTGTTCTATGAATTCTTAGGGTGAACTCATTAATTTTTTTTCTAGAGAAAATTTACATTTGCTTCTGTATATCTCAGACTGCATTAGCTCCATTGCAGGGTCCCAGCTATAATCACAATTCTTTGCTTTATCTCCTCCATTTCTCTAATACCTAAGTCTAAATGCCCAGTTACAGTCCTAATATGAACATGTACCCGAAAAGGCAACCTTGCCTTTCATAATTGGTTAAAACCCTTTCTTTTTCCATTTAAATCTTATTTAGATGCCAGAAATGTGATTAAAATGTTTTATAAGTCACTATGTAGTGATCAAGTAATTCAATTTGTTTATTCTACCATAAAGCTGTAAGCAAAAGTCCCTAATCTAGTCATCACCAGTCATACAAAACTATCATGAGAGAATTTGCCCAGCAAGAATTTGTAGTTGTTACCAAATATACTTACTATCCAATTTAATTTGCTGCCTTGCAACAGATTAGAAGATGTTTTCTACACTTTTTTTTCTAATAAGAGGATAGGAAGCTATGGTTTCAAAGTGAGTATTATTTAAATTTTTAGTTTAGATGTTGGATATTTTAATATGATTCAGAAGCTTTCATCTGTTTTACTTTTTTCTTTGCTACATAGCTTGTATTTATATAAAGGATTTCACTATTTCATGGAAAACTCAACCAAATGATACCTACAAAAGTGAAATCATACCTTTGTTCTTAAAGCCCACACCAAATTCCCACACTTCAAGATTTTTGAGTACATATTTTCTCAAAAATATGTATTTCTTATATTTATTTAAAGGGAAAAAAAGTCCTTCCAGAGGCTTGAAAATGGTTCCTAACTACCACGTATACAGTAATACTTCTCAGAATTAAGTGGTAGGAATAATGACATAGAGGAAAAGAGTCCACTGACATTCATATTGCTTGATTTAAATTTAGTAATCAGTCGATATATAAATAAATATTACTACCTTTGATGTCTTTGGTTAATATCTTTCAGAGGAAATGTGGCTTTGGAATTTTTATGATGCTATAGGTTTCCTAGCATTCTAGCCTTTATTGTGTCTTCTGGCCTTTTGCTTTTGTTCTCCTCCCAAATTGTTATTTAGTGACAACATTATCTCAACACCACATTTGTGATTGAGAATGCCAGAAAAAATTGTATACCTGAAAATGTGAAGACTGTGCCATATGTATGTTTTAAAGTTTTTAGAAAACTTTAGCCCTTTACCCTGCTCTTCTGTTTCAGCTGCATCACTCTCCTTCTCTATTTTGAAACGTACGTATTTTTAAACATAGATTACCTTTAATATATTTCCTAAAACATCTCTTAAATGAAGTTAGTGTAGACTAGAATTTTTGACTCTTTCAAGTTTCCACAAAAGGAACATGGGTTTCTGTATACTAACAGGCAAGAAAGTATTCATGTTTCTATTCGGGTACTCTGAAAATTCTAAACCAAGAGGAGTAGAAAACGAGAAGCCTGTATTCATCCCAACTAGTTTTCTAATCAGATGCCTTCTGGCAATGGTGCCAGCAACATCTTTCCTTCTATAGAAATCATAAATTTTTGGGGATTGCCTGTTGTGATGCAGAGGAAACAAACCTGACTAGTATCCATGAGGATGCGAGTTTGGTCCCTGGCCTCCCTAAGTGGGTTGGGGATCCAGCATTGCCATGAGCTGTGGTGTTTGTCACAGACATGGCTTGGATCCCCTGTTGCTGTGGCTGTGGTATAGGCTGGCATCTACAGCTCTGATTTTACCCCTAGTCTGGGAACTTCCATATGCCATGGATACTGTCCTAAAAAGCAAAAACCAAACAAACAAACAAGAAACATAAGTGTTAATAAAGGAACTGTTTGGTTTTGTAACCATAGATAGAAGACATTAGATACACAGGGTAGTGGTATCTGAACCGAGGTTTATGTAAGTCTTTAAACAATGATATGAATTTCAATTTTTTTCTTTTCTTTTCTTTTTTTTTTTCTTTTTTAGGGCCGCACCCACAGCATATGCAGTTCCCACGCTAGGAGTCGAACTGGAGCTACAGCTGCCGACCTACGCCACAGCCACAGCCACATCAGATCCTGGCCACATCTGCAACCTGCACCGCAGCTCACATCAACACTGAATCCTTAAACCACTGATTGAGGCCAGGGATCGAACCTGTAACCTCATGGTTCCTAGTTGGATTTGTTTCTGCTGCACCATGATGGGAACTCCTGAATTTTGATATTTGATTTTTAAACTTGAAACAAAATTCACAGAAATTTTTATTAAAGCATCATGGCACAGTAAAATTATTGACTTTGAGGTTTACAAGTGCTTGTCTTGACTTCAGATTTCTCTACTGACTGGTTTTGTATTTAATACTTTGGTCAAGTATTAAAGCTTTCTGGAAGTTCCCTGTTTGCTTAGCAGGTTAAGGATCTAATGCTACTGCTGTGGCTTGGGCCACTGTTATGGCACAGTGGTCCTTATCCTGGCCCTGGGAACTTCCATATGCTATGGGTATGGCCAAAAAAAAAAATTCTGAAATGCAATATTTATATGTGTAAAAGGGAAAACTCATGGTGGATTTGTTGTGAGAATTAAGTAAAATAAAATTACAATGAAAATCCTATGATATAATAGTACTTCAAATAGTCCATTTCTTTTGGTGAATAAGTCAAAGAATTAATAAGTGACATGACAAATATTTATAACATAGTTATCATTTGGTTGAATATTTCATGAAACAGTAAGATTAATTTTCAGAAGTCCTTTATGTAATGACAAGTTACGTAAAAAAAAAAAAAAAAAAGCGAAATAGAAGAAAGCCTCTGAAGTCTGTATGACCTTGGATGGATTATAAACCATCCCTGTACCTCAAGTTCATTATTTTGAAATTGACATGAGTGTGCATGTGCACAGCACACACACAGACACATACACACACATAATGATGCCCACTTTATGATGGTGATAGGAGTATTGATTTTCCTGACATGATTTCCAAAGACTATTCCATTCCATTTCCACAATTTTTCACCCATTGAACATAATACCCATGACAAGAAATAATCCCCTGACTAGTACTTATACTCAGCAGCCATTTTCAATTTACCTCAAATTGTTTTTGAGTTCATGTATTATCGGTTTTTTTAAATTAAATCACCTAATTCTATACACTTAATAGAATACAGAAAGTGTTTTCTATTGGAATTTTAATTTATGAAGCTCATTTAACCATGCATCATTGTAAAAAGTATGAAAAGGTAAAAGGCAAAAGTAATGGTGCATTTTAATGTCAGTGTGTTCACATTCATTTTCTTAGATTTTATTGTGTCACTCAAATAGAAAGATGACCTCAAACATTTTGCATAAAGACAAGTCTACAAATGCAATTTTCTTTGTCCATTATTTATGCCAACTTTAGTAATAAGTACTGATGAGCCACACATTTAAGATATACAGCCTAGGAGGCATATGAGTATCCAATTAATCCTATTTCTTCTTGGAACCAACAATACTCTTTTATTTGTAGTTTTAATAGCTTAATTTTGCTGATGTTATAATTTGAAATGAGCTTAGTCAAAATAGCCTCTGACATCCAAAGATATCAGGCTTTCCTTCCACAGAATTTATTTTTTTAAATCCCTTATTATATCAAGTTACAGCATAGCATCTGACAACTTTATTTGCATTCAGTAAACTTTCAGAATGTGTTCAGTTTTGATGGCTCATGATTTACTAGAATGAGGTCATAAGGGATTTAATGGCTTCTGAGGTATTTGGAGTTTCCTAAAGGGAGTCTGGTTTTATCATCTTGTTTTATCTACTTTTAACTCATCAGTGAGCATGTTTGTTTCACAAAAACTTCTCTGACAATAACCATGAGAATAAATAAGACTCTGGGAGGACTCAAAATTCATATTCTCAGTGGCATTTAATGTTTCTCCACTTTCCCATTATAAAGACATCTGGAGTCCTTTTCCACAACAAAGTTACACTTGCTAAATTGATACCATTTAGCTTAAACTCATATAATCTTGACTGGCCAACTGGGGACCTGCTGTGTAACCTAGGGAACTTTACCCAATATTCTGGGATAATCTACATGGAAAAAGAATCTAAAAAGAATAGATATGTGTATATGCATAAATGAATCTCCTTGTTGTACAGAAGAAATTATCACAAATTTATAAATAAACTGTACTTCAATAAAACTTTAAACAATGAAAAAAAATCATTGTAGAGGAAGTAGTATAATTTCTTGGAAATTTATAGATTCTAAAAGTCTTTAGGTATAATTACCCAAGGGACTTGTTGTGTACCATTAGCCTTTCTGCCTCTTTGAATCTAAAATTTATTTCTGGAGCTGGAATCGTTAGCTGCAACAGAAAAAATCCCCTAGTGGAATTGAAACTTTTTACACTGGACATGAATTCGTGGATGCTATATTTGTGTTTGGAGAAACAGATATAGCAACCAATATCATAAGTCAAGAAAGCCAATCAGGCAAGGGAAGTTGAGATTTTTTGGAATGTGGTGATAGCTAATGCATGGCAATTTATGCATGCAGTTAATGGTAAGCAAGATACACAAATATAACCCCATCCTATACCATAAATTTGTAACAGGTTTGCACAATCATTGTTATTATTAGTATGTGTAGTATTAACTATGGAGTCAAATAGTCAGCATAAAGGAAGTCCAAAAGGCTCTGGCCAGTGGGCTATGATATTTCAAGAGTGAAATCCATGGAATTCCAAGACAGACCCAGCAAAGGACTGGTATATTGAGCAGGAGATCCCTCTGGCAATGAAGAATCCAAGTTGCTGAAATAAAGTAGAAAGCATTACATTACTCTCATGAGGAAACAAAAAAAATCCAGTTCCTAGAATTAGCCCAAGGTCAGAGCTGGACTAATTCCAAGATTAAATAGATTCTGATTCTTCTGATGATTTATTTTTTTAAAATCCCCTTTTGACCAGAGAAGGGATAATAGTTGGGACATTAGATTGAACTCAACATCAGAAGGGTGTCTATGGAACTGTCTGTGGAGGTAAAAATAAATCTGGGAGTTAGGAAACTAAGAAGAACATGATGATCTATTCTGTCTGAGCTTAGTTATCTTTCCTTTACTATCTTCATCTATCTTTTTATTTTAGCTTATCTTTCATTCTTTTTCCCAGTCTTTTTCTCTTGTCGAGGAGAAAAATCAAAATTGGTGAACCTAAGAAAGATCCCTACAGACTCTATAAAAAAGATTTCTGAAATATAACATTTTTTATGTTTACATGACAGAAATTAAAGTTTGACTTAAATATTGATCATACCTGTTCCATTTTTCTGTCACTTGCTTTGAAATAAACCTAGCTAAATTAGGTTTCTCTTTTGCTTCTTATTACTCGAGTCTCCTGTGGGTCAGTTGATTTCAATTAATAAAAAATGTTAGTCTTAAATAATCACTTAATATGTGTCATCTACCATGTTTAATAGTTTGTTTCATATCCTAGCTCCATTTACTTATCTCAACAAAAAACACATCATTTTTGTTGGAAAAGGCAGATGTTAGTGTTATCTCTTTTATAAATAAGACGCTGAACATTAGTAAGGGTAGGCAAGAACCTCAGGCTGTACAGCCAAGTCATTCAATTCCAAAGACTCAAACTGTTTTTCTTGCCTATCTAAAGGCCCTCTCTCCCTAACTTAAAACAAATTATTGGCTAACATAAATAGTTTTTAAGAAATCTTAATGAATAATGATTTCTTTAACTCCATTAGTAGTCTCTTCCAAGTTTGAATGAAATTTCCTGTAGAGTAAATCCTTATCTAAAATGTCACTACTTCATTGTGTATATATACCACATCTTCCTAATACAATCATTTGTTGATGGACATTTGGGTTGTTTCCATGTCTTGGCTATTCTGAATAGAGCTGCAATGAACATGCGGGTACATGTGTCTTTTTCTAGGAAAGTTTCGTCCAGCTATATGCCCAAGAGTGGGATTGCTGGGTCATGTGGTAGTTCTATGTATATATTTTTAAGGTACCTCCATACTGATCTCCATAGTGGCTCTACCAGCTTACATTCCCACCAACAGTGCAGGAGGGTTCCCTTTTCTCCACAACCTCTCCAGTACTTGTTATTTGTGGACTTATTAATGAGGGCCATTCTGACTGGTGTGAAGTGGCATCTCATGGTAGTTTTGATTTACATTTCTCTAATAATCAGGGATGTTAATCATTTTTTCATGTGCTTATTGGCCATCTGTACATCTTCCTTGGAGAAATGTCTCTTCAGTTCTTTTGCCCATTTTTCCCTTGGGTTGTTGGATTTTTCACTGTTGAGTTGTGTAAATTGCTTGTATGTTTTAGAGATTAAGGCCTTGTCAGTTGGATCATTTGAAACTATTTTCTCCCATTCTATAAGTTGTCTTTTTATTTTCTCTTTGGTTTCCTTTTCTGTGCAAAAGCTTGTCAGTTTGATTGGATCCCATTGGTTTATTTTTGCTTTCCTTTCTGTTACTTTGGGAGACTGACCTGAAAAAGTATTCATAAGGTTGATGTCAGAGAATGTTTTGCCTATGTTCTCTTCCAGGAGTTTGATGGCGTCTTGTCTTCTATTTAAGTCTTTAAGCCATTTTGAGTTTATCTTCATGCATGGTGTGAGGGTGTGTTCTAGTTTCATTGACATGCATGCAGCTGTCCAGGTTTCCCAGCAATTCTTGCTGAATAGACTTTCTTTTTCCCATTTTATGTTCTTGCCTCTTTTGTCAAAGATTAATTGACCATAGGTGTCTGCGTTTATTTCTGGGTTTTCTATCCTGTTCCATTGGTCTGTCTGTCTGTTTTGATACTAGTACCACACTGTTTTGATGACTGTGGCTTTGTAATATTGTTTTAAGCCTGGAAGAGTTATGCCTCCTGCTTGGCTTTTGTTTCTCAGAATTGCTTTGGCAATTTTGGGTCTTTTGTGGTTCCATATAAATTTTTGGATTGTTTGTTCTAGTTCTGTGAAAAATGTCCTGGGTAATTTGATAGGGATTGCATGGAATCTGTAGATTGCCTTGGGTAGTATGACCATTTTTACAATATTAATTCTTCCAATCCTGGAGCATGGAATATCTTTCCATTTCTTTACATCTTCTTTAATTGCCTTGATTAATGTTTTATAGTTCTTGGCATATAATTCCTTTACCTCCTTGGTCAGGTGTATTCCCAGGTATTTGATTTTTTGGGGTGAAATTTTAAAAGTTATTGTATTTTTGGAATACTACTTAGCCATAAAAAAAGAATGAAATAATGTCATTTGCAGCAACATGGATAGAACTAGAATCTCTCATACAAAGTGAAATAAGTCAGAAAGAAAAACAAATACCATATGATATCACGTATAACTGGAATCTTATGTAAGGCACCAATGAACCTTTACACAGAAAAGAAAATCATAAATTTGGAGAATTGACTTGTGGTTGCCCAGTGGGAGGGGGAGGGAGTGGGAGGGATCAGGATCTTGGGGTTAATGGATGCAAACTCTTGCTCTTGCAATGGATTTACAATGACATCCTGCTGTGTAACACTGAGAACTATGTCTAGATACTTATAATCACAAAACGACAATGGGAAGAAAAATTATGTATGTATGTATGTGTAACTTGGTCCCCATACTGTACAGTGGAAAAAAATAAATAAGTAAAATTAAAAATAATAAGTAAATAAAATGTCACTACTTCTTTATCTTTTTTTCATAAATCTTATAATAACTGAGAAGATCTAGTGTTGCTTTTTTTTTTTTTGCCTCTACCTACATGTGCTTTCAGGCAATGAAATATCTCCTTGTACTCACCTATATAAACCCTGATTCCTTAAGTCCCTTCCCTCTAAAATGTGTTCTTCTTTTTAAATTTCTTTTAGTTTTAAATTATTATTGGGCTATTTCTCCAGACCTGCATTAAAAATAGAAACCTAAACTAAGACCATTATTCTGTTGGGGCTCAAGTTTGAAATCTGTGGAAATATAATTTAACAGTGTATCTTTAAAAATACATTTTAAATAAAAAATTTTCATCGCAAATTCAATACACATCAATTTAAAAAAAACCTAGTAATCCCCTCCCCCCAAAAAAAAGATTTAAAAAGAAAAAAAGTAACAAATCACGTAAACTCCCAGGACTCAGAAAAAATAACATTATCATTTCTGTATGATGAAATATTAAAATGCGTATTTTGGCATATTAAGTTTCAGTCCATTTTCTATGTCACTTTATTTAAGGCCATAGTGCGTATAATTTTTTATTTTACTTTTTATTAACCATTTGATATAAGTATTAGTATTTATCACAATTTCATTTGTAATATCAGTTTAATTATTGCATAATAGTTCATATGTGAAAGCAGTAATTTACTTGAATTATTCTTCTTAAAGAATTTAGAGGATCTTTTTTTTCACCATTGTGGAAAAGGATTTACATTTTAATTATTGTGTGTAAAACATTTGTTTCTGTGGCTAACACAATTTCTTTAGCATAAATTCCCATAGCAGGAATCCCAGAGTCAAAGTAAATAAAAATTTTGGAGTCTTTAGGTCTGTTTTCACATTGCTTTGTATAAAGAGTGTTCTAATCTGGCCAGTACCAGTTTGCCCTCAGAATTTAAAGTAATGGTATCAATTAAGTCCCTTGTCTTTGCTTTTTTATTCTCACACTTATTCTTGTTTAAGTTTTTGTCCCTATTTTTATTCTGTGTTGACCATATACTTGTATTGTCTCCCTATTTTCTATTAGGCTTTCAGTCACTGTTTGTACCTTTTTCTTTACTGTCACTAAATGACTAGGTTTTATTTCTTTAACTGTTACAAATGTCTTCAGGCATTAGTAATAGGAGACCTTTTCAAATAGATGTCAATAAAACTGTTTAACATTTTTTTTTTTTTTTTTTTTTTTTTTGTCTTTTGCCTTTTCTAGGGCTGCTCCTGCAGTAAATGGAGATTCCCAGGCTAGGGGTCCAATCAGAGCTGTAGCCACTGGCCTAGCCAGAGCCACAGCAACACAGGATCCAAGCTGCATCTGCAACCTACACCACAGCTCATGGCAATGCCAGATCCTTAACCCACTGAGCAAGGCCAGGGATCGAACCCGCAACCTCATGGTTCCTAGTCGGATTCGTTAACCACTGAGCCATGACGGGAACTCCTGTTCAACATTTTTTGAAAAAAGAGCATTATTGAGGCATAGTCTATATATCATAAAATTCACCCATTTCAGGTATACAATTCAATGCTATTAAGTATCTTTCCTAATTGTTGCAACTATCATCCTAAATTGGTTTTAGGGCAATTTTATATGACCACAATACAATTCCTTATGCCTATTTACTGTTACTCCTTGCTCCCACTCCTGGCCCCAGTCAACCACTTAATATATTTTTTTCCTTTTCTTTTTGTCTCTTCAAATTCCCCTTTTCAAGACATACATTATAAATGAAATCATATAGTACATAGTTCTATGTGACTGGCATATTTCACTTTACATAATGTTTTTGAGATTTATCCATGTTGTGGCATGTGTCAGAATGCCATTCCTTTTTATAGCTGAAGAAAATTGAATTGTGTGGATATGCCATATTTTATCTGTCCATCAATTAATGAACATTTTTTTTTTTCTACTGGGGTTCTTAGGAATAATGCTGTTATCCACATCTGTGTACAGGTTTTTGTGTGGATATATGCTTCCCTTGCCTTGGCTGTACACCTAGAAATGGGATAGCTGTATCATATGATAACTCCTGCGTATAACTGCCTGATAAACTACCAGACTGTTTTACAAGATAGTTGCATAACTTTACATTCCCACTAGTAATATAGGAGAGTTATTAATTTCTTCACACCTCTCACCAGTATTTATTGTTGTCTGGCTTATTTATTATGGCCATTGTAGTGGGTATGAAGTGGCCGCTTCTTGGAATTATAATTTGAATTTCCTTAAGGACTTATGATAGCAGTATTTTCATGTGTTCATACAACAGGTTGTTGAGTCTTTATTGAAGTAGAGGAGCGTAATGGTTAAGAATTTGAATTTAAATATAGTCGGACACATTTTAAAGCCTAGTACTTCCTCTTACCATCTCTAGGTGAACACCCTAACCCTCTTGAGCTTCAGATTTCTTTCTCACCAAGAGAGGAGAACAAGACTTGGCTTATGCTGATGTGCAGGAGCTAATGATATAATGTGTATGAAATAACTAGCTAATAGGGCAAACTCAGTAAGTGATGGTTACTATTCTTTTTTGGTAACTTCATCACTATTTACTCTTTTGAGAAATGCTTAAAAGCAGCAATTCTCAAACTTTGGGAGTTTAGAACTGCTTTGCACTCTTGAAAATATTAAAAGCTCCAAAAAACTTATGTTCATTATACTTATTGATATTCATTGTATTACAAATCAAAGCTGAAGAACTCTAAAATATTCATTCACCTATTTTTAAAATGACTATAAGTTGTTGTAAGTCAAATAAATAATATTTTCTGGAAAAGATATTTTCAGAAAAAATAGTCTACTGAGAAGGGTGTCATTGGTTCCCATTTTGCAAATGTATTTAATATTAGGCTAATAGAAGACAGCTGGGTTCTCATATGGATTTTTTTACATTCAGTCTGTTGTCTTATCACAGCATGTAGCCCCTGGAAAAAAAATCCATAGTAAACTTAGGAACAAATGAGAATTAAAAAGGCAAATAAAGTCTTAGTATTATTTTGAAAATAGTTTGACTTTATAGAGCTCTTAATTGCTTCTCAGCCCCCCCACCCCCTGGGCCCTAGACCACAATTTAGAACCATTGCTGAAAGGGATAGAAGGGAGTTTTCCAACCCAATTAATTAGATTCTGTTTATACTCAGTACTATGAAAGTATGAATCATTTTGGAGTTATTTTTGAAGAGCTTAATCTATTGTTGGAAATGAAATGTGAAATTTCTTAAGCTGGGTACTTAGATGATAGATAATATTGCAAAAAAAATACTTTATGAAAAAAGTATTTTGGGCAACTGGGAAAGAATTGTGAGGTGTTGATGAGTTGTTCCTATGACCAATTCCTTAGAGAGGCAGTTTCATGGATTTTTAACCCCCCTTTTTTTTTTATTTGGTATGACCACAGCTGTGGCATATGGAATTTCCTAGGTTATGGGTTGAATCAGCGCTGCAGCTATGGACTATGCCACAGACACGGCAACACTGTATCCTTAACACACTGAGCAAGGCCAGGGAAAGAACCCACATCCCCACAGAGACATTAGGTCCTTAACCTGCTGAGCCACAACCATAACTCCCCTTACAATTTTTAGCATAAATAATAATTCCAAAGTTATTATTAAATAGCTAGACAAATAAAAATTTGCTTAATTTTAGATAGTCAGAAATTGGAGAAGAAGAATATATCTGTTCACTTATCTTCCATACTTTATAACTAATGAATGAAATGGCTGTTCTATATTCTATGTATTTATTTTATTTTGAGCTTGGAATCATGTCCCATTTAACCAGGCATGCAACATTTATTTCATGATAAAAATAAATTCCAGAGTATCATAACAGTGTTTGATATGAAAACTGATATGAGGAAATAACTTGTATGTTGTGAATACAAGTAACCTAGTAATTTAACTTACAGTCAAATTATTTGGGTTTAATGATTCACAGTCAATTGTATTTGATATAACTTTGGGAATAAAACTGTTAATTTTTTGTCATCCAACTGGGTGTATTGCACAGTCACTCATTCATTTATCTTCTCATTCATTCTTTCATTTTTATCTTGACATATTACAGGCTTTTCTAAGTTTTTTTTTTTGGTTTGTTTTATTTTCTAAAATATGATCAGATTTAGGCTTTCTATAGGGAAAGGTAAAGACTAGTGGCAGACCCAGAGCACTATTGCATATTTTATTGTTACATACTTACGCAAAATGGACCGTGACATTGCAGAAATCAAGAAGGATTTCTCTATTGAGAATAAATCTGAGCTGCACTTACAGCTGTACTATAAAGGAAACATGAGACTTTTTTTTTCCCCTAGTGAATAAAGAGTTTGGATTCACATGGGTTCCCTGAAAATGGCAGGGAAGCAGCATGAGATGCCATCTGGGTGCTCTTCTTTATGTTCACATCTCCTGTCTCAGCTGTCGCTGGACACCACTCTCAGAGCAGCTGAAGACAATGGATTCTCAGGTTGGAATATCACTTCCACTACTTATTAGCTTTATAACTTGGGGAAATGATCTAAGACTTGGCTTGTCATACATACAATGGGAATAGTTCTCACCTCACAGCTCTATTAACAATAAAATAAATAAATATAAGGAATAAATATGATAGGTGGAAAGCACTCAACACGCTGCCTAAACAATAAATGATGGCTATTGCTACCGATCCTCATGTGCCAGTTATCTATCTTCTGGCAGAGAATGCACTGAAATACCATTGACATGGTGCAGTGCCAGAATTGGAAGAATGGTTCGCTGGAAAGGCAGTCTTAAATTCTTATCATTGATATTCTCTTAATGGAAATAATCCCCTCTTCCATGTTTTTAAAATCTCTTTCTTGAGCAAATAACTATGATGTCAGTCTCTTAAAATGATTTATAATAACAAAACAAGGGTAACATCTAAATGATGGGATATCGATATGTTAAAAAATGCTTTTAGATAGAGAATCTTATCTTTATAGTGCAGGAGAGCACAATGAAATAACATTTATCAATCAATGCATAAAATGTAAAATATGGCAGTTATTTTTGATAAAGTTTTCATAATTTATGTTTAAAAGCTAAACGTAATTCTCTTCACTTTTTCTTTCTAACCATCAGACAAGGGAAAAATGGTATTTTTGAATTTCAATAGAGGTTTCTAAGAGGTACACTTGAGAACTTTTAAAGGATTAAATAAGATTAGAAATGTTGGAGTTCCCATTGTGTCTTTGTGGTAATGAACTCAACTAGTATCCATGAGGATGTCGTTTAAATGCCTGGCCTTACACACTGGGTTAAGTATCTGGTTGCTATGAGATGTGGTGGAGGTTGCAGAAGTGACTGGGATCCCGAGTTACTGTGGCTGTGGTGTAGGCCAGCAGCTGAAGCTCTGATTGGACCCCTAGCCTGGGAACTTCCATATGCTGTGGGTGCGGCCCTAAATAATAAAAGAGAGAGAGAGAGATTAGAGAATGTTTTCAAGAGAAAATGAGTATTATAAGAGAATCTATGCTAGATTACAACATTTGAAGTAGAATGGTGATGGAATGCATGCCACATATGTAGAGAAATTTCAGTTTCCCCCCACCCTCACCCCCCATCCCTGCTGAAGAACACTCTCAAATTCTTTAGGTTCTTAACACTTTAATGTATCTATTTTGCATGGGTATTTGATATACGATTAATATCTTGGTGTCCTTTGAAATGTGCCAAATATTTTTCTTTTCACTAAAATGAGAATAGAAAGTAAATTTTCCTATCAAGTTTAAAGTTTGCAATAAATGCCTGTTTTCCCACTGTGAAGAACATCAGTTCCTTATGTAACATAATTATTCACTGTATACATAGAAAATTGATGGTGGGAACATTCTGATTTGTCACGTTCACAATTCACAGCTTTTAAACTTTTAATTTCTTACTGTTACTTTGCAATCAAAGTTAGTTTCGTGGCTTTGAAATAAATGCTAGGTCACATTTAGTTAGTTGGATTTTGACATTGTTTTCTAAGAATCAAGAGGTGGCTAAAGTTCCTGAGGGTCTAAAAATAGTTCCGAAACAGAAGTGTGCACCCTAGGGGCATGATTATCTTTGTGAGCATGCAATTGTATTTTCAACACAATTAGCTGCCTAACTGTGTGACTAAACTTTTCTATGTATTTGCACATATAAGTAATTATGATGGAATTAAAATCTAAAGAGCTCTCTGCTTACTTTTTTATTTTATGAATCAAAATTAAAACATATATTGAAAACTTGATTTTGTGAGCTCATTACTTTGAAATGAACCAAAGTATAAAAGAACAATTTTTTTTTTATTTTTAGCCCCAAAACGAGATACTAGAGACAATGAATACGCATAAAAGAACTTGTAACAACTCCCTCCCACATACAAGTTTAGATTACAGATATAAGTATGAATTATAAACTATATTAACTTAAATATTAATTACTTAACAATTATTTATTTATTCATTTTATTATTACTATTTTTTAAAGTTATTTCCCCAATACAATTTTTTTTCTACTGTACAGCATGGTGACCCAGTTACACATACATGTATACATTCTATTTTTGCACATTATCATGCTCCATCATAAGTGACTAGACATAGTTTCCAGTGCTACACAGCAGGATCTCATTGCTAATCAGAAAAAATGTATAGTTTTTACCCTCAATAATCTATGTTCCCAAGTAGCATTTGAGTATTTTATGTTAACTTTTTGTTCAGCTTTTACTTTATACTGTATTTTTTTCTAAATTCGACTCTGAAGAGAAACATTGAATATACTACTTGGTACACTCTTTGGATATGAATTTGTCCTTTATACCAATCCCATAATTAGAGACCAAGTTGTAAGGTACCACCTGTGCCAAATATCAAGGGCGCATCATCTGCCTTAGGAGAAACTTCTAAATAGATGAAGGATGTGCATAAAGAACAAGGAGCATATTGTAAGAAAATAGTGATGTACAGCAGGTAGTTCAAGTATCAATTTCCTTTTTTCTATCCTTTTCTATTTGAGATAGTCTCTTCTAAATGTCAAAAGAATCTCTTAAATCATTCTCTATTGCTTGGTAAAGTATCATGAGTTGCAGTGTAGTCACTCACATCCTAGCATTATTTTTTTAAAATTATGAACACCACTCTATATTTGGATTGAGATTGTTCATTTTGCAAAATTCTGATTGAGTTCTCCAAAGTTTAAATCAATTACTTTGAACAAAGCAGGCATTTCAAACTGAGTAACAAGCTTTTTCAGCCATCTTTTAAGGGTGACTCTTTTCATGAATGGTTGAGTGTGCTTTTGGCTGATAAATCCCTCTGCTCCACTTAAATAACCACTTTAATTCGGCAATCTGAACATCTTCAATAATAGACATTGCCTTACACTTTTACTGTCACCACTTCAAACAATTTGGGTGTCTCTCTCTATTTTTTTTTTTTTTAGACTTTTTAGGGCTGCACCACAGCATATGGAAGTTCCTAGGCTAGGGATGGAATTGGAGCTGTAGCTGCCAGCCACAGCCACGGTCAGAGTGTTCATGGCAATGCTGGATCCTTAACCCACTCTGCAAGACCAGGGATCGAACCTACATTCTCATGGATAAGTCGGGTTTGTTACCATTGAGCCACAACTGGTACACCTTGGTTGTCTCCTTTTTAAGGCTGAGCCCTAAAGTGTCTCAAGCAGATGGTTGTCAATCTGGTTTAATGATTTCCAGTAGCAAGACCTTGTTTATACACCCTTTAGTAGTTCTTGTTGCTAAACATTTCCTTCGTTACTTGATATGAACTAAACTCATTGCACTTGGATTTGCTTGCAGGGTAGATTCAGAACAGGTGAGAATCTTTCTCAGAATCCTCCTTCATTGTCTTCTTTGAAGACAGTTATTAAAATTTTTTTTCTACAGATAAAATGCTAACAAATAACCTTTATTCCTATTTTCTGTTTTCTATCCTTTGAAATGAGAATCATTCTGTCACTCAAGATTTGCACATAGAAGGTGCGCAGCATAGTTTTAATGTTTCGTTTTCTTCTATCATTGGTGGTTAAAATACAGAAAGCAAAACTATCAAAACCAAGCAAAAAAAAAATAATAAGATGCATATAGCTGAGGAACTACAGTCACTCCTGATTATGATAAGGTAATTTCTACTCCTAATTTTGGTAGGCCTATTCCTATTTTAACATTGTTTTGTCAGGCACCAAAGACTCAAGAGGATTTCTTTGGAGGTTTCCAGAGCTCTTGTGTAGCTTCTTCTTTTCTGGTACAGGGTTGCACAAGTCCAGGTATCTCACTTCCTCCAAATTTGACCTCTCTCCAGAGCTGAGTAAGATTTCTATGCTTGGGTTTACCTTTCTACAACTAGGTCCAGAAAGTGCCTCCAGTGTTTGGCTTGTAAAATTATAAAAGGTTTGTATTTTTTACTTAGAAAATATTTTCTAAAGTATAATTATTCATATACCTCTAGTATTTGAATCCTCAGTTCCAAGTTAGTTCCTTTTAAATCCCCAAATCTGATTTAAGAACAATACTAAATTTATTGAGGCAAACTGATGACCAACAGCATGCATCAAGTTAATTGATGGCTTCTTAAAACATTTGCCCACACAATGAACATTATGTTGAGAAAGACCTTAAGTGTAACACTTTTTTTTTTGAAATTTTATTTTTATTTTTTTTTTACAGAATAACATACAGGTATTTAAACACAATTACATTCACACAGATTATTATATCATGGATCTTAAGAAAGAGATTAAGTGACTCCCTCTGGAGAAGTGGAATGGAAAATACGCTGAGACAAATAGGAAGTTTATTCTATATTTTATCCCATTTTGTATGGCTTTCATCTTTACTATCTAGTATTAGCTATTACATTTCAATTTTTCTTTAAAAATTAGCATTTTATTAAAATCGTGTATATTATGCAACTAAAGTTATAAAGAAGAAAGCCTTATATACCATTGAATATTTTATATAGCATAATAAAAAGAATAACAACTGGTAAGAATAACAAAAATAATACACCCTCTAAAAATAAGTAAAATATAAAATGCATAAATTGGTTAAAAAACAGTGTAAAACTATATAAATATGTCCTCACAATTTGTTACATCTTATTGATTCTTCAATATATGCATTAACCATTCTAGGTGATGTGATAAACAAGACATTATAGATCTTACATTGTATCATGGAGAGAAATGGTTATTAATAATACAATTGTAGAACTGTATTATTTAATTGTACGGTTGCATTATTTAATTAGAATTATCATAAATTCTTTGATGGAGAGAAAATCAGAATCAGATCTAAGAAGACTTCAGCATTCCAAGAATGATGTCAAATGACCCCCTTCATGGTGGATTATGAACTTATTTACTATGAGATATATTTCTTCTCCAGAGATTCCTTGTTTGTGTATCAATTGTAGATTTTTGGTTTGCAGTTATTCTGAAGTTTTGATATAAGAGTCTATATGTATATGAGATTGTTTTAAGTTGTTGTTCTCTTAATTACAAGTTCATCTCCGGTGTCCTGCATTTGTACCCACCTCTTCTCATGATTTCTGATTTTGGTGGTATAATTGTGCATGGATGATTTTGCATCTTTACTGTATGTATACCATTACTGGTGAGCCTTGTCATTTGTGGAATTTTTGTTTCCTGTTGCTGTCTTTTCTTTTCTGCCTGGAGAAGTTCCTTTAGTATTTGTTGTAAGGCTGGTTTAGTGTTGTTGAATTATCTTAGCTTTTGCTTATCTGTGAAGGTTTTGATTTCTCCTTCAAGTCTGAATGAGAGACTTGCCAAGTAGAGTAATCTTGGTTGGAGGTTTTTTCCTTTCATCACATTAAGTATATCATGCCACTCCCTTCTGGCCTGCAGAGTTTCTGTTGAAAAATCTGCCGATAACCTTATTGGGGTTCCCTTGTATGTTACTTGTTTCTTTTCCCTAGCTACTTTCAAGATTTTCTCTTTGTCTTTAATTTTGGTCAGTTTGATTAATATGTGTCTCTGTGTATTCCTCCTTGGGTTTATTTTATATGGTACTCGTTGTGCTTCCTAGATTTGAGTGAGTGGTTCCTTTCCCATGTGAGGGAAGTTTCCAGCTATTATCTCTTAGAATATTTTTTCTGTCCCCTTCTCTCTCTCTTCTCCTTCTGGCACCCCTATAATACAGACGTTGGTGCATTTAACATTGTCCCAGAGTTCTCTGAGACTCTCTTCATTTGTTTTCAATCTTTTTTCTCTTTTCTGTTCTGCATCCATAATTTCCACTAATTTGTCCTCCACCTCACTTATTCGTTCTTCTGCCTCCTGTATTCTGCTGTTAGCTGCTTCTAGTGAATTTTTTATTTCAGTTATTGTATTTTGCATCTCTTCTTGTTTAAGTTTTATATCTTGTATCTCTTTGGTCAGTGTTTCCTGTAAGTTATCCGTCTTTGCCTCCAGTTTATTTCCAATGTCTTGCATCATCTTCAGCCTCAACAATCTAAAGTCTTTTTCCTGGATGCTGAGAATCTCCTCATTGCTTAGATGATTTTCTTGGGTTTTTCCTTTCTTCCTCATCTGAGTTATAGTTCTCTGTCTTTTCATTTTTATAGGTTTTTGGTGTGGTGACCTTTTAACAGAAAATAGAGTTGTAGCCTCTCTTACTTCTGGTGTCTGCCCCCTTTGGGGATGAAGTCAGTATGGGGGCTTGCTGTAGGCTTCCTGATGGGAGGGGCTGATGCCTGCCCACTGATAGGTGGAGCCGATTCTAATCCCTCTGGTGGGTGGGGCTTAGTCTCTGGATGGGATTAGAGGCAGCTATGTGCCTGAGGGGTCTTTAGGAAGGCTGTTTACTGAGGGGTGGGGCTGTGATCCCACCTGGATTGTTGTTTGCCCTGGGGCTTCTCAGTGCTGATTGACAGGTGGGGCCAGATTTTCCCAAAATGGCCACCTCCAGAGAAAGGCACACTGCTGAATATTCCTGAGAGCTTTGCCTTCAATGTCTGTCCCTCACAACAAGCCACATTCATCCCTGTTTTCCCAGGATGTCATCCAAGAACTGCAGTCAGGTTTGACCCAGATTCCTATGGAGACCTTGCTCTGCCCTGGGACCCAGTGCATGTGAAAGTCTGTGTGTGCCTTTTAAGAATGGGGTCTCCGTTTCCCCCAGTCCTGTAGAGCCCGTACACACACGCCCCACTGGCCTTCAATGCCAGATGCTCCAGGGGCTCTTTCTCCCAGTGCCAGATCCCCGCAGGTGAGGGTTTGATGTGAGGCTCAGAACTCTCACTCCTTAGGTGAGTCTCTGTGAACCAGTTAGTTTTCAGTCTGTGGAGCTTCCCACCCGGGAGGTATGGGGTTGTTTATATAGTGAAATCACCCCTCCTACCTCTTGATGTGGCCTCCTCTTTTTCTTCTGGAGTAGGGTATCTTTTTTAAGGTTTCTGGTTCATTTGGGTGGAGATTGCTCAGCCTCTAGTTGTGAATTTTGTTGTTTTTAGGAGAGAAGTTGAGCTCCAGTCCTTCTATTCCACCCTCTTAATCCTCTCTCTCCAAGTGTAACACTTAATGGTTAAAAAGATTTTGTTTGAATTTAGAGAATGTGGTGATTTAATTTATTGAGACATTAGTTTGTATTTTGCTATTTCTTTTGTTAGGTTTACTTTTGCCTCTCATGTCATAAAAAATGCATTTTTAAAAATTAAAAAGATCCCAGTTGTGTTGTATCTTACTTCAAGAGACTTTTGTGCTACAAATTTGAAAGTAGAAGTTACCAGGAACCCATAAGCGAGCTAACACTTGGCTTTTGTTTATGTATGGACTGTTAGGAAAATAAGGATGGGTATTTTTGGAAGGATAATGAGAGTGCTTGGATTTTAGAAGATGTAAGTGATCAGACAGGAGACAGGTTTTTGAGAGTTCATGCCAACTTGTACAAGAGCTGTGAGAGATTTCAGTTTGAGAAAGAATTTCTCTGCTAACTCACTGTCCTCTTGGTAGTGGTACATTGAGAGAGACATACAGCCTCTACTTCCAGACAAGTGACCAAGACAACCTTAACATTCCCCTCAGTTTGACTATACTTTAGACAGGTTGCTTTTGTCTTTTTCTCCCCTTCATTTTTAAAATTTTTATTGATGTATAGTTGATTTACATTGTTGTGATAATTTCTGCTCTACAGCAAAGTGATTCAGCTATAGGTATACACACATCCATTCTCTTTCAGATTCTTTTTCCACATAGATTATCACAGAATACTGGGTACAGTTCTCTGTGCTATACAGCAGGTCCCCACTGGCCAGTAATTACATATACCCCAGTGTGCATGGGCCAATCCCAAACCCCCAATCTACCCCTCTTTGCTCCCCTACCCCCATCCCCTTGGATAACCATAAGTTCTTCAAAGTCTGTTAGTCTGTTTCTGTTCTGCAAATAAGTTCATTTGTATCCTTCCTATAGATTCCACATATAAATGGTATCATATGATGTTTGTCTTTCACTGTTTTTTCTCAGAGCATTTACTTTAGAAAACCTACCCTTTGAGTGTAAATTTTCTCCTAGCCTCCAGATGGTTTCTGGCAAACACTAGAGAGATAGAGGTTGTGTGACTCTTTAGCAAGTTATTTTTTTCCCTACTGTTCAGTATATAAAGATATGGTTTCTTTTTATACCAAAGGTCAGGTATACTTACTGCACATTATAAATTATTTGGTTTCCCTCAGCTCAGGCTCCCTTTCCTGTGGTGTGATTCATTGTGTATGTTGGTGTCACCTGTCCCTCTTTGTGTTGCTCTGTGGGAATTGGGGCTTGAGAAACTGCTTCATTGCTGATGCCCTGGGTACTGTTATAGCTCTGAGCAAAAACTTTCTTCATGTCCTGTCAGACTTAATAATCTAGGTCTCCTGCCAGTAGTATGAAACTATGATGGACTAACTTATTAGTTTTTGAAGAGTGTAAAATCTGAGACTTTCCAGTGCTTGGCACTCAATACTTCACCTTCAGAATAATTTTTCCTGAATGGAAATATATGCTTATGTATTGCTTTGATGTTTGCCCACTGTTAGGTAAGCTTGATAGGATCAGGAATTGTTTTATCTTTTATTTACAACCATATGATCAAGATTTCACTATAAGAGATCAGTATGTTTGCCGAATGAATAAAATGAGTTGAATGCTGTATATGTTCTCTCAGGATTCTTTATTTTGAAAATAAAAGTAAATAATTCTGGGAAGCATTATGTAATCAAAAGTTCTATACAAATATGTTAATCATGTTTCCTTTTTTATAAAAAAACATGTCTTTAGAAGCTGATAATTTGGTTCTAAGTTTTGTTTCTTTCTAAGCATGTGTTTAATTCTCAACCTTTCTGAGTGTTTTTCAAATACTAGCACTGCCTACTTCAAAGAGCTCTTATTTAGAGGCAATAACAAGTAATTAAAAACTGAGTAGTGAAGTGCCATGCTCAAAACTGTTCTGTAATAAAGTTATTGCAGCAGTTATGTGATATGCTAGTTACCTTAGTTTTTTTGACTGGAGTGGAAAGATAAGATGTTCCTACATATATATATATATATATATATATATATATATATATAACATATATATATATAACATTTATATATATATATATATAAATGTTATATATATATATATAACATTTATATATATATATATATATATATAAATGATGGATAGCTTGGTTGAAAACAATAGAAAATAAATGTTTTTAAAAAATTTTTAAGTGTAATAACAGTTTATATAAAATAAAAGAGGGAAATAACTAGGAATTTGTCAGCCTCCTTTTTTGTGAAGTTCAGTCAACAGTATTCACTTCATAATGGACTTTGTCTGCTTCTACATTAAATATAAATCCTTGAAAGAGAAAGTCTACTCCAACTTGGGTTCTACTTCTGTACTTTATTTTGTGTTCTGGGTATCAGGTGTCTACTTCTGAATTATTCCAATTTGGACAAAAACTCGAGATCAGATATTATAGCCTTGGCCCTGGAAAACATAGCATATGCACATTTCCACTGGTTCAGCATAATCAAAGAGTATTACTTGGAGGTTTTTGATAGCTATGGGCAAATTTTAAAATGTAAGAACCGTTTAAAAGTTTATTATGTACATAAAGTACTTTGATAAAAGAAAAAAGCAGTAGTTTCCCTTGTAGATCAGCAGTAGCAAACCTAACTAGTATCCATGAGGATTGGGATTTAATCTCTGGGCTCACTCAGTGGGTAAAGATCCGGAGCTGCTGTGAGCTGTGGTGTAGGTCACAGACATGGCTCAGATTCCACATTGTTGTGGCTGTGGCATAGGCTGGCAGCTGCAACTATGATTCAGCTCCTAGCCTGGGAATGTCCATATAACACAGATATGGCCTTAAAAATCAAAATCAAACAAAAAAAAAAACACTCTGCGAAAGTAAACAATATGTTATTACATTTTTGATCATGGAAATTTAAATTTAAATCTTGGCATTTAAGAAGTTCTTATAAAAGAGTATTCACTGCAAGTTGAAAAAAAAACTATGAAATTAGCTATTGATAGAATAAGAAAATATTAAGAAATAAAAGGAGAATCATTCATAATGAGCTGAATGACTAACAATAAGCTGAGAGTTTTATATCAGTTTTTGCTTTTGATTTTGCCAATATTTCACTCTACACTATAAGTTACTTTTAACGGTTACCAGCAAGTCTATCCCTCTCTGCCAACAACCTTTAAACAAAGCAGTCCACCAAGGCATACTACCTATCCCTAATTATCATTTTATTTATCCATTTCCTTAAGGAAATGGATAAAATCCTGATCCTAAAAAATTAAACATGTTTTTTTCTGAATAAACATTTGCAGAAAGATCTTCCATTATGAAATAACTGATTTTTTTTCATCAAATCTAAATTTTACTGTCTATCTCTTCAACAAAGATGGCCCTACATCATTAAAAATCATTGAGGTAGAGTGTGGAGTTTGGCCACGATGTAAAATGACTCCAGGGACACTGTTCACATCCTAGTCCATGTGAACAGGACTCTCTCCAAAAAAAAAAAAAAAAAGGACTCTCTCCAGCTGTGCAAAGGAGGGCCTGGCCAGCTGTCTACTATGGCCTTGGTCTGGAAGGCAAATCCATTGCTTTCGGAGACAGAATTATTTACTTGAATTCTTGATGCTAGAACAATAAACAATTTAAGCAGGATTTTTAAAAGTCAAAAGCTTGAAAGATGGATATATTTGCCCACTTCTTTGCACAAAAGAGGATTTTTTCAGCTCTTTTATCCAAACATATAGGTAAGTATATAAGCTTCATCTGATATTTTTTATTTCTGTCTGTTCCCTCCTTTGCTCGCATTTACAGTATTTCCTCTTTTCTGTGATGTTAAATCATGAGGTCAAAAGTATTTTTACAGGGTATATCAAAAAACATAGAATATTATATATGAAAGGGAAATGTGTGTGTTTTGTTTTGTTTTGTCTTGGGAACATAATATCTCAAGCTAGGAAAAGGAAGAGGGGGCCAAAACCTGCCCCAAAATTTTAGTGATATGCACAGATCCAAACTGTGAATATACCATGCTTCAAGGGGCCACCGATGACCAAGGGCTGTGGAGATAAGGCTATAGTTCAAGTGACAAAGAACTCCAAAAGCTAAGACAAAGATTTGCAAGGTTCACATTCAATTTACATTGGTTGAATATCTATTTTATTAAAGATGGTATACTGGTCACTTTAACATATGTTACTCACATTATTTAAAGCTAAGATATGCATCAAAAAAAGCAATGTTGCCAACAGGTTAGAAGCAGGGAAAATTAGAATCGAGCAGGCCTGACAAAGAAGGGCATAAAAGGTACAAGGTAAAGCAAACCCAAAAATTACAACTAGAAAAGCTTTGAAGGAATTAAAATGACAGCCTCAAGGCAGCAGGACAGCTTGGACTCATAACTAAAAGGATTTTCATAATGATGATGGTGATAAGGATGATCATGACTTTAGTAGCAAATACATATGTATCAAGTGCTAGACTAAAATTTTATCTTATTTTATTTATTTATTTTTTTTGTCTTTTTGCCATTTCTTGGTCCGCTCCCACAGCATATGGAGGTTCCCAGGCTAGGGGTCCAATCAGAGCTGTAGCCGCTGGCCTATGCCAGAGCCACAGCAACGCTGGATCTGAGCCGCATCTGCAACCTATACCACAGCTCACGGCAACGCCAGATCCTTAACCCATTGAGCAAGGCCAGGGATCGAACCCACAACCTCATGGTTCCTAGTCAGATTCGTTACCACTGAGCCATGATGAGAACTCCTATTTTATTTTACTTTTAAATTTTATTGAACTGTAGTTAATTTACAAGGCTGTAATAATTTCTGTTGTACAACAGAGTCACCCAGTCATACATGTGCACATATCCATTATCTCTCAGGTTCTTTTCCCACATGGATTATCACAGAATAGAGTTCTGTGGGCAACACAGCAACTCCCCATTGACGAAGCACTCACGTACCTCAGTGTGCATATGCAAATCCCAAACCATAAATCCAGCCCTCCCACCCCACCCCCTACCTGTCCCCTTTGGTAACCATAAGTTTTTCAAAGCTTATGAGTCTATTTCTGTTCTGCAAATAATTTCGTATGTATCCTTTTTTAGATTCCACATATAGGTGATATCATATGATTTTTGCTTTCACTGTCTAAGTTCACTTAGAATAATAGTTTCTAGGTCCATTCACATTGCTGCAAATGGCATTATTTCATTCTTTTTTATGGTTGAGTAGTATTCCATTGTGTATATGTACCAGATCTTCTTTCTCTATTCCTCTGTTGATGAACATTTAAGCAGACTAGATATTTTATATTCAATGCTGCTTTAAATCACAAAATGATCCCACAATGTAGATAAGATGCTGGTTTGATGATGGGTCAAAATACCAACTGTATTACTCATAGTTGCATTTGCAAATGCAATGACTCCATGAATAAACTTGATTCCTATTGGCATTCTTGATAAGGTCCCCTAAGAATTAAACTCATCACCCAGCTGCAATCTCAGGCTGGACATCTACTCTCACCAAACAGGGAAGAAAAACTAGTCGATGTGTGTATATGCTATTTTCTCAGGCTTACAAATATATACAGACACTTTTCATTTGAAGAGTAGGAATAAGGAGTGGAAGAAAATTGTTTCAGTTAGACAGTAAATTTGAGTGCTAGTAACTGACATTCCCAGTGACATAAACATTGTGGTCATTTGTTTGAAAGTCGTGAAAGACAAAAATTTTGGAGGTAGATAGTTACTGGCTTTAGAATATCAAGGTAAGGACATTGTGATTCTTTTGGAATTGTCATAGAAGTTAGAATATGGCTGCCTAAATAATCATGTTCATGTTTCAAGCTATAGGAATTTTAAAAAGACAAAGGCAAAATGGTACAAGTGAGCATAGGGCTCCCAGGACCCAAAGGGCTCCCATCACTACCCAAACCCATGACCCCCTTTTTTTTTTTTTTTTTTTTTTTTTTTTTGGTCTTTTGTCTTTTTTGCGGGCTGCACCTGCACGGCACATGGAAATTCCCAGGCTAGGTGTCTAATCAGAGCTGTTGCTGCCAGTCTAGGCCACAGCCGCAGCAATGCAGGATCCGAGCCTCATCTGTGACCTACACCACAGCTCACAGCAATGCCAGATCCTTAACCCACTGAGTGAGGTCAGGGATAGAACCTGGAACCTCATGGTTCCTAGTCAGATTCATTTCTGCTGTGCAACAATGGGAACTCCGTCTATCTGAAAGGTGGGCATGCTATGTAGACTTTAATTTTACATGGATATATTGCTTCTGGGTATATTAGGGTTCTGTTACTACAAAGGAGAGGCTGAATATTGAGTTAGTGAGTAGCTATAGAGGATGGTCAATGTTACTTCATTAGTGTTTCTTCTCTGAGTAAATTCCTTGATGAAAATGCAAATAAAGGAAAATAGAACTCTAATCTCTGAAATTATTATGGTCATCAATTTATAAATTAGCTATCTGAGGCTTAGAAAACCTAAGTAACTTGCCCAAGTTTATACTTCTTTATTTTCAGACCTGGAAGTGCCTTTTCTAAGAGCCTAGTTTCTTAAGCATTTGCTACCTCTTTTCTTCTTTTCAGGAGTAACTCAAGAACTTAGGGATCACAAGTTAATAGGGAGAGAATATTGAGGTAAGAAAAAATAGTTCTTCTCTTAAGATTCAGGGTTGTGAAGTTAAAGTACCACTGGTGCTTAGAGGAGGTTTAAGCTACTGATTTGTTTTCCCAATACGTTATCTTATTGCATGCATCAGAATCATTTCACCAAATACCTAGGGATGAAGCCTGATAACTGCATTACAGGGGGCTCCAAAGTACATTCATGTATGCATGCTAAAGCTTAGAACTTATCAGAGAGGATGGCATTACTTCCATGTAAGTATGGAAACATTTTTGGAGGAGGAGGTGTTTAAGCTAGTTTTAGAGAATAGGAAAGACTTAGAAACATGAAAATACAAGTTCATGTGAAGGGAATAGGTTGAGGAACGATATATGAAAAAAAGTGTGTGATACATGGAGATCAGAGAAGAAGCTTGGAGTGTACAAAGGAGAGCTGGAAGCAACCAAATTGACTTGAGAGGAGACCAGAATTACTGGTCTCATTTGATCACAGGGCAGAATACAAAGAAAGACAGGTATCTGGGCTGCACACAAAGAGTTCCCATTGTGGCTCAGCAGGTTGAGAACCCAACTAGTCTCCATGAGGATGCGGATTCAATCCCTGGCCTTGCTAAGTAGGTTAAGGATCCAGTGTTGCCATGAACTCTGGTCTTTGGTGTAGGTCGCAGATGTGGCTTGGATCCCACGTTGCTGTGTCTGTGGCATAGGCTGGCAGCTGCAGCTCCAATTCAAACCCTAGGCAAATTTTCCATTTTCTATGGATGTGACCTTAAAAAAACAAAAGCAGAAAAAATAGACATGCACACAGGTGTGGAAATCATTACTAACAACAGGAATATACAATATAAATTACTTAAGAAGAAAATATCAATCATCCAAATTAGCACAGAAATATCTTTGTATTTCTATTCATATTCTTATACAATTATTTTTTTTATCTCAGCAACTAAATCTGCAAATGACCTTACTCAGCTGATTCCACTAACTATTCATAGGTGACTTTGGTTCCGGGGACAAAGGGCAAAGTAAAAACTGATATCCCACTGGGTCAGCTGCAAAAGAAGCTTCATAGGTAAAAGAAACAAGGGCCTCCATACAGAGATGGGTTTGTAGGTGAGTTTAAAACTTTCCAAGGAGTATTTCCACATATATTTCACAATACTTACTATCTTTTTTTACATTTCTCCTAGTATATGGTCTATATAGTTCCTAAAATTTACTTACTTAATAAATATCAAGCTTTATGAAATAAAAGGAGAATCTATTAGTGAATATGATTAAAAACCACTCCATATTGTGTTATTTGATAAAAATTGCTGGAGCTTTTGGAAATTGTTTTCATAACTTTGGCAAATGGAGAATTCAAATATCCTTTCCTACAAAGCTCCTTGGAAATAAATTTCTCTACATTCCTAGGCTGTTTATGTCATTGACATTGAACCAAACTAATTTGATCAATTAAAAAGGAATTTAACAATGTTTACAAGTATTTATACAAAATTGTGTGATGAACAACCCCAAATGAACTGAGGATTAGGTGGAAAGGGCAAAACTTGATTAACCAAAGATTTATATTGAGAAAAAATAATAAGTTATTCAAAGTCATGCATTGGACAATCAGATTTTAAACTACTGAATACTTCTTCAAGGCATTATCATTTTCTCCTTATTTTAATATATTTAACATAGTCTTTCCATCATTGAAATTTGATGTGTGAATTTTATTTCATTGTCTGACTGATCATTAGGATATACTAATAAAATTTTACTGTTCCTTAATGTAAGTGTGAATTTCTGAAAGAAATAAAGTTCTATTTTGAGAGTGATGCAAGAGTGAAATGTTCTATTTCTGATAATAGGTTCATTTTATGAGCTTTTATCTATCTCATCACTACTTTTAAGGTCACTAATCATTCTGCTATTTATTTCTGTTTAAGGTTATATATATTTAGTTTATTCTGTTGTCACCAGTTTCATAAGAAAGTTCACAGATTTTGGTAATCCAGACAAAAAAGTAAATTTGTATATAATCTTTTTAAAACACTTATCTGTCAACAGGATAATTGAAATCTGAAGTGACTATTTCAAGTTAAATAGCTTGTGATGTTAAGATGAGAAGAACAAAATGGTGACTGACTTCAAAATCTTTTCAAAGACTGGCTTAAGGAAATCATTTACTTGCATTTATTTATTTGTTTGTTTGTTTATTTATTTATTTTTAGTGCTGCACCAACTGCATATGGAAGTTCCCGGGCTAGGTGCTGAATCAGAGCTGCAGCTGCTGGCCTATACCACAGCCACAGCAATATGAGATCTGAGCCACTTCTGCAACCTACACCACAGCTTATTGCAACACAGGATCCTTAACCCACTGAGCGAGGCCAGGGATCAAACCCTCATCCTAATGTATACCTAGTTGGGTTCATAACCCACTGAGCCACAATGGGAACTCCCATTTTTTTGGTTTTATGTCTTAGATTTTTATCATATTGTTGGGAATACAGGCTTTAGCTTTTCCAGTACTTGGAAGAATGAACTTGTAACCTTTGTGTTGAGGGCAGAATGTTACCCTGTAGCTCATAATGTGAGTTAATAAGAAACTCTTAACAAGTTTGCTTTTATCAGCCTCACCCTTTCTTATAACTTCTGGCCTGAGAGTTAAGCAAGTTAATAATAAGCTTTGTGGTATATATATCTGAAATACCAGAAATAATTAGCAAGTTGAATATAAATACAGGCCTACTTATATTCAGTTTTTAAATAACAACATGAAACACAACACACACACAAACACAAACACAAGTGTAAAATAAGATGTGGAGCTACTTAGCTCTGAGTTGGTTCAAATACAGATTCCTTCAAATGTATCATTCATCTCCTTTGAAACTCTTTGTCCATAAAAAGAGACTAAGCCCTACCTGTGTGGTTGTGGAAGAAATTATAGGTAGAATATACAAAACCCCTTGTACAAATTTGACCCATATTTTGCACTTCATTCAGGTAGCTCTTATTAGTAACAATAAAATGGGAACAGGGTAGAGGATTCCTTCTTTAAATAGTCATCAGAAGTCCTGAAACTTTCATAAACCAAGTATTTACTTATAAACTATTTGTAATTAAGAGGGAAATTACTTCTTCATAAAATAAATGCAGCAATATTCTGTTTTCAGTAAAACTGATCAATAAATTATCATAGTATGCTATTAATTACCTTTGAAAATGTTTACCTTTTCTGTCTGCAGTTCTTTACATATCTACTTGAGATGAAAGTACTGCCCATGAAAAAGTGAAAAAGGAACACACTGCTCACCCTGTTTAAGAATATCATTTTCCTTCCCTCTGTATGGGGCCTCATTTTTTCACAGACATAAGTATTTGACGGCAAGAACAGATATTTATGGAGTTCCTACTCTGGCACAGTGGGTTAGGAATCCAACTGCAGCAGCTTGGGTCACTGCAGAAGCATGGGTTCAATCCCTGGCCCAGTTCATTGGGCTAAAGGATCTGATGTTGCCAGAACTGTGGCGCAGGTTTTAGCTACAGCTAGGATTCAATTCCCAGCCCAGGAACTTCCATATGCTACAAGTACGACTCTAAAAAATACACACAAAATAAAATGAGCAGATTTTCTTATGATATTTATTTTATTTTTATTTTTTTATTTTTTGGTTGTAGCATGCAGGGGCTTGATGTGGGATCTCAGTTCTCAGACTAGGGAATAAACCTAGGCAGCAGCAGTGATAGCAGCAAATCTCAACCCCCAGGTTGCCAGGACACTCCCTAATTTTTTTAGTTTAGTTGAACTTTTACAGGTTTTTTTTTTTTTTAATTCTTACTTTTATCTAAGAACTGCCAAAACTGGTTTGAAATTTATATATAAATATTGTTCAATCCTGAAAGAGTTTGAACATGAATTGCTTTTTCTCTATACAATAAATTATCATGCGATTGTATTCCCTGTGAGAAAATGGACTGTAATTATTCTACTTTAACTCAATAATATTTCAAGTATTATAAGAAACTAAAGGTCAGAGAAGTTGAAAACTGTTTTGAAGGTTCTGTATTCCAAATGAAGGCAATCCAGATCTTCCCCAAAGTACATTTGAATTTACTTCTCTCCTGTATAGTTCAAGAAGTTCTGGATGATAGAGAAGGAGCAGAAAATGGCATCAGATAATGATGATTAGGAAAACTGGTGGTAAGTGAAAGCATAGCTCCATTGAGTTTTTTTCGCACATGATATTTGAATTTTTAAAAATTGCGGTACATTTGATATACAATATTATATTCATTTTATATGTAAACCATAATTATTCAAATATTTTATAGATTATAACCATTTATAGTTATTATAAAATATTAACTATATTCTCTGTATTACAAAATGTCTCCTTGTAGATTATTTATTTTATACATAGCAATTTGTACATCTTAATCCCCTACACCTATCTTGTACCTCTACCTGTCCCTTACCTCTCCCCACTGGTAACCACTGCTTTGTTCTTTATATCTGTGAGCCTGTTTCTTTTTGTTTTAGTCACTAGTTTGCTGTATTTTTTCAGATTCCATATATGAGGGATCACATATAGTATTTGTCCTTCTTTGTCTGACTTATTTCACTAAGTGCAATATCTTTAGGCCCACCCACATTGTTGCAAATGGCAAAATTTAAATTTGTAAAATTAATCTTTATTACCTGGCATTAGAAAGATTCTGCATAAAATCTAATGTCTAGCCTCTTAAAACAAAAATGGGATTTCACTGTGGCTCAGCTGGTTAAGAACCTAGGGTCCATGAGGATGTGGGTTTGATCCCTGGCCTTGCTCAGCAGGTTAAGGATCTGGTGTTGCCATAAGCTGTAGCATATGCCACAGATGTGGCTCAGATCTGGCATTGCTGTGGCTGAGGTATAGGCTGGCAGCTGCAGCTCTGACCTGATCCCCTAGCCTGCGAACTTGAACTTGCCTATGCTGAGAAAACAAAAATCTCTTAAAAGCAAACAAACAACAAAACCCCACAGAATACTTAGCAACAGTGAGCCCTCTTCGACCATGGCATCATCACCCAGAAATAGCTGGGATTGGGGTGAAGCTGTCCCCTTTATATGGAACTTACAGCTCCTGTAATCAGTGCTGTCCCTGGGCTTGCTCATGTTACCTGTTCACCTCCAGGAGAAGTTACAACAGGTAAGCTATGATTAAACAAAAGTCCCCAAAGTGATGTGTCCTGTCACTGATGGAGCCTGAGAAGCCCGCAGAGATGCCTAACTCTGTTTGTGTATGTATTTATGTGTGTATTTATTTTTGCTTCATTTCTCCTTTAGATCTTAAATCTGGGGCAGGGAAGATGAGAATATTTGTGTGCATGAATCTCACACTCAAGAATTGAAGTAAGGACAAAAATCCAAGGGCCTTTCCTTTTTAAACAATTATACATAGTAGACAAGGGAAATATTCAATGATTCATTATTTTGCCAAATACTCTCTGCTTTCTTGAAGTGACTGGAGAATAGAGGCAATTAATAAGTATGACTGAGTTGTATGCAAGGCTCTGATCAGATTTTTTTGTTGTTGTTACTTGTTCATTTTATTCATTCATGTATATATTGAGGGTCTTTATGTCAATATTATGACAGATTCTAGAGGTATATGTGTACTTAACCGTCGTGTACCAAGGCTTGTGAAGGGGATAAATAGTAATCAAGTGAATAAATCATTACTTATGCAAAGTGTATAGGTATTTTAGAAGGTTGCATTCTGGGAAAGAGACAAATAAGTACCAAGGCCTTGAGGCTAAAGGGTTTTGTCTTCCAATTTTAGAAAGGAAGTTCACTGTGATTGTACTATACTTGAGTAAAAGGAAGATGATTTTGATGAAGGGAGCAGGCCAGGGTGTGGAGTTTGGATTTATTTTAAGTCCATTGAGAAACTCTCATTCAATCCTCCCCAAGCCCCTGTGAAACAGCAGCAAATCTTAGACTTAAAAATCAGGCAGACCTATTACTTTCCAACCTCCCAGTCTTGAGCCTGGTCTCTATCTCCTTTGAGCTTCAGAGATAATGATACCCCATCACAGATGCTTCATCAGAATGAGCTGGAACATGCTGTGCATTGTTTCAGGACAGCCCATAGAGAGATTTTGTCATTTAAAAATAGGGGAGATAGAAGGTGCAATCCCTCTTTCCTCAACCAACTCTCTGTTTCTCTTCCTTCATCTGGTAATCATAAACGTATACTTGTTTGTATGATTTCATTTTAAAGTCCATCGTGGCAAAGGCCCGTCTCTAGTAATTTTGGGAGGCAATATATCTGTGCTCCCTCCTTACCTCTTCCCAGCTGTAATATCAGCTGTATCCCCTCCTCCACATGCCAAGCAACTGCTGACCTTTGAATGGATTTGCAGTCCACAGGCTCCGAGTTTGTGAGGTTTTAACCCTTCAATTCTTACAACAGCCTTCGTATTCAGCACCACTAGCATATTTATGTGTGCGTGCACGCGCGCACACACACACACACACACACACACACCACTGTATTTCTAGACTGGGGTGAGAATCATGAAGGATCTAAAACTGCTGCTCAAAAATGTCTGGGAAAGGTTAGTAAAGGCAGGGTAGGCATGATTACCTCAGGCTTAACTACATGGAAAGATGTAGAAAAATTTTCAAATTCAGGACCATTGCCTTTTACTGAATGAGGCTGAAGAGTGCCCAAAGAGACAAATTGTGCAAGCAAATGAATCAGGAGAGTGTATCATGGATATTAAGCAGACAGTTTGTAGATATTAGAGAATTAAGGAAAGAGAAAAATCCATTTGAATTAATTAGATGAAAATAATTATAATTACATCCATTATTAAAATGGCTAATGATCATATACACAAAAGCTCTTAGGTACGCCTTTCGTAGTGATACATAGCAGCTTTGTTTAGTTGTAAGTTTTAATAATGACAATATCAAACTGTATTCAGCTATGCTTTAATTTCTATTGGTTAAGTAGCAGGCCATTTACTAAATATTAAAATTTTGTAGATAGAGCATGGCTTTTAAAACACTTCTTATGCCTCTAAATAAGGTTCAGGGGTTGGAAAAGATTATAAGTTAGGCCCCCAGATTCCTCATGAAGGTAACTATTGGGGAACAATAAGAAATAATGATTTTCCTTGTTGCTGTTCCAATTCCAAGAGTTCCATTCAAATAGGGACCATATAGAAATTTCTATCTATGGTAGTCTTTCTGAGTCTGATACCGAAACTCCTGGCATTGTTGTGTGCCTAATCCACAACTGCGTATTACCATTGTATCTGAAATTGTAATACTTCAAACATATAATGAAGTCAAAGCTCTATCACTGTATTAGGTAAAATAAAGCACTGCACTATTAGACAATCTTATTCTTGTGGCCTCTGGGATCACTGTCATTGCTCTCTATGTGACTGGCTTAACTTGAGTACCTGGTAGCTGCAGATGTTTCATCCTCTGATTCCTTCACTGACTGCTACATCCCAGAGTTGTGGAGTGTGGGGTTTATTCTAAGTTCATTGGGAATACTCATTTAACCCTCTCCAAAGCCCTATGAAACAGGAGCAAATCTTAGACTTAAAAATCTGGCAGACCTGTCACTGCAAAGCTGTCCAACCTTAAGCCTGATTTTTATCTTCTCCGAGTTTCAGAGATAATGATATCCACAAGGGCTTTAGAAGCTCAGCTACCTAGCTTCACCTTACACCTGGGCATGATTCTACCCATTGCATTTTTAGGTGGTGTGAGTTATCTACAGCAGAAAAATGCTAAAAACCTGAAATGACAATAAGAGGAACATACTCTTTGACGTTTGCCTTCCTTTTAAACAGGAAAAATTCTGATGTAGCTGCTTATGCTTTTCAGTTGCTACTTAGTCATTTGCTCTGTAACATCTATAGAACAGCCCTCTTTGTGTATCTGTGCATAAAATATTCTGCATAAGGTGGACATGCGTTTATTTGATGTTAGGAATTCTGGGATGCAGTGTACCTGTATTTCGGCAGAATGGGGATTGTCATTACATTTGGAACAATAATCTCAATAACAATCAATGCTATTTCCACAAGAAAAAGTTAAACCTATAACCAATATTATTACTCAGGTGGAATATGGCCTGGAATAATCAGGCAAAATTATTTACTTTTTGAGTTGCTCTCTTTAGACTATGGTGGGAGAGGTTACAGTAAATACATAATAGAGCATTTGAGAAACTGAATTTGCCATGGTACAGATTTCCAAGTAAAGCATGACAAATGTTATTCAATTGCATGTATGATGGAATATACCCAGTTTTCTGGGGGAAAAAAAAAATGACGATTTAGAAAAATACTTTAGCATCCAGAGATAGATGGTGGTAAGGTACTCAACTAAATTGAGAATTAGAAGACCTGGGTTCAATCTGTTAGAGGTTGAGCACATCAACCTCTGTAGGCCTCAGCTCTTTCTGATTCTGTTAAATGGGAATGATACTTCTATACATAAATCACAAATTACCATGAAGCTCAGATGATGCTATGACCATGTAAGTATTTTGTAGATTAAAAAAGTGGTGGTGGAGTTCCCGTCGTGGCGCAGTGGTTAACGAATCCGACTAGGAACCATGAGGTTGCGGGTTCGGTCCCTGCCCTTGCTCAGTGGGTTAACGATCCAGCGTTGCCGTGAGCTGTGGTGTAGGTTGCAGACGCGGCTCGGATCCCGCGTTGCTGTGGCTCTGGCGTAGGCCAGTGGCTACAGCTCCGATTCAACCCCTAGCCTGGGAACCTCCATATGCCGCGGGAGCGGCCCAAGAAATAGCAACAACAACAACAAAAAGACAAAAAAGACAAAAAAAAAAAAAAAAAAAAAAAAGAACTTAAAAAAAAAAAAAAAAAAAAAAGTGGTGGAGTTCCTGTCGTGGCGCAGTGATTAACAAATCCAGCTGGGAACCACAAGGTTGCAGGTTCGGTCCCTGGCCTTGCTCAGTAGGTTAAGGCTCCGACGTTGCCATGAGCTGTGGTGTAAGTTGCAGACACGGCTCGGATCCCACGTTGCTATGGCTCTGGCGTAGGCTGGTGGCTACAGCTCCGATGAGACCCCTAGCCTGGGAAACTCCATATGCCACGGGAGCAGCCCAAAAAATGGCAAAAAGACCAAAAAAAAAAAAAAAGTGGTAAAGTCATGAAAGATACCATCATAGCTTTAAGATCTGCAAGAAAAAAAAAAAGAAAATTATTTTTTTGCAAGTCCATAGTCTATTGAGAATATGTTGGGATACTTTATTTTTTTCGTCCTTAGTTCTTACATCTATGTAAGGTTGAAATCTAGCATTGATTACAGATTCTTGAGCTCCAAAAATTAAAAAAAAAAAGTATTAGTATGGGGTGTGTGTTTGTTACTGCCATGCTGACACACTTAAGTATTTCAAACAGCACTGCAAACTTTTGGTGAAAAGTTATGAAGATTTTCAAATGAGAACAGAGACTAGTTCTACATCTCATTTTTTTTTTTTTTTTGCTCAGAAATATTCATAATGTTATACCTAAAAAAATGTAAAATTCTCTTTAAAATGCCTGCATGAGCATGTTTATACAGAGTGGATCTTTTGTGGTTCTCTTTAAGCAGATGTGAATGATAGCCATATCACTTTTGACAAATGTAGTGATTTGTACAGAGATATTTCCTTAGATTAATTGAGAATATGGGTCAAGTAGAAGAAATATGAAGGGGCTGAAATAGAATATTAAACTATTTGGTTGTTTAACTTTTAGATAATTTGCTATTTCCCATGAGAAGAATAAATAATAGTTACTAAGGAAGAACATATGTTGACTTCAAATTCAGGGGAAGCCAAAGCATTTTGGTGAACTTCAAGGCACCCTAATTATTTTGTTTTAGAGCTTTGAAATAAATAATAAGGCATAAATTTTTATGAGTGTTTAAAATATAAGTAAATTAATCTTTACAAGGGCTGGCCAAGAAAATTATCTTCACTGACATAATTCGCTTTTAAAAAGACAGATGATGATGTTTTAATACAGAATGAAAATGGTTTTAACTGTGTACACATCTATTTAAATATTACAAAAATGCAAAGGGTAGTATTTTATAGTATTGGAGATCTAAATAAAGATTTGAAGAGTTACGGTTTCATAGGCTTAAATTTCTTTTTGGTAAGTTTTTGTTTTGTGATCTTAAATTGCTTTTTTTCAACTATTAATGGCTAAAATGATATCTCATTTCAGGAATAAACACACCTAAATCAATAATCTTTTTTTTTTTTTTTTTTGGTCTTTTTAGGGCCGCACCCATGGCATATGGAGGTTCTCAGGCTAGGGGTCCAATCGTAGCTGTAGCTTCAGGCGTCCACCACAGCCATGGCAACCCCAGATCCCAGTCGCATTTGCGACCCACACCACAGATCATGGCAAGCTGAGGCCAGGGATTCAGGGATCCAGGGATCGATCCCACATCCTCATGGATCCTAGTCGGGTTCTTTAACCGCTGAGCCACGAGGGGAACTCCTCAATAATCTTTTAAATAAAGTCATTTGGGGAGTTCCCCTCGTGGCTCAGCGGTTAACAAATCTAGCATCCATGAGAACACAGGTTTGATCCTGGCCTTGCTCAGTGGGTTAAGGATCCAGCGCTGCCGTGAGCTGTGGCATTGGTAACAGACATGGCTCAGATCCTGTGTTGCTGTGGCTGTGGTATAGGCTGGTGGCTACAGCTCCGATTAGCCCCTAGCCTGAAAACCTCCATATGCTGCAGGTGCGGCCCTAAAAAGCAATAAGTAAATAAATAAATAAAGTCATTTGGAATAATTGATTAAGGGCAGATATAAACATTTTCAAACCTAAAACAGGAATAAGTTCTATTTTTAAGAGTTGCAATAATTACTGCTTTTAAGTTACTGAATAATTTTCAAAATTTAGCAAAAGACTGAAATTGCAAGATAGAAAAAAAAAAAATGAAACCTATAAGACCAAATAATATGTAATATTGGTTTAGGAACAAGAACAAGAACAAAAAGCACCCACCTTCAAGGGCTTGGCCACTCTTTCTGGAACCATGTGGATATTTTCATGAAACATGAACCAATAGATAAGACACCTTAATTTTTCATTTGCAAGACAATACAGGGTTATGACAAGATGTAAAGTATCAAAATCCTGCCACCTACAGTAAAAACAAAGGTATGACTTAGAGAAGGGCTTCCAATGAAAGCCTGCTTAGATAAGACTTCAGTCCTGCAAATTCAAGAGGCTTCTTGGTGATCCTATCACCCTCTGTTCCAGGTGTGTCTCACACCAGTGCCTGCCACTGAGAACATTTAACCCAGCAGACTGACTGCTTAATGGAGTTGAGAAGCAGCATGAATTTCTTGCCACATTTGACAAGGAAGTTCAGCCTCAGCTAGTAAACCTTATTTAGGAAACTACTATTATTCATTTAGGTATTTGCAAAGGAATTGCTTCAGGCAATGCCACAAAATGAATTTTCAGAAAAAATCAAAATGAAACTCAGGTCTCCAGACCAATCAGTTAGAGTGCCTTTGGTTTTTATGAACTTCGTAGCAAATGTCACAATCTACAATTGAGAATCAACAATAGACTTCATTTATTTTCATTTTAAATCAATTAAAATACTTTTTTTCAGTTTAAGGAAAAAAAGAGCTAATGGGAAAGTAAATCAGGATCTAAGGTATCACATGTTATCTCTTTGAATAAAAGGAAATTTTGGAGATGATTGAAGACATTTAAGATGAAGTTAAAATATACAATAAAAGCATTTGTAAAACTCACTAAAAATTAATTTGTTTTGGAGTTCCCACTGTGGCTCAGAGGAAGCGAACCCTACTAGTAGCCATGAGGATGCAGTTTGATTCCTGGCTCAGCTCAATGGGTTAAGGATCCGAGAGTTGCCATGAGCTCTGGTGTAGGTTGCCGACATGGCTCCGATTATCTGGCATAGCTGTGGCTGTGGTATAGGCTGGCAGCTGTAGCTGTTATTCAGACCCTAGCCTAGGAACTTCCATATGCTGCACCTGTGGCCCTTTAAAAAGTTTTTATTTGTGAAAAAAAGACTTATTTTAAGCTTCAGTATACCACCATTTAAAACAGTTAACTTCACCTAGAGAAGCAATATGTGAAATTTTTGAGACAATGTATTGAAAAAAACCTGAATTTGAGCTTTTAAAGTTTTTTTTTAGTTTTATAATCATAGAAGTGTGTATACTTCAATGTGTCTGCTTTATGAGCATGTAAAAATCACATGTTAAATATTCATTAACATGGCTATTTTATATATAGCAAGAGAGTGTCATGTTTAACTGAAGCTATTTTTGCTTCCTGTTTTTCCCTGTACTAGTTATGTAACTCAGATCTCTATTTATTCATATATAAACTGAGAATAATAGTAGCATTTACTTCAACAGCACATACATGCTCAGTAGGTATGTGTTCCTAGGCATATTATTTTTGTAGTTTGGGGCCTTGAAATGGATAATATTTACTTCATTTAGCAGTTCTTTCCAGCCCTGTGTTTCAAGCTTATTGCTAACATCCCTTCAGTGCAAAGTCCCTTGAGTACAAAGTTGCAAGAACTTTTAGAAATCCAATTGTCTTCTTGTTAATAAGGGTCAGTCACATGTACCTTTGTATGCAGATTTTTCAGACATATGGGTAAACAGTCTCTATTTTCTTTGTTGTTGTTAAACTCTGCTATTTTGTACCAGATATTATTGTCAAGCAAGAGCAGACAAATACACATTTTTTTGCAGCAGTGTAAATACTCAACAGTCTTTATGGTGAGATGATTTTATAGCATCATCTTTCACTTTTACCCTTGCATGTGCTGATAGGAAATCATGACGTTTTGCCCTTTAAATCTTGTTTTATTATGAAATGGAGTCTGTATGAGGCAGCATGGCTCAGTAGAAAAACAGTAGATTAGGCACAACCATAAATTCTAATCTGGCACCACCTCTGATTCACTAAGGTCCTCTGTGCTATAGCCTGAAGTGCATTGTTGAGAAACACCTGTGCCTGAAGCTGCCATTAGGCTTTCTATATTGGCAGTGGTCAGAAGATACTGCAAATTTGTAGGGAAGGGCTTTATTGAATATTTAGTTAAACTACCTCTGTTTTCAGATGAGGAAGTAAGGAGATTGAAATTCAGGGACATTGTATGATTCGCTAAAGTTCAAATCATAAAAAAATAAAATCCAGGTGGTTGATGGCTAATTTTTTGATGTGTCCATTATGTGTGATACCAGATGAAAGTTGGAAAAGAAAAATTAGTTAAGTATCTGGACACTGTCTAGAAGTATTGCTTAAAGTCTAATGTTTTTTTCTAACCCTCTAGATATTTTTATTTTTTATTTGGAATTGGGTATCATGTGATAATCCAAATGTAGTGATACTTAGCAAGTGACAAATTGGCCAAATACATTGAGTTGTGTGAAGATAGGAAGAACCACTCTGTGACTTTGGATACTATCAACTTGACATTCTTGCTAAAACTTGGGATCTATATCTCAGAACAGCCGCTGCAAGGAACTGATAAATCAGGCAAAGTGGAGGCGGTGGGAGAGAGAATTCACCTTTATTATGAAGAATTTACTATGTGCTCATCACTGTAGCAAGTGCTTTATATAAAGTGACCCTTTTAAAGAAGTAGACAGTTCTCTCTGAATTTGTGGCATCAGTGTCAGTCATTATTGACTGCTCTAAAACCTCAGATGAATCTTTTAACCTACCTGGACCTTGGGTTCCTTATTTGTAAAACAGGCAATACCTAAACTGACTACTTCAGGAACTCAAAGACTTCAGCTCTGAAAGCTGTAGAAAAATATAAGGCACCATCAGAATTTAAAGTCATATGTGATTTACTTTTCTTTCACTGATTGTTTTGGATAGTATATTTTGCTTAAGGAAATTTTAACTTATATGCACTGATTTCATATTGGATGATGGGAGGAACACAACAGAGAATTAAAGATTTATTAAGGATAATTAGCCAAAGTTGTACCACAGTTGAGAAGACAAGGTTGACTCTGCTTCACTTTCTTTTTCTTTGTTCTTTTTTTTTTCTCCCTGTGTCTCTCTATGTTGACTACACTATCAGAACTGTTTTTTACAAATTATTTTCTAGAAATCTGCAAAAGTATTTGGAAATTGATAAGGTGTAGACAATAACATTAATATAAATAATGAAACTTAAATACCTAGGGGCATAATATTTCTCATTCTAAGTTGAAAATGTTATTTTCATGTTGTATTGCGGACAGGATACTTGCATGCAAGCAAGAAAAGGTAATTTAGTTATCTTAAATCAGGGCTCAGCTACTAGGCAGGAGGTAAGGCTCAGGCTGCCAGAACAGGCGGGGACCAGGGAGAGGCAGAAGGAAGAGGTGTAAGAACCATAAAATATTAGAACCACTTAAATTTTTGTTTTCCATTGAAAAATACATAATCTAATCTCACATGCTGGAGTAAATATAACATATGTGTTACTTAAATGATATTAATGATAAATCAAGTAAGTATCTATGTACTTACCCTTACTGTATCATCTTTTCTTCTCTCTTAATCACTATCTGAATTTTGTATTGATGATTTCCTTACCTGTTTTTATGATTGTACAAACTTAAAGTAACATAGTAATATAACATTTAGGTATGCGTTTGTGTTCAAACTATGAGGATACACTTTAGTATTACTTTATTTGAGGATCAAATCTATTTTCTGTTCCTCTGCAACCTACATTTTTGAACATTTTGTTTTCAAAACACTAATGCATTCCTTAATCTATTATAAAAATATATCAAAATGTATTTATTGTGCTCTAAAAGGAGCATAGAGACTATTTTTTTTCCTTCTTTGTCTCTCCCTTTCTCTTTTTCTATTATGCATAAAGCTGCTATGAACATTTTAATTGTGTCTGATACAAAAGTTTTCGAGGATCCATATTTAAGAACAAAAGACTAGGCTATAGGTTATATGATCATTCAGATTTAAGGAGCACTATAAAATTGCTTTCCAAACAATTTTTCATGTTAGGCATTACCAAGCAGTGAAGGTGGAAATTAGGTGTGCATCAACTCTCTGTAAACTGAGATTTTGAATTTTTGCCAGTCTATAAATGTGAAATATCTAATAACATCCTGCTTCCAATTTGAATTCTGTGGTTTCCTATGAGAGGAAACTTTTTAAACATGTTTTTCGACAACTCCTTTTTCTTCTTCTATGAAATATCTTTTTGATATTGAGTCATTTTCCTACTGGGTTGTTTTATTGGTTTTATGTATTTTATGTTTTCTCAGTTTGGATTTGCCTTTTCATTCTCTTTATGCTGTATTGATAAAGAAAACTCAAGGTCTGTCATTTTATGTCCTCTTCACAACTAAGGGCTTAAAAATATTCTTTTATATTTGCCTTTGAATGGTTTAAGCTTTGCCTTTCTCAGTTAAGATCTCAATACATTTGAATCTTTCGCTATTGTAAGAGGAGGATTTTATTTTTGTTTTCACCACATGCATACACAATTATACATGAAATTTTTGTTAAAATGCTCTCCCTACCCCATCAGTGTGCTTAGCCATAACTACTGTACTTAAGTTTTCATAAATGTACAGTCTGTGCATAGAACTTTGTTTTGTACCAGTAGGCTATATGTTCATTTCTATTATTTTACAATGCATCTTAATTATTCTAAATTTAAAATACCTTGATAAGTGGTGGGCAAAATTTCCACACCCATGCTTTTCTTTTTTCTGGAGCATATTGCTTAGTCTTACCTTTGATCTTACACATTGTTGTGGTTGATTTGCTTCTATTCTAATATTTATGCTTTTAATTTGATTTTTTCTCATTGTAATATATAGGCAATGAAAGAAAGACTATGTACTAACATAGTCTTATTGTTTTTATTTTATTTTGTCTCAAAATTATGCTTGCAGCATTTCACATTTGAAAATGATATTTGCTGTAGATCTTTGTTAATGTGCTGTGCCAAACTAAAGACGTTTCATTCTACTACTAGTTTGATAAGAGATTGTGTCATGAATTATTATTGTTCTTTGTATCTGTTGAGGTTATATGTGATTTCGCCTTTCATCTGTTAATGAGGTGAATATTTTATTAGGGATTTTCCATTGTGACTCAGTGGGTTAAGAACCTGACAATAGGTTTAAGGATCAGGCATTTCTGTGGCTGTGATGTAGACGAGAGGCTACAGCTCCGATTCAACCCCTAACCTGGGAATCTCCACATGCTATGGATGTGGACCTAAGAAAAAATAAAATAAAATAAAATAAAATAAATAAAAACATTATCTTTAAAGAAAAGAAAAAAAAAAAAAAACAAAAAACCTGACATAGTGTCTGTGAGGATGCAGGTTAGATTCCTGGCCTCGCTCAGTGGGTTAAGGATTCAACATTGCCACAAGTCAAGGTGTAGGCTACAAATGTGGCTCAGACTTGGTGTTGCTGTGGCTGTAGCTGTGGTGCAGGGCAGTAGTTGCAGCTCCAATTTGATCCCTAGCCTAGGAACTTCCGTATGCCATGGTGTGGCCTTAAAAAAAATTTTGGTAGGTTTATACTTAAACATTTCTTTTTGGGGAGTGCTAATGTAAAGGGTATTATGTTTTCAATTTCTTTCTTTTAATTTTTTGTTTTTAATTTTATGGCCATACCCACAGCATATGGAAGTTCCCAGGCCAGGGATTGAATCTCAGCCACAGTTGCAACCTACATACACTGCAGCTGTGGTGGTACAGGATCCTTTAACCTATTGCACCAGGCTAGGGATTGAACCATACCACCTCAGCCACCCAATCTACTGCAGTTGAATTCTTAACCCACTGCATCACAGCAAGAACTGTTGTTTTTAAGTTCAAATTCCAATTGTTCATTGCTCATATATGAGCAACCAGTTGACTTTTGTATATTAGCCTTGTACACTACAACCTTGCTATAATCACTTTTTATCTCAGGGAGTTTTTGTTTGCTTTTTTTGTCTTTCTACAATAATTGTCATGTAATCTGCAAATAAAGACAGTTTTGTTTCTTCCCAATCCATATGCTTTTTATTTCCTTTTCTCATTTTATTTTTTCCCTAGGATTTCCAGTGTGATGTTGAATAAGAGTAGTGAGAGCAGATATCCTTGATATATTCCTTATCATAATGATAAGGCATCTAGTTTCTCACCATTAAGTTGTTGTTAAATATGGGTTTTTTGTAGATGTTCTATATTAAGTTGAGGAAGTTCCTCTATTGCTAGTTTGCTTAGTTTTTATCATGAATGGGTGTAAGATTTTTTCTAATTTTTTTAATATCTATTAATATGATCATGTAATTTTTTTTCTTCCATCCTTTAGCACATTGGATTAAATTAGCTTACTTTTAAATGTTGAAACAGACTTTCATACCAGGAATACATCTCAACTGGTTACGGTACAGAATTATTTTTATGCATTGTTGGATTTGATTTGCTAATGTTTTGTGAAGAATTTTTGTTTTTGCGTTCATCAGACATATAGTGTTATAGTTTTCCTTTCTTGTAATGTGTTTGTCTGATTTTAGTAATAGCATAATGTTGCCTTCATAGAGTGAATTAGGAAGTATTTCCTCTGCTTCTATCTCCTGGCAGAGATTGTAGAGAATTGATACAATTTTCTACTTACTTTGAGTTCAATCTTTTCTTTTTATGGTTTTCTAAGATGAAAGCTTAGATTATTGATTTTAGCTCTTTCTTCTTTCATAATACATACCCTACTTTGTTACTATTAAAGAGCACTGGTCAGGTATTGTAGAAAATAACTCTCAATTTGGGTTTGTCTAAATTTTTTTATTATTACACTGGGGCTATTGTTACTGAATCTAAGCTCATACTGGTTACCACATGACAGGCCAATAAATTAGGAGATAAAGTATTGAGACAAGAAATACTGACTTTATTTGGAAAGCTAGCAGACCAAGAAGAGATGGTGGACCAGTGTCCCAAAGAAGAACCATCCTACCAAAGTTAGAATTCAGGCCTCTTTTAAGAGGAGAAAGAGGAGAGGGTGTGTCTTGTTGTTACAAAGTTCTTGGTACAGGAATCCTTTGTTCTTACAGCCCTCCATGTAGGTCTGATCACAGTGTTCCTGTAAACCCCAACAAGACAAATGTTATTTTCTGTTTTGCAACTTTTTTACCTGGGTAGTAATGAAAGGTATTATACTTTTAAAAGTCAAGCCTGAGAGGCAGAGAGCCTTGAGAGTGGCAATCATGTATATTTCAGGCTATAGGCACATTCTTTTGCAAAGACACAGAGCCAGAATGACTAAGCACAGGCAACAGAGCACAAAGGAGTTAAAAGAATACATCCAGTATGGAGTCAGGGTTGTTCATCATGTAGTCATGCAGCTGTAAGCCTGGGGATAAAAGACAACACTCTGACGACTTGCAGAGTGAGCACAGGAGACGGGCTTGGATCTTGATTGATATTGCTGAGCTGCTGAAACCTGCTGAAACCAGCTGCTGAACCTGCTTTTTAGGATGTTTCTTTCCATGTTCATGCTTCCATTATTCTTCCATAAATTAAATTATTTTGTTTTCTATTTCAAGGACAAACTTAAATGATTCTATTTTTCTCTTTCATGTGTGTATAGGAATAGATTCTGTCTCATTCCTAAACTTACAGCCTCTCTTTCATGTCTTGTGTTAAGTTTACACCTAAATTCGCAGAATCTATCTTCTCACACATACTTCATTAATGTTTTCAGTTAACTGAAATGATGTAACACTATGAGTCTTGTTCAGAACAGACAAAACTGAGAATGTCAATTTCCAGGAGAAAATAGACAAGAAAAAGAAAAGACAGTTGTTAGTATTTTTGGCATGGATTTTCAGTGGAGCAAGAATGACATGCCTGATTCTTTCTCTGCCTTCAATTTAATACATCCACTTTTTTTTTATATATTTCTCCCTGAGTAGTCCCACTTTTCTATTTATTTTGTTTGTTAATGAAGCTTTCAAGCCCTCTTGGTTTGTGAATTTTTAAAGCTGGAGGGAAAGCATGACTCTTAACCAACATTTTTAAAAATGTCACAACATTTAGGGATGAAGGATCTTCTTGAAACACATACAGATAACCCTCTATTGGATTATAAGAATTTTATATTTCCCTCTACTTTCTAAAATCAATAAATAGGCAGGACCACTTATGGCGTTTTGTTTGTTTTTCCCTTGGTAATTCCAAATTTAACTATTTTAAAAACATAGGGATAAACAGAAAATGTGATGTCCATGTAAAAATGTCCTTTCTGTGCAGCTAGTACTAAGAAAAGGAAGCAGAAATTCATGCTTTTATTTAGAAGGCTGCATGGTCATTTAACATGGTGATGAAGCAGAATATGAAATTCCTTTATGGTTATAATCAATTTGCATAACAGCTTAGAAAGTACAACAGAAATCATGCAGTTTTACCTTTATCCCATAAAAATCATGAAATACCCTGACAGGGCCATGTCATCTATTTGCCTCTTCCTATAAATCTTTTAAAATCTCTTTTTAATAATAAGCTAATTTCCTACCCGTAACCCTAAATTTATCTTAATGGGTTTGGAACTTACTTCTGTGTTTATTCTGTTTTGGTTGAAGTAAAAAACACAAAATTGAAAAAAATTCAGTGTTGATTATGATAATTCTCAATGTAGATATGCCTTCCTTACCTGCAAATTTAGAAATAAATCCCCTACATGTAGAAATATTTTGAAAAAAACAGCCCAGTACTACAAAATGTTACTGCCATCTCCAAAATGTTTCCTACTGAAGTAAGGGACAGTAAGAGATAATATTAATAAGAATGTACTATGTTCCATATTACTGCTTCCTCAGATGACTGGGATTTTTGGCTGACAGAACTTGGGACAATTATCTTGTCCTTTGTGTTCAGAGAAGATGTGCTGACAGGTTATTTCCTGAGTAATAACTGAGATATGTGACCTGCTGTCCTTGCCAGGAGAGAGCCTATTTTGTAGTTGACAGCAGCAGTCACCGAGGGAAGGACTTGACATTTGTGGCCTTGTAGCCTTTTGGTCAGCTGAGTCTGTTTTTGAATCATTCTGGCTTCTATGCATCTTTTCTGTCTTGGTGACTGTTGCTGATGCTGCCTTGTTGCAAATGGTCTCTACAGGCATTCCTTCTGTCCTAGCCCACTATATATGCAATTACCTCACATGTTGTGCAATGATGATCTCTCACTTCTGATACCATACCCCCCATACTCTTCTTTATTTTTTCTTTATTTTTATTGGAGTATAGTTGACTTACAATTGCATTAGCTTCAAATGTATAGCAAAGTGAAAATATATATATATATATATGTATATGTATATACACACACACACACATTTGTTTTCAGATTCTTATGTAGGTTATTATAGACTATTGAGTGGCTTTTCCCTTGTGCTATACAGTATGTCCTTGTTAGTTATCAGGTGTTTTTTGTTTGTTTGTTTTTGTTTTTTGTCTTTTTGCCTTTTCTTGAGCCGCTCCCAAGGCATATGGAGGTTCCCAGGCTAGGGGTCTAATTGGAGCTATAGCCACCGGTCTACACCAGGGCCACAGCAACGCAGGATCCGTGCCGTGTCTGCAACCCACACCACAGCTCATGGCAATGCCGGATCCTTAACCCACTGAGCAAGGCCAGGGATTGAACCCACAACCTCATGGTTCCTAGTCGGATTCATTAACCACTGAGCCACAACGGGAACTCCTATCAGTTTTATATATAGTAGTCTGTATATGTTAATTCCCATCTCCTAATTTATTTCTCACTCCTAAAGTCTCCACTTTGGTAACTGTAAGTTTGATTTTGAAATCTGTGAGTCTGTTTCTGTTTTATAAATGTTTTATAAATGTTATTTTTTATTATATGTATTAAATTCCACATATAAGTGATATGATATTATATCTGTCTTTCTCTGTCTGACTTCATTTGGTATGATAATCTCAGGTCCTTCTGTGTTTTTGGAAACTTGGTATTACTTTGTTCTTTTTATGGCTGAATAATATTCCACTGTGGGTATACACACACACACATACACACACACACACACACACACCACATACATATATATACACATACACATATATACATATATATATATATATATATATATACACACATACCACATCTTCTTTATCCATTCCTCTCTTGATGGACAGTTAGGTTGTTTCTATATCTTGACTATTGTAAATAGTGCTCCAGTGAATGCTGGGGCACATGTAACTTTTCAAATAATGATTTTCTCTGTATATATGCCCAGGAGTTGGGATTGCTGGATCATATGGTAGTTCTATTTTTAGTTTCTCTGAGGAACCTACATATTGTCCTCCCTATTGTTTGTACCCATTTACCTTCTGACCAGCAGTGCAGGAGGGTTCCTTTTTCCACACAACCTCTTCAACATTTATTGTTTGTAGACTTTTTGATGAAGACCATTCTGACTGGTATGAGGTAATACCTCAGTATAGTTTTGATTAGCATTTATCTAATAATTAGTGATTTTGAGTATCTTTTCGTGTGGTTTTTGGCCCATCTTCTTATCAGTGAAATGCAGTAAGCTCCATTCCAATGCAGATAGGATCTGTGTTACTCATCTCTCCCTAATGGAGAGTTGGTCCCACTACTATTTCCTATAAAGAGATTACTAAGTCAAAGAGTAAGCATTTTTAAACCTATTTTTAGAGTGCTTGAGTAGGACATTGCTTTTACAATGGATTACATAAATGCAGTTTCATTAATGATTGCTGAGAAAAATAGAGGTCTTAGGTTTAGGTTGATAATGTAATAGTAAAAATACCAGTGTCAAGAAATATTTATATTTGAACAATCATTTTGATTTCTGTGGCTTTTTCACATCCCAGTACAGGTATTCCTGCATTATATACAGCTAATCACCTAAAGGATGAAACACCTTCTGTCTCAAGTCTGTGAAACACTAGCAGTACAAATACATTTAATTCTAACTACCAAGTTCCTATTTGAAATTATAAGAATATTAGCATGACACCCAAACATGTGTATATTAATGTACATTTTTTAACTTTATGTCCTGATTCTCCTCTCTCTCTCAGCTTAAAATCTGTCACATTGGCCAAATCCACATCTATGTATTTCCCCAAAATGAATATCTTCTTCAAAGTTCTGTGATTTCGCCTACTGCCACAGCTCCAAATGCCGTGTCTATGCAAACACTTGTCAAATCTCTCTCTCTGTTTCTCTCTCTCCCCCTTCCTCCCTTTCTCCCTACCCTTCTCCCTCTCTCTGTTATCTCAGTCTCCTTCCTGACTGTCTGGTTGCTATCTGAACTTGAAGGTCACCTCTAACTCATCATGAATAGACTATCCTCTTTCTAAGAATTATTTTCCTCCTGGATTCTTTATTATAATACTGGTTCCCCCTATTTCTTCTAGACCTCCAGTATCAATACTTTAGTTGTCTTGGGTCCTTTCCTTTCTATTACCTCTTGCATATAGTCAAGAATAAAACCTTGACATTTCTCAGTACCAGATGTCTCAACCTTTCCATTCTCATGCCAAAAATCCTCATTAGAATATTTATAAACTTGTACCAAGTTTGCTCTAAGTCTCCTAACTTATCTTCCTGTTTCAGTAATATAGTACGATTTGATACACCACTTCCAAATTAATTATGTAAAGCATTACTTCTCAAACTATCTTTTTAGTGTTTTGATCTTTTATTCAAATGAAAGGGAACCCAAATATATAGAATAGACTTGCTTTCTTTGGAAGCAGAGGTTGAGAATAGGAACTCACACCTGGTCCATTCACACTTCTCTTTACCCTCTCTCTCCTCTGCCACATAATGCTTCCTGAAACACTCTTAAGGGGGTGTAGTAGAGAACCACTATTAAAGTCTTCTCAAACAAAGTAATTATAACTAGATGATAAGATTGTATTTCAAATATGCTGCAAGGGAAGAAGCTTTAGAAAAACTAACTTCAAATATATCACCTTAGTAAAGATGGTTCATAGGGTGGGAAAGATAGATAAACATCATTAGATTGTATACAATTGTACTAAAAATTTAACAGGCTCTTAGCATGATAGTTATTTAAGTCAAATTGAACTGCCTAGAAGAAATCCTCTTCTCCTGACTATCAGAAAGTTACACTGGTTATTTTATCAGGAACATTTAATTACTTGCCAGAAAAAGTTATGAATTATATTATACAAGAAGTTTTGTCCCAGATCAGATATGAAATAATAGTCATTCTCACCACTAGTCATGTCAAAATCTTACTCAAAATTTCCAAAGGGCATTAATTATCTACCCAATGAAGTACATATTCTTTGGCTTAGAATTTAATCATAACCTGGTATGAACTTAAACTAACCATGAACATTTTTACTATTTTACTACTTTGACAGTTATTACAGTGTAAACTCTACTTTTTCTAATCTCTTAACCCTAAGCATAAATTTCTCTGTAGTTTCTTTTGTTCTATTCCTTTTGTAATATAATTCTCCCCAACTTGTCTTCCTACATTTTTCTGTTTATATCTTAGTTGTCCTACAAAGCCCAAGGTTTTCCATGTCACCTCTTCAATGAGAAATTTCCAAAATATCTTTCATTGGATATAATCTCACCATTCTTTTAATGTCTCTGGAGTTTTATATGCTTCTCTTATGGCAGTTTCCTTTTGCTGCCTTTTTTTCTACAGGTAATGGTGAGCATTGGTAAGCATATAACAGATGACTGATTGATATCACATATAATACATGATCAAAACCTGAACTTGTGGGCTCCATTTGGTTTGCTATGTACTTGTTGCATCACCAAACAAAATGTTAACCTTTAAAGGTGGGCTTTCGAAGGATAAAGGGTAAATGTTTGTTTTTAGAATTATTTGGGGTGCCATCTGATACTAGTTATGCAATTCTAGGCATATGTATTTAATCTCTCTGAAACTTAGTTTCTTCTTCTTCAGTTAATTATATATGAAAATTTATATCTATTGAATTTTTTTTTTTTTTTTTTGCCCACAGTAGGGAAAAAAATACAATGCCCAAAGATAGCCTGAGATATGAGAGTTTACTGACCATCTCTGTGAATCCTGGGGACAACAGACACCTAAGCATAGTGATGAGGTCCTCTGAAGAGAAAGAAGTAGATAAATCTAAGTTTATTAAGAATAAAAACAACAAAAATACTTATATATACTTTCTCTTTCTAATTTCCTGAAGGTTCCTGATAACTTTTGGAGCATTCCAGAGGTAATAAATAATAAAGGGATATGTGAGAGGCTTTTCTTGCCTCAAATGAAAGATTTTCAGAACATTTTTGCTGACCCATAGAATTGGTGTTAGCTCTGGGTATTTCAGGTTTTATCCTAATTAATCCTCTTAACTTCAGAGCTTTGCCCATCAGTAATGTACTAAACGTATTGTGTGTGCATTTATAGAGGCAAAGGCACACATGCAGTGGCAGAGCTTTAGTGAATAGGAACAGTAAATTTTGAAGAGTGAACTTTTCCATAGGAAGAGACTCAAGTTAAATCCTCTGCTACTGATTCAATAATTATTTTAACTAATGGTAAAGTTAGTAAGTGTATTATTTCAAAACAAATTTATTACCAGTTCTGACTGTAAAATTAGGTGATATATGAAGTACTTTCCCAGCACAAGAATACATAGAGGTAGGATCACTGAATTATAAGAAATTGAGGTAGTAGTTCTCTGGTGGTGCAGCTGGTTAAGGATCTGGTGTTGTCAATGTAGTGGCTTGGGTTGCTGCTGTGGCACAGGTTTGATCCTGGCCTGAGAACTTCCATACTTCCATATGCGGTGGGCACAGTCAAAAAACAAAAACAAAAACAAAAAACAAAGAAAAAGAAAGAGAAGAAAAAAAAAAGAACTTGAGCTATAAAAGCATATTTACTCATTGTGCAGTTACTGACCAACTACTATGTGCCAGAAACATACTTGAGAGGCTAAATCTGCAGGCTTAGTGATTGAATATGGAGGGTGAAGGATACATGAGGAGAGGGAGGATAAGTTTGATGAGAGAAGCTGATGCCACCAGACATTTAAGATAAACACACACACACACACCTTCTAAGTACCTTATCTTTGTAGAATATAAAATACAGTGAAAAGCAATAGTATATGAAGCACAGAATCAGAATACTAACCTAATCTGAGCTGTGGGTGGAGAAAAGGGAACATCACAATAGTCTCCCTGAACAAATATGAATCTGTACTGACTCTTTAAAGAGGAGAAAATTACTGTTATGAGGTATATGAAGAAGGGCAAACCTTAGAGAGGAAATGATGAACCATGATAAAGAGGTGTAAATAAGCTGGCATGTTAAGAAAGCCATAAGCTGTTTGAGGCATACAATGACAGATATGAAATTATTAGAGATGAAGCTAAAGGGGGAATAATGAGTTAAATGGAGGCAATGAAGTCTATGGCTAAACATTATTTCCTTCGACAAGGGTGCACCAAGAGGGTTTAGCAGGTCAGAGTAATGGTGATTGTTGATGGTTGTAATGATGATTGTGATAGTGGGTGATGGATAAATCTGAGGACTACATGGGGCAGAAGAGTTAGGGAGGCTCTCATCTAAGTCACCATGAGATATGGTAAGGAAAGACCTGAACTAGAGCAATGGTAATGGGGTTTTAGAAAGGATTCCAATTCAGGAATTATATAGGATATAAAAAAATAACCTTATTTGATGAGAGAGGGGGAGATACACAGGTAGATGGGATGAGGCAAGAATGACTCCCACTCATCTCATTCAAGGCATTGGGTAAATGGTAATCATATTTACTAAGGTGGAAAATGTAAGAATGATGGCAAATTTCATAGAAGATTCTGACTTCATTTTTGTATATGTTGAATTGAAAGGTACTTATAATTTATGCGTTTTAAGAAACATTGAAAGCCATACATGTGAGGCTAGGGAAAGAAATGCAAGCCGAATATAGTAATCTGGAAGCTTTGTTTATAAGGCAGTAAATGGAAGGTGCAAGAAAGGATGGACATATACCATCTATATCAAATATCTCATTTTACCAATGGCATAGTTAGCAATTAGCATAAAACAATGTAATTTGGGTTAAAATATAGGATATGCATATTTTATGCTCTTTATTTGGCTTTTAAGTAACACAAGATTAAGATTAAAAAATTTCCTAGAATGTGGTCAATTAAGTATGTTTAGAGAACTCAATAAGTTTTTCTTTTTTTTTTTTAAGAAAGGATGTACAAGTACATATTTTCTATTATAAAAAGAGCAAAGGCAATTTAGGGTTTGGTGTTTGATGTTGGTTCCAAAACCCCATATATTTTATGTCTTCGGTTTTAATTTGTATGTTTATTTTCTGAAGATTATCTTAATAGTTTAAAAGTAGTCATCCTACATGATGCCTTTGTTATTGAGTTAATATTACAAACCATAAAAATATCTCTTAAATTTTCTCTTAAGTGAAATAGAACCCCTTGGAGTCAGTGGGGGTATATTTTGGGTTACCTATTCATTGCTAATATAATACTATAACTTCTTTTTCTTCCCTCTTAGCATTGGAATTTACAAATATATGCAAGAGTGATCTCAAACATCTGTGTTGAATTATATCTGCCCTCTGAGCAACATTTGAGTTTACAGACATATTTTTTTAATTCTTATTTGGCTTAAGGAAAAAAAAATCACTCAGATAATCAGAACAATTAAAAACAAATGAACAAACAATACCTCTCAAAACATGTTCATTAGTATGAAGAGTAGTGGAATAACACCAGCTTTGGAGTTAGGAGAACAGGGTATAAAAAGTGGCTCTATTAATTATTAAGTATAAATATAAGCATCCAACAAAGACTAACTTTTCTTATCTTTAAAGTGTGTTTATTTTATGATTAAATTATATTTTATCAATTATACCTCTTTGAACTATGAATAACAAATTTTTAAAGGTTTATATATCAAGAAGTCCAGGGTTGTTTAATTCAACAGTTTTTTAACATTAGTAGAGATACATACATTTTTCCCCTTTGTATTTTGATAGGACAGCTTTCTCTTTGTTACAAAATGATCACTGCAGTTCCTAGGAGTCACACCCAGACAGGAAAATGTTCAGAGAAAGAAGAGGGACCATTTCTCTTGTATTTCACTTTGATCATGAAACCCTTTCCCAGAAACCTTCCTCCAATATATTTCCCTAAATCTCATTGGCTAGAACAGAGTGACTGGTTCTCTTTAAACCAATCACTGACAAAGGAAGTTGTTGAGTAGTAATAAGGATTTGCCTCTAAGCTGAGAACGACATCATTTTTCTGCTGTTTGGATGCCCAATAAATTTTTGTTTCCTTTAACAAAGAGGTTAGTGTTGAGTATTGAGGAGCCAACTAATTCTGCCTGCTACATGTGATTCTCAAAGTTTGATTTCTAGACCAGTGGCATTATATCACTTGAGTTTGTGCTGACACCTCCAATGCAATACCATCCCATGGTGTTTTTTGTCTTATCAAAATCCATGCATTACCTCTCTTTTTCCATAATGAGAACCTTGGCTCTCAGAAATATATGTTTCCTCATTGTTTCCATGCTACAACACACAGAAATTCCCCTGCAGTATTTTTTACACTGCCTTTCCAACTCCACTATTTCTTCAGCCCTATGTCTTGCTTTTGTGATTCACTTTTTAAGAATTTATTGACAAGTATCTCCTAATGAGTTCATGGAAATTAAATATTCTGTGTACTTGCATGTCTGAAAGAATTTTTATCCCACTGTTCATTTAACTAATGAATTGGCTGAGTATTGATTTTTAATTTTAAGATAATTTCTCTTTAGAATTTGAATGCATAACTTCTTATTTTTCCTTTCAGTATCCAGTGTTGCTCATGAAAATCTAATACCAATATGATTTTAATATCTTATAGAAGAACTTTTATCTCTTGAAGATTTAGCTCCTCCCTTTATGCTCTGTGTTTTCTTTTAATTTACTTTATGGCCATGCTCCTGGTATGAGGAAGTTCCCAGGCCAGTGATCTAGCCCATCTCACAGCAGTAAATATAGCCACGGCAGAGGCAAATCTGGGTCCTTGAGCCACTGAGCCACCAGGGAACTTCACCTTCAGTGTTCTTTAATGTTGGAGGATATGTTTCAGCACGGTCACCCTCACATACAACAGTAAAACATGGTGGTAATGGGTACAGGCTCTGAGTCCGAGTACCCGATTTTGAATTCTGACTCTGGTACTGACCACTTTCCTGAGAAACAAAGGTAACTTGACAGTTTCTGATTTTAAGAGCTCTCTGTCAATTTTTAGAAGTGGCTGAGTATAGGGAAACACATATAATTGGAGACACAGGATCTTTAGAATATGTATGTCTGAAGTGTCAGCAAGTCCAAGACACAAGATTGCCAACCAAGCTAGAGGTATGGGTGAGGGTGGTGATCAGGGAAACACTCACAGAAGAACTGGTATCTAAACTAAATGTGAGGAGTGAGTAGAAAGTTAACAGGCAGACAGGGTTAGGGAAAGGGCTCTAACCCTCAGGCATGTAATCACAGACAAATGGACAGAGAGAGCTGGACATTGGGGAACTGACATCACCTCTTTTTATCCTTACCTAAGGATTCCCCAGCTACATGTGAAGGACCACCTCAACAGCACAGGTTAAAGAAAGATGTGTTTCTCCCACTATATGACTTCCTAGTCTATCTACATACCTCAGCATCTTTAAAGATTTTCTCCTATATGTTTCTGTTAATCTAAAAAATTAAGACAGTACCAGCAAAATGGGTTTATTTGGCAATAGCAAAGAATTGCAATTCAGGACATGGAATCTATGGCAAACCACAGGCTACCCTGGAGAACAAAGGAGAGAAACATTCTTTTAGAGAAAAGGAAGAGTTGAACAGGGCTGATACAACATGTCCATGGGAGGAAATGGGGTTTTGAAGATAGTGGCTTTTCATTCACAGAGATTTGACAGTCTCTCATTGGCTGGGCTATTGCCAGGCAAAGAGAAATTTTTTCTTCCTGCTTCTGGGTTGTCTGGGTAGTAAAATAGTAACCTTCCTCCTTTCACAGATGCAAAGTATGTCTTTTCCTTTTGGGTCTGCATTGATGTGAAAATTACCCCTTCTGGCTTCATAAATCCATTTTAAATGAGGTTTTTGTTTATTATTTTTCACATTCCTCTATTACTATGGTCCAAGACAGCTCCTGCACACTAATCTGTGTTTGGCTAGCGATACAGACCAGAGAGCTCCTTGCTTCTCTATTTTTCTTTCATTCTTTCCCTGTATGTATTTTTATTGATGATAGAGACTAAGAGATTAAAGAATGATCTTAAGCAATAGATGGTGAGTAATCATAAAAGAAGAAAATTTAACTGTTCAAACTTAAAAACAAGAAAGTAGATTAAAAAAGTGAAAGTAATCAAAGGCCTAACCAGCAGAACACACACACACATACACATGATTAATGTATTAAAAAGGGAAGAGGGAAATATGCCTTCCAGAAAGGCTAAAATGTAAAAGCTGTAATATGCCAAACATGAGTGAGGATGCAAACCAACCAGAACTCTCAAACTTTGTTAGTAGAAGTAAAATGTATTCCAACCACTTTGGAAACTGTCACTGTCTACTCACATGGTACAAAATATATGCTGTGACTCAGAATTCCACTGATAGTTATATTCCCTGAAAATATGTATGTAAATTCCCTGAAAATATGTAATATAGTCCCAGTACCCAAAGACATACAATATGTTCATAGTATCACTATGCATAGTAGTCACAAACTCGAAGTTATCTAAGTACCAAATACCCATTAACTGTAAGAGGAATAAATTGTGGTAGAATTGTACAATGGAATACTATACAGTAGCAAGAATGAATGATCTAAACCTACATACAATGTGAGTCAAATCACGTAAGTTTAACATTGAGTTAAACTTGATACAAAAGAATATATACAGAGGTTCCCATTGTGGCTCAAAGGTAATGAACCTGACTAGTATCCATGAGGATGCAGAGTCGACCTCTGGCCTTGCCCAGTGGGTTATGGATCTGACATTGTAGTGAGCTATGGTGTAGGTTGCAGACACCGCTCAGATTCTGGGGGGCTATGGCTGTGGCATAAACTGGCAGCTACAGCTCCAATTCGACCCCTAGCCTGGGAACTTCCATCTACTGCACCTGTGGCCCTAAAGAGACAGGAAAAAAAAAAAAAAAAGGAATATATACGATGTGATTCCACTTGATAAACCAAAACAGGTAAAAACTAATGTATTCTCTTTGAACTTCCAGTCTCTTAGTGTGGCAGTTATCCACTGCGAAACAAATTACTTCAAAACTTAGCAGCTTAAAAGAGTGAATATGTATTATCTTGCCCATTTTCTGAGAGTTGGAGATCTAGGAATATCTGAGGTGGGTGATTCTGCCTCAGAGTCTCATGACATTGCTGTCAGGATGGCATCTGAGGCTGCAATTGTTTTGAAGACTTGAGTGAAACTCGAGGATCTGCCTCTAAGCTTACTCATACAGCTGTTGGTCTGAGGCTTCACATCCTTGATAGTTGTTAGCTAACAGCCTCAGGTCCTTTCTATGTGGGCCTCCCTATAACAGTCTTCACAGCATAACAGCTAAAGTTCCCCAGAGCCAGTAATACATGAGAGAGAATGACCAGGATGATAATCTTAAATTCTTTTTTAAGTAGCTTAAGAAGTCACACACTATCATTTATACTCTATTCTGTTGGGCACACAGATCTGGCACAATATGGGGAAGGAGTGGACAGAGACATGAACAGAGACATGAACACCAGGAGGCTGAGATCATTAAAGATCATATTGAGTGCTGGCTATCACACCTGGTAAAAAGTTACACTGATGACTTTTGAGAAGTTTGGTAGTATAGGAAATTCCATTAATAATGTAAATATTTGAGAATTCATACTAAGAAATATAAAGAAAACTAACCAATGAAATTTTAATAGGAATTTGTTAACTGTTGAAATAATGTGATACTTAATGCACAGGTCATCATAAATAATTTGTTTAAACAATTAGTGTGATGTAAGCAAATTTGAAAATGATGTGAGGAAAAGTGTAAAAGAGCTCAATTTTATATTAAGTAGTCATGAACAATTTCTACATTACTGTATAAAATAGATGAATGAGAACCTACTGTATGGCACAGGAAAATCTACTCAATATTTTGTAATAACCTATATGGGAAAAAATAATGGATATATTCATGTATATGACTGATGCACTTTTCTGTGCAACTCAAACTAATACAACAATATAAATCAACTATATGCCAATAAAAGTAATTTAAAAACATTTAAAGAAATAAATTGTATGTATTAATATTAACACATTATTAAGAAACATCAAGACTAAGCTCCTAGGAAAAGAACTAAGTCTCTAAGTCACTGGAGCTACCCAAAGCTGAACACTCAGGCTAATTATGTGATCCAGAATCCAGAATTTCATTTATAGAAAAAAGATCTCTGCCAAAAGGAGAAAAAAGTATCAGTATCATCAAGTGATGTAAAGTCTTTTCTGTCTCATTTTATGGTTTGTTTTGTTTGAGCTATTCCACATGTTTGAAAGGTAGGTGTAGAGTAGAATTGTGAGGTCAGAAGAATGGCTCTTGTTAACTCTTCAATGTGTCATAAAGCATTTACCCTGATCCTTGATTCCATCATTTGAAAAATAGCAAAATTCTGTTATTGACTTTTATGATTCATGATCTGTGTAGGACCAAACACAGTACTATTACATAATATTGTCTGCCTAAATCTTAAAAAAAAATGTATGAAGCTTGATAATCAATGTTTGTTCAATAAGTTTTAAAAATGAAGAGTATTTATGAGGCATGTGTAGAAGTCTTGCATATGCTTAATTGCACTTTCTATTATTTTCTTCCCACTTAGCGTAATGTAAAGAAATAATGACAGCATTTTATGTGTTCTCAAAGTTAATCCCTCTATCACTGGTAATTTTCAAAGATCATATTATAATTATAAATATTTTAGTCTGTATCTTATTAATGAGAGAAAACATAATTTGGTGATATCGTTTGGGATGATTACCTGTAATGAGTTTGAATTTTTTCTGACCTACCTAATTCAATAATTATGTACCCTCACCTACTTTCAAAAGCACATGATAAATTTAGCAAGACTTAAGAAGGTATAAAATATTCTTGAGTTACTTCCAGAGAGAGCCTAAAGACCTGGGAGAAATTGGCTCTATTGCCAGAAAATTAGCATTAATTTCCCCAAGAGCATTGAAATTAAGAAGCCCAAAGGGTTTTACTTATCAAAAAGAGGCAATGCAGTGTTGGAGTTCAGAGAGCAAGCTCTGGAGGACTCAGTTACCAACCTTCTACTTATTAGCTGTTTGGCCTGTTTCCTCATCAGTAAAATCAGGAAAGTAATAGCAGGGCTGCTGTGGGATTAAATGAGACAATGCATATAAAATACCTTGCACAGTGCCAAGACGAGTAAGCATTCAATAGATATTACTATTCTGAATACTCTGAATACAGTTGGTAGAGAAAGTACAGATCTCCAATGAGGTCAGGACTGGCTTAGATTTTGGAAGTATAAAATAGACAAGATACTTTTTAAGTTTGAAGCTGACAATGTATTGACCCAAAGGCCACTTTTGTTTAATAAATCTACACTCCAAAGTTCAGAATAGTTTATTTTACCTGGCATTTCAATTGATTAAAGTGAATTCATTTCATGTGTCTCCCTTCTGATCAATGATTGGATAACATGACAGTATTTTATGGGTAAACCTTGTTTTCTTGAAACTTAGGTATATTAGGGGTTTGATATTGGTTTGTCAATTTGTTTTTCCTTCTAAATTACCATGAACTGGCTACTTAATTATACTCATTCTGTATTTTCTTGAAAGCCTTAAAAAAAATTCACTCCTACTCTGATCCAAGCAACCATATGTCCATAGTATGAATAAAGCACACCCACAGCTGATGTTTAAGCTAATGAAATGAGAAATGTATTACATATCAGCTTGAATAGTTCATTTACTCTGTTAGAGTGAAAAAAGGAGTAGTTTCCATCTGTACTTCAGAAATTAAGCGTTTACTTCTCAAAGACTTTATTTGAATTGGAGCTAATATTTGTTCATTTGTAAGAGGCTCCAAAGGAGTTAAAATGAAATCATGATGCAATAATGAAAAGACTCTGCTGTATTTTCCATAAAATACGCTAAATCTTTCTCACACTATCTCACATGACAGTGAAAACTAGACCTTTACATGATTTTATGCTTGTCTTTTTTTTGGCCAAGATTGACATAGGAAGATGATGGGAGCAGTTTCAAATTACAGAGACAGTAGAAACAGATTTAAGCTATTTATAGGAAGAATTAAATTATTATTGTATGGCATACTTGTTTGGTAAATTTAAAAAACATAAAAATTTTTAATTTAATTTCTATTTTTGTACCTCACCTGCTACATGCAGAAGTTCCCAGGCCAGGGGTCAAACCCACATCACAGCAGTGACCCAGGCAGCTGCAGTGACAATGCCAGATCCTTAACTTTTGCTGTGCCACAAGAAAAATCCCAAGAAAAATATTTTTTAGTGAGGAAGATTATGAATGAAGTCTTGTCAATGATAGACCACCACAGGTTTTGAGACTGCATCTCTTTGTATTCATCTATGCTGTTAGGGTTAATAGAGGCTGTCACAGTGACTAGGAGCTTCTTCATCATGTTCTTTGGAGCAGAGGTTTTGGGGGGGGGTTTCAGTTTACCCCAAGAACCTGAAGGTAATGTGAAACATCTAGGCATGTTTTCTTGAGTTCTCTCCTTTGTCAACTCCATAAAAAGTAAAGATTAACTCATTAAATATGCTGAGTTTTCTTATAAACCCACATTGGTATATTTTTGGAGAATCTGGAGTATGAACAAAACCAAAATCATATTGAAATGCAAGCAGAACATGTTGCATTGTACCTATATATTTGTCTGGGTTTTGTATATTGTTTTATTTCTTCATTAACTCATTTGATTCCTTAATTCATTCAATTACTTATGACTCATTCATAAAAATAACCTATCAAGACTCTATTTTGTGGCAGATACTGTTGTACTTAAAATGCTTAGAGTAGGTTTTGTCAGTAAGACAATACTTAACATGAGACTGAAGGTTGAGAAGACCTTAGGCAGGAGGACTGTGGTGAGCACTCAAGCAGGAGATGCTGCAAGAGGCAGTGGGGCAACATTGGCAATAGATTTAAAATATATTTATATGGTTGAGATAACACTTAGTGGACACTTGTATATAGAGGGTAAAAAAGTGGGAAGTAAGGAGTTCTTGGTGTGGCACCATGAGTTAAGAATCTAACTGCAGCCACTCAGGTTGCTACAGAGGTGCAAGTTTGAGCCCTAGCCCAATGCTGTGGGTTAAAGGATCTGGCATTTCCACAACTACAGGATAGGTCACAACTGCAGCTTGGATCACATCCCTGGCCCAGGAAATTCCATATGCTCTGGGGGCAGCGATTAAAAAAAAAAAAAAAAAAAAAAAAAAAAAAGTGGGAAGTAAAGGAAAACACCCCCCCCCATGGGTGACTGGGCACCATGGCAACAAATAGTAAAAGAAAAAGAAAATTAGGCATTCCAGTGTTCTATTGTGGCTCAGCAGGTTAAGAACCCAACTAGTATACATGAGGGATAGAGATTGGATTCCTGGCCTCACTCAGTGGGTTAAGCATCTGGTGGTGGTGTTTTGTGCTGTGTGGTGTAGGTTGCAGATATGTCTGGGATCTGGTGTATCTGTAGCTGTGGTGTAGGCTAGCAGCAGCTCCAATTGGAACCCTAGCCCAGTAACTTTCATATGCCACAGGGGATGTATACATATATGTGTCACTGGGTCACCAGGCTGTACAGTAGAAAAAAAATAATGTATTGGGGAAATAAAAAAAAAAAATTAAAAAGAAAATTAGACTTTCCAGGTAGAAAAGAATGTGTTTAGGTTTAGATAGTCTGGATTTGAGGTGATAAGAAAAATTCAAGTAGAATATTGTAATGGATAATTAGATATATATTTCTGGGGAAAGTTCTAGATTAGAGATATGCTTTGGGAGTCACACCAAAATTAGTGGCATTTATGTTTTGGGACTTTTTGTCCTAGGAAGAGTGGTGTGAATTAGCTTTCTTCTTGGCTTTGCTGTTTCATTCGCTAAATGGAACAGTGATTTGGTGAAATCTCACTGTGGAAAATATACTTCAGGGGAGTTCCCATTGTGGCACAGCAGAAATGAATCTGGCTAGGAACCATGAGGCTGTGGGTTTGATCCCTGGCCTCACGCAGTGGGTTGAGGATCTGACCTTTCCATGAGCTGTGTTGTAGTTCACAGACATGGCTGGGATAAAGCGTTGCTGTGGCTGTGGCACAGGCCAGTGACTACAGCTCCGATTTGACCCCTGGCCTGGGAACCTCCATATGCTGTGGGTGCAGCCCTGAAAAGAAAAATAAAAAGAAAAGAAAGAAAATATACTCCATAGAAGTTTTTGTGATGATAGAAATGTTCCATCTACTCTCAAAACAGAATTCAATAGCTGTATATGTCTTTCAAGAATTTGAAATGTTGTAAATGTGATTGAAGAACTGAATTTTAAATTTAATTTAATTTTAATGAAATAAATGTTTAATAGCCGTATGTGTCCCTTTTTACTGGATGTTGCACTTAGTGAATGGGTAGAAGAGAAAAGCATAGTGGATAATCCTGGTGATTATAGAAACTAAGAAGTAGGGTATAGATGATATATTTTAGTAGGTGGATGAAAGAAGGGACTAGATAAATTATGAATACCCATGTATATCACCAGCATTACCCCATATCAATAACACGGCAGATCAGAGGGCAAGAAATGCTGTGCCATATGTGAAGATTTGAATGTAGAATGTAGAAGATAGAAATGTATCAATATTTTTGTATGAGATAAAGTATGTACATTTCCAGGCTTAGAATCATTGCTCTAAAAATTTGTCTGCTTTTATCCTGCATCTTCACATAGAGCAGAAGCTTCCTCAATATGATACAAGATAGTAGTTAAGAGTGTAGACTCTGCATTCCAGCCGTCTGAATTTAAATCTCTGTTCCTCTATATATATTAGCAGAATGACCTTGAGAAAAAATCTTGATTCCTCTATGCCTTTGTCATTCAATAAAGTATTAATGCCAGGTTATTCTGAGGTCTTTTTAAGATTTAAATAATAGCACTTAGAAAAGTGCCTTGAATCTAATAAAGAGTTTACTAAGGTTATTTATTGTTAACTTAAAAGTAAAGTTGGAAGGAGTTCCTGTCGTGGCGCAGTGGTCAACGAATATGACTAGGAACCATGAGGTGGCAGGTTTGATCTCTGGCCTTGCTCAGTGGGTTAAGGATCTGGTGTTGCAGTGAGCTGAGGTGTAGGTTGTAGATGTGACTGGGATCCCACGTTGCTGTGGCTCTGGCGTAGGCGGGTGGCTACAGCTCCTATTAGACCCCTAGCCTGGGAACCTCCATATGCTGCGGGAACAGCTCAAGAAAAAGGCAAAAAGACAAAACAAAACAACAACAAAAAAAAGTTGGAGACATGTTTTTTGAGACTATTTTGAAATCGTAATAAAATAATGATATTCTATGCACTGGCCTTATTGTTGATATACCCCTACACTCTTCCAATATTCTATTATTTTAGATAGAAACATTTAGTATGTAAGATCACCAAGTCCTTTGCATTAATCTTTATGATGATAGGGAAAATAGTTTATCAAAAAAAGTTTACAGTATTTTTATTATTTCTGTGAGATAGAATCAGTTCCTTTAGTTAATTTTCTTCTGCTTAGGAATTCAAATGCTTTTTTTTCTTTATATCTTTATGTTGATATTTTCAACTGTTACTCATACCAATTCCTTTTTGTAATTTCTTTGAGTTTACATTCGACAGTAGGAGAAATGATTATATGGCCTCAGATTTGGTAAAAAAAAGCAATGCCATAAAGGAGGAAGATAATCTTTTAAAACATCTCCATAAAGATGCCTTTATTGTCTTTGGTTCTCTTCACATTTCAGAGATTCAAGATTATTCTGCCAAGACATTTTGTTCCTCTACATTTAAAAAATAGATGAAATTTATTAATCAAATATTAGTTTAAAAATATGCTTTGCAGGAGTTCCCAGTGTGGCTCAGCAGGTTACGATCCCTGCTAGTATCTATGAGGATGCCAGTTCATTCCCTGGCCTTGCTCAGTGGGTTAAAGATCCAGCATGGCTGTGGGCTGTGCTGTAGGTCACAGATGAAACTCGGATCTCATGTGGCTGTGGCTGTGGTGTACGCCAGCAGCGGTAGCTCTGATTCAACTCCCTAGCCTGGGAACTTCATATGCTGCACATGTGGCCCTAAAAGAAACAACAACAAAAAAAAGGGTTTGGTATTTCCTCCAAATTCCAGAAATCTTTCTTTCTTTCTTTTTTTTTTTTTTTTTTTTTTGGCTACACCCATGGTCTGTGGAAGTTCCTCAGCCAGGAATTGAACCTGTGCCACAGCAGCAAACTGAGCCACCATGGTAACAATACCTGATCCTTATCCCTCTGTGCCACAAGGGAACTCCAATTAACTCCAGAATTCTGAAAATACAAATAAGACCATTTCTCTTTCTTATTAATTTTAACAGCAATTCCTGAATTTGTCACACAAGTGAATGTTGCCTTGGAAGCCTTAAGTAAAAACTCTTTGGATGTGTTTGATGATAATCAATTTGTGGACATCTCAAAGAAGATCTATGATACAATTCACGACATCAGATGTTCGGTCATGATGATTCGGGTAAGTTTGCTTTACCTTCCATTGAATTATTGTAACACTCTTCACCATCTGGAATGCCTGGAATGAGTGCAAGAAATGCTTTATTTCTATGCCATAATGTCATTCCTGAAATCCATTAGAACTTTAGAAATTCATATTTATCCCCAAAGTCAGCTCTCCTGTCACGAACAACACTTTTACTTACGTATATGATTATAACTTATGCAAATGAGTACACTTAACTGCCACATGTGCAGCAATGATAGAATTTGGTGTTTGCAGGATTCTTTACAGTGTCATATAGCGCGATCAGGAGCCAAAGAAGAACTCGTGAAGGGATTTGCTTTCTTGAACAGAAAGGAATGGATCTTTCTTATCACTTTACTGAAGTTTATAGGAAAATGTGTTTTAAAAAAGGGAATTTTGGAGTTCCTATTGAGGCTCATTGAGAACCTGATATAGTATCCATGAAGATGTGAGTTCAATCCCTGGCCTTACTCAGTGGATTAAGGATCCATCATTGCCACAAGCTGCAGTGTAGGTCACAGATGTGGCTTGGATCTTGTGTGGCCATGCCTGTGGCATAGGCTGGCAGCTGCAACTCTGATTCAACTCCTAGGCTGGGAATTTCCATATGCCACAGGTGCAAACCTAAAAAGAAAAAAAATAAATAAAAACTTAAAAAAAAAAAGGAGGGGGGAATTTCTATGGCTGAACCCTCTCATACTGGATCATAGAATTGAAGTGTTCTTTAAGAAATCTCACTTGGAGCTTCCAGGAACAGCACACTTGTGACCTGTCTAATCTAGAAGCTATCTATTGGGAAGAATATACAACATCTTCCCAAGTATGTGAGTCATTTGTTCTGGGCACACTGCATGTATAGAAACCAGGATTATTTGTTTTTCCTCAAAATGTTAAATGGGGTATCTTTTTAATGTCATAAAAAAATAAAAGTTTTTTGGAAGACGCACATATAAAGATGGGTGGATAGATTATTTTAGGATTGCTTCACCTGGAGTATTTGTGTTGTCATTAGTCTATTTAGGAAAAAGAGAGACAGAGACAGTGAGGCAAGGAGGGGAAGAAATCAACTAGGCATAATTATGAGTCACTGAAGACAACTGGGGCTTGAGCCTGCTGGGGAATTCCAGGAGGTACTACAGAATTTGCCTCAGAATTACCTTATCTCAGGGGAACAAAATCCACTTTATTCACCTATTCATCCTTGGTTAAAGGCTACCTCTCTTCAGAGTGTTACTGGAGCCTCCTGCTGGGCCAATAAAGCTTTTGTGGCCAAAAAGGCCACCCTCAAGCAGAGTAACAGGTGATTGCAGTGAGAAAGAGTCTGCAGGGCTGCAGGGCTGGTGAGTGCAATTTGTAAGAGTGGACTTCAATTTCAAAGCCTCCAGATTTAACTGTCAGTAAGACCCTGTGCTTGAACTAAGATGTGCTGAGAAGATATTGGTGGAACATCAAAGGTATCTGAACAGGTCTGAATGTCAGAGTTTGTTTACACGGAGCAGTCCAGGAAAATGGAGTCATTTGGGGATCTTATAAGGAAAAGGGCCAACAGAGTTTGAGGAACCTGGCAAGGCAAATGGGTATTTTTGGAAGAAAGGTAAGAGGTCGTCTAGAGATGTCAAGACGTGAGATCTAGCAGTTCTGGGAAAACCTGCATACAAACCAGTTATATGTATAAGAGAACCCTCAGAATATATATTTATGGACAGCCTAGAAGGATTTGTTCCTATGTGACTGGGAACTGTGGCACTGTGCTAGTGCTATGTCTGAACTGTAGAGTACGTTTGCAAAATATTTTCTTCTCCTAATACTGTTTTTTTTTGTTGTTGTTGTTTGTTTGTTTGTTTTATGCCTAACCTTTGTGGACTATGGGGCAAGTACTAATTCAGAGCTGAGAGGCTAGGTGGAACCAGAAGATAAACATTGAAAGTATGAAAAAGACATGAATTTCAGGGGATAATTTTACAAGAGTGAAACACCATTTCCAGTATCCCTGGGTGGATATTTGAGAAGAAAAACCAGTGAAATAGAATAAGTGAGCCAGGGTAGGGAATGCATTTTTTTCTGCAAAAGCTATCTAAGGATAAAAGTCTTATAACCTCTCCCATTTGAATATTCTAGTATTTAAAATTTTTCTTATTATCAAAATGGTTTACGTATAGCAAAGCCATTATTTCTACATATCCTTCATACCCAGCCATCCTCTTTAGGGCAAGAAAACAATTTATTGTAATTATTAACAGCTTTAGAAGGGAGTAATTTGTCCATATAATCATCTCTTTTTCAAGGTAAATATTTTCAATTTCTTTTAACTTTTCCTTATAGGAATAATTTAGTATTTTGTGTTCTGGGCTAGTCTTTATTTTAACTTTTCAACAAATTTCTCATATGAGACTTTCAAAAAGCATATTCCAGAAGTTCCCTGACAGTACAATGGTCCGGATTTTGTGCTTTTACTGCTGAAGCCCAGGATTCAATCTTCACTCCCCAGTTCTGGGAACTGAGATTCCACCTCACCTCAAACTGCTCTCACTTCAATCTGCTGCACACTGTGGCAAAACAAACAAACAAACAAAAACACCAAAACAAACCACTAATTGGTGCCTGTCCAATGTCAAATAAAAAAGATGCATTCTTATGTTACTGGTATTAATACAGCCATCTACTATTCACCTATTTTACTTTCCCTTTTAAACACCTTGATTATTGGATAGACAATAACTTCCTTTTGTTTTTATTTTTTATGCTGTTGTTGCCTGCATATCCCTTCTCCATTTTGATTTGATGTGTTTGTCCTTGGTCCCAAATCCTAATGCTATTAAACTTCATTGTTTCAAATGATTCTTCATGCAATGTATCAGGCTTCTTTTAAATGTGGTTGGGAAACATATCTAAATTAGTATTAATTAGAAATGTAAAGTTATAATCTCAGTTCCTTCATCTAGATTACTAATAAAAGTATTAAATCATATTGGCCTTTTATCTGAATATAATTGCTGCTGTATAGCTCTCATTAAGGGAATTTGTGTTAAGATCCCTTAGAATTTGATGGTCCAGTTAGCTGAGAACATACTAGTTAAGTGTATGGATTGAAAGAATGTTTTGTTATTGTGATGTAGAGATAGTCTTTCCTCAAACACACCTGATGACCAAAAAAGTGAAATAAGATAATGGCAGAGCTCCTGTACTTGAAACCCAGAAGGATAGTCTAGAGGTCTACCATTTCCTCTCCATCCCTGCACCCACAGTCTCCTGGACAGCCTCTAGGGGTGCCTGCACAGAACTTCTGCAGGAATTCCTTGGTGGGTGACCCATAAACATTTGTACTTAATTGGATTATAGAATGAAAATAGAAGCCAGACTCAGGCATAATTAATGAAAACCCGTCATTTTCTTTTCTGTGAGGTTTGTCCCTTTATCATAGAAGATAATAAAATTGATCTAGTATAATCTTTTTAAAGGGTCAGATGTAATGCAATGCTGACCAATATCCTGACCTCAGAACTGCAAAGCATTTGACGCTTTATTCAGAGTATCTAAAGAGTGCCAACATTGGAGTTCCCGTCATGGCACAGCGGTTAACGTATCCGTCTAGGAACCATGAGGTTGAGGGTTTGATCCCTGCCCTTGCTCAGTGGGTTAAGGATCCAGCGTTGCCGTGACTGTGGTGTAGGTTGCAGATGTGGCTCGGATCCCGTGTTGCTGTGGCTCTGGCGTAGGCTGGCAGCTACAGCTCTGATTAGAACCCCTAGCCTGGGAAACTCCATATGCTGCGGGAGTGGCCCAAGAAATGGCAAAAAAGAAAAAAAGAGAGAGTGTCCATATTAAAGCAATATGTGTATAATTATGCAATTTTAGGGAAGGCTAGACTGCCCTTTTGAGAATGTGAATGTTAACAGAATCCTGAATTTTCATGAGTGCTCTTTAGTGCTCTTGAGAAAATAAAACAGTACTTTAGGATCAGCACCCAGTATTTTATTAGAGTTTTATGAAAATATAATTATATCTGTGTTTAATATTTATTTTGGCGAATAACTACATTACTGATTGTTTAGATTATTTAAAAAATTCCTAAGTCAAATATTATGATATTTACTCATACTGTCGCCACTGAATTCAGTGTATGGACTAATGAGATCGTAGAATCTCATTCATAACTTTGAAGAGTAGGTAGTATTAACATTTTTATCTGTTTCGTGTTAAATATCTACGTGCAGATTTTATAATTACTAGGAGCCTCTATAATATAGTGGTTAAGTCTAAAGCAAATAACAAATCTCACGAAACCTGGGTTTCCTCCTTTAAAAATAAGGTTGGTATTATACCTACTTCAAAAGATCATTATGCTAACAAAATGAGTTACTAGAAATGAAGTACCTAGTAAATAACAGTACTTATGAGAAGATAGTTACTGTTTCTATTACCACTGTGAGTACCACCTGCAGCATATGTGAGTAGTACTAGTACTAATGAGGCTGCTTATTATTTTTTCTCTCTTGAAGAATGTTAGCTATAGAAGCTATAGAAATATTCTATTGTATAAACAATATCTTCTCTTTGAAGGTATTTCACTGCTGGCCACCCATGTTATTCTCTCACAATTTATTTATATGGTCCTTTTAAAATAGCCTCTGTTTCTGGATAAGAACTTTTTGTTTTGTTTTGTTTTTATTTTTTCTAGGGCTGATCCTGTGGCATATGGAGGTTCCCAGGCTAGGGGTCAAATCAGAGCTGTAACCTCTGGCCTACGCCAGGGCCACAGCAACACAGGATCTGAGCCAGGTCTGCGACCTACACCATAGCTCACGGCAACGGTGGATCGTTAACCCACTGAGCAAGGCCAGGGACCGAACCTGCAACCTCATGGTTTCTAGTCGGATTCGTTAACCACTGCGCCACAACGGGAACTCCTGAATGAGAACTGTTTAAAAAAATGAAAATGATGAGCCATTGAGCCTTCTTATGTATTTCAAGAGGTTAATTTTTAGGAGTTCCCCTCATGGCTTAGTGGTTAACGAATCCCACTAGGTACCATGAGGTTGTGGGTTCGATCCCTGGCCTTGCTCAGTGGTTAAGGATCCAGCGTTGCCATGAGCTGTGGTGTAGGTCGCAGATGCGGCTCCGATCCCGCGTCACTGTGGCTCTGGTGTAGGCCGGTGGCTACAGCTCCGATTCGACCCTTAGCCTGGCTCCATATGCCGCGGGATCAGCCCTAGAAAAGACAAAAAAAAGGTTAATTTTTAAAAAATGCAGAATTATAAAGCTAGCTTAAGTAGTAAGGATTCAAAATCAAAATTTGCATTAAATTATCCATAATTCAGATACCCAATATTGATAAACATGGATATCCTCTTATGGAAACAACATCTTGAGAAAAAACATAATTATTTTTTAGAACTTCACCCTTTCAAATTTCTTTTTGGATTTTGGCTTTACATTGTGCTAAGTTAGTGGAAAGAAATTAATATGGAGCAACATGAAGCCAAGTTTGTTGTATAATTTTATATTTCAGGTGACAGGAACATATTTTGGATATCTCATTTGATGGAAATTAATTTTTGAAGAAACAAAGGAAAATAAATCAAAAACATTTACATGTCCCAGTTTACATGATCTTTACATGAATCATTTAAGGCTTCTAGAATTGGAACAGAGTTCAATATAAAATTTTAACTTATATAGCCAGAAATACTTTTTATATCTGATTCTACTGTACTTATAGAAGCGGATATATTTGTAGCTTTCACTGGAATTATATATAATTTTGACAAATTAGATTACTTGCACTGTCATTTCTCTTTGAACTTCTTTCATTGTTTTTTGTAATTTCTTTTCTCCATGACTTCAAAAAATTATGTTATTTATATGTCTTCTGGACAGAGCTGATGTTTGTCTCTTTGAAGTCTTACTCAAACTGCCAGAGAGACAGACCGTGACAGTGTCATTTAGCAGCTAACTAGTGTAGAATGTTATCTTGTACAATTAGAATTCTGTGTAATTCAGTTTGAAAATGAAGAAATAGTGAAAATAATATTGTGAAAAAATCAAGACATGCATTCAAGTCCCTGTTTTATTTATTTGTCTTTTCTAGGGCCTCACCTGGGGCATATGGAAGTTCCTGGGCTAGGGATCTAATCACAGCTGTAGCTGCTGACCTACACCAGAGCCACCGCAACTCAGGATCTGAGCCACATCTGCAACCTACACCACAGCTCATGGCAACACGGGATCCTTAACCCACTGAGTGAGGTCAGGGATCAAACCCTCAACCTCATGGTTCCTAGTCACATTTGTTAACCACTGAGCCACAAGGGGAACTCTGCAAGTCCCTGTTTTAAGTTCCACTTATATTGTTAGTTTACATGATAGCATTAGTTTCTTAAGTGTAGCCAGAAATGAAAGCATACCACTGAATTCCTACTTTTACCTAGTAAAGTAGCTTAAAAATTGCGCTTAAAATGAAGGACAAAACACTGTTCCCTAAGATAAAATGCGAATAAAATGCGAATGTCCATGTTCTAAAGCAGTGTAATGTCATGGATGTTCTGGACAGAGTAGTAAATCCATAATGATAATAGTATCACTGATTACAAAGGAAAAAGTTAAACTATCCATATTTGTAAATTATATAACCAACTATATTGAAAATCCTAAAAAGTTTAGGATCCTAAATTCTAAAACAAAACAAAAAAACTCATTCTAGTAGAAAACTGATAAATAGATTTAGCAAGATAACAGAATACAATGTCAATATTAAAAAATAAAATTTCATAATGGAATGAAGGAAAAAATAAAAGTAAGGACAAAATTAATGAAATAAGAAACATGCAATAGAGCAATACAATGAAACTCAAAGTATATATTTCAATATAGTAGCAACTAACAATTAGAAAATACATCTTTTAAAAGTACAATACATTTCAGCCCTACAAATAACAAAATAAAATTAGTGTCTAAGTTAACAAAGACGTAAAAGATCTAAGCTGTGAAAATTGTAAAATATTATTAAGAAAAATTAAAATGACTTAAATTTTTGGAGTGTCATCATATTCCTAAACTGGGAGACTCAATATTGTTAATGAATCAATTATTCCCAAATTGATTTATAGATTTAATGCTATTCCAAACAATTTATCAGCAGACTTTTATGAAGACTAATAATCCAGCGTGATTATATGGGTGTACACATTAGTAAAAACTCATCACATTGTGCACTCAAAATTACATGTAGATTATATTGATAATGGTAATTTTAAAAGTAGTAATATTTTGGAGTTCCTTCTGTGGCATAGCAGGTTAAGTCTCCAGTGTTGTCTCTGTGAGTTTGATCTGCCCTTTCAGTGGGTTAAGGATCTGGTGTGGCTGTAGCTGTGGCTTAGGCTGCAGATTTGGCTCAAATTCAACCTCTGGCTCGGGAAATTCCACATGCTGCAGGCGGGGCCGAAAGAGAAAATAAATAAGTAATGATAGATAAATAAATAAAAACATGTTTTACCCAATAGAGAACACCTTAGTTAACCAGCAATCTTAGTTGGATAAAGTCCTACCAAACTGTATTAATTTGAACTAATTGGAAAAGGCTGCATGGACTTCTGAAAATGCTGACATTTCAATTATAAAATTAAATCTTTCTACTTAACCTTAACTGGCTGCTTGTCAAATATTTCTAATGTGTGAATCCTCTTTTGTTGATTTATATTCTTTCTGTTTGGGATTCATTGTGTATTACCTTAGATCAGTGATTGGCAAATTTATGGCCTATGAGCCAAATTTAGTTCAACATCTATTTTACATGGCCTTTGGGTAAAAAATGATTTCAACAAACGGTTGAAAATTTCAAAAGAACAATAATATTTCTGACACGTGAAAATTATATGAAATTCTAATTTTAAGAATGCAGATACATCCATATATATCTATTGCTTCTTGTTCTACAATGACAATGGAATCTATATGGTTTGCAAAGCCTAAAACATTTACTCTTTGGGTACTTACAGGGTAAATTTACTTACCTTCATTTTACATATTCTGTTTTAGCTCTTTACCAAAATCTTAAATGACTTGTCCAAGTATCCAATCACTCCTTTATTAGTTTTCCTTATAAATCCAATTGTCCTAAACATTTGAATATTAGGATTGCCTTTTTTTTCAAGTTCCTTGGATCATGTGACCACTTAGAGTAACTTCTGCTAAACTTCCCTCTTCTCCACCCTCCTTTCCACTCTGAGGTTTACTATTCTCCAAAGTATTCAAATTTCCTCACCTCTTCTTTTGTGGGTCAAACTATCTGTGCCTCTGTCTTTGCAAATTTTATATTCATGCCCTGATATTTTGCAAAGAGAGTCCTTTAATTACTAGGACTCACCCTTCTCCAAAGGCTGTAAGGAATTTTTTTTTGTTTTTTTACCTTCTTGGTATATTCATTCAGCAGGTAAAATTAAATTTTAGCCTAGCCTCTGATGATCATACATTTTGAAATTTAGTTGTTGAGGTTTACATGATGTTGAAATTCATCAACTTTACTCACCTGCTACTTTTTATTTCCTTTATGTTAAAGTAGTAACAAATTTTCCAAAGTTTATTGGATTACAGATATTTTCATAAAATAAATATTTGCTAAATAAGTTTAAATAGGCAATGAATTAGGGTGAGTATATGCCTTGGTTTCCTTTGAAGAAATCTGGATTGTCCCCCTTTTTCACTCTCAAAAGTGTCAAATCCAGATGATATATTATGTTCACCCTAGTTTCTGGGTCTCAAGTGTATGGTCTGAGGCCCCATGGTGCATCGTTTTCACTCAACAGGCTACATTCCTGGCACTAATGATCATTGTTCCTTATCAAGGCAATTTTCCAACCTCAGGGAGCACTTTCTTTCCAGAGGGTTAACTTCTATCAAATTCTACCTTCCTTTCTTCATGCTCTGTAGACCTTTTGTTGATTGTGGAGAATCTATCTAGGCTCTTATTTCAAGCATCTACTTAATGTACAGAAATTTGCACCTTTTCATTTTTCAGAGTAAAGCAGTTATCCTGAATTCATTTTAGTCACTCTCCATTCTCACAGGAGTCTTGCCAGGGAATAGCAGTGAAAACACTTTGTCCTTTTTAGAAGTGATATGACTCCTTTCTAGTGTCAGGACCAGTTTGTAAAACAGCCAATTACCAAGGACCTTTCTGAGGGATCTTAATAAAAGGCCTGTACCAGAATACCCTTAGCTTTATATGCAAATTTAAATCAAATATTACTGGCAAAAATTGTGTGGTGTGGTTCTTGCTGTTTCCTCTGAAAACAAAGAGTTTAAGGCAGGGAAAAGCAGAACCACCTGCTAGCGATGGTCAGCAAGAACAGAACTTGTATGCACTGCCCTGTATGCATGGCCTTGTATGCATGGCCTTCCTCCTGTGTATGACATTTGAAGAGACTTTTGACAAGGGGACAGAGGTGACTAGAGTAGGACACAGTGTTCACTAGAAACCTGTTGGTGAAGCTACAAAGCAACACTGGCCAGTGATGTCTGTTGCTCATGCTGGGAGAATGATGTTCAGCTTGAAGTCATTCTGGGAAGTGCTCTTTCACCAAAGGGTCAAAGCCGCTGAACTGGCAGGAAAGTCTATGGTCCAAAAGGGCTTTGATGCAGACAAGTCCTGCACTCAGAGAATTCTAAGCAAGTGCTGCATGGAGCCTCCGACTCAAAGTAGCTGAGTTGAAGAAGCCAGGCATCTCTCTTTGAAAATAACTTCAGAGGAAATAGCTAGCCCTGTGAATAGAAAAATAATACACAGAAGATACTTAGTCATGGTATCTTAAGGGATGTTTTTGTTGCTATTTGTTTCTGATAAGTTAATTATTAAATACTTTATTTAAATTATTATACTAAACTTGTATTAGTAATTAAATAAATGAGGAAATATACTGTGGCAAATCTAATAAGAAGTTTTTATTATTTCCCATTTTTGTTTTCATCCTAAGAACTCTTACAGGGTGCTGATCGCTTACCTCAGATATAATGCTTAGCTGCCTACGTTTCAAAAGTAACTTTTGGAGAGTGGAATAAGCCTTCTAGAGAAAATACAATTTATGAAATGATGACTTTTGGCAACACACTTTGGGATAACTAGTAGAAGGAGGGATATTGAGAAGTTTGTATTTTCAGAATCTGTAAAAAGGGTATAGTTTCAAAGGGAGAAATATTTCGAAGCCTGATAGCAAAGGTCAGTGAAGGGAGCACTTGAAGTCACTCACTGATGGCGAAGCAACAGGACAAGATCCAGAGTCTCTGAGGACCTGGTTCAGGTGATTTTCCTTTACCACTGGAGAAGGAAACAGCCCAATAATTTTTACACAATGAGAGCCCTTCTAGTTCATTGACTGCCCTTTGTTGATGGGCCAGTTATAAACATAGAAACCCTAAAAACCACTTTTCAGGCAAGTTGTTGAAGAACATTTACCCTACAACTCTCTTCCCTGTTCCTTCAAATGCAGATACATAGCCTTCTCCGTTGTTCCTTCAGTTTGCCACATTTACCTGGTTCTTCTACCATCTTTCCACTTCCTGCCCTCTCTAACCATGTCCTTTCTACAAGAATTGCACAGCAGTCTTCTTCAGGTCTGATTATTACCTTACATAACATCCTGCATAAATCCTATATCCAATCATAAAGAAAAATAGCTTCTCCCACTTCACCCACATTTTATCTTCTCACTCAAGTTTATGTTTATCATGAAAAATGACATATCATATTCATATGAGTTTATTTATCAATTGCCTGTCTCCTCATACAAGAATGTGGGCTCAATGAAAAAGTTTTTAGACCTTTAAGCTAAAATAAGATGTTATTGTTTTACAATGAAATGAAGTGATCGATTTGGTTGCCAATTTTGATAGTCGTAATATTATCACTGGACCTCACAGAATTAAGGGCAAGAAAAATGTTCCTTTATTGTATATTTTATATTACCAAATGTGACAGATAGTAGGAAACTACCTTAATAGATATTTTCATGAAGAACTAAAATTTGCTTGATCTCTGGATTAAGATCATTTTTAAAGTGCCAGGGATTTTTACTAAGTATTTGTACTTTGCAACCACTAATGCTATCACAAATGCGTATACATGTCTGTGTCAATGTTATTTGTTTCAGTATAAGCTTTTGTAAAGTATGATACATGTAGCTATTTTGAAATATCCTTTAGTTTGCCTTGTGCAGGTGACAAGATTCCTCTTTAAAGAGGGGAGACTTCCTGATTGTATGCATTAGCTGTTGGGCTCTGAGAGCAAGAAAGATCTTTGAGGATGGTGTTTGTGGAACTTGCTGAAGTGTATTTCATGCACATTATCTTCTATTATCAGTCCCTTGGTATTATAGTCTCTGAAAACTATCACAAAATTATCCACAAATTTAATGATTAAAATGTGTTTTATGCTGTCTTATATTGCAATGTTTGGAACAGAACTCAGAAATTTAATTAAAGTCATAAAATATAGAAGGATACTATAACAAAAACTATTTCTAACTGTTAAAAATGGCTGTAAAATACATTTTAACCAGTGCATAGTGGTCTGTTTACTACAAAATATAAAAATAAAGCCAGGGTTTTTTGCATATCCTCTATTATCACAAAAATTAATCATTTGGGAATATATTCAGAGGACCAGTTCAACAAAAATTTATATTGACAATGCATTTATAGATGGCTTATCTCTTCCAATGAGTTTTGCTAATTTAACTCTTGGAATACAACCTTATTTTAGGTTTGTCTCACAGTGCTCCATCTTCAAGGAAATTCTTTTTCTTTGGAATATCTTTGTGCCCATGAGTAAGTCAGGTATTCTTACCACTTTGGATTTGCATTTTTAAAACAGGGAAAACAAACATACCTGCATAGTAATAAAAATGATTTGAGTTTAAATGGGATAATGTATATACAGAACTAAGCAAAATTTATAACCTATTGTAAATACATAATCATCAGTATTAGCATTACAAGTTAGTAATACCAATAAAATAAATTTGCTGTGTGTACTAGCGTCACAAGTGTTAGCTGCTGTAATACAACCCCTAAATCCCCATAGCGTATCTCAGTGATGGTTTATTTATCATTCATACGTTGGTCTGATGGTAGCCATCTGGATAGGTCTCTACCAGATGAAGACTCAGTGGTTCACAAACCTCCAATCTTTTAATACTGCCATCTTTAACATGTGGCCTCCACTGTCACTGCAGAAAGGGAAGAAACAATAGATGATTAAACAGGAAGTTTGATGACCAGACTTCAATGTGGCACACTACCCTCTGCATCCCATTGGCCTCCACTCAGTCAAATTGGATCCAAATCAATCACAAAGGAGCTAGTAAATGTCTTCTGCCTTTATTTCCAAGAAGAAGAAATGGGATTGGTGAACATCTGACTGTTTCTTGTCATTCACTCTTTGTTCCAGTAATTACTGCTGTGCAATAAACTACCCTAAATTTAGTGACATGAAACAACAACCATGATTCTATTGGTCAGAAATTCACAAAGGGCATAGGCTTGTTCATTCACATGTCTATGGACTGAGGACTGGAAGACTAAGGAAACTGAAATGTAGCCTCTCATGAGGCTTGCCTTTTTCACAGCATGACAGCCTATGGATATTGAGCTTTTTGCAAAGCATTTCAGGAATCCAAGAATAAGTGTTATAGTTAACAAAGCATATATAATACTTTATTTTATAACCCAATCTCTGAAATCCTACACTTTTTTTCACTTCTGCTGTAATCTATTGGTTACAAGCAAGTCAAAAGCCTCCCCAATTCAAGAAGAGGAAAGAGGTGAACCCCACCTTTCAATGGAAGGTGTACCAAGGTCAAAAGGAGCACATAGGGTAGGAAGTAAAGTAGTACCCATTTTTGGAAAATGCAATATGCCTTACTTATTATAATATTCTTGTTGTCATCAACTTTTATCAATAATAACCTTTATGTATTAACTTCATGACCATAGGTTTAGTTTAAACAACCTTCTACTTATTAAGTAGTAAATAAAACAGTAGAAATATGCTTAAACTATTGCAAGTCATCTTTGTTTAATTACAAAGTTTTGTGAGATCTGATTAATCAAATATTCTAGTTAAAAGGGCTTTAAATTGTTTCACTTTAATATCTTGTCTAAATTTGTCCATTGCTTATTTAAGACATTAAGCTATACACAATTTTTTGATACTTTCTAAAAAATTCCTTTGAAATAATAATATCTAGTAGATACAAAATCAAATAAAAGTCTGGAGAAGTATATGCCCAATATAAAATTATTGGAGTTCCCATTGTGGCTCAGCAGAAATGAACCCCGCTAGTATCCATGAGGGATGTTCAGTGGGTTAAGGATCCAGTGTTACCATGAGCTGTGGTGTAGGTCACAGACATGGCTCAGATTCCATATTACTATGGCTGTGGTGTAAGCCAGCATTCAACCCCTAGCCTGGGAACTTCCGTATGCCATTGGTGTAGCCCTAAAAAAGACAAATATATATATATATATATATATATATATATATATATATAATTATGAACCTGGATACCTCAAATTGAAGAAGGTGTCATATTAAAGAATATTTTCTGGGAGTTCCCGTCGTGGCGCAGTGGTTAACGAATCCGACTAGGAACCATGAGGTTCGGTCCCTGGCCTTGCTCAGTCGGTTAACGATCCAGCGTTGCCGTGAACTGTGGTGTAGGTTGCAGACACGGCTCGGATCCTGTGTTGCTGTGGCTCTGGCATAGGCTGGTGGCTACAGCTCCGATTCGACCCCTAGCCTGGGAACCTCCATATGCTGCAGGAGCGGCCCAAGAAATAGCAAAAAGACAAAAAAAAAAAAAAAAAAAAAGAATATTTTCTGTTATACTGTTATATAGTTCCCCCAATCAACCCCTTGAAAAATATTTGAGTACATTCTGTCTTTCAAACATTATGCTAGATTTCATTAAGAACGTATACATGGGAGTTTCTGTCGTGGCTCAGCAGTAAAGAACCTAACTAGTATCCATGAGGATGCAGTTTGACCCCTGGCCTCAATCAGTGGGTTAAGGATCCTGCGTTGCTGTGAGCTATAGTGTAGGTCCCAGATGTGGCTTGAATCTTGCATTGCTGTGACTGTGGTGTAGGCAGGCAGCTGTAGCTCCCATTAGACTCCAAACCTGGGAACTTCCATATGCCATGGGTATGCCCCCCCAAAAAAAAAATTTACATGAGTGAGGATTGATCCTTGTTTTCAGATAACTGTCATTCTCATGGAGTAAAGAGATATGTAAGCAAATAATAAGAATTTATTGTGTGTATATATGTATGTGTGATTGGGTCACCTTGCTGAACAGTAGAAAATTGACAGAACACTGTAAACCAGCTATGACGGAAAAAATAAAAATCATTTTAAAAAAAGAATTATTCTGATGAGTGCTATAATGGAAGTATATAGAATTGTGGTTGGAAATACAGAGTTTTAAATTCTGCCATAGAGAAACTTATGCAAAGATATAACTGTGTGGTGACATTTAGGTTGGACTTTTTTGAATGGGTGGGAGTTGTGTTGTTGGAATTATGGCTTAGGACTTTTCCGAGGATATAGAGGTAAGGGAATGTTTAGAGAATTGAAATTAAGCTACGATGCCTGGATCCCAGTATACAGGTGGAGGAAGACTGAAAATTAAGATGATGTAATATTATCTTACATGATCTTAATATTAGATTTTCAATATATTTTATGCACTATCAAAGACACACGAACTGGCCAAATATTACTAGGCTTGGCACAGCTTATTCAAGATACTTTCCATAGGATGTGGGTTGGGGAGTAACATTCTACCTCACCTGCCACAACATTTACCTCAAGCTGCCTAATATTTGAAAACTGAGATTCTTTCAGCAAGAGAGAAGAGAAAAATTAGAAACTGGGTGAATAACAACAAATCCCTTACAGTATATTTACTATTAGAGGAAGGTAGGAATTTAATCAAATGCTAATTTACTGTTTATGCCTCACTGAACATATTGATCAAATGTTATTGTCATGAATTGCTCTCCCTTAGAACATGAAACCTGTCCAAAAGGGAGTTTAGAAGAGTGATAAAGATAATAATATTAATAATGATGATAATAATAATCATAGAAAAGAAGTGAGGCTTTCATTTGGAACCAACCAGCCTTTTTGTATTTACAATGAACCAAAGCCAAGCATATGCCAACAGCATCTCTGACTGCCTAACTGTCTCTGAGGAGAGTTAGGAAATCAGCCTGACAGTCAGGCATGTTCACCACTAGAGCAGCCAAGGTGAAGGGATTAAAATGCTGTCTTGCCAGCTTCAGGGACTCATTGAGTCTGTTCCAGAATATAACATGCCACTGATTACAGAGGATTCTAGTGTTAAATTGACGGAAGAAATTGCTAATCAAAATGCAAGTGGGAGATGTAAATGCAAAAAGATATGATCTCACCAATTAATGCACACAGAATCATTTTCTCCTTCAGATTCCTTGTTTCATTATTAAACCTAAAGCTTTACATGTTAGCTTCAAAAGAACCACATCAGTCAGAAAAGGTTGAAAGACAGTGTGTTATGCTGTGATGAGCACTGGATTAGAAATCAGAAGACCTTGATTGTGGTCTCAGCTATATTATATAGTATCTGTGGAGTCCCAGCTCTTTCCCTTTAATGCATTGTTACATGGTGCCCTAACATATAAGAGTGGTAATCACACTTGTCTTGCTTATGTCACATACTTCAGGGTGACTTTCCGTTCTTCATTCCTTCCTTCTTTCCTTCCCCCACCTCATTATTTAATATATTCATGGAATTATCTTTATTCATTTAGGTCAAATCTATCAGATATTTAGGCATATAGAGATGGTAATGTTAGATAAGATCTCTGTTTTCAAGAAGTTTATATTCCAAGGGAAAGAGAAAGTAAACAATTAAAGAAAGTTGTAGACAAGGCAGTTATGTTGAGTGATATGACAGAAGTAAGCAGAATGATGTGATGGAGAGAAAATCGGCATACAGATAACAGCACCTTCAATACAGCAGTCAGGGAAAGCCTCTCTGCGGAGATCAAATTTGACTTAGTTAATATGAATCAGGATGAGTCAGCAGTTTTAAGACAGGGAAGAATGTTGCAGGCAGCATAGAATAAATGCAAAGATAGCAAGACTGGGAAAATGCTAGTTACACCTAAAGAAAAGGAAGAAATCACTGTGTCTATAACTTTATGAATGGAAGAGGGGAGTGACCCAACATGATTTTAGAGAGCTAGCCAGAGAATAGGTTATTTTGGCCTTGTCAGATTTGTTAAGCAGTTTGGATTTGGTTTCAGAGAACTAAGAACTTTTGAAATAACTTTAATGGGTGAGTGACATGAACCCATTTGCCTTTAAGAAGTCCCTTCTTGTTTTGGTGAAGGTTGACTTTATAAAAGACCTCCAAAATGTGTTAAAGCAAAACTAAGTTTAGTAGACTTAGTGCAGTAAAAGAGCACATCACCCTGACATCACTACTATTTCAAAATGGGAAATTAGGGAAGGCTTTTTATGTCATCATAAGGCCTGTCCTGAGAGATTCTTACACGGCGTATTTCAAGAGAGAGAGAGAACCGGTGGGACTTGGTGGCCTCATAGATTTAGATAGGTGGACACAATGAACTGAGAGTCATGAAATGAATCTGGGTAAGTTTTTAGTCTTGATAATTGATGAGTTTAAGTGGATCGTTTTTTTCTTTGAGGAGCAGGTATTTCCTGGGGAATGCAGCATCTAAATTATGATTGCTTAATTTATTATGAACATAAGAATAGTTGAGTCTATCCAGTTCTATTATTATTTGATGCAGAAACAGGGAACATGTTGTTTTCATTTCTCACCAGTCCATGAAAATATGGTATTGCAGGTGGGGGTCAGCAGGAGTAGAAGTGAGAATGCCATCCATATATGAATCTGCTGTTATCTTCCAGGCCATGGATGGCGCAGACTTGGTAGATGAGCACTATGCTCTCCAACACAACAGTTACATGTGCTTACTGAGCACCTGAAATTTGGCTAGTGTGATTTGAGGTGTGCTATGTAGGTGTAAAACCCACAACACACTTTGAAAACTCAACAAGAAAAAAAAGAATTAAAAATATTCCATTTCTATATTTTTACATTTGTACATGTCAAACTGATGTTAATGAGGTATTTCAACCAAATACATCAAAAATATAAATTTGACATGTACAAACTATTCTTATTTTATTAAAATGGCTATAGCAAATTTTAAAGTATTCATTATATTTGCATTGGACAGTGTGGACTAGAGAGTTGGCCAAAGAGGTAGATGGATTTGAAATTTGTCTTGGAAATAAAACTGACTGGATTTTCTTGGGTTTCATATGAAGTTTAAGGAAATAAGGGAACTACATTTAGCTCTTAGGTTTCTTGTTTTGGGCCATTGTGTGGATGTGAGTGACTTGATTAGTTAAGGGAGACTTGAAGAAAAGAGTCTGTACTAGAAGTTCGATTCCATTTCAGTGGGCTCATTAGGTGTTAAATTCACTTATTTTACAAATAAGTTGTATGAATCATTGAATATATGATTTTGAAACATAGAGAAAACAATTGGGCCTGCAATTAGAATTTGGTTTCCCTTAGCATGGGCTGCACTCACACTTAGAGAAGGTATATTAGAAAGAAAAAAAAGATATAGAAACAGATGTATTTAGAATTCCTTGTTAAGAGATAGCAAAGGAGACTGACAAGAAATAACAGGAAAGTTTGGAAGAAAATCAAAAGAGTACTATCTCAGAAACCAAGGCAAGAGTTTTTCAGTGGTGTAGAATGTTACTTAGAGGTAACATTCCTGATAAAATAAGATGTGTTCTTTGTATTTGGAGACAGATGATCAGGTAGGTAATGTAGGTTTAGATATGTGGTGCACTGGTGTCTTGGTTTCCTGAAACTGATGACTTAGGCTGTAGCTGGGAAAAGGAGCTAAATACTCCAATTATAGGTTGAGAAAACTACCAGTCTTCTGGGACCAGTACACTTCCACAGAGCTTAGACATAAGGAGGGATTTGGGACTGGGAAAAAGAGATTAGATTGTTTGAAATGTGTAGTGCTCTAAAAGAGAGGTAAAATAGTTCTCTCGTTTCCCTCTGCAGTGCCCTTGGGACACTCTATGAGGTCTTTATAGTATAAGTAGAGAAAAATAACAAAATAAGCATGATTCCCTGATGATGACTGAACCCACACTCTGAAAGTCAACATTTTATGCTTCACGTAGGCATAAAGTTATATGACTGCAAACATTATATATATAGGCTTTTGATAAGAACTATAGTTGTTGTTAATGACTCAATGTGTCTCTATCCTAACCCCCCCTTTTGCTATTCTTATAGTTTTTGCTGTGGAAACATGCTCTTTGCTTGAAAGGCCTCTTCTTTACTCTGCTTTTACAAATATCTACAGAGTCATTAGTCTTTGTGTACTTTTTGAAACAATTGTCTTTAAACACCAGTTGTTTCTATTGATTTGTTAGGAAAGATTTGTTTTGCTACAATATGTTCTACAAACATCTACAAAAAGATGTTCTACAAAAGCTTGCTGTGACCAATTCAATTTCAGCTGTTCACCACTCAAAAGCCAATAGTTAAGAGACAAATATTGGTTGGAAAGGAATGACTGCTTTTGTCAGGAGGCTGGCAACCTAGGGAGAAGACAGACTCCTATTCAAAAAACAACCCCAAAGATTCTGCTGACCATGAAAAATTTTAAAGCAAGAATTATTTGGAAAACGGATTGGCACCTTCTTTATTCTCCACTGTGTACAGATTTCCAATTGCTGGTGGTGAGGCAACAGGGTGGTATTCCAGGAATCTTGTGCTCAGCCTGAATTTACCCATCCTCCACCTAGGTGGGGACTTTAGTTTACACCAAAGAATTAAAAGATACTATGTTTATTCCTTAAGGAGGAACCAAGACCTTGCCCCATCTTTGTACTATTGTTTCTTGATTGTTCCTCCTTTGTTTCTGTATCCCCTCCCTTCCTGGATTAGTAACTGTTTGAATCTGCCCTTAGGATCTCAGGGAAGATCAAGGAGCCTATTTTCTCCAAACAACAGGGGACACAGAAAGGATTTGAAGGTGGGAGGGCCCCAGAGCCTCCTACTCTTTTTCATCATTGCCCTATGCTATTCTGATAATTCCAATATTGGCTTTTGCTTCACTCTCAGTACCTCTTCTAATGTAAAGATCCAATATGTGTTTCCTCTTCCTATTATATTTTAATTACCATAATTATTTTTTCTTACCCTAGATGCAATGAGAACAGCAGTCTCAATTTACTTGTAGAAGAAAGTATCAGTTCTTGCTTGGGTCAGAGCTAAAAATAGATTGACCCACTGGCTATACTCAGGCATTTCCTGTGTTATTCTACTGAATATTTCTTCACCTCAGCTATCTTGTTAACAATTTCATACATAACATATGGTAAACTACAAAGCTACTTAAATTTAAAAATATTATAAAAATGAAAATCACAATTAGTAAACAATAGCATTTTTATTACAAAAATAACTCATGCTTGTGATATGAAATTAATGGAGGACAGTTTATAGTAAAAAAAAAAAAAATTAAGCCCTTACTACTATTATTCTTCCAGGGCTAATTGCTTTTAACAGTTTTGTATGTATCTTTTAAGATAAGTTTCTATATAAATCTTAATACATCTACTTGTTGTCTGTGTATATCTTTGTTTAGTTTTATAAAAGTAAGACCATTCATTCTATGCCTACTGTTTGCAACTTGATATAATTTTTATAATTTTATAATTTCATGCATTGGTTTCTCTTATTTTCAATTCAAAATAAAAAGTAAGGACCCATTCTAATTGTCAATGATGAATTTTATTTTTTTTTAGCTATTTCTTGGGCCGCTTCAGCGGCATATGGAGGTTCCCAGGCTAGGGGTCGAATCGGAGCCGTAGCCACTGGCCTACTCCAGAGCCACAGCAACGCGGGATCCAAGCTGCATCTGCAACCTACACCACAGCTCAAGGCAATGCCTACCACAGCTCAGGGCAACGCCGGATTGTTAACCCACTGAGCAAGGGCAGGGACCGAACCCACAACCTCATGGTTCCTAGTCGGATTTGTTAACCACTGCACCACAACAGGAACTCCTCAATGATGAATTTTGAAACGAAGCAAGACCCTGTGAGTTTCCTGGGCACAGAAGCCTTTCACCCCCATTTCTTGCCTGTAAGAAATAGGCCTCATTCAGCCTCCATGACCTTCCATGAGTTTCAAAGGGCTAATCAGGGAAGAGAGAGGATGCAGAGACAAGAAAGGAACAGTCAAGAAACAGAAGTGCAGTCTTGGGGCAGGGTCCTGGTTTCTCCTTAAGGAATGTACATAATAATATCTTTTGAGCTCTTCTGCAGAACTAAACCCCCTAACAAATAGATGATGTTAACTACTTGATCAAGTCTTCTTCATAAGAGGATCACCAGAACAAGTCCTGGGGCCACTAAACTCCAGCTTTGAAGAAGAAAGAAAGCTTGCATCTGCCCTGATCCTTATCTGTAACCTTATTTACCAATCCCCAAACTACAAAACCACCTCCTATTCTCTCCCAAAGAAGGCATAGTCTTTAGGGCATTAGCCTGCTGTGGCAATAAAGCTGTTTTTTTCTCCTTCACCCCAAACTCTGCATTTCTGTTTGGCACTGGTGGACAGGGCCTGAGTTTTGGCAACAGTCTCTTTCTTATAAGCTTTTCCTGTAGGTAGAAAAAGAATGAAGAACTGGGAAAGATAATCACAGACAACTTACAAGGAACAATAGAAGCAAGTAGTTATTTAAGGCAATGGGTTAAAAAATATGGAAATCCAACATAATGTCATTAATGGAGCATTGCATTGCTGCAAAAGTTGAATCATAAAACTCTGAAATGATAGAGCAGAACTGAATGAAAAGTCCTTAGAGAGCTTTGAGGCCTATAGACTTGAAGTGACTTACCTACATTCATATAGCTAATTAGTGTCAAAAATAAGGATTAAAATTCAGGTCTTCTGATTCTGAATTCAATGCACCTTTGATGTTAACAACCAATAAGTGCAAATTAAGAAAAAGACAAGCAAACACATTGTATTAATCAAATATTATTGTAATGTGTCTAGTACAACATATTCTATTAATTATATGCATTTTTTAAAAAATCACTGAAGAGACTGTATTTGCAATCATTGATTAAGAACAGGTTTATATTAATATAAAAAATGAAGAAAGGGACAGGTGACAAGCAGCTTGTAGGGAAGGTCAAATTTGCTTCTCTAAGAGAGAAGTTGAGGGTGGAAAATCAAGTGAAATAATTTAAATGTATTGAATTTGCTTAAGAAGTGAAGTGAGGAGAAAATGCCCTTCAGTTTAAAATAAAATTCCCAACAGAAACTGAGAAGATCAAGTAGAGGTAAAAGTTATACCCTTGAGCTGCTGATAAAGAAATCTAGCCTGAGGGAAGAAAGTTTTGTTGGGAGACCACTGTCTGATAGTAACTTTACCTACGTTCTCTCATTTCACCCTTAAAGAAACCCTTGAAGAAGGGATTTAAATAACCATTTTTTTGACAGGAAAGGAAACAAATAATTTAAAATTACTCTTCCAAAGTCACTCTGATAGACCGTGGTCCAGCAGTGTTCAGAATCACACACTTCTGTCTGGCTCCAAAGCCTGGTTCATTGTCCTACTCATGCTACCTTTATTCATCACTAAAGTGAAATTGCTCTTTAGTTTTTGTTTTTGTATTGGTTTGGTTTGGTTTGGGCTTTTTAGGGCCATACCTGTGGCTTATGGAATTTCCAGGGCTAGGAGTCAAATTAGAGCTACAGCTACCGTCCTATGCCAAAGACACAGCAACACGGGATCCCAGCCGCACCCACGACCTTGAGGTAATGCCAGATCCTTAACCCACTGAACTAGGTCAGGGATCGAACCCACATCCTCACAGAGACCAGTTGGGTTCTTAATCCCTGATCTACAATGGGAACTCCTGCTCTTTAGGTTTTGTCGAGAGTCCTGGATATGGAGGTGTGAGAGATTACTTTTAGTATTTCTGAACTACCCTTAAAAAATTACAAAACATAATTAAATTCACATAAAGAAGTTAAGATTAAGGGGAAAGAAATGGTGTTATGTGAGACATTGCACATTGCTTTACAAAGATTTGTTGAATACAAACGTCCTGTCATTTACCTATTCTGCTTTTCCCTGTTTATAACTCTGATTGTTTGGAGCCTAAAGAAATTTGAGTGGGTTAAGACAGCAATTAATAGTCAAAGAAATAAGCTAAGGTTTGAAAAGCTGTTTTTCTCGCTGAGATTTCTACTTGCAGGTCAAGTCTTTCATGTTCACTGTCTGATTTTAAAGATTGGCCCAGATATAGAGACCTGGAATCAATAAGGGGCAGGGAGAGACTCTAACACAGAACTTTTCTATTTTCCCAGAATTCTGCTCATATTTGATTTAAATGTGGAGTTGCTCTGCCATAAGATAGGCCTCATTTGGTTCTACTCTTTGCTAATTTGAATTCATATCCCTTTTTAAGAAATCATTTTAAAGCTAAAACACAGTGGGGGAAAAAAAAAAAAAAGACTCTTTTGAAAAGCAAAAGAAGTCTGGGAGTTCCTGTTGTGGCTCAGCAGTTTAAGAACTCAACTAATATCCATGAGAATTCAATCCCTGGTTCAATCCCTGGCCTTGCTCAGTGGGTTTAGATCTGGTGTTGCCACAAGCTGTGGCACAGGTCACAGATGTGTCTAGGATCTGGGATTGCTATGGCTGTGGCTTAGGCCTGCAGCTGCAGCTCTGATTCAACCCTTAACCTGGGAACTTCTATATTCTGCAAGCGTGACCCCTCCACAAAAAAAGAAAAAGTCCAATCTTAAAAGGATATCAAGTTTATAAACAATAAAAAGAGTTTAAGAGAAATTAGAGAAAGAGCTAAATCCCTTTATACCATGTGGATAAAGCAGAGAAGAGAGCTGAGGCTCCCCAGCCTCTTTTAGAATGAATACTTTCTCAGTTAAGCCAAGGAGCCAAGTATAAAGGTGTTGCAAGACATGTTTCCTTGAAAACTCCATCTTGTCCTTCTTTACTTTATCCCATCTTCTTGTCTTACTTTATCCCATCTTCCTTCTTGGAGAAACAGTCACAGTGCTGGTAAATGACTTAAGCTTAAGAGCAAAGACCTAAAGGCATAAATGACTTAAGCTTAAGTACTGTTATGTGCCTAGAGGTCAGAGTAAGAGCTTAACCCTTTACCACCTAAGTGGCTTTCTAAATAGTAAAAGAACTTATATAATAGTAAACAAACCCTGTATCATCCACCCATAGCCACTCCTCACTTAATCTCACAATAAAAGCAGTGTGGTTTCTTGAGGCAGGGTGCTCTTGGTCCCTGAGACCTGAGATCTGGAGTTCCCCGGCGCTCTTGGTCCCTGAGACCTTGAGTCCCTGGCTCCCACCTTTACTTAAGATAAATGTCTCTGTGTCTTGTTTTATGTTAACTCTTTTTCCTTAAGTTCCACAGCACCCGTTCTTCAGCCCCATCCTGCTGAGCTGGCCCCGGCATAAAGGCAGGGCCAATACCTGCAGTGTGTCGATCAACACTTAAGTGATAATTTGTCAACTAGACTGAAAACCTTCTTTCTTCTTATTGCTGTTCAGGAATAGCTGCCCACATGTGGCCTGGATTATGCAAAAGTGACTCTTCTGGTGTCTCTAGACTTTGCTCCTCTGTATGGTAATTGCTGTCAGGCCGACTGGCTCTGTTTTTAGGGAGCAAAGACGCTTAATAACCTTCCCTGATCAAAAACAAAGGAAAAAAAAAAAAAAAGAAGGGAAAAAGAGAGAGCCAACAACAAAGTCTTTGAACACCAAGATGAAGCAAAGCTATTGTGGAAGTAAAGTTCAGAGCACTAGCACCATGGTGAATGCCATTTAACTAGTCTGAGGCACCTGTCTCAAGCAGAGCTAGGGCAGTGGTAAACTCTGCCAGCATTTCAATAAGATAGCCTCCAAGTTAGCCTTATGGCTTCTGAGTCCTCATTGGCTATTTCACTTGTATCTAAGTTCATAAGGGGCTAGAACTATCAGAAAGGGGGTCCTGTGACCATACAGAATATTATAGACTGTTTGAATGAGTTTTATATCTTAATTAGAACATATGAGCAGAGCTTGCTACATGTTAATGTACATTCGAAAGCAGAAGGGAAAGTGATAAGATAAAGGGGAGGCCTGCAGACCTCTTCCTAAGAGATGTATTGACTTTCTGCATCTGTTTGGGAGTTGCACTGAATATTAATGTGCATTTGCACTTGGTGGTAATGATAGGGGTGTTGACATGGTTGATCAAAATCGTTCCGCCAGTCACAATGTGACGGTGGCAGATTGCTCCTGTCAGGACAGCCGGTTAGAAATTTCTGCATTAGATCCCAAAAGGGATAATACAACATAGACCTGAATCCAGATGACAATCTAGATTGAAAGAAGACATACTGTATTTTAGACAGTAGAATTAGACTTGTGTTCTAAAAATGAGTAGAAATGACAGTAAAAAGTATTTATTCTCTGTGCTTTCCATTAACAACTTTCCCTTCAATTGAGATTTTAGAAACCTTGTAAACCCTTTATATTTCCAGCTATAAAATACCCTTGTATCCCCCCCCCAAGTTGTCCTTAGATTTAGTACAGATGGTGAGAATGAAAACAGTTTACAAATGCAGATTTAAGGAAATATTAATAATTACTCCTTCACTCGAGCCAGAAACTTGGCCATCATCCTCTGACAGCACCTTTTTCAAATTATTAATCAAATCCTGTCATCTGTGGTCACTCAATCGCTTTGTCATTATCTCTGACCTCTCTACCCTTTCTCTACAATAATTTTTACTCAAGATTGGGTATCTGCTTGTTTTAACTTTCTTCTGGAAGTATTTTTCTCAAAGCTATTTATGAATTAGGTACTCTAATATATCCGTGTGATACCTCATGTCTGCCAGTTACAATGCTGATCACAACTGTTTATCCTGTTTTCCCTTAGAATCTAAGCTCTAGGGAAAACCAAGACTATGGCTTCTAATATCTTTCCTTCACTATGGCATCATGATGCTTGGTACATGATAGATACTAAGTAACTAGTCTTTGAGTAGATAAATGAATGAATGTCTTGTTCCTAAATTTAAAATTAGAGAGGAATATTCAGATGATAAATGACAAGAGTAACATTTTAAATTAAGTATTGGAGTTCCCATAGTGGCTCAGTTGTTTAAGAACCTAACACTGTCTGTGTGAGGATTCGAGTTCGATCCCTGGCCTTGCTCAGTGGGTTAAGGATCTGACATAACTGCAAGCTGCAGCTTAGGTTGCAAAGTTGGTTAGGATCTGGTGTTGCTGTGGCTGTGGTGTAGACTGGCAGCTGCAGCTCTGATTGGACCCCTAGCCCCCTGGGAACTTCCATATGAAAAAAAAAGAATTGATTTTTTTTTTTTTTTCTTTTTAGGGCTGCACCCACGTCATATGGAGTGTCCCAGGCTAGGGGTCCAATCTGAGCTACAGCTGTCAGCCTATGCCACAGCCACAGCAACATTAGGTCCGAGCCACCTCTTTGACCTACACCACAGCTCTTGGCAATGCCAGATCTTTAACACACTGAGCGAGGCCAGGGGTTGAACCCACAACCTCATGGTTCCTAGTCAGTCAGATTCATTTCCACTGTGCCATGTTGGGAACTCCTGATTAGTATTTTTATTTTATTTTTTTTAGGGCCTCACCCATGGCATATGGAAGTTCCCAGGCAGGGGTCGAATTGGAGCTGCAGCTGCCTTCTTACACAACAGCCCCACAGCCACAGCAATGCATGATCTGAGCTGTGTCTGTGGCCTATAGCACAGCTCACAGCAACACTGGAGCCTTAACCCATTGAGCTGGGCCAGGGATGGAACCCGAATCCTCATGGATACTAGTTGAGTTCATTACCTGTTAGCCACAATGGTAACTCCAATTTTTAAATATTTTGATGGACAGGAAAATAAAATTTATAATGTGCCCTTAAATTAGTAGGTTGGCTTTGATGCTTTATTTGACAATCATAAATATTTAGGGAATATAAGTGATGTATTACTAATATGTACTGATTTTTATTCTCACAAAATCTTGCATTCTTTTTAAAGTTCCCATTAACATATATAAAAGTTGATATATGTAATGAAGAGATGCTTCTGCTCTATTAAATTGATGCTTTTCATATTTCATAGATGGATAATAGCAGAATATTTAAGAATTTATTTTAGATCAACCTGTTTAGAGTTCAAATTCTGGTTCTGTTACTTAATCTATGTGGTTTATTAAGCAAATTGCTTAACTTTCTGTTAATGTTTTGTCACTTGATAAATGGGGTTGTTAAGCCCCCACTCAGGATTAAACACTCCACGCACTGGAACCACTTGGAACTCTGGGACATAGAAAAGTCTTACTAAGTAGTTATTTTATTATTACTCAAATGATGTTATATTTCTAATTTTGGAACTATGTTAAAGAGTAATTAGCATCATTCTTATATTTTTAAGCATTTTAATACATGGAAATATCACAAAATCTTATGTAAATAATGAACTACATTGCCAATCATATTTTCCTATTTAGTTTGTTGTTGTTGTTTTTGATTTTGGGGCCACACTTGTGGCATATGGAAGTTCCCAGCCTCAGGGTCAGATCGGAGCTACAGCTGCTGGCCTATGCCATAGCTACAGCAACATGGGACCTGAGCCGTATCTGGGATCTACACCACAGCTCATGGCCACACCAGATCCTTAACCCACTAAGTGAGGCCAGGAATCAAACCTACATCCTCATGGATCCTAGTCAGGTTTGCTACCACTGAGCCACGATGGGAATGCCCCTCTTTAGTTTTAATTTGCCAGGGTGGAACTACTGGAATTTCTATAAGAGTTTGGTTCAATGGATTTTATTCTAATCTACTGCCTTGGTGGAAAGATTCAATATTTTAGATGCTAATTTAAATAAATTTCATAATTTGAATAACCTATAAAAAATGTAGCTCCAACCTAATTTTCAAGGGAGAGTGTTTGGAAATGGATAAAATTATTCTAAAATTAGTTCCTAAAAACAACAATAACAATTAACTACGTGGTTAAGAAAATTTAACAAATTTAGCAAATGAAGAATATGAGGGGACATTTTCCATGGTCAGAGATTGAACGAATTTCAAAAGTATAGTGTTAGTGATCAGGCACTGCTTCAGCAAAGACAAATCAGTAGAATAAAAGAACCATATACCTTAATAAATTAATATATTGGGGCAGGCCATGCAAGCTCACTTCTGGCTACGACCTTTCAGAGAGCTTCTGTAGGCCTGGCATTTTCTTGACTCCTTTCTAAGGGATTTCTAATGCATGTATTACTGTGTTTAGTCCCACATGGCTCTGCAAAACTAGCTGTGGATAATTGGAGCAGAGATCACTTCTCATCCAATATCATTCATGTAGGATGATCAAAGGCAGACCAATATGAGAGATCTGTAACATCTAGTACTAATATTCTTTGCCACATATGGTAATTGGCCAGTTCAGTCAGGTCTTTTTCTGTGGGTGATATGAAAAAGTCACACAGAAGTAGCAATAATACAGAAGCAGTTATAGAAACCAGAAGACACAAAAATAAAAGGCAGTAGTGAGGTGACAATACTAAATCAAAAAAATCTGAATGAGTGGAAATCATTTCTTTCAAGAATATAAAGTTTAGGGAGTTCCCGTAGTGGCTCAGTGGTTAACGAATACAACTAGGAACGATGAGGTTGCGGGTTTGATCCCTGGCGTTGCTCAGTGTGTTAAGGATCCGGCATTGCTGTGAGCTGTGGTGTAGGCCAGCAGCTGTAGCTCCAATTCAACTGCTAGCTTGAGAACCGCCATATGCCGCAGGTACAGCCCTAGAAAAAGGCAAAGAGACAAAAAAAAAATATATATATATATATATATATATATATATAAAGTTTATAATGTCAGAAAAAGAAACAACAGAAGTGCAGATAGACAGTAGTTGAGTCCTCATAGACCACTGGATTAAGAGCAATAGACATTGCTGATTATTAGTAAAATAGCAATTTAGTATTAAAACATCGTGTTTATAGCAGACAGTTTGCACCTGCCATTTTGAATCCACTACCATGCCCCTGAGAGTATTTTGATCCCAAGATTATAAATCAGTTTTGCGTTGGTGTTCTGTACTTTGAACTACTGAGACCTTTGCCCTGTCATTGTAATGGATAGTGAGATTGTAGTATATAACACTTTCAGAAGTAACCAGAGAAATTTCAGTTTAGTAATTTTAAATGCTGTAATCATTCTTGTAGATAAATACAGAGTTCTAGAGTTGAACAATTTGCAGAAATATTAATATTTTTGTATCCTGTGTAAATAGAAAATGATGCAGCATCACTGGCATTAAGCTGGATTATAGAAAGTTCATTTCAATGATCACTTGTACTGCTTTTTGAAAATAAACCTAGATAAAAATCAATGTAGAAGTTTGAGATTGGTATGGATTCTGATAGAGAATCCTGAGGGCTAATGAAAATCTGAGGATAATTGTTCATTATCTCCTCACGAACAAGCTGAGCTACAAATCCAAAGGGTCTAATAAGTCACTTCATGATGAATTTTATACATTATGAATTATTTATTTTTGTAGGTGTATGTCTGTCTCCTTTTGGTTGAGCATAATGGACTCATCCATATTGTTGCTCATATCAACAGTAACTTTTTATTGATAAGTAGTATTCAACTGTATTAATAGGCCACAAATTGTTGATCTGTTCTCCTATTAATAGGTTTTAGGTTTTTCTTATTTTATGAGCTATTTTGTAAGAGGATACTGCGGAATATTCTTGTTCACATTATTTTGTAGAATTTTTATTTCTCCTTCACAAAGTCTGTTTTGAGAAGTGAAATTACAAAGGCATAAGGTAAGTATATGTTTAACTTTTTGAGAAACTCTTAAACTCCTTTCCAAAATCTTTGTACCATTTTATACTCCCATCTGCAGTGCGTGAGACTTCTGAATGTTTCACTCCTCAGTATTCATTATTGTCAGTCTTTTTGATTTTTTTCACCCTAGTGAATGAAAAATTGTATCTCCTAATGGTTTTCATACAAATTTTTCTGCTGATTGTGGATATTGAATACCTTTTATTTGTTTATTGGCTGCATATTTTCTTTTTCAAGTATCTGTTCAAATCTTTTGCTCATTTATTGATCTTTTATAATATTTTTATTGCTGACTTGTAGGAGTTTTTAATGCATTCTCAGTAGGAGTCCATGGTTGAATATGTGTATTGTAATGATATTTTTTTCCCCAGTCTGTATCTGTGGGTTATTTCCTGTTTTCTTAAGAATGTCTTTTGATAGGCAGAAACATTTAATTTTGTAAAATAAACAATTTTTTAAGGTTAGTGTTTTTACATTTTTACATCTTGTATAAAGTAAAATCAAATAAATGAATTAAAAGGAACTTTTTTCTAGGAGTTACCTGGTGGCTCACTGGGTTAAGAATCTGGCATTTTCTTCACTGCTGTGGCTGTGGTTACTGCTGTAGTATGGGTTCAATCCCTGGCCCAGGAACTTCCACATGTCATAGGCACGGCCCCCCAAAAAAAGAACTTTTTCTTCTTCACGATTGTGAAGACAGTCTCCCACATTTTCTTCTTGGAGCTGAAGGGTCTTGAATTTTACATTGGGGTTTATTACCTATCTTAAATAATTTTTGAGTATTCTTGTGTATTTGGAATTTTAAAATGTTATTTCTTATTTTTAATTTTACAAAAATACTTTCATATAGTTAATATTTAAAATAATTAAATGTTTTGGTTTCCTCCCCTTTTTATTTTGATTAGTGACCTCTGGTATTTTCATTCCTGGTTTCTTTCTTTAGCTGTATGATTGCTCACTTAAGTGGCCCACTAATTTTTCCAAGATTTATTGCATTGTTCTCTTCAGACCATAGTCACAAAAATCTCTCATTCTTTCCCTCTGATTTACCTTTGATATTCTCTTAGTTCACCAATTTTACATAATTTCCTACTATATTAGCTCAAGGACTTAGTTATAACCTCAAAAAGTATGAGAATATTTAAAGGAATTTTTAAAGATTAATTTATAATTGGAATAATAACTCTGATATGATTATACTGATCATCCTTTGTTTTTCTTTATTTTTTAACCTTTATTTTGAGATACTTTTAGATTCACATGAAGATGTAAGAAATTATAGAGAGATCCTGTGTACCCTTCAACTGTAGTACCTTCTTAACTTGATGCATTTTACATAGGAAATTAAGTATGAAGCAATCTGCTGAAAAAAAAAAGCAAAGCATCAAAAAAAAAGCAAAGCAAACAAACAAAAAGAATGAAGCATTGACCTTATTTTAATTTCACCAGTGTTCCTTGCACTCCTGTATGTGAACAGGTCTTTTACTTTTTTAACCTGTTTAAGAAGATTAAAAAAATGTAAGGTTTTGGTATTGTTTGTGGTTTATCTGGTACAATACGAGTGAGTTTGAAAAACTCCTCACTTTCCCTCAATCTCCATAATATTTTCTCATTCTTTGTTATAAAGTGAGGCGTGGGTCACTACATGTTAAACATCATTTTTGTATTTATTTGTATTTGAAATCCTTAGATTACCTTTTCCTTAAAATTAGGTGCTTTTAACCTAACAATTAAACAATTTCTATATTTTTAAACAAAGATTATATAATAGCATTGTTCTTCAGTAATTTAAAAAAAATATCGTTGAGTTTTCTAAAATAACTTTTATTCTTGTTATTACATATTTCATCTTTGGCAACATGCATTATATTTATTTGGTTAAAATTCATCCTTTGGTTCCTGATATCTGTCGTCTTTGTTACCAAAGAATATTCCTTCATCTTTAGTGTTCTCATTTTAACCAATACTTTCAATCATTTTTCTCTTTTAAAATTCTCAATACTTGGAGATATTAGGTTTCTGGGTTTTTCTCCCAGTCTCTATTTTGAAACTTTGTTTATTTTTTGTTAGAAAATAAGGTTAACAAAGAGCATCTGTTCCTTTAGTTTTGTAGTACTACAGTGCATCTGGTAACCCAGTAGTCTGTTTATTTGGTTCTTACAGAGATCTGTATTATAAAGAGTATTATTTGTCTTGCTTGGCTGGTATATATTCAAAAGCCCAAAAATGGAAACACAGATGGATGATACAATGCTTAAGGTTAAGATATTTGTGTTTTATAAACAGAAAAGTCAAGTGTGATAATTGCAGATGGGCCACTTGCATAAGTTAATGTTAATATCAGAATCATGATTTGCATTTCCTGAGTTTGGTTCTTCAGTTTAAAATGTTAATGATTCATTTTCATAGGCCTTGACTTTTAGAATCATGGAGTTCCCTAAGGGAACAGAAAGGCAGAATGGGGTTATTACAACCCAGATTTTCCTACTAAGCAGCCTTGAGTGGAAAAATACACCCAATGTATAAGTTACCATTACAGGGAATACACAGAAAGATTGCATATGTTAAAGTATTTAAACAAGGAGACCTTTAGACAGAGGTCGTTCTAAAGCCTTGACAACCTATGTAAGCAAACTGAAACATAAACCAGAGTCAAGGTTGAAAAACTGAAAGTTGAGAACGACCAATCACAAATGGCCAACTTAGGCTTTCCTAAATAAGGCAGTTGCTTAAGCTATAGTAAATCATGTTTCGCTTCTATGTCTGCTTTATAAAAGCCTATTCTGTAACTCCTGTCAGGGAAGGACTCCTACCCATTTTTGGCATTGTGTTTCCCAGGGTTTTTTTTAATTGCTTAATAAAATTTATTACATTTATAGGTGTATAACAATCATCACAATCAAATTTTACAGCATTTCCATCCCAAACCTTCAGTACATCCCCCCACACCTCCAACCTGTCTCATCTGGAAATCATAAGTTTTTCAAAGTCTGTGAGTCAGTATCTGTTCTGCAAAAAAGTTCATCGTGTCCTTTCTTTAGATTCCACATGTAAGTGATAGCATTTGATGTGGGTGTCTCATTGTCTGACTAACTTCATTTAGCATGATAATTTCTAGGCCCATCCATGTTGCTGCAAATGCTGGTATTTCTTTCCTTTTAATATCTGAGTAATATTCCATTCTGTATATGTACCACATCTTCTTGATCCACTCCTCTGCTGATGGACATTTAGGTTGTTTCCACATCTCGGCTATTGAAAATAGTGCTGCATGAACACTGCAGTACATGTGTCTCTGTGAGTCATGGTTTTCTCTGGATAGAAGTCCAGGAGTGGGATTGCTGGATCAAATGGTAGTTCTATTTTTAGATTTCTGAGGAATCTCCATACTGTTTTCCACAGTGGTTACACCAATTTACAATTCTACCAACAGTGTAATAGGGTTCCTTTTTCTACACACCCTCTCCAGCACTTGTTGTTTGTAGACTTTTGGATGATCGTCATTCTGGCTGGTGTAAGGTGGTACCTCAGAGTGGTTTTGATTTGCATCTCTCCAATGATGAGTGATGTTGACATACAGATGGCCATGTGTTTCTTGGCCATCTGTATGTCTTCTTTGGAGAACTGTCTGTTTAGATCTTCTGCCCATTTTTTGATGGGGTTGTTTGTTTTTTGGTATGGAGCTGCAGAAGGTGTTTATAAGTTTTAGAGATGAATCCCTTGTCAGTAATTCATTTACAAATATTTTCTTCCATTCTGTGGGTTGTCTTTTTGTTTTGTTTAGGGTTTCCTTTGCTTTGCAGAAACTTTTAAGTTTAATTAAGTCCCATTTGTTTCAATTTGTTTTTATTGTCATTACTCTGAGGTGGATCTGAGAAGATGTTGCTGTCATTTATGTCAGAGACTGTTTGGCCTATGTCTTCCTCTAAGAGTTTTATAGTGTCTGGTCTTATATCTAGGTCTTTAATCCATTTTGAATTTATTTTGTGTATGATGTTAGGGAGTGTTCTAATTTCATTCTTTTACATGTGGCTGTCCAGTTTTCCCAGCACCATTTATTAAACAGGCTGTCTTTTCTCCATTGTATATTCTTGCCTCCTTTGTCATAGATGAGTTGGCTGTGGGTGCATGGGTTTAATTCTGGGCTTTCTATCCTGTTCCACTGATCTGTATTTCTGTGTTTGTGCCAGTGCCATGTAGTCTTGATGACTGTAACTTTGTAGTATAGTCTGAAGTCCGGGAGCCTGATTCCTCCAGCTCCATTTTTCTTTTTCAGGATGTTTTTGGCTATTCTGGGTCTTTTGTGCTTCCAAAGAAACTTTAAAATATTTTGTTTGAGTTCAGTGAAAAATGTCCTTGTTAATTTGATAGGAATTGCATTGAATCTGTAGATTGCCTTGGGTAGTGTAGTAAATTTGATAATATTGACTCTTCTAATACAAGAGCATGTTATGTCTTTCCATCTGTTTGTGTCATCTTTGATTTCTTTCATCAGCATCTTATAGTTTTCAAGTACAGGTCTTTTGTCTCTTTAGGTAGGTTTATTCCTAAATATTTTATTCTTTTTGATGTAATGGTAATGGGATTCCTTCCCTAATTTCTCTTTATGATCTTTTGTTGTTAGTGTATAGAAATGCAGTCAACTTCTTTGAATTAATTTTGTATCCTGCAACTTTGCTAAATTCATGGACAAGCTCTAACAGGTTTCTGGTAGTCTTTAGGATTCTCTAGGTATAGTATTATATCATCTGCAAATAGTGATAGTTTTACTTCTTCCTTTCCAATTTGGCTTCTTTTTATTTCTTTTACTACCCTAATGGCTGTGGTTAGGACTTCCAAGACTATGTTGAATAGTAGTGGTGAGAGTGGGTATCCTTGTCTTGTTCCTGATCTCAGTGAGAACTCTTTCAGCTTTTCACCACTGAGAATGATGTTAGTTGCGTGTTTGTCATATATGGCCTTTATTATGTTGAGGTAGGTCCTCTCTATGCCCACATTCTGAAGGGTTTTTATCAGAAATGGGTGTTGGATTTTGTCAAAGACTTTTTCTGCATCTATTGGAAGGATCATATGGTTTTTATTCTTTAGTTTGTTAATGTGGTGTATCACACTGATTTATTTGTGAATATTGAAGAATCCTTTCATCCCTGGGATAAATACCACTTGATCATGATGTACAAACCTTTTAATGTATTGTTGGATGTGGTTTGCTAGTATTTTGTTGAGGATTATTGCATCTATGTTCATCAGTGATACTGGCCTATAATTTTCTTTATTTTGTGTGTGATATCTTTGTCTGGTTTGGGTATCAGGGTGATAGTGGCTTCATAGAATGATTTTGAGAGTGTTCCTTCCTATGCAATTTTTTTGGAAGAGTTTCAGAAGGATAGGTGTTGATACAATTTGCTTATTGAATCCATCTGGTCCTTGATTTTTGTTAGTTGGAAGTTTTTTAATCACAGTTTCAATTTCAGTATTTGTGAATAGTCCTTTCTTTTCTATTTTTTCTTAGTTTAGTCTTGGAAGATTGCTCTTTTCCAAGAATTTGTCCATTTCTTCTAGGTTGTCTGTTTTATGGGCAGATAGTTGCATGTAGTAGTCTCTTATGATCCTTTGTATTTCTGTGATGTCTGTTGTAACTTCTCCTTTCTCATTTCTAATTTTATCGATTTGAGTCCTCTCTCTTTTTTTCTTGATAAGTCTGGCTAAGTGTTTATCAATTTTGTTGCTCTTTTCAAAGAACCACCTTTTAGTTTCATTGATCTTTTCTATGGTTTTCTTTGTTTCTATTTCATTGATTTCTGCTTTGATTTCTTTGCTTCTAGTAACTTTAGGTCTTGTCTGTTCTTCTCTCTCTAGCTTCTTTAGATGTAAAGTTAGGCTGTTTATCTGTACTTTCTCTTTTTTCCTGAGGCAGGCTTGTATTGCTGTAAGAACTGCTTTTGCTGCAACCCATAGATTTTGGAGTCTCATATCTTTGTTGTCATTTGCTTCTAGGTATTTTTTAATTTCACCTTTGATTGCTTCAATGATCCATTGGTTGTTTAGTAACATGTTGTTTAGTCTCCATGTATTTGTGTTTTTTGCAGTTTTTTTCTTGTTTTTGATTTCTAGTCATACAGCATTGTGATCAGAAAAGATGCTTGATATGATTTCAGTTTTCTTAAAGTTACTGAGGCTTGATTTGTAGTCCAGGATGCAATTAGTCTTAGAGAACATTCCATGTGCACTTGAGAAGAATGTGTATTCTGTTGCTTTGGGATGGAATGTCCTATAAATATCTATTAAGCCCATCTAGTCTAATGCTTCATTCAGGGCCTGGGTTTCCTTATGATTTTCTGTCTGGATGATCTGCCCATTGCTGTAAGTGGGGTGTTAAAGTCCCCCACTATTGTTGTGTTATTGTTGATTTCTCCTTTTAAGGTGGTTAGCAGTTGTCTTGTATATTGTGATGATGCTATGTTGGATGCATGTATATTTAAAATTGTTATATCTTCTCGGATTGATTCTTTGATCATTTTGTAGTGTCCTTCCTTGTCTCTTAAAATATTCTTCATTTTAAGGTCTATTTTGTCTGATATGAGTATTGCTACCCCAGCTTTTTTTTTTTTTAATTCCTTTTTGCATGGAATATTTTCTTCCATCCTCTCACTTTCAATTTGTATGTGTCCCTAGAAGTGAAGCAGGTTTCTTGAAGATAGAATATATATAGGACTTGTTTTTGTATCCATTCAGCCAGTCTATGTCTTTTGGTTGGGGTGTTTAGTCTATTAACATTTAAGGTAATTATTGATGTGTATGTTCATATTGCCATTTTATTAGTTGCTTTGGATTAGTTTTTGTTGCTCTTTTTTCTTCCCTTCTTCTCTTGTTCTCTCCTTTTTGGCTTTGATGTGTTGTATTTGAGTGGATTTTTCTTATTTTTTTGTGTATCACTTGTAGATTTTTGGTTTGCAGCTGAAGTTTTAATATAGGAGTCTATATATATATTTTTTTGTCTTTTTGCCATTTCTTGGGCCACTCCTGCGGCATATGGAGTTCCCCAGACTAGGGATCTAATCGGAGCTGTAGCTGCCAGCCTATGCCAGAGCCACAGCATCGCAGCATCCGAGCCTTGTCTGCAACCTACACCACAGCTCACGGCAACGCCGGATCATTAACCCACTGAGCAAGGCCAGGGATCGAACCCACAACCTCATGGTTCCTAGTCGGATTCGTTAACCACTGCACCACGACGGGAACTCCCTATACAAGATGGTTTTAAGTTGTTGGTCTCTTAATTGCAAGTGTATCTCCATGTCCTGCATTTGTACCATCCTCTTCTCACAATTTCTGATTTTGGTAGCATAATTATGCATAGATGATTTTGTGTCTTTACTGTATATATGCCTTTACTGATGAGCCTTGTCATTTGTGGCATTTTCTTTTCTGCCTAGGGAAGTTCCTTTAGTACTTGTGGTAAAACTGGTTTAGTGGTGCTGAATTCTCTTAGTTCTTGCTTATCTGTAAAGTTTTTGACTTTTCCTTCAAATCTGAATGAGAGCCTTGCCAAGTAGAGTAATCTTGGTTAGAGGTTTTTCCCTTTCGTCATGGTAAGTATAGCATGCCACTCCCTTCCGGCCTGAAGAGTTTCTGCTGAGAAATCTGCCAATAACCTTATTGGGGTTCCTTGTATGTTATTTGTTTCTTTTCCCTAGCTGCTTTCAATATTTTCTTTCTATTTTTGTCAGATTGATTAATATGTGTCTTGGGGTGTTCCTCCTTGGATTTATTTTATATGATACTTGTTGCACTTCCTGGATTTGAATGAGTGGTTCCTTTTCAATGTTTGGGGACGTTTTCAGCTATTATCTCTTCAAATATTTTTTTTCTGTCCCTCTCTCTCTCATTCTTCTCCTTCTGGCACCCCTATAATACAGATGTTTGTGCATTTAATGTTGTCCCAGATTTCTCTGAGACTCTTCATTTCTTTTCAGTCTTTTTTTCTTCCACCTCACTTATTCATTCTTCCGCCTCCTGTATTCTGCTCTTGGCTGCTTCTAATGAATTTTTTATTTCAGTTATTGTATTTTGCATCTCTTCATGCTTAAGTTTTAAATCTTGTATCTCTTTGCTAAGTGTTTCCTGTAAATTATCCATATTTGCCTCCAGTTTATTTCTAATGTCTTGCATCATCTTCAGCATCAACAGCCTAAAATCTTTTTCCTGGAGGCTGAGAATCTCCTGATCACTTAGCTGTTTTTCTGTTGTTTTTTTTTCTTTATCTCTCCTCTGAGTTATAGTTCTCTGTCTTTTCATTTTTATAGGTTTTTGGTGTGGTGTCCTTTTTGCAGACTATAGAGTTGTAGCCTCTCTTACTTCTGGTGTTTGCCCCCCTTATGGCTGAAGTTGGTACAGGGGCTTAACTGTAGGCTTCCTGATGGGAGGGACTGGTGCCTGCCCACTGGTATGTGGGGTTGATTCCTATCCCTCTGGTGGGTGTGGCATTATCTTTGAGTGAGATTAGAGGCAGCTGTGTGCCTGGGGTGTCTTTAGGCAGCCTGTTTACAGATGGGTGGGGCTGTGACCCCACCTGGGTTATTGTTTGGCCTGGAGCTTCTTATCTCAAAATGGCCACCTCCAGAGAAATGCATACTGATGAATATTCCCAAGAGCTTTGTCTCCAATGCCTTTCTCCCACAACAAGCCACAGTCACCCCCTGTTTTCCCAGGAGACTGCAGTCAGGTCTGACACAGATTCCTATGGAGCCTTTGCTTTGCCCTGGGACCCAGTGCACTCGAAAGTCTGTGTGCACCTTTCAAGGATGGGTTCTTCATTCCTGCTCACAAGCCCCACTGGCTTTCAATGCCAGATGCTCTGGGGGCTCTTTCCCCCAGTTCCAGATCCCCAGGTGTGGGGATTTTACATGGGGTCAGAACTCTCACTCCTGTAGGTGAGTCTCTGTGATATAGTTACATTCTAGTCTGTGGAGCTTCCCCTCCGGGAGGTATGGGGTTGCTTTTGTCACATAATTGCCCCTCCTACCTCTTGATGTGGCCTCCTGTTTGTCTTCTGGAGTAGAATGTCTGTTTGAAAGTTTCCAGTCCATTTGTTTGAATGTTGCTCAGCATTTGGTTATAATTTTATTGTTTTTTATGAGAGAAGTTGAGCTCTAGTCCTTCTACTCCACCATCTTAATCCCTGCAATATTTCCGAGTTTGAATTGATGTTTGTTTAAATACCATAAATTCTTCAAAATTTTACTTCAGTTTATCTTTTAATACACTTGTCATAATGCATTTGTCAAACTTCTGTATGTATAGCCATGTCTATATATAGCTATATGTTAAATTGGCTGTACTTTATTATTATTATTCTTGCTTTAATATTTATACCCTTTTTTCTCAAAATAGCAGGCAGAGGAGTTTAAATTGAACATACTGGCCAAAGGTAATTACAGCATTTTTTGTCAAGAAAAACTGTCCAACTTAACAGTAAAGCAAATATTTACTTGTCTATATTACAACACCATGTCTGGTCCCAAACAAAATACATAATTGTGGAGAATATGAGCAAAAAACAGCAAACAAACCAGTATCAACACTAGCTGAAATGCATAAAGGAAATTTTTTAAATGTTCGATGAAAAGCAAATGTGAAAGCGTATTGCCTCAAAGCATATTTCTGAGTAATCTGTAGAATGCCACTGGTGATGAGACAATTGCCTCATTTTCTTTCTAAATGATGACAAAGTACTTTTGTTGTTGATGATGATGATATTGCTATTGAGAGTTCCTGGATCTATCAGATTTTCTCAACAAGGTTTTTGAACCAAAAAAGACTATCAAAAAGCAATGATAGTATTAAGCCTTTTCAAATGTGAACCCTCCAGTTCATTGATTTTGATAGTAAAATACCCCAGAGTGAGGAGGCTGAGGATGGGGCAAGGCAGATGATACCTTACCTTTTTTCACCCTCAGGGTTAAGTAATAAAATGTTGAAACAGAGTATGAGTATACTTTATATTTTAGAAAAAGTAAAATATGATTAATAATAAAACTGCCATCTTTTAAAAGAATTTCTTATAATTACAGTTATTATTTATTTTCTATTGCCATAGATCAGCTCTTGGACAATGTTAAACACCTTTGATATATACTCTTATAAAACCCTGTGTCGATCATATCTTTGCACTTGCTATGTGTTATTAGAATTTCTTTCTTGATTCCCTATTTCTCTTAAAATATGAGCTCCTCCTGAAAAGGAATTATATTTATCTTCCTAACCAATGTAATAATTACATCTACCAAAATATATTTCATGTCATAAAAAATGATTGCTTATTGCATGGTTAACTGTTTTAATTATGAAATTTTTAGAAAAATAATGCATATTTATAATAGAAATATTAGAAAAAAATAGTAAAAAGCAAAAAATATATTAGTTGTCTTACCACCCAGAGATAACTATTCTGTGTTCTGTCAGAAATTTTCTATGTGGATATATACAAATAATGTTTCTAAATTTATTAGTATTCCAAAATGGGATCAGATACTGTTCTTGAATCCCTGTTTTTCACCCCCAACTTAAATCTTCCCACACAAAGCCTTATTTATTACTGCTTTCTAAACTAGCCATGTCACAGTATTTTAGCATTACATTTCAGACATATCATAAAAGTAATCCATCTGCGACTAGCTGTATAGACTAACCAATAACTTTACAGACCCCCTTTTGTTGCTAAAACCCTCGTTAGTACTTAAGTGACACAAACCTTCCTACCAGCATTTTGTTAACAGTGTTCCCTTCACCAATATAAAAATGTGAATTCGTATTCAGAAAAAAATTTTAGATAGCAATTCTTGGACCACCAGTACTGCAGATCAATGTTCTAAATACAATAATACATATTCATAACTTTTTTTCTTTTGCTTTTTAGGGCTGCACCTGCAGCATATGGGTGTTCCCTGGCTAGGGGTGGAATTGGAGTTATACCTGTTGGCCACGGCCACAGCAATGCCAGATCTGAGTCGTGTCTGTGAACTACACCACAGTTCACAGCAACGCTGGATCCTTAACCCACTGAGCGAGGCAGGGATTGAACCTCATGGTTCCTAGTTGGATTCGTTTCCACTGCACCATGACAGGAACTCCCATACCTTTTTTTTTTTTTTTAAATCACAAAACTTCAGTATTCATCTCAAGAAAATATTATTTTCAGAAAGTTATGAAGCAAGTGTTGACTATGAGGTTAATTATGCTTTCAAATTGCAAAAAAAAAAAATTATATCCTGTATTCAGTAGTTATCACTCAGAGAAGATAGACAAACAAAATAGGCAAACTATGTCACATAAACCATTGCTTGATTATAGCAACTGTGTTTTTATTCCTGCAAAATATAGTAATTCTCTTAATATCTCCAGTAGCAAGCTGCAGAAGGCTATATGAAATTTGGGTAGGCATAAGTGTTTGCTAGTATTGTAAATTACTTTTCCATTGGTAGTAGGAAGACTGCCTGACTCTATGTAGACATATACATTTATTAAACATAAAACCTCTTTCCTGGTTTCATAATTATGGAAATAATCTAGGTATTTGAGGTTCCTATCAACTACATGAACTGTTGTGCATGAGAAAATAAGTTTTCAAAATCAGCAACTGAACAAAGGACAAATGATCACAAATATGTTAGAAAGTTAAACCTGGATAAATACTTCCTTTGTATCTGCTGTGTGCTTTTTGCCTGAAAATTGGATAAACTGTCATAGAATCGGTGAGAATGGGGGAACCATTTCAGAAAAAAAAATTAAGAACTCATGCTAGTAATTTTACATTTTTATTGAAAGTTAAGAATAGTTGTGATTTTAGGTTCCTCAAGCTCTATATACTTTACAAAGACTAGCAGGTGACATTTCCTCTAAAAAGGAAGAAATTATACATCCTCACTCAACCCCATAAAAATATCTTAAAGATAAACATTACTAAATATTTAGATAATTAGCAGATTTAAAAATAAGTTAGATCTGTCTAGATTTATTGACACATATCTAGTTGTAAGTGTCACTTTCCTATGAATTTATACTCTTGATATACATTTGTGGTTTACTTTACTATTAGACAGCCTGATTCTGTTATGAGTTACTTACCTAAAGAAAAATCAATATAAACTAAGAAGGCAGACTTGATTATTATAAAAAAAAACCCTTGAATTTAGTTATGACTGCCTCTCTAAGTTTGAGCTCTTATGTGCTTAATTTCCTCCACCTGTTCATCTATTTTCTCATCCATAATTTCCCCTAATTTATGGGGTTTATGGGAAGATAAATGATATAGACACGTGCAGTAGTACACCCTTAGCCAAAGTTTTGCTTTTGGTGGTTTCAGTTGCTCATGGTCAACTATAGTCCAAAAAATACTAAATGAGAAATTTCAGAAATAAGTGATTTATGAGTTTTAAATTGTATGCTTTCTGAGTAGTGATAAAATCCCTTGTTGTCCTGCTTCATCCCATCTGGGACATCCATCCAGTGTGTCCACACTGAACATGCTACCCAAGCATTAGCATCTCTAGGAAAAAACAGCATCTGTAGGGTTTGGTACTATCTGGGTTTCAGATATCTACTGGGAATCCTTTAATAAAGAAGGACTTTCTTTTTGGAAAAAAACCAAACAAACAAACAAAGAAACAAATGAGAGTACAAACAACTCAAGGAGAGAAACCTAAAAGTTTCTATTGACTTTTCCATAATTACACTGATGGTACTTTCCAAAACCAAAATTGGGAAATAGGTATGTTAAATGTACTAATATGAGTAAATAGAGAATAGACAAGGAGAAACAATATTTTAAGTTAAATATGCTTTAAAAAAGGACAGGTCATTAATTTATTCAGATATGCAACACAACTATGGATGTATAGCTGATAATAAATGATCATCAGTAAAATAATGCATAATCTGAAATCCTTACTAAATCGGTCCTACATATTGCCAGATTAGTTCCCTGGTTTGTTTTTCTTAGATTTCTCTCACTCCTTATCTCCTGTATATGTTTCTTGTGGATTTGTTTCTTTGTTTCTAACTTCATAAAATGTGTGTCTAATCTACTTATAACTATCTAAAGAAATTACTATAAATATACTTAAAAATAATTGACTAGTCTTTGAGTGTCAAAATGAAGAAAGAAGTTATCAGATAGCTTTGAATATAACTTATTAAGATTATATATGTTTATTTTTAATAATAGGGAGAAATAAAATAATTACCTTGTATTATATTAAGATGTTAATATATATTACTACATATAGGTATATTCTGCATATAAATATATACTTATATATAATAAATATATATAATCAAAAGTTTGTACAATTATAATTGTGTGTAATCATAATTATATCAAAAACTAAAAATTAGAAATAAAAATTATAAATAAAATAAGGAAACAGAATAGTTGGGGCTATTGCATATTTGTTTCTTTCTATGTAACACACTACCCCCAAATTTAGTGGTTTAAACAGCAGTATTGATCATCTCTGATTTTCTGCAGGTCAGGAATCTGCACATGGTTTGGCTTGGTCCTCTGGTTGAGGATCTGTCCCAAGACTCAGCCATGTGGTCAGCTAGGGCTACAGTCTATCTGAAGTCTTATCTGGGGAAGGATCTGTTTCCAAACTTACATGGTTTTTGGCAGGATTCAGTACCTCTTAGGTCATTAGGCTGGTCAGTAGACAAAGTCCACCCTCAGTTCTTTATCATGTGTGCTTCTCCCAAGAGCTGCTCACAATAAGACAGCTGGTTTAATCAGAATGAGCCAAGTGGTAAAGCTGCAGAAGGAAAACAAAAGGCCCAGTTTTTTATTACCTAATCTTGGAAGTGACACCTCACTTTAGCTGTATTCTGTTCATGAGAAGCAAGGCATTAGATCCAGTCGACACTCAAGAGAAGAGGAATACACATAGTTGTATAATGGAGGAGGAAGGGATCATTGGGGCCATTTTAGAACTGATTACAACTCACTGCAAAATGACTATCTCTCCTCATGATAATTTTTACCAGCCTGGAAGACATAGGTCATGAGATAGAGGTTTCCCATTTTACTTAGGTCAGTCTCAATCAAATACTTTCAAGAGTCTTATAAAAATTAGACCTTAACATCAGACAAAGAAAGTACGGATAATATATGGACTCTGTGGGGGTGCATAATAACCGTGATCTTCAAATGTCTGTGTTACAAGTGGTCATTCACAAGTGTATCTTCACTGTAACAATATTTGGAGAGTGTGTGTGTGTACATGTGCACACACATGTGCATAACTCCACAGGGGGCCCCGAAAAAGCAAGTTCTCCTATTTAACAAGGAGAGATGGATTCATGTGGAAGAATTATACCTGATTCATAACAAATCCCATTTCCCACTTTGTATAGACTTGTACAAATTATTATATCAGTCATTTTTCCCATTTCACTTCAAGGTCAGCTTCATCATAAATGAAGTAATGGTATGTATGATGATCTGTTTTTGAACTAACTTAAGGAGAAATGACATTTTCACAATACTGAATCTTCTAATGAATGAACATGGTAATTGTATTTGTTGTCTATTGCTGCATAGCAAATTACCACAAATTGAACAGCTTACGATAAACCACACTTATTATCTTATGGTTTCCAGGAGTTGGTAGTCTGGGTGCAGATTAGCTGGATTCTTGTTCAGGGTCTCACCAAGCTGAAGTCATGGTGCTGGCCAGGATTGCTAACTCACCTGAACCTTAGGAAAGTCATCATTTTCTGTAGGATTTAACTCTGAAAACCTCCTACTACACAGGGAGAAGCACGTGTTGCAAGTTGTATTCTTTTTGATCTCCCTGGATCCCTCTGTTTAGGTGGTGAAATCAAATTTTCTGCTTAAATGGTAAAACATCATTTCTTCCCTAGAAGCAGTAGTATGGCATTAAGATAATTCATTCAGTAGTGCTAATTTGATTTTTTGAAATCTGAGAGTAAGGAGGAGGAATAGATAGGAAATGGGGGCTTTGTCAGATAATTGTGAAACTCTGAACTTTCTCATTGTTGGCATCTTTACAAGTAGAGCTGAATCACACACATGTTCATGGATAATTGGATAATAATTGCTAGTTTATTTACTTTAGTTTGGCATGAGCTTCTCTAGTAAAGGAGGAGGATCAAGTAAAGTAACTTTATTAATTTATAGTATACACCCATTCCAGACATTTCATTTTTGTTTGCCCTTTATGCTGAAATGAGTGTGTGACTAAAACCACTAATCATATTGTATAAAGCTGTCTTAGTGTATAATGAGGGAAAACAGCATTAACATCAGGAACCCAGGAGTCAAGCTCCTGTTATATCAAGTTACATTCTTAAATCTTCATAGTTGGGGAAATTTCTCTCCTCCCATAAAATGTTTCAGAGGATGACTGCTGGGTGTTAGGACATTTCAAATGACTTCGTCAGAAATGAAGAAAAGTACCTGATGATTCAGTAAATCTTGTGAGTTTTGTCCATTATGAATTTTTCTAATTATGCTATATGGAAAGACTTTTTGGAATGAAGTTGGATTCAAAAAATAAAGATAATTATAATCGGGAAGTAAATTGAGACAGCTTTTAGAAAACCATTAGAACTACAAATTTAAGTTTATAATGCCATTTAATTGCTGCATAATAACTAACATAATAACATAAAGCATCAACTTGCAGTTAGCTCGTATCTTAGAAGAGCTCCTTACTCCCCTCTGGAGTTAGAACTTTTCTTGAACTTTAATTAAAACATATCAGTTAACTTATAAATTCCTTCATTCACTGCATCCTCTTCCTAATTATATAATTTAGACCTGAGCAAGTGAGAATTCCATCAGTGTCTGGTTCTCATTTATACCCATCTGTGGGAAGAAAAATTGAAAAAAGAAAGCAAATATGTTAGAATAAAATTGTACTCTATTACATTATTATCATGGTAAGCAGCAATATGCCTATATGACACTTCCGATACCAAGTCTTGTGGAGAAAGTATTTTATACTAATTGGCGTTAGTGGAAAAGCACGGCCTAAGGAATGTGGCAGGCATGATTTTGAATGCTCACTGGATGAATCCTTATTGACCTGAACACTTTCTACTAAATATTAATGTAGTAATTTGAGACATTATATCTGGCCAGTAATTGACAGGCTGGATAATTTATATATTTAAGCTTCAGGTTCATCATCAATAAAATAGATCAAAACTTGTAATGTATTATAAGATGACTGATAGTCTTTAAAATCTTATCTAGAGTGAATTATCATTACTTTTTGAACCATTATATAGTAGAAAGAGAAATGAATGCACTCATTTTCTAAAATCAAATATATATAAATATATAAATATATAAATATATAAATATAAATATATGTATAAATATATTTATATATAAATATAAATATATATAAAATATATATATATATTAGTTCCACAACATATTTTGTTCCAAAGAGTTTCTATAAAATATTACAGACATGTACTTATTTTATAAATAACGCAGTGACTAGTATACATAGGTAGATAAAAGAATGCTCACTTCCTTTCTGGTACTTGGTATTATTCTTTGGACATGTAGATTTTTATTTCTTACTTGTTTTGCCTGGCTTACATTGATTTTTTTTTTCTAAAACCAAGAAACATTAGAAACGAAAAATTGCGAGCCAAAGATAAATTTTACGGATGTTCTAAAGATCAGGTTAAGGGAACTATAGACATTTTGTAAAGGATTTTCTGTTTTGTTTTGTTTTGTTTTTATCTCAGACCTGAGAGCAGGGATGAAATGTGAGTTTTATAATCCATATATATAATTATCTAGATCTCAAATGCACCAAATCAAATAAACAAATAAGGTTAGGAGGACAGTTACTACCAACTAACTTTAAAAAAAAACAAGGACATTTGACCAGATGGATGTTTTCTACAAGAGAATACCCATGCAGAAAAGAAGGTGCTTTATTTTGAAATGTTTGCTGCTGTATGAACACCTGTAACATTTTAGAGCTCTCATTTGTTTTCATGTCCTCCTGCTGGATTGTAGGACATTTGAGAGTAGTCTGATTCCTTCCTCTCTCCCTTCCTCCCTCCCTTCCTTCCTTCCTCCCCCCTCCTTCCCACCTTTTCTCTCCCTCCTTTGTTCCCTCTTCCCATTCATTTTGTTTAGTACACAGTAAGCACTGATTTTTTTTTTTTTTGGCTTTTTGCCATTTTTTGGGCCGCTCCCACGGCATATGGAGGTTCCCAGGCTAGGGGTCGAATCGGAACTATAGCCACAGGCCTATGCCAGAGCCACAGCAATGTGGGATCCAAGCCGTGTCTGCAACTTACACCACAGCTCACAGCAACGCCAGCTCCTTAACCCAGTGAGCAAGGCCAGGGATCAAACCCGCAACCTCGTGGTTCCTAGTCAGATTCGTTAACCACTGTGCCACGACGGGAACTCCAAGCACTGATTTTTTAAAAAAATAAGTAAATAATACAAGAATGAAAAGTAAAAAAAAAGTTGTCACTATGACAGTATTTGAATTAAAATATCTTGAAGCTAAAATGCAGATCTAAGTAGCAATGCAGGGAATGAACAGACATTTTGAATCAGCAGGGGCCCTTTCTAAATCTGTTAAGTACAGAGTGGTTGTGACTCCTGGTTATATAATGTTCAGGGGGGTGGGGTGTCATCTTCATAAATTTACTCAGGAGCATGAATAAAAAGAAAAAGTCATGTAAAAGTAAAATCAAAGCAGAAAAGAGAAATCAGCCCAAGAAAAAGAGACTAAGTAGAATAATAGGTACCCTGAGAAAGGTGTAGACTGCTACTTTCTAGCAAAACTTTCAAGACTCTCTAGATAATAGCCCAAATCAATCTATTTTATGTCATCAAAGTGAACCAATTTTAATTAAAATAATAAAGATTCAATGACCTATTGATTGGACAATAGCCAAGGTAATAAAAAATTGCAAGACCCTATTTCATAATTTCTGTTCCACCAGAGGCTTCTTGCCTTCTGTCTGTCATAAAGCAAATCCCAAAATGCAAAATAATTACTTTCAGGTATTATGATTCCTGATAGATGGGCTTTGTAAAATTGTGGTCAGCTGACAAAACTGTAGCACATACCCATACCAAACATCATGTCATCTGATGTTTTTCCCCCCTGGCAGGTTATGTTGCTTGTTACTGTATCCAAGATGCCTGCTTTGAGCTAAGAGTTCACAAATTCATTTGGCTTACCTTTTATTCATTCAACTTTTTTAGTTTTGCTTTGTTAGTAAAACATTCAATGGAAACATGTTCATAGTTTTCTGAAAGCTATTAAGTGCTATTTGGTTACATAGGTGATACAATGAGATTTAATTTAGAAACAAATTTTTTTCAAGGTATCCAGCATGGACCAGGATGGTATTGGTATGGTAACTGACTTCTGCTAACATGGCCACAAAACGCTTAAATTTTAATCAGAATGTTTATTCATTTATGATTTTGGTCACAAGTGCAAACTAGCATAGAAATTAATATCAGCCCCCCCTCTAGGAACATTTATGTATTAAGCCAGTTTATAATTAGAACTGGCTTGGTGAATGTGGAATCAGATCCAGGTGAGTTGGTTAGATGATGTCGAGTCATCAGTTGTATGCAGTCCTTGATAAAGGGAAACACTGGTCAAGTAAATTCACATTTCCTTGTCAGGGTATATGCTCTCCTTAATAGTGCAGGAGACACACTGACAGGCTCTTTTGTTTTGTATTTTCCTCAAAGAGCATAAGCTGAAATGTGTTAGAGGTATGTTTTCTAAATTAGAAAAATTCAGCTCTGACTTTCTGAGATAACATCCTGGACATCTTCGCTGCCTTGAGAATCACATTTTTACAGAAATTTACTCAAGTTATTCCTGCATCTGGTAATCCATGTTTCTCTCTTAACCTAATTCTTAAGTGTTGTCAGCAACAACTGCAACTGTCAATTGCATTAAAAAAAAAAAAAAACTACCTCAAACTTTAGTGGTTTGAAGGTACACCGTTTATTATCTCAGTTTCTGTGGATCAGGAATCCTGGAGTGGCTTTGCTGGATGGTTTCCTCTCTGGTTGTTTCATGGGGTTTCAGCCAAGGTCTTGGCTGTAGTTACAATATATGAAGACTTGATAGGACTCAGGAATCTCCTTCTAAGATTGCCCCTGTGGCTTTTGACAGGAGGGTGAAGTTTTTTTTTTACCATATGCGCTACACAAATTACAACATTCCCCATAGGGAGTGACAAGAGAAAGAGTGAGCAGGTGTGAGTGAGCAAATGAGAGAACATAAATCACAATTCTGTATAACCTAACCTCAGAAGTGACACACCATTAATTTGGACCATATTCTGTTGGTCACGTAGACCAGTCCTGGCACACTACGGGGCAGAATATCAAAAAAGCGTGAATGCCAGGATTTGGGGATCTTGGGGTTTTTTTCCTGCACTTGTCCCTCTTCTCCACAGTTATGTATACCCTTGCACATTCAAAATATAATCACCCTCTCCCAAAGCTCTCACAGGCCTTATCTCACTACAACATCAGCTCAGAATCTAGAATCTCATTGTATGATCAGGTCCAGGTATGTGTAGTGGGCCTTGGGCATATTGTTATAGGTATAGCTTCTCAGTACCATTCATCTTCATTTGTAGACCTGTACACTAAGGAGATAAGTGATCTGTTTCTGCATACTTAACATACAAATGCACTCTAGGCATAGGAAAACTCCCATAGATGTTGCCATAAAAAAGCAGGACAGTGGAAGACACAAAAGGTTCTTTCCTACCTAAATGTCTTTAAATCTGGCCAGAAAAATATTGGACATTTCTTGATTAGGTCTCTGTCCTACTTCTACCCAGGAGTTAATCTCCAAGGAGTGTGGCTCCATTTTAGCTTTACCACAAGTCATACTTTCTTCTTAATGAGAGGTAGTGCATGTTTCCAGCTCAGTAATCTGTGTATTCTGATTTCTTCTTTTAAAAGTTGGGTGGTCCAGGAAGTTCCCGTCATGGCTCAGTGATTAAGGAACCCAACTAGTATCCATGAGGATGTGGGTTCGATCTCTGGCCTCGCTCATTGGGTTAAGGATCCTGCATTGCTGTGAGCTGTGGTGTGGGTTGCAGACATGGCTTGGATCCTATGTTGCTGTGGCTGTGGCTGTAGCCAGCAGCTAAAGCTCTAATTCGACCCTTAGCCTGGGAACCTCCTTATACAATGGGTATGGCCCTAAAAATACAAAAAGGCAAAAAATAAATTAATAAAAAATCAAATAAATAAAAGTTGGGTGGTCCAAAGCATCTTTTTATTTTTGCTGTTTTTTTATTCCTTTCATCGTAAGCTGTTAGTGTTTCTGCTGATATAATTCTTTTAAAAATAATGTAGGTCTCCTGTTCATCTCTTGAGGGCTATTCCTTTAGACCAAAGCCACCTCCCAAAGTCTCTTTCAGATATGCCCTTTTCTGTCTAGGTTTTCTGCTGAAATCATGAAGATTGATCCCCTAAAATCTTCTTAAAACACTATCACTTGTTTGAGAGGATTTGTAAGGCACATTTTTAAGAAGGGCCTTTGGTCTGAGGCATACCCTTTGATCTTTCTCAGGTCTTACAGACACACTTTTGCTTCATCATTTTATATGCTTCCTCCAGAGTTCCCTGGATGCGTTCTTTGCTCAAAGGCCATTTCCTAATAGATCTTGGGCTAAAACTTGTTTAAATTATTAGATTTTATTTATCTCTCCCCATCCCCTTTAAGCTAAACTTTCCCTTATTGCATTTTATTCTAAAGACTAAGACAAAACTAAATGGCATTTCACTACTCTCATTGGAAATCTCACTGACTAGATTACCCAGTTCATTAGGCATATTTTCTATTTGCATGTGACTGTTTGGCTAAACTTTCTGTCACTATATAACAAGGATGCTCTTTCTGCCAGATTCTAATGAGATTTTTCCTTACTTTAAGTTCTCAACCCCAGCTTCTCAAAAAGTAAAAATTCTATAAATAGTGTGTTCAAGGTCCTTTAAGACCACACTAGCACTCTCCTCAAAATTCTTACAGTTTATTCAGTTCCATTGGTTACCTGGTTACAAAGCTATTCCAACATTTAAAATTTTTAGTATGGTAGTGCTGCACATTGTGGATGAAAATATACATTTACTGTTTACGATTGCATAACAAAGTACACAAAACTTGGTTTCTTATAGCAATAAATATCTGCCATCTTACAGGTGTGTGTGTGTGTGTGTGTGTGTGTGTGTGTGTGTTGGGAATTGCGGAGTGTCTTAGCTGGTTGGGTTGGGCTTAGGGTTTCTCATAAGGTTGCAGTCAAAGTATTGGGCAGAGTTGTCCTTTCTGAAGACCTAACTGGGGCTGAGGGATTACTTCAAAACTCTTCATGTGGTTTTAGTAGGAGGCTTCTGTTCTTCACTGCTGGGCTTCTCTCAGAGGGCTTCTTACAAGATAGCATCCTCTAAAACAAATGAGAGGAGAGAAAAGGCAGTTTTTTATAACCTAATCTTGGAAGTACATACCATGACTTCTGTCATAATCTCTTGTCCATACATTCCAACCTTATTAAAATAGGGAAGGAGATTTTGCAAAGTTGTGAGTATCAAGAGGAGGCAGGCCATCACATTCCTGGGTTTTTATTTCAGAGAAGTGAACATTTATGTCCACACAAAAATATATGCATGATCTTTTTATAAGCAATTTTGTTTATAATAGTACAGAAATGGAACCATTAAAAACAACCATCAACATGTCAATGGTTAACCCAACTGTAATATGTCCACACCATGGGCTGGTTACTACTCAGCAATAAAAAGGAACAAAATATTGATAGATTCAACAATGTGAATAGACTTGAAGAGCATATACTGAGTGGGAAAAAAAGTCAACCTGAAAAAAATCACTTACTGTAAAATTTTGCTTATATATAGAATTATTTTCTTTCTTTTTATGGCCACACCTACAGCATATGGAAGTCTCACAACAAAGGGCTGAATGGCTGCTGCTGCAGGCCTGTGTTACAGCCACAGCAATTCCAGATCTGAGCCTCATCTGCAACCTACACCACAGCTTGTGGCAATGTCAGATCCTTAACCCACTGAGTGAGGCCAGGGATCAAATTTGCATCCTCACAGAGATTACACCATGTTCTTAACCCACTGAGCCACAATGGGAACTCCAATATATAGCATTCTTGAAATTAAAAAATATAAAGAACAAATAAGCAGTGGTCAGGGTTTAGGGATAGATGAGTTGATAGCCTGTAAAAGAGAGTATGAGGGAGATCTTTGTGGTATAAAATGTAACCATGAGGGAAACTTGGAAGAGAATACATGGGATCACTCTGTACTCTCTCCCCACTTCTTGTAGATAAAAAATAAACATGGCTTTTCAAAGCTGACAGTGTTCGAATTCTAGTGCTATCACATATTAACTGTGTACCTAGGTTTATAGTGCTTAACCTTTGTTTAAAAAATCCCAGTTAATTTTTCAAGATAATTTGTGATGACACAAATTTTATGCTGAGGTGAGTAAGGAAACAACTCGAAGTCAAAGCACATGAGTTTTGAGACTCTGCTTTCCTTTTCTTCCTAATTTTCAAATCTGTACAAGAGGGAAAGTATGGAAGAAGCGGAGAATAGGGTCCTTTTAGAATTTAATTGTCAACATATAAGTCATCACTTCTGTTATTCCTACCATAGAGTGTCATTCTTAAAAGGTTTATTATTTTTCTTGGCTGTAGCCATGACATAAGCCTTTGACACCTTCCTGAACTGTAAGTGCCAGCTTTTATGATATTCATTCCCTGTTCAGCTGTTTGTGCTTCTTATTTAGTGTTATTAATAATTCATTGTGTCTTTTCTTAGACCTTAAATGATAGTTTCATTTTAAAATTTTAAATCATTTATTGCTAATAATCTCTCTGCCACCATCCTAGGTGTATGTATAAACAGTTACCATATACTGTTCTTTTTACACATTCTCATTAACGCTATTGCTTTCCACTTTTGGTCTTCTAATGTTGATTTACAGCTCAACATTTTCATTGCCAGAGACCCTAAGGATGGGGTCATTGCATGGTTTCACATGTGAGAGGAGGATGGTACCCACAAGTGGTTATTATTCTCAAAATGCCTGTTCTTAAAGACCTTCCTTATTTGCAAGATGGGGATTAAAATATCTAATTTAAAGACTTGCTAAAGGGATCAAATGAGATCATGGTTGTAAAAGGCATGAATAAACTGTAACTCAGTATGGCAGCATGTTTTTATTCCTCTGCTGTGTTTCCTTCAGATTTATTCATGAACATTCTCGTTCCTGCACTGCTCCATGATGGCAACCATTAAGTGTCCACAGTTGTGTCACATTTTATGGATACTTTCATGTCCCAGGGGTTCAGTCTCCCCAGCTATTTCTTGCTCATGACTCAGTACCCATCAGATTCTACTAGGGACCAAAGCCAAATTGAAAAGAGGTTTTTCTTCCATTTTGTTCTTTTCGGGTATTGCTATATACTCCACAGCAGAAAGTGTTTTTTGTTTTATTTTGATTTGTTTTTTCCTGAGACTCGCCCATGAGTCATAAGTCCACAGGGAGAAGTTAGGGCCTACTTTGAGGAAAATCATTACACTCCACTGAGGATCTCCTGTACCCTCAGACAGTCCCCTTGCATTTTAAGCACAATTATGCACATAACTTCTATTTCACATGGAATGGATTCCTTTCTAGGAGGTTGCTCTCTTCCTCAAGCAAATAGACTTCTTTTTCCAAGGGACAAGGTTATTATGCCTCTTACAAAATCAGAAGGGAACACACTTTTCTTTTGCTTTTGTGTTCAGAAAATGCACTCATTGAGCATGTGTATCCTCCCTCCCCTCATCTTTTCTTGAAAAACTTAAATTTGGCATGCCATGTAATAACTCACATGATAGAAAATTAGAAGCTATTTTAATCAAATAACTGTGTTGTAAAAGATGGTGAGAGACAGGAGGCCACCCTCACTTCTAGGAACAATGAAGAATACTTTTGTTTTTTTACTTTTCAGGGTCACACCTGCAGCATATGGAGGTTCCCAGGCTAGGGGTCAAATAAGAGCTGCAGCTGCCAGCCTGTACCACAGCCACAGCAACACAGGATCTGAGCCACATCTGAGACCTACATCACAGCTCACAGGCAATGCCAGATCCTTAACCCACCCCACTGAGCGAGGCCAGGGATTGAACCAGTGTCCTCACATACTAGTCAGGTTTGCTACTGCTGAGCCAGGACGGGAACTCCCAAGAATACATTTTCTTGAACTTTCCAGGCAGTGCCTTCCCCCCCAAACCCAACAAAGTAGCAAAAATAAATCTAATGCAACAAGGCTCTTCCAATATACAATTGTAAACAATACAGTGAAATACACTTACCTAAGATTTTATGTCTTTATTATCATGTCAAAAATTAACATGCTATTTTTTTTTTTCCATTCATATGCTAGGTAAAGATTTAACCTCCTGCCAGCAGATACACAAATGTTTCCTTTGAAGGAAAAGCAAGCACAACTTAAGCAAGTGGGAATGCAGGCTGTGGATTTCAACAGGCACCTTTTCTTTGATGGGGAAGAGTAGTGTTACTCTAAAGACAGTCATGGAGGCAGAATAGTTGCCACCTCTGTGTGTTTGGCTGGCGGCCAGCGTCCCTGGCAATGGTGCTTGCTAATTTTTTTTTTCTTCATTTTTGCTCATGTAGACAGCTGAATACAATGCATAGAAACACAATCCTTTCAAAATCACCCAGCCTCCAATGTGCTTTACAATGTTTTTCGCTCCTATCAATCCAAAACCCAGTTTCTGCTGGCTTCCCATTTTAAATAACTTAAAATAATTTCTTGAATTCTACTTACATGAAACAGTTCTAAGGGAGGAAATGTATTTACCCCCCCTGAAAAGTTTGGGTAAATATGACCAGGGGCCAAAGCAGAATTGCTTTGCAAGGCAGTAAGTAGCCTGCCATTTCTTACATACTAGAGTCATTATTGTGAATTGGGCATTTTAGTCACCTTTCTCCCTTAAATGTGTCTTAGAGCTGTAGGCACTTAGAAACACTGCGAATTAAAAAGTTTGGGAGTCTCAAATTAGTTCATGGTCTGTGATGGGTAAGTTTAGGACTGATTTAGGAGGTCAAGGTGGGTTAATATAACTGATGTTTGCAAGATGGTTTCAGTATTTCTTTTCATCAGCATAGCTCATACCTTATTATGAGAAAATAGTGAAACTGTGCTGGAAATCATCTGCTTAGTTCTATTTTAGGTACTTCTACAATGCTATAATTTTCCTTTGTCACAGAAAGGAAGTAAGTTTAGTCAGTAATTCATCTAGCTAGATGATATATAAATAAGTTACTATATACTTTTAAAATTTTCAGATCAGTAATGCTGTATCCTATGTATCAAAGCAAATAAAGACATTTGGAATACTATAGGGGGCATTACAGTTTATGAGGATTTCTTTTCTATCTTCAAATATGAGGATACCTAACATGAAAATAAAGATTTCTTGTCTATTTAAAGATCATCTAAATATCCAGTGAATTATAAGTAGAAACTCAGTAAAAGAAAAATATCCTTAATTTAAAGGCAAAATCATCTTAATTGAAAAATTTGGAAAGAGGGTGTGCTAAGCAGTAATGTTTGTAGGTGTACACATGCCTTATTTGTACACCAAAGGGCAAAAAGGACATTTCTTGTCATTTGTGATATTTTCCTGAGAAAAAGCTAACAAGTATAAAGATAGTATGCAAATAGATAATGAGAAGTTATCACAACCACACACCACTGAAAGTCTTAGCCTCCCATGACTTTGGTTGCACACTGCAATTCTTCTCTTTTGGTCTAGAGTGTATATTCACAGCACGACTCTCTCTAAAATAACATCTTCAGAGAAGTTACCCATGTCAGTGGTCCCCATTTCTGGACCCCTTTAGAGGTTTGGTGTGGCAAGTTCTGAAGAGTAACTTCCTCATTTTTACTATTTCAGTTTTCATATTCTTAACTCCTTTGGAATTCAGCGTCTGTCATATCTTTATGCCTGGGCCCAGGCTTCCATTTTTTTTTTTTTGATTCCTCAAACAACTGTCTCTTTCTCTGTCGATGGTGTTACTGTCACGGCTGCGCTGCTACGTAGAAGCATTCTGGGAAAGGAGCCAGATCCAAATTTACATTGGTTATAAATCAGGCAATTCATTAATGGTACTGCATGCCCGAAAGTTCCCAAACTGTTGCTTCCCTGAGAGTAACCACGTAGTCCTGTAGATGCCCCCAGAGAGCTCTGTGTTTATGGGAATTGTTCTTCTGACAATGTAAAATCTGAGAACATTTCTGCCTGGGTAAGCCTCCAAGAACTGTGACTTCCTGTATTTACAAAGTGGCCTGAGTCCTAGAAAGATGTTGTCAACAATTGGGCCATTTTCAATGAGATGTTTTAAACATACTTTGTAAAATATATATGAATTGTTTTGGGACTCTTGTATAGCTATGTTGGGTTTTTCTCTTTGTTTGTTTACCCCATCTGCTTAGCATAGAATTATAAATATGTTCAGAAAACAGTGATGTCTTACTTGCATTACAAAAGTATGTTATTTTATTGAGTGTACTTTTAAGTGGCACATAATGTCAACCTCAGCTCTGTGAAAATAGCAATGTACCCAAATGCATGCATTTATTTGAGCTAAAAATAGAATTTACTGGCTACCTAAAAACATTAGCATTATTGTAAACATCCACCTAAATAAATATTCATATCCAATTATTTGCTCTGGAATTATGAAATATGCCTTCCTTAAAAAATTTCTTATTTCTAAACCTAATATATTACATAATAGGTGGAGCTTCTTTTTTCCAATCAAGATAAAAAATTTGTGCTCCCTTATTTCTAAGGCAAGTACCCTCACCCAATTGAAGTGTGATTATTTGAATAAGCCAGGATTCTGTAACCAATGCTTTTACTTATTTATTTATTTATTTATTTATCTGCCTTTTAGTGTCCCACCTGTGGCATATGGAAGTTCCCAGGCTATGGGTCCAATCAGAACTGCAGCTGCCATCCTATGCCACAGCCACAGCAAGGAGGGATCTGAGCCGCATCTGCAACTTACACCATAGCTCATGGCAATGCCAGATCCTTAATCCATTGAGTGAGGCCAGGGATGTCCTCATGGATACTAGTGAGATTCATTTCCACTGAGCCACAATGGGAATTCCCCCAATGCTTTTATTATCTTGTTTATTTTATGAAATTATAGAAAAAGAATTCAGATTTGTGGTCATTTTCCCTATATAACAACTATATATAGATATGATGCTTGCTGGCATACCTAAGCCTTTTCTTCTCATGTATGACATAGTTTGTTTTTAGTGTCTAAAAATCCTTTCTTGTATTTATTCCTTTTTCACACAAGTTGCTTTGTATAATACCATTGCTTTAAATAGTCTATTAAAAATTAAGTTAACACACCTTGGATGTCATAGGCAAGATGAATTTTCTTACAAATCTATATCAAGCAATACATTTGACTGTGTTTTTAAGATATGAAAGCCAGAAAGGGGACCAAGAGAATCACCTTCTTTTTAAAAATATTTATTTATTTATTTATTTTTATGAAGTACCATTTTTATTCATTAGGTTTTTGTTTGTTTTTGGCCGTACCCATGCCAAATGGAAGTTCCCAGACCAGGAACTGAATTCAAGCTGCAGCAGTGACCAGAGCCCCTGCAGTGGCAACACAGGATCTTTAACCTGCTGCGCTGCAAAAGAACTGAGAGTCAACTTCTTAGCTACTACACTTTTTTCCAGCTTCTCTCTCTTTCTCTTTTTGTGTTAACATTTTAATTCACAGTATCTCTAAGTGCCTAAGTCTCTCTTAATTTCACATATAAGTTTCTTGGAGAACAGACTGGAATGTTTAATAATAAATCATTTATCATGTGGCTATCTGCTGCTTCATATATGTATTTCAACCAAAAATGAGAGACAAATGCTAATGCCTTCCTGGTTCTACCGAATTTACTCTCCTATAGCCCTGATTTCTAAGCAGAAGTTTATTTATAGTAGTTTAGTACTGTAAGATATGAAAATAAGGAAAATGGGCTTATACATGACTCATGCTTTTTTCATGCCTTTAAAAAAGTATTGCCTTCTAAGATCCCTGTAGTCTCAGACTGCATTTTCTAATTTCCCTTCTCTATCCACCATCTCTGCATCCTCACTTCCTTCCTGTTCCCCAAACATGGCAGGTATGATCCTGCCTGGGGACTTTGGGGCTAGCTTTTCTCATGGCATGGAATATTCTTATCCTAGATGTGTGACTGGACCTCTCCCCACTTCCTTCAGCTCTTTTCCCAAAATTACCTTATTAATGACATGTACCTTAAGTTCCCTATTTAAAATTGTTGTGTGCTCTCCATCCTTCTTACCCTGTTGTGATTTTGTAGCACTTCTTTCCTCACAGAATACAGTGTCATTAACCTATTCATTACACTGTTTGTCTCTCCCTCACTGGAGTGTGAGCTTTGGGAAAGTAGGGATTTTTGTCTTTTTTCCCCCCCTTTTATGTGTCCCCAAATCTTAGAATAGCGCATAGTGTTAAGTAAACTCTTCACATAGTTATGGACTGTTAAATGTATGACAGTAGAATTATGTTGTTAATTTAATTGGAAAACTATCTTATTATTATATCCAGAACTTATAAACTCCAATATAAATCTCTCCATCTCCTTAGCAGACTTAGGGTTGAGAATTAAAAAAAATAGATATACATATATTTACATAAAATAGATTTACTTAGTATTCTTTGTGGTCTTGGCAGAGAGCAGGGTGGATATTGGAGTGGAGACTAAAGCCAGTCTCCTTTGGCATTAATTCCTCTGACGACTGGGAGATGAATCCTCCTATCTTTAAAACAATGGGCATGTGTAGTGTGTGAAGTGTGTGTGAAGGAGATAGTGGGATTTAATTATATAATTGAACAAAATTATATATGTAAACATAAGGGAAGGCCATTAAATGTTACTTTTCAATGTAAATTGACTCTACTTTCTACTGATTTATAGTCTTTATATATATGTGTGTGTGTGTGTATGGATATTCATGTAAACTGTATGGCATATCAGAAATTAATTTACAAACTGGATGGTACTGTACAAATTCTATTTCTTTTAGTTATTATTATTTAGTTGCAATATATATTATGATTTAGTTAAGCTTTACTATATTGTTCTAGAATATTATCCTTCTAGGAATGCTCATAGAAGTCCAGTATCATTCGTGGTTGGACTTTCTCTCTGTAATCTTTTTCCTATGAATATGTAAAGGATGAGACATTGGCAGGTTTAAAATTCTTTTCATTTTTCCTTCCCATGTTTGAGTAGCTACAGAATTACTAAATCCTGTAAAATCTCCCTCTCCATTTATCTACCTAGTTCTTTCTCCAGAAATGAGAAACCAAGATCATTAGCTATTTTCACCTTTTCCTGAGCCTCATCGACTGCCTAGGAAATCTTGAAAACTGTAAGTGGGGTGGAAAATTGAGTCCTGATAAAAATGTTTTTGATATTCTTTCTCCACATTTTCTCATTAAACTTTTCAGAGAAGAGGTTCACTGATGCTGACAGAGTAGCTGATTGTGCCTGGAAGAAGTATTGTGGTGGCAAGTATAAATTAGATCATCCTGAACTAGCTTGTGTTTTGCTGTTTCAGCTGTTATGAATGACTACAGCAAAATACTTTTTATTAATGTGAATAAGTAAATCAGGGAGAAAATGACTTTAAAGGCAGTGATTTGGGCACCGCAACATGACTTCAGTCCAAATGAACACAACAGAATGACAAGAGCCACGTGATTACCCCCAGCTCTCATCTTTTTAAAATTTGAATTCATACATTTAGAAAGCAATGAATATACCTAGAACTAAATAAACTAATATGTTCAGTAAACATTTTGCCTACTCCATTTCTACAATAAATAGTTTTAGAATATAAAAGTCAACGGTATTCAAAAATTGTTTTTGGCAAAATAAATAAATGGCATATTTAGAAAATGGACTTGTATTGAGGGTAGAAATAAAATCAAAGTGAAATATATGGCTAAGACATTTTAGAAAATATCCTCTAGCTATTTAATAGTTATGCAGTTATCTCAAACATGGGATAGTTGTACATTGTCTATTTTCAATAATGTTCTTTGGAAAAAAAGGAATACTTTTCTCTTTGGTTGCATGTTATACAGAGGACACATACTGACCCCATGTAGCAAAGTAACTTCCTTGGAAGGCCTAGACACTTTTTTTTCATGAAATATAATGTGTAAGTTTCAGGAGTGCCATATAATCAAGTGTGACCTTTAAAGATCAATATACATACCTTTTAGAAAAATATATATGAAATAATAACATCCCAAAGTATATATTACAAAAGCCCATTATTTTCTTCATTATCTATTCTCTTAATCTTTTTCTGTTAGGGTGAACTGTGGTTAGATATTATTTATTTGCACTCACCAAAGTATATCAAGTTTTGAGAAAGTACACAACAAGAAAATATATGCATCCTTTTCCTCTGTCAAGAAGCTGATTTTAAAAAATATTAAAGACTACCAATGCTTAATTTTATTTTATTAATTAGTATTTAAAAAGTTTAGAGGAAGGAAAGTAGATATATATTTTAGAATATACACATTTTGAGTTAAATACCCAGGCTGTGGAGGTGGGCAGCCCTTAGTCCATCTCTTTCTACACTTTATTACCTGTGTAATGGTGACTACATTCTAATACATACCCTACAAATTTAAAGCAGTCCATAATATAAGCTGGTCTTTCATTTTACAAAGGAGAGAACTTTTTAAAATTAGTCAATTTAGCAATATAATCTTTCAAGAGTGCAGATGGAATTGTCTGACATCTAAAAATTAGGTAATGTATTTATTTAAATTGCATGTATAATACAAATCAAAACATCTTCATTTAGATGCTATTTGGTCTTCGCTCAGGTGTAATGAAACATGTTTTTCATTCTTCATATGCATCTTGAGACCCCAGTAGCTTCATCTTTAAGTTTTTGAGTCCTCTCAAATAATTGTCCAAAGCAACATCACTCTGTTTGAAATACTCAAGTCTATGAACCTATGGGTAATGTTATCACTAGAAAATTTATTTCTCAAGTGTTTTCCCAGAAAATTAGGCCATTTCCACCTATTCATTTAGTCTTTAGGTCTATAGTCATGATTTTCATAAGGTAACCACTTACTTTGATAGTTATTTTCAAAACATTTTCTTAAAATTATATCTAATAGTTAGTAGTTGTGAGAAAATGTCCTCAGGCATTATTACTACATTTGTATTACATTTATTTTTTTTCTTTTAAACTTATGTATTTGACCTCTATAATTAGTCCAAATTAGAATTAATTCCCTAATCATGTGATCAAAATAAAATAATTGAGAACATACCTAGTAAAATGACTAAATGTGTAAAGAATAAAATATGAAACAACCACATTTTTTCTAAGTACTAGTTATGTAACAAAGTCCTTCTTTTATAGTTGGATATATTCATTAAATTTGTATGTCACCTTTTTTTTTTGTGGTCAAATTAAGGCTAAATATTACTGAACTTTCTGGAGAATGATGAGGTATAAATTAACAATGTGGTTAGTTTAGTGCCTTACATGTAGCTAGTACTTAATGTGGCATATAAGTGGCAACTTCTTATATTTATATAAAGAATTTCCAATTGCATATGGTCTTTTTCTTTAATGTTAATTATTAGAAGTTCTGTTAAAATATATACACATAAATAAATCATCAACACATAATGACAGGCCTTGTACATAAATTTATCATTTTATATGTATTTGTAAACTGAATCTAGATAAAATTTAAAATTTTTAAAATTATGATGCAGCTATGCATCAACTAATATATATTTGTCATTTAAAATTTTTGTTTAAAATATTTATAAGGGAGAACATGTCTATGACCATATACTAACTTCAAATTTATAAGTTGATTCTACCTCGCATACAATGACAAGTCTTAGTTTTGACACTAGTTAGATTCTAGACATCTATTTCTAAATTGAAACTTGAGAACTTGGAATATGTTTAGTTGTAGAAGCAATGTGATTGAAGATGTTTTGATTCCCAGAATAGTCCTCCAAAATCTTCTCAGTTCACATTATTTTCAAAATTGTATGTGTGTACGTGATGAATAATACAGAATATGGTTGTGTAAAAATAAAACAGAATGGACTAAGAAATAGATACTCATGTTTAAAACCATGCCTGAAAGGAAATCAGGTTTAATTAGTGCACAAGAAAGAAGAAAATAGAAAACATTGTGAATATTCTAAAGCGGGATTATCAACATGTTCAGTGAGCTTGAGAGATGGCTGACACTGAATTTTACGACAAATTTCATCTCAAAATTTATGGCCTTTTTTACATTAATATTCATAGATCCTTAGCTTGATCTTATGGGCTCTTAAAAAAAAGCATAGTATTCAAATTCTGGCATTCGTTATTCTCTTACTAATGTACGTGTTTCTTCAATTGTCAAGTGCTTCTTGGGTCTCTACTGTGTCCTGGTACTTGGAATAGGCATTAGTAATTCCAGCAGGAGCTATGATCCCTACAAGCCACACCATTCAAACTAAGAGGAGGGGACAGATGTTTAATCTGAAATGTCCCATAGTGTTAGAAGTGCAGTAATAGAGGACAAGTCACCTCTGGGTCAGTGAGATCACAGGAATACTGTTCAGAGGTGACTCGAACAGAAGACTGTGATGAGATACACATCTGGAAAGGAAGGTAGAGGTGGAATATTGGAGGATATTTATAGCATGTCAAGACTTTGGAATGTTTATAACACAGAGCTTTTGAAAAGTTTTGATTAGGAAAGTGCTCTTGTAGTTGAATGAACTTTTTTTAATATTCTGTAAAATAAACTAGGAGATTAATTTGGTGCTATCTATCCCTTTTGTTCCAAAATTTTGTGATTTATTAGCTCAGTTGGGTTATTATTTTGTCTGACAGGTGTCGAAGCTGAGAGACAGAATGAAAGAGGTTGAATGAAAAATTTAGGTGTGGTGATTGTTTAGGAGCCACAATGTAGTTTTTTTTTTTTTTTTTTTCTTTTTAGGGCTACACCTGTAGCATATGGAATTTCCCAGGCTATGGGTTGAATCGGAATGCAGTTGTCAGCCTATGCCACAGCCACAGCAACATTGGACCCAAGACACATCTGTGACCTACACCACAGTTCCAGGCAATGTCAGATACTTAACCTACTGAGCGAGGCCAGGGATCAAATCTGCATCCTTACGGATGCTAGACAGGTTCATTACTGCTGAGACACAAGGAAACTCACAGCCACCAGGTAGTACTGACAACCAAGGAAAAGTTGACTGTTATGTGAAGTAGCCAAGAAGTAAAGAGATAGAGCAGAAGGAGTCTTTGACCTTCATTCCTTTACTGAAAATAACAATTTTAGGGAGTTCCCTGGTAGCCTAGCAGTTAAGGAATTGGCATTGTCACTGCTGTGGCTCTGGTCACTGCTGTAATTCCAGTTGGATCCCTGGCCTAGGAACTTCTATGTTCTATAAGCATGGCCAAAAACAAACAAACAAACAAAAAAACAGAAAACCATTTACAAAAAACTATTCTTTATGCAGGAGCTTCTACTGAGCTTTCATTGTGATGTAGATTTTTGCTTTTCACAAATGCTTGGTAGTTTTATTAGCAAAAAGAATGAAAATGAGTCTGTGAAATCAATCTTAATGCCATCTTCAAACTTCAGTTCTTTGGCTAAGAATTCGGGGTTTTGATGCAGAAGATGTCTTAGTAATTGTGAAAGATTATGGTCCCTACTAGAATTTATAATCTTCGTAGGGGTATAGCGATAGATAAAAAGTAATTTGATATGAACACAAGTGATATTCACCAGTTAGGTCCGTATAGGGTACATAGATTTAGTAAATAAAAATATAAGGCAACTGCAGATCAAAACTACAATAAGATTTCATCTCACATCAGTCAGATTGGCCATCATCAAAGAGTCTACAAACAATAAATGCTGGAGAGGGTGTAGAGAAAACATAACCCTCCTTTACTGCTTTTGGGAATGTAGTTTTGTGCAACAATTATGGAGAGCTGTGTGGAAGTACCTTAAAAAACTTAATATAGAACTACCAGATGATCAAGCAATCCCACGCCTGAGCATATACCTGGAGAAAACCATAATTTGAAAGTATACATGCACCCCAATGTTCACTGTAGCATTATTTAAAATAGCCAAGACATGAAAGTAACCTAAATGTCCATCAACAGAGAATTGGATAAAGATGTGGTACATATATACAATGGAATACTATTTGGCCATAAAAAAGAATGAAAATAATGCCATTTGCAGTAATATGGGTGGGTTTAGAGATTATCACACTAAGTGAAGTAAGTCAGGCAGAGAAAGAAAAATATCATATAAGATCACTAATATGTAGAATCTAATGAAAATGATATAAAGGAACTTATTCACAAAATAGGAACAAATTCAAATATTTTGAAACCAAACCTATGGTTACAAAAGGAAAAATTTGGGAGAGAGATGAATTGCGAGGTTGGGACTGGCATATATATACTACTATACACAAAGTCAATTAGTAACAAGGACCTACTATACAGTGCAAGGAAATCTTTTCAATACTCTGTGGCAGACTATATGGGGAAAGAATCTGAACAAGAATGGATGTATATGTATATGTATGGCTGATTCACTTTGCTGTACACCTGAAACTATCACAACACTGTAAGTCACCTATACTCCAAAAAATTTATTAAAAATATGCCAATTTAAATTTTAAATTCAGACAAATAATGGAAATTATACTAAAAACATGAAAGTAGTTTTTGATTACCTGAAATTCAAATTTAACTGGATATATTATTTTGCCTTAAAAACCTAGATGTTCATAATTTTTCTGGTGGGTTAATAAAATTAGGCAATTTCAATCCAATTTTTAAAAAATATATATTTCTGGTGTATAGCATCTGTATACACTGCCCACTGATCACCACTACATGTCTAGTTACCATCCATCACCATAGTTGATCCCTTCATGTTTTGCTTACTCCCCAACTCCCTCCCTCTCTTGTAACACCAATCTGCTCTCTTATCTGTCTGTTCTTTTGTGTTTTTTTGAGACCATATATGAGTTAATTCATACAATATTTGTCTCTCTCCATCTGACTTATATCACTTAGCATAACATCTTCAAGCTTCACCCATGCTATCAGAAATGGCAGGATTCCATTTTTTTTTATGACTGAATAATATATATTTCTCCATTATATATAGATATAAATCCATTCATCCATCAATGGACATTATGATGTTTACATATCTGGCTATTGTAAATAGGCTGTAATGAAGATAGGGGTGCATATATCTTTTTAAAGTAGCATTTTTGTGCTCTTCAGATAAATAACCAGAAGTAGAATATCTGAGTTGATTTTTTTTTTTTTTTTTTGTCTTTTTGCCATTTATTGGGCCGCTCCCATGACATATCGAGGTTCTCACGCTAGGGGTTGAATTGGAGCTACAGCTGCTAGCCTATGCCAGAGCCACAGCAACGCCAGGCCTATGCCAGAGCCATAGCAACGCCAGACCTACACCACAGCTCACGGCAATGCTGGATCATTAACCCACTGAGCAACGGCAGGGATTGAACCTGCAACCTCATGGTTCCTAGTAGGATTTGTCAACCACTACGCCACGATGGGAACTCCTGTTTTTTTTTGTTTTTTTTTGTTTTTGGAGTTGAATTTTTTTGTATTCTTTTTTTGGGGAAAAATAATTCCAAAAAAAAGTGTTCAAAGGCAAAAATATTTATTTGGTGAATTTTTAAAATTTGGGATTATGTCTAGTGCAAAATTATAGCCTGCACATCTTCTTTTATTCACTAGGATTATTCTATGATATTTCCATGATCAATCATTTGTTTTTTGAAAGAGCATGAGATTACTTCCTGTATTACCTAGGTCTTCTTGAAAATTCAGAAAGTTTATTTCAGTAAATTTGTGCTTATTACTATTCACAGACATTTTTATGGTATCCCTTAAAACATAACAGCATTTTAAAGCATCATTTACTATTGTTAGTTTATACATACAACTTTGCCAATTTTATAATTAAAATTCACTTTGTTTTTGTTTTGTTCTATAAATGTATAGAATTGACTCAAATACTTTACCGTATCAGCTAATGTCACAGTGATTCCTTTCTCTGTTCTGAGGAATCTTAATGAATTTTCCAAATGTGGTGTTAATGATGATTTTTCACCAGTGATTGGAACCTCCACTAGGAAAGAGTGATGGGGGTAGATTTGTACACTCACTAAACTACAAACTTACTTGTAATATCCAATGATTTGTCTCATGAGGCATAGCCTAGACCTCAGCAATAAAGGCCCATAGAGACTTTCTTTTTTTAGATTTACACTTGTTGATACAAGTATAAAAGAAGCTCCCATCAAGGGCAAGAACCTGGTTAAATTTTATTCTGCTGAGAAAATCTAAAAATTAACGCATGTTAAGTAAACCATTTGTTGCTAATTAATTTTACACCACCTTAAAATAGCTTAAATTCTTACCAAGAAGACCAAGACTTGAATCTTGGGTAGAACTCACAGAAAAAGGTGAAACTAAAGAACAAGGGTATGTTGGAAGAGCCAGAGTTTCAAGGAAAAAAAAAATGTCCTACAACAAGATAAATAGTACAAAAAGCTCAAGGAAGGTGGAAACATATAAATAGTTTAACAGAAAATTAAGAAAAATGTAATCACTTTAAAATGCTGGAAATCTAAATTTATGATAGAGGCGAAGAGGCGATTGTGTGGAACTATGGAATGCAGATCATTTAGGAAGTTTGAAATCAAAAAAAGAAAAAGAGTAACTTAAATGTTAAATAATAATTCCTTCGAAGTTTTGAAGTAGGTACAACAGCTTTGTTTGAGTAAAAATAGGTAAGAACCAAAGAAATATAAACAACCCAAAGAGATGAGATAGCAGTGGAGTCTATTACAAGTCTAGAAAAAAAAGAAAACCTTGGGAAAATAGAATGCATTCTTTCAAGCAGAGAAGTAAGTGCATTACAGTGACAGATATTTTGAAATATGGAAAGAGTATATGGAACTACTACTGCATGGTGCAAGTCTTTGAGCAACATCTACTTTATAGAAAATAAAATGGTTTTTTTTGTTGTTGTTGTTTACAGAGAAGAGATTGGATATAGACTAGAGCATTCAGCAGAAAATCAATACAGAATGAGTAAAGGAATACCAATCAATAATGAAAGCTTGGGTGAAATTGGCTATCGAAATTGACAACAGGGCAGTTTTTCTGATTTTAGTCAAAAATATTAACACTAACGAGAAAGGTTTTAGGAACGATTCAGGATAAAAGATTAACAACCCGAAAAATTGGAGATAGAAACATTGACAGAGGGAAGGAAGGCTGTTAAGGAAAGCAACAATGACAGAATTAAATTGAATCTTAGTCTGGATAGTGAGTCAAGGGTAGTTAGAATTATGTAAAGAAGTAAATGTTAAAAGAACTAAGGGAGATTTTGATGTAGAAATTTAATAGTTTAATGAGAATAGAATTGATATCACCTAAGAAGTTTCTAGATTTTGAAGATGGGGAAATACTGGATGATAAGTTCTGTATTAGAAGTCAGACTGTATACATGAGCTAAAGAAACTGAATTTCAGGGTGTCAGATGAACTGCCAACCCTGGTTTCAAAGGTGTCAAGAACAATGGATAATAAGAAAAATTCTAATCCAAATGCTGGAGTCAGGAGGAATATGGGTGATTTGGATTTTTTAATTTTTATAGCCAAAATGGTTTCTACAAACTGCAACTAAAGCAATTTTGCCTTATGGCAAAATACTGCCTGGGTCTTAGCTATTAAGTTAGATTTTACATGCTGAGTAATGTAAATACAACAAGATATCAGGGATGTGATCCATATGCATATTTTAGAAAGAGAAAGATTGAACAGAAATATGAAAGCACTGCTCACGGTTATAGATTAGAAATTACTTCAAGAAAATTTTACTGGACACATTTGCCATGTGATTCTAAAAAGAAATCCAGTCACTGTAATACTCTCATCCATATTTTATATTGAAATTCATCATGGAACTTAAATCATCACTCCAAAACTAGCTAGTATATATTCAGCCTGCTTCAATACATTTAATAGCCCCATTCTATCTTAAAACTTGTATAACCCTTGTAGGAAATGGTGGTCAAGTAATCATTCCAGATTATTTTACTTTTGTTCATGCTTCAAAAGCTGTTCACTTCAATTTATTGACCTTGTTTACAGATCCCTTTGCTTCTGATTGTATTCTTGTCTTTCTGCCCATCTCCACTGAATTTGATGTGAAACAGTTTCACATTGATTCTTAACCCTGTCTCTATAATATCTTCTCTTTTCCTTTGAAACCACTCTCAGTCTATATCTTGGAAACTCTGCCCCAGCCCAACTCTGTACAATACAATGAGTATATGCATGTGTGTGTGTGTGTGTGTGTGTGTGTGTGTGTGTGTGTGTGTGTGTGTGTGTGTGTGTGTGTGTGTGTGTGTGTCTGCCTGCTTCTGAATGGGTCTTCATTATTTAAAACATGTAAAAAGGGTTTTTTATTTTATTTTATTTTATTTTTCTCTTTCAATGGCTGCATCTGTGGCATTTGTAGTTCCCGGCTAGGGGTCAAATTGGAGCTGCAGCTGCAGGCCTGTGCCACAGCCACGGAAATACCTGATCTGATCCACATCTGTGACCCATGACAGATTTTTGCAGCAAAGCCAGATTCTTAACCCATTGAGCAAGGCCAGGGATCAAATCTGATCCTCACGGACAGTATGTTGCATTCTTAACCCACTGAGCCACCGTAGGAACTCCTATTTTGTTTTACTTTGATGAGACCACTTAACATTTGGTTTACCCTCTTAATAGATTTTTAAGGATATAATGCAGCATTGTTAACTATAGGCACTATGTTTTATAACAGATCTCCAGAACTTATTCTTCTTGAATAAATGAAGCTCTAGACTCATTGGACAACTCCCCATTTCCTCCAGCCCCCAGCATCTACCATTAAACTCTCTGCATCTATGAGTTTGACTGTTTTAGATACCTCATATGTGTCACATCACGAAGTATTGGTCCCTTTGTGACTGGCTTACTTCACTTAGCCTTTGGCCCCCAGGTTCATCCCTGTTGTTAAATATGGCACGATTTCTTTCTTTTTTAAGGCTGAATAATATTACATTTTATGTACATAACACATTTTCTTTTTCCACCCAGCCATTGATAGACATTTAGGTTGTTTCTGTATCTAGGCCATTGTGAATAATGCTTCAGTGAACAGGCGAGTGCAGACATCTCTTAGAGATGCAAATTTCAGTGGGATGGCTGCATCTTATAGTAGAAAGAAGTTTAAAATTAAGTTGAAAATGTGTTTCATTCCTAACTCCTATTTCTTGTATTTGGGGCCTGTAAGTATTTAACTAAACAGTAATGGATTAAAGGGCAGTGAGCTCGTGTGGTTGTAGTTTCTTGATCTTAAAATTCAACTAGGAGTAGATAACATGGCACTAAGTGTTTTTCAACTCATTAAAATGTTTGTTAGCATAGGACATTTTGGTTAGTCTATAAAAATGGAATATTTTTGAGTGATTTAAAAAAAAACAGCTACTGGAAGAGAAATATAATTATTTGGGTAGTTAGTATTTCTTGATATAAAGTTAAAACCAATTTAATATGTTATAATATTTTTAATAAGTTAATCATTTAAATTTTTCTTTAAAATTGGTGCTGCTTCCACTAGCTTCCTGCTAAATGATTTGATGAAAACAGCTAGGCTCACCTTTGATTTCAGGCTCCTCAGAGGAAGGGAGCCAAAGATATGGTGCCAACTTTGAAATTTTAGGTCAGAAAACAAAGTAGGCAGTCATGTTAGTAGCAGGGAACATTATTCACATGATGAAAATAGTGCTTCAAAAAAAAAAAAACATCTTTTATGATCAGGATGAAAAAGGAAGATTTCAACTTCACGTGCTGGCTCCTAACATTTACTTCTAGAGCAGCAGTAAATCTAATGTCTATCATCATAATTATCTGGAAACCCAGCTGAATGAAAAGACATTTCTTCAGAATCTTCAAAAGGAAGATAAAGGCCCAGGACTATTACTTGTCTCACTAAAGTGATGAAGATAATGCAACAGACAAGGGGTTAAGGACCTCATACAATGTAATGTATTCTCTGTCTATATTTATCGATAGATGGATATAGACATATATGCTCTAAGTTTTTAGATGAATAATTTTATTAGATTAAGAATGTTTTATTTCCTATTTACTAAGTCATTTCATCCTCAGTGAATATTGAATTTTATTGAATAGTATTGAGAAGATAGATTTTTTCTTTAATATATGAATAATACATATTTTGATGGATTATCTTAGGTTGAACAATTTTGCATTCCTGTGAGTATTATTAGATACATTTTGGAAGATTGAATTTGATAGGATTGTTTTATTTAATATTTTCCTTATGCATAAGTGACATTCACCTATGATTTTATTTTTTTGCTCTCTTTTTAATCTGATTTTGTTTCCAAAGTTAAAGTTTCACCAATCAGGCAGTCATCCTTCTGTTTTTTTGTTTTTTTTGTTTTCTTTTTAGGGCTATAACCCCTGCATATGGACATTCCCAGACTAGGGGTTCAGTTGGAGCCACAGCTGCCGGCCTACCCAAGATCCTTAACCCACTGAACAAGACCAGGGATCCAACCCGCAACCTCATGGTTCCTAGCCGGGTTTGTTTCTACTGTGCCACGACAGGAACTCCAGGTAGTCATCCTTCTTATAAATCTTTCATGAAAGAGTTGCATAAGGTAGGCCTTATCTTGCTTCTAGTTATAGATGGCAAATTATATACAGATTATACTTTCTTCTTTCTCCAGGATCTTACTAAACATGCTTATAAAATATACATATAAATAAAAAAGGACAGAATTCAAGGAGAGAAGTTACTTCAAATGATAAATGCCAATACAATTTTAGATAACTGTATAATTTTGGATAAAGTTTTGAGTAGTCCTGACTCAAGTAGAGAGAAATGAATTGAAATTTACCTTTAAAGAGAAAAGAAATCAAGGATCTAATAAAATTTGCTTTCCCAAACCTTGGAAAAACTTAGAAGTTAGAAACCTAAGGAATTCTAATGATGGAGACTTTGTTCTCAAGCCAGTTTTCATCCTCCTAAAAAAATATTCTCTAGCTAATACTTATTATTCACCTTTGTCTCCTTAGAATTATTTTTCCTATGTAGTTTCCTTACATGTTACTTTTTTCCCATCATCTCTGAACCAAATCCTCTCAAGTTGGTAAACATAAGTTACTTTCTTTTACCTTAACTCAAGGAGGCTTAAAATAAAGTGTTTTGCCATTGTTTTGTTTTAGAAATACCACAAACTGCAGGTCATTACTAAGCTTGCTTTGTTACTATAATTTCTGTATCTCAAATATAACTAAAATTATCTGTGACATTTCCCAAGAATTTCTCCTTAAGATCACACCTCGTAGCTATACTTGAGCTTCCGTACTCCAAGGAGAATAGAAATCTTCTGTACTGTCCAATATTGATGTAAATTACAAGCTAATGCAGTGTTTTGTACATTGGCCCAATGTCTTTGAATGGCGGCAGTTTCCTGGAGTTGGATAGCAGCATGTCCTCTAACATCCTCCACGGTTTCTAACTCTCCTTATGATACTCTGGTCATTGGGAATGAGTGTTCATTGTAATTTGTCCTGCTTAATATCTTAGGTCCAATTATGAACCTGCTCTGATTCACTCAGTTTCACCTATCTACTGGGCCCTTGGTCACCAGCCCACGGAGGATCCTGGCTGATGCTGCCACCACTGCATCTGAATCTGCCTCAGCTTCTAATAGCAGTGTGTGTCTTGGCTTCCTCTGGAATGAGTTATGGGCTCTCATATGGCCTTCACTGTTCTGTCCTCCCTGGCAGGGCCACAACAGCTCTGACCAGACTGCCTAACCTAATCAAATCCAAAGAGGCTCTTGTTCCTTCCAGGACTTCTAGATTCATGCAAAGTGTCCCTCAACAGGAGATGGGATATGATTTCCTCAGAAGCCACCCAAGAAGCCAAGAGGTATAACCTGGAATCAAGACTGTAGTACATGCAAATGCAAATCCGTGAGGAGCAGGTGATCTCAGGGAGATAGCAGATAGATCCCTCTCCTTCTTTCCTCTTTCCTCTGATGTACAGCAGTATGGAGGTTCTCTAAGGCTGCCCTGGAGATGTCTTTGGCCAAGCATCCAACTGGATCTATTCATGAAGTCATGGCCAGCTTGGTAAAGCACCTTCTTCCTTAACTTTGCCTGGCTTTCCATGCCTCTCCTTCTTTCCCCTGTGCTTGCTGTTTGGGGATTACAACTTTCAATAAAGTGTTAGTACCTGAGCTTTTCCTTGGAAACTCTTTTCTAGGGAGTCTGGGCTTGCCATCTGCTTCTCTCATTAATGCTAATCTGGCTGGCCTACACATAGACTTTAACATTTTTAACTCCTGCTGCACATTTTCTTTCATTCTTTCTTTTTTGTCATTTAACAATATATATCTTTCCAATTTGGAAACTGAAAATATACCACATTCTTTTAACATTTACATATAATTATTCAGCTTAAATATTATATGGCTTTCTTTTACAAATCCTCTTCTTTGAAGGATTTAGAATGCTCCTAATATCACAGATACTCTTGCTAAAGATGCCCTATGGTTAAGTGTGTATGTGTATATATATGTGTGCCTCTCTCTGTGTGTGCCTGTGTGTGTGTGTGTCTGTGTGTGGAACTAGGAGATAGTTATAGGTAGATATTTTTACAAGATGATCTCAGTATTTCAGAACCTTAATTATAGTTCATTATTGTGGTCATAGCTAACATGTGTTCATCCAGCAGGATTTTACTTTTACTTTTTTTCAGAATCTGCTAACATTCTGTGTATATTTTCATCTCACTATAAAAATAACTCTTTTGCCTAAGGCATCAAGGCAATACAAATTAGAGAAGATATTGATAATGTTCCATTAATTTCACACTGCCTTAGACAGCATAGTGACTTAGTCCAGTTGAAAGTTTTCTCTAGCCAGTTAGGAAAAATTTAAATAAAATGCAATCAAAGACTTGCCAAAGTTGTCTCTCCTCTGGGGAAACTTGTACCATCTTGTTTGCTTCTGCTGCAGCACCTGGTATATTATTGGTATTGAAGAAATATAATGTACTGATAATAGAAAGAGGGTTGTATTCACATCTCCCAAAAGGATTTGATCTCAGAAATACAAATGAAGTCATATTCAGTTATGTTATTCTTAATAATATTATTAAGTTATTGGTGATGTCCAAGAGTGTTAACAGTCTTTGCTTAATGTAACCGTTGCCTTTTTTCCTTTTTATTTTCTTCCTTCCCTTCCACTTCCCTCACTGGTGGTATATGACATAACAGCTCAAAGATTGCATTTTAGATATAGCTGATTGATAGAAAAGTCTTAATGAACCTGTTTTCAGCAGTGTTATCTGTAGAGAAAATAAAGGGTCATCTGAAAAAAAATGATATAGGGAAGATCTTGATCTGTTTCCTAATTCTCAGTGGTATCTAGTAGCAGTGGAATCTGTAGACTCCATTTATCAGTGGCCAATATGATAAAACACCTTTTGTTCTGTTAGGGATAGTCCATCTAAAAATTAAACTTTTGTATAGAAACATCTATCTAAATAATTTAATGTCATTTTTAAAGTGTGTGTGCAAATACACCATTAAGAGGTTGTTTGTACCTCACATAACAAAATAATTTTGCTCCTAAAACAAAGTCTATTCCTTTGAATCACTTAAATAACATATAAAATGCATTCAGGAATTCTCCTTACCTCAGTGGGGGGAGAAGGCAGAATAGAGCCTGATTCTAAACATAAATTTAGTTAACTTGGTCTTCCTGATGCTGGTCGAACATAACTAGGGTTCAGCTGGTGAATAATGAGACATTGCAGAACCATGTCACAGGGATCATTGTAGAAGGACAGATAATGGAATGTGTGTGCCTTATAAATCTGAAAAGAAACACAATGGGTATTGATGTCCTATCTCATGTGTCTGTTTTGAATTCTTGACACAAGTAAATTTCATTCAGTAGTAGGTTGGTTTACATTTTAAATCTATTTTGGCATATCCAATGTTTAGTGAGAATATTAGTTGCAATTCTCTTATGGAAATCTTTCCCTAAGAAAAATGTTAATTCTGATATTTAAGAAATTCTCTCCAGTCACACCTATAGTCTAATATGATGTACTCTTCACATATTGCTCCCACATAAGAATAGTTGTCTACATTCTGACTATCAAGCTGTGAAAACCCCTCTGGCTATTCCATAAACACACTATTTACAGAATATACCATGTTTGATTTTATTTTTCCCTGAGAGAAAACATATAATAGGTTTTATTATAATTGTATTAGCAGGCCATCCAAGTGCTGCTTGGCTGTCTATGGACATTATATTCTTGAGTATTAAAGACTCAACTTCTGAGTCCATAATTCTTCTTGTATATACCCACAAGAGTTTTGAGATGGTTTATTAGAAAATAGAGAAGAGCCCAGTACATATTGCCATGCTTTTTGGAAAGAAATCTGTGAATTGTGCCTTCATATGAAGATAAATAAGATAATGCATTGAGAAATAAAGATAACAATTAATTACTCATATGTAATCACACTGAGAAGCCTCTATCAGCTTCACATTTGATTTTAGACAATACAGCATTATTTTTACAGACAACTTTTGGGATGATAATTCCTTCAGATTATGTCATTCAGCATTGGCCCTGAGGTTTGTTGATATGTTACAACTTCCATTGTCATCAAGCCATCACACCGACTTTCACTTTGGACACTAGTGACCTCTTTGCCAAATCCAATGGATCTTTTTAAGTGTTTGCCTTACTTGGTCTTTCCATAGCCATTCTCTTTCCTTGCTTCTCTAATACCACAGTCTTAGGGTATTTATCCAACACTCTCTCTACGTCCTTTCAGACTCCTTCTCTGCAGCAGCACCCTTCTCTGCCCAACCATTATGTATTGAGCCCCTCAAGTTTTTTCTAGATTCTCTTCTCACTCTACTTTCTCCCTAGACCTAGTAAATGATAATAGCTTTCATTACTGCCAATAAATAGAGACATACACCTTTCTATTTCCTAGGGAAAATGTTCTCAGATTTATTCACCAACTTTATTCACAAAAAATGTATTGAAGATCTATTCTTTGAGAAGCATTGTGCTATACACTAGAGATGAAATAGGGTACACACACACACACAGAAAAACAGTTGGCCCTTGTTCTCAGGGAACTACAATGCCTAGTGAAGTCTATATAATCAATCAAATAATCACCCAAACAGTATAATTTCAACCAGAGTTAAACATTTGGAATAAAATAAGCACAGTTTTAAGACAATTTATATGCAAAAAAAACATACTTATCAACCTGAGAGACATAAACCATGTTTCAGGCAAGGGACAGAGGAATTACAAACACCCTAAAATTGGAAAAGATATTGTTCTTAAAGAAATAAAGGCAGACTAGTTTGGCTAGAGTTTAAAGCCCAAGTGTAGTGATGCTAGGAATGAGGCAAGGTCAGATCATCAAGAGTTTTAGTTTTTCCTGTTAAGCATTTTAGTATTTATATTTTAAATATTAAGAAAAGTAGTTCTCTTGTGGCCCAGTGGGTTAAAGACCCAGCATTTTCACTGCAGCAGCTCGAGTTTCTGTTATGAGGCTGGTTCCATCCCTGGCTCAGGAATTTCCACATGCTTTGGAAGCAGCCAAAAGATAAAAATAAAATAAAATACTAGGGGAAAAGAATTTTTAATTTATTTGCATGTAGTCATTACTTATACCCTAAAACTACTGAAAATATTATGAATTTATGGAGTTCACTTAACTTAAACATTGAGTTTTCTTATCAACTTAAAATTACCAGGATATCAAAAACAGGGTAAATCTTTGGGATGATTTTTCACAATGTTTTTTTCTATTATGTAGCAGCAAAATATTTTCTGAATATGTAGATAGGGTATGAAATTCATTATTTTAAACTTTTTTCTATATGCAGTTAATCCATAGGCAGTATTTCACTACAGAAAATATGTGTATGTCCATGTATGTATAGCATGTACCTTGGTTGAGAGAGGTGGAGGTATTACTAAAATTTAGAACTTTCTTTCTCAAAAATTATGATGCTTTTGGAGACATTTAGCTGGCAGGATTGAAAGAATGTAATGTTAATTAAAGAGCTAAGGAAAGATGCATTAAATTTACTCAGGAACTAAACACTATGCTTCTTGGGAAGATTTCAGAATGAAAAGGTTTACTTTCTTGATGGACAAGTGGCGGTAAATGGGATTCCAGATAGAATTGTGAAGTCTCATAAGGTACTTGAGACCTTATGATATTACTTATATGTGGAATATAAAATATGGCACAAATGAACCTATTTATAAAACAGAAACAGACTCAGGGACATGAAGAACAGCCTTGTGGTTGCCAAGGGGGAGGAAGGAGGGAGTGGGATGGATTGTGAGTTTGGGGTTAGTAGATGCAAGGGATTCCATTTAGAATGGAAAGACAACAAAGTCCTACTATTTAGCAAAGGGAACTATATGGCTGGATCACTATGCTATAGAGTAGAAATTGACACAACACTGTAAATCAACTACACTCTAATTAAAATTTAAGTTTTTTAAAAATAATTGGATATTCTGACCTTTGAAAATGAGCCTAGAGAATGAAGAGGTGACTCCGACTGCCTCACAATGAAGCCCCACCCATTTATGTGTGCTGGCTGCAAGGAACAGCCATCTCAGAACTTGACTACTCTGGAGACTTTAGCACTCAGGCTCATTATGTGTGGTCTGCCCCCCCCCCCAAAAAAAGACAGAAAATGTCAGTAGGCAGAAAATGGGACACAGCTTCATGATTAGGAAATCATGAACCAATATTTCCAAATCTGAGCATCTAGTCTAAGGCAAGAAGAGAGAGATGCATGGATGTCAAGTGAGTGAGCAAGAGTCAGAGTTATTCAGCTCATGTTGAGGCAGGACCAAGGCTTGGGCAGCACTACAAAGCAGAGACTGTGATGGAGGGTAACTGTGGAGATTTAAAGAATACATTTGATATCTGCATGGTTTGGATTTTCTGAACAAATAAACTTGCTAATTAGGTTATAGGATAACCCTTGGAAGTTAAAGGATGCTATGAGACTGAGAGACTATCTTAAGAAATTTATCTTCCCTGACATATGTGTTTACATTTCGGGGACCTTTTAAAGGATATAAACCTAGAGATTCTTATCTTCTCCTAGAGACATTTACTTCCATTCCAAAGCATCAGAACACAAGAATCTAGAACTTCTCCAAGAAAATTTGTTTATAGTAGGGATCAAAGATTTTTCTCCATCTCTTAGGACGGGAGTAGGACCATATGTATATAAGCTCTATAGTTTATAACCTCAGAGTTACTCTTCAATAGTAATAGAATCCCCTTTTGTATATTTAGTCCTGTTCATCTGGCTGTCATCGCAATATCCCAGGAGATATAATACTCTGATTTGATCTAGAAATCTCATTCTTTACTGTTAATATAGTATGAGTAAATGTGAATATTGAAAAGTTATTAGTGGCCATAAACCAGGAATACAATTGCAAGAGGTCTTGTTGGATAGACCTTTTGAAGGTTGTATGCATTAGTGTCATTGCGGTTTGCATGCAGACTATCCAAGGTAAAGGGTCCTTGTCTTTCAGGAATAGTCTTCCAGTTGGTAGGTGGGATCTTTAATTTGATTCACTCAATTCTCCTTGTTCTGGAACTATAGAGAGATGATGATGAGCCAGTTACTCTGCTCAGAGATTTCCTACATCTCATGAAAAAGATGAAAAGGTTAAGGATGTAGAAAGAACATCGAGAGATCTAGAACTCTAAAAATAAAACAAGCATTAGAGATAAAAAGAAAGAACCAATTAGAACTTAGGTTTTTCTGATGAAAAAAGGACACTTAGCTCAGGTACTGGGTGTGCCTAACCAGAAGAGTGATTCATCAGAGATTCCTTATGAACCATGTCCAGGAGATTTTGACTAAGTTAGTTAGGTGTTTGTGGGAAGAGTGGGTAATGGGAAAATCACTGCTGAATGAGATCTGTACCAAAGGCTCTGTGACAGGAGATTTTGTACAGCATAATAAAATATCTTCCAGTTGTCTCTTAGTAGTCAGAATAATGATACAACTCACTCCATCTAATGTCCACAGCACTCTGCAACTAGTACTAAAGCATTCCCAGGCCCAGAAAGCCACTCTTCCCTATGACACTCTTCAGTTTCTATCAGTAGAATTGTATGTCTACTAAGAAATAACAGGTTTTGTTCCTAAAACTTCTTACGCCTATTGAATTTTGTTATTGTAATTTAGAACAATGTTATATTAAGCAGTGAAATGAGAGTACAAACATAATAATGGTTGTTTCAATGTAATTGAATTGTTCAGAAAGACTGCATAAAAGGAAGTCAGCTGAATAATTATAATCATATTTGGTAAGGGTGAGACAAAAATAAATTATTAGGAAAAAAGAATTAAAAGCTTACAGGCATATATCCTTATTTATTTTTTTACAGATTGAAAAATTCTATATTTTCTTTAAAGAAACAATTGGAAATATTGTACTATATGCCATACTTGTGTCTTAAGCAAGATTGAAGAGTGGGGCTCCAATTAGTAATTCTATACTAATTCAAACATTTTGAATCCTAAGTCTAAAGTTTCTCAAATGAATGTGTACTTATGTTTGAAACTTTATGTACTCATTTTAATTAAATGTTTTAATTTACTGTAAACTACTACTGTTAATAATAATCAGGCTAAAGTGTGCCTAATATATTTAAAGGTATGTGTTTACCTTGTTTATTAAGAATCACTTGGGATGGAAGATAGTATGAGAAAAAGAATGTGTGTACACACACACACACACACATGCATGCCTGGGTCACTATCCTGTACAGCAGAAGCAGAAATTGACAAAACTGCAAATAAACGATACTCTAATAAAAATAGAATGCAATTAAAAATATTTTTCTTTTTTTTTTTTTTTTTTTTTTTTTTTTGTCTTTTTGCCTTTTCTAGGGCCGCTTCTTCGGCATATGGAGGTTCCCAGGCTAGGGGTCTAATCGGAGCTGTAGCTGCTGGCCTACGCCAGAGCCACGGCAAAGTGGGATTCCAAGCCGTGTCTGCAACCTACACCACAGCTCACAGCAACACCAGATCCTTAACCCACTGAGCACGGCCAGGGATCGAACCCACAACCTCATGGTGCCTAGTCGGATTTGTTAACCACTGAGCCACGATGGGAACTCTTTAAAAATACTTTTAAAGAAGTTATTAAAAGTAAGAAAAGAGGAATCACCAATACAGCAATTAATTTAATTTCAAAATTATTGACGAATAATTTAATTTCAAAATTATTGACGAAATTTTGTTTCAGATACTGTGGCAGACTAGATGCTCAAATTGACATTTCAAACAATTTATAATATGAGGTGAAATAGAAACAAACTTTTAAAATAAATTTATGAACAATTCAGAATATAAGTGATTTCTTAAGTCTTAGTGGTAAATGGTAGGGGAAGCTCTAAGAAGTATACCACTCTAACAACACCTGCCAAACTTAATGAATAGCAGTTTTTATAGTTCAGTAATAGAAGGCCAAGCCTTAGGGTTGCCCAAGTTAGCCAGTCTAACAATTGATCACAGACATAAGTGTCTGCCAAAATGCTATTCTCTTTAAGTGATAGTGAACTAGAGATAAATCATGTTTGGGCCCACCACTTCCCCTCCATAGGAGTCATCAAGTGAGACTGCCTTAGAACTGATTGAAAAGCCAGATGAAATCTGGCTCAAAAACCTAAACACATTATAGCCTAAGTTGTTTGCTTGTTGTCTTGATTGTTTGCTTTGCAGCTTAAATGTGCAGTACTTAGAAGGTTGTCCCAGATTGATAGTGTCTCTTGGTAGAAGAAACAGCTTATCTTACCTGAAAGAACTAATCTTTAACCTGGCCCTTAAAGAATTTATGTAGATAAAGCACAAAAAACAAGGGAATGAAACAGCATGAATGACTGAGGAAAACAGGAGAATCAGATTGGTCAAGACCTCAAATATTGGAATTGTCTAATACTGTAAAATCAGTATATTTTCTATGTTCAAGGCTATAAAAGAAAGGATTATTATCACACATAAGGCCAATGAAAGGAAAAATGTCTAAAAGGATATGAAAAATAAAGAGATTGCTCATTTATATCAGGGGTTGAGAAACTTTTAAAAATAACTTTTTATTTTATAATTGATTTAGATGTACAAAAAACCATTTACAGAAATTTGGGTAGCTAGTGCAAAAGCTCCCATATACCTCCAACCCAGTCTCCTCTATTGTTAGTACCTTATATGAGTCTGGTACCTTTGTTAAAGTTACAAAACCAGTACTGCTACCTGATTATTAATTAAGTACATTCTTCATTCATATTTTCTTATATTGATTCATGTCCTTTTTCTATCCTGTCTCCTTAGGCTCTTCTTAATTGTGAGTTTCTCAGACTTTCCTCATTTGTGATTAACTTGACAGTCGTGAGAAGTGCATGTCAAGCATTTTTTAGAATGTCCTTCATTTGAAATTTATCTGATGTTTGCCTCATGATTAGGTAGAGTTTGCATGTTTTGGAGAGGAAGACTACAGAACTAAATTACCATTTTCATCTCATCATATCAAGAGTGAATACTGTCAACCTAACATTACTGTTGGCGTTAACCATTAACCTAGTCACCTGGCTCAGATGGTGATTATCAGGTTTTTCCACTACAAAGTTATTCCTCCCTCCCTGCCTTTTCATGCAGCATTCTTAGGAATACTGAGGAGACAACAGCCTAGGAGTAAGGTGTTATGTTTAACTTTCTTGAAAACTAAGTATCTATGTAAATTACTTATAATTCTTTTACATGAAAGATTGGTTTTTCCCCTCTCATTGATTTGTTTATGTGGGAGTAACTCATTTTATTACCCTTCACTTTACTGCACTTTGCAGATTTTTTTTTTTTTTTAACAATTTGAAGTTTTGTGGCAACGCTGCCTGGAGTAAATCTATTGAAGCCATTTCTCCATTGGCGTTTGCTCACTTCATGTCTCTGTCACATTTTGGTAATTCTCACAATATTTCATTTTATTATTATTATTATATGTTTGTTATGGTGATCTGTGATTAGTGATCTTTTTTTTTTTTTTTTCCCTTCCTTTTTTTAGGGCTGCACCTGTAGCCTATGAAAGTTCCTAGGCTAGGGGTTGAATTGGAGCAGCACCTGATGGCCTCTGCCACAGCCATAGCAACATGGGATCCTTAACACACTTAGCCAGGACAGGGGTCGAACCTGCAGCCTAATGATGCTAGTCAGACTCTTAACCTGCTGAGCCATAACAGGAACTCCAGTGATCAGCAATCTTTGATATTGTTGTTGTAGCATGGCAAATTTTAATCAATAAATATTGCACATATTCTGACTGCCCCACTGGCCATTCCTGTCTCTTTCCCTCTCCTTAGGCCTCTGTATTCCATCAGACACAACAATATTGATAGTAAGCCAATTAATAACCATAAGATTAACTCTAAGTATTTAAGTGAAGGAAAGAGTTGCACATCTTTCCCTTGAAATCAAAAGCTAGAAGCAGTAACAGTTAATGAGGAAGGCATGACGAAAGCAAAGCTAGGCCGAAAGCTAGGCCTCTTGTACCAAACAGTTAACAAAGTTGTAATGCAAAGGAAAAGTTTTGAAGGAAACTGAAAGTGCAACTCTAATGAACATATGAAAGTTAGGAATGCACAACAGCCTATTGCTCATAAGAAGAAAGTTTTACTGGTATGGGTAGATCAAACTGGCTGCAACATTCCCTTCCCCAAAGCCTAATCCAGAGCAAGACCCTAATTCTCTTCAAGTCTGTGACATCTGAGAGAGATGAGAAAGGTGCAGAAAAAAAAAAAAAAGTTTGAACCTAGCAGAGGTTGGTTTGTGAGGTTTATAAAAAAAAGCCATGTTTACAACATGAAAGAGGAGGGTAAAGATCAAGGCCTAACGTAGAAGCTACAGTGAGTTAGCCAGAAAACTAGCTAAGCTAATTGATGAAGGTGGCTATACAAAACAACAGATTTTCAGTGTAGACAAAATAATCTTCTATTGGAAGAAGATGCCATCCATAACTTTTACACTAGAGAGGAGAAATCAATCAATGCTGGCTTCAAAGCTTCAAAAGACAGGCTCTCCTAAGGGTTAATGCAGCTGGTGACTTTAACTTGAAGCTAAAGATTGAAATATAAATATATTTTGAGAGAGAGAATATATGTTTATGTATACTCAATTTAGGTTACAATCTAGATCTGCTTTTTTTTATGTCATTATTCAAATTTTCCAAAGTTTAACATATGGAGCTCTTTCAATGTACTCCCTTCAATATGCCTTCAATGTACTTCCATCATTTGTGTGTGTGTGTGTATCTATCTCTATCTCCCTATCGCTCCATCATTTATCTATCATCTATCTACAGAACACATTCTTATATTTTCTCCATAGAAGATACTCTGAGATCATTTTGTATGTTTCTTCTATATTCCTTTTTTTTCCCCCCGAGGAGGCCTGATTTCCTTTACTATAACGTGTTATAGAAAACAAAAATCTAGGTTCTAGATGTACTTGTTGATACCAGCACAACTATAACTTTACTGCCAAATTTTCCATAAAAAAGTAGAGAGGAGACATTGTGATCCATGCTGTCTCTGTCACAACTACTCAGCTCTCCTTGTATTGAAAAAAAGTCACAGCTAATATGGACATTGCTGTGTTTCAGTGAGCTTTGCTTACACAAACAGGATTCAGTCTAGATGGGTCTGTAGGCCCATAAATATTGACTAAATATTGAATAAATTCAATATATAAATATTGAATTTATATAAAAATTACAAATAAAATATTTACAAATATTTAAATAAAAAATTGTCTTCTCTCTTGTTTTCACGGTAATTTTTATATTAGTTTTTATGTTCAGAACATCTAAAGATATTATGATTAAGACTTTTTAATGATCATACCATATTTTTTTAACTTTTTTGGGGGTCTTTTTAGGGCCATACCTGTGGCATATGGAGGTTCCTAGGCGAGGGGTCCAAATGGAGCTCTAGCCACAAGCCTACACCACATCACAGCAACACAGAATCTGAACTGCATCTGCGACCTACACCACAGCTCATGGCAGTTCTGGATCCTTAACCCTCTGAGCGAGGCCAGGGATCAAACCCACATCCTCATGGATGCCAGTCAGGTTCATTAACCGCTGAGCTACAATGGGAACCCCAAATTCTTTTAACTTTTAAAAATTCATATATTATTGCTATAAAATTTGCTCTTCTAAGGAATACAGTTGGATAATTTTTATTATATTCACAGAGTTGTGCATCTATCATTACTACCTAATGCTAGATGTGTTCATTGACCTCAAAAAGAAATCCCATTTTCATTACCAGTTGTTTCTTATTTTTCCTTCCTCCTCATCCCTCATCCCTAATCTACTTTGTTCTATAGGTTTATTTATTCTGTAATTTCATGTAGATTGAATCATACAATAAGGGGTGAATCATATAAGGGGCCTTTTGCAGCAGACTTCTTTCACTTAGCAGATTTCTTTCACTTCTTTCAATGTTTTCAAGGTTCATCCACTTGTCGCATGTATTAGTATTTTGTTCCTCCTTATAGCTCAGTAATATTCTATTGTATGGATGTACCACGTTTTGTCGATCCAGTCATCAGTTGATAGACAATTGGTATGTTTCAACTTTTCAGCTACTATGAATAATGCTGCTGTAACAACATGTGTAGAAGTTTTTGTGAAGCTTTGTTTTCAGTTCTCTTGAGTAAATACCTAGGAAGGAAACTGCTAGTCATATGGTAACTATGTTTAATTTTTATTTTTCTTTTCTTTTTTCTTTTTCTTTTTTGCTTTTTAGGGCTGCTCCTGAGTCACCTGGAGGTTCCCAAGCTAGGAGTCAAATCCGAGCTGCAGCTGCCTGCCTATGCCCCAGCCTCAGTAATGCAGGATCCAAGTCGCATCTGCAACATACACCACAGCTCATGGCAACACCTATTACTTAAACCCACTGAGCATGGCCAGGGATAGAACCTGCATCCTCATGAATACTCGTAGAGTTCATTACTGCTGAGCCACAACAGGAACTCCTATTTTTAATTTTTTTGAGGATCTACCAAACTATTTTCTGTAGTGCTAAGATTATTTTATATTACCAACAGCAATATTATGGGGGTTCTAATTTCTTCACATCCTCACTTAGCACTTGTTATTGTTTGTCATTTTGATTATAATCATCCTAGTAGCTATGAAGTGGTATCTCATTGCAGTTTTATTGTGCATTTCCCTAAGGACTAATGATGTTGAGCATCTTTTTATGTGTTTATTGGCTCTTTCTGTATCTTCTTTGGATAAGAGTTTATTCAAATCCTCTGCCTGTTTTAAATTTAGGTTATTTACATGTTTATTATTGAGTTGTAATAGTTATTTACATAACCTAGATATGTGACTTCAGACATTTTTTTTCCAAATATTTTCTACTGAACTGTAGGTTTGATTTCCATTATATTGATGCTATCCTTTGAAGCACATTTTTTATTTTAATGAAAGCTGATATATGCATATTTTTATTGCTTTTGCTTTTGATATAATAAGCATGAAAACATTGCCAAACTCAAGGATGTTTTTATACTTCTCTTTTTCTCTGAGAGTTATTGTTTTAGCTATTGAATTTAGGTCTTCACTGTATTTTAATTTAGTTGTTGTATGTGATGTGAGGAAGGGATCCAATTTTAATCACTTGTAGGTGGATATTTCCTTATCCAAGTAGAATCTGAATCTTTCCCTATTGAATTATCTTGGCACCTTTGACTGTAAATACAAGTGCTTATTTCTAAATTCTCAATTCTGCTCCACTGAGAGAAATACATACACATATGTGCAGACATGCACAGACACACCCTCATATATTTATGACTTTATCACATAAACTATAGTACTATATATACCATAGTTCTATAGTAAGTTTTGAAATCACGAGTCATAAGTCTTCCAGCTTTGTTTTTGTTCTAAAATAGTTTTGGCAATTCTGGGTTTGTGGCATTCCCTTATGAATTTGAAAATAAAATTTCCAAGATCTTCAAAAAAAGAACTGCGATATTGGTAAGAATTGCATTGAATCTATATAACAGTTTGGATTGTATTACCATCTTAACAATGTTAAGTCTTCTGATTTATGGCTATGGCATGTCTTCACATATATGTAAGTCTTCTCTAATTTCTTTCAATGTTCTGTAGTTTTTGGTATACTAATCTTATAGTTATTATGCTAAATTTATTCATTATTGTTTTATTCTTTTTGATATTACTGGGAATTAAATTGCTTTCTAATTTTATTTCAGATTGTCCATGCTAATATATAGAAATAAGATTGATATATATTGATTTTGTATTCTGCAACCTAGCTATATTTGTTTATTTTCTCTAATTTTGTGTGTGTGCATGAGTGTGTGCATACATGTATGTTTATTACTTAGAATTTTCTATACAGAAGACTATGACATCTGCAAATAGATACAGTTTTACTCCTTACTTACCAATCTAGATATTATGTATGTGTATATATATATATATATATATATATATATATATATATATATATGTACGTATGTATGTATTTAAAATGAACTCTGATTAGAACCTCCAGGACAATGTTCAATAGAATAGTGAGAGCGAATATTCTTGTCTTGTTCCAGGATATTAAAGAGAATATTTGAGACTTTCAACATTACATTTGATGTTATCTGTGGTTTTTCATGGATGCCCTCGCCAGGTGGAGTGATATTAATTCTATTCCACTTTTTTGAGTCTTTTGATCATAAAATGGCCTTCAATTTTGTCAAATACTTTCTCTGTGTCTCTTGACATGTCTCTTGACATGTGTGTGCGTATGTTTACTTTAGCCATTAATATAGTACATTATATAGATTTTATTGAATCGGCTTATATTACTGGGATAAATCCCCATAAATAATGGTGTATAATTTTTAAAAATTCTGCTAGGCTTAGTATTCTAGCATTTTGTTGAAGATTTTGTTATATATTTTCATAAAAGATATTATTCTCTATTTTTTCTTTCTTAGATTTTTTTTTCTGCTTCTGAGTAATACTGGCCTTATGGAACACAGTAGAAAGTGTTTCTCCTTCTTTTATTTTTTGAAATTGTTTGTGAAGTAGAATGGTATTAGTTACCTTGACCCAGGGAACTTCTGCATTATGCTGCTGGCGCAACCCTCCAAAATTAAAAAAAAAAAAAAAAAAAGAAAAAGAAAAAAAGGAGTTGGTATTAATTATTTTTCAAATATTTGGTAGACTTCCCTTGTGTATCCCTCTAGTCCTAGACATTTCTTTGTGGGAAGATTTTTGATTGCTGACTCAATTTTGAGTTTTTAAAGATGTCATATTTTCTATTTCTTCTTGAGTTATTTTGGTATTTTTTGTCTTTCTAGCAATTTGTCTTTATCTGTGTCCATTTTTTTGGCTTATTTAAAATTGTTATTTCTTTATGATCAATAGTGATGTCCCCCTTTTCCTTCCCTATTTCATTCACATGATTTTCTCTCTTTTTTTCTTTATCAGTCTAATTAAAGTTTTGCTAATTTTCTCGACTTTTCAAAGAACCAATTTTTAGTTTCATTGATTTTCTATATTGTTTTTCTCATCTCAAATTCATTTATTTTGTCTCTAATCTTTATTATCTCATTTTTCTTCTTTGGGTTTTTAGTTTTACTTCTTTTCTAGTTTCTTAAGTAGAATATTAGGTTATTGATTTGGGATCATTCTTCTATTTTTTAAATATAGGCTTCTGGGACTTCCCATTGTTACGTGGCAGAAACAAACCTGACTAGTATCCATGAGGATGCAGGTTCGATCCCTGGCCTCACTCGGTGGGTTAAGGATTTGGCATTGCCATGAGCTGTGGTGTAGGTCATAGAGGCAGCTCAGATCCTGCACTGTTGTGGCTGTGGTGTAGGCCAGCAGCTGTAGCTCTGATTCTGATGCAACCCCTAGCCCAGGAACTTCCATATGCTGCAAGTGTGGCCCTAAAAAGCAGCTATATATATATATATATTTCTGCAGCTGTACATTCCTCCCAAATATTGTTTAGCAGCACCCCAAAAGTTTTTACATACTGTATTTTCATTTTCATTGATCCAACAATATTTTCAAATTCCCTTGTAATTTCTTGGACTTATTATCTGTTTAGGAGTATATAACTTAATTTCCAATATTTTTGAATATCTCACATTTCTCTCATATTATTTCTAATTTCCATTGTGGTCAGGGAACTTTCTGATCTTTAAATATATTGAGATTGTTTTATTACCTAACGAATGATCTATCCTGGATGATAATCTATATTTCCTTGAAAACAATATATATTCTCTTCTTATTGGCTGGAGCGGTATACAGATCTAATCTATTAGTTCTAAGTTGTTTATAGTTGTGTCCACTATATGTTGATCTTTCTATATAGCTGTATCTATTATCAAAAGTGAGGTTTTGGAATCTTCAACTGTTATTGTCCATTTCTTTTTAAAAAAGTTTTATTTAGTAAATTCTGATACTCTGTTTATGGGATTATTGTGTTGGTTTCCTGTGAGTATTGCAACAATTTACCAGAATCTTAATGAAATAGAAATAATCTCTCACAGTTTTTGGAGGCCAGAAGTCTGACATAGTTTCACTAAGCCAAAATCAAGGCATCCACAGGGGTGTGATCCATTACAGAGGTTCTAGGGGAGATTCAATGACTTGCCTTTTCCAGTTTTTAATTACTTCTGACATCCCTTGGGTTGTGGCCACATTAATCTTCAAGACCAGTGTCATCAAGTCTCTCTTTGGTTCATTTTCACATTTCTATCTCCCCTAGGAGTGTCAAATCTCCTCTTTCTCCCTCTTATAAGGACACGTGATTTCATTCAGGGCCTGCTCATATCACTCAGGTAATCTTCTTCTCTCAAGATCCATAAAGTCATCACATCTGGAAAGTGTGATTAAGTAATTAAAAAAAAAATCTGCCGCATAAGATACCATTCACAGGTTTCATGGATTAGAACATGGCTATCTTTGGGTGGGGCAAATTTCGACAGACCACAGGCTTATATGTTTGTGGATGTATCTTCTTGATGAAATGATATTATTATCATTCTCAAGTGTCGTTGATCATCTCTAGTAACACTTTTTTTTTACTTAAATTCCTGTCCATTTTGTCTGGTATCAGTATAGACTCTGCAGTTCTCTTTTGGTTATTATTTGCAAGATATATTCTTTACATCCTTTAGATTCAAAGACACAAATAGTTTAGTAATATTTCGATGTCTCCCTCTTCTTGTAGGATATTTTTCCTAGATGCAGAACTGTTTAACTGTTCCTCCCTTCCCCTGTCACACATGCTTTGACTATGTCATCTCATTGACCTCTGGCCTCCATAGTTTCTGATGACAAATTGGCTATTAATGTTATTGAGGATCCCTTAAGTTACATTTCTTTTGTTTTTTTAAGAATCATTCTTTTTCCTGACTTTGGATGGATTTGATGTAACTCAGTGTGTATGTCTTTGGTTTATATTAGAGATTCTTAAGTTTGGGGATATGTATGTTCATGTATTCTATTAAATTTGAAGATGCTGGGATATTGTTTCTACAAATATTATTTCTGTTCCTGTCTCCCTCATCTCCATTTGTGGAACTCTCATTATAATTGTGTTTGTACAATTGATACCGTATAGATTTCTGAGGCTTTGTTCATTTTCCTTCCTTCTTTTTTTATTTTGTTCTTCAGACTGGATTATCTCAATGGATTTATGTTTAAGTTTGCTAATATTTTTTTTCTGCTTATTTAAATCTGCTATTGGGTCCTTCTAGTGATTTTTTTTTTTTTACTTTAGAGACAGAAAATTTTAATCCTTAAATTTCTGTAGTATTTTTAATGTAATTTCTTTTTGTTTATTTACAGTTTTTCTCTTTGAACATATTTAAAATTTGGTATTTAAAATTTTTGTCTATTAAATCCAATGTGTGGATTTACTTAGGGACAATTCTATTGACTGCTCTTTTTTTTTAATGTGCACTGTTTTTTTCTTTCTTTGTATGCCTTGTAACTTTTTAATTGAAAATTGGATATTTTATTTATTTATTTATTTAAAATTTTTTTTTCCCACTGTACAGCAAGGGGATCAAGTTATCCTTACATCTATACATTTTTTCCCCCACCCTTTGTTCTGTTGCAATATGAGTATCTAGACACAGTTCTCAATGCTACTCAGCAGGATCTCCTTGTAAATCTATTCTAAGTTGTGTCTGCTAACCTCAAGCTCCCGATCCCTCCCAATCCCTCCCACTCCCTCCCTCTCCCCTCAGGCAGCCACAAGTCTATTTTCCAAGTCTGTGGTTTCCTTTTCTATGGAGATGTTCATTTGTGTTGGATATTAGATTCCAATTATAAATGATTTCATATGGTATTTGTCTTTGTCTTTCTGGCTCATTTCACTCAGGATGAGATTCTCTAGTTCCATCCATGTTGCTGCAAATGGCATTATGTCATCCTTTTTTATGGCTGAGTAGTATTCCATTGTGTATATATACCACCTCTTCCGAATCCAATCATCTGTCGATGGACATTTGGATTGTTTCCATGTCCTGGCTATTGTGAATAGTGCTGCAATTAACATGCGGGTGCATGTGTCTCTTTTAAGTAGAGTTTTGTCCGGATATATGCCCAAGAGTGGGATTGTGGGGTCATTTGGAAGTTCTATGTACTACAGATTCAACACAATCCCTATCCAATTACCCATGACATTTTTCACAGAACTAGAACAAACAATCCAAACATTTATATGGAACAACAAAAGACCCAGAATCGCCAAAGCAATCCTGAGAAACACAAACCAAGCAGGAGGCATAACTCTCCCAGACTTCAAAAAACATTACATAGCCACAGTCATCATAACAGCGTGGTACTGGTATCAAAACAGACAGTCAGACCAATGGAACAGAATAGAGAACCCAGAAATAAACCCTGACACCTATGGTCAATTAATCTTTGACAAGGGAGGCAAGAACATAAAATGGGAAAAGGAAAGTCTATTCAGCAAGCACTGCTGGGAAACCTGGACAGCTGCATGCAAAGCAATGAAATTAGAATGCACCCTCACACCATGCACAAAAATAAACTCAAAATGGCTAAAAGACTTAAATATAAGACAGGACACCATCAAACTCCTAGAAGAGAACATAGGCAAAACACTCTCTGATATCAACATCATGAATATTTTCTCAGGTCAGTCTCCCAAAGCAACAGAAATAAGAGCAAAAATAAACCCATGGGAACTAATCAAACTGAAAAGCTTTTGCACAGCAAAGGAAACCAAAAAGGAAACAAAAAGACAATTTACAGAATGGGAGAAAATAGTTTCAAATGATGCAACCGACAAAGGCTTAATCTCTAGAATATTAAACTCAACTCAACAGCAAAAAAGCCAATCAACCAATGGAAAAATGGGCAAAAGACCTGAATAGACATTTCTTCAAAGAAGATATACAGATGGCCAGCAAACACATGAAAAAATGCTCAACATCGCTGATTATAAGAGAAATGCAAATCAAAATTACCATGAGATACCACCTCACACCAGTCAGAATGGCCCTCATTAATAAGTCCACAAATAACAAGTGCTGGAGGGGTTGTGGAGAAAAGGGAACCCTCCTGCACTGTTGGTGGGAATGTGAACTGGTGCAGCCACTATGGAGAACAGTTTGAAGATACCTTAGAAAATTGGATGTTTTAAATAGTATCCTGTGATTACCCTAGAAATCGGACTTTGCTCATCTTTTTCCATGGCTTGTTGTTGTTGATGCTGCTGTTTATCTGTTTAATGACTTTTCTGAAGTAATTCAGCAAAATCAGTATTCTTTTAGTATGTGGCCATTGAAGTATCCAGTTAGTTAACTTATCAGTCAGCTAATGATTGACAGAGATTTCCTTAAATGCCTGGAATGAATAACACTCCTGCCTTTTTTTTTCAGCAGCTCAATGTGCATGTTGTAGCACACCTTCTATGATCACACAGGCAACTTGCCACTCCACCTTAGCCCATAATTCCCGCTTGCACAGAACCTAAGTATCCTTCAGAAGTGACAGCGTATGGGCTGCCCAAGTTTTTCATGGGCATGCACACAGCTGTGGACATGAGCATGACATCCTAGACTCCCAGGATTATGTCAGAGTTTTTCAAATTCACCTATGAACATCTCATTCCCAGCCTTTGCTTTTATTTTTTGGCCAGTTTGTTTTCTCCAGCTGTTAACACAACTGCAGCTATCTGTAATATTTAACAATTGCTGATGATTCTTCATGACAAATGCCCTTGGGAAGAAGGTTGTGTTCAGAATGTTCTGAGGCAATTAAAGGGATGTTTTACACATGAAATTTTCCAGGGAACTTTCAGGCAGATCAAATGATGACAGTTATATGGAAAACAGGATTTGGAATTGTTCTACATTCTTTCTGCCCCTTGCAGACATTGTTAGACTTCTAGTTTTTCCTGTGATTGTGTGGAGTTATTGGTTTTCAAGGCAAACACATGTTTAGAGAGAGAAGGCTCGTATTAGGACAAGTTAAAATATCATAGAGGTTCCTATTTCTTACCAAGATTCAGCCATTTTTTTCTCAAATAAACACTACTTGTATTATTAAAAGCTTTTCCTTAGTTTTGATTTTTTAAAAAGTTGATTTTGGAAATTTTGCAAATATTCTTATTGCTTTTATGGAAGAGAAGAATTTTGGAGGTCCTTCTACTATTCTTGATGAGAACAACCAACCAAATTCTTCATCATCTCCATTGGGAAAGTTAATTTGTACAAGCAGTTGATAGCAAATGCCTCAAATGTTTCTCCTTGACTGAAGGAAACCATATTAAGATCAATCAAGATAATTTTGTTCTTTAAATTGTATTTCCATGTATGAGAATTTTTATTTATTTTTATATATAATGATTTTTTTTTCCTATTATAGCTGGTTTACAGTGTTCTGTCAATTTTCTATTGTACAGCATGGGGACCCAGTTACACATACATGTATTCATTTTTTTTCTCACATTATCATGCTCCATCACAAGTGACCAGACATAGTTCCCAGTGCTACACAGCAGGATCTCACTGCTAATCCATTCCAAAGGCCATAGTCTCCATCTATTAACCCCAAGCACCCCATCCATCCCACTCCCTCCCCCTCCCCCTTGGCAACCACAAGTCTGTTCTCCAAGTCCATGATTTTGTCTGTGGAAAGGTTCATTTGTGCCATATATTAGATTCCAGATATAAGTGATATCTCATGGCATTTGCCTTTCTCCTTCTGACTGACTTCACTCAGGATGAGAGTCTCTAGTTGCATCCATGTTGCTGCAAATGGCATTATTTTGTTCTTTTTTAATGGCTGAGTAGTATTCCATTGTGTATATATACACACACCTCTTCTTCCTAACCCAATCATCTGTCGATGGACATTTGGGTTGTTTCCATGTCTTGGCATTTGTGCGTAGTGCTGCAATGAGCATGCCAGTGCACGTGTCTTTTTCAAGGAAAGTTTTGTCCAGGTATATGCCCAAGAGTGGGACTGCAGGGTCATACGGTAGTTCTCTGTGGACTTTTCTAAGACACCTCCATACTGTTCTCCATAATGGTTGTACCAGCTTACATTCCCACCAACAGGGCAGGAGGGTTCCCTTTTCTCCACACCCCCTCCAGCATTTGTTCTTTGTGGACTTATTAATCATGGGCATTCTGTCTGGTGTGAGGGGGTATCTCATGGTAGTGTTGCTGTGCATTTCTCTGATAATCAGGGATGTTGGGCATTTTTTTCATGTGCTTGTTGGCCATCTGTATATCTTCCTTGGAGAAATGTCTCTTCAGGTCTTTTGCCCATTTTTCAATTGGCTGTTGGCTTTTTTGCTGTTGAGTTGTATTATCTGTTTGTATGTTTTGTTAGAGATTAAGGCCTTGTCAGTTGGATCATTTGAACCTGTTTTCTCCCATTCTGTAAGTTGTCTTTTTGGTTTCTTTTGGGTTTCCTTTGCTGTACAAAAGCTTGTCCGTTTGATTAGATCCCATTGGTTTATTTTTGCTGTCCTTTCTGTTGCTTTGGGGGACTGCCCTGAGAATACCTTTGTAAGGTGGATGCCAGAGAATGTTTTGCCTCTGTTCTCTTCCAGGGGTTTGATGGTGTCTTGTGTTGCCTTTAAGTCTTTCAGCCATTTGGAGTTTATTTTCACGCGAGGCGTGAGGGTGTGTTCTGGTTTCATTGCTGTGCATGCAGCTGTCCAGGTGTCCCAGCAATGCTTGCTGAAAAGCCTGTCTTTTTCCCATTCTATGTCCTCGCCTCCTTTGTCAAAGATTAATTGACCATAGGTATCTGGGTTTATTTCTGGGTTCTCTATCCTGTTCCATTGGGCTGTCTGTCTGTTTTGGTACCAGTGCCACACTGTCATGACGACTGTGGCTTTGTAATATTCCCTGAAGTGTGGGAGAGTTATGCCTCTTGCTTGATTTTTGTTCCTCAGGATTGCTTTGGCAATTCTGGGTCTCTTGTGGTTCCATATAGATTTTTGGGTTGTTTGATCTAGTTTTGCGAAAAATGTCCTTGGTAATTTGATAGGGATTGCATGGAATGTGTAGATTGCTTTGGGCCGTATGGCCATTTTGACAATATTAATTTTTCCAACCCAGGGGCATGGAATATCTTTCCATCTCTTTACATCTTATTCACTTTCCGTGGTTAGTGTTTTATAGTTCTTGCCATATACGTCTTTTACCTCCTTGTACATCTTATTCACTTTCCGTGGTTAGTGTTTTATAGTTCTTGCCATATAAGTCTTTTACCTCCTTGGTCAGGTGTATTCCCAGGAATTTGATTTTTTGGGGCGCAGTTTTAAAAGGTATTATATTTTTTGTATTCCTTTCCTATTATTTCATTTTATGTATACCGAAATGTGACTGATTTCTGAAGGTTAATCTTGTATGATAATTTTTTAAATCTTTAACACATAAAATGTTGATATTTATTGTGGTAATTCAAAGAGTTTTAATTTAATTCAGTTGAAGTTTTTTACGTTACATATTTAGGATAATGATGAAGATTTTCCTTAAGCATACACAGATGAGGCTGCAACCATCTTCATAATCTATCTTTAAAATTTAAGTTAGAACACTGACTAAACATCATTAGTGAACTTTTGTTCTTAGTGTATACATTTTGGAATACTTGCATGTATATTTTTAATATGTGGATATGTATTACCATACAGGTATGTGTTTGTAGAGATAGATATATAAATATAGATATATATTGTGTGTGTGTGTGTGTATGCACACATGTGTATATAAGTGTGCACACACACAAACTCAATGTTCATATTGCCCTTATATTTTATTCAGGTTCTATTAAATAGCAGTTACAGGAGTTCCCGTCGTGGCGCAGTGGTTAACGAATCCGACTAGGAACCTTGAGGTTGCGGGTTCGGTCCCTGGCCTTGCTCAGTGGATTAACGATCCGGCGTTGCCGTGAGCTATGGTGTAGGTTGCAGATGCGGCTCGGATCCCACGTTGCTGTGGCCCTGGCGTAGGCCGGTGGCTACAGCTCCGATTGGACCCCTAGCCTGGGAACCTCCATATGCCACAGGGGCGGCCCAAGAAATAGCAAAAAGACAAAAAAAAAAAAAAAGAAAGTTAAATAAATAGCAGTTACATAGACCTTTTTTTTAAATCAAACTAAAATAGACCTTTTTTAAATTTTTTTAAAATTTTTTCATTTTTTTTATTACTCAAATGAATTTATCACATCTGTAGTTGTATAATGATCATAACAATCTAATGTCACAGGATTTCCATCCCACAGCCCAGGCACATCCCCCCACCCCCCAAACTGTCTCCTCCAGAGACCATAAGTTTTTCAATGTCTGTGAGTCAGCATCTGTTCTGCAAAGTTCCGTCTGTCCTTTTTTCAGATTCCACATGTCAGTGAAAGCGTTTGATGTTGGTGTCTCACTGTATGTCTGACTTCACTTAGCATGATAGTTTCTAGGTCCATCCATGTTGCAAAAAATGCTGGTATTTCATTCTTTTTAATGGCTGAGTAATATTCCATTGTGTATATGTACCACATCTTCTGGATCCACTCCTCTGTTGATGGACATTTAGATTGTTTCCATGTCTTGGCTATTGTAAATAGTGCTGCAATGAACATTGGAGTACACGTGTCATTGCAAGTCATGGTTTTCTCTGGATAGATGCCCAGGAGTGGGAAATTAGACCTTTTTAAAATCCCTTTTCTCTGTAGAGTATAACTCTCAGTTTTTTTTATTGTTTAACTCAAAAACATCAGCCAAACTTTTTCTCTATTAAACAATACAAGAGACATTTCATTCTAGTTATTTATCTAAAGATGATAACACTCAAGACTCAAGGACTTTGTATTTTTTAGATTCACTAATATGATATCATTTTAATTATTAAATCTATGGGAAAATTCTACATAGGAGGATGCGCTTCTCTATGAATAAAAATATATTATTGAAATCTTAAGATTTTCAACAACTTCCTGATATAAAATTTTAGTCTTTTTTCCCATTTAAGGTACAATATCAGTATTTTAATTATATGTGCAATGCAATTTGAAAATGTGTTATTTGTTTTCATAAATTCATTTACTACTTTGAATAACTCATTTCCAATGTTTTGGTTTGTTATTTTCTTGCAGAACAATTTGTATTTATTCAAGTGTTTGTTTCAATATTCTAAATATTAATATTAGGTGGTCATAATTATATCTGTGTTGTTATCAATCTGCTGTGAACTTTTGTTTTAAATTGTTCTTTATTACAGTTATGATACTGACATCTGCCATCTTATTAGTGTGTCTACGAAATTATTCAAAGTGATGCTTTTTCTGTTTCCTTATTTAATTTTTAATTGATAAAGCAAAACATTGATTAGTAAATTTCTTCTTAATTAATAATTATACTGCTTTCAATGGGAAGACTAGGAGAAAACATTATATATTGCACCTGGTAATGAGCTCTCTCTAGCAGTGGGTGCTATACAGAATTGTGTGAGGCATGATGATAATTATCACATTCAGAAAGTTTATAGAAAGACCATGCAAAAATAGATTTCAAATATTTATTCAAGAAGAGTACAATTCATTGCAAATCAGTTTACTCCTCACTTGTGATGGAATATGATGGAAGATGATATGAGAAAAAGAATGTGTGTATATGTATGACTGGGTCACTTTGCTGTACAGCAGAAATTGGAAGAACATTGTAAATCAACTATAATAAAAATAGTAATAATTAAAAGAAAAAACAACAGTTTGCTCTACAAATAATATTCCTCTGCAGACAAAGATTGAAAATTAAAAGATGATTAAAGATAACCTGTTAGTTCCCTTCGTGGCTCAGTGGTAATGAATCCAACTAGAATCCAGGAGGATTATATGTTCAATCCCTGGCCTCGCTCAGTGGGTTAAGAATCCAGTGTTGACGTGAGCTGTGGTATAGTTTGCAGATGTGGCTGGAATCTTGTGTTGCTATGGCTGTGGTATAGGCTGGTAGCCATAGCTCCAGTTCAACCCCTACCCTGGGAACTTCCATATACCACTGTGTGGTCCTCAAAAGCAAAAGCAAAAAAAAAGAAAAAGATAGTCTGGAGAATGTTCTTCATAATAATACTCATAGTTTTATTTTTATTTTAAAAAACTTTAGAGCAAAATGCGTTAGTAGAAACAAAGAGTATGAATAAAGAGAGTCAATACGTAATGACAATAGGTCTGATTTGACTGAAAGATATAACAATTTTTAATGGTGGAATACTACTGAATCAAAATATACAAAGAGAATATTAACAGAATTAAAAGACTAAGACATTTTTTATCTTGTTCCAATGAAAGCAGTATGAAATAATAGAATCCAAGAGGCCTTTACACATACGAAAACTTGATTTATAATACACAGTTAGCATTACAAAACAATGGATAAAGACTTTGTAGTAAATGATACTGGAAAAAAAATGGTGTTTATATAAAAATGGAATTATCTCTCATTTTATGTGCAAAACTAAAATCCAGATTACTTAATATTTTTAGAAGATAATATAGAACAATACATACATGAACTTAGTATAGGGGAAGTTTTATTTTGTTTTTTTATTTTTGGCTGCACCTGCATGTCGAAATTCCTGGGATCAAACCTGTACCATAGCAGTGACCCTTGCCACAGCAGTGATCTGAGCCACAGTAAGTGACATGGCCAGATCCTTAACCTGCTGAGCCACTACGGAACTCCTCAGGAAGGTTTAAATAAACAAGATATGAATTTGCATACCATACAATAAAAATAGGTAATTTAAACTATATGCAAATTAAGAATGTTTTATAAAAGGCCTCATATGCAGTGAGAAGAAAGTCCACAAAATTAACAAGACATTTATAATATATAGTCAACAAAAACTAATATCCACTATATAGAAACAAAATCACCTTCAATTCAATAAAGTGCAAAGGTAAACAAAATGAAAGGAAAAAAGCCAAACACTTAAATAAATAGACTTTTCATGGAAGAAACATTAATGTTCATTAATAATCCTATTTGAAAAGATACTCGGTGTCATTTGTAATCAAACAACAAATGCAAACTAAAACCACAAAAGACTGATTTACTACTGATCTAAAAGGAAAACAAAATAAAACAAAAGTAACCATATCAAATGTTTTACAACTATGCTGGGAACTAAGCCAATACATAGATATGTTCTTTACTCAAACTGTTGCACTCGTAAATCAGGAGACATGTCTGAGAGCATTCATACATACACTACTGAACAGAAATCAAAGTATTGGACCCAACCCAAATGCCCACTAAGCAGTAGCAAGAACTTATTGTAGTTTACTCATGTAATAGAATACTCTATAATGGTTAAAATTAATAAACTTGATATTGAATGTAAAAGCAAGCCTTCAGGTGATATATGCAATTTGATTTCTTTTATATAAAGTTCTGCCTTGTAGAGTAGTTTAGCTTTTGCTGGACTTGGTAAGAAAAATGAGAGTTTCATATGGAGAGAATAGTGAACAACAAAAAAGAGGCAGAAAAGTACAAGGTGTGTTTGGAGAATAAGTGCAATTGCTATCTGGACAAGAGTTGACAAGGTTTTTCTGTAAAAAGCTAAATAAATATTTTAGGCTTTGTGTACTGTAGGGATTCTGTGGCAGTTACTCAGCTCTACTCTTTATTGCAAAATAAGTTATACGTGATATGTAAATGTATATGGAAAGTAAACCTTTATTTATAAAAGCAGTTGGAGCACTGGATTTGGTCCTTGGATTGCAATGTCAGAACCCCTTGCTGGGGGATGGGCCTTCTAAAGATTTGTGCCCTGCCTCCCACTCCCCTACCTCTGAGTGTTTTATTCTCTATGATGTAGGGTAGCCATCTTGTCTTCTGGAAAATAAATCCCCTTTCTTGATGGATTTTTCCCCTGAGTAGTGTAGGCTTTTCTAGGGAGGCTTCTGAGCCAGACTTCCTGGTGAGGGCTTATTTTATCACACTGTAGTTTTTGAAAAAAGGAACATTTAGTATTACATTCCCCTTCATGAACCTGGCCCAGTATAAGTCTCTGACACATCATAGAGTAATAAGGACTTTTGATTAAGTAGAGACCATGGTTTTAATTTCGTGTCTGACTTTGCTATTCTATGAATATGTGCATTTTGCTTTCATTTAGAAATCTGGAATTATTTTTTTTGTAAAATTACCTTCCTTCCCTCCTTCCTTCCTTCTTTTTGGCTTAAGATCCTGGGAGTTTGGCCACATTGTTAGGAAATATGTACATTGAATAGCAAAAGAGAAGTCCCACACCTCAGGGGACTTATTCTCAAACAGAGTGAGGCTTGACAGAAATCATCTCAGAAATCAGATGAGATATTCCTTCTTAGAAGTTAAGTTTATCTACTAACACTATATAACCATTCATGACTTAAATTGGAGTTTATTGTTACTTTGAGTGTCCCATACTTGACTGTAAAATGTTATATTTATGAATTAAAAATAAATGTGGACCCTTTGAAGTCAAGGATTAAGCAGTTTGGAGATATTATTATTATTATTTTGTTATTTTCTCTTTTTGTCTTTTCAGGGCTACACCTGTGGCATGTGGAGGTTCCCAGGCTAGGGGTTGAATTGGAGCCATAGCCGCTGGCCTATGCCAGAGGCACAGCAATGCTGGATCCAAGCAGCATCTGTGACCTACACCACAGCTCACAGCAACACCAGATCCTTAACCTACTGAGTGAGGCCAAGGATAGAACCTGCAACCTCATGGTTCCTAGTCCAGATTCGTTTCTGCTGCCTCACGACAGGAACTCCAGGAGATATTATTTTATTATTTTGCTGGCATTTTGCAGATACTTGTTTGAGTGTCAACAGCATGGAATATAGGTTTGCAGATTGTGCTAGTATATTTTTACACAGTATTAGCAATTGCAAGATTACCTGTATTTCCAGTTTGAACAATGTGATGCCAACTTGTTATCTCAAGCAATAATGAGCTTAAGAGAAGATTAACTGGATGCAACAATAATGAGAAACGTGGTTAATGGCTATTGGATTTTTTGTATTTTCAGTTTGAATGCTCTTACTATAACTGATTAGAATGTCAAAGGACTATAATTTGCATATACATACCAACCTAGAAAACAAATTAAGATAACAATTATAACATTGAAATATAAAGGTTGGACATCTAGCTGATGGATTTAGCTTATAAATACTTCTCAGGGTGTATTCAATATACTTCTCAGATCGGGTGCAAGTGTCATTTTCGGTCATATGAATAAGCCATTTTAAAATATTGCAGGTTGTAGAAAACAACCCATCAGCTTAGTACTCAGGAAGGAAATGAGGGTGGACGTGTGCAGCACTGGACAAACAGCTCTTAAAATTATTCCATGAGAATATGTATGGAGGGCCTAGATTTATCTCTCACTTCCACTAACAAATAAATCAAAATAATACTAGAGTTTTTGTTTGTTTGTTTTTTAAGCCCAAAGTCTACTTGTATCATGTGAAGGTGAAGAATATCATATTTACATATTTAAGTGTTCAACTTTTGATGCTGTGTTTATGTTTTAGTTTATAACTTGATCCTTTGGCAGATTAGCAGATAGTACAAATCCAAATACTGAAGAACATTTTATTTCATTGTTTAAGAAGTAGGAAAGATAAACATGTGGCTAAAATAAAAGATAACTAAGTGCAAATAATTAACACAACAGTTTCTTTTAAGCTCATTGAAATTTTATGAATATAATTTCTTCTTTTGAAGTCAGCATAAATATTTGAAAAATTACTAATTTGGTTTGGTACACACAAAAGCAAATTTTAAATGTTTTAAGTTAGAATACTTACATTTAGCTAAATCCTGAATAAAATTTTTCCTACCACCAGTTGAATTCTTTTTGTCTGTTTACACCTGGACCTGAAATAACCCATTTGGATGACCTAATATTTTCCTGTAATTATTAATTTATGATGACAGCTTGTATTTATTTATGTGGCCACTAGATGGCAGACCTAACACTAAACAGAATTTAGGCACAAAGTAAATTCCTCAAGTAATTTGAATCAAAGAGCAAAGCAAATTTTATTTCAAGCCTAGCTTAGCCTTTGAGCCTAATCCCATTCTGTAGTTTTAAGGGGGCATTTTTACATTCGTGAAAGATTTAAACAGTTTACAAATGTATGTTCTTTCTCCCAATAATCTTTTAAATTAAGACTGATAAGCACTGCCATATTGATAATGAAAACATGGTTTGTCAGGGCATATGGCAAAGGATACTTCTTTAGAGGACACCGGAGAGTTAACTTGGAAGAATCTTGCTTAAGGGCTCCAAACTTTAATTATATTACAGTTTGAGATGATTCTGGGATAATGATTAGTTCTCTGATACATATTTTCAGCTTATACCTATACCTTTATGTGTCCAAAAGTTCAATCCCTGTAGGAGACTACAGAATCAATTATAGCTACAAAACCATTCACTCCTTAGTGATACCAACCTTTACCTTCTTGATTTTCTCTTGCCCTTTGGATTCTGCAACCAAATTATCTTTATCCAGCTTCCTCCTATTTCATCTTTTGTGTTCACTGAAACCTTCCATCACCATCACTTAAATAGCCTTTTGATTTCTGAAATTGAACACTGGATTCCAGCTTATGTTCAGCTGTTGAAAATGGGCCAGTGGTTTTCTAAAAAAAACTAACAGGAATCCTTCACGGAAATTAAAAGTTTGTGTATGTATGTGTGCACACATACTTTTCCAGCCAGGGCAAAATGATAAAGTGATATGAGATGATACCCAATGCTGCTTTATCTCCTTGGCAGCATAAAGCTGTGATATACAACCTCTCTAAGATTCATAACACTTAAATTCTGAAAGAAAATTTAATTTTGGTAATGGATCTAAGAGCACCTAAGGTAGAAAAAAATTTAAGGCCATCATTTGAGAATGATCAACTCCTTCTCTTTATTCAAATTAGAAGTATTTTTTCTCATCATAAAATATCATGACATTTTTAATAATAGACAGAGGATGACTCTTTTTTTTAATGGCTGCACCAGTGGATATGGAAGTTCTCAGGCCAGGGTTTGAGTCAGAGCTGCAGCTGTGACCTATGCCACAGCCATGACAACACTGGATCCTTAACCCACTAAGCCAGGCCAGGGTTTGAACTCACAACTTCACAGGGGATCCTGCAGGTCCTTAAGCCACTAGGCCACAAAAGAAACTCCAACAGAGGATGAATTCAAAGTTTCTTTTCAGTTTTATAACCATATAATGATGTGAACAGATGGATGTGCTTATATGTAAAATTTAGATTATAAGAGTACTGCATTTCCTCTTCCTTATTAACAAAGCAATGAAAGTTCACTGTAGAAAAAAAGTACAAAGGAGAAATAGAAAAAAAAAATCCTCAATCTAGAGATCCTCTTTGTGACCACCTTTGTGAATATTTTTTCAGAGTGCAATTTTATTATTTATGTAATTTTAGATTAAATGACTTACTTGAAGTAAGTGTAGATTCCTATGCTTTGAATGAAATTATATGGTTAGATCTCAAGTGCTCTTTACTAGTTTCATTCAATGATAACATCTTACAAAATTATAGTAAATATTACAACCATAATTTTTGTATTGATATAGTCAAGATACAAATCTTTTCCATCATCACAAAGATCCCTCCTGTTGCACTTTATATCCACCCATCCTTCCCTCCCACTCCTATCCCCCTCTGTAATGGGTGACAATCAGCCATTACAGACTCCACCTGTTCTCAATTTCTATAATTTTGCCATTGGAAGATTGTTATATAATGGGATCACAGTGCATAAACATTGGAGATGGGATTTTTTTCACTAAGCATAACTAGTTGAAGATTCACCCAGATTCTTGCATGCATCTATCAGTAGTTTAGTCCTATTTTTGCTAAGTGAGAGTCCAATGTATGGATATAACACAGTTTATTTAACCAGTCACTCATTAAGGGATGCCTGGGTGTTTCTAGTTTGGTGCTGTTATGAATTGAGCTACTATAAGTATTCATTGTAACTTTTTATATGAACATAACTTTTCATGTCTCTGTAACAAATTTTAAGGATCTCAGTTGCTGGGTCATATAGTCATATATTTATGTTATTTGGTTTGTTCATTTTTATTTTAAGTGTCCAACTGTTTTATAGAGTGGTTGTACCATTTTGTATTCCTATTAACACTGTACGGGTCATCCACTTTCTCTGTGTAATCACCAGCTTTTTTTTTTTTTTTCCTTATAGCTGGTTTACAGTGTTCTGTCAATTTTCTGTTGTACAGCATGGGGACCCAGTTACACACACATGTATTCATTTTTTTTTCTCACATTATCATGCTCCATCACAAGTGACCAGACATAGTTCCCAGTGCTACACAGCAGGATCTCACTGCTAATCCATTCCAAATGCAATAGTCTCCATCTATTAACCCCAAGCACCCCATCCATCCCACTCCCTCCCCCTCCCCCTTGGCAACCACAAGTCTGTTCTCCAAGTCCATGATTTTGTCTGTGGAAAGGTTCATTTGTGCCATATATTAGATTCCAGATATAAGTGATATCTCATGGCATTTGCCTTTCTCCTTCTGACTGACTTCACTCAGGATGAGAGTCTCTAGTTGCATCCATGTTGCTGCAAATGGCATTATTTTGTTCTTTTTTAATGGCTGAGTAGTATTCCATTGTGTATATATACACACACCTCTTCTTCCTAACCCAATCATCTGTCGATGGACATTTGGGTTGTTTCCATGTCTTGGCATTTGTGCGTAGTGCTGCAATGAGCATGCCAGTGCACGTGTCTTTTTCAAGGAAAGTTTTGTCCAGGTATATGCCCAAGAGTGGGACTGCAGGGTCATACGGTAGTTCTCTGTGGACTTTTCTAAGACACCTCCATACTGTTCTCCATAATGGTTGTACCAGCTTACATTCCCACCAACAGGGCAGGAGGGTTCCCTTTTCTCCACACCCCCTCCAGCATTTGTTCTTTGTGGACTTATTAATCATGGGCATTCTGTCTGGTGTGAGGGGGTATCTCATGGTAGTGTTGCTGTGCATTTCTCTGATAATCAGGGATGTTGGGCATTTTTTTCATGTGCTTGTTGGCCATCTGTATATCTTCCTTGGAGAAATGTCTCTTCAGGTCTTTTGCCCATTTTTCAATTGGCTGTTGGCTTTTTTGCTGTTGAGTTGTATTATCTGTTTGTATGTTTTGTTAGAGATTAAGGCCTTGTCAGTTGGATCATTTGAACCTGTTTTCTCCCATTCTGTAAGTTGTCTTTTTGGTTTCTTTTGGGTTTCCTTTGCTGTACAAAAGCTTGTCCGTTTGATTAGATCCCATTGGTTTATTTTTGCTGTCCTTTCTGTTGCTTTGGGGGACTGCCCTGAGAATACCTTTGTAAGGTGGATGCCAGAGAATGTTTTGCCTCTGTTCTCTTCCAGGGGTTTGATGGTGTCTTGTGTTGCCTTTAAGTCTTTCAGCCATTTGGAGTTTATTTTCACGCGAGGCGTGAGGGTGTGTTCTGGTTTCATTGCTGTGCATGCAGCTGTCCAGGTGTCCCAGCAATGCTTGCTGAAAAGCCTGTCTTTTTCCCATTCTATGTCCTCGCCTCCTTTGTCAAAGATTAATTGACCATAGGTATCTGGGTTTATTTCTGGGTTCTCTATCCTGTTCCATTGGGCTGTCTGTCTGTTTTGGTACCAGTGCCACACTGTCATGACGACTGTGGCTTTGTAATATTCCCTGAAGTGTGGGAGAGTTATGCCTCTTGCTTGATTTTTGTTCCTCAGGATTGCTTTGGCAATTCTGGGTCTCTTGTGGTTCCATATAGATTTTTGGGTTGTTTGATCTAGTTTTGCGAAAAATGTCCTTGGTAATTTGATAGGGATTGCATGGAATGTGTAGATTGCTTTGGGCCGTATGGCCATTTTGACAATATTAATTTTTCCAACCCAGGGGCATGGAATATCTTTCCATCTCTTTACATCTTATTCACTTTCCGTGGTTAGTGTTTTATAGTTCTTGCCATATACGTCTTTTACCTCCTTGGTCATGTGTATTCCCAGGTATTTGATTTTTTGGGGTGCAGTTTTAAAAGTTATCATATTTTTTGTATTCCTTTCCTAGTATTTCATTGTTAGTATACCAAAATGTGACTGATTTCTGAATGTTAATCTTATATCCTGCTACTTTGCTGAATTTGTTGATTTTTTCAAGTAGTTTTTGGGTTGAGTCTTTGGGATTTTATATATATAATATCATGTATTTTGATGTTACTATTATTTACTTTAGCCATTTCCATCTGTATAAGGTAATATTTCATTTTGTAATTTCCTAATGGCAGAAACTGGTGAACATAGTTTTGTGTGCTTATTGTCATCTACACACTCTCCAATGAAGTGTCAGCTCATGATTTTTACCCATTTTCTAACTGGATTGTTTTCAGTGCTTGACTTGGGGAGTTCTTTATATTTTATAGATACCAGTCCCTTGTTAGTTATGTGATTTGCCAACATATTTTCTTTTACTAACTTTCAGAATTTGGAATTCTTTCATACTTTTATTCCAAGGTTTTTAGTTGGACATTGTACTTAGTTGGAGGAATAAAGAAAAATGCCTACTCCATCTTCACAGATGTGGAAGTCTTGAAAATTAATTTTTATTTTTCAAAAGAGGATGCTAATTTGTATTTAATTTTTCTAGTATTGTCTTATGTGCTTAACTAGAAAAGATAAGCTGAAAAAAGGATTCAAAGTTAAGTACAATGCAAAGAGGTTCATAAAATCAATCAATTTTTCTAGTATTATATACTCAAACATTTGTTAGCTCAGCATAAACATTTCTTCATAGAAATATGCCTGCCTCAAATAAAAACGTTATCAACAACCAAATTTAATAGGTTTTTAAAAATAAATTAATAATGGAAAATGTGTCTGTACCTATGGGTATTTAAGATGCTTAGATATACATAAATTTTAAAGTATTCATGTATGTTTTAAAGACTCATTTTTTAAAAATATCCTGTTATATATTTGATACATCATTGAGATTTATAATATATATATATAGGTAGGAAGTAGACATGATTCACATTCATATAAGTCATTCACTTTTTTGTATTTTAAGCATTTTAGCATAAAATAATTACTACAGTTTATAAATAAAATTGTAATATTCTGCTGTAAGTCATACCAATATAATGTGAAGCTCATCTTTCAAGGTGGTTTAAAAAGTGATCACTTAAAAGGAATCATTTATTTTATAATTTGGCTAGAATTCAAAAAGATAAATTATAATTATTTCTGTTTCCTCCCAAAATTCATGATTTCTTTCCCTGGAAAGTACAAATCTCCAAAAAGGCAGTGTTATTACTAAAATAAGGAGCCAATTTTAAAAAACGGTTCTGGTTTTATGGTGGCTTTTGGAGATATGCTTCTATTTATTGAACCTAATCAAATTGATTCTTAAGTTTCTCTTTCTTTTGATTCTAGCCTTAAAATAATCCAGAGGATTCAGAAAATTCTAAATTGATTTATCTTCCTCTGGTTTATGTAAACAGACTGTTTTTTTTAATATATCTTCATTTCAGTGACAATAAAGAGGTTAAGAAAAGTTAAAAATCCTTAGAGTTTTCTGGTACACTTCCCAAAAACATTCAGATTTTGAGCAGTAAGTGCTTAGATTTAGGTTGTGCGTGGGAGCATATTTATTCTGCACTGTGACTTTTATATGGATTTAATACTTTTTGAGAATTATAAGGTACTGTCTGATCTCTCTTTTGCTCAGTTCTCTAAGTTCAAGAGTTCCTTTTTACTAAGAACACCTATTTTTCATAGGAAATTACTTGCAGTTTCTGAAGACTTCAGTGATTTAAAAATACTTCATAAGCATAAGGTCAGAACAGAGTTTATGTAAGCTTCCATTATGGTACATAAATGATTATTTTCAGAAGCTTTCTCCTTGTCTTTGCTTTCACATCATTATCTGTCACATTCCCTTAAGAATTTTTTTTCATCATCCAGTTGAATATACATTCCTTTACAGACATACCCACACCCAAACACACACACACACACACACACACACACACACACATGCACACACACACGTATCTACTGAACTTTGTTTTAAAGATGATAGGGCAGTAACAATGAAATCTCTCAGAATATTTCTTTACAATTATCATGATTATCACAAATTAAGTTTCCCAAAGTTCAGAAAATGAAACTGTCCACATTATGTGATTAGTTTCCAGCTGATCATGATAGAGAAATCACCTAATTAGAGAAGCTGAATGCAACTCCAAAGAATCCTTCAACTCATCCTTTTGTTAGGCTCTTGGAGAGTTGTCGGCATAGATAATTTTCAAAGTCTCCTCTCCTTCTGGGTCAGTGTTATCACAGGTTTAACCCTGCTCATTCTCTTGTGATTAGGCACTTTCATGAGGAATTTCTATAAAATGGCATATTTACCATTTAAACAAATACTGTTGATAAATCCTGAGTTCTACCCTCCACAAAAGGCCAGTACCTGGGAAATGAATCGGAGAGTGGCAGAGATTAGCCAACCTAAAATCATATTGCCTTCAGGGCAACCAGCAATTATGAAGAATTTGGACATAACAAAATCCTGTACATTTTCAACACCTTCCTCTTGCTGAGGGAGTATCTTCCAAGCTTCTCCCCTTTGTTATCTGTTGACTCAGAAGCAACCCATCTCCCTGTGTTTTTGGAAGTGCCCACAATATGGCCCATCATCCCTACCTAGTCAGTGTTGGTTGACAACAACCCTTTCTTCTGAATGAATAGCCCTACACTGCATTCAACTCCCTTACCTTTACCTTATTTGCCTTGACACAGCCTTTCTTCTTAATGGGAGTTGCTCTTCCTAGTCCTCATATTCTATTTCTTTCCCATGTTATTCTGCTAATTCTACCCCCTTAGTTGTAGAGAAAAAGAACATAGACTCATTGCATGAAGTTCTGGAAGAAATATGGATGTGAGCAAGTTACTCAACCTCTCAGAGCCTCAGCTGTGGAGTATGTGGGGGGTGGGCAAGGAAGAGAATGGGTGTGTTGACTCTGTGGGGTTAGAAGAACAGCTGTAACAGTGATCATTGTGGGAGTGAAAATAGGTAGCCTATAGCATCTACCAAAGGGAGTGGAAAGTGGCACCCAGTAAAAATTAGGCTCTCAATAAAAATTAGGTCCTTGACTTCATTTCTCAGTCTTTGTGTCAATAGCACCCCAATATCCCAATACTCAATGCTTATGTATATTTTATTTAACTTGGCATTCTAGGCCAAGTACTATGACCATTTATTTGTGTAACTTTAGTCAAATTATTTATATTCACAGTTTGAATTTCTCTCTCTCTCTCTTTTTTTTTGGGGGGGGGGGTCATGCCTGTGGCCACAGAAAGTTCCCAGGCCAGGATTTAACCCTCACTATAGCAGTGGCTTGAGCCGCAGCAGTGATAGTGCCACGTCCTCAGCCTGCTGAGCCATCAGGGAACTCCCAAAATTCTCATTTGTTAAATGAGAATTAAGAAAGTTCATCTTTTCTACTAGAACTACACTGGAGAACAAAGGAGATAATGTATATGAATGCACTTTTTAACGTACAAAGCACTATGTAAATATGTAAATATAATTAAAATCATAAATGTATAATAAGATTGCACGTACCTATTGAATGCCTACTGTGTATTAGATACAGAGCTGATGTTTTACATATATGGACTTAAATTGATAATAACTCATTTATCAGTTATTATATAACAAACTATCATGATGTTTAGTGGCTTAAAATAATAATTTATTTTTATCTCACATGGTTCTAGGAATTGACTGGGCTCAGCTGGAAGACGCTTGTTTGAGTTTTCCCATGTGGTTGATGTCAGATGGTATCTGTATCTGAAGCCATCTGTATTCATTTCCCAGACCTGTTGTAACAAAGTACTACAAACTGAGTGGCTTAAAACAGCAGAGATGTATTGTCTCACAATTCTATATGCTAGCAATCTCAAATCAAGTTGTCAGCTGTGTCGGGCTTCTTCCAGAGCTCTAGGGAACATCCTTCCTTGCCTCTTTCAGCTTCTGACTTTGTCAGAAATCCTTGGTGTTCCTTGTCTTTTGCAGCACTCCTGTCCTACCTCTGTCCTTGTATGGTTTTCTCCCTCTCTGTGTATGTCCTTCTTATAAGGACACAAGTCATATTAATTTAGAACTCCCCCCAATCCAATATGACCTCATCTTAATTTGATGATATTTACAAAGACCATCTTTCCAAATAAGGTCACATTCACAAGTACCAGTTTTAGAGTTTAAACATCTTTTGGGAGAACACAATTCAACACACATCTTCATCTGGGCCCAGTTGGGCTGGTATCTAAGATGGCCTCTCCACATCCACATCTGGCACCTCTCCCCATGTGCCTGCCTCCCCGTGTCCCTCACAGTAGAGCAGTATAAGAGTAGTCAGAAGTTTTCTCTGTTGGTGAAAATCCCCCAGAGTCAAGTTCCAAGGGACGCAAGAGGACACCACAAAGTTTCTTGTAATCTAGCCATGGAGTCACGCAGTACCCCTACCACTGCTTTCTCTGGGTCAAAAGCAAACACATTGCCAGGTCATATTCAAGGGGAGGGGGCTACACCAGGGTGTGAATGTCAAGAAGAGCCTGAATGGAGAGTCATTTGGAGAAATTAGCTACCACACATAATGCTATTATGGTTATTTTGGAGATGAGGAAGTTGAAACTTAGTGACTTAAACAAAATGTCAGTTATGACACAGTTAACTGTTGGTCCATTTGAGACCTGCATGCCTGTCTTCAAAACCTTTGCTCTTTCTAGGGAACTGTGTCTCTACCTTTATTATCATCCTCTCCCCACATCTTCTAGTCTCTGGGTATTTTCCAACTTCCTTAGTGACTTCAAATATGGCTCAAATTCTCTTTACTGGGTGTTACTTTTATTAGAGTCAAAATTTTTTTGGTCTTTTGTCTTTTTAGGGCCGCACCCATAGCATATGGAGGCTCCCAGGCTAGGGGTCGAATCCGAGCTAAAGCTATTGGCCTACACCACAGCCACAGCAAGGTGGGATCTGAGCCATGTCTGCAACCTACACCACAGCTCATGGCAACGCTGGATCCTTAACACACTGAACGAGGCCAGGGATCAAACCTGCAACCTCATGGTAAACTAAACCTGAAGTTTATTATTCATGTTTGTTAACCACTGAGCCATGACGGGAACTCCTAGAGTCATATTTTTATTGACCATCTCTACCTTGGCTATAGTTATATGGGGAGTTAGAGGATTCTAGTAAACTTCATCTATGCTGCCATTTCAGTAGGATGCTCTCTTGATTACACTTTCAAAAAAATTCAGTGTGTTTTGAATTCCATACTTCAAGATTTAGATCTCTGAAACTTCGTTTTGAAGCTTTATCAAGGTAAGCTTGATATATTAAAAATTGTACATATTTAGTACATACATTTTGATGAGTTTGAACATACACATACAACAGTGATACCTTCATCATGATTGAGGTACTAAACTTATCCATCACTCTTACCTTGTGTTCCATTATTCTTGTATGTATGTGTGTGTTTGTGTTAAGAACATATAAGATGGGAACAATCTTTGTAACACTTGAAAGTAAAAAATACTGTATTAACTGTGGAAATTTCTATGAGCCTATCATTTAGATGTGATAGTCAATTTCATGAAGACTGCTTCAGCCTTGTGGAAACTAAGTTTTATCATCTACAGAATTTCTAAATCCTCTATACTGTTTTAAAGGACAACTGCATTTCATCTTGAAGAGGAACACTCATTCGCTCTTCTAGGATTTAATGAAAAACATGTTTTAATATACAATGTCTTTCCTATATTGACTCTCCTTTAAAATTCAGATATTCCTTCTTGAAAAAAGATGGGCAAATCAGCAAAACACCTGACTGTCCCTTGTAGTTTAAGTTTTTATTATTAAGAAATAGTTCATACTGAGAGTAAAAGTCAAAGCCATATACTTTGTGGCCAAAGGTGATTTATAAATAACTTTTTATTTGTACCATATTTTTAAAAAAATGAATGGAAATTGCTTTCCTATATATTTATATACTTGTATGTAAATGAATATTTTCTGTCCCACACCCCTACACGTGCACACACACACACACACACACACACACACACACACACCCATTTCTCCCTTCCTCCTAGCCCTTGGCAACTGCCTTTCTATTCCCTACTTCTTTAAGTTTGAGTATTTTATGTACCTCATATAAGTGGAATCATGCAATATTTTCCTTAGGTAACTGGCTTATTTCACTAAGCATAATGTCCTCTAAGTTTATACATATTTTGCAAATGGTAGAATTTTCTTCTTTTTCAAGGCTGAATGATATTCCATTTTATTTAGGCATTATCTATTCATCTGTTGATGGGCATTTGAGTTGTTTCTGTATCTTGGCTATTATACATGATACTGTCATGAACATAGAGTTTAAAAGGTGTCTTTGGTCTAGATTTTAATTATTTTGTTACCTGGAAATAGGATTGCTGGATGTTATGGTGGTGCTTTATATGACTGTAAGCTTAATTTCTTCTATTCCTTCTGCATTCCTAAATGAATAGGAACATAGATTCTGGAGGCAGACTACTCAGCTTTCAATCCTGGCATCTTTACTTACCAGCTTAGCAAGTTACTTAAAGTTATCTTTGAGCTTCAGTTTCGCATTTTCAACTTTTGTGAAAGTGCTTGGAACATACCAGTTGCTTGATAAATATTGAATGCATGAAATAATGATAGCGGTGATTGTTTTATTTAAATATTAAATTTAATACATGTATCTAATATCTCCAATTTTCTAAACCATTCCTTTATAGCCTCTGATCCCTCAATGTCCTTGAAAAACTTGAAGTTCACTCAATAATTTTTGTTGCCACTTAAATAATATCTGCCATATGAATCCTTATTGATCACCTTGAATGTGTGACATTGCTAGCTATCTCCTCTTACTGAATTCTTGCAGTTGATTTCTATATCTATGTTATTTCTTGGTTTTTCCAAAAAGTATCTCATACCCCACTGTGTCTGTTTCTGCCCCCCATTTTTCCTGAATACACACATACATGTTCCCCCAAGTTTCTAAAATTCATTTACTATCTTAAATGTTGAAATGAATATCCTTAGTATTTAATAAAGCCTTTCTAATTTATTAAGATGCATGTGAAAAGATGTTACGCTTTATCATAAAATTTCCCTTATTTCTCTTCATCTAGAAGTGACTATCCTATCACCACCTCTGAATTTTCAGTCTTTAATGTCTCTTAAGACCCTTATCATAGACCACCTGGGTTATGTGTATTCTTTTACTCTTCCTTAAAATGTGCATTGTTTTAGGGTTGCAATTTTTTTTCTTATTTATCTTTATGTTCCCAAAAATGACTATTATAATGTCTTATCTAAATTAGGTACTGCCTGGTTGTTATTGTTGTTTGCTTGCTTATGTGTTTGTTTCGTATAAGTTATCTGATTAAGTAATGAACTCCTTTATTTGATCATGGTTTAGATATAAATATGAGGACAAAGTGCAGCACAAGGTTCCAGGGTGTGTCCAACTCTTGAGATAAGTGACCCTTTCTTTTGCCTTAACCCTCTGATTTTTCCTGAAGTTTGATGGTGTGATTAAACATGTCTTTCTTTCCCAAAAACATATATCATCAATTTAGCATATATATGATGAATTTAAAAATACTTGGGTTTTTTCCTTAAATACTGTTCATCAGTATTAAAGTGTCATCAAAATATAACAGAATGGCTGAATGGAAAACATTCAAGAGAAAACTCTATTTTATATCCATCCGTAGATATGTATATGTGTGAATATAGATAAAATAAAAATAAGAATGTTAATACAAAAATTAAGAAGCACAATTATATGGTATCATGGAAAGCATGTCCAACTTCTTAAACTCCAAAAGTGTCAGAACTGACAGGAAGAGAGTTAATTGAGCCAAATATTAAATTAGGTTCTGGATTTATATAGTTATGGCAGAAAGACAAAAATTTTGCTAAACTAATAGAGTGAATATTGCATAAATATGCACTCTGTATCGAATATAGGGACTCCAACTCAATTTTTAATCATTTCTTTCACATATATGATAAAGGAAAATTGTGTGCTTTTCTGCTGTCCCCTATTTGGTCCTATCTTTAAACTTTCAGGAAGCATGTAACATTAATCATATAAATTAGCTTTCCATCTCAGAAGGGATGCATGTAGTTCATGCCAATGAAAGATAAGCAAATTCTCATCTACTGTGGAGAAGAGAGCAAACACTGCCAATGTATTTCATTAATAAGGGAGCTTTCTATTCTTTGCCACCTGATTGTGTTCCTAATTTCATTAGTGGAATCCATATGAAATATTAGAGCATGATATAGATATTGACACTGATAATAGAAGTTAGGTCTCTAATGTGAAAATGTTTCCAGCTACCAAGCAGCATAGATTATATATTTTTAATTTTTATGTTCCCTCATGATCTCATGGTTTAATTGTATTAAGTATATAATTAAATTTTCATTATATCCAAGGCCTGCCACTCTCTGGTACACCACCTGCAAAAATCATTGCTCCATGATTCAGCTAATTCAATCATTCCAGACTGTACCAAACTAGTTCTCTTCTATAATAGGCCAATATGACCCTGAGTGAGCCTAACCAAAGACAGTTTTTAAGAAGCATTTCTAACAGTATACCATAAAGAGGTGAAAGTCTTTGAAGGTGCACATTCAATTTATGTCATTTTTGTTGGAGTCAAGTGTTTTGTTTATTTATTTTTAAATCAAGTTTAGCCTGGCTTATAGGAACCTGCACAATATGGTTCCTGTTGATCTGGCTGGCCTCATTTTCTTTCAGGTACTTCTGAATTATATTTCTTTTAGGTTTTATTACACTTGCTGTTGCCTCTGATAAAAGACCCTTGCCCTCATCCCCTCCCTACTTAACTATCCCTCAATTTTGCTGAATTAATTTCTCTTCATTTTCCAGATCACAGGCCAAACATTACTTCCTCTGGAACAGCTTTGCTGATGTGCATAACTAGACAAAGCCTTTATATTCATTCCTCCCTCCTTTGTCTTCAAAAGCCCTCTCTCATTTTGTGATATTTATTTATGTGCCTATTGTGTATGTCTCTCTTTGCTGATACACTTTGAACTCTCTGAGGCCTTTTTCTATTAGGATCTCCATTTTATCTCCAGTACTTCAAACAGTTGGCCTTCAACTGAAATTTTTTGACCAAATGTATTAATGACCTTTCCAAGAAAATTCTGAAGGATCCATATAAAACAAACTTTTCCAGACGTGTGACACTAATGCTTTATTGTTCACAAGTTTGTGGAAGCAAAATTCTATATAAATAGCCTATTGAAAGTATTTACCCACCAAAAAAGATATTGAACTGGGCCATTAAGATGAGGGCCTGCAGCAGTTGTAGGGATGTCTTGTTAGGAAGGCCAGGACAAGTCATTTCTAATTTACTAGATTATAATCTCAGTGAGAGAAGTAATCCTACCTTTAAATCCTCAGACACATTATAGCACCTTAAATATAGAGGACTTTCTTTGTCAATTATTCATTCAACAAACACTTAGTGAGTTGCAGGGATCAAGCAGTATTCCAGATACTAATTATACAGCAGAAGAGCACTAGCCATATGATTTTATTGGAACAAAAATCTACAAAGGCTGGTGAACAACAAAACAAGACTATTGCAATTACTACTAAGTACTCTAAAGTAAATAAAACTAGTAACAGGACAGCCACTAGTGAGTGACAAGGTGCTTATCCAGATGAGATGATCAACCCAGGCTTCATTAAAGTAGTGCACTGAGGTTTGATAATGTTAATGAAGCTACCATGTGAAAACTGAAGGGAAGAACGGTCTAGGCAAGAGGGACCACAAGTGCTAATATTCTGAGATTGGAAGGTGTTTAGCCTGTATAATGACTAGAAAATGTTCACCAAACAATAGATTTTAGTGTGCAGTTTGCATAGTATAGAAAAGGTAGTTGGGAAATTAGACAGTGGCCAGACTGTATTTCTTTTAATTTAATAAGTGGATAGATTAAAAGGATGAATGGATGGATGACACAATGGGCTATTAGAAGGAATGGTTCTCTGCCTGCAGCTATGGCTCTCACAATTTTTCAAAATATAATTTGATGATGTGGTGCAAGGAGTCTCAAGAAGCTTCAAAATGACTAAGTTCTGGTAGAGTTCCCAGCTTACAATTATATTTTGTCCATTAAAAAGAAACCCAGAAAGGAGTTCCCATCGTGGCTCAGTGGTTAACAAATCCGACTAGGAACCATGATGTTGCAGGTTCGATCCCTGGCCTCACTCAGAGGGTTAAGGATCTGGTGTTGCCGTGAGCTGTGGTATAGGTCACAGACGTGGCTAGGATCCCATGTTGCTGTGGCTCTGGTGTAGGCCGGTGGCTACAGCTCTGATTAGACCCCTAGCCTGGGAACCTCCATATGCCATGGGTGTGGCCCTAGAAAAGACAATAAATAAATAAATAAATAATAAAAATAAACCCAGAAACTCCTTTTAATATCACATGAGAAAATGACCAGCCTTAAGCAAAGTGACCATGGCATCCATGGGAACACCCCTTCAGACTTCCAGCTGCAGGGAGGGAAACTGACCAAGCCTTCTAGCTGTTGTTCTCAGAAATCTGTTGATACATCTATACGAAGACTGTGTCTGCACCCCATCTGAAACATGGGCTGCAACTCCTTGATCCCTAAGTGATCTATGATACTAAGGCAGGCCTGTTCCTGGATACACTGGATGCTTCTGATTGCTACCTCTGGCTTGAGGACTCTCTAGTGACTTTCCTCATTTTCCTTAAACTTCATATTGGTCTAGAGAGTTTTCACTTCCTTCCTTGACTCTTACACTCAGATTCATAGTTTTATTGGTCTGACTCCCTCTGTATTTTCCAGCTTCCTCCTGATTTTCTCTAGCAGATATTTCTCTTATAAATCCTTGCACATTTAATCCTATTTAAGGACCCAGAGAGGACCCACATCAACAAAGAGTTAAACAAAAAAAATTTGCCTTTGGCATTTTTTTTTTTTTGACATTCTGACTCCTTTCTTTCCAAGACTAAATTAATATCCTAAGGATTCTTATTTTCAGTGATTATAATTTAACACAATCACTTGTCAAAGTTTCTTCAAATGTTTAAAACTTATTCTATTGTATATAAACCTGCAGCACATGGAAGTTCCAGGGCTAGGTGTCAAATGAGAGCTGCAGCTGCAGGCCTATACCACAGCCATAGCAACACCACGTCCAAGCAGCATTTGTGACTTATGCCGCAGTTTGCAGCTATGCCAGATCCTTAACCCACCGAGTGAGGCCAGGGATCAAACCTGCATCCTTGTGGAAAAAACATTAGGTCCCTAACCCACTAAACCAATGGGAACTCCAATTCTTTTGTATTTGATCGTTCATTCAAACCCAGTAATCTCTAGGGCAGGGGCAAAGACACTTCACAATCTCACAGGGAGCTTAAAATTTTGCTGCCACATTTGTAAACTATTGTATTTCTCTCATTCATTCCAATTCTTCCAGAATTTCAATTTAAGAATTGTTATATTTCAAATACTGTAATTCTAATTGTTTACTTTAGTAATCTGACCTATAGAACAGGTTTTTTTTTTTTTTTATTACTAACCTTTTCTTGTACAACAATAATTTTGGTAGGAAGATGGTATTTTTTACTTTAAAGGTGGAAAGCAAAACTTAGTCTGGATCTTCTCTTGATGTAACACAGAATCTTGTGCCTCTCCATATTCATTGTATCTTTCTTTCTAAGAAACACATGTAGTCAACACTGGGTGGGACAGGGCATATTACATACTATGATAAATATGTTTTTATGAGAAAATAGCATTTCATCAGATTAAGCTTCCCTGCCTGACTTTCAGAGTTGTTTTTGTTTGTTTGTTTGTTTGTTGTTGTTTTTTTCCAAAGTAAAGCCACCTTGGAGTTCTCTTGTGGTGAAGTGGGTTAAGGATCTGGTATTGTCACTGCAGAGGCTCAGGTCGCTGCTGTGGTGCAGGTTTAATCCCTGGCTGGGGAACTTACATATGTCATGGGCATGGCCAAAAAACAAAGTGAAGCTACCCTTTTTATTCATAACCTCTTAACCTCTACTGTGCCCCCTGAAGGTCCTCTCAAATCCCGCTCCTCTGCTCCCCCAGCACAGGTACCAAACCCAAGTTTGTGGAATGCCTTTTAGCATTTTATTAACCTTATCTAATGTGTTCATATTTCACATATCCTTTAGAACAGAATTCATATTCTTCTTTTTCTTCCATATAACTAATTCTGATCTTGCTTACCTGCATTTACCCCTCCACTTTAATCATCTATTAACTTCCATCACCTCCTTAGTTATGAGCTATATTATGCATTACTATAATATTATTCTAATAATATAATTATTAATGTAATAAGTATATTGATTTATTATAAAGTTATGTGATAACTTCACTGGCTCATGAATTATTTTGTGTTTTCATATCTTGGTCATGCCTTCCCCATTATAGATGTGCAAGTTTAAGAATATGTGCCTGTGACAGATTAGGAAGTATCCAAACCAGGGTTAGTTTCCATCTCTATACCTTTCCAGTTATTGACTTGGGTGGATTATTTAATCTCTCTGGTCTTTTATTTTCTTATAAAATAATGAAATTACTTCCTTTTAGGTTTTGTTTGTTGTTCAAATTAGATAATTCTTTAAAAACACATTTTCTAAAGTAACTTTCCCTTTATAAATAAATTCTACATATTTCACTGTTTTTCTTCTACCCTTAATATGAGGTTTTAAAAAGACTAGGATTATGGTTCTTTGAGTTCTTAAAAATGATCATGAACTAGTGCCATATAACTATTTAGTGAATATTTTACATTCATAGTGTTAAATCCTACATTTGACCTTGACTAATATGCCAGGCACATATTGGAACAGATATTTTCCCCTTTTTCTTTCTTTCTTTTTCGAATAATAAATTAGAAACTACCCTTGAATTTAATGTGATCCACAGAATATTTATGCAAAGATGGCAAATTACACTTGTCTCTTCAAAATAATGCAATTTCATAGAAGAAGGACCAAGGCTGGAAGGTGGAATGCAGAGTTATGTATCTATGTATGACTAATTATGTATGTATGTATGTAGTATGACTAATTTGATTCATTGTTTGTATTATACCAAGAATAAAGTTCTAATTTCATATAGAACAGAACCAAAGTCTCATTCATTTTATTAGATTCTCCAGAGTTCAAGTGTGTCTATAAGGAATCACTTTCTTTTTCCTAGCTCAGCTTGTATCTATTTAACTTAATTTGCAGACAGATTCTCCCCAGCTTGCTATTCATTTGGCCATTATGGCTCTGGATCTGGGAGAAAGAGAGACCTTTAGAGGACCAGTGTTCCATGTTAGTTCCTTGGTTAGGGTCCTACTCAGTGTTTTCATCTCTGCAGCATGGATTCAATCCTTCAACAGCTGGTCTAGGAACTAAGATCCCACATCAAACCACTGTAAGGTGTGACCAAGAAAAAAGGAAAAAGAAAAACAGTGTACATGCATATCATTTCTGGAAGAAACTCTGATTAGCTCTTATTGGACACTCTCCTATTCATGAGTCAATCATTTTGGCCAAGAGAATAGGACTTTAGCAACCTATGATTTTAGTCCACTCAATATATAAAGAAGAAAGGAGACATTCCCCAAAGGTACATATGTAGGTTAGAAAGTAGAGTATGCCCACTAAATACCTCCCATTAAAAAAAAAATGGAGATCTCACTAATATGGTAACTTGGTAGTTAATAACTGCCCTAGATATTGTCTTTGTATTTTAAAATTGCAATAAAGCACAATTGGCCTAAGAATTATGCTTAATGTGATTTATTTTGGAGTGACAGACAAGTTTCATAAAGCTTTGTATCTACAGTAGCTGTAATTGCTGTAATTGTGTCAATAGTATACATCTGAGCAAAATCAACATTAGCATGCTTTTGAACATGTCTTTCAGAGTCACTAATGTATGGGCCCTCTTAAGGAAAAATACTTTATGCCCTCTCTCCTACTGACCTTGTTTTTGTCTCAGGGTTACTCAAATATGTTCTGACACAGAAATGACATAGCCAACGCCTTGCAGTGCTTACCATGCCTCAGACTTTAAGAGCTTTTTGTATAATAACACATTTCATCCTGAGAGGAAGTTTTTGAGTTGAGTGCTATTATTACCTCATTGAGACAACAGGTGACAACATTGAGAAACAGAGAGGTTGCATAACTTGAATAGGAACAAGCAACTAGTGATTGGTGGTCTGACTCTCTCTTGAAGCCACGTGCTTCAGTGTTCTGCAACACTGGCAGTAAATACAATCTCCTTATGCAGAGAGCTTAGCACATCATTGTAAAACCAAAACTCATTACAAATAAAACACAAAGTTGAAAATCAATAAAGAGCTTCCTAACCATTCTTCCTACTTCTCACTTGCTCTCCTTCCTGTCAGTTTCTTCTCAACATAAAAACCACAGTAACCATGTATAAGTCAGAACATGTCAAAATTGTATATTATCTTTTTCCCCCAACACATACTTAAAGTTAAAAATTATTGTTATGATTTGACTTCACACTAACTCAAGATATTACCACTCTGTCTTATGGCAGACCCACTCCAGATGCAATGGCTTAGTAACTTACTATTCGTTGGACATGCCAGGACTGCTTCCAGCATGGGCTTGGCTTTTGGACTAGTTGTCCTTCCTTCCAAGTTTTCTCTTTCCCTAGAAACCTGCATGGCTTTATTTCTTTGCTTAAATACCACCTTCTGGGAGTTAACATCTCTGAATCTCAGCTATAAATAGCACTTCCTCTATCTTTCTTTATGCCCACTGCTGTCTTTTTACCCTTCATTTTCACCATTTGACATATTATATACTTATGTTCATTTTATTTTAATGTTGATTTCACTATCTAGATCACAAACTTCTTAAAGAGAGGATATTTTTGTTGTTGTTGCTATTTGCTGCTATTTTCTAGGTTCTATACTTGTACTTGGCACATAGCAGGCATCCAATAAATGTTTTAAAGTCACCTTTTAATTTTGAGATAATCGCAGACTCACAAGCAATTGTAAGAAATAATACAAAGAACTCTTCTGTATTCTTTGCTGGTTTCCCCCATTGGTAACGTTTTGCAAAGTGATAGAGTCAAGATACAGAACATTTCCAGCATCACACGGACTCTTCCTGTTGCCTTTTTTAGACAGTTGCCTGATTAGTTAGGCCTGTTGCTAGCTTCTTCAGCTTCAGTCTGGGCTGCGAGGCAGAGTAATAAGCCAATAATTCACCAGCGTGTGTCTGTTGGGTCTCAAGATGACTGGCCTGCTTGCATTTTTCTCTGTATCTTTCAGAGTCCTTTAATGATTGTTGTATATAAGATGCCCAGGGTTTTTAGTTATACTTAGTGGAAGAGAGTAATATGTCTCCTTCTTCTACTGGCAGTGGATGTACCTCAGTAAATATTTTTAGAATAAATAAATATTAATCTAAGGTTTTTAGTCAACATTTTGGACCATGTGTGGACCCTATCTTAACAAGAGATCCAGGATGTGAATGGGTCTCCCCCAAATTCATTTCCAAAGTAGGTTAGTCCAATTTCCAAAGATTGACACCTGTCTCTAGAATAACAGGTGCATACTACAGAGCAATTTTAAAGAATATTTTGAATAGCTCTTTTCTTTTTTCAGCACATAAAGTTTCACATTCCAAGTATAAAGGTCTTAATAAAATCTGGCTAAATACTTCAAATCAAGTGTGCTTTTCTCCAAACCATTACATAAATGATGAACCATCTTTATTTCTCTATTGATATAATTTCTAAACAATAGTGGGCATATAGAGTGCTATCCACAATGAGGCAGAACAGTATAGAGGTTTAGAGCCCGCCATCTGGTTCCAAATTCCAGCTCTACATTTTTCTATTTGTGTGGCACTGGAGAATTTTAACTAACTTAAAATGTGCCTAAAATTTTTCATGTGTAAAATTTTAATGATAATATGTAATTAATAATAATAATAATAATAATAATAACCTCCCAATGCTGTTATAAGAGTTAAGTAAATGCTTGTAAAAGATTTAGAACAGTGCCTGGCACTGAAGTTCTATTCATCTATGCCCATATATGTGTATGTATAAATTAAACATTTATGTTTTGTTATCCCTGAAGATGAAGATGAGAAATATCAATAGCAATCAACCAAGAAAATAGCACTTATCTTAAAAATATGTTTCTTTTTCAGTTTTAATAAGTTTCATGTTGACAATTAGAAACACAATGTGTTTCTGTGTGTGTGTGTGAGATCAGAGCTATTTATGAATGTTTTATATGCACCTGATTACCAAGACCATCTTAAAGGGTGGAATTCTATTTTATTACCCAAAAAAGAAGCTTTATATAAATGTTTAATAGAATTATACTTTCACTTTAGAGACATGTTCATTAAACTATAATTCTAAAGATAGCTGAAGTTTCATGTAAAGACTATGTGCATATCTTCCCTAAGATTTTTTTAGTTTGAGTTATCTCTTGATGAATCCACTAAAAAAGGAACTTAAGATAGCTCAAGGAGAAAAAATTATGTTTCAGTGTCTTCATATTGTTTTATTTCTCCATTTTATGGCATCATCTCCCCCTGATAACTGCTGTTTTATAGGTATGATCATTCTCTGGGGACCATAAACACATGGGAGAGCTGCCTCATGGGTCAACTAATCCATCTTCCAGTATGTGGTTTCAGACATTTCACTGCCAATATTTTACTGTTAACCCTGTAAACCATATATATCACTACTAGAACGGACAAATATACATATATGTTTACTATTAAATTATTTTATAAGCAAAATGCCTACATAGTTTAAATAAATATGTGGTATAATTATTTGTTTTGGGTGACCCTGATAATTACCTGGCCATAGGCTTCCATTAATAGCGTCAAATTTCTAAACTTTAGTCATTGGTAACATAATGGAAGGAACATCCGAGTTTCATCAGTAAATCTTATATCTCTGATTTGGCCTGTAGCTTAGTTACCATAGGCAGACTAATGCCCTGTGTACTGTAGGTTAATAAGTACCATTTTATAAATTGGTCTAGAGTAGGCTTGCAAATACAGGTTTGTTAGGTCTCCAAGTAACAGCATGGGAACTGACTTTGAACATCTACAATGTGTGTATATATACAATTATGTATGTGTATATGTGTGCTTGTGTGTGTACATTACTTTGTATTATGGCTTCTTTCCTTGAAACTTAAGTTTGTGAGATTCATGTCTACTGTATAGCTGCAGATTGATTGTGGTATTGTATGAAGTTGTATAAACATACTGCAATTTACGTATCCATGAAATCCTTGATGGAGATAGGAAGATTTAAGTTTTGGATTACTATAGGTACTGCTATTGTGAACACTTTAATCCATGCCTTTGGGTGATCATATGTATTCATTTCTGTTGAGCGTACACACATGTACTAACAAAAATTAGTTTGGCTGGATCAAATTTACCATAGGTAGGGTTATATATATCCCTTTGATCCAGCTTTCACATAGACTGTCAAGGTTTTTCACATAGACTGTCAAGGTTTTTCCAAAGTGTTTGCACTAATTTAAATGCCATCAGTGAAATATAGAATACCAACTGTCCTATTGTTTCACCACCACTTGAATTTTCTTTTGTTTATTAGTCATTTTAGTGAGTGTGTAATGATAGTCTCATGATTTTAATTTACAACTTGATAACTAATGAACTTGAATCCTTCTTAAGATATACTCTTCTGGCCATTTAGATATCTTCTTTTGTAAAGTGTCTTTCCAAGTATTTGCTCAAATTTTTTCTATTATTTTGCATTTTCTTACTGATTTGCGGCAGTCCTTTATATATTTGTGGCTGTGAGTTCTTTGCAAACTTTTCTCACACTATGGGTTGATCTCACTTTATTAACACTTTTTTGATAAACATAAATTTTTAGCTGTTGTGTAGCTCACTATACTGATTTTTTTGCTGCAAAGTTATGAAAACATTCTCTCATGTTAGTTTCTTAAAAGCTTTATTATTTTGTATTTCACATGTAGATAATTTTCTATGGAACTGACTTTGTGTTTAGTAAGGAGAAAGCACCTATGTCATTTTTTCCCATAGGATATTCAGTTGACCTAGTTCAGTTTGTTAAAATGACCATTTCTTTCCTGTAGTACTACGGTGTCTTTTAAAAAAAATTTAGCCATAGATCAGTAATATATGTCTATTTCTGGACTTTGTCTTTACTTAGCTGCAGGGTCTCTTTTATCTCTTAATTAAAATTTAACTACTATAGGGTGATATCACTTTTAAAATCAAAACATGATGTGAATTTTTTTTTTTAAGTTTGGTGGGACAAATTTACCATAGGTAGCTTATTGACCAGTGGGGTAGTAGAGTAAATAACTAATAACATGTGTCTTTTGCCAAGTGTGGTAGTCACTTCATTTATGGCACCACCAAGAAAAAATAATGGGTTCCCTATGCTGTGCAGTAGGTCCTTGTTAGTTATCAGTTTTATACAGAGTAGTGTGTATGTTATTCCCATGGTCTTAACTTACACCCTCACAATTTCCTCTATGATAACCATAAGTATGATTTTGAAATCTATGTGTTTGTTTCTGTTTTATAAATAAGTTTTTTGGTATAATTTTTCTTAGATTCCACATAAAAGTGATATCATGATATTTATCTTTATAACAGGAAAATCTACTCAATACTCCGTATTAGTGCATATGGGAAAAATGGATATATGTATATGTATAACTGATTCACTTTGTTATACACCTGAAACTAATACAACATTGTAAGTCAACTATACTCCAATATAATTTTTTTTGGGGGGGTGCCACACTTGTGGCATATGGAAGTTCTCAGGCTAGGGGTCAAATCAGAGCTGTAGCTGCCAGCCTACACCACAGCCATAGCAACGCAGGATCTGAGCCATGTCTGTGACCTACACCACAGCTCAGGGCAACACCGGATACTTAACCCATTGAGTGGAACCTGCATTCCTATGGACACGAGTTGGATTTGTTACTGCTGAGCCACAATGGGAACTCTTCCAATAGAATTTTTTTTTTTTAAAAAAAAGACTTGAATAAAAAGAAAATAATGGATTCCTATATCAATATCTAAGAAGTCACTGCTAAGATATATAGGAGTTTTTTCTTAAGCATAAGGGTTTACAGACTTGGGTCTTGCTTTAGGGAACTGTAATAGAATACTGGGGAAATTCTAGGCCAGCCCTGAGATGACCCTGATCTTGGAATTTCGTTCAAGGATTTTTATATCAGCTAACATAGATACATGATAAAATAAACCTAATAAATCAATGATAGGAAATCCTAGCAGAGAAAGTGAATATATAAACTATAGAAATGAAACATACATATCTGGAAAAAATTCATTGGATTGGCTTAATAGAAAAATGGAAATGGCAAAGGAAATATTCACTGAAATTGAAGGTAGATCAATGTGAAGATGGAGAAATCTATGAGACATTATCAATGATATTGAGACGAGACAATATAAAAATATTTTGATATTGTTTTGATCTATGAGACAATATAGTATCCCTGATGATATGGGTTTGATCCCTGGCTTCACTCAGTGGGTCAAGTATCTGGCATTGCTGTGGGCTGGCAGCTGCAGCTCCAATTCCACCCCTAGCCAGGGAATTTCCATATGCTATAGTGCAGTCCTAAAAAAAAAAAAAGCAAAAATAATAACATATATATATATTTGGGGTCCAAGATGAGATGAGAATGAGTCAGAAAAAAAGCTTTAAAGAAATAATGGTTAAAAATCCAAATTTGCAGACAATTGAAAACTATTTACAGATTCAAGGAGCTTGGTGAATCTGGTTACTTACACTGAAGAGAAAGGACAACAAAGTTTCCCCTGTAGCAACAGGACACTTTGGAAACCTAGGCTGTTTTAAATTTCAGTTCATGGGATTGTACGGCATTACCAGGGAAGATCATACTATTAGAAAAAAGGCATTTTTCATGTTTTTTTTAGTTTCAAAAAAGTTGGGAGTCATAAGCTGTGGTTTATATAGCATGCTTAAATCGCCAAGAATCTCAGTTTGACAAAATTTCACACTCTTTTCGGTCCCCAAATCATTTCTAGGAATCATTAGATTTGGTTAATGTCTACAACACATTCTGAAATAATTGTTCCAGAATACATCTTCTTATTGTTGCTTTTCTTCACAGTCAAAATATTCATGAAAATTATATCTTATTATCAAAACATTTTTAATATGTATTATTTTAAGTTTGGTCTCTCCATGTATATCTTTGTTTCCTGTTTTTGGAAACTCAATTTAGCTAGAGAGCTACATTAGTTATTTACTTCTTTTTCAGTCTATCTTTTACAATTACTAATTATTACCAGTGAGTGTATCTCCATTTCATAGTATTTTTCCACTTAATTTTTATATTTAACATGTACTGACTTTCTTGGTAGCATTCTGGTTATTCATAATTTAGTACCTTGAAGAAATTTTATACTGTCTTAACTTTCTGTCAAGTTTGGTAGAATGTCTTTGAATGGTATTTATTTTTCCTCCTATTGCAGCAGGAATGAAATGATTCTGTGCCAGTTATATAAAAATAATTTGCCGTGGTTATAAAAACAAGCATAATCATAGATAGGATAGGAATGATAGGAAATCCTAGTATCTGTTCTGGATTACCAAGACCATCAGAAGTAGTGATTTATAGGATTTAAATTCTCTGATGGAAATGAAGTCACATAAAGTGTACTTATGTAGCAGTCAGTCTATATGTTCCTATACTAGTATGTATGAGATGGTTGTCATTTCTTGTTAAATACATAATTAAGACTTAATTCAATCTGATTTTGAAAATAAATCAAAATATATGTATGAAAAGTGACTGAGGACTTGATTAAGGTTTTTAATTCTAGTCTAGCTCAATTCAAACTTTAATATGTTGAGACATTTAAGGTTATAAGAGGGGTGAGTGATATCATCTTTAGGGATGGGCCTGAGCTTGCTTCCCTTTAGCAGCTGAAGAGCAGAGGGAGTTATGCTTCTTTTTACTAGATATTTACAGGAGATACCCCTGTCTTTAGCATATTAAACAAAGCCAAGAATTGGGAGACAATGAAATTCTTTCTTATAAAAGTGAGTCACATTTGGCTTATTTTTTATGAAACTTTTAAGTTTTGTCTTTTTAAATTTCATATAACCAAATAAAGGAAACAAACTGAAGAACCTTAGAAAGAAACATCCTCAAAATTTATGAATATTCCATGTGTAGTTGTAACTTCTGGCATTAATATATATTTTTAAAATTAGTTAAAACATTTTTGCCCTTCTTTCTCTCTTTGGAAAGTCCCTGAAAACCATTTCTGTGAAACCCTCTTCATACATCTCAAACCTCCTACCATATTTCTCCCAAGTTACATGAAATGACTCCTTCATGAGTTGTCCTCCTAGTATTTTATCTAAACAATTCAACTACTTGCCATTCTGAATTACAATGAATTATTTTCCTATTTCTACTGTAAATTAAGTGTATGTTTATGTAAGGGAAGATGCCATATCCCCTTTTCTACCAACTCTTAAAACACTTACTGACATCTAGTAAAGGAATAACAAATATTTGCTAAGTAAATAAATTTCTCAACAAACAACAAATAAATTTAACAAATAAATTTAAAAGTAAGTAAATTTTATAACTACTTTTAAAAAGTTTATTAAATTAGGAGAGATATCCAAATATTCTTATTAGAGAAGGATCTAATAATGGAATATTTTTTATCTTAGACTACAAGTTTCTTCACTTGTCAAAATATGTTAGGAAAGGTTATGTGCCATTTTGACACAAAATAAATATACTTATATTGTACAGGTAATAATATGAATATATCAGAAGATTTAATAGTATTTTAATTAAAATAAAAATTTATGTTGATATAGTAAAAAATCCACGTGAAAGTTGACTAGAAATTTTCACATTGCAATAGGATAGAAAATTTGTTGATTGAGTTTTTGAACACTGATTTTTCTTCAAATGCCATCATTTGAAGAAAAATCAGTCTTTATAACTTACTAAGAAAAAGAGTTACAAATCTTAAATATAGGATCTAAATTCTAAGAATAGGATTTTTTTTTAATTTCACAAATTTCTATTCCAACACTTAAAGTTATTAATCTTAAAATCTTTGCTATTTTTTACAATTTTTTTGGCAAACTATGTTAGAAACAGTATGTGAAAGCATTGGATTTAATGAATTATAAGCATGGAACTTTGTATTTCTTACATATAAATTGAGAATAAAGAATCACAGACATATACACATTAATGCCCAGAAAAGATTAAATAAATTTTCCTAAAAAGAAACTTTAAATAACATTTTCTGAATAAAATCAAATAGATATAAATATAAAAATAAAATAAACTATTCTTCTGAATATCTCAGGATCAAAGAGAAAGTAAATCTAAAACTATAAATTTTATAAAATATGAAAAACATCAAAATCCCTAATAACAAGACCCTAAGGAAATAGCAAAACTGAACTCCAAGGATTAACTGGATAACTATTGTTATCAATAATTTAGGAATAATTTTTATAAGTACAATTTAAAAAAAAAGTTTCAAGTCAAATGGTTTTCTGAAAGGAAAATGAAGGTAGAGGTCATTTACAACCTGCAATCAAAACTTAGTATAAAGCTAAAGTATTGAAGATAGTGAATACTGGTATAAGGATGGGCATATAGATCAATGGAACAGAACTGAGACTCTAGATATAAATTTACACATTTATGATCAGCTGATTTTTGACAAAGATGGCAAGACAATGAAATAGGGAAAGGTTTTCTTTTTTGTTTTTTATTTTTTCAACAAATAGTAATAAGATAACTGCCTGTGCATAAGCAAAGTAAATTTAAATTTTTACCATCTTGTGCAAAAACGAATTCAAAATAGATTATAACTAAAACTCAAAAACTTGGAAGAAAATTAGGAGAAACATTTCAAAACATTGTGTTAGGCAGTGATTTCTTACGTAATATCCAAAAGTACAAGTCATAAAAGATAAACTGTACTTATTAAAATGAAAAATGTTTATACCTTGGATGATATCATTAAAAAAAATTAAAAAGAAAAGTCAAGGACTTGGAGAAATATTTTTCTATCACATACATGATAGAGGACTGGTACCTAGAAAAATAACTCATTATTCAATAATAATACAATCTAAAATATAACAGTCCAGTGCTTTAACAGATATTTAACAAAGTTATACCAAAGAGAAGGGCATGAAAGGGTTCTCAACATTATTAGTCACCAGAGAAATGCAAATTAAAATAATGAGATGTCATTACTCAGCCACTAAAATGGCTATAACTTATAAGACAGGCAATAGCAAATGTTTGGGAAAGAAAAATTGGACCCCCATGCATGAATATTGTAGATATAAAATGATAGGGCTATTTTGAATAACAATTTGACAGCTTCTTAATGTTAAACATCCACTTACCATAAACCTAGATTTCCACTCCTAGGGATCTCCCCAAGAGAAATGGAAAAACTATGTACACACAAAGGCTTATACACAAATGTACATAGCAAGATTATTCGTAATAGTTGAAAATGGGGAAATATCAAATATTCATTAATTCACAAATAGATAAACAAATGTTGTATATTCAAGTAATGGAATACTATTAAGAAATAAGAGAAATAGAATTCTGACACATATTTCAAAATGGATGAACCTCAAAAACATATTAAAGAAAGAAGCCAGCACCAAATACTAAATATTGTATAATTCCATTTATATGAAATATTTAGAAAAAGACAAATTTATAGAGAAGAAAGATCAATGTTTATCTAGATCTTGGATTGGGATTTTGAAAGATTACAAGAGGGCTTGATGGAATTTTGGGGAGTGATGTAAATATTCTAAAATGAGTTTGTGATGATGGTTGTTAAACTCTAGGAATTTATTTTAAATTATTGTTTTATATACTTATAATGATACTATCAAATTGTTCCTCCAAAGCTGTTAAAGAATGAGTTTATATCTTAATAAATTATATAAAAATAAAAACATTCCATCATAATAAAAGAATTAGGAAGTCTGAGCTGATAAAGTTGAATTAAATATAAAATATTTTAAAGATGATTTTGACATGTAACTTTGTAAGCAACATTAAGGGAAACAACAGTAAACCAAAATAAGCTACATTATGGCTTGGTAAGATTTTGAAAAAAATAATGTCCTGGTATAAACCCATGAAGATTTAGAAGCTAGGAAGAAGGAAGAGTACATCAAATTTAATAGTGCAATAAGATTGCTATTTTTATAATGATTTTTATTTTTTCCATTATATCTGGATTACAGTGCTCTGTCAATTTTCTACTGTACAACAGGTGACCCAGTCACACATACATGTATACATTCTTTTTTCTCACATTTTCATGCTCCATCTTAAGTGACTAGATATAGTTCCCAGTGCTATACAGCAGGATCTCATTGCTTATCCATTCCAAAGGCAATAGTTTGCATCTATTAACCCGAAATTCCCAGTCCATCCCATTCCCTCCCCTCTCCCTTGGGAACCACAAGTCTGTTCTCCAAGTCCTTGATTTTCTCTTCTGTGGAAGGATTCATTTGAGCTGTATATTAGATTCCAGATATAAGTGATATTATGTGGTATTTGTCTTTCTTTGACTTAGTTCACTTAGTATGAGAGTCTCTGTTTCCATCCACATTGGTGCAAATGGTGTTATTTGCTCTTTTTATGGCTGAGTAGTATTCCATTGTATATATATATATAACAGCCCAATCATCTGTCAATGGACATTTGGGCTGTTTCCATGTCTTGACTACTGTGAATACTGCTGTAATGAATGTGCGGGTACATGTGTCTTTTTCAAGGAAAGTTTTGTCCAGATATATGCCCAAGAGTGGGATTGCAGGGTCCTATGGTAGTTCTATGTACAGTTTTCTAAGATACCTTCATACTGTTCTCCATAGTGGTTGTATCAGCTTACATTCCCACCAACAAAGCAGGAGGGTTCCCTTTTCTCCATGCCCCCTCCAGCATTTATTTGTGGACTTATTAGTGATGGCCATTCTGACTAGTGTGAGATGGTATCTCATGGTAGTTTTGCTTTGCATTTCTCTAATAATCAGTGATGTTGAGCATTTTCTCATGTGCTTGTTGGCCATCTGTATATCTTCTTTGGAGAAATAACTATTCAGATCTTTTGCCTGTTTTTCAGTTTGGTTGTCAGGTTTTTGGTGTTGAGTTTTATAGTTGTTTGTATATTTTAGAGATTAATCCCTTGCTAGTTGCATCGTTTGAAATTGTTTTCTCCCATTCTGTATGTTGTCTTTTTTTTTATGGTTTCCTTTGCTGTGCAAGAGCTTGTCAATGGACTAGGTCCCATTGGTTTATTTTTGCTTTCCTTTCTGTTGCTTTGGGAGACTGACCTGAGAAAACATTTGTAAGGTTGATGTCAGAGAGTGTTTTACCTATGTTCTCTTCCAGGAGTGTGTTGGTGTCTTGTCTTACATTTAAGTCTTTAAGCCACTTGGAGTTTATTTTTATGCATGGTGTGAGGGTGTGTTCCTGTTCATTGATTTACATGCAGCTGTCCAGTTTTCTGAGCATTACTTCCTTAAAAGACTGTCTTTTTCCCATTTTATGTTCTTGCCTCCCTTGTCAAAAATTAATTGACCTTAGGTGTCAGGGTTTATTTCTGGGTTCTCTATTCTGTTCCATTGGTCTGTATGTCTGTTTTGGTACCCAGTACCACACTGTTTTGATGACTGTGGCTTTGTAATATTTCTTGAAGTCTGGGAGAGTTATGCCCCCTGCTTGGTTTTTGTTCCTCAGGATTGCTTTGGCAATTCTGGGTCTTTTGTGTTTTCATATACATTTTTGGATTGTTTCCTCTAGTTCTGTGAAAAATGTCATGAGTAATTTTATAGGGATTGCACTGAGTCCATAGATTTATTTGTGTAGTATGGCCATTTTTACAATATCATTTTTTCCAACCCAGGAGCATGGAATATCTTTTCATTTCTTTGAATCCTCTTTAATTTATTTGATTAATGTTTATAGCATATAAATCTTTCACCTCCTTTGTCAGGTATATTCCCAGGTATTTGATTTTTTGGGGGTGCAGTTTTGAAAGTATTGCATTTTTGCATTCCTTTTCTAATATTTCATTGTTACTCTACAGAAATGCGACTGATTTCTGAATGTTAATCTTATGTCCTGCTACTTTGCCCTGAGGTGAGTCTCTTATAGACAGCAGATTGTAGGTTTTTGCTCTTTTATCCAATCTGCCACTCTGTGTCTTTGATTGGAGCATTCAGTCCATTGACATTTAAGGTAAATTTGATAGATACATATTTATTGCCATTTTAAAAGGAGTCGATTTTCTTACTTTCTTACTTTCCTTCCCCTCATTCTATGATTTGAATTCCTTTTTTAACATCTTCACGTTTGTCCTTTTGTGGTTCCTTGTGTTTATCATTGCTTTTATAGTAGTTTTTTTTTTAAGATCTGTATGCTGGCTTAAATGATTGCTTAAGCAATTGTGGTTTCCTCCATCCTATCTCTTTTTACTTCTTTTTTAATTTTGAGAAACCCTTTTCAGCAGTATTTATTTTGGAATGAGTTTAGTATTGCTGTACTCTTAGCTTTTGTTTGTTGGAGAAATTCTTTATTTCCCCTTCTGTTGATATTCTTGCTGGATAGAGTATTCTAGGCTGCAAAATTTTCCTTTCAGAACTTTAAATATATCTTGCAACTCCCTTCTGGCCTGTCGTGTTTCTGTAGACAAATCAGCTGATAGCCTTATGGGGGTAGCCTTATAATTAACACTTAGTGTTTCTCTTACTGCCTTTAGAATCCTCTCTTTAACTTTTGCCGTTTTTATTGTAATATGTCTTGGTGTGGGCCTATTTGGGTTCAACTTATTTGGGGCCCTCTGTGCTTCCTGTATCTAGGTATCACTTTGCTTTAGATTTGGAAAGTTTTCAGACATAATTTCTTCAAATATATTTTCAGTCCCCTTTTCTTTTTCTTTTCCTTCTGGAATTCCTATTATGTGTAGATTGGCCTGCTTTATATTATCCCATAGATCTCTATATTGCTTTCATGTTTTTTCATTTGGTTTTCTGTATTCTGTCATGATTGGGTGATTTCCATTATTCTATCTTCCACATCACTAATTCATTCCTCTGCATTATTCATTCTGCTCTTTAGTGCCGTTAGCTCAGTTTGCATGTCTGCAAATGAATTTTGTAATTATTCTATGCTCCTCCATATATTTTCTGGTTCCTTTCTAAAGGAATCTGCATTACTGTTCATATCTTCTCTTAATTCCTTGATATTCAGCCTTAATTCCTTCAGTATTTTCACTATCTCCCTTTTGAACTCAATGTCAGTCAGACTGCAGAGTCTGTTTCATTGTTTGCTATTTCATGTGAATTCTGTTCCTTTAATTGGGAGTGGTTTCTGAGCTTTTTCATTTTGCTTAAGGTTTCCTTTTTCTGTGAGTTTAGGGAAGCCAACCTGTAGTCTTGGAGGGCTACTTCTATGCAAGAGCACACCTTTGTATTTTGTGGGGGTTACTATTTATTTTTGGCATGGGAGTGTTAATATTTGCTGTCCCTTTCTTCAGTGTGAGTAGGCTTTTATCCTACTCAGGGTGCTGAGTGAGGCAATGGATAGGGCTAGCAGTCAGTGCCTGGTTGCTAGGCTCTTAACAGCAGCAAAGACCTTCAGGAAGGTGGTGCAGGCTACTCCTAGTTTCAGGATCCTGGGAAGAGGTGATGAGCCTTAGGGAGATTTACAAGGTGTCCACAGCATTTGGCAGTGGAAGCAGCAGTGTGTGTGAGTTCCCAGGAGAGTGAGAGCAACAACAAGTAGTGTTCAAATGCAATGCCCTCCTCTGAGGTGATTGGAGCCTCAAGTGGTGCCTGTTCAGCCACCCCTCATGGTAGCAAGCCATGCCCACCCCTTCCACCTGCAGACCACGCAAGCACCCCATCTCACTTAGCCCACATAGGAGGTGCTGCACAGGCTGCTCCTAGTTGCAGGATCCTGGGAAGTGATAGAGATCAAGCATGTGGGCACTGCCTGGAGCATTTGGCAGTGGCAGCAGCAGGGCCGGTGTGCTCCCAGGGGTGCAAGAGCAACATCAGGTGGTGTTCAGTCACATTGTCCTCCTTTGTGGTGCCCTTGATGTGTTTGGGGCTGCACACGGTGCCTGTTCACGGACCCCTAGTGGTGGCCGGCCATGCCCACCTCTGGAGTCAGAGATAACCACGGTGGTTTGCCCCTGCCACCTGTAGACCATGCAAGAAGCACTTCATCCCACTTAGTCCATGTAGGAGGTGCTGCACCAACTGCTCCCAGTTGTAGGGTCTTGGGAAGGGACAGTAATCAAGCGTCTGTGTGCTACCTAGAGCATTTGGCAGTGGCAGCTGCAGGGAGGGTGTGTTCTCAGGGGAGTGAGAGCAACAACGTGTGGCGCTTTGTTGCAATGCCTTCTTTTTATTTTTTTTGCTGACCCCTGAGGTGACTGGGACCTCATGTGTAGCCCACTCACATGCCCCCAGTAGTGACAGGTCACACCTCCTTCTGGCCTCTGAGACAACCACCCTAGTCCATCCCTGCCGCCTGCAGAAAACCAAGAGGCACCATGTTGCACTTAGCTACCCCCCACTCCCTGCTTCCCTTAGCTCACTCAAGAGGTGCCTGGCCACCCATAGCCTGCACAAGAAGTGCCCGGTCTCCCATAGCCCGAGCATGTGGTTTCTTGCCACCCAGAGCATACACCAGAGGCGCCCTGTCCTCTGAGAGTCTGTGGGCACATGAAGGAAGATTCCTATGACGGTCTGCCCCTCCTCCTCTTGCCCTCCCCAACAATGGCACCTTGCTTCTCCTTCAGGCCCAGACCTTCTCCCGGTTCCTTCTGCCATGTGTTGCCATTTCCTAGCTCATAGCTCACTCCTCCACCTGTGGCATACCACTCTGCCTCTCAGGCTGTCCCCACACAGCCCAACCCTAGTCCTCTCCCCAGAGCTGATCCCCTCTGGAACCAAAGTCTCAGAGCCCAGCCCCTGCCCTAGTGTCTCAGGCTGTGGTGTCCAGGTGGTTGTGCAAATGATCTATGTGGCTCTCACTCTGCTTTGTCCTCCTTGGTCCAGCTGCTATGCTTTTCTCCATGACTTTGAGGTCGCTCTGGCTTGCCTGATCTCCCTGTCAGTTAGTTGGCTTCCCAGAATGTGGGTTCCTTTTCTCTTTCACAGCTCCCTCTCAGGAATGCTAGTCCTGATTCCTTTTTTTCTCTCTCTCTTTTTCTTTTGTTCTACCCAGTTATGTCAAGAGTTTCTTGCCCTTTTTGGAGGTTTAAGTTCTTCTGCCAGCATTCAGTAGATGTTCTGTGTATGTTGTTTTACATGTAGATGTATTTTCTTGATGTGTTTGTGAGAGAAGGTGAGTGCAACATCTTACTCCTCTGCCATCCTGATCCTCCAGTCTAAAAATAAGTTTTAAAGCAAACAATTTATCAGTAAAATAGTGTAATTAAGAGAAGCAAAATCTTTTGGATATAAAAATATGACTTCAAACCTCATATATGATCAGGAATATAGAAAATAAAAAAAAAATGGGTTTCCTTGCTGGGCCTATAATGGGCCACTCATGGGAACTCTTTAGTAGAACAAAAATCAGGAAAAAATGAGTGATAGCATTATGTTATTGAGTATATGGAGATGTAGATTGTGAGAAAATAAATTGGAAGTTTCTATTTAAATTAAAATTCAACACAGAATTTCACCTTTGAGCATATCTTACAGAAATAAAAACCACTTCATATTCATATACATTAAAATATTTGGGGAAGTTCCCATGGTGGCTCAGTGGGTTATGAACTCAGCTATTGTCCCTGAGGATGGGGGCTCGATCCCTGGCTTCACTTAGTGAACTATGGTATAAGTCACACATATGGCTCAGATCCCATGTTGTTGTGGCTGTGGCTTGTCTAGCAGCTGCAGCTCCAATTCGACTCCTAACCTGGGAACTTCCATATGCATAGGTGTGGCCCCAGAAAGAACAATTTTTTTTTTTCTGATGCTAAATAAATTATTAGAAAACAAAATAAAATGGAAAGCCACCTGAGTATCCCTCAAAAGGCTCAGTCAGAAATACATAATACAAGTCTTCTATGGACTACTATGTAACCCATAAAAAGAGTAAATGAAATTGCAATCTGTTTTTCCATAGAGAAAGACATGATATTACAAATACTTAGAACAACTATGAAAGCTACATATCATGCTTATTACTTAAGGGAGTAAGTAAGGGCAACCAGTAAAAGGTCAACTTTTCCTTTAATCTTTTTAAATTTCATGAAAGAGAACATGAATTATAGTTGTACTTTAAAAATCTAACAGTGGAAATTTTTAAAAATGAAGAATATTGCATGTTTAATTACATTTCATAGAGTTACTCTCCCTGAATCTCAACACTGCTACTACACTAGTATAGAGATTATATCTTAACATTTAGGTGTGAGCCATTTCCTTCTATTTTTAAGATTAATTCTATAAACTCATTTCCAGTAATGGCACTCTTCTTCACACCAAAGATTTAACAAGCGAGATGCAAGTGGAATATTAATAAATACACAAATCAACACAACAAAAAATTCTAAGTTAGAATTAAGACTCAATTTAGAAGAAGGTTTATATCCTTAGAACAAAAGCATTCCTCCTTGACTTTCTAATCAGTCAAAAATCTGTATATTCTACAGAAAACCTATAACATTATTTCCAGAAAACTACCCTTTGCTGCTTCTGCCTCTGTCAGATTCCTAAGCGCTAATGTTTTTCTGTATCCTGGTTAGGAAAAAAAAATTCTAATGCGATTTATTAACTGAGGGCTCTTTGTCTTATCTTAGCATCTATAATCTTCTCTATTCCTAGACCCCAACTAATATTCCTTTAGGTGCTAAGTAATGTCAAGAGAGTACAAGAGCTTTAATAAATATTTATGTGAAACACTGGAGTCCTTCCTATCAACTAAAGTGCCTGTAATTCAATGGAAATCAGTTGATATTTCTCTTAAGTAGGTCTATTTCCTTTTATTATTTTGGATTTACACAATTTTATTTTATTCGGTAGAGACTGTTGCTACTCCTGGCTTAATATTTGTAAATGGCTTAGAAAGGCCAGTATTTTGAATTGTATTAAGACTCAAATTGGGATCTAATGTAAGGTTGAGATACAGGAAAGAGCCCCTTAGTGAGTGAACTCAGCTAATGACCCAGCACATACATTTCATTTTGACTCTGTATTCTCTACCCAGCTGCAAATAGGCCTCAATGATCATGAGAAAATAAAAACACTTGGTGAAGAGAGACAAACTCAGGAAGCCCTGGAGCCCCCGTCCCTTCCCCCTTTAGTAGTTTCGCAACAAGGTGACTCAGGAGATGTGAGTTAGCACTCTGCAAAAATTGCTGATAAGGGCCTTGGAGACCCAAAGGTTACATCTGTCTATGAGACCATTTCCTCCCCACCAAGAAGCATCTATTTTCACATAGTCATTTAAGAATTGCTGATCCAATTTCCCTACAAGTAATAGATATATTTGTGGGCCAGGGCCTCTTTGCTGGAGCTCTTTCAATGGTGTATATAATGCAGCATTTCCTGTCCAGCCAAGCAGATCTCTGTGGTATTAGCAGTGCCTTCGGGATCATGTTTCTTTTGGTTGCTTCCATATCTGTACGGTGTGGTGGTACTCTGTCGTCTGTTTTATCTTTGTGTGGAAAATGGCCTTTGGAGGAAAAGCCAAGTATTAGAACTGAAGAGAGGAACTTACAGAGGTTAGACTTTGAATAGCATATGGCTAGACAGCATGGAGAAAGCTAAAAGTTTATTTTTTTCTATTCCTGGTAACAAGTAGTAAATTGGTTCCCTTTTATAAATGAGGAAGATATTTGTGTTCTGAGATGGGGTGTTCTCAAGGATATACTAAGGGAAAAAAAGGTCAGGAGGATAAAAGTGTATACAGCTACATTTTGTACAAGAAGTTGGGAAGTGTCATATATATACATATTCTTTGCATTTTCCTAAAAGAAAAACTAGAAAAATAAACTAAAATATATAGTTCCCTAAAAGTGTGTGTGTGGGAGAGAGACTAGAAATATGTATCAATAATGGTAGTGAGATTTCTCTGTGTACACTGTTCAATGTAACTTCAACTGCTTAATTCTTTGAATGCTTAACCTACTAAAAAATTAAGACTGAAAAAACCAGCACATTTTCTTGTTCATATGATAGTCTAGGCTAAAGAATAAATAAATGATTAAGTTCCCAATATTTTCTGAATTCAGTAATGCATTATTCTAACATGAATATTAAGTTAGATAAAAATATAAAAATATAAGATAAAATAAGCAAAAATAAGTCCTGTATAAAGTTGTGGAATTAACTGAAAAACTATTTCCTTGCATAACCATGGAAACAAGAATTAAATATTATGTGATCTGATCTCAATTTAAAAAAAAATGCTTGGCTTACTTGTAATAAATTCCATTTTGCTGTCAGTTCTATGCACAATTATAAGTAGATGCTTTAGGGATATTATAATTTCAAAAGGAAATCACAGTTTCGTAAGAAAAGGCAATGAATTCATTGACATAAAAATAGATTGCATTAACAAAAAAATAGGATTTTATCAGGGTATAGAATGATTTTGTTTTTATGCATTAAATGTCCCATAGTGGTAAAACAATACTATCTCAGAACATACCATAAGACATATTTTAAACTTGTAATTAAATAATTAATTTACAATTTAGCCATCTTTTACAAATTAGCCATCACTAATTATAGTGAACATTACATTTCCACATTGGTACTGACATGTGGTTTAAAGTTCAAGAAAAACCAGGCTTGTAACAATTGTATTCATATTAAAAAGTTGAGAAAAACCAAGGGAATAGAATAAGTGGAAAGAACTGGTCCTGGAAGCACCTGGGGTTTAAGGCATTATTTCGTGGATTGTTAATTGGGATATCAGTGGTCAACCCCTCCCTCTCCACCCTAAGATTCTGCAGAAATGTTTTAAAAGGAATTAGAGAAAGTAATGAAGCATAAGAAAACCATTCCATTTATCTTTGTTTAAGTTATTATAGCCATTTAAATTAAATTTGATTTGTAGTAGCTTTAAACATTTTAGTTTTACTTAATTAATTGCAAGTAAGAAACAAGATTTGTGACACATACTATGCTTAATTGACGGAGGGAGGATATATTTAACTACCAAATCAAAAAGTGGCAGCTTTACTTTATCAGTTGCCATAAGTTGCTTTCTTGGGACTTATTTCGGCTTCTCAGAAAGCAACTTAAAAATTATGGAGTACTAAGCTCTCTGAACAAAATTGAAAGTGTGGATTTAAGCCTTTAAAGCCCCCTTGTATTTTAGGAGCTATGATTTGATGTCTTCATATCAAGCTTTTAAAACATCCTTAATATGGTTTTGATACTGTAAGCATGTTTCAATAGATGATGTATATATATTCCAAGTTTTAGGATAGCAAATTTCTGTTAAATGATTCCTCTTTTTATAACTGAGTTTCTTAACACTGGTGGTAGTGTATTTTATTAGGGAGAAAATGAGCACTGATGTATTAAATTTTCTAAATAAAAATACTTAATATATAATAATATATTATCAGAAACTCAGGTGGCTTAGCTGCTTAATTTGCCTTGCTATTCTAGCAGTAAAGCCAGTAATTAGAAGGATTTCAAATAATTTACTGTGTTGTCACCATGTTAAAAAGAAACAATTTTTCTAACTCTCCTTTGCAACTCAGTTTTTCTTTCAATAAGGTTAGTTTATTTTTCTATGCCTCTCTTTTTTCTAAACATTTTCTGCCAGTAGTATCTATAGAATTAGACTTGAATGGGGAAAATAGTACCAAAAAACCCCAAGTGTTATACATTGTTGTCAGCTCCTTAATCCTTACATGTCATTCTCTACTTGTGATTTATAGTGGTTGAGTTACTATTACAGTGTCATAGAAAGAGTTCCATGTTGGAGTCGGACAGAGCTGTATAAGTCCTGGCTCAAAACTATCTCTGCTAGTTCTTAGCAGAATGACATAGGATAAATTATCTGATATTCACTTTCTTGTGAGTTTGTAATATGGAGATAATGCTATCAATGACTGGTACATAATAGATAACCAACAAAATTGTCTTCTCTTCTTCTCAATAGTTTAATAAATTGATAGCTGTCTAGAGGCTGTTAGATTGCATGCCTGATGTTTGTTAAACCTGGGGCGGTACTAAATAAACACTGCTAGTCTGTGATAGAGAAAGCACAGTATCTAGACAGCTGCATGAATAAGATAATCATAAATAAATAACTTATTTCCTATGATATAGTTTATATATATTTGAAAGAAGTCAGGACAATTTCACAACATTGTCAAAAGGTAGGTCATGTGGTTTTAACCCTTTTAAGAGAGAGCATTTTGTACATTTAGGAAAAGAAAATCTTGTTAGTTCTTCATAGACATTGTTTTCTTAATGGGATACTGAATATTGATAATTAAAGTCATCAGAAAATAAGTGGTACAAACCACAATTTTATATTTTAATTTATAATAAGAAATGTAACTCTCAAGAAGACTTATAAGTTCTCACAAGTTTCACCTAAATGTTTTCCACCTATAGGAAAGTGACACAGAAAGACAAATTATTAGAAGGCTGATGAAAACAGAAACACATTAAAAGCAGTTGTTTATATGTATATTTTATTAATTATGTCAGCTTTAATAACCTGCGATGTCCGTCTTCTCTGTAAGGAAACATCTCCCTTAAAATACACATAGTTGTTAACTTCTAGGCAGTACTTAAACTGGAAACAATGTTTTTTTTTCAATGACTCTCTAAATTCAATTTAAATCATCTCCCCTTATGTGGGACATTATTTTAACTCAATATTTTATCGCTATCAGATAAATAAATGGTCCCAACAGTTACCTGATCATTTGCTGGAATGCTAGAGAAAATTATAATGCTTTAATCTGCATTTATCCATACTTCATACCTTAAAAAATCTTACTTTGTGTATGTGTCAAGCTAAGCTAAATTTGTTTTAGTCTTGAAATTTTCTTCATAACTAACAATTTATGCCTCTAATCTGAGCAATTAGGTGTTTGTTTTACAGTTTAACTATATGTTAAACCACCTTTTTTTTTTTTTTAAGTCTCAAATGCTGGGAAATTGTATCTTTGATGCTTTTTATGTCAGTAACAGTATTCTTTAGTGTAAATTTATAATCTATTCCCCAAATTGTAAATGTTAAACTAATTACCATTAAGCAAACTATACTGCAAGTAAAAGCTTTCTCTTAAAATTTTCTATCTAAATGCTCTTAGACTATCATCTCTCCTAACCCTGGCCTCTCCTCAACTACCATCACCACCAACAGCAACAAGAATAATAAATTCCTTTAGAACATACACACACAACACACACAAACAAACCTAAAAGAAGAGGATACTCCCCATCAATTATCCAAGATACTGAAAAGGCAAAAATTACTTCTGTTATACCAACCACTTAATAATATCAGTTTACACTTTCTTACATAGAAGTTCACAAAATGAGCTGGTTATACTCCTGTTCTAACCATGCAGTGTTAGAACAGTCTTTGCAAGGTAGAACAGAATGTTTTGAGATGCCTTTTTGGGTTTGTTGTTCAACAGTGACCAATGAACAATGGTTATTTCGTTGTCAAAGAGGACAAATACACGAAGACCAATGTAACCCTCCATATCTAATGGCTTTATGAGTCAGACCTGAATCATTAAAAAAGAGAAATTTATACAAAGTGTGATATATATCACTTGGAAGTCGTTATACTAAATGAAATGTCAGAGAAAGATAAATACTATATATCATATGTCAAATCTGAAAAAATACAACAAATTAGTAAATATAAAAAAGGAATCATATACACAGATATAGAGAGAAAAGTAGCCTAGCAATTACCAGTGGGGGAGGGGCACCATAGGGAGTGGGGAAGTGAGAGATAAACTATTGAATGTAAGATGGCTCAAGGATGTATCTACAACACAGGGACTACAGCCAATATTTTGTAATGACTGTGAATGGAGTTTAACCTTTAAAACGTGTATAATTTTTCTTTAATTAAAAAAAAAAGGTGTGGTATATATCTCTGTTCCTAGGGCACATTGTGGGTATTATAAAATGTGAGGACACTGAATTTTTGTCTTTATTCTCTGCCTTGCTTTTGGATTATTCACACCCTTAAAGTATCTCTAAAAAATTAAATTTCCTTGTCAGAGTTGATTGGTTCTCACTATACTTCTCAGGAAATAATTGGAAATAGGAGGGGATTTAACTAAAAAAAAAAAAATCACACTTCTTCTAGCTCTCTGATTTTGGTGTGAAAATTTGAAAGATAGGCATAATATATAGGACCTCTTTCTTTAGAAATCCAAGTGTCTTTTTGTATTGCCTGGCAGTGAGGGAGCTGGAATATTGGTCTGTATCCTGCTCACAAAGGAGTAACTGCTCAGAACATCAATTCTCCTAAAGGCCGTCAGTACTTTAAGGATTGTTAGGCAACACCCTGGACATGCATCACTTAATTGCAGGGTCCTTGTATTCACTAATAAGTCTCCTTTCAGAACCATAAAATCTCCTATTGCAACATGCCCCTTCCACCTTCACTAAATTACTAGGTCCCTCACTAAATTACTATGAAAAAGATTAGGAAGAAGATGAAACATCTTTCCCAGAGTTCAGCCCAGGATATCCCATCCTTGCCTGATCCAGTCATCAACTCAGGGATGACTCAAGACTGGTCCTGCTGTCTCTGAGTTCCACCTAGAGCTGTGAGATGCTTGCAGTGTCTCTCCGTGACCTTTGCTTGCCAAATATGTGACCACATTGAGAAGGACCATTATGCTTCTCTATTACAGCATGAGAAATATTATAATATAATTGTTTTAAATATTCTTTACAGAAACATAGATAGGGAAAATGGAACCTTTCATTCTCAAAATTTAAAACTAACATAAAACCCAGAAAACCTAAATTTGGGTAAGCTCTGATCACTTATAGACAGATTTTCTTTTAATTCATTGGCATGTTTGTGATATTAATAGTAAATCAAATTGAGATAGTCAAAGGAGTGTTGCTGAAACTCAGCCTCTGTTCACCAGTGCTGAATGGAAACGTGGAGACTGGGTTTTGAGTGAAGTAGAAAAGAAGAGCTTTATTGCTTTGCCAGGCAAAAGGGGGGCCACAGCAGGCTAGTGCCCTCAAAACTGTGCTTCACTGGGTGGCAGTGAGGGGGTAGTGAGGATTCTTATATAATGGTTCAAGGAGGAGGCTGTGATCAGCTCATGGACATTCTTCTGATTGGTTGGTGGTGAGATAAATGGGAGTCAACACCATCAGTTTTTTTTTGCTTTCAACCAGTCTTGGGTAAACCTGCTTGTGGGTAGCATACTGTTAACTTGTCCAACTGGTAGGGGTTTCATATCTGTAAAAATTTCCAAGGACATGTCTCAGAATATTATCTATAGTCCTTGAGGAAGGACTAAAAGTCCTTGAGTTTGTTGAATGGCTAAATTATTATTATTTTGTCTTGCTTGACTGTTTTCCTTTCTTTCTGCATTTTCTCACGTCTCTGATTAAATTTATTCTTTGACTAAATTTTTGTTGTTGTTGTTATACAGACAAAGGTGGAGGACATGGGTGGGGGTCTATTCTGGGAAAGCCCCACAGGGTCTGGCTCACTTACAGGAGGACCTTTCATTTCAGAGGAAAATCTAAGTCAGTACATGCTGTACACCATTCATATGAGATATGACTGGCTCCAGGAACTGGAACAAAATGCCAGCAAGGTGTAAATGGCATCAGGGGTAGTCTTGCCTATAAATATTTTCAGATTTATAGCTTTTGGTCTGAAGAACATATTGTGTGAGGAAATACGGTGTGAATAAATGGAAATTGTACTCCACTGAAGTAAGAAAGGGGAAAATACAGTTTTATTTCTTGCCCAACATTTCTGCATCATGATATCTCTAAGTGTATGGCCATAAATCTGAGATGAATCTCAGGAAATGGTGTAAAAGGTTTCATTGCTAATCTGTCAGATTTTAGAATTTCTTTCTTTCAGTCAGGAGGGAAAAGATCACACAGGGCAGAGGAAAACAAGGAAACTGAGGGAAACTTTGCCTCTTCTGGTCATTTAGTAGAGAAATTAGAAACTGTAAATAAATGAAGATTCATTTTAAATTATTTTCATTAAGAGAGAGAGAATAATATGTAAAGATCTAAATGTTTGAAGTTCCTCTTATGGCTTAGTGGTAATGAACTCAACTAGTATCCATGAGGACTCAGGTTCAATCCCTGGCCTCGTTCAGTGTGTTAAGGATCTTGCATTGCCATGAGCTGTGTTGTAGGTCACAAATGTGGCTTCAATCCTCAGTTGCTGTGGCTGTGGCATAGGCCAGCAGCTATCACTTCGATTTGACCCCTAGCCTGGGAACTTCCATATGCTGTGGGTGTGGCCCTAAAAAAAAAGACCAAAAAAAAAAAAAAACCCAAACAAAACAAAATCCAAGGTTTGATCATTGTATATAAGTTCTGGAAATAACGCTCTTTTATAACTAAATTGGTAAAATACATAAAGAATTATCCTAAATAAGCCTACTATTATTTTCTCTGCCTTAAGATTTCCCATATAGCTCATACCCAGTTTCCCTTATTATTAATATATTAATATCAAACTTATTAAAATGAATAAATTAGTATTGCTACATTATTATAATTTTTTTTGGTCTTTTATCTTTTTAGGGCTGCACCTGTGGCATATGGAGTTTCCCAGGCTAGGGGTTGAATAGGTGCTGTGGCTGCCAGCCTCTGCCACAGCCACAAATACTGCTACATTTTATTGTTAATTAAAGTCCACACTTCATTCAAATTTCCTAAGCTTTTACCTTGCCTTTCTTTTTTTTTTCCTGTCTCAGTATTATATCCAGGATAACACATTACATTTAACAATCATGTCTCCTTAGGCTCCTCATGGCTGTCACAAATGTGGCTTCAGACTTTGTTTTTAGAGGATCTTGACAGTTTTAAGGAATACTGATCAGGTGTTTTGTAGGATGCCCCTTTGTTGGAATTTTTCTGAGGCTTTTCTTATGATTATGCGGGGGCTATGTGATTTTTGGAGGAAGATCGCAGAGATAAAGTGCCGTTTTCATCCTATCATTTCCAGGGTCCATACTATCAACATTATGCATCCCCGTTGATGCTGGCATTTATCCCTTGGCTGAAGTTGTGTTTTCTCCACTGTAAACTTCATTTTTACGTTAGCCTATTCTTCACTTTTTCTTTATTTAGACCTAAGTTTCAATAAATATTATTTCCCTTCTCCCTGACGGAATTCTTTTAACATTTCTCAAACAGCAGATCTGCTGGGAATGAATATCCTGTTTTGCTTGTCTGAAAAACTTTTTATTTCTTCTTCATTTTCAAAGGATAATTTTGCTATGTGTAACATTCTGGGTTAGTGGAGTTTTTTTTTTGTTTGTTTGTTTCATTTTTATTTTAGTAAATAGCTTAAATGTTTCACTCTCCTCTTCCTCACATGATTTCTGAGAAGAAATAAGTTGAAATTCTTATCCTTTTTTCTTCTATAGAGAAAGAGTTTCATCCATTTAACTTCTTCAAGATTTGTTTTATTTACCTTTGGTTTCCAACAATTTTAATGTGACATGCCTAGGTCTATCCTGTGTAGTGATCCCTAAGATTTTTGGTTTGCTCTGTCATTTTTTTTTTTTTTTTGGTCTTTTGTCTTTTGTCTTTTTAGGGCCACACTCTCAGCATATGGAGGTTCCCAGGCTAGGGATCTAATTGGAGCTGCAACTGACGGCCTATGCCACAGCCACAGCAATGTGGGATCCGAGCCACGTCTGCAACCTACACCATAGCTCACGGCAACACCGGATCTTAACCCACTGAGCGAGGCCAGGGATGGAACCCACAACCTCATGGTGCCCGGTTGGATTTGTTTCCGCTGTGCCATGACAGGAACTCCATCTGTCATTAATTATTGAAAATTCTCAGCCATTATCACTTAAGATATTTATTCTGCTGTTTTCTCTTTCTTCTCTTTCTCTAATTTTCTGCTTATTTCACCTTTTCTAATTATTCCTCAGTTCTTGGATGTTTTGTGTTTTTCCTCAAATTTTTTTCTCTTTGCATCTTAATTTGGGAAGTTCCTTCGGATATGATTTCAAGCACATTTGATTCGTACTTCAGCTGTGTCTAATCTACTGATGATTTCATTTAGGGAATGCTTCATTTTTGTTATGTTTTGAATTTTTGCATTTCCTTTTCATTCATCCTTAGTTTTCATCTCTCTGCTTACATTTTCCATCAGTTATTGCACCTTTTACTTTTTAGATAAGAATAGTTATTTTTTAATTTTTTAAAAAAAAATATTTATGTTTAAGGCCACACCTGTGGCATATGGAAGTCCCAGGCTAGTGGTTGAATCAGAGCTACAGCTGCTGGCCTATGCCACAGCCACAGCAAAACAGATCCGAGCCACATCTGCCACCTATGCCACAGCTTGCAACAATGCTGGATGCTTAACCTACTGAGGAAGGTCAGGGATAGAACTCAGATTCTTATGGACACTGTGTGGGGTTCTTAACCCACTGAGCCACATTGGGAACTCCAGAATAGTTATTTTTTAAATCCTCTGAATCTGGTTTTGACACTCGCTTTGTCCATTCAGGTTATGTTTTTGGTTTGCCTTTTATTGTGCTTCATAATTTTCTACTGAGAGCTTGACATGGGTTTAAGAATTGAAATAAATGGGTATTTAATGTGAGGTTTTATGTTCATCTTCCAAGAAGTTGTGCTGTGTTTATCATTTGATGTAGTCTTGGTGCCAGTGCCTTGTTTCCTCTGTTGTACCTGTTATGTCTTTGTTGTCATTGGATTTCTTACTAGAGTCTGCCCTTTGCAGTACTCTGATCTGTGATCCACTGTTATTATAAGAAGCCTTTATTTTAATGTAATGGTATAGGGGTGATTAAATCTGAGTCTTTTAGTAGGCCTGTACCTGGGAAGTGAGTTTCACAAGTGTTTCTAATTCCTGACTCCATACTAGGTGATCCAGGAAACTTAGAGGGAGCCAGAGTTCAGTAACTTCCCTTCTTCCAAGTTAGATAAAGGGCTGGAGAGAGGAAGCACCTAACAGATTCTCTAGGAATACTTCAAAATGTTTTTTCTTCTCCCTCTCCTCCTAAAGACCTGAGGTTTTTTTTTTCCCCCTTAGAGTTTCACCATGAGAAGCAGAGAGAGTTTTTGGAGGTAAAGCTCTTGAAAGTGTATTGGGCCCCTTAAGGCTATGACCCCCAGGAATTTCTCACTTTCATGGTAGTTCCTCAGCCTTCGGTAACTGATAAAAGTTACCATGAAAGTGTTTCTACCAGTTACAACTCCTGCAGCCCTGCTCCAGGTAAGCTTTTCTTGGTTGAGTTTCTCTTCATGTTATTTACCTTTCTTTTATGGTTTTGGAGTAGAAGTTTGTCCTGTGACCTCAATTTTCTGATGAGCCTAGGAAAAATCTGTTGTTTTCAGTTTTGTTTTGTTTTTTGTTTTTGTTTTTTGGCCTCTCCTATGGCATGCGGAAATTCTTGAGCCAAGAATCAAACTCACACCACAGTAGCCACCACCCAGGGTGGCTGCAGTAACTGGCAGATTCTTAACCTACTGTGCCACAGTGACAATTCCATATTCTGCTTTTTTCTTACAGTGAGGGCAACTTATAAGATCTTTGAATATCAGAAGTCTCATGAGTTATTTTATTTTGTTGATTAGGTATTATTTGAGTCTCTGGTTTTCATGTTATAACAACATCATATTACTTGTGAATAGAAAGTGTTTATTCCTAATCTTGCGAAATAATTATGATTATTTTCTCACTGTTAAATAGTAGAGACAATTGGCATTTCACCTTGTTCCTAACTTTAGTGGGAATACCTGTGGCATCTTTAACCTGTATGCCAATTTTAGAGCTATTGTAGGTGTAGCATATTAAGGAAGCAGTTTAAAACTTTGTATTTTATTGAATGCTTTAATTAGGAAAAGGGATTGGATTTTGTCAAAGGCTTTTCAGTGCATCTAGAGAAATCATTTTTTTTTTTACTTTTATATCTGGTAATATGGTGAATTATGTTATTGTAATTCCTAATATCAGAATATTTTAGAATTCCTGGAGTATATTCCATTTTGTCTTGTTATTTGTGTGTATGTGTGGGTGGGTGGGTGTACTGTTTGTGAGTATGGAGTCATGATCTTCAAAAATAGTTTTCTATTTCCATTCACTAAAAGGACTTGGGACAATGATGCCTTAGCTACAATGAGCACACCTAGTTTCTGTTCTTGGATTTTTAAATGCCAGGAGTCATTTAGAAGAATTGGAACTCTTTGGAGATGTGCCATACAGAGCAGATGCTCTGACTGGAATAAAAATTGGATTTAGGTTATTGGCATAGAAAGAAAGATAGTATCATATTTAAAATCAATTCTTTGTCATTCATGGGCACTTTTGTAACAAAAATATTGAAGTCAATAATGTTGTTTATGTGGTTAATTAAAAAACTATGACATATACTAGATTCTAATTTGAAATGGATAGAGAATGACCATGTAAATCCTTTGTAATACAATTTCACTGGTTTTTGTAGGGCAAATATTTGAGTTATTAAATTTCAACTTTTTTTTTTCACATGATCATTCCAAGAATATTAATCTCCTCTGAAATGTGAAGTAACAGTCATATTAAGCTAGTATATGTAATGTGCATACAAATATATGTGTGTGTGTTGAATAAAAATTAAACTGAGGTAATACTTAAGAAGACGTGTAATCAAAGAACTTTGAAGGTTTTTGTTTTTGTTTTGAAGTTAGAGAGAGCTGAAAGAAGTCCCTCTATCTAGGTGCAACCAGCTGTGTTTTAACTTAGATGTAGAGATTTATAAGCAGTAATATTTAGTGATTTTTAATCTCCACCGTTTAACTATGAATTACCAAAATTAGGCCAAAGGCTAATAAAGATCTTTGTTCAATTAAGAAACCTGACATAATTTTAACTGTTGACCTCTACTTCTTGAACTACTGTGTTTTACTGAGTCTTCCAAAGAAATAAATCTGTGCTGGTGAAAGAGAGGACATTAGTGGTTGGGGTTTCTGTTTTCTCACCTCAATAAATCATGTCTGCATGTCATGTCCTACATGTGATATCTGAGTTAGGTGTTATATGGAAAATGTACTCCTTAGAGAGAACAACAAAATGTATGGAAACTATTGGCCTTTTCACTTAGGCTTTTTTCAGTTTCATTTGCATACTTCCACTTGCATTAGGTGATCATGAGTAGGTTGCAATTCCTCCTATTCTGAACCACTTCTCACATCATTTCAGGTCTCTGATGCTTTCTTGCCCTCTCTGGAGTCTTTTTTCACCTTCAGTATGCCTTTTAAAGAGAAGCTATCTTTTTTTAAAATTATCTCAAATTTTCTCAGTCTGAGCCCAACTTAGTTTCTTTAGAAGTTGGTTCTTCTGAGTGTTTTCAATTATCTAATAAACTGTGAGGGAACGTAGACAGTGATGCAACTTAAAAATATTTTAATAATATTCACAGCTGTCTTTTGATATTTATAACATACTTGAATAATTTATTACACTTTACTCATTTAGACTTTCAAGTGTTTTCAAATAAAATGAATTCCATTTCGTAGAATAAAGGATTTTGACTCTAGTGGTTAAAAATAACATGATTGATATTATCTAGTCAGTAAGTGATTGAGCCAGGAAAAATCTTCTCTTAGTCTAATATTCTTTATTTAGCATTTCAACACAATATTAATTAGGCATAATAGCTAAAATTTCTTGACAAAAGTTAGCATGGAATGATATCTAGTGTTTATTTGAGTGTTTATTGTCTTAGCATTATTTCGAATACTTCATATTACTTCTTCATATGTTTCTTATTATAGCCTTATAAGATAGGTACATCAAAACTGAATGAGTTTGAGGGGGGTTCCTGTTGTGGCTCAGTGGTCACAAACCTGACCAGTATCCATGAGGATGAGGGTTCAATCCCTGGCCTTGCTCAGTGGGTTGAGGATCCAGTGTTGCCATGTCGGTTGCAGACACAGCTGGGATCTGGTGTTGCTGTGGCTGTGGTGTAGCCTGGCAGCTGTAGCTGTTTCAGTACCTAGCTGGTAACTTCCATATGCTGCAGGTACAGCCCTAGAAAGAAAAAAAAAAAAATTTGAGGGGGTTTGATAGACTCTCCCAATACCCACAACTAACCTATGGTGTATATCAGGCCTGGAATTTATTTATTTTCATTCCAGTATGCATGGTTTTAATTTTTAATTTATTTCCTATACTGCATCTTAGGATAGAGAGAAGAAAGAGAAAGTTTTAGTGAAAACCTATGATCTCTGAAAGTGGCTTTATAAAACTGGTTTCACATAAAAACAAAAGGAATATTTTACATTATGTATACAAAGTTAAATTTGTAGTCCTTACATGAGTTGACCATAAAAGCATCTCAAAGATGATGAGAAGAAAATGAAGAAGGCAAGGGAAGCTATCTCTAGTACATGAAGCCCAGTACCAAATAACTTTCTAGGGTCACAGAATATATACATATTTTCCTAATAGATGAGGCAATACCTTTGGCATTTTAATGAATTACTTACTTATTCAGTGAGAACGTAAATGAATGAAGGACAAACAACAAAGATGAGAACCGAGTTTTTCTGACTTATTGCCCCCAAATGCTGAACTTAATCCTCACTCAGTTTAAAATATAATACCTAAATTATCATTATTTTATTTATACAAAGTATTAGAGTTGAGCTCTAAAGTGAAAGCTGTGTTTAGAAGGAAAAAAAGTATCCTGTCCATAAGATCATGGAAAATCTTGCAGAGCATCTGCATGATTCACTTTAGCAGGAAGCAATCTGTAAATATTAGTGAGAGTATAATAAGTGTCTGCTTGTAGTGTTACTGTCCTGGGGCTCTCAGCTTTCTTAATCAGTAGAAATTGATAAGTGGGCAGACAGGAAATATAGGCAGTGCTTTATGGGGACCCCAACTGCACGGGATGCTGGGGGTGGAGAAGCAACAACAAACAGGTTCTCTTGGTTGTTCCCTCAGAGAGGCTTACAAGCTTGTTCTTTTTATGGCACAAAGGTAGGGGAAGGTCCAGGGATCTGGCCAGAGGGGTGGCCTAGGTGGCCTGACCACTCCTTTGGTGGTATTGTGTGCAGGGGGCATGTGTAGTACCCTGCTTTTGCTTCCAATATTCTGCTTTTGCTCTTTGCTTTTTGTAAGTGGCAGTTGGGTTTTTAGGATTTTTGTATCTTCTTGCCAATAATTTGCCCCAACTGCACATGTATGCAGTTATTTTTAGTCCCTTATGGTTTCTTTGTATATTGTTTTTTGAGATGTTTGTCCAGGTGCAAGCATTGAAGCCACTGCAGCAAAGGGTCCCAGGTCCTGGCCATCTCAGTACCATCTAACGAAACAAATCAAGCAGGGCATTTTGTATGAATCAAAGTTTTTCCACTGTGCAAATGCGTATGTTGATATGAGAATGGGAATAAAATATTTCAATACTCATGAAAATTTGACTAAAACTCAGTACACAGACTTTAGACTATATCGCCTTAGTTTCATGAAGATGGTAACCTCATGTAATTTATAACAGTCCCCTAACACCTCTCCCTGCTGTACTTTATACATAGTAACCCGGAAATATCTTATGAATAGAATCTCTATTTCAAGTTTTTCCTTTTAAATTTTAATAAAAAGTAATGTTTGATATCCTATACATTTATAATGAATAGTGTCACACACACACCCCCACACACCCACACACAACCCTCGCAGTCATTGTGTTCAATTAAGTTAAACCTGGCAGATTCTCTCAGAACATGCATACTTTTTCTTCTTGCCACCTTGATAACAGGGATCCTATTCTAAAGTACGTCTTCTTTCTCACTGTAAAACTATTTTGAAAATGATTTTTCCTGTCCAGAGACCAAAGGTTATTTCTGGTTTCTGGCTGGTGGATAAGATCTACAGGGGAAAGTTTTTAAGACAGAACTATGTTAGGGGAAAAAAAAAAAAAAAAGACCGTCATGCTCAATTACTTTGAATAAGTGAAAAGATAAGAATAAAAGGTGAGGAGTTCCTGTTGTGGCTCACGAGCCCAACTATTATGCATAATGATGCAGGTTCGATCCCTGGCCTTGCTCAGTGGGTTAAAGGATCCAATATTGCCATGAGCTGTGATGTAGGTTGAAGATGGCTTGGATCCCACGTTGCTGTGGCTGTGGCATAGGCCTGCGGCTATAGCTCTTATTCAACCCTTAGCCTGGAAACTTCCATATGCTGCAGTGTGGCCCTAAATAGATAAAAATGAATAAAAAGTGAGAGTTGAAAACTAAGAAAAATTGTTCTGCTGAAGAGTACTTAGGATTTATTTTCATCAGGCTATAAAAAGAATTATTGGCTTTATATATAGCACATGCTATTCTTAGTTTTAGTTAGCATATAACTTCAGTCTTACAAATAGGTGAGACTTGAATATCGTTCATTCAAAGACAGCCTGAGTAGGTTTTGAAAACAATATTTTTACCTACATATGTGCAACATGAGCATGGTGACATATAAGACTATTCCCAGATAAATTCAGAGGGAGAAACACATGAGTAAAGTACATGAAATACAGTAGATGTCCCCGTATTTATTGTAGTGAACATTTGTCATTGCTATTTTATTTTGCTGTTGTATTTTTAAATGAGCTAAACATATAGTCACATTAATCATATTCAAGAGGAAGTGAAGGTATATAATTAATTATCTTCAATTCTGCAAGGCTAAACATGGGGGCTTAGACTCTCTAAAGTCAAAGCATAGTGGTACCTAAGCTATGATTTTTGAGTGGTAAATGTGAGTAGAACTATTCTCCAGACTGTGTTAAAGATGGGCAAAGGGGAGGCCTGACTCTCCAGGCTTTGCACTACTACGCATGTGTGCGTGTGGGCCTGGGTGTGGGCATGTGCGAGCACACACACCCCTTCTTCACTGCTTTATGCTTTAGTCAGAATCATTGCATACTGCCCCTCTGTATTGTTGTTAATATTAGCATTCTTTACACTCATTTAATAAAGGAATTTTACTACAAAAGTTATTTTGAAAACCATTACCTTGAATAAAGTAAAAAAAATTATAAAGCTTAGTTTGATATTATATAAACACAGTTAAATGATAGAAAAATCACCTTGCTGTTATAATATCTTACCATTCTTATCAGCAATCTTTTAACATTCAGAATCTATGCTTAAAAGCCTGCAGTTGGTATTATTCTTACAAAAGCTGTGTTTATTATTTCTGAGCACCCCTAGAAATGACCCCTGGATAAGTTGTCTGTGAACTGAACATTTAACATTGATAACAAAAATTTAACTTTTTTATTAAGTATGCACTCCCTTACTAGATATTGAAGTCCATTTTATTAAACAGCAAAAAAGAAAGATATTAACTGATTAAAACCGAATTTGCAGTATTACTTCTTTCATGTATGTATTCAACAGAACTTCACATTACCTGGTCTCTGATGAAATCATAGTCTTGGATTAAGCAAACAATTGTTACTTTATGTGGTATATGTCTAGATATGCATTTGAATAATTAGATGCAAATTCTGACAACATTGCCAATGTATTATTGATGTTTAATAAACTGTGCATATTAAAGCATAAATTTTGATATGTATTATAGACATACACATTTAACCCCGAAGCTATCACCACAATCAAGATAAGGAATATATACATCAAACTCTAAAACTTACTTATGACCTTTTGTTCTAATCACTCCTTACTGAAGACCTCAATTGGTTTCACAGTCCAATTTGATTTGTTACTATAGATTGATTTGAATTTCTAGAATGCTGTATACATAGACTTGTATAGTCCGTACTCTTATTTGACTTTCTTCACTCAGCACAATTATTTTGAGATCCCTCCAAGTTATTAGTTGTATCAGAAATCCATGACTTTTTTTTCTTTTCTTTTTCTTTTTTTTTTTTTTTTCTCTTTTTCTCTTTTGGCTGGCCCAGAGCATGGAGTTCCTGGGCCAGGGTCAGATCAGAGCCACAACTGCAACCTACGGTACTGCAGCAATGCTGGATCCTTTAACCCACTGTGCTGGGATGGAACCTACATCCTTGCGCTTGAGATGCTGCCAATCCTGTTACACCCCAATGGGAACTCCATCCATTCCTTTTTCTAATTGAATAATATGCCATTGAATGGCCATATAATCTGCAATGTCACTCCCATGTTGATGAATATCCGGGTCATTCCTACTACTTGATGATTGCAAAACAAGCCGCTCTGAAGAGTTGTGTGCAAGTATTTTACATACACTATATGCTTTTATTTCTCTTGGGTAAAGACTTAGTAGTGGTGTGACTAGATTCCGTGACATGCATATGTTTAGCATGTTAAGGAGCACATGCAATTTTTAAATCTAATACCCCCACTAGGTTTGCTTCTACCTCTTTTCCTAATTTCATTGATCAGGACAGAGCTGTGTAGAAACAGGGGAATGCATTTTCCATGAGCTAGTTGCACAGCCGCCTCTTACACCTGACTACATCTTCAACAATGATGTATTCACTTGCTTCTACAAACAGGCCTTTTAGTTTGGGGACTTTAAAAAAAATCCCTTTTATAGAGTGCATAATTCTTCCTTAGAGGTTGTCCAAATATTTGTTTTGCTGCATTCTAGTGTTCTATTATATATATAAGCTGCCAACTTAGGCAACTTTATTCTACTAGTGTAGGGAATTCTTATGTCCCATAAAGCAAACTTCAATCCAATAGCCCTGAATAATATGTTCAAAAGTCAAATATAGATCTGAATTACTGTTTTATTGAGAAACATCTCCTTAGTAACATGGAACTTCTTTCAGATTTTCCCATTTTTTTAGTTCAGTGTGAAATAGGAGTGTCATTTGTGGATATCCTGCTTAGCCCTACATAGTATCAAAGACTGGAACATAGCAAGCTTTATACTTTATGACTTTATGACTATGTCTGGGATCACTTTGCAAATCTAGATGGATGAATTTGGTTAGGGCCATTGATATTACACCTGGCCACCTAACAATTTCTAAAAGTAAAAGATTTCTATAGGTTAAAAAATATGTATCCCTGCTGGAAAGTCAAATCATAACTCTTCTTTCATACAAAAATCTTTATTATAGAACATTTCTGTAAAACCGGTTTCCAGGACACTGATAAAGTGATGTATGAATAAAACAGCTGCTTTCATGGATCCACAGAGCTGAAAAGGAGACCACGCAACACGCAAGAATAGCATAGAGCCCCAGTAAGGGATAGTTCTCCATATCGGCTATCAGTCTTAAGTGTATGCTCTGATAATGAAGACATACACTGCAATTTTCCTCTCACCTATTGAAAGCTTTTATCTGTGTCCACATCAATTTCAAATTGATAGACCTATTGCAAAGTGACAAGGCCAGCTCTGCTCCTGTGCAGTGAGTTTTGCAATCTTGTTTTTTTTTTTTTTTTTTTCATTGTTACCATGTCCTTGAAATGGCACATTCAATCTTAAGCAGATTTTCCTTCTTTTATTTTTTTGTCTTTTTAGAGCCACACCTGCAGCATATGGATTTCCCAGGCTAGGGATTGAATCAGAGTTGTAGCCTCCAGCCTATGCCATAGCCACAGCAAAACCAGATCTGAGCTGCATCTGTGACCTACACCACTGCTCACAGCAGTGCCAGATCCCTTAACCCACTGAGCTAAGCCAAGGATCAAACCTACATCCTTATGGATACTAGTTGAGTTCATTACCAATGAGCCAAAAAGGGAACTCCTTAAGCAGATTTTATTTTAATATTCATTGTTTTGTTTTCCAGATGATGAACATAATAGATATATATCATAAAAATTTAGAAACAAATCATTTATAAAGAAAAATCACATATAACACTCTACAACACTTTTTTCTCATATATATATGCATTATGTTTTATATAAGTAGAATATATATGAATGCATACACTCAGTTAAGACTATTGAGTGCTTTTTCTTTGCTATTAGGTATTCTCTGAAACTCTTATTTTAACATCTTTAGAATAGTTTTTTTGAAAAAAAATTTTTTAAGTAGATAACCTCTCTTTCACTGTCTATTCCTAGAATTAGAAAACACAATCAGGTCTGTAGAGGTTGTCTGGCATAGAGTTTGAGAAAAAAGGTGATATTTTCCTCACTTATGGAGGAAAATTTGTCTGATATTCATGGTAATAGTGTTTATACCTAGGAGTTAAAGGTCAGGTTGTGTTATTAGCTGTCTGCTGCCACCACTGCCACCATTGCAGCTGCTATTTCTATTGCTGTTAATACCACTGCTGGCACCATCATGATCACCTCCACCTCTACTACTGCTCCTAGTTTTATGATTGCATTGTTTCCAACCACAGCACACCTTGCATCTATAGAACAATGAGAGTAATTGCACTGCCACTATTCTCAATGGTGTCCTCAATTACTGCTTATGAAGAACCCTAATATTTTCCTATGTATTCTCAGACAAAACAAGTTTAGAAGGTAGTTTCTAACTTCCTCAGAGGTTAGTAATTCAAAAGAGATTTGTGACCTAAAATTGTGTTCAGCATTTTAAAAGAAAAGTCTCATGCAAATTCAAAATTTTCTTTAAAAAAAAAAAAAAAAAGTTCATTCTCTCTCCAGGTACATTGTAACCAAACCTACCATAGACTTACAGAGCAAATTGTAAAACTTAATGAAATTTTATAAGTCATTGAGTTCTGTCCTTTCCTTTCCTTCTGAAGAAGCTGAGTTCTCAACAAGTGAAGTACTTGCTTGAGGTCACAAGCTGTTAGAGGAAGCTTTTGACCTAGAATCCACATATTCAGTCTTTTTTACTGTTTTTCTACCACCATCCCTCCCTTACTATAGAAATTTGGGCAAGTTACTTACCTTAGGTTTTCTGTTTATAATTTGGAAATAGGATATAAACTCAGCACTGTCAAAAACACATTTAGTAGTTTTGCCAATTGGTATAACCTAATTCATAAAGAATTCAAAAAACATGACTAGCATTTTTTTTTTTTCTTTGCTGATCCATTGATATGCGTTTGTTCATGCTCTGGGCTAAAATTGAATTGATCTCAAGCCTGGTATCTCAACTTAGATCTCTAGGGTGCCAGCCTGAGAAACAAGCAGGATTTCTTTTAGTTGGGTTTTCAAAGACATTATGTGGTTCAAGATAGGTGGCAGCGAAGCAATGAAGAAGGGTTGAATCATCTATTTGCTCCAGACACCATGGTTACTGAGGTCCAGAAATTATATCTGGTGGGGGAAGGAAGAGATTAAGGACCGACATAGTGTGCTAAATGGAAGCCCCTAAATGGGCCTACCGTGCTCTCTGAGCAGTATATTCATGCTGTTTGCAGGTCATTTTTTGACTTGTAAGTTTTACCTACTCAGCTCCCACATATTTGTGACTAACAAGGTTCATCAAATGAGCATTTGATTCTACTTTGAAGCAGCCCTTTATTAACTGTGGGATATTGAATAGGTTCTGTTAACTCTAGAGCTCAGTTTCCTTCCCCGTTGTATTGAAATGAAAACATTTACCTCTTCATGTTTATTAAGATTGAATAAGAAAAGGAATGTAGAATAACCCAGAAGAGTGTTATTAATGAATTGTATTAATACCTTGATGAAGGTCCTACTGTATATAGCACAGGGAAGTATATCTGATCTCTTGGGAGAGAACACAATGGAAAATAATATGAGGAGAAAAATGTGTGTCTTCTTTTGTGTACAGCAGAAATTGGTACAACATTGTAAATCCACTATACTTTATTAAAAATAAATTAATTAAAATGATTATCTTACCTTTCTGTTCTCAAAGGGAATCCAAGGATTGTTGAGTGTGGATATTTCTAATATTCGAATTTCCAAAAATATGCTTTCATCCAAACCTATTCTTCATGACTTCATTAGTATCTAATATTTTTAACCTCAATCTGAAATACTTCTTATGACAGTTTTCATAAATTAGACATGCAGACCTGGAAATCAGAGCTAGATCAGCAATGCATTTGGTGATTGAATAAGTACAATGATATTGATGATGCCACTTTCATTTATGACGATCTTGCTGATTTTCTGGATGCTTCTCTACAGTTATTTGCCTCATTAGGATCTTAGAAGCAGAGGAATGACTGCCCACAATCTTCCTGATACAAATGAGGGATTGAGGTTAAAATATGATTTACCCTATGGCATTCTATTATTGCTTGAGTCCTTAGAAGTCTTTATATAAATTTAAGTGATTATAATGATCACCTGCTTTGAAAATCATTATAATCCAAACTCAATTGTAAGGTATCAAAGATTGGCTGTTTGATGGCTACTAGCCTGGGTAGGTTTCTGAGGAGTGAACAAATAGATTTAATTCATTGGTGATAGATGAACACTAAGGCTCAGAGTTGTGTTTCCTCTGACATAAAATGCTAAGTGCTCAAATTTTTGTGCCCAAGTTGTCCTATTTGACTATATGTTTAATCATATGCTCTTGCATATAGTAGATGTAGTAATTTTTCTTACTTTAGAGCGTACTTTTATATTCTGTGACTTAGCTTTCTCAAACTGTATTTAAATTGTTATAGTCTCTAAGAGGTATAATACTCAGGATGCATAGTTTCATCATATGGAATAATTCATATGTTGCTATTTTCTTAGCATGCTGAAAAAGAAAAAAATAGATGGGTTATGAAACATAGTGGGATGATAATGGTACCAAGAAGTTTTGAGTTGTTTATTTTGAAAGATTATAAGAGGAAAATCCACCAATGATCTATTATGAAAATTAGAGAAATACCTTTTCATTTGTACCCTTCATTATTATTATTATTATTATTTATTATTATTATTATTATTATTATTTTGTCTTTTTGCCATTTCTTGGGCCGCTCCTGCCAGCATATAGAGGTTCCCAGGCTAGGGGTCTAATCGGAGCTGTAGCTGCCAGCCTATGCCAGAGCCACAGCAACGCAGGATCCGAGCTGCGTCTGCGACCTACACCACAGCTCACAGCAATGCTGGATTGTTAACCCACTGAGCAAGGGCAGGGATTGAACCTGCAACCTCATGGTTCCTAGTCGGATTCATTAACCACTGCACCACGACGGGAACTCCCCTTTCATTATTTTTTTATCTACTGATTTTCTTCCATGAATTCTTGTATTAAAAATCCTATTTATCAGAGTTCCCATTGTAGCTCAGTGGTAAAAATCCAACTAGTATCCACAAGGATGTGGGTTCTATCCCTGGGCTTGCTCAGTGGGTTAAGGATCTGGTGTTGCCGTGAGCTGTGGTGTTGGTTACAGACACAGTTTGGATTTGGCATTGCTATGGCTGTGGTATAGGTAAGCTGCTGCAGCTCTGATTCAACCAGTAGCCTGGGAACTTCCATAAGCCATGGATGCAGCCAAAAAAAAAAAAAAAAAAAAAAAAGAAAGAAAGAAAAAAAAAGAAAAGAGAAAAGAAATTAAGAAAAAAATTAAAAAATCATATTTATTATGTCCCTACTTTTTGCTAGGCACTGTGTTAGGTACTCAGGTTAAAATCTGAGATTAATTCTAGATGCTTTATTGTTCCTTGTGAGAATGAGAAGAAAAATATATTCATCAGATTAACCATGTTTCTAACCAATAAAATGAATTGGAGTGAATTATATTTCCATCAACTGAACTCAACAGATTTGCCAAATCTCTCCTACTACAGAGTTCTCCTAGTTCTGAGGAAGTGTTTCATCCAGATTAATGTTACTGCTATGCTTTCAGTTTAAGCATGAACTGCTAAAATCTTAAAGGAATCACAGAAATGATCAGGTTTTATTTACTTCCCATCCCTATTTTAAAGATGAATAAACTGAAGCATAGGAAAAGTATGAGTTTTGCCTAACAACATACAACTGATGGCAAAGTTAGAATGAAAACCCAAGTAACCTAACTTCACATTTATCAATCTATCACCGTAGCAAAAGCCCAGCAGCTGTCTGACAACACAAGGAATATCTTCCCAGATTAACTGGGAGTACTTGACACTCATTCCCAATTCCTGCCAGACAATTCTTGGGAAATTTCTCCGTGTTGCCTCAAACCATACAACTCTAGGGAGGTTTTTTGTTTCATTTTTTTCGTTTTTTGTCTTTTTTGTTTGTTTGTTTGTTGGTTTGTTTTTTATTTCTGTCTAATATCTTTACCCTGTATCTCTCCTAAGGGCAAAAATTAGGTTTTATTTGTCTCACAATCCCCAGAATCTAACATAATAAGCCCATTTTTATATACATAAAAATAGCTACTCAAATATGTTAGTTGAGATGACTTTTTACCCGTAAACTCTTAATTGCTGATCAAGCAAACTTGGACTATCACTGTATATTTTTAGGTCATAATTTCATCATTATGAATAAAAGTCGAAGTACTCCAGACTTAAAGCAACAGTTAAGTGCTGCTGTTAAGGCTGTAACAAAGTTTATAATTTTATTTTTATTTTATAATTTAATATGGTTTCTTCAGTTGTTTGGTTAATACTAAAGTGAATAAGGAGTGTCCTCTTCTGTCTTAAAACCGTAATAGTATTATATGGGATATGGATTTCAGTTCACAAATTCAGATGTACCAGAAAAAAAAAATCCTTTTTATTTTTATAGTCCTTAAGTCAACTAAGTTTTTAACTTTGCTCTTGGGAAATTTAAACATAGTTATTGAGCCTCCCCCTTACCCCTTGCATAAGGTCACTTACCCCTACCATCTTTGATGGGCCAGGTGAACCAATGTTCTGGAGATGCAGTTCTCAAACAGGGATGATTTCCTGCCCTTTCCACCAGGGGACATTTGGAGATGTCTGGATACACACACACACACACACACACACACACACATACATGTATTTTATACATGTATATGTTGTATATGTATTTTTATACATATATGTGAGTGTGTGTGTGTATATATATATTTATATATATATATATACACATTTTTTTTTTTTTGACTGTCACAACTTGAGAGCTTCCTATTGCATGAGTAGAAACTAGGGTTGGTACTAAACATCCCACAAAATACAAGACAGACTCTTAAAACCAGAATTAGTCAGAGAAAGATCTCAATAGCGCCAAGGTTGAGAAACTCTTTTCTAGAGACTTAGACTTATATCAGGGCATCAGAGAGACCCAACAATCTCTTGTCATTTTCCCACAGTGATTGCCAGTGAAATGCCCATGGTCCTAGGCTGTGTAGCTCCTTTAGGTTTAGTACCTACTGCTTCCATGACGAGTTTGTGGCACAGGGTCCTGGTGGGACTTGAAACTGTGGTCTGAATTTAGATAATGACATTTCCTTTCAAGTCTTAGTTATATCTGTATTACACGCCTAATGGGATATTCCCAAGATTTTCTCTGACATTAATACCAAAGCTTAGAGTTCCCGTTGTGGCGCAGTGGTTAATGAAACTGACTAGGAACCATGAGGTTGCGTGTTCGATCCCTGGGCTTGCTCAGTGGGTTAAGGATCCAGCGTTGCTGTGAGCTGTGGTGTAGGTTACAGACACGACTTGGATCCCTCGTTACTGTGGCTCTGGTGTAGGCCGGTGGCTACAGCTCTGATTAGACCCCTAGCCTGGGAATCTCCATATGCTGTGGGAGCGGCCCTAGAAAAAGGCAAAAAGACAAAAAAAAAAAAAAAATACCAAAGCTTACTTGTTGTTAAGTCATGTATTCCCTTATTCAGTTAGAATATTTTTACTGAACACCTAGTATATACTCTTTTGGGTGCTCAGAATGGTAAACAAGACAGACAGCATCCCTATTGTTATAGATGTTATGTTCTAATATGGCAAGACCAAAACATTTCTCCTCTCCAAAAAAAAAAAAAAAAAAAAAAAGAAAAAGGAAGAAAATATATTTTCAGGTTACAATAATAACAAATGGGCTAAAGAAAAAGCATAAAGGGTATATAACAAATGAAGTAGAGGAGATGGTTTATTTTATTTATTTTTTGCTTTTTAGGGCCACACCTGTGCCATATGGAAGGTCCTAGGCTAGGGGTCGAATTGGAGATGCAGATGCCAGCTTATACCACATCCACAGCAATGCCAGATACAAGCCTATCTATACTACAACTCATGGCAATACCAGATCCTTAACTCAATGAATGAGGCCAGGGATTGAACCTGCATCCTCACAGATACTAGTTGGATTCATTACCTCTGAGCCACAATGGGAACTCTGAATTTTATTATTTTTTTTATTAAAGTGTATTTGATTTACAATGTTGTGCCAAATTCTGCTGTACAGAAAAGAGACCCAATCATAAATACACATACACTATTTTTCTTACACTATTTTCCTCCATGTTCTACCTCAAGAGACTGGATAGTGCTGTGCTGTACAGTAGGACCTCATTGCTTATCCATTCTAAAAGTAATAGTTTGCATCTACCAATTCCAAACTCTCCACCCATCCCACTTCCTCCTCTCCTCCCCCCTTGCAACTACAATTCTGCTCTCCAAGTCCCTGATCTGTTTATTTTTGTAGATAGGATCATTTGTGCCACATTTTAGATTCCACATATAAGTGATATCATGTTACATTTGTCTTTTCTCTTTCTGACTTCATTTCATGAGACATTCTCATAGCATGCGTATTGCTGTAAATGGCATTGTTTCATTCTTCTTTATAACTGAGTAGTATTCCATGGTATATATGTATCACATCTTAATCCATTCTTCTGTCTATGGACATTTAGATTGTTTCCATGTCTTGGCTGTTGTGAATAGTGCTATAATGAACATAGGGGTGCATGTATCTTTATGAATGAAAATTTTCTCCAGATGTATGCTCAGGAGTGGGATTGCTGGATCATATGGTAGTTCTATATTTAGTTTTCTGAGGAACCTCCATACTGTTTGCCAAAGTGGTTGTAACCATTTATACTCCCACCAACAGTGTAAGAGTGTTCCCTTTTCTCTACCTCCTTTCCACCATTTGATATTTGTAGATTTATTAATGATGGCCATTCTGACTAGTGTAGGTTGATATATCATTGCAATTTTGATTTGCCTTTTTATGAGCATCTTTCCATGTGCCTACTGGCCATCCATATGTCTTCTTTGGAGAAATGTGTCTTTAGGTCTTCTGCCCATTTTTTAGTTGGGTTGTTTATTTTTTTGTTGTTTGTATATTTTGGAGATTGAGCCCTTGTTGGTTGCATAGTTTGCAACAATTTTCTCCTTTTCTCTGGGTTGTCTTTTTTTAATGGTTTCCTTTGCTGTGCAAGAGCTTTAGAGTTTACTTAGGTCTCATTGGTTTATTTTTGTTTTTATCGTCATCATTCTAAGAGGTAGATCAAACAAGATATTGCTGTGATTTATGTTAAAGTGTTCTGCCTGTTTTCCTCTCAGAGTTTTATAGTATCTAACCTCACATTTAGGCCTTTAATTCATTTTGAGTTTATTTTTGTATGTAGTGTTAGAGAATGTTGTAATTTCATTCTTTTACATGTAGCTGGCTAGCTTTCCCAGCACCACTTATTGAAGAGCCTGTCATTCCTCCACTGTAATTCTTGCCTCCTTTGTAATAGATTAGTTGACTATAGGTGCTTGGGTTTATTTCTGGGCTTTATATCTTGTTCCTTTGATCTATATTTCTGTTTTTGTGCTAGTATCATATTATTTTGATTACTGTAGCTTTGTAATATAGTCTAAAGTCAGGAAGCCTAATTCCTTTATTTCTATTTTTATTTTTCAGCATTTATTTGATTTTCAGGGTCTTTTGTGTTTCCATGCAAATTTTAAAATATTTTGTTCTAGTTTTGTGAAGAATGTAATTGGTGATTTGATAGGGATTGCATCAAATCTGTGGCTTGCCTTGGGTGGTATAGTCATTTTGACAGTATTGGCTCTTCCAATCCAAGATCATGGTTGCTTTCCATTTGATTGTGTCATCTTTGATTTCTTCCCACAGTGTCTTAAAATTTTCAGAGTACAGGTTTTTTGTCTCTTTAGGCAGGTTAATTCCTAGGTATTTTATTCTTTTTAATATTATGGTAAATGGGATGGTTTCCCTCATTTCTCTTTATGACCTTTCATTGTTAATATATAGAAATACAATCGATTTCTGTGTATTAATTTTGTATCCTGCAAATTTCACAAATTTGTTGATGAGCTGTAACAGTTTTCTGGCAGTGTCTTTAGGATTTCCTAGGTATAGTATCTTATCATCTACAAACAGTGATAGTTTTACTTCTTCTTTTCCAATTTTGATACCTTTTCTATTTTTCTTTTCTGATTTCCATGGCTAGGGCTTCCAAAACTGTGTGGAATAACAGTGGTGAAAGTGGAGATCCTTGTGTTGTTCCTGATCTTAATGGGAATGCTTTCAGTTTTTCACCATTGAGAATGATGTTAGCTGTGGGTTTGTCATAAATGGCTTTTATTATGTTGAGGTAGGTTCACTCTATTCCCACTGTATGGAGAGTTTTATTTTTATCAGAAATAAATGTTGAATTTTGTCAAGAGCTTTTTCTGCATCTATTGAAATGTTCATATGGCTTTTATTCTTGTTTGTTGATGCAGTGTCTCACGCCAATTGATTTTTAGGTGTTGAGGAATCCCTGCATCCCTAGGATAAATCCCACTTGATCATGTGAATGATCCTTTTATTATATACTTGGGTTTGATCTGTTAATATTTTGTTCAGGATTTTTGCATCTATGTTCATTTGTGATATGGGCCTGTAATTTTCTTTCCTTTTATTTGTGGTATCTTTGTCTGGTTTTGGTATCAGGATTATGGTGGCCTCAAGAATGAGCTTGAGAGTGTTCCTTCCTCTGCAAGTTTCTGAAAGAATTCAGAAGAATAGGCGTTAACTCTTCTCTGTAAAATTCGCCAGTGTAAACATCAGGTCCTGGGCTTTTGTTTTTTGGAAGTTTTTATTTTATTTTATTTTATTTTATTTTTGCCTTTTGTATTTTTAGGGCCTCACTCTCAGCATATGGAAGTTCCCAGGCTAGGGGTCTAATCAGAGCTGCTGCTGCCGGCCTACACCAGAGCCACAGCAACACCAGATCTGAGCCACATCTGTGACCTACACCACAGCTCACTGCAACACCATATGCTTAACCCACTGAGTAAGGCCAGGGATCAAACCCTCAACCTCATCGTTCCTAGTCGGATTCATTTCCACTGCATCACAACAGAAACTCCTGTTTTTTTGAAGTTTTTAAATCACATTTTCGATTTTAGTACTTGTGATTGGTCTATTCATATTTTTTCTTTCTTCATGGTTCAGTTTTGAAAGCTTGCTCCTTTGTAAGAATCTGTCCATTTCTTCTACTTTGTCCATTTTACTGACATATGGTTGTTTATAGTAGTCTCTTATAATACTTGATATTTCTGTGGTGTCACTTGTAACTTCTTTTTCATTTCCAAGTCTTTTGATTTGAAACATCTCCCTATTTTTCATGATGATTCTGGCTAAAGTTTTGTCAATTTTGTTGATATTTTCAAAGAACAAACTTTTGGTTTCATTGATCTTCTCTATTGTTTTCTTTATCTCTATTTCATTTTTTCCTGTTCTGATCTTTAAGATTTCTTCTACGATTTGGGGGCTTTTCCTGTTCTTCCTTCTCTAGATGCTTTAGGTAAAGGTTAGGTTGCTTATTTGAGATTTTTCTTGTTTCCTGAGATAAGATTGTATTGCTATCAATTTCTCTCTCACTACTGACTTCGCTGTGTCCCATAGGTTTTAGGTTGTTGTCACTTTTCTCTATGTATCTTTTGATACTGGAAAGTGTTAACTTTAGATGGTCTGGCTAGAAAGACTGGATACAGTTGCTTATAGGACATCCGAACCCTATGGTGAGAAGGATCTAGCTCTATAAAAGCTGAAGGAGGAGCATGCCAGGCAGGGAAAGAGTAGATACTAGGAGCCAAAGAGCTTTCTCTGGAATGAACTGATGAGTGAGCATATTTGAGGAGTAGAAAAAGTACATGTGCACATGGATGTGGATTCAACCAAGAGCATTTTTTATTTTCCTATTATTTTATTTGTATTATTGACATATCTATTCCTCTTTGTTTTATTTTTCATTGTTAAAGTTTTATTGAAGTATAGTTGATTTACAATGTGATAATTTCTTCTGTACAACAAAGCATGCAGTTATACATAATACACATATCCATTCTTTTATTCCTCTTTTTAAAACATGTTTTGATTCTGGACTCTCCACCCTGACATTCCAAAATCATCCTATGTTATTAGCTCAGCTAGGATAATCCCACTGACATGTCATTGCAGCTCTCTGTTTCAGAAGACTATTCATAGCATCCTTCTCTGAGTGTCAGACCACTACTATATGGCAGTTATTTGATTATAGTTAAGACATTAACAGATAATCAGAGAAGTGTGATTTATGATTAAATTACACATACTATTTAGAATTCAACCTAAAGTCTAAGGAGAAAATGACAAGCATAACTCCTATTTCCTAGACTGTCTTTTATCCTTTTTCTTTTCTTTTTTCTCTCTTTTCCTTCCTTTTTGTCACCCTCTTTCCTTACCTTCCTTCCTCCATTCCTTTTTTAAATTTCTCTCTCTTTCCCTCCTAAGTACATGTGCATTCTCTCTCTACCTTTCTCTCCCCTTCCTTATTTTTGCTGTTTGATGACTCACACTTACTTTCATATACTTCATTATTAAACCTTCTGTGCAAGTGAATTTTAAGGTTTAATAATACTGCCTGCCTATCTCACAAAGGATGCTGAAAGAATTAATGACAAAAAGTCTGTTAAAGCATTGAGATCCTCAGGGTGAGGGGGAGTAATATAAATGCACATATTTACACTTTAGTAAATAAATATATATTTAATATAATATAGATATCAAAACACCAATTCATTGTGACCCTGAAGTTTAATGTACCACTACTGTATATTGCAGGCTCTGTTTTTATACAAATATCAGCTTAAATATTTTCAAGTTCTATACTGGTTTCTGTGCTCTTTTACATAAATAGAGATCTTAAAGTACTGTAATAATAATTTATAATAAACAGTATTTAACATTCAGTATTTTATAATCACTAAATAATATTCCAGTCCATTATCTTATTTTAGCTTCACAAGAATTAGGTAATATTTTTGGCATTTAAAGGTGAGGAAATTAAGCTTACTTCAAATCACTATAGTTTGCCTAAGGAATACTTCACAATAAGCAAGAATTAAAATAGGAAAAGATGAAATGGTCATCTTGAATTCTGATATTGATAAATAAATGAGTACTAACAAGTTTATTATCACTTTTTCCACTGGGGGGGGCAGCTTCCTATTGGTCTGATTTAGAGGCAGTCCAACTTAGAGAAGGATAATTAATTCCATTTTCCCTCAGAATCTATATTAGAATATATCTTCATTAGAGGCAGCTTAAGAGATATTCTTACTCTTATACATGATTAAAATCAGGTCAAAAGATATCTTTACAGAGTTCCCATTGTGGCTCAGTGGGTTAAGAACCTGATTACTATCCATGAAGATGAGGGCTCATTCGCTGGCCTCACTCAGTGGATTAAGTATCTGGCATTGTCACACGCTGCAGCATAGGTCGCAGATGCAGCTTGGATCTGGCAGTTCTGTGCCTGTGGCAAAGGCCGGCGGCTATGGCTCCAATTTGACCCCTAGCCTGGGAGCATCCATATGCTGTGAGTGTGGCCCTAAAACTACCAAAGAGAGAGAGAGAAAGAGAAAGAGAGTCAGAGAGAGAGAGATCTTTACTTGGAATTGAGAAGAAAGAAGGTGTATAGGGAATTATATTATACCCTATCAGCACAATGACATTATGTACTCACAATCAGGTGACTGTAACTAGAGGAAGCTAGTAGGGATCAAGTCAACCCAGAGTAGCAGATTTGGAGTAAACTGGAGGTATTCAAATTGCTATAAAAGTTTTATAAAAAATGCAGTTTTGTAATGGGATGAAAGATAAGTGGTGGGGTAGCAGATTTGGAGTAAACTGGAGGTATTCAAATTGCTATAAAAGTTTTATAAAAAATGCAGTTTTGTAATGGGATGAAAGATAAGTGGTGGAGGAAGAGGACAAACACTAGACAGAAAGAAACAACTTTTGCTGAACCCCAGCTGTGTCTATGGGCTTATATCTTTCTCAAAGCATCTAAGTAAAGCTGAGTATCACAACAAATTTCAGGGTTAGGTTGTTATATAAATTTTTTTCCTGGGGAAACTAAAGTTTAAATTGGCACACAAATTGTCCAAAGTTCCATAATTGCTAATTGGAGGGTCAGAATTCAAATTCAGGTTGGTATTACTCAACAATATAGTGTCTTTCTGCTATAGGACATTGATCTAAGATAGTTGGTCTCATGGATAAGCAATGAAGTCCTATCAGATAGCACAGGGAACTACATCCTCTTAGGATAGACCATGATGGAAGATAATATAAGAACAGGAATGTATATGTGTGTGTATGTGTGTATATGTATATATATGTATGTGTGTGTATATACACTTTGTTGTACAGCAGAAATTGATACACAGCATTGTAAAACAACTATGTTACTAGATGAGTAAAGCCGGCTATTTTTATGAGTGTTCGATATAGGGTAGCAACTCTCCCTCCTTCCTATTAAATACTTGTTCTTTCTATTATTGTCTTCATCAAGAAGGAGTTAATGTACACCTTAAAAATGATCAGAGTACTCCAATTTCTTGTTTCTTAATCTTCCTTTCTTAATTTAAACTATAACATTGTGTATTTAACTTTTAATTTTACAATACCATCCAATTGCATGACTTACAGAATACAAAATGCTGCCAGCAAATCTTTGGGACACCCCCTACTGATTTTGTTGATGAAAAGAAGAGGTCAGTTGTGGTGGCTTTGCAAAAAAAATCTACTAGCCCCATGTTAAAGATAAAGAAATGCACAGAAGTATGTGGACGTGAATGGCAGGCTTATCTATTCCTGCAGTATCACCAACAAAATGGTACTTGTGACTTGTGACAGCAGCAGTTGCTCTTGGTTTCTGTTAAGTCAGTTTATTTGAGTTGAATAAACTATTGGAATTGATGAAGTTATATGTCACCACATGATAAAGTATACCCCAAGACATAAACAACAGATATTTACAAAGAAAAGATCACAGCAGGGGCACCAGACAGTCTTCAGTTGCAAAACAACAAGACCCAGGAAAAGGAATTTGATCAACTGAACTTACTCAGATGTTACAGGGGTTGGCGGTATAGCAAGAAGGGAAAATGTAAAGATCCTTTCAGAAGAATACACAAACATGGCTAATAAAGAAATATGTAATTGTGTAGAATCTCCCTAATGGTGAACTCATGCTATTAATACCTAAGAGAGAGTGAATGATCCTGTGATCATAATTGCACATAGTTGCAGCAAAGAAGGACTGCACATAGAGATGAACTCATAGGTAACAATCACTCAGCACATTGGAGGCTTTGGTGAGAGAGAGGATATTAGTATCCAATTAGAGTCTGTTGAAATCCATGCAAAAGTGATGGATGATGCTCAGTGTAAGTGTCAAAGAACAAAGAAAATGCATGTTAAAGACTCACGATGGGAAGGAATCTGAGGCTGTTAGTGGTTAGGACATTGGTAGTTGTGCTCCACAGTGTGAGCTAATCATTGCAAGTATCCATGTCTGGAGCAGCCCCAAGTGAAAGAAGGATCTTCACAGCCATGAAAATAAACAAAGGGCTTGTTTGTGTGCAGCCTGGAGTTTAAGGGAAACTAGTGGTGTTCTGAAGAGGCAGGTCCTCCCCTTTCCATTCTTTAACAACCAGGTATACCCAAGAGACCTTCCACTTTGTTTTTTGTTGTTTTTCATGAAACTGAAATGTTTTCATTTTGGATTTCTCACCAGAGCTTTATAGCAAAGGAATGATCATATATATATTTTTTTTGGCCTCCCTTGGGCATATGAATTTCCTATTCAAAGCCACAGTTGCGACCTACACCTCATCTGCTACATCAGTGCCTCATCCTTTAACACACTGTGCCCAGCCAGGGATGGAATCTGAGTCTTGGCACTGCAGAGATGCCACCAGTCCTGCTGTGCCACAGAAGGAACTCTGGAATCATTATTTTAAACTGAAACTCCATAAACTAAAATATTAATTTTTGTTAAGTATCTCTGCTTGTAATAATAACTGATGTTTAAATTATTGCCCCAGTGAAACTAAGCGAGTGAAACCTTGAACTGAGAAAAACAATGAAAAGCAAATAAAACATTTTAGTTTGAAATACAGAAGGTGGGAGTGCAGTTTAGGTACAGTGAGGACAAGTGTATCTTGCTGCTATCAGTATGTTTTGTTTTGCTTCCATCCAAGTATATTTTGGGCCATCAGTGATCATTTTGCTTCATTCATTCAAAAACATATATGTACTTGATTGTGGGGAAGTGATTGTCAGCAGAGCAGCACTAGCCTTACCTCAAAGAATAGACAGCTCAACAATTGGCTTCCTAATTTATCAAACAATGTTATAATAAATAGTTCTTTTTTTAAAAAAATAAGTTTTTATTCAATAATTTTTCGAGACAGTCTGATGACTCAATACTATAGGAAATGAAACCATCATTTCTAATTAGATCACATTACTGATTTAAAACTCCAATTTGTGTGTTCCAACAGTGTGATCTTACAGAGATTCTAATTTTAAAACATAGTGGCTAGCAGGACCCATATCAAGATCTAACTAGACACATGACATTCCCACAGCCCACTTAGGGGAACTCTGGGAAAGCTTTACGGAAACATGAAATATGGACAATTCAAAACAGAACACAAAAGTAATAACTATAGAAATCAGCACAGGCATTTTCCTGGGTTTTTCCCTTAAAATATAAATGATAAAGTATGATAAGTCTTAAGACAGTGAAGGTAGAAGACATCAGGAAATGCTTGTTGGAGGAACTTGATCTGGTTTAGGGTAGATGTTCAAGGCACCTCCCTGAACAAGAGATGTTTAAGCAGAAAAACTGAAAAAAAGGAATGGAAGTAGGGTAACTATTTAGAATAAACACTATGATTAAGGTTAAATTACTTATTACTTAAGGTCTTAGAACATTTAGTTTCTCAATTTTTGGTGTTTTGATGTCATTTAGTTTTAATGGTAATTATTCCATTCACTTATGTATCATCTGTCAACACCTAGGTTTGTGGTGCACACCTAGTGGTTAGCCAATTAGCTACTCAAAGAAAAGCATCCTTCTGATTATTTTTCTTTCTTTTTCTTTTAAAACTTATTTGGATATAATTCATATACCACAAAATTCACCATTTTAAAGCATAAAATTTAATATTTTTAGTATATTTATAAGATCATGTGACCATTACCACTAATTGCAGAACATTGTTATTATCCCTAAAAAAAAATCACATATATCCATTAGCAGTCACTGTTCCCAACCCCTCCCCCACTTCCTCCTTTAGGAACCACTAATCAATGCCTATCTCTATAAATTTGACTATTCTAGAATTTCAAGTAAATAGAATCATATGGTATTTTGTGATTGACCTTTTTCATCTAGCATAGTATTTTCAAGGTTTACCCATACTGAAGCATGTATTAGAAGTTCAATGCTTTTTACACCAAGTAATATTCCATTGTTTGCATTTACCACATTTGTTTACCCATTCATCACTAGATATGTTTTTTGGCTATTATGATTGGTGCTACTATGAACACCTGTTTAAAAGTTTTTGTGTATGCAAATATGTCATATCTCTTGGTTACATACCTAAGGCATGGACTTTCTAGGTCATATTTGTAACTCTATGCTTCCTTTTTGAGAAACTGCCAGACTGTTTACCATTTTACATTTCTACCAGCAGTTTTGCTTTCTTTTTATAGACTCCTGAAGAACTTGAGGATGTTTCTGACCTGGAAGAAGATCATGAAGTCCGCAGTCACACCAGTGTTCAGACCGAAGGAAAAACTGACCGGGTATATTATCTCTCTAAGGAGAAAAACATTTGCTATGCACTTTCCTTGTCAATACAGGCAGCCTTTCACAGATGGGACTGCTGGATCTGGAGCTGGTTTTGTAAATCACAGGGAGAAGAGCCTCAGAATGCAGTGGAGGCATCTAGAGGGGGATGGTTTCCTCTACCTTGAGACCTCACAGTGAGGCCATTTCTGGTTGGTCAGAGAATCACTGCATACCACTTTTGGTCTTGATATTAGTCATGGAATTATCAAAGTAAAAAGGGTACCCGTTTGTTTAGAGTAGAAAGTGAAATTAAGAAGTGGTAAATAAACTCTGAACTTCTAAGGGTGGGAGGAACAACTTCTGAGGCAATATTCCTCTACTTTTCTTCTTTTCTACAATGCTTTCTTCTGCCCCCAACCCTCAACTCAACACACATACACACACACGCACACACACACACACGCACACACACACACATACACTCTTCCAAAGATGTTAATTAATTTCTGAATTCTGAGATGTACTTCATTTTATTTTTATATTCAATGCTTGAGAATTGGTAAAAGTTTGATTTCCTAGATGCTGATAGCTTACATCTGCAGAACAGACTGTAGAACATGTGTCTGAAAGCCAGGCAGTGTAGCATGGTGGCTAAAGCTTCTTAGGAACATATCTGAATCAGCCAGTTCCTTGCTGAGTCACTGGGAAACTCACTTAGACTTTCTTCACTTCTGTTCCAAACTGTAAAGCGAGGATAGTAATGGTATCCTCGGTATAAGGATTACTGTGGGAATCAACTAAGTTAAAGAATAGAGCACTTAAGACATTGCCTACCTCTTAGTGAGCTCTCAATAATCACTGCTTATTATTACTGAAAAGTTACTAAGTAACAATAGTATAATTTACATCATTATACTTATTACCATTATTTAATTACTTAAAGTCAGTGTCATAAAATTTGGAGAGGTGTGTTAAAGATGAATTTAAGAACTTAATTTTCAAAATTCAGATTGTATGGAACTAGCATTTGTCAGCGACAATACCTGTGTTTATTAGAAATGTTGATTTTTCTTGAAATTCCATTTATTGCTGATTATTTATTATAGTCCTAGCTTGGGAACTAGCTGGGGACACACTGCACCCGGAGTTAGTTTCCTTCAAATCAGGCAGGCATTCTAGGTAAGACATCAAATCTTACAAATGGCAGTGGAATTGGAAATTAATTTGTGCAACGGTAAACATTGCTTATGCTTTAAGTGAGGTGAATGATTGATTCACTTAGGCTACTTATGCACCACTGCAGGTGGAAGGTATGTGTCAGGGCTTATAGAATAATTGATAGGAGGAAATTGTCTTACCATAAAAGCATGGTTTATGATGCTAGGATTAAGGGAAGCATGCCCTAGTTCTCACACTGGCTTAGCATATGTAGAAAATGAAATCTTCATGTTAAATTTTAGATGAAGAATACCTTCTTCCTGCCCTGTTGGTAACTTCAAAGAAGACATTGCATGTAAGAGGGCTTTATAAACTTTATAATTTAATGCTAAGAATATAAATTTCTTATTACTACTATTATTATTTATATATTTTTGCTCTTGGAAAAAAGATTCATCTAGATGACCATTTGCCCATTGGAGGTTATGCTGCAGATGCTGAACACGGTCCCAGATCTTAAGAATCTTTCATAGAATCCACTGCTTCTAACTTTATGGCAATCACCCTGAAAGCACTCTGAATCCTAGATGTGTGTTCTGTTGTGCACAGTTCCCTGATAGTCCATTTCATTTGGAATGCCTATGGGCTACACCTTCACCACTGTCTAGTAAAAGACAGATCTGTCACCATTAATTCTACTGGAAGCAACATTATTCAACTCTGTCACTCTCTCCTTTGGTAAATCTCCCCTGCATGATTTCTAAATATGTTGGACTTTATTCACTTCTTGCCTTGAGGCTTTCCTGCAGTTGCTATTCAGAATCCTTCAGGAAGCTTCTCAGATATTCCAAAACACATGCAACCTTATGTGTTGCACCAACACTCCACAGAACAACTCTTGACTAATATTCTTCTGTCCCCTGAATGGACCACTTTGAAGTACATTTTCTTTAGGTTCTCAAAAGGTCTCCAAGGGATCAAGATAATTCAGATATCAATGACCATCTTGATGATATATCTTTCAGTTGGCTCTCCTTTGTTTCCTGATTCATTCTTAGGCTCCAACTTCTGTTCCCTAAAATCTATTCTCCAAATAAACTATGTTCCATTCTCAGGTATTGCTTTTGGGGTAAAACAAGAAAAGAGTCACTTCAGATGCACTATTTATTTATCACATTAACTATGCTATATTGATATTATTATCTCCATTTTACTAATAAGATCACCGGGCCTTAGATTTATAAAACTTGTCTAGTAAATGGATAATATTTTCACACTAAGGACTTTGGTGATTACCACATGTCAGTTGACTTGGAACACTAGAGTTTGCAAAACAAATCCTTTACTAATTAAAAGAAAACCACTACAACAACAAACAAGATATGTCATTGATGGACTATAAGGGAACAGAATAAATGATGCCACAGCAGCCTGGAAAAGAGGAAGAATACAAATCTTCTTTAAAAATTTGAAGAGGACTTCCCATTGTGGCTCAGCAGGTTAAGAACCTGAATAGTATGCATGAGGATGTGGGTTTGATGCCCGGTTTTCCTCAGTGGGTTAAAGATCCAGCCTTGCCACGAGCTGTGGTGTGGCTTGCAGATGCAGCTTCAATTCTGCAATGCTGTGGCAATGGCATAGCCGGCAGCTGCAGCTATAACTTGATGCCTAGCCCGGAAACTTTCACATGTTGTAGGTGTGGCCCTAAAAAGAAAAATAATTAAAGTGTAATTATTGTCCAATGTGGACAAATTAACTTCAGTAATACCCTCTTATTGATTATCTATCTTGTGAGTTTATTATAACAGATCCTGCTTTCATACCAGCAACCAAGGTGGATGGCTCAAACCTGTCCTCTACCCACATTGTCTGGCCAGAGCCAACCTCATGTTTAGACAAATTTTATGATCTCTCCCAGGAATCTTATATCCCTAATAATCCTGTATTTCTTATAACTACATCCCTATGCTTAGAATATATTCATGGGCTCAGTCTTATAACCATTTGAGACTGTGTACTCTATCCAGCATGTCCTGAAGTTTGTGTCCATTGAACTGAGTATGCCTCTTGACATATATCCCAAGAACTATTAATATGAGAAACACTGTAAGATTTCAAGATGGAAACTGTCAAGATTTTTATAAATACTCACCCTATGCTCAGTGAAGACTTCCTAGTCACTGCCCATGACATGTGTTTGGGTTCTATTTTGTTTGCAGCTTTTTGGGTTCTTGGATTATGCAGATTCTGCTACATCAAACATATAGTAGAACCAATTTCAGACACTGTTTAGTGATGGAGTGACAGTTATTTATTATCATTTGACTTTCTGCATTTCACTCCCAATAGCTTTGGCTCAACCTCATCTGTTATTGCTGTCATGGGTGGTAAATGCCACTGGGCATTGAACAAAAAACAATGATTTGGAGTCCTCAGTCAATGAGAGAAAAATAATAAAAGACCAATAGTGCATGCCTTATGAAGTAGCAGAGGAACAGCAGTGGAGATTAATGAATATCTTAATTATTATACATGGATACCAACTGGACTGATACTGTGATTATATCCAGTGATTAAGCATGCCACAGTGATACAGGAGAGTGGGTTTACTATAGATTTATAGAACAATATTCAGAGCTCATTACTTATTCTGTTCATGCCCTTAACAAGGACTAAATAGGCATTTTTTTAATTTTAAAAACTCAAATTTGAAAGAGAAATTAGGGAGTGGAAGTGAATCTGACTAGTATCCATGATGATGCAGGTTCAATCTCGTTCAGTGGGCCAGAGATCCAGCATTCTAGAGAGCTGTGGTATAGGTTGCAGATGTGACTCAGATGCTGCATTGCTATTGCTGTGGTGTAGGCTGGCAGCTCCAGGTCCAGTTCGACCCCTAACCTGGGAACTTCCATAGGCTGTGGGTGTGGCCCTAAAAAGCAAAAAAAAAAAAAAAAAAGAAAAAAAGAAAGAGAAACTAGAATAGACTCCTGTTAACCTTATCAAATTCTTATACTTATTGAGAATAGGATTTTTTGCTAAGTCCTAAAGATTTTATTAAATATAAGCTAAGCCATATTTTCTATTTAAACACTGCTGTACCAATTATCATGAACACTGTATAGTTTATAAAACATTTCCAAATGTGTATTTAATGAAAACCCTTAGAGTTTGGTTTTTATTTTTTTCTTGATTTTTACTAATTAGGGAATTAGGTTCAAAGAATTTGAGTAATTTATTCAAGCCACGTAGACTGGGACCAAATCTCATGTCTTTTGGCACCAGCCCCACTCTTTCCAAAATAGCATGCTTGTAAACTTGGGTAAAATTTAATAACCCTTTAATACCTCATTGCCTTACTTTTGGTACAGACAGCATTATGGAGTTGATATTGTAATTCCTCTAACAGAAAAATGACAGGTGAAACTAAAGACCATAAACCTTAGTATCAGATCTGTTCAAGCCTCACAAGTTTCTAAATGTCCCAATACCAGAGTCTCCATTGATAACAAAATCAGTTTATTAACTACTATTTGGAAACTACATAGTGATGCCCAAACTCTAATAGTCTCCTTGGTGGATTATTTTGCCTTGATGAGATGGAGTACTGTACTACTCGACTAGAATCATACAGTGGAGGACCTTGTTGGACAACAAACTGAGGTCTCCAAGCCTTGAATCCTGACGAAAGAGGTGGTTACTCCATAGTCAGTGTTTTATTGGCTGCTGTGATGTTTCAACATACGGAGCATTTTAATTTCTAGAAATTTCCCCTGGTTCGTTGTCTGCAATATGGGAAACAGTGGCAATAGATACTTGAAACTTTTTAATGTTAGGAGGGTTGTAGCTAACAATATACTTCATAGGCCTACCTAGGGACAACTGCAGATTTAGAAAGACTCAGTAAAATAGATTGAAAGAGTTTTCTGAATAGAATGGATGAGCCAGTGACTTGCTTTTTTTGGTCTTGATATATAAATATAATGTGGAAGTTAATAGAATGAACTTTGGAGTTACATAAACCTTGGTTCAAAGCTAGGGTCCACCAATTCCTACCCATATGACCCTGGGAAAGTTAGTTCATATTTCTAATTTTCAGTTTTCTAATCTATAAAATTGTGATAATGATAAGATCTATTATTACCAATAGATGGGATGGGAAAAAGCATCAAGGGGGTAAAAAATGTTCAAAATATGGATTTAAAAGTATCTATTTTATAGTTGTTTTTGAAGATTACACTATATACATGAAAAAATATTTATTTCTCACACAAAGGAAATGCTCAATAAATTTTGATTTTTTATTATAGTTGATTTATAATGTTCTGTCAATTTCTACCGTACATCAAGGTGAAACAGTCACACATACGCATATATATATATACACACATATATATATATTCTTTTTCTCACGTTATCTTCCGTCATGTTCAAACACAAGTGACTAGACATAGTTCCCTGTGCTATATAGCAGGATTTCATTGCTTATCCACTCCAAATTCAGTAGTTTGCAAATACTAACCCCAAATTACCAATCTATCCCACTTCTTTCCCATCCCTCTTGGCAACTGCAAGTCTGTTTTCCAAGTCTATGAGTTTCTTTCTTTTCTGTATAAAAGTTCATTTATGTTGTATATTAAATTCCAATTATAGGTAATATAATACGGTGTTTGTCTTTCTCTTTCTGACTTACTTCACTTAGTATGTGACTCTCCAGTTCCATCCATGTTGCTGCAAGTGCATTATTTTGTTCTTTTTAAGGGCTGAGTAGTATTCCATTGTGTATATATACCACTTCTTCTTAATCCGTTCATCTGTCAGTGGACATTTAGGTTGTTTCCATGTCTTGGCTATAGTGAATAGTGCTGCAATGAACATAGGGGTGCACTATCTTTTTCAATGAAAGTATTGTCCAATATATGCCCAGGAGTGGGATTGCTGGGTCATATGGTAGTTCTATATTTAGTTTTCTGGGGAACCTGTTGTACAAATTTACATTCTCACCAACAGTGAAGGAGGGTACCTTTTTTCCACGCCCTCCCCAGCATTTATTATTTGCTGACTTGTTAATGATGGCCATTTTGACCAGTGTGAGGGCATACTTAATTGTAGTTTTGATTTGCATTTCTCCAATAATTAGTGATGTTGAGCATTTTTTAATATGCCTGTTGTCCTCTGTCTATCTTCCTTGGAGAAATGTCTATTCAGGTGTTCTGCCCATTTTTCAATTTGGTTGTTTTGTTGTTATTGTTGAGTTATATAAGTTATTTGTATGTTTTGGATATTAAGCTTTTGTTGGTTGCATTATTTGAAACTGTTTTCTCCCATTCTGTAGGTTGTCCTTTTTTTTTATGGTTTCCTTTGCTGTGCAAAAGCTTGTTAGATTAGGTCCCATTTTTGTTTTTATTCTGTTGCCTTGGGAGACTGACTTAAGAAAACATTTGTAAGATTGATGTCAGAGAATGTTTTACCTATGTTCTCTTATAGTAGCTTATGGTGTCTTGTGCTTAAGTCTTTAAGCCACTTTGAGTTTACTTTTGTGCATGATGTGAGGGTGTTTTCTAGTTTCATTGATTTACATCCAGCTGACCAGTTTTTCCTGCACCATTTTCTGAAAAGACTGTCTTTTTCCCATTTTATATTTGTGCCTCCTTTGTCAAAGATTAATTGACTGTAGGTGACTGGGTTTATTTCTGAGTTCTCTGTTCTGTTCCATTGTTCTTTATGTCTGTTTGTACCAGTACCACACTGTATTGATTTCTGTAGCTTTGTAATAGTGTCTGAAATCTGGGAGAGTTATTCCTCCTGCTTTTTTTTTTTTTTTTTCCCCCTTCAGGGTTGCTTTGGCAATTTGGGGTCTATTATATTTCCATATAAATTTTTGGGTTTTTTTGTTCTAGTTTTGTGAAAAATGTCTTGGGAACTTGATAGGGATTGCATTGAATCTGTATATTGCTTTGGGTAATATGGCCATTTTTATGATATTAAATATTCCCATCCAGGAGTATGGAATGTCTTTCCATTTCTTTGAATTCTCTTGAATTTCCTTGATTAATGTTTTACAGTTCTCAACATATAAGTCGTTCACATCCTTGGTCAGGTTTATTCATAGGTACTTGATTTTTGGGGGTGCAATTTTAAAATGTATTGTATTTTTACATTCATTTTCTAATATTTCATTGATAGCATACAGAAATACAACCAATTTCTGAAGGTTAATCTTATATCCTGCTATTTTGCTGAATTCATTGATCAGTTTGAATAGTTTTTGTGTGGCGTTCTGAGGGTTTTCTATATATAGTATCATGACATCTGCATACAGTGACAATTTTACCTCTTATCTTCCAATTTGGATACCTTTTATTTCTTTCATTTGTCTGATCTCTGTGGCTAGGACTTCTAATACTATGTTGAATAAAAGTGATGAGAATGGGCATCCTTGTCTTGTTCCAGATTTTAGTGGGAAGACTTTCAGCTTTTCTCTCTTAAGTCTATTATTGGCTATAGATTTGTCATTAATGGCTTTTATTGTGTTAAGGAATGTTCCCTCTATACCCACTTCATTAAGAGTTTTGATCATGAATGGATGTTGGATTTTGTCAAATGCTTTTTCTGCATCTATTGAGATGATCATATGTTTGTTGACTTTTGTTAATGTGATGTATGACATGGATTGATTTGCCTATGTTGAAACATCCTTGTGAACTTGGAATAAATCCCATATGGTTGTGGTGTATGACCTTTTTTATATGTTGTTGGATTCTGTTGGCTAAAATATTGTTGAGAATTTTTGTGTCTATATTCATCAAAGATATTGACCAATAGTTTTCTTTTTTAGTGGTATCTTTGTCTGGTTTTGGTATTAGGATGACAGTGGCTTCATAGAATGTCTTTGGGAGTGTTCCTTCTTCTTCAATCTTTTGAAAAATTTAAGAAGGATGGGTATAAGTTCTTCTCTTTATGTTTGGTAGAATTCACCTGTGAAGCCATCTTGTCCTGAACATTTATTTGTAAGAAGTGTTTTTATTACATATTCAATTTTGTTTCTAGTGATTGGTCTATTCAGTCAATCTATTTCTTCTTGATTCGGTTTCGGTGGGCTGTATGTCTCTGCAAAGTTATCCATTTCTTCTAGGTTGTCAAATTTGTTGTCATATACGTGTTCATAGTATTCTCTTTTTTTTTTTTTGTATTTTTGCAGTATCTGTTGAGATTTCTCCTTTTTCATTTCTTGTTTTATTTAGTTTAGTTATTTTTCTTCTCTTTTAAGTGAGTCTGGCCAGAGATTTGTTAATTTGTTTACTCTTTCAAAGAACTGGCTCTTGGTTTTATTGACTTTCTTTTCAATTTTTGTATCTCTATTTAATTGATTTCCCCCTTGATCTTTATGATTTCCTTCCTTTTGCTGACTTTAGGTTTTGTTTGTTCTTCTTTCTTTTTTGTGATAGGTTAATTTGTTGATTTGAGATTTTTTTCTTCTCTGAGATAGGCCTGTATTGCTACCTTCTTTAGTCTAAGATGTGTGTAGGCATATGTGTGCTAATGTTATACTTTACTTCCTTTGTAGTAACTCCAGGAGCTCTGTAAATACATATCTCTCAGTTTTTGATATGAGTATCCTGATTTTATGGGTCTAAACATTTAGCGCTTTATGCCAAAAACCTTTTGAGTTTTTTTTTCCTTAAGAGGAAGACTTAGCAGGCACTGTCTTAAGAGGGTAAAAAGAAGGTGGTATTAACATGATTCTTAATGATGCAATTTTATGTACAGTTGTATTCATGTGAATAATGTCAAACTGAAATAATGATCACAAAAGGAAGTTTTTGAGAGTGGGAACAAATTTTTACCCAACAGTTGTCAAGTTCTTATTTTCTTCAGTGATGTTGGAATGCCTAGTCCTGCTCTGGGAGTTTTGCTTCTCTGAGAAATTGTGGGAACTTGGTGATCTATTAGTTACTTTCTTTCTCAGGGTCCTGTATTATAACTTCACCAAGGTATATAGGGCTTAATTTCCTGGTTTTGTGGTACATACTTGTAAAAAAATTTTAAAAAGCCATTCTGCTATTTTATAGAATGCATGTTGGAAACAGTTTTGAATGTCGTCATTTAAATTCACCTTTTGTTTCTCTACCCTGTCTATGAAGGATAGATATTCTAGTGTTTCTTCCTCTGCCTAAAAGCTTGAAAGCCAATCGGGTCTGAAAATAAAATCAGACTTTTTTCTGCCTCACACTATTTAAACTTTGATCATCATCTTGTCTTGTAGATGGGGAGTGAAAAAGGGAACTTCTTTGACAGTGCTAGCTAAGCTTAGATTTTTCTTTGATAGTATTTGAAGCTGTGGTCTCTCACTGCTGAAATTCAATATAGTGAATATAACATCAAAAAAACATTTAAAACTTTATAATTTCAACTCTAATCATATTATATTTCAGCATGGTAAAGTCATGACAACTTTTTTAAAGATACATTGTTCATCATATTTACTGGTGATCCAAAATTAAAGACATGGAAACTTGTAGTCATTTTGATGACTAATATTTGTCCTATCTTTAATATTTTACTCATCTAAGAGCATGGAGTTTGTAAACCTGCTCTGCCTTAAAGAATTTCTTGGAGGCCATTGGATCTATATATGCTCTATAAATAGAAGCAAATTAGGACAGAAATAAGAACAGTTACCTAGGTTACTGGACACAACCTCAAAATGTCAACAGCAGCAAATGAGTTGGAGCATATCAAATCTTAAAATACTGGAGATGACTCTTGCTATTAAAAAAAAATGTGTGCTCTAACTTCATGTGGGTGATAGGGAGAACACTTTCACTGCTGTTTTTTAATGTGCAGTCTGCTGACTATCCTCCACCATGAGAGTAAAAAAAAAAATTCCCATGAACGGGTGGTTTATTTCAAAAATTAGAAACATTTTAATAGGTCCTATTTATTATCAGAATCCACTCTCAGTAATTCAAATTTATACTGAATTACCATACAGAACAGGGAGACATGACCTCATTACCCTCTTCATGATATAATTTGGCTAAGGTTGCTGTGAGAAAACAGCTCTGAGAAGCTTGGAGGAAATGACATTTGTCAGCAGCACTGGTATAGGCAATGCATTTCCTTAGCATTCCTCTCTCTAATATCACTTGTGCATTTGGTGACAACTGTGTTTTCCTGCCTTTCTGGGTGGTCTTTCTCAGTGCTGCATGCTTTCCTCTTCCTCTGTCTATATTGATCCATTAGGGTTTACTAAAGTTCTGATTTAAGCCTCAAGAACTATAGGTCCTCAAGTTTTGTCTATTTTTCCTGGACATTCTCATACAGTCCCAAGACTTTAAAGGTCATGTAGAGGTACATGACCTTAACCAAATCCTGTCTCCTGAGTTACAGCTGCTTATATTGGTAGGCCAGTTAAGTTTTCTTGCCCCATGTAGCTCACAGGCACTTGTGGAACTCAGTTTCCAAGCCTGAATATTTCATCTGATCCCCAAATCTACCATGATTCCAATATTCCTTATGTTGCTGCTGTACATTCTGCTGCAAAAGTCTGAACATTTGAACAATTTATTTACTTCTTCTTACAGGTAATCATGCACTATGTTCTGGTTTTACTACCTTCTACATATTTTCTGAATTGCCTATTGATTCACCACTTCCACTGTCACTATGTTCAAAGAAAATGTGCACTGGATAAAGTTCAAATGGAAAGGAAGGAATCTCACCTAGATGTTCTATAGCAGGCTCCTAAATTGTCTCTTGCTTTGAGTTTTAAACTTTCATTCTCTCACTTGAACTTGTGTAATGTTTCTAAAGTGCAAGGCCAATCTGTTTTTTGTCTTCATGTGTAAAGCTCCTTTTAGGTCTCAATGTTTCCCTTTACCCTTAGCATGAAATCCAACCCCGCATCGCCCCATGTCAGAGAGTTTCAGGATCTGTTCCCTGCATCTCTCTTTTGCCTCATATTTCATCACTTTCTCTCCAACCCTAACCCCTTGTATGGAAATCATCCTTTGTTGAAGTCACGGGCTCACCCCTCCCATCACTCTCCTTCAACTCCTTGTCCTCCCCTTCATTTTTACATAGTTTCTCATCATTAAGACTCTGGATTAGTTTAGAGTTCTCAGAAACACAAGTCTACATGTAGTGTCCCTGCGTCATTCAACCGTAATATATGGAGAGTCCTGTATCATGACACTGATGGTACCTTTATAATTTCTTGCACGATGGCATTTTTCTCCATTTGCTAAATCTCATAAGTATACAGAACATGTTTTTGTCTCATTTAGTGTTATACTTACAGATCCTCAAACACTTCCTGGTACAGATTAATATCTAGATGAAAGAAGGTAAGGATAGTCTTACTTTTATAAGACATCTTGCCTCAAAAGTACACTAGATCCTCTCTCTCTCTTTATATATATGTGTGTCTGTGTGAGTGTGTGTGTGTGTCAGTGTATATAGATATATATATATATCTATATACACACATATATATATATATATGTATGTGTTGTATATATGTGTGTGTGTGTATATATATATATATATATGTTTTTTTTTTTTTTAATGGCTGCACCTACAGCATATGGAAGCTCCCAGGCTAGGGGTCAAATTGGAGCTGCAGCTGCTGGCCTATGCCACAGCCAAAGGGCACCAGATCTAAGCCGTATCTGTGACCTATGCCACAGCTTTTGGCAACACAAGATCCTTAACCCACTGAGCAAGGCCTCATCCTCACAGCAGCAACATCAGATTCTTAACCCATTGAGCCACAACAGGAACTCTGGTCCTTAATAAATTAAGCCTAGGGAATTACATTCATTTCTTTCTTGATCTTTCTCCCTTTGAACAGTGGTAGGTACTTGAGCCAAATACATTTTACTATAAATTTCTAAGTCACTACTGTGAAATATTCAGTGGCTCCCCACTACTACTACCTGCTAGTATAAATATTAATTTTTCTGCTTTTTGCCAAAGTCCTTCACAATGCCGCCTTGCTCTTGGCCCTCAAAGACATACAAATCCAAAAACACTCTTTATTGATTAAAATTATTCTGGTCTCCTGGTAGTAGGACTATCTCTGAGGCTATCCTCATGATTTTTTATAACCATATGTCTAAACTGTCTATCTTTTATTTTTTTAACTCTCAAATACAAAAGTTCTTAAAGATGAGCTCAACTCCCTTTATGTCCTAGAAATTTTCTTTACACTTAGCCATTATTGATTTAATGATACAAAAACTTCTGCTGAGAAGCAGGTCTAAAGGACAATGTACTTATTCCTTTTAGATTTTTATATGCTAAGGACACTAGGTTTTATCTTTACTGTAAAGTGTTGTAACTGGAAGTTTCAACTGCCCTTTATTCAAATTATTTACCTTAAGTAAATTTAGTGTCATTCTTCTGATTTTATATGTTACTTGTTATGATATAGGCAGAGAAAATTAAAGTTTTAAACATTGTTATTATTTTATCTAAAACTTTAGAGATATTTTAATAAACAGTTCTTGAAACCTCAATCCAGGAAAGATTGCTACTAACTATCTTAACATACTCTAATTTAGCAGACAATGCAACTATTTTAAAATATATACATCTCACTCTGCCTTGATTGTTGGGAAGTTCTAAGTTAAAATTAATGCTTATTAACTAATCTTAAATGCCTGGAATATTTGTCTGTTATTTCTAATTGATTGTTTTATTTATATTTAGAAATAATCTCAATTATTATGAGTTAGTGATTCTAGTCTTCCATCAAGCTTTAAATAGACTATTTTTCCACTCATTCATAGCAGAGGAAATAACAAATAGAGAAGCCTTGAGGAGGAATGTTCTTCGAAGCAAGTATTAGTGTGGTGAGGGGAGGTGTATGTCTTAAAAACAAGTCCTGACCTTGTAGGGCACATAAACGATTGTAAGACATTCAGCTTTTGTTTTGAGTAGGATGGGAAGCTGTTGGATAATTTTGAACTGGAGGGCGGAGTTTGACTTTTATTTTAAAGGGGTCATCCTGAATATTGTGTTGAAAACAGTGTGAGTAGTGGCTCAAGAGAAAGCAGAAAATTAGAAAACTCTTGCTGTTATCCAGGTAAGATATGATGGAGGCCGACATTGTGGCTTAAAAAATAGAGAGGTGGAAAGATGTTGAATGAGCATATATGGAGATGGGTGAATAAATGAATTTGCTGAAGATTAGATGCTGAGTATGAGAGAGAGAAAGGAATCAAGGACAACTAAAGGTTTTTGTCTTGAGAACTGAGGATGTGCATCTACTATTTATACTGTTATGGGGGAAATTGAATTGAGCGGTTTGGAGATGGTGGAAGGTCAGAAAGTAATTTTGGGTATATCTAGTATCAAAAGTCTATTAGACAACCAGTGGAAGATGTCAAGTAGGCAGATTTGAAATTTACAAACTAGGCTGAAATTCATTTCACATGCATGACTTTGTAATATGATTTTATGATCTTCTCAATTTATAGTGAACTTTTATATACTATGTGGTGACCATTTTTTTTTATTCCTCAAAGAAACTGATATTTTAGTTTTAAGTCTAGTTTCACTCTACTGTCGGACCTCATCCTCCCCATTTTCCTCTTTTCTGACACAGTTGCTCTTTTTCTGGAATACCTCCTTGACCACCTTGCTTAAAACTGCAGTTCCATCCCCACCCCATATAAATCTTTTCCATTCTTAATTTTCCTCCATAGCACTTCCTTTCACTATCTGAATATATTACATCTTTGTTTAGCCTGACTACTATACAGTGTATTCAATGAAGACAACAATTTTAATCTTTATTTTTTCCCCATGAAATGTTCCCATACTTAAGTGCTGGGCACATAATCAATATGCTATAAATATTTCTTGAGTGAATAAGTAGTTAAATGATGTTGATTATAACTGTGTTTTGGGAAAAGGAGCATGTGCAAAAAATTGGGGAGGAGGGGAATTTTTTTCAGATATAGCATTTGTATCCAACTAATAAGTAGTTTATCTACAAAATAAATCATTCTTATTTTTCAAAACTAGTGTTTTAATAGATTATTACCCAAACAGTAGTCATTTGGAAAAATCTTTCTGAAACTAAAAAGTTTAGGTGATTCCTTACCTTTTTGAGTTTAGAGGTGTTTGTGATGGATATCTAGTTACAAAGGGCTGTCCTTTGTCCCATTCTTTTAATTATTGTCATTGAAAAAGACCTGTATCTTTTCATGTTGAAAATTTTACATATATAAATTAAATAATTTTGAATTAGTAGTCTCTGGTGGAATATAAAATATATGCTTATTTTCTTACTTCTTTTCCTATTAAAAACTGTGTGTATCAGGCGAGTTCCCATCATGGCTCAGCAGTAATGAACCTGATTAGAATCCATGAGGACATGAGTTTGATCCCTGACTTCTCTCAGTGGGTTAAGGATCCCGTATTGCCGTGAGCTGTTGTGTAGGCCATAGACACAGCTCGGATCTGTCATTGATGTGCCTGTGATGTAGGCTGACAACTGCGGCTCTGATTTGACCCCTAGCCTGGGAATTTCCATATGCTGGGTGCGGCCTTCAAAAGACAGCAACAACAACAACAAACCAGTGTGTATCGAGTAATAGTTAAGGTAGTAAAAAAAAAAAAAAAAAAAAAAAAAAAAAAAAAAGGCACTTAAAAGCAAATCCGATATTCTAAAAATTACCTTTGCAGGCTAAAATACCACAACCTAAACCTTGGGTTCTTAAGTACCTCTTTTTAATCAATGAATGGTTATTAACCTACATTTATTTTTAAAGTAAATTTGAACTTGTATTTCTTACCTACATTTACTTTTAAAGTAAATTTGAACTTGTATTTCTTATAATGAGGCATCTGAGCTGTAGCCTAAGGCTTGGTTAAAATCCTTTGTAAGTATGAATGGACATAGAACACAAACATTTCCTTCAACACAGTATCATCACTGCTATGAAGCTGATGTACTTGTGAGATACAAGGCTTTTTAAAAATGTTATCCCCAAACATGTCTCCTCCTTTCTAATTCTAATACAATTTAAAGAACAAGAATATGTTTTCTAGAGTTAGACTCCCAAGCCTGAATTCTGATTCTGCGACTTAAAGCTGTTGATATTCAGCAAGTTGCCTGATTCCTCTATGTCCCAGTGTGCTTATTTTTTAAATGGACCTACGCACGTCATAGGGTTATTGTGAAGCTTGTGAGTTAATATCTGTATGAAGTGGTGTATCGTTAAGTGTTCAGACTTAAGTGACCATCATAATGATGATTATCACACCAATACTACTACCATTGTTGCCATTGTAAGCATCGTTATTGTTTATTGAATGGGTACACGTTGTTGACATCTCTGCTCATTCTGCAGGTTGGCAGCATTCATTTTCCTGATTAGTCCTTTTCAAATTTTTCAGATCAATTTGTCAAGAGAACTGGCCTGTTGGCTAAGCTAAATAAAGTCCCTCCTACTTTCAAGGCTTTTGCATGGGATTCTTTCATGAATTTTTAGTTAATTTGTGATTAAGTAGCCTTTAAATCAGGGTAGGTGACCTACCCTGGTATATTCTTCAGCTATAGCTCTATGTTTTTTCCTTGAGTAGAAAGTTATAGGAAGGAAGTCATACCATGAGGGAATATTAAGTGTGTGGTATGTTAAGATAGGCCACGCAAAGTATAATACCACAAAAAAATCAATGTCAGACTATTGTGAAGGAAGGTGAGTCATCTGCCTCTGAGAAATGTAAACGAAGCACTTGCTTGTATGATTCATGGTCCTAGGTCACTTGGAACTTACATTTAAGGCATACATAGTAATTAAAATGTGTACAGGGACTATATAGTCAGCAGAATTGAAATGTGAAGACATCACCACTTGGCAAACAAAGTATTCACCATCCACACTAATAATGACAACCACATTGTACAAGTAGGAAATTTGAGTAGGTTCTAAAAGTCTATGACTTGAGAATATACAACCACTCTCTATCCAGGACAGGTACGCCCAGTGATATACTAAAAAATTTCTTCATCAGTCCAAGGGATTGTCAGGTAAGGTGTCAATTATTTATTTATAAAGCAACAATTTGGAAGGTTTTGATCTCTCTGCTCTCCAACTACCATAGGCCCATATTTGAAATTTAAAGTCACAGAGCTAATTTAGTCTTCTCTTCTTGCTCTTAGGCTTAACTAGAGATAAGAGGTCCAAACTTTTCTACAAGCAAAATCCTGGGTTCAGAGGAGAGTAAAGAGCCGAGGTAGTAACAGAGTGCTTTATAGTTTCAACTGACTTGAAGGTTAGAATTTTAAAAGAAAGACTTTAAAAATGAGCTCTAAAACATATTTACCTTTTTAGTAGTTCTTTTAAAAATTGTGAATGGCATTGATCTTTACTGGCTTCCTGATGGAACGTTGAAGTTTTACCTATTACTAAAATTGAATTTAATAATGCCAATTTAAAAAGTTCCTACACTGTCCAATTGTACTAAAATTACATGCTTATTCCTCTTTCATAGCTATGTCCTTTTTAGTAAGTGTGTCTTCTAGAACCTATTAAATTAAGAAGAAACTATACTTGAAATTAGATAGGTGTAACTTTTAAGAGACCAGGATCATAGCATCAATAACTGACGTATACTTTTAGGGAAGTTGGAATTAGCACAGTCTTCTATGAAGGAGTCATTGTGACAGGAAAATAGCCTCCCCAATTAAAAAAGATTTCCAAACTTACTATCAAATTATGCTTTCATCTGTAAAATAATAGAAGTGTACCCTTGATTATCAGAGTTGCTTACTCTGATAATGATGATGATAACAGCAAAGACAACCGTTATTTACTTAATGCTTAACATGTTTAAGTTTCTCCAGGACTACCCTTTGAAGCAGATATTACTATCCCCACTTCAAAATATAGAAAAATAGGAGTTCCCTTGTGGCACAGTGGGTTAAGGATCTGCTGTTGTCACTGCAGGGGCTTGGTCACCCCTGAGGCACAGGTTCCATCTGTGGCCTGGGAACTTCCACATGCTGTGAGTGTGGCCAAAAAAACATAGAGCAAGAGACGCAAAGAGGTTTTCCAAGTATCCACTATCATGTAGCTGGAAGGGACACAGCTGAAATTGACCCCAGTGCATCTGCCTCAAGGACTTGTCTGGGCTCCTACACAAAACAGCCCCCCTTCCTGCAGACCAGGCTCTAGATGGGACTGTGAGTAAAACCTGGCTCCATACTCTTGGCAAAATGTGCTAGATTTATGGGAAATTGTAACTAACATACAAGCATAAGTTTGGCCTCAAATCTCACTCAAAATGGAAAGAATCTACATTTTGAAATTGAGCTGTAGAGAAGCAGAACCAGGGCTGTTATTATACTTGTTGCCCACATCTATTTGCTTGCAATTGTACAGCCATGAACGTAGCATTAAATTAGTGTAGTTCTGTGAAATGATGACGTTAGAAACCACTGTTACTGAGATTTCCTAAAAGTATATAAAATGATGTGATAGTGAAAGGGATTTTTTTTTCCCCAAAGCATAGTTTCTGAAAACATGCAAAACTCCCTTGGTTCTGTTTGCTTTCATTTTTATAAGAGGCCCTAAGAGGTAAACGAAAAGCTCTGGCTTTAGAGTCACCATCTCTAGGGTGACACTGAGCTCCTTTTATTAGTGGTTACATGACAGTAATTTATTTATTTCTCTGAGATTCTGATTCCTTATATTTCAATTTAGATAATACCTATCTTGGAGCATGGTAATTAGAAAGAATATTTGTAAAGGATTAAGTGCATTGATAGAAACATAGTATGTGCTTAAACAGGTTCAGTTTGATTAAAATAATAGTGTTTATGAAATGCAGTAATGTCTAATCATAAGAGACTGATATATTGTGCAGAGAATTAAACATGAACCCTTTCAGTCATGGTGAACCAGAGTAAGCTAATAAAATAACACTTTGTATTTTAATTTTCAGGGGAGGAATTGAGAATCAGGCATAAGGAATGGGAATGGGTGGAAGGAAGGAAGGAGGGAATTATCTTGGGGCAGGGAGAGCTCTGTTTCCCAAGAGTGATAGTGTGCAATGAACTGCAGAATATGACTAACACAGTCTGTACTAGATAAAAAGAATCAATATTTATTTTTGTGAGCTTGGGATGATAAAGAGCTTTCTGTGATATCAAGACACACATACACAAAAAAGAAGACAAAGGAAAAAATCAGGCAAACTTTATTCCTGAGAGCACAGAAAAAAGTAAAATAGAGCTACCATATGATCCAGCTATCCCACTCCCAGGAATACTCTGAGGAACACTCTGGAGAAAACTCTGATTTGAAAAGATACAATCACCCCAATATTCATAGCAGCACTATTTACAATAGCCAAGACAAGGAAGCAACATAAGTGCCCATCAACAGATGAATGGATAAAGAAGATGCGGTATATTTATGCAATGGAATATTACTCAAAAATGGAAAAGAATAAAATAATGCGATTTGCAACAACATGGATAGATCTAGGCAGTATCATACTAAAAAGTGAGATATATCACATACCATGTGATACTGCCTATATGTGAAATGTACACACATACACACACACACACACACACACACACACAAACTTATTTCCAAAGCAGAAAGAGATTCGCAGCCATAGGAAACAAACTTATGGTTACCAAAGGGGAAAGGGAAGTGCATGTATAAAATAAAACAGATAACCAACAAGGACCTACTGTATAATACATGAAATTCTACTCAATATTTTGTAATAACCTAAAAATAAAAAGATTCTGAAAAAGAATACATATATATATGCATATATATATGTAAAACTGAATCACAATGCTGTATGCTTGAAATTAACAAAATATTATAAATCAATTATACTTCAATAAACAATTTTTTTAATTAAATAGCAGAAAGTATATATAAGATCCCATTTTGTAATAATATTTGTATAAATAATTACATCTGTATGTAGTATTGAAGGACAGCCACTGAAATCTCATTTTCAAAATCTTTGGAGTGTGAAATAGTATTTTATAAATATGTAAGTATTTTGCAACAAAATACAGAGACAAAAGGAAGTCAATTATACTGTTTACAGTTATATGCATAATTTCATATACCCATAAAGTCCAAATAAACTTAAGGAAAAAAGCTACCTATCATTTTACTAACTAGAGTAACTCATTGTTATAAATTCATTCCATTTTCCCAATCTTTAAGAATTTACATTAATATAAAATAGATTCTCTTTTACTGAGTATTTAACTCAGCATGAATAGTTAAAACCTGGTGTAAGAAGAGATTTCTCTTCCTTTCTTTTGATGGAGGCTGCTGATCTCTATTCAAAATATCCTTTTAGCTCCAACAAAACAGAACCACTTACAAAAAGACTCTCTAGCAAGTTGATATTCAGATACCAACTAGCAAATAGGATCTACGGCAAAATGACAAACTACAGTAGCAGTGACAATGTTTCAGTATGGTCCCAATTGGTAGAGTACAGATTCATCTTTGCAGTTCTATTATTGCTAAATTACTATTAAGAATGCTTGCCAGCAAAACAAATTAAATATCACTGATACTGAAATCTAGTCAGCACACCAGGATCCAGCACAGCCAGCATCGGCTGACCCTTGGCCAAAGGCAGAGCTTCTCAACTATTGTACTAATGGCATTTGGGGTCCAATAATTCTTTGTTGTAGAGAACTATTCTGTGCACTGTAAGATGCTGAGCAGCATCTTTAGCTTCTACTCAGTTCATACCAGTAGCACCCCACTTTAGTCGTGACAACCAAAGTCATCCCAGGAAATTGCCAAATGACAATAAAGTGGGGTGGGAGAAAGGTAACACCAACCATGGTATCACCCATTCTTTCCTGGAAAAGTTTGTCTTTTTCAATAGGTCCTTCCTAATTATTTTTATGTTAAAATATTCTTTTTATAAAAAATAAAATGATAACTATAATGTATGGTAATTTCTTTGTGTTAAAGTTTTTCTCCCCCTCTCCTTGTTTTGTTTTCCTTTTTTTTTCTGTCTTTTTTTTTTTTTTTTTTGTCTTTTTGCCTTTTCTAGGGCCGCACCAGCGGCATATGGAGGTTCCCAGGCTAGGGGTCTAATCGGAGCTGGAGCCACCGGCCTACACCACAGCCACAGCAACGCAGGATCCGAGCCGCGTCTGCGACCTACACCACAGCTCATGGCAACGCCGCATCCCTAACCCACTGAGCAAGGGCAGGGACTGAACCCGAAACCTCACGGTTCCTAGTCGGATTCGTCAACCACTGCGTCATGATGGGAACTCCTCCTCTTTTTTTTGGACAGTGATTGTTCAGTTGTTAGTTGTGATTTTGGCATCAGAGGAGGCGAACTTGAGTCCTACCTCACCATCTTGTCTCCTTCCTCCCCTATCTTTTATTTTATTTTATTTTATTTTATTTTATATTTTATTTTATATTTTATTTTTTGTATTTTTAGGGCCAGACCTGTGGGATATGGAAATTCCCAGGCTAGGGGTTGAATTAGAACTGTAGCTACCAGCCTACATCATAGCCACAGCAATGCAGAATCCAAGCTGTGTCTGCGATCTGCATCACAGCTCACAGCGACTCCAGATCCTTAACCCACTAAACAAGACCAGGGATTGAACCTGCTTTCTCATGGATACTAGTCAGGTTTATTACCACTGAGCCATGACAGGAATGCTCCCTTGTTTTGTTTGTTTTGAATGTGTGTATATGCAGGGGTGTGTGTGTGTTTGCATCTTATGACCTTCCTTGAAAAAACAGAATAATTTGCAACAAGTTCTTCATCAATTAAAAAAAAATGCACAGTCCTGTGCAATCCCATACTTGAGTACCTTTGGCAAAAAGCATTCTGTTTCATCTTTTACTTTGAAAATGGTCCTAAATACTATAGATTGTGTTTGTTTGTAAGCTATTTTGAGGCTGCAGTAGAAATAGTTCTTCCAAATCCCCTGGAGTTTTACCTTGGAAAGCTTGACTCACTGAGCCCTTCATTTTATTATCTGCTTGTGCTCATCCATAGGCACAGCTTTATCTGCATCCTGTCTCAGTGCTAAGTTAGGCTCATGCATCAGCTGCTGCCTCTTGAGCAGAGAATCTCATTTCTGGTTCCTGAATGGAATTTTATGGGGAAAAACCTCATATGCTGCTAAGTGCCTTTCTAATCCAGATGTTTGCCTCTCCAAATTCACATTCAGAGGACAGGAAGAAGTATGTTTCATTTATTTAACTTTGGTGTGTGTTCAGACCATAACGATTTAGCTTACAAGCATTCAGTATATTGTTAAGGCTCCTGATATGGAATAGGTATTACTATTAACCTTGTGTTTTCAATATTGAAGAAGCAAAGGAGTTTTACCCATTTGTAATCTCAGGCAGTGACTGTAGCTGACTTTGGCATCAATGCCCATGTAAAATAATATTTTTGGAGCTGCATAAAAGAAAGAATTAAATTACCCACATTTTGTATATATGGAAGAGGTCTTTAATTGAGATCTAGCAATGTAATACAAAAAGTAGATATTTTGAGCCTTGTGACATTTTTTTTTTGGAGAATCATGAATACTATTACATTACTATGTAATGAAAAACATAAATATATAAAAATAATCTAGCTGTTTTGCAGCACTTACACTTAGATTCACCAAGCTAGCAGCTAACATTTAAAACAGCTAGCACTTAACCTTAGATTCTTTGGAAACTGCTGAATTGTTAGAATAACATATCAACATTGTGCCTCTTTGAGAACACTCTCTTGTATTCTCTGCCCTTTCCCCTTCTTGATTGTATTAAAAAAAGAATAAAATGCAAACAATAACTTTATGCTCTAAATAAGGAAACAAATTATTCAGAACACTGCATTATTAACTCATTCTACAGACAAACTCTTATCTGTTCCAGGTACACTTGAACTTTACTCAGATTTACTATGGTTCAAGTGATTGGATAACAACAGGTTAAATTATGACAGCAGACACAAATCTCAGTTTTTTTTTTAATATGGAAATCTCAGATTGATACTGATGATTTGCCCAAAGTAGACTAGCAAGCTAATGAGAGACCCACTTTCGTCTTTCTCTGTTGTGTCACATTTCTTCTGCCTTTCACTTTACCCATCTGCCCTTCCTTCCCACTCACTTATCACTAGTATAATCATTTTGTTATTAATACTGAATAAAAATACGATCTTAGAGTTTTAAAATGAATATCTCATTTCATTTTTGTTTGGCAAATAATTTTAAGCTTCTTTTTTTCTTTGTATTCTTTGAAATATTTTAAGATTCAGTCTTGGAAAGAGGAGTTAGTTTGATGGAATTTTGTGGATAAATTCTTCTATCTTGATTTTTAACATATTGTCTCACTTTATAAGTTCTCACAAGCAGCACACTTTCTGTGGGAAGAATACTTGATGATTCATATCTCATCAGGAGAGTCTAGAATGTCTTGGCATTATGGAAACTATTCTTAGTGTCCAAGTGTTCTGTGTTATAAGATTCCAAGGAAGTTTGGTTGTATTGTTACACATAATCTTAAATAAGTAAATGTACAAATAAATATGTACATATGTATGCACAAGTAAATATGTATATAGATGATAGATAATGTAACATTGAAACATGCCTTTGAAACTTGCATCTTAAAAATTGTCCCAGGAGTTCCCATCATGACGCAGTGGTTGACGAATCCGACTAGGAACTGTGAGGTTTCGGGTTCAGTCCCTGCCCTTGCTCAGTGGGTTAGGGATGCGGCGTTGCCATGAGCTGTGGTGTAGGTCGCAGACGCGGCTCGGATCCTGCGTTGCTGTGGCTGTGGTGTAGGCCGGTGGCTCCAGCTCCGATTAGACCCCTAGCCTGGGAACCTCATATGCCGCAGGAGCGGCCCAAAGAAACAGCAAAAAGACAAAAATTAAAAAAAAAAAATTGTCCCAAACACTTTATTTTTTAATTATCAGGTCCTGTGTCTGGGAAAAGATTTCATAATTCATATGGGGATTTGTTAAATTAATCTATAGCCTAAGGAGGCTTAGAGAAAATAGAAACATGCAGTATGCATCATACACATAAAACATTCAGCTCATCAAATGAGTTATTTTTCTAAGAATAGTTTTTTGCTAACTCAAACAGTCTATTGAGAACAATGGTTATGTAGAAAGCATTTATTTTAGGTACCACCCTTTTAGCCAATTACATGTATTTACTTAATAAGTGTACCCACATTTTTATAAGTAATCTGGAATTTTAAAAGTCATATTCAGTCGGATAAATTTCAAGGCATTGAAGTCTGCAAGATAGTCTAAACTTAATAACATTGTAGTGGAGGATTTATACTTGTGGGGATGGTCTAGTATTGTGTAATGTTTTATGTAGCAGCTTGATGAGGCACACACTTGTAACCTATAAAGATACATCTTTAAAGTATATTTGTTTGCTTAGATTCCATATATAAGTGAAATAATAGGATATTTGTTTTCTGTCTGAAATTTCACTTAGCATAAAACCTTTGTCCATCCATGTTGTCTCAAATGTCATGATTTCACTCTTTTGTGTTTGAGTAATTAATATATATTATTAATTATATATTAATTATAATATAATATAATTATATACACAAACACCCCCCACATCTTCTCTATATATTCATCTATCGATGGACATTTAGCTTATTTCCATATCTTGACTATTATGAATAATGCTGTAATGATCATAAGGTTTTATATTTCTTTTATACAATCTTAAAAAAGTAAAACAAATAAATATAATGAAACAAATACAGAGTCATAGAAACAGAAAACATTCAGGTTCTGGTGGTTTCCAGAGGAGTAGGGGTAAGAGGATGAGTGAAATAGATGAAGGAAATTAAGGTCCAAATTTCCAGTTAAAAAATAAATGTCATAAAAAAACAGCAGCATGAGGAATATAGTCAATAATAATGTAATATCTTTGTATGGTGGCATACGGTAACTAGACCTACTGTGCTGATCATTTTATAGTCTATAGAAATGTTGAATCACTATGCTGTATGCCAGGAACTCACCCAGTGTTGTAGATTAATTACACTTGAAAAAACAAACTTAGAGAAAATGAGATCAGATTTGTGGTTACAAAAAGTGGAGGGAGGGGAAATTGAATGAAGGAGGTTAAAAGGTACAAACTTCTAGTTATACATAAGTAACATTGCTGTGTGTTATACGCAAAAGTTAAGAAAGTACGTCCTAAGAATTACCATCACAAGGAAAAAATGTTTTCGTTTTAATTAATTGTATATCAGTATGAGATGATGGATGTTCACTAAACTTACTGTGGTTATAATTTCATGACGTACCTTAAGTCAATCATTATGTCGTACACCTCAAACTTATACAGTGCTGTATGTGAACAATATATCAGTAAAACCAGAAGAAAAAAAACAAACATGAAAAGAAAGTGCACTTGGTGTCTTCTGGAGATTCACCACCTTTCCTAATGTCAGTCAGTTTGGGAAAAAGTGGGTGCTCAGGTAACTTAAAGAGAAAAATCCTTTCTCTCTGGGACTTGGTCACTTACAATTATATTTGGGACACAATGATGTCCAGTCATGTGCCTGTGTGGTCAGCAATGGCTATTAAAATGACTCTCAATATAGAGAGCAAACAATAACTGGGATGAGATAATAAACTATTTTTAAATTCCTCTTTGCCAAGACCACTATATTACCTGAATCTGACTACCATTTTAATATCTAATATTTTGCCTAATGTTGAGATATATATATATATATATATATATATATATATATATACACACACACACACACAATCTATTCCCATGTTAGCTGACCATAGGTGGTTAAGAGAAATTTTATTTGTCCACATAAGCAAGATGCTATGTAAGAAGTACATAGGAAGAAGCCCACTGGTTCTCAAGTGAAAAGAAGGATATGGTAGCAGTGATATTAGGAAAACATACTCAGTGGGGAAGAGGATGAATCTAGGGAAAAGTAACATGGATTGCTTTGTCTAGCCGCCTTACTCTCATGGAGATCCTCTTAGCAGGAAGAAATCTGAACTACATCTTATTTAGTGGTGACATGAAAACCCATTTGAACATTCTACATCACAAGTTGATTGTCATTATTTATTTATTTATTTATTTATTTATTTTTTAATTTATTGTCTTTCTGTCTTTTCGAGGGCCACACCACGTCATGTGGAGGTTTTCAGGCTAGGGGTCTAATCAGAGCTGTAGCCACTGGCCTGCTCCAGAGCCACAGCAACACCAGATCCAAGCCATGTCTGCGACCTACACCACAGCTCACGGCAACGCTGGATCATTAACCCACTGAGCGAGGTCAGGGATGGAACCTGCAACCTCATGGTTCCTAGTCAAATTTGTTTCCACTGCACCACGATGGGGAACTCCAACAAGTTGATTGTCATTTAATGGCAGTACTCTAGCTTTAAGATTTGGGAAAGATTTCTTTAAGAAACAGTGGTGTTATCCAAAAATAGATGGACTTTTACAGATTCTCATTTATAAGTAAATGTTCTGATTTGCTTTGGTGGGTATCTAGAATCTTAGGATGATTATTCTTTTATAAAAAATTCATCTAAAGTAAAATACAAAACAAAACAGTTCATAGATCTCTCTCATCCCCCACCCTCTACCTTTGGCAAGTATTTTTAAATTTTAGGAGATCATATGGTATTTTTCTATTCTCTGTCTGATTTATCTCATTTAACATAATGTCCTTAAGGTTGGTCTATGCATATTGCAGTAAACAACAGGATTTCCTTCTATTTATGGCTGAAATAGATTCTGTTTTCATAATACATGTTTATATACCATGTTTTCATGTCTTCTTTATTCACTGATGGACACGAATTTTTTTCCATATCTTGTCTATTATAAATAATGCTATAATGAACATTGAAGTGCATATATATTTTGAATTAGTATTTTTACGTTCTTTAGATGAATACCCAGAACTCTAATTTCTGGATGATATGGTTATTCTATTTTTAATTTCTTGAGGACCCTCAATACTGTTCTCAAAAGTGGCTGTACCACTTTACATTCCAACCAACAGTGTACAAGTGTTGCCTTTTCTCTCCCTCTTCACCAACACTTGTTATTTCTAGTTTTTTTTGGTAATAGTCATTCTAACAGATCTGAGGTGATAGTTCATTGTTCTTTTCATTTGCATTTCCTTGATGATTAAAGATCTACAACACTTCTTCATGTACCTGTTACCTATCTGTATGACTTCTTTGGAAAAATGTTTATTTGGACCTTCTGCTCATTTTTACCCAGATTGTTTGTATTTTTGGTATTGATTTGTATGAGTTCTCCTTATAATATGGATTTTAGCAGCTTATCAGATATATGATTTGCAAATATCTTCTCCTATTCAGTATGTTGCCTTTTCATTTTGTTGATGGTTTACTTTGCTATGCAGAAGCTTTTTAGTTTGACGTAGTCCCACTTGTTTTTTACTTTTGTTCCTTTTGCTTACGGTGTCAGATTAAGAAATATCATTCCAAGACTTATGTTGAGGAGCTTGTGTTTTATTCTAGGGGATTTATGATTTCAGGTCTTAGGTCAACTCTTTAATCCATTTTGAGTTAATTTTTGTGTATTGTATAAGATAGTGTTCCATTTTGATTCTTTTGTTTGTGGCTATCCAATTTGTCAAGCACTATTTATTGAAGAAACTCTTCTTTCCCCATTGTATATTCTTGTTTCCTTTGTTTAAATTAATTGACAGTGTATGCATGAATTTCTGGATTCTTTATTCTGTTTCATTGAGCTATGTGTCTGCTTTTATGTCAATACCATACTGTTTTAGTTACTATAGTGCCGGAGGCCAGCTCCAGCAGCCAGGGAGTATACATCCTGATTGGAGATGGACAGCGTTGGCCAAAGAATGGAGACAGCCTCTTTGTCCCTTCTTTCAGGGCGCTGGACTTCTCAAACTTTATTGGCATAAGTGGTTAATTGTATAGACAGTTTTTCACTACAGATTACATCATAGTGTTAAAAGTACATTGGTTAACTATTAGGCTTTGTTTTTTGATCACATGGTACAGTAGCAATACATCATGTTTTAAAATCTTTAGCCTAACTAAATAAGTGAGTACAATTCAAGGACAAACGAACACAGCATATCATATGGGAAAGAGGAGACCCAGCACAAACCATCTCATGGCCAGCCAATTCCCATAAGCTGAAGAAGTTACAAACACAAAAAATTCTGTCTTTAGACTAGTGTCTATCTTCAAAGTGTCCTTGGCAGGGATACCGTGTACGAAAATACAAATCAACTTAGCTAGCTACTGCTAAAAGTTTCTAAAATCAAGAACAAAACTCACAGCTGGGTTTCTTGGATCAAGAATAATATATGTCTAACTTCTATGGACTTCATTAAAATCATAACTCTAAAATTTACTGTATAACTAGTTAGTAGATAAACACTATGTTTTAATTAAGTTGGATTTAAATAGGGGAAAGTCCTTCAGAATGAAATTCTTATTATATTATTATTGTAATTTTGTTAAATCACAAAATCACCACAGGAAAATAAGAATGGAAAATAAGAATAATAAGCAAATAATCAGGAAAGACTGGGGAAAACTGAATAACAAATAAAACAACAGGAAAGACTAGGTCACCTGAGAAACAATCCATGTTCTCCAGCCCAAACATGGAAATTGTTTTCCCAGGAATGCCCCAATTCTTTCCCATCAACATCAAAATGAGAGCTGTATAACCTGAGGCCTGCCCTCAGCTTGTACCTTACAGGGAGGCTTTCATCCTGACCAGAAGCCCACCTTCGGCACCATTCAGGTGAGCTCCCTTCCTTGGTTAGGAACCTGCCTTCAGGTATTTTTTGCCATCAGGCAAGGTCCTATTTTTTTGAGTCCTTGCATCTCCTCAACTCCCCGCACTATAGTAATATAGTAACGTAGTTTAAGCATGATGCCTCCAGTTTTGTTCTTCTTCCTCAGTCTGCTTTCACTATTTGTGATCTTTTAGGGTTCCATACAAATTTTAGGATTACATGTTCAATTTTTGTGAAAAAATACCATTGGAATTGTGATGAGAGTTACATTGAATCTGTATAATGGTTTGGGTTAGTGTGGACATTTTAACCATATCCTTCCAATTCACGAGCATGAAATACCTTATCATTTATTTGTGTCTTTTTCAAGTTCTTTCAATAAATTCTTATAATTTTCAGGATACAGGTCTTTCACCCCCTTGGTGAAATTTATTCCTAGATTTTTTTTTTAAATTTCTAATGTAATTTTAAATGAGATTTTTTTTCTTAATTTCTCTTTCTGATAGTTCATTATTAGTGTATGAAAATCCAACATATTTTTGTGTTAGTTTTGTATCCTGCAATTTTACTGAGTTTCTTTATTAGTTCTAACAGTTTTCTCATGGAGTCTTTAAGGTTTTCTGTATCTAATACCATGTCTTCTGTAATAGTGATAGTTTTGCTTGTTTCATTCTAATTTGAATGTTTTATCTTTTTCTTGCCTAATTGCTCCAGGTAGGACTTCCAATACTACCTTGAACAAAAGTGATGAGAATGGGCATTCTTGTCTTGTTCCAATCTTAAAGGAAATGTTTTGAACATTTCATGGTTGAGTTCATGATGTTAGCCATGGGCATGTCTCATATGATTTTTAATATCTTGTTGAGGTACATTCCCTCTATATGTGTTTATTTAGAGTTTTTATCTTAAATGAATGTTGAATTTTGTCAAATGCTTTTTATGCATACCCTGAGATGATCATACAACTTTTATCTTTAATTTTTTAATGTGGTGTTTTACATTCACTGATTTGATGTTGAACTATCCTTGCATTCTTGGAGTAAATTCCTACTTGGAATAATAATTTCATGTTTATTTTTGCCCTCACTCCTTTTTACTTCCTCATCAAAAAGAATTCTCACAAGGCAAAAAAAAAAGGAGATATTTTAATATTTTCTGACTCTTTTTTAGAGACGCTTTTCTTTAGAAAAATAAACTGTGCAGTGATAGAAGATGAGACTCTGATGATATGTGATAATACTTTAAAGTTTCCTTAAAAGTATAAAGTATTTTTTGTAGGAGAACACATAGGAGTGGAAAGGGCAAACTAAGATGACCCTTAAAAAAAGTGACCTTGAAGAAATAAAGTCTTGTGGTTTCTGAAGTATGTTTGAGGATTGGGATATACATTTTTTATTGTTTTAACATTTTAGTTTGAATTAATTTTAGAATTAAAATAGTAATTATAATACACTGAGTTCCCGTATACCCTTCACCCAGTTTCTCCAAAGGTTGCCATCTGGCATAACTAAGGTTACTTGTCAAAATTAAGAAATTAACATTGGTATTACACTAGTAGATAAACTATAAATTTCATCAGTTTTTCTACCAATATCCCTTTTTGTCCTAGGATTAAAGCCAAGATCCAACACTATATTTGTTTGTCTTATCTCCTACTCTCCTATAAGCTAATTCAATAACTTTCTGTGTCTTTTATGATCCTGACACTTTTGAGGAGTACAGATTAGGTAATTTACAAACTACTCCTTGATTTGGATCTATCTGATGTTTTTCTCATGATTATATTGAGTTTATGTGCTTAGTGAATCAAATTAGGAGGTACAAGATATCCATATGTCACACTTCTAGTGATGTAGGCCATTATCACTTGGCTAAGGTCTTGGTTGCTGGATGTTTCTACTGTAAAGTTATAGTTATTTTTTCTTTGTAATTAATAAACAACTTAGATAAAATGATTTAAGGCTATTTAAATCTTGTTTCCTTTCAACTGCTTATCTACTGATTTTAATGTTCATCACTTAATGTTGCCACAGATATTATAGTGATATTTTCCTGTAGTCACTTGTTTATATCCTTTAGTTCTGCTGAATTTATTAGTTAGAATTATAAGGAAGACTTGACTCTATGACACATTGTTTACTCAGTTTATTTCTACCTCTGTGGACTCATGCAAATTTGTTTTATTCTTTGGAGTTTAACTCTATTTGGTTGACCATTTGTCCAATCTTTGGTATTGGGAGCTTTTTTTTATTTTATTTTATTTTATTTATTTTTTTGTCTTTTCTAGGGCCACTCCCATGGCATATGGAGGTTCCCAGGCTAGGGGTCTAATTGAAGCTGTAGCCGCCAGCCTACGCCACAGCAATGTGAGATCTGAGCCGCATCTGCCACCTACACCACAGCTCACAGCAATGTCAGATCCTCAACCCACTGAGTGAGGCCAGAGATCCAACCCACAACTTCATAGTTCCTAGTTGGATTTGTTAACCACTGAGCCATGATGAGAACTCTGGTATTGGGAGCTTTTAGAGTTTGGCTCCTTTTTCTTTTTAATATGTCTTCCCTTTTTGTTTTTTTTTTTTAAGGAATTGCTTGCTTTTTGACATCACAAGATGACCCCAAATCAACCAATTTGTCAGCTTTTTTAACTGACTTCCTACTAGTTTCCAGTGGCACTTACCCAAGAAAAGCAAGCATTTGCATAGCATTTCTTTCAGCAGGTCCATGTCTCTCCTTAGAATTCAGGTTAGTTGGTTCCTTGTGAGTTCTAAACAAGATGACCTTATTGTTCATTCCAGGTTGACTAGGCTTTAGATAGGTTTCTTCCTGACTATATAGGTCACTGACTTTCCTTTTTTTAGAGCAATTACTTTAGAAAACTTGTAATTGTTGATTCCTCCTCTGTGCCTTTGAGATGCAAACATTCTCCAGACTTTCCTAGGTATACAATTCAAGAATATTTTTCTCAAGCACCTAAGAGCCACTCCTTTGAAATGTAATAATCAAGAAAGATAGTGCCTCTTATTGACCAGCCTTTGCTGGATAGTGGGAACCAAACTTTAATAAGCACTGTTACCAAATACAGATGGCCTAATCACATTGGCCAATCTTCCTTTTAATGTCCTTTAGTACTTTTCTACTAGATGACTCCAGTGCTTGGAAACTCTCCCTATTTTGTTTCAGCAGAGTTAAGTTCAGTATCTCTCCCCATTGCATTTATCTTGAAAAAATAATTTCCCTGCATTTTTAATTTAGTGCATTTTTTCATTGATATCTCTAATGGATTAGAAAAAATCATGAATTTTTATTCATTTTTTAATGTTTTATTGAAGTATAGTTGATTTACAATGTTGAGGTAATTTCTGCTATACATTGATTTACAATGTTGGGATAATTTCAGTTCTACATACACATACGTACCTTCTTTTTCAGATTCTTTTCCCATACAGATTATCACAGAATATTAAGTAGAGTTCCCTGTGCTGTATGGTGGGTCCCTATTGCCAGTCATCCACACACCACAGTGGGCATATGCCAATCCTAAACCCCGAGTACATCCCTATACCTCTCCTGTCCCATTTTGTAACTGTAAGTTTGTTTTCAAAGTATGTGATTCTGTTTCTGTTAGTTTCTGACTTGTTCTTTTCAATGTGAAGCAAAGTTTTCTCCAATTTACTGAATACTCAGATAAAGATAAAAATTAGATAGATTATAATTTTAAATTATTTGCTTTTCTACCCTACAAAATCCCATATTACACCTCAACAGCTTCATTTTTTTCCTTACACTAAAATTATGTATATAGATGATTTTTAAGGACTTTTAAAATGTTGGTTCTATAACAGAGTGAGAAGGGGACAGTCTTAAAAGGTTAGTTGCAAGTATAAGTAATAGATTAGTAAGGACAGAAGTGCAGAGTGAAAAGGCGATCTATGGGGATATAAATCCTCAGAAATTTTTAGTGCTCTTAAAGGAATTTTGAAATCTCGAAGAATGTATGATAAAGTATTTGACAATTTTATTTGTTTTAAAATATGGAAACTTCAGTAACTGTGGGTTACAACAGAAAAAATATAGTTATCCCATAATATAGTCACAAAACAATATTTGTAGATTTTCTAATTCAATATAATTTATTTTCTTTTTTCAACACCTAGCAAGTTGTAAACAAGCTCCATATTATACAAAAATAGAACCACTAACTTTTCTTTAGGGATTACATATCCCGTATTCAACTGACAATAATCTAATGAGATTTTTATATTTACCATGTGTATGTGATGAAAGGCATTATTAGCATGTTTATATAAATCATAAACATGATATTATATTAAATCGTAGTAATATAGATATACATAAACATAATATATGTGCAAGAAAATATCATACATATTTGCAATTCTGTACTGCATTCCTCACGTTTTTATTTTATCAAGAAATATATTGTTGGAATGATGAAGTGCTTTTAAATTCCATAATCTTTTGGGAGGAAATCTGTTAATTTTATCTCAGTTACATATTTAACCCATGTACGAATTTTATAATCATTATAAAATTATAATTAAGAAAGAACTGTGCTATCAGTAGACATATAGAAATTTTTTTCAAATTACATCTATTTTAGTGGTACACTCTTCATATACCTTGTCGATATTCTATCTTTGACAAAAATTTTAAGTAGTTATAAATGATTAATGTTCATGAATATTTAATGTATATTCTACCAATAATGATACTCGAAACCATATTTAGTGAAATTCTTTATTGCCTAGATCTCTTATAGAAGTTATTTTTGACCAAGTTATTTACTTTTAAACTTAAAAAATAATGTCTATTGGAATATTAGTTTTTCAAATTGTATCCCATGCAGTTTAACTTACCAACAAAAATTTCTAAATACAATTCAGTATTTTCTGCACAAAAAGATTTTAAGCTCTTTGAGGGCACAGATGGTTCCATACAATTCTGCTGTGCAGTAGAAGATCAGTAAATGCTGGGTGATGATGTTACAGATGACACATTGTCAGTATTATGACCAAACATAATTGCACTATGCTATGATACAATGATACTATGGACATGTCCAGATATGAGCAGGAAAGTTTACTCATAAACTGAAAAGCCCCCAATTATCTGAGCTTTCTGTCTCCTCTTTGATAGATTTTCTTTTCCTTCCTTGGGGTCAGACTAGCATTCTTTCTGTCTACTTCCAATTTATTATAAACGGGGGCATGGAATTCAGGTAACCAAACTTATTTATATTATATGCAAAGTAAAATTTACTAGGCTTTGAGTCACATCCTAAAGGCACTCTTACAAATAAAATGGGCTCCTAAGCTTCACTGAGTTTCTCACAGACTTTATAATCTTTATTTATTGAATTGGTTCTTTTTTATATGTAGCTGCACGGTTTCAAAAGTTGAGGATTTTTAGATTTTTCAGTTTTGGGAACACCGAAAAATGAAAAGTATTACACAAACCTAGAATGAAGATCTAAAGAAAACTTGATGAAATTGAATTTAAACTAGTCTAAATCCTTGTAATATTTAGATTTATATATATATATTTCTATATTAATATATATGCGTATGTGTGTATATATATATATATAGTACTATTTAGATCAGAAGACTCATATAAGCTTGTTAAAGTATGTTCTTCCCTTTGAAAGTCTATTTTGGAAAACAACTTGCAATAACCCACCTATTTAGGTGAGAAAGGAACCAGAGGAAAGCTTTTAAAGGCTTAGTGTTAACCCTAGAGCTAATATATATATTGAAAAATCTCTAAGGGCCATGGTAGGATTACATCTGTCAAAATGATTGGGATTCTAATGTCAGACTTTTAATACCTCCTCCCACCAGCATCACTTTTGGGAGCCTCCACACCAATCACCAATTCTGAATTAGTGACTTTTCAGAGAAAGCTTTATGCTGAAGTCACATTTATTTAAATTTCAAACATGTAATACACACTAGGATTCTGAATGAAAATTTTTCCTATGGGTCTTCAGCTAGACTTTGCGAAGATTATTTTGCAGGTCACAGATCTTATTTACTGTTTTGCTTTTTACTGGTGTAATTTGTATGGACTACATTATCTCTTAGTTATCTCAGAGATCCCACCATTGGGCCTTCAGATGTGTCCAAGGAGAGGCTGAAGCACCATTGGTCAGCAGTATTATAAATGGAATGGCATTTTAAGATAAGAGAATAGAATGCATGGCCTATAAAATCCCTGAGGCATTGACAAAATAAGAAAATAGAAAACATTAACTACTGTATTCCAGGTTGTTTCAAAATAATTCTTTACTTTTTTTTTTGTTTTTGCTTTTTAGCACTGCACTCATGGCATATGGAGTTCCCAGGCTAGGGGTGGAATCAGAGTTATAGCTGCCGGCCTACACCACAGCCACAGCAACATGGCATCTGAGCTGTGTCTGTGACCTACACCACAGCTCATGGCAATGCTGGATCCTTAACCCACTGAGCAATGCCAGGGATTGAACCTGAAAACTCATGCTTCCTAGTTGGATTCATTTCCCCTGGGCCATAACCAGAACTCATTTTTTTTTTTAATTTTTAATTTTAATTTTACAATTTTAATTTTAATTCAGGCCAGGGATCACAGGAATTGAACCCACACCACAGAAGCAGCCTGAGTCATTATAGTGACAACACCATATCCTTAACATGCTGAACCACATGAAAACACTAGATAGTTATTTTTTTTTATTTATGAACCATTTCAAAGCAATTTTCAACATCATTTAATTTTAATGCAAATTTTAAAAATAACCTCAGAATATTACCATTTATTTCCAATGGTATAATTTTTCAAACGGCATAATTTTCAGTAGTGCTTAGCAAAGTGACTGGCATGCAGAAGGCATGAAAAAATGTTGGTTTCTATTATTATTACCATTAGAAAATACACAATCAAGTAATCCTGTTAATTTAATATTTGACTCTGTGTGTATTTCAACACTGAAGCCTATAAAATTTTATAATAAAATGAGATAGTTTTATACCTGATAAGGATCTGTAGGTGTAACCCACAAGGTTTTAAGTGTTATTTTTTGACAAATGAGGAAACTGAGAGCTTTTTTAAAGCTAACAGGTTTATAAATTTGATTTAACAGACTAATATAAAACATAGAAATGTATATAATTCCTTAAAGCAGAGTTTAATTCCAATCCCTAAGCATTATCTTAAAGTGTTAGGGAGTTGCCTGATAGCCAAGCGGTTAAGAATTTGGCATTGTCCCTGATGTGGCTCAGGCCACTATTGTGGCATGGCTTCAGTCCCTGGCCTGGGAACTTCTGCATGCCATGGGTACAGCTAAATAATGAAAAAGGTAAAAGAAAAATAAAAAAAACTGTTATGAGAAAAACTTTTCTTAGTGATTTCTCAAGAATATGTTTGAAATCACAATTTAGTATGCTTAAAACCACTATTTATGAATCTGTTCTTCAAATTTTAATTAATTTGAATTTCTGCCAGCAGCACTTTAGAGTTTCTAAACTCTGGTGAAATGTTCTACTATTTATATTTTTGATATATTAAAAACACATCCATTCCCAGTAGAGGTAAAAACAAGAATTCTCCTTTTAGAAATATTTATCCAGTTTGCATATGCCATGCATATATTTTAAAAGCCTATAAAACATTTGATTTTGAATGTAGCATTCTAGCTACCCACCCAAATGAGTAATACTATTTGATTAGGAATTCCCTAATATTAGAAAATAGTAATTGTGGCTCACTTGTTAATGAAATACTGTTTCTGTTCCTTCCAGGAATATGGATAGGAAATGTAGCAGTTATGTGTCTTACATGAAAAAGTTATACCTAAGTAAAGCAGATGATTTTGTAGGAAGAGAGAACTATTAGCAACAAGTGGACTTAAGTACCAAATCTGTCATAAACCAGCTGGGTAATATCTTCAAGTAATTTCTCATTCCTGGGACTCAGTTTCCTTATCTGCAGAATAAGCAGTTTGGATGCTTGAGTTTTTGAAAATAAGACAATTACAGTGAGCTTATATTATTATATAATTTAACTGCTTATGGAATGTATTTACTCCAAATATATTACTTGATCTCTGCCTAAGCGCCATGAGGAAGCTAGGTAGATACCTTAAACTGTCCTTTCCCATAATATTTCGGAATGTCTTGGATGCCAGGCTATAGTATTTACATACATTAATCATAAGCACCATTTACTAAATCACTAGTATATCCTAGGTATCATTGTTTACAGACATCACTCTAATTGTCAGAAAATCCCTAATAAGATTATCGTCAATTAATGTGATGGAATTGGATTCTAGGGTGGTTAAGTTACCATCCCCAAAGCTAGTACTTGGCAGAGTAGGAAGTTTGAATGGTGGTCTGAATGACAACACTTGCATTTTTCCTAATCACTTTTTCTCTCCTTTTTATCTTTTTTTAAGCGGGTGGTGAAAATCATTTAAAGTGTTTAAGAAATAATGTAAACATGTCAATATTTTAAATAGTACTGATGGAGTTCCCACTGTGGCTCAGTGCATTACGAACCTGACTAGTAACCATGAGGATTCAGGATCCCTGGCCTCACTTAGTGGATTAAGGATCCAGTTTTTCCATGAGCTGTGGCATAGATTGCAGGTGCAACTAAGATATGGAGTTGCTGAGGCTGTGGTGTAGGTCAGCAACTGTAGTTCCTATTTGACCCCTCGCCTGGAAACTTCCCTATGCTGCAGATGCAGCCATAAAAAGCAAAAATAAATAAATACATACACATTAGTGATGAGCATAAAAATAAGAAGTGGTAAAGACATTGAGAATATCAGTTGTGTTATTAATACAGTTTTATACAAATAAAAAAAACCTGAATTTGAAAGTATACAGGAAAAATAAGAGAAATCAGTTTTGACCCTGTAGAGATATAAGCTTGGAAAATATATAATTATGAGTGACGGGGAAACTGCAAGATTAATGATGTAAATTTTGATCCCAGAAGCCTATCTTTTTTATGTCTTGATAATTTCTATTACTGACTGTAAACAAAGATTTATCATATACATGTATATTTGTCATTTATATGTCCCTACTTTCAGGAGGCTTAAAGTCTAAGGGCAGAAGACCAAAAAAAAAAAAAAAAATAGACAAGTGAATAAATATAGACATTGATAGATATGTTCACCACTATTATTCTGAAAGCTTATTCTACTTTCAAAAACCTTTCCTCCAGTAAATGAGATAAGATAGTCATATTCACACATATTTAGGTTCCAAAAAAGAACAATATGAACTTTTTAAAAAATTAGATGTTATTATTGTTAGTTTTTAAAGTTTTATCAAGTATAGTTGATTTACAAAGTTTTGATAATTTCTGCTGTGCAACAATGTGGTTCAGTATATGTGTAACAATATGAACATCTTGAGGGAAGAATTGACAAAATGCTCTAAAAAATTTTTAATAATTACATATATCTGGAGAAGAAAGGGGAATGTACTATATAAATTTGGCTTGGAACTATGATTAAGATTGGACAGAGATGAGGAAAGGGAAGAAGATGAGCAAAACATTTGATGGGTAATTCCTCAAGATGTTTACCTACAACAGAAAATATCTTAGTTTAGCTTGAGTGTACAGTGGATGAAAGAAAGATGAAATGATGTTGAAAACTCAATAGGGGCAAAGGTTATGGTGGTGCTTGTGACCTAGTAATTCCACTCCTGGATATAGATTCAAGAAGAATGCACACATATGTGCCCCAAGAGAAAAGTAAAAGAATATTCACTATTCATAATAGCAAAAGATAGAATGACTCCCCAAAGATCCTTAATAGAAATACAGATAAATGTTGTATGTTTTCTCAGTGGAATATTACGTATATAGAGCAATGAGAATTAAGCAGGCTATAACTCCATGTAACACTATAGATGTATTTCAAATATATAAATATTGAACATAATAAACTAGGCACAAGAGTACATATAGTATGATTTTATTTTTCTAAGATTCATAAACAGTAAAATCTATAGTTTTAGAAATAAAGATAGTGATGTGATTGTTCTTGGGAGATAATGACTAGAACAGGGCACAAGGAGGCTTATGGGTGCTGGTAATTTTTTCATTTTTTGATATGGGTGCTAGGTACATGGATTCAACTCAGTTTGTGAAAATAGCTTCAACTGTAACTGTACATTTATGATTCAAAACTTTTCCTTTTAAAATTTTTTTAACATATAGCCGATTTATAATGTTCTGCCAGTTTCTGCTATATGGAGAGAGAGAGAGAAAGGGGAATGTACTATATATACTTGGCTTGGAAATATGATTACATTTGGACCAACAGAGATGAGAAAAGGGAAAAGATGAGCTATGTATATACATATATATATATATATATATATATATATATATATATATTCATTCTTTTTTATTATTTTTTTTCATCATGATCTATCCGTGGAGACTGGATATAGTTCCCTGTGCTCTACAGTAGGACATCATTGCTTATTCATTCTAAATGTAAAAGTTTACATATACTAACCCCAAACTCCAAGTCCATCCCACCTCCTCCCCCTCCCCCTTGGCACCCACAAGTCTGTTTTCCTTGTTTGTAAGTCTGTTTCTATTTTGTAGATATGTTCCTTTATGTCATATTTTTAGATTCCACATATGAGGATTATAATATTGTATTTGTCTTCCTCTTTCTGACTTACTTCACTGAGTATGATAATCTCTAGTTGTTGCATCCATGTAGCAAAAGGCATTATTTCATTCTTTTTTTATGGCCGAGTAGTATTCCATTGTATACACGTACTACATCTTCTTTATCCAGTCCTCTGTCAATGGACATTTAGTTTTCTGAGGAAACTTCATACTGTTTCCATAGTGGTTGTACCTGTTTACATTCCCACCAACAGTGTAGGAGGGTTCTCTTTTCTCCATGCCCTCTCTAGCATTTGTTATTTGAAGGCTTACTAACGATGACCATTCTGACCAGAGTGAGGTAGTACTTCATTTTTGCTTTGATTTGCATTTCTCTAATAACTAGAGATGTTGAGCATCTTTTCATGTGCCTACTGGCCATCCATATCTGTTTGAAGAAATTTCTATTTAGGTCTTCTGTGATTTGGGTATTTTTCTGTATGAATTTTATACTTAAATATAATGGTGATATTTGAGAAATTTATAATCTTTACTCAGTAAGGAGATATGGAAAGTGTTTTTTGTATCCTAAGAATTGCACAGTTCTATCAAAGTGAGAAAGTTTGAATCAAGCAGTAATAAGCCAAAAGAAGTGAAAATTAAGATAGGAACTGTATAGTAGTGAAAATAATACAAAGAAAAACATGGATATGATAAAAGTATTAGTGATAAAATGGGCAAATTTTGTGTCTAACAAAATGGAATATATAAAGAAAAGGGATTTTTTTTTAAATGAGATTTCAAGACTGAGTGTCAGGTAGTACTACTGACAAACATGAAAATAAAAAAGATTTGTCAAACTACAGCCAGCAGGTCAAATCTGGCCCACTGACTCTTTCAATAGCTTATGAGCCAAGAATGTATTTTGTTTTCACATTTTTAAATGACTGAAAAAAATCAAAATAGATATAAGGAGGATACTATTTGTCACACATGAAAATCAAATGAAATTTAAATTTTAGTGTCCATATAAAGTTGTATTGGAACACAGCCATGCTGGTCTGTTTGCACAGGGCCTATGACTGTTCTAATGCTATAGCAACAACAGAGTTCAGTAATACAAATAGAGTGGTATGGTATGGCCTGCAAAACATATTGTTTATTAACTTTCCCATTTAGAAAAGGCATGCTAATTTCTGTTTTAGGAATAAAATTATAAATTATATATGTAAAATTTATAATTTATATGTGTACTTCTGAAAGTATATATATAATATGTACATATATAAGTACTATGTGTATAAATGAATATCTATACTTGTAGTATATGTATACATATGTATATATACTTGAAAATGCATATATGCTAATAGGAGAACACAACTTTTGTTGAAGAGAGATTAAAATTCAAAACAAAATTCTAAGGTTCACCACTGTGGCACACTGGGTTAAGGATTTAGTGTTGCCTCTGCAGCGGGGCAGGTTTGTTCCCCTGGCCCAGCACAGTGTGTTAAGTATCTGGCATTGCTGGAGTTCCTGTCGTGGCGCAGTGGTTAAGGAATCCGACTAGGAACCATGAGGTTGCGGGTTCGGTCCCTGCCCTTGCTCAGTGGGTTAACGATCCGGCGTTGCTGTGAGCTGTGGTGTAGGTTGCAGACGCGGCTCGGATCCCGCGTTGCTGTGGCTCTGGCGTAGGCCGGTGGCTACAGCTCCGATTCAACCCCTAGCCTGGGAACCTCCATATGCCACGGGAGCAGCCCAAGAAATAGCAACAACAACAACAACAACAAAAAGACAAAAGACCAAAAAAAAAAAAAAAAAGTATGTGGCATTGCTGCAGCTATGACATAGCTTGCAACTTCTGCTTGGATTCAATCTCTGGCCCAGGAATTTCCATATGCCATAGGTGTGGCCAAAAAATAAATTAATTAAAAAATAAAATATAAATAAAATTCTGAGGATCACTGCACAGAGTGAAGAACTGAATCTCTTAGTATAAGTAACAGTTGTGATTTAAAAACAATTAGGATTAGTTTATTTTTTAAAGCAATTTAGTGAATTTTATTATATTTAAAGTTGCACAACCATCATCACAACATAATTTTAGATCACTTCCATCCTAAACCCTGAGTTTACCTCTCCCTTCCCCCCACCTGTCCCCTTTGGTAACCATAAGTTTTTCAAAGTCTGAGTCTGTTTCTGTTCTGCAAATAAGTTCATTTGTATCTGTTGTTTAGATTCCACATGTAAGTGATACCATATATGTTACAAAAGATGTAGTACACATATAAATTGAATATTACTCAACCCTAAAATATTGCAGTATCATGGATGGACCTAGAAATTATCATACTAAGTGAAGTTAGACAGTGAGAGATTTAGGATTATTTTAAAAAGCATATTCGTATACATTCACTCATTTGATCTCTAAAATAACCTGTGAGGTGAATCTCATTTTCCCCTAGTTTATAAGTGAGGAAATTTAGATTCTAAAAGATATATAACTATATTTTGGAGAATATTGAATTCAAAAGTAGAAGATGGGAGGTCTCGTCGTGGTGCAGTGGAAATGAATCCAATTAGGGACCATGAGGTTGTGGTTTCAATCCCTGGCCTCATTCAGTGGGTTAAGGATCTGGCGTTGCTGTAAGCAGTGGTGTAGGTTGCAGACACAGCTCTGATCTGGTGTTGCTGTGGCTGTGGCATAGACCAGCGGCTACAGCTCTGATTAAACCCCTATCCTGGGAACCTCCATATGCCACTGGTGCAACCCTAAAAAGACAAAAAACAAAACAAAAACAAAAGTAGAAGATGATTGAGAGTTCCCATTGTGGTTCAGCAGTAATGAACCTGACTACTATCCATGAAGGCAAGAGTTCAATCTCTGGCCTCTCTCAGTGGGTTAAGGATCTGGCATTGCCACAAGCTGCAGTGTAGGCCACATCCATGGCTCAAATATGACATTGCTGTGGCTATGGCATATGGCAGCTGCAGCTCCAACTCGAACCCTAGCCTGGGAACTTCCATATGTCATAAGTGTGTGGCCCTAAAAAATAATTATAATAAAATAGGTAGAAAATTACCATCAAGGAAAACATAGATTTTTGGTATATGGTGGGAGGTATGCCTCTTGTTTGCAGGTATGGTAATAGAACAGAAACTTGAGCTGAATTTCTGGGTTTTTATCCTGGATCTACTATTTATTAACAAACACTACAGTCAAGTAAATCACTTAACTTTAGAGACTTGGTTTCATACTCCATAAAATTAGAATAACATTCTTCCCTCAAAGGGCTACTATGAAGATTAAATTATATATACACACACACACACACACAATGCCTAGAATAGTGTTTGGTATTTATAAATGTTAGGTATTTCATTGTCTTTGGGTATTTTGAGATTTGAAAATCAGTTGACATGCAACATAATCTAATTTGGATGGCAGTGATTCAAAAAGCCTTTACTAGCTGTTCATTTCAGAGTTGTATTCTATAAATTTGACAGGAACAGAGACACATAGCCAGCCAACAATAATATCAGAGATTACACTTACCCGATTTGTCTTAAGATTGTACCTCAGTTTCTTTGCTTATCCTGCACAAAATCATGTGGTGTTTGTACCCAGAATTTCTAAATATCAAATATTCTCTTAAATTCTATTTAGTTATTTGCGCAGTGATGGAAATTGATTGATAGATTGTTATAAATCATTCACAGAAGCACTAAAAACCTTCAGCAAAGTTGTCAGTCAAAAATTTAATGCTTTTTTGTTCTTGTTCCTCCTGTGAAAAAGAGTCAGAATTCTCCAGAACTTTTAATTTTGTAAACTGTTGCCCAACTCTTGGCCCTTATCTTGTCAGAAGTAAATATCTGCCAATTGTAATGCACCACATGAGTTGAGATGTTATTAAGGAAATTGAATGCAACCCTTGAGATTCTTGTCCACGACAGGGTCATTCTCAATGTTATCCAGTAATCGACGCTGTTACCTGCATGGCAGGTGAATAGCAGTTACAATTATTGTCACTTTGTGTCTGGGGAAACATAGACAAGGGGGTTAAGTGACTTACTCAAGGTCATGCTGGAAATCAGTGACATTCCAAGGAACAGAATTTGAAATACATTTACAACCAGAACACCTCTGAATAGTTTTAACTTTATCACAAGGATAGTGGGGAACACATGCAGGTGTTCACTTCAGATTTTTTTCTTAGATCCAGGGTATGTATTTATTATCTTTGAGATGAAGAAAGTAAAAAAGGGCCCCACTAAATCGATCTATAGCTATTGTTATTTGAAAGTTTAAATATTATTTTTATGAAAATGGAGAGAATGATAATGACCAGTAGTTTAAAAGGAGAAAATCCATTCCTATTTTTTAACGAGTTTAATGGGTTGGTAGCTTATAACTTTGTTAATGGACTTCTATCGATTTCAGACACAAGTGAGCTGTATCTTCATTTACATGCTTTGCCATATGCCATCAGCTGTAAAAGCTGCTCTTCTTTTAACATATCACATAGGCCACATATCCTGAGAAAAGAAATTACAAACTCTTCATATTCAAAGGAAGAGTCATCTGTACAGTCCATCCATTAAAAACTTAGACTCATAGCTTTATTTTTTTTTCTTTTTATGGCTGCACCTGTGGTACATGGAACTTCCCAGACCAGGAATTGAACCTGAGACAGAGCTGCAACCTAAGTCATAGCTGCAGCAGTGCTGGATCCTCAACCCATCGCACCACAGTAGGAACTCCAAATAGGCTCATAGCTTAATTTAGCTTTTCAAGTCAAATAAAATTAATAAATACTGAAAAGGAAGCAAGTTGTAAGTGGTAGATATGTGATATTTTGAATTTTTTATTGAATAAGAAATATTTATTGAGCCCTCAATATGCATCAAGCCTTATGCTAAGGAACTTAAAGAAAAATTCATATCAGAATGCTTCATTGTTCATTTTCTTTAATCGATTAGAATTGAAGCATGGATAATTATTCCTGAGACTTTACAAATGCCCAGTTATTTTAGACACTGAGTTAGGCTTATGATAGGTAATAAGTGAAAGATAGCTCCCACAATAAACTACTGATTGTTGTGAATATGTCGGAGTATAAAGGTGGTTTTCTACCATTCATATATCTTGAAAGGATAAATCATATAAGAATTTACTTATTTAATTATTCACATTAAATATGTGATTACAAAGCTTATGTGTTTCCAGATTTCTGGACACCTATGGGTGGGAAAATAAGAAACTAGCTCAGAAAACTTTGCAAAAAAGTGGTTACTAGGTTCAGGAAACTGAAAACACACTTTATTGAAGCACTGGTATACAATAGCAATAAAATGTAAATATATGTGTATAACGTATAGAAAGAATAATACTGTGCTAATTCATTAAGTCTGCTGTGCATGAGAAAAATGACACGTCAAAACTCAGGGTGCTTATTAGAGAGGCTTGTCTTAATAAACCTTGCCCAGAACATTTTATTCTTCCTCCAAATAATTTTTATACACATAAACACTTAATTTGTTTATAGGTACAACCTAATATTAATACTTACAATTTTATATATGTGCTTATCTATATATATATGATTTATAAATATATATTGTATTGTTTACCAATGAGTATTCAGTGTTTATATAAGGGTCTATCAGTGTGTATATATATGTGTAGATAGCCATAGTCTCATTTCAAAATGTTTTGTTATACTTCTTCCTTTTGAAGCATACTATTAATACAATTTAAAAAGGTATATGCTTTTCTAACATATGTGGTATATTTACATGAAGTTCAAGTTAATTACATTTTAATATGTTAGAAATATGGGATTTAACATATTTTTAATAAGGAGTAAATTATACTTTGGTATTCTTAAATTTAGCATTTTAGTTCTAGACAAAACAATTATAATTCAATATATATTTTCATACGAAAAAAATTAAACCTGGAAAGTTTTAGTTACACAACTTTAAAAAAACTATGATATACCTCTATTCTTAAATGAACAAGTTCTACAAACATTCTATAATGACCGCTTCTTCCTAAACTGTATTTTGACATAGTGGAATGATTAGAAATCTAATTATCATGTTTTAGGCTAAGATGACTCAATTGCCTGAGGCAGAAAAGGAAAAGATTGCTGAGCAAGTTGCTGATTTCAAGAAAGTAAAGAGTAAGCTGGATGCTGAGATTGAGATATGGGATGATACAAGCAACGATATCATTGTCCTGGCCAAGAGGATGTGTATGATCATGATGGAGATGACGGACTTCACAAGGTAATTGTGTGGGAAATGATGTTCAATATTTATAATGGTTAGACACATTTGTCACATTAGTGAAACCTCAAGTTTCTCTGAGTGGCAGGAGCTAAAATTAAGTGATATGGGAAAAGTAAATAATATAAATCAGAAAGTTGGAAGTAGGTCCTCGAGAGGTTTTAGCAAATAAACATGGCCCAATTTCTCATAAAATGCTAAGAAATAAGTTAAGACACCACTTTATAATCTCACTCTTAGGAATCTTCTCTGCGTGCCATATTAGCATTTCTTTTATGCAGAAATTGGTAAACCAAGTTATGATCTCCATTGGAGCTATCTAAATGATTGATTTCCATAGCCACATACTGATATATCAACTATATATATTTGAAATTGCAATGACTTAATGTTAGACACAAAGGAGTCATGCATTTTGTGTATATTCTAGAGGTAATGAACACATTCATTATAGCATCAAAATGTTATTTTATAGAGCTAGTTAAAAAGCAGTAATATATTTAGGGCTTGCCTTACCAGCTACTAAAATGTATAAAACTACAACAATTAAATAATTTAGTCTTGGTGTAAATATAAAAGCTACAGAACAGAAGATTACTCTGAAGCAGAACTAACACACTTAGGAATCCATTCATTTGAATCCACCGTACATTACATAGAAAAATAACTTTTAGATGAAGCAATGAAATAATGTAATTCTAAAATAACAATGAATGGAAAAAAGTACATGAATCTTTTACTTAAATTAAGACTGAGAAAAGCTTTCTAAGATTATAGACGAAGAAAGAACTCCTGAAAAAGATTTACTAAATTAAATTACACTAAACATTCTAAACATCACAAGAATGTCCTAAGCAATACCAAAATATAAATGGATAATTTGGTAAACATCTGTAATACAAAATAGAAGTAATTTGATGTCATTTACAAAAAAAGAATACTTACAGGAATAAAAAAAATTGAAAAATGTCCCAGTAGAAGAATGGACAAAAGACAAGGGCAGGTACTTTACCATTTTCTCCCCATAAAATATATGACCTATTAGTATGTGAAAATATTTAACCTAAAATATTTAAAATAACATCTTTAAAGGTTATAAAATTATCCAATACTTTTAAAATAATCCTGGCACAGGGAGGGTATGGGGATGAAAGCATCATATAAGCCTTATAGTAATTTGGCAATATGTATAAAATACAAAGTTATCAACTTTTAATGTCTATATATTTATCTCCATATCTATACATTATATATAAAATTTCATAAAAATACCGTTTAGATATCAGTTTGTCTGCCTTTCTTAGTTCTTGCATTTTTTTCCTAGCCTTATACATGATTTCTAAATGTTTTATTTTTACCTTTTATACATAGAGTAATTCAGTTTTAACCTGTTGCTCATTCTCTACAAAGATTCTGAAAAACTTTTCTCTCTCTCTCTTTAAACACACACACACACACCCACATACACATATGAAACATAGACTTGAATGTGCCTGTGTATAGGAAACAAACTATACTACAATGATATTAGTAATGATGCTTCAGTAGTTTGGTGGTAGGTAAGTTAATTACTTTTAATTTTCTGTGATTTGTTAATTTTCTTTGATAAACATAGCACAAATAAAAATTTAAATGATGTCAACTTTCAACATTACTAAGATACAAAAAATGGTGTGAATTTCAGAGTACCTTTAAATAGAGAAATAAACATCAAATTCCAGTAGAGCTACTGGTAGCACTCTGTCATTGACATAAGCCTATGCATCTGGACAACAGGGATTGAGAAAATTAAAACACCCAATAGAAATGGAAGGAATGTAAAAAGGCAATACATAAAGCAACAACAACAAAAAACTGGACAAAAATGAGAACCTCTGATACCAAGGGCTAAAATACTGAACATAGGTCTGGGACTTGGCATTTTACAACATCAACTGTAGACATGGAGCTTAAAATTGAATGTGGCTGGAACTGGAAAATTTAGAGACTCTTCACTTTTGAGACAAAAAGGAAAATATAGAACAAATGACACTGGAGATATGTCAGTTTTTGAAAAGGACATAAATAGGAAATAAAAAAGAACCTAGAGAAATGAAAGAGAATCCTAATATAGATCAACCTCTCCCCTTCCCCATCACCACCAAACATATTATCCGTTAAGGAAAGTATACTTCATAAAGAATGCTTTTGACCTAGGACCCCTGCATAAAAAGAAAAAAGATTCAGACCATTGATGTGCAAACCTACTGTAACAAGATATAAAAAATGACCACACTTCTGGGTACATATGCAAAGGGAATAATATAAGTATCTTTAGGTGATATACGTATTTTCGTGTTTACTGGAACATTATTCACAACAGTTGGAAACAACTGTAGTGTCAATCAATGGATAAATAAGAAAAACTGTGATATATAAGGAAATGAATTTATATATATGATAAATTTAAATAAATGATGGAAGGAATTCTTTCAACTATAATAATGGAAATACTGCCCCTCCCACTTGGGATCCATGGATGTCCCTGGAGAGGATTATGCTAAGTGAAATAAGCCAGACCGAGAATGACTAATACTGGATGGTATTACTTATATGTGGAATCTTAAAACAAATAATGTCAAGTGGGGAGATGGTCAAAGATTGCAAACATTCAGTTATAAGATGAATACATTTTGAGAATCTAATATGCAGCATGTTGACCATAGCTATTAATACTGTATTTATGGGGAGTTCCCACAGTGGCTCAGTGGGTTATGAACTCTACTAGCATCCATGAGGATGAGGGTTCCATCCCTGGCCTCAGTAGTTTAAGGATCTGCTCTGGTGTTGCCCTGAGCTGTGATGTAAGTTGCAAACACAGCTTGAATCCTGCATTGCTATGGCTGTGGCTTAGGCCAGCAGCTGCAGCTCTGATTGGACCCCTAGCCTGGGAGCTTCCATATCATAGGTGACGTCCTAAAAAGCAAAATCAAAAAATAAAAACGAACAAAAAATCTTTATTGTATACTTGAAATTGGCTGAGGGTAAATCTTAAAGAGTTCTCATGCAAAAAAATGGTAATATATAAGATGCTGGATGTGTTTATTAACTCTGCTGTGGAAATCCCCAGTGTTTACCCATGTCAAATCACATTGCACACTAATAAATATATTACAACTGTGAAGTTCCTGTTGTGGTTCAGGAGTAACAAACCTGACTAGTATCCATGAGGATGCAGGTTCAATCCCTGGCCTCGCTAAGTGCGTTAAGTATCTGACATCGCTGTGAACTGTGGTGTAAGTTGCAGAAGTGGCTTGGATTCTGTGTTGCTGTGGCTGTGGTGAAGGCCAGAAGCTAAAGCTCTGATTTGACCACTAGCCTGGAGACTTCCATATGCCATAGGTGCAGCCCTAAAAAAAAAAAAAAAAAAGAAAGAAAGAAAGAAAGAAAAGAAAACCAAAACTGTATTGTATACTTGAAATTTTCTGAGGGTAAATCTTAAAAGTTCTCGTGCAAAAAACAAACAAAACAGTAACTACATAAGGTGACAGATGTGTTGACTGGAAATCATTACATACAGTTTACAATTATTGAATCACATACACTATAAATATATTACGGTTCTGCCAACTATGTCTCAAACTAAAAAAGGTGAGAATCAAAGCATTTCAGCCAATGAAAACCTTCCATCTCAAAAATGAGACAATATTGAAACTACAAGACAGTATTCCAAACGAAAATTAAAGAAATAAAGAGTTGTAGATAGATATTTCTCAAACCAGGACTCAAAAAATTAAAAGCTAAGATAAATTTAAAAAAATAGAAAGAAATGAGGAATGTAATGAGTTAACTTAGGGGAAAATTAAGGGCTAAATATATCTAAAAAGGGAAAAATTGTAAACTGTCCAAAGGAAAATAGATTCAAATAAAAAGTCTATAAGGGAAAGACAAGCAAGACATTAATAAAGAGAAAGGCTGTGAGATAAAGATTTAAAAAAGACAGGGCTTAGAGAAAAAAAGCTTGAAATAGAAGAGAAACAAAGGATATGTAATATGCATTTATTAGACCATTTGAAGAACAAAGAAATAATAAGAACTGATATTTAAAAGTATACATCAAGAAAGTTTTCCACATATAATACTAAAATTACCATGTTGAAAGGTATTACCATATACCTAGGAAGTTTAACCCAGCACCACTTAACAAACACACACACACACACACACACACACACACACACACACACACACCCCATTTTCTTCATATAAAATATATAATTGTAAGTAGCAAATCCTATATTACACATTATAGATATAAATGTGGAAATAGAATATAGAAAAATAGTGAAGTGAAACCAATTGAATACTAATATTTTATGAAAACCAGTCCTTACCTCCACAAAGAGGAGGCAGGTCTTTTTAATCTTGTATGATTTCTTTCCACGTGATTATCTATATATCTCTAAATAAGATACTTTCTAAGTTATGATTTATTGGCTTTTCCTGCAAATGAGATTGTGGGTAATTTATATGACTGTTGATCTTTTCTTCTACCTTTTCCTTAGTTTTATGAATTTATATATTTTATTGTTTATATTTACAGTCCTTGATAATATTATTTTACCTATAAAATGTTTATCATATGTATATTAGTTCTAGATCAACTTCTCACTCTCTATAATGAAGAAATACCCACTCTCACCCTTTCTTCTACCTGTTACTTCTTCCACTTCTTATCTCACCTATAAGCCAACTTCTTTCTACTATACTTCTTTTATATTAAAATAGGTAACATAACATTTATATGCTTCAAAATAATTAAATCACCCATGCTTATTCTATTGGTTGATTCTGAGAGTGAAGACTAAATAATGAAGTGTTTATTGTTATGACACTGATATAATTAACCTAGATAGGAAACAGACATGCAGGAAACATATTTCCAGTAGGAAATTGGATTAGAGTTTAGACATGTTTAAAGTGTCCGTACATTTATATGGCAAACAGTAGTACATCATAGAATGAAACCTGAACTATGAACTCTGTTTAAATATCAGATTGATAAACGTGTCATTAAGAGTTCTCATAATATTTCTTAGTGTGTAGTATACAGAGCGTGTGTGTATATATATATATTATGCAGAATCTAAAACTAGAAGGAAAAACAATCCAGGATAAAGTCATGAGAAACAAAAGCTTTTAAGAAGTGGGCAGAAGGATTCAGCCTTGTCACCGCTGTGGTTTGGGTTTTATCTCTGGTCCAGGAATTTCTACATTCTCTGGGTGAAGCCAAAAAAAAAAAAAAAAAAGTGCACAGAGGAAATAGAATCCCATAAAGACAGAGCACTGAAAGGATATGACGATTACGAAGTTTTATAATATGCAAAGAAGTATTTTGGGGCCATAGTTAAGAAAGTTCCAGTGAATGGTCAATTTGGTCAATTACTTGTTTTATGTGAAGAAATCTTAATTAAAATGAAGATTGAAAGTATAGTTTTGGTAATTCTTAATTTATGCTTAATTTTGATTGAGCAGCTTCATTAAATGGTAAGAAAGAAAAAAGCCATTTTAGTTCACTATGAGGTAGAGAAGGAAAGAGCACATGGTAAAGCAAAGATACTCAAATTAGTAACTTAAAGAAAACAGTGGTCAAGAAGAGATTTTTTTTTTTTTTTTTGGTTTGAAAAGTTTTTCTTTCTTTTTTTAAATTTTTAAATTTTCTTTTTGTCTTTTTGCCTTTTCTAGGGCCGCTTCCCATGGCATGTGGAGGTTCCCAGACTTGGGGTCTCATCGGAGCTGTAGCCACTGGCCTATGCCACAGCAGCCACAGCAATGCCAGCCCTGAGCCACGTCTGTGACCTACACCACAGCTCATGGCAACACCGGATCCTTAACCCACTGAGCAAGATCAAACCTAGCGATCAAACCCACAACCTCATGGTTCCTGGTCGGATTTGCTGACCACTGCACCACAACAGGAACTCCTCTTTCTTTTTATTTTAAATTGTTATTTCCCTAACACAATATTTGCTTTCTACAGTACAGCATGGTGACCCAGTTACACATACATGTATACATTCTTTTTTCTCACATTATAATGCTCCATCATAAGTGACTAGACATAGTTACCGTTGTTACACAGCAGGATCTCATTGCTAATCCATTCCAAAGGCAATAGTTTGCATCTATTAACCCCAAGTTCCCAATCCTCCCTACTTCCTCCCCTCCCCCTTGGCAACCACAAGTCTATTCTCCAAGTCCATGATTTTCTTTTCTGTGGAAGGGTTCATTTGTGCCATATGTTAGATTCCAGATATGTGATATCATATGGTATTTGTCTTTCTCTTTCTGACTTACTTCACTGAGGATGACAGTCTCTAGTCCCATCCATGTTGCTGAAAATGGCATTATTTGTTTACTTTATGGCTAAGTAGTATTCCATTCTGTATATATACCACTTCTTAAACCAATCATCCTTTTGCTGACTTTAGGTTTTGTTTGTTCCTTTTCTAATTCATTTAGGTGGTGGGTTAAGTTGTTGATTTGAGATTTTTCTTCTTTTTTGAGGAAGGCCTGTATTGCTATGAACTTCCCTCTGAGCACTGCTTTTGCTGCATCCCATAGATTTTGAGAGGTTGTGTTTTTATTATCATTTTTCTTGAGGTATTTTTAAAATTTCCTTCTTGATTTCATCATTGACCCATTGGTTCTTTTAGCAGCATGTTGTTTAATCTCCACGTAGTCAGTTTTTTCTCATTTCTTTTCCTGTGGTTGATTTCTAGTTTCATGCCGTTGTGGTTAGAGAAGATACTTGAAATCATTTCTACAATCTTAAATTTGTTGAGCTTAGCTTTGTTTCCCAGGATGTGATCAGTCCTTGAGAATGTTCCATGTGAACTTGAGAAGAATGAATATTCTGATTTTTTTTGGATGTAATGTCCTGAAAATGTCGATTCAGTCTAACTCTTCTATTGTGTCCTTTAGGATCTCTGTTGCCTTATTGATTTTCTATCTAGAAGATCTATTCATTGATGTGAGTGGGGTGTTAAAGTCTCCTATTATGATTGTATTCCCATCAATTTCTCCTTGTATGTCTGTTAGTATTTGTTGGAGGTATCTGGGTGCTCCTATATTAGGGGCATATATATTTACAATTGTAATATCCTCTTCTTGAATGGATCCTTTAACCATTAAATAGTGTCCTCCTTTGTCTTTCTTTATGGCCTTCGTTTTAAAGTCAATTTTGTCTTATATGAGTATTGCAACTCCTGCTTTCCTGTGTTGTCCACTAGCATGAAATATCTTTTCCTATCCCCTCACTTTCAATCCATATGTGTACTTTGCCCTGAGGTGAGTTTCTTGTAGATAGCAGATTGAATGTTTTTTCTTTTTTATCCAATATGCCACTCAGTGTCTTTTGATTGGAACATTCAGTCCATTGACATTTAAGGTGATTATTGATAGATATGTATTCATTGCCATTTTAAACTTTGTTTTCCAGTTGATTCTATGTTTCTCTTTTTCTTCTTTCTTTTTTTTTTTTTTTTTGATTGGATGGTTTCCATTTATTTTATGCTTGACTACTTTTCAGTTTTTGTAAAAGTAATATTCGGTTTTGATTTGTGGTTGCCCTGTTTTTTAAAGTATGTTAACCCCTTCCTGTATCTGCTTGCTTTTGCATGATAGTCCTATAAGCTCAAACACATCATTAAGATAAAACAATGAATCTATATTTTCTTTCTTTCCTCACTTTGTATGATTTTGATGTCTGGTTTTTTGTTTTGTTTTGTTTTTAACATCTTCATGTTTAGATCTGTATGCTGGCTTATTTAAATGACTGCTTTCCAATTGTGGTTTCCTCCATCCTAATTCTTCTTTTTTTCTTTTAAGTCTCTATCTTTTTTTTTTTAATTTAGAAATGCCTTTTCAGTATTTCTTTTAGAATGGGTTTAGTATTGCTGTACTGTTTTAGCTTTTGTTTGTTGGAGAAATTCTTTATTTCCCCTTCTATTTTAAATGTTATTCTTGCTGGATAAAGTTTTCTAGGCTGCAAATTTTTCCTTTCAGAAATTTGAATATATCTTGCCACTCTCTTCTGGCCTGTAGTATTTCTGTTGAGAAATCAGTTGATAGCCTTATGGGGGTTATGATTAACACTTTTTCTCTTGCTGCATTTAGAATCCTCTCTTTTTGCCATTTTTATTATAATATGTCTTGGTGTGGACCTATGTGAGTTCAAATTGTTTGGGCTGTGCTTCCTGTATCTTGATATCAGTTTCCTTTAGATTTGCAAAGTTTTCAGACATAATTTCCTCAAATGTATTTTCAATCCCCATTTCTTTTTCTTCTCCTTCTGGAACTCCTATTATGCATAGGTTGGCCACCTTTATATTATCCCATAGACCTCTTATATTTCTTTCCTTTTTTTTCATTTAGTTTTCTATCTGCTGTCCTGATTGGGTGATTTCCATTATTTTATGGAAAATAGCAGAAATTCTTTATTCACCCCCCTTTTTTTTTGGTCTTTTTGCCTTTTCTAGGGCCACTCCCCATGGCATATGGAGGTTCCCAGGCTAGGAGTTGAATCGGAGCTGCAACCGTCGGCCTATGCCAGAGCCACAGCAACGTGGGATCTGAACTGCATCCGGCAGCTACACCACAGCTCATGGAAATGCTGGATCCTTAACCCACTGAGCAAGGCCAGGGATGGAACCTGCAACCTCATGGTTCCTAGTCGGATTCGTTAACCACTGAGCCACAGTGGGAACTCCTCCCCTTCTATTTTAAATGATATTCTTGCTGGATAGAGTGTTCTTGATTGCAAATTTTTCCTTTCAGCACTTTAAATATATGTTGCCACTCCCTTCTGGCCTGTAGTGCTTCTGCAGAGAAATCAGCTGATAGCCTTATGGGGGTTCCCTTATAATTAATGGTTTGCTATTCTCTTGCTGCATTTAGAATCTTCTCTTTAACTTTTGTGATTTTTATTTTAATATGTCTTGGTGTGGGCCTGTTTGGGTTCAGCTTGATTGGGGGCCCACTGTGCTTTCTACATCTTGATAACAGTATCCTTTAGATTTGGAAAGTTTTCAGCCACAATTTCTTCAAATATATTTTCAATCCTCTTTTCTTTTTCTTTTCCTTCTGGAATTCCTATTATGTGTAGATTGGCCTGCTTTTTGTTATCCCATAGATCTCTTATATTTCTTTCACGTTTTTTCATTTGGTTTTCTGTCTGCTGTCCTGATTGGGTGATTTCCATTATTCTATCTTCCACATCACTAATTCATTCCTCTGCTTTTCATTCTGCTCTTTATTGCTTTAGCTCAGTTTGCATCTCTGCAAATGAATTTTGTAATTATTCTATGTTCCTCCTCGTATTTTCTAGTTCCTTTCTAAAGGAATCTGCACTACTATTCATATCCTCTCTTAATTCCTTCAGTATTTTCAGTATTTCCCTTCTGACCTCAATGTCTGGCAGACTACAGAGGTCTATTTCATTGTTTGCTGCTTCAGGTGAAACCTGTTGTTTTAACTGGGAATAGTTTCTGAGCTTCTTCATCTTGCTTATGTTTTTCTTTTTCTGTGAGTTTAGGGAAGCCAACTATAGTCTTGGAGGGCTACTTCTATGCAAGAGTACCCCTTTGAATTTGTGGGAGGTTATTATTTATTTTGGGGGTGGGAGTGTGAATCTTTGCTGTCTCTTTCTTCAATGTGGGCAGGCTATTATTCCCAGGATGCTCTGTGTGTTTTCAGGGAGAAGGAGGCAATGGATGGGGCTAGCAGTCAGTGCCTGGTCATTGGGCTGTCAACAGTAGCAAGTACCTGGAGGAAGGTGGTACAGGCTACTCCTAGTTGCAGGCCCCTGGTAAGTGGTAATAAGCTCTAGGCAGATCTTCAAGGAGACCAGATCATTTGGCAGTAGCAGCAGCAGGGTATGTGAGTTCCCAGATGAGTGAGAGCAAGATTGCAATGCCCTTTTCCGAGGTGATTGGAACTGCAGGTGGTGCCTGTTCAGGGACCCCTATTGGGAGCAGACCATGACCATCTCTCGAGTCAGTGATAACTGCAGTGGTTTGTCCACGCCACCTGTAGACCACGCTTGACACAACTCATTTCACTTAGCCCATAGGAGGTGCTGTACAGGCTGCTCCTAGTTGCAGGATGCTGGGAAGTGTCTGAGATCAAGGGTGTGGGTACTGCCCGGAACATTTGGCAGTGTCAGCAGCAGGTGGTGTTTGGACACAGTGCCCTCCTCTGTGGTGCCCTTGAGGTGAATGGGGCTGCAAGTGATTTTTGTTCAGGTATTCCCAGTGGTGGCGGGCCATGCCCTCCTCTGAAATCAAGGGTAACTGTGGCAGTTTCCCCCTGCCACCTGCAGACCATGCAAGAGGCACCCTGTCCCACTTAGCTAATGCAGGAGGTGCTGCACCAGCTGCTCCTAGTTGTAGGGTCTTGGGAAGGGACAGTGATCAAGTGTCTGGGCAACACCCAAAGTGCTTGGCAGTGGCGGCTGCTGGGCAAGTGTGTTCCCAGGGGAGTGAGAGCAATAGCGTATGGTGCTTGGTTGCAGTGCCCTCTTTTTTTCTTTTTTGCCAACCCCCAAGGTGACTGGGGTCAAGATGGAGCCCACTCACAGACCCCCAGTGGTGGCAAGCCACACCTCCCTCTGGCCTCTGAGACAACCATCACAGTCCGTCCCTGCCACCTGCAGCTTGTGCAAGAGGTTCTATATCACATTTAGCCCCCTGATGCTCTTAGGATGCACAAGAGGTGCCTGGCCACTGGTAGCCTGCACAAGAAGCACCCAATCTGCCCTAAATAAGCAAGAGGCTTCTTACAGCCCTTAGCCTGTTCCAGAGCAGCCCTGCCCTCTGAGAGCCCATGGGCATGCACACGCTCTGGTGCAGGGTTTCCTATGGTGGTCTGCCTCTCCCTCTCTCCCCTCCCCAACAATTGTGCCTTGCCTCTCCTGTGGGTCTGGACCTTCTCCTGGGTTCCCTCTGCCATGATGTTCCCCTCCTTTGCCTGTGGCGTACCACTCTCCCACCTGTGGCACACTGTTCCTTAGCCCCTCAGGCTGTCCCCAGTCCTCTCCCTGGAACTGACCTCCAGAGCCTAAGTCTCAGCACCCAGACCCCACCTGAGCATCTCAGGCTGTGGTGTCCAGGCCAGTGGTTCAGATGATCTGTGCAGCTCTCACTCTGCTTTGCAGTTCTCAGTCCACCTGGTGCACTTTTCTCAGCGAATTTGAGATCCTGCTGACTTGGCTGATCTTTCCATCAGTTAGGTGGCTTCCCAGGATGTGGGTTCCTTTTCTTCTTCACAGCTCCCTCTCAGGAGTGCTAGTCCTGTCCTCATTCCTTTTCTCTCTCTTTTTTCTTTTGTTCTACCCAGTTATGTCAAGAGTTTCTTGCCCTTTTCGGAGGTTTAAGTTCTTCTGCCAGCATTCAGTTGATGTTCTGTGTGAGTAGTTTTACATGTAGATGTGTTTTTTTGATGTGTTTGTGGAAGAAGTTGGACCCGACCTCTTACTCCTCCACCATCTTTCTCTGCCTCCAAGACAAGATTTAGAGGTTTCTGAATTTTGAATACATTCTGGGTGGAAGGAAAGAGGATGTGATCAGGGATAGAATGAAATTGTAAAATGTGAATAGCTAAAGCCAAAAATGAAACAAAGGAGTAGAGCATAGATGCTGAGAAATAGGGAAACAAACAAACAGAAATAGATGTAAGGATTAACCTGCATGAGTTTACATGACTGTTGCTTCTAGTCTTAGCTAGAATGTCCATCACAGAAGCCTTTCTTGGCCATGTGGTATAAAGACTTCGTAAAATCTGCTTCTCTAAATCCCAAGACCCTGTTACTTTCCACTTTTCAGTTTTCAGTTCTTGGATTACCTAATTCATCTTTTTATATATTTTCTGCCTTTACATCCTAGCAGAATGTAAGTTGTGGGAAAATATGAAACTTGACTTATTTATTGTTTTATACCCAGAATTTATAAAATCTAAATAGAATACATCTATACGGTTGTATATACTATAGTGCATACACATATATAGTATATTCATATGCATATATACAGTATACATTAATAATTTTTGAATGAATTAAGACATTTAACAATTTTAATTAATTAATTAAACACAACCTGAACTCAGAAGAAACCAGGCACTAACAACCATATACCCAAACAAACAGAAAAACAGTGGAGTAACTTAAATTTAAGCTCTTGATACCCACTCTTTCTGTTTATTCCTTAACCTATAAATAGATCATAAGTGTTGAACACAAAGATTTAAATTTTAATGCCCATATGGCATTAAGAGGAAATACATAGTCAGGGAAGCTAAAGAGGAGATCCTTGGAAAACCTAGAGTTGTGCCTCTAAAAAGGAAACTAGAAATATTTCCATTCATCAGCTTGAGGGAGCATCAAGGAAAAAAAAACTTTTTTTTTTTTTTTTGAGTCTGGGTCAAATAAAAAAGTCTTTAAGAAATAGTGGTCTCAAATCTAAGACCTGCTAAACTGATGAATTTCAAATTACATAATCATAAGCTGTAATTTTTAAGGAAGAATTCATATAGGAGAACTGAGGTAAACTATGAAATCAGAAAATATTAGTGGCATAGTCAAATAAGCTTTGGCAGAACAATAGTGACAACACACATACAAAAAGACTATTTGATGTAATGGTATTACATAGGGAACATGTAAATGTTTAAGATCAGAGTTAAAATGTTCTGTTTTTATATTCAGGGAGAATTTAGAAATATTAATACTATAATTTTCTATGTAAAGAATGCGTATAATGCCTTTTAAAATTTTCAAGGGATATATAAAATAAAATTTTCATATTAGTTGGTTAAATTAATATGATGCAGTAGAAGTTACAAAATAGGAAAGATTTAGAGAAGAAAATCTGTGAGTATAAAAATTCAATCATTTTATAAAATATGCTAGATATATCAGTATTTCTAATGTGTAAATGTAGCAAGCTTAGCAGTTTAAAAATATATAAGTATAAATACCCTCAAAAATCATTTAACAGAGGCATACAGGAAACCTTTTTCAGAAACCATGGGGAAAGATGAGGGACATGTATGAATAAATGTGAGAATTTGAGGAAATAAATGCCTTATAACTTCTCTTTGCTAAGTGACATCAACTGTGGAAGATGTAAAGACTTGAAAAGAGGAAAGTAGAGTGAGAGCTGCGGTAGCAGAAGAGAAACAGATCTGGGAATATAACAGGTAGCCCACCTGAAAGATTATTCATTTGTTCATTTATTTATGTTTTTTTTAAACAGTTCAAAACCTAATACTAACCCTAGTCCTAACCCTAGTAGCAGAGTGAATAGATTATCTTCACCTGTTCTGAGAGAACTAGGGAATTAGATTTACCTAAAGTCCTTGGACATAAAGGATTTGTAGCAGAATTGAAGGGGATGAGAGAATTGAAACAGCTAGAAAGGATGTATTGAAATAACTGACTGGGCCCAGACCAGGACAGAAGGGAAATAAGGTTGGAAAGTAAGGTTGTACAATCTGTACACTGGCACTGAATTGTATCTTGGAGACAGTTTTGGATGAAGTAGAAAAGAGAAGTTTTATTTCTATGCCAGGCTAAGTGGCCCACAGCAGCCTAGTGCCCTCAAGACTGTGTCCCAGCCTGGAGGGGGTAGTTAGGGGTCTTACAGAAATGGTTTAAGGAGTAGGACATGATAAGCTCATGGACATTCTTCTGATTGGTTGGTGGTTAGTTAATTGGGAGTCAGCATCATCAATCTTCTGGTTCCAACTAGTCTAGGGTCTAAGTTCCTGTAGTTGGCAGCTATCATCTGGAGGGGGAAGGGGTTCTGCTTCCAGTACAATTTAAGAATGTGTGTCAGCCTTTTATCTGTATCTTTCAGAGCCCTGGGAGTTCAGTAATTCTGCTATGTAGCAGATTTAGAATCTAAATTTTTACCAGTTCCCCAGATGAACAGCTATTCTTTGTTTTTACATCTTCACATTTCCCAATCATAAACTCTTGAGTCGGATTTTTACTTCAAAAGACAAGGACATAGGGGCTTGTACATGATTTTATCAAGACGAAAAGTGGAAATGTAAGGATCTGTCACCAACAGGCGATGAAGATACCAGACTCTAGTACAGTTCTCCCTGCTCTGCAACTGTTTCCCTCCCAGAGGAATTAATGTTTTACTGTTGATGTACTTTGAATTGAGTGGGAAAAGGTTGCTGAAATATGACTTTGGAAAGGATGTTCAGTGACTCTGAGGGTGTCATTATCTGTAACTGGGGTGTTAGAAGAAGATTTACAACTCCACAGAGTGATAACTCATTGGAAAGTAGACACATTTCATATTTTGCAATAGCTAAACCATCCAGTATTCTCACAATCTATAGGTGTCACTGCCAAATGCATCTGTAGAACAGGAGTAGTGTGTGTTCAGCTCACAGTAAAGGTAGGGTGGAGGAACTGCATTTCAGATTCTGACAGTCTTTGCACTTGAACTTCATCCACATTCAGTTTAATTTCAGCTCATATAAACTGTGATAAATCTCCAATTGTTTTAAAATGGAGGAAACCTTGTTCTTATTTTCACTTCTGATTCTGTTTTATGAGTTTTTCTCAGATACTACACTGTTTTTTTGAGCTTAGCAGCTTTTTATTTTTTTTTTAATGTAGCTTATTTCTTAGTTCCACTTGTGTCATATTTTGTCATTGTGGGTGTTTTAGCTTGTTTGTAATGGGACCTATGACAATGGGGGGGGGGTCACAGCTGCCAGAACAGTATTTGTCAACAAGTACTGGACCATTTGGTAGTAGTATATTCTCTCTCCCACATACAGATTTAAAAAAATAGTCATATATTTGTGAACAGTAAATAGAGAAAATAATAAATTATCCTTTATAAATTGTCACTGAATGTTCTGTTCACTCATTTTCTTTACTATTTTATTTTTGATGAGAGGTATAATAGTGAATTTTGAATGCTTAGTATGTACTGCACTATAATGAATATTTTTTTTCTCATCTTATTTTTGGGACAGTTTGATTATTATATTTTCCATTTTATTGTTAAAGTGAGATTCGTGGAGGTCAAATAAATTGCTCAGGGATACACAAATGAGACTGAGTTTGAATTGGAGTTGGCCCAATTTCAGAATCTTGATACTGACTCATTGTATTACAAGTCTTTACCCTTGTACTAAACACAAGACAAGACCTAGTCCTTGAGGAGAAAGAAAACTGACACATTAAAAATAACAATGTGTTTAATGCATTTTATGCTTCTATATGTAAATACATTAGGATTTCAGAAGAGAGAGATTGGCAGTAGAGAATATAGTAAGCAGAGAACCAACCAAAAAAAAATAAAAAAGTGAAAGAAGTTTGTATGAGACTGGGCGTGAGGTATGGGGGTTAGATTATGGAGGGAGATAAGTGTCAAACCCACAGGGTGGAGGCCAGGAAGTAGGAATGAGTTAGATCCATTTGGGGGATTTCAGAAAACTATATAAATACAAGAAGAAGTTAAGATGGGCATGCCATAAAAAAGAACAAAATAATGCCATTTGCAGCAACATGGATAAAACTAGAGATTCTCATACTAAGTGAAGTAGGTCAGAAAGAGAAAGACAAATAGCATTTGATATCACTTGTATGTGGACTCTCAAATATGGCACAAACGCATCTATCTACAAAACAGAAACAGTCTCACTGACATAAAGAACAGACTTGTAGCTGCCAAGGGGTTGGGAAGTGAGATGAACTGGGAGTTTGGGGTTGGTAGATACAAACTATTCCATTTAGAATGGATAAGCAATGAGGTTCTACTGTATTGCATAGGGAACTGTGACCAATCTTTTGGGATAGACCATTATGGAAGATGATGTGAGAAAAAAAATAGGTATATATATATGTATGACTGGGCCACTTTGCTGCACAGCAGAAATGGGCACAGCATTTTAAATCAACTATGATTTAAAAAATGAGAAAAAAGATGAGCATAAAGAAAGTGATAGATTATAAAAGGCATTAGAAAATGGGCAGGGATTTTTTTGTTTTAAATGCAGCAGGAAATGGGAGTCCATTCAAGAACTATAATCACGAGTGTCAGGACAGCAAGAAAATTAATCTAAGTATGTCATGTGGCAAAAATAACAGGCACTTTTGGATTGGCACTGCTGGCAGAGACTCAACCTATGAGGTTCTAGGCACAGTTAAGAGATCCAGTAGTTAGATGGGATTTGGCAATTCCGATCTAAGCTAATAATAGCATCTTCATAAAGTTTTAGAAAGTATTATAGGGTATATTTGCAGGGGGTAGAACAATTACTTCTATAAAACTTGATGTGACATGGAGCAGGTTTAACTCTGGTTGCGCACAGTTATAAATAAAGAAATGTATCTCTGTCACTAGCACTGTGGTACACTCATTCCATGGCAGAAAATGTTAGGCTTTAGGGTGTTAAATACGATTTTTCCTTGATGAAGAACCATTCGCACAGTCACATGGGCTATGTTAACATTATTTCGCTGAGCCTGTGGCATCTTCTAATAATTCAGCATTATTTTACTGGACTCACACTTAGGACTTAAGAAGATTTGCTAGAGGAAAGCAAGTCTTTCTCCTTGTAATGATGAGTTTCCCAGGGAAGCATCTGCCAAATTCTTGCCTGAAACATAAGGGCTCTGGGGAACACAGGTGTCAAGTGGCTAGTAATCTCTACATTTATTATTAAGTATTCACACATTCACATAATATCCCTGGGGTCAGTAAAAGATACTACACCTTTAAATAAGTCTTAAAAACATCTAATGCAAAGACTATTTTATTCTCCTCAGAAACTTTTCCTGGGATGAGTTAGAGGCAATTATTCCATAGTATGGAAGAGAGGAAGGAATCAAACTGCCTCATTAAATCTCTCCTTTTGCCCCAAATTTCAGTCATACATGAACATTTCTGTTTAAATCAGTTTGATTCTTAGTTTCCCCACCACTGATTTGGACCGTGACTCTGTCAGGTTGAGTATAATATTTCCCAATTGCCATCTGTTTTCTAGTTCTCTAATATTTCTTGCTGTTGTCTCTTCTCCAGTTTTTTCCTCTCCATTATAATGGGTTTAGGTCTTTGAAAGAAGAAGTAAAATGAAAGAAAAGAAAGAGAAAAGAAAACAAATAAAACCTGCTCAGTTGTAGTTTCAGTGGTACTTGTAGAAGAAGGAAAATTATATATGTGTGATAATTTGCCATCTTAACATGAAAGCCCACTAAGATTTACTAGAGTTGTGAAAGTTTTCTTTTCATCATACTTGGAGGTTAAAATATTTAATGTTTTCTTCATGAATTATGCCCTCCTTTCCTTTTTACCTCAGGTAAATTCTGTCCAAGTAGTATCTTGACTGAACTTAGTTTCTACATTTCATGGTTTACGTTAACACTTGACAATATTTAATCTTTAACCTCATCTGAACAGAAGACAGGCTTTAGGTAGAACTTTCTAGTTAATTAATGATATCTTTTACAGTCACTTTAAATGCATTTTTAAGGTTGCTGAAATTTTATTGTAAAAAGACAACAAAATGATATTTGTTCCTCTAGTAAGAAATATAAAGCATCATATTCATATTTTGTCAAAGCATGATTTATAAGAATGAAGAATGTACCAACTTTAATGTTACTATTGAAACAGTTAAAAAAAACCCTTAAAATACCTAGCGAAAAAAAATGTTTCTTAAACACTAATATTTTTAAATTTCATATTCAAAAATATACCAAGGTAGTGTATCTATCCTTATCAAATTTTATATTTTAAGATGCCATGCCAAGTCAGTTTTGCTTAAAAAAAAATGATGTATCAGTTTGTAGGTTTTTCTAGAAGTTGAGGGGCGTTCATTTACTGAACATCTGCTGAATATCAGGCACTATCCTTGGTATTAAGGATATACCAGTACCTACAGTGGAGAATTTTGAACTAGGACAGCATAGAACAGAACAAAAGAAGAGGTTGGGATAACAGGAAGATGTGTAGCAAAGCAGAAGGGTGAAAACAGATCTTAGGGAATGATAATAAAATAGGAGTGGGCATGGTGACAGCAGAAATCCATCTCCAAGAGAGACTGAAGAAACTTGCTGGGAGTTGAGATATAAATAGGGAAAGTAAAGGTTTCAAAGGTTTTCTCACCTGGGTCTATTTAACCCAGGCACATGAGACTAACAAATGCTGAAGGATCTCTGTTAGCATGTTGATCTAACTATAGAAGGATGGGAAAGCCCTGCATTTTTAATTGCATTCTAATTGCATAACTCTGTGTTTGTGAGAATGATTTCCCGAAAAATTTGGAGAGAAAAGGCTGCAAAAATTGTGTTGGCTTATGTGTCAAATCATGTAGATGCTGATTTCCTATCAAAGTGAAACAATTCCTCCCTGAACTTTTTTTTTTTTTCCTTTGGCTGCACCCTGGGCATGTGGAAGTTCCAGGGTTGGGGACTGAACTGGTGCCATAGCAATGACCCGATTTGCTGCAGTAACAATTTCAGATTCTCCTTTTGCACCACAAGAGAACTTCACCTCTGAACTTTTCAAGATTGATATTTTTCAATAAGAGAAGAGAACTGCTTATGCATACTAAAACATATTTTGATGACGTAAATTGAGATAATCTCTTTGTTCATAGGTATTACTTTCCTGATAAAGGACCAAAGTTCACTGGCCAAATGTGGATAATCACAAGGTTATTCAAATACCCCTAAAATATTGGAACTTGAACAAATTCAATTAAAATTTTACCATAAGCCCAATCATATGTTGAATAAGTGTGGGCACCAACTTTTTGTTTAGTTTTGTTAAGTTACCCAAGAGAAACTGTGTATGCTGTATTTCCAAACAGGCTGGAACTGGCTGATCCTGTGTGGTTAATAGCGCAACCAGTAATTCTTCTGGTTTACATTTATATTTATAAGCCCATCTGTCTGCAAATGGGCCAGTTCTCAGGTGTTTTGTCACTTTAACTGTTTTAAGCATGGCCTGCTGCACTCAAGAGGTAACCTAACTATACTTCAACAAAATGTTTTAAAAGGGAAAGAAAATAAGATAGGAGAATTGCATTTAAAAAGGAATTAACCTGTGCTCACTTCAGCAGCACATATACTAAAATTGGAATGATACAGAGAAGATTAGCATGGCCCCTGCTCAAGGATGACAGGCAAATTCATGGTGTATCCCTTTCTTTTTTTTTTTTTTTTTGGAAGCTTCCAGACCATGTATGACTGTGTCACTTTGCTGTGCAGCAGAAATTGACACAATATTATAAATCAACTATACTTTAATAAAAAAAAAAGTTTTAAAAGGAAGTAACCTAGAGTATGGAGGCGTATGTGACCATAAAAGGGTTTTCTGTAAAGCACTGAGCTCTCAGCTTTCCTTATATCCAGGCAATTCTAAGTAATGATGAGGCAATGGGAAGAGGTTCTTTAAAGGCTGTCTCATGGAAGAAAAGCACAGTCATGAATAATCAGGTAGAAATCATATTGCATTCATCTGTAGAAAAGGAGTCCTTAGGTGAGTCAGCTGTAGGATGATGGTAGATGGGGAACTAGATTTGGAAGTGGGGTATGTTTGTTCTTACCCTTTGTGTCCTTCCTACTGCACACAGGCTTGTCTTTAAGAAACATTTTTACCCAACCTCCCTTTTCCAAGATACAATCTTGAAAAGTGAATTAGAAAATGAGCAGAGGAAGGGGTAGAAACTCACCTTGCCTCTATCCAGCTAGGACCTCAGAATTAAAGCCTTTTCAGAAGCATATTTGAAATGTATGAAATTTATGTGTTCTATACCTCACATCATTCTGTTTATTAAATACACAATCTCTTTGCACCTGACTTGTTTTGCTTTCTGAGGTAAAACATTTATATTTGAATATAGTGTGTTAACAACAATAGCAATTTAAATGATTTAGCCAATACAGCAAAGAGAATGAGAAATATTGGTTAAGTTTTATATTTCTTCCTTTTAAAAGCAGTCTTAGGTCTTATGATTTAAACTATAAGGGCAGAGAAAGGTAATTTTTACTTTATAAGGCAACCTAATTCTCTTTCTCATGTGTATCAAAAATATACATACATATATAGCAAATAATTGAAAATATAAAATATGAGATATGTAGATCACTTAAGATTTTGAAAAAGCACTTCTGGCTTTCCAATTTATAACTTTAAGAAGTCATTCATTTTTATATTTGAAATAAATATTCTACCAGGGAGGAAGAATTATTTTTCTGGTTCTACAATGATGACTCTTTTATTCTCTTGGACAGTGTATTAGAATAATTATGAGTTTTTATTATTGCCTTTTGCATGAATATTCTCCTTGTATAGAACTGGTTTGTTTTACTTTGTGGAGCCTTGACTCACTGGAAACATTATTTAGTAATGCCCATGAGAAATACTTTAACATAAAAGAGAATAATTCTGTCTCCCAGTTATTTTTACATGGTCAAAATTTGCATATGTTCCAACATGATAACTAATGGGCAAAGCTCAGGTTATATAACATCTTAGAAATTGTCAATATTAACTGAGAGCGAGGGGGAAGACACCTTTACCTGAAATCTGGCATTTCAATGTCTGCAGTGAATTTATCAGAGAATTTGATGCCATGACTATGCCAATTTCCAAGTAGCAAAATAGCTCTGTACTTTGTGAATCTGCAGAGATTTCAGGATAGAATTAAATTATGCATTGTCTTATAACATTGGAAACTAAACTTAGAAATGTAGGATAAAACAAAGACTACCCAAATGAGAACATACAGAAACTTTTTTTCAGAGCTCACTATATCAGAAAAAGTCTGCCATCATCATTTTCTTTTGGCAGGGACACAAAGGCAGACAGGGAAGAGGAAAAGCCCTAAAATGGAAAAAAAAAAAAAAAAAAGCAGGAAAGACCTTTTGTATTTCTGATTGGAGATTGTTGACACAAGATGAAGGTGGGATAACTAGAAGCAGGGCGTGTTATGTAATTGGTTGGGATGGCACATTTTGCTTTATCTGATTGTTACCGAATTTAAAGCAGGGACAAATAGACTTGGGCTGGCTGTTTTTGCCCAAGTCCTGATGATTCTGAGTCAATAGCTATTGGCGGTGGCTTAATTTCTTGACTTAGCGCAGACATTGTGGGTCAGAGCTGTATTGTAGTATTAACTGATAATCATTTATTTGAGATGGTGATGGATAATTATATAAACAGCATTGAATTAATTTAATATTTAAAAACAAATTATTTATTCTTATAGGAAAAAAAGCAATCTGTATTCTAAACAAATGGTCCAATGAGTTTAAAAGTAACTGGTTAAAAGAAAAGTACATCCTTGTCTTGTTCCTCATCTTAGCAGAAATTCTTTAAACTTTCCACTATTGAGAATGATGTTAGCTGTGGGTTTGTCATATATGACCTTTATTATGTTGAGGTATGTTCCCTCTATGCCCACTTTCTGGAGAGTTTTTTTGTTTTTTTAATCAAAAATGGGTGTTGGATTTTTGTCAAAAGCTTTTTCTGCATCTATTGAGATGATCATGTGGTTTTTATCCTTCTGTTTGTTCATGTGGTGTATCTCACTGATTGATTAGGATTATCATACTAAGTCAGAGAAAGACAAACATCATATCATATCACTTATATGTGGAATCTAAAAAAAAGAATACAGGAAGTTCCTGTCTGTCGTACTCAGCAGTAGCAAACCTGACTGGCATCCATGAAGATGTGGGTTGGATTGCCTCGCTCAGTGGGTTAAGGATCCAACATTGCTATGAGCTGTGGTGTAGGTCCCAGACATGGCTCAGATCCCTTGTTGCTATAGCAGTGGTATAGGCCAGCAGCTACAGCTCTGATTTGATCCCTAATCTGGGAACTTCCCTCTGCTGCGGATGTGGCCCTAAAAAAAAAGACAAAACTAAAAATAAATTTAAAGGATATAAATGAACTTATTTGGAGAATAGAAACAGGCTCATAGACTTTGAAAACAAACTTATGGTTACCAAATGGGATAGGTGATGGGGGGAGGCATGGACTGCGGGGTTGGAACTGACAATATGCACACTGTGGTATATGGAATGACTGGCCAATGGGGACCTGCTGTATATATAGCCCAAGGAACTCTACCCAATATTTTGTGATAATCTACATGAGAAAAGAATCTGAAAGGGAATGGATATGTGTACATGTATAACTCAATCACTGTTGTATTGCAGAAATTATCACAACACTGTAAATCAACTATACTTCAATAATTTTTTTTAAAAAATTTAAAAAAGAAAAAGAAAAAACAATGGTTTATTCCAATAGATGAGCCTTTGTAAGTATAACTAATTTTATCATTCTGATTCCTGCTGTGCTTCAAGAACCCTTAATTAGTGCAGTTTGGAGTTTATTATCCCTTTGACAGTACTTTGGTAAGTATAGTCTACAAATAGGCTATTTTTTCACATTTAAAATCTTAAATTCCCACACCTATATCTAATTATCTCACTTCTAAAAATTTTAATGCCTTATCCTAGATCTTATCATGTTCCCTTGCCTTAGATACTTTCAGTTTTTCCTCCACCTTTAGTCATTTCACTTTTCCTTTTTTTTTTCTTATACTGCCAAGACTGCTTGGCTCATACTGTAACCACCACTCTCTTGATCTGTTTGTTTTTCTTGACCACATGACGTACAAAATCTCAACTCTGCTTTTATCCAACCACTGCCTCCTTCTGTCCTTTTCTTGGGCTTCAGATTGTGCATTTCACCTATTCTTTCCTTCTGATCAGGGGTGTTTTTATACTAGGAGTTGGTATAGAGAGGAAGCATCAAAGAGATACTAATACTGACTACTCTTGCATGTAGTTGCTTAAGTCACTTTTAATGTTTTTTTATTTTTTCTATCATAGTTAGTTTACAGTGTTCTGTCAATTTTCTACTGTACAGCAAGGTGACCCAGTCATACATACATTCTCTTCTCACATTATCATGCTCCACCATAAGTGACTAGACATAGTTCCCAGTGCTATACTGCAGGATCTCATTGCTTATCCATTTTTAATTTGGGTCAGAAGGATCCTTACTCTGGATAGACTTTCTTGCTTTCTTTAAATCTTTGGTTTCTGTTGAGCACTCTACATTGATTACATATAATTCCCTCTACCTGTCTTATTGTTCACTTGATCCAAGTATCCACCTTGAAGGCAAGCTTCAATACTTACATTTTGTGACCATGTTCTCTGATGGTGGCTAAAAGTTGATCTCAGTGCCCTTACATTGATTGTCATAAACTCATTAGCTATGTCCTTTCTGTGTTGTCCTGCCAGCAAGAGTGCTGGCAGATTGCATGCAACTCTATAGATATGTATTATCATTATCATTATAATGACCACGACTTTTAGCGTCTGATGCCGCCTTTCTTTGCGCATAATGTGGCAAAGCAGCTATTCAATGATTTTGCTATCTCCATGGAAGCTTACTCTCTGCTTTCAAATTTTTATGTTTATGTTGTTAGACTCTATTTTTATTATAAAAAAATGGAATTATCTTACAGATATTAATCCATGGGTTTTTATTAGATTAAAATATTTTTGTCTAACAACAAAAGGCAAAAAATAAAAATGAAAGAAAGAGCATCATAATTTCATCATTGTGGAGGCCAAAACATCCAAAGTTATAAATTAAATATTTTTTCAATTGAATGTTTTCGAAGGGGGAGAATATACCTCACGTTTTCCTTAAGAAAATACCCTAAGTTTCCAAATTCTATCATTGTGGAAAATATTTTGTTATGTCCTACAGGGAAAAACTAAAACTTCAGGAAAGGTTACTGTCAAATTTCCGATCTGATGAAATTGATAGTATGTAGGAAAGTAGAAATAAAAGTGAAAGGAAATGATTTGTAGGCATAAAAACATTGAATGTATTATTTTCCCTTTGAATATTAAAAACTCTTATTTTGTTGTTGTTTATAATAATTTGCAGACATATGTGGGGAACTTATTCACAGTTGGCTTATGGAGAACTTATAACTATTTGGTATCTACAAAATGTTTTTAAAGGTTATCAACATACTGTGAATTTGGAAAAAGAAGATGAATTAATTCATTTAACATATTTAATGGAAGTTTTGCCTTTTTAGTTTAAACAGATATTAACTACCTGAGGAATTATATTTCAAGTAAATAAGATAAAATGAAATGCAGCGATATAAAGTTTACAAAGATGCTAAGTGAAAGATTTACTGAATTGTTTTTTCATTCATGTACTCATTCATTTATTTATGCATGCATTTAAAAATATAGGTGAGTACCTATTATATACTGGATTCCATTCTTCATATAAAAGGTTAAATCTAGATTTGGATTTTCTTTCTACCTTCAAGATTATAGAAATTAGAGGAGGAATAAATGTAACTATAGGAACCCAGGGAGTAACCAGATATGCCTTAAGAATTAATAAAGACTTTACAGAATAGAAAATATCTGAGCTCAGTCTTGAATGAGTGGAGGAATGAGGAGGAGGAAAAGCACCTCAGCAAAGGAATATGAAATGTAGAGCATGATTAGAAGAAAGAGAAGCAGGAGAAAGTACTGATATGGAATTGGGAGCAATATCATGAAGGGTTTGGAGTAGGAATTTCAACTTAGAAAATCTCATGAATGCCAAGTGCTTAAGAAGACTCTCGTGCTGTAAGTAAAAAATAGGGGGAGATAAAGGTGCTTTTTTTTGTGGTGTGAATTTTGAAAAAAAAGATCATTTTGAGGATAATGAATTTAAATACCAATATTTTGGATATCGGATAAAATGTGTACATGAAAATAGCTGATTTCCTATTGGAAAGAGGAACACGAATTTGGAATAATATTGGATATCAATATAAATCTGGGAATTATTCTCAAAGAGATAATTGTTAAAGGTGTTAAGAGCCAATGAGCTTCTGAAGATAGGCTATGTCAAGAAAGAAGAAAACTATAGCCTGGGTATGAAAATATATTTAGAAATTTAAAATATTATAATATCAAATACTCATTAGCCTGCTTTTCTTTCACAAATTATTAAAAAGTTTTTGTACATGTGATACAGAACCATCTTAATGGGCTCAGAAATGGGAATATTTTTGTGTCCATGGATCCCTTGCAGACCCAAGTAGTCACGTCTCTATTGAAAAAAAGAGCTGCAGTTAGTTTCTTTATTCAGATTGGAATTGAATAGTCTAGCGAATATGCTTGTACTTTCAGTAGTTCTTCAATGTAAAAGAAAAAAATGGAAATCTAAATTTGAATCTGGTACCATAATACTCTCAAGTGAGATGGGGTAGAAATATATAATAGCAATATCAATACTTGCTTTTTCATTTTATTTTTAAGCATAGCCAGAGCATCTTTGTTGTTAAAAGGAAGCTTTAGTAAAGATATCATTAGAAATATCAAAATAATAAATACATAAATATACATTAAACAGAATATTTTAATGTTATAACAGTAATATTTTAATGTAATATCTTTTACCTTATGTTTTGCTTTTTCAGGGTGATTTATGAGCAGGGTTTGTAGTGCCACAGCAAATTTTCAAGTATACATTATTTGAGCAGAAAGCAAAGAAGTCACAACAATTTGGCATTTAGGTAGAAGAAACCTAGAGCTTTGTCGTGAACGCATATTGACGTGACTGACTTTTCTTCCTAACATGGAGTATGGAGTACCTTGGCTTCTGAGATGTTTCTTTTAGCTCATAATACACAGGAAACCTTCTAATATCTGCTTAATTAAGATAAACAGTGTCAACAATATTCTATATGTTTAAGACTTTTCTGTTGTTGGTTTTTTTTTATTGTTTTTTCTTTTTTCCCAGAACATTAACTTTTTGAATTTTGCCAGGCACATATGAAAGTACTATGCACAGTGGACAATGCCAGAAGTTACCATTTGTTTGGTAAATACTGGCTTCTGAATCCAACACACCATATTTGAAACCTGACTTGGTTACTTGATGCTTTTTTTGGTGTGGACACATCATTTACACTCTCTCAACTTCATATTTTTCTATTATTTTTTTCTTTTTTTTCATCATTAAAATGAGGAAAGCAAAACCCACCTTATAGGCTTGCTGTGATAATTACATAAATCATGCATATAAAATTGTTCAGTGTAAAGTAGGGACATAAGAAATCCTGCCTATTATTTTCAAATGTTTCTAAATTCTTTAAAAAATTATATGAATAGGCAAGAGAAAAAGGCCCTAGGAAAAAGCTAATGTGGAATTTTAAATTCCTGACAGAATCCCACAAAACTTAGAATGTGAGAAATGCCAACAGAATGCATGGTGGGGAATGAGAAACCTTATAGTCAACAGCAGATGGTAGAGACAGGTTGAAATAGTTTGGCCACAAAATGGCATGGCTCAATCCTCAAGGATCCTGATTCTTGGTTAAATAATATTAAAAAGAGAGCTAAAGGATGACGTGCAGTAGCTAAGGGAATAAATTATATTCTGCATTGCCAGAAATGAAGAGATGAAATTTCCTCAGATAGGAATGTCTAATAAATTTCAAAATAGGCAATTGTTAAAGGGTATTGTTTAAAATAGCTAGAAAATTTGGTTTGGAATCCTCCTGATTTTTCTGGATAAAGAATGTGATTCTAAAGCATTGAGACTTTATTTTTAAAAAGTTGCCATTTTTAGCAAAATGTAAAAATGTGCATTTTGTTTTACATTTTGTTAAATAATGTAAAAATATAAAAAAATTTTGTATTTTTTTTACATTTTAAAATGTAAAAAGTTTACATTTTTAGGCCATAACTTACACCATAACAAACATCATGATATCCCTTGAGATCTACCTCCTACAAAATATTAGATTAGAAGGGACAGATTCACGCATTACAGGACTGTCAGCTTGCCAGCTGGCCACCATGAGTTAGAGTACTCTTTAACAATGAGTATTGGCTGACCCCTGCTGAAGAACATGGCTAGCACCAGGGTACCCGAGGCAGTTGCAACACACAAGTGAAAACACACTCTCTCAGATTCATAATAGAATACCAAGAGATGTCAAGGTGAGTAACATCACATATATGTCACCTGTTGTGACAGCATTCAGGACATATGCCCGTGGGGCTTTTCTTCAATTTTCTCCTTGTATAATGAAGCAACTCCCAGATGCCAGTGGGAACTGGTAGTCTTGTACAGTGTGCTGATAGGAAAAAACATTTTATATTTCAAAACTGGCTCATTTGTTATAGCTAAGGGCAGATACTGAATCATGATTGCTCTTGATGAAAGCAGAACTCATTTAATATAACAATGTGGAAAAATTAACCAAAAAAAAAAGGCCTAGGTAGCTCTGCAGTACTCTCTTAATGACTGCATTGTCAGTGGAATTGCTGATTTGGGGTTTAATATTTATCCTTTGTTTTAAATAAAGAAAGATACATTTAAGTTACTGTTTTTTTTAATAAATTCCATATTCTAATAGACACATGGTTTGGTATGTAAAAAATGATCTCTAATATATTTCCAAGTTATAATTTCTAGGCTTTCTTTTCTGTTTATTTTTATTTTATTTTATTTTATTTTATTTTATTTTATTTTATTTTATTTTAGTCTTTTTAGGGCTGCACCCATGGCATATGGAGATTCCCAAGCTAGGGGTCAAATAGGAGCTGTAGTTGCTGGCCTATGCCACAGCCACAGTAACACCAGATCCAAGCTGTGTCTGAGATCTACACCGCAACTTACTCAAGGCAGCACTGGATCTTTAACCTAATGAGCAAGGCCAGGGATTGAAACTGCATCCTCACGGATGCTAGTCAGATTTGTTTCTACTGAGCCACAAGGGGACCACCTGTTTGTTTACTTTAGATGGTGTTTCCTTTGTATTGGTATTAGATCATTTATCTTTAATTGTTCTGGGCTCTCTGTTTTTTACTTCTATTACCCAGATGGCTACTTTATATTCACTGCTTTCCATAGTTATTGCTTATCAACATACTTTCTGGTTTCTTCTATTTCTCTGGGCTCGCATAATTGGATTTTATTTGTCAATTTTGCCTTTTCTTTTGCAGTCTGCTTCTCATGTTCTCTGATAGCCCTATTCTCCATCTAATTATTTTTAATTTTATACCCTTGTCCTATTTCTCCTTTCAAAATTTGCATCTTCCATACATGATCCTTCTTATCAATAATTCATTAATGATTCTTCCTCTTTGTCTTTGCCCCTTTCATTTTTTGCCTCTTTCTCACAAATGGCTGACTTCTAATCTCTCTATTCAGCCTTTCTCCTTACACTTATATAATTATTTCCATTTCGTTCTTTTTCATTGTGCTTTCTTTACTTACACTTATACCTATATATTTATTGAGGTTCATTATGTGCCTGCAACATAGGGACTGAAAGGTAATATGACAAAGACCTGGCCTTTAAGGAGTTCTCCATCTGGAAGAGACAGACACATAAATAAACCAGATAAGATAAAGATGTAGAAAGAGCAGGAATACAAATAGATACAGAGTTTTATAGGAGCCCTAGGGAATGTGCCATGGGCTGGGAGAGGGTGGCATCAAGAAAAAATTCCCAGGATAATGTGTTACCTTGACCAAGTCTTAAGGGAAGAGTAGTCAGCAGGTTGGCATTGCTGAACATATATGGAATGCAGAGAACATGGAAAAGGAGCTTAAAACAGAAAATGGTTTTGCTGTGGATGGAATTATCTGTCATACTGAAAAGCATGAACATCAACAGGACTCTTGGATGCATTTGAAGCAGGAAATAGCCATACCTGATAGTTATTTTGACCTCCTCTTCTGTCAACTACTTACAGAATAGATTTGAGGATTATGTGAATGAAATTAGGGATGTCCACTAAGATCACTTCATGAGAATCTGGATCAGGGTGGTGAGAGAGAAACACCAGAGTGGATTCAGAATGATTTACATGAAAAAAAAAAAATGGATGGAATGTAACTGCTGATTGAATGCAGGTAACAAGGGAGAGTATGATTCTTAGATTCCACATTTAGTAACTAGGTGGATGATGATGTCAAAAGTTAAAAGAGGAAGAACAGGGCAGGGGAACCAGATCATCTTCTGTTCTCCCTCCCTAATGGGGTCTTCCAACAATACTGACATCTTGCATTTTTTTTTGCTCCCCACCCCCACCCCATATGCAGAAGTTCCTGGGCCAAGAATGGAACCCTAGCCACAGCAGTAACAAGGTCAAATCTTTCACTGCTATGCCACCAGGGAACTCTGATAACTTGCATGTTTTTTAAAAGTGTACCATAAGTTTTCAAGCTCTCTCCCATCTGTTACTTAATCATTCCTCATGAGAATCTTCTGAAATTGTGCAGGTTATAGCCACAGTTTACAGATAAACACACTGAAAAAGCCTTTTCTCCCATGTCTGCTCTAGTGACAATAGGTCATTTAAATGCTCGAGATGTTTTCAGTTAGGCGGCTTTGGATTCTGTTCTGCCAAGTAGGCTGCTAGGATGTAACTAGAGGCCCAGTTACGTGGGTGGGTTATATATGTGATGCTGCTGCCACAAACAGACATGAGAGGGTTTAGAGAGGGTGATCCTTATCGGGCATTTCCTTAACCAGGGACGCTGCCACAGTAGAGCATAGTGTTCCATTCCTCCCACATGGAAATTTTCCATCACTTGAAGGACCTTCAAATGCAAGGAAGCTACCAACTGGATTAGAATTCATCCTTCATAAGCAAATAGTTCATATACCCACAATAGGTTGCATACCATGTTTTTTTACACGTGGTACATATAGACTTAGGGCTGTATTAATAACTCCTCAGGTTCATTCTATTAATCTCTTCACATCGGCTGCACATTTGTCTCACATTCCTTTGGAGTTTCTATACAGATAGAGACATTATTTTTAAAGTCAGGTTGCAAGCAGCTGGTATAAAAGAAAGACTTCTGTGTTCTTCCCACCCAACCGAGACCAGAGAAATTGCTTTTCTAGTAGACAACAGTAGAGGAGAGGTGGATGATAACAGAGGTCTTTCTTGCGCTGCTCTCATATTCCTTTCAGATGATGAGGCAGGAAACCACCAGAAACTGATCTATTATGTGAATGTATGATTTCATCATGCTTCATCTCCTTTGGGTTTCTGGGTGGTATGCAAGGATAAGGGTCCTTGAATGAATTTAACCCTTGTTCTTCATTCCCAATATTATTAAAGCGGTGATTAGCCTTAAGGTTTAGGTTTAAGATGAGGGTTCATTATATGAATTAAGTATTTATTTGTTCAGGAGGCAAATAAGGAAGACAAAATGGATTGAATTAAAATTCCTCAGAGGAGCTTGGCAGTGGCCAAACCTCATAAACTAATTGAAGGAACTGTCATATTATACTTAGCAGTATAAAACCTTGGGTTGCAAGGGAGAGTTAGATCTGAATTAATCTGAGAGTTGTTTACATTAACCAGTGTTTATTGTTTTAACTAGATTTGTTTCTGAACTGTTCTGACCTAGAAGGGCATAATACTCTAGAAAAGTGAGATTATCAAGCAACATTTTTTTTCTATAAAGATACATAGTTTTTCTAATATGATTCAAATCTGAATCACTTTAAAATTTGGAAACTGTATAAATTTGATGCATGTCTATGATAAGTCTCTGTAATATAAATTTGGACAAATAATTCTCTTTTCTAACATCTTAGATGACTTTAGCTATATATATGTAGATAGTCTTAACACATGTAAATTCAGGAGTTAGCACAGTTGTTCTCATGGCATATGCAGTTCCAAGGCCAGGGATCAGATCTGAGCACCTGTAGCAAATAGGACCCTTAGACCACAATGTAGGGCCAGGAATTGAACCTGTGTCCTTGGAGCTGCAGAGACACTGCAGATCCCATTGCACCAGAGTGGGGACTCATGGGGAGATTTTTAAATGTACATTATTTTTGTGCCTTCTATAGCCTTACTGAGTCTGAATGTCAGGGTGCAGTGCTTGAGAGTATTTTTAGCTTCCCAATTTATTCTGCTGTGAACTGTTTGAAAAATACTATCTTAAAGTGCATGTTTAATATAATTCACCATCATCTGGATAAAATAATGACAGCAATTCTTTGTGTAGAATGCTTCCATCCATGTGTGTTAATAGTTAATGTAAACATATGTGCTTATATATTTATAAAACATCTTTGGATGTTTTTCTCCAGAGGACTGGGGATGAGGCAGGGGTGGAAGAGATATTTACTTTTTACTCTATAAACTTTATCCATTTAAACCATTTGAAACTATTTCTCACAAGTTTCTAGGTTATAAACATGCATGTGTGTGGAAGGGGGTTGTGTGTGGGAGATGAGCACATGGTGTGTGTATAAAGTCAAAGGATCTAGAAAAATACTCTGTTGCATTCATTTGAATACCAGGCAGATTTTCATTTCTCCTAAGAAAAAAATCTGTTCTCAGTTTATAAAAATCATCAATTAATATGTCCTTTCTTCATCTCTCCCCCATCCCTAAACCCTACCACATAAGTATTTACAGAGTTCTCCTATGAGCCAGGCCCTATGCTAGACTTTGGGAATATAAGGCAAGTGACATGTGGTTGGCAACCTCAAATACTGGCAGTTGAAACATAAGCATATAAAAATATGTGTCATATAAATCCATCTCCAAATACCTCATCTAAAAGATTGAAGTGTGAGTCAAAAATTTCTACTGAGAATCTAATATGTTTATTGCAAAGGATAAGGTGGAAAATACTGTTTATTGCTCTATTGCCCTCTCTTCCTCTCTTTTGTGGGATAATCACCTATTTCCTCCCAATATTTTATGTTATTTTATTTTATTTTATTCCGTGTTTCTTCCATAGTGCCGTAACCTTGTACTTTGTTCTCAGATTATTTTAAATTCTTAAGCTACCAAGATGCCACCCAAAGGAGGATAGAGGTAAAAGGAAAGGATATTTTGAGGACTCCATGTTATATACCCAAACTATTCCATTTTCCTGGAATGTCCCCCTTTCATTCTCTTCCTGTACCCTTTTCTGCTGTATAGATTTGTCCAATATACATTCATTTCCTGTCCGTTCATCTAAATATCCTCCCTGCTAATTTGGAAATATATTTATAAATTTTATTTATTTTTATTTATTTACTTATTTATTTTATTACTCAGTGAATTTCATTACATTTATAGTTGTACTACAATCATCACAACTAAACTTTATAGCATTTCTATCCCAAGCCCAGCAGTGTATCCACCCACCTACCAACCTCTCTCATTTGGAAACCATTAAGTTTTTCAAAGTCTGTGAATCAGTATCTGTTCTGAAAAGAAGTTCATTGTGTCCTTTTTTAGATTCCACATGTAAGTGATAGCATTTGATGTTGGTGTCTCATTGTCTGACAGACCTGACTTAACATGATAATTTCTAGGTCCATCCATGTTGCTGCAAATGCCATTATTTCTTTCCTTTTAATGCCTGAGTGATATTCCACTTTGTATGTGTACCACATATTCTTTATCCACTCCTCTGTTAATGGGCACTTAAGTTGTTTGCATGGCTTGCCTACTGCATATAGTGCTGCAGTGAACATTGGAGTACATATGTCTTTTCAAGTCATGATTTTCTCTGGATAGATGCCCAGAAGTGGGATTGCTAGATCAAATGGTAATTCTATTTTTAGTTTTCTGAGGAATCTGCATGCTGACATCCACAGTGGCTGTACAAGTTTACCATCCCATTAACAGTGTAATAAGGGTCCCTTTTCTCCACACCTTCTTTTTTTTTTTTTTGGTATTGAGCTTCAGGGGGTATTTGTAAATTTTGGAGATTAATCCCTTGTCAGTTGATTCACTTGCAAAGATTTTCTCCCATTCTGTGGATTGCCTTTTCATTTTGTTTAGGGTTTCCTTTACTGTGCAGAAACTTTTAATTCCCATTTTTTTTGTTTGTTTTGTTTTTGTTGGCATTATTCTAGGAGGTGGATCTGAGAAGATGTTGCTGTGGTTTATGTCAGAGAGTGTTTGGCCAATGTTTTCCTTAAAGAGTTTTATATGATCGGATCTTATATTTAGGTCTTTAATCCATTTTGAGTTTATTTTTGTCTGTGGTGTTAGGAAGTATTCTAATTACATTCTTTTACATGTGGGCTGTCCTGTTTTCCCAGAACCAGTTATTTAAGGGGCTATCTTTTCTCCATTGTATATTCCTGTCTCCTTTGTCATAGATTAGTTGACTGTAGGTATGTGGGTTTAATTCTGGGTTTTCTATACTGTTCCAATGATCTATATTTCTGTCTTTGTGCCAGTAAAATAGATGTTTTTATGATTGTAGCTTTGTAGTATAGTCTGAAGTCAGGGAGCTTTATTCCTCCAGCTCCATTTGTCTTTTTCAGGATGGCTTTGGATATTCTGGGTATTTTGCGCTTCCAAACAAACTTTAAAATATTTTGTTCTAGTTCTGTGGAAAATGTCCTTGGTAATTTGTTAGGGATTGCATGGAATCTGTAAACTGCCCTGGGTAGTATAATCATTTTGATAATATTGATTCTTCCAATCCAAAAGCATGTCTTTCCATCTGTTTGTGCATCTTTGATTTCTTTTATCAGGGTCTTATATTTTTCAGAGGAAGGACTTTTGTCTATTTAGGTAGGTTTATTCCTAAGTATTATATTCCTTTTGATACAGTGGTAAATGGAATTGTTTCCCTAATTTCTCTTTCTGATCTTTTCTTGTTAATATGTAGAAATGCAGTCGATTTCTATGTATTAATTTTGTATCCTGTGACTTTGCCAAATTCATTGATCAGTTCTAACAGTTTTCTGGCAGAGTCTTTAAGATTCTCTAGGTATAGTATCATGTCATCTGCAAATAGTGATAGATTTACTTCTTCCTTTCCAACTTGAATTCCTTTTATTTCTTTTACTTCTCTGATAGCTGTGGCTAGGATCTCCAAAACTATGTTGAATAGTAATGGTGAGAACAGACATCCTTTCCTTATTCCTGATCTCAGTGGGAATTCTTTCAAATTTTGACCCTTGAGAATGATGTTAGCTTTGGGTTTGTCATATATGGCATTTATTATATTGAGATAGGTTCGCTCTATGCCCACTTTCTGAAGGGCTTTTAATCTGAAATGGGTGTTGGATTTTGTAAAAGGCTTTTTCTGCATCTATTGAGAGGTTCATATAGTTTATATTCTTCAGTGTGTTCTTGTGGCATATCACACTGTTTGATTTGTGGATATTGACGAGTCCTTTCATCCCTGGGGTAAATCCCACTTGATCATGATGTACGATCCTTTTAATGTATGTTGCATTAAGTTTGCTAGTATATAGTTACGGATTTTTGCATTTATGTTCATCAGTGAAATTGAGCTGTTATTTTCTTTTTTGGTGGTATCTTTGTCTGGTATCAGGGTGGTAGTGACTTCATAAAATGAGTTTGGGAGTGTTCCTTCCTCTGCCATTTTTTGGAATAGTTTCAGAAGGATAGGTGTTATCTCTTCTGTAAATGTTTGATAGAATTCTCCTGGAAGCCATCTGGTCCTGAACTTTTGTTTGTTGGAAGTTTTTTAATGACAGTTTCAATTTCAGTACTTGTTATTGGACCATTCATCTTTTTGATTTCATCTTCATTTGCTCTTGGAAGATTGTACTTTTCTAAGAATTTGTCCAATTCTTCTAGGTTGTCTGATTTATGGGCAGGTAGTTGCATGTAATAGTCTCTTATGATCCTTTGTATTTCTGTGATGTCTATTGTAATTTCTCTTTTTTTGTTTCTGCTTGTATTGATTTGAGTCCTTTCTCTTTTTTTCTTGATAAATCTGGCTAAGTGTTTATCAATTTTATTGATCTTTTCAAAGAACCAGCTTTTAGTTTCATTGATCTTTTCTATGGCTTTCTTCATTTCTATTTCATAGATCTCTGCTCTGATCTTAGATGTCTTTCCTTCTGATAACTTTAGGTCTTGTCTATTGTTCTCTCTCTAGCTGCTTTAGATGTAGAGTTAGGTTATTTATTTGCACTTTTTCTTGTTTCCTGATGTAGGCTTGTATTGCCATAAATTTCCCTCTTAGAACGGCTTTTGCTGCATCCCATAGGTTTTGGAGTGTTGTATCTTTGTTGTCATTTGCTTCTAGGTATTTTTTTTAATTTCTGCTTTGATTTCTTCAGTGATCCATTTGTTGCTAATAGCATGTTGTTTAGTCCACGTGTTTGTTTTTTGCATTTTTTCTTGTTGTTGATTTCCAATTGTATAGTGTTGTAGTCAGAAAAGATGCTTGATATGATTTCAGTTTTCTTAGTTACCGAGGCTTAATTTGTGGCCAAGAATGTGATCGATCCTAGGGAGGGGATGTTCTGTGCACTTGAGAAGAATGCATTTTCTGCTGCTTTTGGATGGAATATCCTATAAATATCTATTAAGTCCATCTTGCCTAATGCTTCATTTAGGGCCTGTGTTTCCTTGCTGATTTTCTGAATGGATGATCTGTCCATTGCTGTAAGTGGGGTGTTAAAGTCCCCCACTATTATTGTGTTATTGTCAATTTCTCCTTTTAAGGTTGTCAACAGTTGCTTTATATATTGAGGCGATCCTATGTTGGGTGCATATATATTTACAATTGTTATATCTTCTTCTTGAATTAATCCTTTGATCATTATATAATGCCCTTCTTTGTCTCTTATAATATTCTTTATTTTAAGGTCTATTTTGACTTATATGAGTATTGCTACTCTAGCTTTCTTTTGATTCTCATTTGCATGGAATGTTTTCTTCCATCCTCTCACTTTCAATTTGCATGTGTCCCTAGAAGTGAAGTGGGTCTCTTGAAGACAGGATATATATGGGTCTTGTTTTTGCATCCATTCAGCCAGTCTATGTCTTTTAGTTGGGGCAGTTAGTCCATTTACATTTAAGATAATTATTGACATGGATTTTCTTATTGCCATTTTACTAACTCATTTGGGTTTATTTTTGGTGCTCTTTTTTCTTCCTTTCTTCTCTTGAGCATTCATCTTATGGTTTGATGGTGATCTTTAGTGTTGTATTTGTGTTGAATTTTCTTTTTTTTTGTATCAATTGTAGATTTTTGGTTTGCAGTTACCCTGAAATTTTGATATAGGTGTCTATATATATATACATATATATATATGATTGTTTTAAGTGGTTTTTCTCTTAATTGCAAGTGCAACTCCAGTGTCCTTCATTTGTACCCTCATATTCTCATGATTTCTGATTTGGTTGCATAATTGTGCATGGTTGATTTCCTATTTTTACCATATATATACCATTACTTGTGAGCCTTGTCATTTGTGGTATTTTTGTTTCTAGTTGTGGCCTTTTCTTTTCTGCCTAGAGAAGTTCCTTTAGTATTTGTTGTAAAGCTGGTTTAGTGGTGCTGAATTCTCTTAGTTTTTGCTTATCTGTAAAGCTTTTGATTTCTCCTTCAAATCTGAACAAAAGCCTTGCTGGATACAGTAATCTTGGTAGGAGGTTTTTCCTTTCATGTTAAGTGTATCATGCCACGGCCTTCTGGCCTGGAGAATTTTTTCTGAAAAACTGCCAGTAACCTTATCGAGGCTCCCTTGTATGTTGTTTGCTTCTTCTCCCTAGCTGCTTTCAATATTTTCTCTTTTTCTTTAATTTGGGTCAGTTTGATTAATATGTGTCTTGGGGTATTCCTCCTTGGGTTTATTTTATGTGATACTTGTTGTGCTTCCTGGATTTGAGTGAATGGTTTCTTTCCCATGTTAGGGAAGTTTTTTATCTATTATCTCTTTGAATATTTTTTCTGTCCCTTTCTCTCACTCACCTCCCTCTGTCATCCCTATAATACGGATGTTGGTACATTTAACGTTGTCCCAGAATTCTCTGAGACTCTCTTCATTTCTTTTCACTATATATTTTTTTTCTCTTTTCTGTTCCACATCAGTGATTTCCACTAGGCTGTCCTCCACTTCACTTATTCATTATTTTGCCTCCTGAATTCTGCTCTTGGCTGCTTCTAATGAATTTTTTATTTCAGTTATTGTGTTTTACATCTCTGCATGCTTAAGTTTTAAATCTTGTATTTCTTTGCTCAGTGTTTCCCGTAAATTATCCATCTTTGCCTCCAGTTTATTTCCAATGTCTTGCATCATCTTCACTATCATCAGTCTAAAGTCTTTTTCCTGGAGGCTGTTATTCTCCATATCACTGAGCTGCTTTTCCGAGGTTTTTTCTTTGTCCCTTATCTGAGTTATATTTCTCTGCCTTTTCATTTCTATAGGTTTGTGGTGTGGTGTCCTTTTTGCAGACTATAGAGTTGTAACCTCTCTTACTTCTGTTGTCTTTCCCCTCTTGAATACCAAAAGTGTACAAAATCTGAAAGAAGTGAACTATACAAGGCAAGAGAAGAAAAAGGATTTGTTCATAAAATTTCATTGAGGCTCAAACATAAAATTAAAAATCCAGGAGTTCCTGCTATGGCACAGTGGGTTAATGATCCACTTGTCTCTGTGAAAGCACCAGTTCAATCTCCAGCCCAGAGCAGGGGGTTAAGAATGTGGTGTTACTGAACTTGTGGTATAGGTTGCATCTCTCTCTGGGATTCATTCCCTGACCCAGGAACTTCCTTATGCTTCTGGGGTGGGCAAAAAATAAATGAATAAGTAAATAAGAGAAAGAAAGAAAATCCAAAATACTTGTCAAGAGTGGGGCAGAAGTTTTATTCTAAGATGTTTAACTAAAAGAAAATGACTTAAAATAATAAAATGATTTAAGAATATAATTGAATGTTCTGGGAAAGCACAACACTTTCTGATTGGCAGGTACACAGAACATTTGTACTCTTAACCCATGGTTAAGTGTTCTCCTTAACTGTTTTCCTTTCATAAGTTTTGGCTAATGTGGATCCCTTCTCTTTCAAGTGAATAATGTTCAGGCTGCAGGAAATTGGAAGTAAGAGGCCAGTTTTATAAATTAATTAAAGCTAGGAAATGGTCAAAATAATGTGCAGTTGGAGATTATGCAAATGAAGTTAAGGAGTACAAGCAAGCTTTTAAAATTATCTAAATAAATATGTTATTTTCCCATCACTACTCAAATGATCCTGATGCTGCTGGTTAGGACTGGAGAGGGTGTAACCTGGAAAGCATGAGCCCTAGCAGGACAACAGCAAAGGCTCCCTCTTGATTTCCTTTCTCAGAATTCTATTTCACCATGAATCAGAGATTGATGATAACCGAATTGAGAGGAAGTTCTCTGAACCTCATACTATCAGTCAACCCTTATGAGAAAGCATTTAATTATTTCCATGGAGTGATTAAGATTGAGTCATTTAACACTTTTTAAGCTTGTGAATTTCATTTGTTGTTCCCCATACATACGTGACTTAGAGAATTACTAAAAGGAGTTTTGAATCATTTTCACATGCATCATCTAATCTGATTATCCAGCTCACCTGTGAGGAAGACAAACTAGCAAATAATGATTTATTAAATTCCATTGTGTTTCACACACTGTTCAAAGTTATTAAATTAACTTATTTAGCCTCTCCACAATCCTATGAAGTTTAAACTGTTATTTTCTTAGAGATGGAGCCATTGAGGCATGGAGAAAATATATTAACAACCCCAAGGCTATAGCTGGTGAGTGCTAGAGATGGAATTTGAATCCATCAGGTTTGACTCCAGAGTCAGCCCCACTAGTCTTTCCCTACATATTTCAGACAAGGAAATGGAAGCAAAGAGGTCATGCATTTGTATGAGTCCTAATACACATTTCTATGTGACATAGAATGGAATAGAAAAAAAGTCATGTTTAGGTCTGAAGTTATATGAAATTCAGCCTTTAAGCTTTTAATTAGTCAAGATCAGAAGTTAAATTTCTTCTAGTCTAAGCCTAAGTAATAGATATAGCTCTGTGAGGCAACATAGGAGCTAGTAATTACATGTCACTCTTCCTCCAAATGATATGCAAGCACACTGAAACAATAAGATACATGCTATTACACACACACACACACACACAAGCACCAAGTTTGGAATCCCAATAAAGAAGCAATTACTGCTGCCTGAATTGAAGCAGTGTACGTTTCTCGAGAGGAGCACTTGATCTGTCTCAGAATAACCAGAAAGATGACACAAACTTGTCCAACTCAAGCATTAGAATGATTTAAAAGTAGGTGAAGTGTGGTGGACAGTGTGATGCATTTGGTTATTTGCCTTACCTCTTCCAAATACGTGACCTTATGCAAATTCTTTGCCTTCTCTGAGCTTAGTCACTCCTCTGCAAATTAGGAAGAGAAAACCACCAGCTATGCAAGGCTGTTATGAAGCAAAATAATTACTGTATGTGAAGATCCTTTATAAACTATAAATTGATATGTAATTTTAATATATTTTAATATATTTACATTGATTTGTATTAAATCAACATAAATATATGATTTCATTTGGTGGCTATGGCTTCTCAAATTCTTGAGCTGTGGCTTTAGGTCATGATATAATAATCCTTGGAAATGAGATAATGATACTTAGAAATGAGAAAGTGGGATAATGATACTTAGAAATGAGAAAGTGGCTGTAAGAGTTTTCTTTCAAAAAGTGGTACACAGTGCCTAGACTCTAACAGGTGCACAGTATATATTTGAAGTTTAAATGAATGATTAAATGTGTGAATTGTACAAATGAATGAATATCAAGTTCAGTTTTTCACCAAGTTTTTCATTGTTCCACCTTAAAGAAACTATGCCTTGAACCTCTGGACTGTGGAAAAAATACAGTATTAATATTAAACCTATCATTCTGGCCTGGGTCTCAGAATGAATGGCTAACAGCAGGGTTCCCATTTTGATTTTATTATTATTTTCTGTTTTTTGTTTTGTAGTCATGATTTGTTGCATTTTACCTGAAAAACACCTCTATGTAATAAAATTGTTCATTTTTTACATACAAAATGAAAAGAATGTCTACTGGCTAATAATTATTAATATGTATTCTCCTGACTGCTTTTCATTTCTTTTCAGTTATTTTAAAAACTTTGTCAAAGAAATACTGAACACTAAAAATATCTAATATTATATGAGAACAGTTTTTTAAAAGTCTCTTGTACACACGCCTTCTATCTTCCAATCTAAATTCCAAGATTTCTTTACTTTTAGCTACTGTTATCACAGTAGGTCTCATTTGAGCACAAGCTGAAGGAGATGGGGAAGTTAAGCATGTAGATGTCTAGGAAAAAGTATTTTGAGGCAGAAGGCACAATTAGAGAAAACCCTAGCTGGAGGTGTGCCTGATCTTGGAGCTTGAGGTAAGCAGTGTGAGAGAAAATCAGAAATGTGATGGGGAGTGCAAGCCAGAGTTTGTGAAAACTTTGGCTTTCTCTCTGAATGTAATAGGGATATTTGCGAGCCTTGAGTAAAGATATTTACTGCTTTGTAGTACTTTTTAAAAGGATCATCACTGTGTTGAGGGGAAAAAAGTGTAAGAGGTAAGAATAAAAGAAGAGACCAATTAGTAGCTCTACCTCCAACTCTGAGAATTTCATGTCTTATGTCTGAAATTTTCAGCACTTTCCTATTTTCTACCTCTCTTAAACACCTATTAGCTGAATGTTGGATCTTCTATATTGATGCTATATGTTTCTTAGTTTTTCTCTTCAAAGTTCTGCCTCCTATTCTCAATTTTATTTCATAATTCTTTCACTGAAATTATTTTATTTGTTATTTAAATGCTTTTATTTTTTTCCAGAGTATCCAGTTGTTGTACTGTAGATACACTGTATTCATAAATCATTTTATTTTATTTAGTTTTGAGAGTTTTACTTTGATTGATTCAGCTTAGTTTTATTTTTCTTATTTTTTTGAGTAATCTGAGCCTCTTCAATGGTCATTACTCCCCTATTTATCTTACTACTTCTTTTCCATTTTTACCTGTCCTAAAATATATGGTAATTCTTGGATCTCTGTTTATATCAAAGAATAGGCCAAAGAAAATCAAACTTAGAACCTTGTGCACTTGGGTGGGACTTTCTCTGTCTCATTTGACCAAGAATAAGTGGAATGAATCTGGCCTTTAAGCTGGAGGGCTTTAGACACTCTAAGTTTGGATGCCAACATTTGTATTAAAAGTTAGAAAACTAAGAGTATATTTTGAATATATTTATTTTTTAATTGTATAAAAGAAGCATCCACCTTTCGGCCTTAGAAATATTTGACTGTTAGTCAATCCTCCACTACCCTGACTCACAGAAGACTATCTGTGAACAGAATTTCAGTCTCCCTGTTTGCTATAACTGGTGTTGCCAAGTCTCCTGCTTGTGTATCAATCCTAGGTTGAGGCTTCTATTACTGTGAACCATAAGCAAAAACAATGTTTTGCAAGCAATAATTGTTCTTATTTTGTTTTGAAAATATCACAAGGTCCTTGAATTAGAGAGGTTGAAAATATTTACCTGAGGAAGTGACAATTATGAGGAGATCTCAGTTATAAAAAGGTGGAGTTAACAAGGTGAAGATGGTAGAAAGCATATTCTTTTTCTTTTGTTTGTTTGTCTTTTTTCTATTTCTTGGGCCGCTCCCACGGCATATGGAGCTTCCCAGGCTAGGGGTCGAATCGGAGCTGTAGCCGCCGGCCTACACCAGAGCCACAGTAACGTGGCATCCGAGCCATGTCTGCGAACTACATCACAGCTCACGGCAACACCGGGTCATTAACCCACTGAGCAAGGGCAGGGACCAAACCCGCAACCTCATGGTTCCTAGTAGGATTCGTTAACCACTGTGCCATGATGGGAACTCCATAAAAAGCATATTCTTGTCATAGCATGTTCAAGTTTTATTTTAGGAAGGGAAATAATTAAGTGAGATACACACTTAAGCTTTTTGGTGGTTACTTTATTTTGTTGTTATTTTGTTTTCACATTGTGGTTCATTCTCCATAGCATCTTATGAAATAAAACCATAGCTCACACGGTATTTTTATATAAGATAAATAAGCTAAAAGGATTTATTGTATACCACAGGAAATATAGCCAATATTTTTAAACTTTAAATGGAATATAATCTATAACAATTTTGAATCACTGTTTTGTCTACCTGAAACTACTTTATTATTATAAATCAACTGTTCTTCACTTTAAAAAAAAGAAAAAAAATTGCAAAGATGAGTAAGATAGTCTTTAAAATTTCTGGGCTTGTATGCTGCTGACTTTGAAAACAAAAATTATTTTATCAGCAAAAATTGATTTATTTGGGAATAGCAGAGAATTGTAATTAGGGACAAGAAAGTCACGACCAAAACTATAGGCAAATCCAACAAACAAAGGAGAGAAACACTACTTCATGGAGTAAAAGGAGGAGATGGGAGAAGTTGTCTCGAAGGAATGGAAATCCACTAGAGAAAAGATAGTTCAGGATAATGGTGGCTCCTCATTTGATGAATTGCTTGGATAGTCAGTTTCTTGTAGGAGATGCAGTGTTGGAGGGGTCTATAATAGATGATTCTTCCTGAAATTGACATTGAGAGGTGCTGCAAGAGCTCCCATTCTGGTCTCCCAACTCCATTTTAGTAAGACTTCTCTTTATTTTTATCATATTTATTTGTTTCACTTTATTTTTTCTTATTTAACATATGTCAATATTTGGAATAACGAGACAAAACTGAACTCAACAGAAAGACAAAAAAAAAAAAACATAGAAATGCTATATACGGGATCAGCATTACTGTTAGAACTTCACAATATCACTTAGAAGCATCATTTTATTTTAGTATCCTATTAACTCTGATAATGAAAGCCCAACCATCAAAGCTTTTAAACTGATTCTCTCCTGCCTTATTGTATGATTTTAAAAGCTTATGTCTGCATTGATAACAAGATAATAGATTCATGAAGTTTGTTAATAAATGACCAGGGTGAAAGCAATAATAATAAAAAAATAGAGAAACTCTAGATAGAATTTGATGCTCAATATTAGAGGAGACAGAAATAGAGGGGGGAGTACTTATCAGTTAAATATGATCTAATAGAATGCTAAGTTTTTAGCAGTTTTATATTTCATTTGAAGAATGACATTATTCGTCAGATTATCCTGAAGAATCTAATGATACTGGTCTTTTACTTTGCTTAGATAAAAAATTTTAATATGTTCCTTTCCTTTCCTGTTCTTTAGAAATCAATCTAAACAAACTGCAAGAGCAAGGTGCAAAGTTTAGGAATAATAGAACCTTACTCAGTGAAAACATTGATTAAATACCAATACCAAAGCAAAAGTTAATATGGAAAGACTTTTTGGAATGGAGGGGATTACATACGGGGATTTGTATAATGACTTACCTGTTGAGTCAATTCTTTATTTTTATTTTCTCCTACATGAAACAGATGCCATGGTCTTTTTCCTAAAGCACATATAAATAGAATTTTCTACTCAATAGAAATTCAGTAGCTGAACTAGAAATCAGAAGGAGATCATTTACTTTCAAGAGTTTATTCCATTGGATTTTAAAGATCTTCAATGATAAAATCTTACAAATTTGATAGACGACTCATAGGGAGATATAAAATAGATTAACATTAGATTATATGTCTCACATTTTGATTTTTGATGTCTCTGTGTGTGTGTATTTGTGTGTGCGTATGTGTGTGTGTGTGTAAGTGTCCTGGCACACACATATACAACTGTCCAGTATATGTTGCTTCTAACATTTGGTGTGGTTGTACAGAATCTTTTTTTTTTTTTTTTTTTTTACAGCTGATGTACTAATATACCACATAGACTCATTTTTAAATCTTTATTATTTTATGAAACAGGGTGCCTCCTGCTTTTATTAGGAGTTGCAAAATGCCTCTTATTAATATGGTTCAATATATTCCATTGCTAAAATCCTCCACTAAATCTGTGGCTCAGAAATGTACTCCATTTTACATAATTATACCCTTGGAAATCACCATTTATGACTGATGAAAGTTGAATGTTGCAGCTTAGATTGTATGAATTATTCCTTCATTACAGTTAGACAAACCACCTGAAACAGATAGTAGATCATGTGCAAAAATACATTCAATGATGTAAAGTGTTTCTGACCTTACATCTTCTATCAGTGTTCAAACTAATCAAAATATGAAGAAAATAAATTGTGTCATTTAGAGAAAGTATACAATTTAATATACAACTTATTTGGCATTTTTTCAGCAGACTGTATGGGTGGGTTCTTTTGATCACCTTCCCTGTGATCCACACTATGCATTTACAGTTGGGCTTGCTGAAATAACAGCTGGAGCTTTTGCAGCAAGTTGTTCTGTCAAGTTGACTGGACTGAATGGTGATGAAATCTGTGACCTTGTCCTCATCAACCCAGTCCTCTACCCAACTGAGGTAACATCTCCAATTCACATCGGAGTGTGTGTGCTGTTTCTGGCAGCAGATGAACACAAACAGGGTGTGTACCATGATGGACATTGGCAGGATTTTCTGCATTTATGTCATAAAATGAAAGGCTTTCTTGAAGAAGCTTAGTAATTAATCACAATTAACCAAAGCATTTAGCTAAATACAAAGCTTCCACTACTAGACTTACATTGAAAAACATAGGAGATAATGCTGTTAATGTAAGGAATATTATTATGATGTCAGTGGTTTAGAAATGGTGATCTATGAAAAATCAGCAATCTCCTTCCTCAGGCCATGTTGTATTATCAAGCCAGATGCTGTCTAAAGAGAATATAGTCTTTTGCTCTCTGGAAAACTTAACTTGTACAACTTTTATTTATACATAAAACTTGTCTTCGTCTGTCTGAGGCTGGTCATAGATCAGTTTCATTCTTTGACTCAGTCTGTAATTAGTTCACCAAATCTGCCACTCATCTCTGAAAGCAAATGTGCCACTTCTTAATTTTGTCCATTTTTTTACATTATCGCATAGCTTAGTGTCAAACTAATATGTTAGCTGGGGAATAGGTTTGATGAATGTTTCTTTTTTTTCTTTTTTTTTTTCTTTTTTCTTTTTAGGGCCAGGGATTGAACCTGCAACCTCATGGTTCCTAGTTGGATTCATTTTCCCTGTACCACGATGGGAACTCCTGATGCTTGTTTCTTATTTTTGTCAGTGAAAGTGTATAGCGATATATAGATTTTATGACCTGTACATCCATCTTTATACAAGATGGTATCATTTTGTTAAAGGCTCAACACCAAAGTATGTACATTTTCATAGCACTTAGTCTTAGAAACTGTCTTAATGGCTTTGGGAAAATTTTGTTTGCTTGGTTTTTTGTTTGTTGTTTTTTTGGTTGTTGTTTTTACACTTCTCATCTATCAGTTTCTCACATTATTGGAAGAGTTGCAGATCTTTATTTCCTGCTGAACTAAATTGTGTTACTGGAAAACAATCTAATTCTTTCCCATTTGTGAGAAGAAATGTTTCTGAATAGTCACCATAAACCTGAATTTGTTAAAATAATAGCAGAACAAGGTATATGTAGGGTCTATATATAAATATTTGTGATTTTTCTCTGTAAGAGGATATTTTGGAGACTGAAGCAGTGATTTAGCAATTCAGCTATTGTATAAGTTATCTTATTTATCAGATGTTATACTTCAAATATTTATAAGGCCGAAAAGTTTTTGCTGGCTGTTCATCTTATTTGACTGGTGAGGAAGTGAGAATCAGAAAGGTTTCAGGAAACAATTTTATAATACATCTGGAATAATCGTATCCTTTACTCAGGCAACATTTCAGTGTGAAACACATTTGTGCTGGTATTTTTAAAGTAGAATTTATTGTAACATTCAAAAGTATCCCTTAGTTAATTCATCTGATGTCTATATATCTACAATACACATCACCTCCATCTCTTTCATTGTTAGAAATAGAGAAGCTTTTTTCTGTGGCCCTGGCTTAGGCCGGTGGCTACAGAAAAAAAAGAAATAGAGAAACCAAGTGACTAAGTCAAAATATGTTGATGTCATTATGAGTCAACATCTTGCTTCAAATACTATCTCTCTGTTTGCTACTTTAAACTCATGGGTTGTATATGGTAACCAAGTACCAAGTTCAAAAGCTTTCTGTGTTTGGCAAAATACTTTACAAATGCAAATTTATATCTTATTTCTCTGTTGCATGTAAGAAAAAATAGTGATTCCACAAACTCCTGGAAGCTATTTTAACATTTGTTTCAACGTTGTTTTTGTAGATTAGGATTTTAAGCAAATGGAAAATAATGTTTGGTGAAAGGCTTTCTTAAAACATCTGTGGAGCACCTAGTTCACCATAAATTCCGTTCTAAGTACTACAGATGGTCAAAAAACTTTCCCCCAGACTCTGATGCATTCAAATATCAAAGAAGCAAATATTCAAAACAACAATAAATATTATATAAAACAATAACAATAAAATAGCTGGATATATTCTATATTAAGTGTTATGGAAAACAATAAGGAAGTAATATTGTTTTGGGGAGGGCTATATATTTTTTTAAAGAACAGGTGGAAATTAAGCTTTAGCTGCCAAAGGATGAACTGGAATTCATAGGTGGACAAGTGAGGAAGGAGATTATAGCCTAAGAAAACAGAGTGATGGAGATTAAAATACAAAGGGATATAAGGAAAAGGGAGTCCACATAGTTAGCACAAAATGTGAGTGGTGAGGAATGGTTGAATATGGTAGGGTATGGCTCGAACCCAGATGGTAAACAATCTTGTATGCCTGGCCAAAAAAGTTTGCTTGCTTTTGTTGTATGCATGTGTGTATATTTCATATCAGGTCATATGATTGTCTCTGGGTGCTATGATGTTAGGTAGGGCATGTCTGTGTGGAACAAGCACCGCCCCCTTTCCCTTCTTTTCTAAAATAGTTCCTATCATATAATCTTTCATGCATCTCAGGTCATAGAGCCATGAATACTTTTCTTGGTAAATATTAATACTGAAGAATTTGAGGTGGATCATGAGTAGAGTGGTATTTCATCAAAGCAAAAGAGAAGTTCTCCTCAATCTTCCATATAGGTTGAGGATAATTGCATACATTATTCATTTTTGAAATGGCTTGTCTTCAAAGCTACTAGATATTGTTTTATCTGGGGAGGGTAGTATGAAATTAAGAAGAACCTAGCAGGTAAAAGTTGTATTTTACTAGCTAGTCCAAGGATATTCAAGGTCAAAAATTAATTCCTTACCTTTATGAAAGACATCATGTAAAAGAAAACGTAGCAAAGATACTGTCAAAGAAGTATCTTAAGAATGAAGTCAAGTATTCATTCAATCAGGATAAATATATGTTTGTTTTCCTTTAATATTGTTTTATTTTTCTCAGTTTTTGTCATTAATATTGTGCTGTGTCAAATATGGAATCTTAAAGATCTGAGAGCTTTATGAATATTTGTTATTTGTTCTTTATTAAATTAGAGCTCTTATTGAGCATCATATTTAGAGTCTCTTTTAGAGTCCAATTAGCATCTTATAAATAATGCAAATACGAATGAATCAGTGAGTAAAAATTCTTCCAAAGTTCACTGCTTGTTTTCAACATAGTGCTATTTACAAATTTCTCAAGTTAATTTTAATGTAAACTCTTTTCCTAGTACTATTATGATTACTTAAGGCAGTAATTCACATTTTAAATTACACAGAATAATGTCAAATACAAATTGCCTATAGATAATTGTTACAATTTTCTCCAGTTTGGCAATCCTCTTATAAGAAATGAGTCTGCATTTTTCCTTAGTAACAGAGATTTTCTATCACACCAAGAAAGCAGATACATTCAGCCTCTAATTCTTTCAGTAGGTTTTATACAATCAGATTAATTATTGACAGTGTTTGAGCATTTCACAACCTTGTGTTTGGGAGTATACAAAAAATATGTAGACCAGACTTTTTGTCTTTGAGTAATATCCATGACAGAGAGAGAGATAAACCATAGCCATAAAAATATTTAAGAAAGTAAAGTTTAAGTGGGCAGAGAGAGAAGGGAGAAATTTGTGAGCTATTGGTGGTTAGGCAGAGGGTCAAGAAAGAGTCAGTGATCAACCATAAGTAAAATTCAGATCATCATGAAATATTTAGGCTTAGGAACCACATTCCTGAGAGCACATGGAAGACCCAATCAACTGGCAAATCATCTCTAAGGCCAGCCACTGCTCTCTGAGCACTAGAGCTTACTGGTTACATAGAAAGAAAAATTAGTGCTACTAATACCGCTTCTTTCTTCTGCAGACATGTCTGATTTTTGTTGAAGAGTGACAAGAATAGATGTGGCCCAAACATGTCAGCATTCCAGATTTTCCAGATCTAGTCTTATGTACCTTCCTATTTCTTTCATCAACACTCTACTACAGAAATTCTTTGATCTGCTCAGATTAGATGCTTTTTCCCAGCACAATTTAATAACTAATATGTGCCAGCTCCTCCCTCCTTTCCACTTGGCAAAGCCTTCATCCATTTTCTTTTAGCTCAAGTTTATACTCCTGAAATTTTGCACTTAGACTTTTGTGATAGATGTGTGCACACTATCTCCTTCTTCTAAATAAAAAAAAATGATCTTATAAGCTTTAAAATTATGGTAGAATTTGTTTTGGTGTCATTTGCCATTTTTATTGAAATAATTGAAATATAAAAAATCATGTTCAACTACTTTGCTGCTGAGTATTTTGCAATGAAGGGAAGAATAGCTTTGAAGTAAATGTCTTATCTTTATTAAATTAAGAATGCTTGAAAAATCCAGTAGGATTGGTTAACTCAATCCATTTCGATTGTAACTCCTCTAGGGAAAATATGTTGGTTTCAGATCTATAGTAAATGTAATATTGTGTTAATTACAATACTACAGAGATAAAATGGAGGAAACACTGAAGAACTAATGGACTAATTATGCTAAAATAGTTCCATTTCCAAGCAGAGATATAATAATATAATCAAAATTCCTATCTTACCCTATTAAGTTTAGAGACAGAGGAAATTCCATCAAATTATACTAACAAATTTTAAAATATATTTATCATGCTTGCTTATTTTCTTTAAATATCTATTTCCCCTTGGCTTTTATCAGTTACTCACTCTGTCTCATTTTTTATTCTGTAGTCCTATGTTTAGACCATTAAATATACTATTAAAATATTTCACTAACGCATAGGAGGAGTTTAGGGTTGGTAGATGCAAACTATTGAATTTAAAATGGATAAGCAATGAGGTCCTTCTGTACAGCACTGAGAATTATAGCTACTCTTGGTATAGAACATGACCTGATGGAAGATAATATCAGAAAAAGAATGTAGATATATGTATGACTGGGTCACTATGCTGTATAAGCAGAAATTGGCCAGAATAGTATAAATCAACTATACTTTAATAAAATTTTTTCTAAAGTATTTGGGATCTTTTAAAAATTCAGAACCATAGCTATAACTAAATCATACAGGTAAAAATGAAAGAAGATAAATTAGGAGATACTGTAGTGAGAGGCATGAGATCTCCCAATTTGGCATCCTTTCTAGTTCTCTACTTCCACTCTATTTGCTTGGACCTCCCTCAGTAGAAGATAGTTTGAATGGTAGATGCAGACTGTTGCCTTTGGAATGGATTAGCAATGAGATCCTGCTGTGTAGCACTGGGACCTATGTCTGGTCACTTATGATGGAGCATCATAATGTGAGAAAAAGGAATGCATACATGTATGTGTAACTGGGTTACCATGCTGTGCAGTAGAAAGTTGACAGAACACTGTAAACCAGCTGTAATGGAAAAAAAAATCATTATATTAAAAAAAAGAAAATCATTGATGTTCCTAAACATTGTATGTATTTAATTGTAGTGATTGTATTCTCCATTGCACCTTCTGTGAGAATACTATTCATAGAGCTGATGGAATCATTTTTATATAATTATGGATACTTATATATTCCCACATATATAAGTGAATGTGGATGAAAGATAATTCATCTTCTTTAATCTGTTTGAGAAGTCCTCATAAAATAGAATGGTTGGTCCTATGTTAATTGTAAATTATGACACAATTCCTCTGCAATAAAACTTTCAACTAAATAGGTAATATATGGCATTTTCATGAGTTAGTTTATCAGTTTGGTTAAAATATAAAAATGTTTCCTGTCTGTCTTGGTTATACACTTATTAATGCCATATGGCTGATCATCTGTGTGGCTCTCTTCCTAAATGGTTTCAGATAGTTGAAAATGAAAACATATTTGCTTTGTAACTAATGTAGAAAATAATATTTTCCACTTATAAATATATATATGATTGTTTATCACTATAAAGTATATTTTTAAGCCAAAAATGTGGTCTCTTATATCTGAGGAATTATTTATTGAAAGGGAAAAAGGCATAAAATTGTAAGATCTAAGATCTAGAAAGTCAGAGTTCCCATTGTGGCTCAGCAGGTTAAGAACCTGACATAGTATCTATGAGGATGAGGGTTCTATCCCTGGCCTCTCTCAGTTGGTTAAGGATCTGGTGTTGTGGTAAGCTGCTGAGTAAGTCACAATTCAGCTTTGATCTGGTGTTGCTGCAAGCTGCAGCGTAGGCTGGCAGCTAAAGCTCTGATTCAACTCCTAGCCTGGGGAGTTCCATATGCTGCAGGTGCTGCCCTAGAAGGAAAGAAAGGAAGGAAGGAAGGAAGGAAGAAAAAAAACCTGGAAGATCTTGGAAGATTGTATTTTCCAAGTCTCTCATTTTATAAATAGGGAGTATTGTTTTTAAAAATTCAATATCCTTTCTAGGGTGAATGGTTTGAGAAATAGTTGATATTTCTCTGAAGGCCAATGAACTTCAGGGCTTTAGATTTAATGTGACATTTCACACAAAACTGAAGTGTTGATTGTGTAATAAGTGAATCATATTGCAGTGTGATTGCTCTACAGGAGTTGTGAGTGCCTATAAAGAATGACTTTGGTAAAATAGATCCAAATAACTTTGATCATTAAGCAATCTGAATTGCATTTATGTGACTGATTATTTTCTTTCAAAATAATACTGATGATATATTTGAAAAAAATTCCCAAATCTTCCCCATTGTTCACCTGGATAATATCCATACTTATATGTGATTTTTTGGATGCAACCTTTACTAAGTAGTGTAGCGCTTCATTGAATAAAACTAAACTAAAAAGCGGTGAATAAACATACTTCTGCTGATTCAGAATAGGCTATTTTGTCAAAGAGTGTGTATATGTGTGTGTATTTTGATTAACTTTATCTCCCACTATAGTTAGAAAAACATGTGAGCCCCAAGACCATAGGTGTGTACATCCTTTGCAATTTGTATATATTATGACAGATTTTGGATCATGTCACACTTGTTTCTGGGATAAAATTGATAAAAATATCTTTAGAACCAGTCATCCTCTTGTGGACAAGAAGTTAAGATGATACATATTGTCCCAAATACATGTGTTTTCACAAACCTAACCATGATAATATTAGTGTGATAAAGAGGGGCATAGAAGATGAGAACAAATCATGTATGTCTTTGGGAAAAATGAATTATTCTTCAGAGAATTGTCCAAAACAACTCCACCTCAACAGATTCTAAGTATCTCTATAATTAAGAATATATCATTAGGAACTGCAACCACAAAGAAAACCCATTTGCTCACTTGTCAAACCAGAAATTTAATATATAGCATCTTTTCAATTAATAGTTATTCTATTTGGCACCACAGTTAGGGGATATTTGGGATTATGCACACGTCTCCTGTTTATGTGTATGGTCAGCAGAAGAGGTTCAGAGGTTCTAACGGATCAACCCACGTTCATGGTGTAAGATGGCTAAATTTTCACAGCTATAGCATTACCTGCAGTGATTTCACATTACCTTTTCTCACAGTTCAAATAAAACTCCTTCAGAGATTTTTCATTTGGTGATATAAATAACTTAAAGATTCTATGGAGATCTTTAGTTCTCTCTCCCAACAGAAATGATGGAGGTAATGACTGAAGTCTCATTGTGGATAATACTTACTACTGGTTATCCAGAGCTTTACTGGAACCTCTCCATTAGCTGCTAAGGTCAGATCTAACTCTAGAATAATAAAATATATAGGTGAGTCTTTTTTGTCATCTTAATCCACACATGGCTGATGTCATAGGACCAATAAGGCATCACAATGGAATAAAACAATGATTCAGAAGAGTGTAAGAAGCATATTCTAAAATATCCTTGATAGTACAATGTAATGTAATTGAAATGAGTGTTTGGATCTATTTTTGAGTACCTCTGCATTTTACAATCCAATCAAAGTTCTAAAGCCATACGCATTGCTGAAAAAAAAAATGTAGTTCAGGCATCTACATAGTTCAGATTATATTATGCACTTTAATGCATTATGAACCCCAAATCCACACTTTTAGACTAAAAGAAGAGGCAGAAAAGTCCTAAGTTGAGATAATAATTTTTATTTAAAAATCTGGTAAAGGTTAAAATCTCTACCAATGAAGAATTTGAAATGACTGTTTCTGCCATTATATATTAATTTGAATTTATAACTGCTTTCTTCCACACTGTCCAGAAACATATAATTTTAATTAAATTTTTTTATGAAAGTAATGCCATTCTATTTTACCTTAAAATTGATGCCAAATAAGTATTTCATATTATATTTGAGTAGAAGCATATTGTCTTATGATACACTTCCTTTAAAAAGACTGAAAAATAAGTTCCAGTTGTACTGAGGTCAGAAAGTAAATTCTAATTCAAGGATTTTTCCTAACAATGTATGTAATTTTAAAAATAAAGTCTAATGAAATCATACCTGTTTTTCAGACAATTGTAATCCAAGGAGGGTTATATCTATTTTGGTTTAAGTCATCAGGATAATTCAAAATTACTTATGAGTGAAATAAATCCTAAAATATGAGTGCTTAAGTTGAGCAATTAGCATCTATCTTCTGGGATAGAAAATTCATTTGTAGTTGCCAATTTTTTCTGTCCTTAAGTAAAAAAAACCAGAAGTGTTCCCTTGTGCGTGCCACTCTCCTCTGTGATCTAATGTTAGATGACGGAATGGAATATCCACTCCACAGAAACCAAGATGGGAATCTCATTTGAAGGCTGGCTAACTTTCCTATTGGGTGGAGATGAGAGGGCATATGTCATATATGACACAGTCACAGTGACAACTCATAGGGTTTCCCTCCCAGGCTACATGAAGAGGTCTTAAAGTACTATGTTTCTGAATTCTTCATAGCACATAGGCTTAACTGGGTGGTTATATCAGCAGATGTGTCTCAATAAATGAATATTGATTAACCGGTTATTATCTCTGTGTGTCCTTAGGCATATTACAACTTCTTAGGCTATTATCTTTAAAACGAGTTTGAAATGCATTTTACATTCCATTCTAGCTCTGAAATTCTCTGATCACCAAGATTCTTGACACAGACATGTTAGCTCACCTCTTTTTCTTAAATTAAACAACAGATGATATAAATGGTTGTGCATCAAATATACCATGAAAATGGATGGAAACACCTAAGATTTTATTTGAATATTTAATTATATATATATGTGTAATTTTAGAATCTCACTTGCTAAATAGATTGATATATGTTATGTATAATATATTACATGAATAGAATATATTATGTATTATATGTTGCATAGGGTGAATGCACTGAGAAAAGTGTATTTCTCCATAGGAGAGATTTATCCTACCATTTTTCATGCAACCATTCATCTAGAGGTTGGCAAACTTTTTCCACTTGGGGCTGATGGGAAATATTTTAGGCTTTCCAGGCCATATGGTCTCAATAATAACTACTCAACTCTGTGGTTGTAGCACACAAGTAGTCATATACAATACCTAAATGAATGTGTGTGGCTGGGTTCCCATAAAGTTTTAATTTGCAAGAGCAAGTAGTAGGTTGAACGTGGCTTGTAAGCTATAGTTTGTCAACTCCTGATGGAGGTCATGTGGAAAAGATTCCGAATATATTCACATTCTAGTGAACTATGTTCATTGCTATTGTAGTTTCATTTCTTCTACTGCAAAACAATATTTAGAAGAATCCCTAGTCTATTAGATGCTGATACTGTTTTCTTTCTCATAAATAAAAAATCATGGAATTTCAGCACAAGTATCTCTGCATGTAATTTAGCATTATTCTGAATTTTATTGAAGAAAATTTTATTAAATCACTACATTGTCACATATAGTAACCCTTAGACAAGTGAGAATATTTAAATAAGTAGAAATTTAAGTTGACACAATTGAAAATTCAGTTTTTTAATTGCACATGACACATTTCAAATGCTCAGTAGCCACATGATTCTAGTGGTTACCATATTATAGCATAGGGGGCATGTTCATTATTGTATAAAGTTCTGATGGGCATTGCTGATACTGAACCAAGAACACTTACTCAACCATTAAAGATAAAAAGGTGCATATTCTCATATAAATGATAAAATTACTGTGTTCCAGAAGGAAATAAATTTTAAACTTTCAAATCTACAATTTTTAAGTTTCATACTGGCAAAGACTCCCATTTGATATTATTGCTACAGAAATTTCATAGAAATGTGTGTCATAACCTTGTATATTGAACAGGAAATTTTAGCTCAGGGTCTGTGATCTAAATGCCATCCATCGAAGCTATTCAACCAAATTTCTAAGGACCACCAAACTGCTTTTTATTGATTTATATTATTCAGAATTTATTAAATAATTTTAAGAAATTTTAATTTAAAAATATGAGCTTAAGTGTACCCTAAAAGGGAGTTTTCTGTCAGTCTTTCCCTGAATGTATGTGTATGTATATGTGTGTATGTATGTATGTGTGTATATGTATATATATATCTATATATATATCTGTTTATACATACACACATGTATACATATATACATACATATATATATACACACATACATATGTGTGTGTGTGTATTTAGAACTGTATTACTTTATTGCTTCCCTTCTACGAGCTCACTTCTAGCCAAGGACATTAAAAATAATTGATTTGTATTTGTAATGAACAGCCTAAAGAAATTTGAATAAACACACATCTTGGCTTATAGAAGGGTTTTATTTCTTCATAAGTTCTCATTACTGAAATATTTGAGAAATTTCAGAAAAATATTGAGATTCTAAAGGAAAGTACACAGGATAGGTTTTAATTTTTTAATCTAGTCAAGGGAATCTTCCTTGAATCAATTATCTACAGTTTTCAACATATAATCAGGAATTTTGACAATATTTAGATGTTAAATTGCCATGCTATTAGCAACTGAGAGATCTAATTAGACATCCATATTAATAAACACCTGTCATAATAGCATAACAGATGTTCTAGAAACACAGCAAACCCAAAATGTAAATTTAAAAATTGTGGTCAAATTCCTTTACCATGCGATACCTAAATTAAATTTCGTAACTGTTATTTGTTTTACTAAAATTCAATTACTGAAATAATTTCTGCCATAGAAAAATGTTTATTCTAAATTAAAAGGTTTTCATTAAAATCAAAACCTATTGTACAAACATTTGAAATTATCAAAGAATATTAATAAAATACTGATGAGGGGTGTGTGTGTGTATGTATGTGTATATATATATATATATACACACACACACATATATATTACCTGATTTAGAGGCCACTGTTTTAAAATCTGTGATAGTACATGTAATTTTTAATTGATACTAATGTATGTAAGTTACAGAGATTAATAGTTTTTGACAAAAGACTTTTTTGTTGAATAGAGGTCTACACAATGCAATGGTTTTATAATATGCTAAACTATGGAAACTAATATAGTCTCTTCTAGGAGCATAGTTCATGAAAATAACATAGATAGCATATACAAAGCAATATTGATTATTTGAATAAGTTTAATAAATAAATTGTGTATATTACCAAAGAAACAAATGCACTTATAGGAGCAAAAATAGAGTCTATCCGCAGTTGAGCAGAAAGGTTACTTTATTGTATAGATATGCTTATTTTTCTCAAGACAATTACAGATATGGAAAATTTTCTATGCATACTTAGATAATATTAGGCAAACAACAACTTAAGAGAGTATCTACTAGTTAATTATGCCAGATTATTGAAATATTTATCTCAAATAATCCCAACATCATATGCAGATATTAATAATATGATTCCTATATTGCTACAGAAATTTGAAGTATGCAAAGTACTTTCATATTCATTAAGCCATTTAACTCCAGAAATTATTCCAGGAGATGGTCAAGATTATACCTTTTTTAAAAAGGGGAAGATAATACTGCTTGTAAGTGGTTCCTCTCCCTATCTTCCCCCTGAAGATTTCAGCAAACTGGCATAGAAATCCAGATGACTGGTATTTACAGCATCAATTGTGACAGAGTCAGAAACTGATAGTCAAGTGGAGTAGCATAAAAACCCCAGGATGGTGATCAAAACAAACAGCTGTGGGAGAAATGTTAAGGGTGTTACACAGGCAGAACATAAGCTGAATACTGTGTGTAGGGAGACAAAACTTTGTCTGTATAGGTGAGAGTTAGACATAGATACATACTTTCAGGTGATGAAAAATTAACCTTAGTGAATGTTTAAATATTGATATCACTTAGTTCACTCAGTATGAGAGTCTCTAGTTCAGAAAATGGACAGAACACTATAAACCAGCTATAATGGAAAAAAATAAAAACCATTATGAAAAGAAGAAAAATCATTATACAAAAAATGATATGGCCATGAGATTTATACTTATTTCTGTGTATTAACTGATGGATTTTTGCCATACTCACAGTTAAATACTAAAACATTGAGTTCTGTGTTAAAGCTCAAAATTCATAGTACTATAAATTTAGTTCTAACTGAAAGTTAAAATATACAAGTTAATGTTTCTCTTTCCCCCTCTTCTTTCTTCTCCTTTTTCCACAATGCCACCAGATTCCACAGCTTCTTTTTCATGGTGTCAATTCTGACACCTTAATTCTTCACAGAGCTGTAGCCTTAAAATTTAAAAAATTCTCCCTTTGTTAGCTGCTGTCTGTCACTGTAATTATCTGAGGGAGCTCAGTTTGCTCTTCCAACATTTATGTTCTCTTATCTCTGTAGTGGAGGTGAGTTTTGACAAGAACACTGTGGAACATGTGCTTCTCCAAATCTGCCTGAATCTTGACTGTGGCATTACGTGTTTTTCTCCACTCTTTTCTCCTTCTCTAATTTGTGTTTAATGAGCAACCATTTTGCTTTTCACTTTTTTTTTTTTTTGTCAGTCACCCCTTTGGCATGTGGGAGTTCCCAGTACAGGGTCTGGGGATCAAATCAGAGCTGCAGCTCAGTCTATGTCACAGCCATGGCAACACTGGATCTGAGCCACATCTGAGACCTACACCACAGCTTGCCACAACACCAGATCCTGCTAAGTCACAATGGGAACTCTTAGGTTCTACATTTATATATACATATATTTTCTTTTTCTTCCTTCTCTTTTTCACATTGTGTTTAATTTTTAAAATATCCCTTTTCATCCTCAGTGTTCTAGACGCTATTCTTCAGAAAATAAAAGGCTGTCTGTTACAAATATGCCAAATATCTGAACCTAATCCTTCATTGCCTTTTAAATTTCTTAATTCTTTGTAAGATTTTTATTTTTTCTATTATAGCTGATTTACAATATTCTGTCAATTTCTGCTATATAGCAAATTGACCCAGTCTTACATATATGTGTATATACATTATTTTTCTCATGTTGTCCTCCATCACGTTCCATCACAAGTGACTAGATATAGTTCCCTGTGCTATACAGCAGGATCTCATTGCTTATCCACTCCAAATGCAATAATTTGTGTCTGCTAACCTGAAACTCCCAGTCCATCCCACTCCCTCCTCCTCCCCCTTGGCAAACACAAGTCTCTTCTCCATGATTTTGTTTCTTTTCTGTAGATAGGTTAATTTGTGCCATTTATTAGATTCCAAATATAACCTTCATTCTTGCAAGATACACCTTCTGTGTTATTCCAGACAGCAGAGTTTGGGTCATTGTGAGGAATTCAGCAGATTTTTTGCTCAATTTGAATAAATAACTACTGGTTAAAGCTGCCAGTCTAACAAAAACAAATCTATTCTATGGTGTTATGGACCCTCATGTGGAAATATGAAGTCAGAAATTAGCTGTTAGTCATGGAGGTTGTAGGAATTATATCCATAGTTTAGAGAACCCAGACTAATTAGCCATCAAGTTCCTATTCAACTATTAGTTTCTATAATTGTATAGTCCAAAGGAATTTGTGATTACAGAGTATCATTATTCATGTCCACTCTGATTAGATATATTTCATTCACTTGTCTCATTTTACTTACTTTTATCCTTTAATATCATTGTGTGTGGTTTATAGTACTTACTGAAGAAAGAAATTAGCTCCTTTGAAAATAGTCTGAGGATCATTTTCACAATTCCAGCTAGACTTTAAAAATGTAAAAATTACATCCTCTTTACTTATTCACAGTTATTTTTTGTTATATGCTTCCTCCCATTAATTTCTAATCTTAGTAATATATTATTTACTTCTTGAACTAGTATTCCCTGCTGCTCCAATGCTGAGGAAAAATTCTGATCCATAGTTATATTTAGTGAATAAATTCATGAATAAAAAATGATTAAATGAACCACTTTTCTCCTTTTACATTCATGAAGCTTAAAATATAACAACGAAGATAGCCTAGCCCGAATGGTCCTTCCATTAGAGTAACATTTCCATTTTGTCTTTCTGTGTTGCAGAGGACAGGGGCCATGCCTTATTCATCTTCCTGTGTCATACTGCCCAGCAAAGCACCTCACACACAATCAGTAATCAATAATTATTTGCCACATATATGAGATATTAACATCCTTCATGGAAGTAAAATAGCTTTTTATAAGAACTCTTAGAAAACTGGAATATTTTATGATTAGACACGGGAAAAGAGGAACTATTTGTCTTTGATCCCCAAGAAGAATAAAAGAAATTGGCATCCTAGGATAGCATGTGGATAGAGAAAGAATCAGAAGCATCGGGTTTGACTGATGTTTGACCCCTGTTGTACTAATTCTTGAGTGTATACATCTGATTGAGCTGCTAGCTTATGTGAAATCAATATTTTCTTTTGCAATTGGGGTTGATAAATGTGGTCATTATTATCCTGCAGGTGTGTTCCATATATCAAAATTTAAAAATCATGGCTCATTGGATTAAGGATCTGGCATTGTAACTGCTGTGGCTTTGGTTATAGCTATGATGTGATTTGATCCCTGGGCCAGGAACTTCTGCATGCGGTGGGTATAGACAAAAAAATTTTGTAAGAATTATCTTTTTAAATTGTAAAATGCCATGCAATTGAAAATTACCATTATGGATAATATTAAAACTTCTCTGAAAACAAGGGTTAGCAGTCTTCTAGTCAATGAGTAAGATGAACAGACATCTTCAGTTTTAACTAACAAGGAAATGGGTGGGAAGGATAGGAGAGAAAGAGGGGAGGCAGAGAATAAAAATAAAAGTAGCAAAGATCAAGAAAGAAAAGATAAAATACACATGATGAAGTTGTAGGGAGTGGGTATGACCAAGAGGTAAACAGAGAAAAGGTAGTAGAACCAGTAATAGAGACTCGAGGAGCAAGAAAAATCCCAAGGAAACAACCTAACCCATCATCTAAAATAATTAAAAAAAGGATCAAACAAAGCTCAAAGTCAGCAGAAGGAAGTAAATGCTAAATATCAGAAAGGAAATAAATAAAATAGACACACACACAAAAACAATAGAAAAGACCAGAGTTCCTGTCATGGCTCAGTGGTGAATGAATCCAACTAGGAACCATGAGATTGTAGGTTCAATCCCTGGCCCTGCTCAGTGGGTTAAGGATCTGGCATTGCTGTGAGCTATGGTGTAGGCTGCAGACGTGGCTCGGATCCCACATTGCTGTGGCTGTGGTGTAGGCCACTGGCTACAGCTCCGAATAGACCCTAGCCTGGGAACCTCCATATGCCATGGGAGTGGCCCAAGAAATGGCAAAAAACAAAAAACAAAACAAAACAAAACAAACAATAGAAAAGACCAGTGAAAACAAGAGCTGATTTTTTTTGAAAAGGTAAATGAAATTGATAAACCTTTAGCCAGAACCATCAAGAAAAAAAGAGAGGGTCCAAAAAGATAAGAAAGAAAATAAGAGGAGAAATAACAATGAATAACAAGAGATACAAAAGTATTATAAGAGTACTGTGAACAGTTACATGCTAATAAAATGGACAACCTAGGAGAAATGGACAAATTTCTAGAAACACACCCATCCAAGACCGAATTAGAAAAAATAGATGATCTGCACAGATTGATTACTAGTAGTGAAACTGAATTTATGATAATAATAATAATAATAATAATAATAATGAACTCCCAGCAAGTCTAGAACCAAATGGCTTTGGTAGGGGAATGCTACCAAATATATAAAGAAGTGCTAATATCTCTTCTTTCAGAGTTATTCAACAAAATTGAAGAAATTCCTTCCATGAGTTCATGATTATTCTGATATCATAACTAGACAAAGACAATTTATAAAAAGAAAATTATAGATCAATATCTTTGATGAATATAGACTCCTTAAAAATATTAGCAGACCAAATTAAATAATATATAACAAGGATTATATATCATAATCAAGTGAGGTTTTTTCCTAGGTTCAAAGCTGTTTCAATATCCATAAATCAATCAGTGTGATATACCACCTTAACACAAAGAATGAGCAAAAATAAAAATATTATCTCACTAGCGGCAGAAAAAGCATTTGACAAAATTCAAACTATTCGTGGTAGAAAATTCTCATTAAAGTTGGTATAGAGGGAACATATCTCAATATAATGAAGGTGTTTAAAAACACACATACACACATACACACACACACACACACACACACACACTCACAGAGCTAATATCATACTCAACAGTGAAAAGCTAAAAACCCTTACTCTAAAATCAAAAACAAGACAAGGATATCTTGTCTTGCTACTTCTATTTAACACAGTATAAGAAGTCCTATACTATGTCCAAAACAGGCAATAAAAAGAAAAAGATGGCATTGAAATTGAAAGGGAGGAAGGAAAACTATAACTGTTGCAGACGACATGATACTATACAAAGAAAATTCTAAAGTCACCAAAAAAACTGTTAGAACTAATTATGAATTCAGTAAAGTTTCAGGATACAAGATTAATACACAGAAATCCATTGTATTTCTATATAGTAATAATGAACTATCAGAAAGAGAAAGCAAGAAAACAATCCTATTTAAAATTGCATCAAAAAGAATAAAATAAATATGAATAAACTCAAACAAGGAGGTGAAAGATTTATACTCTGAAAACCATTAAACATTGATGAGTGAATTTGAAGATGATACAGAGAAATGGAAAGATATCTAATGTTTATGGATTGGAAAAAGTAATAATGTTCCACACAACCCAAAGCCAGCTATATATTTGATTTAATCTCTATCAAAATACCCAGGACGTTTATCACAGAACTATAACAAATAATTCTAAAATTTACATGGAACCCCCAAAGACCACAAATTGCCAAAGCAATCTTAAGAAAAAAGAACAAAATCGGAGGTATTGAAATCTCTGACTTCAGACTATACTACAAAGCTATGGTAATCAAAATGGTTTGTTTCTGACACAAAAACAGACACACAGATCAATGAAACCGAATAGAGATCTCAGAAATATACCTACATACTTATGTTCGAATAATTTACAATAAAGGAGGCAAGAATATACAGTGTAGAAAAGAAAGTCTTTTAAATATATGCCACTTATAAAATTGGACATCTATATGTAAAAGAAAGAAGTATAACATATTATCATACCACGTACAAAAATAAGCTCAAAAAAGATTAAAGATCTAAATGGAAGACCTAAAACCATAAAGCTCCTAGAAAAGGACATAGGCACAACAGTCTCACAATTGTAGCAATATATTTTTTAATCTGTTCCCTAAGACAAAGAAACAAATGGGACCAAACTTTGAAGTTTTTTTGTGCTACATATGAAACCATGGACAAAAACAAAAGACAGCATACTGAATGGGAGAAAATATTTGCAAATTATATGACTTATAAGGGGTTAATAGCCAAAATATATAAAGAGCTCATACAACTCAAAATCAAAAAAACAAAAACAAACCCAAACAACCTGATTATAAAATGGACAGAAGACATGAACAGACATTTTTCCAAAGAAGATAAATAAATGGCTAACAGGCACATAAAAATAGCTCAGTATTTCTAATTATCAGAGAAGTGCAAATCTAAACCACAGTGAGATGTCACCTCAACCTTGCCATAATGGCTATCATCAAAAGGTCTACATATAACAAATATTGGTGAGGATATGGAGAAAAGGGAACCCTAACACACTGTTGGTGGGAATGTAAATTGGTACAGCCCTGTGGAAAACAGCATAGAGATTCCTCAAAACTAAAAATAGAACTACCATATAATGCAGCAATTTCACTCCTGGATTGTAGAGTATGGCCTTTAGAATTCTCAGTATAAGCAGCTATGTGAATGACTTGACTCCCCTTTACTTTTGTCCAATTTGCCCCCAAGAAATGTCCACAATTTTATCAGCTTGACCTGGTACACTTTCCCCACAGTTAGTTATTATGTGCATGGCTTAATGAAGGGAACATAAACTTTGAAAAGAAAATTAAATCATTAATCTCACTTTGGTGATCCTTGGGAGTTATCTTAATATGTGGAAAATTATAAAGAATGCCCAAGTTCAGCTCTCAGAAAAAAGAGCAGAACCTACAGTTTTCAGCCCTTTAAGTATTTGTCAGATTTCTAGAAATAGTAGCTGTGCTTAAAAATAAGTTGGTCTTTTGTTTCTTGGACTTCTTTTCTTATTTGTAATAATGACTTCTGGTTGTCAGTTTGAATTCACCCTTCACCTTTAGTTCTTTGCTGCTTGAAAAAGTCCCTAAAAATAATTCCTGTTGTCTTTACTATATAGCATCTGTGCTCACAGGAATAAACTGTTTTTAGTTGTTCTGTAATTTACATAATGATTCCTTCTCTAATACCCAGTATCTAAAATGAGGAGAAATAAAAACATGTCCTTCTGGTCATTTATATTTTCTATTTGGAACTAATTTAAAAAAGGAAGTTATGTTATAGATAATATTTTGAGTTTCCATACATGCACATTGAAAATTTTATAATAAGAAAGTCATCCATTTTATCATCCATTGCCTAATTTCAGTTATTCAGAGATAATTATCCACTGTGTGAATTTGGCATTTATTTTGAACCTTTTTTAAAAATACTGTTTTTCTTATTTCTAACTTCATTCTTGCATGCCTTCTAGTAGTCTGTAGAGGCAAGAATATAAGGCTATATATAAGAATATAATGCTGCTCTTCCAGCCTTTAGATACCCTGGAAAACCCAACATGAGTCTGTATCCCCCAGTAAGCTTAGAGACTAGATTAAGAGCTAAGCCATGTGTATACAGAACTCCACAGCATAAAGGGTTGAGGATCCTAAAAAAGGTACAGGTAAGATGGTAGAAATGTTCAGATGAACCAATTTATTTCCTGCTTGGGCAACAGGAAAGTTTTTATGGGAAAGATATCATTTGAGATCTACCTTAAATAGTAATGTCCAAATTAGGGCTGTGAGTTATTCTACTGGCCAAGGTAAAGAAAATATTTGAAATTTTAGTTTTGTTATCAAAATCATACCACCTCTATGCTTAAAAGTATTTAATGTATGATCGACACTGGTCCTCTCCTTTACTGCACCAGGCAAGCGATTTCTGCAGAGTTTTCTACACAATCAGAAGGACAGATTAAGATGCCTTCTCTTGTTCAATTGCTTTCAACATATCACAATTAACATGTACCTGGTTAAATGGAGTTATGAATTGTATTACCTAGTTTTAACTAAGCTAACCTTCATTATTAGGATACATTGTTTTAAAATTTCCAGAAAACAAACAAAAAACACAAACAAAATGAAAATATGGATTGAGGATAATTAGAAAAGAGGCTCAAAAACATGTCAGAGTTTACAATTCTTACTCCTGAGAGGAGATATTGGTGAGCCATATTAAAGAGTGAAATCAATGGTGATCTAATCAAAACTGACAAGAATTGGGCCAATGAAATTAATTATCAAAAAAGACTGCTTGAGTTAGAGATTTACATTCTCTAATACTCTGGTTATATTTCCCCTTAAGGGAGTATAAAAACTTTAGATTGTTTTAATGGCATTATCATTAACAAGATATTTAAAATAGTTTCTTTTATCTTTAACTGATCTCTTTAACAATTTACATTTCTATGTATGTTTTATAATATATACACTTTATTAGCACAGTAGTACACATACTGTAACATAATGTTAACATAGGATCTGTGCTTGATAGAGCATGATGCATAAAGTTCCCAAAGCAACCTTTTGGTTACACTATCAATGTTTTGCTAATTAAAACACTAAAAGTTCAATATGAAGAGGGGATGTCTTCAGAAAGCCAGCTCCTAGCAGAAGTATATTAGCCTTCTTGGAACTAAGTCCATGGAATAGGCACAATCTTAATGTTTCAGCCTCTGGGAAAAGGTCATTTTTTTTTCCCCCATTGGGGGAAATAGTCATTCAGCACCAGAGTCTAAGCCATAGAAATGAATCCTGTGAGCTTCCTCTTGAGAGCTGAACATATGGGTTTTACATAGTATAACCATCCTATCATATGGCCATTGATTTTCTTATTTCTCATTCTTTTTTTTTCTAAAAGAAAAAAACCCACTTAATTAGAGGCCCAGTGTCTCATATTTCAAAGAACATTTTTAAGGGAGAAACACTGGGGTTTGAAGAGGAGTTCTAGGCCAGAGAGAAAGGCAGCTATCTCAGTCAAGTTCAGTATGCTCTCATGTCATCATTTAAGTTTTCAAAAGAATTTTGAGAAACCTTTGAGGCCTATTTTCAGAAAGAGGGAACTGACAGGCTTTGAATGAAACAGACCCCCTGTAGAGAAGGGCAGAGGAGACCTGTGGTTCAGCATATCCTGACACCATGACCCAAAGAACACTGTTGGGCAGCACCAAAGCATTCACCCTTAATAAAGAGCAGCAGTCTAGCAAGTTAAAAAAGAAAGAGAAAGGAAGGAAGGAAGGAAAACTGAAGCCCTGACTTCTTCTTTTCTATGTCTTTCTATTATAATTTTGGTTTAATAAGAAATACCTCATTAAGCATACAATTCTAAACTAGGTTACAGTCCTTTTAATAGGTTGCATCTGCTATTACATGTAACCTTCCAAACTGAACCATCCAATATAAAAACAGGTCCAAATACCTAGGTTTTTATCCCAAGGGAAGAGATTTTTTGGGCAAAAGCCAGCACATACAGATGACGGCTGCTCACACAGCTGGACATGACGTTGGGTGACTACTGTTTTACAATAATATTGTTTTAACTTCTCTTACCTGAGGAGGCATTAAGTATGTTGCCTCAGGTAGCATTGGCTAAATAGATAAGTAGTAGGCCTGACAGGGTTAGAAAGTAAAAAAATAATGTGTTTGTCTAAACTAGAGCTGATTATTTCATTCAGGTTTTAATATAATACACTCTACTTAAATAAAAGTCAACTTTGGGTCACTGTGCAATAAAATAATTCAATAAAGCATTTAAATCAGTGGAGAGCAGCAATAGAGGCACATTAACATGAAAACTAGCTGCATAAAACAGTATATCTCAATCTGAATAAGCCCAGTGAAAATGGTAGGGCTTACAGTGTACTAAAACTGAATAAACCACAGCTATATCTGACCAGACTAGGGAAGGGAGGATGTGCCAAAGATTTACTGGCAGTTTTTATCATCTCCAAAACATTAAGGCCAGATACTAATGGCAAGCCAAACTCTTGAACCACCTCTGTACTCTATTAACTGTGATAAGTCTTGACTAAGTTAGTGGCCCTTTTACCCCCTGTATTTTTTCCCCTGGGTCTTAGGATAACATTGGGCCATAACCAGATTAAGACTTGAGCTTATGTGTTGGTTTTCGGAAGGTCAAATGCTAAATAAGGAAAACTAAATTATATTATTTTCATCAATTGAAAACGATTATTTTCTGAGCCCATAAAATTTCATCTGATACTAAAGAATGAGAGCAGCCAGTATATCACAGTGGTTTAAGGGGAAGCTGGAACAAGTGCCCAGGCTCTGTAAGAGATCATATACATGATTAATGCCCAGGTCACTGCCAACAGGAAAAAAAGGAACTCCCACAGTCAGAGAGTGCCATTGTATTTATAGTACATTGGTTTTGATGAATATGTGTGCTCAAAAGAAGAATGTGAAGGTGAGAAAAGACCTGTTTTCAAATGTTGGTGCTGAGTACAGATTTCCCATTACATCTTGAGAAGGTGCTGATGAATAATGGCTAACAGCCTTATTTTGGGCTATTGGGTCGGAAGGGGGGGGGCTGCTGCTGAATGGGTTACTTTCCCATACACAAGGGAACATACAAATAGATTTCTTTGTCAGTTTTCACCACCCATGTGACTCTGGAGAGAAACGAGAGAGAAGTTTATCTCTTATTTCACAATTCCTATTACCAGTTACTTCCAAGAGGTTTTTTAAATGATTTCAACCATACTATCCCTAAAAGATTGCATTAAATAAGCAGCAGGTTTAGTTTCTGAATTTCTTATAAAAACATGTTTCAGAGTTTTTAAGACCTGTAGGTATGAAAGAAAAACTATTTATAAGAATCACCAAAAAATATTCCTCATGTTTCCCAGAATAAAATTAATAGGATTTCTTCCCTCGTCTTGCCCATTGCTAGACCTTGCCATGCTTTCAGGCAGTGGTTGTGTGTGCTTCATGTGCAGCTCCACAAGGAGAGAGAGACAGACATGCTAAAATCAGTGTGTTCTGGATGGAGGAAGGAAGCAGCTTCAGGAACATAAATTGTCTCTCTAAGTACCTCAGGTTTTATTAGAGCTCCAGATTTCTTCAAGTCCCATCCTTTGAACCATAAGTAAAGGAATATATAGCTATCAAACCATTAAGAACTAAGAACCTGGAGCTCCATTGTGGCTTAGTAGGTTAAGGACATACCGTTGTCTCTGTGAGGATGCAGGTTTGATTCTTGGCCTCATTCAGTGGGTTAAAGATCTGGGGTCACTGCAAAGTACAGAATGAATCACAGATGCAGCTGGGATCTGGTGTTGTTGTGGCTGTGGCATAGGCTGAAGCTGCGGCTCCAATTAGAATGCTGGCCTAGAAATATCCATATGCCACAGGTGCAGCCATAAAAAGAAAAAAAAGAACCAAGAACCTGAAACTTTAACTGGCAGTTGTTTAAATAAAAGAGAGAGAAGAAGAAAGAGAAGGATAAGAACTAGCAAGCTGAATAAGCAAGCAGCAGAGCACTGTCAATTTGTTCAAGCTGATTTTATATAAGTCCATGAAAACCACTGACCCCTTCATGGCAGTCAAGTCTGACTAATTGAGTCTGACTAACTGGTAGTGACACTTGAGGATTGTGTGGCCTGAAGGCCCTCCAAGTGTCCACCTCCTAATCCTCAGAACCTGTACATGTTACCTTCTATGGCAAAAGGGACTTCGTAGATGTAATTCCATTAGGGTTACTGAGATGAGAAAGTTTTCATGGATGATCTAGGTGGAACTGATGAAATCCTGGGAAGTCCTTACAAGAAGATGCAAGACATCAGAAAGGAGAAAACCATGGATGTTTTGACAGAAGGAGCATTTGCTGTGATGAGCTTATAAGATAGAAAGAGGAAGCATAAGCTAAAGTATATTGGTGGTCACTAGAAGCTGAAAAAGGCAAAGGAATGGATTGTCTCCATTCGCCTCCAGAAGGAACCAGCCCTGTCAACATCTTGACTTTACCCTGGTGAGAGTTCTTTTGAACTTCCTACCTCTAAAACTGGAAAATAATAAATACGTGTGGTCTTAAGCCTTAACCTGACAATTTGTTAAAGCAGCAATAGGAAATGGATACAAAGACTATTATGGGAAAAAGATGAAGAGAACAATTGATAAAAGAGTGATAGCAGGTGTGGGTGTAGAGGGAGCTGTGAAAATCAGCATGCAGTCAACTACCAACTGGAATTTCCTTTTTTAGGTTGATGCAAGAATCTCTTTATGCTTGGAAAACTGATTGATGTTGGCAAGGTTTCTTAGCTGTATATGATCTTTAGATGTGATATTAAAACCACTTATTGAATTAATCAAAAATTGGGCTAAGCTTACTAGAAAATACTCCTACTTATACACCACAGTTTCCAACCATGCTACAGTTCTCAAATGAACACTAATGACTTAATTTTTGGTTCTAGAAACTTCTGATGGCCAATCATGGGCCACTACCACTAGGCTACATCTCTCTCTCTGAACCCAAACTTAAAAGTCCAGTTGAGGGTAAAAAAAAAAAAAAAAAAAAAAAAAATTGTGACTTTCTTTTTCCCCTGGGTATATCTGCTTTCAGCCCCAAGTAGTTTTTGTTGGTTTTTTGTTGGTTTTTAAGGGAAAATAGAAAGTAAATATTAGGTTACTGATTTAAAAAAACCACATTAATTGAAAAAGAGGTTACTATTCCATAACCCTTGGAATTGTTCAAATAGACAGATAATGATACTTTAATAAGTCCCCACTCAGAACAATGGCTAGGATCTTTGTTCTTGTCTATGTCTTTGCAGAATATGAAACAGTCCACTGATTCAGAGCTATCCATTGAATTTCAGTGCTTCAAGATGCATACTGACAGAAAACTTATGATGATGTTTCCATCTCCATGATTTCTTTTTAATTGGCTCAGAAAGTACTAATGAATTAAATTCCTTTTAAATTTAGATCAACCAATATTCATATATCTTGGAGAAAAGGAACTTTGAGTTTCTAATCTTCTGTTTCTTATTGATAGAATGAAGATAATAGGTTTTAGGAGCAGAATGAGCATGTAAAGCTGCATAAATTGTGATAGGCACAGTTATGGGAGTATCTTGTTATAAATGGCAAGTCTTACATTTGCGCAGTGAACAATCTGAACAACACTATGCAGCAGTGCTAGGTATAAGAAAACTGAGCAACTTCACAGTGCCTGGGACATAGTAAACACACAAAAAGTTTTAAGGTTTTAAGTACAAAATTGCAAAGGAAAATACTGAAATCTACACACCTAGGAAAAACTGATGAAGGTTGTCTATTTTACTAAAAGACAAAAATAAAAATATCTGGCTAAGTGACCTCTTCTTTGCCTACAAATTAAAAACAAATGAACTTTACTAAAGAAATTCTAATTGCCATATAATTATATAGAATTATAATTAAAGAATGCTAATTCTTTTTCTGCTTGCACAAGATCTCTAGCTTTTTTGTCCTTAAAGTTACACCATGAAATGGCCTCTAAATTTTATGGTCTTTCTAGGATTTGAAACAATACTAGCAAGTGGAAAATAAATTAGAATATTCGAGAGTTAAAGAACAGAAAAATTTATTACGTCTCAGTGGTTTTTTTTTTTTTTTTTTTTTTTTTGAAAATTAGTTATTTGCATACACACCTAGGCCATGTTCACACAAACAACAATAACAACTGCAGCAGTAACAAAAGTTGAAGTAGTTTAAAAGTATTCTCTCCAGGCTGATCCTCAAAAGATCTCTAAAATAAGCCCTGTCCTTGTTTCATAAACAAACACAACATTGGACATGAAAAACCATGCACAAAGTAAAACTTATGTAATTTTCATTTTTAATAATAGACCATTTACATTGTGACAATTTAAAACGAAAAAATAGAATTGGTCTTCTGCCCAGGCACAGTGTATCTCTTATAATTTCAGCTATACTGGTGAAGAGTCTTGGTATTTTCCCAAATTTTCCCACCTACTTGGTGACATCCAGAATTTCCTTCACAGGAGCACAGATTTTGTTGTTAAAATGAAAAAAGATAATATAGGATTTTAGCACCCCCAAGAGTATGTGTAAAAGAAATGTTATTAGTTCATAAAACTCTGTTTTCTTGTCTTCCTGTGCCCTAACAGATTACTTCCCCAGCTTTCTTTATAGGTACATGAGTCTATATGGCTGGATTATGGAAAAGGGTGGGAGTGGTGGGTTCTAATTCTTATCCTGGTCCTTAAAATCTTCCAAGAAACTCTCGCTCATTTCCCATGTCACATGACCGGATAGAATAGATCCTTCTGATGGCCATGAGGCCTTAAATGTTAGGGTATCTTACAACAAGAAGGAGCCTGAGTTCTTAAATGGTTGTGTGGTATATGGCCTATCACCCCAGAATCCAGCTTGACTGTGGTAAGTTAGAGGAAGAAACTTTATTGGGTTAAGCCCATAAGATATTTGATGTTGTTCTTACAGCAGCTAGGCAACTCTGAATAATACTGAACGAGATGAACAGAAATGAAAAATAACATTTATGCAAAATTCAAACAATATTTTCCCTCTTTCATGAGGCAGTCCCTTTTTTTTTTTTTTTTTTGTCTTTTTGTTGTTGTTGTTGTTGTTGTTGTTGTTGTTGTTGTTGCTATTTCTTGGGCCGCTCCCGCGGCATATGGAGGTTCCCAGGCTAGGGGTTGAATCAGAGCTGTAGCCACCGGCCTACGCCACAGCCACAGCAACGTGGGATCCGAGCCGCGTCTGCAACCTACACCACAGCTCACGGCAACGCCGGATCGTCAACCCACTGAGCAAGGGCAGGGATCGAACCCGCAACCTCATGGTTCCTAGTCGGATTCGTCAACCACTGCACCACGACGGGAACTCCAAGGCAGTCCCTTTTTGACTTGAATCTCAAAGGTTCCTCGGGATACTAATTACTCAGGATGATTGTTAGGTGATAATTCACTAGCTCATTTCCAAGGACAATTATAGGGTCCTCAAAACTTTAGAATGACAATTTACAAGAGAAAGTAACATCCAGAGGGAAAGGGTTGCTTAATTGGAGTTTCATGTTTGAATAGTAGAGAAACAGTATGTCTTTGCTTGAGCCTCATACCTCTATTTATCTCATCATTTTCAGCGTTTCCATGATAATTACTTTTTTCTTTTGTAACTAGAGTTACAAGTAAGAGAATTCTGACAGTACATTCGTAGAGCTAAATCAGTAATCTTGGGATGTTTATAGCACCAAAAATACCTGTCATTAAATGCAATTCAACTCTTTTTTTTTTTTTTTTTGCTCTTTAGGGCTTCACTTGTGTCATGTGGAAGTTCCCAGTCTAGGGTCAAATTGGAGCTGCAGCTGCCAGCCTATGCCACAGCCACAGCAACTCAGGATTCAAGCCATGTCTTTGACCTACACCACAGTTCATGGCAATACCAGATATGTAACCCAATGAGCAAGGCCAGGGATTGAACCACATCCTCATGGATACTAGTCAGATTTGTTACCACTGAACCACAACAGGAACTCCTAATTCAACTCCTTGGAAGAAGTTAAAGAACAATCTTGATCAACAATAATGAGTATATGCCCAGTTTATATGTGTATGTATATATTTTTTTTCTTTATCAAACAAATATGGACGAGGCTATAGAGTTATATTGTCAGCAGTTGTAAGAAGGAACTTGATTTAATTAATTGAGTTTGTTCAAATTGTCTGGCAAGTGCTATAATCATTAAATATAAATTCAAAGGTGACTTTTGATAAAATACCACTTATAAAGGGATTATGAAAATTAAAGAAATAACATTTTCTGAGCACCTAATATGTGCCAAATATTGTGTAAAACATATGATTTCATGTATGCTTGCCGTGTGCCAACTAACACAATCATTATTTAAATAGAAAATAAACTCAGACCAACAAAGTCATTTACATAAGGCTACATGGCTAATAAGTGGCAGTATTGGGATGCAGACCAAATGTACTGCTTGAGTCCACATCCATTGCATTCTGCTTTACTGAAGCACTAAATTTGAGAGTTAGAATTAAATAACTATGTCTTAAAAATGTGGCACATTTTTATTTGGTTGAGACTGGAACACAGATTTAGTTCCTGTTCCTTGAGACTGTTGTATATGAGCAAGTCATTGCTGGTGGAACTCCTTGGCACCTAGTGCCTAAATCCAACCCTCCTCTTTGCTCTCTACTGCATTTGTGCTAACTCCCACACATGTCTAGGGAGACCTTTTTTTTTTTTTTTTTTTTTAGTATTTTTAACATAATGTCAGTATATTTGATTAGAAGTAGTATTAGAATGGTGATTAAAAATAGATTCTGTAGCCAGATTGCCCTAGTTCAAATCACATCTCTATTCTAATATCTGTGTAACTTGAAAAAAAATGTATATTTAATATCTCAGATTTCTTACCTGAAAGATAATGAGAATAATTTGAAACTCATAGGGTTATAATAACCACATTAATTTGTGTATGGACTACTACTTAGCACATAAGTAATACTAAGTGTGTCAACTACCATTCCAGAACATAGCATATGCTATCATTGTTTTCATCTCTTTAAGTTAAATACAATGTCATAAATTTAAACTATATAGTAAATGTCAAAGGAAAAAGGGATTAAGGGGGGAGTTTTCAGTCTTAAAAAGGGGAGTAATATTATGTTATCAAAGATTTAGGGCCGATATAGGACAAAAGATATAATTTAACTTTTTGTTTCATTTTTACTCAGTAACAGAAAATACCAGATCATATCAAAGACATTCTCTGTCTCTAAAAAGATAAAATAAATCCATGGAACTTATTTGATAATTTATATTATTAAATCAGATCTCTAAGCAGTTGAGCTATTTCTGGTCAGTTGTATCATCTTGTTTCTTGTACTGATCAAGAGAAAAGAAGGGAGGTGTGGATGCCAGAAATTGGGTGAGGACAGGGAGAATTAAGGTTGGGGCAGTGTCAAAAATGGCTGAAAGTTTTATGTTGCACCAATAAATCAAGCTTCATTGGTACCCCTTTCACTTGTATTAATAAAATTGTCTACGGCATCAACATCACTGAGTTATTACAGCTTTCCTCATTATACTTTCTAACCTATAATTTAATGATTAATTGGCAGACTGTCTACTCCAGAGCTTGATATACCCTGCCTTTGGGAGAGAGAGAATATTATTGTAACCACTATTTATGAAAGATTTCTGGCCTCTGGCTTCTTGAAAATATTTCCAAAGTGTACCTCCTCCTCTTCTGGGCATCTTTCTCTGAAGGACCCAAACTGAGTGATTTAAGATACAATTTGCTGACAGGAGATCCTGAGAACCCATTATGAAAATGAAGGCAGAAAACAACCTTTGAATGCATCTTCCAATTTTAAAAGCCTTCATTACACATAGCACATTTCAGGCTGAGAATGTTAAAAAATTTATCATAGTTTCAGTAATTGCAGTTTCCTCTGGAAGCTTGGAATAATACTGAATAATTTGTAAAATGTACATTTTGTTTGGCACTCAGTAGGAAGCTTGCCAGGCAATACATTTAATTAGGAGTATGAGGAAGAGAATAACTGTAGTCTGTGATAATATATTGTTACTTTTAAGATCTACATATGTTTAAGATAGTGGTCTCATAACAAGGTATGTATTTAAAGCTAGAGGTAATTTCCTTTTCATCAGCCCAGGGTTTTTTATATGTAGAACGATATTATTTTGCAGGGAAGGGTACATTAGCTACATCCCTTAGATATAACTCTTTGTTCATTGTTTAAGCTAAGTGAGCATTAGCTGTTCTCCTTAGAAACAACCTTTGTCCATTGTTTAAGACCTTGAAAATTGATGCATTGCCTTGTGGGAGCTTAGACAGCTTTATTTAAGTTTAACTTTCTCTAGAGATGCATAGACATAATGAAATGCCGTGCCTTTCTTGAACATAACCATGTTCTGCCTGATGCATAAAAAAATTTGATAAGAGCAACTCAAAAAAACCCAGTAATGATTAATGTTGATGTTTTTAGAAAAATTGAAAGCAACTTGTGTCAGCAGATTCAAAGAGAAGTATGATTATAACCATCTACGGAGGCCAGACTTTCATTGTCTTTGACGTGATGTCCCACTTTTACAGTAAAACTTGCTTGTAATGAATTGGAGAAACACCATGAATAAAGGGCAGTGAAAGGGCCTTTTTTGACATACAGGGCAATAGTATTTTAATGTTTACATTTTCAGGTACAGAATATCTTGATCATTTACTCTCATGAACCTGTTTGTCTTTTATTCCCATGTAGTTGATAGTCTCCTAGGTGAACAGATTTTCCTCTAACGACAAATCTTGTTAGGTTTACATTTGGGCATCTTAGCCTTAGGACTGGTCCAAAATGTAAATAAGATATTGGATTCAAATTGTTTTCATTCCTCTTCTTTTCAATTCCACTGTGTTTTGGCCTGTCAAAATCTCCCTTTCCTCGCCTTAGCCAGCTTATTCCTTCTTCCCACCTTCCTTGCTCTTCCTGCTCTCCTCGCAGCATCAGAGCAATGGCGTTAGTGAGTGATTTCTTCAGGGTCCTCTTCTCTGCTAGGAACAAGGAGCAAACTAAACATACCTGGAACCATCAGTGTGTTGATACTCAGTAGAGGGTTAGGAAATAGACATAGGAAATAAGGAGAGGAGGAGTTCTGGGTGGATGGAACAGTTATATTCATTCAGGTCATTCATTCATTTATTTTATTTTTTAGATTTTATGGAAATATACATACAAAGTTGTGTTAATTTCAGACATATGGCAAAATAAACCAGTTATACATCCAAATATATCCATTTATTTTTGAGGAACAAGAAGACAGAAAAATATCTCGTTATGTTATCCTGCTCCAACAATATAAGTAGTGCACATCTTTCTTCTTATCTGCCTTGCAAGTCCCTAAATAAACCCAACATTTTTTGGTCTTTTTAGGGCCACAACCACGGCATATGGAGGTTCCCAGGTTAGGGGTCTAATTGGAGCTATAGCTACTGGCCTATACCACTGCCACAGCAACACCAGATTGGAGCCATGTCTGTGACCTACAGCACAGCTCACGGCAATGCCAGATCCTTAACACACTGAGCGAGGACAGCAATCGGACCTGTGTTCTCATGGAATCTCACTAGTCAGATTCATTTCCACTGAGCCACAATGGGAACTTCTAAATAAACCCGACATTTGTTCCATGGCACTAGGCACCAAAATTATCTTAAAGTAACCACCACAAACAACAACTTATTAAATGCTTACTTGGTTTGAAGCAATGTTTGAAGCACCTTATAGGAATTGACTTGTGCAGTCCCTAGAATGACTCCCTGGGGAATATGCTGCTGTCATCCATCACCAAGAAAGTTGGAGCATAAAGTGGGGATTTATCTTGCTTGACTTACACAAATAGTAAGAAGTGGTCTATTTGGGGGAAACAGTCCACAATAGTGTGATTCCTGATTCATACTCAACTACTCTGATATTACTATGAACTAATTATGAGGGAGAGGTAATGTGATAAAAACAAAATGCAAATAACCAAAAGACCATTAAAAAAAAATGATTAAAAGAGGAGGATTGAAAGTATCCCTGCTAGGAATTCTCCTTGTGGCTCATGGGCCCAATTAGTAGCCATGAAGATGCAGATTCAATCCCTGGCCTCACGCAGTGGGTTGAGGTTCTGGCATTGCAATGAGCTGTGGTATAGGTCTTAGACACGGCTTGGATCCCATGTTGCCATGGCTGTGGCATAGGCTGGCTGCAGCTCTGATTCAACCCCTAGCCCAGGGACTTCCATGTGCTGTGGGCAGCCCTTAAAAAAAAAAAGAAAAAAGAAAAAAAGAAAAAAAAAAGAAAACATCCCTGCTAAACAAAGTACACTGTTGAACATGTAAAATATTCAAAATTACATGTTCCTCCTGGAATGAGAATCTACATTCTTCAAAAGTCTTGAGGAATATATCCATCAAAAGTTTTTTAGGCTGAGGTTTACTGTAAGAAATACCTGGGGATGAAGATCAAATGGAGTCCATCTTCTTGGTAGAGTATCCTAAATCTTAACATAATAGGTCTTCATTTTTTTTTCTTCATTTTATAATTGAATTTAACCAGGACCTCTTTAAAACTGAAGTAGGTAAAGTCAATTGCTTATACTCTGCGGTGCAAATCTTGTGTGTCTGTCTGTTTCTGTGGGTGTATCTCAGCACAAACCACTGCAATAAACATGTATTCTTTTATTTCAAGGGGAAAAGGACCACTAAAGCATACAACTGATGTGATCTATGCAGCTAAAATGATATCTGAATCTGGATCAAGAATGGACGTCCTTGCTCGGCAGATTGCCAACCAGGTGAGCTCTCTACAAATGGATGTGCTGAATGTCCAGGCTATTATTCTCTGCTATTTGACACTAATTAGAACAAAGTTGAATTTTTACTCTGTTGGATTGTTTTTTGCTTAAATGATTATTAAACTTCTGAAATTTTGTTTTTGCATAATTAATAAACAAGTGGAAAATTCACTCTAAGGAATCATAATTATTTCATGGGGTTTCAATATTATTACTAGTATTACTGTTATTGTCATTATTATTGATATTATTAGAGCTTGATTATTTTATTTTGTAGCTTTAAATATATACAAATTATTTTAAATATCAGTTTTTTGAGTTTCAAATATACTCAAATTATTAATTGGCTGTAATACCCAGTTAATATTTTTTCTTAATTACCTTACATTTCTTATTTTTGCTCTTTAAAAATCAATGCTTTTCAAAATTCTTTTTTTTTAATTTTTTTTGTATAATGATTTTTATTTTTTTCCATTATAGCTGGGTTTACAGTGTTTTGTCAATTTTCTACTGTCAGAATTCTTTCATGTTAGGTTTTCTGTTTCTACTGTATGTTCTGGCATTCTATGTAAAACTGTAAAACAAATAGTGATTAGTAGAATACTAAAGTGAAGACATAAAATGTAGGAAATATATAACCCTTACTGATGCTCTAAACACTTGCTTTTCTTTCTTTAGATTTCTCATGTCTCTATTCCAATTTTCTAAGCAGAAGTTACAATATGAGTGTTACCTTTTGCTTAACTTTAATTGAAAAATCTGTCAGTATTTTTTTTGGTTAATGTATTGAGATATTGAATTAATATCTTAGAAATAGTATTCCTTTTCAAGTTTCATATTGTTTGTTTTTTTTGGTTTTTGTTTTGTTTTGTTTTTTCCTTTTTAGGGTGGCACCCATGGCATATGGAGGTTCCCAGGCTGGGGTCTAATCGGAGCTACAGCTGCTGGCCTATGCAACCTAATGTTTGCAACCTACACCACAGCTCAAGGCAATGCCAGATCCTTAACCCATTGAACGAGGCCAGGGAGTGAACCTGCAACCTCATGGTTCCTAGTTGGATTTGTTTCTGCTATGTCACAACAGGAACTCCTGCTAGTTTTATATTATTCAAGCCCATAATACATATTTATCTCCCTTTGGAGAAAAAAGAGAAATTCTCTTTTTAAACCCACAACTATTCATATTTTTTCTTCTTGCATATATAATTTAAGGGAAGCTATATTGGGTTCTTTCTTATCACTTCATCATTTGTCCACTTTTTCTTGGAACATGAAGAACTTTCTCTAATTAGCTATTATATTTTAATATAAGGGAGGAGAAATAAACAAGGATTAATAATAACAGAAACAAATATTTTAAAGCAGTCTTGAATATATATATATATATATTCATACATATGGTCATATAAATATATATACATATTTCTAGTATCTTGCTACTTTAAGCATTATAAACATTTTAATAATCATTTTAGTATTTAGCATTATAATTAAAAACAAACTATCCAAATATAATTCAAAATCTATTTTGAAAAAATGACTGAGGCTCAAATCTCCCCATTGATTTCCTTATTTTAGAATGTTATTGAATTCACCTTTATGAGACAAAAATAGTAGTAGAATAAGTGAAATCATAATACAATAAACATATTTGTGTTCCATTAGCTTTTTAAATACTTAATGATTCCCACCTGTGTGATTCTATTTATTTTAGAATGCACAATTTTCAAAGTTCAAATAATTGTGTCATTTTGAAGTTGTCCTTTTTTCTTAGGCTCATATTCTTTAACTGGATTAGGTCACATTGTGGTAGGTGCTTTATAACATAGCTTTGTTAAATTATGCTATTGTTTTTGGCATTATTCAAATTGCAGGAAGAAAGCAAAAGTGTTGTCTCACTACCACACAATTTTGACACTTTAAAAGAAGCTTAAAGGAACAGTCACTGACTAATGAAGGATTATGGATTACTGTTTTGGCCTTTTTCATTTTGTGTAATAAAGTAGTTTCAGATGATTGTAATTTTGAGCTGAATAAATAGGGTTCTAAAGAATCAGAATTGGGAGAAAAAAACTGACTCATTATTAGTGATTATCTGGGAAGATTGTCTATGACTGTGTGATATCATTTGATACATTAACATAAAAAATTTAGACAAAAATAATATCTGAAATTGATTGTAGAATATAACTGAATAATGTAAACAAGGCGATTTTTATAGTGACGATGTATATTATGAAAAAAGTCTTCCAGAACATTGGTTGCTTTCAATTTTGAACAATAACAGCTCAAAAAAAATTTGACAACTTTTATTCTGCTTTCTAGTCTGCTTTTTTGCTAGAGTGTCAGAAGGTTTAAACATCAGTCAATTTCCAATCCCACTCAGCATGGACTTATAATATATACATATATATATATGTGTGTGTGTGTGTGTGTGTGTGTGTGTGTGTGTATTTAGACAATAAGTTTCATTCTATAAAGTTGCAGAGTCAAAGTTCATATGTAAAGAGAATGAAATGAAATCAGATTAGTTGAAGCTTCTAATATTGTCTTCCTGGATTTTTTTTTTATCCTTTTTCCCTGCCTTGCTTCCTTGAACCTATGTCTATTATGTATAACCACATACAATTCACTACTTTGCCATTGCCATCAGATGCTAGGAAGAGATGAATGACAGCCTGTTTTAGCATACAGAACCGTATATAAGTTCACTTGTCCCAAACACCTAACATCTCTTGGGTTTTACAATTGTCTTGAGAGAGTGTAGTAGATTTCATATGCCATCCAAGATCATATGATTTAAGTCCTGTAGAACTCTAGTATAAACCTTGTCTCCATTAGACAGTATATTCCTGAGGGAAAGGATATTAAACATTCTTAAATATTTTCCTTATGAATAAAGAGAATGACAAATTAGAGAAGTATCTTTCTTATAAATCTAAGATTCCAGACACTTGGTACACAGCTCTTTCTATTTCTGACTCCTCACTATAATTCATCATGTTAGAAGATACTCTAACTTAGATGAACTGGATAATAACTCCTGAGGTAGGAAGAATACAATGAAGATATGAATTATTTGTAGAAGCAACCTGCCCCCAAAAGAAAAGTGATGACTAGGAAAAAAAAATAAAAATTAACATCTACTAAACTTTTTGCACAAGAATAGGACAAAATTAGACCTCCTGACTCTTGGGTGTTGTGTCTGAATCCTAACATGCCTTCACTGTAATTTTTTCCAAAGCAAAGATATCTAGGTTATTAACTGGGTATGCCCTCTTAATCATAATTGGTCACAATTAAAATGAATTTCCAGTGTTAAATACATTGAAAGTCAATACTAATTTAAGAAAGATGACATTTAAAAAACAAGATGTGGAATTACAACCAAATCACACACAGTGTACTCAACAATAAATGAAATAACCCACAAGTGTACTTTATAATGATATTTTGACAAAATATTGTTGGTGGCTGGCCTGATTTGAATTGGTTCCTGCTGGTGCTATAAGAATTTTAAAAATGTTTGATTAATTCCCATTGGTTTATTTTTGCTTTTATTTCTGTTGCTTTGGGAGAATGACCTGAGAAACATTCGTAAGGTTGCTGTCAGAAAATGTTTTACCTATGTTCTCTTCCAGGAGTTTGATGGTGTCTTGTCTTGTGTTTAAGTCTTTCAGCTATGTATAGGAGTTTATTTTTGTGCATTGTGTGAGGGTGTGTTTTATTTTCACTGATTTGCATGCTGCTGTCTAGTTCTCCCAGCACCACTTGCTGAAAAGATTGTCTTTTTTCCCATTTTATGTTCTTGCCTCATTTGTCAAACAGCAATTGACCATAGGTGTCTGGGTTTATTTCTGGGTTCTCTATGCTGTTCCATTGGTCTGTCTGTCTGTTTTGGTACCAGTACCACACTGTCTTGATGACTGTGGCTTTGTAATATTGCCTGAAGTCTGGGAGAGTTATGCTTGGCTTTTGTTCCTCAGAATTTTTGTGGCAATTCTGGGTCTTTTATGGTTCCACATAAATTTATGGATGGTTTGTTCTAGTTCTGTGAAAAATGTCATGGGGATTTGATAGGGATTGCACTGAATCTGTAGATTGCTTTGGGCAGTGTGGCCATTTTTACAATATTAATTCTTCCAACCTAGGGGCATGGAATATCTTTCCATTTCTTTACATCTTCTTTAAATCCTTGATTAATATTTTATATTTCTCAGCATATAAGTCTTTTACCTCCTTGGTCAGGGGTATTCCCAGGTATTTGAAAAAACTTTTGCACAGCAAAGGAAACCAAAAAGGAAACAAAAAGACAACTTACAGAATGGGAGAAAATAGTTTGAAATGATGCAACTGATGAGGGCTTAATCTCTAAAATATACAACTTATGCAACTCAACAGCAAAAAAGCCAACAACCCAATGGAAAAATGGGCAAAAGACCTGAATAAACATTTCTCCAAAGTAGATATACAGATGACCAACAAGGACATGAAAAATGGCTCAACATCTCTGATTATTAGAGAAATGCAAATCAAAATTACCATGAGATACCATCTCACACTAGTCAGAATGGCCATCACTAATAAGTCCATGAATAACAAATACTGGAGGGGGTGTGGAGAAAAGCAAACCCTCCTGCAATGTGGGTGGGAATGTAAGCTGGTACAATGATTGTGGAGAACAGTATGGAGGTACCTTAGAAAACTATATATAGAACTACCATATGACCCTGCATTCCCACTCTTGGGCATATATCCGGACAAAACTTTCCTTGAAAAAGTCACATGCACCCACATGTTCCTTGTAGCACTATTCACAATAGCCAAATGTTCCTTGTAGCACTATTCACAATAGCCAAAACAACCCGAATGTCCATCGACAGGTGATTGGAATAAGAAGAAGTGGTATATATATACACAATGGAATACTATTCAGCCATAAAAAATAACAACAAAATGCCATTTTCAGCAACATGGATTGAACTAGAGACTCTCATACTAAGTGAAGTAAGTCAGAAAGAGGAAGACATATACCATATGATATCACTTATATCTGCAATCTAATATATGGCACAAATGAACCTTTCCATAGACAAAAAAAATCATGGACTTAGAGACTTGTGGTTTTCAAGTGGGAAGAAGTGGGATGGATTGGGAGCTTGGGGTTAATAGATGCAGACTATTGCCTTTGGAATAAATTAGCAATGGGATCCTGCTGTGTAGCACTGGGAACTATGTCTAGTCACTTATGATGGAACATGATAATGTGTGAAAATAGAATGTATGCATAACTGGGTCACCATGCTGTACAGTAGAAAAAAAGATAATGTATTGGGGAAATTAAAAAGAAAGAATTTAAAAAATGTAATAGAGCTACCCTAAAAATAAACTTCTGAAGCATTCATCTTGTGACAATATTTGTATTTTGGTGGTATTATCTGTCTGGAATTTATTTTGAGCAGATAAGTTGATACCTAGATTTGTTCTCCAAATTAATGAACCCCTACTTTATAAAAATGAATGTATAGCAGATTCTCAGGAATTAAATAGGAATAAACAAATACTGAAATATTTGATCTGCTTGCCTCCTTGAAATAATAGTCTCCTGATAAAAGAAATGCTGTTTTACTAGTTTTCTTTTTGTATCTTTATCATTTTCCCACTAAAAAATGCCTTAAATGCTTTAGAGTGATAATATATTCAGTTTCAAGGTTAGGGCCGTTATAAAAATAGGGTATTTTAAGGTCTAGAAGAAGGGGCTGATTGAAATGAGCTAAGAGGGAAAGAGGAAAGATGAGGAAAGTTTCTCCTTATGTGTCTGGCTGATTTTAACCAAAAATTCCAAATAATCACAATTTGCCTAAATTACTTCTCCACCATCCTTTCTACATCTATGTTATATAGAGAAGGTAAAATGTTTTTATAAGTTTATTTCAACCCAAGTAATTTTTCAGTTGAAAAGTTTCAGATTTCAGGGAGGGAGATGATATTTTTTGAGTTGTAATCTAATTCATGAGGAAGTCACTCCCACTTAGAATTTCTCATGGAGGTCAGTATGGAGCAAAAAAAGTAGGTTGGGCTAAAATTTTATACCTAATCAGAGAGAGGAGCTTTGATGAAAGTGAAAATCATCTTTGTCTTAATGTGTATTTTGTTCAAAGTGTATGTCGCAGATATATTTTATCAATGGTTGTATGTCTAACCAAGGTAAAACTAAAAATGAATTTGACGCAGTTCTTAAACTCAACACAATTCTAGTCTAAATAAAAAAAAAATGACAAAATTTGAAAATATGTATAATTTTTAGTAAAACAACATATGCATTGAATAAATTCCACACTGTTATTTCCCAAATTTAACTCTAACAATTCAGACCATAAGAGTCAGTGTTCTCTACCACATAACATCATAAACGAGCTCCATTATATTTTTACCATACTTTGATAGATAAATTTTTCTTCTCTGTTTTAGATACCTTAGTTTGCTAAAGAGCAGAACTGATAGGCATAACAAAGAAGAATGTTGAAAGTATACTGAGATTTCTGGGTGCAGAATCATCTCAAATTCATGACCAAATTTAATAGACGAGAAAGCACTCTTAGATACTAGAGTGGATAAACTGGGGATTTTTTTTTTCAATAATTTTTATTTTTTTCCATTACAGTTGGTTTACCTTGTTCTGTCAATTTTCTACTATAGAGCAAAGTGACAGAGTTACACACACACACACACACACATTTATGTATTCTTTTTCTCACATTATCCTCCATCACATTCCATCACAAATGATTAGATACAGTTCCCTGTGCTACACAGCAGGATCTCACTGGTAATCCTTTCCAAAGGCAATAGTTTGCATCTATTAACCCCAGACTCTCAGTCCATCCCACTCTCACCTCCCCCTTGGCAACCACGATTCTGTTCTCCAAGTCCATGAGTTACTTTTTTGTAGAAGGGTTCATTTGTGCTGTATATTAGATTCCAGATATAAGTGATATCATATGGTATTTGTCTTTCTCTTTCTGACTTACTTCACTTAGTATGAGACTCTCCAGTTCTATCCATGTTTGCTGCAAATGGCATTCTTTAGTCTTTCTTAGGGCTGAGTCATAGTCCATTGTGTGTATATACCACATCTTCTTAATCCATTCATCCGTCAATGGATATTTAGGTTGTTTCCATGTCTTAGCTATTGCGAGTAGTGCTGAAGTGAACATACAGGTTCCTGTATCTTTTTCAAGGAAAGTTTTGTCCAGATATATGCCCAAGAATGGGATTTCTGGGTCATATGGTAATTCTATATTTAGTTTTTTAAGGTACCTCCATACTGTTTTTCCATAGTGGTTGTACTGATTTACATTCCCACCAACAGTGTAGGAGGGTACCCTTTTCTCCACACCCTCTCCAGCATTTGTTATTTTTTGACTTGTTAATGGTGGCCATTCTGACCAGTGTGAGGTAGTACCTCACAGTATTTTTGATTTGAATTTCTCTAATAATTAGTGATGTTGAACATTTTTATGTGTCTGTTGGCCATCTGTATATCTTCTTTGGAGAAATGTCTATTTAGGTCTTTTGCCCATTTTTTAAGTTGGGTTGTTGGTTTTTTTGCTGTTGAGTTGTATAAGTGCTTTGTATATTTTAGAGATTAAGCCCTTATCAGTTGCATCATTTGAAACTATTCTCACATTCCATAGGTTGTCTTTTTTTGTTGTTGTTAATGGTTTCCTTTGCTGTGCAAAAACTTGTCAGTTTTATTAGGTCCCATTGATTTATTTTTGCTTTTATTTCTGTTGCCTTGGGAGTCTGACCTAATAAAATATTTGTAAGGTTGATATCAAGGAATGTTTTGCCTATGTCCTCTTCTAGTAGTTTGATGGTGTCTTGTCTTTCATTAAGTCTTAAAACCGTTTTGAGTTTATTTTTGTGCATGGTGTGAGGGTGTGTTCCAGTTTAATTGATTTACATGTGGCTGTCCAGTTTTCCCAGCACCATTTGAAGAAAAGACTGTCTTTTCCCCATTTTATATTCTTGCCTCTTTTGCCAAAGATTAATTGACTGTAGGTGTCTGGATTTATTTCTGGGACCTCTATTCTGTTCCATTGGCCTATATGGCTGTTTTGGTATCAGTACCACACTATCTTGATTACTGAGGCTTTGTAATATTGCCTGAAGTCTGGGAGGATAAACTGGTTTTGTGGTAAGCAAAATGGAGTGTGAGATAGTTGAGGGTTAGAGGTGTTGAATGTCAAATGTTGATAAGATAATGAGGTGGCCTGGGCAAATAGATATGTAGGTTTTCTGAAGACAGGGCTAGATGACAGATATTTAGTCATTTTTATTTTCTGAGTGATAGAATGAAGTCAGAGTGGTATATACTATTATCAAATAAGGGAGTAGGAATGAAAAGATGCCAAGAATGAAAACTGAGAACACCAATGGGAACAGCATTGAAAAATTTTAAAAAGCATGTTTATGAATAAGAAGAGATACATGAGATTATAGGATTGAAGGAGGGGTTTTGCTTTGAGAGATTGATGTTGCTAGATTCAAAGACAAAAAAAAAGACATTAAAAGTGCAGAGAACAATATAATTATTGATGACCTGTGACCCTGTGGAAGGTGAAGGAAGACAGCCTGGACTATAAGTGGAGGAATGAGCCTTGTGGGAAGGGAAAGGTCACAGTCACAGAGTCCTTCTGCCATCACTGATTGCTTGAAATTTCTGTTCTAGAAATTCACAATGATACCTAATTCTTTCCCTTAACCAACTTTGCAAGCTTAACTATATTTTTCCTGTGCTGTAGTATAAACTTTATTTAAGACACATTTAGAATGACTTTTGCAATTACAGACAACAGTTTAAATTCTGTGGTACAAAGCATCTTACTAGAAGAGTGAAAGTCAGTTTAATATGAGAAAACCACTTAGGCTGGCGTGCAATCTGCTTGCCAATAGTGAATGTGCTGGTAGTTATAATTTTCTTTTTTTGTCCTTTGTCCTTTTAGGGCCACACCAGTGGCATATGGAGGTTCCCAGGCTAGGGCTCTAATCAGAGGTACAACTACCAGCCTACACCAGAAGCCACAGCAACACCAGATCTGAGCCACATCTGCAACCTACACCACAGCTCACTGCAACACTGGATCTTTAACCCACTGAGCGAGGCCAGGGATCAAACCCGCAACCTCATAGTTCCCAGTCGATTCGTTTCCACTGTGCCACTATGGGAACTCCAGTTATAAAATTTAATTTTAAAAATCCATGTATTAAAAAGCTAACCAGATGCCCTGGTTAACATCCCCTATCTTATTAAACTGGGAAATAATAACCAAAATGTGTTATGCTATTCTACCACTTGATTTACCTAAAAGTCCCTACCAGTGTTCCTTTAAAGGTATTTTTTATGCAAATTTTACTTTTAAAAAAGTAAAGGACATGAATTTCTACAAGTCTAGGTCCTAAACTTTTTCGGTTAGCTTTATGTGAAAATATAAAAAGTGGGAAAAACATAATTTGATTTTAATAAGAAGCTTTGGCATACAGCAGAAGAGCATTGTTAAAGTGGGAATGATTCATTCTCCTGATTTTGCTTCTAGGCAGCTAAAACTGACTCAGAAAGGCTTTCCAAATGTCAGTAGGAAAGAAGGCTTTAATAAATTGTATAGTATGGAATTTACCAATCATTATGTTTTTTATACTTCAGTTATAAAATTGGCTAATATCTTTAGGTGCAACCAACATTTTCATTAATTCTGGGAATGAAGTAAATTCATTAATTCTGGTAAATCGGGGCAAGTCATTCTTACTTTCAAAAGTACAACTTCAAATTTTCCACTCAATTGACTTAGTCTTTCCTTAACAGAGTTCTAGACTCTTCTATCATGGCCTTGAAAATCTCTTGAGAGAGACTGTATATTTTGCTTAAACTTGGTTGATTGCAACATTGGTTATCAGTTAAGAATCTATTTGCAAGTTTAATTTTATCAGAAGTTATATAATGGTTTTGGTCTTTCAGAAACAAATCAGCACTAATCCTGCTTGCAATATACAGATAAGAGTGTCAGTTTAAGAAACCAATTTACAAATCAGTGGCAATTTACAGTTTGCTATGTAAAATAAATTTGGCAAGAATGATATTGTTCCTAGACCTTAGAGGTAGGGAAGAGAGCTGAAGCACGTGATTTTGAATACCAGCTTTACCATTTATGAACTGGGCAAGTCAGTTAACATTGCTATGCCTCAGTTTCCTCCTTTGCTAAATGGAGATGATGATAGAACCTGCCTCATAGAGTTGTGTGATTATTAAAAGAGTTAATATAGGTAAAGCACCTAGAATAGTTGATGGCAGATAAAACATCATATATGTCAAAAAAATATCATTGAGTTCATCCACAAGTGCAAAGAATAGATAAGACCATTCATTACTCAGGATAAACAAAAGAATGTTTTGAATGAATGTCATATAGATCTTTGTGCAATGAATGAGACAGAAAAAAAACTAAATTTAAATCTTTATGCAAATCATATACTCTGTCCAGAACTTAGCTTACAGATGTGCAATATGATAATTACATTTAAGTAAAGTGATGTCGTGAATACCAACTTAGAATTAATTATGCATGTAAAGGATATGGCACAGTGTCTGACAACAGGTAATACTTAATAAAGACTAACTTCCAGAGTTCCCTGGTGGCTTAGAAGATTAAGGTTGTGATATTGCCACTGCTGTGGCTCAGGTCACCTCTGTGGCATGCATTCAATACCTGGGAACTTTTGCATGTTGTGGTTGCAGCCAAAAGGAAAAAAAAAAAAAAAAAAACCTAAGCATGCTTCACTTTAATACAGATATAGTATTCTCATAACTTGTTTTCCTTGAAACTATACAACACACAGTATTATTCTGTGATTAAAAAAAAAATTCGGGAGTTCCCGTCGTGGTGCAGTGGTTAACGAATCCGACTAGGAACCATGAGGTTGCGGGTTCGGTCCCTGCCCTTGCTCAGTGGGTTAACGATCCGGCGTTGCCGTGAGCTGTGGTGTAGGTCGCAGACGCGGCTCGGATCCCGCGTTGCTGTGGCTCTGGCGTAGGCCGGTGGCTACAGCTCCGATTCAACCCCTAGCCTGGGAACCTCCATATGCCGCGGGAGCGGCCCAAGAAATAGCAACAACAGCAACAACAACAACAACAGACAAAAAAAAGACAAAAAAGACAAAAAAAAAAAAAAAATTCGCTCCAAATTCTTTTAAGTTTAGTGATCATAGATTGAGTGAAAATGAAATGGGTTTGAAAGCAAGTAGAGATGGATTAAAATACTGACTCCAGCATAAACTCCCCAATCCTGGGAAAATTATTATGCATTCTAAACTTCTAATTTCTCTTCTGTAAATTGAGGAAATCCATTTCTCTCTTTTTGCTTCTCCCTTCTGCTTCTGCCTTACCCTTCCTCTCTTTATCTTTGTCCCTCTCCTTTTCCTTCTCCTCTCTTCTTAGTTAAATTTAATCCTGCTGATATTTGTGGAATTAAGCTTACTTCCTTGTTTAAATTTAAGAAATGCACTTGATATCAAGGTCCGTCATCTTATCATATTGTTTCTCTGGCTGGTTATCATGTACCTATGTATCCATTCATAGGTCCATGGCTGTCTAGCAGGTTGATAGTATTTCCACAGAAGGATGTATGTCATTGCTACCTTCCTTGACTAACCTTTACTCAAAGGTCACATGTTCTCATCTTGTCCACATGTTCTGGAGTTATGTAGACTAGTCTATTTAGCAAATATAAAAGAGAACAAGATTCTCAGGAATTTTCCAATAACACTTCAGCTTATTAACTACTACATAAAATCAGAAATGCAGAAATGCTTTCTGGCCTTTCATCTCACTTTTTAATTTTCATTTGATTTTCAGCTATTAGAAGAAAATCTTTTAAACTAATAACATTGTTGTTACTATAGAAATAATATATTTTAAGTAATAAATATATATGAAGATATATAAAATATGAAGAAAGTTAAAATATTGATTATATTGATGTATTGATGACATTGCTTACCATTTTCACATATTTATTTTCTACTATAATCTTAAACATAACACATATTTCTTACACAATTTGAGATAGTATGTGGAATTTTAAATACTGTTTTTTTACCTTCCCAAAACATTTTCCTTTGAAATTACTGTGCTTTGAGCCTATATAATATCACATTATATAGAAATGTATCCTTATATAATCTTTCCACTATTATAGGGCATTTATTTCCAAATTTTGCTATTATAAGTAATGCTGCAATGAATATCTTTGCATATAAATTACTTTTCATATTCCTATGCCCTTATGAATATGTATTTAGAGTGAAATTAAGTTATCAAGGATTTAAAAAAATCTATTCTAATTGCCTATGAGAAAGAACACAAAGATTAAACACTGACCACAGATATTTATCATATTATCATGAAGCCCAAAGCTCTACTTCAGGAAATCCCTTACAGAAGAAAATATAATGTAGGAGATTCTTTTTGGTAAAGAAATTTAATACATCTCTGAAACATGTATGCTGCCTGTTTCTTGGCTTCTTGGATCCACATCTGTTAGCCAAGGTGGAAATGATTTCTTTGTAATAGCTAAGAACATTAAATGTTGAAAGTAATAGAACATAGTATATATTCTGCTGCAGAATTTTTTTTTTAAATTCACGTATAAATAACAAAGGACAGGCAGAGCACAACTATGGGTCCCAAGGAGTATTCTAATAGCAACTTTAAATGAAAGGAATAATTACATTTTAAATACTTCTTCAGATTTACTTAAAAATGAAATCCAAAGGCTTTTTACCTTTTTCATAAATTAAAGGCAGTTCTTTTGCGTACCTTTTAACATCTGGAAGTTCCTTTGCTATTTCTTCTATGCTAATATAATTAAGGTTGGATCATAAATAATTCTTCTAATGGTGGAAGCATATCACAATCTATATGGTCTTGGCCTGAGATATGGCACTCAATGAAAATAAAGTTGCTGCCTTATAAAGTACATGTAATCTCAAAATTTACTCAATCCAAACTACTTATTCTTTATTTTGCTATTTCCATTTTTATCTCTTCTGCACATTTAGTGCCCAGATCCATCATGCAAACAGGACTTATTGGCATACCTGGAACAGATTAAGTTCTACTCTCATCAACTGAAAATATGCAGTCAAGTTAAAGCTGAGATACAGAACCTGGGAGGAGAGCTCATCATGTCAGCGGTGAGTACTGCCCTGCACTTCTGCCATCACGTGTGGAAGATGCTTAAAACAAAGGAGCCACACCCCCCCTTACCCCACCCAATCTTTTAGGTCCACGTAGGTTAGAAAAAAAACTCAAAGGCAGGATATAAAACTGCAATGAAACTAAACTAGTAAGAAATCTTGCCAGACTTCTTAAAGAAGTGTCAAGTCAGTACAGCTTATCTTTATTTACTTCAGAGAGTTTTTTTGATTTTGTAAGCCACTTGCGTAAGAAATAGCTGTTTAGAGCATGGTTTTCTGATTTCAGAAAGTGTACAGATTGAACTCTGAATTGAATCCTATAATTTTTATAAAAATAAGTGAATGTAGAATGGCAAATCAATGACATATTTTTTGCTATTAATTAATATTCATATTCCCATTATTCATTTCTTGATCATAGAAATTTAGGTCTTGAAAACTGTTATCTCCATATGCAATTGAAGCAGTGGAGTATGATAGAACATAAATAGATCTAGAGCAACTTTCATAAATTCTTTGGTGACCCTGAGTTTCAAACTGCTATAAAACGACCACGGTAGGAATAATGTATACTCTTTCTACTCATCTTTTAATAACAGTAGATCATTTCTCTAGAGTGGATATGGTAATAAAATAATATTTGAGATCTATATTATATTCAGTTTTCAGTGACTTTGAGAAGGACATGAACCAAGGTGATAAATTTAAGCTAAAGTAAAACATTATGAACATTCTAGGAACTTATTTTCATGAGGACAAATTTTTAAATATGATAACAGCGTACTTACAATGCTTATAAATGTGTAAGTCTAAGAGCTCTATAGCCTGACTTCAGACTTCTCCCAATAAACTAGTATTCTTAAAAAAGTACATAGCTGAAAAAAAAAAAAAAAAGGGAATCGCTATCAAGAATAGAGGGCTAGGAACTAATTAATCCTTATTGACTCTGTTTCTCTTGCCTATATTTTGTCTCATTTAATCCTCACAATAACATGCAAGATAGATTTGCTTTATGTTATTTAACCCTTGAAAAAATTAAACTCAGAAATTTATAAAGGTTCTGAGTTCAAACTAGTAAATGTCAGAACTTGGGTTCACTTTCAAAGTACTATGCCTCCTCTGTTTGGGTGTACAGTCTTGAATCTTTGATAAAAATGAAGAACAAAAGTCAAAAGTAAATAATTTGGAAATTGTGCCAAAGTAATTATTAGAGATTAAAAAAATAGTTTCCTTGATATTTAATTTTTTCAAAATCAATAATGCAAACCAACACAACTGTGCTATATTGGTTCCCTGTGACTTTTTAAAGGAAAATGCATTTTAAGCAGTCACCATCTATACACACAGAAACATGTGTGGGTGTGTGATACCTGCCTGACTACATAGATGCATTTATACAAACACTATGCATATCTGTATATACACATTTTAAAATACTGTATCTATTTTTGATAATTAGACAATCATTTTCTCACTTAACACTGTATGATTTTAAATGTGTAAAAAATTTATTTGTAAGCAATATATGTCTTCTGTAAACATTTATCAATTTCACACATTCACCATCAGTCACAAGGTTTAAATCCATATGAATTTTATTTCCAATTATATATTTACTTCTTCATGGTGTCTGAAGCTAAGCTTTCAAAGAAGTTGATAGAAGTTCAGTCAGTACATTATGTTAAAATGTTTTACTGTTTATTGTCCCTCCAAATATAATTTCCTCCTGATGTGCAGATTTTTGTATCCCTTCCTGTTTGCCATGATGATTCAAATTCATGAACTTTACATATTTTACAGATAGATTAGGCATGAGCCATTTAGAATCCATGATTTAAAATTTAGAAGTTGAGTCATTATAAAATGAGGGAATAGCACTGCAAATGCAAAACTATTTTGTCATCATTTCCCATTAGAAAAAATAAATATGAAGGAAGTGTGTGTACTATGCCCCAGTTTATATGCCTTTGTGCCGTCTGCCTGCAGGTAGATCCTGGAAAGCTTTTAAAACACAGTTCACTTGTAAGCACCAAAGCACAATTGCTTTATTTTCTCAGTGACCCTGAGTTCTCAGTTCTCAACTTGTCTTCTTATTTAAATTGAGGAAAAATTCAAATATAGGTCAGAATTTTTCTATGAGATCTTTTGAAGAGTACTAAGCATGATTTTAAAGCAGAGAAACCCATTAAAAATGAAGAAATTTGGTATTCAAAACTATAGACCCTTAAAAGTTTGCATTCCAAAATGAGGTTCATGAAAAATTCCTTTTTTTCCCCAAATTAAAGCATATTTGATTTACAATGTTTTGTCAATTTCCACTGTACAGCAAATTGACCAGTCATACATAAATGTACACATTCACTTTCTTATATTATCTTCCATAATAGTCTATCCCAAGAGACTAGATATAGTTCCCTGTGCTATACAACAGGACCTCGTTGCTAATCCACTCCAAATGTAATAGGTTTACCTCTACTAAACTCAAACTTCCAGTCCATCCCACTCCATCCCCCTACCTCCTTGGCAACCACAAGTTTGTTCTCTATGTCTGTGAGTCTATTTCTATTTCATGGATAGTTTCATTTGTATCATAATATAACAGAAACAAACTCATAGACATGGATAACAGACCGTGGTTGTGAAGGAGGAGGAGAAGGGAGTGAGATGGACTGGGAGTTTGGGGTTAATAGATGCAAACTATTTGGAGTGGATAAGTAATGAGGTCCTGCTGTATAGCACAAGGAACTATATCTAGACACTTGTGATGGAACAGGATGGGTTTTATGGGTAAAATAATGGGTCATTTTGCTGTACAGCAGAAAATGACAGAACACTGTAAATCACACTGGGTCATTCTGCTGTACAGCAGAAAATGACAGAACACTGTAAATCAAATATAATAAAAATTAAATTAAATTTAAAAAGGAAACTATAGTCTCTTTAATGTTTGAATTCCAAAATTAGGTTTCTGAAACATTGCTTTTAACAAATAGGTTTGGTTTAAAAAAATAGATATGAATTGAATGCATTTATGCAGTGAATGGGCAGATTGCTTCTGGGTCTGGGGTGTTAGGGTTAGAATAAAGAAGGAATTTGAAATTATTCTCATAATAGACTCTTTCACTAAAATTATCTTCCAATAATTTTTAGATCTATCTGCAAGCATTTATCCTGAAGTTACCTGTTTTATTTATAGAGAATCCAAAATGTATTTAGTCCAAAACACCAACCATGAATTGAACATCATCTCTATACCAGGCATCAAGAACATCTAGGAGATGCAAAGATTAATATAGGATGCCTCCTTTAAGATGTTCGAATATGTGCAAACTTAAGATACATAAAATTACTTTAATATACAAAAATAAATTCAAAATAATGTCATAACCCATATGAGAGTTGAATGCACAAAGTACATGGTAAGAGTTGAAGGAATAATTAATTCCACTGATTGGCAAGTGAGGAAGAGAAAGCTCCTAGAGTGGTTTGTCTCTCATTTGGCTGTTAATGTATAAGTAAGACTACAACTGTATATTTATGAGGGCAGAAGAAGAAAAAGATTTGACATAGATAGGACAGGTGAAGTAGAAAGAAATAGAGAAAGATCAGGAATTTTATGGAAACAGCAAACAATCTGAAATGGATGGAAAAATTGTACTTGGCATTGTTGATATGTGTTATAAGGGGTAGGAAGTAGAAGGAAACTGAGATTGATTAAAACGTATTGGTATCAACATTTTAACTTTATTCTGTAGGCAACTGAGAGTAATTGAAAAATGTTAAGTTTGAGATGGGCAATAAACAGATCTATGTATCTGAAAGATATCTTTTTTTTTACAGACTCTATACCTAACCTTTTATTTTCTTTTTTATTGAACTATAATTGATTTATAATATTATATTCATTTAAGGTATACACATAGTCATTCAATATTCTGGTAGATTATATTTCATTAAGACTTATTAGAGAATAATGGTTATATTTCCCAGTGTTGTGCAATATAGCCCTGTAGTTTATTTACTTTATACATAGTAGTTTGTACCTCTTAATCCCCTACCTCTATCTTGCCCACCACCCACTACCTTGTCCTCAGTGGTAATCAGTAGATTGGGTTCTAAATATGCAAGTTTGTTTCTGTTTTGCTTTATTTATCATTTGTTTTATTTTTAAGTTTCTATAAGTAATAGCATGTGGTATTTGTCTATCTCTGTCTGACTTATTTTACCAAGCTAATACCCTCTAGGTCCATCCATGTTTGTGCAAATGGCAAAAATATTATTCTGAGAATTATTATCTGCGTGTGTATGTATGCATTTCCACAGCTTCTTTATTTTGACAGGGTAGTTATAGTTGGAAAGATGAGAGACTGGAAGATAGAAGATTATTTAGGAATGATATTTTTAAAATAATAGTCCAAGAGGGTAACAGCGAGAACCTGGGTTAAGGCACCATTAATAAGAATGGTGATGTGTGTATCCTTGCAAGAAAAAAACTATGAGGTAGAAATTATTAGAATCAATGATCTATTGAATGTTAAAAATGAAGAAATAGAATTAAGACTTACCCCAAATGTTTTGAGATTTGATAGCTTTCTTAGTCAAAATTGGCATCATTAACCAAGATAAACATATAGAAAGAAGAGCAGATTAGGAAGGGTAAGGCAGCTTATTCAGATTTTGGTCATAAATGACTAAGAGTTATCCAAAGAGAAAAGTCTAGGGGAAGCTGGGCACATGGTTCTGGTACTGAGGAGAGAGTTATAAAGAAGAAATAGATCAGATCCAGTGGAAGCAAGCTGATTAAGACAAAAATAGCTGAGACAAAGATCCAGAAAGATATTTCTTCCTACACACATGATTCTAATATCCCTGTTTCAGATGCAGAGACTTAGTTGTAGCAATTTAAACAAACTAGGAGTTTACTACCTCCATAAAAAGAAAATCAAGGAATGGGTAGTCCTGAATGTCAGCTTCACAAAGTCATCAGGAAATCAGGCACTTACGTCTTTCTGCTTTATTATAGTTAGCTCCTGGTTTTCATTTTTATCAGGGTTGAAATATCACTTCTTTTGCTTGAGCTATGGGTTTTATATTCCAAACAGTAAAAATGAAGGGAAACAGAAGCAAATATTACTTACATCTTTTTAAGTCTCTTCCAAATGCCTTCTCTTATATTATTGGCAAGATTTTAGCTATATATCTATATATAACTTCAAAGGATACTGCAAAATGCAAAATGTGTTTGCTTATGTGTGTTTTAATCTAGACACATTGCTTTCCCCAAATAAAATCAGAATTTTATGTCTGTGAAAAGAGAGTAGATATTAGGTGACAACCAGCAATTCTACATATCCTTCTGTGATGGCCAAAATCACAGCAGTACTCATATATATTCTAACTATATGTTTTTCATACATTTTCTCCTTTAGACTATAAGGTCCATGAATAGATTTGAATTGAATGTACTGTACCCAATGATTATAAACACAGAAAATTCTGACTAACTGAACTTTAAACTTCATACTGGAGTTTACACTTATAAGGTATCTTTTCATCTTTTCTGAGGCAGTATCAGTAATATGATGAAAGCAAAAATTAGACCAAAGTGGGCTGAATACTAAGTATGCAGTGAGAGAGAAAATATGGTAGTTTTCAGTAGATTTTCCAGCAGTTTGTAGTTGAAAGGAAAGAGCAAGTATTGGATAGGGGTGAGAAGAAGAGACAGAGAGATTTGAGGTGCAAATGGAACTGCTAGAAACTTCTTAATCTTTTTTTTTCTCTCTTTCTCTTTTTGGTTAGCATATTTTTTTACATACTTTTTAAGATGGTGGTAGTTGGGAAAATGTCTAGATAAAGAGCAAGAAGCCAGGAAAGAGTGAATCTATAAAAGAAGACTATACCTGATGAAGTCTTAAGCAAGAGAGAAGGAATGGAATTAGGAAAACAGGTGGAAAGACTAGGTTTGGAAAAAAATTTTCTCCTGAACCAGAGATCCAGATAAATGAAGATATAAACACATTGAGATCCAGATGAATGGAAAATTGTAGAGTTTCTTGTACCTCATATTTTGGTAAAATGGAAGAAATGTTTTCCCATTAAGATTAAGACTGGAGGGGTCTATCCACAGCTTTATTTTAGCAAAGGAGCAAAGTAAACATATCCATGTCTTCACTAACTTTTTAATATTGCTTAGAAGAGAAAATAACCTAATACTAATGATTTGAGATAGTGATCCTATTGTATAATACTGTATACTAGATATTTTTCTGCCAGAACTGAGCTCCAGGACTTTGCCTGGATTGTGTAACCTGACTCACCTTCATTTTATCCTTCAGTCACATGAAAGTGAAATAAATGTGGCCTTCCAGTGGCTATCCTCTCTCACAAAAATAGGGGTGGTATATAAAAGCTTAATTGAAAATAATGATAGCAAAACATAATGAAACTATGTAATTAAACATACTGTTTTAGATACAGTTTCCATAGCCTCCCTGATTTATTAACGTACTAATTAGGAAGATAATATAAATATAAATATAAATATAAGAAGATTAAATGTACCTGGATTATCTAAGGCCATCCCATAAATTCTCCATCAGTTTTTCCTCTTGTGTCCTTATTTACGGTGCCAAGTGAGGAAACTATTTTACTTTGTGAAAGGAGTCTGGGTCTAAGAAAAAAAATAATGTTATGTTCTAGACTGTGTATATATATACAAAAGAAAGAAAGAAAATTATTAAAATGGTTTTAAATTCTTAAAGTTACCCTTTCTCTGAGTGTTAGGCTTCTAGGCTAGTAAATTTTTTTATACTACTTAAAACTGATTAATTATGCAGTTGCCATGTTTTGTGTATTTCCTTTAATGTGTTTAATTGTGCACTCTTACCCCAAGGCAGGTGTGCCAAAGACACAATTTTAAAAATTGAATAAACAATAAAACTAATCAGTCAGAGGGGAAAGATCAGCAAGATGGAAATTTTGCCAAGCAACAGCAATTCAGCCATAGCTGAAATCAAGGGGCAGTGTGCATTCAACTAGAAATGAGAGGGAATAGCAACAATACAGCTTTTGACCAAAAGAGCCACTAGGGCCTACAAAACTCAGGCAATCAAATATATACTCAATGACTTAGTAGGTTAATGTGCTTGCCGTGTTAAGACATTAAGGGAATTAGTTAATGAGCTTTTTGAACCTACTGCAATCATTGGTAGTTATCAAGAAAATTGGGGAAACTAAAAGATTTGGAAAATTAAAGTATTTAGATATTGAAAAAAAGGTTTAATTTTTAATTTTTTAAAAAAGATCCAAAGATTTCTTTAAAAGGTTTAAAAATTTTAACAAAATGTTTAAAGATTTTTAAAAAATGTATGAAATGGAATGGGAAGAGATGAAGAAGTGAAGAGGAAAGGAATGGGGAGAAGAGCGAGGGGAAAAGTAAAGAGAGAGTAAGACTTGCAGCCAATAAATTTAACTCTCAAGAATGTTGGGGTGTTTCAATTTGTTTTTAACGCTATATAGGAGGTAAATGTAGGTAATAAACCTTAGTAATTCAAAGAATATGTTTTTAAAACAAGAAAAGGTGTGAGAGTATTGTTTTCATTCATTCTTTCTCTCTTTTTGCTTGCATTGTAGTAAAGTGGACTATAAAATTCTCTTGACATTTAAGTAAGCTGATATGCCAGTGGATTTTCTTGATTGTGCTAGGCATCCAGTTGAAATAGCACTTGAAGGAATCTTAGAAATAATCTATTCATTTTATAACTATCTAGCTCAAATTAACCTTTACAAACAATAAAAGAAGTCAAGGACTTTCTGTGACTTTCCTTAGTGCATGAGGATATCTAACAGCAGAACCAGGGCCAGAACCTAACTCCCATGTTCTTCACCCCATCACTACTGAAATCTTTGTAGCCTCCCAGTAGGGTTAGTGGCAAAACAACAGTAGTCTGGGCACTCTCAGCTGGGATGGTTGCTGCAGATATCAAGAAATAAGGACTATTTTAATTAAAATATGTAGAAAATACTGAGAACATGGTATTAATTGAACAAAGTGATGATTGAATGATACCTCCTGACCAGAATAGACAATTCAGCCCCAACATGAGAATCTAATAGGAGGGAAAAAGGAAAACTACTGGACTCCAAATCAGGAGACTCAGGTTGTAGTCTAGACATTGACATCTTTGGGTCTGTTTCTTCATCTATCTCTAAAAGTAAGGTTAAGGATTAAATGGACTCTATGATTCCTTCCAACTCAGAATTTCTGATCTTATTCTCTTTTATATTCAATGTTTAAATTCCTTTCTCATTTCCTCTGTGTATATCCTTTAGCTATTTTCTTTGTGATGACCATAGGGATTATATTTAACATTCCAAAGTTATAAAAGTCTTTTTATTTTGTTTTGTTTTTAGGGCCGCATGTGTGGCATATGGATGTTGTTCCCAGGCTAGGAGTCAGATCAGAGCTGCAGCTGCTGGCCTACACCACAGCCACAACAACTCTGGATCTGAGTGGCACCTGTGACCTACACCGCAGCTCACAGGCAATGCTGGATCCTTAACCCACTGAGCAAGGCCAAGGATCATACCTGCATCCTCATGGATCCTGGTAGGGTTTTCTATCACTAAGCCACAATGGTAACTCCCAAAGTTATAAAATTATAGCTTGAGTTTGTACCAGTTCAACTTCAATAACATACAGATTACTTTCTCCTTAATAGCTCTGTCCTCTGCCCCTTTCATTTGTTGATGTTACAAAGTTACATTTTTATACATTTTGTCATAAAACATAAATACACATTAGCACCTTAGATTATATAGAAAAAATGTGTAGTTAAAAACCAAAACTACCTTAATACTATCTTTTAGACTAAACAGTATTTTTAAAAAAATGTTAGCTTCATAACATGTGGAAAACAAAAATTGGAGTGACACCCCATTGATACAATAATGCTAGCTTTTATAATTGCCCATGTATTTACTGAGCTCTTTATTCCTTCATACAACTTTGGGTTACTGTCTAGTGCCTTTTAATTTCAATTTGCAGGACCCCTTTTAGCATTTCTTTCAGGGCTGAACTTGTGGTAATGAACTCTTTGAGCTTTTGTTTATCTGGGAATGTCTTAATTTCCTCCTTACTTTTGCAGAACAGTTTGCTGGATATAGTATTCTTATTTGACAGTTCTTCTTTTAGCACCTTGAATATATCATTCTATTATCCTTTGTTATTCAAAGTTTACAATGAGAAGTCTGATGATTATCTTACTGAGGATTCCTTGTAAATGATGAGTTACTTCTCATGGCTTTCAAAATTCTCTTTTTGTCTTTGGCTTTCAACAGTTTGATTATAATGTGTCTTGGAGTGAGTCACTTTGTTTTTTCTAGTTAGAGTTCACCAAGCTTTCTGGATGTTTATATTTATGTTTCATCAAATGTGGGAAGTTTTCAGCCATTATTTCCTCAAATATTATTTCTACCCCTATTTTTCTCTTTTCTTCTGGACTCTCACGATGAGTATGTTGGTCTGTTTGATGTCTCACAAGGCCGTTAGGCTTTTCTTCACGTCTCTTCAGTCTTCATTCTGTCTGCTTCTCAGATTTGTTCATTTCTTTGTACTATCTTCAACTCTTCCGATTATTTCTTCTGTCTGCTTAAATTAGCCTTTAAGGAGTCTCCCCCATGGTGCAGGCACAGTAGATTAAGAATCCAACTGCATGCATATGAGTTCTTAGGGTAGTTCCTATAAACTATCATAATTTTTGCGAAAAAAAAAATCCAACTGCAGTGACTTGGGATACCTTAGAGGTGTGAATTCGATCTGCATCCTGGATCAATGGGTTACAGGATCCTGCATTGCCACAGCAATGACATAGATGTACTTGTGCCTTGGATTCAGTTCCTGGCACAGGAACTTCCATATGCCATGAGTGCAGCTGTAAATTAAAAAAAAAAAACTTTTAATGACTCTAGTGAATTTTTCATTTCAGTTATTTTTTCACTAAAGAAAAATTTTGTCTTCTGTTTATTTTGTTCATATATCATTTTCTTTATTTCTCCACATCTTTCTTTAGTTGATTAAACAGCTTTAAATCAGTTGTTTTAAAATCCTTGTCTAGTAGATATTCTATTATGCCTTTTCCAGGGATAGTGGTTTTTGTTTGTTTGTTTTTGTTTTTCCTTTGAATAGAACACAATTTCCTGCTTATGTGCTTTTTTGTTGAAAACTAGTCATTTGAATCTAAAAATGTGGTAACTCTGGAAATCAGAGGCTTCTTCCTTCTCAGTGTTTTCTCTGTGTGTATGTGTGTTTGCTTTTTGGTTTTGCTTTGTGAGTCTTGCTTCATTTTGCTTTTCGACTGTTGTAGGTTATCTCTGTGTCAATGATCAGCCTGAAGTGTAACCTGGAAATTTTCTTAGGCCTTTTATGAACTTGTGCCTTCCACTGGGCATATTCAGTGATGTTCTAATTTTCCATGTATTTGTAGCTACTTTTGAATGTTCTTGTCTTCAATATATGGCTTGCAAGGAGGAAAAAAAGAAAAGTGAGGGTTGAGTTCCTACTATGGCTTAAAAATCCAACTGCAGTGGCTTGGGTCACAGGTTCAATCCTGGCCCTTTGCAGTACATGAAAGGACCCAACATTGCTGCAGCTGCAGCTTGGATTCAATATCTGGCCAAGAAGTTTCATATGCTGTAGGTGTGGCCTTTTAAAAAAAAATGAGGGTCAGGAGTTCCCATCATGGCTCTGTGGTAATGAACCTGACTAGGATCCATGAGGATGTACGTTTGATCCCTGGCCTTGCTCATTGGGTTAAGGATCTGGTGTTCCCATGAGCTGTGGTATAGGTCACAGGTGCAGTTCAGATGTTGTGTTTCTATGGCTGTGGTATAGGCCAGAAGCTGCAGCTCTGATTAACCCCTAGCCTGGGAACTTCCATATGCTATGGGCGTGGCCCTAAAAATAAATACATACATACATACATACATACATAAATGTTAATAAAGGTGCCCCTAGAAGTCACTTCAGCTAGAGTGTGAAGGGTTTTCATCAGTCAGGGTAGGTTTAACAACAATGGTCACTGCCTCTTTGTACCTTTGTGATGAGAAGCATCACTCAGTGATAAGATCACAGATTTGTGATATTGAGAGAGCGTACTCTTTTTCCCCCAGCCTGGCTCTCACAAATTGCATGCAAGTTACTCCAGGTATGGGTGCACAGCTCCCTGTCAAGTGGTTGAGTTGGGGGATAGACAGCTGTTACTGTGCTAAGAGTCAAAATTTACATAAGTTAACCATAATGTACCTTCCAGACCTTCTTCTGGAAGTTGCAAGGCTTCAATAGACTCTAGTGTTCCTAAATAGTTACATAAATCAGATTGTACAACTGTAAAGAGTAAAATTGAATTCTGAGCGGGGAGATAGATTTCCGGTGCTTCCTATTTCACTATCTTTTTAGAATCTTTCTCTTTTTTCCTTTTGCTATCCTTTTCTTTTCCCAGTTGCAATCCAAAACTTTCCTCTAAGCACCAATTGGCAAATTATAAGATAACATAGCAAGATGGTTTTGTTTTGTTTTTATCTGTTTTAAAAGGGTGCTCCTACAATTTTGCTTAAACAATATCCATCAGTTAGAATGAGATCAGATGCTTTAGGAATTGCCTGTTAACTTTAGGAAAGTGAGCATTTGTATCAAATTGCTATAATATATTGTCCATAATTATACAATTCATTTGACATGTCTTTACTGAGACTGATGTGGTATCTCTCATAGAACAGCCATGATCTATTTTGTGAAATTAGATCTTTTTTGTGAATTTAAGAGATGGAGGGGATAAAACATCCAGATGATGCATACAGACAGACAGACACACACACACACACACACACACAGACACACACACACATTAAGAAGAAAAGAAATGGAGAGGGAAAAGAAAAAAAAATGTGATGTGAGAATCTCTATGGTTAAATTTACTTATAATTATTACCATGTTCTTCTTACTGTATGGCAAATAGTTCCATATTATGAAAAAGGAAAATATTGGAAGAATTTAAAACTTAATGGAAAAGACTATTTCTATATTAGAAAAAGAATTAGCTTACTTGTCACAATGCTTAGAAAAGGAAGAGAGCAGATTCATTATTTCTATTTTGTGCTAAACCACCTGTGCCATAGACCTTCAGAAAGATGGGAAGAGAGGCCCTGAAAGCAAGCACAATGTATTTGACAGCTATGGGATGGTGCCAAATTCCTCATTAGACAAAGTACTGCTGAAGGTAAGAGCATAGATGGGTGCAAACATCCTGATGTTCACCAGTTCAGCTGCAAGCTAGGCGAAAAGGCACAAAAGAAAAGGAAATAGAAGGAAAAAATCAAAGAGCTGAAGATTCTAGGACAGGAAGCTGTTGGTGTCAAAACCCACAAAGGCATGGACAAAGGCAGAACTTGAAAGCACATGTGAAAAAAAGGCACAAGGCAGTATGGGTGGCATTTGCAAAAGTAGTCATTACAGCCTTGGACTCATGCTGAATTTATGCTTGCTGTTGCAGATTATGAACTAGTTATAGTCATAAGATAAAAAGTTCTCATGTGTTTTTGGTGTGTGTGTGTGTGTGTGTGTGTGTGTGTGTGTTTTCTCTAGAAAAATCAATCCAGTGTCTCCACCTCCCATTTTGGTGACTGAAGTCTGAATGAAATTAATAGCAAATCAATGTTAGTAATAAATATTACATATTGAGTCTTATATTTTTGTTATTCCGGATTTCTCAGGTTTGGCACTCTTGGCATTTGGGATTTGTGTCTGGGTAATTGTTGTTGTTGTGGGGGGACGTCCTATGCATTGTGAAATGTTTAGCTGTATCCCTGCCCATTTACCCACTTAATGCCTGTGTTTATCCCCTAACCCCTCACTCAGTTGTAATAATCAAAAATGTCTTCAGATACTGTCAAATGAAAAACTGCCCCTGGTGGAGAACTGTTGGTCTAAGGGAAGATAGAATCAAGGACAAGCTGATAGTGCTGCTGTTGACACTGCTGCTCCTGTCAGAATCCCCTGGCTGGCAGTTTACCTACCTTCCAGCTACTGCAAGTTTTAGCTGCTGACATCTCTCAGCTGCTCTCCTCTCTGGATAATTGTTCTCAGTCAAAAAGGAGTCACCCTGTCCGTGTGGTTATGTCCCCACACCCCCACCCCTAGAAGTCTATAGCCAGTGACTGACCAAGAAGACAATACCATGGATCAGGCTTCCTGCCTCAAGATGGAACCAACTCTGGTGTACGATTTCACAGCACCCTGTGCACTCAGGACAAAGATGGCCTCAGGCTGAGACTAGTAATGTTTTTACTTAGCTCCACCCAGTTCTTCTTTCTCCCCTACCTTTTTCCTGAGAACAGGGTTTCAGTAAACCACAAGTGCAAATTGCTTTCAGGATCTCTCTGTAGGTACCTACTCCAGAGACAAATGATAGCATCATTTTGTTCTTTTACTGTCACTTTTATGGGGGATGGAAAATAGGTGATGGGAGAGTTGGCTGAATGTGAACACACAACTATTATTCACACATTTTTACATATTCTCTTATTCTCTCAACAATGCTACAATGCTGCAAGTAAACTTGCAGTATTTTGTGGACAAGAAAACAAAGGCTAATAAACGTACATGTAAGTGACCCACTGAAAATGTGTATCCAGGCTCTAGTTTCAGAGCTTTTTGTGTCATTCCACACTAATATATTTATGCTCATTTTGCTGCTCTGAAACAATATGTAGATGAGTCAACAACCGTTGCTCTCAAGGAATTTAGTTGGAAAGGAAAGACAAGCAAAAAAGAAAAAAAAATTTAGTAAATGCTAATTTACAAATAGAATTTGTACTTTTCGTGCTTCTGAAAAACTGTAGCAGTTTCATAAATCCAGAAAAATGTAAGAGAAACAAAAAATTAAAATAGACCCTAAAGAATATTTAAAGAAAAACACAAAGAAATGTATATTCCCAAGCTTTTGGGTAAATTGCTCTAGTCAAGTAAATTCACCTGGAAATTAATAAGTAACTGCATTATATAATTTTCATTGCTTGATGATAAGCAGCATAGAAATTTCTTTAGAGGAAAAAAATGTTTATTAGGCTTTAAATTTTAAAAGCAATTTATTTTGTGTGGTCATTATTTGAATAACAATTGGTAGCTAACCTAGTGGTCTGCAAAAGACAGAACTGTTCAAAAAGGCATTTCTTACATTGACCCTCAATAAACCTAAAGCCTCAACCTAAAGTCTTACATTAAGTCTCAATTTAGTCAAAGCTTTTCAGCAGGGAGTTATAATAATATGGTCTAGAAATGCTGTTTTTTGATTATGTAGCTGATCACAATAATAATGATCTGATAACCCAAGGGAAACAAGTGCTTTAAGTCATGTCTTTGCAATATTAGATGTCTTGGGAAAGTTTTTGGCCAAGCCCTAGTTCACAAGCAATTCATGGTTGAATTTTATGAAAAAGAGCTTTTTATTTTTTTTTTCCAAAAAGGTACGTATAATTTTAAAAATTGTATAGAAGTATAGTAGATTTATAATGTGTTAATTTCTGCTACACAGAAAAGTGATTCATTATATATATATATACTGCAAACATTGAGCAACTACTGTGTATATGTGTGCTTGATTTCATGTGTGTGTGTGTGTGTACATACATGCATATATGCATGATATTATTGCTCATTACAAAACTGGCATCCTTTTATGAATGTTTTAGGACCTACGCTTGTACTTTCAACTAGATGTACAGTTCAAATTCACTCCTCTTCTGCAAAAAATAAATCAAATCAATTTTAGTCTATCTTCAGCTTCTGCATCACATTACATACAAAAAAATATAAATGAAAAGAAAAATAAAGGAAGGTTTTTCTAGTCAACTCAGCATAGAATTAGTCAACTTAAGTTAGAGTCTTCTGTCATAAAAAACAACTCCTGATTCTTAATGACTGAAAACAATGAAGTTTTTTGTTTTTTGCTCACATGTAACTGTGATACAAGTTGTTAGAGAGCTTTTTGTGTGTGTGTGTGTGTGTGTGTTTGTCTTTTCTAGGGCCACACCCGAGGCATATGGAAGTTCCCAGGCTAGAGGTCTAATCAGAGCTGTTGCTGCTGGCCGATACCAGAGCCACAGCAACACCAGATCTGAGCCGCATCTGTGACCTACACCACAGCTCACAGCAATGCCAGATCCTTAACCCACTGAGTGAAGGCAGGTATTGAACCCACAACCTTATGGTTCCTAGTTGGATTCGTTTCTGCTGAGCCACAATGGGAACTCCTAGAGAACTTTTATCTAGATAGTTATTCAAAACAAGGGTTTATATACTTTCTCAAATATCTCCAAACTAAGAAAGGAAAGGCTAGAAATGTTACCTACTGCCTGATAAATAGATTCCAGGAGGGAAAACAAACTACTGCATATCAGGTCTTAGCACAGTATCTAGCATATAGCAAGTGCCCACTAAATATTAACTGGTAGTGGTAGCAGCAGTAGTATCAGTAGTAGCAGTAATATTAGTCATAATATTAGCTAATGTGGGCTAATGATAGCTTTTCATAATGTAACATTATTCATTGATACGTTTCATCTAATTTTTATAAATGTTTATTTCAAATTACATTTAAGGAGAAGCCTAGGAAAATGTTCTCTTCATAGTGAGATAATTCCTCTGCATATCATAAGTCTGTTTATTGCTCATTCCTTTTGTCAGGAGTAATTGATATGGCTTTGAGGAAGAGTAATCATCTTTGCTTCTGAGACACGGTTAGAGTTTGGTCCATGCAAGGCTGATGAGTAATGGAAGAATTGTACAGAGTGAGTCTAGGGCAAACCTGAACTGTATTCAGCAAAAAGTAAAAAATCTTCAGATAGTTATTTGTTTAATCTACTTGTTGCCAATGCAAATAGAGGCTTTAGAGTTGAAGATCAGGGAAAGAATTTTTATTCAATATTAGGGTGTTTATGCAAATGCACTACATTCAGAATTATTCAGTTGCAACATAGACCAGAACTTAAGCCACCCCAAAATTCAAGGGAGTCATCTTGGAAAGACTAACATCTATCTGGATTAAGAAATCATATAAGTATAAACCCATAAACATTTTCCCTGCATAGTTTGTGTGTGTGTGTGCATGTGCATGTGTGTATACACCTGCATGTATGAATGAGAATGAGAGAAAGAAAGATGCTAACAAGAGCCAGAATAAATGATATCACTAGATCTCATCAAGCTAAAATATTCTTTGATTCCATTTGGAGTTAAGGGAATAAATGGTGGTCGTTTTGGTAGAGGTGATGGTGTGTGTGCGTGTGTGTATGTGTGTGTAAGGATAGTTCATATATGCAAACCATACATGCAATATATGGATATGTCTTCGTATGTACATGATATTGAGTGCTTAATGCTAGACATTGTCCTAAATATTTGAAATGTATTTGCATAGTTGTTTTTACCAGTAAGATATTTTCTTGTTATTTTATAGACTTGGAACTGACGCTTAAAGAAGTTGAACAACTTCTTCAAATAACAAATCTATTAAGAGGCAGGACAAGATCTTAAACCTAATCCTCTGATTCTAGAGTGTATATATGTAATACCAAATTGCCCAGCAGAGTAGCACCAGAGTTTTAATGAAAGTGGATACTGAGCAGATTCAAGGTCCACATCTCAAAATTTGAGCAGATGGGTACTTTTTTAAGGACAAGCTTCTTCCTATTCACTTCTGTGGTAATTATGGGAAGAAGAATGATAGCAACAATAACTAACATTTACCATGCTCTTAATAACGACCAGATATTTTAAATCCCTTCATATATGAATGTTTTTTTTTATTTACAAACAATGCTTGAGGAAAGTCCCATTATTATCTCAATTTTATAAATGAGAAACAAAGGCTCAGACAGCTTAGGAACAAAGAAGGAGGTCTCTTCCTTCTCCACCTCTACCCTCCAGTTCCCTCTCATCTAGAAGGAGCTCTGCTATCCCCAGTGTCCAGTCATAGTAGCTTTGGGTCATAATCCTTCTGTATCTGTCTGTGTATTCACATACAGGCTAGCCCATATTTATAATGCTGTATTCTGAAATAGCCAATCCCAACTATACTAGAATCATCCTCATGTTCCTTTACATACTCTCCTTTCCGGAATAGAACTTGAAACACAGCATTTTTAGAGCTCCAAAATATTATACCTCTCTTCCCTAAGCTCTCAGTCAGGTCCTTCCCAGGGAAGGGCATTACCCTAAGGTATTGCTGCATATAGTTAGTCATTAAAGTAAAATTAAAACTAACATGCTGCTGCCTGTGTTAGTGCCAGAATTTACTTAAAAGCCAGCACTAGTTACTTATGTTCATGACAATATCCAATCGTTTTTCCCAATTGAGCCCTTAATAGCCTCTGAAATTTTGTCCCCTTCTGTGCTCATGTCTTCCCAATGTATACTGTCTATATCTGCCTGGTTGTTAGTATACCTTTTTGACCTTTATTTGGTCTCTTTTGAGCTTTAAGCAATTACTGGAGTCTATGAAACAACCCTCCCCTTTTGCTATTTAATTTAATTAGGCTTCTCATTTGAGGTCTTGCTGAATCAATATTTAGTTCCTTGTCTACATCCCTGGGACAACCTGAAATGTTCCATATACTAGCTAAGTGGCTTAATGAGCATGGACATACGAGTTGAATGCCTGAGTTTGCATTCTCTTTCCCTGCACAATATCCAGGGGATGCTGGTGCTACAAAACCCCTTCACTTTGCCTTGCCCCTTAATTGCACTCCTCTGTGTTACCTGTTAGTTCCTTTTTCTGGATGATAAATTATGATGGAACAGAGGAAGGCAAGCCTCGAGCATTATCTCACTAATTTTGTTTGTAGAGCTGTTTCTCTAATATAGCATTTTCAAATAGGTCTATTATACATCTGCTTCTCCACCTGCGAATACCAGCCAGGCCAGATGTGATGCCATCAGTGGCATACTTTTGCCTAATGGCCTTAAGTCCCTGGGAGTGAACTGAAAAGAAATGGGAAGGTGATGTGCGAAGCTCCAGAAAAAAAACGGTTTTTTAATACTTTGCAAGGGTCAGTGTCAATATTTGGACCGTAGTCTATGTTGAGAAAAGTAATTTGAAAGCTGAGACAGATGGTCTCCTCATTCATACAAGAGGACTTGAGAATCTGCTGTGGCTGACCTTTCCGATTTAGAGGGCTTCTCAGGTGAAAAGGACTTTGTTTTAGCCATAATCTCTGGGGATATGAAGGACCTTTGCCTAAATGTGAAAATATGTACATATGTATACATATAAAAAATTAGTTTTTTAAAGGTAATTTCTTGATTTTTTTGGATTTTTGTTTTTGTTCTTGTTTGTTTAAGGCTGCACTCACAGTATGTGAAGTTCCTGGGCTAGGGGTCTAATCAGAGCTGCAGCTGCCAGCATATGCCACATCCACAGCAACACAAGAGCTGAGCCACACCTGTGACCCGTACCACAGCTTGCTGCAAATGCAAGATACTTAAACCACTGAGTGAAGCCAGGGATTGAACCTGCATCCTCATGAATACCAGTCAGGTTCTTCACCTGCTGAGCTACAGCAAGATCTCCTGTTCTTGATTTTTGAATTTAAAGTATAGATATAGTAATATAAAAATAGCTTACTTGCTAAAGTCTCATTACGTGGAAGCTGTTATATTTTACATACATCTTCTCTTTTAGTTATCATCTGCCTAGTCTGTATGTATTATAATCTCCATTTTACAAACATTGGGTCTGTGTCTCATAGAAGTTCAATAATTTGTTAAAGTTCACACATCCATTGTTTGATAAAGCCAAGAGGAGAACTCAGGTTTTTCTGACTCTTAAAGTTTACAAGTATGCTGCTAAAGAGGTTCCTGTTCTTTAAAGAAATTAAATCGGAAAGTAGTAACCTGTCCATGATGCCAAAATCCTCCAGGGATCCCATAGCATTCATGTCTGTAGATCCATGAGCCAGTGTAAATGAAAATCCTGATAGAAAGGTATGTTTGACACCCTACTATTCATCTGCTTAGCTGCTTGAAGCAAATGGGTTTCATGTAAAGTCATTTGGAGATTTTGTTTTTCCTATATCATTTCCTATATTGTTTCTCATTAGAATATCCTATCAGTAATATTTGAGAGTATGCAGTTGTGATTTGCACAGATCTCTGTAAAACTATCACTTTACCATCTAGAATACCATGTATATTAAAAAATAACTTTATAGATGGAGTTTCTGTTCTGGCTCAGTGGGTTAAGAACCCAACCAGTATCCATGAGGATGCGGGTTCAATTGCTGGCTTCACTCAGTGGATTACAGATCCAGCATTGTGGCAAGCTGCAGTGAGGATTGCAGATGTGACTCAGATCTGGCATTGCTGTGGCTATTTGATCTCTAGCTCAGGTATGTCCATATGATGCAGGTGCAGGCCTAAAAAGCAATAACAATAATAATAATAATAAAAACAGTATGGAATTCCTGCCATGATGCCTTGGGCTGCCACAGCTCTGGTGTACATGGGTTGCAGCTGTGGACTACGGCTAGATTTGATAACTGGCCCAAGAACTTCCACATCCTCAGGTGTAGGCAAACATAAATAAATAAATAAATTTAAAATGTGACTTTTACCCGCTTACATTCTCCGCATTACTGCAAGTCACAAACATATTTATAACATCCCAGGACTCTGTGTTTGATTAGGTTTAAGCAAGGTAGACCAAATCACAATCATATTTGGAAAGATTAGAATCAATTTAATAAAGATATTAAATACAAGATAGGGAGTGATGTTTAAATTATTTAAACACAAGTGAAGCTCTTTAATAATGCTTAGCATATAATAAGTACTGTTGATTGTGCATTTAAACTGTGTAAATATCAGCTATAAATTTTGACTAGATTTATGATCTTGGAAAAGAAAATAAACACCCTTTACCTAATCTATTTTGGTTTCACATAGTCTATTAAATTTGTTTGGTTCATCTGTAGAAATAGATGTGATAATGGATATAATATTTTTGTTATTATAATCAGTAAATACTAATTATTATTTAGGGATTCAAGATAACCATAAAGTTAAATACTATATATATCTATATATAAAACAGGAGTTAAGAAAGGTTTAATAGATAGTCTGAGAAAACGTACTACTACCATGTACAATACTGCTTTCTTTTTGAAAAGTGGCCTAAATTTTATAAGTTGATTTATGAATAAGCTATAATGCCAAAACTTGACTGGGAATCGGTGAATGCTAGTATTTTGCTATATATAAGACTAAAATGCTTAGACTCTCATCCTTAAATCAGATAAATTTTGTTGCACTGCAAAGATAGAAATCTATGCATCTAAATTCTGTTTTTGTTAAAATCCCATGTGTATAAAACCAAGGTCTCAAAGTAAAATGAACCCACAGATTTTCTGAGTGAATATTTCAGTACTATTCCATTTTCCCCAAGTCTAATCTAATCTTATTTCAATGATTTGTTGTAAGAAGGTCAGTGTAGTTACCTAAAAAAATCCATAGTACCATAGTGTATACTGGACATGGATATATAAAACACATTGTAAAATGCTGTTTTGCTATTTTCCTGACATGTTGGGGTGAGGCCAAGAGCTGTAAATGTCCATATTCTTGATTATTAATGTTTTGGACTAATCTGGGACTAGATACCATCAAACATAATAACCCCCTCTCAATAACTAGCTGCCAAGTTCCCTCTTATTATGAAATAGCATTTAATAGATCTTTTAAATTTTTTTTTGGTTAGAAGTGCAGGGAACAAGTATATTCCATGTTTGATAGTGCAGTCCTTCTGGATTTTTACACCACACCGATTATTTAGTGTCCTTACAGATTTCGAAATGATTTTTATGCATTAAAGAACGCATCGAGTTCCATGAAACTGAAATTGAATTGCAAAAGAGAAGTGGATGTCTTGTCTTTTGGTTGGAGTATTCTCTCAGGTATTAATTTTATGAGGTAATAGGAGTTCAGATTCAAGTTGACCCATTTTTCCATGAACAATAAGCGATCTTGGTGTTGCCTCTTTTATTGACCAAGGTTTAAGCTTTGGTCTTCAGGTTGCTTTTATTTCAAACACTATCCTATTGTGTTTTGTTGCAAATAATCTTGGTAAAGCAGAAAGGATCATACAGTTACCCAGTTTATCAAATAATCACACTCTAGGAGTTCCCATCGTAGCACAGTGGTTAACGAATCCGACCATGGAGTTGCGGGTTCGATCCCTGGCCTTGCTCAGTTGGTTGGGGATCTGGCGTTGCCGTGGCCTGCGGTGTAGGTTGCAGATTCATCTCAGATCCCGTGTTGCTGTGGCTCTGGCGTCGGGCGGTGGCTACAGCTCCCATTAGACCCCTAGCCTGGGAACCTCCACATGCCACGGGAAGTGGCCCTAGAAAAGGCAAAAAGACAAAAAAAAAAAAAAAAAATCACACTCTAACACATTCTTACTTGCTTACACTACCAAAACCGGGCTACAGTAATAGTAGTTTGAAAATCTAATGTATATGTGAATAGATGATATTTTGTTAATTGATTTGCTCATTGAGAATTTGGAAGGGGTACACCAAGGAGGCTAGAATTGGGGGATAATTCAGATGCATAGAATTCCATTAGGCTAGGGTGTAGTTTCTAGCAAATTATAAGAGTGGGTAAAATACCCATATAGTATAGGATTATGTTCCAAGCATCTCTACTAAATCAGGAGAACAAGTGACCTGTGCCATGTCTTAATTTGTTTAGGTGCCATAACAAAATGCCAGAGACCAAGTAGCTTAAACAATAGAAATTTATTTTTTCATAGTTCTGGAGGCTGATATGTCCTTAATCAAAGTGCTAGCTGATTTGGTTCCTGGTGAGAGTTTTCTTCCCTGCTTGGAGATGAAGCAATGTCCCTTCTTGCAATGTCCTCACTTGGTAAAAGGAGAAAGAGAGAGAGACTTCTTCTTACAAAGATACTAATCCTACCCAATTAGGACCCCACCCTTATAGCTGTATTTAATATATTTTTAAGATTTCAGATTTATTGAGATATAATTGACAAAATTATGCATATAAAGTGTACATCATGGTGATTTACTGTACATGTACATTGTAAAAGAATTTCTCTCATCTAGTTAATTAATACATCTATCCAACACAATTTTTTGTTGTTTGGTGAAAGTGTTTACCTTTTACTCTCTCAGCAAATTAGCTGTAGTCACTGTTTTATTTAATATCTTTAAATTAACCTTATTCATCTTATACCTGAAAGTCTGTACCCTTTTATCAACTTCTCCATATTTTACCTGGCTCTCACAGTCCCTGGAAGTCATATTTCTCTGTTTGTTTTTTTTTTTTTTTAAGATTCTAAATATAGGCAATATGATGCAGTATTTCCCTTTCTCCATCTGCCTTATTTCATTTAGCATAATGCCTTCAAATTTCATTCATGATAACATAAATAGCAAGGTTTTCTTTTCCTATTACTGAACAATATTCCATTGTACATATATTATTTATTTATTCATCCATTGCCAGACACTTAGATTGTTTCCATATCTTGGCCATTGTGAATAGTGCTGCAGTGAACATGCGAGTGCAGATACATCTTTGATATGCTGTTTTAATTTCCTTTGGAGGTATATTCAGAGGTTGGATTTCTGGATCATACAGTAGTTCTTTAAATTTTAAGAAACCTTCAGACTGTTTACCACAGTGGCTGAACTAATTTAGACTCTCTGTGATAAACAAAGGTTCTTCTTTCTTTATATCTGTGAAAATGGTTATCTCTTATTTTATTTATTTATTTATTTCTGTCTTTTGTCTTTTTTAGGGCTACAGCTGTGGCATGTGGAGGTTCCCAGGCTAAGGGTCCAGTTGGAGATATAGCTGCTGGCCTATATCAGTGCCAGAGCAACATCAGATCCAAGCAGTGTCTGCAACCTACACCACAGCTCACAGAAATGCCAGATCCTTAACCCACTGACTGAGGCCAGCAATCGAACCCATAACTTCATGGTTCCTAGTTGGATTTGTTTCCACTGCACCATGATGGGAACTCCTCGATTACTTTTTTAGGTACCTACCTGTTGGCCATTTTTTGTGTCTTTGTTGGCAAAAAATATTTATTCACTTTTCCTGTCAAATAATTTACAAATATTTTCTCCCATTCTATAATCGACTTTTCACTTTTTATGATTTCTTTTAATGTATAGAAGCTTTTTAGATGGATGTAGTCTCTTTTGTTGATTTGTGTTTTTACTGCCTTTGTTTTGGTTGTCAGATCAACAACAACAACAACAAAATCATAGCCCAAAATCAGTGTCAGGTTTACCCCCTTGTTTTCTTCCAGGAGTTTTTGGTTTCAAGATCTTATGTTTGTCAAAAAAAAAAAAAGTTTTTTGTCTTCATGTCTTCATCCATTTTGAGTACATTTTTGTGGATGGTACAAGATGGTAATCTAATTTCATTCTTTTGCATATGACTGTCTAATTTCCCAAAACCATTTTTTTAAGAGACTGTCATTTTAAAAACAGACATTTGTTCAAACCACCTTCTTTGTTCTTAGTGGCTCCCAGAATTTGAGGTTGTACATCAGGGTACCAAAGGAGAGGATCATAGTCTGCACTTGGATACTGGCTGATTGAAAGCCAGGTAGTCAGGCAGCAGCTTTTAAATTATGCAAATAGACATTTTTCATGTAAAGATTAGCAGGTGAGAGTTTCTCTCTGTTCCCTCTGGGGCAAGTGTATAGCTGGTTAAAAACTGTTTCTTTGTATGCTACAGTTGTGTGGAATAGGTGCACACAAGCCAATTAGAGCCTAGAAATCCAGGGGTATGTCCCCTGAATGTCAGCTGCAAAAGCCATGTTTCAAGATACGTGTACAAGCTCCTTCCTGGGAGCTATCAGCAAGTTACTGAGGCTGCAGGCAGAATGTGGAGATGGTGTCTGCCTGCTTCCTTGGTCTCTGGGGAGCATCATATTCGGCTGCTAGATGTGTGCTAAATTAGATGTCTGACCCTCAGAAAGGTTTTAAGGTATGTAATTAGGCCTTCTTTAGGGAAATATTGGGAATTAGGAGTCCCTCTGCTCCCTCTGCACTGAGTTCTGGAGGGATATCTGGTTTAAAACCATTTCTTGGTTTTGACATTCCTGTGTGACCTGGAAACTTAAGCTTCACTGTTCACTAAGCCAAACAAAAAGGCATTCATACTTTGGGTGGCAGCTACAAAAACTTGGATGATAGACATGTTTCTAAGGTCCCTTCAGGGAAGTTTCAGTGACCTGGAATTGTTGTAGGAAAAATAGGGCACAAGAGTACAATTATGTCCAGGGTCTCCAGTGAGTCCCTGGCACAGGCAACCTAGTGAGGGTCCTTGGCTTTGCACAGGAAACAATTCAAGAATGAGCCATAGTATAGTGAAAGGAGGTTTACTGAGAGAGACACACACTCCACAGACAGAGCGTGGACCTTCTCAGCCCTGGAACATGAGGTCCTCTGGGAAAGAAGGCTGCCATGAGGTATAGGGGTGGTTAGATTTTATGGGCTGGGAAATTTCACAAGCTAACAAGTTGGAGGAATATTCTAACTTGGAGAAGGGGTGGGAATTTCCAGGAACTCAGGCACCACCCACTTTTTGGCCTCTTATGGCCAGCCTGGGAACCAGCATGGAGCCTTTGAGTATGTCATTTAGCTAATGCATTACAGTGAGCATATGGTGAGGCTCAAGATCCACAGGAAGTAAAATCTTCTGCCATCTTGGGTCTAGTAGATGATACTTGGTTTTTGTGGTACCTCAAGGGGAAAGTGTGAGTTGTGAGTTTCTCCCCAGTTGTCTCTGTGCCAGGGATGGGATTTATGGTGAATGTGTCTCAGCCTTCCCTATATGTATTGCTGTGGGCATTTTCTGGTTAACCAGATGTGCAGGGCTTGTTTAGCTAGTTTCTGAACTTCTTTCAGAGGTAACTTCTCCATGTGCAGCTGTAGATTCATTTTGTCTGTGGGGAAGTTGAGTTTGGGAGTTTCCCATGTCACTATCTGGGACCAGAAATTCCCCATTTAATCTTAATTACCTCCAGAGTACCCTATGTACAGCTATAATCACATTGTGTATTGAAGATTCCATATATGAACTTTGAGGGAACACAATTTAGTCCATAGCTTGTGGGTAGGCAGATAATTTTGTGTACCAAGGGACTAAGAATGAGAACAGAATTTAAGGAAAGTAATTTAGTCACTGATACTCCCCATCATGATTTTTCAAGTGTCTATGGGAGGACCTAGAGAAAAAAATCAATAATTAAGATTCAAAATGTTGAGCCAGATGAGACCTTATAATTCATTCTATCCAACTCACATACTGCACAAATGAAGAAATTAGTGCTCTAGAATAGAATTATTCAGTAGTCAGCATGAACATTGAACAGTCTCTTGACTTGTGCTTAAAAAGTTATTTCCATTCTATGTTGGCTTCCAGTTACAGATCAGAGGTCAAAATAAAACTGTGAAAAATCTAGGGGGCCAAGTCGACAGTACACTGGAAGGGAAAGAGTTTCGACGCCAAGCCAGTGAGCTACCTGGTAATGATACCTTTTCAGCCCCTGTGTTTGTACAGGTTTGGTTCTAGACCCTGAGCAAGAAAGACCTAAAACATGTGGATAAATTGGACACTGCCACAAGGGTTAAATAAATTCAAGTCTAGGATCCAGGAAGAACATTAGATAAAATTGTTTTGAAAATCATAGATGAGAAAGGTTATAAATGAGTCTTCTTTCTGTCTTTACCAAACCCTTTGAACCTCCAATCATTCAACTGACTACTTTTTTCCAGTAAAGAGTGTCAAGGTTATACATATGACCATGAATTGGCATCAGTCATGTTTTGCATGGATACAACGTTCAAGTAAATTCAAGGAGTTATTTCTTTTTCAAACTCAATCTAGAGATAACTGTTACCTAAATTATAGCATTCTTATGAGACTGCTCACAACCACTCTTTAAAAACCTGTTCTTCCTTGAGAGAGGTTTTTTTTTAATTTTATTGGAGTATTGCTGACTTACAATGTTGTGTAGTTTAAGGTATACATCAAAGTGAATAAGTTATACATATACATATATCCATTCTTCCTCAGATTCCTTTCCCATAGGAGGTTATTACAGAATATTGAGTAGATTTCCCTGTGCTGTGCAGGAAATACTTGTTACCTATCTAGTTTATATACAGTGTATAGTGTATATATAGTATACATATTATATAGTGTAGTGTATAGTATATATAGATAGATACTATGTGTATAGTGTATATATAGTGTATATATTAATTATACACTACTAATTTATCCCTCCCCAACTAATTTCCCCTTTGATAACCATAATTTTGATTTTGAAATCTGCTAGTCTGTTTCTGTTTTGTGAATAAAAGTTCTTTTGTATCATTTTTATTAGATGCCAAATGTAAGTCGTAGAATATATTTTTCTTTATCTGTTTTACTTCACTCAGAATGCTAATCTCTAGGTCTATCCATGTTGCTGCAAATGGCATTATTTAATTCTTTTTACAGGAGAGTAATATTTCATTGTATATATGTACCACATCTTTATCCATTCCTCTGTCAATGGTCATTTAGGTTACTTCCATGTCTTAGCTATTATAAACAGTGCTATAATGAATACTGGGGTGCATGTATATTTCTGAATTATGCTTTTTCTTCAAATATATACCCAGGAATTGGATTGCTAGATCATATGGTGTTCTATGTTTAGTTTTATGAAGAACCTCCATACTGTTCTCCATAGTGGTTGTACCAATTTACATTCTCATCAACAGTGTGGGAGGGTTCCCTTTTCCCCAACCCTCTTCAGGATTTATTGTTTGTAGACTTTTTGATAATGGTCATTCTGACTGGCATGAGGTGATACCTCAATGTAGTTTTGACTTGCATTTCCCCAATAATTAGCAATGTTGAGCATCTCTTCATGTGCTTTTTGGCCATCAGGCAGTCTTCTTTGTAGAAATGTCTGTTTAGATCTTCTGCACATTTTTTGACAATGGTGTTTTTTTTGTTCTGTTTTGGTTATTTGGAGTAGTGCTGCATGAGAGGTTTGCATATTTTGGAGATTAATCTCTTATTTCAGTTACTTTGTTTGCAAAGATTTTCTCCCATTCTGCCATTCTGGGGGCTTAATTATTTTTTATGATTTCCTTTGTTGTGCAAAAGCTTTTACATTTAATTAGGTCCCATTTGTTTATTTTTGTTTTTATCTTCATTACTCTAAGTGGTGAATCCTAAAAGATATAGACTATTCTTCCTCTAAGGGGTTTATAGTATCCAGTTTTACATTTATGTCTTTAATCCATTTTGAGTTTATTTTTGTGTATGGTGTTAGAGAATGTTCTAATTTCATTCTCTTACATGTAGCTGTCCATTTTTCTTAACACCATTTATTGAGGAGACTTTTTCTCCATTGTATATTCTTTGTCATAGATTAGTTGACTATAGGTGTGTGGGTTTATCTCTGTGCTTGATATCCTGTTACTTTGATCTATATTTCTGTTTTTGTGTGAATACCATACTGCTCTGATTACTATAGCTTTGTAGTACAGTCTGAAGCCTGGGAACCTGATACCTGATTCTTCCAGTTCTGTTTTTCTATTTCAAAATTGCTTTGGCTATTCAGAGCCTTTTGTATTTCCATTAAAATTAAAAAAAAAGTTATCCCAGTTTTGTGAAAAATTCCATCGAATTTTGAATTACATTGAATTTGTAGATAGCCTTAGGTAGTATAATCATTTTGACAGTATTGATTCTTTCAACCCAAGAGCCTGCATGGTACATCTTTCCATGTCTTTGTATTATATTTGATTTCTATCATCAGCATCTTATAGTTTTCAGAATACAGGTCTTTTGCCTCCTTAGGTAGGTTTACAACTAGATATTTTATTCTTTTTCATGCAAAAGTAAATGGGATTGTTTCCTGAATTTTTTTTCTGATTTTTCATTGTCAGTGTTTAGGAATGCAAGAGATTTCTGTGAATTGATTTGTATCCTGTAACTTTACAAAATTTATTGATGAGCTATAATAGTTTTCAGGTAGCATTTTTAGGATTTTTAGGATTTTTTAGTATAAATCATATCATCTGCCAATAGTATAGCTTTACATCTTCTTTTCCAATTTGCATTTCTTTTATTTCTTTTTCTTCTCTGATTGCCATGCTAGGTCTTATAAAACTGCATTGAATAAAAGTGGCTAGAGTGGGCATCCACGTTTTGTTCCTAGTCTCACAGGAAATGCATTCAGCTTTTACCATTGAGAATGATGTTAGCTGTGGGTTTCTTATATACAACCTTTATTATATTGAGGTAAGTTCCCTCTATGCCCAGTTTCTAGAGAGTTTTTATCACAAGTGAGTGTTGAATTTTGTCACAAGATTTTATGAATCTATTGAGGCAATCATATGGTATTTCTTCTTCTGTTTGTTAATGTGGTTTATCACACTGATTGATTTGCAGATGTTTAAGAATTTGTGCATCCCTGGGAGAAATCCCACTTGATCATGGTGTATTATACTTTTAATGTAATGTTGGATTCAGTTGACTAGTATTTTGTTGAAGATTTTTACATCTAAGTTCACCAGTGATATTGGCCTGTAATTTTTTTTTGGGGGGGGGTATGTTTTTCTGGTTTTGGTATCAGGGCAATGGTGGCCTCATGGAGTGAGCTTGGGAATATTCCTTCCTCTGAAATTTTTTGGAAGAGTTTCAGTAGGATAGGTGTTAACTCTTCTCTGAATGTTTGGTAGAATTTATCTGTGAAGCCATCTGGTCCTGGACTTTTGTTTTTTGGAAAAATTTTAATCAGTTTTAATTTAGTCTTGATGGAGTATTTTATTTAGCAGCCTTCCTTCCTTTTTTTAAATGTTCTTTGTTTCTATTCAGGCAGTATCAAAAGATCCTGTAAGTAGGTGTTTTTAATTTTATTTTATTTTATTATTTATTTTTTGAGTATGGGACAGTAACTCTGAACATGCTTTGACTAACCAGTCTTTCTCTTCAACTCCCTGTTTTGATTATTTTACTATGTCATCATGCTTTACAAGCAAAGTAGCATGATTTACTAGATCTATGAAATCAAAGAAAATGATACTCATCTCTCTAGGATCTTTTAAAAATGTAATTAACATTTAACTGTGAGCCAACAAACAAATAAAATTAGAATTTGGTTTATTTTACATTTTTAGTTTTATATTCCTTTTTTCCCAGTGAAGATCAGGGAAAGTAAATAGCAGTTCATTATAGTAAGTGCTACTGTAGAAGTATGTGCAAAGTAAAATAGGGAGCACAAAGAAACTAATGTTGGTTTCTATCTGAAAGAGGAGATTGGTGTAGGAGAAAGTATGACCATCACTTTGGAGAATTATTAGCATAATTTAGCTGAGTCTTGAAAAATAAATATCAGTTCATGAACAATTCTTGAAATAGAGGCAAACATCCACAAAGACAAGGGGTCTTGGTTTTCATTTTAAGCTATGAGAAAGGAACTGTAGATAGTTGGATTGGTGGAAAATAAGGCTCTAACGTCATTTGGAAATATGACAGACACAATACTCATGACTTTATTCTGTGGTTATTTACACTACATTGAAGTCTTTAAACTGGAAAGTAATTATCAGAATTACATTTTAGAAAAAATAATTCTTTAGCGTACCATTTGGAGGAAACTTTAAAGGAAGAAAATTCTAAAAGACTAATTGGGAGGCTTGCTCTTTCTCTCCTCTCTCTCTTTCTTTCTTTTTCTCTTCTCCAGCCCACCACCATGGCATGTGGAAATGTCTGGGCCAGAGTTTGAACCAGCATCACAGTTGCAGCCTGCACCACACCTGTGGCAATGCTAAATCCTTAACCCACTGTGCCACACAGGAATTTCCAGGAGGCTATATCACTGGCACACATAAGAGACATTGACCTGAGTTAATAAAGCAAATGTAAAGTCTAAAGTAGGGATTTAGATTTAGAGAGATTTAGGAGAAAGAATGAATACATTCTGGTGATTCTGAGTAGAAGAGGAGAGATTTGGAGGCTATTAAGATAGTAGTTAAACACTTTTATATATTTGTGTGTGTGTTGCACACTATGTGCTAGGCACTACTTCAAGTATTTAATATACATATGTAATTTATAATGTATTTAGTTATCATGTCAACTTTAGTAGATACAACTTTTGTGTCTTTTCAGATGAGAAAACTGAGGTACACAGAGACTAAATAAATCATCCAAGGTCACTCAGTTAATATGTGGCAGAGACAAGTTTTGAGTTTGGGTAATTTGCTTCTAAAAATATGTTTTTAACCACTGTTACCATTATGCTGATCTACCTAGGAAGAATTTGGGGATTTAGGAGTCAGCTGCATTTGAGGATCTTAAAGCAAATGACCAGGAGGTAATTGGAGATATGATAATGGAACCCAAAAAAGATGTCAGGCTGAAGATACAGATTAGAAATGTTTCAGTGTAGGAATGTTAACTGAAGTCATAGATATGTTCAAGAAATTGTGGGTACTTCCTTTGACCCAAATAAATGTAGCAGAGAAGCAAAAATAGTTTGATAGTATCAGGAATCTCTGTATATAGACCCTTTCTTAATGTTAAAACAATAGCTACATTGTTTCATGAATAAGTTTTGGTTTCATGATTTGTATATATTTGAAACAGTTGCTGGACCAAAGTTTTTGGGAATATATAGTACACATCGATACTCTAACTGTATTAATTGCAGCTACGAAGAGCTAATTTAAATCAAATGAGTATATTTATCAATATTAGCTATTAATGAATCTAGATTTCAACAACCAGAGTAGTTCTGCTTCTAAATCCAATTGCCAACTCTCTAAACAAAGTTTTACTATTGTTACAACTAGAAATAATCATTTATCTTTCCTGGTAAATGAACATTTTTGAATAATAATTTGTATAGCCTGAGGCCAACATGTATCAGATAATCCAGACAAAGAAGCAGGACTGACACTTTATTTTCCACAGTGTTGTAAAACTTCATTATCTAAACTCTTGATTGTCTGTTCCACAGATCACCTCACTTCTTTGTCAGTTCTGGTAAAATATGCATTCATGAAGGCTGAGCTATAAATGTGTCACATCATTACCCATAAAAGTTCACCCACTGGAGATATCCCTCGACTTCCATATTCAGTTCAAAAGTTTTTTCATAAATTGAAATGGATGTTGCCCCGACCCTAATATACACCTGATCACTTTGTTGAAGTGAGGACAAAAATAATTAGAAACTATGAATTGGAAGCATCAAGTAATTTTATCATACTTGAGCTGCATTTTCTGTACCATTGTTAAGATAGACCTCTCTTACATGAAGTAAAAGTTTGAATAAGAAATCTGTAAAATGAAAAACAAAGCATTTTTAATTTGCCAAAGTTCTACTACCAGATAAGTTACTTTGTCACATCTTCTGCTTAATTCAAATAAATCAACACGATCAGGCATAATTACCAGACAGCTTAAAAGAGAACAATTCAGAAACAGGACATGATTATAAATGGAGGTACAAATTCAAGTTAATACAAATTATCTTTGCGGAATTGGGAGATCCATCCCTGAGAATCCTGAAAGGAAAGGGATCCTAACAAAATACATTTCATCATCTCCTTGCAAAAAAATTATTCTTCCTTTGAAAGGTAGAGTTTATTGAAGAATTGGGCATGTTCTAAGATTTCTTCTTAGGACAAAAGATTAGTGTTGTAGCCCAAGACTGTCTAGGCCTTAACAACTCCACTGTTACAGTGTGTATCAACAGGAATAACTCAAATATCACTGTTTTTTAAAACCCTTGTGACTCCAGCTGTTTATGGGAGTGTACAGGGGCATATTTAGATGAGTTCAAAAAGAAGTTCGACTCTTCTGGCATTGCTGTTTGTCTGCTTGGCAGTCCCTTCTCTCTGTGTTGATGCAGTTCTCTTAGGTGGTGAAATAGCCATTCTGCAATGCTAGGTCCCAGACTCTAAAAATCTTCATGGTCCCTAAAATGGATGACCATCTCTTATAGGTCCCCAGTTCATGTTTACCTAAGGTGAAAACTCTGACCTCCTTGTACTAAAATATTTCACTTCTAAGTGAGCTTACCTTAATGCAATGTTTGTGTCTTGACCTTAATACATTTTGACTGGACCTCTTTCCATTTTCTCCAGATTTTATCCTTTCCCTTTTCCTGACTTTTCTGCCCATGTTTTTATGTTTTGTTCCCCCCCCCTCAGAATCTTGTTAAATAAGGTCTCAATACCATGTTGGTTAGAGCCATACCCATAGCCACTGTTTTCATTGAAATGATAGATTACTTTGCTTTAAAACCTGGATTTTAAATGTGAAAATAGATATGAATTAGGTTACTCTGTTGCAGTTCCATAGGTAGAAAGTTTTGGGGTTCAAATAGTGAAACAGAGTAAACTAGTTGTAGATGAGCAGCAGCAAATTCTGAGGTCATGCTTAAGCAAAGATATGATCTGGGAGACTAGTAAGAAGTCAGAGCAAAACTGAGTTACCCAGAGTATGAAATCCACAGTAAAGAGTGTCTATATGTTCTTAAATAGACACTGCAGCCAGAGTTTCCATTGTGGTTGGAATGTGAAATACCAGCTAGGAGAATGATGGTATCATCTTCCTCTGAACTATTTTGGGCTGGGCATAGAGAATTGGTAATAGGATGTGAGAAGAAGAATGATTTTAATCGCAAGTAACAAAAGTTACTGTCAGTGATCTAAATCATAACAAGAAGTCCAGATAATGGTTGTTCCAGTATTTTATAATGTTGTTAAAATTAGATTCTTTCCATATCCCCTTCTACTATCATCTCTTATAATTTAAAGTTGGATAACATTAAATTATAATGTCTCCTTATAATTTCAGAATGAATGCAGCAGCTCCCAACATCATGTTTTTATACTACTTTTTAAGAAGTAAAAGAATGAGCTTTCTATTTATATGACATGATCTTTTTATTGCAAAAAAAAATCTTTCCTAGAACCATCCCAGCAGATTTTCCCCTACCCAGATGTTCAGGCTGGGTCACATAAAATGCCCTGAGACCCATTATTTGTATATGGGATGAGACTAATGCTTCACCTGTCAATGTTGGGGTTTATGCCTGAATAAAATCAGAGTTTATTTATTAAGGATAGAACAATGACTGTGGGTACCCAGCTACTAGGGTTTGCCACAGAAGATGTAGTGAAATATGAACAAAATTGAATACTTAATGTATAAACCAGATATTATTAAAAATAAATTAGACCTTGATTCTTAGAAGATGACCATATTATTATTTCATATTAGTGTTATGGGGAATATCTTTGAAGGGGAACAATCTGCTTAGTTTCAGAGGACAATATCTCTAACTTTGTTTTTTTGCCATGACACACATTCATATGCAGAACACATTTCTTATGAGCAGGCCCACTTCACTGAACACTGTGTTGATAAAGTGGGCTTCTAGCTTAATTGCTAGGAAACTAGTTTGAGCTCTTTTCTTTTATTTTCCACTCCAAGAAGTATATCAGAATGCAAGTGAGTGAAAGGATATAATTAGAGGGATAACCTTGAAGTCACTCTAATTTATGAGAAAACAATAAATCATTTTCCAATCTCAGTATCTGAGCTACTATTATTACCACCAAATCATGGACCCCGTGACATATGTCACAAGTAATGGAAATGCACCAGTATATCTGGACTCCTGGGTTAAGAGCTTTGATCTAGAGGACAACCCTCTTATTTCTTTGTGACCACTCTGTTATTGTCATTACATTGTTGTAATTCTTGGGCCTGTAGATATTCAAATTGAACAGTGAGATTAAAAGGGAAAAAGACAATTCTGACATATGAAGGAGGAAACACACATACACACGATTCAGCCCATTGTTAGGTGTGTAATAGTCAAAAACCAGGGTCTATAGATAGCTATATATTCAAACAGTTTTTATCACAAAATAAATCTTCCTCTTGAAGAAGTACGATTAAAATGCAGTAAGAGGGTTATGAGCAATCACATTTGGCCTGTGTTTCTGGAGGAAAAGATTTAGTTAGATTGGGGAGCACCATGCAGAGAAACTGAGTGGAGATTATTAACAGAGTTAAATGTTCAGGTATTAAAACAAAAAGACTCCCCATTTAAAGTGGAGGAATAATTGGAGTTCCCTGGTGGCACAGTGGGCTAAGTATATGGCATTGTCACTGCTTTGACTCAGGTCACTGCTGTGGCTCAGGTTCGATCCCTGGCACTGGAATTTCTGCATGCTGCAATCAGATTCCAAACAAAACAAAAAAGCAAATACAAAAAAGTAAAAGCTTTGTCAAAGCAGCTGGAAAAAAAAATTTAAAAAGAGGAGGAGTAACAGTCTCAAGACTTTTCAATAAATGACAAAATATTTCCTTTTCTTGAAAAAATAGCAGCACAGGATGTTTAAGCCAGAAGGGAATTTGGAGTTATATACCTCTTACTATGGATAAGGTGCTGAAATTCTCTGAGTCAGGATTCTTAGATACCTTGTGTGATAAATGAGAAAAATAATACCTATCTCATAGGATTATTCTTAGAATTATAGATACTGTTTTAAAGCATATGACCTTGACATAAGTTTACAAAATAGGGGTAATTATTACAACTTCATTTTCTTTATCCTTTTACTTTTTGCAACAACCAATAGGAAAGGAATGTTGTTCTCAAAACCTTGCTAATCATGTTAATGATAGTGAATCAGTATCTATATAATGCATTGTGCTGTATATGTTATCTGACCCTGTGGCAATCCTATGAGGGAGGTCTTGTTGGTTTTCCACTTTACAGAGGAGAAAACTGGGACCCAGAGAAAGAATTTGTTTGGATTTAAGTCATTTGTCTCTAGTATCCATATTTTTAATCACTTGGCTCTACTTCCTTCTTCCTTTCTCCCCACACTTGCATACTCATACAGTAACCCACTGACCCTGTGGGCTTTATTCTTTAAAAACACACATAGGCTAAGATCACAGTGATTAAAAAGCACACGTGGCTTCTTGCTCCTGCTGCCTGCTAAATTCCAGCGTCAAGGGGTTAGTTTAGATACCTACTGCTTTGGGGTTGGGACTTGCTGCCTATGAAGTTTCCCATTTTCCACGCAGCTGGGAGGGCAACAACCAGCTGCTCTGAAATGTGTTTGGATCTCATCCCTTCAACTAAAAGACAGCTGTGCTTATCTACAGAAAGACTCTGGAAGATTGTTTTGTGTTTTATAAGACACATTAGGCAGGATGAGAGAGATTTCTGATTTGAAAAGAGACTAAATTCAAGAACAGAACTTTTTAGTATTTCCCCATCATGGATGCATTTCTAACCTCTGATATTTACTCAGATACAAAGTGTGTGAGTCACAGATAAATAGGAAACAGTCGTTTTAAAGACACTTTAATTGTTTTCCTCAAGGTTTGTTTTTTACACCTGACATATTCCATGCTTCACATCTGAGATAACAGGATTTTGTTGCTCCAGGCTTTTCCCAGAATAATTTCTGAAGCACTGTTCTGTCTTGTTACCTGCTGCCCTTTCCTTCCAGTCTGTGGATGAAGCAATAATGGTATGAGTTAATGCTGCTCCTTCTTATCCTAGATTCACACCACTGACATAGAACATAATTGTAATGTCTGTAGGCCATATTACAGACATCGTGGGTATGAGGTTGAAGTGAGCACCCAGATCTACCACATAAATGAGACTACAGAAAGCATGATATTAAAAATGTACACAAAAGTCCAGAAAACTGGCAGCTTTACCATATATTTTATTCTTGCAATTATCTAAGGCTAAGTCATGTTTTCAGTATAGCTCTTATTTTACAGATAATTGTAAAATTCAGTTTCCAATTTAAAAATAGAGACTAGGAGTTTCTACTGTTGTGCAGTGGGTTAAGAATCCAACTACAGTGGCTTGGGTCACTGAAGAGGCACAGGTTCAATCCCAAGTCTAGCTCTGTGGGTTAAAGGATCTGGCATTTAATCCCTGGCCTAGGAACTTATGCTGTGGGGTGGGTATGGCCATAAAAATAAATAAAATATACAAAATAAAAATAGAGACCCATGGCATATTGTATAGAGTTATATTAAACAGTCAAATCATCAAAAACTCTAGAAAAGCTGGGTTACAAAGGAAGTTTGCAACATGAGATGGCATTTCATATGTACTTCAAAATAATAGGAAACTTGATATTTTACTTAAAATCAGAAAACTATATTCTGCATATAAGTAAATTATTATATACCTAAGTACAAACATTGTATATAGAGTTCCTTTACTCCTATAGCCTGTATTTTTTCAACAAACTACCAAACATTTTCTAGAGAAGCATAGACATGTTTGACAGCATTTTAAAGATCATAAGTATATAAAAGCCTTGAGAGCTAAAGAAGCCAGCATTCTCCCATATTTTATTTCACTAAGAACAGAGGTAAGAAAACACCTGATTTTGTATAAATACTTTTTGATTTAATGAGAGCATAGAAATGAACTCTTTTTCAAATGCATGTAATATCATAATTACAGAAATGGAATGGTGGGTTCTCTGAGATTTTTATGGAACCCTGGTATACTGAAATTGAGGGGATGTGTTTGTTCAGGCAGAGTTTATTTTGCTAGTCATGATTACTTTTGCTCTCAGGACATTTCCCTACCCATGATTTTTTTCTACTACAGCTTTTCAGTTAGGTTTAACCACTGGGAAACCACTGGAAATCTATTGGCAAGCAATCATCTACTTTTGGTGTTTTAGCTGCTTGTCAGAGCTTCATCTTTTTCATTTCATTTGGTACAAGGAGTGGTGAGGAGTTCATACTGATGGTAAGTTGAGGGCTGCCTCACAGCTTTCAATTTTCTGTATTAAATTCCAGGTGTTTGAAACACCTGAAATAGTTTCTATTCTTCTTCATAGTGTCTCTCTTTTTCACTGGACCCTGACTGACACAGTTACAGAAGGGATTGTGATGAGCAGATCTGATCTCATGCTAATTTGAGAAGTGAGTGTGTCTGTGTGTGCTGCAATGAGAAAGATTCATATCATTTGCCCTTTCACCTCTTAATGTTAAGAATGTTCTTGTGCTATTCATGCCTTGCAAATGTATGTAGACCTTAGTTTTGTTCCATCAAAATCTCCAAATTCTATGTCATGTTATTTGCTACTTGACTTTATACACTTATGTAAACCATAGTTTTATTATGTTCATGTGTATGTATATGAGTAAAATCCTATCTAAGTGTGTTATATTTCACACTTAACCTTAACAACCCTATCTGAAAGGAAACAGAAGCTCAGGGAAGCTAATTAAGTTCTTCCCAGACTGCATATCTAGGATGTGGTAAGTTGGGGTTCAAATATAGGTTATCTACTACAAAAATTATTTTATTCTTGTGCTTTTAAACATAGGTTATTGATATATTACATCAAAATCATTGAGTGATAAGAATTTAAATGTGAGAATTTGGAATTTTATGATCAGCATGTTTTTCAATAGTTTGAATTTTAAACATAAATAATAGGGAGCATCATTTAATCAAGGATTTTTATACCATTTCTAGATGCCACAAATTTTGTTTTATCAAGCTTGGGTATGCAGTGTCTGGGAAGTATTATTTGGGGGAAGAAGAGAAGATAATAATTGAAATAATGTTTATCTTTGAAAATATTTTGTGTATGGTTCTGTACTTACAGTTCTACAACTTATACAAATATTTTGACTAATTTATTTGTGTATCAAATATCTCCTAAAACCTGTGTCAAGCAATTAGGGTGAAAATGAGAGTTATTTTCTCTTCTATATGGGCCTTATTGCCTTACAATGACTCTAGTATTATATGAACTATAGATTGCTATAATAACATATTAAAAAAAGTATTCCAGCCTAGTCTCAGTATCATGGAATGCTTTCCTGAGAAAGAGATATTAATATTAAGACCTAAAGGAGTTACCCTAATGAAAAAGGAAGACGTTATTTCTAGGCAGAGAAAATGTCTTGTGACAAAGTTGGGTGAGTTGAGGAGAAATATGTGGTATATTTAAAAACTGAAAGATTTTATTTAATATAGTTTCATTGTATGGCTGAACTGTATAATGTAAAAGCAAGAAATAAACTTGATTAAGCAGGAAGAGACGAGATCGTGTAAGGCTTTGCAATCTGTAACAAAAAGTTTAGGATCAAGATACATTTTAAAGTCCAATGAAAATCCATCAATGTACTACAAAACAATTTTTTTTAAGACATCGCTTTTGGTGTTAATGTAGAAAATGGACTAAAGGGAAGCAAAAATGCTTAGCTAGAGCTCCAGAACATATTGCAGTAATTCAGGTTCGATAATGTCCCGTTCTAGGGTTGGGGTAGTCTAATACTCTCAATATCTTCCTTTTCAACTAAAGGGCCTAGGGCGTTCCCATCATGGCTCAGAGGAAACAAATCTGACTAGCATCCATGAGGACACAGGTTTGATTCCTAGCCTTGCTCAGAGAGTTAAGGATCCAGCATCACTGTGAGCTGTGGTGTATGTTGCAGATGCTGCTCAGGCCCTGCATTGCTGTGGCTGTGGTGTAGGCTGGCAGCTTCAGCTCTGATTTGACCCCTAGCCTGGGAACTTACATATGCCACAGATGTGGCCCTAAAAAGACAAAAAAAAAAAGCACAAAAATAAAAACAAACAACTAAAGGGCCTTGGTGATTGACTAAATGTTAATGGTGAAAGAGAATGGTGATTGAAAGGTAATTTATAGTTTTTGCTTAGGTGATTGGTTGATGTTACCTTAACTGAGGTAAGTAATTTTTTTTCAGAATTTTTTTATTACTCAATGAATTTTATTACATTTATAGTTATACAATGATCAACACAACCAAATTATAGCATTTGCATCCCAAATCCCCAATGCATTCCCCACCCACCAACCTGTCTCATTTGGAAACCATAAGTTTTTTGAAGTCTGTGAGTCAATATCTGTTCTGCAAAGTTCATTGTGTCCATTTTTTAGATTCCACATGATGTTAGTGTCTCACTGTCGGACTGACTTCACTTAGCATCATAATTTTTAGGTTCATCCATGTTGCTGAAAATGCTGTTATTTCTTTCCTTTTAATGGCTGAGTAATATTCCATTGTGTATATGTATCACATCTTCTTGATCCACTCTTCTGTTGATGGACATATAGGTTATCTTCATATGTTGGCTATTGTATATAGTGCTGCAATGAATATTGGAGTACATGCATCTTTTCAAGTGGTGGTTTTCTCCAGATAGATGCCCAGGAGTGGGAGGTAAACCAGCAGCTACAGCTATAGCTCCAATTCAACCGCTAGCCTGGGAACATTCATATGCATTGAGTGAAGTCCTAAAAAGAAAAAAAAATACATTTTATCTTATTTTTAATGAATTTTATTACATTTATAGTTGTACAATGATCATAAAAACCTATTTTTATAGCATTTCCATTCCAAACCCCTAGTCCATCAACCTATACCCCATCTTGTCTGATTTGGAGACCATAAGTTTTTCAAAGTCTGAGTCAGTATCTGTTCTGCAAAGAAGTTTCTTGTGTTCTTTTTTTAATATTCCACATGTAAGTGATAACATATGATGTTGGTGTCTCACTGTTGGTGACTTCACTTAGCATGATAATTTCTAGGACCATCCATGTCGCTAAAAGTGCTGGTATTTTGTTCCTTTTAATGGCTGAGTAATATTCCGTTGTGTATATGTACCACAACTTCTTTATCCACTCCTCTGTCAAGGGCACTTAAGTTGTTTGCATATCTTGGCTACTGTATATAGCTGAAATGAACATTGGAGTACATGTACTTTTTTGAGTCACAGTTTTCTCTGGATAGATGCCCAGGAGTGGGAGGGCTGGATCAAATGGCAATTCTATTTTTAGTTTTCTGAGGAATCTCCATACTGTTTTCCACAGTGGTTGCACCAATTTACATTCCTACCAACAGTGTAATTGAGGTTCCTTTTTCTCCACACCGTCTGTAGCATTTATTGTTTGTAGAATTTTTCATGATGACCATTCTGGCTTGTGTAAAGTGGTACCTCATAGTAGTTTTGATTTGCATTATCTAATAATTAGTGATGTTGTACATCTTTTCATATGTTTTTTGGCCATCTATATGTCTTCTTTGGAGAATTGTCTGTTTACATCTTCTGCCCTTTTTTAGATGGGTTGTTTTTTTTTTTTTTGGCATTGAGCTGCAGGATGTGTTTATAAATTTTGGTGATTAGCTCCTTGTCAGTTGATTCATTTGCAAATATTTTCTCCAATTCTGTGGGTTGTCATTTCGTTTTGTTTAGGGTTTCCTTTGCTGTGCAGAAACTTTTCAGTTTGATTAGGTACCATTTGTTTATTTTTATTTTCATTGTCATTACTCGAAGAGATGGATCTGAGAAGATGTTGATGTCCTTTATTTTGGACAGTGTTTGGCCTATGCTTTCCTCAAAGAGTTTTATATAATCAGTTCTTATATTTAGGTCTTTAATCCATTTGGAGTTTATTTTTGTGTATGGTGTTAGGGAGTGTTCTAATTTCCTTCTTTTACATGTGGCTGTCCTATTTTCACAGCACCACATATTGAAGGGAATGTCTTTTCTCAATTGTTATTATTACCTCCTTTGTCATAGATTAGTTGACTGTAGGTGTGTAGGTTTAATTCTGGGCTTTCTATCCTGTTCCACTGATCTATATGTCTGTTTTTGTGCCAGTACCATATGGTTCTGATGACTGTTGCTTTGTAGTATAGTCTGAAGTCAGGGAGCCTGATTCCTCCAGCTCCATTTTTCTTTTTCAGCACTTATGGGTCTTGTGCTTCCAAACAAACTTTAAAATATTTTGTTTGAGTTCTGTGAAAAATGTCCTTGGTAATTTGATAGGGATTGCATTGAATCTGTAGATTGCCTTGGGTAGTGTAGTCATTTTGATAATATTGACTCTTTCAGTTCAAGAGCATGGTATGTCTTTCCATCTATTTGTGTCATCTTTGATTTCTTTCATCAGCATATTATAGTTTTCAGAGCACAGGTCTTTTGTCTCTTCGGGTAGGTTTATTCCTAAGTATTTTATTCTTTTTGATGCAATGGTAAATGGGATTATTTCCCAAATTTCTCTTTTTGATCTTTCATTGTTAGTATATAGAAGTGAAGTTGATTTCTGTGAATTAATTTTGTATGCTGTGACTTTGCCAAATTCATTGATGAGCCCTAACATTTTTCTAGTAGTCTTAGGATTCTCTAGGTATAGTATCATGTCATCTGCAAATAGTGACAGTTTTACTTCTTCTTTTCCAATTTGGATTCCTTTTATTTATTTTTCTTCCTGATTGGCATGGCTAGGACTGACAAACCTATGTTGAATAGTATTGGTGAGAGCAGACATCCTTGTCTTATTCCTGATCTCAGTGGGAATTCTTTGAGCTTTTCACCATTGAGAATGATGTTAGCTCTGGGTTTGTCCTGTATGGCCTTTATTATGTTGATGTGGGTTCCCTCTATGCCCTCTTTCTGAAGGGTTTTTATCAGAAATGGGTGTTGGATTTTGTCAAAGGCTTTTTCTGCATCTATTGAGAGGTTCATAGGGCTTTTATTCTTCAGTTTGTTAATGTGGTGTATCACACTGATTGATTTGCGGATATTGAAGAATCCTTGCATCCCTGGGATAAATCGCACTTGATCATGATGTATAAACCTTTTAATGTATTTTTGGATTTGGCTTGCTAGTATTTTGTTGAGGATTATTGCATCTGTGTTCATTAGCGATATTGGCCTATAATTTTATTTTTTTTTTTGTGGTATCTTTGTCTGGTTTTGCTATCAGGGCAATAGTGTCTTCATAGAATGATTTTGGGAGTATTCCTTCCTCTGCAATTTTTTGGAAGAGTTTCAGAAGGAAAGGTTTTAGCTCTTCTCTAAATGTTTGATAGAATTCACTTGTGAAGCCACCTGGTCCTGGACTATTGCTTGTTGGAATTTTTTAAATCACAGTTTCAATTTCAATACTTGTAACTGGTCCTTTCTTCTTTTCTATTTTTTCTTGGTTTAGTCTTGGAAGATTGTACTTTACTAAGAATTTGTCCATTTCTTCTAGGTTGTCTGTTTTATAGGCATATAGTTGCATGTAATAGTCTCTTATGCTCCTTTGTATTTCTGTTGTAACTTTTTTCATGTCTAATTTTATTGATTTGAGACCTCTTTTTTCATGATAAGTCTGGTTAAGGGTTTATCAATTTTGTTGCTCTTTTCAAAGAACCAGCTTTTCATTTCGTTGATCTTTTCTATGGTTTTCTTTGTTTCTATTTCATTGATTTCTGCTCTGATTTTTATGATTTATTTCCTTCTGCTAACTTTAGGTCTTGTCTATTCTCTCTCTAGCTGCTTTAGATGTAAAGTTATGTTGTTTATTTGAGTTTTTTTCTTGTTTTCTGAGGTAGGCTTGTATTGCCATAAATTTCCCTCTTAGAACAGCTTTTGCTGCATCCCATGGGTTTTGGAGTGTTGTACCTTTGTTGTCATTTCTTTCTAGTTATTTTTTTTAATTTCTGCTTTTATTTCTTCAGTGGCCCATTGGTTGTTTAGTAACATGTTGTTTAGGCTCCATGTATTTGTGTTTTTTGCAATTTTTTTCTTATTCTTGATTTCCAGTCATATAGCATTGTGATCAGAAAAGATGCTTGATAAGATTTTAGTTTTCTTAAAGTTACTGAGGCTTAAATCATGGCCCAGAATGTGATCAGTCCTAGAGACTGTTCTATGTGCACTTGAGAAGAATGCGTATTCTGCTGCTTTTGGATGGAATGTACTATAAATATCTATTAAGTCCATCTGGTCCAGTGCTTCATTTAGGGCCTGTGTTTCCTTGTTTTTCTGACTGGCTAATCTGTCCATTGCTGTAAGTGGGGTGTTAAAGTCCCCCACTATTATTGTGTTATTGTAAATTTCTCCTTTTAAGGTTGTTAACAGTTGCCTTATATATTGAGGTGATCCAATGCTGGGTGCACATATATTTACAATTGTCATATCATCTTCTTGGATTGATCCATTGATCATTATGTGTAATGCCCTTCTTTGTCTCTTAAAATATTCTTTAAGGTCTACTTTGTGTGATATGAGTATTGCTACTCCAGCTTTCTTTTGATTTCCATTTTCATGGAACTTTTTCTTCCATCCTCTCACTTTCAATTTGTATGTGACCCTAGAAGTGAAGTGGGTCTCTTGAAGACAGGACGCATGTGGATCTTGTTTTTGTATCCATTCAGCCAGTCTATGTCTTTCGGTTGGGGCGTTTAGTCCATTAACATTTAAGGTAATTATTGATATGTATGTTCTTACTGCCATTTTATTAATTGCTTTATATTTGTTTTTGTTGCTCTTTTTTCTTCCCTTGTTCTCTCTTCCCGTGGTTTGATGATTATTTGAGTTGATTTTGCTCAATTGCATATCAATTGTATATTTTTGGTTTGTAGTTACCCTGAAATTTTGATATAGGAGTATACACACACACACACATATATATAAATATATATATAAAATTGTTTTAAGTGTTGGTCTCTTAAGTGCATCTCCAGTGTTCTACATTTGTTCCTGCCTCTTCTCATAATTTCTTATTTTGGTAGCATAATTATGTGTGGATGATTTTCTACCTTTACCATATATATGCCTTTAGTGTTAAGCCTTGTTATTTGTGGCATTTTTCTGTCTGGTTGCGGCCTTTTCTTTTCTGCCTAGAGAAGTCCCTTTAGTATTTGTTGTAAAGCTGGTTTAGTGGTTCTGAATTCTCTTAGCTTTTGCTTATCTGTAAAGCTTTTGATTTCTCCTTCAAATCTGAGTGAGAGCCTTTCTGGGTAAATAATCTTGCTTAGAGGTTGTTTCCTTTCATAATGTTAAGTATATAATGGACTCCCTCCTGGCCTGCAGAGTTTCTGCTGAAAAATCTGCCAATAAACTTATTGGGGTTCCCTTGTTCGTTATTTGTTTCTTTTCCCTAGCTGCTTTCAATATTTTCTCCTTTAATTTTGGATAGTTTGATTAGTATGTGTCTTAGGGTATTCCTCCTTGGATTTATTTTATATGGTACTCGTATTTTATATGGTACTCATTGTACTTCCTGTATTTGAGTGAGTGGTTCCTTTCCCTTCCTGGGAACATTTTTGTCTATTATCTCTTTGGATATTTTTTCCTGTCCCTCTCTGTCTCTCTTCTCCTTCTGGCACCCCTACAATACAGATGTTGATGCATTTAACATTGTCCCAGAGTTCTCTTAGACTTCTTAGACTATTTTCATTTCTTTTCAATCTTTTTTTTGTCTTTTCTATTCTGCATCAGTGATTTCCACTAGGCTGTCCTCTACCTCACTCATTTGTTCTTCTGCCTCCTGTATTCTGCTGTTTGTTGCTTCTAATGAATTTTTTATTTTAGTTATTGTATTTTGCACCTCTGCTTGCTTAAGTTTTATATATTTCTTTGCTCAATGTTTGCTGTAAATTATCAATCTTTGCCTCCCAGTTTACCATCATCAAAGTCTTTTTCCTGGAGGCTGGTAATCTTAAGATCACTTAGCTGTTCTGGAGTTTTTTCTTTGTCCTCTGTGTTATAGTTCTCTGCCTTTTCATTTTTATGTGTTTTTGGTGTGGTGTCTTTTTTGCAACAACAGAGTTGTAGCCTGTATTACTTATGAGGCTTTGTCTCTGGATGAGATTAGAGGTGGCTGTGTGCCTGGGGTGTCTTTAGGCATCCTGTTTACTGATGGTTGCTGTTGTGATCATACCTCAATTATTGTTTGGCCTGGGGCTTCTCAGCACTGATATGTGGGGCCAGATTTTCCCCCAAATGGCCACCTCTATAGGAACACATGCTCTTGAATATTCCTGAGAGCTTTGCCTCCAATGTCCTTCCCCCACAATAAGCCACAGTCACCCCCTGTTTTCCCAGGAGATCCTCCAAGAACTACAGTCTGGCCCAACCCAGATTCCTATGGAGTCTCTGCCTTGCCCTGGGACCTAAGGCACATGAAAGCCTGTATGCACCTTTCAAGAATGGGGGGTCTCTGTTTCCACCAGTGCTGTGGAGCTCTTGGGCACAAGCCCCACTTGCCTTCAATGCCAAATGTTCCAGGGGATCTTTCTCCCAATTCTAGAACCTCTGGTGTGGGGCTCAGAACTCTTACTTCTGTAGGTGAGTCTCTGTGATAGTTATTTTTCCATTCTGTGAGCTGCCCACCCAGCAGGTATGGTGTTGCTTATATCATGTAATCGCCCCTCCCAACATCTTGATGTGGCCTCCTCTTTGTCTTCTGGACTAGGATATCTTTTTGAGAGTTTCTAGTATATTTGGTTGAAGGTTGTTCAGCATTTGGTTGTAATTTTGTTGTTTTTATTAGAGAAGGTGAGCTCCAGTTCTTCTATTCTGCCATCTTAATCCCATTCTAAGTAATTTTAAATCTCAGATGAAGATTTTTGAGACTCATAATCATAAGCAAATTAATTCTAACTGTAGCCTTGGAGTCCATGAATGAGCTTATATTGGGTGGTTGATGGGGGGGCGCTTAAAACCAAATGTTTAAGAAACATCTGGAGAAACCATCTTACACATGAAAATTCTGCATGGAACAAACAGAGCTAAATAGATAAATTAGACTATGTTTATTTGAAACTAGGAAAGAATGGTTTTTAAAAGTAAAAAGTGTTTAATAGTCTTGAACATTAAACATTAATGAAAGATATAGACTAAAATGGAATGGGGTAGTCTCTATTGCTGGGTAGAGTGTAGTGGTTTAGTGGAACCTGAAAAGCCAGATAGGAGCCATGTATAATAAGCACAAAATATTTAGCATGTATGTATTTGGACCTCCAAAAGAAGAAAATAAAGGATACAAAAGCAATGTTCAAAGGACTACTTGCCTAGAATTAATTGCCAAGAATTCTTTCTGAGGAAAAGTTCAAATCACAAGATCAAGAATCTTGGTGGAGCCAAAGCAGAATATATTAGAAAAAAGTATGACAACGAAGTACATCACACTCAAACTGCTGATTTAAAATGTAAACTAAAATCCTTAAGTAAACAGCCTGACAAGAGAGGTTTCTTACCCTCAAAGGAGATTCATGAAAACTTCTGACTCCTCCAAAGAAATAATGGAAACTTGAATAAAATTGATGATATCTTTAAAATGAAAGAAAACAAGTGTCAACCTAGAACTCTATAACTAGCAATGATATACAGTAGTCCCGCTTATTTGCAGGAGGTACTTCCTCAGTGGATGCCTGAAAGCATGGGTAGTACCAACCCTATAGATACTATGATACAAAAAATCCTCAACAAAATATTGTAAACCAACTCCAACAATACATTAAAAAGGTCATACACCATGACCAGTTAGGGTTTATTCCACGGATGCAAGGATTTCTCAATATCCACAAATAAATCTATGTAAATACACTACATTAACAAACTGAAGAATAAAAACCATATGATTATCTCAACAGAGGCAGAAAAAGCTTTTGATAAAATTCAACATCCATTTGTAATAAAAATTTTCCAGAAATTGGGAATAAATAGAACCTATCTCAACATAATCAAGGCCATATATAGCAAATCCATAGATAACATCATATTAAATAGTGAAAAGCTAAAAGCATTTCCTTTAAGATCAGGAACAAGACAAGGAGGTCCACTCCAGCCATATTTATTCAGTGTGGTTCTGGAAGTTCTACTACAGCAATCAGAGAATTACAATAAATAAAAGAGATCCAAATTGGAAAGAAGTAAAACTGTCTCTGTTTACTGATGGCATGAGACTATACATAAAGAATCCTAAAGACACTGCCAGAAAACTATTAGAGCTCATCAGTGAATTTGGTAAAGTCACAGGGTACAAAGTTAATACACAGAAATCTGTTGCATTTCCACACACTAACAGTGAAAATTCAGAAAGAGAAATCAAGGAAACAATCCCATTTTCCAATATACCAAAATAAAATAAAAAATAAAATTCCTTGTTATAAATCTACCTAAGGAGGCAAAAGATCTGTACTTGAAAACTATGAAACACCTAATGAAGGAAACTAAATGTGACACAAACAGATGGAAGCTATAGTGTGTTCTTGGATTGGAAGAATCAATATTGTCAAAAAAAATTATATCGCCCAAGTCAATCTACAGATTAAATGTAATCCTATCAAATTACCTACCAATGGCATTTTTCACAGAACAACAACAACAAAAAAATCTTAAAATTTGTATGGAAACACAAAAATCCCAAATACACGAATTAATCTTAAGAAAGGAAAACAGAGCTGAAGGAATCAAGCTCCTGAACTTCATACTGTACTATAAAGCTACAGTAATAAAAACAGTATAGTACTGGCATAAAAACAGAAATATGGATCCATGGAACAGGATAATAGGCCCAAAAATAAACCCACACACCTATGGTCAGCCAACTTATAACAAAGGAGGCAAGAATATACAGTGGAGCTTATTTAAAAAGTGGTGATGGGAAAACTAGACAACTAAATGTAAAAGAATGAAATTAGAACGTTTTCTGACAACACATAAAAAAATCAACTAAAAATGGATTAAAGACCAAAACATAAGACTGGGTATTCTAAAACTTCTTGGGGAAAACATAGGCAGAAGACACTTTGATGTTAACAGCAACAATATTTTTTTGTTCCATCTAGAAACAAAGGTTAATGTAAATAACTATAAACAAATTGGACCTAGTTAAACTTAAAAGCTTTTACACATCAGAGGAAACCATAAACAAAAGAAAAAGACAACCTATTGACTGGGAGAAAATATTTGCAAACAACCAAAAACTGACAAAGGATTAATTTACAAAATATAAAAATAGCTCATACAACTCAATCTCAAAAGGAAAAAAACTCAGTCAAAAATTAGGCAGAAGATTTAAACATGCATTTTTCTGAAGACACAGATGGCCAAAGTGCACAGGAAAAAAAATTATTAAAGAAATGTAATCAAAACTTCAATGATATATCACCTCACACTGGTCAGAATGGCTGTCATCAAAAGGTCAACACATAATAAATGCTGGAGAGCAAATGGTACATCCACTATGGAGAACAGTATGGTCGGTCTTTAAAAAAACTAAAAATAGAGCTACCACATGATCATGCAATACCATGACTGGACATATATCCAGAAAATATCATAATTTGAAAAAATGCATGCAGCACTATTTACAATAGCCAAGACATGGAAGCAACCTCAATGTACATGGTTGGATGAATGGATAAAGAAGCTGTGGTGTGTATATATATATATATATATATATATACACATACATACAGTGGAATATTATGCAAGCATAAAAAAGAAATATTGTAAATAAACTATACTAAAACAAAATCAAACAAAATATCTCCTTTTCTTTACAGGTAGTTCTATCTAGTGTAACAAGGAAAGGGAAAAAAAAGACAAGATAAATGAATAAGAAGGTATACAATTGTCATTATTCATAGATGACATTCTTATGTACTTAGAAAATACAAAAATCTAGAAAAATACTTAGGAATTATTAAATGAATTTTACAAGGTCTCTAAATACAGGTTAGTATAAACATGATAATATGCTAAGCTCCATTAGTTATCAAGGAGGTTCCCATTAAAGTTTTAAATATAAACCTGTTAAAAATGGCTAAAGTAAAAAAATATGGGGAAAATTCATAGTTGAAGATATGTTGCAACTGAAACTCTCATATACTGTTGATGGGAGTATAAATTTACAAGAGCACTTTGTAAATCTGTGGAAATCACCAATAAAATTGAATATTTGCATTTTCATGACTGTAATTACACTCTCAGGTATCCACCCAACAAAATTTCATATATTTGTTCACCAGAATATATATAACAGAATATTTATAAATTGCTATTCATAATAGCCCCAAAGAATGTAAAGATCCATCAACAGTAAAATGGCTAAATAAAATGTACTTTTATATAATGAGATACTATAGCAGAATGAGAATTAATTGATCTTACAAATGAAATTTGGTTGAAAAAACCAAAATTACAAAATTATATATTAAATTACTTAGCATATATGTTGTGTATTTACCACATATGTTAGATAATATATGTAAGAATATATAACATGTATTAATTGTTAAACTATATGTATTTAATACATATATATTTATTAATATCTATCAGAATAAAAGGGAAAACATGTGAAAGTAAGAATCTGATTGCTTAAGAAGTAAGATGTAAAGAAAATATTGTCAGGGAAAACAGAAAACCTTTCAAAAAATCTGACTGTATTTTAAGATAGGATTTCAAGAATATTTCAATACTGCAATGAAGATGGAGAGATCAAGATGGAGGAGTGGGAGGATGCTGGGCTCTCCTCCCCTCAAAACACATCAAAACTACAACTACATGTATAGCAACCATAAGTAAAACTGACCCGGAGGCTAGCAGAATAGCTCTTCTACAACTAAAACTGTAAATTAAGATTCACAAAAAGAGCCTGTTACAAAGGAAGGAAGAAGTGATCTGGTTGGAACCTGCATTCCTGTGGGAGACATAGAAAAACAGGGAGATATCACAGACTAAGAGATCTTTCCTGGGGAAAAATGGTTCAAGACATACATTAAGCACACTGTCCCTGGAGTCTGACACTGGGATGAGCCCTTTAGCTGGTTTGAAAACCAGAGGAGATTCCTGGAGGTAAGAAACTAAGACTCTCCTCTTGAAGGACACACACACAGACTTGCTTATTCCCAGTCACAGCACAGAGGCAGCAGATTGAAAACATCCCAGAGCTCTGTGCCCCCAGCCTGCACCAGTCTCCTGCCCCACACCATCTTGCACCTGTTGCTTCTCCCCATTTATGCTAGGCAGCCATTGCCAATGAGAGTGCACATACCTCGAGAGAATGGAGGGAGCTTAGATCCTAGCCCTGCCTCTGACCATGCATAGGCAGCCATTCTCAATTCTCACAGCTGGAGGAAGAAAAGTAGTTCCAGAGCAGAAACCACCATCATTGCAGGAACATGCATCTCTTCCATATTTGGGAAGAATGAGGTCAGCTCAGCCACAGCACCAAACCCTCCAAATCTGACCAAGCCTGTAACCAAGGAATACATACAGGGAAGAAAATGAAACCAACACAGAAATGCAGCCCCAAGTCCTTAGGCCTTGGACATATCCTAAACTAAGTCAGAGACTGTCATCACACCTGGGAGAAAGCCATCTCTCTGATGGTCCAGCTCCAGTCCCTTGGGTCTGGAGACACTATAGCCACTGAGCATAGGATAAGTTTCAGCATCCACCTGGATCAGGCTCTGGTACCTCCAACTCCAATCCTATATCCCAAAATGATTTTAAGAAAATTTAAATCATACCAAGAATATTTTTCCAACCATAATTCTCTGAGACTAGAAATTAACTACATAGGAGAAACATAAAAAAAAAAACACTTGGAGGCTAAACAACATGATACTGAACAAGCAGTGGTTCACTGAATAAAATAAATTTAAAAAATCTGGAGAGAAATTGAAAGAAAATGGTCTAAAATCCTTGTGATGCAGCAAAAGCTAAGAGGAAAGTTTATAGCAATACAAGACTAATTCAAGAAACAAGAAAAATCTCCAATAATAAACCTAAATTTACACCTAAAGAATAAGAAAAAGAAGAAAAACAAAACAAAACTCAAAGCTGGTAGAAAGAAAGAAATCATAAAAGTCAGTGCAGAAATAAATGAAATAGGGACTATAAAAATAACAATTAAAAATCAATAAAAGTAAGCCAGTTCTCTTTTGTAAAATTTTTAAAGTCACATTTATTGAAGTAGAATTTGTATTCAGTAAAACTCACTCTGAAATCTGACGAAGAACTCACCACCATAATCGAAGTGGCACCCTTACCCCACCCCTTTACCACAAACTCATCCCTGAGCCTTAGGAATCCATTGATCTGTTTTCTGTCAGAAAACAGATATGCTAAAATGACCTACAATAGAAAAAAATGTAAGCACAAAACCGCAAGTTTTTAAAAGGGCTCAAATATAAAATCCTTAGAGTATTCAAAAGAATGAGATAAACCTTTTTGAAATTAAAACGGTTGACAAAGTTGTCCTAAGGTAGTTATGGAATAGTCTAGTTACTTTGTAAAGCTTCAGGCTGGAGCTGGTTGGTAGAAAATCTATTTCAATTAATAGAATTGAATTCTAAGTAAATCATCTATGGAACAGATATATCTTCTTACAGATTTTTAGCACTTTCTCAAAAGTTCACCCCTGCTACCACCATGAAAGGGACACAGATAGCAAAAATGTCTGTTCTGTATACATCAATCATTACATGTTCAAATACAATTTATCTCACTGAAAAACTTCTTTCATGCACCACAGTTCTTTCAGCCACCATCCCTGAAGTTTGTAAATATCTTGAACTTGACTGAGCTGAATTGCATATCACAGCCAAAAGAAGAATTGGCTACTTAAAAAGATAAACAAAATGATAAACCTTAAGTAAGACTTATCAAGGAAAAAATAACATGGGCCCAAATCAGTAAAATTAGAAATAGAAAGTTATATCTGATGCCACTGAAATACAGAGGATCATGAAAGATCACTAGAACAACTATATGCCAATAAGATATACAATCTAGAAGAAATAGAAAAGTTCCTAGACTTACAATCTCACAAGAATGAATCAGGAAGAAATAAAAACATGAGCACAAAAACTGTCAGTAATGAAACAGAATCAGTTAAGAAAAATCCAACAAACAAAACTCCAAAACCGTAAGTCTTCATAAGTGAATTCTACCAAATTTTTAGAAAAAAGTTAACACCTATTCTTCTCAAACTATTCAAAAATTATGAAGAAAGGAATGCTTTCAAACACCTTACATGAGGCCAGCATTACCTTGTTACAAAAACTGATAAACATGACACAAAAATTTTAAAAATAAAATTACAGGCCAATATCACTGAGGAACATAATGCAAAAATACTGAAAACATTAGTAAATAAAATCCAATAATAAAAGGATCATACACCATGACCAAGTGGGATTCATTACAAGGATGCAAGATGCAAAGATGGATCAATATCCAAAAATCAATGTGGTATACCACATTAACAAAAGGAACCATAAAAATCACAATGGATATATGCATATGCATAATTTATTTAATTTGCTGTATCCCTGAAACCAATACAACTTTGTAAGTCAACTACATTCCAATAATTTTTTAATTAAAATAAAAATCACATGATCATCTCAATAGATACATAAGAATCAACATCCATTCATGGTAAAAACTCTTCACAAAGTGGGTTTAAAGCAAATATACCTTAACATAATAAAGACGATTTATGGCAAACCCACAGATAACATTATATTCAGTGGTAAAACACTGAAAGCAATTTCTGTATAATCGAGAAAAAGATAAGGATGCATACTCTCACCACTTTGACTCAACATAGTGTTAAAGTCCTAGTCACAGCAATCAGAGGAGGAAAAGAAACAAAATGAATCCAGATTGGAAGAGAGGAAATAAAACATGCTGTGGCTGTGGTGTAGGCCAGCAGCTGCAGCTCTGATTCAACCACTAGCCTGGGAACCTCCCTAGCCATGGGTGTGGCCCTAAAAAGACAAAAAAAAAAAAAAAAAAAAAAAAGCAAAAGAAAACTGTCAATATTCACAGATGACATGATACTATATATAGAATAAAACTGCCAGTATTCACCAAAATCTTTTCGAACAACAACAAAAAAAAAGAATTCAATAAATCTGTAGGATATGAGAGTAATATAAAATTTTGATGATTCTCTATGCACAAATAAATGGGCTATCAGAAAGAGAGGTCAAGAAAATAATCCCTTTAACAATCACATCAAAAAGAATAAAATACTTAGGAATAAACTTAACCTAGGAACAATACTCTGAAAACTATAAGTTATTGATAAAAGACACTGAAAAAGATACAAGTAAATGGAAAGATCTCATGTTTATGGGTTGGGAAAATTAATACTGTTAAAATGTCCATACTACCCAAAGCAATCTACAGATTTAATGCAATGCCTATCAAAATACAGATGACATCTTTCACAGAGCTAAAACAAATAATCCTGAAATTCATTTGGAACCACAAAAGACCTCAAATAGCCAAAGCAATCCTGAGGCAAAAGAGCAAAGCTGGAAATACCATGCTCCCTGTCTTTAGACTATACTACAAAGCCACAGTAGTCAAAACAGCATGCTACTGGCACAGAAACAGACACATAGATCAATGGAACAGAATAGAGAGCAGACGTATAAACTCATGCAGTTATGGTCAATTAATCTATGACAAAGAAGGTAAAAATATAAACAGGGAAAGACAGTCTCTTCAAGAAGTGATGCTGGGGAAACTGAATAACAGCTATATGTAAAATAATGAATTGGTAAACATTTTCTTACATTATATATAAAAATAAACTCAAAGTGGATTAAAGACCTAATTGTAAGACCTAAAAACATAAAACTCCTAGAACAAAATGTAGGTAGTATACTTTTTGATATGAGCCTTAGCCTTATTTTGTGGAACTGTGTCTTCAGGCAAGGGAAACAAAATAAAAAATAAACAAATTGGGATCTTGTAAAAGTATTTTCACATCAATGGAAACCTTCAACAAAATTTAAGTACAGCCTAATGAATTGGAAAAGATAGCTTAAAATGATATGTCAGATAAGGAATTAATATCCAAAATATTAAGCAGCTCATACAACTAAACATCAAAAACAAACAAAAAAACATAAAAAACAGGCAAAAGACCTAAATAGACATTTTTTACAAAGAAAATATACAAATTTCAAACAGGAACATGAAAAGATGCTCAACATCGCTAATCAGGGAAATTCAAATCAAAACCTCAATGAGATATCACCTCACACTTGTCAGAATTGCCAACATCAAAAAGATAAGAAATGATAAATTTTGGTGAGGATATGAATAAAGGGAACCCTAGTTCAATGCTGTTTGGAATGTAAATTGGTTTATGAAAAAACAGTATGGAGATCTCTCAGAAAATTAGAAATAGAACTACCACATTATCAAGCAGTTCCACTCCTGGGTGTATATTCAAAGAAAATGAAAACACTCATTTGAATAGATATATGCAGCCCAATGTTCACAGTAGCATTAGTTACAGTAGTCAAGACATGGAAGCAGAACTAAATGTCTATTAAAAGATGAAAGGACAAAGCAAATGTGGGGGCTGTGTGTGTTTGTGTGTGTGTGTAAAGAAGATAGAATATTAGTCATCCATAAAAAAAGAATGAAAGTTTGCCTTTTGCAACAACATTGAGGGACCTGTAGGACATTATGGTTAGTGAAGTAAGTCAGACAAAGACAAACACTGTATTTCTTCACATGTATGTGGAATCTAAAAAATACAACAAACGTGAAATACAACACAGAAACAGATTCACAAATATAGAGAATAAACTAATGATTAACAGTGGGGAAAAATGTGGGGGAGTAGCAAAATAGGGGTATGGTATTAGGAGATAAAAAATGAAATGTGTAAATAAATTAGATACAGGATGTAATGTACAGCACAGTGAATACAGTCAATATTTTATAATAACCTTAAATGCATTACTATCTATAAAAATCACTATTTATTATACCTGACACTAACATTGTGTATTAACTATATATTTCAATAAAAACATTAAAAATACTACATGAAAAAGACAATGGAAAGGAATAGAATGAAGATGCATTAGTAGAAAAGAAATAGACAAATTGTGCAAAATCTCCAAGAAGACAGAGAAGGCATAGAATCCAGAGTATTATTGGAAGTATTGGCTACAGAGAGAAAAAGAGATAACTTTTATTTTAACAAAAATCACTAAGAATTAAGGAAAAGTTCATTTTGCTATTTCTGTTTCTTTTGCTGTTGTTTACTTGCTTGCTTTATATCTATTTTAAGTGAAGTCATCTAAGAACAAGTGAGAATGTGAGGTATCCAAGTTTTGATTAGATTGGAAGTTTGAAATAATATTTGGGTAGAATAAGTACAAAATTGGCTAAAGACACACAAAACATTGTCAGCTTCATGTTGGTGCCCATAATTTACCTAGAAAGTCATTTGTCTAGTGAAGGGACTCTCTAAAAGAGAAAAACTGGTGGATCACCGCTGGGAACATGCTCCTCTACTGGATGTTTGTAGCTGAGAGAAGCAAGCTAAGAAGTGATTAGTACTGGTAATAGAGGGGTTCAAATTATATAATAAAGATGAAAAACAGTAGGAATGTGAAAAGGTCTGTGGAATGGAAGTCCTTGCATGGATTGGAAAATTGATACTATTTTGATTTTTAGTTTCACACAACCTAGTTTTTCCTTACCTGTGATCAAGCAAGAGATGAGTGTAGGATCCAGGTCCAGTATCAGTCCTTTCTTAGCCCAGAGTTCTTGCAACATCATCAAGATGTCAGCTTGAATATCATTCATAGATGTCTGTGGAGAGGGTAGACCTCAGAGCCCTTGCGTGATGCAGGAGAGAAGAAAAAGCATAAGTTGAAACACTAATGCTCAGAGAACCATGCCAAACCCAGCCCACTACTCCTAGCATTACTTAATAAAGAATATACTAATTTTTTGGAATCTGTGTAAATAGTACATGGGCTGTAATTGTCATATAAAATTAGTTCTTCAGTTAACCATCTGCTTTTAAGCCATCACGATTGAAGAATAACTAATCATTAACATTACCAATTATATTTGTGTAAGATACCATTTGAAATAGAATTAAAAGGCATTCTGAGTAGCCCCCTGAATTTGTGTTATGTTTGTGATTATTTCAAGATCACAGAAAATGTTTTTGGCTTGGAGTATGTGCCATAGAAAACAGCAAGATTTAAAAATTTTTTTTGACAGGAATATATTACAACTGAATAAATGTCATATTCCATGTCTGGCTCTTTCAGTGCTAAATTTCTTTCGTTATTCCATTGATTTTTCCCCTTTCAACTTAAGTTGTCCTTTTCTGTTGTCATGCTCTAATGGAGAGGTGGCAAAGGACAGGTTTTCTGAGAGGCTTCAGATGAAGCCTATCAGTGGCCCATTAGAATAACTGCATATTCAAAGGAGCCACCTTATTGATTTAATTATAAGCTTGACAATTTCAATTTCGATGTGTAACTCCATTTTTACTAGCCTTAAAAAAGCCCGTTATTTGATTTTCGCATTAAGCCAGCCTGGCTCTTTATCCTTTTTGAATGCATCTGAAAAAGGAGAATGTTTTCAATACAGACCATACTTCTAAAAATCTGTTCAGAAACAAAAGAATGTGTTAAGCAAGTATTGGGATAAAATTAGTCCTGAAGGAAAGTTCAGAGTGAATGCTAAAAATATACTGAATTACATGATTTATTTATTTATTTATTTATTGCTTTTAAGGGCCACACCTGTGGCATATGGAGGTTCCCAGGCTAGGGGTCAAATCAGAGCTATAGCTGCCGGCCACAGCCACAGTCACACCAGATCCAAGCCATGTCTACCACCTACACCACAGCTCATAGCAATGCTGATCCTTAACCCACTGAATGAGGCTACGGATCAAAGCCACAACCTAATGATTCCTAGTCAGAGTCATTTCTACTGCACCACAATGGGAACTCCTAGATGATGTATTTTTGGTAACAAATATATATTTAAACATATCCTACAGTGTACAACTCTAACCATTAATCATAAGTTAGAAATACCATAAAAGTGTTTAAGTTTTTAGGAAATAGTTAAGCTGTCACTTGTTATCTATCAACACACATACATAATGCCCTTTTACATTACCTATGTTAATCTTATTTCCAAATAGTTTAAAATTATTAAAACTAAATAAAGTTTAAATAGAAATTCCAGGATCAGGGGACCAAATCCTGGTTTCTATTGCAAAACTAAGGCAAATTACTTTTTTTGAGAATCAGAAAATACTTTGTTTTTACACTATCATGCATTTTAGAGATGAAATAAATATACAATTCCATGTCTTGAAGCTATAGTATGAGTTGTTTATGGTTTATATTTGTCTTGTTGATGCATTTATTGAGATCTACATTTTAAAAATTTTAAAGATTTTATTAGAAAACACCCTTAACCTAAAACCGTTTGAGGCCTATGAGGATGACTGAGTATTTTTATTTACTATTTCAAAAAAGTACTGCTCGGAAGATGATAGAGTATAAACATCAAAGCACCATCCTAAAAAAATACCTTAACAATTAAGATACCCTCATTTTTCTTAGTACCAATATGCATTGCAAACCTTCTATAATCTTCCTAAAAACAGTTATTGGATCTTGTTTTAAATTTTAGATATTGTAAAAATGTTGGTATAATTTCTTCAACTATACAATATCTGAAAATAAATACACCATGGAAGTGACGTATTACTGAGAGGCAGGGTTGTGCGATGGGTAACAAAAGCACCAGGTACTTGAACAAGACTGCCTTGACTCAAATTCCAACTCTACCCTTTAATAGCTGTGTTGCCTGAGCAAGCTACCAAAACCTTCTAGTTCCTTTGTTTCCTTACCTTTAAAATGGAGATAATAATAGTACTCATAGAATTATTGTGAGTTCATTTATTTCAACTATTTAGAATAACACCAACATACAGGAAGCACACAATAGATACTAGCAATTATTATAGGTTGTTATTGTACTTAGAGCCAAACTTTACACATTTGCCTTTCAACATCCACCAGGTGCACCATCCACCAGAAGTTTTTTAAGTTCAGCTAAACATTGAGGCTCACATGAATATCATAGACTACACTTGGTACCAGTTTACCCGGAAGGATATAGGACAGGAAATATTTTTTTCCAGGTAACATAAGGCTTTTCTTGCCACAGGGGTTCCAGCAATAGTAGTTGGCATGGCAATTCACACAGGGGTTGGGAAGCTATCTATGCTTCCCTGGGGTGACAGCCCAGGTGCAAGGGGATGGAATACACATCAGTGGGAGTGAGTCTCACTTCAGCTTAGCAACCTCATGCAAAACACATACCTGACTATCAAGGTTTTATATTCAGACCATAGGGAGTTACAGTAGTGTAGAATAGTACAAGACATTCTGGTATTCTGGTGTTCTGATGTAACATAGATGCGGAACTCAGAAAATGTAAAGAAGGAATAACTAGCATGTCTTTTTGGATATTCTTCTTGGCTATCAAAAATTACAGTAAGATGTGGAAAATGATTTGTCAGCAAACATTCCACCTTGATATAGTTGCTGAGGACTTATATTACAGGTATTTAACGTGGGTGTTTGTAAAAATCCAAACACCCATCCTATGTATACTAATCAGATGGACAAAAAGTTGATATTGGGGGGGTGCATACACTTTATTGTTGTTAAACTCCTTCACTTTTTTTTTTTTTGCCTTTTTTAGGGTCACAGCCATGGCATATGGAAGTTCCCAGGATAGGGGTTGAATAGGAGCTGTAGCTGCTGGCCTACGCCACAGCCACAGCAGCGTGGGGATCCAAGCTGCATCTGCAAACTACACCACAGTTCATGGCAACACTGGATCCTTAACCCACTGAGCAAGGAAAGGGATCAAACCTGCTTCCTCATGGATACTAGTCGGATTTGTTTCCACTGAGCCATGGTGGGAACTCCTAAACTCCTCCTTTGCCTTAGCAAAGGGTTGGAGACTTATCTCTAAATAGGACCAAGCCTTTCATCTGAAAACATTGTTAGAACTGGACAGATTAGTGCTGTAGCTTAACTTAAATTACAGAGTACATACCACAAATCACAGAAGAGACATTATAATAAGATTTCTATAGAATGATAAAATTGAGAAGGACTCTTTTTAGATGGTCATAATTTGGATTATTTGCAAAATACATTCTGCAAGTTAGATTAAGAACTAATGCTGGACACAATCTCTGTATTCATCTAGATCCTCAAAAAAAAGCAGAATTTATGAATTATGTTCAATTTATGTTTGGGCATAGACAATATTTAGTAACTTATGGTGACAGTGATAGACCAACAAGCTCAGTTATTTTGAAAACACACCAGTGATATAAGACTAAGCACAAGTCACCACTGTAAGTAGGGTGGCTATCTTTCTATTTACTGTGGTAAGGGAACAAACTTATGTAGATCACAGACATTTAAGTCAAAATCCTCTTTGATGAACTATTTTTTTTTTTTTGTCTTTTTGCTATTTCTTGGGCCGCTTCCGTGGCATATGGAGGTTCCCAGGCTGGGGGTCCAATCGGAGCTGTAGCCACCGGCCTACACCAGAGCCACAGCAACACGGGATCCAAGCCGCGTCTGCAACCTATACCACAGCTCACGGCAACGCCAGATCGTTAACCCACTGAGCAAGGGCAGGGACCGAACCTGCAACCTCATCGTTCCTAGTCGGATTCGTTAACCACTGCGCCATGACGGGAACTCCTGATGAACTATTTTTAATCCTTTCCCTTTTATGGAAAGAAGACAACAAGAAACTGCTTACACGTACTTGCATGAAAATATTTACATATAACTTTAGGAGGTTTGGGGACATTAGAAGACATTTTGGTTCTCAAGTGAAACTTTGATCAAGAACACTTCATCTATATTAAAGGATTAAAATGTATGTAAATTAAATAATAAGCCAGTCCTGTCATGGCTCAGTGGTAACAAACCCGACTGGTATACATGAGGATAGATGTTCAGTCCCTGGCCTTGCTCAGTGGGTTAAGGATACAGTGTTGCTGTAAGCTGTGGGAGAAGTCACAGATGTGGCTTGGATCCTGTGTTGCTGGGACTGTGGTGTAGGCCAGCAGCTGCAGCTCTGACTTGACCCTCCTAGACAGGGAACTTCTATATGTTGCGAGTGTGGCACTAAAGAAAAAAAAAATAAATAAAATAGTGTAATAGAATTGCCTCAATTATGACTCCCCTTTCTTTAGGAATAAAGGAATTTTAATAGAAAATGGAAAAAATAAAGCTAAGTTATTAACACATATTACATCTCCCTTCAGATTGTTGCCAGTATGTGCACAGATATATATTACATAGTTAGAGGTGATACTTAGAATATATCCAGAATTTTTATGTTTCAAAGCACTCATTTCCAATTAAAATTCCTTTATTGATGAAAAAAAAAAAGAATATTTCATCTAGGTCAGAGAAGCATGTTACCAGATTTTGGGAAAAATAGCTCCTTCTATGGTAACCATTTTAAGTTATATTTGCCTATAAGACTTTCTGGTTGATAAAAGTGATTCATAAGGGTAAGAGAATTCTTCTACCTGAGTTTTACACTCTGATTGGCTTACTCTACCAGGCCCTTAGAGTAAAATAATACACTTTGCACAGGTACATTTGTGAAATTCAGAAAACTTTGTTCAATAAGTTGAACATAGAGACCCCAATGTGTTACTTTACTCAAATTTGCTTTGTTCTCAAAAACGGATTCTTTTGAATCCTTTCCTTGGGGAATTTTTCATTAAAGTAGGCCTGGATGAGAGGATTTATAGTACTTTTTTGGCAGACATGAAACTGTGTAGTTATTCTCTATGAATAGTCCTGAAGCACTGCTTGGGCCTCGAGCAAAATTCCCTACCATTTTATGGGCTTGTCTGTGCCCCTTGCTGGCATGGCCTGTGATTTGGCTAATTGGAAAGTCATGTCTCTTAGTGCACATAGCTCTTAGACCTCAAAGTTCTTCATGGAAGGTCTTAAAAGCTTTCCTCATGAAATAACAGTCTTCTCACAGCAATTGTCCTCATCTGTCTGCAAAACTAGTCTTCAGGCTCTCCTAGGGGGATGATTTGTCCTATGTTATTTTTTTCTCAGTCAACCAGAGGAGAAGGTCTACTCTAGTCATTTGGGATTTTAAAATAAAAGGATCTGTCAGAGGCTACTGTAAGAGATCACAATTTCACAGACAGGGCTTTGCTGATTCAGGGAGGAAAGAAGACAAACCAATTTCCACATTTTATGGCATGAATTTAACATAAACATCTTTTCTAGACTACAGATACACACAGAGACCACTTTTATGGAAAAATCAAAAAGACATAAAATAAATACACTCTATACATGATAAGATTACAGAGTCAAAAGGAGGAGACAATAATGTAGGTTTTATGGTGGGAAGGCCAGTGCCTCTGCTGAAATCCTAAATGACAGCAGGTGCCTTTCCCCCTTCTACAGAAGATTTAATGATAGCACAGAGCCCTTGGAATAAACCAAGTATTTTAATTTGAGACAAAACTACCAAGGATCCTTAATACTGTTCATGTCAATTCATAACTTAAAAAATAGTGTTCTTCCTATCATGAGACTGTAAGCTACTTTTAGTATCTAACTAGCTCCAGGAGGTTTTTAATGAAAGTCGCTAATTATTAAACAACAGATTTTAGGCTGTAATTTGTCCATAGAGTAACATTAATAACAAAGTGTGTTATTCTATCCAAGGTCTAGTTCTTTTTTCTTTTTTTAAAAGTTGCATACATATTCAGAAGCTCTATGTGTTCTCTGAAATACATGTGAGTGCTTCATGAAATCCTGTTTAATGTTTATAAAAATTCTGTCATTCCTGTCACATGCACAAATTTTACCTTTCTGGCTTCAATAAGTCCAAAGACTTAAAACTGTGTAGTTGCCAAGTATTACTGCCTTTCAAATTACATATTTTTCCATGTTACCTTTTCAAGGATTTCAGGTTTGGCATATAATGGAGCTAATTAAATTTTCATCCAAGGAAGCAGCCAGCTAGACCACTGCCCCAGGCACATAACCTCAGCTTACAACTTTCCTTGGCTCATTTATTCTATGAGATGAGACTCCTCGTCTGCAAAGGAAGAGTGCTCAGGCCAGGCAGCTGCTGATGGATTTGAGTAACTCCAGAGCCAGTGTCTGAGCCTCCATCCTGACAGCACACATCACAGAGAGGTGACAGTGGTGGAGGCACATCTCCCTGTAGGAGTTGGCTGTGGATGACAATCTGCCAAACTAAAATAATAGAGGAGGCATTAGTTATATAAAAATGAACCGACTTGGCTGAGCTCTAAAGGATTTTGCAAGATTCTAGGAATACCACCTCATTTTGCCCAGAGATTGTTTTTGAGAACAGCTCAGAACATGTAACAATTACAAAACAGAATCATGAGGGGAAAAGTGTCTTTCCATAATTTCATTAGGATATCTTTAGAATTAAGCAATTTTGTCAGCCTTAATAAGAAACAAAGAAAATGTGTAACAACAATCAACTATATGTCAGTCACTCTACTAGGTTCTTTACACATGACATTTAACACTAAGATGCACTCTTTTCCTGTTTAACATCTGAGGAAACTAGAATGAAAATAGTTAAATGATTTGTCCATGTTACTAAATGGCAGACCTGGAATGTAAACCAATTCATTGGACAGAAAAGCCTTGGCTTTATCCATTTTAACACATGGCATAATAGGTTTGAACATTATGTGTTTTTAAAAAGGAGACTCTTTTAGGTGGAATTATTCAGCAAGTATTCATGAAAAGAGTGGTGTACATGCATATGTGCATGCATATGTGTGCATCTGTTTATCTTAAACTGTGAATTCCCTGAGAAGAATTTTCAGCTGTTGTTCTAAGTTAACTATACATAGTATAGCTTTTATTATACACAATCCTCTCTTACAGAAGGGGTCAATATTAACCCTGGACATTCAGAGATCCATTACAAAGAATGCGGTGACTGTCTGGACCTTGTGATATGATATAGACTAAAATAATATATTTCACTGAAATCCAAGAGAAAGAAATTAAGACGTCCTCCTAGAAGATAGAATATGGGTCTGTGTATGTATTATATAAGTGGATAATTGACTTAAAATAGACTTATGTGTAAAATGAGCATTAACTCATCCATTTTTGGGGTAAAAACAAAGTGGAGCATTTCATTTTCTTTAACGTTATATATCTTCGACTTCCTGATTATATTTTTGAATAATAGCTTTTTTCCCCCCTACAGTTGGATAGTGTCACCTCCTTGATCCAAGCAGCCAAAAATTTAATGAATGCTGTAGTGCAAACAGTGAAAATGTCCTACATTGCTTCAACCAAAATCATCCGAATTCAGAGTCCTGTGGGGCCCCGGCACCCAGTTGTGATGTGGAGAATGAAGGCTCCTGCGAAAAAACCCTTGATTAAAAGAGAGAAGCCAGAAGAAACATATGCTGCTGTAAGGCGAGGCTCAGCCAAGAAAAAAATCCACCCTGTGCAAGTCATGAGTGAATTTAGAGGAAGACATGTCTACTGAAACCGCTATTCTACTCTCGTGTTTATATTACAAAGTCATGGCTAAATACCCTGCTCTATTTTTTACACTTGATTATTTCCGTAGGTTCACTAACTTAGAATTTAAGCCACCAATAAGGTAAAATATTGGAAGCCTAACCCGCATGAGCGACATATATTTGGGATCATGTCATTGTCATTTATGTGTGGCCGGCACCTAATAAGTAATCAATACATGCTTGTTGAATGAATAAAATCTTCAGGTCTCATTCAGCCTTTCCCATCACAGAGAATCTTACATTCATTAGTAAAGGCACACAGGAGACTCAGTTGAGTCCTATTCATCTCTAACAGCTTAGTATACACACCTTTTCCATTTTGAATTAAAACATTGACATGAGCTTTTGACTTGGTTTTCAATGGAAACAAAAGACTTCATAAATTATGTTCCTATTTCATCTCCATATTTCCTTTATCTGACCTAGTCTGACAGACATGAATGATTCCTGCTACAGGAAAAAAAGTCAATTTATGGATATTTATGACTATTGTCAGCTGATTGAGCTAACATTCATCTGAAACTAACCAAGCTTGAGCAATCAAGCTATTTTCTGGATTTTTGAGGTCTGCCTTATTTACTCATGAAGAAATGTATTAATATTATAAAGGTTACAATGAGTTTTGATGCCACAAATATGCCTTTTAGAGTCATTGTGTCCAGCAGTTCTGCACATTGAGTTTTAGATTTAAAAGCATCCATGAGAATACATATATCAAGGAAGAGTTATCATGCATTGGGGAAATGGACATCTAACTATATCCCCAAGTGAGCTATGATAACAGAAGTATAAAGAGTTCTGCATGACTTTAAAACTCCATTTGTATCATCTTGAAAGTATAATTAACAGGAAAAGGCCAATTTGAAAACACTTTTGACATTGAGTAAAATATAACTCAAAAAATATAGGTGAATTATACCATTGAACTATGAAGCAGAGTTAATGGCAATAAAGCTGGAGTGATTTTAATAACATTTAAAAAAATAAAAGTCACTGAGGTCATTTTATAACTATAATCATCAAGCTCCTCCCTAGTTGAGTTCATAATGGACTTTATAATAGTTTCAGAGTCTAATGCATGCTTCTGTCTACTTATCTGTTTTTCTTTGGAGGAGTTAAGTTTCAATTTCACTTTTTCTCATGCATAGAGTTACCATTCACAGGATTTTAAACATGCATTTCCTATTCTACTTGATCAAAATTATACTATAATTTTAACTTTGTAAAACATTGTCATTAAGAGTAGTTTTAACAACCATGTCATCTTAGTTTGACTAGGTAAAGTTCAAGCATGCAACAGCAATTAATGTGCAGAATACCAGGTTGAGTAAAAGAATGTGTGAAACATAAGAATGTGTAAAGGTTGATAGCGTAATGTGTATGGTATCTTGAGCAAAGTGGCATGGGAAAGAGATTTAATAGGCCATTATAAACTATGGGGGAAATAAAAACTCCTTATTGCAATGTATTATATTTTTCATCCAAAATGCTAGGTTACCTGGGCTAAATACATAACATTCAATGAGGTAAAGCAATAAATTCCTCTCTGCCTTGCACTGGCCAGTAGGCACCGGTCCACACTAATTATTCCGGACAGTGTCCACTCCCTAAAAGTAAAGGTAGTGCACAAAGGAATTCTAGATCCAGATAATTCAACTTTCCAGAACTAGCTAGCTAATGGAAGCAAAATAGGGAATTACTTTTGTTGAAATGCTATCATAATTTTCTGCTCTAAGAATAGACGTTACAAGAATTACATCTATGACACTTCCTTTTCTCAGGTAGAGTGTCAATTTATAATTTAGTCGAGAAAAAATATTAATTACCAGACTCTTGGTGTATCTTATTGCCTAAAGCCACATGCTCAAGAATGTTAAGAGTCTCATTTAGAAAATCTAATATCTGCTTGATTGTACATCAGCTTTCCACCGGATGGAATTAAAAATGCAGCATTGGATGCCAAAAGAACAGAAATATCTTAAAGTTACACAATTATCAAATAACCTCTGTATCTATCTTCAAAAAAAATCACTCTGACCCCAAATAAGATGTGAACAAGTTCTCCTCTTCAATGTAGATAGATTTTCAGCTTAGCTCAAAACAAACAACTATAATTAAGCATAACTTAATAAACAAATTAACTTGGAGAATGTCCCAGGAGTAAAGTCTGCTGTAATAATCAAAGGTGCAATAAGAACAACATGCATAGAGCTGAGAAAGACATCTGTCCACCTGACTGAATTCCTGCAGTGGGCAGCATTTTAGGATTTAATTTAATTCAAACCTGCTAATAATATAATACACACAAGAAAAATTAGCAGAAAATATATTAACAAATCTTCACATTATAAAACATAGTTAAATGAATCTAATCAGTCAGTATGAGGGTGGTGTATATTTATAATTAAGCCCTTCTCCAAGGGAATTACAGAAATCTCTTAATGAGGATGATTACTTGGTAGCCCATCTATGCCCATTTTAAAATCGCATCACAGAGATCAGAGCTTCATCTAATGATAACATTGCTTTATCTTGCTAATCAAGACACACATTTTTCTTTTAGTGAAATCAATTGAGGTTAACTTATGTAGGAAAAAAAAATATTTCAGAGAAAGTAGAGGGTTTAATACCACCTACAAGGATAGTTCCATCACCAGCACCACTATCAGATATTAGGCTGAAATTGGAATGATGAGTTGGAAAATATTTGCAAAATCCCTAAAGATTCTTTTTTTTTTTTTTTTTTTTTTTTTTTTTTTTTGTCTTCTTTTGTCTTTTAGGGCCGCACCTGCAGCACATGGTGGTTCCCAGGCTAGGGGTCAAATTGGAGTGTAGCTTCTGGTCTACACCAGAGCCATGGCAACACCAGATCCAAGCTGCACCTTCAACCTACACCACAGCTTATGTAATGCCAGAGCCTTAACCCACTGAGCAAGGCCAGGGATTGAACCCACATCCTCAAAGTATGCAAGTCGGGTTCGTTAACCAGTGAGCCACGATGGGGACTCCCAAGATTCTTTTAATTAGAAAACTTGAAAGGTTTTCATCAAATATGAAAGTTGATCAATATAAATCTCTTCCTTTTACTTATCTCAAGTGGAAATTAATGGATTAAAATATTTATTTGTTTCTAAAGGGCTCGATGAGTAAGTATGGGAAAAAATTCAAACACTTAAATTTCTAAGGTAATTTGTTAATTATTCTCTTTCTGCTTGTCTTCAGACATGAATGAAAACTATAAATGTATTAGAAACAATATTTTAAAATTTGCCTTCTGGTCTTTAAAAAAATCTCCTAATTTATTAATATAGCATATATGTTCCCCATAAAATTCCTTCCGTATGGGGGTAAGTAACCCCACAACTATACCAAAAAGCCCACCTCTGTGGGCTGGCGTTCTTGCACACTTAACAGCTTTCAAAGACATCAGTTTTTGAATCACATTAAATCAAGATAGTTAAAATTGTGAACACAAAGTTAAGTGCCAAATTTGGACCACAAGCCTAATAATTAGTGATCCTCAAATTCAATGAGTTGCTGAAAACACTAATGTCCAATAATAAAGTATTCCCAGTGCCTTCCTATGCCTTCACTTTCAGAGTGGTCTTTTCGTCTCACCACCCTGGAGCTGGATGTCTTCCTTTTAACTGCTGTCAATTTGCTACTAGAATGATGCAGTCAGGCCTGCTCTTCCCAGTCAGTTACCCTCAAATAATGTCCCTTCCACTTAGTCTATGCACAAAAAAATCTCTGTCTTCCATCTCTCATCCCCTAAGGAGTCTCCCTCACATACAAATTGACTAATATATTTTGTAACATTCTAGTTTAAAATTATTGATTTTTATTTGCAATAGCATTATCCTTTTTTTTTTTTTTCTATTCCGGAAAACACTCTTACCTTTTTAGGTATCAAATTCACACTTCCACGCTAAGCATTGTGGTTCCTATGGATATGCGTTTCTGTATAGTGACAGAATGCGCAGAGTGAGATTGAGACTTTTGCTGGTGATATTTACCCTTCTCTAGTGAACTCATTGCAGAACTGCTGGCCTGTTTCACTATCACTGTAAGTAGTTCTCTAGGTCAGCAAAGAAAGCACCAGAATATCAAGTTGAATAAAATCTGTACTTTCTTTTGTCAATCCATCTATTAAGACAGCCTGTCTATTGCATATTTAGTTATCAAGCAGCCATTTTTCTGTTTGGAAGGTCAGGAATATTCTTGTTTGACTTGATCAGAAAATGTAGGGGCAGCCAGTTAAAATACTGTAACTTGCAATTTATGATAATAATCCATTTTAAGTCAACTAGCAAAATGTCTGTGAGGTTTATATTTATATAAACCTGAGAACCTGATACATTTATATTTATATACCATTTCATTTATATATCACATACCAGAAAGCAATACTTAATCAGATAAAAACCCATAGCATTTCCTTTGTTCTTTCTTCCCATATCATTATAATATCCGTAATATTAGTATTTTGCATGTTACTACCAAATAAACAAGCCAGACCTAATCATGGAAGAGTCTACACAAAAAGGAGTTTAAAGTTTTCATTTTGGTTCTTTAGGTCAACCAGGAAAGAAAATGTGGATGTTATTAAAACTAGTTGTATGCAGCTAAATATGCCCTAATCAAGGCTTTAACACTATCCTAGACATCTAAGAGAGAGAGGAAGAATTAAAATTTTAAATGCATTTTTGGCTATTTTAACCATTTTACATGAACAATAAGCATTTTTCTATTAAAGCAAAAGAAAGAATAATTTAAAATATTAATTCTTTTATGTGGATTTATTCTCCTACTGAGGTAGATTGGACCTATTCCTGAACACTTCAAAAGAAGATAATGCTAACTGAAAGAACCACTTCCAAATGGAAACCAACCTTACCAGAATCCCCTCCCCAGGCAGTAGATGGTTTGTAGGGCTGGCTTATATGTAGATCCTAGGACAAAATATTTCATGGCTACAAGCTGGCCTCTGGCATCCAACAGCCAACATTGGTTTACAGGAACAAAACACAAGGATTGACTTTGAAAATGAATTTAACAAGTTGGAGGAAAAAAAATCAGTAAATACAGAGAAGTTTTAAAAGAAAGTGGGTAAGAAAAGTGACAGAGGTGGAAAAAGGAATAGAAAAGTTGATGAAGAAGATAATTTTTATACCAGAGAGAGGAGGGTTCTTGGTTCTGTGAAGATTAGGCAGCCTCTTCTGAGGAAAGTTTCAAGGACTGGATGGGGCACTGGTCTTTGGTGGTTTGGGTGAAGTCATATCAGGGCAAGAGTATGAACTACACAATGTTTGAGGGTCATTTAGTGATATGGTTTGCAAGATGAGCAAGAGAAATTCAGCCATTTTTCTAGGCTGATGATGGGTGAAATGCTTTCCAATATCACATTTAATCAGGGTGTTATATACGTAACAAATATTTGTTGAACAAATTTGAAGTTCCAGCACTGTTCCAAGTTCTTAGGATATACCAGATAACAAAACACAGTAACCATTGTCCTTATGAGCCAACTGTGTCAAATCTATGACCTTATTTAATCATCTCAATAACTCTATGGCATAAACATTATCAGCTGTATTCCTTAGATAAGGCAAATGAAGATATGGATCTTGCTTGAAAAATCACTGCTTTAAAATTTGGCTAAAAATTTGGTTGTCCTCTAGAGGGTGAACTTTTAACCACTACACCATCCAGATTTCCCAAAAAATGGACTGGATTTTTCAGTAGATAATGAGATGCACATTTAAAATGCTTGCTGGCTTCCTGTGTAGGAGAAGAAGCATCAAAACTTTTTTTAAAGATGTGTGTGTGTGTGTGTGTGTGTGTTTGTGTGTGTGTGTGTCTCCAAACCTACATCATTCAAAGCAGACATTTAAAGCTACCTTTCAGTAATTACATCAATAGTTCAAAGCCTGCAGATAAATTTTTTTTTCTATTCAGACAGCCATGTTATCACATATTCCCAGGCCAACCCTTGACATGACATATCAGTTTCCCATCTTTCTGAATTATCTAAACCTCTAATACTGAAAGAACCTATTAGCAGTAAAAGCCTAGCTAATACTGACAAATTTCCTTGGCTTCTAACATCAAATTTTGACTGGAGTGTTTATTCACAAAGCAAAGAGGCAAATCTGGGATCATGCTCTCAGTTAAACAGAACTTTTCTTCTTCCTGAGACTTTAAACATAAAATTAATTTTAAAAATATTGTAGAGATAATATTCCATTGTTTGTCAAATCTATGCCATTATAACTCTCTATTCTTATGTGTTGGTACACAAGGACATAGATATATGAGAATTTCAGCAACTGTCTTGCAGGGTTAAACTGTGCTTCTTATTGATTTTGAAAGCTTATGTGGTAAAAATCCCTCCAAAGAACATTTCCCCGGACCTGAATGACAGCATAATGATTTATCTTTTGTATCCATGACTAACAAATCCCTACAAATAGAAATAGCCTATGTTATGTCCTATTTAGTGCCTAATAGTTGTATCTTTAAAACAGAAATTTCTTAGGTTTGTGTTAGGTTATTAAACATGAATTAAAACTTCCTGTGCAAGATTTCCAGAAGCCCCTGCTTTCCATTTTATGTTTTTAGTTTCATAGTGACTTAGCAAAAAAAAAAAAAAAAAAAAAAAAAAAAAAACCTTACTTTACCTTATGTACTTTCACAGTAATAACTTTGACAGTTTAAACTCAGTGACTTTTCTGAAGGTAATATGCATGTTATACTTCAGAATGAAGGCAGATTTAAAATAAGAAAGTCTGAGATCAAATAAAAGTGAGCAGTTGATAATTGTCTTGTTTATTCCAGAGATATCTTGAGAACTTTAGTGGGATTTGAGGTATTTAATACTGCCTTGTCTGTACACCTCACCCTGCTGTGCAGAAGGCAGAATGGGGCTCAGTGAACCACCTACTTTGGTAACTGCCAATTCTAAGTAGTTTTATGGCTTGGCTGTAGATAAACCATGACCAAAACATTTGTAGAGCTTTCTGGTCACTATTTATTCTTAAAGTCAATTTTACCAATCAGCGAAAAGGAGTTATTCAGGAATAGATGCAGTTCTTTAATACCCGCATGACATTGACATAGAAGGCCACATATTCCTTGTTTGAGATTCTGCATGCCTTTTGTGCTTAACTGAATCAATTTTTTTCCATTGTGTTCTCGATTATTTCACACATGTAACACTGGTTTTGTATTGAAATTATGCAGTATTATTTGAAACTGTGTATTTATTTCAACTCATGTCACTGGAGTTTATTAATGATTGGCTCAACTGGTAAGTAAACTATGTATGTTAAAGCAATAAAAATGAAAGAACTGTCTATTTATTTGGCATTTATTTTTGGTGGTATGTGTCTTGAGTGGAACAATGAGTTGCTGAAGAGTCCAACCAGTGGTGTAGGTAACACCTTCATGCATATTCTCCTTCAGTTACATATGTTACAGTTTGGGAGGGTACTTTTACAAACTACTATATGAACACAAGGTAACATAAACTATATCTGCTAGAAGTTAATTCAGGGTTTAAATGGTATTTTCTGTTCAATATGGACATTAGACTTTGATTTTAATATTTATGTGTATGTAGCTGAAAAGTTGTTCTCTAACTTAGGACTTTATGAAAAGCATCAATCATTTTTCTGAGACTGAACACACACTTCACAGAGAGCATGGAATACAAGTGGTTCTACCAATGTTTTTGTCTCTGAATACTGTTAAGTTCTGAACATCCAATGTGTTTTCCTCATCTCTAGGTTAGAGATACATTTTTTTCAGTATGAATTCCATGGAGATAGTCTCTGGATCTTCTGCCAGGGTTTATAGACATTGTTGCCTATTCTGGGACATCATTTTCTTTCCTCAGTGCTCCTACTGCTTCAGAACACTTACTGCCATGTCTCCATTTGTTTCTGTGTCTTCTTGAAATGCATTCTGTAAGTTTGGAGTTTTTGTGAGTTAATTCCTATGGAAAACCATGCTTCCCCTCATTCAGTTCTGCTAGACAACAGCCACCACTTTGTTAATGAAAATGCCAGCATGGGTTGCTTTCGTGTGTCAGGGCCCCAGGAGCCCACATTTGCTCTGACAGCAGCATTCTCTCCACCTTGATCTGTTGTCACGCTTGCTCTGGGGGTGGAAGTAGAACTAAAAGCACTCTTGGCATGAGGAGTCTATTCCTGCCTGGAGGCTGAGCTGATTCTCTGACATTTCCTGGGCAAAACCATTAAACATTCCATCCAGGAGCTGTAACTCACAGATGTAACTTCCAGTCACCACATGTCCAATATCCTGTAGCTTGTGAAAAAAAAAAGCTGCTATACCTCATTGTCAAGGAACTGGCTCCCTGTCCTGTCTAACCCCTCTGTTTTCAGAAAGGGAGAGATGTTTTTGAGGTCTAGGTCCAGAGAAATGTGTTCTCATGAAGGCAAAAGGGAATGTCAAAGCCAGGGGTGATGGTGAAGGGAGGGGTGTGGGTAGAGCAGCTCACACCCAGGTTTATACCAAATTGCCCTTTGTCCCTGACAGGAACAGGCAGGAATTAGCTAAATTCCAAAGATGGGTGAAATGTCAAAGACAGGTGAAAGAAATCCCCTGGTCCCTGTGGCTTTTCCTGCCTTCTCACCACCCACTCTAGTTGATGGTGGTGACAGAATGTTAGGTGTGTTGCTGAAGTCTACATGTCACCCTTTGTAATAGTTGAAAGGACAAACCCCAAAGGACACAAGTGAGCTGTCCTCCCGGATACAGACTTAAGCCTCTCACTCTGCAGGCAGCGATTAAGAGAGGTATGGGCAGAAAACTCACAGGTTTATGGTTGTCCTTTGTGTTTATTTGGTTTCAGAAGAAGCCTTTGTGACAATGCTGGGAATCCACAGCTGGTTTATGGAATATCTCCATCCTTCCATTACATGTTAATAGCATTCCCCTGTCTACTGGGCACTTAGTTATTCTGAGACTTAGTGCTATGAGGGCTAAATTTAGAAGAGGAAAATGTGAATGCTCTACCAAGCCCAATGCCAGGGAAATGCTTGCCCTCCTTAGCTCTATTTTACTCTCTCCTTTGGGGAGCAATGATAATTTTGTGTTAATTTCTGTTTCCCCAACCCTAGCACAGTGATTGGTATAGGAGTTGCTCAACTGATATTTTTGGAAGGAATTAGAAAATTCATGAATGAGTTTATATCAAATGAATCAATGCAGGACTCCACTGATATGTGATTTGGGCCCTCTCTGAATGATCAAATCTAAAATTCTGAGAGTTTGCTAACCCTCAAGTTTATAGATAGAGTAACTAGCATCAGGACAGGATCTGAAAACTCCTAGGTTTCCCTGTCACTCTTCAAAAATCATCACTGCCACCTTAGATAAATGAAAGTCACTGATGAGGAAAAGCCATGGGCTGTTTTTCACTCATTTGTTTATTTAACAGTCCAAAATATTTCTTGAAGATCTATCATATGCAAAGATGTTATAGGCGATAAAAAGAAGCATGAATATTTTGGAATCAAGATGTGGACTGATCAAGTTAATTAGATAGCAGGAGAAGGAAAATAAAAATGCAGCTCATGGCAATCTCACTCAGGGTACAGGAAAGCAATGCAAGTTTCAGGACTCAAGGGGGACTTTTGTAGAAGTTTGAATAGGAGTGCCTGGTTTAACAGGATGAAGAGAGATAATGTTCCAGGGGGATGGAAATGAGCCAAGGCACAAAAGTAGGAATGATCATGTCACACATGGAGGTCAAGTGACTGCAGTGAAGTGTTCTGGATGGCTACAGTAGGACAGGAGCTTGGAAAGACAGATGTGGGCTAAATCACAGAGGATCTCAATGACAAGCTAAGGTGCTAAGGCTTTAGTTTGTAAGTGGGGAAAATACTAATGTCTCCTAGCAATCAAGTACCCTAATACAACCACAGTTACAGGATGACTAGTTAGACAGTAAAATGTAGGGTTTATAGGTTAGTCAGAAGAAGAAAGGTAAATAGGAAAACTCAGTTAGAATGATCCTGTATGATATAAACATGCTCCTAGGTGAAATGATAGGATTAGGAATTAAAACAGTATTTTCAAAATCAACTATAAATTATCAAGCATAGCAATCTCAAGTCTTAGGTTCTATCTAAAACTTGAATACATTTTACATTCTACTATTTAACATACCTATGTTTTTTTTTCTCTTTTTACCACAGCACTGAAGAATATGCCACAGCCATAGCAACACTGGATCTGAGCCCCATCTGCAGCCTATGCCAGATCCTTAACCCACTGAGTGAGGCCAGAGATCAAAACCACATCCTCACAGACACTATGTTGCATTCTAAACCAACTGAGCCACAATGGGGACTCCCTATTCACCTTTATTTTAATAAATGATAGTTTATTTTACTATAAAAGTTATTTAATATTTTCCTGTCAAATAGTAATAGTCAAGTATGTGGCACCATGCTTATCCTATGGCTTCACACGCCCTCTGAGATCTACTGTGGTGGCTGTATCTGATTTGAGAAACGCAGAAACAGCCCAGATGTGTGACTCTCATTGTGTGCAAGATGGCACCATGGCCGAAAGCATGGCCTCTGGCATCACATTGCTTGGTTTGAATCCTCACTCCACCATTTTTAACACCAGCCTTTCTTGGGCAAGTTTCTAAACTTCTGAGATCTTGAAATTCTCATTTGCATGAGAGAGATGACATTTAAGAATGCAACTGACAAAATAATATTGCGTTTTACAATCAATACCTCCCATATTCAATGAAATGAGATAGAATCTACCACATAGGACTGTTATAAATATTGAATGAACGAGTGAGTGCTCATAAAATACTTTGATAGATGCCTGGCACAAAATAAAACCAACTTAAAATGTAACTATTATTACTACATATGCAATATATAAGCTTCCGGATTAAAACACAAAATAGACTTCTGAAAGTTTCTTTATGGAGGGAACACGGAAGAAGAAATGTCTGGAGCAAGAGAGCATGAGCATGCCAGGGAATGGCAGAAAGTAGCTGACATATTAATTCAGCAGCAGATATTGAATACCCATGGGCTGGATATTCTACTAGGTACTAGTCAGCAAAACCAATCTTTCCTTTTCAAAGATTTAAAGACTAGCAGAGGACATAGGAGTTAATTAAATAACAAGTCTGAAAGTGCAAATTTGCATTTTTGATAATGGCTGTGGAAGAATCACACAGGTACCATGAGCCTAAAATGAAGGGGTTTGGCTGAATTAGGAAAATCTCGAAAGGCTGTTGGAAGAAGTGAGGCTTAAATTGAAACAATAAAGGATGAGTAGAATGTCACCAGATGAAGTAGGATGGGAAGACCATTGTAAGCAGAGGTAATTGTGCAAAACTCCTGCTTGTGGGCAGGGGAGGCCAGCAGACAGTGTTCTGAAAGCTGGCTAGTGGAAAATGTGAAGGTTGGCCTGAGGGTAGAGGAAGTCGCATCCAGGTTACAGTTGGCAATGGAGGTGGAGGTGGGGGGGGGTGAAGGAAGTGATGAGACAAATCCTGCCCACATCATTTCCCAAAGGGCAAGCAAGGCAAGAGGCAAATTCTTCAAGGAAACTCGGCCACTGCTCAGAGTCCTTCCTCTACCCCAGGACACTACCCTCATTCCAGCCCAACAGGCTCTCCTGGGAAAGAAAGAAGGACCCTATTTTGCCTATTTACAAATGAATAAATTACATGGGCTTTTTTTCTGCCATTCATTTATGGAATATGAGAGAGATTTCAAACCCAAAGAAAGCACAGCTCCTCAGCTACAAACTGTCTATGTGAGATGGGTCCTCACAGCCTCTGCTGGGGACTCCTTTCTCTGCTCAGGGCTCTGCCTTGTCTACACTATCTCCCTGCTCACCCCAGAATAAGAGCTCCTCTCATGGGTGAATTAGAAAATCTCCAGTCCTCTTGTGAAAATAACATTACAGGAGGAATTAGAAGTAGCATTTTTCATCCTTAGGAAGAATTTATAATGAGAGGTCCAAAAAAGGAATAGCTCTTTGGTCCTTTATTATGAGGTATTTTAAGGGAAACAGAAGAGAGAGAAGAAGAAGAGAAGATGTGAGGAATTTTTAATTAATATATATACAAAAATAAGCTACATATATATATATATATACACACACATACACATATGTATACACACACACAGTCTTTCTATATAATGTCCAACATATATATAAAACGCCATTTTTGCATGCATATATGGATATTAAAAATCTCGTGTGTGTATGTATAATCCAAATGATTATAAAAGTGAAGATATCAAATTGTTCATAGATATCTGGTTAGTACCTCGGTAGAAGGTTGATTTTGGATGGGTCCTTACTAGAGAAGACAGGAAAATGATGATGAGAAGCAACAGACGCTTTCCGCATAGGGACTCTGGTGAAGGACAGCACAATGGTTAGAAGTGACAACTCTTAGAGTGACAACCAAGTTTTACTTATTTATTATCTCTGTTTCATTATCTGTAAATTGAGCACTTATTGCTTAAATTTCTAAAAGACGTAGATACATTGATATATTTAAAAGCATTTAAAACATTGCTTAACATATAGAAAGTTCTGTATATCTATTAACTTTTCATGGCTCAAACACAGGCAACATGGGCTCAATAAAGAGCTCTTTTTTTGTTTTGTTTTGTTTTGTTTTGGTCATGCCTGCAGGCATCAATCAAACATATGCCAGAGAAGTGACCTGAGCCACTGCAGTGACAATGTCAGATCCTCAGCCCACTGAGCCACATGAGAACTCCTCTTCTTATGTTTTATAGCTGCAGGTTGTTTCATTCTTATAACACAGATTTATTTTATAATAATATACATTGATGAAAAGAAATTATTCAGCATATCTCAGTTTAGGAATATATGCTGTCACATATGCTAAATATAAATACAAAGTACTAAGATAATTTTATGAACGCTCCATAATTGGATATTATCATCATCCACATTTTACACTGAGAAAACAGGCTCAAAATTTAAATAAATTGTTCAAGAAAGACAGATGATAAGGGGCAGAAGAGTCAGGTTTTACACATAGATCTGAACATAATATGCTCCTTTAAAAGATGCTATATAGTAAAGTTTCCTGGTCGTCTAGTGGTTAGAACTTGGTGCTTTCACTGCTGTGGCCTATGTTCCTGCCCTGGTCTGGGCAACCAATATCCCACATCCAGCCATGGCAGGCTATGGCAAAAAAATAAAAACAAAATAAAATAAAATAAAATAAAATAAAATAAAAACAAAATACTGTGTAGCAGTGATGATTAAATGCTCTGAGTGAAGTTAACTGTGTTCAAATAGCACCTCCTCAAATTACTAATATGAAGACAGGAATTTTATTTAAGGTCCCTGAACCTCATTTCCTTCATCTGTAAAATGGAGATAGTAACTGTCTTATAGGGTTGTTTTAAGGATTAACTGGAACTACATTCATGAAATATTTAGTGCAATGCCTAAATAGAAAATTCACAATGAAAAACAACATGATGTCAAATATATATTATATTATTATAACATATATGGGATGTGTGTGCCATACACCTATTTCATCCTCTTCCACTTTGCTGAGATCTCTTGTTGCTTGGGTAGAGTAATAATTCTTCAGCTTTCAGGAGGCTTCTGAAGTTACTGTGATCAACATCCCTTTGTACATAATCTAATACTATATAATCAAAAACCCCTCAAAAATAGTCTGAGTTGTAAGTGACCTTTGAAGAGAAGCTAGTAGATAAAATTATGTTGTTATCATTGAGTAGTTGATTATCTCACTCCTCTGTTTCCTCCACTGCTAGCTTTCTACATTCAATATTCACATAAATGAAATGCATAGTGGAAATTCTTTCAGGCTTTCAGCATTGAGAATGATGTTAGCTGTGGGGTTTTCATATGTGGCCTTTATTATGTTGAGGCATGTTCCCTCTATACCCACATTATAGAAAGTTTTAAGGACCTACTGTATAGCAGGGAAATCTACTTAATATTCTGTGATATCCTATATGGGAAAAAATCTGAAAAAGAATGGATATTTTATGTATATCACATATTTATATGTGTGTGTGTGATAACACTGTAAGTCAACTATACTCCAATAATTTTTTTAAAGATATGCAATAGCAGGTAGCATTGTTGACATCATCAAAATCATCATCAATATTATTCCGATGCTGACCATCAGTGAATTGTTCTCCCACACCAGGCATTGTGCTTCATGTTTTACACGTTTTATCCTACTTTGCACAAAATTCTAATAAAGCAATTTATCTTATCCACACCAGATGATGAGAAAATTGATGCTAATAAAAAAAAACAAACTTACTCCATATGGTTATGACCAGTGATGTTACAGCAGCAAGATTCCAATGCATAACTCTCAAATGAAGGAAGTACATAAACACATACACACACACACACACACACACACACACACACATATATATATTCATACATTTACATTTCCAATAGGTATGTGTCTTAGGAACAAACTCTCTTTGTGAATCTCAGCAGTAGTGTTGGATATTAAATTACTGCAGGTGGCACTTACATGTTTGAATTACCCATTTTCCAGTGGTTTATTACTTGTGTTTTGTATGCTTGCTGGGATTGATTGGATGGTCCCAATTCTCCCACTACTTGTGAACACCTGCAGTTAAGGCAGAACATTTTAAGTGTTCACTGAATGTTAATTGAACAAATGAGTAACTGGATGAAATTAAGTTCCAGCTGCACTGATGTAGCTGCAGGGTCTGTATATAAATGACACTTTTAAATAATTGGTGCAACTGGTAATGAAATAGCCAAGTCTAGAGACATGTTTTTTTTTTCCCATTACATCAAGACATAAGGAGAAAACACAATTCATGTACCATTAGATCTTTTACTATCAGATCCCATAATTCTTTTCTGATGTGCTGAGATCTGGTAAAGAGGGTGAGAAGCCAAAGGACTTTGTAAGTATTTCTATTACTAGATCATTCTTAAGTTGTGTATAACAACATTATAGCAAGACAATCATTTCAATGGGTTTTGCTAACCAGGAATATGATGACTTCGGAGGCCTCTGTGAAAGTCCATGTCAATGAAACACTTTGATTTCACATTTCATTTTCCCAACCCCAAATCCATTTTTCCTGGGCAGAGCCTGTGAGAGATTTAGCAAAACCCATTGACTGAAGAAAATAGTCATCTCCATTTCAGCTTTAAAAAGGTGATAAAATTTTATTCTATTGACTGAAATGATATGTAGCTATATTGTTTTGTTTTGTTTTTATGGCCATGCTTGTGGCACATGAAAGTTTCCAGAGCCAGGGGTTGAAACAGATCTGCAGCTGAGACCTACACCATAGCTATGGCAACAATGGGTCTGAGCCATATCTTTGACATATGCCACAGCTGGTGGCAAAGCCAAATCTTTAACCCTCATAGCAAGGCCAGGGATTGAACCCACATCCTCACAGGGACTAAGTCAGGTTCTTAACCCACTGAGCCACAATGGAAAGTCCTATGTAGCTATATAATATATTCTTGATCACAAACATACAAGTGATATACCTTTCTCACCAGGTTATGAGAGGATAACTGAAAGACTGTACATGTAAATGCTTTGGGAAGGGTAGGGTATAGTCTTCACTTACAATAAATCTGATGAAAGAGTCTTGAAAACCTGAATAAAAGAGCACCATCATCTAAAAGTCCTTTGTAGACTCCAAACCTTGCTAATATTTGTGTAACTACAGTATGAATGACAAATTAAATGTAAAGCTGCTTGAGTTCAAGAAAGTCTTCACCTTGGGCATTTCAACCTGTTTCCTCAGAGCTAAGAGGATGCTCAGAAGAGAAGAAGCTCTAGATGAAGGCTGGGATCTGCAATCTGACAGCTATCTGCCTTCATTTATATTTTACTTTGCCTGAATTATAAAACCATTTGAATCTGAATACCTTTAAGTTCAAACAACCTTTAGTCCTATCAACCCATTACTTACCACTGTCTTGCTCAATTTGGGTACTTTTGTAGACCTTTTGTGACTCTTAGTGCTTTTAACCAGAATCCCCTTTAGATTGACTGCTTCCTATTTTTCCTTCCAGAAAGGATTCAAGGAAAGGAAGAAGGTGAAACTGTATGGAAATCCAGATCTATCTGGAAAAAATGGTGGTGAAGCAGAGGAAAATCCAAAGAGTATACCAGTTCAAGGACTAGTCTGTCTTCAACACCTTGGATGAGAAAAAAACTAAAAACAACCATAGGGCCATATGTGACCAGCCAGGTCCCAGAAAAAAAATATACCAATAGCAAAGCTTACCTCTAAATTTTGTTTATACTCTTACTGTATCTTTACCAACCATCATCTACTGAAAAATTCAAGATATTAGATGCTGGAGCAACATGGACTGACTTTGTACTGCCTTTCCTCATTGCTTTTAACCTGAAGATTTTAGGGAATAGGTGGCTGGGTAATGGTTGTTGAGTGCCTACCATAAAGTAGACAGAATGACAGGACTTTACACAGATTATCTTATTTTATCTTCACACTAATATTGTTATCTCCAATTTACTGAGGTTCCTGGACTAACTTGACTAAGACATCAAGGTAATATGTGTCAGGACAAGGATTTAAATTATCTTCTTCATAGGTCATGATTTTATTGCCACCTAAGTATGCGTATTTTCCTAGTCCCATAACACAAACACACCCAAACCTAATTTCAGTTCTCCTCTTGCCATAGCTTAATGTCACACGTTTTTCCAATTGACTGTTTTTTCTTTTCATAAAAACCCTCCTTTAATTTCTATGTATATGGGCATTTTAATTCATTTTAACTACTTAGCATGCAAACACCTTTTGATATTTAGGGTTTCTACAATTTTAGAGTCTGACTTGACATGGGGAAATCTGTCTCAAAAGAGCATATTGCCAAACACTAGCTTATCTAGACTCTCCTGAAGCTTAGCCCAGGCAGAATCTTTGGGTGTGGCACTCAGATACATACATTCTGGTCTTTGTCTCAGGAGATAAACATGGTAAAAACCAAGTACTTAGGTGGTTACTTCCTGGTAGAGTAGTGAAGGGAGAAGAATTTTCCACGTTAAATACCTTTTGAGATGTGGTTTTGGCCATTTCTCTTGAAATTCCTGTTCTTACATTGATTTGAGCTGCCCAATATATTTACAATAAATTTATTTTATGTTTAACTCATACTAGGTCAGCTTCTGTTTCTTGGAATTTTTAACTTGGAAGAAAGGGAGATGAAGATGACAGAGTAGGAAGACATGGAACTCACTGCCCCACATGAACATGTCAAAAATGTATCTATATGTGGAACAAATCCCACTGAAAACTAACTGGAGATTTGTAGAAAAACTCTGTACACCAAGGATGTAAGAACTGTCCACAGAGACTCTGGTAGGAAGAGAAAAGATGCAATTAGGTCAGGACCTGTGCCCCAGGAATAGAACTCAAAAGAAAAGGAAAATAATACAGTTGGAGATCATTTTTAGGGAATGAGCAGCTCAAGCTACATATTGGGTGACCCAGTCCTAGGGTCCAACATAGGAAAATCTAGCCCCCTTGGCTGGGTGGAGGATTAAGAGAATTAACAGAGGGCTGTGGTAAGCCTGGACTCTTATTTGTGAGGAGCACACATGAGTTGGCTTGTACACAACATAGGGCGGAGAGAGAGCAGATTGAAACTGCAGGTGGCTGACTGGATTCCCACAATTTCCCCAGCATGTGCCCCAGCTTGAGCTGAACAAATGTGCCAGCTCTGTTTACTTCACTTCAGAGCCCCATACTGAAGTGAGATCTGCCTCGACTGAGAAAAGAGTTGACCATAGACAAGCAGCTCAGAAAGAAGCAAAATCCTAGCAGGGCAAGAGCAGCCTCTACTGGTGTATGAACAAGCAGTGCATCAGAAGCAACCCCAAAATCTTTCTGTAGCCAGACCACTACAATGTGCACCTCATTAAATACCAAGAGCCCGCAAATGCCCTGTGGTGACTGCAGCACAGCTGAACACGAAGGCAGGGCAAGGCAGCAGAAGCAAAATTTAGAGATTGGCTTGAGGAACAAAGGAGACTCAGGCCAGAGCACTGTCTTAGTAGGGCAGGACATAGGAAGCTTGCAAAGGCACTGGCACATGCATAGGCAGCACATCAGATGCAGCTCAGCCTTCTGTATATGGCTCAAGCACCACAGCTCTTGTCTCAACACACACCAAGTGCATGCATAGGTCCCTCTTGCCCCAACACTTCACCCATCTGGAGCAAGTGTGTTAGTCCTAGGAGGGTGGGAGGCATACATTTAAAAAGAATAGAACCAAACTTGATGAAACATTGTAAATAAACTATACTTTACAATGATAAAAAATAGAGTTTCCAATGTTGTCCACAGCATAACTACTGGGCATTGCTTCTACAGTGGCTGTGGTGTGACCACTGGCTCTGGAACTTACATATGTTGCTGGTGCAGCCACTTGTTTAAAATACTAATAATAAGAGAGGAAGGCAAGATGGCGGAAGAGTAGGGGGACATGTTTGCCCTCTCCCACAAACACGACAACAACAAAAAAACCCACAAATCTACAGGTTAAACGACTCACACAGAACAGCAATTAACCACTGGCAGAAGAACTTAAAAACTCCAATAATGGCAAGAATCTCGTAACATAACTGGGTAAAACAAGAGGAAAGAGGAGAGTGAGAGAAGGGGAATCGGGGCTGGACAGGTGCTCCTGAAAGGGAACTGTGAAGGAGAAAGGGATCCCACACCCTGGAAAGTCACTTAATTGATGGAAAGATCAACTGAATTGGAGGGATCTCCAGATGCTGAGAAGAGCGCAGCAGTAATTCTGAGATCTGAAAAGCAGAGTGAGAACCGAACAGATCATCTGAACTACTGGCACGGTCACCAAAATCTAAGACACTTGGGTGGGGACTGGGCACTGAGACTTTGGCTCTGGAGACTGCCTGGGGGACTAGGAAGTGGTCCATCATGGTGGAGAGAGCAATACGCAAAGGGCTGGGGAGTGGAAAGCCACATCAGAGGGAACCTGGGAAAAGAGCTGGATCTGCAGGAGAGATGAGGCGCCAGTGTTGGGGGGGGGGGGAGAGGAGGAGGGGTGGGCTGCCATAGAATACTCCCTGTGCCACAGCGAGCTCATTTGCCCGCTAGCTAGCAGAAAGCTGTGCTTCCCAGTGCATCTCCCCTCCCCCTACCCCACGCACATGCCAGACCTGAGGCTGCCTGCCATCCCTGAGGGCTGGCCTCACCATTTGCAGGAAGACGACCACCACAGGGGCTTTCCTTGCCCTGGCCTGACTGCCCTCTGGAGGGGTTACACCCCCGCAGAGCAGTGCCCAGCACCGCCAGGCCCCTAGAAAAGGCCCACAGCCCAGAAATAATAGAGCAGGATCTGCCTGGCTGTGCAAAATCTGCTTCCCTTGTGAGGTGGTCCTGCCAGTTCTGACTGCACTGGGGAAGAGCCCCTTGGGTTCTCAGTGGCCCAGCTAGCCGCTCCCACCCTTGGAGGGTGCTGCACTCCCATGGAGCATCTGCCCAGCACCACCAGTCCCCTGGAAAAGGCCCGCAGCCCAGAAAAGCTAGAGCAAGCTCGGCCCAGCCGTGCAAAATCTGCTTCCATTTCAGGGCAGTCCTGTCAGTTCTGGCTGCCCTGGGGAAGAGCCCCTTGAGTTCTCAGCAGTCTGGCTAGCCACTCCCACCCTTGGGGGGGGAATGCACTCCCGTGGAACTGCTTCCCAGCACTGCAAGCCCCCTGGAAGAGCCCCACAGCCCAGAAAAGCTAGACAAGCTCGGACCGACCATGCAAAGTGTGCTTCCATTGTGGGGTGGTCCTGCCAGTTCCACCTGCCCTGGGGAAGAGCCTCTTGGTTTCTCAGTGGCCCAGCTTGTCACTCCCACCCTTTGGGGGGTGCTGCACACCTGTGGAACAGCTGTCCAGCACCGCCAGCGCCTTGGAAGAACCCCACAGCCCAGAAACACCAGAGCAAACTCTGCCTGGCTGTGAAATCTGCTTCCATTACGGTGCAGGCTTCCCAGTCCTGTCTGCCCTCAGGAAGTCCTCCTTTGCTTCAGAGAGACCCTGTCATCCCTGCCCACGGTCAGGAAAAGCCATGCTACCTCAAAGAAGACCGACCAACACCACCAGCCCTCAGGAAACATTCCACAGCAGTGCCAAGGCAAACCCTGCCCAGCCATGGGGAGTACACCTCCACCAAGAAAAAGAAAATAACAAGCATGACGAAGAAGCTGAGAAACCACCCCAGCCAAATCAACAGGAAAACTCACCTAAAGCAGTCAACAATGAAACAGACTTCTGCAGTCTGACAGACTTGGAGTTCAAAAGGAAATAGTGAAAATACTGAAGGAATTAAGAGAAGATATGAACAGTAATGCAGACACCCTCAGAAAGGAACTAGAACATATAAGGAGGCCAAGAAAAACTAGAAAATTCATTTGCAGAGATACAAACTGAGCTAAGGGCAGTAAAAACCAGAATGAATAATGCAGAAGAATGAGTTAGTCATGTGGAAGACAGAATAATGGAAATTACCCAAACAAGACAGCAGACAGAAAACCAAATCAAAAAACAGGAAAGCAATATAAGAGACCTATGAGATAATACAAAGCAGGCCAATCTATGCATAATAGGAATTCCAGAAAGAGTAGAAAAAGATAAGGGGATGGAAAATATATTTGAAGAAATAATCGTTGGAAACTTCCCAAATCTAAAGGATACTGAGTTCAAGATACAGGAAACACAGAGGGTCCTAAACAGGTTAAACCCAAATAGACCCACACCAAGATACATCATAATAAAAATGTCAAAAGTTAATGATAAAGAGAGGATCCTAAAGGCAGCAAGAGAAAAGCAAAGTGTCACTTGTAAGGGAACCCCCATAAGGTTATCAGCTGATTTCTTTACAGAAACACTACAGGTGAGGAGGGAATGGCAAGAGATATTTAAAGTGCTAAAAGGAAAAAATATGCAACCTAGAATACTCTATCCAGCAAGAATATCATTTAAAATAGAAGGGGAAATAAAAATTTTTTCCAACAACCAAAAGCTAAAAGAATACAGAAATACAAAACCCAGGCTAAAAGAAATAATGAAAGGGCTTCTCTAAACCAAAAAGAAAGGAAGGAAAGGGAAGAAAAGAGAAAAAGAAAAAAAAAGAAGAGGAAGAAATAGTATTGAGGAAACCACAATCAGACAGCAGTCACACAAATAAGCCAGCATACAGATTTAATCATGAACATGCTTCAAACAAAGTAAAATTAAAAAGGAAAAAAAAGAGTCATCAAAATCATAAAATGTGGGCAAGGGATGTTAGGAAATAAGTAGACCCTTTGTGTTTGTTTGTTTGTATGTTTCTCTTCTTAATTTTAGTATAGTAATGAAGTGTTTGAACCTACAGGACTATCAGGCAAAAACACACAATTATAGGAAGGGATTAGCATACTTTAAAAACAGGGCAACCACAAGCCAAAACCAAATATTGTATTCGCAAAAATTGAAAAAAAAAAAAAAAAACAACACTCAAGCAGATAATAACAGGAGACCATCCAACCAAAAAAAAAAAAAGAAAGGAAGAATGGAGAACCATAGAATCAACTGGAACACGAGGTTCAAAATGGCAATAAATAATCATCTATCAATTATCACCTTAAATGTCAATGGACTGAATGCTCCAATCAAAACCACAGAGTGAGTGGCTGAGTGGATAAAAAGGCAAAAACCTTCAATACGCTGCCTACAAGAAACTCACCTTAGGACAATGGATACATATAGACTGAAAGTGAAAGGGTGGGTAAAAATATTTCACGCCAATAGACATGACAGAAAAGCAGGAGTTGCAACACTCATATCAGACACAATAGACTTTAAAACAAAAGACATAAAGAAAGACACTACTAATGATTAATGGATCCATCCAAGGAGAGGATGTTACTATCATCAACATATATGCCCCAAATATAGGAGCACCCAGATACATACAACAAACATTAACAGACATAAAGGGAGAAAATGATGAGAATACAATCATAGTAGGAGACCTAAATACCCCCCTCACATCAATGGACAGATCCTCTTGACAGAAAACCAATAAAGCAACAGAGATCCTAAAGGAAACAATAGAAAAGATAGACTTAATTGATATCTTCAGGACACTACATCCAAAAAAATCAGAATACTCATTCTTCTCAAATGCTCATGGAACATTCTCAAGAATCGACCACATATTGGGACACAAAGCTAACCTCAATAAATTTAGGAGCAAAGAAATTATCTCAAGTATCTTCTCTGACCACAATGCCATGAAATTAGAAATCAACCATGGGAAAAGGAAAGAGAAAAAACGTACTACATGGACACTAAACAACATGCTACTAAGAAAACAATGGGTCAATGAGGAAATCAAGAAGGAAATTAAAAAATACCTTGAGATAAACGGTAATGAAGACACAACCTCTCCAAATCTATGAGATGCTGTGAAAGCAGTGCTCAGAGGGAAATTCATAGCAATACAGGCCTTTCTCAAAAAAGAAGAAAGATCCCAAATTAACAACTTAACCCTCCACCTAAACAAATTAGAAAAAGAAGAACAAAAAAGACCTGAAGTCAGCAGAAGGAAAGAAATTATAAAGATCAAAGAAGAAATCCATAAAATAGAGATGCAAAAAACATTAGAGAAAATTAATAAAACCAAGAGCTGGTTCTTTGAAAAGGTAAACAAAATTGACAAATGCCTGGCCAGACTCACTAAAAAGAGGAGAGAAAGAACCCAAATAACCAAAATTATAAATGAAAAAGGAGAAATCACAACAGATACTGCAGAAATACAAAAAACCATAAGAGAATACTATGAACAACTATATGGCAACAAGTTTGACAATCTGGAAGAAATGGGCAATTTTCTAGAATCTTACAGCCTGCCAAAACTGAATCAAGAAGAAACAGACCAACTGAACAGACCCATCACTAGAAATGAAATTGAATATGTCATAAAAACACAGCCTACAAATAAAAGCCCAGGACCAGATGGCTTCACAGGTGAATTCTACCCAACATATAAGGAGGAATTGGTGCCAATCCTCCTTAAACTCTTTCAAAAGGTTGAAGAAGAAGGAACACCCCCAAAGACATTCTATGATGCCACCATCACCCTCATTCCAAAACCAGACAGAGATACCACCAAAAAAGAAAACTATCGGCCAATATCATTGATGAATATAGATGCAAAAATTCTCAACAAAATTTTAGCCAACCGAATCCAACAACATCTTAAAAAGATAATACACTATGGCCAGGTAGGGTTCATCCAAGGTTCACAAGGATGGTTCAACATACACAAATCAATCAACATCATATACCACATTAACAAAAGAAAAGTCAACAACCATATGATCATCTCAATAGATGCAGAAAAAGCATTTGACAAAGTCCAACATCCATTCATGATCAAAACTCTCGCCAAAGTGGGTATAGAAGGAACATTCCCGAACATAATCAAAGCCATTTATGACAAACTCACAGCAAATATAATTCTCAATGGAGAAAAACTGAAAGCCTTCTCACTCAAATATGGAACCAGACAGGGATGCCCACTCTCACCACTGTACTTCAACATAGTTCTGGAAGTCCTAGCCACAGCAATTAGACAAAAAAAAGAAATAAAAGGCATCCATATAGGAAGAGAAGAGATAAAACTGTCACTCTATGCAGATGACATGATACTATACGTAGAAAACCCGAAGGACTCAACCCCAAAACTGCTTGAACTGATTAAAAAATTCAGCAAAGTAGCAGGATATAAGATTAACATTCAGAAGTCAGTTGCATTTCTGTATGTCATCAATGAAATATTGGAAAAGGAATACAAAAATACGATACCTTTTAAAATTGTACTTCAAAAAATCAAATACCTCGGAATACACCTGACCAAGGAGGTAAAGGACCTATATGCCGAGAACTATAAAATTTTAATCAAAGAAATCAAAGAAGATGTAAAGAAATGGAAAGATATTCCATGCTCCTGGATTGGAAAAATCAATATTGTAAAAATGGCCATACTACCCAAAGCAATCTACAGATTCAATGCAATGCCTATCAAATTACCCAAGACATTTTTCACAGAACTAGAACAAACAATCCAAACATTTATATGGAACAACAAAAGACCCAGAATCGCCAAAGCAATCCTGAGAAACAAAAACCAAGCAGGAGGCATAACTTTCCCACACTTCAAGAAATACTACAAAGCCACAGTCATCAAAACAGTGTGGTACTGGTATCAAAACAGACAGACAGACCAATGGAACAGAATAGAGAACCCAGAAATAAATCCTGACACCTATGGTCAATTCACATTTGACAAGGGAGGCAAGAACATAAAATGGGAAAAAGAAAGTCTATTCAGCAAGCATTGCTGGGAAACCTAGACAGCCACATGCAAAGCAATGAAACTAGAACACACCCTCACACCATGCACAAAAATAAACTCAACATGGCTGAAAGACTTAAATATAAGACCAGACACCATCAAACTCCTAGAAGAGAATACAGGAAAAAACACTCTCTGACAACAACCTCATGAATATTTTCTCAGGGCAACAGAAATAAGAGCAAAAATAAACCAATGGGACCTAATCAAACTGACAAGCGTTTGCACAGCAAAGAAAACCAAAAAGAAAACAAAAAGAGAACTTACAGAATGAGAGAAAATAATATCAAATAATGCAACAAACAAGGGCTTAATCTCTAGAATATACAAGCAACTTATACAACTCAACAGCGAAAAAGCCAATCACCTATTGGAAAAATGTCCAAAAGACCTGAAGAGACTGTTCTCCAAGGAAGATATATTCAGATGGCCAACAAGCACATGAAAAAATGCTCAACATCGTTGATTATAAGAGAAATGCAAATCAAAATTACCATGAGATACCACCTCACACCAGTCAGAATGGCCATCATTAATAAGTCCACAAATAACAAGTGCTGGAGGGGGTGTGGAGAAAGGGAACCCTCTTGCACTGCTAGTAGGAATGTAAGCTGGTACAGCCACTATGGTGAACAGTTTGGAGATACTTTAGAAATCTATACATAGAACTTCCATATGACCCTGCAACCCCACTCTTGGCCATATATCTGGACAAAAGTTTCCTTCAAAAAGACACATGCACCCGCATGTTCATTGCAACACTATTCACAATAGCCAAGACATGGAAACAACCCAAATGTCCATCAACAGATGATTGGATTAGGAAGATGTGGTATACATACATGATGGAATACTATTCAGCCATAAAAAAGAACAACATAATGCCATTTGCAGCAACATGGATGGAACTAGAGACTCTCATACTGAGTGAAATAAGTCATAAAGAGAAGGACAAATACCATATGATATCACTTATAACTGGAATCTAATATATATACAGCAGAGATCAACCTTTGCACAGAAAAGAAAATCTTAGACTTGGAGAATAGACTTGTGGCTGCCCTTGGGAGAGAGGGAAGGAGCAGGAAGGATTGGGAGCTTGGTGTTATTGGATGCAAACTATTGCTCTTGGAATGGATTTACAATGAGATCCTGCTGAGTAGCATTTAGAACTATGTCTAGACACTTACATTGCAACAGAACAAAGGGTAGAAAAAAAATGTGTACTTGTAAGTGTAACTTGGTCCCCATGCTATACAGCAGAAAAAAATAAATAAAATCAAATTAAAAAAATATATAATGTTCAGTAAAAAATAGTAATAATAAATAAACAAATAAATAAAATAAGAGAACCATCCTGGACATGACACTCAGGGCTTCTGCTCCAACAACATGGGACAGGACCATGCCCCTGATAAGGTAATTATGGCCACTGAGAAGAGGAGAAGTCTTGGCATACATATGATTCTGGGCCTAGCACCCCCTTCTTCAGCCTCACCTCCTACCAAGAAGATTATTGCCAGCAAAATAGGAAATATATGACTTGTGTTCATGTCAAATCCAACTCTTTCACCAAAACCACAGAACACAAGCAAACTAAACAGTGATGTTTCCACATAAGGACATTCTTTCAATATCTTAATAGGAAATTGTCTCACCTAATTTTTTAGCAAAATTTGAACAAAATGAGAAAGCAGAGGAATTGGTCTCATCTGAAAATAGAAGAAGAAATCCCTGATAAAACAAATAATGAAGAGAAATAATTTACCAGATAAATAATTCAAACAATACTAATATGAATGCTAACTGAACTTGGGAAAATAATAGATGATCACAGGGGAATTTTAACTAGGAACTAGAGTATATAAAAAAAGGAACTGTCAAACTGAAGAATACATTAAATTAAATGAAAAATACAGTAGAAGGAATTAACAGAAGACCAAGAAATATGGAATAATGTATAAGTTATCCAAAAGAAAAAATCATGGAAATCACACAATCAGAACACATAAAGAATCAAAAATTTAAAGATGGGAAAAATTAAAAAAATCTCTAGAACAAGATCGTGTGTATCAACATGCACATTATAGGGGTCTCAGAAGGTGAAGAGACACAGAAATTGAAAAAGCATTTGATGAAAATATGGCTGAAAACTTCCCAAACCCAAAGAATAACATAGATATGCAGGTACATAAAGCATGGAGAATCTCAAACAAGATGAATCTAAATAGACTAACACCAAGATACATCATATAATAACAAAATTTAAAGAGACAGAGAATTTTAAAGGCAGAAAAAAAAGTCTCATAAAAGAACCCCCGTAAGAAAATACGCTGATTTTTCTGTAGAAACTTTGTGGGCCAGAAAGGAATGATATGATACATTCAATGTGATAAGTGAAGAACCTAAAGTCTGGGATGATTTACCCACTAAGTTTATCATTTAGAACTAAAGGAGACAAAATTCTTAGACAACTAATAACTAAGAATTCATCAATATTAATCCTACTTTAGAGAAATGTTAATGGGCCTTCTACGTGGGAAACAAAAGGCATTATTAGAAAGAAAGAATCTACCCAAAAGAAAAAATGCCACTAGTAAATATTAATATATAGTAAAGGGTGAATATTAAATTAAATAAGCTAGCACAAAGATCAAAATTAAAAAAACTGTAAAGGCAACTGGAAATAAAATTAATAATAACATGATAAATCTGAAGATATAAACTATGACATCAAAAGAACAAAATGTCTGGAAGCAGAGAAAAAATGTAGATCTTTTAGAATGTATTTGAAGTTGAATTTCTAGTTGAAAACTTAGATGTAGTTATACATCAATGTATATGAACACCATGGTAACCACAACTGAAAACCTACAAAGCATACAAAAAACTGCAAAGAAAGGAACACAAGCAAACTCCTAAAGAAAATCATCAAGCCACAAATAAACAAGAAGAAATGAACAAAGAAGTATAAAAATAAATAATCAAATGGATAACAAATGATAAATGGCAATCAATACATACCTATCAAAAATTACATTAAATTTCAATAAACACAGTACTCTAAACAAAAGACATAGGGTGACTGGATAGAAAAACAAGAACCATCTATACACTGCTTATGACAGACTCACTATAGAGCTAAGACACACACATAGACTGAAAGTAAGGGATGGAAAAAGATATTTCATGCAAATGGAAATGACAACAAACTGGGGGTAGCAACATTCATATCAGACAAAATAGACATTAAATCAAAGTCTACAACAAAAGACAAAGAAGGACATTATCTGATAATAAAGAGATCTATAAGAGGATATTATACTCATTAACATACATGCACACAATAGGGAAGCGCCTAAATTTATAAAGCAAATATTAAAAGACAAAACGGGAGAAACTGGAAACAGTATAAGAATATAGGGGAATTCAACACCTCACTGACATCAATGCACAGATTATCCAGACAGAAAATCAATAAGGCAACTAAAGTCTTAAATGATACAATAGAGCAATTAGACGGAGTAGATATCAGAAGACATTCTACCTGGAGCTCTCTGGTGGCTCAGTAGGTTAAGGATCTGTCATTGTCACTTCTATGGCCCTGGTTACATCTGTGGTGCGTGGTTCTGTTCCTGGCCTGAGAACTTACACATGTTGTGGGTGTGGCCAAAAAAAAGAGAGAAGAAATTCCATCTAAAAACAGCAGAATACACATTCTTTGCATTGCATTTGGAACATTCCCCAGGACAGATATATGCTAGGCCTAACTACCATCTAAAGGAATCAAAAAAAGAACAAACAAAGCACAAACTCAGCAGAAAGGAGGAAACAATAAAGAGCAAAGAGTAAGTAAAATAGAGACTTAAAAAAAAAAAGATAACATTAATGAAACCAAGATCTGTTTTATTTTAAAGATAAACAAAATAAAGTTTAAACCAGGCTAAAGTAGAAAAGAGAGAAAACCCAAATAGACAAAATAAGAAATAAAAAAGGAAAAATAACAACCAATACAACCAGAGATACAAAAAAGAAAATAAGAGATTACTACGGTTATATGATAACATATTGAAAAATTTACAAGAAACAGACAAAATTCTAGAAGTGTGCCATCTGCCAAAACAAAATCATGAAAACAGAAACAATCTGAACAGACCAATAACTAGAGGTGAAGTTGAATTAATAATTTTAAAAAATCCCAGCAAACAAAAGTCCAGGACTGAATAGTTTCACAGGGGAATTTTGCCAAACTTATAAAGAGGAAATAATACCTTTCATTCTCAAATTACTCCAAAAAATTGAAAAGGGTGGAACACTCCCAAATTCAGTTTATAAGGTTACATTCCTTTTTACCAGAGGATGCTATGAAAAATAAATTGCAGGCTAATATCTTTGATGAACACAGATGCAAAAACTCTCAACAAAATATAGGCAAAACAAATCCAAAGCTATCTAAATGGATCAGATACCATCTTCAAGTTGGTTTTATTTCATGGATGCAAGGATGGTTCAACAGTCACAAATCAATCAATGTGATACACCACATTAACAAAACTAAAGGAAAACTTATGGTTTCTAAAGGAGACAGGTTGGGGATTGTGGGTATGGGCTGGGGATTTGGGATGGAAATGCAATAAAATTGGGTTGTAATGATTGTTGTACAACTATAAATGAAATAAAGTTCATTGAGTAATTAAAAAAATAACTTAAGAATTCTCTTATTTGTCGTTTTTATTTCTATAAATTTTATATTTTTATTGCTCTTATGAATACCTATCATCCTTCATTATGTGATTTACTTGATTTTCACTAGAATGCTGATAGTCTTTCTAACATGAGAATACTTCCTTGTTTGTCTCTTACTGTACTAATATTCTGTCTGTTAAATCTGTTGGATTGTCTTTTCAAGTGATAATACCAGTTGGAAATAACAACAGTTTTGTATGTCCATATAAAATGTTTATGTCTCATCTCTTTTGTTTGCTTGTGTTGCTAGAAATTTCAATATTTTGTGAATAGCAGCAGCATGAATAACTGTGTATTATTTCCAATTTCAATGAAAATAATTTAGATTTTTTTAAAGTATTATATCTGCTGTAGGTTTTTTGTTTAAGACAAACCCAATCAGTTTAAGAAAACTGTCATCTGTTACTGGTTGTGAGAGCTTCTTGATAAACAGATGTTAAAATACAGCTTCTTTTTAAAATTATAGATTTTCTTTTTAATGTCAAGCCATAATTGCCTATCAAACTCTCTAGGTGAGTCATTTATTGCCATCATATAGGACTTGGAGTATATGCTTTCTTACTAATTTAAATTATAACAAATGTTTTTAATTTTTATTTCTATATGCTTGAGTTACATTTTTTGATATTTATGTGATTATCAAATATTTGGTCAGGAAAGAAATTCTTGATTTGCTTCCCTATGGGAAAATATGCCCTGCTTTTCTATGATCTACTGTGCAGTGCAGTTTCTTGGGACACATCTAGCAAACCTGGTTAAAAGTGCCTTTCATTTTTCTTTTCACATAAACTGTTATCACAAAGTCTTTTAGGTGAATGGGTTCTTTCTTCGGATCATCCTAACTCTGTCAATCAGATTCTTTTTGTTTTCTTTTCTGAGAAATTAAAAGATATATTCTTCATGGGAAAAGAAAATGGGTGTATTAAAAAACACAGCATGGTGCATGCACAAAAAAGAAACACATAGATCAATGGAACAGAATAGAAAGCCCAGAAATAAATACATGAATTTATGGTCAGTTAATCTATGAAGAAGGAGGCAAGAATATACAATGAAGGAAAGACAGCCTCTTCAACGAGTAGTGCTGGGAAAACTGGATAGCTAAATATAAAAGAATGAGATTAGAATATTTTATCACACTATATACAAAACAAACTCAAAATGGATTGAAAACGTAAATGTAAGACTTGAAACTATAAAACTCCTAGAAGAGAACATAGGCAGAAAACTCTGACAGAAATCACAGCAATAGTGTTTTTTTTTTTAATCTGCTCTAAAAGCAAAAGAAGTAAAAGTGAAAATAAACAAATGGGACCTAATTAAACTCAAAAGCTTTTGCACAGGAAAGGAAACCATCAACAAAATGAAAAGACAACATACTTAAAGGGATAAAATATTTTAAAGTATTTTAAGGGATTAATATCTAAAATATACAAATAGCTCTTACAATTCAGTATCAATAAAACCACCACAATCTGATTAGAAAATGGGCAGAAGAACCTGATTAGAAAGTTTTCCAAGAAGACATATGGATGCCTAACAGGTCCATGCAAAGATGTCCAACATCAGTAATGAGAAAAATGCAAATCAAAACCACAATGACATAAAATTTCACATCTGTCAGAATGGCTATCATCAAAAGGTCTATAAATAACAAATGTTGCTGTGGATGTGGAGAAAAGGGAACACTTATGCACTGTTGGTAGGAATGCAAATTAGTGCAGCCACTGTGGAAAACAGTACAGAGTTTCCTTTAAAAACTTTAAAAAAGACCATACTTTAATAAAAAATATATTTGAAAACACAAAAAAGTAACTATCACATGATTCAGCAGTTCTACTCCTATGTACATATCCAGAAAAAAGAAACAAAAACACTAATTCAAAAAAATACATGTGCCCCAATTTTAATAACAGCATTATTTATAATAGACAAGATATGGAAGCAACCTAAGTGTCCATCAACAAATGAATTATGGAATATTATTTATCCATAAAAACAAATGAAATTCTGCCATTTATAACAATGTGAGTGAACTTAGAGATTATTATGCTTATTGAAATAAATTTGCCAGAGAAAGACAAATACTCTATGTTATCATTTATGCGTAGAATCTAAGAATTAAAACAAATAAATGTATATAACAAAACAGAAACAGACACAGATATAGAGAATGAATTAGCGGTTATCAAAGGGAAGTGGGAAGGGGTGAGGGGCAAGGCAAGGTTATGGAATAAAGAGATATAAATTCTGTATAAAATAAATAATAAGCACATATTATACAGAACAGAAAGATACAGATGCTATTTACTAATTATTGTAAATAGATTATAACCTATGAAAATATTGAATCACTATGTTGTACACCTGAAACTAATGTACATCAACTCTATTTAAAAAAAGAAAAAAATGCATACATATGAAAGAAAAAATCTTTCAATTTGGACAGGTATGTTATTTTTATAGGTATGTTATTTTTATAGCAGTTACTTTGCGGCAGTTATCTACCACAAAACTCCAAGTAAACATACATGACATATGCAGAAGTACATATATCCAAAGATAAACACAGGCATGCTGGAAGTCTAGAGCTGGTAAGTAAGCATCTTCAACTTGATACCCATACTCTCACTCAACATTAGATGCCCACATCACAGTGCTATTTTAAAATTATATCAGCCAGGAGTTCCCATCATGGCACAGCAGAAACAAATCTGACTAGGAACCATGAGGTTGTGGGTTCGATCCCTGGCCTAACTCAGTGGGTTAAGGATCTGGTGTTGCCTTGAGCTGTGTTGTAGGTCACAGATGCGGCTCAGATCTGGCATTGCTGTGGCTGTGGCATAGGAACCTCCATGTGCTGAGGGTGTGGCCCTAAAAAGATAAAAGACGAAAAACCAAAACAAAAAATAACACACTGGAGATTTTAAAATGAAATAAAATAAAAATGTCAGCCCAATACTCAAAAGAAAAGTCCATTTTCTCTCTATGTGAAATTTATGGCTAAACTTTAAGTCTTTACCAGTCCTATATCCTTAACTAGGAATCTTAATCATCTCATTTTCATAACCTAAAGGGTCACATGCCAGGAAACGCTCTCCACTCTAGGCCTCCTTCCCATACCTCATTTTCCTCTACCTTTATACATAACCCTTTATATTATAACCTATTCATTTATTTTAAAACCACTGCTTGAGCTCACCTCCTCTAGGATTCCTTTCTGATTTATTTTCCTAAACTTGGGACATTTTCCTAGACTTGGGATAAAGTGATGTGATCAGTTATAAAGAAATTAAAATGTATCGTTTCCTTCCATACAAGTATCATATATCCCCATCTCATTGAACCTGTAAGTGATCATTTGATATAGAATGTGAACCCCAAAGACATGTATAATTTCCAGGTAGTAATTTTAAGAAAAAACCTGCCTTGCTTCACTATGTTTCTTTTAACACAAGCTGAGCAGTATTCCAGATAAGGGGTGCTTCCTCAACTTGGATATGAAACAAGACAATTTGTGGAAATTGGAATGAAGACAATTTGTGGCAGTATATATATATACACACACATACAGTTTATCCTGGGGTTAGGAGCACCCATTCTGTGCACAATCAAAAAATCTCTGTATAACTGTACAGTCAAACCTCTATAACCATGGTTCCATATCTATATTTTCAACCAGCCAGGAGTCATGTAGTACTGTAGTACATGTTTGTTGACCAAAAAAACTTGCACGTAAGTGGACCTATATGTTCCAAACCCATGTGGTTCAAGGGTCAACAGGATTAATACCTTGAACAAGAAATGATCCTATGTTGTTTTAAATTCCTGATATTTTAGTTTCATTTGTTACATAATTAACTTGTCCACACAGTGACGAACAGCAAAGTGCTCTAACCTTCAGGAAAGATAAAAGTGTAGTGAAGCAAATTAAACCACTGAAAAAAATGACTTCTTATTGACATAAGAATAAAGATGTTAAGGAGTTCTCTCATGGCTCAGCAGGTTAAGGATTCTGTTTTCACTGCCATGTCTCTGCTTACAGATGTGGTGGGTTTGATCCCTGGCCTGGAAACTCCTGAATGCCACAGGTATGGCCAAAAAATAATAAAATAAAGATGTTAAAATTGTGAGGTGAAATTCAAAAAGCAAAGCAGGGAGGGAAAGTCAATTTTAAAGAGAAATGCTGAAAATGGAAAAAAAAATAATGCCACTCAGAAAATACCCATTGGTTAATATGGGATCCATATTAATGAGAAATATAAGGAAGGGATGAAAAACTTAAATTTACTTTAATACTGTTTTAAAATGAAAAGTTAATTGTAAAAATGATCTATTGGTTTGAAAGGAAGAGACAGCAGTGTCTTTATTACTGCTTAAGCAAGATGGGTTCTCAGAAAACATTTAAAGATGAATCATTTCACTGGCACAATCAGGTTCTGCCTTGACACATAATGAAGTTAAAAAAGAAATGTTTCTCAGAAAGGCATCAGTGACTTTATTAGTATTTTTTTTTCCTTTACTGTTGGAGTTTTTTAATTTGTTCGTTTGTTTTTGGAGAAGGGGAACTCTGAAACTGACAAGAAACACAATCATCCCTATAACAAGGAAGTAAGCAAACAGAGGGAGTAAAAGTCTTAAAACTCAGATCCGTAAAATGTATGTATCAACTTCTACCAAAAGCAGAAAGAAGAAGAAATGTATAAATGGGGAAGGTGATGTTCCAAAATTAATTCTAAAGAAAGGGAAAACTTAGAGCCTATTTTCAGTTTGTTTTCAAAATAAGGTACTATATCAACCAGCCATCCTTTCAACACTGTTTAAATAAGGAAAATGGTAATCAAAACACAAGAAATAACAGTCCCAGGAGTTCCCATTGTGCCGCAGTGGAAAAGAATCCAAATAGTATCCATGAGGATGTGGGTATATCCCTGGACTCACTAAATGGGTTAGGGATCTGGCATTGCCATGAGCTGTAGTGTTTGTTGCAGAGATGGTTGGGATCCCGTGTTGCTTTGGCTGTGGCATAGGTCTGCAGCTGTAGTTCCAATTTGACCCCTAGATTGGCAACTTCCATATGCCATGGGTGCAGCCCTATAAAAAAGCCAAAAAAAAAAAAAAAAAAAAGGAATGATAATCCCTTTCAGTACAAAGTTTTTAGTTTTCCATTTTTTCTGTTATTAAAATTGTTCAGTTTTAAGATGTATAAAACAAGGAAAACTAGGGGAAAAAAAAGAAAATGACTCTACCATTCAGAGATAACTTCTGATAACATTTGTTCTATATTCCTCAAATGGTTTATATAGTTCCTTCCTTTTTACTACCCCATCCTCAAAGAAAAATGGCTATATATAATCTTCTATAATAACCACTTTTTCTTTAAAAAAATCAAAACATTTAATGTATGACAACTGAGATTTATAGTATCAATGTATATAACTTCATAATTCACTATATATTTAAAATATCATCTATTTTCTTGCCCTCGGATTTTGGAAAGGAAATTTGTTTTTGTGTTGTTTTATTTATTGCAAATAAATAATGATATTATCACTAATCCCTGGCATAGCACACAATAAACAGAAAGCAACTAATAAACTTTTGAAAGAATGAAGAAAAAATTACTGAAGGAGAAACCTACTAACTATTGTAAATGGTACAGTTAGGGAGGGAAAACAAGAAAGAAAAAGAGAGAGTTAACTTCACTGTGGGAAAAGCATTATAGGAAAACAAAAAAGAATGCAAAAGATTCTGAAAAAGGAGCTTATTTGAAAAGGGAGTCAGTAAGTTTGTTGGGGAATGAGTGAGAAAAGTAGAAGGAAATAATTCTAGGAAGTTATACTGTACAGGATCTTGTAGGACTTTGGCTTTTTCCTAATTACGTATTCACTGAAAAATTTTAAGCCAAAAAAATAACCTTATCTGGCTTATATTTTTGGTTTTTTTTTAATTTTATTACATTTATAGGTGTACTACAATCATCACAACTAAACATTATAGCATTTCCATCCCAAACCCAGCAGTGTATCCACCCACTTACCAACCTGTCTCATTTGGAAACCTTAAGTTTTTCAAAGTCTTTGAGTCAGTATCTGTTCTGCAAAGAAGTTCATTTTGTCCTTTCTTAGATTCCACATGTAAGTGATAGCATTTGCTGTTGCTGTCTCGCCATCTGACTGACCTCACTTAGCATGATATTTTCTAGGTCCATCCATGTTGCTGAAAATGCCATTATTTCTTTCATTTTAATGGCTGAGTTGTTGGAGGCATGAATAAGGGATATGACAAAGAATGAAAAGAAAAGACTGGTGCCATAGAGTGGCTTAGAGGTCAGTCTATACTTTACAAAGTCTTGTGACTCTCTCATGACCCTTGAGACAAAACAAATGAGAACAATATCAAAAAATGGCATCTTGAAAACAAGATTGCGGAAGCACTGATGTTGCTGGTAGAAAACCATCAGCTCTAGAATTCTCCGGACTGGAGCCTTGGGGATTTATCAGAGAGGCCATAGATGGCTTGAAGCCATCAACAAATTATGGGCTGGGAGGGCTAAAACATTTCTGATTATTTTATGTGCCTAGGAATGATTTGTTCTAGCATATCTTGCTTCCAACAAGTCTGAAGTAAAATACTAATGTATCCCCTGCATGTACAAAGAAGTAGAAAATAGTAAATAAAAACCATGAGTTGGCTCAGAGGGTTGCTATTGCCTCTTGAAGGTGGTAGCCCCCTGATCTGCACTCTCTATCTGTGTCTCTTTCTTATTTCTGTGGCACTGCTGACTTGGGAACTGGGTTGACAAGTAAGCCTTGTCACTGAGTAATATTCCATTGTGTATATATACCACATCTTCTTTATCCACTCCTCTGTTGATGGACATTTAGGTTATTTTCATGTCTTGGTTATTGTATATAGTGCTGCAATGAACATTGGAGTACATTTGTCATTTTGAATCATAGTTTTCCCTGGATAGATGTCCAGGAGTGGGATTGCTGGAGCAAATGGTAGTTCTACGTTTAGTTTTCTGAAGAATCTCCATACTGTTTTCCACAGTGGTTGCACCAATTTGCATTCCCAACAACAGTGTAATAAGGTTCCCTTTTCTTCACAGCCTCTCCAGCATTTATTGTTTGTAAACTTTGATGATGGCCATTCTGGCCAGTGTAATGTTGTACCTCATAATGGTTTTGATTTGAATTTCCGTAATAGTTAATGATGTTGATCATGTTTTCATGTGTTTTTTGGCATTCTGTAAGTCTTCTTTGGAGAATCATCTGTTTACATCTTCTGCCCACTTTTGGAGGGGGTTGTCTATATTTTTGGCATTGAGCTGCAGTAGGTGTTTATAAATTTTGGAGATTAATCCCTTGTCATTTGCTTCATTTGCAAAGATTTTCTCCCATTCTGTGGGTTGTCTTTTCCTTTGTTGAGGGTTTTCTTTGCTGTGCAGAAACTTTTAATTAAGTCCCATTTTTAATTTTTATTTTTATTGCCATTACTCTAAGAGGTGGATCTGAGAAGATGTTGCTGTTGTTTATGTCAGAGAGTATTTGGCCTATGTTTTCCTCTAAGAGTTTTATAGTATCTGGTCTTATATCTAGGTCTCTAATCTATTTTGAATTTATTTTTGTGTATGGTGTCAAGAAGTGTTCTAGGTGTTCCTGTCATGGTGCAGCCAGAAACGAATCCAACTAGAAACCATGAGGTTGAGGGTTTGATCCCTGGCCTTGCTCAGTGGGTTAAGGATCTGGCATTGCAGTGAGCTGTGGTGTAGGTTGCAGATGTGGCTTTGATCTGGCATTGCTGTGGCTCTGGTGTAGGCCGGCAACAACAGCTCCGATTAGACCCCTAGCTTGGGGACCTCCATATGCTGCTGGTGCAGCCCTAAAAAGACAAAAGACAAAAAAAAAAAGTGTTCTAGTTTCATTCTTTTACATGTAGCTAACCTATTTTCTCAGCACCACTTATTGAAGAGTTTGTCTTTTCTCCACTGAATATTCTTGCCTACTTTGTCATAGATTAGTTGACTGTAGGTGCATAGGTTTAATTCTGGGCTTTCTATCCTGTTCCACTGATCTATATGTCTGTCTTTGTGCCAGTACCATACAGTTTTGATGACTGTTGCTTTGTAGTATAGTCTGAAGTCTGGGAGCCTGATTCCTCCAGCTCCAATTTTCTTTTTCAGGATAGCTTTGGCTATTCTGGGTCTTTTGTGCTTCCAAACAAACTTTAAAATATTTTGTTTGAGTTCTGTGAAAAATGTCCTTGGTAATTTGATAGGGATTGCATTGAATCTGTAGATTGCCTTGGGTAGTATAGTCATTTTGATAATATTGACTCTTCCAATCCAAGAGCATGATATGTCTTTCCATCCATTTATGTCATCTTTGATTTCTTTCATCAGCATCTTCTAGTTTTCAGAGTACAGGTCTTTTGTCTCTTCAGGTAGGTTTATTCCTAAGCATTTTATTCTTTTTGATGTAATGGTAATGGGATTGCTTCCCTAATTTCTCTTTCTGATCTTTTATTGTTACTATATAGAAATGCAGTCAATTTCTGTGTATTAATTTTGTATCTTGCAACTTTGCCAAATTCATTGATGAGCTCTAATAGTTTTCTGGTAGTCTTTAGGATTTTCTAGGTATAGTATCATGTCAACTGCAAATAGTGATAATTTTATGTCTTTCTTTCCAATTTGGATTCCTTTTATTTCTTTTACTTCTCTGATTGCCATGGCTAGGACTGACAAACCTCTGTTGAATAGTCGTGATGAGAGCAGACATCCTTGTCTTATTCCTGGTCTCAGTGGGAATTCTTTCAGCTTTTCACCATTAAAAATGATGTTAGCTTTTGGTTTGTCATATATGGCCTTTATTATGTTTAGGTAGGTTTTCCTCCATGCCCTCTTTCTGAAGGGTTTTTATCAGAAATGGATGTTATATTTTGTCAAAGGCTTTTTCTGCATCTATTGAGAGGATCATATGGTTTATATTCTTCAGTTTGTTAATGTGGCATATCACACCAATTGATTTGTGGATATTGAAGTATCTTTATATCCCTGGGATTAAATACCACTTGATCATGATTTACAAACCTTTTAATGTATTGTTGGACTTGGTTTGCTAGTATTTCATTGAGGATTTTTGCATATATGTTCATCAGTAAAATTGCCCTATAGTTTTCTTTTTTGTGTGGTATCTTTGTCTAGTTTTGGTATCAGGGTGATAGTGGCTTCATAGAATGAGTTTTGGAGTTCCTTCCAATGCCATTTTTTTTGGAAGAGTTTCAGAAGGATAGGTGTTAGCTCTTTGTAAATGTTTGATAGAATTAACCTATAAAGCCATCTGGTCCTGGACTTTTGTTTGTTGGAAGTTTTTTATCACAGTTTCAAATTCAGTACATGTTAATCATCCATTCATCTTTTCTATTTCATCTTGGTTTAGTCTTGGAAGATTGTACTTTTCTAAGAATTTGTCTATATCTTCTAGGTTGTCTGTTTTATGTACATATAGTTCATGTAGTAGTCTTTTATGATCCTTTGTATTTCTGTGATGTCTGTTGTCACTTCCCCTTTTTTGTTTCTAATTTTATTGATTTAAGTCCTTTCTCTTTTTCTCTTGACCAGTCAGGCTAAGGGTTTATCACTTTTGCTGATCTTTTCAAATAATCAGCTTTTTGTTTCAGTGATCATTTTTTCTGGTTTTTTTTCTATTTCATCGATTTCTGCTCTGATCTTTATGATTTCTTTCCTTCTACTGACTTTAGGTTTTGTCTGTTCTTAACTATCTAGCTGCTTTAGATATAAAGTTAGGTTGTTTATTTGAGCTTTTTCTTGTTTCCTGAGGTAGGCTTGTATTTGTTTCCCTCTTCGAACAGCTTTTGTGCATCCCATAGGTTTTGGACTGTTGTATCTTTGTTGTCATATGCTTCTCGGTATTTTTTAATTTCTCCTTTGATTGCTTCAGTGATCCACTCATCCTTTAGTAGCATGTGTTTGTGTTTTTTGCCTTTTTTTTTCCTTGTTGTTGATTCCCAATCACTTAGTGTTGTGGTCAGAACAGATGTTTGATAGGATTTCAATTTTCTTAAAGTTACTGAGGCTTGATTTGTAGCCCAGGATGTGATCAATCTTAGAGAATGTTCCATGTGCACTTGAAAAGTATGGGTATTCTGTTGCTTTTGGATGGAATGTCCTATAATTATCTATTAAGTCCATCTGGTCTAATGCTTCATTCAGGGCCTGTGTTTCCTTATTTATTTTCTCTCTGGATTATCTGTCCATTGCTGTAAGTGGGGTGTTAAAGTCCCCCACTATGATTGTGTTATTGTCGATTTCTCCTTTTAAGGTTGTTAGCAGTTGCCTTATATATTGTGGTGATGCTATGTTGGGTGTATAGATATTTAAAATTGTTCAATCTTCTTAGATTGATCCTTTGATCATTATGTAGTGTCCTTCCTCTTAAAATATTCTTCATTTTAAAGTCTATTTTCTCTGATATATGTATTGCTACTCCAGCTTTCTTTTGATTTCAATTTGCATGGAACATTTTCTTCCATCCTCTTAGTTTCAATTAGTACATGTCCCTAGAAGTGAAATGGGTCTCTTGAAGACAGCATATACATGGGTCTTGTTTTTGTATCCATTCATCCAGTCTATGTCTTTTGGTTGTGGCACTTAGTCCATTAACATTGAGGGTAATTATTGATATGTATGTTCTTATTGCCATTTTATTAACTATTTGGATTTGTTTTGTTGATCTTTTTTCTTCCCCTCTTCTCTTGTTCTCTCCTCTTATGATTTGATGACTATCTTTAGTGTAGTATTTTAGTTGATTTTTCTTATTTGTTTGTGAATCAATTGCAGATTTTTTGTTTGCAGCTGCCCTGAAATTTCGATATAGAGGCTATATATATATGAGATTATTTTAGGTTTTTGGTCTCTTAATTGCAAATGCATCTTCAGTGTGCTGCATTTGTACCCTCCCCTTCTCATGATTTCTTATTTTGGTAGCATGATTGTGCATGGGTGATTTTGTATCTTTGCTGTATATATGCCTTTACTGGTGAGCTCTGTCATTTGCGCTATTTTTGTTTCTGATTGTGGCATTTTCTTTTCTGCCTAGAGAAGTTCCTTTAGTATTTGTTGTAAAGCTGGTTTAGTGGTGCTGAATTCTCTTAGCTTTTGCTTATCTGGAAAGCTTTTGATTTCTTCCTCAAATCTGAATGAGAGCCCTTCTGGATAAAGTAATCTCAGTTGGAAGTTTTTTCCTTTCAACATATTAAGTATATCATGCCAAGTATATCATGCCACATCTTTCTGGCCTGCAGAGTTTCTGCTGAAAAATATGCCAATAACCTTATCGGGATTCCCTTGTATGTTATTTGTTTCTATTCCCTAGTTGCTTTCAATATTTTGTCTTTGTCTTTAATTTTCGTCAGTTTGATTAAGACATGTCTTTGGGTATTCCTCCTTGGGCTTATTTTATATGGTACTCATTGCACTTCCTGTATTTGAGTGAGTGGTTCCTTTCCCATGTTAGGGAAGTTTTCAGCTATTATCTCTTGGAATATTTTTTTTCTGTCCCTTTCTTTCTCTCTTCTCCTTCTGGCACCCGGATTTTGGTGGCTTTTGGTGGCTTTAACGTTGTCCCAGAGTTCTCTGAAACTCTCATTTCTTTTCAATATTTTTTCTCTTTCATTTTCCCATCAGTAATATCCACTAGTTTGTCCTCTACCTTGCTTATTTGTTCTTCTGCCCCTGTATTCTGCTGTTGGCTGTTTCTAACGATTTTTTATTTCAGTTATTGTATTTTTCATCTCTTCTTGCTTAAGTTTTATATCTTGTATTTCTTTGTTCAGTGTTTTCTGTAAATTATCCATCTTTGCCTCCAGTTTATTTCCAACGTTTTGCATCATCTTCAGCATCAACAGTCTAAAGCCTTTCCTGGCTTTAGAAATCTCCTGTTCACTTAGCTGTTTTTCTGAGGGTTGTTCTTTCTCCTTTATCTGAGTTATAATTCCCTGTCTTTTCATTTTTATAGGCTTTTGGTGATCTTTTTACAGATAATAGAGTTTTTAGCCTCTCTTACTTCTGGTGTCTGCCCCCCTTGTAGCTGAAGTTAGTATGGGAGCTTGCAGTAGGCTTCCTAATGGGAGGAACTGGTGCCTGCCCACAGGAAGGTGGGGCTGATTCCTATCCCTCTGGTGGGTGGGGCTTTGTCTCTGGATGAGATTAGATGTGGCTGTGTGCCTAGGGTGTCTTTAGGCAGCATTTTTACTAATGGGTGGGACTGTGATCACACCTGGATTATTGTTTGACCTGGGGATTCTCAGTGCTGATGGGTGGGGCAAGATTTTTCCAAAATGGTCACCTCCAGAGAAACACATGTTGATGAATATTCCCAAGAGATTTGCCTCCAAAGTCCTTCCCTGACAACAAGCCACAGTCACCCCCTGTTTTCCCAGGAATTCTTCCAAGAACTGAATTCAGGTCTGACCCAGATTCCTATGGAGACTTTGCTTTTCCCTGGGACACAGTGCATATGAAAGTCTGTGTGTGCCTTTTCAGAATGGGGTCTCTGTTTCCCCATTACCATGGAGTTTCTGTGCACAAGCCCCACTGGCCTTCAATACCAGATGCTCTGGAGGTTCTTTCTCCCAATGCCAGATCCCCAGGTGTGGGGATTTGATGTGGGGCTCAGAACTCTCACTTCTGTAGGTGGGTCTCTGTGAAAGTTACTTTCCAGTGTGTGGGGCTTCCCCCCTGGGAGGTATGGGGTTCCTTATAATGGATAATCACCCTTCCTACCTCTTGATGTGTCTTCCTCTTTTTCTTCTGGAGTAGGACATCTTTTTGAAAGTTTCCAGTCCATTTGGTTGACGTTTTCTCAGCATTTCTTTGTAATTTTGTTTTTTTATGAGATAAGTTGAGCTCAAATCCTTCTATTCTGCCATCTTAATCTCATCTCTCTCTGGCTTATATTTAAAAGAACATTTTTGACTACTGTGCTGAAAATATACTGAACAGAAATAATGGCAGAAACAATAAGACAAGTTGAAGAATTATTGCCATATATGAATTAAACATTATGGTGTTTGCACAGGTGACAAGAAAAGTGGAGAGCTGACAGGATTTCATCATGAGCCACCTGTGCATCGTGAATGAAGTATATATGGCAAAGATAATCTCAAGACTTTTGGCCTGAGAATCTAGAAGGCAGAATTGCCTGTTGCTGCTTTCAAAAAGACAAAAGGAGAATAATGATTCATGCTGAAGGTCAAGAGTTCAGATGAGGACTATCTGGGATTTGAAATACAGTTTGGGCTAGAAATAGAAATTAAATAAACATCAAAAGATAGATAAAATTAAAGGCCACGAGATAGGATGAGACACCTAAAGAAATGAATGTAGGTAAAGAATATTGAATCTTCAGTACACCACACTGGAAACTGTAGAGGTTAATCAAAACTAGATAATAAAAACTATGGCCAATGATGGAAGCAAAAAAAAATAATAATAAAGAAAAACATCATGTTTTCCTGAAAGCCAAGTGTAGAAACTGTTCCAAAGAGGGAGAAACAATCAATGTGTTAATGTTGTTGACATTAGAAAATATTTGACCATTGAGAATAGGCAAGACTATGTGACAATGTGAAGACATTAATTAAGCCAATATGATTTGACCATCTGCTGAATGTCAAGCTCTCTGTTATTACTGTGGAAGATCCAGGTATGGAAAATATATGGTTCTTGGCTCTCAAAAATCTCAAAATTGTGAGCAATTGATACCTAGGATAAAGTGTTATAGAAGCTAACTTAAAGTGAGAGACAAAGATGTCCCTCAACCTAAAAAAATAATGTATAATTCCAAATGGATTGGTTGAAGAAGGCTATATAAAGTACTGCATTGTCTAGAGAGATGAAGATGGCAGAGAAGAAAGATGAGGAACCCACTTCCCTCCATGAACACATCAAAAATACATCTACATGCAGAACAATTCTCACTTAAAACTGATGGGAGACTGGAAGAAAGACTCTTGTACAATCAAGGCTGTAAGAAGAATTTACATGGAATCAGTGTGAAAAGAAGAGAGGCAATCAGGTCAGGACATGTGCCCTTTCCAAGGAGACAGGAAAAGGGAGACTATATAGGACAAGACCCTCTCTGGGGAGTGAGCAGTTCAAGTAACATATTGAGTGCCCCAGAACTGGGGTCAAACACATGGAAGCCAGGCCCAATTAGCTGGTTGGAGGGCCAGTGGGAAAGTGGGAGGGCTCTGAGAACCCTGAATTCCACCTGCTATGAGCACATGCTTCCTGAATCCTCATTTCCAAGGTAGGGGGAGGTGGCAGATTGAAGTGGCTGTCCAGTTTCCTGCAACCATCCCAGGGTATGAACTAGCACAAGTGGGGCAAATGCTCCAACACAGCTTGGGAACACTGCTGTCAGACACAGCTATAGGCAGAGCAGATGCATCAATTGCTGGCACTTACACAGGCAGCTCATCAAAAACAGCTCACTTCTGCCTGTGGTCCAACCTCTACAGTCTGCATCCCAACAAACTGACTGACCAAACAGGTTCAACCTGACATGCAGCATGACCCACTCTAGGGCAAGGACAATAACAGATGCTAGGTTGAAAACTCAACTGAGAAAGACAAAAGAGGCTCAGGACCAAGATGGCATCTGAAAAATGCAGGGGAAACTATGGCTGGTACTTACACAGGCAGCATATCAGAAGTAGTCCAGATCTTTGATCTAAGCTGGGATCACAAACACCTGCACCCAGACATAGGCGCCTATTGCTCCATCACTACCTCCTCTGGTGGGGAGGTCCCAAAACTAGGAGAGGGAAAAACATACTTTAAAAGGGACCAGACACTCAGAGGTTCTGCTACAGTAACTTGAGCACTGCCTTAACTCCCCAGTAGGGCTATGACAGAGAGCAGAGGGGAAGACTTGGCTGACACCTGACTCCAACCAAGCCTCTCCATCACCAACCCCACTTCCTAACAAGGAGATAACTGCCAGCACACACTGAGGTTCTCACACAAAATGAATGAGCACACACAGACTATAGAGAAGATCCCACATAAGGGCACCCCTTCAAGATGCACTAGGCAAATTATTTCACATAATTTCATATAGACATAGAAAATTAAGAAAAGCATGTCAGAGGAATTTGTCTCAACTAAAAGACTATGAGAAAATTCATGAAAAATAACTAATGAAACAGAAATAAACAATTTAACAAATAAAAATTCAAAGCTTCAGTAATAAGAATAGAAATTGAGTTAGGGAAAAGAACAAATAAGCACAGGGGAATTTTAACCAGAATTATAATACATAAAAAAGAGCTTGTCAGAAGTAAAGAATACCATAAATGAAATGAAAAACACACTAGAAAGAATAGCAGACTAGGTTACACGGAAGAATGCACCAGTGATCTGGAAGATAGAACAATGGAAATTTCTCAACCAGAACAATAAAAAGAGAAAAGAAATTAAAAAATAAGAATAGATTCAATGACTTGTGAGACAACACTAAGCATATCAACATTTGCATTATAGGGGTTCTAGAAGGTAAAGAGAGAAAGAGGTTGAAAATATATTTGATGAAATTATAGCTGAAAACTTCCCAAATCTGAATAATGAAACAGATATCCATATACAGAAAGCAAAGAAAGTACTCCAAAAATATGAAAACAAATAGACCACATCAAGGCACACCATAATTAAAATGGCAAAAGTTAAATAGAGAATTCTAAAGGCAGTAAGAGAAAAACAAAATCATATACAAAGGAATTCCCACAAGGCTATCGATTGATTTTTCTGAAGAAATTTTGCAGACCAGAAGAGAACGCCATTATGTATTCAAACTTCAGGAAGAAAAACAAAAATCCTACAACCCTGGATATGCTACTCAACAAGTGAAATGTAGATCTTTTAGAATATGTTTGATCTTTAAAGACTTTTCTGTTTAAAACAACTATATATAGTTATAGGTCAACATATATGAACCCCATGACAAACACAATCAAAACTTACAACAGGACTTCCTGTCTTGGCTCAGTGATTGACCTGACTAATATCCATAAGGACAGGGGTTCAATCCCTGGTCTGGCTCAGTGGGTTAAATAACTGGTGTTGCCATGAGCTATGGTGTAGGTTGCAGACGCAGCTTGGGTCTTGCATGGCTGTCACTGTGGTGTAGGCTAGGGGCTATAGCTCTGACTGAACCACAAGCCTGGGAACCTCCTTATGCTTCTGGTGAGGCCAGGAAATGACAAAAAAAAGGCAAAAACTTACAACAGATACATAAAAACTAGAGAGAAAATAAAACACATACACCTCTAAAGAAAATCATCAAACCACAATGGGAGAAAGAAAAAGGATATATGAATAGAGAAGAGCTACCAAAACAAGTAAAATGCAAGTTCTAAAATACCAATGAGTACATGCCTATCAAAAATTACTTTAATCATCAATGGTCTAAATTCTACAATCAAAAGACATAGGGTAGCTGACCAGATCCAAAAAAAAAAAAAAGAGAACCATCTATATGTGGCTTATTTACAAGGGAGACTTACTTCTGGACTAAATATATAAAAAGAATCAAAGGAAGGGGATAGAAAAAAATGTTTCATTAAAAACAGAAATTATAAGAAAGTGGGGATAGCAATACTCGGACCAGAAAAAATAGATTTTAAACCAAATCCTATAATAAAAAACAGAGAAGGGCCATATATAATTATAAAGGGCTCAATACAAGAAAGAGAATATTACACTCTTTAACATATATGTACCCAATACAGGAGCACTGAAATACATAAGGCAGATACTAACAGATAAAGGGAGAAATTGACAATAATACAATAGTAGTACAGAATTTTAACATCCCACTGATGTGAATGGACTGATTATCCACACAGGAAATCAATAAGACAACAGCAGTCTTAAGTGACATAATAAACCAGTTAAACTTGATAGATATCTACATTATACTACATACAAAATCAGCAGGCTATACATTCGTTTCAAATGCACATAGACTGTTCTTCAGGACAGATCACTTATTAGGTCACAAGAAGTCTCAACAAATCCTGAGTAAAGAAATTATATCAAGCATTTTTTTTTTTTTCTGATCACAGTAGTAGGAAATCAGAAATCAAATACAGGGAGTTCCTGTTGTGGCTCATTGGTAATAAACCTGACTGGTATGCATGAGGACCTGGGTTTGATCCCTGGCCCCACTCAGTGGGTTAAGGATCTAGCACTGTGGTGATCTGTGGTATATGTTGCAGATACAGCTCAGATCCGGCATTGCTGTGGCTGTGGTGTAGGATGGCAGCTGCAGCTTTGATTTAACCCCTAGCCTAGAAACTTCCATATGCCATGTGTGTGGTCCTAAAAAGAAAAAAAAATAATAATAAGTCAAATATAGGAAGAAAATGGAAAAAGAAAAAATATGCAGAGGCTACTATGCTACTGAAAAACAAATGGGTCAATGATAAAATCAAAGAGGAAATCAGAAAATACTCTGTGACAAATGACAGTGGAGACAAAACTTTCCAAAATCTATGGGATGTAGCAAAAACATTTTTAAGGAGGAAGTTTTTGGTGATACAGGACTACCTCAAGAAAGAAGAAAAATCTCAAGTAAACCACCTAACCTAACATCTAAAGGAATTAGAAAAAGAAGAGCAATGAAAGCTTGAAGTCAGTAGGAAAAGGAAATAATAAACTGCAGAGAGGAAATAAATAAAATATTTTTTAAACAACAATAGAAATTATCCAAGAAACTAGGAGCTAGATTTTTGAAAACATAAACAAACTTGATTAACTTTTACCCATGCTCAACAAAAAGAAGAGAAGGCCCAAATAAAATAAGAAATGAAATAAGAAAAATCAAATCAACATCACAGAAATGTAAAATATCATATACCATAAACAGTTATATTCAACAAACTGGACAACCTAGAAGGAATGGACAAATCTCTAGAAACATGCATCCTGCTAAGACTGAATTGAAAAGAAAAACATAATTTGAAAGAACTAATCACTAGAAATGAAACTGAATTTGCAATTTTAAAAAAGCCCAGCAAACGAAAGTCCAAAACTATAAGGCTTCATATGCAAATACTAACATAAAGAAAAGCTAATGCCGAAGGGGAGGACCAAGATGGCAGAGGAGTAGTACTCACCTTCTCCAAACAAACACATCAAAAAAACACATCTACATGTAAAACAGCTTACACAGAACATCTATGGAATGCTGGTAAAAGAACATAAACCTCCAAAAAGGGCAGAAACTCTTGGCATAACTGGGTAGAACAAAAGAAAGAGAGAGATAGAAAAGGAATCAGGATAGGACTAGCATTCCTGAGAGGGAACTGTGAAAGTGAAAAGGAACCCACATCATGGGAAGAGAGGGAAACTAGCCAAGAAAAGCACAGCATCTGGAATGAGGAGGCTGGGAGCTGAACAGATCATCTGCACCATCACCCCAAATACTACAGCCTGAGATGCTCATACAGGGGCTGGGTGCTGAGACTTAGGTTCCAGAGGTCAGTTCCAGGGAGAGAACAAGTGTTGGCTGTGTGGGGACAGCCTAAGAGGCCAAGGAGCAATGTGCTTCAGGCAGGGGAGCAGTGTGCTACAGGCTGGGGAATGGAATGCCATGGCAGATGGAACCCTGGAGAAGGTCTGGGCCCATAGGGGAAGCAAGTCGCCACTGCTGGGGAGGGCAAGAGGAAGAGGGGTGGACAACCATAGAATCTCCCTGAGCAAGCACAAGTGGGCTCTCAGAGGGTGGAGCACCTCTGGTGCAGTTTCTGTTTGGCAAGAAGCCACTTGCTTGGGTGACAGGAGACCAGGTGCTTCTTGTGCAGGCTGCAGTGGGCTGGGCATCTCTTGTGTAGGCTAACGGCAGTGGAGGGCTAAGTGCAACATGGTGCCTCTTGTGTGATCTACAGGTTGCAGGGAGACACTGTGGAGGTCAGAGGGAAGTGTGGCCTGCCACCACTGGGGGCCTGTGAGGGGCTACATGTGTGGCCCTGGTCACCTTAGGGACCAGCAAAAAAAAAAAAGGCATTGCAACCAAGCACCACACATTGTTGCTCTCACTCCCCTGGGAATGCACCTACCCTGAAGCCACCACTGCCAAATGCTCTAGGCAGCACCCAGACACTTGATCACTTTCCCTTCTCAAGACCCTACAACTAGGAGTAGTTGGTGCAGCAACTCCTGCATGGGCTAAGTGGAACAGTGTGGTTCTTAAGTGGTCTGCAGGTGGCAGAGGCAAACCACCATAGTTATCTCTGACTCCAGAGGTAGGCGTGGCCCGCCACCACTGGGGATCTCTGAACAGGAAGCACTTGCAGCCTGAACCACCTAAGAGGGCACCACAGAGGAGGACATTGTGATGGAACATGACCTATTGTCGTTCTCACTCCCCTGGGAGTGCACCCCTTGCTGCTGCCACTGCCAAATGCTCTGGTCAGTGCCCAGACCCTCGATCACTGTCCCTTCCCAAAAACCTCCAACTGGAAGGAGCTGGTGCACCACCTCCTGTGGGGGCTAAGCAGGACGAGGTACTTCTATCATGGTCTACAGGTGGCAGGGGCAAGTCACTGCAGTTATTTCTGACTCCAGATGGGGGTGTGGCCTGCTACCACTAAGAGTCCATGAACAGGTACCACTTGCATCCCCAATCACCTCAGGGGCAAAACAGAGGAAGGCACTGTGACAGACCATAGCCTGTTGTTGCTCTTGCATCCCTGGGAGCACACTGGCCCTGCTGATGCCACTGCCAAATGCTCCAGGCAGAGCCTACATGCTTGAACTCTGTCACTTCCCAGGATCCTGCAGATCTCTGTCACTTCCCTGGGTCCTACAACTAAGAGCAGCCTGTGCAGCACGTCCTTTGTGGGCTAAGGGAGATGGGGTGTTTCTTGCATGGTCTGCAGGTGGCAGGGGCAAGCCACTGCAGTTATCACTGACTCCAGAGGGGGGAGCGTCCTGCTACCAGGAAGGGTCGCTGAACAGGTACCACTTAAGGCTCCAATCACCTCAGAGGAGGGCACTGAAAAAAAAACACTACCTGTTGTTACTCCCACTCCCCTGGGAACTCACACACCCTGTTGTTTCCACTGCCAAATGCTCTGGACACTTTGTAAATCTCCCTAAGGCTCATTACCACTTCCCAGGGCCCTGAAACTAAGAGTAGCCTGCACCACCCTACTGCAGGTCCTTGCTGCTAGTAAGAGCCCAGCAATCAGATGCTGGCTACTAGTCTTAACCATTGCCTCCTTCTCCCTGGAAACACACTCAGTACCCTGCGGATAAAAGCCTGTTCACACTGAAGAAAGAGACAGAAAATATCCAAACTCCTATGCCAAAAATAAATAGTAACCCCACAAAATACAAAGGGGTACTCTTATATATAAGTGGCCCTCCAAGACTACAGTTTGGCTTCCCTAAACTCATAGAAAAAGAAAAAACATAATCAAGATGAAGAAGCTTAGAAACCATTGCCAGTTAAAGGAACAGGAGAATTCATCTGAAGCAGCAAACAATGAAACAGACTCTGCAGTCTGACAGACATTGGGGTCAAAAGGGAAATAGTGAAAATACTGAAGGAATTAAGACTAAATATCAACAAATTAAGAGTGGTATAAATAGTGATGCAGATTCCTTTAGAAAGGAAATAGAAAATATGAGGAGGAACATAGAAAAATTAGAAAATTCATTTGGAGAGATGCAAACTGAGCTAAAGGTATTAGAATTACTAATTACTAATGCTGAAGAATGAACTAGTGACGTGGAAAATAGAAAAATGGAAATCACCCAATCATGACAGCAGACAGAAAACCAAAGGGAAAAACATGAAAACAATATAAGAGATCTATGGGATACTATAAAGCAGGCCAATCTATGCATAATAGGAATTCCAGAAGGATAAGAAAAAGAAAAGGGGATTGAAAATACATTTGAAGAAATTATGTCTGAAAACTTTCCAAAACTAAAGAAAACTGATATCAAGATAAAGGTAGCACAGAGGGCCCCAAAGAAGGTGAACTCAAATAGGCTCACAAGACATATTACAGTAAAAATGGCAAAAGTTAAAGAGAGGATTCTAAAGGCAGCAAGAGGAAGACTAAGCATTAATTATAAGGGAACCCCCATGAGGCTATCAGCTGATTTCTCTATAGAAACACTACAGATCAGAAGGGATTGGCAAGATATATTTAAAGTCCTGAAAGGAAAAAAAAATGTGCATCCTAGAATACTCTATCTGGTAAGAATACCATTTTAAATAGGTAGGGAAATAAAGATTTTCTTGAACAAACAAGAGCTAAAAGAGTACAGCAATACTAAACACATTCTAAAAGAAATACTGAAAGGGCATTCCTAAATTAAAAAAAAAAAAGAGAGAGAGAAAAAAGAAAAAAAGAAGAATTAGGATGGAGGAAACCACAATTGGAAAGCAGTCACTTAAATAAGCCAGCATACAGATCTAAACATGAAGATGTTAAAAACAAAACAAAACAAAAAAACAGACATCAAAATCATACAAAGTGAGGAAAGAAAGTAAGAAAATATAGATTCATTGTTTTATCTTAATGATGTGTTTGAGCTTATATGACTATCATGCAAAAGCAAGCAGATACAGGAAGGGGTTAACATACTTAAAAAAACAGGGCAACCACAAATCAAAACCGAATATTACTTTCACAAAAACTGAAAAGAAAAGTAGTTAAGCATAAAATAAACAGAAACCATCCAATCAAAAAAATAAAGAAAGAAAAGAAAAGAAAAGAAGAAAAGAGAAACATAGAATCAACTGGAAAACAAAGTTTAAAATGGCAATAAATACATATCTATCAATAATCACCTTAAATGTCAATGGACTGAATGTTCCAATCAAAAGACACTGAGTGGCAGATTGGATAAAAAAGAAAAAACATTCAATCTGCTGTCTATAAGAAACTCACCTTAGGGCAAAGTACACATATGGATTGAAAGTGAGGGGATAGGAAAAGATATTTCATGCTAGTGGACAAGACAGGAAAGCAGGAGTTGCAATACTCATATAAGACAAAATTGACTTTAAAACAAAGGCCATAAAGAAAGACAAAGGAGGACACTATTTAATGGTTAAAGGATCCATTCAAGAAGAGGATATTACAATTGTAAATATATATGCCCCTAATATAGGAGCACCCAGATACCTCCAACAAATACTAACAGACATACAAGGAGAAATTGATGGGAATACAATCATAATAGGAGACTTTAACACCCCACTCACATCAATGAATAGATCTTCTAGATAGAAAATCAATAAGGCAACAGAGATCCTAAAGGACACAATAGAAAAGTTAGACTGAATCGACATTTTCAGGACAATACATCCAAAAAAAATCAGAATATTCATTCTTCTCAAGTTCACATGGAACATTCTCAAGGACTGATCACATCCTGGGGAACAAAGCGAAGCTCAACAAATTTAAGAGTGTAGAAATGATTTCAAGTATCTTCTCTAAACACAACGGCATGAAACTAGAAATCAACCACAGGAAAATAAATGAGAAAAAACTGACTACATGGAGGTTAAACAACATGCTGCTAAAAGAACCAATGGGTCAATGATGAAATCAAGAAGGAAATTAAAAAATACCTCAAGACAAATGATAATAAAGACACAACCTCTCAAAATCTATGGGATGCAGCAAAAGCAGTGCTCAGAGGGAAGTTCATAGCAATACAGGCCTTCCTCAAAAAAGAAGAAAAATCTCAAATCAACAACTTAACCCACCACCTAAATGAATTAGAAAAGGAACAAACAAAACCTAAAGTCAGCAAAAGGATGATTGGTTTAAGAAGTGGTATATATACAGAATGGAATACTACTTAGCCATAAAGTAAACAAATAATGCCATTTTCAGCAACATGGATGGGACTAGAGACTGTCATCCTCAGTGAAGTAAGTCAGAAAGAGAAAGACAAATACCATATGATATCACATATCTGGAATCTAACATATGGCACAAATGAACCCTTCCACAGAAAAGAAAATCATGGACTTGGAGAATAGACTTGTGGTTGCCAAGGGGGAGGGGAGGAAGTAGGGTGGATTGGGAACTTGGGGTTAATAGATGCAAACTATTGCCTTTGGAATGGATTAGCAATGAGATCCTGCTGTGTAACAATGGTAACTATGTCTAGTCACTTATGATGGAGCATTATAATGTGAGAAAAAAGAATGTATACATGTATGTGTAACTGGGTCACCATGCTGTACTGTAGAAAGCAAATATTGTGTTAGGGAAATAACAATTTAAAATAAAAAGAAAGAGGAGTTCCTGTTGTGGTGTAGTGGTCAGCAAATCTGATCAGGAACCATGAGGTTGTGGGTTTGATCCCTGGGTTTGATCTTGCTCAGTGGGTTAAGGATCCAGTGTTGCCATGAGCTGTGGTGTAGGTCACAGACGTGGCTCAGGGCTGGCATTGCTGTGGCTGCTGTGGCATAGGCCAGCGGCTACAGCTCTGATGAGAACCCAAGTCTGGGAACCTCCACATGCCGTGAGAAGCAGCCCTAGAAAAGGCAAAAAGACAAAAAGAAAATTTAAAAATTTAAAAAAAGAAAGAAAAACTTTTCAAACCAAAAAAAAAAAAAAAATTTTGTCTTGACCACTGTTTTCTTTAAGTTACTAATTTGAGTGTCTTTGCTTTACTATGTGCTCTTTCCTTCTCTACCTCATAGTGAACTAAGGTGGCTTTTTTTCTTTCTTACCATTTAATGAAGCTGCTCAATCAAAATTAAGCATAAATTAAGAATTACCAAAACTATACTTTCAATCTTCATTTTAATTAAGATTTCTTCACATAAAACAAGTAATTGACCAAATTGACCATTCACTGGAACTTTAACTATGGCCCCAAAATACTTTTTCACATATTATAAAACTTCATAATCGTAATATCCTTTGAGTGCTCTGTCTTTATGGGATTCTATTTCCTCTGCACTTTTTTTTTTTGGCTTCACCTAGAGAATGTAGAAATTCCTGGACCAGAGATAAAACCCAAACCACAGCGGTGACAAGGCTGAATCCTTCTGCCCACTTCTTAAAAGCTTTTGTTTCTCATGACTTTATCCTGGATTGTTTTTCCTTCTAGTTTTAGATTCTGCATAATATATATATATACACACACATGCTCTGTATACTATACACTAAGAAAGATTATGAGAACTCTTAATGACACATTTATCAATCTGATATTTAAACAGAGTTCATAGTTCAGGTTTCATTCTATGATGTACTACTGTTTGCCATATAAATGTACGGACACTTTAAACATGTCTAAACTCTAAATCCAATTTTCTACTGGAAATATGTTTCCTGCATGTCTGTTTCCTATCTAGGTTAATTATATCAGTGTCATAACAATAAACATTTCATTATTTAGTCTTCACTCTCAGAATCAACCAATAGAATAAGCATGGCTGATTTAATTATTTTGAAGAATATAAATGTTATGTTACCTATTTTAATATAAAAGAGGTATAGTAGAAAGAAGTTGGCTTATAGATGAGATAAGAAGTGGAAGAAGTAACAGGTAGAAGAAAGGGTGAGAGTGGGTATTTCTTCATTATAGAGAGTGAGAAGTTGATCTAGAACTAATATACATATGATACACATTTTATAGGTAAAATAATATTATCAAGGACTGTAAATATAAACAATAAAATATATAAATTCATAAAACTAAGGAAAAGGTAGAAGAAAAGATCAACAGTCATATAAATTACCCACAATCTCATTTGCAGGAAAAGCCAATAAATCATAACTTAGAAAGTATCTTATTTAGAGATATATAGATAATCACATGGAAAGAAATCATACAAGATTAAAAAGACCTGCCTCCTCTTTGTAGAGGTAAGGACTGGTTTTTGCATAAAATATTAGTATTCAATTGGTTTCACTTCACTATTTTTCTATATTCTATTTCCACATATATATCTATAACATGTGTAATATAGGATTTGCTACTTACAATTATATATTTTATATGAAGAAAATGGTGTGTGTGTGTGTATGTGTGTGTGTGTGTGTGTGTTTGTTAGTTAAGTGGTGCTGGGTTAAACTTCCTAGGTATATGGTAATACCTTTCAACATGGTAATTTTAGTATTATATGTGAAAAACTTTCTTGATGTATACTTTTAAATATCAGTTCTTATTATTTCTTTGTTCTTCAAATGGTCTACTATATGCATATTACATATCCTTTGTTTCTCTTCTATTTCAAGCTTTTTTCTCTAAGCCTTGTCTTTTTTTAATCTTTATCTCACAGCCTTTCTCTTTATTAATGGCTTGCTTGTCTTTCCCTTATAGACTTTTTATTTGAATCTATTTTCCTTTGGACAGTTTACAATTTTTCCCTTTTTAGATATATTTTCCCTTAGTTTTCCCCTAAGTTAACTCATTACATTCCTCATTTCTTTCTATTTTTTTAAATTTATCTTAGCTTTTAATTTTCTGAATCCTGGTTTGAGAAATATCTATCTCCAACTCTTTATTTCTTTAAATTAATTTTAGTTTGGAATACTTTCTTGCAGTTTTAATTTTGTCTCATTTTTGAGATGGAAGGTTTTCATTAGCTGAAGTGCTTTGATTCTCACCTTTTTTAGTTTAATTGAGACATAGTTGGCAGAACCGTAATATATTTATAGTGTATGTGATTCGATATATGTAAACTGTATGTAATGATTTCCAGTCAACACATCTGTCACCTTATGTACTTACTGTTTTGTTTGTTTGTTTGTTTGTTTTTTGCATGAGAACTTTTAAGATTAACCCTCAGAAAATTTCAAGTATACAATACAGTTTTGGCTTTCTTTTCTTTCTTTCTTTCTTTTTTTTTTTAGGGCTGCACCTATGGCATACGGAAGTGTCCAGGCTAGTGGTCAAATCAGAGCTTTAGCTTCTGGCCTTCACCACAGCCACAGCAACACAGGATCCAAGCCACTTCTGCAACTTACACCACAGTTCACAGCGATGTCAGATACTTAACGCACTGAGCGAGGCCAGGGATTGAACCTGCATCCTCATGGATACTAGTCAGGTTTGTTACTCCTGAACCACAACAGGAACTTCACAATTGTAATATATTTATTAGTGTGCAATGTGATTTGACATGGGTAAACACTGGGGATTTCCACAGCAAAGTTAATAAACACATCCAGCATCTTATATATTACCATTTTTTTGCATGAGAACTCTTTAAGATTTACCCTCAGCCAATTTCAAGTATACAATAAAGATTTTTTGTTCGTTTTTATTTTTTGATTTTGCTTTTTAGGACCTCACCTATGATATGGAAGCTCCCAGGCTAGGGGTCCAATCGGAGCTGCAGCTGCTGGCCTAAGCCACAGCCATAGCAATGCAGGATTCAAGCTGTGTTTGCAACTTACATCACAGCTCAGGGCAACACCAGATCAGATCCTTAAACTACTGAGGCCAGGGATGGAACCCTCATCCTCATGGATGCTAGTAGAGTTCATAACCCACTGAGCCACTGTGGGAACTCCCCATAAATACAGTATTAATAGCTATGGTCAACATGCTACATATTGGATTCTCAAAATGTATTCATCTTATAACTGAGTGTTTGCAATCTTTGACCATCTCCCCACTTTTCCCACCATTCAACCCCTTCCATTATGCTCTGTTATGAGTTTGACATTATTTGTTTTAAGATTCCACATATAAGTGATACCATCCAGTATTAGTCATTCTTGGTCTGGCTTATTTCACAAAAAAAGAGGTAAGAAGAAATAGTATGGATGAAACCACAATTGGAAAACAATCACTTAAATAAGCCAGAATAGAGATCTAAAAAAACAAAAAAATAAAAAAAAACTATTGTAAAAGCAATGATAAGCACAAGGAACAGAAAAGGGATACACATGAAGGTGTTAAAAAAAAAGGACTTCAAAATCATAGAATGTTGGGAAGGAAGGTAGGAAAACATAGACTCTTTTCTTTTTAATAATGTGTTGAGCCTATATTACTATCAGGCTAAAGCAAGCAGATACAGGAAGGGGTTAACATACTTAAAAAACAGGGCAACCACAAATCAAAACCAAACATTACATTCACAAAAACTAAAAAGAAAAGTACTCAAGCATAAAATAAATGGAAATCATCCAACCAAAAAAAGAAAGGAATAAAGGAGAAACAGAATCAACAGGAAAACAAGGTTTAAAATGGCAATAAATACATATCTATCAATAATTACCTTGATTGTCAATGAACTGAAAGCTCCATAAAAAGATATAGAGTGGCAGATTGGATAAAAAAGCAAAAATCGTCAATCTGCTCTCCACAAAAGACACACCTTAGGGCAAATAACACATATAGATTGGAGGTGAGGGAATGGGAAAAGATATTTCATGCCAATGGACAAGACAGGAAAGCAGGAGTTGCAATACACATATCAGACCAAATAAACTTTAAAACAAAGGCCATAAAGGAAGACAAAGAAGGACACTATTTAATGGTTAAAGGATCCATTCAAGAAGAGGATATTACAATCATCAATATATATGCCACTAATATAGGAGCAACCAGATACCTACAAAAAATACTGAGAGATGTAAAAGGAGAAATTAATGGGAATATAATAATATTAAGAGACTTTAACAGCCCCACTCACATCAATGGACAGTTCCTCAAGACAGAAAATCAATAAGGCAACAGAGATCCTAATTGGCACAATAGAAAAGTTAGACTTAATCGACATTTTCAGGACATTACACTCAAAAAAAAATCAGAATATTCATTATTCTCAAGTGCACATGGAACATTCTTAAGGACTGATCACATCCTGGGGCACAAAGGTAAGCTCAATAAATTTGAGTGTAGAAATGATTTCAAGTATCTTCTCTGACCACAACAGCATGAAACTAGAAGTCAACCACAAGAAAAGAAATGAGAAAAAACTGACTACATGGAGACTAAACAACATGCTACTAAAAAAAAAATGTCAAAGAGGAAATGAAGAAAAAAATTTAAAAATACCTCGAGACAAATGAAAATGAAGACACAAACATTAAAAATCTATGGGATGCCACAAAAGCATGCTCAGAGGGAAGTTCATAGCAATACAGGGCTTCCTCAAAAAAGAAGAAATATTTCAAATTGACAACTTAACGCACCACCTAAATGAATAGGAAAAAGAAGAACAAACAAAACCTAAAGTCAGCAGAAGGAAGGAAATCATAAAGATCAGAGAGGAAATCAATAAAGAAGAGATTCAAAAAACAATAAAAAAAAATCAATAAACCCAAGAGCTGGTTCTTTGAAAAGGTAAAGAAAATTGACAAACCTCTTGTTAGATTCACCAAGAAGAGGAGAAAATAAATAAATAAATAAACAAAATAAGAAATGAAAAAGGAGAAATCACAATGGATACTGCAGAAATACAAAAAACTGTAAGAGAATACAATGAGCAATTGTATGGAACAAATCTGACAACTTAGAAGAAATGGACAACTTTCTAGAGACTTATGGCCAGCAAAAATTGAATCAAGAAGAAATAGATCAACTGAACAGACCGATCACTTGAAATGAAATTGATTATGTAATGAAAACACTTCCTACAAATAAAAGTCCAGGACCAGATGGCTTCACAGGCGAATTTGACCAAACATACAGAGATGAACTTATACCCATGCTCCTCAAACTTTTCCAAAAGATTGAAGAAGGAACAACTCCCAAAGACATTCTATGATGCCACAATCACCCTAATTCCAAAACCAAAGATACCACCAAAAAAGAAAACTATGGGCCAATATCTTTGATGAATGTAGATGCAAAAATTCTCAACAAAATTTTAGCCAACCAAATCCAACAACATATAAAAAACATCATACACCATGACCAGGTGGGATTCATCTGAGATTCACAGAATTGTTCAACATACACAAATCAATCAATATCATACATCACATTAACAAAATAAAAGTCAAAAACAACATGATCATCTCAATAGATGCAGAAAAAGCATTTGACAAAGTCCAACATCTATTCATGATAAAAAAAATCTTACCAAAATCGGTATAGAGTGAACATAATAAAAGCCATTTATGAGAAACCCACAGCAAACATAATACTCAATGGAGAAAAGCTGAAAGCAGTCCCACTAAAATCTGGAATAAGACAAGGATGCCCACTCCACCACCATTATTCAACATAGTATTGGAAGTCCTAACCACAGCAATTAGACAAACAAAAGAAATAAAAGGTATCTAAATTGGAAGAGAAGAGGTAAAACTGTCAATGTATGCAGATGACATGATACTATATATAGAAAACCCTAAGGACTCAACCCAAAAACTACCTGAACTGACAACAAATTCAGAAATGTAGAAGGATATAAGATTAACATTCAAAAATCAGCTGCATTTCTGTATACTAACAATGAAATATTAGAGAAGAAATACAAAAATTTAACACATTTTGCACCCAAAAAAAATCAAATACCTGGGAATAAACCTCCAAGGATGTGAAAGATTTATATGCTGAGAACTATAAAATTTAATCAAGGAAAATAAAGGGGATTCAAAGAAATGGAAAGATATTCCATTCTCCTGGGTTGGAAAAATTAATATTGTAAAAATGGCCATACTACCCAAAGCAAGCTACAGATTCAATGGAATCTCTATCAAATTACCCATGACATTTTTCACAAAACTATAACAACAAATCCAAAAATTTATATGGAATCACAAAAGACCCAGAATTGCCAAAGCAATCCTGAGGAACAAAAATCAAAAAGGAAGCATAACTTGCCCAGATTTCAAGCAATATTACAAAATGATAGTAATCAAGACAATGTGGTACTATTACCAAAATAGACATGCAGACCAATGGAACAGAATAGAGAGCCTAGAAATAAACTGACACACCTATGGTCAATTAGTCTTCAACAAAAGAGGCAAGAATATAAAATGGAAAAAAAGGCAGTCTTTTCAGCAATTGGTGCTTGGAAAACAGGACAACCACTTGTAAATCAATGAAGTGGAATACACCCTCACACCGTGCACAAATATAAACTCAAAATAGCCTAAAAACTTAAATGTAAAACAAGGGACCATCAAAAGAACAGAGGCAAAAAATTCTTTGATATCAACCTAAAAAATATTTTCTCAGGCCAGTCTCCAAAAGTAATAGAAATGAAAGCCAAAATAAACCAATGGAAAATAATCAAACCGACAAGCTTTTGTACAGAAAAAGGAAACCATTAAAAAAAAAAGACAACTTACCGAATGGGATAAAATAGTTTCAAATGAAGCAACTGACAAGGTCTTAATCTCTAAAATATCCAAACAACTTATACAAGTCAACAGCAAAAAAGCCAATCACCCAACGGAAAAATGGGCAAAAGACTTGAATAGACATTTCTCCAAGAAAGTTATACAGATGGACAACAAGCACATGAAAAAATGCTCAACATCACTGATTATTAGAGAAATGCAAATCAAAACCACCACAAGATACCACCTAACACCAGTCAAAACAGCCATCATTAATAAGTCCACAAATAACTAATGCTGGAGAGGGTGTGGAGAAAAGGGAACTCTCCTGCACTGTTGGTGGGAATGTAAATTGATACAGCCGCTATGGAAAACAGTATGGAGGTATCTTAGAAAATATACATCGAACTACCATATGACCCAGCAATCCCACTTTTGGGCATATACCCGGACAAAACTTTTCTTGAAAAAGACACTGTACCCACATGTTCATCACAGCACTATTCACAATAGCCAAGACATGGAAACAACCCAAATGTTCATTGACCAACGATTGGATTAAAAAGAAGTGAAATATATACACAATGGAATACTACTCAGCCTTAAAAAAGAACAAAATAATGCCATTGCAGCAACATGGATGGAACTAGAGACTCTCATACTAAGTGGAGTAAATCAGAAAGAGAAGGACAAATACCATATGATATCATTTATATCTGGAATCTAATATATGGCACAAATGAAACTTTCCACAGAAAAGAAACTCATGGATCTGGAGAACAGACTTGTGGTTGCCAAGGTGGAGGGGGAGGAAGTGGGATGGACTGAGTATTTGCGGTTATAGATGCAAACTATTGCCTTTGGAATGGATAAGCAATGAGATCCTTCTGTATAGCACTGAGAACTACATCTAGTCACTGAAGACGGAGAATGATAATGTGAGAAAAAAGAATGTGTCTTTGTATGTTTGACTTAGTGACCTTGCTGTACAGTAGAAAATTGACAGAATACTGTAAACCAGCCAGAATGGGAAAAAAAATTCATTATAAAAATGCAAAAAATATGTAAATACTTTAAATATATATCAAAAGAAAGAAAAGCTAATGCCTATTCTTCTTGAATAATTCTAAAAAATTGAAATAGAAGGAAGATTCCCAAGCTCATACTAGAAGGCCACAATTACTCTCATACAAAATCAGACAAAGGCAATACCACCACCACCCCAAATTATAGGCCAATTTCTCTGATGAATATAGATGCAAAAATCCTCAACAAAGTACTATCAAACCAAATCCAACAATATATAAAATGGACCATACACAGGAGTTCCCATTATGGCTCAGCAGCAACAAACCTTACAAGTTTCCATGAGGATGTGGGTTTGATCCCTACCCCCGCTCAGTAAGTTAAGGCTCCTTCATTGCCATGAGCCACAGCTTAGGTCATGGGTGTGGCTCAGGGTCTGGTATTGCTGTGGCTGTGGCCGGCAGCTGCAGCTCTGACTTGACCCCTAGAATGGCAACTTCCATGTGCTGGGGGAAGAAAAAAAATAAAAACAAACCAACAAAAAACTATCAAAAGAAACTGTACACCATAATCGAGTGGGATTTATTCCAGGAATGAAAGGATAGTTCCAAATTCCCACTGTGGCACAGTAGGTTAAGAATCCAACTACAGTGGCTTGGATCACTGCAGAGGTGTGGGCTCAATCCCTGGCCTAGTGCAGTAGGTTAAAGAATCTGGCATTGCTGCAGCTGTGGCATAGTTATCAAGCTGTATCTTGGATTCAATCCCTGACTCAGGAACTTCCATATATTGAAGGTGTGGCCATACAAAAATAGATAAAATTTTCAGAAAAGAATAGTTGGAAATTCACAAAAGCATCAGTTCCTATTGTGGCACAGAGAAAAGAATCCAACTAACTCATGAGGATGTGGATTCAATCCCAATCCCATTCAGTGGGTTAAGGATCCAGTATTGCTGTAAGCTGTGGTGTAGGTCACAGATGTGGCTCTGATTCCATGTTGCTATGGCTGTGGCCTAGACCAGCAGGTGTAGCTCCAATTTGACCCCTAGCCTGGGAATTTCCATGTGCCGCCCCTGAGGCCCTTAAAAAAATGGCAAAAGTAATATGATAGACTATATTAACAAAAGGAAGAATAAAAATCACACAATTATCTCAACTTGTAGACAAAGCACTTTACAAAATTCAACATCTATTCATCATAAAAGGTATTTTCAAAGTGATTATGGAAGGAACATATTTCAATATAACGGAGGCCATTTATGAAAAACTCACAACTAATATACATGATTGGGAAAAGCTTAAAGATTTTTATCAAAAATCAGGAACAAAATAAGGATACTCACTACTATTTAACATGGTGTTAGAAATCCTACCTACAGCAATCAGACAAAAAGTAATAAAAGACATACAAATGGGATGGAAAGAAATAAAAATCACTATTTTCAGGTAACATGATACTTTAAATAAAAAACATGAAAGATTCCATGAAAAGCTACTAGAACTAATAAATGAATTCAGTAAATTTGAAAGATATGAGATTAAAATACAGAAATCTTGCTTTTCTATAAATAATAATGAACTACTAGAAAGAGAAAGTAAAAAAAAATACCATTTAAAACTGCATCTAAAATATAATACATGAAAATATATAGGAAAAGAAAACTTAATATAAGCGATAAAATACGTAAGCTCAAAAATCTATGAAACATTGAAGGTTATATAAGGAAACAAAACTATATTCCATGATTTGGATTGAAGGATTTAATTTTATGAAATGTCCATACTATACAAAGTTATATAAAATTTAATGCAATCCCATTAAAATACCTTTGACATTTTTCATAGAACTACATTAAATAATCCTAAAGTTTATGAAACTACAAAATACCCTGAACAGATAAGATAAAGCATCTTGAGTGAGAACAGAGCTGGAAGTATCATGTTCCCTGATTACAGACTATACCACAATGATACAGTAATAAAAATAGCTTTGTACAAAAAAACAGACACATACATTAAGGGAACAAAACAGAGAGGGCAGAAGTAAACCCACAAATTTATGATCAATTGCCATAAGACAAAGGATGCTAGTATAAATAATCAAGAAAAGACAGTTTCTTCAGTAGGTGGTGTTTGGAAAACTGGACAGCTACATGTGAAAGAATGAGCCTAGAACACATTTAAGGGAGTTCCCGTTAAAGTTGAAAAAACAGGAGGAGTTCCCGTCGTGGTGCAGTGGTTAACAAAACTGACTAGGAACCATGAGGTTGCAGGTTCGATCCTTGCTCAGCGAGTTAACGATCTGGCGTTGCCGTGAGCTGTGGTGCAGGTCGCAGACGCGGCTCGGATCCTGCATTGCTGTGGCTCTGGCGTAGGCCGGCAGCTACAGCTCCTATTCGACCCCTAGCCTGGGAACCTCCATATGCTGCAGGAGCGGCCCAAGAAATGGCAAAAAAGACAAAAAAATAAAAAAATGAAAATAAAAAAAAGAACACATTTAATCACCATATCCAAAAACAAACTAAAAATGGATTAAAAATTTAAATGTAAAACATGAAACCCTAAAACTTCTAGAAGAGAACATAAGCAGACCACTCTTTGATATAAATCATAACAATATTTTTTGATCCATCTCCAGGCAAAAGAAACTAAAGCAAAAGTAAACAAATGCATCCTAATTTAATTTACAAGTTTTTGCACTTGTAAAGCAAAGGGAAAACATCAATAAAACTAAAAGACAACCTATTAAATAGGAGATATTTGCAAATGATATGACATATAAATAGTTAATATTCAAATAAAATAAACAGCTCATACAATTCAATATCAAAACCATAAACAACGCTATGTTAAAATGAGAAGAAGACATAAGACATTTTCCAAAGAGGACATACAATAGGCATGTGAAAAGATGATCAACATTTCTAATCATTAGGGAAATGCCAATCAAAACTACAAAGAGACATCACCTCACACCTGTCATAATGGCTGTCATCAAAACAACCACAAATAACAAACGCTGGCAAGGATGTGGAGAAGGGAAACCCTCATGTACTGTTGGTGGGAATGTAAATTGGTTCAGTCACTATGGAAAACAGTATGGAAATTTCTCAAAACACAAGTAAAGAAAACTACCTTACGACCCAGCAATTCTATTCCTGGGTATCTATCTGAAAACAAATAAACACACCCCATTAATTTGAAAAGATACATGCTCCCCAATATTCATAACAGCATTATTTATAATAGCTAAAATATCGAAGCAACCTAAGTGTCCATCAAAAAATGACTGGATAAATAATATATATAGATATATAGTAGAATATTAATCAGCCATAAAAATGAATTTCAGCCATTTGCAACATGATCACCTAGAGAGTATTATGACTAGTGAAATAAATACAACAAAGAAAGACAAACACTCCTATTATTTATATGCAGAATCTAAAAAAAAGGAAATAAGCACATGCATACATAAACACAGAAACAGGAGTTCCATCATGGCTCAGTGTAAATGAATCTGACTAGGATCCATGAGGTCACAGTTTTGATCTCTGGCATGTTCAGTGGGTTAAGGATCCAGTGTTGCTATGGCTGTGGTGTAGGCCAGTGGCTACAGCTCTGATTCGACCCCTAGCCTGGGAACTTACATATGACGCAGGCCCTAAAAAGACAAAAGACGAAAATAAATAAACACAGAAACAGATTTATAGATGTAGAGAACAAACTAGTGGTTACCAGTTGAGAAAGAGGAGTAAGGGGCAAGATAGGTGTATGGGATTAAGAGATACAAACTATTGTATTTAAAATAAATAAACAACAAGGATATATTGTATATAGAGATATATTTTTCAATAATTTTAAATGAATTATAACAAAATGCTTAATCACTATTATACATTGAAAGTAATATACTACTATAAATCACTATACTTCAATATAAATAAATATAAGTGGAAAAAATATATATGTAATTATGACATAGTATGGGTTGCCTTTAGCCTGTTGGAAGTAGAAAGAATGAATTCAGTCTTAAGGATCAGTATAAGCAAAGGCAGAGATTGTAAAACACACAACTATTCACAGAACAGGTGCAAAGGAGCTACATAAAGCATTCCCCATTTTTCATTTTTGATTCACATTTGGTTCATTTTTTTATTTTATCACAAGGCATCTTTAAGTTAATGGCAATAAAACAGGCTGTTAGATTTCCTTCAGAGGCTGGCTTTGCAAGATAATTCAAAGATTGCTATCTCCATTTTCCATTCTGTTTTTCTTCTTGCCTCTCTCCATATAAGGAGATTGTCCTTAATCTTCTTCCTATGGAGAATATACCACAGGTAGGTGATGCCAAGAGGGATACCACCTAAGGCAAGGCCCTGTGTCTCAGTAGATGAAATTTCAAAAATTATTGATTGGACAATTGGATATCATCAGTGTTCTTTAGAGCACCTGCTGAATGAATTCCATGCCAGGGAATATTATGAATTAAATGTAGCAATGTGTTTTTTGCTTTGATAGCCTATTGGCATATTTCTCAGTTAAGTGCTGTGAAAAGAGTAACAAAATTCATTTTTATTAGGCAGAATTGTAAGGTATCTAATAATAACATTGTCTTTAAAAAAAATACTGCATACCCTAAGAGAGAAAAACTGAATTTGAGAAATTCAGTCTTGAGACTAAGCCAGTTGCTAATACAAATAGATCAAACAATCATATGATATAGCCAGACTTTTTTAAAATTTTATTTCTAGTGATTGAATTGATCTGGGATATATAATGATTTTTTTTTTTCCCCTGCTACTTCCATGAATGTGATTTCTAATGTTGAACATTTTGGGAAATGTACTTACAACTGAATGTCTTTTTCTGTTAATTTTCGACTTACATAAATGTACACTAGAAAAGAAGGAAAAGGAGTTCCTGTTGTGGCTCAGCAGTAACGAACCCGGCTAGTATTCATGAGGATGCAGGTTTGATCACTGGCCTCACTCAGCGGGTGAAGGATCCAGCATTGTTATGTGCTGTGGTGTAGGTCACAGACAGATGCAGCTAGGATCCTATGTGGCTGTGGCTGTGGCAGTGGTTGGCAGCTATAGCTCCAATTCTACCAATTCCAATTCAACCCCTAGGCTGGGAACTTCCATATACCCCCCATGTGTGGCCTTAAAAAGCAAACAAAAAACAAATAACGAAACTTAACATCTAGGATTAGTGGAGACTAAATTTCAAGTAAAAATTTTAATCAACTCATGGACTTTTTTAATTACTTGAGAATGTTAATTTTTCCAAAACATCACTTTAGATTATTTTAAAATTATAAAAAATATGTGTTGATATAGTATCACTATTAAAGAATCCAAATAATACTAAAATGTTTTAACTAATAATTAAAATTCCCCTTAATCAGACGAAATCACTATCTCCTCTTCCTATTTGTATGCCCTACACCCCCCCCCTTTTTTTAAAGGAGGCCACTGTTAAATACTTTAGTGTTTCTTTAAGGACCTTTTAGCATATATTTATATAAATTTCTATACACTTTTAAGGTTTCTATTTCAGGTATTTACAGGTTTAAAATATTAGCTTGGAATAGAACTGCATCTGTGTTAAGTACAGCCGGTGGGTATTGGTAGAGCGAGAGAAGGAAAACAATTTTAAGTCTGTCTTCACATCGTGCTTTGGTTACTTAGGGTTGGAAGTAAGATTTAGAGTGTCATTAGACTTTATTCTATAATAATACACAAGTTATCCCTTCAAGTCTTTCAAGGTCTTTATAGGTATGAGAGACATTTATAAATACAGGAGATTCAAGCTAACATTGACCTTTGGTTGGCCAGGAAGAGTTTACTTTGTCTTCATTAGAGAGTGCTAACACATTAACAGAGCAATAAATTTTGATTTCTTCACTTCCATTGTTATCAGATTTCTTTTTAATTATTATTATACCTTTGTTGAGCTAACAGGCTTTAATGAAGACTAAGTGTCTCTGATCTGAATTTGCTCAGTAAATAAAACCATTAGATTATACACAGAAGGTCAATAGGGAAAGAAGTTAAACAATCCTGCTCTACCTTAAACAGGCTCCATTGCAAGAGATTAGGTACAAAATAAGTGATATTTTTGGTTAGGAAAAAATAATACCAATACATAAACAACAAAAATACAATTTTTTGAATTTGAATGTTCTGAAAAGAAAGGGCAATACCACTTTAAAACTACTTTTTGCCCACATAGAATTAAGGAATGAGTTGGATATATTAATTGCACATTTATAACACTTAGCTTTGTTCACTCATAGATTGTTATTTCTGGATGTCTCATACAAAGAGAAAATGGCAAAGGCATGAAAAAGAAAGCCCTAGAGGAGAGACGAAAGAAATCGAGTTTCTTCATTTTGGTGAGAAGCAACTTGAAGGGCAAAGTAATAATGTTCTTCATACAAGTGGCGACTTCCCAGAGACAGAACAGTGACTCTCTAGGGTGTGGTTTCCTCCAACACAATCCCTGCTGGACAGGAGGGCACTTAAAGGAAGAGAAGTACTTATTTTATAATTAACTAAGGGCAAGGGATCCACTTTAAAATCTTGCTTGGAGACTTGCAATGAAAATTCTCCACTGTCAGTACTCGTAACAGGATAAGGGGAAACTCAACAGGAAATTTTCTGGTTAGATACCATAGTTTTAAATTTTATCTGAATGAGGCAAAGAAAGTCGTTACTAATGAAATTGAATACAGACATAAAAAATTGAAAATATGGTTTTGTAACAAGGATAGATTTTTTTCTCAAAGTTTACTATGCCAATAACTTCATACTAATATCTTAAGTAAAAATAGGGAACTAGTAGTTAATTATGGGGAGGAATGGGTGTAGTGGGCTGAGGACTAGTAACTGTTGAGTCTCCTCTTAGTGTCTGTTCCATTGTGATACATGTAAATAAGTTTCACCCTGATATGATTTGCCAACTGCCCAGACTCACACTATATACCTTTGAGGACCTCCTGGCACAAAGTTAGAAATGTGCTCCACTCCACTGCTCCTACTCTTTGCCCAATCATACGCTTCAAAGTTGAAGTAGCTTTAACATGTAAAACAAAATTGTGGATACCTTGGGAACAAATATGTCAGCTTTGCTCTTGAAGTTTCTTTTCAGATCAAATGCTTTGTTAGTTAATATTTTAATGAGTCATTAACAGAAATATTTTCTGAAAATAATGTTATCTATAATCAACTGCTTCCATTGAAAAATATCTCAAGGTTTTACACTTTTGCCCTGCTAGAACAGATGGCAAGCCAGCTGTCAATAACATTTTTTAAAGCACAGGAAAATACGCAGGAAGAAGAATAAAGGATGCTTGTTCTTTGTACGGTGTCTTAATTTTATTTCCAAAGTAATTCTTTTAACATTAGAAAAGATGGCACTCTAGGATCCCTGGAACTCAAAATGAGAAATAAACACCATTTAGCAGAATTGAGGATGACTTGCTAACCATTTGAAGAGTCTAATTTAACTAATTAGTAAAGTTTGCAGCTGTCTACTTTCCCCTTCATCTAGTCAATTTTTAAAACTTGTCCTCCATAGGGATAAACTAAGCTGCAAACTTTTAAAATAATATTTCTCATGATTTCCCTGGCTGTTGAGTTATGACTCAGCTTTCCTCTCTTATAATTGTCTATGGATACCCTACATTCCAATTTTCATTCTTAAGTGATTCCCAATGACTATATGCACACTAATGCTTGATAACCAGTATGACTCCAATCTTCTAGGTTAATAGTTTTCAACTGAGTTTCTCAAGGGACAGGTCTAAGATGGCAAAGCAGCAGGACGTGAGGCTCGAGAACTCCCATAAGGACCAAAATTTTAATGAAAAATTTTCAGGAATAAAACAGGATACAGGAGTGAGATCAAGAATGAGAAGAAGCTCTAGATTATTTGGCTTTAATAAGAGTAATCTATTTCTATATATTTTATATATTTTGATGAAATTCAAATTTGAAAAATACAAACTGAATGGCTCTATCCTGTTTAACTCTTCATTGTTGTTGAGTTTCACTTTTGGTACCCTATGTAATCTACGTCTTTTATTTGAAGAGGGAAAAAGAAGGAACATTTGGGGGTTTGCCACTTTGGGGAATCAGAGAAAGATACAACATTTTCCTAGGGGCAGCATGGTATTGGAAAGAGAAAGCAAGATAGAGACTCCATCAGACATACAGAGTCCAAATCTAAGGAGTAAATGTTCTAAAACTGGTTTCAGCGTGTTAGAATTTACCCTCCAAAAAAGGTAATACAGAAATTTTTATACTACCTTCTCTTTAAAAAAGGCCAGGGTAAAGAGATATGAGTTGAGTTGTGAGGATAGATGAAATGCTCTTTAAAAAAAAAAAAAAAAAAAAAAAAGCCTACGTAATTAAATGTAAAATGTCTTCATAGGTTTCTCAAGTTAAAAAAAAAAAAAAATTTGGGAGTTCCCATCATGGCACAGCAGAATTGGATTCGAATAGTACCCACGAGGATGCGGATTCCATTCCTGGCCTCACTCAGTGGGTCAGGGATCCCGCATTGCCATGAGCTGCTGTGTAGGTCACAGATACAGCTCAGATTTGACCCCTCGCCTGGGCTTCTATATCCTGTGAGTATGGCCCTTAAAAAAAAAAGTTACAGAAGGATTTTACAGATGGGGAAGTCCAAAGAAGCTAGAAATAATAAGAGAAAGCTTTACAACTAGTTTATAAAAGGGGAAAAATAAGGGTGGACAGGGACCAGTGTTAAAAGAAAATCCATGTAAAGCCTGAAGTACTCTCTCCCTTTTAGATAATTCCTTCATAGCTGCTGGGAAGGATAGATTTGTTCTAGCTGTAATCATCAGTGCTTTCTTTATGTGCTTCTTAGAAAAGCAAGAGGCATTGAGTGCCTAGAAATTGTCAAATTTCTGCAACTATGATAATGCTTATTTACCCTGCTTCCATTAGTTTCTAAACTTTTTTCTGGGATCTTGTGTTTGGTCTCTTATTGTACAAGACAGGTTAAACAGACAAGGGAAACGGTATTCAGTATATTGCAATAAGGGAGAGAGAATGAACTCAATTCCATGGACAGAAAAAGTAGGAGACTTTAAATGCTGGCATGTGCTAGTGGATAAATATTGGCAGATGTTATAAGGGGGGTTGGTCAATATGATTAAGCCATCAGTGTTGGCTAATTGGTGCTGATCTAAGTTAGGCTCCTACTCCCCTGTGGAGATTGAAAAATAGTGGTTCTATCTTCCTTAAAAATATTTTCACTTTGTAGGGATAGAGAAAAGATTTACAATCGTAAGTTATCTAAAGTAAGAAAAGGGAAGTCAGGGGCTTATAGTCAGGAAGAAAGCTATCTAAAATTTATTCAAGCTGAGGGGAACATTAAAGCCCTCTTGGTTGCCCTTGAGGCTAAAATAGCAAGGAAAGTATTATTTTTCTGACCCATAGCATCTCAGATTTGCTTTTCATAAATATCTGTTTATATGTCTGTATTTCCAACAAGACTAAGATTTTTACACCCAGTAACTATTTGAATATTAAAATGTATAATGACCAATTTATATATTGGTCATTCTGAAATGTATAATGTATAATGACCACTTCTAAAATGTATAATGACCAATTTAAATATTTTGACTAGATTAAGTCATGAGGAAGGCGTGAAGGAATTGACTTCTTTGAGAGCTCCAGAATACCAGCAATGAGGTAATAACAAAGGCCAAGAGTGCGATCATGACTCGGCAATTCTCATTCAGACTGTGGTGAACAACACTTGTGGATAGGAAAACTCAGCTAAAATAAGTATCAGCAATCAGTGTTCTCCTGACAGTTTCAGTTTTATGATGCTTCCTAAATATAAATGTGCAACCTGAAGTCCACAGACATGCAAACAGGTGAAACCACACAGATATCTTAGGACACACACAAAAAATGTTAAGAGACATCATCTGGAGGCTTTCCTAAAATGCTTTGTTGTAGAAAAATAAATATGCAAACTCTTTGGGTATATAAAAGTAAATTGATCATTATGGAATAAACTATAATCCTCATATTTATCAGCTCAGAAGAAAGTCTAAGATACAAACTTGACAGAGGGTCCTATGGACTGGGTGTGGGTAGAGATAGGTAGTGAATTGGTGTGGAGTGAGAGAGAGAGGGCAATTGAGTGGAAGTTACAGCTTTTTATACATAATTTAGCAAAGAGTTCTTGATTTATATTTTGTAAGACATTTTCTTGCATAGATTTTTAACATGTTGAATAATTAAAATATTTAAGATCTGAACTGAATAAATTATTAAATCTGATTATGGTTGAACTTTAATTTTCCAATTACTGAATCTGTTAAAAATGGGCTTTCATAATGGAATTGAGGTCAAGAAATTTGGTAATAATTCAAATTAACAAAAAAAGATTCTATTTACAAAAATATTTTTTCCTTGACCTCACTTTTTAATGCTATCTTAAGTGGAGTTGTTATAGGCTGAAAGTCCCTTTCAAGGAGATTAAACCCAAAAGCCTCTGGCCATGTCTCATTATAATACCCCTTCCCCCACCTTGACCAGCCTGGGCTGCTCACTCCCTGCTAGAGAAGGAATGTTGCCCATTCCTCACCAGGCCACCGTAGGACCTGTTCCCCACAGACAAGTCTTGGATCTAGTGTTGCTGTTGTTGTGGTATAGGCTGGCAGCTATAGCTCCAATTCAAGCCCAAGCCTGGGAACTTCCTTATGTTGTGAGTGCAGCCCTAAAAAGACCAAAAAAGAAAGAAAGAAAAGAAAAAAAATCTATGTGGACCTACATGACAGAGTTAACAATACAATTATCCAGTTTTAAAACTTTAGTATGTTCAGAGGGTGTATCAAAAGTGTATACACTCATTTTAGATATATAAGTAATTATGTAATTCAGATCTGTTAGTGAATAAAGTAATAGGCTTTTTTTTTTTTAACTCACCCAATTTATTGGTACTTACATTTTAAAAGGTATCATTCTATCTCAAAGTGACCTTTAGGGTTAAAAAAAATATTTTTTTTGTCCTAATGATGAGTGGGGTTAATTTCAATTAGGATTCATTTAAAGCCTGAGTTAGAGGCTATAAACAGATTCAAAGTAGATTAAAATGCACACCTGTCAAAAAAATTTTTGATGATATAATACTACAAAATAAAACTTAATTTTCTCTTATTTTTATGATAAATATCTCACTATAGGCATTCTTTGACTCTCTACTGATTTGAAGAGCAGAAATTGAGTTATCTTAGAGAGAGTGATAGCAAGATGATAGAATAGGAAGTCCCAGGCCTCACTCCCCACAGAAGCACTAATTTAACAATATTTTAAGGACCAAAAAATACCTATATGAAAACATCAGAGTCAAGTTAAGAAGTTCAAGTTCCCTAGATGAGTTCAAAACTAAGAAAAGTCACATTGAAATGGGTAAGAAGAACACTTTCATTTTACCTGTGTCCGCCCTTATACTAAACCAGCATAACTCAGCACCAAGAGGGATCCCCTAAGCCATCAATTTCTCCATGAATGAAAAGAGTGAAGTGTGTACCAAATCCCAAGGCATTTCCATAGAGACCTGTTACTAATTAATCTCATCCAGAAGGCTGAGGAAATTACAACAGTTTTAAAACTTGGAGATAGAAAGACAAAGCAAACTGGCAGACAGCTTTCAGCAGCTGGCATGGCTCTACAAAACTGTAAGATGTATAATCTTGACAATTTTTCTTCATGGGGAGATGGAGAAGTGGAGCTTCCAGTCAATGTCCCAGAATTTGAGTGCACTGAACTAGGGGAAAAGAAAGGGTGACTCTCAGGAGCCAGCATGTCTCTGTGATATTGGGAGGAGATACTCAACCCTGAGACTTGCCTAAGAGAAAGGAGGGAGAAAAACTGAGTGTGCATCCAATATACCTGTCTTTTAGTGCACTGCCTAGGGAAAAGTTGTGTGGCAAGCATGACTCTGATACTGGGAAAAGGTATACAACCTTTTATCTCTCGGGAGGAAAGGAGAGTAATATAACATTTATACATTCATAGAAAAGTTTCAAGAATCTCTAGGCAGGCTGATTGGTGAAGGTCTTTCCTTGATGAAGCCAGTCCATAAAGACTCAGAGAGGTGATTATTCCACAGCACAGGCACCAATGCAAAGCTAAAAGAAACATAAGTAATATGACACAAAAAGGAAAATAATTAATCTCCACTAAATGATCCTTTAAAAATGGAGGTCTAAGAATTGTCTGAGAAAGAATTCAAAGTAATTGTTTATAAAAACTCAGGGAGTTATAAGAGAACATAGAAAGACAGCTAAAGGAAATCAAGATTGCAATGCATGATCAAATCAGATTTATGCTTAGGATGAAAGCTCCACTTCTCCATCTCCCCATGAAGGAAATGTGTCAAGATTATATATCTTCTCCCAATTTTATATATATGCTAGTACATGCTAATTATTATGTTACTATTATATATGCTAATTATATGTATGCTAATTAATGAAGTATACCACATTAACAGAATAGAAGAAAAAATTACATGACCATCTGAATAGATGTAGATAAGTCATTTGATAATGTTAAATACATTTTCATGATAAAACCTCTTAAGAAACTGGGTAAAAAGGAATGTACCTCAACATAATAGAAGACATATATGGCAAACTAATAACTAACATCAGACTCAATAGTGAAACACTGAAAATTTTGCTAAGATCAAGAACTAAACAGGGATGCCCACTCTCCCTGGTTTTCTTCAACAGAATATTTCCATAGCCAGGGAAATTGGACAAAATAAACAAAGACATCCAATTTGGAAAAAAGAAAAATATCCTGTTTGCAGAGGACATATTATAGAAGTTGAAAACCCTAGAGACTCTACAAAAACTCTTAGATCTAATTAATGAATTCAGTAAGGCTAGAAAATCAACATACAAAAAATAGCTGTATTTCTATACATTTACAACTAACTATTCAAAAAGGAAATTAAGAAAACAATCCCATTCACAATAGCATCAAAAAATAAAATACTTGGGAATAAATTTAACCAAGGAGGTAAAAGATCTTTATATTTAAAATAGTAAGACATTCCTGAAATAAAATGAATAAGACACAAATAAATGAAAAGATAGTTTGTGTTCATAAATTGGAAGAATATTGTCCAAAAGTACATACTACCAAAGCAATCTACAAATTTAATATGATTCCCATCAAAATCCCAATGGCATTTTTATAGAAATAGAACAATTCTAAAATTACTATGGTACCACAAAAAATTATAAGTAGCCAAAGCAATATTGAGAAAAAAATAACAAAATTGTAGATATCACACTTTCAGACTTCAAGATATATTATGAAGCTATAGTAATTAAAACAATATGGTTATTTGCATAAAAAGAGACATATAAACCAATGAATATACTAGAGAGTCCAGAAACAAATACATGACTATATTGTCAACTGACCTTCAATATTGGTTACAAAAATACAAAATGGGAAAGAAGATAGTCTCTTCAATAATCGATGCTGATAAAACTGATGTCCACATGCAAAAAAAAAAAAAAAAATGGAATTGGTTCCTTATATTACACTACACAAAATTCAAGTCAAAATGGACAAAAGACAAACTCAAGACCTTAAACTATAAAACTGCTAGAATAAAACATGGGGAAAAATATTCTTGACATTGCCCTTGACAATTATTTCTTGGATATAAAACAAAAAACACAGGCAACAAAAGCAAAAAACAAACAAACAAATGAGACTACAATAAACTTGAAAGCTTCTGCTCAGTATAGTAAATAATCAACAAAATGGAATCACAATATATGGAATGAGAGAAAATATTTGTAAACCACATATCTGATAGGAAGTTATATAAAATATTTAAGCTATATTGAAAAACAGAAATGGAGAAATCAGGCTCCCTAACTTCAGATAATACTACAAAGCTACAGTTATCAAAACAATACTGTGCTAGCATAAAAACAGAAATATAGATCAATGGAACAGTATAGAAAGCCCTGAAGTAAACCAAAACACCTATGGTCAACTCATCTATGACAAAGGAGACAAGAACATACAATGGAAGAAAGATAGTCTCTTCAATAAGTGCTACAGAGCAAACTGGCAATTTATATGAAAGAATGAAATTAGAACACTTTCTAGCACCATACGCAAAAATAAATTCAAAATGGATTAAAAACATAAATATAAGGCCAAATACTATAAAACTCCTAGAGGAAAACATAGGCAGAACACCCTTTAGCATATATCACAGCAACATCTTATTTGATCCACATCCTAGAATAAGGTCAATAAAAACAAAAATAAACCAGTGGGACCTAATTAAACTCCAAAATTTTTGCATAGGAAAGGAAACCACTTAAAAAAAAGTCAGCCTATGGAATGGGAGAAAATCTTTGCAAATGATACAAGAGACAAGGCCTAATCTCCAAAATATATAAACAACTCATACAACTCAACAGCATTAAAACAAACAACACAATTGAAAAATGGGTAGAGGCCCTAAAGAGACATTTCTCCAAAGAAGACATATAGATGGCCAACAGTCACATGAAAAATGCTCAACATCACTAATTATTAGAGAAATGCAAATAAAAACTACAGTGAGGCACCACCTCACAACAGTCAGAATGGCCTTCATTAATAAGTCTACAAATAACAAATCCTAGAGAGGATGTGGAAAAAAAGGGTGCCCTCCTTCAACGTTGGTGGGAACATAAACTGGTACAACCATTATGGAAAACAGTATGGAGGTACCCCAGAAAATTAAATATAGAACAACCACATGATCCAGCAATATATATTTTGGCGCATATATCCTGACAAAACTTTCTTTCAAAGAGATACATGCACCCCTAGTTTATTGCAGCACTATTCACAACAGGCAAGACATGGAAACATAAATGTCCATTGACAGATGAATAGATTAAGAAGATGTGGTACATATATACAATGGAATACTATTCAGCCATAAAAGGACCAAATAACGCCATTTGTAGCACCATGGATGGAAATAGAGTTTCTCAGACTAAGAGAAGTATGTCAGAAAGAGAAAGACTAAGACAATATAACATCACTTATATGTGGAATCTAAAATATGGCATAGATGATCCTATCTACAAATCAGAAACAGATCATCAACGTGGAGAGCTGTCTTGTGGTTGCTAGGGGGAGGGAGGAGGGAGTGTAATGGTTGGGGAGTATGGAGTGGGTGGGTGAAAACTGTAACATTTGGAATGGATGGGCAATGTGGTCATATTCTACAACACTGGTTACTGTGTGTGATTGTGCCACTTTGCTGTACAACATAAAAAAAAGAAACACTGTAAACTGTACTTTAATAAACATAAATAAATAAATAAGTGGATCTCATAGAATCAAAACTAAAATCAAATAACCCAACTTAAAAATGAACAAAGGTAGTTCCCGTCATGGCACAGAGGAAACGAATCTGACTAGTAACCATGAGGGTGTAGGTTCCATCCCTGGCCTTTCTCAGTGGGTTGGAGATCCAGCATTGCCATGAGCTGTGGTGTGGATCACATATGCTGCTCAGATGTGGCATTGCTTTGGCTTTGGCATAAGCCAGCGGCTTCAGCTTGCTATTGGACCCGTAGCTTGAGACCCTCCTTATGCTGTGGGTGTGGACCTAAAAAGACAAAAACAAAAACAAAAAAGAACAAAGAACTTGAACAGACATTTTTCCAATGAAGACGTCCAAATGGCAAATATGTACATTAAAGATGCTCAGCATCACTAATCATCAGGGAAATGCATATCAAAATTGTAGAATATATTACTTCATACATTTTAGGATGGATATTATTTAAAAAAATAAGTGTTGGTGAGTATGTAGAGAAATTTAATTCTTGAAGAGTGTTGCTAAGATTGTAAAATAGCGTATCTATATGGAAATTGGTATAGAGATTCCTCAAAAAAATAAAAATAGAACTATTGTATGATCCATATCCCAAAGTAAAAAAAAAAATCAGTGTTTCAAAGAGATAGCTACACTTCTATGTTTATTGCAGCATTAGTCACAATAGCCAAAATATGGAAACAACTTAAATATCCATCCAGTTGAATGGATTAAGATGATGTGGTATACATAGAGAATTAAATATTATTTGGCTTTAAAAAATTAGGAAATTCTGGCGTTACCTTGTGTTGCAGTAGGTTAAGTTTCCAGTGTTTGTCGCTTCTGTGGCTTGAGTCAATGTTGTGGCATGAGTTAGATTTCTGGCCTGAGAATTTCTGCATGCCACAAATGCAGCAAAAAGTAAAATAATATAAATAAAATAAAACGAGGAAACCCTGTAATATGCAACAACATAGATGTACGTGGAGGATGTTCTACTAAATATGTCAGTCACAGAAGGACAAATATTGTATGATTCAACTTATATGAGGTATTTAAATATTATAACTCATGGGAACAGAGAGTAGGATGGTGATTGGCAGGGGCTGAGGTGGGGGAGGGAAAATGGAAATTGTTGAACAATGGATATAAATTTTAAGTTATGCAAGATAAGTTCTAGAGATATTCAGTGAAGTGTAGTGCCTAAAGCTATCAAAAGTCTGTGAGACACTTAAATTGTTAGGTGGATAGATTTCAAGTTTTCTTACAACAGTAAAAAGAAAAAAATAGAAATTGCTTTATATTTGCAGAGTTGGGAAATAAATGTGTGGATGGGAAGAAGGAAGAGGAAGAAGAAAATGCGATGATAAAAGCAAATACTCTATCTCTCTTTTGCATAAATCTGAATACCTTTCAAAACAATATTAAACACTTTATAATGGAAAATGGCATATTTTACATCCATTCAAAACTAGAGATATCATCTAATAACAATAGTAATAATTATAATAATAATGCCATCAAAACCAAGTGAATGGACTTTCCTAGCTACCCCTCAGGTCTTCTAAACAATTTCCTTTGCTCTGTTATGTTAAATTCTGATGAATGGTGTTACCATTTTTGTTTTGTTTTGTTTTTAATTTTGATCTCTTTTGCCCTAATAATTTCTCTCTGCAGCCCTCCTACCATTACTATTGTCTTTGTGGAGAGAGCATAACTGACCCTTTGAGCTGGAAAAGGGAAAGAAGGTAATTAGGACACCCTAGGTTTTCCTTGGTTTCACATATGGGGGATTTATAAGTGGCATCTTTAGCAAATTTGCTTTAGGAATTTCTCAATGAACTTAGATTGCTTTTGATAATACATTAAAAGGAGTGGCCCACAATATCCCATTTGTCATCACAGCTTTCTTCAGTCCAGTCTTCTGGTTATGGTGGCATTTATTTTTTTTTGTCTTTTGTCTTTTCCTAGGGTTGCTCCCATGGCATTTGGGGTCGCTCCCACAGCATATGGAGTCACTCCAGGCTAGGGGTCTAATCGGAGCTGTAGCCACAAGCCTATGCCACAGCCACAGAAACACAGGATCTAAGCCATGTCTACAACCTATACCACAGCTCATGGCAGTGCCACATCCTTAACCCATTCAGCGAGGCCAGGGATTGAACCCACAACCTCAGAGTTCCTAGTCCGATTTGTTAACCACTGAGCCACAATGGGAACTCCAGCATTTTTTTTTTTTTTATTATAGTCTTTCCTTCTTAAATAGTAGAGAGACCCTTTTTCCTATTCAGGGCATAAACAAAAAGACTATTATAACAACAACAGATACTACTACTACTACCACTACTACTATTAAACACACACTCAGACACTTTAGATATCCTTGGAGGCTTTATTAAGCCACAGATTATAACTGCAATATTGCATTATAAAATTCTAATCATATTGGAAATGCCATAGAATCTTAAGGAACTTTAGAGAAAATAGAATTAGCATATTAAATTTTAGAATGTCCACAGGGACAAAATAACATTCAAAAAAAGATTGCCTCTCTTTAGGTATGGTTCTGATTGACATCTGAAGTAATATTCCTTGCTGTTCAAAAGTCATGTTGTGTAGAGGCACAGGATTTTCATAATAACTAGAAATAATAGTGACAATAGCACTTTTATATGCCTCTTACTGTGCTAAGCACTTTATATAAAGACAGTTACTTAATAATATTAATCTCAATAGGAGTGTTTACTATTTTTACTCTCTAATACATCTCTAAGAAAACTGAGACTTATCCAGAATGATGATTCTAAACAAGGGATAAAGTACAGGCCACAGAGATAACAGGCCCCAGCAGCAATAGGAAATGTTCACAGTGATAATCTTTTTAAAGGACCTTCTTCTAAGGGGAACTCTAAATATTTCAAGATGGTCCAGACTTCCAAATTCAATCAGCCAATCTGATTATGCTTGAAGGCATAGAACTGAGCATCATTCCTCAGAGTGCGGAGACAGACTTGATGCCAGGGTTTTCTTTTATTTTTTCTTTCTAAAATGAGAATAAATATTGGGGTGTGGAAATAAGAACAATTATTGGATTTCCCCCACTCTATCCTCATTATCACTACTAACTCCTCTGTCCCCTCACTGTGTTTGATAGACTCTGGCAAAATCATTTGTTGCCCACACAGTAGGCTAAAGATTGTCACATAATTCAGCTTTCTCTTAAGTTATGTAAGGGTTCTGTAACTTTCTAGAATAATACCTGTAATAAGATGTGAGGTTAGCCAGCACATTTGATAATTAGGGATAAAACGTGGGTTGACTTAAGTTCCTCACAGATATTTCTGTGACTCTGACTTTTCACAGATCTTTCTTTACCTGGCCTGCTGCATTGCTTTGTAATGCTCTTAATCCTCTTTGAAGCTGCTGAGACATCTGTTCAAGATGGGACCTGAATAATAAGATGCAAGCATCCCTAATATAACTTTAGTGCCCCTTTGTGCCACTGCCCATCACTTCATTAAGGTTCTACTTCTGTCAAAGGCCATAAAAAGAAAAGAGTAGACAGTTAAATTCTCCTTTCCTTGCTTATCTACTAATGCTTAAAGAGATAATAAAATGGACATTTATTCTCAACTGTGTCACAATTGAACTGTTATGATGCTTTTTGGTGGCTTCTAAGGGTAATGGAAAATGAGTGCCACCTGTTTATGATATGTCAGCAGGGAGATGGTACTTCTTTGATGAATTCTACTTAAATCGTCACATTCTTTATGTGGTGGTGGGTTATTCCCTGGGAGAACAGCTGATGCCTGATTGCATAAAACAAACAGACTATGGTGCACATAATTCACACATTTTTCATTTGTTTTCACACCTTATTCATGGTATCCCAGTATGTTTGGCCCAGGGGTTAATGCGGATAATGGAGAACACCCAAATGAAGGTATTGGTTGTATTTCTGGTAGATGAATTGTGTTAAACAAGGAAGACTTTTCTGAAAATTACTCTCTTTCTTGTTCCCAATAGATTTTAATTAGGCCATTTGTAGATTTCCCTTTCATCCTTTAGCTTATTTCACCCTCATCTCTTTGTCGGGGGATTAGAGAGGAGGTACACATAGCTTTAATTGATACTTTCTATGTGCCAAACATTGCTAGACTATTAAGTATATAATAATTAATTTATTCTTCAAAATGTTTATATGAACTGTTATTAGCCTCATTATATTAATATGGTAAGTACTGGGGCTCCTGGATACTTGTCTGTTTCCAAATTTTGAATGAACAGGAAGGAATAGACAGAGGTACTTAATTTTGCTCAGTATACCACATTCTTATAATAGATATACCTGGTATAGTTACACAGGGGGTAGATTTTTATACTTGTCTATGTGTAGACATGGGGCATTCTAGCTACTAAGAAAATAAGAAAAATAAAGGTTATATAATAATGAACATAATTGATAAATGATAAAGCAGAGCTAGCAGCTGTGACAGACCCTTCATTCTTATTTAAGGGAAGTTGTCATGCAGGAAGATACAGATAGGCTTACAAAACTATGTCCAGGGAGAGGTTACTTGAAGTGAATGATCAATCAGTGATAATAGCTGTGTGTGGGATTCCTTCTTTAGACAGCAAGGAGAATGGCAGAGAGTAGAACTCTTCCACAAAGAAAGGTTTTAGGGATCTCAATGATGACAGATTATCCTAAAGCAAAGGTTTGGTTCTCGTGCATTTCCCTGGTGGTGAGCACTGATGGATAAAGGTGTCTCTGACCTGAAATGACATCTGGGCATGGCATGGGCAGTCATTAGTTTCACCTACACAGGCACCACATCAAAAGTAGCACAGCCCTCCAAACTTGGCTGGACCACAAATATACATACCCTGACATACAATGAGTGCCTACACCAGCCTCTTTTGCTACAGCACTGCTCCCCTCTGGGGTGAGGATGCAGGGCCTGAAAGAGGGGGAAAGCACAAACTTAAGGGAGATAGAGTCAGCTTGGATTTAACTCCCAGTGCTACTGCTCTAGCAACTTGAGACCCTCTCACACCCCCAGCAAAATAATGATGGGACAAGCAAAGGAGAAGTCATAGATTACAACTGGCTCCATCCTTACCCCTCCATCTACAATTGCACTTCCTACTAAAATCATAGATGCCAGCACATGCTGATAAAGATATGGCTGTTGTTCACAACAGATCCAGGTCTGTTACCAGCCACTGGGCATATGAAGAGTGTAAAGGGATTTTCCCCCATAAAGACACCCATTCAAGACAGCAATAGGGAGCAGTTTTATCTAATTTCATAAAGAGAAAGTTAAGCAAGAGGAGAAGAGTGAGGAATTGCTCTCATTTGAAAGAGCAAGAGAAAACCCTGGAAAAAACAAATGAGGAAACAGAAGTGAGCATTTATCAGATAAAAGAATTTAAAAGTATTAGTAACAAGAATGTAATTGAATTAGGGGAAAATAGATGAACACAGTGATAATTTTAACAAGGAACAAGAAAAATTAAAAAAGAGCTGGTCAGACTGAAGAATATAATAATTTAAATGAAAAAAAAAACCACAGGAGAATCAATCAATAGCAGACTAGGTGACACAGAAGAATGTATAATAATCTGAGGAATAGAATAATGGAAATCACACAATCAAAAGAACAAAAAAAAAATGAAACCAATTAAAGGGACTTGTGGGACAACATTAAGTATATCAACATATGCACCACAGTGGTTCCAAAAGGAAAAGATAGACATCAGATGGTAGAGAAAAGTTATTTCATGAAACTGAGACTGAAAACTTCCAAAACCTGTGAAAGGAAAGAGATATCCAGTTATAGGAAGCACAGAGAGTTTCAAACAAGATGAACTCCAAAATAAAGAATACTAAGTCATATCATCATTAAAATGGCAGAAGTTAAAAAGAGAATCCTAAAGGGAGCAAAAACACAACAAAACAAAGAGTTATATACAAGGAAACCTGCATAAGGCCATGAGCTGATTTATCCACAGAAAGTTTGCAGGCCAGAAGTGAATGTCCTAACGTCTTCAAAGTGCTGAAATGGAAAAACCTAAAGCCTAGAATATTCTATCCAGTAACATTATCATTCATAATTGAAGATATGCAACAACTAAGACAAGCAACAACTAAGTTAATCAATAACTTCAGACAAGCAACAACTAAGTTAATCAATACTTAAATTTGTTAACATTATAAGGAAATGTTACAAGGTTTTCTGTTAAGTGGAAAAGAAAAAGCTACAAGAACATGAATCTACAGAAAATGAAAAATCCTAGTAGTAAAGGTAAATATAGAGTAAAAGCTGAAGATTAACCAACCGTACAAATTAGCTAGAACAAATACCAAAGTCAAAAAATATAAAATTAACTACAACTGTAATAATAAGTAAGGGGAAAACATGAAGTTATAAAATATGACATCAAAAAGAGAAACGTGGAGCTCCCACTGTGGCTTAGCAGGTTAAGTAACCAACATAGTTTTAGGGAGGACGTGGATTTGATCCCTGGCCTTGCTCATTGACATAAGAATCCAGTGATGCCAGAAGCTGTGGCGTGGGCTGCAGATACAGTTTGTATCAAGTGTTTCTATGCTGTGGGGTAGGCCTCAGCTGCAGTTCCAGTTAGATCCCTGGCCTGGGAACTTCCATGTGCCAGAGATGCAGCCATAAACAAACAAAACACAAGTGTGGGGGAGGGAAATAAGAAATATAGAACTTTTAAATGTGTTTGAAATTAATGACTATTTATTTTTAATTTTTAAAAATTAAAGTATAGCTGATTTACAATGTTGTGTCAATTTCTGTTGTAAGGTACTGCCTATTTAAAAGAAGTAAACAGGGAGTTCCAGTTGTGACTCAGTTGTGAACGAATCTGACTAGGAACCATGAGGGTGTGGATTCAGTCCCTGGCCTTGCTCAGTGGGTTAAGGATCCGGCGTTGCCCTGAGCTGTGGTGTAGTTTACAGATGTGGCTCGAATCCTGCATTGCTGTGGCTCTGGTGTAGGCCGGCGGCTACAGCTCCAATTAGACCCCTAGCCTGGGAACCTCCATATGCCACAGAAGCAGCCCTAGAAATGGTAAAAAGACAAAAAAATAAAATAAAATAAATAAAAGAAGTAAACATAGTTTTAGGTCAATATATATGAACACTAGGTTAATCACAATAAAAAACCTACAGTAAATACATAAAAAATAGAAAGGAACATATGCATACTACTAAAGAAAATAATCCAAAAAAAAGAAAAAGAAAAAAAGATAATAGCAAAAAAGATAAACCTAAACAATTGAGAAATAGGTAATAAAATGGCAAGAAAAAACATATCTGTTAATAATTACTTTGAATGTCAATGGGCTAAATGCCCCAATCAAAAGACATAGGGTGGGAGTTGCACTCTGGCACAGTGGGTTAAGAATCCAACTGCAGTGACTCAGGTCATTATAGATGTGTGGGTTCAATCCCTGGCTTGGCAGAGTGGGTTAAAGGATACAGCATTGCTGCACCTGTGGCATAGGTCTCAAGTGCAGCTCAGATTTAATTCCTGGACTGCCCTGAGAACTTCTATATGCCACAAGTGCAGCCATTGAAAAAACATTTTTAGACTATGGTGGTGGATTTTATTAAAATACCACTCATCTATATGCTGCTGAGAAGAGACTCACTTCAGAGCAAAAAATACACACAACTGAGAGTGAGGGAATGGAAAAAGTTATTTCGTGCCAACAAATGTTGGAAAATCAGCAGTAGCAATACTCTTGACAGACAAAATAGAGCTTAAATCAAAGTGTATAGTAAAAAAGGGGGCATTATACAATGATGAAGGGATCAATACAAGAAGAAGATATTACATCCATGAACATATATACACACACAATATAGGGCCACCTAAATATGTGAAGCAAATATGCAAATATTAAATTTAAAGGGAGAGATATACAACTACAATACAATTATAGTAGGGAACTTTACTTATTTTCTTATTTTCTTTTTTTTAGGGCCACACCCACAGCATATGGAAGTTCCAAGGCTAGGGGTCAAATAGGAGCAGCAGCTGTTGGCCTATACCACAGCCAGAGCAACACAGGATCCAAGCCATGTCTGTGACGCTCACCACAGCTCATGGGAATGCCAGATCCTTAACCAGATGAGGGAGACCAGGTATTGAATCTGCATCTTCATGGATGCTAGTCAGGTTCATAACACACTGAGCCACAACAGGAACTCTTAATAGAGAATTTTAACACCACACTTACATTATGGACAGATCATCCTGTCAGAAAATCAATAAAGCTGCAATGGCCTGAAATGGCATAATAGAGGAGTTTGACTTAATTGATATCTACAGGACATTCCATCCCCAAACAGCAGAAAGAACATTCTTTCAAGTACACAAGGAACATCCTCTAGGATAGATCACATCATAGGCCACAAACTAGTCCTAAAAATTTTAGGAAGGTAGAAATTATGTCAAGCATATTTCCTGACCACAACAGTACTAAACTAGAATCAATTACAGAAAGAAAACTGGAAAAAGCACAAACACATGGAGACTAAACAATGTGTAACTAAAAATGCAAGAGGCTAGTGAAGATATCAAAGAGGTAATCAGAAAATACCTCAAGACATGTGAAAATGGAGATTACAGCAATGCAGACCTAGTTCAAGAAACAAGAAAATCTCAAATAAACAACCAAACTGACCATCTAAAGAAGTTGGAATAGAGGATGAAATGCAAAGTTAATAGAAGGAAATAAAAAAATCAGAAAAAAAAGAAAAAAATAGGATCAGTGAAACAAAGAGGTTTTATTTGTTTGTTTGTTTGTTGTTTTATTATTATTATTATTTATTTTCCTTTTAGGGCTACACCTGTGGCATATGGAAGTTCCTAGTCTAGGGGTTGAATCACAACTGCAGCTGCTGGCCTACACCACAGCCATACCAAGAGATCCAAGCCATGTCTGTGACCTACACCACAGCTCATGGCAATGCCAGATCTTTAACCAAGGGAGGCCAGGGATTGAACCTGCATCCTCATGGATACTAGTTGGGTTCATTACCACTGAGTCATGATGGGAATTCCCCGGGTTTTTTTGTTGTTGGTTTAGATAAGGAAAATTAACAAGTGCCAAGACCAGCTCAGCTGGTTAGGGCTGAAGAACAGGTGCCGTGAAACTTAAGGAAAAAGTTAACATAAAACAAGACACAGAGACATTTATCTTAATTAAAGGTGGGAAAAAGAACCAGGGAACTCAAGGTCTCAGGGACAAAGAGCGCTGCCTCAAGAAACCACACTGCTTTTATTGTGCTCTTTGGGATTACCTCAAGTGAGGAGGGGGCTCTAGGTGCAGAATATATATTTTTTATTATTATTTTAAAAGTTGTTTTATTATTTTAAAAGTCACCTAGCTAGTAGATAGTTAAGCTTTTACTATGACCTTTAGGCATTTAACAATCATTAGAATTTGACGAAGCTTGGCATTAGCTATCTATGCATAGCATCTAGAGAATCATTGCTGTGTTTCCACAAAAGGCATGTCTATCTGTTTGCACCATGGTTGTCTTTGCTAATGCATATTCTTTTAACAACCCCTCATAAACCACTTGGGGCCATGACGTTCCTCTTCTTCTTATTCTCAAGAGGACATATCATGCTGTGCAAATGGCATGCCAAACGGCACAGATCCAGCATGCCTAGACCAAAGCATTATGTCCTCATTCAGCTGACCATATGAATAACTTATGCCTTTAGGTCTTTGTTCTTAAGCTTAAGTCATTTACCAGCACTGTGACTGTTTTTCAAGCAGGAATATGGGGTAAAGTAAAGCAAGACAAGATGGAGTTTTCAGTGTAGAAAAAAGAAGCAAAGAGGCTAAGAAAATATTGTAGAAATGTGTCTCATGACAAACAAGCCTTTAGTCAGGCTCATTAAAAAAGGGGGAGGACTCAAAATAAGAAAGGAAAAGGAGAGATATCACAACTGATAGCACAGAAATAAAAGAAAATATTAAAATAACACTATGAACAGTTATATGTCAACAAGTTGGACAACCTAGATTAAGTGGACAGTTTTCTAAAAATAAACAACTTTTCAAGACTGAATCAGGAAAATATAGACAACATGAACAGACCAATAACTAGCAGTAAAGTTGAATTTATAATTAAAAAAAAAACCCTTTTAACTAAAAAAAGTCCAGGATCAGACAGATTCATAGGTGATATCTACCAAATATACAATAATTAATATCTATGTTCCTCAAACTCTTCCAAAAAATTAAAGAAGGAATACGTTCAAGCTTATTCTATGATGCACAATTACTCTCCTACCAAACCCAAAAACTATTAAAAAAAGAAAATTACAAGCCAATGCTTATAGTGAATATATATAGATGCAAATATCCTCAACAAAATATTACAAAACTGAATTCAACAATATATAAAAAGGGTCATAAACCATGACCAAGTAGGATTTATCTGAGTGCTATTAAGATGGTTCAGTATTTGCAATTCAATATGATATACCACATTAAAAAATGGAAGGATAAAATTACATAATAATCTCAATAGATGCATAAAACCATTTGACAAAATTCAATATCCATTCATAGTAAAACCTCTCAACAAACTTGGTATTGAGGGAATATATTTCAACTATATAATAAAGTCTATTTATGACAAAACCATAGCTAACATCACACTCAGTGGTGAAAAGATGAAAATCTTTCCTACAAAATCAGGAGCAAAACAAGGTGCCCACTGTCACCACTTCTATTTAGCAAAATAGTAGTGATCAGAGAAGGAAAAGAAATAAAAGGCATCCAAATTGGAAGGGAAGAAGTATAATTGTCACTATATGTAGATGACATGATACAATATATCAAAAATCCTAATGTTTCCATCAAAAGGCTAATAAGAAATTCCATAAAGTTTCAGGATACAATATTAAAATACAGAAACCTGTTTCTTTTTCTGTCTATTAATAATGAACTACTGGAAAAAGAAAGCAAAAAAAATCTTGTTTGAAATCTCATCAAAAAGAATACCTAGCAATAGCCTTAACCAGATAGGTGAAAGACTTTTATTATGAAAACTTTAAAACATTGATGAAGGAATTTTAAAATGATAAAAGAAGCAGAATGATATCCCATGTTCCTGAACTGGAATAACTAATATTGTTAAAATGCCCATAGTACTAAAGCTCTCTAAAGATTTAATGTAATCTCTGTTGAAATACCCATAACACTTTTCAAATAATTAGAACAAATAATCTTAAAATTTATATGGAACCATTAAAGACCCTGAATAACCAAAACTATCTTGAAGAAAGAAAATGACAAAAAACAAAACTGGAGGTATCACACTCCCTAACTTGGACTACATGACAAAACTACAGAAATGAAAACATGATGATAACTGGCACAAATCAGACCTATAGATTGATGAAACAGAATATAGAGAACCAAGAGATAAACTCACAACATTATGGTCAATTAATCTCTGACAAAGGAGGCAAAAATATGCAATGGAGAAATGCAGACTCTTGAATAAGTAGTACTGGGAAAATTGGACTGATTCATGTAAAAGAATGAGATCAAACTATTACCTCACGTCATATACAAAAATTAACTCTATGTGTATTAAGGATCTAAATGTAAGACTTGAAGTCATAAACTCCTAGAAGAATACATATACAGAACACTCTCTGACATAAACCATAGTAATTTTTTTCTTGCTCTGTCATCTAAGGCAAAATATTTTTTTTGCCTAATTAAAATTAAAAGTTTTATACAGCATAGGAAACCATAGACATTACAAAAAGACAGTATATTGAATGGAGGAAAATATTGGCAAGTTACATGAGAATTAAGGGGTTAATGTCCAAAATATATGACTAGTTTATATAACGCAGTATCCAAAAAAACCCAAAACGACCTGATCAAAAAATGGGCAGACTTGAATGTACATTTTTCCAAAGAAGACAGATTGTCAACAAACACATGAAAAGATGTTCAGCATTGCGAATCACCAGAGTAATGCAAATCAAAACCACAAGACAGCACCTCAAACCTGTCAAAATGGCTATCATCAAAAACCCCACAAATAACAAACGTATGAGATAATAGGTCGGTGAGGAAATGCTCATGCACTGTTTTTGATAGTGTAAACTAATGTCATTCCATGGGAAACAGCACGGAGGTCCCTAAAAAAAACTAAAAATAGAACTGCCAAATGATCCATTAATTCCACATCTGGATATATAGCTAAAGAAAACAAAAACTCTAATTCAAAAAGATATACACATTCATGTGTCATAGTAGCAATATTTACATTCTAATGATGAATATTCTTTTTTCTCCTTGTCTTCCTCAAATAACAAAAAATATTTCCAAGCCCCAGATGCTAATTGTGGACTGCAACTGAGAAGTTTAGCAGACAGGAAAGTTTTAAAAATGGCTTATTGATATATTTTAAATTAATATTTTCATATACCATTAATTAATACATAGGTTAAATTTACCTCTTTCTAAATTTAACCCTAAATCTATCCTCAATTTAAAATGCATATTGAGATTTTATACTATAGTCTCCAAAAAGTTTACATTGTTTTTTCCAATAACTTTTTTCTTCAATACTAAGTTTTATATTCTAATTTGAGTGTAAACATTTAAAAGACTAGAACAAAATCTTGCCAAGAATCTTCAATGGAATCCAGGTTCTACTCACTGATCTTTAGAAAATATTCATCAACTTCTTGCTAGAATTGAAAGCCAATGGCAGTTTAGATGACATCTTCTGTGCCAAATATATAAATACATATGCATTGCTTTTTAGGGCCACATCCTTGGCGTATGGAAGCTCCCAGGCTAGGGGTCGAATCAGAGCTAGAGCTGCCAGCCTATGCCACAGCTATAGCAATGCTGGAGCCAAGCCATATCCACAACATACACCAGAGCTCACAGAAACGCCAGATCCCTGACCCATTGAGTGAGGCCAGGGATTGAACCCACATACTCATAGATACTAACCTGATTCATTTCTACTTTGCCACAATGGGAACTCCCTATTTTTTTTTTAATTAGGAATAGACTATGTGTCAAAATGAGGCACTAGGATACAATAGTAACTAGACCTTGAGTTTAGATTTTGAAATTTATACTCTGATATAAGGTATTTCTGAAATGTCATACATGGCCCCTTCATAATATTGGAAGTTGTATTGCACTGATGCATTGATGTGTACATTAAACTAGAACAGAAATGAAAATAAATGATCAAATCCCATTATTTATTTCAATGTATAGAAAAGCTTTTACTATTCTGGGTAAAGTGCTAACTGAATGGAATGCTTACAGCTCAGCCAAAGCAATATCATAATGCATTAGCACGGTAAACAAGGTTTCTTATTCCTCAGTTCCATACACAATCTGTAACATCCAGGTACTCAGGGACTTGAACTTAAAGGTGTGATGTAGATTCAATTTTCCCTACAAACTTTGTCAAGTTCTCAATTTAAATCTCAGCATTTCAGACAACAATCTACATCTAGACACCAAAGAACAATCCAAAAGCAATTCACAATCAGAGAAGAGTAAATAGATTAAATAATGAAAGGATTTTTGGCAATCTAAACCAATGGTGATTAATTAACTTGGCCTCCTAAATATTTAACCTATTTAATTATGTTTCACTTGGTGCTGTAAACACAGAATGAACCCAATAAAAAAAACAAATGATAATTTGTGGGTTATGACTATAAAATAATGACACTTGTTCACTGTTAAGACTTTGGGGGTTTTGACTCCAGTTTGTGTTTCTTTTAAAAAGAAAAATTAGGATTTGACATCACAGAATGAATTAAGAAAATTTTGATAATGAATTATATTTCTGTCATTTCTGAAAAGATGGGATTCAGTCTTCAAAAAGAATTACTTCTTTCTGCCACATTTAGGTGGTTTGAATCCAGATAAGTTAGATACCTTATCTTTGTCTTAATATAGTCAATAAAAAATAAGAATATATTATTTAGTTCTACTTTACTGACACAGACACTAGGATGATTCAAAATCATGCAGCACATCATTAAAGAATAGAAATCCTAAAAACAGAAAATTTTAGTAACTGTAGAGTAAAATTGTATTGTTTTCTGGTGTGGACATGTGTTAAACTGTTCCAATTTGGGTGTATGAAAAATCAATATAATGAAATTTTGGATTCATCTAAAGAAGGAACCACAACAAGACAGTTGCAGGGTGTACTCATGATGTACTCATGTCCCATAACCCTGGGTGGGTGACTCACAAATAGGAGAATATTTGCAACTCTAAACATTCTCCCAAAGGCGTAAATGGTCAGAGACTCATCATGGGCTCTGTAGCTTGGCAATCCTGTGCCAGGAAGTCAAGCCACAAGAACATTTGGCTTTCAAAGACAATAGGCTTTACTTTCAAAGTCCCAAAAGGCTAGGGGAAATAGAGACATCACTCTCAAAGAATCCACACAAAATCTCACCTGCTCTGGGACCCAGGACGGAAGCATACAATTTGAAAGGAGCCTGGGTCAGATCTACCTGCTGATCTTGGAGAGTCTCCAAGAGAGACAGGAGGCAATTATGGCTCAGTGTAAGGACAGAAAAACTATCAGAAACTATTTTTTTTGGGGGGGAGCTTTTTCTACCATGAGTATGCTGTTGTTGCATACATCATTTTGGAATTCACCCTCTAGATGATTAATCCTAGGACCCAAGTCTGCATTGGCCTGACAGTCTACAGGTACCTATACTAAGATTCCATAAGTAACGCAACCAGCTGGGCATTAACAGCCCTACCCAACAGCAGATAGGCTGTCTTAAGACACCCTGAGCCCACAATCACCCCTGGACACAATCATGCCCATCAGAGTGCCCAGGACCTGACCTGACATATCAGTTTATAGGCAATAGATCCAGGACCCCACAAGATCTCCAGCCAGAGAACCAGCTATGCCCTCAAGGGAGTCAGCTCTAGTCTTGGACACAGTCTCATTCACCAGGGGAAGATAGCAGCTACAAGAAAATGAAGCCCTATAGTCTAAAGACCAGACCTGTTCAACAGCAAAGTTAGACCCTGCCCTGCCCCAATCATGGAACACAGATAAACAAAGAGCTCTGAAATTACTCTACGTGGATTCTAGGTTGGACTGTGGTTACTGAGAAGTTAGAGATAAGCAATTGGTGAAACCTAAAATGAAACATATGGTAATGGATTAGAGTTGGAGACATCAGTATGACTACTTGAATAGCTTTATTCACTCTCACACACTTGTGTGTGTGTATTATAAATAATAATCAGTATTAAGGCTGCAAAGAACAAAGCTTTATTTGGGGTCTTGAGAATTGCATTCAGGAGACAGATTTGGGTAAAACTGAAAGAGTGTTATGGGGAAGAAAGTCAAGGGCTTATAAAAGGTTGTTAAAGTTGTCTTGTGGGAATTATGATTAACTTCAGTGTAGGAAAAGGAATATTTATCCTTAAGGTATAGGCTGTCATGAGTTATTTTAGGGCAAATGTCAGTATCTTGAATTTCTGGAATATTTACTAGATCTTCTTAATGCCTACGTTAGGGTAAGAAGTGGTCAAAAGGTCCAGATTCCATTCAGGTTGAGAAAAGCATACTTAAAACTTCCCCACACTTCTCAGCTTAATTTTAGAGAGGTCTCCTAGCAATATTGACTCCATTTTTATATTCCTTTCACAATATATGCAAATGGTTACATAAGGAAATATTATATGTTTATACATAGATATACATATAAACACAGGTTGGTGTACACTCATTTTCCCTAGTTTTGTCTACTGAGCACTTTGAAGCAATGGTACACTGGTAGCAACAAACACACCCTTCAGCCGGATATTGGTTTTTAATACCATTCTCCAATAAAAGGAACCAAAGCTCCTTGGAGAAATGGCTGTTTCTTGAGTTGAGGCAGAGAAAATACAAAATGAGCCTGAAGTATTTTCTAGTGACAGGAAATAAGGACATGCCTCAACACACAAAATAGTAATATCTGTCAAAGGGTCATAGAAATCAACTGGAATAGACCACAGTGGCCAAAGAGGGAATAATTTGAACAACAAAATGAATAATATGTATTAGATTACAGCAAAACTATAAAATAAATATGTACAAGCCCATATTTATATACATAAATAATTAAATAAAGGAAAGAGAGAATAGATGAATCTCTCATACAGAAAATGCCCAATAAATTACATAGTTTTTTTTTCCTTCAAGGATATGGAAAATTACTCCCCACTGAGTGTGGATTATTCATAGTGACTTCTTTTTAAAGAGTCTAATAGGAAAGGAGGAAAATGAGTAATTTTTCAGTGCTCTTCCTCTCAAAACTACATAACGCCTATTTAACCATGAGAAAAACATTAGATAAACCAAACTGAGGAATATTCAGCAAAATATCTGACCAGAATTTCTCACAACTGTTAGTCATAAAAAACAATGAAGATCTAAGAAAAGATCACAGTATAGAGAAGCCTAAGGATACATGACAACTACACATAAAGAAGTACATTGGTTGGGATCCTAGAAGATGAAAAGTTTATTGTATGAAGACTAAGATATCTCAAAGTATGGACTTGAGATAATAATAAGGTATAGATATTGGTTTGTTCTCATGTCAAATCTATCAGAGCAATATTAACAATAGGGAAAATTGAATTCAGGTCTCTGGGAACTCTCTGTAATATTCTTGCAACTTTTCTGTAAGTGTAAATGTATTCTCAAATAAAAACTTTAAAAATGACTTTTAAAATAGCTAATGTGATGGGAACTCAATTAACAAGTCATGTTAAACATGGTACTACTGTGTTTATATTCATGCTAATTCTTCTGTAGACTAAAAACTCTTCATTATAATAACATAGACTCTAGACAGAGACCTGGCCTGATGTGATGGGAAAATACTAAATTCTGAAGTGTTGTTCTCCCCTGTGCTTTGTCCTTACTCTTAGCAGCCTCAGCATTTCACACGAATGAACCTAAATTCTCTCTATATATCACCAATGTTTGCAGATGATGAAGAATAGAAAGATGTGGTTCCAGTCCCCGGTCGCTTGGCCTCTTTTCCATGCCACTGCTATAACTTGTGAGGCCAGCACTAAATGCCATGTGCCTCTTATCTGTGTTCCCTTGATTATCACTCTAACATAATCTCTCAAAATTTCTGCCTAGGAAAACCTAAACATATTTAATGACTTTCAATTGTTGCAAATGTTCCTTTAGGAGGTAATGTTCTCTGTGGCAGAACTGCTGAAGTCGATACCAATTTCATCAATTCACATACTTTAATAAAATGACAGTTGTTTAGAGTGTGAAAGAACTGTCACATGTAAAGAGTATATTCAACTACAAAATTCCACAAAGAGTTTTTTTAAAAAATAGTCTGATGGAAGAATTTGTTTTCATCTTGCTTGTCAAAAATTTTCAAAGTTGCTATTAGTCAGAAACACAAAATTGTCTTCAAAAAAACACAGATGGGACATTGTATTTATACTTACTTTGGAATTTCAGCAAATTGTGGTTTTATGTGAAACGCTCCTAAAGGACTTTTTAAGAATTACTCATAGACAGACACTTTTCTGACTTTTATGTGAACAAAAAGACAGAAAACATTCTGGGAGTGAGCTCATGGTCCTTGTCATGGGTCAGAGAAGTCTGATACCATTTGCCATTTTTTGCATGTTTCACAGAAAAAAAAAAATTACCCACATTACTGATTGGGCCCCAGGACACTTGGCAATGATGGTACTTCATGATATGACTTTGTTCAAATTCACCTCATCTTTTTACTTCTAATGATTGAGATTTATAGCAAATACGAAATCTCAAAACACCATCTATATAATGTTTTTTAAACACCTTACATTTTAACAGTACACAATAAATTGCAAATCATTTCATATACATAGCTTGATTCATTTTTACAAAATCATCCAGTAATTCATACTGTAATTTATACTTCATAGGTGAAATAATTAAGGCCCTTATCATTATCTTCCTTTTATTTTTGTCTTTTTAGGGCCGCATCCACGGCATATGGAGGTTCCCAGGCTAGGGGTCTACTCAGAGCTGTTGCTGCCGGCCTATGCCAGAGCCACAGCAATGCCAGATCCGAGCCACATCTGCCACCTACACCACAGTTCATGGCAATGCCAGATCCTCAACCCACTGAACGAGTCCAAAAATCAAACCTGCAACCTCATGGTTTCTAGTCGGATATGTTTTCATTGCACCATGACAGGAACTCCCAAGGTCCTTATCATTATCTTCTGTTAAGAAAAAGTTTTTCTAGCATTCTATCAAGCATAATCATTTTTATCTTGTTTCTACAGAGTGATAAAATTTTATGCCCTTAAGGAACTCTGAAGCAACTGATACAAGTGGGTTGGTTATCAGCTTACCAGAGAGAAAACAGTGTTTAAAATGAAATAATGCTAATGTATTTTATTTACCTTTAAGTCTTTAAAAATGGGCCCTCATTACATGATGAAAATCCAATATTTGAATAAGCAGAGAATTCTAACTCCCCCATCTCTATCTCTACTTCTTCCAAATAAAAGAGTGCTTACTGCAATATTGAAAATATTTTTTGACAAATTATTTAAGAATTTTTGTTAATGAACAATCCTTGGATGAAGAATCCATGGAAAAATAATCCATTATATTATTGCAATTATTCAGTGTATTTCTCAGCTTGGTAAATTTGTTTTGGGAGTATAAAATTTCATGGCCAAAGAAATAATTTAAATATCTTATTGGCAAAAGCCTACTGAATAAATCACAAGTGCATATGCTCATTTCAATTTTGCTTTTCATATTGAAACTTCAAGAAATATAATCAGTGAATTGTTTCCCTGGATCTCAGTGCTTCAACAGGAAATAAATATAGAGTAGCATTAAAGCACTATCAACGAAGCTGGGAAAACTTGTTTTGAATGTTTCTGTGTCATTTCATACAATATAAAATAAGTACAGCAGACTCCTATATCCTTTGACAAACCATCGGCTCAATGCCCCTAAAACCAATGGCTTAATTTAAAAAAAAATTGCTAACATCATTTGTCATATCACAATTGAATAGTAATCACACCTCACAATTTTTTTATTACAATTTAGAGATCCAAAAAGGGTATCTACTTAAACTTAACATTGTATCTTCGATATTTGCTTCTGATTTTTTCTATTTTTTCATTTTATTGGAGTATAATTGACTTATGATGTTATGTTAGTTTCAGATGTACAACAAAGTGAATCAGTTATACACATACATAGGTCCTTTCTTTTTCATATTCTTTTTCTTCTGATTCTTAATTTAACATGAATTTGTGGCCATTGGGCAAGTTGCTTATCCACTTAGAAACTCAATTGATATATGAAGATATACTGTCAATATCCAGTTTTATTTCATGAAAAGTAATGCTTCCTCTGCAGTAAAGTTAAGAGCAAGACCCCTACATAGCACTCCTTCATTATTCTGACTCCCTATCATCCTCCCATATCTATTCTTTGAAACATTTTCCCTAGGCTTCATGTCCATAATTTCATTCACCACATGCAAGTTTAGCAGGTATGTGTCCTGTCTTCTTGTCTTCCACTTCAGAAAGGAGATTAATCTCACCTATAAATGCCATGTACAATCTCATTTCTAATTAGCCCATTTTCCCTACAACCCTAAATTCTAAAATGAGATTGACTGAAGTTCTGTGGGGTGTAACTTGGGGGAAATGCTGGATTAACAATCAGTAATTGATTTTTTCTTAATTGTGATATTTCTTAGACTGTTTAATATTCTATGCCACATTTTGAATCAGAAAGAATACAGTGGAGAAGTTTTCCCTAAGTTCTTTCAACTTCAAAACTATTTCAAGTAGCATATTAATATTTCATAGAACATGTTTGGAAATGTGCTTCATTGTCAGTGGTTCTCAACCTTTGCTGTGGATTGGAATCATTTTGGTAAAATCACTAATTCCTATCCCTACTCCCTCAAGTTTTTGATGTAGTTGGGCAAAAGCGTCACCTGAGCACCAGAATTTAAAAAAAAAAATCTCTGCAGATCATTCTTGCCTGCACCAAAGACTGAGAAGTATAGCTTGAAATCTATTTTCTCATCCTTTAAGGTCTTCCCTCATCCTCTCTAAAGATTACTGTGTCTCCTGAAATATCTGTGCTTGGGCTTTTTATTTCCACAAGTAAGTGCCTTAACTTTCAGTAACCAAATGTTGGGGAACCAGGTAGGTTTTTGATAGCAGGTATTTAGGACGAAATCAAAAAGCCCCTTCTTACTAAGGACCCCTTTTATCATTTTGGCAGGTCCTAGGTAGTTTTACTATCTCATTCCTTACTTGATCCTCTGTCTTTATAAGCATGTGCAATTCTATGCAATTGCGTAAACATCTTTACCCTGTCCCTTGCTGTACCAAACTTTTACTTTCTTTATGGCCATCCTCATGGTTATGAAATTCCTGTGCCAGTGATTGAATCTGAGCCACAACTGTGAATTATGCAGCCCCTGTAGCAATGCCAGATCCTTTATCCCACCATGCCATGCTGGGCAGGGATGGAACTCCACAGTGACCTGAGATGCTGTAGTCAGATTCTTAACCCACTGTACCACAGTGAGAACTCCTACCAAACTTTTAGATGAGAAATATTCTTTGTCTGTCTCCATTTCATTCCTCTCTTGCCATATTGCCATCATTCTACTCCCAATTTTCCTTCCAATTATTATCCTTCTGCAAATATAATCCTGTAGGTTTGTCTCCATCTTCTTTCTTCACACTGTCTTTTCATTTTGATCATACCCTTTTCCTTGACATCTTTTTGAAAATATGATTGAAATCATTTTTTTTCTTCTCTAACCTCTTCATTCTTTTCTTGACAATTTTACTAATTGTGGATGATCATTAAAAAGAAGACACAACCCTTTCCATCAATCTTCTCATCTAAACATTGGAATACATATGTCACCTTCAGGTCGGAATATAAGTTTTCTTTCTTCCCCACGAGGATAGAATATAAGAATAACGCTTTTAGCCTCTCTTTCCATCTAAATAACTCATTATTTTTATAGGGGGATAAGAGGTTTACTCTTATTATTGAGCATCTGACATTTATACTAGTTGCTGTGGATTGCTGCACTAAGACAGTGTGTGCCCATTTCTCCCTCCTTTGCGCTCAGTGTTTTACCAGCAATTATGTGACAAAGTAAGTCTAAAATCTTAAATGTCTAAAGCTATAATCTCTCTGCAAATCCAGTTCTTTCCAAATCTTCAATGATCATCTAGTTCTAAGCCTGGGAAGACAGAGGGAGGCCTCCATTTTGAACTTTTATCCAAACTGTATTCTCTAGTTTAACTTTTTGGATGTTTTGTTCTTTAAGAGTAGTGAGCTGCTGAGTATTTTCTGGCTGGCTAATAAAACTAACACATTGATACCCAATTTAAATCCATTTCAGGCCCAGATCCTTACATCTATTCTTCACTGGTTATAATCCAAAATAAGGAGAAATGAGTATTAGGCTTACTCTTGTATCCCCTCACGCTATTGCAAATATCGAAGTATTAACAAAAAATCCTTATAAGTCAGCACAGACACAGATTTGGGTTTTATCAAAGTATTGTATAGTGAATTATGCTTTAGGTCTTGCTGCTATAAATGCCTTTATCAGACCTAGGCTATGCAAGAAATAAACTGAGCCTTCATCTGATAAGAGAGGTTAGTGGAGACTGAACAAACAGGTAAATAAGGAAAATGTTTGGGTTTTCATATCTTTGAAATTTAGCTTAAGGAAACCTTATGTTATAACTTATTTTTTTTTCTGTGGAAATTGAGTAATATGAGTTTGATAGTGTTTACATTTGGGATTTTGAGTTCATTGTATAATCTCTGGTGAAGTAGACTGAATACAGTTGATATAATTTGAGACGCATGACAGAAAAGACAGTGAAAACCTGACCTTTGGTACAATACGACTTGACAGAATTTGGTTGGAGCAAAAACCAAATCCCCTACAAATGATTTTAGAGAAATCCCAAGGAATATTTTCAAAAGCTGTAGGAATGGCCTTATAGAGACCCAAGTTTCTAGTTAATACCATGACTGGCTATTAAGATAAAGACTATAGAACATGGGGAAGGTGGGAGGATGAAGAAGGGGTATTCTCACTTACCCTCAGGTTTATACAGAGAAGTAGTTCTCAGGGTGTGATTCCCTAGGCAACAATATCATATTACCAAGGAAGTTGCTGGAAATGCAGATTTGGGGCCCCCACTCCAAATCAAAGTCAGAAGGTTGGGACCCAGAAAACAGTATTTTAACAAGCCCTTAAGGTATTTCCAAAAATGCAGTCTTGAGAAGCACTGCTGCTGATGACTCTTTAGATTCTTTCACCAGAGTTTGGTTTGCTCATGTGTAATATTATCTTTGTTCCTACCTTATAGAATTATTGAGATGAGATAAATAGCATGTATATTAAATGCTTAATGATATGAATCATATAATAAATGCTCAGTAAGTTTACCTAGAAAAGGAGAATATTGGAATTAGTATACATGGTGTTTTCACCCCCTCTTCTGAAGAGTAAGAATAGTTAAAATAATTTGTGAGACTTTGATATCCAGTACCCTCTGTTTCCCTGGCTGATGGGATTAATTAAAAGGTCACACAGAGTCCATGCCTTGTCTTTACAGTTCCTTGAATAACCTAATCAATGAACACCTGCACTTCTCCTATCCCTATGGTAAGCAGACTGAGCTAATTTAGCATATTTACCATCCTTTTCTTTTCCATATTTTCTATTTGTAATAAAATAGGGTAGGTGTTTAAGGCTAGAGACCCACCAGTTTTTCATTCCAAGGGAATGCAGAATTCTTACACCTTAGCTCCAGGGCCACACTAGGCTTACTAAGACTACTTTACTGAAGAGTTGTGGATTCTGGGAGTTGTTAGATACTTCCCAATCTGTCCCTGAGAGTTTTGCTATAGCAGAACATGAAAGTGCCTATCAATGAAGCACTTGCCTATGTGTCTGATACTGTATTTTACAAGTGCTAAATTATTTAATCAAGGCTTTCGAAAATGATAGTTTTAAATGTAAAAGAATTAGGGAAATTCTACACCCCTATGTCTTTCTTAAAGAAACTACTAGAAGATGAGTTTCATCCAACCTTCAGCGAAATGACTGATGGTAAAAAAATTTAACATATGTGTATAGACCCAAGACTAAAAAAAAGGTGGAAATGAGAGTAAGTGAACACACAAATTTACATGATGTAACATACAGAATATACCCTTCTTAAGTGTCCAAAGAATATTTTAAAAACTGGTTTTGTGTTAGATCACAAAGAAAACATCAAGTTCCATAGTATAGAATATTATAATCTTTGAATAAAATCCAGCAAAATTAGAAATGACATGGAAAATCTTAAATCAAAAATTTCTTTCATGTTAAAATTTAGAAACAAAAATAAAAACCTACATTTAAAAACACTGCAGTGAAAGAGGAAATGCAAGGTGATATAGGTTAGGTAAACCCACACATCATAATTTTCTAGATTTTGGTTTTTTAAGTAAAAGTTTATATATTTTTTTCTAATATAGGTCTTATATATACATATGTCTACAAGCACTTCTTTAATTACAATGCACATACTTTGATGTGGTATATTCAATTACATTTGATTCAAAATGTTTTCCAGTTTCTATCTTGATTTCCTCTTTAATTCCCAGATAGTTGGAATTTTCTATGTAATTTTTCTGTAAATTGATTTAAAAATTCAGTTATGTTCTGAGAACATTGTATAATTGTAATTCTTCTGAATTTGTGGTAATTTGTGTTCCAGAAAGTTATCTTTGTGAATGTATTATGCACTTTTACAGAATGTGCATTCTTCTTCATTCCCTGAAGGGTTTTGTATATGGCAATTAGATCATGTGGATTGATAGAATTGTTCAAATCTTAACTTTTACTGATATTCTGTTACTTTTTGAGAGAAGAGTACTGGAATTTATAATTATTCATTCAGGTTTAATTTTTCCTGATAGTTTAATCAGTCTTGGCTTCACTTATTTTGAAGTTCTGCTTTTAAGTGTATACCCATTTAGAATTTATATATCTTCTTGTAAAATTGACTCCTTTATGATATATAATGTCATTCTTTATAGCTGGCAATATGCCTTTTTCTGAAACGTCTCATATTAATATAGCTACAGTAGCTTTTTAAAAATTTGTTTTTAATTTTTTTGAATATTGCCCACTTTTAAAAATCTACATTTGGATTTATGTTTAATGTGTTTTTATTGTTAACAACATATAGTTGGGTCTTGCTTTTCAATCCAATTTGACCATCTCTGTCTTTTAATATATAAGTTTAGACCATTCACATTTAGTATAATCATTAATGTTGTTGAATTAAAATGTTCATTTTAAGCTATTTCTATTTACTTTATTCTTTGTTTCTTCTGCCTCTTTCTCTTTTTTATGACTTCATTTTATTTCCAGCATTGGCTTATGATTTACACTTCTTTAAAAAAATTAATGGCTACTCTATCATAATATATTTAACAAATCAATGTCTTCATTCACATATCCAATAGAGTACTTACAACCTGTAATTTTAAATTCTCCATCAATCATTTGTGATATTTGGTTATACTTTTAAACATTGCATATGCTGTAAGAACATAGTACATAGCTATTATTTTTGCTTTAGATAGTTATCTTTTAGAACAATTAAATATAAGAACAATGTAAATGTTTTATTTACCTTCATCTCTGTAGATAAATTTAGGTTTGATTTAAATATATTACTTTCTGGTAGTTCCCTCGTGGCACAGAAGGTTAAGATCTGTAATTGACACTGCAGCTGTGGTGCAGGTTGCAACTGTAGTGTGGGTCCAATCCCTGGCTAGGGAACTTCCATATGCCGTGGAAATGGCAAAACACACACACGTTACTTTCACCTCAAGAGTACTTCATTTTTTTTTAACTCGGGTTCTGCTGGCAATTATCTGTTTTTTGTTTATATGAAAAAATATTCATTTCTCCTTTTTTTTTAAAGTTATTTCTACTTCGTATATAATTCTCATTGATAGTTTCTGTTTATTTCAGTACTTTAAATAATTACTCCATCTTCTTCTTGCTTCCATGGTTTTGATTAGTAATCTATTATAACTTCTATTTTTTATTTGTATGCCATTTTTTACTGGTTGCTAAGATTTTTAGTGGGTGCTCTCAATTTTTAATAGTGTAAAGTGGTCCTAAAACCAAGAGATTTAAGAACTGAATCTTTAGAGCATACCAATTAAAGCAGAGGGAAAACTATTTTTCTCTTTAAAACAAAAATCTATGTATATACAATTCTGGGATTATTGTCTCAGGGATATATTTTAAAGTAGTCATCATGGCACTAGACAGTATGAAGTTCTGAGAATATCATTTCTAAAAATCAACAAATGAAAATATTTTGAACCCAAAGTGTATTTTTCGATAATTTTTTCTATTTTGTTTTAATCAGTTTGAATAATATGTCTAGCTATGCTGTTTTTTTTTTTTGTTGCATGTGTGTGTGTAAGTGTTTTTGTCAGTACTTATGCCACTTTCATGATCTGAGTTTCTTTGATCTGTGATTTGGTATTTACTTTTAGATAATTCTTAAATAGTATCTTCTGAAATATTTCTTCTGTTGTGAGTTCTCTCTCTTCTCTTTCTAGATTCCATGATCTAAAAATGAACCTAACTGCATTACAAATTCATGACATAATCACATTGAGGAATGCTGAATAGAAAATAATTCATCTAAATGACATTGAAAATGGAATTTTGACTATGTACCAGAAAACTAAAAACAAAATATATTCAATACTTTACTCAATTTAGTCAATATATTTTTCTTAAGGATAAATAGGTTAAAAATTTTGATGGTATTTTATATAAAATAGAATGTACTCCAGGATTGAGTAAATGAGGAAATACTTTGAGAACAATGAGAGCCAGCTTTCTCCTTTTTTTATAAAGCAATTAAAAATAAATAAACATCAGAATACACCCTGTGGAATTAGACTGGGATCAGACTTAACTATATGAACTCATGTCTTGAATGTGTATATATATATATATATACATATATATATATATATAAATAGATTTAGGTATATGCTTAGAGGATTTGGAAGCAAAACATATAAAAGCAATAATCAGAATATATAATATTCATATCTTGTTTCCTAAGTATTACTAATATAAAGACTTCTGGGACAGGGGAAATACCAGATGATCCTGAAACATCTTGTAGTAATGGAAAGTAAGAAATGCTCAAAAAATGGTGTTATGTCAATAGGCAACAACTTGTTTTTATTTTTGTTTCCTTTGGCTGCTCCCATGGAATGTGAAAGTTCCTGAGCCAGGAATCAAACCTACATCACAGCAGTGACACAAGCCATGGCAGAAATAACACCAGATCCTTAACCTGTTAAGCCACAAGAGAACTCCAATAGGCAACAACTTGAAGGGGCTCCCAGTGGGAAAGTTAATGTGAACAAAGTATCTATGACTTCATTCTAATGCAAATAGAATAAGTTAAATACTCATAATATGCGTATAAATAATTGAATTTAGAATAGAAAATTATCAATAGTAAAATCCAGTGTCATAAATATAGAAAGAATGTCAGAAATAGAAAAGTGTCCTTTGGTAAACCATGTACTGATTTTTCAAAGAAGAATCATCACTATATTCCAAAAACGGTAAGCAAAAATATGATAAGCTGAATGTTTGCATTGTCTCAAAAATATTCCCATAATATACTGAGTAATAACAGAAAAAATGATAACTCTACAATGGAGAAAACTGACACATATCGCCTTAACCAAATTATTAAATTTAGCATTACCAGTAATGATGCATATTGATGTAATGTGCTTCCTGATGTAATGTACCAAGAAAGTCACAACCCAGAACATTACTCAGTGGCATTCCTACCAAAAACACATCACCTTTAGTCATGAAGAAAAAAAAAAGTCAAATACAAACTGTAGTACATTCTACAAAATAATTGGGCAGTTTTCTTTAAAAGTATTTCATTCACCTTTGAATGAAAAACAGACTGAGGAAGTACCACAGACAGGGGAATATTAAAGGGATGTAACAATTAAATACAATGCAGGATTCTGGATTAGATCCTAGATTAGAAAAGAACATTCATGAAAAGATTGGTGAAATTTGAAAAAGCTCTGTAGTTTAGTTAATAAAATTGTATCAACTTTTTGTCCTTGTTTGTAGAATTACACTGTCATTATATAAAATGTTAACATTTGAGGAAGCTAAGTGATGGGAATACTGGGATTCTTTGTACACTATTTGTAGGATTTTTAAAGTCTAAAGTTATTTAAAATTAATGTTAAACTACAAAAATAAAATGCAGATATCTCTATGGATTCCCTAAGTTGGTTCCTCAGAGCCCTCTCACCATAGGCAAATCCCCAAAATCTGTTAAAATAATTTTCCTATCACAATTGAGTCATCCCTAGAAATTTGAAGACAGGGTCAAACATTTATTATCAGCTTCAAAGTATCTTGATATATTAAAATTGTGATTTTGTTAAGAAATACATTTGGATCATTACACATTGCAAAGCGGCAATGTGGGCTCTTATTCCTTTATTCATTTAAGTATTTATTGAGCATCTGATTTGGGTTAGCACTGTAATAGGTACTGAGGATAGAGTGAAAAACAAGAAAGCAAAGCTTCTACATAATTATGAAATTTGTTATTTGTGATTGTGAAAGATCCTATGAAATCAAGTTATAGTCTTCCATGATGGCCTCTAACTGGGAACTTGGTTTGATCTGGAGTAATCATAAGAGGCTTCTCTGAAAACACAATATTATCTGGGTTCTGAATGATGACAACAATTAACGAGGCATATCAAAGAGGAGAGAAGCTTTCCAGACAGAAGAAAATAATTTAAGAATTTGGAATTGGGGAAAGAACATGAAGTGTTAGAGAAACTGAAAGAAGGCCATTCAACATAGTATAAAATAACAAGAATAGGTTAGGGCCAATTATGCAAAATATTGCAGGCCATGTTAAGCATTAGTTCTATATGATAATCACACTAGAAAGTTATTGGAGGGTCTTCAGCAGAGAAACCATATTATTATAGTTACACATACCTTTGGAAGTGCTGGTGGTTTTTTGTTGTTGTTGTTGTTGTTGTTTAAAGCAGCAATTAGAAGTTATGACTCATTGGAACTCACCTGGAAGCCTCCATGAGACTCGGGACTTTAGAAGAAGATGCTGGAGACTGCTTCATCTTCATGACAGAATGAAGCTGGTAAATCTCAGCTTCACCAGTGTGGAAACAACTTTGCTAGAACAGATTTGCTTTGCCCAAAAAGCAGGAAGGCAAAATACTCCAACTCTTGGCATCCCAAAAGTAAGGGGCTCAGGCTATCTATGGAGATAAAATTGAAGCAAGACGTTCTGATGCCAGGGAAGTGTGGGGAGCATGGAGGAAAGGTGACTGGGAAAAGATGTGGTAATCATGGTTCTGCGCAGGCGTAACTAAGCTACAGGCCTCCGCAGGTTCAACTTCAGTCTTAACTAGCTCAGCTCAAACTAAACACAGCTGACTGCAGACTCCTGGAGAACAACTCAAGCAAACATCTTATTGGTTGGGCTAAGTGCCTCTCAGGAAGACATGCAAGTCTTTTGCAGCAACAATTAAAATGACTGATTGCTGAAGGCTGGGGAAATGGATTTGACTGATGATTACCCACAGTTGCAGCACTGTGAATCTCTGGGCATGCAAGAGCGGCCACCACTGCCACAGATTTTATTTGTCCACATCCTTAAAGAAGATGATGCTCTGAATGAGCCTGTCTAAACTATTGTCAGAAAACAATGCCTTCTGCCTTCCAAATCTCACTTGAGTGCTTCTTAAGTAAAGACTTTAAAGAAGGGAAAATGCATGGAAGAGGATTCTATAAAATTCGGTACCAGGATTCTCATGAATTCAGATGAGCTTTCACAACAGATAATAAAGTTAAATCTTGTTAGTGTTTCTGTGTATGATCCATTTGCTTAAGCTTTTTAATGTTTCTATGTATGATCCATTCACTTACCATGATATATTTAATCTAATTATTCTGTATTTAACTCTTGTTTACATTGATATGGTGACTCAGAATTTGATAAGGACTGGCTTACTGTGTGAAATTATCTATGCAAAAACAGAAATTTCAGTGTGGCTTTATTCTCCTTAAATTTTATATTTAACCTTATAAAACTCTTATGACATGAGAAAGGTCTAGGTTTCTTTGTCAAAATGTGGCCCTAATAAGACAGTTGCTTTTACTGATGATGGAAATAGAGAAGGGGAAAGGGAACAGGGCAGGTGGGTGGGGGGCAGAGGAAGAAGAGGAATAAGAGGAAGAAAACAACTGATGATTAAATGATAAGTTTTACCTGTCCTCAACCAAAGATATTTCATTCGTCTGTGTGCTTTTAAATAATTTAAGAATTAGAAAATCAGTCCCCTGTCAAAATACCTGTGATGTCAATGAAGACATCATTCAGCCCCTTGGCAGTTAAAAAAATGTGTTTCATAAAATGGTAGAAGGAAGTACTCTGGAACATGCAAACATTGGTCATCACATTAAAGAAAAAGATTTAGGAATTCCCGTGGTGGCTCAGTGGTTAACAATTCTGACTAGGAACCATGAGGTTGCGGGTTTGATCCCTGGCCTCAGTCAGTGGGTTAAGGATCTGGTGTTGCCGTGAGCTGTGGTCGCAGACAGGGCTCGGATCCCATGTTGCTGTGGCGGTGGTGTAGGCCTGCGGCCACAGCTCTGATTGGACCCGAGCCTGGGAACCTCCATATGCCATGGGTGCGGCCCTAGAAAAGGCAAAAAAAGGACAAAAAAAAAGAAAAAAAAGAAAAGAAAGACATTTAGCTAAGTTGAAAAATGAGATAACTTGTTTAATAGGACTCAGCAAAGTGTCTCCTATGACTCACAATAAAAAATGTAAATAAAAGAGCACCAAGTGCCTCTACAGAAATTTTTATGACGCATTAGGTAGTAAACTCACTAATCTGACCATAGAATCAGGATGCTTGCTCTATTGGTCACTAAGAGAATTTTATGAAGCATTTTTCTATTTTGAATTTGAAGTTAACAGGTAAGACGGCTTCAGCTTATCATGATTTCTGCAATGTATTTCCTCACATTCCAAAGACAGTTTTCACTTGGACAAGTGTGAAAACATATTGAAGGGAAAAAAAAAAAAAAAACTGGGTTTAAGAGAATCAAATTTAGACAGATTCTAACGTTTGTGAAAGGTTTTACTGTTGTGTCAGGTTTGTTCTATAAACCCGTGAATAAAAAAAAACACTTTTAATGCAGGAATGAAAATAGGTAGGTCATCTTTTAACAATTCAATAAAAAGGCAATGCTAAGTTAATTTTATAGGTATATTTTACTAGGGCAAAAAAGAAACATGTTTTCCTTGATTGATTACCACTTACTCTGTTCTTTGATGTTCTGTATGTTATTGACCTCCAACCAGATTTGTGTTTTCATTTCCCTGTAGGTTTATTTCTCTCCAAGAAATATCTACACTCCTTTCTGGTGTTGCCGTGAGCTGTGGTGTAGGTCGCAGATGGGGCTCAGATCCCACGTTGCTGTGGCTGTGGTGTAGGCCGGCGGCCACAGCTCTGATTGGACCCGAGCCTGGGAACCTCCATATGCCATGGGTGCATCTCACATAAAGGATGGTAGAGAATATATTTGTTAATGTTTATTCCTTTTTAAATTTATCACTTGAGGAAATTTCATCTAGTGCTAAATAAAATAAACTATTTCTTAATTTCATTTGCTTCAATCTGATTATTTTAACAAGTGAGGTGGCTTGGTATTTTAACATCATTTGCATTTAAACAATTTTCTATAGGAGAAATAGTGTCTATATCATAAAAATTAAAATCGTTATTTTGTGTCCATGTATTTCTAAGAATAATAGGATTGCTCCTAATGCTTTTTATTAATAATAAACAACATTTAATGAGAAATCACTATGTTCTTAGAACTATTATTATTATTTCATGTAATCATCATAAAACCATAATAAGACTTCTATTTACAAAAAATGTAACAGACAAGGAGTTGTAAATAACTTGTTAAGGTGTGATGACTGTCATCTTCCAACAAAAAGACATCCAGAAAAACTATTGCTCAATCAAATTTAGTTTTTACTTATTTAACTTATTTATTTTAAAGAGGAAAAAAAATCACAATTGGGCAACACTTGTAACATAAGAGTTTAAGGTTGGTAGACACAGCAAACTGAGAACTCGAAATTAATCTATGTCAGTTGACCGTTCCCTGAAAAGTAAGTTATTTTCCCAGATGAGCAAACTCTTTGTTCAGATAAATTGTTTTGCAGTCAAGTTGTTTATTGGTTTAAGTGCCTTCTTCTTGATCCAGAAATCCCTGGAAGAATTTGTTGGTTTCTACTCTCACTCTTGATAATTAAGCTATGTGCACAGACCTTATCATATAGGAAGTTTCTTGGAAATAGAAATATTAATGAAAACAATAATACTAAGATATATCTTCATTATTTCTGCTGTAGATATTTTAGAAGTGTTGGGACTTTGAATAACATCAACAAGACAAAGAAAATAATTCCTACATTATGTTTCTAAAAATAGCCAAAAAAAAAAAAAAATAGCAAGTGGGCTGTATGGAAGATGAGTCACAAACTACAGCTTGAATTATACTAGGAATTTTGGTAGATCATCAGCCTAACAGCAGACAGTAACAAATACATTCTTGATCTAATAACAGAATGATAATATGACCATGAACATGTGTCTGATTCACTTTCATAATTTAGATAATCTGTGTGAGATAAATAAACATTTTAACTATCTTAGGGGCATTTTTCTTAGAATTTAATTATGGAATCCATTTAAACTGATATTGTAAAATGTTTCTTTCAAACAAATAAAGCAAATCTAAACAATGTAATTGTACCTTGTAAAATATAAGGCTGACATAGCCACACTTTGCTTCAAGATAGGCTATTGTAGCCCAGTCAGGTAAATGTATATCACTTGTCAGAGACCAATCACATTTCAAGTGCATTTAACTAGTCAAAACCCAGCAATTCTTGGCTCTTTTGCCAGTAATCTAAATCTATATTTAAACTGACTTCATAATATGTGGTACTCTTCTTTATAATGTAATATACCTATGAGCTAAAATAAAACAGCCTTTATTAGCTGCTGGTAAAATCAAGCTGACTTTTACCTTTCACCTATACCTTAGCCCCATGTCATACCATGAGGTAGCCTGACAATTAATCCGTAAATTATGCATTTTCACATCAAAGCTAACCTCTCACACTCTGAGCAGTTCCTTACATGTGTATTTCTGTACCAAGTCTAAAAAACATAAAATGCTCAGGCTTTTCACCTTCATTAGCCTCTTGAAATAAATCAATCACATAATGGTTGTGTGGGATTTACAATATATATTTTATATTAAAGAAAAAATTAAAAGTTTGTTAGAAATTTCTATTCTCTGAAATATTCTTTACTCATATGTAGCAATGTTTGCTTACTTCATCTTTTCATGACAGCCAGTGGCACATTCTCTCACAGTCCCTCCATCATCTCTCTTTTTTTTAATCGTATTTCAACATGACCCTTCCTCCTAGGAGAAAACAAAACAAAAAAAAAGTCAGCAAGCTAAAGAGCACCTCTTTATTTATCAACCATTTTCTCTGATGCTTTACTGGCAGCTATCCCTTAGCCACTCAGAATATCATTTTACTTCTTAGTCACTCACTGATGAATTTATGAAAGCAGAGAATCCCCTCTCTAGGATGAATTTTGAAATCCAGCTTCTCATATTGTTTACATTGTAGGGCTCAAAATATAAATGGATGGAGAAAAGTGAATTACCCAATTATTTAACTGATATCCTAAAAGTTTGAAAGTGCTCAGAGTGAAAGTTTTAGGTGCAAATTAAAATGTCACCACACAAAAAGTCTAAAAGTGCTTTCTTTAGAAAAAGCAATTTGTCCTAAAGACAAGACCAGCTCTAGAACTTTGTCACTAGCTATAACCAGAACATAGTTCTGTTTTCCAGTCATGTATCTAGCTGCTCACATGTTGTGTGCTAGTCTTATGACCAGAAAATGGGGTTCACCTCTTGGTGGGTATCTAGCCATAATGCACAACCAAGTTAAAGGGTAAGAAATGGAAGGAATTTATTACTTGCAACAAGGAGATCACAAGAGATAGTTCCCAAAGCAGTGTCTCTTGGAATAGCAAGAAGGGGGAAATTTTAAACTAAGAGTGCATGCATATATATATGAAGGGTAGGAATAGCCTTTTCCAGGAGAGAGACAGTCTTAGATGTGCATCTGTCATGGAGAGATTTCATCATAGAATTGGGACAAAGGTCATTGACAGAGTCCAGGATCTGATTCAAGTCATGAAGGCCAGCAAGGTGTGGCTTCATCAATTCTCAGGCTCCAGTTAGTCTGGTGATTGTGGGCTCAAAGCATTTGAAACCTGCAGAACAACTCAAGAATGTGCATCACGCTGATCTTTATGTTGTACCAGAAATGAGATCTTCATGACTGATGTATTATCTCTGATATAGTCAAGCTAGTTTTCTGGCCTGGTAATAGCTGTTCTTGCATTTTCTGTTCCTTTAAAATCATTAACTATTGAGCACTATTCTTCTGCAATTTTAACATTCCAGAAAGTTCTGAAAGAAATGTACTTAGCCAAGTATTGTGGTCAGGCATAGATCATAGAATGGCTTGGGGCCTAAAACTGTTTCTCTTATGTCAAGCAAGCTATGCTCTTTCCTTCTTCTTTCTGGGGACCCTAAACCCTATCTGCCTACAGTCTCAGCCTATGAATAACCCATGTTGCGGCTCAACCAACCATTACTGTTCTTATTCTGATTACAAGGCATCTTTAGCAATAAGCATTAGAAAACTTTTGAAGAGAAAATGTTTCCTATTTATAGGTCCTGGAAATTATGTGCATATTTGGGGCCACAAAGAGAGAGATAGAATTAAAGAGTTAGAGAAAGAAAGAGAGAGAATGCAGGTCTGGAGTTCTCTTTTTATTGGGGTGAACAGTGGGGGTCTAGGGTATCAACTTGAAAAAATACACAGCAGAGATTTGTGAGTTTAGGTTTTATTCAGAGCCTTAGCTGGGATGATAGCTCAGGGGACATTTTCTCAGTAGCTTTGGGGAATTACTCTGAAGGAGTAGGGGAGAAACCAGATATACATACAATATATACAAATTTTGGCTGGGGAATATGTATAGTGTAGTGTACATCTTGGTAAAAGATTACTGCTAGTTACAAAGAATGGATATCCCAAGTTAACGGTTTTAGTGCTCTTCTATGCATGGGAAGATGCAAGAAGCTAAATTCATTAAAATTCTTCCTGAGATGTGCACCTAACTACCCAAGTGGCCTGTTTTTTGCAAAGCACAGAGTGCTTCATGCTGGTTTTCATCCTAATTCCTCTCAGAGTGCACTATTGGTTAGTGACTGCAGTGACTAATGATTTAATCCTTGTAGAACTGGGTTGGTAAACAACACTTTCTTTGTTTCATAAGGGTTTTGCAGTCTCACTTTTTAAGGGTGAATTTAAAATCATAAGCATGGAAATGTAGTTAGGAAAGAGAAAAACAGGAGGTCCAAATGGTCAGTTGTCAAAATCAACCAAGGTTTCCAAAACAAAGGAGCCTGGGTGTTGGAGGAAGAGAATGCAGGGGACACTGCCTGGCTCTTAGTCACGTGGTTGGCTGTGTATTTATTCAGAGAGCCCTCTTTGAAGTGGTGCTTCTTTGAAGTGGATGCCTCAGCAATCAAAGCTTGAGTCAGGTACTTGCATTACAAAAAAAAAAGAAAAATCAATTGTTAAGGCTTATACTACACCCAGGTATTCCCCAAATATGGCCAATAAATTATATAAAAACAATATTTTAAGATGTACAATGTTATAATTTCATACATACACACACATTTATAGTCAAATGAGTACTCACAATCAAGTTAATCAACTCATCCATAACTTCACATAGTCACTTTTTTTGTTTTTGTTTTGGTGAGAACAATTAATATCTACTCTTAGCAAATTTCGACTATATGATACTCCATTATTGACAGTAGTCATCACGCTGTACATTAGAATTAATGATATGCTTTGGACTCAGGGACTTATGCACATCCTCCCTACTCACCTGCTTTGTCACTTACTCTTCTGCTGACAACCCCATATACTATGTAATTTGGGCTTTTCCCCTCATTTGGCTTTTGCAGTTTAAATTTCAAACCTGGATTAATCTAGTGTTTTGATAATTCACTGGTACCTGGATTGGCCACTCAATTTATTCCATGAAATTGATAGTTTGCTTTTGGACACTTTCCCAACAATATTTAGGGTCCTTGACTGATAGTACACTAGATAATCTATTTCTTGGTCTCTTTACTACATAGCATAAGAGACCACTGACCATTGCTTCTCTTTCTCAGGCCTCTTCTCTGCCTATGCATTCTCATGTGCTCCTCTTCATTCTCTACACATTTCATTAAGTGATTTCAGTCCCTTTTATGAGTGTGAGTTCTATTGGTGTGCTAATGACTCCCAGATCTATATCTCCAACACTTTCCACTTCAGCCTATATACTCAATTGTCTGATGCAAATATCTTATTAGGTGATTGCAGGTATTCATCCTTCATCAAAATTCAGATCAGAACTCAGTTCTTAGAAAAGCCTTTATTGAACCCTGAAGATTTGTTAACCGCCTTCCTCTGTGTTCCTACAGTGTTCTACAAACACCTCCATCAAACATTTAGTGTCCTGAACCCTGATTATCTGCTTTATCTGTTAATCTCCTATTGGACTGCAAGTTCTCTGGGAGCAGGAACTTTGCCTAAACCAACCTTGCATTTCCAACATCAAATAAAGCTTTGGAAACATTATAGGGGAGAGATAATGTAAGTTTTTTAGTTTTAGTTTTTATTTTTTTAACATTCAGTCCCCTTAACAATGGACTAGTTTTCCCAGGAAGGCAAGAATGTATGTTGCAATAACTTTTAAGCAACTATTTTCTTGGGGAAATGTAGACCTGATTTATACATCAGATTGGCAGTTGGACTATACAAGCTCTAAGATCTATTTCATGTCTTAAATTTTATAAATCTATTCTCCTGTTAATGCTTCAAAAAGAAATTACATCAGAAGGAAAAGTTAACTTTTTTGGCACATTGTCCAAACATTCCAATTAATCATTTTGCCAGAACTAAATGCATCGCTTAATTGCTCAGAAATCAAATTACATTAACACTACCAAAAGCTATTGAAAATTGGCACAAATACTATTAACAGATGAAGTATCATTTAAATTAAATGCTTCATTTATTTCATTATTTTAAAGTCATCACATGAGTTCGGAGTAAATGAGCACACAACTTACGACAATCTACTTTTGGCAAGTATTTGGGTATTCCAGGGACAGGATCTGTGTGTACTCACTTGGAAACAATGAAGAGTGACCCTCAATCTGGCTTTATTCTTAATGAGTTTTTCTATGTTGATAAAGAAGCATATTTGATCTTGTTGCAAAATGAGAAAAGTGAGATGAATATATTTTCATGCTGAGGTAAAATGCAATCTCAAATTCAATGACTAGAGTTTTAAAAAAATCATGACTAGTTTCCTTTGCAATGGTGCAAATCAGTCATCTTCAGAAAAAAAAATACATTATAAGAAAAAGGTGTGGAGAATCTCAAGGTATATCTGAATCATATCTGTATGCATTTATAGTTTATATCTATTTCAAGGAAGAAAAAAGGAGTTCCTGCTGTGACGCAAGAGGAATGGTGGTGTCTCTGCAGTGCCAGGACACAGGTTCCATCTACTGCTTGGCATAGTTGGTTAAAGGATCCACAGTTGCCACAGCCGCACCATAGGTCCCAACTGTGCCTCAGATATGATTCCTGGCTCAGGAACTTCATATGCCAAGGAGTTATGAAGAAAAAAAAAAAAGACTCAGAAATTAAGTAGCTTGCTTAAGATCCTAAGGAATACATGATAGGAGTTAATGTCATTCTATATTGCCTTTTTTTATTATTTTATGACTACTTCTCTGCTGAATGTTTATTTCTAAAAGGGTCTTGTTCAGTCCACAGAGTCACAATAAAGACCGCACCCTTGTAGATTTCTGCCCTTGTGTGTTTTATGTGTGGGGTTGTGCGGAAGTAGTGATTATTAGATGTTGAATATAATAAAACAGGGGACTAAACCATATGCTCAGAGTCTGACTTTTTAAAAGAAAATCAGTGTTAACTTGCTTCTTGTTTTCCTCTGTCCCTTCTCAGCAACATAAAACACTGGTTCCTAATCACAACACTGGAAGCATAACCTAGAAAAAATTCCACAGTGAAGGTAAGAGAGTAAAGGCCCTCAGAAACATTTCCAGACTTTTGGATTTTCTCTGAGCTTAATTGCCTTGGACATACAGCTACCTTCACAGGCCATTTTTTTAAGATTCTGTGCACTTCAAGAGAAATCTGTTAACTGCGACTAAATATTTAATTTCCTAAAGCTTTGGAGGTTTGAAACTTTGTCCAAAGGCAGTGATTCTGGAACTAAGAGACAATCCCGATCTTAGTAAAATTCTACTTAATGAGGAAATAAGGGTAATAGCACCCCATACCTTCTTGCTAAGATTCCCTCCTTTTCTCAGCATTCATCTTCCTTTGGCTTCCACCTTCTCCTTCTTAGATACAGAGAGTTGGACTAATATAAAACCAGAAGTATTTGAGCCATGAAGAGAATAACATTCATCAGGGAATCCAGTGAATGATTCACAGGGACTGTAATTTTATGGTTACAGTACCTCTCAAAGTCTGATTCCTTTGTACATATGCATATTATATTTTCACAAATAATATCTTTTCCAAGTGCAGTTGACCACATAAAAAAATTCTTCAGAAAGTGCTTGAACCTTCTTCCCTGGAATATTCCATATTTTATGCTTTCTGTTCACAAACACATACATCAGCAATTTAGGCATTCTAAACAATGTGTTTTCTCTGCTTAACTGCAAGAAAGGCATATTTTCCCTATTTAATTCATCAAGCTGAGCTCCCATTTCAAAAGGTTGAATTGTATGACCATGAGGCTTTAATAAATTATAAACCTTTCAATGGTTAAAGGCAACATTTTTCAGGCTTAACATAATGAAATTGGGCTAATTCGTTTGAGCTTTAACCACAAGGTCTGAGATATTTCTGCCTCCAGGCAAGTGGCATGAATTTCTCAAGACATTTCTTACAAAGAAAGTACACAGTGGAATTAGAAATCTCTCTCTCTCTCTCTCTCTCTTTTTTTTTTTTTTCTTTTTAGGGTCGCACCTATGGCATATGGAAGTTCCCAGGCTAGGAGCTGAATCAGAGTTGTAGCCGCTGGCCTACGAACCAGCCACAGCAATGCCATATTCAAGCCACATCGGTGGCCTGAACCACAGCTCATGGGCAATGCTGGATCCTTAACCCACTGAGCAAGGCCAGGGATCAAACCTGCATCCTCACGGATACTAGTCAGATTTGTTTCTGCTGAGCCATGAGGGGAACTCCAAGACATTCCTTGCCAAGATCCAATATAACGTTTTTGCCCATTCTAGGCTGTTAATAATTAATAATACATATTTTAATGTAGAGATAAATATTAATATTGATGTTAACTTCTCAGCCGATAAGAATTATTGCACTGAAGTGATATCTTTAGCTATTGAGAAAAGAATCCATGTCATAAATGAAGTTGATTATCCTTTGAGACTAACAAATTGGTTAATAAGTTTTCTTTAAGATTCCATTTTACTCTTCACTGAAGGAAGCTAAGTCAGCACTTAAGCTGGAGTGTCAGTCAATCCCTCAAACTTTAGAGTGAGCCATAAGAATTTACATAATTTGAGAGTTTAAAATTTCCTCACAGTCTCTGAAACAACTGAGAGTTTGGGTCATAATCAATCCCAACCTAATTAATTGAAGTGTTTACCTTTCCAAAATGTTAACTGCTACAAAGGCTATTTGTATTGGATAATTTAATATCTTTATTTCTGACTAGTCTCATGATAATGTGAAAATATATAACCTAAAGTAACATGTCCTTTTATTTAGACTGCAGGTGTGAATTATGTGTACAGAGAAGACAGTGAGAGTTCAGTCACTGCCTAGCATCTCTGTATTGGCATGGTTTTATATTTTTCATTATTGTTCATCAATAACTGAAGAAGTACTTCAAATTTTCCATTTATATTTAACATTTTATTTTATTTTATTTTATTTTATTTTATTTTATTTTATTTTTTGTCTTTTTGCTATCTCTTGGGCTGCTCCCGCAGCATATGGAGTTTCCCAGCTAGGGGTTGAATCGGAGCTGTAGCCACTGGCCTATGCCAGAGCCACAGCAACATGGGATCCGAGCCCTGTCTGCAACCTACACCACAGCTCATGGCAACGCGGGATCCTTAACCTACTGAGCAAGGCCAGGGATCGAACCCACAACCTTATAGTTCCTAGTCAGATTCGTTAACCACTGAGCCACGATGGGAACTCCCATTTAACTTCTTCTTATTGCACTTAATGGGATAATTTGAGAATTCTTGAAAGATATTCATATCAAATTCAAGGGCTTAGTGTATAATGGTTTTTATCAATATCCATATGGTTAGTAACAAAATATTATGTGCATAACTTTTTGCATAACTTTAACTGGGTATAAAAAGACATGAGTCATCTCAGCTCCAGTACTCTTAAATTGTGTTCCTTGGAAAAAAATATTTGTTCTTCAAGAGGGTAGGCAGTGGAATGCCATTTCTTGACATGTCTTTCTCTCTTATCTCCCACATAATTGTTAAGTCTTGAAAATTCAAGGTCTTTCTTTTCTAACTTTAACGAGATATAACTGACTTGTAATATGGTGCAACATGTTACAAACAACAAGATGTAGACTGTATTGATTTGATACACTTATCACAAAATGTTTACCACCAAGCTAGCTTCAGCTAACATCTCCATCATGTCATAAAATTACCATTTATTTTTTGTAGTGAGAACATTGAAGATTTACTCTTCTGAGCAGCATTCAATTATATAATATGGAATTACAAACTGTAATCACCATGTTGTACATTAGATCCCCAGAATTTATTTAATTCTGGAAGTTTGTACTCTTAGACCCCTATCTCTTGATTTCCCTCACCCTTAGCCCCATAACCAACATTCTAGTCTCTATGAATTCAGCTTTATTAGATTCCACATATAACTGATACCATGCAAAATTTCTCTGCCTGTCTTATTTCACTTAGCATGCTGCCCTTAAGTTTCACCCATGTCATTTCAGATAACAGGATTTCCTTGTTCTTCATAACTAAATAATATTTGTAATATTTAAATATATGTGAGATATATATTTCTATCTATATTAGATGATGATGGATAGATAGGTAGATAGGTAGATAGAGGGATCTATTAATTTATCATCAGACATGTAGGTTGTTTCCATATCCTGGCTATTTTGAAAAATGCTGCAATGAATATGAATGCAGATGTCTCTTCAAAATACTGTTTTCATTTCCTTTATGTGCATAACCAGAGGTGGGACCACTGAATCCTATGGTAGTTCTATTTTTAATTTGAGAAACTTCCACATTGTTTTCCATAGTGGATGCACCAATGTATATTCCACTAACTGTGCACATTGTTATATCATGTTTCTGATGATAGCTATTCTAACAGGTGAGAAGTGATATGTCATTGTGGTTTTGATTTGCATCTCCTGGATGATAGTAATGTCAAGCACCCTTTCATGCATGTATTGACTATTTGGGTATCTTATTTGGAAAATGTCTACTGGTTCTTTAACCCATTTTAAAATTAAATAGCTTTTTTTTTTGCTATGAAGTTGTATGAATTTTTAAAAATATGCATTTTGGATATTAATCTCTTATCAGATAGATTTGAAAATATTTACTCCATTCCATAAGTTGCTTTTTCATTTTGTTGATGGTTTCCTTTTGTTGTGTAGAAGCTTCTTAGTTTCATAAAGTCCCACTTGTTTGTTTTTTGGTTTTGTTGCCTTTACTTTTGGTGTCAAATCCAAAAATCTTTATCAAGACTGATGTAAAGTTTACTGCCTATGTTTTCTTCTAGGATTTTCAAAATTTTAGGTCTTAGGTTGAAACCTTAATATTTTTTGAGTAACTTTTGTGTATGGTATAAGATGAGGATCAAATTTCATTCTTGTGCATGTGGTTCTCATTAGATAATCCATTGTGTCACCAACTTAATCCTCCCTTCACATATAATCCCTGTTTCTTGTCCTTATTTATTCTACAATGGAATAGTACAATATGTAGACCTTTTACACCATCTTCTTTTACGTAAGAATATTTACCAAGATTCATCCATGCCTTCTTGTGGCTTGACGCATCATTTCTTTTTATTACTGAATACTATTTCATTGCATGGATGTGCTTCCATTGATTCATCTATTCAACTACTGAAGGATATATTAGTTGCCCCAAGTTTTCAGAGATTACGAATAAAGCTGCCATAAACATTTATAGATAGGTATTATGGTGTGGTTTTTTGTTTGTTTGTTTGTTTGTCTTTTTGCCTTCTCTATGGCTGCTCCTGTGGCAAATGGTGGTTCCCAGGCTAGCAGTCAAATGGGAGCTGTAGCCGTTGGCCTTCACCAGAGCCACAGCAATGCGGGATCGAGCCTCGTCTGCAACCTACACCACAGTTCGTGGCAACACCGGATCCTTAACCCACAGCACAAGGCCAGGAATCGAACTTGCCACCTCATGGTTCCTAGTCAGATTTGTTAATCACTGAGCCATGATGGGAAGTCCGGTATTATGGTTTTTATTTTTCCTTTCTTATAATATTTTTATCTGGTTTTGGTGTAGGATAATGCTGGCTCATAGAATGAATTAGGAAATATTCTGCTTCCACTTTTTGGGGAAAAAATAGAGAACTGGTATCATGTCTTCCTTTATTGTTTGATAGAATTCACCACTAATGGAAATTATATGGATCTGATGATTTCGTACACGGAGGTTATAAATTATGAAGTATTTAATTTGGTCTTTAAATAAATTATTGTATTTTATATATATTATCAATTTGTGGGCCTTATATTATTCATAATGATCCTCATTATCATTTTAATGTCCACTGGAATAGGACATTAAAAAGCCCCTCTTTAATTTATGATATGAGTGGAGTTCCTGTCGTGGCTCAGTGGTTAACGAATCCAACTAGGAACCATGAGATTGCAGGCTCAATCCCTGTCCTTGCTAAGTGGGTTAAGGATCCGGCATTGCCGTGAGCTGTGGTGTAGTTTGCAGAAGCGGCTTGGATCCAGCGTTGCTGTGGCTCTGGTGTAGGCCTGTGGCTACAGCTCCGATTGGACTCCTAGCCTGTGAACCTCCATGTGCTGTGGGAGTGGCTCAAGAAATGGCAGAAAATACAAAAAAAATTATGAGTTATTTTTCCTTTTTTATGTTCTTGTCCCTACTTTTTATTTATATTTTTAATTTTTTTATTATTATTTCTCCAATACATTTTTTTTTTTTTTACTGTACAGCATGGTGACCCAGTTACACATACATGTATACATTCTTTTTTCTCATATTATCATGCTCCATCATAAATGACTAGACATAGTTCCCAGTGCTACACAGCAGAATCCATTTCAAAAGCAATAGTTTGTATCTATTAACCCCAAGCTCCTAATCCATCCCACTCCCTCTCCCTCCACCTTGGCAACCATAAGTCTCTTTTCCAAGTCCATGATTTTCTTTTCTGTGGAAAGGTTCATTTGTGCTGTATATTAGATTCCAGGTATGTGATATCATATGGCATTAGATTCCAGATATAAGTGATATCATATGGTATTTGTCTTTCTCTTTCTGACTTACTTCACTCAGGATGACAGTCTCCAATTCCATCCATGTTGCTGCAAATGGCATTATTTTGTTCTTTTTTATGGCCAAGTAGTATCCCATGATATATATACACACACACACACCACTTCTTAATCCACTCATCTTTTGATGGACATTTGGGTTGTTTCCATGTCTTGGCTATTGTGAATAGTGCTGCAATGAACATGCAGGTGCATATGTCTTTTTTAAGGAAAGTTTTGTCCATATATATGCCCAGGACTGGAATTGCAGGGTCATATGGTAGTTCTGTGCATAGTTTTCTAAGGTACCTCCATACTCTTCTCCATATTGGTGGTACCAGGTTACATTCCCACCAATAGTGAAGGAGAGTTCCCTTTTCTCCACCCCCCCCAGCATTTGTTATTTCTGGATTTATTAATCATGGCCATTCTGACTGGTGTGAGGTGGTATCTCATGATAGTTTTGATTTGCATTTCTGTAATAATCAGGGATGTTGAGCATTTTTTCATGTACTTGTTGGCCATCAGTATATCTTCCTTGGAGAAATGTCTATTCAGGTTTTTTGTCCATTTTTCCATTGGGTTGTTGGTGTTTTTGCTGTTGAGTTATATATGTTGCTTGTATATTCTAGAGATTAAGCCCTTGTGAGTTGCATCATTTGAAAAAATTTTCTTCCAGTCTGTACATTGGGTTTTTGGTTTCCTTTGCTGTGCAAAAGCTTGTCAGTTTGATTAGGTCTCATTGGTTTATATTTGCTTTTATTTCTATTGCTTTGGGAGACTGACCTGAGAAAACATTTGTAAGGTTGATGTCAGAAAATGTTTTGCCTACTTCTCTTCCAGGTGCTTGTTGGTGTCTTGTCTTATATTCAAGTCTTTAATCCATTTTGAGTTTATTTTTGTGCATGGTGTGAGGGTGTGTTCTAGTTTCATTGCTTTGCATGCAGCTGTCCAGGTTTCCCAGCAATTCTTGCAGAAAAGACTTTCTTTTTCCCATTTTATGTTCTTGCCTCCTTTGTCAAAGAGCAATTGACCATAGGTGTCTGGGTTTATTTCTGGGTTCTCTATGCTGTTCCATTTGTCTGTCTGTCTGTTTTGGTACCCATACCACACTGTCTTGATGACTGTGGCTTTGTAATATTGCCTGAAGTCTGGGAGAGTTATGCCTCCTGCTTGGTTTTTGTTCCTCAGGATTGCTTTGGCAATTCTGTGCCTTTTGTGGTTCCATATAAATTTTTGGATTGTTTGTTCTAGTTCTGTGAAAAATGTCATGGGTAATTGGATAGGGATTGCACTGAATCTGTAGATTGCTTTGGGTAGTATGGCCATTTTTACAATATCAATTTTTCCAATCCAGGAGCATGGAATATCTTTCCATTTCTTTACATCTTCTTTAATTTTCTTGATTAGTGTTTTACAGTTCTCAGCATATAAATCTTTTACCTCCTTGGTCAGGTGCATTCCCAAGTATCTGATTTTTGGGGTGCAATTGTAAATGGTAGTGTATTTTTGTATTCCTTTTCTAATATTTCATTGATAGTATACTGAAATGTGACTGATTTGTGAATGTTAATCTTATATCCTGCTACTTTGCTGAATTCGTTGATCAGTTCAAGTAGTTTTTGGGTTGAGTCCTTAGGGTTTTCTATATATAGTGTCATGTCATCTGAATCCAGTGACAGTTTTACCTCTTCTCTTCCTCTTTGGATGCCTTTTATTTCTTTTGTTTGTCTGAATGCTGTGGCTAGGACTTCCAGTACTATGTTGAATAACAGTGGTGAGAGTGTGCATCCTTGTCTTGTTTCAGATTTTAGTGGGAAGGCTTTCAGCTTTTCTCCATCGAGTGTTATATTGGCTGTGGGTTTGTCATACATGGCTTTTATTATGCTAAGGTATGTTCCCTCTGTATGCACTTTGGTAAGAATATTTTTCATGAATGGATGTTGGACTTTGTTAAATGTTTTTTTTTGCATCTATTGAGATGATCATGTGTTTTTTTTTTTTTGACTTTTCTTTTGTTAATGTGGTGTATGACATTGATTGATTTGTGTATGTTGAACCATCCTTGTGCACCTAAGATGAATCCCACCTGGTTGTGTTGTACAATCTTTTTTAGATGTTGTTGGATTTGGTTGGCTAAAATTTTGTTGAGAATTTTTGCATCTATATTCATCAAAGATATTGGCCGATAATTTTCTTTTTTGGTAGTATCTTTGGTTTTGGAATTAGGATGATGGTGGCATCATAGAATATCTTTGGGAGTGTTCCTTTTTCTTCAACTTTTTGAAAAAGTTTAAGGAGGATGGATATAAGTTTGTCATGTATGTTTGCTAGAATTCACCTGTGACGCCATCTGGTCCTGGACGTTTATTTGTAGGGAGTGTTTTTATGACATATTCATTCATTTCTAGTGATTGGTCTGTTCAGTTGATCTATTTCTTCTTGATCCAGTTTTGGCAGGCTGTAAGTCTCTAGAAAGTTGTTCATTTCTTCTAGGTTGTCAAATTTGCTAGCATACAATTATTCATAGTATTCTCCTATTTTTTTTGTATATCTGTAGTATCCATTGTGACTTCTCCCTTTTCATTTCTTATTTTGTTTATTTGGTTTTTTTTCTCCTCTTTGTGAATCTAGCCAGAGGTTTGTCAATTTTCTTTACCTTTTCAAAGAACCAGTTTGATGGATTTTTTTTCTATTTTTTAATCTATATTTTATTGATTTCCTCTTTCATCTTTACGATTTCCTTCCTTCTGCTGAATTTCAGTTTCATTTGTTCTTCTTTTTCCAGTTCATTTAAATGTTGGGTTAAGTTGTTGATTTGAGATTTTTCTTCTTTTTTGAGGAATGCCTGTATTGCCATGAACTTCCCTCTGAGCACTGCTTTTGCAGCATCCCATAGATTCTGAGTGTTGTGCCTTCATTATCATTTGTCTCAAGGTATTTTTTAATTTTTTCTCCATTTCCTCATTGACCCATTGCTTTTTTATTGGCAAGTTGTTTAGTCTCCATGTAGTCAATTTTTTATCATTTCTTTTCCTGTGGTTGATTTCTAGTTTCATGCTGTTGTGGTCCGAGAAGATACTTGAAATCATTTCTACACTCAAATTTATTGAGCTTAGCTTTGTGCCCCAGGATGTGATCAATTCTTGATAATGTTCCATGTGCCCTTGAGAAGAATGTATATTCTGATTTTTTGGGGTGTAACGTCCTGAAAATTTTGATTAAGTCTAACTTTTTTATTGTGCCATTTAGGATCTCTGTTGCCTTATTGATTTTCTGTCTAGAAGATCTGTCCATTGATGTGAGTGGGGGTGTTAAAGTCTTCTACTATGATTGTATTCCCATCAGTTTCTCCTTTTACATCTATTATTATTTGTTGGGGGTATCCGGGTGCTCCTATATTAGGGGCATTATATATTGACGGTTGTAATATACTCTTCTTGAGTGGATCCTTTAACCATTAAATAATGTCCTTCTTTGTCTTTCTTTATGACCTCCATTTTAAGGTCTGCCCCCCCTTTTTAAAACTTTTTTTTAATATTATAGTTGATTTACAATGCTGCACAAATTTCTGCTGTACAGCAAAGTAACCCAGTCACACACACATATATATATACACACACATATACGTGTGTGTGTGTATATAAAACAATCATGTCCCCATCCTATGTATGTATATATACATCACCTTTCTTATATTATCTTCCATCATGGTGTATCCCAAGAGAGTGGATATAGTCCTTTGTGCTAAACAGTTAGACCATATGGTTTATCTATTCTAATGAGTAATTTTTCTTTATTCCCTGTTTTATTTTTTTTTTGTCTGGCTAAAAGTTCATTAATTTTATTGATTTTTTTAAATAACTGAATTTTGATGTCACAAAATTTTCTTATTTACCTTTTTTTTTTCAATTTCTATAATTTCTGATTGAATGTATTTTTCTCCTTAATTAGTTTGCTCTTTTTTCCTCTAGTTTTCTAATATAGAAACTTTGGTAATTTACTTTATTTTTATTTCATTCTGATATGTGTACTTAAATGTATAAATTTATTTTTAAACATTCCTTTTATTCCATCTTGCAAATTCTGAGGGATCATACTTCAATTTTTCTTAGTTCAAAGTATTTTTAAAAATCTCTCTTGATACATCTTTTATTCACAGTTCTAGGTTAGATGAGTGTTATTTATTTTCCAAATATTTGGGGGTCTCCCAGACCTATTTCTGTTATTGATCTTTAGTTTAATTCAACTGCACTATGAGACCATACTTTGTATGATTTATGTACTTTTAAATATGGAAATATGTAGCACAGAATATGTTCTGTCTTTGTGAATATTTCATACAAGCTACAGAATAATGTATAACTTGCTTTAATTGGATGGAATATCCAATAAATGACAATTATATTAATTTGTTATTGCTGGTGAGGTCATGTTTAAGCTTATTGAATTTTTGCCTGCTTGATCTATCAATTAATAATAGCAGATTTGCCTGATTTTCCTCAGCAATCTATAATATTTTGCTTTATGCATTTTAACACTGTCATTAGGTGCACATTTGTTATGAATTTTTATGTCTCTTTGAGAATTGAATCCTTTAAGTGGCATCCCTCTTTATTCTTTATAATTATACTTATTCTGAATTATGCTTTGTCTGATATAAACATATCTACTTTATTAGCTTTTGATTAGAGTTAGCATAAATATTTCTCCATCCCTCTATTTTTATGTATTAGAAACTTTAAATTAGGTTTCATATAGACAACATATACTGGGGACTTTTTAAACTTATTCTTACAAAGTTTGTCTTTTAATTGAGGTATATAGGTCATTCACATTTAAATACATTACTATGTTCGAATTAATATCAACCATATCTCTAATTGTTTTATAGTGTTGCCCAAGGCTTCTTTTTCTGCTTTCTCTAGTTTAACAGAGTATTTTATATGATTCCACTTTATCCTTTAAAAAATAGTGGTTGCCCTAGAGTTTACTATTTTTACTTTTTTTAAATTAAAAAAAAACCCTTTTTTTTCTTTTTAGGGCCTCATCTGCAATATATGGAAGTTCACCCAGCTAGTGTTGAATCAGAGCCACATCTGCAACCTATGCTACAGCTTGGGGCAACCCCAGATCCTTAACCCACTGAGAAAGGCCAGGAATCGAATCTGTATCCTCAAGGACAACAGGTTGGGTTCTTAACACTCTGAGCCACAATGTAAATCCATGTTTACTATTTTTATTTTTAGTATTTTAAAATAATATAATTCAGTCTTCCAAAAATACTGTTATTCTTCATGTATAGTGAAGGTGGCTTGTAACAAGGGATTCCCAATTTCTCTCCCTTATCTTGTGATATTGCTGCCATTCTTTTTCCTTATCCATTCACTGTAATCATTTAATACATTGTAGCCAAACTTCCCCTTGTCCTTCAGGAATACTGCTTGATTAGTTTTCAAATACCCTGAAGTCCTTTATGATTAAGATTCTTCCACTTGATGAGCTGTACCACTTGTGCACTCTTCTGTCTCCTCTGAGCCTGGTAAAATATTCACCCTTCCTCAACTTTCAGCTTAAAGATCGCAACTTTTAATATCAAGAGGCTTTCCTGATCCTCCAGACTATCCTAGACCACCATTTAATATATATTTATAGGCTCTCTTATTTTTACTTTACCATTCTTTTTTCTTTTTTTTTCGTCTGCACTCTCAGCATATGGAAGTTACAGGGCCAGGAACCAAATCCAAGCTGTTTCTGCAACCTAAGCCATAGATGCAGCAACCAGTAACACAGGATCCTTAACCCACCATACCAGGCTGGGGATAGAATTGGCAATGCTACAAAGACAAGCTAGATCATTAACCACATTGGGAACTCCTTATGATTCTTATTAAAACTACAACCAGTTATTATTTATTTAAGGTCTATATCCAATAGTAGGCTTTAATACTCATAAGAGCAGTTATAATTTCTCTCTTGTTACTTGCTTATCATACAATTAATTTGGCACTTATTGAGTCCTGAACAAACATGGAATAAATAAATGTTGAGGGATGATTTATGTTTTAAGACATTTAGAAAATATTATTTTCCTGGAATATATTTTGGAGTACCTAGTATGCTAGACCTTTATTAAAGGACAAAATTGTTGGCAAATTTTTCAAATAATTTAACCAGACAAAATCTCTTTTGAGCAACATAAGATAAGAGCTGATAGGACACTTTGGGGGAAATATTCACAGCTACATATCTTTTGAGAAATACTCCCTTAGCCAAATAAATGATCCTTAAGTAAGTCTAAGGTAGGAATGGACTGTCGCCTATAAGCCATATGTGGTTTATCACCTTTTTTTGTACATTCTTGAGCTAAGAATCACTTTTATATTTCTAAATGATAAAAAATTCCAAAAAAGAATATTTCATGATAATGTGAAAATTATGACTTTTGAATTTCAGTGCCCATGAATGAAGACTTTGGAACACAACAATGGCCATTCATTAGGCATTATCTATTACGTTTTTTGTGTGTGGTAAAACAGCTGAGTTGAGTAGTTGTGACAAAGACCATACAGTCCATAACTCTAAAATATGTATTATCTGGCCTTTCACCAAAAAGTCCATGAACTCTTATCTAAGCCATAAATAAAAATTAAGTGGTTGGAGAATATTATTCAGTTCTGCTGTTACTACCATCCAATATCACCATTTGAAGTAAGCATAAAAAAAGACTTGGGGAGCTCCCTGGTGGCTCAGTGGGTTAAGGATCTGGCATTGTGAGTGCTGTGGCTTGGGTGGCTGCTTTGGCATGGGTTTGATCCCTGGCTCAGGAACTTATGCATGCTGTAATCATGGCCAAAAATATATACATGGGTACAATTAGTGTAGTTAATTAGAAAATTAAAGTAAGTAAAATGATATGTAGAAAGAGTACAGTTCTGATAGTTATAAGACCCATGTTGGACTTTTAGTTTTCCCACTAACCTAATGATTTTGGGGGGATTCAGAGACTTTATTTTATTTCTCACTGTCTTTAATTCATGTAAATATTCTTTAAACAGAAATGAAGCCATATGTTTAGAAGAAAAAGAGCTTATTATAAGTCACTATAACAGTCCAAGTGGTAGTGTTTTTTACAGAAACACAAAGAAAATAAATACCTTTACAAGTTTCCAATTAAGAGAAAGATTCCAAGCTTTCAATGTGAAAGCATAATGAAGTCCATATTCTTTGATTATGAGAGTGGACAATGGTGATAGTGTAGCAATGTTGACATTTAAAAACCTCACCCATAAGACACCGGTAAGGCTCTATAGTGGCTTTTGCTTTGGGCTAGCTCTTATCCAAAGGAATGCCAACAAAGTCTGCAGTAAAAAAGCATGGCAGTGTCTTCCAATTTTTGTTTCACTATTTTGTCTTTTTATACTTCATTTGATCATGAAGTCTCAGAAACTCCTTTCTTAGCAGAGGGACAGGTGTAATGCATGTATGTGCTTGAGATGGGGTTATCTATTTATAATAAATGAATTTGGATTCAATAAAACCAAATTGCATGGTGGATAAAGGCAAAAAATGACACATCATCTAGTACAAATGTGTTTATACCACTTCCTACATGATTTAGGTTATGTCCCTCCATTTTGAAATTTTTCTCACCTACAAAATATGGGTCCTGGGCTGTGTATGTAAGAGCACTTCCTAGTCTGATTTCTATTTTATTTCATGCTTTTTAAAATTTAAAAACTTTTAATTAAAATATAGTTGATTTGCAGTGTTGTGCCAATTTCTTCTGCATAGCATAGTGGACCAGTCATATATATATACATATATATATTCTTTTTCTTCTATTTCCTCTATCATGGTCTATCCCAAGAGCCTGGATATAGTTCCTTGTGCTGTTCAAGTCATGAAACAAAAGAATAGTTGTAGGATGAAGAATAATGTCTTGTGATTTCTGAGACAACTGAGCCAAAATACCATATAATACAAATTAGCCTCTAAATGAGAGCCTTTTAACAAGGAGGACTTATCTTGAGATGAAAATCTAATTATCATCTGTTTGTTGTTCAGTGAAAAGAAAAATGTCTGAGCTTCTCTGGGGAGCAATAGAAAAGACTTCTGCTGCAATAAAGCATGTCCTCTCATGGAAAGGGGTCATGTAAGAAATGTGCTTTACTTGAGCAAGCAAACAAACTCACTAACACAAAAGTCACATAGAGAAATTTAGTAGCAGACTTGAAATAGTATATCTAAATATCAAAATTTAAGTTAAATATAAAGGGAGGTAAAGATGTTTAATTAAATTCTCCAACATCTTGATTCAACAGGTATTTTTATCTCCATTTTACAAAGAGTAAGATTAAGGATTACTATGTGTAGGAGATGTAACATCTCTGTGGCAGAACTGGGATTAAAATCCAAGTATGTCAATTTACAAAACCCTTCTTTGAAATGATAGTCATGGTAAACCCTCAAGTTTGTAGGTAAATAAATAAAAATCTCTCTTCAAATATCATTGAGACCAATTTTGACTTAGATCAAACAGAACTATTAAATCAACTGCATGTGCTAAATGACACATATACTATTTTTTTTGTTTGTTTTTTGTTTTGATATTCTTTTTGGCCATGCCAAAGGCACACAAAAGTTCCTGGGCCAAGGGGTCAAACCTGTGCCACAGCAGCGACCCAAGCTGCAACAATGACAATGCCAGATCCTTAACGCACTGAGCCACAAGGAAACTCCATACATATATTATTAATAGATATATTTTGGGTTTTAGGTGGTGAGATGTGGTAGGGGGTAGTGGAAAGTGAGGGCAGGGAGTATAATTGATGAATGGAGAAAACAATGTAAACACCTTTTGAATGTAATCGCAAACCCTGTGCCAGGAAGGAGAGCATCACACTGGCATGATAATACATACAAGCTCAAGAAAATTGGTGGACAGTCTATTCTTAGACAATTGAATCTCTTAAAATTAAATGAGTATGTTTAAGATACGTATGTAATACAGAATCACATATCAGACCTCTGTTGGGTTGAACTAAAGTGACAAAACTAATCACTTGATGAGAGCACTCCAATGACAACTTTTTTAAATTTTAATTTCTTTTTTTCAATTTAATTTTATTGGAGTAGAGTTGACTTACAACACGGCATTAGTTTCAGGTGTAGAGCAAAGAGAATCAGTCATACATATACATATATCCACTTTTTTTCCCATATAGGTTATTACAAACTATTGAGTAGATTTTCTTGTGCTATAGAGTTCATTCTTATTAAACATTTATTTTACATAGTAGTGTGTAAATGTTATTCCCACCCTCACAATTCTTCCCTCCCTCCAGTGGTTTACATATGGTAACCATAAGATTGGTTTTGAAATCTGTAAGTTTGTTCCTATTTTTAGGCTGATCTGGAATTTGATTGTTATGTAGGTACATTTATACCATTAAACACAAGTTTTTATTATTATTATTATTATTTATTTATTTATTTTGCCTTTTAGGGCCACACCTGAAGCATATGGAGGTTCCAGGCTAGGGGTCAAATTGGAGCTATAGCTCTGGCCTACACCACAGCCACAACATTGCCAGATCTGAGCCATGTCTACAACCTATACCACAGCTCATGGCAATGCCGGATCCTTAACCTACTGAGCAAGGCCAGGGATCAAACCCACAACCTCATGGTTCCCAGTCACATTCGTTTCCACTGTGCTATGACGGGCATTCCCACACAAATTTTATTTCATGTGTGGCTTTTTTAAATTATCTTTTTGTCTTTTCTAGGGCTGCACCCATGGTATGTGGAGGTTCCCAGGCTAGGGGTCTAATCGGAGCTGTAGCCACCAGCCTACGCCAGAGCCACAACAATGTGGGATCCGAGCCACATCTGCAACCTACACCACAGCTCATGGCAACACTGGATCCTTAACCCACTGAGAAAGGCAGGGATCAAACCCGTAACCCCATGGTTGCTAGTCAGATTCATTAACCACTGTACAATGACAGGTCCCTCATGTGTGGCTTTTTATCTCATGGTTTTATTTTACATAATGTAAATTATGTCATCTTTAACAACATCACTGCCATATAACTCTACAAATATTTTAAAATAATTCTACTTTAGTTTGAATTAAAAGCCATGTGCCTTTGATTAAACCACACTTATCTAGATTGCTAAATGATTGTACTGTATAAAAATTTGCTTGATATTTACTTAAGAGTTATGAATAGGCACCTAGTTTTGTTTACCGGCATTTCAATCTCTGTGTACCTATACACACATGTAAGGACTATAAGAGAGTAAACAAAAATTAGTGATATGCCAGTAGGACATAAATTATTTTCATTGTAAGCTATGACTGCAACAACAAAAAGTTTTACGTTACATTTTTGTCACTGAGATGAATGTTAAAGATTGAAAATTTGTGTTAGGAAGTACTCTCAAATAGACTGTGAAACAATAGATTTTAACAGCTTTGAATGAGCTTTTAGAGTGGATTATGTCAAAAGTGTGCATTTCCAAAAGTCCCTAAACATGTATTTATATAATTGGAGCTATTACAGTTTATTATATCAATTATCCATGTACTAAAGAAGAAAGAATCAACAGCTTAAAACACTCTTATTAGAGAATCTGGCAGTTACATGCAAGGAACCCAATCTTGAGCTTTTGAGGAGCTTAAGGAAATCAATTTAGATGTTCTTGTGAGGTTCTCTATAATATCCCTAAATACAACTTCTATTTAGGAATAAAAGTAGAGTGCATACTTGTGATGGGTATCAAATAAGTGTTATAGACTGTCAAAGACATCAAATCACATCTGAAATTGTTTCAAACTATTTTGGAATAGAAAGAAATGAAAGTAAGGGGGGAATCTAAGATTTTATAAACATTAACTATTAATAGCTCTCATTTCATTTAATCAACACCTGTATATGAAGGCACAAAGGAAACATTACAGGCTCTGGGGAGATCGGAAGAATAATGGATAGCCTTTGTCCTCCTATGGTGTTGTTACTGTTGATGTTGTTCTTGCTTTTTTTGTTTAGTGTATAAATTTGAGATTGAGGGAGAATGAGTTTCTATACAGGAAATGCTAATTAACTATATGGAAAAAAACCACAAAAATTCTATACTGCCTTCATTGACAAATATATGGTAAATCATAAATGTTACAGCTTCAGATAATGGGTAAATAAATTTCTAAGAGTTAGATTGATTTGGTTAGTTTTCATTTAATGTCAGTTTCCAGAGATTTCAATGTAAAAAGAGTTTTCATTTGCAGAGATAGAGGACAAAGATAACAGGAGATCAGGAGATAATTTATGAACAAGCAGGCTGAATTATTATAACAAATCCCACTTGACTAAAGTAGTAGATAGTGGTTTAATAAATACTGTCTCTTTCCCTAATTGTCTAAGAGACTCTAGTAGAAATGACTTAGTGGTTGTTTCAATAAACACATGGGAAATTTATAATTTTCTTTTCAGTCAAAAATCGCTGATGTGAACATGAGGATTTGAGGTCTGTACCCACTTTGCTAGTGTGGAAATAACCAATATAATCTAGACAATTTCAATTATCTCATAAAATATTCTTAGGCATTTTTACCCCCTGGTTCATTTTCAGATAATGAAGAGCCCCCAATATGAAATGAACATGTTATAATTCAAATTCCCAGTTAAGAATTTTTTTTTTTTTTTTGATTCTCTTATGGCACAGTGGGATAAGGATCCTGCATTGTCACCGCAGCAACTCGGGTGGCTGACATGATGTGGGTTTGATCCTTAGCCCAGAAACCTCCACGTGCCATAGGCATGGTCCAAAAAAAAGGTTTTTTGTTTGTTTTAAAACTTGTTCTATGCCCTGACTATTTTTTAACCATCATATTTTTGGCTTTTGATAATTTTCTTATCTAGCCCACTGAGTCAATTTATAATCTTAGCAAATTAGCATGAAAATTAAAACTATATAGGAATGTTGAAAGTTCAATACTGAGAAAGGAGGATTTCAATGGGGGAGATATGTCACCTGGCATTGCTCAACTAATTGAGTAAAGAACAAATGTTAATAATGTACATATTGTTAATATAAGTTTAGTTGAAGATTTGCCCTGAGAAATATTAAAATCCTAGTAGAATTTAATTTGGTAATTTTTTTTACATTTTTATATTGTTGAATTTACAAAATAATAACCATGATAAATACAAGTAAATGTTTGTTAAGTGCTGATACTATGCCAGCCACTGTGCTATTTTATATAAAATAACCCTTTCCTATCAAATTAATAGAAGAAAAAATCCTTGAGGAACTCATAGAAGTTAAGCAACAAACCTTAAACACACAGCTGGGAAATGATGACATAAATGATTCTATTCGATAAAGAAAGAATGTCATTAATTTCAATTGTATGGTGGTTCACTCTATCCATAGGTCTTTCAATCTCATTCCACTTCTGAATTTGCTTATGAAGTCCTTATCTATAATTCCAAAAAAAGTCAATTTAGTTACATTTCCATTGAGAAGTATTTTTTTTAATTTTTTATTATGCTTGATTTACAATGTTCTGTCAATTTCTGCTGTACGGCAAAGTGACCCAGTTATAATATGTGTGTGTGTGTATACATGTTTTTTTTTCCTTTTTTTTCACATTATCCCCGATCATGTTACAACACATGCAATTGGATATAGTTTCCTGTGATATACAGCAGGATTTCATTGCTTATCCGCTCCAAATGCAATAGTTTGCTTCTATTAACCCCAGGCTCCCAGTCCATCCCACTCCTTTCCCCTCCCCCTTGGCAACCACAGGTCTGTTTTCCATGTCTATGAGTTCATTTCTGTTCCGTAGATAAGTTCATTTGTGCCATATTTTAGATTCCACATATAAATGATATCATATGGTATTTGCTTTTCTCTTTCCGAGTTCACTGAGCATGAGAATCTCCAGTTCCATCCATGTTGTTACAAATGGCATTATTTTGTTCTTTTTTATGGCTGAGTAGTATTCCACTGGGTATATATACACCACATCTTCTTAATCCATTCATCTGTCTATGGACATTTAGATTGCTTCCATTTCTTGGCTATTGTGAATAGTGATGCAGTAAACATAGGGGTGTTTGGATCTTTTTGAATGAAAATGTTGTCCAGATATATGCCCCAAAGTGGGATTGCTGGATAATATAGTAGTTTTATATTTAGTTTTCTGAGGTACCCCCACAGTGTTTTCCATAGTGGTTGTACCAATTTATATTCCCACCAGAGTAGGAGGGTTCCCTTATCTCCACACCCTCTCCAGCATTTGTTATATGTAGACTTATTAATGAAGACCATTCTGAATGTTGTGAGAAGGTGCCTCGCTATAGTTTTGATTTGCATTTCCCTAATAATTAATGATGTTGAGCATTGTTTCATGGGCCTGTTGGCCATCTATATGTCTTCTTTGGAGAAATGTCTGTTTAGGTCTTCTGCCCATTTTTCAATTGGGTTGTTTGTTTTAATGCTGTTGAGTTGTATGAGATGTTTGCATATTTTGCAGATTAAGCCCTCTCAATTGCATAATTTAAAACTATTTTCTTCCATTCTGTAGGTTGTCTTTCTTTTTTTTTTAATGGTTTCCTTTGCTGTGCAAATGCTTGTCAGTTTGATGAGATCATATTTGTTTATTTTTGTTTTTATTCCTATTGCCTTGGGAGACTGACCTAAGAAAACATTTGTATGGTTGATGTCAGAGAAGGTTTTGCCTACGTTCTCTTCTAGGAGTTTAATGATGTTTTTCTTATGTTTAAGTCTTTAAGCCATTTTGAGTTTATTTTTGTGCATGGTGTGAGGGTCTGTTGTAGTTTCACTGATTTACATACAGCTGACCAGTTTTCCCAGCACCACTGCTAAACAGAATGTCTTTTTCCCATTTTATATTCTTGTCTCCTTTGTCAAAGATTAGTTGACTGTAGGTGTCTGGGTGTGTTTCTGGGTTGTCTATTCTGTTCTATTGGTCTGTATTTCTGCTTTTGTACCAGTACCATGCTGTCTTCATTACTCTAGCTTTGTAACATTGTCTGAGGTCCAAGAGAGTTATACCTCCTGCTTTTCCTCTCCCCAGGATTGCTTTGGCAATTCCACATAAATTTTTGGATATGGAGTTCCCATTGTGGTTTGGCAGTAATAAACCCAACTATTATCCATGAGGATTCAGGTTCAATACCTGGCCTCGCTCAATGGGTTAAGGATCCATCACTGCCATGAGCCATGGTGTAGATTGCAGACATGGCTCAAATATGGTGCTGCTGTGGCTGTGGTATAGCCTGGCAGCTGCAGCTCTGATTTGACCCCTAGCCTAGGAATTTCTATATGCCATGGGTGTGGCCCTAAAAGGAAAAAAAAAATTGGATTATTTGTTCAGGTTCTGTGGAAACTGTAATGGGAAATTTGATAGGGATTTCATTAAGTCTGTAGATTGCTCTAGTTAGTATTGCTATTTTAATGATGTTAATTCTTTCAAACCAGGAGCATGGGATATCTTTCCATTTCTTTGAATCCTATCTAATTTCCTTGATTAATGGTTTATAGTTCTCAGCATACAAGTCTTTCACCTCCTTGGTTAGGTTCATTCCTAGATATTTAATTTTTGGTGTTCTGATTTTAAAAGGTATTTTTATGTTCCTACTGTAGTATTTCATTGTTAGTATATAGAAATGCAACCAATTTCTGAATGTTAATCTTACATCCTGATACTTTACTGAGTTTGTTGATCATTTTAAGTAGATTTGTGTGCAGTCCTTTGGGTTTTCTATACATAATATCATGTCATCTGCATAGAGTGACAATTTTACCTCTTCTCTTCCAGTTTGGATAATTCTATTTCTTTTGTTTGTCTGATTGCTGTGGCTAGGACTTCTAAAACTATGTTGAATAGACGTGGTAAGAGTGGGCATCCTTATCTTGTTCCAGATTTTAGTGGGAAGGCTTTCAGTTTTTTTTTCCATTAAGTGTTATATTTTATCAATTTATGGGTTTGTCATAAATGGCTTTTATTATTTTAAGGAATATTCCCTCTATATACACTTTGGTAAGAGTTTTTATCATGAGTAGATGTTGGACTTTGTCAAATGCTTTTTCTAGATCTATTGAGAAGATTATATAGTTTTTGACTTTTCTTTTTTAATATGGTAAGACATTCAGTGATTTGTATGTGTTGAACACACTCACATCAATGGACAGATCCTCTAGACAGAAGTTCAATAAGGCAACAGAGATCCTAAATGACATAATAGAATAGCTAGACTTAATTGACTTTTTTAGGACATTACATCCAAAAAAAAAATGAGAATATACATTCTTTTCAAGTACACATGGAACATTCTCAAGAATTGATGACAAAACTAACCTTAACAAATTTAATAGTATAAATAATATTTCAAGCATCTTCTCTCATCATCTTCATAATGGCATGAAACCAGAAATCAATCACGGGAAAACAAATGAGAAAAAAAGCTGACTACATGAAGAATAAACAACATGCTACTAAAAAAACCAATGTGTCAATGATGAAATCAAAAGGGAAATTTAAAAAATGCCTCAAGACAAATGATAATGAAAACACAACCATTCAAAATTTATGGGATACCACAAAAGCAGTTCTTACAGGCAAGTTCACAGTGACACAGGCCTTCCTTGAAAAAGAAGAAAAGTTGCAAATCAACAATTTAACCTACCACCTAAAAGAATTAGAAAAAGAAGAAAAAAAAACTTAAAGTCAGCAGAAGGAAGGAAATCATAAAGATCATAGAGGAAATCAATAAAATAGAGACTCAAAAACAATAGGAAAAAAATCAATAAAACCAAGAGCTGGTTCTTTGAAAGGATAAACAAATTTGAAAAACCACTAGCCAGACTTACTAAGAAGACAGAAAGAACCCAAATAAACAAAATATGAAATGAAAAATAAATCTCAATGGACACTGTTGAAATCCAAAAATCTTAAGAGAATACAATGAACAATTACATGCCAACAAATTTGACAACATGGAAGAAAAGGACAGCTTTCTAGAGACATACATCCCACCAAAACGGAATCAAAAAGAAACAGATCATTTGAGCAGACTGATCACTAGAAATGAAATTGAACATGTAATAAAAACACTCTCTACAAACAAAAGCCCAGAACCAGATGACTTCACAGGTGAATTCTACCAAGCATACAAAGAATTTTTACCTATCCTTCTTAAATTTTTCCAAAAGTTTAAAGAAAAAGGAATAATCCCAGGGACATTCTATGAAGGCAACTTTATCCTAATACTAAAATCAGACAAAGATATTACCAAAAAAATAAATTATATGCTGAAATATTTGATAAATGTAGATGCAAAAATTCTCAACAAAATCTTAGCCAACTGAATCTAACAACACATAAAAAAGATCATACACCATGATTAGGTGAGATTCATCCCTTGAAAAATCTTTATAGATCCCTTCACTCAGAAGCATCTTCAGAACTCCAAACTCCTATTGTATAAAATGATACTTTTATTAAGCATTTATTACATTCTACCTTATTAAATTATGCATACAATTATTTATTTACCCTAATTGGATTATAAATATTAAGTGAAGACTTATGATCCTGTTATATTAAATCCTTCACAGAATCCACTAAATTGAACATTTGTTACATTTATGCTATTCTCCAGCCTGCATTAATATATCTTAGAGTTAAATAAAATTTAAACTGCCCCTTCATGATAACATGTAAAATATAAAGAAATCTATGCACTATAGAAAAATATGCTCTACATAATCTACTATAATAAAACAGTTAAATGTGAAAATCTTAATATTAGATACCATGATGAATAATAATGTCAGTTAAACACCATGCCAATATAAAACAGACTTATAAAATTGAAAAAATATTTACTTGGCTTTTTCCTCCAGTATTACATCATTCAGAAAAAGATAGTTGACAACATTGTATGATACCCCTTGCAATAGTAGAAGAACTTTTGTGTGCATGCTCCATTAATTTAAAAGTTACTCAACAAGAAAAGCATAAGCATTAACAGGAAAGATTTTGTAAATGCCCAGAATGTAAACCATCAATTTCAAAGAAATGACATAAAGATTATATATAGGAAGATGTCTTATTGGGGATAGGGGATTAGTGTCTTAAAAAACAATGATTAAAGCAGTTAATACATTTCTTTCTTGTGTTTCATGAGATATTGACTACTTTTGAAAGCAATGATCTAGTAGATTCCATTTTACCTTTGATAGATACTAGAAAGAGAGCAGAAACAATAGAAATTGTTTCAAATACCTAAATGCCATCTTTTCTAAAAAAGCGAATGGAATTTATCTGTTACTTGTGAAATGTTTCTTACGTTTGTAAGAAGTCTTCCTGTTCAGATTGCTTTAATTAAAGTATTTGCACTTTCTTCTCTTTCTTTATGAGACAAAATACAACAGAGAAATATTTCTACCATTATTTCTTGAAGCATAAGGAGAGTGAATGTCCATACCATAACCCTCTTTCATCTCTGCTTTTTTATAATTATTTCAAAAAAGAAGTGTATATTTGGAACACAAAACCAAAGAGAAGGAAAAGCCTTTTTGTTGTTGTGGCTATTGATGATTCTGAGGATAATAAGTTAATTGAATTGAGATATTTGTATCTTTTTAAAATACTCCAGCTAGGAGCTCCTTTTGTGGCTCAGGGGCAACGAACGCAACTTAATATCCATGAGGAGGGGGATTTGATCCCTGGCTTCATTCAGTGGGTTAAGGATCTAGCATTGCCATTATCTGTGGTATAGGTTGCAGATACTGCTAAGATCCCGAGTCCCTATGGCTGTGGCTGTGGCAGCAGCTGCAGCTCCAATTTGACCCCTAGCCTGGGAACTTCCATAGCCACAGGTGCAGCCCTAAAAAGCAAAAAACAAACAAACAAAAAACCCCAAAACAAACAAACAAAAACTCTAGCTAAGGCATTCTCATTTAACATTTAATGTTTCCACATTTAAAATGCAAAGTTGAATACAGTATCAATTCAAAAATATATGTGTGGTTCAGAACAGACACTAAATGCAAAAGTAAATGTCTTAAGTGTTGAAAGGGCTGACTCGCAATAATTGGACATGACTAGCTCATCTTTGAAGCTGGTGATCTAACACAGGCGAAATAGATCACTGGGGTATAGTTAAACTAGAATACTCACATCACTTGTGAGGAAAGAAATTGTTGTTGGTATGTACTTCTCTATTTATAACACCACTAAAGCATGTTATACTTACCTACCAAGGTTCTATTGATCTCTGCAAAGTTATTTTCTGCACAGTTTAAGAAAGCAATAAAGAATTATTTGCATAATACAGTGCGAAGAGTGTAAAAGGTGGAGACCAACTTATTTTAATATCATATAATTCATCATATAAATTCTTCAAATTTATCCAGAAATTTTCTATAAAAATGAATGGTTAGTGGAGAAAAAATCTAATATAGTACTAATCTGTTATGACTTAATTCCTCATATGGAATTAGTGTTTATCTAGTACTTATATATCTCGTATTCCTCTGTCGCATGGAGGGAGTGATTGTATGTTTTCCTAATAATAGGCCAGCATTTTAAATGAATTAAGAGCTGACACAAGATCTACTAGTTGGGACAAAATGGTAAATTGAAAGATGGACATGAGAGAGTCTCAGGTAATTTCACTGATAACATCTAATTTCAGAGGGGCCAAGAGATCCGTTCATCAGTGGAGATGGATAGATGGGGCTAGATAAAGTTGTTCTTTGGATGTACAGTATTGATACAAACTTAGGGAAAAAAATTCAGAAAACTAATATTTGTTAAGTATGTATTATGTTCAAGTATTTGATATTTTCCTTAAAGAGTGTGCATCTGGTATGAAACGAAACTAATAAATACCACTGCAATGTGGTAGGTGTAATGACAGAGATAAGGCTTTAAGTGCCCTGAGAGCACCAGACATGAGAAAGGAAGGCCATAACTACAAGACGTAAGAGGGAGCCCAGGGAAACTTGATTTTTCAAAGTTTTTCATTTCATACTTAGATTTCAAAAGGGATGGCTTTCTTTGATGCCTAATTTGAGAAATGAAGACAAATATTGTCATTTCACAGAGTTCATCAACATGTGAAAAGTCTTTAAACCAGGTGGAAAAACTTCTGTAGAATAAAAAACAAGTATTCCATATTAACTAATTGTTTCTAAAGTCTTTGTCTCCTCTGCATGTGTTTTATTATACAAACAACACTTTTCAACCTTAAGCAAAACTCCTGAAAAAGTTGCTTAATGCTCTTAGGCTCAAAGAAGATGGGACATCTGACTTTCATTTTAGTCCAAATGGGCTTCATTTATAGCAGTTATTTAAGTTTCACTTCCTTCTTCACCTGGGTATAATCAGTCTTTTACAACTGTCTGATTTTTAAAACACATACTATATGATTCCTGGGTATTTTCTCTTTTGTATATTTGAATTGTTATTTAATGCTATGATTTATATGATTATTTTTACTCAAGTATACTAGCAACCTTCTAGTGCATGAATGTCTTTTATAATTATTTATTTAAAAATATTCATTCCCAAAAAACTAGGTAGATTTATTCTAATAAAGAAATTACATTTCCAGAACAGCTGAGAGAAAAATTCAATATTTTTTTAAGAAATATCACATAAAACTTACATTTTATTGGTCCAAAAATGGAATGAGTAAATAAAAACTTCATAGAGGCTGTTATTCTGCTGCTTCTTAATATTTCTGTTCTAAATTTAGCATAAAATTAGTTAAGCATATTCAACCAAACTTTTTCCCATCTCATACCCATACCCACAACATAAGATAACTATTTCCAGAAATTAAAAAAAAAAATTCTTCTGGTAATGGCACCAGATCTCTAAAGGATATGACTCTCTTTTGATTTGTGCATTTACTATATCTATAATTTTAGGAGTATATATGAATTATCTACAGTAAAAAGTATTATTTATATACCTGACCACACAAATATATACATATGTGGTTGGCTCATATAAAATTATCATGTCAAAAATAGCAAAGCTGGGAAGAGTGATGGTTCTCAATTGCCAGACTGGAAAACTTCATGACTTTTGCTTTGGGCAGAATACACAAAAGGGTCTTGCCTCAGTAGAAGGGAATAATGAGCCTTAAATTAACACAACTATGGTCTGACCTAAGTAAGAAATAATAAAATAGAAACCAAAAGGATCAAATTGTTTCCAAGGAACTTAGCAGCCTTCCAGAATAAAGCTCAAGAAATTGTATGAGGATATAAAATTATTTAGCACCCAATGAGATAAAAATCATTGTCCAATTGACCTACTGTATGATATAGGGAACTATATTCAATATTTTATAATAATCTGTAATGGAAAGAAATCTGAAAATTAATATATTACATATGTATTCAGATATATATCATATATATATATGAGTCCCTGTGATGTACACCTGAAACTAACATGACATTTTAAATCAACTATACTTCAAAAAAGAACAAAAAAAAAATTCACAGTATCTGATATTCAATCAAAATTACCTTGGAATTCCTGTCGTGGGGCAGTGGTAAATGAATCCGACTAGGAACCATGAGGTTGCGGGTTCGGTCCCTGGCCTTGCTCAGTGGATTAAGGATCCAGCATTGCCATGAGCTGTGGTGTAGGTTGCAGATGCAGCTCGGATTCCGCGTTGCTGTGGCTCTGGCGTAGGCCAGCAGCAAAAGCTCCAATTAGACCCCTAGCCTGGGAACCTCCATATGCTGCAGGAAGTGGCCCTAGAAAAGGCAAAAAGACAAAAAAAAAAAAAAAAAATACCAAGGATATTAAAAAGCAGGCAAATGCAGCCCAACATGAAATAATAAATCAATTAAAACTAACCTAGAACTGACACAGATTTTAGAATTAGTAGATAAGGATGTTAAAATAGTTATGATAACTGTCAAGAATCATGAAGGGTCTGAAATTTTACACTAGTTGCAAGCTAACAAGTTATCCTAACATGGTTTTATGGATTCTCTCAGAAGGCATGAGATATATGGGTCAGAGACAAAGGAGTTTATTAGTCATAGCAAAACACACACACACACACACACACACACACACACACACACACATATATAAACTCACATTTACCCCCAAATTCAGAGGTCACACAAAAGAGCCTAGGTGAATGTTCTTCCTATAATGGGGTTTATTATAGCTGAAGAATCTTAAAGAGAATTAGAAACTTTTACAATGAAATGCAAATAAGCCTGTCCTTTGCCCCAGAGGAAAACATTATATTTACTATGTTAAAAATAAACAGCTACAGCTCTGATTAGACCCCTGGCCTGGGAACCTCTATATGTCATGGGTGCAGCCCTAAAAAGAGAAAAGACAAAAAAAAAAATATGATTGGGATAATACTGATTGTATTGATTGCCACATGTATATTGTATGAAACTACATAAAGTACTGAAGTATTTATGAGTGAAATATGATGCTTGGGATTTTCTTCAAAATAATTCTGAAGTGGGAGGGTATAATGTTTGAGGTGGCACGAAATTATAGTGGTGCTGGTATTGGTGATGTGAAGTATGCAGTACCTGATGTTTTGTTACACTGTTCTCTTTATTTTTGTCTATTTATATTTTTTCGTTAAGAAATTTATGAATTCAGGGAGTTCCTGTCATGGCACAGTGGAAACGAATCCGACTAGTATCCATGGGTTAAGGATCTGGCATTGCTGTGAGCTGTGGTGCAGGCCATAGATACAGCTTAGATCCCATGTTGCTGTGGCTGTGGCCTAAGCCTGCAGCTGTAGCTCTTATTCAACCTCTAGCCTGGGAACTTCCAAAAGCAAAAAAAAAAAAAGAAAAAAGAAAAAGAACAATAAATTTATGAATTCATAACAGTTTCCAAAAAATGGAAAACAGCATAAAGTGTATATGTCACTTTTGGAGTTGGCTATTTATCCTGAATCTGGCTTTTGTCAGATTCTATTACTTAAATATTTAATAAGCTTTTAGAACTTCAAAAAAATGGTTTTAATGGCAAATCATTAAAATGTCAAAGTATTAAAATTTTTATTGGTATGTTTCTTTCCTCTTTGATAGATATAGAATTTAATTTAATGGAGTGAATTATTCTATCTGAAAACACAACTGGAAGTGGTAAATCAGTAGCACTTGACAATATGAATTGATTATTTCTTTTAATAATTTTGAAAGGAGTATCTCACAATTATTAATTTTTATGTCAAGTATACGTGAAATAAGGAGTCAAATTTACTGCCATCATATCAATGGTCTTGCTCAGAAGAGAATTTTGAAACATGACATCAAGATGTAGGCAGCAATATGACAATAGGTTTTTGTATATGAAGACCCATTTGTTGGTGATATGAGATCCAGTTTGTATTCCAAGGTCTGTTATAGGAGCACAATTATTTGTGTTCTTCTTTCAGATGTAAAATAGAATTTTGTATAAAGAAGATCTCCATTTCTACAGGCATTGGTTGGGTTAAGATGTGTGAGTCAGGTGTGAAGTACACTTCACTATCAAATTATCAGAAAATCCTATATTCAATTTTATTTCTTAAAACAGTTAAACTATATTTTTAAAAATAAAACGGTAAATAAGCAAAAGTAAATTTTCAGAGAAATAATGTTAAAGCCTGATTTCATTTTTTTACATCAACATATGTTTTTTAAAAAATATTTTAAATTAATTCACTTCTTCTAATAGTTCATTCCATGAAATCAGAGCTCTGTTAGTCCCTGGAGAAACAGGGATGGGATCTTTTGGTTAAATCAGTTTGGGAAACATATGCCTTCTGTTGAAAACTTCTAAAGCATGTTTGCATTTCTAAGACTTCTGGAAAGACTTTGTCAAGCTTCATTTAATCCAGAATTTTCCAAACTCATCTGACTGCTGAACTCTTTGTAGGTATGTAATCCCTACTGTATAAGTAGTGCTATTTTTCTTTTTTAACAAGACAAATTTATTATACAAATACTATATGACATATACTGTGCTAGGCCCAGGAAACACAAAGGTAAAATTTTGCACAACCACTGACATTATCATGTTTATGTTTTGGGGGCTAAATGAGGTCTTATATCTCCTCTATTATGGCTCTCCATCCCTATGCTATTGTGTTTCAACCTATGGGAGAAAATAAACTACAGGTATTTCTAAAAAAATCTGGGGACATTTGTCAAAATATACCTGCCTACTCCACTCACCTCCAATATTCTTCTTTCCAATATTCAAATATATTTTCAAAGGGGAAATGTGCATTAAAATAATACCTTTTTTGATTCTAAAATTGATGGTCCCATTTTATAGCTACTGCCCTAAACTGCTAGAATCCCTTAAACTGACCCATGATGCCAGTATTGTGTATGCTAAACCAGTTGTCTTGTATGTCTTTCTCCCACCTGCCTTACTTTTTTAAGCTATGCTTTGATTTTTTTCCTGGGGAGGGGAGGGAGACATGGCATGCAGTAGCTTGATGTCAGATCTCAGCTCCCAGACCAGGGTCTGAACCAGGGCTATAGCAGTGAAAGTTCTGAGTCCTAAACACTAGTCCACCAGGGAACTCGCTTGCCTTGCTTTTTAAACATCAGCAAGTATAGCCCTTTGTTTTCATCCCCCTTTGATAGTGATAATGGGTGATCATGAGTTTTAATCAGATAGAAGAGGCCCTCCTAATAGTAAGCTATTGAATCTCACTGCCAGTAAACTTATTATACAACACTTTACTCAGAATTATTAATGCCTTCTCTTTGTACAAAGTATATTAGAGAATGTAAAGAAGATTAACTCTGGGAACCGCCTCCTGAAAGGCTTGAGCAGTTTACTTATGGACAGTGAGATAAGAATGAAAGACATCCATTCAATCAAGTACAAATAGAAACTGAGAAAGCAGTAAGAGTATCTAAGCAGGAATTCCCTCTGCACAATCACAGTCAACTTTCATGCAATGAGAAGTGCTTCTAAAAGGAGAGCACAAAATAGAGTCACGTAGAACAAGAGGGGCACATTTGAAATAAAGTTGACCAGATCAGAACACTGTAGCAGAAAAATTTGACAAGGTAATTTGGGATTGGAATGCAGAGGGTGAGGTCAATAGTACAAAAGCATAATGAAAGTTAAGGCAGAAAAAGAGAAACACCGTGAATTTTCCCATTTTCCTCCTTTCAACATTATTTCCATTTATTGTCAGATCACTTTGCCTAAACCTGTAAAATTCTTATGATCTCTACCCAGGTAAACGAAGATTAAATAAAGTCCTAGCACCCTCATAATAAGTACTTATTTTGAAAATGAACATTTATAGCCTATTTATGATTATTTAGTTATAAAAAGATAATTTTATGTACCCTAATGGCACCTATATATATTTTATCAAGTCTAGTTTTTTACTTCAGAAATTTTCCTTTTCAATAATTGTGACATGAAACTCCGGACAGCTGTCATCTGCTCACAAGTGAGCTGACTGCCTGGGTTGCCACCTTTAGAGAGGTTCGGATAAGTAGATACAGACAGCAATCCTTCTACCATTATTCTGGAAGAATCTCCAATTCACCTCCCTGTTACAATAGCAATGGCACCTTTTGCAATATATTTGCATATGCCTTGGTTGATGGGCTTTGAGAAGTACATAAGCATGCCCAGGGCAAGATGTGAGAGTTTACACGAGATTTCTTTTTATCTTTAAATGCAGCATGTCCAAGAAAAGTTCAATGTCAGAAAAAACTTAGAAGCATCTGTTTTGTACCTATCTTGTGGCTGGAGAAGCTGAGATGACAAGAATGTCAGCTTGTCAGTTTTATGAGTACAAAAGAAATTTCAAATAAGAGTCAAGCTAAAAATGCCAGCTTTTGTAAAAAGCACCCCTTAGACTTCAATTTCAAAACAGATGTATTTTTGCACTCTTGCCAAAATGCAATTACATGCACAGTTGCACAGGCAAATACATGGGAATATTTTCATAAGAGTAATTTATGGTAAACAACAAGTGCAATTAGAAACTGAGAAGGCTTTTCTTCCACACAGTTATGTGACTAATAGAACAGCAAATGGTATTACAAAGAATTTAGAGAAGAAAGTATTTTGCCAGCGCAACCACTGCCAATCAGTGTCTCAGTGACATCAACATATTTGGTTCCACCTATTCATTAACCTAAGTGGGGTCTCCAATAGCTTTGAAATCAGTTCACAGAACACCTTCAAAACGCAAATGAAACTAGAAAATCAGAGAAGACATACTTACAAAATGTGAAGTAGATTTATATTTATAAATATGATCTTCAGCTTCCAAGTTCAAAGATGATTCTCCAGAGTCCATGTCTGTCAAGAATTTTAATGGTTCTCATGTAGACAGTTCTCTGCCTTAGAGCGAAATTTACCCTAAGAAATATATGACAAATAGTTTGCTTGTTGACTAAATATTTTCTAGGAGAAGAACCTAGAAAAAAAAAAAAAAAACAACTCATGAGAACTTGACATCCATTTCCTCTCATTAATTTTTCTGGGAAAATGGGAATGAGTAGCCTTTTTTCAACCAATAGTCCTTTTCAATGTGCTAAAAAATTCAAATTTCATTTAGCAATAGTTATAATAGTTATAGTTGGTGTCATTCTCACCTATAATGTAGTAACAAATTGGTCACAAAAGAAAATGACCTAACAAAACCAATTGAAAAACCTGCAAATTCCATTGGATACTTGATGGGATGATAAGGCAAAAAAAGTGATCAATGTACCTATGTATGAGGAAAACATGTTTTCAAACAGAACTATCTATGGAGGTTTAAAGAGGGAAGAAGGCATTAGATACTAGAAAAATGCTTTATATTTTCATAAGATGTTGAAAAATAGGGCAGGAGAAAGTCTTCCCAGAATTGACAATAATGCATGTAAATGAAACTCCAAATTCTTTATCACAAAACTTTCATATTAGTTCTAGTATAATGACAAATAAAAAATTATCTATATATTATGAGGAGCAGGATAGAAGCTGTGTGGCAGAAAGGACATCTAAGAAGGAAACTCAAATAAGCCTTTAGTCATAAATAAAGTATAAACATACACGTTTGCTCTGCAATCCAAATTTTAGAACAGAAATTTGTTTGGGTCTTAACTTCAATAATTAAAATACAAAAACTAGATAAATTGACTAGTGCTCTTCCTTAGCTGCCCTTTGTTTCTTTCTTGCTGTTATCTAGGACTGAATTTCCCAACAGATGTGATGAAGGGTGTTGGTTTAGAATACATGCATCAGAATGACCTGGTAGGTTTGTTAAGACACAGGTTGCTGGGACCCACCCCCAGTATTTCTGATTCAAAAGGTCTGGGTGGTGCCTTAAAACTTTATTTCTAACATGTTCCCATTTGATGCTGATACTGTTGGTCTTTGGACCACAATTTGAAACCTTCTGGTATAATGGAATATATATTAACAAATAAAATTTTCATTGTGATATGAATTGGGAACATTAGGTTAGGAACCTCAAGTATGTCGGTTTCTTTGCTGCAGTATTTCCGAAAGTATTTCATATAAAATGCATTTTATAAATATTGTCAAAGAAATATTGCAACAGATGGAGTTAACCAAGCGAGGATGATTTTATTCAAAACTACTGAAATAGGGGTGAGATAGTGAACTCAACTCTATTAGAACACAAGGTAGGAGTTTTTCAGCATTGAGGAGAAAGTAGTGGAAAAGTACTAGATGCCTTTAGAGGGGAAGTTAGTGACTGTAGTCAGGTACACATGGTACTTATGTGCCTTAGGCTATTACCCTCCACAGAGACAGCAAGCTGGGAACTCCCTTTCCTGGTGGTTACACACACAGGGATGGCTCCCAGACTCTTGAGAGAGACATTCCTGGTTGCAAAACTGGTAAGAGACCGAGGGAAGATTTATATCTCAAAGAGATAGAGAACGAGTTTACAATTGCAAATTTTCTATAGTAAATGTTCTAAGAAAAGGGAATTTGTGTGTGGGGGGGAAGGCTGAAGTCATAAAGAAACCTGTCTAAAATACAGTCAAACTGAGGGGAACATTAAGCTATATTGGTCAAAATTCAAAATGAGAGTGTATGTCATTTGTTAGTCCCCAAATTATTTGTCTTGAAAATATAACCTTGTGGTGTTATTTTACTGAAGAATATCTAAGAAACACTGTTCTGTGAGACATTTTCTGTGCAAGGTTAAAAAGTTCGACAGGGGTTCCTGTGGTTCAATGGAAACGAATCTGATTAACATCCATGAGGACGCAGGTTCAATCCCTGGCCTTCAATCCCTGGGTTTAGGATCCAGCATTGCCATGAACTGTGGTGTAGGTCACAGATGTGGCTCAGATCTGGCATTGCTGTAGCTATGGCATAGGCCAGAGGCTACAACTCCGATTCGACCCCTAGCCTGGGGAACCTCCATATGCCGTGGATGCGGCCCTAAAAAGACAAAAAGACAAAAAATGTTCAAACAAATGAACATTAACTTCCAGACAAAACTGCATATATCTCTGAGTAGTACTTGCTTAAAGGAATAAATGGTACAATAAGGTCTTGAAGCCTGGACATGGGAAACACTTAAGGTAAAATCTGGTACTTATTTTTAGAATGATAACACATCAGTTAACTTTGATGTGAATATGTTATACATGCATATGGCAGTAAAAATGCTTAGCATCTTTAGATAGACATATGTATTTTTAGCTGCATATGTGCTATCAAAAGTAAGTGCTAGAGGTATCACATTGATATGCACAAATGCAACCTGGTCTTTATTTTTCACATTCTTTATCTCTCTTCTCACTGTACTATTTAAGATATAACTAAGTAGAGATTTTATCATTGAAACAATTTATTTTTTAATTATTTGTTTAGCCATAGTGTCCTAATATTATTTTAGGCTTATGATAAAATAGTAGTCAAATTTTAAAAATTGTTATTTATCAGTGTTCCTGTTGTGGCTCAGCAGGGTTCAATCCCTGGCCTCGCTCAGTGTGTTAAGGATCCGGTGTTGCTGCGAGCTGTGGTGTAGGTCTCAGACTTGGCTTGGATCCCGTGTTGCTGTGGCTGTGGTGTAGGCCAGCAGCTGCAGCTCCAATTCAACACCTAGCCTGGGAACTTCCATATGCTGTAGGTGTGGCCCTAAAAAGAAAATAAAATATTTATCATTTCTTTCTTGATTTAAAAATATATGTTTAATTGTTTAGAATCGATGTATGATAAAACAATGTAAATCAGCAGTCCCCACCTACCACCCTTCCATCTCCTATTCTCACTTGGACAGAAACACATTTCTATTTTGGGAGGTGTTTGCCACTATATGTTTAAATAACATATTTATAATGTAATGTCTTTATTTTTCAATTACACTTGCTACCTATGGATTTCCCAAAAGGTAAAATGAAGGTTTAGAACTCTTATCGAACTCCCTCCATGTTAAAGCTGTAATTAAGTTTTCTTCCAGTGTATTTATATAAAAATTTCAGATAAACTGTGTTATATATTTTCGTTATTATGAAATATATGATAATGCATAGTATTAGTCATACTAGTCACCGCTGAGATACATAACATACTGCTTTCCTTTCCTTTCTTATATATCTCCCCTCCTTCCACCCCAATTTAATTAATACCTCATTAGGTGCTTACCTATCCCTATTTTTCCTTAAATAAACTAAAAATAAAAAGGACTCTAAAATTCATGTGACTTTTCAAGGGCTCTGTTTTCTTGGAAACAGTTTTTCTTGACCATCTCATCCTCTTGCTTCAATCTCCTGTCATTTATCTGGAACCTTCTGTAGTTCTTTTAACTAATCATGGGAAAAAAAATCCTTGAAATAAAGCTTTTCTTCAAAATATCTATAACAATAAAACCCTGAGGGGACAAGTTTCCATTTTTGAAGTTCCATGCACCCCAAAAAACTTCCAGACCATAACAATAAAATGCTCTCATATTACTTAATCTCTCATGGCTACCTCCAAACCTAAGCATCCCCTGTTGATGTATACAGTTTTTTTTCCTATAACACACAAGTGCGCGTGCACACACATACCAGCAACAACAAAAAACAATAATAATTCTCTCTTCTCCTTTAATGTTATTTTTGTAGGTTGTTTTTGTAGCTTTTGAGTATAAAAGAGAATATTATTAAATCAAAGTCAAATTTTTTGCTGCCAATACTACTTAAACCAACACCAGGTATTGGCTTCTATCTTTTTCTAAAGCTTCTATTTTTTTCTAAAGCTTTTCTTCAAAATATCTATAACAAGAAAACCCTGAGGGGACAAGGTTCCATTTTTCAGCTATTATGGTAGATGTCCTCAGCTGCATTCTCACACTCTCAGATACTCAGCAATTGTGCAAGTCATATTTGTCTTGAATTTGATAAAATATGAATTGTACAAACATGCATTCACTCACACACATATACAATATCTGTTTGAAACTTTGGAAAGCTCCTATGCATGATGCTTATGTCATCAACCGGTAAGTCACCAACTGATTTCTGCAGTTTCCAATAATCTCTTCCTTTGTACTTCCCTACTGCCTTCTTTTTTTAGTATTAGGAGATTTAAAGTGAATTTAAGTTTCAAATGGGGTCACAGATTAAAATTTCTTTTGTTATTACATTTATTCTTCAAAGTGTATGTTAGTTAGAATTGCTCTCTTTCCTGATCTGAATGTCTTTCCATGGTTTTCACCTCAGACTTATTTCTGTTATTCTATTTCTTCCAGCTTGAGATAATCTTCTTCCATATTACTTATTTCTCCCTTATATGGTTAATGCAACACATTTTCAAAAACAATATAAATACATAAGTGGTAAAAAATTATATTATCTAGTTTTTATCATGAATCTTTTTGTTTGGTCATATCTGCAGTGTATATAAGTTCGCAAGCCAAGGATCAAACCTGTGCCATAACAGTGACCCAAGCCACTGCAGTGACAAACTGGATTCTTAACCTGCTGGGCCACAAGAGAACTCCTAGCTCTCATTATATTTCTTTTCTTTTCTTTTTTCTTTTTGGCCGCACCTGTGGCATATTGGAATTTCCCAGGGCAGGGACTGAATCTGAGCTGGAGCTGCAAACTACACCACAGCTGCAACAACACCAGATCCTTGGCCCACTCTGCTGGGCCAGAGATTGAACCAGTGCCTCTGCTTAGTGGGTTGAGATCATTAACCCACTAAGCCACAATGGGAATTCACTCATTATGTATCTCTTGGTATGACTTTCTACCTATGGAGGAAAAAACAATCCATGCTCTTTAGGATGTATTATTAGCATAAAGATTCAACTAAGTTGTACTCAACCACAATATTCTCTTATTTTCTGTTAGTTTTTATAGATAGCAGAGTATATATTTTTGTATTAAACATTCTGTGCTTTCAAAACCTTTGATAGTTCTGTACATAGTACATAAGCTATGACTTATTGAGAAGGTGAATTGTCTCTTTTGGAAAAAAAAGACACAGGGTTACATCTCAGACCTGAGAGATTTGCTACCTGTGATCTTTGACTTTTCACTGACTGGAAATGTCTTTGATTTGAAACACACAGAAAAAAAGGTCTACAATGCTCATGGGCTCTCCAAAGTCTTTTACACCATGAAATAGGAAGAGAAATGGAAGAAAAGTAGAGGAAGAAGTTGAAAGAGTTGTACTTATATATACTCAGTTCTTCACTGTAAATCCTTTTAAGAGAAAGGGACAAAAGGATCAAAGAACTCATCCATCAGACAAGTGCCTTCACTTGGAATTTAATACTGCACCCTTTACCCCCTAAATTTTAAAGGTAGTCTCTGGATTCATTCACAAGGCACTTCTAGTCAGCTGCCACGGATTGCTATCAAGAGTACAGAAAATAAAATTAGTCATTATGATTAGCAAAGTATACCTAACCTGTTTCTTGTCCGAATTTTATAATGAGATAATGAATTAAGTAAGCCTCAGAGTTTGGGTCCAATTGAGGCACTTGGCAAATGATGCAATAGTTTATTGAATACTGTTATGGATCAAACTGCATCCCCTCAAAATTCATATTTTGAATTGTTGAAGTCCCCTAGTACCTGAAAATGTGATCTTATTTGGAAATAGGGTCATTGCAAAGTGACCAGTTAAGATAAAATTATACTGGAGTATGTTTGTCGCTGCATCCATCTTACCCTTTCCTGATGCCATTTCATGGGGAAAAACAGAACATTAGGGACCCAGAGCTTCTTTTAATCTCCAGCATCTACTTTAACAGAAAATGAATAAAGATTGACTGGTACTTCCAGTCTGTCTTTCTGTCCAGTTGCATTACCTCAATATCTATTTGATTGATAATTGTTGGAGAAAAAAAAATCACTTGAAAAATCACAACATTCATGATAAAAACTCTCAGCAAATTTGGAGAAAATGGATTTTTTTCACTCTGATAATAAACATCAATAAAACTACTACAGCTAACTTTATACCTAATGAAAGCTTCCTTGGTAATATTTGTAAAGTGAAAGGAAGCCAATTCTCGCCACTTCTATTGAATGTTGTATTAGTACTAGTCAGTATAATACAAACAAAAACAATAACATGCATACAGATTGGATAGAAAGAAGTTACATTATCTTTTCTGACAGATTACATAACTTTATATAATAAAAATCTAGGAGTTCCCGTCGTGGCGCAGTGGTGAACGAATCCGACTAGGAACCATGAGGTTGCGGGTTTGGTCCCTGCCCTTGCTAAGTGGGTTAACGATCCGGCGTTGCCGTGAGCTGTGGTGTAGGTTGCAGACGCGGCTCGGATCCCGAGTTGCTGTGGCTCTGGCGTAGGCCAGTGGCTACAGCTCCGAATAGACCCCTATCCTGGGAACCTCCATGTGCCGCAGGAGCGGCCCAAAGAAACAGCTAAAAAAAGACAAACAAACAAAAATAAAAAAAAAAATAAAAATAAATAAAAATAAAAATCTAACAAAAATTACAAAGAATTTATTAGAATAAGTGAGGTTAATAAGTTTCCTGGATGCAAAATCAATACACAAAATGCATTTGGTTTCCTATTGCCTAGCATTAAACAATTGGAAACTGAAAGCCAAAGTAACATTTATAAAGCATAAAAGTACTTAGAATAGGACTAAATTATTTGAAAATATTTCAAGATCTATTCAATAAAATTAAAAATTAAAAATTGCAGGGAAATTAAGAACATATAACAAATAAAAAAATACTACATGTTTGTGGACTAGAATACAATGATTTTTAAGATGTCAGTTCTCCCTCATTTGATTTATTATAATTCTACTTAAAATCCTAACACATTTATTTGGTTGGAATTAACAAGGCAATTCCAAAATTTATGTGAAATTGCAAAGGACCAATAAACAATTTTTTCTTGATTAAGATGGTGATTATTCAGGAATATAAATTTCTCAAAACAAGTATGCTTAAAATGGTTGAATTTTATTGTATATGAATTATATCTCAACTTGATTTTAAAAATTAAAAAAAATTCAACCTCACAAAAGGAACCAAAAAACCCCCCATGATTTTAGAAGTTTCCAAGAGTTCTTTACGTTAAACTACTAGGATATAAAGTTGAATACTTCTGAGAAAGACAACATCATGCTTTAGATTCTAAAATTGTCTTAACTATAAAAAGCTCAATTGATTTCTATAGAAATAAAAAATACACATGTATTAATATTTATTTTTATGTTGAATAAGGTTAAAAACATTTTAAAAATACAGACTTAGAGACAAAGCATTAAACATTAAATATTTAACTCTCATGAGTTTCTGTGGTTTCAAGCTTAAAATTCAGGCTTAAAAGTCATTAAGAAAATAGAAAAAAAAAAGGTAAGTAATATAAGAGAACCAATGAATAATGTAAGAGAAAAAAACCCTAGAGGTCCAGGTCATGTTGAGCACACAAGGTGTATCTAGAAGGTCAATCCCACAGAGGAGCTGAACCCTATCTATCTCACCTACAATATTAAGATCCATAGCTAACACAGAGCCTCTCCAAATCATTGTAATTTTTTTCTACCCTGAAACATTTCTCACATAGTTTTTGTGAAAATGCTTTTTCTTTTTTGCGTCTAAATGACATGTTCAAGCATCTTGAACATTTAAACTTCTTTAGGGCAGTTTTCTTACAATATATCAAGTGCCCTTGAAACTTTATTTTATATCGAGGATACAGTTCATATAGTTATCACTTTTCTTTATCAATTCAGTACATGCATTGATGTTATTTCTGAGCATATTTGAATTATCTGGCTCCTAGTCAGAAAGGACAAATCAAAATCATGGTCCCACCAAATCTATCAGGAAAGTCACATCCAATCCACAGAGACATGGGTCTTTTGCTTAGAACTGAAAACAACCTCGATCGGCTCTTGTCTACCTAATATTAAATCCATATTCCCCCAGATCTCTGGTACATTGTAAGTTTGTGGAGAGCTGTATGAATTATTGGCTAGCCAATTTATTACCTTACAAGTCATCATATTGGGCTTGCAGCATTATTTCTAAATTTCCTTGTTCAGGTCAAATAGAAAATATCCCAAACTCTACCTCCTATTGGTTCAAACAAAGTTGACATGAAATCTTTTTCTTTTCCTTATAATGACCTTTAAACAAAAACTACGATTCAAACTTAATTTTGTTTCTCTTCATAATAAAACTTCTAATCTAAACGCCGCATTTTAGCAACATGACCTCTGTCAGTCTTTAATTCTACAGTCTTTAAAAACCTTCCCAGTTAAAGGTTAATGACCAAAGTACCTCTTTCCTTACAATAAAGGATCCAGCATATTCTTATTTTAAAGCATAGAGAAGAAATATCTGACTGTGGGTTTCTAGTCTTCAGTGATTGTTAGGGCACTTCACTTATTTAATTTTGTTTTGTGTTGAGTAGATTAAAGGAAGGGGGTCTTAGTTTTAATTTAGAAAATAAACGCTCATTTATTGAGAGAAATATTTGTTCAAATAAGCATAATAATTACCTCTACCAAAACTGTGGGAACATTTCCAAACTATCAAATGATTATTAATTTTAAAATGTACTTTATTCTTTATAATATTACTATAGTAACACTTGGCATGAGTAGATCAGAGGGTTTTTTGTTTTTACAGACATTGAAACTGTTACAGAAACTGAGGAAATATGTTGAGGTGTGAGATTCTGCAATGGATGAAGTATCAACCTGTATTTGTATATTTCAGTGTTACATATATTCTTATTATTATTTGAAAATGTAAAAAATGTAAAAAGATAATGAATGTCACCTATTATGCTCAGCCTCTCCAAAACAAGCAGCACTGATAGTATTATAGTAGCTATTATTCAAATTTTTTAGTATGAGTATTGTTTAAACTAGTGGAGATCATATTATATTTTTAATTGTGTCTGTTTTTCATTTCATCTTATAATATAAGCATTTCTCCCAGTCACTAAAAGACTCATAGATATCTAAAAATAATCCTTATTAGAAAATTTTTATATTTTGCATTATTGCAAAATAGCACAAATAACAAGCAGTTTCACTTATTGTTAACATCTTGCATGAGAATGGCGTGTGCTACAGTTAATCAAACAATATTAATTTATTACCTTTAAGTAAAGTCCATACTTTCTTCAGAGTTGCTTTTCTCCTGATGTACTTTTTCTGTTTTAGTATTGAGATAGCATGTTTTAGTCACATCTTCTCAGAATCCTCTTAGTTATGTCAGTTTCCTAGACTTTCTTTTTTTTTTTTTTTTGAATGTTGAAAATGTGGTAAAGACCGATCAGGTATTTTGTAGAATGTTCCTAAATTGAAGACTGTCTGATAATTCTCGATTTATTCAATTGGCGTAGTGTGACTTAGGGAAGGAGACCAGAGAAGAGGCCATTTTCACCTTATCATATTAAGGCTACATACTATCACCATGACTTGGTCATCTGACTGATGTGGCATTTATCAAGCACTTCCACTCTACAGTTACTCTCCCTCCCCCAGTTTCTGACTCTTTGGAAAAAAGTCTCTTCATGTAGCTACCACTTAAGACATGGAGATGTATGTTCCATCTCCTTGACAGAGGAGTGTATATGATCATATTTTTCCTCTTAAAACTTCTGATGTGGTAGATAATGGGGTTTAATTTCTGTCAGATTCCACTTGCTAATACATCGTTGAGAATTTTTAAAATATATGTCCACAAGAGAGGTTTGTGATTTTCCTTTCTTGCAATGGTTTTATCGGCTTTTAATGGTATTTAATGGTACCAGAGCAATAGTGGCCACTAAGAAGGAGTTAGGAAGTGTTTTCTTTGCTTCTATTTTCTGAAGTCTGTTTTGGAGAGTGGATAACACTTGATCCTTAAATGTTTGGTAGAATCCAAAAGTGAAACCATCTGGGCCTGGTGTTTTCTCTTTATAAAGTTATTAAGTATTGAATTTTAACAGAGAAAAGCTCAGGTTACATAGGGTTCTAGTGGTTTGGTCTTTGAAGGATCTGACACTTTATGTCTCATTTATCAAATTGATATGCAAAGTTTTTCATAGTATTTCTCTGTTATCATTTAATGACAGTGGGATCATCAGGGATAACCACGCTTTCACTTCTGATATTGGTAAATTTTGTCCTCTCTTTTTTTTTTTTTTTTTTGGTTAACCTGCCTAAGATATTTATAAATTATATTTATCTTTTCCAAGAATTAGCTTTTTTAATTTTTTATTTCATAATTTTATTGAAGTATAGTTGATTTACAATGTATTCATTTCTGTCATACAGCAGAGTGACTCAGTTATACATATGTGTGTGGATGTGTGTGTGTATAGTCTTTTTCATGTTCTTTTCCATTATGGTCTGTCATAGAATACTGACTGAATATAGCTCCCTGTACTATACAGTAGGGCCTTGTTTATCCATCCTAAATATTTAAGAAGTAGCTTTTGATTTTGTTGATTTTTCTTTATTGATTTACTGTTTTCAATTTCAATGTTTTTTGCTCTATTTTTATTATTTATGCAGTTCTGCTTTATTGAATTAAATTCGTCTTTCTCTAATATCCTAAAAGACTTCCTAAAGTGGAAGCTTAGGATAGTTTTTAGAAAATTTTTCTTTTCTGACATATTCATTGAATGCTATAAATTCCCTTTTAAGTGCTGCTTTCACTGCATCCCATATATTTTGTTAAGCTGTAGTTTCATTTTCATTTAGTTAAAATATTGTCATTATTTTGAGATTTCTTTCTTCCCCATGTACTAGTTAGACGTGTTTAATTTTCAAGTAATTGGTCATTTTCCAGCTATCTTTCTGTTATTGATCTTGAATATAGGTCTATTGCAGTCTGAGAACATACCTTATAGTATTTATGCTTTTTAAATTTATTAAGTTGTGTTTTATACACCAGGAGTGGTATATCTTCATGAATGTTCATGGTTCTTAAGAAAAATGTGTATTTTGATGTTGAATTAACTATTTTATAAGTGACAATTAAAGTTGATTTGTAGTACTATTTTGGTCAAATGTATACTTAGTGATTTTCTGCCTGCTTGATGTGTCAATTACTGAAAGAGAGATGTTGCAGTCTTCAGTTGTAACAGCAGATTTCTCTATTTCTCCTTTTATATTAAACAGTTTTTCCTCATGTTTTGAAGCATTCTTCCTAAGAGCATACATGGTAGGAATGCTATGTCTTTCTGGATAAGTGATTCCTTTATCACTATTTTTTTTATACCTCATCATTTTACTTGATCTGAGGTGTGCTTTGTCTGAAATTAATATAACCAAACTTTCTTTGAATAGTGTTAGTGGGGCATATCTATCCTTTAAATTTTAACTTACCTATCTGTCATCCATCTCTCTGTCCATCTATATATTGAGCTATATGCATTATTGTATGTAACATACATGGGTCTTATTTATTTATCCATTCTAACAGTTTCTTTCTTTTCTTTGGTATGTTTAGATTATTCGCATTTAAAATGATGACTGCTATTATGCCTTTTCTATTTTCTCCTGTAGTTCACAGGTGGAAACACCACTAGGAGACCAAAATCATAATACCACTGTACATTTCAATTGAGAGGGCTTAGAAACTACTGACCCTAAGCATGAATTCTTCTCTGCAACATCCATATTCTCTGCAACATCCATATAGAATAACTGTCTATGTTTGCCCTTATTTTCCTCCAGCAATGTGAAATTTACCTTGAATGAGACTTTCTTCCTATAGAAATATAAAAAAGTTTGATAATAATAGTGACTATTTATCTAACATTTACTGCATACCAGACTTTGGAATAAGATTTTTATATGCATAACCTCATTTAAATTCATTTGAAGTATTATAAACCCATTTTAAGGATGAACTAATGAAGACATAGTTTAGGAAACTTCCAGAAGTATACAGAGAAGCTTAGTTCTGTCTGATTCTAAAGATTGTACTCCAGATCTTTATGGAATTCCACCTCCTTGACATATACATTGTACATATTTTCTTTTAGTCTTGCAGAATAAACTGATTCCATACAGGTATCATAAAAAAAGTGATTATTGATATAATAGGATTATCACATATCATATTTGTAACTTTATTTTTTTTCTTTTTATGGACACACATGCAGCCTATGGAAGTTCCCAGGTCAGGGGTCGAATCAGAGCTGCATTTGCAGGCCTACACAACAGCCACGGCAACACAACATTCAGGCCACATCTGTAGTCTATGCTGTAGCTTGCAGCGATGCTAGATCCTTAACCCACTGAGTGAGACCAGGGATTGAACCCACAGCCTCACAGAGAAACAAACAGTCCTTAACCCAGTGAGCCACAATGGGAACTCCCTGTTACTGTTTTTGTCATTTTTTAATATTTTTAAATTAAAGTACAGTTGATACACAATGTTGTGCAATTTCTATTGTACAACAAAGTGACTCAGTCAAAAAATACACACACACACACACACACACACACACATATTTCTTTTCTTATATTACCTTCCACCATGGTCTACCCCAAGAGACTGGATATAGTTCCCTGTGCTATCCAACAGGACCTCGTTGCTTATCCTATAACTGTTTTTTATTCATTGCACTTGTTCTTTGCTTTCTTTTTTCCTTTTTTCCTCCTTTCTCTGCTTTTAACCAAATATTTTAGGGAGCATTTTATTCTATTTAATTTCCTTTTACAGCATAACAATTATACTTCAAAATGTTTTAATTATTGCCATAGGATTATCAATGTACATTTTTAAATAATATAAGTTTACCTTGAAATAACACTATACCAAATTACATGAAGTCTCAGTTCCTCCATTCTCTCTCTTGTGACATTACTCTCATTCATTTAAATTACCAAATGGTATATCACCGCATGAAATATTACTATAATTATTTTAAACAGTTATCTTCTAGATTAATTATGAGCACACATATAAAGTTTATCCAAATATGTCATACCTAGATATGGTTCTAATGTTTATTTAATCTCTTTCCAATTTTTTGTTCTTAAATCAGACCTGGAGTTGTATCATGATTAATGTTTGCAATAGTTGTACTTCCCAAGGACTTCAAAATCCTCTAATGTTTTTGCTCTTGTCCCTTGCTTTGACTTTGGTCTTCGTTACATACTCTTACTCAGAGATAATCTATGTTCGGCTCCTTCAGCTGTAATCCACTATTGCACTGGAGTCCTCTTGGTGTGATTGGGAGCAGTCTAGTTAAACCTGTCTTTTAGTGCATTGCTGTCTGTGATTTGTGACCTTTACAAATGTTTGTTCTTGTATAGTTTCCCACACCACTTCTATACTTAGATGAGATAGGAAGGATAGATGGGGGTACAGTGTGAGGAATACCCTTCCTCCACGACTCTGGGACAAGGCTCTAGTAAAGTCTTTACTCTGGAGAGGAGGCTGCTATTATAGAGAATGCTTCAGTAGTATGTCAGCCATTTTTCTTCCTTTCTAGTTTAATGAATGTAAAGGTGATCTTTCTTAGATATTCAACCATGAGAACCTGGTGGATTTCCTGGAGTTAAAACTCATGCACATTTTTCTGTTACTATTCCACCAAGACTATGGCCCCCAGGAATTTCTTCCTATCATGCTGGTATAGGTTCAATCTAAAGTAATTAATAAAAATTACCATTCAATATTCATACAATTTTATGGCTCCAATGACTTTTGTTCCTGTTAATCAGATTTCCACTGTGACTTTCTGGATTTACCTTTGTCCCTAGATTTCACAAAAATAATGTGTCCTGCAATCTCAGTTCTCCAATGAGTCAAAAAGGCATTTTTTGTTGCTGTAATTTTTGGGAATGACAGTTTCTTTGGAGCTACAACTGCCTCATAAATGTTTTAATGGTTAAATTAATTTATCTGAATATAGTTTAATTGTTTTATTTATTGCTTAGCATTTAGTTTTTTTCTTAAAAGAAATAATGCAGAAATACACAGTATTTTTATATTGTGGCTTAATTTATATTAAATCCTTATAATTTAAATTATTGAGTTCAAGTTTGTGCATATTATTGCTTTGGTATCTAAAGCCATAATAGCCTTCAAAAATTTATTACACCCTGAGGTTCTATGAGAGAGAATTAAAATGCCCTTTTATTATTCTTATTTTGAACAATGCTTACTATCACTTAAAAATTCAGATTTTCAAGTGAAATATGATATTTTTAATTCCATTTATTTTATTATAAAATTTTGGGGAATGTGTACATTTATTTATATTTGTATAAGCTATTTAAACAATTTCTTTCTTGACTCTAAATATGTTTTTTAACCATCTATATATATTGAGATCTTAAAAGGCTATCAATGTGTAAGCATTTTTAAAAAAATTTTTATTATAGTTGATTTACAATGTTCTGTCAGTTTCTGCTGTATAGCAAAGTAACCCAGTTACTTTTTTTCACATCATCCTCCATCATGTTCCATCACAAGTGATCAGATATAGTTCCTTGGGCTACACAGCAGAATCTCATTGCCTATCCATTCTGAATGCAATAGTTTGCATCTACTAACCCCAAACTCCCAATCTCTCGCCCTCCTTCTTGGCAACCACAAGTTTGTTCTCCATGTCCATGAGTTTGTTTCTTTTCTGTAGATAGGTTCATTTGTGCCATATATTAACATTTTTGATGCATTATGAATATTAATCCTATGTCATATTTATTGAAAATGGTTTAAGTATTATATTATTTGCCTATAATTTTGATGTAATGTTTACTTTGAAATATGAGTTTCAAGCATTGTGTGTGTGTGTTATGATTTTAATGGTTGCACTTGCAATGTATGGAAGTTCCCAAGGCTAGGAGTTCAATTGGAGCAGCAGCTGAGGCCTATGCCATGACCACAGCAACACCAGATCCAAGCTAAATCTGCAACCTACTCTGCAGCTTACAGTAATGCTTGATTCTTAATCGCTGACCAAGGCCAAGGATCAAACCCACATCCTCACATAGATAATGTCAGATCCTTAACCCACTGAGCCATTATGGGAACTCCAGCCCTGTCTATTTTAAAATTCCTATATCTCTGTTTATCATTTCTTCTATTACTTCTAAGTTTAAGTAGTTCTTCCAAATCTAGACTAATGGCTTTTTTGTTTGTTTGTTTGTTTGTTCAGGTTGCGCTCACAGCATATGGAAGTTACCAGATCTACAGCTCTGGCCTACACCACAGCCACAGCAACGCGGCATCCGAGCCAAGTCTGTGACCTATACCATAGCTCCATAACCTGACTAATGGCTTTTTAACAGCAGTGCTGATACATATTATTTGTGACTGTTCCACATTTCAAGAATTATTATCCCACTTGAACTTCAATGAAGATACTTTTTTAGTATTGTCGTGCTCTTTACTAGTCTCCATTCTGTTGACACTAGTTGACAATCTTACTGGTGATTTGATTTGCCTTCAGCAGTTCCATAAGAAATGTCATTATATCTTGAAAAATAACCATTGACATTTACTTTATTAATATCACATTAAGAATAAGAGTCAACAAATGATAACAGTATGCTGGGTTTTAATCTCTGTCTGATCAGACAAATGGCATAATCTTCTCTAGAGTCCCCATCTAGTTTGTAAAGGACTCAGTTTGGGGGCACTAAGAAAAAAATCTTACTTCTGGTGATTTTTTTATGTTATCTCCATAATTGTCAGGTCTCATCCAATACAAACAGTCTGATTAGTACAAGTGAAGACTCCCTACTCGACGGAAATGCATTTTTATCTTTTTATTCTCATGGTACATTCAGACATATTATGCAAAATAATTTCATATATGAAAGAATGAGCCCTCTCACAATCTACACTTTTTAAAGTAGATTAGTGTGGGGAGTTCCAAATATTGAGGATTGGAGAGAGGCCTAAATGGACATTTCTCCTAAGAACACATATGGTTATGTATATGAAAATATGCTCAGCATTACTAATTATTAGGGAAATATAAATCAAAACTGCAATGAATTACTACCTCACACTAGGCAGAACGGCCTTCATTAGCTTGTCAACAAATAACAAATGCTGGAGAAGGTATACAGAAAATGGAACCCTCCTTCACTGTTGGTGGGAATGTGAATTGATACAACCACTATGGAAAACAGTATGGAGGTACCTCAGAAATCTAAACATAGAACTACCATATGATCCAGCAATCCCTCTCCTGGGCATATGTTCAAACAAAACATTCATTGAAAAAGATACATGCCCCATATGTTCACTGAAGCACTATTCACAATAGCCAAGACATGGAAACAACCTAAATGTCCACTGACAGATGAATAGATTAAGAAGATGTGATACATATATTCAGTGATATACTACTCAGCCATAAAAAGATAAATGAATGCCATTGGCAACAACATGGATGGAACTAGCTTCTCATACTAAGTGAGCTAAGTCAGAAAGAGAAAGACAAATACCATATGATATAACTTTATAAGTGGAATCTAATACATGGCAGAAACAATCCTGTTTACAAAACAGAGACAGACCATGGCCATGGACAGCAGACATGTGGTTGCCATTTGCGGGAGTGGGAGAGAGTGGGATGGACAGGGATTTTGGGGTTGATGGATGCAAACTTTTACATTAGGAATGGATGCACAATGGAGTTACTTACAGTACAGGGAACTGTGTATGACTGGGTCACTTTGCTATACAACAGACATGAAAAACATTGTTAATCAACTATACTTTAATAAAAAATAAAATAAAAGTGAAAAAAGAGCCAAAATGTGTAATGTGTTATATCTCCTGATGTTTTAAAAAAAGTACATGTTTGCATCATATGAAAGTTACCAATTTTTTAACATCCTTTCTATGTTTTGGAAAATCTTCCCTATCTATGTCCCATCTCCTCTCACAAGTGAAAAAGAGGCAAGATGTTTCCAGTCCCTGCCCTCTATGGTCAACTGGAGATTTAAATTCTTCAGAATTGAGTCAAAGGTATAGTAAAGTTGAGAAATTATTCACATCAGTGTCTAAAGTGTGTCAGTGGCATAGAGAGTGGTGGTAAAGTCTTCATTTTTCTAGACTTGATTATCCAGTCTATAATTTAATTCTGAAAAACCTGATATTCTTTCCAAAATGTTCTATTATGCTTAAGCAAAGTCAATTTCTGATGATTGTGATAAAGCAATTTGACTATATAAAGAAATGCATTGACATGTATTTGACTGCCTTTATCAGAAATAATACTCCAAATGAGAATCTGGTATTTTACTATTTTTTAATATCAAGAGGAAAAATATCTTGTTAAACTATGAACATTAAAAATCATTTTTATGGCTGTATATTGGGAAGAAACATATTATAAAAGCTCTACTTATTTAGATGATATTATACATGTCTCATATACCATATTACTTACATGTCTTTTCAATCCTTCAAATTATGATTCATAATCTTTCAAATTATGAATGCTTATAAAATAAAAATGTCAACTTACATCAGTAGAAACACGTAATGGGCACTATTAGAATAACATTTTTCTTTGCTTGGGAAAAGATGATCTAAAATGACATTTTGAGCTGAAGTATTTTTGCAGCATATTTGCTCTGGTTTCTTTTATTTGACCAAAAGTTGTACCATTAAATATTATTATTAGAATTACCTTTCACATTTATTTTAAGAACTTACATAATACTGAGTTTCTACCATGAGAGTCAATATGCATATGCATCCCAAAAAGTATATATGGAAATTAATTTGTGGCTTTGCCAAATTTCTTCAAAATCAAAAATTCACAGTACTGAGAGCCAGCAATAAACCTTACATCTAAAATTCTAAGTGTGATAGTATATCGTCCATTTAGTCATTTGAAAATATTTACTGTTATTTTTCCTTAGAGATATATGTTAAGATGTGGTCATATCATGAAGGAGTTTATAACATATTAGGGCAGAATTGTCAGGAGTTAAGAATTATCAGGAAATGTTTCATTGAAGAGTGAGATTTGCATTGAATTTTAGTGCATGGTTTCAGAGGGAACACAAAAGAAAAGAGAGGCCAGGGTCAGAGAAAGACAACATACAAAGGTATAAAATTATAGAAGAAAAAAACAATCTCAGATAATGCAAAGTGATGTGACAAAGGGTAAACTGTAATGGGAATAACTGAAAAATAAGGTAGTAAGACAGTGTTCATTTTAATTTGTAAAAATCCTCTTATTTATTTTTATATTAACTTTTAAAATTATAGTTGATTTACAGCATTGTACCAAGTTCTGCTGTACTGCAAAGTGGCTCAGTCATACATATATATAAACATTCATTTTTTATATTATAGTCCAATATGGTCTATCCTAAGACACTGGATATAGTTCCATGTGCTGTACAGTAGGACCTCATTGCTTATCCATTCTAAATGGAAATGTTTGCATCTACCAACCCCAGACCCCCAGTCCATCCCACTTCCTCCCCCTCTGCTTTGGCAACCATAAGTCTGTTCTTTGTCTGTTAGTATGTTTCTGTTTTGTAGATAGATTTATTTGTGCCATATTTTAGATTCCACATATAAGTGATACCATATGATATTTGATAAGACAGTGGTTTTTATTTTTTATTTTTGGATATTGGATTCCACTAATAATCTGAGGGAATGTATCTTAATCTAAAGAATTAAGCCAAGGGGAAGGGGGAGGGAGTGGGATGGATTGGGAGCTTGGGGTTAATAGATGCAGACTATTGCCTTTGGAATGGATTAGCAATGAGATCCTGCTGTGTAGCCCTGGGAACTATGTCTAGTCAATTATGATGGTGCACGATAATGTGAGAAAAAAGAATGTATACATGTATGTGTAACTGGGTCACCATGCTGTACAGTAGAAAATTGACAGAACGATGTAAACCAGCTCTAATGGAAAAAAATAAAAATCATTATATAAAAAAGAATTTTTCATCAGTATTATATCTATTCATGGACTCAAGATCACATAGGGCTTTTTAAATTATCCTGTGTTATTTACTTTTTACCCTATATGCATCTGAACCTGTGAATGATTTAAATGAGACTAGATCCATGAATGGGGATAGATACACTAGAAAACATGATTGATTTAAATGGGAACAGGACCTTGTATGATGTCTTTCTGCACCCAATCACAATGGCATAGGAATTCACCATGATTTCCTGGGCTTCTCATGAGATTATGAACTGTTATTCAATGTTATCTTATTATCGATAACATTTGCCTTATTGCAATGCCTTCATTCAGCAGTCTCCTGTTATTGATCACCCTTAATACTTCCTCCTCAATCTTTGGGCAAAGGGCACTGCTCTTTCCTTTGTATTACTTCATCTCAATTATTGGCACAGACCTTTCCTTCTCTTTCTTGAAAGTAGAGTAAATACCATAATTTTAATCACAGTTTAATGAAAGGGTATGGGCAATGAATAGAAATTATGGCACAAAAGTAAAGTAAACCTTCTGCCAAGCCTTGGGTCTCAATCAATTTCAGCCCAGTTCTTTTTAATAACCCTCGATCTGTTTCAGGCATTTAGAGGGCTTGAAACCAAGGTGGCATTTATTCTATTGTCCTGAACAAAGAAGCTTCTTTCTTGAGTTTATATAATGTCCCTCTCATGAAATTTATTTCTCATCCAAAGATTAATCCGTAGGTTGATTGACATGGGGAACACCACTTTTTAGGTGTGTGATAGACAGAATGCAAAGAAAGAACTCACCAATGCCCTCCTGGGTGTTGGGGTAAAAGGGGGATAGCAATCAGAGTACAAACTCTCAGATATAAGATGATTAAGTTCTAGAGAGCTAATGTACAGCATGGTGGTTATAGTTAATAATATATCGTATACTTGAAATCTTCTAAGATTTCCATTATTACCACATCAGAAAGAAATGGTAACTACAGGATGTGATGGATATATTGATTGGTTGGCCTGTGGTTGTATACATATACATATACAATGTATATATGTATGAACATATATACATTGTATACCTTAAATATATACAATATTTCTTAAAAACATAAACACTTTTAAAAAGTAATTCCTTCCCTCATTATATGTGTAGGTCCTTGAACCTAGGAAGAAGGAAGAGTCTATTTCTTCACTCCCCCAACTCTGAATCTAGGCTGAAATGTGACTTACTTTGATTAATACAATGTGGAAGAAGTAATATGCTATAAGTTCCTGCCCTAATTTTCAAGGAAGAGCCTGCAAAGCTTCTGTTTTCTTGAAAGCTAGCACCATAGGTCTGACTACCTTGAGATCACCATGCTGTAGGAAATCCCAAGCTAGTTTCAGTGAGCAGCCTTCTTGAGAGACAAAATATCCAGCCAGCCTACCAATATTCCAATCATCCTGAGAAATTAGACAGATGATTAATAAAGCCACTGTCACAGACTGAATTATGTGCCACTCTCCCCCACTCCACCTGTGAATTCATATGTTGAATCCCTAGTCTCTCAGTGTAACTATATTTAGAAACATGGCCTTTAAAGAAGTAATTAAGGTTAAATGAGGTCATAAGAGTAGGATCATAATCCTATAGAACTGGATTTTTTAAGAAGATGGAGACACCAGAAATGCATAAGCACAAAGAAAAAGCTACATGAGGACCAAAAAGAAGGTCTCTTCTCTGCAAGTCAGAGAGGTCTCAGGTGAAATCAAATCTGCTGGCATCTTGATCTTGGACTTCTAGTCTCCATAAAGGTGAGAAAATAAATTTATGTTGTTTAAACCATCCAGTCTAGTATTTTGTTAAGGCAGCCATAAAGTACTAATATAGCTGTCCTAGAAGTTCTAGCCCCAACAGACTACATGTAACTGATACACTACCCAGCTGAGCCATGCACAAGAACAGAGTCATGAGAAATACAAAAAAATAGTTTTCTGGGATAGTAAATTTTGGGATAGTTTTTTAGCAGGGATAGAATACTGAAACAAAGGTAAAGCCTATAACTGTTCACAGATGTGTGTGTTGATAAAATGACAATGACATATTTATTTTCCTTACATAGTCACCAAGATCAGGGTCATTCAATGCTACTAAAGAAGACCTAATTACATCATCCTACTCCCAGACTTTTCCATAATCACTCCCTATTCAAATAACTACATTTGACAATGTGATAAATTATAAAAATCATCCTTTTTTTGTCTTTTTAGGGCAGCACCCATGGCATATGGAGGTTCCAGGACTAGGGGTCGAATCAGAGCTGTAGCCTCCAGCCTACACACAGGTACAGTAATGTGGGATCCTAGAAGCATCTGTGACCTACACCACAGCTCAGACAATACTGGATCCTCAACCCACTGAGCGAGGCCAGGGATCAAATCTGCATCCTCATGGATACTACTTAGATTTGTTTCTGCTGAGCCATGATGGAACTCCTAAAATTAATTCTTAATTTGTATCATCCTTGCAAATTTTGGGAGGGGGTATGCCTTCTAAAACAAGATCAAGAATTAGTTAAAGAATGGTTGAATGTTATTTGCTAATATTTTATGATTTTTATTTTAATAAATACATTTGGTACAAACATTGTGATGAGAAGAACAACCTTTGAGAAAAATAACTTGTTTTTCTGAGTTGCTACCTAGGTATTTTACAATACAATAACCCTGTTCACACCCAGAGGCTGGACATTTAGAGAAGGACTTGAATTCAGGATGCCCACCATACCTTCTTGCTTTCCTTTTTCCTGGGCATCTTTAAAAATAGAAACCACTCAGAGTTAAGACTGGGAAAAGTTAGTGACTTCTGCACCAACCATCTTTGCTTGCTACTCTGCTGTCTTCTGCTCACTCTTGATCTTGACAGAACCTCCTTGCATCTGGGATCCCATGACTATTTCCTCTGTGTGCATGTATTGAAAATGCAACTTCCATCAAAATGATCTGTGGGTTTCATTTCCTCAAAGTGGGAACTGAGATGCTAAGGGAGATCCATGCTGACCATAGGCAGGTGGCTTGTGCCTCTGCATTCAGCAGATCATATTCTGCATATCCTTAATGTAGTATACCAGTTGTGGATGCCCCAGTACATTTCTTCTGGGGGCTAACATTAAATGTACTATTAACATAATTTAGGGTCATAAAATGAATTTGCAGTTTTCCAATTTTTTTTTCTGTAGTAAGAGACAAAGAATACATTAAGTACCTGTTCCCTGGATATCACATACAGACCTTTCATTGATTTTTTTCAATTAACTTGAAGATTTCTTGAGTTAATAACAGGAATATTTATTTTTTCCAAAACACTTATTTCACATTGATATTCAAATTAATTGACATAAGCTGTGTGAGCTATTTTCTTTGGTCTTTAGTTATACTGGCATATGTCTGTTTCTACTTTATTGAAGAAAAAATTGGTATATATAATTGAATATATTTAAAGTCTAGAGTTTGTTGTTTTGATATACATGTATTGTGGAATAAGTGCCAAAATCAATATAATTAACAAATTCATCACCTGACATAGTTAAGTATTACAATTTTTGGTTGATGAGGATGTTTAAGATATATTCTTAGCATCTTTCAAATGCATATTACTATATCATGACTGTAGTCATCATGCTGTACATTAGATGCCTAGAACTTACACTTCTTATAATTGAAGGCTTGGATGGTTTGAGACCTACAAATTTCCCTTCCCTCCTTTTCCTCTTCCCAGTATTCTATTCTCTATTTCTAGGAAAATTATTTCTTCTTTTTATTTTTTTAAATAGATCTCACATAAGAGGGAGATGATAGAGGTTTGTCTTTCTCTGTCTGGTTTATTTCACTTAGCATAACACCCTGCAGTTTCAACCCCGTCATTGCAAATGTCACAAATACACAAGTTCGATGAAAAAATGATGATAAAACATATCCCTCAAAGAAAATTATATTATATCCAGATATTACTATGGAAGCTTGACAACAAGATCAAAAGTGTAAGCATTAAGGAGATGGAAAGGGAGAATTAAGGACACTAATGCAAATCTTGAGGAACTGTTAACTAGCAGAGGGTTTAGATACTGAAATAAGATAGAATAAAACACAATATGGCCAGAATTCCACCATTTATCAGTAGCCTGACTTCGGGTAAATTATAAAATTTTGTTTCTATACTTATAAACTTGGGATACTAATATTCTCTGATTGTTAGATGGTGTTCTGTTTTGTTTTGTTTTGTTGTTTTCACGGCATATGGAGGTTCCCAGGCTAGGGGTCAGATCAGAGCTATAGCTTCCGACCTATGCCACAGCCACAGCAATGCAGGATCCGAGCCATATCTGCAACCTACACCACAGCTCACAGCAACGCCATATCCTTAACATACTGAGCAAGGCCAGGGATGGAACCTGCAACCTCAAGGTTACTAGTCAGATTTGTTTCCACAGCACTACAATGAGAACTCCTAGATGGTGTTTTTAAATTATATGCATCTATATTTTGCTCAGTCTGGGTGAAAAAAAAAATGAACATCCAAAAAACTGAGAGCTAGGCAAAAAACACTGGTGAGGAAGTAAAAACTTTAGCAAGCATAGGAGATACTTTTCTCCACTAACCAGATGGGAACAGAGCCCAGTGTTAAATTAGCCAAACATCTCAAAGAAAACTGCTGAAAACAGAAAAAAAAAATCCCTTGTTTCATGGATAAGAAATCTTGGATATCCCTTCCAGTTATGTGATGGTGAAAAAGGATAATGAAATAAAAGCCTAACTCAGGTGAGCCATCCAATAATTGGGAGATATTGACCATGGAGGTAGAACAGGAAGGCAAAGGAAGAGGAAATGGAAGCAGGAAATGGGGGGAGACTGGATGTCTATTCTATGTACAACAGACTCCCTCAGAGAAATGGAATTAATCCCACCTGAAGCTGGGTCATCTGGCTTTCCTGAGGGCAAAGAATCATGGATGAAGTTAAACTTAAGTAGTTAATGTTCACAAATTACGATACAATTGGAACTCTCTAATACTAGGTAAAACTAGTGTACAATTTCTGGAAATAAATGCAGGGACCCTGACTTTCTATGGGATATCTGGGAATTAATAGTCCTTAATGCCAATCCTGATTTGTTGCTAATGATGTTGCTTGGCCAGATATTCATGCATGTAATTTGAATTATTAGTATTTGCCCAAATAATATTTTTCATTAAATTGCAAATTACTGGTGATCTAAATTCCTGTGGCTTTCACATATTAATCAGGTAGAAAAAAGATAAATCATAAGAAACATTCCTTAGATATTTGCCCATATATATTAAAGAGTGGGTTAGTTTAAAAGGATTAATGATCACTTACAAATTATATGAAAACACTAATACAGGTGTTTTCATGTGTATGTATATTTACGTATATATACATATGTTACATATATATAGAGAGAGAGAAAAATATTCATATACACATACCCACACATACACAAATGTATAGTACCCTATCATCATTTACTAGCTTACAGTGTAGGAAGACAAAGACTACTAATCAATTTTATTAAATTGCTTATCTTCTATAAAAAAGGAAATAGCTTTTTATTACCTGCAGCATAAGTTGAGATATACAGGAGTCATTACAAAGAACTTATTTTCATAAATGGGAATCAAAACTGTGACTAACAGAATTCACCTTACAAAGGAAATGACACATGGTTAAGCTGACATATCAAAAATGTCTGCTCAAGTATTGAGCGTGGAATGTGGAGTTTCAACAAAAGTAAGATTTCTGCTTTGCCACACTAATTGGTCCAAGCTCAGCAGTCCGCCAATTCCAAATTAAACAAATACTTTCTGCATGTTCACTGCAGCATTAAATTACATAATGTATTATAAATTATAGTTAAAAAGGCAGTTTTCTTTTGAAAGTGTGATACAAGGCCAAAAAGGATGAGAAGCAATCAGCATCCTACTGTTTCGTCTTTGCAGAATAAATGTGTTTAGAACAGTCAGTGAAGGAAACAGATCTTACTAGCATAATGGTCAAACCACCTGCTATTTAACAATTTCATATTTCTTTGATTTGCTGAAGTTTCTAATGTTTTTTAGATGCAAGTCATCTTAATATAAACATGCTGGTATACAGTATTTTTCAAGTTTGTGTCTGAGAGTATAAGTTGCACTATTTTTTGCCATCTACATTTTCATAGATACCATTAGTTTGAAGAGGGTAGTTGCATTATCAGAAGTCTAAGTGGGCTAATCGTTAGGAACAGTAGATCCAAGTAACATCCAATGTGATTAGAAATTTGAAAAATTAATTCTGATGAGAAGACAGGCTCTCTACATGTCACTCAGTGTTCATACCATGCATAGAGTTCCCTCAGATGAAATATTTAAGAGTAACATGAATTCATTGTTATAGGAATCTTGATAAAACATGTTGTCTCTGGCCAAAGGATAAATCAATGTGTTATAAAATATGCAGTGTGCTCTAAATTATATACTCTCATTAATATTTTTATTCATGTGGAATGAAAAAAAAACATAGTGTTATTCTTCAGTGCAGAATAAAACATGAGATAGATATCAAGGCAAGATCACAATAGACATTTCAGCTGTGTGTTACCCAAAGCCTGAACTTTAAAACTGAAATAGAAATTGAAGAGACTCTAGAATACTACATACAAAGGTTAATATAACAAAATCTGAAGTGTAGACTTTCTATCCTTTTTTTCCAGCTTCTTTAAAATACATAAATGTACAGGAGGTAATAATTATAGCCATATACTGTTGGGTTGTAATAGAAATTGATGTCACATGCATAACCATAATAGCACAAAATGTGGACAAAGTAACAACTTTATGAATAATGTTTCTATATCTCATTGGAATAAATATGATACAAATGTGAAGTGGGTTCTAATAAATTAAGATGTATATTGTTAGCCTTAGTGCAATTATTTAAAAAAATGAGTATAATGGTAAATCATTAAATTATAATCTTACACTAAAGAAATTAAAACATTTTAGAAAATGTTGAACTGTTCATTATATTGTTCAATGTTAGTAATCCCATTTTCATTACTCACTGTTTTACATTGTTTTAATTTTTTTTCCTTCATGGTCTATGTTCCCTTTATGTTATCTTGTTTAGTGTTTTTCCAGCTATAGGTTAAAATTCACTAATTAGAGGCAGGGAATTTTTAAAAATTGTAACTATAGAACAGAAAATATTGGAGTGCCTGACATGCATTATTTCAAGGAGAAGTTTGAAGGAAAGATCTGTGTCATTTTTGTGTACTGGTTGCAATTGAAACTGAATTTCTTATTGAAGGTTTTGGTAAAATATTACTGAAAAGGAACTGGACTGGATGAAAGGCAAATGAGGAACACTGTGTATATACTCTTGTTCCTTATGTCAGTATTTCATTTTTTTAATTTTATTTGTATTTTGAAATATATACAATAAATATGATCAAGTGGCCTACTTGCAATACTGAAAAAAATAAAAATAAAAAATTACACTAAAAGAATAATGCCAAAAAAGGAAAAACAACAGAAAAGAGAAACAAAGGAACAAAAATAAATAAAATATAATTTAAAAAACATATCAGCAGATGCAAATTCAATTATTTCAATAATAGTATTAAATTTGAGTGACTTAAATGATCCAATTGAAGAAGAGAGACTGGATTAAAAAGGATACAAAACACAAGGTACAAAATACTGTCTACAAGAGACATTCTTGCTACTCAAAGATAGTTATGTTGAAAATAAAAGAAGGAATAAAGATACACCATGAAAACATCAACCATAAGTGAAATGGAATGACACAGCTAATAGACAAAATAACTTTTAAACAAATAATGTTACTAGAGATAAAGGACATTTCAATATAATTAATAGGTTAACACGAGGGATATTTAACAGATACAAACATACAATAATATTATAATTACCAACATTATAAAAGTTAATGATTATATATAATAAACAATTATAAGCAAGCACCTAAAACAGAGACTTAAAATGCAAGAAGCAAAAATTGACATAATCTAGTTTAGACATACATAATTCAATAATAATGGCTCAAGATTTCAGTACCCCACTTTCAATAATGGATAGAACAACTACAGAGAAATAAATGAAATACATGAGCAGCACTGTAAATCAACTAGAGCTAACAGATCTTTATACATTACTCAACACAACAACAGTTATAACATACATTGTTTTCAAGTGCACATAGACCATTCTCCAGAGTAGACTGTATTCTAGACAATTAAAAATAATTAAACTTTAAAGGATTGATTGATGTAAAGTATGTTTTCTGACCACCATGGAGTAAACTAGAGACGAGTAACAGAATGAACTTTTGGGAAATTTGCAAATATGCAAATTTGGAAAGAAATCAAGATACTCCCAAGTAACAAGTAAGTCAAAGAAGAAATAGCAGAACACATTAAAAAATACTTTGTGTTGAATGAAATAAAGATAAACATAATAAACATATTGTAAGCAGCTAAAGCAATCCTTAGAAAAGAATATGTAATTATAAATGCTTATATTAAAATCACCTAAAGTTCCACCTTAATACATTGAAGGTAGAAGAGTAAACTAAATATAAAGAAAGCAGAAGGAAGGAATAATGAACACAGATTTTAAAATTAGAGTGGAAAATCTTTTCAGAAAATCAACAAAACAAAAATTTTGATCTCTACAAGGTCAACAAATTAACAAACTTTCAGCTAAGCTAGAGAAAAGAGAAAAGGCTCAAATTACTCAAATGGGAATGAAAGAAGGGATATCACTACCATACTTATGGAAATAGAAAAACCATAAGGTATTACCATGAAAAACTCTACATCGAAAATAGATAATTTAGATAAAATGCACAAATTTCTACAAAGATATAAACTACTGAAACTAATTCAAAAGGGAAATGCAAATCTAAATAGACCTATAACAAGGAGAAAGAATTAATTATTAATGACAAAGTCATCCCAAAAAGTTCCAAAACAGAAAGACCAAATGGCTTCATTGGTGAATTCTACAAAATAAACAAGAACTTATACAATTTTTTACAAACTCTCCCTACAAAATCTAAGAAATCTTCATCAATTAATTTTCTGAGACACGTATTACCTTTTACATCAATACTTAACAAACATATTGTGTAAAAAACAAAAAACTATTTACCAATATTTCATAAATATAGATGCAAAAATCCTTAGCAAAATGCAAAACACAGAAATACATTAAAAAGATTTACACCATGGGGCAGTGAGATTTATCCCAAGAATGCAAGCTTGCTTTAATAGATGAAAGTAATGAATGCAATATGTCATCAATAGACAAAAGTACAAAAACCACATGATCATCTCAATAGATGCAAAAAAAAAGTATTTAGAAAAAAAATCTAACACTCAGATGAAAACACAGATGAAATTAGGAATAGAAAGTATATTTATATATCTGAGAGAGGGCATCAAGTGATAAAGGTTCTTTATGAAAATACACAGCTAACATTATTCTTAATGGTGAAAACCCAAATATTTTCCACCTGCATTCAAGAAAAAAAAGACAAGTATTTAAGTTTTTTTACCATTTCTGTTCACCAATTCTATTCAACATTATACTGGAGTTTCCAGCCAGAGGAATATGGCAAGAAAAACAAATAAAAGGCATATAGATTGTACAGAAAGAAGTAAAACAATTTCTACTTGCAGATAAGGTTTATGCATATAGAAAACTCCAAGGAACCACCTAAAAACAGAAAAATAAAATGAGCTCTATAAAATTGCAGGGTGAAAGATGACTGTACAAAAATTAACAATTGTATAGGTACACACGTTATAAATAATCTGAAAATTAAATTTAAAAAAATCAATTTGCAATAGTACCAAAAAGAATAAAATATTTATGGATAAATAAAACAAGAAAAGTAAAATTTGTACTTTGAAAACTACAAAATATTGTTGAAAGAAAATAAAGATCAAACTATGTGGAAATACTTCCAACATTTATGAATTAAAATATTTAAAACTGTTAAGATGGTGATATTTGCCCAATTTATCCATTGATGCAACATAATCTTTATCAAAATCTTTCTTGCCTCTTTTTAGAAATTGACAAGCTGCTGCTATTAAAATTCAAATGGCCATCAACCTTACAAATGTTTTCTCAGGTCAGTCTCCCAAAGCAATAGAAATAAAAGCAAATATAAACCAATGGGACCTAATCAAACTGACAAGCTTTTGCACAGCAAAGGAGGCATAAAAAAAGACAACTTACAGAATGGGAGAAAGTAGTTTCAAATGATGCAATTGACAAGGGCTTAATCTCTAAAATATACAAACAACTTATACAATTCAACTGCAAAAAAAGCCAACAACCCAATGGAAAAATAGGCAAAAGACCTGAGTAGACATTTCTCCAAAGAAGATATACAGATGGCCAACAAACACATGAAAAAAAATACTCAGCATCCCTGATTATTAGAGAAATGCAAATCAAAACTACCACAAGATACCTCATACCAGTCAGAATGGCCATCATTTATAAGTCCACAAATAACAAATGCTGGAGGGGGTGTGGAGAAAAGGGAACCCTCCTGCACTGTTAGTGGGAATGTAAGTTGGTACAACCATTATGGTAAATGGTATGGAGGTACCTTAGAAAACTATATATAGAACTACCATATGACCCATCAATTCCACTCCTGGGCATATATCTGGACAAAACTTTCCTTAAAAAAGATACATGCACCTGCATGTTCATTGCAGCACTATTCACAATAGCCAAGACATGGAAACAAATAAATGTCCATCAACAGATCATTGGATTAAGAATATGTGGTCTCTATACACAATGGAATACTATTCAGCCCTAAAAAGAGCAAAATAATGCCATCTGCGGCAACATGGATGGAACTAGAGACTCTCATGCTAGATGAAGTAAGTCAGGGAAAGAGAAAGACAAATACCACAGGATATCACTTATATCTGGTATCTAGTATATGGCACAAATGAACCTTTCCACAGAAAAGAAACTCATGGACTTGGAGAGTAGACTTGTGGTTGCCAAGGGGGAAGGGGAGGGAGTGGGATGGATTGGGAGTTTAGGGTTAATAGATGCAGACTATTGCCTTTGGAATGGATTAGAAATGAGATCCTGCTGTGTGGCACTGGGAACTACGTCTAGTCACTAATGATGGAGCATAATAATGTGAGAAAAAAGAATGTATACATGTATGTGTAACTGGGTAACCATGTTGTATAGTAGAAAATTGACAGAACACTGCAAACCAGCTATAATGAATAAAAAAATCATTATATAAAAAAGAAAAGAAATTCCACATTGTACCAATAACAACAAAAATATTTAAATGGAAATGAAACAACACTGTAAAAGAAGGACAAAATTAGATGATTCATATTTCCTGATTTCAAAACTTACTGAATAGGTATATAATCAAAACGGTGTGGCAATGACATAGAGATAGACATATAAACCAACTGAATATAACTAAGATTCTAAAAATAAACCTCTATTCCTACTGCCACTTGACTTTCAACAAGTGTTCCAAAGCCATTCAATTGAAGAATATTTTGCACCACATTTTAAAAATAAACATTTAAGATAATGCTAAAGTATACATGATTGGAATTCAACAGTCAGTTTGAAAGGGGAAAATGAAAAGATAAGGGAGTGAAAATATTTTGTATGAGTTTCACAGAAATATATTTTTATTTACTCTATCATGCAGAAGAATTAGTACTAATTTCTATGTGAGAAATAAGTATGAGAAGGTTACTGAAGAAAAATCTACTCACGGGCAATAGAAGTGAAGTCAACTTTTATTCTACTGCAAGAGAGTGGAAAAGGCTTTTAAAATAATAATTACAGTTATATTTTTATTTTAATTTCCAGATGTGGACCCTTATGATGTCCGCCCCCTTAATAAGCCGTCTTCAAATTAGTTTGATTATTTTACATCTGTTGGTAAAATAACTTAGAGAACTCATTCCCTAGTTATGACTGAACTAATATTTCATGTGCATTATAAAACATATAAAATTAAATATTTGAGATATGGTAATTTTTATGGTAGGGAACCGCACCCGTGGCATATCGAAATTCCCAGGACAGCAACTGAATCCGAGCTGCCGCTGCAACATATGCTACAATTGCAGCAACACAGATCCTTCAACCCACTGCACCAGGCTGGTGCAGCAACCTGAGCTGCCATAGAGACAACTTTTGACCCTTAATTTAGTGCACTACAGCAGAGACTCGAGATATAATAATTTTAAATGTCTTCTTAACTGTTATTGTATTATAGTATAAATAGATAAAACCGTAAAGCATTATACATACATGCAGCAAGCTAGTTAATGTTATTGGATGAAATTCAATACTTCACATAGTCTATTTTATACCTACAATCTTTATTGAGGGTACAAATTTGAGCTCATCCAGAGGGTACATATTTGAGCTCCTCAGGGTTAAAAATATTATGACACATATCTAGAATGTTCTGCTCATAAAATTTTACCTTTTCATTTCCTTCCTCTGAATCTGCTGTTTGAGTCTAAGCAGGCATATATTGTTTCAATGACAAAAGCCATGTTCTGGCCCTGATTGTCTGGGAGAATTTTAAAGTTTTAATTTAAAGCATGGTGTTTAAATTTACAAAGATTCTGTTTTGCTTCTTGAACTCAAATCCCACCTCTTACTAGCTGTGTGTCATTGAGATCACTATCCAGTATCTTTTAAATTTTAGATTCCTCACCTATAAAATGGGGATAGTAGTAAGCAGTGACTTCCTCTAAGGAATCAGTTACAACTCTATGAATTAATGCCTTTCAATTGTTCAGCTTAGTCTATAGCATTTAATCCAACTCCATGAATTGTAGCTATAGTTATTTTTCTTATAATTATCTCTGGAGTAAAAGATGCAAATTAAAGTCCATTCTCAACCCCACTTTTAAAATCTAATCCATCTCATTTAAATGTAACTCCGTTCAAATAGTGCCCAACTCGCAATCGAAATATTCTCTCAATACTTCCTTGAGTCTCCCTACAGAAGGTAATAATTTCTTCATGCAAAAACCTTCTAATATTTTTAACATTTTATATATTCTACATATATTATAATTAATCGTGTTCATGCCTGATCCCAGCATTGTTCTCTTACCTGCATCATATCAAAATTTCTTTCAAAGCAGAAACTGTTTTTTTTTTTAATATTTCAAATACAGTGACTGCTTTGAACACAACAGCTTTGTAAAAGCATCTTTAATATTAGAGAGAAAAATGCTTTTCAATTACACTGTGGTCTAGAAGCTGATCACTTATACCTGCAAATTCACATTTTGTTCAAAAAAATGTATTTCTTTATGAGCTATAACAATCTTCAGAATTTCTGTTAAAACAAGTATCAAAGAGATTTATAAAAGAATGTTAGTACAGTTTTCTTACATTTATTGCTATGAACAATTAGCTTGTACAAATTACTCAAAGAAATACAAATCTTTCCTTAAGAAGTTACACTATATAAAGTTTTATAATTTTGGTATAAACTTGTTCAGTTTTTCAAAAAATTCACATGTGCACTACATGTACACACACACTCAAATACTTCCAGGTTTTATGAATAAAATCACTGACAGCAATACCTTGAAACTCTATTAAGCTTTAAAAAAATACCATAGAATTTTATTATTTATGTTGAATATCTATACTGTTATGTTATCAAGGTTGTTTAATGGTTAAAACAACATTGCATGCATATAGTAATCATCAATAGATCATCAATTATCTCATTGCTATAGACAATGAGGCTAGATAAATCCATATTCCAAAATAAAAAAATAGCCGTAATCTTATAGTTGGGATTACTTTGTACACCTTTATGTTTCTCAACTGTTTACAGATTTCTATTATGTTCAAATGATGCAATATTTATTTGTGATTTTCACTTGGCAACATAATACACAATATCAAAACAGTTATTATAGATGGTAAATAATCTAATTCTTACAAAATTATCAACCTTGGAATACGTTATTATACTTTGGCAGGACCATAAAACACATATGCATAATTGGAGGGCAGACATTTGCCCTCATGGAATGTATAACCTTGGGCCAATCACCTTGGAAAAAAATAAAAGGGACAAAAAATAAGAACCTCTGGGACCAAAACTTAAAAATCTGCTTAAAATAAAAATTGTGCTTCTATCTAGGACGTGAGGTCGATTTAGCAGGTTTCCAAGTTTAGGAATAAGATGTAGTGAGCAACAGAAAGATTAAGAATTTTTAAAGTTCTGTATATGTAGCAATTTTAGGTTATTTTTAAATCTCTATGTGTGTGTTTTAGTTTATCCTCAAATCCTTGGTAAAGTCTTATTGATTTATATCCAAAACTCTTTTGTAGAAATTAGGTCTATACCAATTTTTTAGGTGATAAGGAGAGCACCACACCACCTTACTACAAGCACACATTCTTGTTACCCCTCAAACAATTAAGAATATGAGGGATAGCAGTGGTCACTAATGAGGGACAGCTCTGAGTAGCAAGGTGACAGTGTCTCAGGGATTCTGGGTTGCAGAGTCAATGCTGCCACTGCAAGAAGGAAAGAAGCAGAAGGCCTTCTGGTAAATTCAAACAAAGATGAACACATTAAATGGGGACTAAAACCCAGAATTTTCTTGGTAGGATTATTTGATATAATGGTTCATATATATTTTTTTTCATAAAGAAAGAAGTTACGTTTTTAGTAAATATTGTAGGATGAACTAGAACTATGAGTCTTGCTTGTATAACAGCTACAAGTATCGACATGAATTTAAGTACTACTATGTAGATATGTATTGACCTTTTCCAACTGAAAACAGAAACTGTTATGTATTCAATAAACACTAATATGTATTATTTTTCAAAATGCATAATAAACCCTTTCCCATTTGCTTACAAGCCTTGCAGTAATAAAGATCAAGTTGCCTTAGAATACCACAAACATCCTATAAACTTGAATTGAATTTAAACTTTAAAACTGTAACCCTGAAAATGCCAAGGAGCTAATGTACTTCATAAAGAAGAAAGTGAAATACTGATGTTTGAGAATTTTAATGAGTATATAATGTATTTATATTTACATTTACTATATAAATTCTACTATATAAGTTCAGAGATTATACTATATAAATTACTTAGATTTATTAACTTTCCTCACATATAGGAGGCAACTTAGTTAAAGCGAACCAATCATAAATTTTTTAGCTCTTTCTTAGCTTTGTTTCATTGTCAATTGTTTCATTTTGTCTTTATTTTTACTTATTTATTCTTTGAGTCAGGAGACAAATTATGACAGGAAAGTTCAGTCGCTTGAAAATGTAGATATACAAGATAAGAATGAATTTCTTTAAAAGAACAGAACTCTAAAAATAGGTGTATGAAGCATATATTTTAAAAGAGAATTAAAATGAACTCATGTCCTGTAGAAAAACACATTAATTTCAAAAGGGAGAACAGGTGTTTGGGGAGATACCTTACACTGGGCTGTGTTTACATCATTTGATATCTAATTGAAGCACTTTCTCTGGTTACACACTAGTTTTCAACTTCAAAGCTCTTTACAAATAGCAGCTAACTCCCTCTATCTCATCACATAAGTGAAAGAGGAAATGGAAGCAAAGGGGTTTACTTCCTTTTTCCAACGCTAAGAGAGAAGTAGTGAAGGGCAAGCACATTTCCAGTATTTCTTGCATTGTTTTAATTTTCTGTGCTTCCATATGTATATTATAAGATTCATTAGATGGGAGAAGAATAACTGCCATTTATAATTTTCTCAGTCAAATTTTTAACTATGTCGAGTCAGTGCGTAATAAAAGATTATTTTCAAATTACAGTGTTCAACAAAAGGGTTTTAATTTGCTTTTCCTCTACAGCCCATAAATAAGTACAAGGCAATAATATATATACATATTATATAATTTAGAAATCACTGATTATCTATTGAACCCTGTTGGAAAGAATTTTTTTTTCACCAAACATTGCCTTAGGCAGGAAAATACAAGGAAAATTTTATTACCTCATTTGAGTATACTAGAAATGTCGCAGTTGGTGTAACTTATTGGTATTAACACAGTATAAGACATTAGCATGCTAGAAAAGAAAAATAAAACAGATTCTGTGAAACATACCAACATAAATTATTTATACTAAAAACTAAGGATTATGTCATTCTCTAATACAAAAGTAGAGTGCCTGGTTTCTTGTAGAGTATAACTTAAATGTCATTTGTCCTTAAGATTTTCTTACTGTTAGTACAAATATATGAAGAAATAACAATGTATCTGTGGAGTTGCTGTTGTGGCTCAGTGGTAATGAACCTGACTAGTATCCATGAGGATAAGGGTTGGATTACTGGCCCTGCTCAGTGGGTTAAAGATCTGGTGTTGCTGTGAACTGTGGTGTAAGTCACAGATGCTGCTTGGATCTGGTATTGTTATGGATGTGGCATAGGCCAGCAGCTACAGTTCCCATTCTACTCCTAGCCTGGGAACTTTCATATGCCATAGGTGCAGCCCTTAAAAAAAAAAAAAAAAAAAGTTCATCTCATACAGAGACATATGTATTGCTGGTTGAGAGATCTATACTTTTATATAGATCATACAGTTGTGTCTCAATATCTATTATTTTAATTTCCCTTTGGTTATAAATATCTCAAATTACACTCAGATACATTGAAAAGTAACATAATACAAACACATATCCTCTGCAGAAAACATATGAACAATATTTATTTCCTTGATTAAAAAGTTAATTTTCATTTGATTTAAAATTTTTCTCAATAAGTTTAAATATCCATTTAAAACAAATATTTCAAAAAATAGTATATCTATATATAAAATCTAATATTAACAGATATAAAGCCAAATGGCTATTTTAAGGGATAACACTTTGATTGCCTATATATTAACAGATAATTCTTTGCATGGACTATTTTCTGGCTCACACTTTAAATAAAAAAAAGTAAAAGTAGTCAAGGAAAATTTTGATATTTCTGAAAAGCATACTTAGTTGTGAACCTATTTATGTTTAACATAAAAAAATTAGAAATTGTGAAGTATAAGTGTGAAAAACTTTGATGGAATAATAGCACATAGAAATGAAGAGTATATTTAAAGATAATCCTGTAAGTAGAGTTAACGCAAACATGCAAGGAAAAGTGGAATATATATTAGTAAAATACATGATTCTGAAAGGTCAGATAAAATAATGAACCAATCTTATTCTTAAAATTTTGATAAAATTCAATACTCATTTTATACTTATTAGAGAAAACAGGTAAACAGTTTAGTGTGCTAAAATAAATTAACTTGCAATTAGCATTCATTTTATAATTAAGAAGCCAGCACATTATTTACATTAACAACTTAATTCACTTATTCATTCAGCTTTCTCTAATTCATTGATCCTACAAATACTCACTGATACACTCTTGTGAGTTAGAGTCTAGTTTAGATTCTAAAAGTTCTTGCTCTCACAAGTTTTGCATTCTATTGGGAGGATCAGTACTAAAGGAAGTGTTGTGAAGAATGTAAAAGCCAGTAGTAGGATAGAGAATGAGCAGATACATTGGACAAAGGGGTCCATAAACTTCTGATTCAGTAAGTGACATTTAAGCAAAGACATGGGTAATAAGATGCTGAAGACTGGTTATAGATGAGATTTTGGGGTAGGTCACAATAAATTCAGGTGACATTTTCAGAAAATGAATAAAAGGAAAATAAAATGCCCACTAGTAATTTAATATTAGGATAAAATATCTGTCTGATAAAACAATATTTAATACACAAAATGTCAATATTAGAAACAGGTTAATCAATCAGAAAATGCATTCAGAGTGCTGTTCCAGCACATAAGGTCAACTATAATTAGAACAAGAGGAGGAACAAGGTTGCTCTTTGGAAAAAAAATCCCAACCCTCCTCTAAAGGAGTAGAATGACTAGACACACTCAATAGCTATTATCTACTCTCACAAGAGGATACAGACCATGCTAGTCACCTGTATAACTTGCAAAGTATAAAAATTCCCTTTAAGGAATGGCAGGGAACCAAGTCAAAGATTGTGATTTCAAAATGATTTTTAAAGTTTGTCAAAGTTCAGTTTAAAATAATTGATATATTTATAAGGCAGCTTGAGAGTCACAGTTCACCTACTCTATATCTTCTTGTTACTTTGCTCAGTCGAGCCAAATGATCAGAAAGCTGGGTGCTTTGGAAACTTTGTGTTGCTCAACCAGCCTAAATGGTAATAACAGACCTATATTTTGCACCATCACACTGACCCATATTGAAGGTTGCTTTAACAAACCACAATCTATACAGCCTGTGTTATTCCATTTGCTATATTAAGATAAGCCATCAACACATTTCACATCATCAATTTTGAGATGAGATTCATGTCTGAAATTTCTCCCTTAACAAAAGCCTGGAAAATGATACTTTTCCTCTGAGAAATTGGTATGTGTGGACCTGATGAACAAAATGAATAACATAACTGAAAGTGCATGTTTTATTTAAGCCAGATTTGTAGTTCAACTTTAACTCTATAGAACTTTGGTTTTATATATGCATATATGATAATACATATGTATGTGTATATACAATTAAAATTTTGTACTACTCCTCACTTTTGATCATTTTTTCTTTTTCTATTTGTCCTGACACTGATCGGCTTTTTATCATTTTTCCTCCTAGATTACTTTCATTCATTCATGACTCCTCATATCTTATGTGAAATCAATGTACTATAATTAAATAAATAAAATAATTATTGCAACTGCTCTTTTAATTTTTTCTGGAATAAAATAGAATGCATGAATTACTTCTTTTGTGGAAAAAACACAAATACATATTGTCAGAGTTCCCATAATGGCTCAGTGGTTAATGAATCCGACTAGGAACCATGAGGTTGAGAGTTCAATACCTGGCCTCACTCAGTGGGTTAATGATCCAGCATTGCCCTTAGCTCTGGTGTAGGTCACAGACATGGCTCAGATCTGGCATTGCTGTGGCTCTAGAGTAGGCTGGTGGCTACAGCTCCAATTAGACCCCTAGCCTGGCAAACTCCACGTGCTGCAGGTGCAGCCGTAGAAAAGACAGAAAGGCTATATATATGTGTATATATATATATATATATAGTGAAGATAATGATTCCAATGCCAAAGCTACCTTTGAAGAACCTGAGTATTGTGTAGAATTTGAATCTTACTTTATGGAGGAGGATCTTGAAATATAGTACAATAATGCAAGTGGAGGAAGAACTTCTTCCAGCTAGCTTAGAAATTGGCTTCTTAACAATGTTTATAGAGAAAGAAGAAAAAGTCTTTCCTCTCCTTGTAAATTTTCGCAGTCCATTCTCCTCCAATGACTACCAAAATATCGAAAAATATAGAACACTCTGATGACAGGAAAAATAAGCCTTGCACTGTGAACCTTGCTTTTTGTTCATGAATGTTTCTGCAAGATTCTCAGTATGCATCAACATTCAGAACATCCCAGGACCCAATTGTTCCTCATGCCCAGCAACATAGCTAGTGAAATCATAATTAGTGAAATTCTCAGAATTCCCACATGTTGAAATATTCTCAGGGACTGCAGAGTAACATTTAATAAATATGGAATGCTGAATTACATGGATTAGCAGTTATATTTATAAATCTTGGAGCACAATAGTGAAGAAATATTGACCAAATTAGTTTTGACTACAATCTGGTAGTTCAAAGATGAATGAAGATTAGCTCCCTTATTTGAGATGAAGCCACTCTTAGAAAGATTCTAACTCCTATCCATTAATGGATTTAATTAAATTCTATGGAAAAAAAGAAAAACAGTAGAATTTACTTTGGAGTTTTAACCAAATGATTTTTAAGCTTATTAGGAAAAATAAGCAGACAAGACTAGTAAAAAAAAAAATTCTAACATAGAAGGGTAATGAGAAGGTGCTAGCCACATTAGACCTACTTTAATAGTAATGAAACAACATAAAATATGAGGAAAAGAGCAATGAAACAGAGCTGACAGCAAGGAAATAAATGTATTACATATCAGCTTATTACATGATGAAAGAGAAAGCACAAATCAAAGAGCAATGGAGTTTATATCAGTATGGACACAACCAGTTAGCTATGATAGAGTTCTATCTTACAACATATGCCAAAGTATTCTAAATAGATCAAAATATAATTATTTTGAATAGGTCAATTTTTGTTAAAACAATAGGAGATATTATAAAGCAGAAGATGTATGGATTTAAAGTTCACAAAAATTTTTTAAATTTCATAGGTAAAATAGTAACCAAAAGCCATAGATCAAAAACAGGGAATCTATTTATTGCCATCATGACTTACATTTATATTTTATTAAATAAGAAACATGTAAACAGCAGTTGATTCAACACTGTGACCTTAATTTAAAAAATAAGTAAAGACAATGAATTGATAATTCCTTTGGCATACAAGTTTTATGAAAATGCATAAAAACTGTTTGCTTCTCTATCAATAAGAGAAATACAGTTTAAAACAAATTTAGAAATGATTACCTATACTGGTAAGTATTTATAAGATCTTTAAGAGTGGCAAGGGCATTTAACTTTTTATAAAGCTGTCTGGCCACATGTATGCTTGTATCAAGACACTTAAAATGTTTCTGTGTCTAGTCCAGAAATCTTATAGCTGTTTATTCTAGAAATAATTATGAATTGGAAATATTGATAAGCACAGGAATATTTAATGCAGTGTTTTTCATAACTGTAGAGTCTGTCAATAACCTACATTTCCAAACATAGGGGAAAAGCTAAGTACATGACGATGAATCCACCTAACAAAATTGTATGTAGCCACTGAACATGTTAATAGGTAATACTGCTGGAGTGCACTGGGAATGTTTATTACTTAAAGATAATAAGAGAAAAAAAGCAGCAGTAAGATCATATTTAATATTTCAATGATTTACAAAAAATAAAACTTGAGGGAACTACATCACAGGGAATAGTTGTGACTGAAGAGTTATACTTCAGATAGAATCACTTTTAACATTTGTTTATATTTTAATAAATATTATAATAAAGAGTTTTTTCAGTAAGTGCTGCTGGGAATACTGGACAGCTGAATGTGAATCAATGAAACTGTAACACACCCTCACACCATGCACAAAAATAAACTCAAAATGGCTTAAGGACTTATACATAAGACAAGACATCATCAAACTCCTAGAAGAGACAATAGGCAAAACATTCTCTGACATCAACCTTACAAATGTTTTCTTGGGTCAGTCTCCCAAGCCAACAGAAATTAAAGCAAAAGTAAACCAATGGGACCTAATCAAACTGACAAGCTTTTGCACAGCAAAGGAAACCTTAAAAAAAAAAGAACTTACAGAATGGGAGAAAATAGTTCCAAACGATGCAATTGAAAAGGGCTTAATCTCTAAAATATACAAACAATTTATATAATTCCACACCAACAAACAAACAAAAATGGAAAAATGGGAAAAAAACCTGAATAGACATTTCTCCAAAGAATACATACAGATGGCCAACAAGCACATGAAAAAATGCTCAACATAACTGATTTTTAGCGAAAGGCAAATCAAAAATACTATAAGGTACCATATCACACCAGTCAGAATGGCCATCATTAATAAGTCCACAAGTAACAAGTGCTGGAGAGGATGTGGACAAAAAGGAACCATCTTACACTGTTGGTAGGAATGTAAATGGGGAGAACTGCTATGGAAAATGGTATGGAGGTACCTCAGAAAACTAAATATAGAATTAACATATGACCCAACGTTCCCACTCTTGGGCATATATCCATAAAAAATTTTCCTTAAAAAAGACACATGCACCTCTATGTTCATTGCAGCACTATTCACAGTAGCCAAGACATGGAAACAACCTAAATGTCCATTGACAGATGAATTGGATTAAGAATACACAATGGAATACTACTCAGTCATAACAAATATCAAAATGAACCATTTGCAGCAACCTAGAAGGAACTAGTGACTCTCATACTAAGTGAAGTCAGTCATAAAGAGAAAGGCAAACACCATATGATATCACTTATATCTGGAATCTAATATACAGCATAAAGGAACCTTTCCACAGAAAAGAAAGTAATGGAGTTGGAGAGTAGACTTGTGGTTGCCAAGAGGGAGTTGGGAGTGGAGTGGACTAAGAATCTGGGGTTAATAGATGCAAACTATTGCCTTTGGAATGGATAAGTAATGAGATCCTGCTGTATAGCATTGGGAACCATATTTAGCCACTTATGATGGAGAATGATAGACGATAATGTGAGAAAAAGAATATATATATGTATGTGCGACTGGGTCACTTTGCTGTACAGTAGAAAATTGACAGAATACTGTAAACCAACTGTAATGGAAAAAAATAAAAGTCATTTTTTTAAAAAAGAAAAAAAATATATGTAATCTATAGCATTTCTACACTGCCTCTGAATATTTTTCTAGAGCAGTTATGTATTTTTCAGACTGTCATCTCTATTTGTGGCTAAGATGCAATGAGTTTATTTCACACAAGACATATTATTAGCACTTTGAAAGTACCAAGCTATTCTGCATGCATTACAAAGAAGATATGCCATAGTAATCAGAAGCACTAATTAATGTCAATTATAGCCTATCTTAACTGTCACCCTATCATCCTTATGATAATAGCTGCAGAACTTCACTTCTTATCATGTTCTGAAATTGAGAAATTTTATTGTTATTGGAGTTTGAACCCAATCATGAAGTGAAAAAATATTAAATGAGGCTGTACGTAAATTAAAACATAATAATCATGGCGTTTTCAAAAATTCCTTTTACCACTAAATGTTAATGTGTGACATTAAAAACTATATACACGAGATTACATCTATTGGCACCTGTAAAGGTTTAGAAATGTGCCAACTTTAAATGGGAAATATTATTTAATGTTTTTTGGATGTTGATATTTGAATAAAAATTTCTATAAAATGCAATCTAACTCTGTTAATACAAGTTTCCATAGCATAGTCTTAATTGAGCTGATGCTGTTTTTGAAAAAGTTTATACAAAGTCACTTTTCAGTGCAAAGGTATCATTTTTCACAAGTTATTTCTAGGAAATCATTTTTGAAAACTTTAAATGAAAGAAATGTCATTTATTCTTAATTATATAAGATATTTGTCTACTTATTTTTCTTTGCTGAAACTTTTTTTTTTACTGCTTTTACTTGTGAAAAAATAAGAGATAGATTAGTGAATGTTGTGGAATATACATATTCAAAAGGGAGAAAACTAATCACTTCAAGTCTAAAAACATTTAGAAAAAGCAGACACATCTATTAAATCAAAACAAATAATTGTGATACTACCTGTGTATCCAATACTAACTTTCTCAAAGGGCCTCAAAAACATTCTCAGTGTGTGTGTGTGTGTAAGAGAGAGAGAAAGAGAGAGAGAGACCAAGGCTCTCAAACATGATTTTATTTGTATTCCCATTATATCTGCCAGTGTTCATATTCCCTGTTTTCCAAAATTCTCTGTCTTTACTTTATCAGACATGGTCCTCTGGATGTTTTTCAGCCTGCCCAATTAGCATAAGCTGAGATTCAGGGCTCTCCATTGAAATAAGGATTAAGCCAAGAGTCATTTTCAAGAGAGTGATAAGCATGTCTGTGAGGATCAATAGGAAAAAATATAGCATGAAGTCAAATTCAGAGATAAGAGGTGGCAAAATCACCTGGCTCTAAACTTCTTGTCTCATGTGAGGTGGGGAGATGAGAAAAAAAACAGAAAAGTTAAGAGAAACACATGTAGGTCACACACCTTGGAAAGAAGACCACTTAAGACAGATTTAATCATAAGACCATAGACAACGTTCCCTCTACCGTGCTTTAACATCTCTGAGGAGAGCTCTGAAGGAAATTTATAGCTATGGATGCCAACATTACAAGAGAAAAAAGATGGCAAATCAATAACCTAACTTTATATCTTAAAAAAAACTAAAAAATAACTAACAAACTAAACTCAGAGAAAGCAGAAGGGAAGAGAGAATAAAGATTAGATTGAGGATAAATGAAATGGAGAATAAAAAACAATAGAAGCCTAAAGTTGGTACTTTGGAAAGAGCAACAAAATTGACAAATATCTAGATAGACTGTCTATTTTAAAAAAGGGGAAAGATACAAGTAACTGAAATTCAAAGTGAAAGTGAAGGTATTACAATGACCACATAAAAATGAAAATAATTTAAAAGAATACCATAAGCAATTAAATAAATTAGAAAATTTAGATGAAATGTAAAAATTTCTGGAGACATAAAATTACTAAAATTCAAAACTAAACAGAGGGGAAGGATCAAGATGGCAGAGGGATAAGAAACCTAGATTTTCTGACATTCCTTCCTCGCATTCTATGATTTTGAAATTCCTTTTTAACGTCCTCATCTTTGTCCTTTTGCTGTTCCTTGTGTTTATCATCATTTTTATGGCAGTTTTTTTTTTCCCCAGATCTACTATATACTGGCTTAAGTGACTGCTTTCCGGTTGTGATTTCCTCCATCCTATTTCTTATTTTTTTATTTAGAGAAGCCCTGTATTTCTTTTAGAATGGGTTTAGTATTGTACTTTTAGCTTCTGCTTGTTGGAGAAATTCGTTATTTCTCCTTCTATTTTAAATGATATCCTTGCTGGGTAGAATATTCTAGGCTGCAATTTTTTTCCCTTTTAGAACTTTGAATATAACTTTCTGCTTTCTTCTAGCCTATAGTGTTTCTGTAGAGAAATCAGCTGATAGCCTTATGGGGGTTCCCTTATAATTAACACTTTTGGTTTCTCTTGCTGCCTTTAGAATCCTCTCTTTAACTTTTACCATTTTTATTATAATATGTCTTGGTATGGGCCTGTTTGGGTTCAACTTGTTTGGGGCCCCCTGTGCTTCCTGTATCTTGATATCTGTTTTATTCAGATTTGGAAAGATAAGATATAATTTCTTCAAATATATTTTCAGTCCCCTATTCTTTTTCTTCTCCTTCTGGAATTCCTATCATGCATAGATTGGCCCGCTTTATATTATTCAGTATCTCTTATCTTGCTTTCACGTTTTTTTTTCCTTTTGGTTTTCTGTCTGCTGTCCTGATTGGGTGATTTCCAGTATTCTATCTTCCATGTCACTAATTAATTCCTCCAAATTATTCATTCTGCTCTTTAGTGTCTTTAGCTCAGTTTGTCTCTGCAAATGAATTTTCTCATTTTTCTAGGTTCCTGTTTATATTTTCTACTTCCTTTCTAAAGTAATCTGCATCACTATTTATAGCTGCTCTTAATTCCTTGATATTCAGCCTTAATTACTTCAGTATTTTCACTACCTCCATTTTGAAATAAGTGTATATCAGACTGCAGGGGTCTGTTTCATTGTTTGCTGCTTCAGATGAATTCTCCTGTTCTTTTAACTTGGACTAGTTCCTGAACTTTTTCATCTTGCTTATACTTTTTCTTTTTCTGTGAGTTTAGGGAAATCAAATTGTAGTCTTAGAGGGTTGTTTCTATGCAAGAGCATCCCTTTGTATTTTGTCTGTGTGTGTGGGAGTACTATTTTATTTTTGGTATGTGAGTTTGGATATTTTCTTTCTTTGGTGTGAGCAGGCTTTTTCCCAGGGAGCTGAGTGTGTTTCCAGGGAGAAGGAGGCAATGGGTAGGGCTAGTAATTAGTGCTTGGTTTCTGGGCTCTCAAGAGTAGCGAGGACCTGCAGGAAGGTGGTGCAGACTACTCCTTGTTGCCCGCCCCTGGGAAGTGGTAATGAGCCTTGGGCAGATTTATGAGGTTCCCAAAGCATTTGGCAGGGTGTGGCAGTGGCCCATGAGTTCCCAGGGGACTGAGAGCAACAACAGGTGGTATTCCATCACAATTTCATCCTCTCTGGTGGCTTCTTAGGTGGTTGGGGCCACAAATTGTGCCTGTTCAAGGACCCCTAGTGGTGGTGGGCCATGCCCACCTCTGGAGTCAGAGATAACTGCAGTGGTTTGCCCCCACCACCTGTAGACCATGCAAGAAGCACCCCAACCTGCATAGCCCTTGCAGGAGGTGCTGCACCATCTACTCATAGTTGCAGGGTCTTGGGGAGGGACAGTGATGAAGAGCATTTTAGAGCTTCAAAAAAGCTATAAGAAGTAAAGTAAGCTTTCTTATCTGCCATTGATAATAATATCCTTCATGGGCTTAGTCATCTCATTAGGGTATTCTCTAATATACTGGAACTTCAGAAAGGAATGTGAATAAAATATTTTTATATTTGAAGATATTATCATACTTTGTTCTCTCATCCTCAATAATAACTTCTTCTCATATTGTCCAGAAACTATGAAAAATCTGATTGTTAGTAATACCATAGAAATCAGTATCCCTTCATGTTCTATTAAATTACCAACACTTACTAATAGTCTCCTAGATTTCAATCCCATGTATCTATTGAACTATTCTAATTAATAAGCTATGTTTCCCACCATTGGAGTTTTTCAGAACAGTAAATTATTTAGAAGTGTCCTAGTGGTCTGAAATAGTTAATTCACTATGCTTAAGGAAGTAGGAAATTTTGCTTATGCCATTTGTGCTTAGTTCTTCTCTGAGAGTTTTTAATTAAAATATGTTTGTGCTCATCATCTGAATAAAATAATTTTGTTCTCTACTCACAACATGAGTCTAGCCTTTATATACATAACGAGATTCAAAATAGATTTAGTGGGCAGAACAGCTCTCAGGAAATTTCATGAATTACATACATGTATGTATTATGATTGATTGGGGTTCAGGCCCAGAAATATTCTAGGTAGTTATATATCTCTGGACAAATCTTGATGGTAAAGAATTAAAGACAACAAAATCACAGATTATTCCAAAATGTAGCTTAAGGTGCTTCACTTAAAAATCAAAAAGCTAACGTCAAAACAACACAATGGAACTCTCATTACATTTGGGAACAGCAAATTTTCCACTATTTTTCAAAACGGGAATATTAAAATATGGCCATTTTGTTTTCTTTTTGGTTTCCTTTGCTGTGCAAAAGCTTGTCAGTTTTATTAGGTCCAATTGGTTTATTTTTGTTTTTATTTCTGTTGCTTTGGGAGACTGACCTGAGAAAATATTCATAAGGTTGATGTCAGAGAATGTTTTGCCCATATTCTCTATCAGGAGTTTGATGGTGTCTTGTCTTATATTTAAGTCTTTCAGGCATTTTGAGTTTATTTTTGTTCATGTGTGAGGGTGTGTTCTAGTTTCATTGATGTGCATGCAGCTGTCCAGTTTTCCCAGAAATTTTTGCTGAATAGAATTTTTTTCCCATTTAATGTTCTTGCCTCCTTTGTCAAAGATTGGTTGACCTGAATAAACATTTCCCCAAGGAAGATATACAGATGGCCAACAAACACACGAAAAAAACACTCAGCATCCCTGATTAATAGAGAAATGCAAATCAAAATTACCACAAGATACCACCTCACACCAGTCAGAATGGCCATCATTAATAAATCTACAAATAACAAGTGCTGGAGGGGCTGTGGAGAAAAGGGAACCCTCCTGCACTGTTGGTGGGAATGTAAGCTGGTACAGCCACTATGGAGAACAATATGGAGGTACCTTATAAATCTATGCATAGAAATACCATATGACCCAGCAATCCCACTCTTGGGCATATATCTGGACAAAACTTTCCTTAAAAAAGATACATGCACCTGCATGTTCATTGTAGCTCTATTCATAATAGCCAAGACATGGAAACAACCCAAACGTCCATCGACAGACGATTGGATTAGGAAGATGTGGTACATATACACAATGGAATACTACTCAGAGATAAAAAGAATGACATAATGCCATTTGCAGCAACATGGATGGAACTAGAGACTCTCATACTGAGTGAAATAAGTCAGAAAGAGAAAGACAAATACCATATGATATCATTGATATCTAGAATCTATATACAGTACAAATGAACCTTTCCACAGAAGAGAAAATCATGGACTTGGAGAACAGTGGTTGCTCAGGGCAGGGGGAGGGAATGGGAGGGATCAGGAGCTTGGGGTTAATGGATGCAAACTACAGCTCTTGGAATGGATTTACAATGAGATCCTGCTGTGTAGCACTGAGAACTATGTCTAGATACTTATATTGCAACACGACAATGAGAGGGAAAATTATGTATACATGTATGTGTAACTTGGTCCCCATGCTGTACAGTAGAAATAAATAAATAAATAAATAATTTTTTAAAAGATGGTCAAGATACAGCTTCTTTTTCTGTAAACATAGCATGTACCTATGCTCTCTCCAATTCTTAATTTTTGGACTTGTTAAACCCTTTGTGAACTATTTACTACCTACAGATTAGTTTTATTTTCCCTGCCTAGGAAATAGCTCCATGAGAGAAAGGGAAATTATCTTGAAGAAAAAAAATAAGGACAAGGTTACAATTTCAAGAAATGATGTAGAAATGTCTAGAATCAAGGCTGATAATTTTGTACAAGATATTTTTTAAAACCTGGATGAAATCACAACAAGCCCTTGGGCTTATTGATTTTAGTCCAAGAAGTTGCTAAGATTTGCTTCATTATATAACTTGCCATTGACATGATAAAAATTATGAAAAACAACTAAAATATTTAAAAAATGAGTTACTGGCAGTTGTGGACGATATCTAAAATAGATGGGCCAGAAGATGGCAGAATAGAAGGACTGGAGTTCAACTTCTCTCCTAAAAACAACAAAATTCACAACTAAAGGCTGAGCACACTTCACCAAAATGGACCAGAAACCTTAAAAAAGATATCCTACTCCAGAAAAAAAAGAGGATGCCACATCAAGAGGTAGGAGGGGCAATTTCATGATATAAACAACCCCATACCTCCTGGGTGGGAAGTTCCACAGACTGAAAACTAACTGGTTCACAGAGACTCACCTACAGCAGTGAGAGTTCTGAGCCACACATCAAACTCTCATGTGTGGGGATCTGGCACAGGGAGAAAGAGCCCCTGGAGCATCTGGCATTGAAGGCCAGTGGGGCTTGTGCGCAAGAGCTCCACGGGACTGGGGGAAACAGAGACCCCATTCTTAAAAGGTGCACACGGACTTTCACGTGCACTGAGTCCCAGGGCAAAGCAAAGTCTCCAAGGGAATCTGGGTCAAGCCTGAATGCAGTTCTTGGAGGACATCCTGGGAAAACAGGGGTGAATGCGGCTTGTTGTGAGGGAAGGACATTGAAAGAAAAGCTCTTGGGAATATTCAGCAGCAGTGCCTTTCTCTGGAGGTGGCCATTTTGGGAAAATCTGGCCCCATCCATCAGCCAGCCACTGAGAAGCCCCAGGGCAAACAACAATCCAGGTGGGATCACAGCCCCACCCCTCAGTAAACAGGCTACCTAAAGACCCCTCAGGCACACAGCTGCCTATAACCCCATCCAGAGACTAAGCCCCACCCACCAGAGGGATTATAATTGGCTCCTCCTACCAGGGGGCAGGCATCAGCCCCTCTCATCAGGAAGCCTACACCAAGCCCCCATACTGACTTCAGCCACAGGGGGGCAGACACCAGAAGTAAGAAAGGCTACAATTCTATTATCTGTAGGAAGGTCACCACACCAAAAACCTATAAAAATGAAAAGACAGAGAACTATAACTCAGATGAGGAAGAAAGGAAAAAAACCCAGAAAATCATCTAAGCAATGAGGAGCTTCTCAGCCTCCAGGAAAAAGACTTTAGACTGTTGATGCTGAAGATGATGCAAGACATTGGAAATAAACTGGAGGCAAAGATGGATAACTTACAGCAAACACTGAGCAAAGAGATACAAGATATAAAACTTAAACAAGAAGTGATGCAAAATACAATAACTGAAATAAAAAATTCACTAGAAGCAGCTAACAGCAGAATACAGGAGGCAGAAGAATGAATAAGCGAGGTGGAGGACAGATTAGTGGAAATTATGGATGCAGAACAGAAAAGAGAAAAAAGATTGAAAGCAAATGAAGAGAGTTTCAGAGAACTCTGGCACAACGTTAAATGCAACAACATCCATATTATAGGGGCGCCAGAAAGAGAAGAGAGAGAGAAGGGAACAGAAAAAATGTTCCAAGAGATAATAGCCAAAAACTTCCCTAACAGGGAAAGGAACAACTCACTCAAATCCAGGAAGGATAACAAGTACCATATAAAATAAATTCCTAGGAGGAATACACCGAGACACATATTAATCAAACTGACCAAAATTAAAGACAAAGAGAAAATATCAAAAGCAGCTAGGGAAAAGAAACAACATACAAGGGAACCCCGATAAGGTTATTGGCAGATTTTTCAGCAGAAACTCTGCAGGCCAGAAGGGAGTGGCATAATATATTTAATGTGATGAAAGGAAAAAACCTCCAACCAAGATGACTTTACCCAGCAAGGCTCTCATTCAGACTTGAAGGAGAAATCAAAACCTTCTAAGATAAGTAAAAGCTGAGAGAATTCAGCAACACTAAACCAGCCTTACAACAAATACTAAAGGAACTTCTCTAGGCAGAAAAGAACAAGAGAAGAGAGAAAGGAAAAAACGCAGCAAAAACAAGTCGAAAGTAATTAATAAAATGGCAATAAGAACACACATATCAATAATTACCTTAAATGTGAATGGACTAAATGCCCCAACCAAAAGACATAGACTGGCTGAATGGATACAAAATCAAGACCCATATATATACTGTCTTCAAGAGACCCACTTCGCTTCTAGGGACACATACAAATTGAAAGTTAGAGGATGGAAGAAAATATTTCATGCAAATGGGGATCAAAAGAAAGCTGGAGTAGCAATACTCATATCAGACAAAATAGACATTAAAATGAAGAATATTTTCAGGGACAACAAAGGACATTACATAATGATCAAAGAATCAATCCAAGAAGATGTTATAACAATTTTAAATATCTACGCTCCCAACACAGGTTCACCACTATATATAAGGCAACTGCTAACAACCTTAAAAGGAGAAATTGACAATAACACAATGATAGTGGGGGACTTTAACACCCCACTTACAGCAATGGACAGATCATCCAGACATAAAATAAATAAGGAACACAGGCCCTGAATGAAGCATTAGACCAGATGGACTTAATAGATATTTATAGGACATTCCATCCAAAAGCAACAGAATACACATTCTTCTCAAGTGCACATGGAACATTCTCTAAGATTGATCACATCCTGGGCTACAAATCAAGCCTTGTTAACTTCAAGAAAATTGAAATCATATCAAGCATCTTTTCCGACCATAATGCTATATGACTGGAAATCAACAACAAGAAAAAAACTGCAAAAAACACAAACACGGGGAGACTAAACAACATGCTACCAAACAACCAATGGGTGACTGAATAAATCAAAGAGGAAATTAAAAAATACCTAGCAGCAAATGACAATGAAGATACGACATTCCAAAACCTATGGGTTGCAGCAAAAGCCGTTCAAAGAGGAAAGTTTATAGCAACACAAGCCCACCTCAGGAAACAAGAAAAAGCCCAAATAAACAAGCCAACTTTACATCTAAAGCAGCTTGAGAGAACAACAGACAAGACCTAAAGTTAGTAGAAGGAAAGAAATCATAAAGATCAGAGTAGATAAGTGAAATAGAAACAAAGAAAACCATAGAAAAGATCAGTGAAACAAAAAGCTGGTTCTTTGAAAAGAGCAACAAAATTGATAAACCCCTAGCCAGACTTATCAAGCAAAAAAGAGAGAGGACTCAAATGAGTAAAATTAGAAATGAAAAAAGAGAAGTAACAACGGACACCACAGAAATACAAAGGATCATAAGAGACTACTATATGCAACTATATGCCAATAAAATGGAAAACCTAGAAGAAATGGACAAATTCTTAGAAAAGTACAATCTTCCAAGACTAAACCAAGATGAAATAGAAAAGATGAATGGGCCCATCACAAGAACTGAAATTGAAACCGTGATTAAAAAACTTCCAACAAACAAAAGTCCAGGACCAGATGGCTTCACAGGCGAATTCTATCAAACATTTAGAGAAGAGCTAACACCTCTCCTTCTGAAACTTTTTCAAAAAATTGCAGAGGAGGGGATACTCCCAAACTCCTTCTATGAAGCCACCGTCACCCTGGTACCAAAATCAGACAAAGACTCCACAAAAAAAGAAAACTACAGGCCAATTTCACTGATGAACATCAATGCAAAAATCCTCAACAAAATACTAGCAAACCACACCCAACAACACATTAAAAGGATTGTACATCATGATCAAGTGGGATTTATCCCAGGGATACAAGGGGTCTTCAATATCTGCAAATCCATCAGTGTGATACACCACATTAACAAACTGAAGAATAAAAACCATATGATCCTCTCAATAGACGCGGGAAAAGCCTTTGACAAAATCCAACACCCATTTCTGATAAAAACCCTTCAGAAAGTGGGCATAACGGGAACCTACCTCAACATGATAAAGGCCATATAGGACAAACCCACAGTGAACATCATTCTCAATGGTGAAAAGCTGAAAGAATTCCCGCTGAGATCTGGAACAAGACAAGGATGTCCTCTCTCGCCACTACTCTTCAACATAGTTCTGGAAGTCCTAGCCACAGCAATCAGAGAAGTAAAAGAAATAAAAGGAATCCAAATTGGAAAGGAAGAAGTAAAACTATCCCTATTTGCAGATGACATGATACTATACCTAGAGAATCCTAAAGATTCTACCAGAAAACTGTTAGAGCTTATCCACGAATTTGGCAAAGTCGCAGGATACAAAATCAGTACACAGAAATCGATAGCGTTTCTATATTCTAACAATGAAAAATCAGAAAAGGAAATTAGGGAAGCAATCCCGTTTACCATCACATCCAAAAGAATAAAATACCTAGGAGTAAAACTACCTAAAGAAACAAAAGACCTGTACTCTGAAAACTAGAAGATGCTGGTGAAAGAAATCAAAGATGACACAAATAGATGGAAAGTCATATCATGCTCATGGATTGGAAGAGTTAATATTATCAAAATGACTATACTACCCAAGGCAATCTACAGATTCAGTGCAATCCCTATCAAATTACCAAGGACATTTTTCACTGAACTCAAACAAAATATTTTTAAGTTTGTTTGGAAGTACAAAAGACCCAGAATAGCCAAAGACATCCTGAAAAAGAAAAATGGAGCTAGCAGAATCAGGCTCCCAGACTTCAGACTATACTACAAAGTAACAGTCGTCAAAACTGCATAGTGCTGGCACAAAGACAGACATATAGATCAGTGGAACAGGATAGAAAGCCCAGAATTAAACCCATGCAGTTACAGCCAACTAATCTATGACAAAGGAAGCAAGACTATACAATGGAGAAAGGACAGCTTGTTCAATAAGTGGTGCTAGGAAAACTGGACAGCCACATGGAAAAGAATGAAATTAGAATACTCCCTAACACCATACACAAAAATAAACTTCAAATGGATTAAAGACCTAGATATAAGACCAGACACTATAAAACACTTAGAGGAAAACATAGGCCAAACACTCTCTGACATAAACTACAGCAACATCTTCTCAGATCCACCTATCAGAGTATTGACAATAAAAAGAAAAGTAAACAAATGGGACCTAATTAAACTTAACAGCTTCTGCACAGCAAAGGAAACCCTAAACAACACAAAAAGACAACCCACAGAATGGGAGAAAATCTTTGCAAGTGAATCGACGGACAAGGGATTAATCTCCAAAATTTATAAACAACTTCTGCAGCTCCATACCAAAAAAAACAAACAACCCCATCAACAAATGGGCAGAAGATCTAAACAGACAATTCTCCAAAGAAGACATACAGATGGCCAAAAAACACATGAAAAGATGTTCAACATCACTCATTATTAGAGAAATGCAAATCAAAACCACTCTGAGGTACCACCTTACATCAGCCAGAATGGCCATCATCCAAAAGTCTACAAACAATAAGTGCTGGAGAGAGTGTGGAGAAAAAGGAACCTTAGTACACTGTTGGTGGGATTGTCAATTGGTGCAACCACTATGGAAAGCAGTATGTAGATGCTTCAGAAAACTAAACATAGAACTACCATTTGATCCAGCAATCCCATTCCTGGGCATCTATCCAGAGAAAACTACGACTCACAAAGACACATGTTCTCTGATGTTCATTGCAGCACTGTTTACAAGAGCCAAGACATGGAAACAACCTAAATGTCCATCGACAGAGGAGTGAATCCAGAAGATGTGGTACATATACACAATGGAATATTACTCAGCCATAAAAAAGAACGAAATACCAGCATTTTTAGCAACATGGATGGAGCTAGAAATGATCATGCTAAGTGAAGTCAGCCATAGAATGAGACACCAACATCCAATGCTTTCACTGACATGTGGAATCTGAAAAAAGGACAGATGGAACTTCTTTGCAGAACAGATGCTGACTCACAGACATTGAAAAACTTATGGTCTCCGGAGGAGACAGTTTAGGGGGTGGGGGGATGTGCTTGGGTTGTGGGATGGAAATCCTGTGAAATCAGATTGTTATGATCATTATACAACTACAGATGTAATAAATTCATTTGAGTAATAAAAAAATGGAAAATAAATAAATAAATAATAAAATAGATGGGCCAAAGAAGATTCTGTTTCATTCTGAAATCAGCGCTCTTTTAGGAAAATGCCAAGACATTAAAATTATATTCTTAAAATTTCTCAGGTGTGAATTTGTCTTCTATTCCTGAAGAAATGATATATTGTACTTATCTTTAGCATCTGAATTTCTTTTCCAGGTGTTTACAATTTTTCTAATTTTCTTGATCTAAATTCCATATTGATAATGTTGTAGAATACAAATGAACCTTCATTCATATCCATACAAATATCCTCAGAAAATAAGGAATGCTATATTAATGTGTTTATGTTTTTACTTGAGATAAGTAGTTTGTAAAGTATCTTTTATATTTTTATCATAGCATAAGCACAGATAAATATTTTTGGAATTACTTGTCCTTGGCAATGGCTGACATCAAATAGCCTGATTAAGGACTTAATGCTTGTGCTTTGCTGCATATTTGTATGATTGCATGTGACATGTTGCTTTACTATACATAATGCATTTTGTTATGCATGATTGACTGAAGGTACCTATGACTATTTATAAAATATTATCTCCTAAGTATTCTGGCTGAAATGAAAGAAATTGAATTTAGAATCATATAGTTGAATTAACATTAGCAGCATTTTCCTGAGGATATCATTTTTACTTATAATATAGTCAAGTAGAGAAGTCAAACATTAAGTTGATATAAATCAACCACTTCTTTCAAATTAAGATTCTCCTTTTGAACTGTGAAAATAAAATGTTACAAAATCTATGTGGCCACTTTGATTATCTATACCAGTGTTTCGTGGACTGTGTATCAGAATCACATGGAGCCTTGCTAAAACAAATATTCCTGGGCTACACTTCCCAAGACTTGGAATTACTAAATCTAAGGTGAGGCTTGAGAATTTTCTAATTTCCAAGATGATCTTGATGCTTCTGGTTCAGGGAACATACACTGAAAACCACAGATCCATGAGAAAACAGAAATTATCACTTATCTGTGCTAAAACAGAAATTCAGGAAAATCTATAAGTTTCAAAAATATTTTTGTGTAAGTAAAACAGTTAAATACACATATTCAAACATTTGTATGTTTGCATAACATATACAGTTGAAGTATTCCTTTATTTTACTTGGGTAAAATGTTGAGTGTCAGTGAGAAACATATCCGAGTTCATTGTAGAAACATTATAAGATACTAAAAAATACAAAAACCTATATTTTTACTATTTTACATATGTATATATGTAAGTGTACCCCGTCCATTTATCAATCATCTATCTTCTATCCATCTGTCATATATTTATAGCCAATTCTCATTATTAATGGTACTTATAATCTAGACACTCAGAAAATGCTGTGTTAGTGAATTCTGAACCATTGACCTAAGAAAAACACGTGATTAAAAATTTTTCATGAAATGATCTATAAGTAGATTTGTTTTATGTTTGTTTCTGTTGAAACATAAGACATATATAGGTATGTGTTACATATATATTAGTATATATATATTTAAAAAATGCAAATATATATGTGGCTGATTAACGTTGAACTCACAGCCAACTGTACATCACAACTGAACTAAGCTTACCTAACACACTGGTATTTCTCCGTAAGTCAAACTATGGTTTCTTGAGCATAGATGACTAATCTCCATAAGTCAAATTACGGCTTCTTGCGCATAGATGACTAAGGAGAATGTTTTAGCGCTATGCTTGTGGGCTATTTTAAACAGTAAAATTAACCAGCAAAAAGCACAAAACTGTACAAAACATAGTACTAAACAGACCATGAAATAAAACAAAACTTAATAACATGTGTACAGTATTAAAACTGTAAAACTAAGACCATTGCCTTTTTCGATCTCAGCTGGTAGCATGTATCTAAGGTGACTTAAATTTTTCACCACTCTGCACATGTCCGTGATGACTGTGAATGTACAGCAAGTATCACAAATAAATTTTACCATGTAGAAAAATGTATGAATATGAGATCAGAAATAATGAGGATATCTATCTATATATACCTATATACACTTAGATGATATGAGTCAGACATGTATTGTCTTATCAATAGTGAATCTGACAATACTAGTTCTGGAGCATGATTACATGTTGAAATACTTAGGTTTCTAATCATCATGCTTACTTCATCTCAGTTAACAACACCGCTGACTACATGCTTAGATCTCATGATAAATTAGCTTCCAAATTTAAACATCACCTGTATATGGTGTATTAACTTTATGTGTAAGTGAATATGCAATAAGGAATATAAAACATTATATAGTTTGTCATTAGTAACATTAAACAATATTGAATGTTTTAATCTATAAGATTATATAACTAGTACTTGAAAATATGATATGACTTTGAATCATCCCCAAAAATTTAGACTGGGCATACTAAATGATGTGCACATGTTTAATGCAGTATTTCACAAAATAAATATGCTGTTTCCATAGTGTAGGGTTATTACATACACCTCACACAAAATAAATAAAGAAATATGGAGAAATTAGCAAAAAAGGATAAATTAGAAAATATGAATTTCTATAACATCTGATTTCAGAATTGTTAAGAAAATCATTCTGTGATAAGAGGAATTACCTTCGAAGTTACATTTTTAAAAAATATTTACCTATAGACTAATGGAGGACAGATACAGAACAATACTAATGTGATCTGAGAAAAGTTCCTTTGAGATTCCTTTTGCTCAATTTTGCCTACAGCAATAACATAGTTTATTTGATTTATAGAATGAATATGTATGAATAGACTGTATGAATATTAGAATAAGAAACACTACTGTGATAACATCTAAATATAATCCTTAGGCATAACATAAGACAATTAGTGTAGAGCAAGGAATTTGAAAAGTAAATTCATCAAGAACTAGCACCATATTTATATAATCATTTTCCTTAAATCTTCAAGAAAATTCATTTGCTGGTTTACTAAAGATTAAAAAAAATCTGACAGAATTTAGGCAATGGAAGTCAAAATATGCTTCTTTCGAAACACAATTTCATTTCATAGTTAGTTCACACTTTTTATTTTATCTGCTTCTATTTAACTGTCAGTTATTAATTAGAAATTGTGTTAGCTTCCACAAATTATCTTTGAATGACATTAGTTATTTCTCAGTTTTCAACAGATTTCTTCCACTCTTTATCTGATGAATTAGCATGATACATCATAATTTTTAAAGTAGTATATGATTATTTTCTACTGCTTCCTCTTCATAACCCAAGCCTAAACCTCATTAAGTTTTCTCAACTATCAAAGAAAGCCAATTAAAATACGATTAAATTAATGAGGAAAATAAGGAAGAAAAAAGTAAATAATTTAAAAAATGAATTCAAACTTTTTTGTATTGTTTGTTAAACCATATTGTAGCCAATATCTAAGAAGAATGAAGGCTGAACAATGTTGTATTACATCACAAAGACGTATTTATTCCTTGAGGTCATATATGCCACTTCATTGCTTATACATTTTTTTCTGAGAACATGCAATAGAGCTACCGTGGGTAGGGCTGCCATCATTATTTGTGTACTTTTCAGAGAAGGAATTCTCTGACCAACCATGTGGCACAGTAACAAGAAAGATGAAAGGTCTTCTAGGGGAACAAAATTGCTAGAAACTGAAGAGTTTTTGTCCTCGAGTTTGCCATTCCAGAATATGGATTGCATCTCTCCAGAGTAACAAAATATTGGCCCCAAATCATAAGACTCACCAGAGACTGACACATAAGCTACCAGTCCAATTTGTTGGTTACAAGGAAAATAGCAATACTACTAAAGAGATTGGAATACTCAGGGCAGCAGGACTGGCATCTCCCCATCGTCACATCAACAGAGGAACAAAATGCACAGGGATGCTTTCAAGAGCATGAAATCAGAAAGGAGAAAAGAATAGAGTGTATTTCATATTAGAATCAGTGCTCTGTGATTGTCAAACACAATCATCTCAGCCTAAGTATATCCCTGCCCATGAACAAAATTATGAAAATTTATTTTGCATTAAGGCAAAAGTCATAGCTCCAAAAAGTTCCAAAAACATCATCATGCAGAACACATGGGAATGGATTTTAAAATTGTGGAATATCCATTCAATGGAATATCTATCGTATCAAAAAAAGTCAAGCAGATCTGTGTGAAATAATATAGATAAATATCAAATAATGTTGACTGAAAAAAGCAAAGTGCAATAATCCCTTTAGTATAATATTAATATAATTTTAAAACATACAAAGTATTACACTTTCATATTTAAAAACATCCATTTTCAGTAAAACTATTTTGAAAAGGAGACAACTGATACATACAAAATTGAGAAGTGCATCTGATACTAGAGGGAAAGCAGGATTCTTCAAAGGATATTTCAGTTTTGTAAATTATTTCTTCAGCTGAGTTGTGATTCATAAGTGTTAGTGTCATATGACATATTTCTTATTTTTTTATATATCCATAGATATATGATACTGGGTAGAGATAGATGATAGAGAGATAAATGATAGACTGATCAATCAATAGATAGAAAGAAAAGATGACAAGGAGTATTAGGATCCAGTTAACATTCTGACCAACCATATTACAATGAAGCCAGTTTTAGTCAATGAAATATACTAGAAATTGGAAAGCAGGAGCTTCCATCTTTGATTTTCTCAAGTAGTATCATTTTAAAATAAGACTATTTATATATCAATGCACTTCTTTTTAATTATTGAAAAATTTTCCTCTTTTGCCGTTTTCCTTTCAGTCAGAATGATTAATTGATCCATGCAGTGAAAGATGTCAGATAAAAATACAAAGAACAAAACTTATCAAGCATTGGATTCTGGAATTCATTATATAAATAGATGCATCCATAAATGCATACACAAGCAAATAAAAATTCATAAAATGAGGGAAAATGCAAGGCTAAACAATGGTAATGTGTTTTTAACAATATGAAACTATTCACAGCCAGTGCTGATGCAGCTGCATCCCTGGCTCAGAATCAGTCCTTGGCCCAGGGACTTCCATATGCTGCAGATATAGCCATAAATAGTATAGCTGTAATTTTTTTTGGTCTTTTGTATTTTTAGGGCTGTACCCATGGCATATGGAGATTCCCAGGCTAGGGGTCTAATTGGAGCCACTGGCCTACACCAGAGCCACAGCAATGCCAGATCTGAGCCACGTCAGCAACCTACACAACAGCTTATGGCGATGCCATATCCTTAACACACTGAGCGAGGCCAGGGATCAAACCCACAACCTCATGGTTCCTAGTCGGATTAATTTCCGCTGCACCATTGTGGGAACTCCTATAGCTGTAATTTTATTGTTTTTTTCAGGAAGTTCTCTATCCTTAAAATTTTAATACAAATATTATGTATTTATATAAGTCCCTCTATTAGTTTGAGCATACTATATATCATACCTTCAAATAACACAAGGACTATCTACAGATTAGTGGATTAAGATGTGGTATATGTATGCAATGGAATATTTCTCAGCCATAAAAAATAACAAAATAATGCCATTTGCAGCAACGTGGGTGGAACTAGAGACTCTCACACTAAATAAAATAAGTCAGAAAGAGAAAGACAAATACCATATGATACCACTTGTATCACTTACATCTGTCATATGTAATATATGGCACAAATGAAACTTTCCACAGAAAAGAAGCTCATGGATTTAGAGAACAGACTTGTGGTTGACAAAGGGGGAGGGGAGGGAGTGGGATGGACTGGGAATCTGGGGTTAACAGATGCAAACTATTGCTTTTGGAATGGATAAGCAATGACATCCTGCTGTATAGCACTGGGAACTGTATCTAGTCACTTGTGATGGATCATGATGGAGGATAATGTGAGGAAAAGAATGTGACTATGATGGAGGAAAGTGTATGTATATGTAAGAATATACACACATACATACATACATACATACACACATAATGTGTATGTATATGTAAGAATGTGTGTGTGTGTGTGTGTGTGTGAGAGAGAGAGAGAGAGAGAGACTGGATCATTTTGCTGTACAGAAGAAAACTGACAGAACACTGTAAACCAACTATAATGGAAAAAATAATTTTTAAAATAAGGGCTATTTTAGCCTTTTTCTTCCCTCCCTTATTTCTTCTCTTCTACCTACCTCCCATGAAATAATCAGAGATTCTCGTTTCAAGGTTTTCTCTTCTTTTTTGTTGCTCAGTAACCATGCACCATATTTTTCTCCTTTTTTCTTTACCTTTTTACCCCTTTCACCATTTCTCACAGTTATACCCCTCCCTTTGGTAACAACCATTCTGTGTTCTCTATATATGAGCTTACTTTGTAGTTGTTGTTCTTTGGATTCCACATATAAGCGAGATTATATAATACCTGTCTTTCTTTGACTTATTTAACTTAGCATAATGCTCTTGGAGTCCATCCACACTGTTGCAAATGACAAGATTTCATTATTTTTTTATAGCTGAATAATATTCCATTGTATATGTGTCTGTATATATATCTATATATATAGAGAGAGAGATCTCAGAAGAAAACTATTCAGTAAGATATTGGGATGTTGAATGAAGTGATATAAAAATAACAAGTAGGGTTTATTATAGGAATGCAAACTTGATTCAATATTTAAAAAATCAATATAATACACCATAATAACAGAAAAGCAGAATAACAATGAAAAAATGACATGATCATTTCAAATTATTCAAGAAGATTGTTTGATAAAATTTGCCATGTGGTCATGATTTAAAAAAAAAAAAAAAACATCTGCAAGATGTTTTATTATTTTAGTGTTTACCTTTATGACTATAATTTATTCCAAGTTTTACTGCACGGGGTTATGCAAAGGTTAAGATTAGTGTCTTTCCATATATATATATATATATATCCAGTTCAATGTAATACCTTTAACCTTTTAATTACATTGGTATCTTTGTTGAAGATCAAACAACTACATATATAGGGGTCTATTTCTTGATTTTATATTCTGTTCTTTTGATTACATATTTCAATTCCTTTATTGTAAATCTTGAAATTAGATAGTTTGTGTTCTATCATTGTTATTTTTCAAAGTTGTCTTGAATATTGTATATACTCTGCATCTCCAGATACGTTATTAAATAAGCATATGAATTTCCACACACATGCAAGTGGAAGCATACCCAAACATACTTGCATAAACACTCAATTTCCACTTGTGTGCAAGTGTCTGCACATAACACACACACACATACACATGCACACTGTATAAAGGAAAAGTTGATAAATTGGATCACATTGTGATTTAAATTTTCTATGCTTCAAAAAACATGATAAAGAAGGAAAAAATGTAAGCCACAGTCTTGGAGTATATTTTAACTAATACATTAATACATCAAATAGGAGAATTTTAAACATAACATATAAGGACTCTGAATATATTTATATTATATATGATATCTATATAGTACTCTTACATAGTTAGTAATCAGAGAATGACTTTAAGATATCATAAAACACCCATTGTATTAGATAAATTTAAGAAGTCTGACAATACCAAGTATCAGTGAGGATACAGAACCAATGAGACTCTACATTGGTGTTTAGAATGTAAAATGGCATGCTATGTAAATGAAGTTTGGCAGATTTAGAAAAGTTAAAACACACTTATTTGAACCACCAATTCCACTTCTACATATTTTTAAAAAAGAAATAAAGACATTTTCCAAACAAATACTTTTTCATGACTTTCTCTAAAACTTTATTTAAAATTTTTAGCCATAAGCTGGGGATAGAAATGACCATCATCAGCAGTATGCTGAAAGAACTACAGATACTCTCATCATTGATGAACATCAAAAACATCAATTTTGGGAAAATGTAATTAGGTAATTTCCTGGGCAGAAAATGATTGAGACCACAGCCCAAAGCCTGTGCAGACACAGCCCACCACCCAGCAGGGCAGCACCAGCCTTGGGACTGAATGGGCCCTGGCACCACCCACCAGCAGGCAAACAAGATTCAAGACACCTCAGACCCTGTGGCCAGCTATATCAGGAACTTGTCTCAACCGCCAGCAATCTGACACCAGCTCTAGGACCCCTGGGCCCTGCAGCTAAAACTCCAGGAACTGGCTCTGCCCAACAGTGGCTGGCACTAGAACTAGGACTGGGCATTACTCACCAGTATAGGGGCCAACCAAACTCGCTGTATCACCCACCCCAGGGCTCCCTGGAACCTTCTCTAACCACCAGTGAGCCAATACTTGGCCCAGGGTATCCTGGGATTCCAAATCCAGCTGCCTTATGAATCATCCCTGCTAACTTATGGCCTGTAGCCTCATGACAAGGAAGGACCTAGCAACCAACTCACTGGGCCAACCAAACTCACTGCATCACGCAGAATAATCAGCCCATTGCAATAAAAGGACCCACACAATTCACATAAGGGCAATCCCATAGCACGTATCTCTCATTCTGAAGATAAGAAAGGATTGTGCTTCTGGGACATAGGACACCTCCTACAAAAGGCTACTTCTCTAAGGTTTGGAAATGTAACAAAAGCCTACTGGATACTTAGAAAGAAAAACACAAGTTAGGCAAAATGAGGCAACAAAGGAATATGTTCCAAATGAAGGGACAAGATAAAACCTCAGAAGGACTAAGTGAAGTGGAGATAGGCAATCTACCAATGAAAAAGTTCAAGATAACAATCTTAAAAATGATCAAAGAAATTGGGAGAGGAATGCATACACATAATGAGAAGTTAGAAGCTTTTAATAGTGAGTTAGAAAATATACAGAATTACCAAATAGGGATGAAGAATAAAACTAAAATGAAAAATACACTAGAAATAATGAAAAGTAGACTAAGTGATACAGAGGAAGTGATCACCAGCTGAAAGAGTAGTGGAAATCACTGACACTGAACAGAAAAAAATTAATTAAAAAATAAGGACAGGGGAGTTCCCATCGTGGTTCAGTGGTTAACGAATCCAACTAGGAACCATGAGGTTTAGGGTTTGATCCCTGGCCTTGCTCAGTGGGTTAAGGATCAGGTGTTTCTGTGAGTTGTGGTGTAGGTCGCAGATGTGGCTTGGATCCCGTGTTGCTGTGGTTCTGGTGTAGGCTGACAGCTACAGCTCCAATTAGATCCCTAGCCTGGGAACCTCCATATGCTGCAGGAGTGGCCCAAGAAGCGGCAAAAAAAAAAAAAACAAAACCAGCCAGGATGACCCAGGAAACAAATAGATAGGCTTTAGCTCCACTTTATTAGCTAGGCAATGTTAGGATCAGTTAAGACAATATCATCTTCCAAAAGGGTTAAGTCAGTGGAAGGTGGCTTCATTGTCAAATAAAGCAACAGTGAAAAAAAAAAATAAGGACAGATTAAGAGACCTCTGGAGAAAATATCAAGCATACTAACATTTGCATTATACGGGCCCCAGAAGAAGAGAGAAAGGGGCAGAAAATATATTTGGAAATATAAGAGCCTAAAACTTTCCTAACCTGGGAAAGGGAACAGACATTGAAGTCCAGGAATCACAGAAAATCCCAAACAGGATCAACCCCTAGAGTAACATGACAACACATGTTATAGTTAAAATAGCAAAAATTAAAAATAAACATAGGAAGTCAGCTGACTTCTCAGCAGAAAATGCAGGCAAGATTCATCAAGAAAAAAGAGAAGGCTCAAATCAAGAAAAAAATAAATGAAAAGAATTAGAAAGAAAGAAATACAAAATATGAGCTGTCCAATTACCAGTAATTAAAAGGAATTAGTAATAAAAGAAAAACTCCCTACAAACAAAATTCCAGGCCCAGATGTCTTCATAGGTGAATTCTACCAAATATTTAGAGAAGAGTTAACATATATCATTTTCAAACTATTTCAAAATCTTGCAGAGGAAGGAAGGCTTATGAAAGTGTTCTATGAGGCCTGAATTTCCTCATATAAAGACCAAAGATATCACCAAAAACAGAGTTGCAGGTCAATATCACTGAAGAGATTAGATGCGAAATGATTAACAAAATACCAGCAAACCAAAACCAACAATATATTAAAAGGTTCAGGAGTTCCTGTCATGGCGCAGTGGTTAATGAATCCGACTGGGAACCATGAGGTTGCGGGTTCAGTACCTGCCCTTGCTCAGTGGGTTGACAATCTGGCATTGCCGTGAGCTGTGGTGTAGGTTGTAGAGGTGGCTCGGATCCCACATTGCTGTGGCTCTGGCGTAGGTCAGTGGCTACAGCTCCAATTGGACCCCTAGCCTGGGAACCTCTATGTGCAGTGGGAGAGGCCCAAGAAATAGCAAAAAGACAAAAAAAAAAAAAAAAAAAAGGTTCATATACCATGGTCAAGTGGGATTTATCCAAAGAAAGAATAATAGTTCAACATCCACAAAACAATCAATGTGATACAGCACAGTAAAAAACTGAAGAATAAAATCATATTTTTTGCAATAGGTACAAAAAAAAAAAGCTTTAGATAAAATTTGACATCCATTTGTGATTAAAAACTCTCCAGAAATAACTTACCACAACATAATAAAAGTTATATATAACCCCACAGTAAACATCATGTTCAACAGTGAAAAGCTAAAAGGATTTCCTCCAACATTAGGAATAAGAACAAAATGCCCACTCTCATCACTTTTATTTAATATAGTCCTAGCCACAGAAATCAGGTTAGAAAAAGAAATAAAAGGAATAAAAATTGGAGAGCAGAGAGTACAAATGTCATTGTTTGCAGATGAGATGCTATAATACATAGAAAATCCTAAATATGCCAGCAAAATCTACTAGAGCACATTGGTAAAGTTTCAGAATACAAAATTAATATACACAAATCTGTTGTATTTCCATAGACAAACAACAAACTATCAAAAGTAGAAATTAAGGAAAAAAATCCTACTTATAATCTAATAACAAAGCATAAAATACCTAGGAATAAAACTACTTAAGAAATAATAGGCATATACTTGGAAAACAATAAGATGTTGATGAAAGAAATTGAAGATGACACAAACAGATGGAAAGATATAACATGATATTGGATAGAGGAAATAATATTGTTAAAATGACCATGCAATCCAAGGAAATCTACAGATTCAATGCAATCCCTATTAAAACACCTATGTTTTTCACAGAAGTAGAACAAATAATTTTTAAATTTTTTGTTAAAACACAGAAGACCTTGAATAGCCAGAAAGAAGAGTGGAGATAGAGGAATCATGCTCTGAGACTTCAGACTATACTACAAAGCTACTCTCATCAAAATAGTATGGTGCTGGAACAAAAATAGACACACAGATCAATGGAACAGAATAGTGAGACATGGAATAAACCCACATATTTTTGGTCAATTAATCTATGACCAAGGAGGCAAGACTATACAATAGAGAAAGGACAGTCTCTTCAATAAATAATACTGTGAAAACTAGATGGCTGCAAGTAAAATTATGAAATTAGAAAATTCTCTAACATGATATACAAAAATAAACTAAAAATGGATTAAAGATTTACATGTAAGACAAGATACCATAAGACTCCTAGGGGAAAATTTAGGTGGAACACTCTTTGACATTAATCATAGCAGTATGTTTTGGATCCATCACCTAAAGCAAAGGGAATGAAACAAAAATAAACAAATAGATCGTCAAAATATTTTTTACATCAAAAGGAATCATTGACAAAACAAAAAGGCAACCGCCCAAATGGAAGCAAATATTTACAAATAATATGACTGACGGGATTAATATCCAACCCATATAAATATCTTATACAACTCAACATAAAAAATAATTAAATAAAATGACCTTACTAAAAATAGGCAGAAGACCTGTAAAGACATTTTTCCAAAGAAGATGTACAGATGACTAAGAAGCACATTAAAAGATGGTCAACATTGCTAATCACCAGGGAAAAGTGAATCAAAACTACAATGAGATATCACTTCACACGTGTCAGAATGGCTATTATCAAAAAGATGGCAAATAACAAACGGTGGTGCAAAATGTGGAGAAAAGTAAACACTCATACACTATTGGTGGAATGTAAATTGGTGCAGCCATTGTGGAAAAAATGATGAAGTTTTCTTAAAAAAATGAAAATAGAATTACCATATGATCCAACAATTCTACTCTTGTGTTTGTATCTGAAGGAAATGAAAACATTAATTTGAAAAGATATACACACCCCAATGTTCAAAGTGACATTATTTACAATAGCCAAGATATGAAAGTAATCAAAATATCAATCAAGAAATGTATGGATAAAGGAGACATGGTACATATATACAACTTAGCACTACTTACCCTTAAATAAAAATAAAATTTTTCCATTTGCAGCAATGTGGGTGAACTTGGATGGAATTATGCTTAGTGAAATTGACCAGAGAGAGAAAAATATTATATTATATTATTTAAATGCATAATCTATAAAATAAAACAAACTAGCATCTATAACAAAAAAAAGAAATAAACTCTTGGATATAGAGAACAAACTGGTGATCACTTCTTGGGAAAAGGAAGGAAGGAGAGGTAGGATAGAGGTTCAGGATTAAGAGTTACAAACTACTATGTAAAAAATAAACAAAATACAAAGGTATAATGTACAGCACATGAAATACAGCCAAAATTTTATAATGATCAAAAATGGCATATTATCTTTAAAAATTGTTAATTACTATGTTGTACACCTGAAACTTATTATAAATCAACTATACCCCAAAAAGTCACAGTCAAAAAAGCATAGTTGCAAAATAAACACATTATATGTCATATTTAGTCATAAAAATATGTAGGCACTCCTATTCAAATAATAATAATAATAAACTATTATGTGCCAGAGATGCATGTGACATTGAAAAATTTATGGAATGATCATCAAGTCACAGTAATTTGTAGGAAGGGGAAAGATTACCACTTATTATCAGTAATAAATACTCTCTTTTGTAGCCCAAGAACATCACTGACAACATGTAAATAATGAAGTGGCTATGTTTAAATAAAACTTTATATATGGACACTGAAAAGAACACTAACAACAAAAAACAAAAACAGAGAAAAAAGAAAACTGTTAAGAGACTATATGCAAAGTGGTAAAATGCAGCTTTCTAGAATGATGGAATTGCTAAATTCAAGTGATTATGCATTTTGTTAGGTATAAATTGTAATCCTACAAATATTAAAATAAGGATTAAATGCTGCATGACATTGGTGTGAAAGAGATTTTGTAAATATGAGTTAAAATCCAGATACAAAAAGGAAAAAATTTTGACTTCATGAAACTGGAAAAAAAAAAAAAAGGCAGAGAGAAGCATTATGAGCAAAGTAAATAAATAGACTAAAATGCTCATAAGGTTACTAAAATTCTCCTCTTGGAGTTCCTGTGGTGACTCAGCAGAAACAAATCTGACTAGAATCCATGAGGAGGCAGATTTGATTCCTGGCCTTGCTCAGGAGTTGAGGATCCGGTGTTGCCATGAGTTGTGGTATAGGTCACAGATGTGGCTCAGATCTGGTGTTGCTGTGGCTGTGGTGTAGGCCAGCAGCTACAGCTGCAATTCAACCCTTAGCCTAGGATCCTGCATATGCTGCGGGTGTGGCCCTAAAAAGACAAAAAAAAAAAAAAAAAAGTAAATAAGTAGAACTAAAGAAAGATAATTAAAGTACTAGTGCCACCAGTCATATTGGCCAACATTAATAAGTCCACAAATAATAATTGCTGGAGGGGGTGTGGAGAAAAGGTAACCCTCCTGCACTGTTGGTGAGAATGTAAGTTGGTACAGCCACTATGGAGAACAGTATGGAGGTACCTTAGAAAACTATACATAGAACTACCATACAACTCAGAAATCCCACTCTTGGGCATACATCCAGACTGAAACTTTCCTTAAAAAAGACACATGCACCCACATGTTCATTGCAGCAATATTCACAATAGCCAAGACATGGAAACAACCCAAATGCCCATCTACAGATGATTGGATTAAGAATATGTGGTCTATATACACAATGGAATACTACTCAGCCATAAAAAAGAACAAAATACTGCCATTTGCAGCAATAAGGATGGAACTAGACTCTCATCCTGAGTGAAATAAGTCAGAAAGAGAAAGATAAATACCATATGATATCACTGATATCTGGAATCTAATATACAACACAAGTAAACCTTTCCACAGAAAAGAAAATCATGGATTTGGAGAATAGACTTGTGGTTGCCTAGGGGGAGGAGGAGGGAGTGGAATAGATTGGAAGCTTGGGGTTAATAAATGCAAACTATTGCATTTGGAATGGATTAGTAATGAGATCCTGATGTTAAGCACTGAGAACTATGTCTAGTCACTTATGATGGAGCATGATAATGGGAGAAAAAAGAATGTATACATGTATGTGTAACTGTGTCACCATGCTGTACAGTAGGGGAAGAAAATTGTATTGGGGAAATAACAATAATAGAAAAAAATAAAAAAGGGAAAATAACCTTAAAGAATTTTAAAAAATAAAATAAATTACTAGTGCCAATACTTTTCTCTTTATCTATCAATCTACCTACAAACATATAGCTGCCAATGCCTACAGGAATTATCAGTGTTCATAGATAAATGCACATGAAATTTTCCTTGATCACATCAAAGGTACTCAAATTTTTTTCAAAAGAATTTCAAATTAAATTATGCAGAGATACAAGTTCTCAGTAATCACATGGACAGAAGTTCCCTAATTTGAAAATGTATCCGTATTACTATGAGGAATAGACATTCTAACAGACTACTGTGAGAAATGTGAAATTGCACACTTACAGAAGTGAAATTTGGAATATCTAGCAAAATTACCTATGTGTTTATGCTTTGATACAGTAACCACTCATACATGAAAACTGTGCCTTAGATATACCACAGACAAAAATAGGGAAAGTCTTTTGCATGGAGCTCTGCACTGTAGTTTTGCTCTGTTAGCAAAAAAGTAAAAATAACCTAAATTTTCACCAATAAGGAATGGGATGAAGACAGTGCTATCCAAACACTATCCATTAATCTTCAGGATATGCTGTAAGATGACAAAAAGAAAAAAATGGAAAATGAAAGTCCAACAGAGAAAATTAGAAAAATTCTGTAACATGTGCTAGTGTTGCTTATATTTTAAAATTATCATGAATCATGAAAAACATTTTTAAAGCGGTTACCTACATGAGCAGGGAGAATATAGGGTTTAGAGGCCAAGAAGAGGCTATAATTTTCTAAATGCTTGTGAATTTGACTATATGTCCTGTAAATATATACATATAATAAATAAAAATTATACAGAATTCATGATTCTAAAGTGTCAAATGCATACATAAAATTAGGTATATATTAAATTTTTAATTGACTTTTAAAATTTAAAAGTAAAATGAAAGAAATTAATCATCTTGTGTATCGAGGTGGTAGCAGCAGAAAAGAATAACTCAAATAAATTTAAAATACAGTAATGTGATCATACATTTCCTAGTAAGAAATATTTTAAGAACAAGTACTTTAAAAAGCATTATTTTCTTATTTTTAAAACATTTTCTTGGCTACTTTAATCCCTTTGAATTTTGAAATTTTTAATTACATGCACATGTGCACATATACCCAAACAGACACAGCTGTTGGGATTTTAATGAGGCCTTTACATTTCACTGTGTTAATATCTTCTGTAAATAAATTCAAATATTTGAATTATTAAAAAATTATAAAGTGTTTTCAGTAATCTTACATTTGCCATAAAATTATTTTCAATAAACTATTTTCATCACTATTGAAAACAGATTCAAACAAAATCAAACACATTAAAGATAAAATTCTATACTCCTGAATTTAGTTTGGAAATATTAATATGAATTCATGGTATATTTTCTCTAAAATAAAAGTAGCAAATAACACCCATAAACTAGGCAATGGGATGTTAATACCATTTTTCTATTAAAGATGCAAGTCTCTGTAGAAAAAAATGGCCAATTCCAGGCATGGAGGGAAACACACAATATAAACTTGTAACATAGTGAAGCAGATCGCAAGATGGTTATCAAGATGGTTATCAAGGATTTTTCAGCATATTTTAGGAATATATGGAGACTACTACTTGCCAAAAATGGAAAGCAATGAAAATATTAGTAGTGGACGGAGTCAGCTTAAATACATTTAAATCTATATAATTGCAGACCAAATAATCTTATTTATCACTTTCCTGAAAATTATTAATTATAGGAAAAATCAATTTTTTATCATACCTATGTTGTATGAACACTTACTTCAGGGTATTCAAATAGTTGATGAAGAAATATTATTTTTCACACAGGAATTTCATGTAGTAAATTAAGAAAGTAATTGAATTAATACATCACCAATATTCAAGTCATAGCAAAATATTGGAACAACAAACAACACATTTTCTGTAACAACAAAAACAAATAAAATACATGGAAAACAAAAAGCTAGGGAGTGAAAAATGAGATAAGAAGAGACTTAAAATCATATCAATCATATAAATTGATAGGAACTTGTTTAGATTTTGAGTTGCATTTCTAGACATAATGGTGATTTGGGCAGTACCGAAATATGAAGGTTAAAACTTCAATCTTTAGAAGATTATGACTACATTTGTTATTTTAAAATATTTTATCAAAAACTTGGGAAGTATTCCTTTTAATATCCAGAACAGAAGGGATGATATTGTACTGAAGGTTCTAGCCAATATAATTAGGAACTAAAAATTAATATAATATATAAACATCTAAAAGAAAGAGATGTAATATTCATTAGTATTTGATGATATATTTGTATGCCTAAAATTATGAAAAAGATTATTTAAAAGTATCATTAAAAATATACTTTGTGAAATAGCTAAATATAAAACAAATATGCTGAAAATTACAGACTTCATGATAAATAGGTAGAGAAAAAATCATATAAAAATTATCTGTTTTATAATCATATAAACAGAAAGAATTGGAGAAGGAGAAAAAGATTCATGTGTAATACTACACATATGATTATTGGCTTACTCAGGATTTTCTAGAGAAGCAGAAGCAACAGAATGAGTACTTATATAGAGGTAGACTTATTTTAAAGAATCATATCCTATGTATATAAAGGCAGAAGAGTCCAAAATCTGCAGAGTGAGCTGGAAGCCTGGAGATCCAGGAGAATGGGTGATGCAAATTAAGTCCAAAAGCAGTCTTCTGCAAAATTATCTCTTGCTTGAGGAGATTGGTCTTTTTGTTTCACACCAGACTTCATCTGATTGAATGAGGCCCATTTGCAATAGGAAGAACAATCTTCTTTACCCAAAGTTCATGGATTAAAATGTTGTCACCCAAAGGCAAAAAACACCCACCAAGATGACAAATAAAATTAACCATCACAATTATTATTTTTGAGTATTTAGTTTTCCTCTTTTTTTCCAGCTTTTTTGAGATATACTTGACGTATTGTTAAAGTTTAAGGTATACAATGTGTTTATCTTATATATTGTTAAATGATTACCATCAGGGCCTTAGCTAAGATCACCATCAATGCACCTAGTTACCATTTATTTTTATTTTGTGGTAAGAATATTTAAGATCTGCTCTCTTTACCACTTTGAAGTATATAACACAGTATTGTTAACCAAAATTACCATGCTATACATTAGACCCTCAGAATTTATATATCTTATAACTGAAAGTTTATACCCTTGACCAATATATCCCCATCTTCCCTATTCACAACACCCTGAAAACCATCATTCTACTTTTTGCTTCTGGAGTCCAGGTTTTTTTTTTCTCATTTTTAAAAAGCTTATTTATACACATTGACCTATATAACAATCTTCAGGAGTTCCCATTGTGGTGCAGCAGAAACAAACCTGACTAGAAACCATGAGGTTGTTTGTGGGTTTTATCCCTGGCCTTGCTCAGTGGGTTAAGGATCCAGCATTGCCATGAGCTGTGGTGTAGGCCGCAGATATGGCTCAGATCTGGCATTGCTCTGGCTGTGGCATAGGCTGGTGGCAACAGCTCCGATTAGACCCCTAGCCTGAGAACCTCCATATGCTCCAGGTACTGGCCCTAAAAAGACAAAAGGGAAAAGAAAAAAAATAACAATCTTCAGTAATTCTTTTTACAATCTGTAACAGTTGTTTCTAAATATGGGAAAGAGAATGTTCTCATTGTGTTCTATTACATGCAGCTGTGAAGTTTTCCCAGCACCATTCATTGAAGAAACTATCTTTTCTTCATTGTATATTCTTATCTCATTTGTCATAGATTAACTGACCATAAGTTCATAGTTTATTTCTGTACCCAATGATCCAGAAATCAATTCTGTTCCATTGATCTATGTATCTATATTTGTGCCAGCACCATACTGTTTTGATTACTATAGCATTGCAATTTAATCTCAAGTCATGGATCATTATTCCTCCTGTTCAGTTTTTCTTTCTCAGGATTAGATCATTAGAACATCCTCTAAAACCAAATACAGAAATAAACTCAAAACAGATTAAAGACTAAATGTAAAATCATATAGTATAAAACTCCCAAAGGAAAATATAGGTAGATCACTCTTTGATATAAATCACAGCAATATTTTTTAATTGGTCCCATAAAGTAAAGTAAATAAAAGCCAAAATAAGCAAATAGGACCTAATTAAACTTAAAAGCTTTTTCCCAGCAAAGAAAACTAACAACAAACAAAAAACAACCAATTAAATGAGAGAAAATATTTGCAAATGATATGAGTGATAAAGAATTGATGTCCAACATATATAAATAGTTCACACTTAACATCAAAAATTCAAATAGGTGTTCTTGCTGTGCAGCAGCAGGTTAAAGATCTGCTGTTGTCTATGCAGCGGTGTGGGTTCAATCCCTGGCCCAGCACAGTGGGTTAAGGATCAGATGTTGCTGCAGCTGTGGCATAAATCACAGCTGCAGCTCAGATTTGATCCCTGGCCCAGGAACTTCCATATGCCATAGCAGTGACCAAAAAAGGGAAAAAAAATCAAACAACCTAATTAAAAACATGGACAGAAAAACTGAACAGAAATTTTTCCAAAGTTGAAATGCAAATGGGCAATAGGCATGTGAAATGATGTTCCAACATCATTAATCATCAGGAAAATGCAAATCAAAACCACAGTGAGATATCACCTCACATCTGTCAGAATGGTCATCATCAAAAAATAAATAAATAACAAATGTTAGTGAGGATATAGTGAAAAGGGAATTCTTTTATACTGTTGAAGGGAATGTAAGTTCATTTAACCATTGTGAAAACACTATGAAGATTTCTCAAAAAGATTAATAAAATCACATAAATATTTTTATAATTTATAAGAGGAATATTCCTCTTTTTTTAGAGTCTGAAATGATGTCTATTTTTCTCATCTATTCTCCTGTTAAAAATTTATTTCTGGATATAATTCAGCTAAACCAACACTGCATAGCTATTTTTAGTTGCAGATAAATTTGCTTTTATGTTATTTTTTTCTTTTTTCTACAGTGAACACATGTCCAAGGAAAGTAATTTTCCAGAAGTTTCATTAAGATTTTTCACTTAGCTCAAGTAATAGATGGCCGCCATTCAGAGAAGCAAAGAAACTAGAGTACTGCACATTTCCCAACAATAGAAATCATAATATAAATTTAGATATGATTAGACATATAGTCTCTCACCTGTTAATTATCCATGTTAAAATCCCATTAGTAGTAACTTACCTACTTCATTCTTTATTCTTTATTTTCATCCCAGGAATAATTAATGTCCTAACATGCCATAATAAAGACTCCTATAATTTTTTGAAGGAATGAAAGCTGAAAACAGGGTGTGAAAATTACTTGTTTACCCTTGTCCATGGTAAAATTGCTTTAATTTTTCCAGCTGCACTGCTGCAGTGATTTGAAAGCCTGAGCACATCTCCCAGTATCATTAAAACAAAGCTGGAATTAAGACACAGCCCACTCAATCCATATCATAAAGCAGTCAAGGAAATGCTGATGGTGGATGAGCTATTGATAGTTGGTTAAATTTATAAACTAATGGAGTATGTATCATCAACAATTATGCTAATAATGAATTGGTGCTGTTATGTTTAAACAAAGAAAAGGGCTTGCCTAAAAGATTTCCTATTTGAGTAATCATTTTTCTTTTTCTTCATGCTTAAAACATGGATGTGGGTGAGAAAAAAAGTATCCATGAAAGGAAATCTTGTTATATCTGTACACCCAAATGTGAACTAAGCCAGCCAAATAAGAATACTTGGGTGCCACAAAAGCATAGTTAGAACAATCCTTTTTCTGATGGTGATGTGTTTATGTGAAGTGTTTAGCAATAAGGAAAGATCTTCATCCTGGCAAAAGTGTCTCTATTTTGAATATTATAAGTAGCCTAGTATTTTCTAGTACCTCTTGCATGTGTGTTTTGGGAAGGGGAAATGGTTATTGATGCCTGCCCAATTTAATGGTGATGATTCTCAGGGATAGCAACATATTTGATACTGAAATCAAAGGAATCAGTGGAGCTAAAAGTCAATGGAGAAACTATGATCAGTACAATGAACACACAGCTTACCTACAACCAAGTAATTCCAATTCTAGATAGATAACTAGGGACACTCTTACACAAGAGCATAGGAAACATGTATAAGAATTTTTGTAATAGCAAGAAAAATTGAATAAAACTAAATAACACCAATATGAGACTGAATAAATTACCATATATTCATTCAGTTAATCATGTGTTTAGTGAAAAAGAACCAGCAGGCCGTATTTGTCAAATAAGATGAATCCTAAAAATGCAATACAAAGAAAAGGAAGCAAGTTAAGTTTGAACCACTAACACAAATGCAAATACTACTAAACAACATGACTCAGGAGTTCCCTGGTGATCTAGTGGTTAGGATTCTTAGCTTTCACCACTGAGGCACCAATTCAACCCCTGGTCTGGGAACTGGGATACCACATTAAACCACTGCATGTTGTAGCCAAAAACAAACAACAACTGCAATACCACTCCAAAACATTATAACTCAAAAGGATGATTAAAATAGATTTAAGGAGAGGAATTTAAGGGAGCAATTTTAAAGGTATAATGGAAGATGGGTAGAAAAAACTTTTACAAAGTACAGTAGATATTCAATTATTAAACATAGTTTGGTAAAAATAGGAATATTTGTACAAAATGTAAATTATGTACAAAATGTAAATGGCTTTAATTACTGGTTTTCCTTTCTTGAGCATTGTCTCATGGAATTTTCAAAATTTATTTTCACAAAGCATTATGTGTTGCTATAATCCTATTTTATATAGAGGCAAATTAACCTGGCCAAAGTTTCACAGAGTGAATTATCTATGACAACCTATCCAGCAAGTTTCAGAACTGGGATTCGAACCTTGGTAATTAGACTGAAGAGCAAACGCATTTAACCAAACAAATATAGAGCATGTGCCCAGTGTACTATCTGAGCACATGTACAATTTTAATATAGTTGTAATCATATTATATTCTACATTTTATATGTATTATTTCATTCTGTGATATGCAATGCTGTGTGCCATTATTACCTTTTGAAAATATACATATTAATGGTTGTGCAGTATTTTATCCTGTCTCTGCCATTATTTAAATAATCTACATTTTTATCTCTAATGTATCAATATACAAATTTTCAGAAACAACCTTGAATGTATCTTTATTTTTATAAAGTAAATTTGTAACGATATGATCATAGTAAAAAGTATAAACAATTTTTAAACTTTCTATCTAATTACTCTCAAAAGGGTCAATAGGAACTGATATTCTTACTAGCTGTTTCTGAGAAAACAAGCATTTTGAAATTTTAACACATCATAATTATATAATATTGCTGTTTTTATCTGTATACATTTTATAAGCAATGGAATTTGATATTCTGATAGACAATTTTTGTTTACTTTGATGATCTTTTACTTTTCCCCCCAGAGCTATATTTGCACTTGTTTCAGTGTTTATTTTCTGTTAAAAAAGGCAATTCTTTGCCATATTTGTCTAAATGTTTTAGTATTCTACAGATACCTTCTATTCTTGACCTAAAATGTTTTTAAATTCTTTACAATTCTATGTGGCTTTAGAAACAATTTTTAATATGCTTAGGAAATAATGCTCACCACAAAATGCCATATGGAGATATCTTTTTTCTTCTCTTCATATTTTTAAAATTATAAGTTCTTATACCTAAAAGTATATTTAATTGTCATATATAAGATGCTACTTTTTTTTCAACATTATTTCTTAAATTTCCAGCAGTGCTTGAATATTTACTCATTTTAATTAATTTTAGTAATTTAAAATTTATGCATGTATATGTTCAATGATCAATTTCTGGACTGTTGTTATTTTCCATTATTTTCTCTATCATTCTTGCCCTATTGATTTTAAATCATTGACTGATTTATCAATTTTCATAACAGTACCACATTTCTTTATATGTAGGTAAGATAAATTAAGTTGTAATTCCTTTTTTAGAAAATACTAGATTTCTAGGCTCTTCTCTACTTCTGCAATTTAGTAGCATGATCAATTTCTTGGATGATTGCAATGACATCCTCACTGGTTTATCTACCTCATCGCTGCCTTCCATCAAGAATTTGCCATGAAGCAGCCAGAGTAATCTTCAAATAAGTCAATCACATCATTTCTCAATGCACAAGCATCATTTACTCTAGCTGCTTTTATTTCATTTTAAAATTTAAACTATTTATGGATTATACATCTCCACAGCATCTGGCCACAGTTTTTGACCTAATCCTCCATTTCTCTCATTCTTCTCTAGTCACTCCTGCCTTCTCGGTATATTAGTGATAAACCAAGTACACTTCTCTCCATACAAAATGTTAAAATTTTGTAACATTTTCAGTATTCCCATGATTATTTCAATAGTGATTTGGAAGAGCATAAACCTGTCACTGCTAGTTCTGTTAGTACATTTTAATCAGAAAATACAAAATTTATAGATCATAAAATGATATTACTATCAATTAAAAATAACATCAGTGTTGTTTTCTAATTTCTAAATGCGATAAATGTAAAAGAAATTTGTACTGCTCAAGCAGGCTTACCAATAGACCTAGAGAAAAACTGATGTTTTTGAACACAAAAGGAGTGTCACATTACTCATCAAAGAAAACATCTAAATTGTAGACTCTGGGTTAAAACCTGATCACAAAGATGCCACTTCCATAGAGATTTAGGAGCAACTGCAACCCCACTTGAAAATTTGAGGCAGATAAAGCTCAGAAATGTGTCTTGACACAAGTCTTGGGGAAATTAGTTATATCCCACTCCTAACCCTCGATATTTGTTGTAGCAAAAACTAGAGTGAAAAACCCATCATATTCTATCTGTGAGGGGCACTGAGTGGATAGGCAGAAGTAATTTGCTTGTCCAATGACCTTCTTATGTCCTTAGGTTTTTAAATTATTATTCTTTAAAACAACCTAAGGACACAGAAAGAGGAAACAATTATCAGGCTTTGTTTATAGACACAATTTTCTATGCATCAAGTATCCTTATACTGTGGATATATTTTCCCAAATAACTCAGCTTTCAAAAGATATTGTCTATTATTTTTCTTCTGGTAGACAAATTCATTTGTAATTCAAGCCTTTATTCCACTAGGAAAAAATAAATTAATATAAGTTAATTGAGAAAGTTTCCATGTGCGAAAGGATCCACTTTAATTACATCTTCTAGAGATCAAATTAATTTCCTGGTAGGAGTAGCTTACAAATTGCACATTTTGTTTATAACCCTTGGTGGCATGAGCTGGGCATCCAAGTTCCCATTGGTTCTCATAATTCATAAGGTTAGGAAGATCGTAGTTATCATCTTTTGACCTTAAACTACATAGTTGCTTTAAATATACATTTTTCAGTTACTTTCATGACACAAGAAAAATAGGAGATATGATTTCATGCTTTTCTGGACATTTCTGGGGCTGTGGGAAAATTCTATTGAACTACCACTTGTGGGGGAAAGAATAATCTCTTCAATAAATGATGTTGGTAAACTGGATAGCCACATGAAAAAGAATGATATTGACCACTATCTTAAACCATACACAACAATTAACTCAACATGAATTAAAGATTTCAATTTAAGACCTGAAATCACAAGACTCCTAGAAGACTCCATAGGGAGGATAAACTCCTTGACATAGGTCTTGGTGATGATTTTTTGAATCTGACAAAATGTAACAAAAGCAAAAAATAAGTAAATAAAAGTACAAGCAAAAATAAGTATATATAGCATACTAAACAAATAAATATCATACTAAAAACTTCTGCAAAATTAAGGAATCTATTAATGAAATAAAAAGGCACCAGGAAACCTACTGAATGGGGGAAAATATTTGCAAATCTTAGATCTGAAAATCAGCTAATACCCAAAATACAAAAAACTCAAAAAACCCCAAAACAAACAATATATTTAAAAATTGGCAAAATATCTAAAAAGACATTTTTCCAAAGAAGACAAAAAGATGGCAAAAAAGTACATGAAAAGATGCTCAACATCATTAATCACCAGGAAAATGCAAATACAAACTACAATGAGATATCACTTCACACTTATTTAAAAAGCTACTACCTAAAAGGAAATAAGTGTTTGTGAAGATATGGGGAAAAAAAAAAACAAAACACTTTTACACAGTGGGAATATAAATTGGTGCAGCCTCTATGGAAAAATGGAGGCCCCCAAGGAAATTAAAAATAGAACTATCATGTTATAAAGCAACTCCAGTTCTGAGTATTTATCTGAAGAAACTATAACACTAACTTGAAAATATATATGCACTTCCATGTTCACGGCAGCACTATTTACAATAGTCAAGATGTGGAAAAAAAGTAATTGTCCATCAATGGTTGAGTGGCTAAAGAAACTGTGTGAGATATATTGAACATTGTAATATCTTTATCAGGTTTGGATTGCAAGGTTATGCTGCCTTTTTAAAATGGTTGGAACAGGAAGGGAGTGGCCAAGATGGCAGAGTATAATATTCCTGAGCTCACCTACTCACATAACTACATCAAAATTACAACTATTTACAGGGCAACTGTCTATGAGAATGAACTGAAGACTAGTAGAAAAGATTTCAACAAGTAAAGATATAAAGAGACAGGTAGGAGGGGAAGAGATGTAGTAAAGGCAAGACCCAAACCCCAGGTAAACAACACACAAACAGAGGATAACCACAATTACATAGATTCTCCCCAAGGAGTGAGAGGCACAAGCCCCAAATTAGGCTCCCTATCCTGGGGGTCTTGTACTGAGAAAATGAGACCCCAAATGTTAGGCTTTGAAGACCAATGGGGCTTGCATACAGTAGAGTTACAGAAATATAGGAAAAAGATACTCTTTTTTAAAAAACTGCAGGTAAAACTCACACTCTCAATTATCAGCACAGAGGTAATAATTTGAAAGGAGCCTAGGTCAGACCTACTTGCGGATCTTGGAGAGTTTCTCAGAGAAGCAGGAGGTAATTCAGACTTCCCCTGGAAACATAGACATTGGCAATAGCCTTTTTTGGAGCTCCTTCAACTATGAGGACACTGGTGCTGGAAATTATAATTTTGGAGTTCTCCCTCTTGCTTATTATTAAAATACCTAGGAATAAATCTAATTAATAAATGGAAGAACTATACTTATAAACCTTTAAGGCATTGGTAAAAGAAAATGAAGATCACAGAAACAAATGGAAAGATATACCATGCTCATAGACTGGAAGAATTAATATTATCAAAATGACCATACTATCCAAGACAATGGACAGATTCAATGCAATCCCTATCAAAATACCAGTGGCATTTTTCACAGAATTAGAATGGAGATATCTATGTCTAACTCTTAACTTTAGTATAGTTTTTTTTTTTTTAGCTCTTGTTAAATTGCTGTTATTTTTTGAATGGACATTCTGATTCTGTAGAAAATTAAAGATGGCCACAACTCACTTAACATGCTTCTAATTGAGATAGAGTTTCTATCCCCACCCCCACCCCCATGAATCTAAGCTACTATGTGAATGCTTTGGTCAGTAGCTTACAACATAAATACTGCTGTGCCAGGTGCTAGGCCTAGTCTTTAAGAGGAATGACAGTTCTAGCCATTATGAAAGAGGTATAATTTCTCTACTGGAGAGAATGCCTAGAAAAGCCCCGAGAATAAAAGGCACTATGCTAATTCCCAGATTTTCAGCCTTTCCTGACACCACACTATGTGAGTGACATTGTAACAGATTTTCCAGAAAAGCCCATACATGAACTGAATACCCCAGAATGATCTCAGTCAAAACCATGAAGAATAGACATATTTTCTAACAAAGCCCAATCTGAACCATGCAATCAGGAGATAACAAAATGTTTATTTTTTAGTCATCAAATTTAAAGTAGTTTGATATCTAACCACCAAAAAAGCTTAATTTTCCCTTTATTTCTATCAATAGGATTGATTATATTAATTAATAATGCTAAAACATTTTTTATTCTTGATTTTTATACATAATTATTTTACTCTTTTTGCCATTTAAATTTATTTAATTTTTTATCTATAATCATGAATTTAACTGAGTTCAAGTTTTCTTTCTTTGTTGAAGTCTTTGTTAAACTTTCAGATCAAAGTTGAATTTCATGTAAATCATTAGAATTTAGGACATTTTTCCTTCATTTCTATGAGCTGGATTTATTAATTGAGACTATATATTCTTCCAAAGTTTTACTTATTTTCTCCTTAAAAATTATAAGGACCTGGTGTTATAATGTGGAGGATATTTTTAACTATATTTACTCTTCCTTCTCTAATTTATTCACTTTATCTTCTCTATGTATTCACTCCTTATTTTTCTTGCTTCTCTTTTTAATTATTATCAGATTTTCTGACTCCATAGAAATTAATTCTGGTAAATTTTACTTTCCTAGAAAATTATTAATTTCTTGTACTTTGAAGCATCTTCTCAAAGGTTGGGAAAGTAATTTCCTGTGGCTTTGTATTAAATTTATTTTTTTACATTGTTACCTGCATATATTCCATTATATGTAAAAATGAATTAGTATATCTTTTATCTATTCATCCATCAATGACGATTTGGGTTATTTCCATGCTTCGACCACAGTGAACGGTGCCGCAATGAGTATGGGAGTGCTAATATTTCTTCAAGATTCTGATTGCAATACTTTAGACAAACACTCAGAACCATATGTGGATCATACAGCAGTTCTACTTTTAACTTTTAGAGTAAATTTCATATTGTTTTCCACCATCCCTATACCATTTTGTATTCTCACCAACAGTGTACAAAACTTCCAAATTTCACATATCCTTGTCAATATTATTGTATTTTTTAAAAAAATAATAGCCATCCTAATGGGTGTAAGGTAATCTTTCCTTGTGGTTTTTATTTGCATTTTAATGATTACTAGAGATATTGAACACCCTACCATTTACCTGCTGGTCTCCTTTATAGAAATTTGTATTCAAGATTTTTTTTTTGCACAATTTTAAATATCCACTTTTTTAAATTTATTCTTTATATTTGAAAACAGCTTTTCATTTTTACATCTTGTTTTTCATTTTTGCACATGCATATGAAAAATACTATTTTGGAAAAATATTTTTGATGTTGTGATATATTTCATAAGACTATCTAGTTTTCAAAGATAATAGATGGAAAAATTATAGTTGGCCTAATAGTTCATTTTGCAAATATAATCTTAAAAAGTATTTTGATAAAGTAATTGTATATTCTGTTGTTTTTGTTTATCGTTTAGATTCTTGTCAGCTTTGTTTTTTGGATTTTCACTCTTTAAAGAGGTATTGATGCACTTTAAACCCAAATGTACAAACTTTATAAATCCTGGGTAAAATATTAAAAATCTGACTAAGAGGTCACTGGGAGGATAGTTAGGATTTGTGAATAATCTTTTTTTCTTTTTTTAAATGATTTTTATTTTTTTCCATTATAACTGGGTTACAGTAGTCTGTCAATTTTCTAATGTACAGCAAGGCAACCCAGTCACACATACATACACACATTCTTTTTCTCACATATTCATGCTCCATCCATAAATGACTAGATATAGTTCCCAGTGCTATACAGCAGGATCTCATTGCTTATCCAGTCTAAAGGCAATAGCTTGCATCTATTAACCCCAAATTTCCAGTGCAACCCATTCTCTTGCCCTTCCCCTTGGCAACCATAAGTCTGTTCTCCAAGTCCATGAGTTTCTTTTCTGTGGAAAAGTTCATTTGTGCCATATATTAGATTCCAGATATAAGTGATATCATATGGTATTTGTCTTTCTCTTTCTGACTTACTTCACTCAGTATGAAGAGTCTCTAGTTCCATCCATGTTGCTGAAAATGGCATTATTTTGTTCTTTTGTTCTTTTTTTAGCTGAGTCGTATTCCATTGTGTATATGTACCACTTCTTAATCTGTTCATCAGTTGATGGACATTGAGGTTGTTTCCATGTCTTGGCTATTGTAAATAGCGCTGCAATGAACATACAGGTGCATGTATCTTTTTCAAGAAAAGTTTTGTCCGGATATATGCCTAGGAGTGGGATTACTGGATCATATGTTAGTTCTATATTTAGTTTTCTGAGAAACCTCCATAATGTTTTCCATAAAGGTTGTACCAATTTACATTCCCACCAACACAGTGCAGGAGGGTTACCTTTTCTCCACACTCCATCCAGAATTTTCTATTTGTGGATTTATTAATGAAGGCCATTATGACTGGTGTGAGGTGGTATCTCATGGTAGATTTGATTTGCATTTCTCTAATAATCAGAGATGTTGAGCATTTTTTCATGTGCTTGTTGGACATCTATATCTTCTTTGGAGAAATGTCTATTCAGGTCTTTTGCCCATTTTTCCACTGGGTTATTGGCTTTTTTTGCTGTTGAGTTGTGTAAATTGTTTGTATATTTTAAAGATTAAGCTGTTGTCTTGCATAGCTTGAAACTATGTTCTCCCATTCTGTACATTATCTTTTGGGGTTTTTTTATGATTTCCTTTACTGTGCAAAAGCTCGTCAGTTTGATTGGGTCCCATTGGTTTATTTTTGCTTTTATTTCTGTTGTTTTGGGAGACTGACCTGAGAAAACATTTGTAAGGTGGGTGTAAGAGAATGTTTGGCCTATGTTCTCTTCTAGAAGTATGATGGTCTCTTGTCTTACAATTAAGTCTCTAAGCCATTTTGAGCTTATTTTTGTGCATGGTGTGAGGGTGTGTTCTAGTTCATTGATTTACTTGCAGCTGTCCAGTTTTCCCAGCACCACTTGCTGAAAAGACTATATTATTCCCATTTTATATTCTTGTCTCCTTTGCCAAAGATTAATTGACTGTAGGTGTCTGGGTTTATTTCCGGATTCTCTATTCTGCTCCATTGGTCTGTATGTCTGTTTTGGTACCAGTACCACACTGTCTTGATTACTGTAGCTTTGTAATATTGCGTGAAGTCGCAGAGAGTTATGCTTCTTGCTTGGGTTTTGTTCCTTAGGATTGCTTTGGCAATTCTGCGTCTTTTATGGTTCCATATAAATTTTTGGGTTGTTTGTTCTAGTTCTGTGAAAAATGTCATGGGTAATTTGATAGGAACTGCATTGAATCTGTAGATTGCTTTGGGTAGTATGGCCATTTTTACAATATTAATTTTTCTAACCCAGGAGCAGGGAATATCTTTCCATTTGTTTGCATCCTCTTTAATCTCCTTGATTAATGCTTTATAGTTCTCAGCATATAAGTCTTTCACCTACTTGGTCAGGTTTATTCCCAGGTATTTAATTTTCTGGGGTGCATTTTTAAAGGTATTGTATTTTTGTATTCCTTTTCTAATATTTCATTGTTAGTATACAGAAATGCGACTAATTTCTAAATGTTAATCTTATATCATGCTACTTTGCTGAATTTGTTATCAGTTCAAGTAATTTTGGGGTTGAGTCCTTAGGGTTTTCTATATATAGTATCAAGTCATTTGCATACAGTGACAATTTTACCTTGCCTCTTCCAATTTGGATATCTTTTCTTTTGTTTGTATGATTGCTATGGCTAGGACTTCCAATATTATGTTGAATTAAAGCGGTGAGAGTGGGTATTCTCATCTTGTTCTAGATTTTACTGGGAAGGCTTTCTGCTCTTCTCCATTGAGTTTTGTATTTGCTCAGGGTTTGTCATACATGGCTTTCATTATGTTAAGGTATGTTCCCTCTGTATGCACTTTGGTAAGAATTTTTTTCATGAATGGACGTTGGACTTTGTCAAATGCTTTTTCTGTATCTATTGAGATGATCATGTGGTTTTTGACTTTTGTTAATGTGTGGTGTATGACGTTAATTGAGTTGCGTATGTAATCTTCACACTGAAGATATTCTTTACTTTTCCCCACATGCTGTGGTGTTTTATATAAGAAAATAAGGTAGTTTTAAATCACGTTTTGGAAAGCATATGCTAGATCCTTCATTAAGATACCTGGGCCTCTATAAAATAAATAATTTGAACAGAATGATATGAGAAGTCATCTGTATAATTTTATGATTTTTAACTTACTTCAGAGGCAAAAATTAAAGCTACTCTACTGCTAATTATGGCAATTAGCAAAACAGTATATAGGGGAGAGAGGAGATGGTCATTCATCACAGCTCCTGAGATCAATATCTGGTGAAGTCTTTATTCTGTTTCCCACCCTCCCATCTTACTTTGTAAATGAAGTTGAATTCACAAAATGTCCTCATTATGAAAAGGCATCAGTTAATTCAAATACAGGTAAATCATAATGTATGACTTCATTCAATTTACATGAGCTTTTAAATTATTTGATTTCCCACATACATTTTTAATGTTCTCTCTTAATCTTTGTTTTTCCAGTCCTTGGATTCATAACTGTTCTCTCTCTTATTAGCATCACACATATCCCAGGAAACCTTGAAGTTAACTTTACTCCAACTTTACCTTCCTTTAATGAATTGCTAGTTATTCATTATGTCCTAGAGATCCCATTGCCTAGAAGTAGGCACCATCCATTTTTTTCTTTATGCAATGAAATCTAAAATAATTATCAAAGCACTAATGTCAGCTCAGATCTAGGTCAATCCGACTTCACAAGTTTCATAAAAAAAAGTTCCGGACATTTGACAAACACACATAATTTCTCTTCCCTAATGTATCTTTCTCTCTAACTACAACATTTCTGCCTTTATTCATATAGTCTCTTACCCCAAAATGTGAGAACAGTCCACAAGGCAATTCGCACTTCTTGCACCACCTCCTCTTTTAGAGGCATTCTTAGTTTAATATAATGTTTCTTCTTCTATACCTTTTAATATCATATTTGTTGTTTGTTTACTTGTTAAAGTTTCCCGTGTCTACTTGTTAACTTGTGCTTGAGTTTTCTATTTGGAACATGCAGAAATGCTAAATTTTCTCTCTTCGTGTACATTTTCACTATTCCCTAAATCTTCACAGTGATACTAAAAATCTGATTCTATTACTGTCATCAAAAAGATGAGGAAAATGAAGTTCAGGCAACTAGTGATACTACTAGTAACCACAATGGCAGAAAGTTAAACTCAAGTTCCCTGGACACATATCTTAGGTTTTCCAAACATTAGTTCTAATATACACCAACACTTTATTATTAAAAAGTACTTTTATGGAGATTGCTTTTCCTAAATAAAAATCCCCAAGGAGTATGGCTCCTATGAAAACCTCATCAGCTATGACCTGAGGAAGTCTAATCACACCATCAATCCACCACATACCCATCATAACACTATGTCCTATGGAAAATATTAGAAAAATGGAACATGGCTTCTGCATTCCAAGAACTTAAAATTAACTAGGAATATTTGACAGACATTAAGAGAAATGACACCTCTCACATCTCCCTTCAATGTAATGATTTTACTCCTTTCTTCTGCCAATTAAAAAAACCTAATAGAAAAATATCTTTATTAATTTTAAGTGAAAATATGCTAAATCCATCCTAACCAAAGAAATTCAAATGATATTCACAAAAGGAAAAGCATATCAACTGAACAGATAGAAAATTTATATGTGTAAAGAATAATTTAAACATAAACATAGAGTTTGTCTATAATACACAAAGTAATGATTCTCTGTTGTAATCACTGAAGAGGAAAGACAGACAGATGGTAGGAAGATAAGGAATATGAAAGAATCATTCATAAGAAAGTGCAGTCTTATTTTTTGTCGTCCTTAATTAAGTATGCAAAGCAAACTGTTGTAAATTTATCCAAATATGGCATGCAATGTGATTATTTCATATAATGCTCTCTGAATGAAGACAACTGAGTTGAAAAAATTGTGACCGCATATTTGCTTGAATTTTTAGTGTTGAAATGTCATATTTTACACATTATTTAGTGTCTTTTGTGTAATATGGAAATATATTTTTTTCTTCCAGTTTTATTGATATAATTGACATATATCACTTTATAAGTTTAAGGTCTTCAGAGTAATGATTTGACTTGCATACATCATGAAGTGATTATCACAATAAGTTTAGTGAACATCTATCATCTTATGTAGAGACAAATTTAAAGAAATAGAAAAATAAATTTTTCCTTGTGATGAGAACTCAGGATTTATTCTCTTAACAACTTTCACACATAACATAAAGCAGTGATAATTATATTTAACAGGTTGTAAATAATATCCCTAGTATTTTTTTATTTTTTAATTGAAAGTTTTTACATTTTGATTGCCTTCAACTGATTCCCTCTCCCCCCACCACAAATCTGACCTCTTTTTCTATAAGATAACCACAAATCTGATCTCTTTTTCTGTAAGTTTGTTTTTGAAGTTTAATTGACCTACAACTTTATATTAGTTCCTGCTATACAACACAGTAATTCAATATTTCCATCCATTTCAAAATGAACACAATAAGCTAGTTATGATCTGTCATCATACTATGACATTATATGGTTATTGACTATACATTATATGGTTATTGACTATATAATATACCCACGATTCATTTATTTTGCAACTGAAAGTCTGTACCTCTTAATATCCCTCACCTATATTTTAAGATGTTTTCCAAAAGTGATAACTTTTTTTTTTTCTTTTTAGGGCCACACCTGCAGCACATGGAAGTTCCCAGGCTAGGGAATGAATCAAAGTAGTTGCTAGCTCATGGCAACTCCAAATCCTTAAGCCACTGAATGGGGCCAGGGATCAAACTTGCATCCTCATGGATACTAGTCGGGTTTGTTACCACTGAGACACAACAGGAAGTCCTCAAAAGTGCTAACTTTATTAATTTTTTTTATCTTTTTAGGGCCACACCCACAGTACATGAAGGTTCCCAGATAGGGTTCGAATTGTAGCTCTAGCTGCTGGCCTACACCACAGCCACAGCAACGCCAGATCCGAGCCATGTCTTCCACCTACACCACAGCTCACAGCAATGCTGGATCCTTAACCCACTGAGCAAAGCCAGGGATGGAACCTGCATTCTCATGGATGCCAGTCAGATTTGCTTCCACTGAGCCACAACAGGCACTCCAAAAGTGATAACTTTTAAAAGAAAAATTATAATTTTAAAATTATTAACAAAGGAGTTATTACATGAGGTAGGTCTGTTTGAAATTATGTATTGAAGCAATTAAAGTCTGGGGATTGAGTTAACAAAAGGAAAATTAAATATTCTGGTTATGTTTTCATTCATTCGTATTACTCAATATTTAAAAATTGTTTTCACTTACAGACTGGAGTGGAAAAAATGTCTGAAAGTTGTATTACTTAAATGGCCCAGAGCATTATAATGCAGAAATGCTAATTGTGAGGAAATCTTTGATAGGTTAGGATGGTTGTACTTCTACTTGTGAAGTTTTCATGAGCAGTAGGGTGACAAAAAGTCATCTTATGTTTCTTTTATCTTAATTCCAAATCTTCCTTCAAGGCCAAGATTTCTATGACATCTTGTGAGGTAACTCACAGTTTTCTTAAGATGGATACTTGATAAATCTATAAAAAACAACAATAAAACCCCCAAACAATGTTTTAAATAATTGAACAAATCATTAGCTACACCCTCACAAATAACTGAAGTTAATTTTCTTGGAAACTATGTCCCACAGAAAACTATTCATTGAAAAATGTTCTGTAAAAAAAATAAGAAAATCGAAGAAAGAGGTTCACACATAAAATAAATTTAGAAAATCTCCCCTGTCCTTTTGAAGCTTCATGTTGCACTCTGTTGTATTAAAAGTTACCATAAATCTTGCTCTGGCAAAGCCTATTACATTTTTAAATACAGCATAATTTTAACCATAAAATTACCTACCTAATAATGTTGCATGGAAATACTATTTTTTTTCTCTAAAGGCTTGAGTAAATAGGAAGCTGGAGAAATGAGACTGCCTTTCCTTGGAGGAAAATCCCATGAGTATTACCATTGACAATAGATTATTTGGTAACTTGTACATTAGTATTTAAGAATAATTTTTATCTATCAAAACTATAGATATTGATATTCTATCAAGAATCAAACTATATCCTATCCAGCCACTATTAGTTGTGTTAATAAAGTTCTGTTGGAATGTAGTCACATACACTTGTTTGTGTATATATTTTTTATGGCTGTTTTCATGGTACAACTATAGAGATAAGTTTCACACAAAGCATACAGTATGTATGGTGGTTTACAGAGAAAAGTTTGTCCACCACAAATCCATTTAGTTTTAACAATCATAGACAATTACACATGGTCATGATAATTTTAGAATGGAAAGATTTCAGATGCATGTGTCAATTGTCCCTGTGGCCATTAAAATTTTTCAATAATGCAATTGTAAAATGCCTAATTTAAATTGTAGTGAGTGTTAATCTAAGTCAGCAATCACCTCATCCATCCTGACCTTTTCAAATACAAATGTCATTTGTGTGGTTATGTATCATGACAAATGAGAAGTATCGTTAGCTGTATCACTTGTGCATCTTGGCATGAGATTGTTAGCTTTGCTTCAAAAGGTCATTTTGTAATTTAAAAAAAATATATATGACATTTGTTTTGTCTTTATTACATAAGTTTAAATAAATTTTTGTTATACTTATCTATCAAGAAGCCTATTCTAACAAGTTCCTAGCTCATCAAACTGGAAGATACTTTCTGAGGAAAAATACTGCACAGATTTCTGGAGAAATGATACAATGAATAAAAATATAGAGATAAGCTTCCAATGCAAGAGTGACCTAAAATGAACTGTGAGATATTTCCTGGCAGGAGTCCTTTGACACATACAAATTATTCCATATACAGCAGGGACAAAGTTATATTTGCCAGATTTTTTTTAAATAAACTTTTCCAAAGCCTTTTCTATTTTTTACAACATAGTAGCTTAATAAATTATACATAGAAGACTTTTTTTCTTATAATGCGCCTACTATGTTGTTGTTACTATATGTAAAAATCCTTTCAAATCCTAATGACCTTTTCTTTAAGGATAGTATAAATAATAAACACATTCTCATGATCCAAATGGAATTAATAAAAGTATAAGGTTTTTTTGTGAGATGAGATATTATTTGTAGGAGTCTCAAGGAGAAAGTAAACCTGGATTTTTTGATCCAGGCTCTATAAAGTGCTAGTTGACTCACAACTTCCAGAATCTCAATTTGCTCATCTAAAAAAGGGACAGAATATTTATATTGAGTTCAATGGTACTGTGGATATAAAGATCAAACGGTACCTTCCAAGTAAATATTACTCTCTGAAAAAAAGAGAGAAAATGGTCAAGATAGAGTGTGTGTCTATATATTTTTTTCAAAACAGACATTTGTTCAGATGATTAATAGATGTTTCCCCTCTTCTTTAGTGAGGTATAACTAATAAAAATTGTATAATTTAAGGTGTAAATGATGTTTGATATGATTTACTGTGAAATGATCACCACAATCAATCTAATTAACATATCCATCACTTCATACAGTTAATACTTTGTGTTTGAGATGAATAACAATTTACTCTTTTATCTGCAAATTTCAAGTGTACAGTATAGTATCTTGAACTATAGCCACCATGCTGTGCTTTATATCACCAGAAATTATTCATCCTACACATCTGAAAATTTGTCCCTTTGACCACCATCCCCTCATTCCCCCATCCCCAGCATTCATTTTTGTATTCTCTGCTTTTATGAATGAGCTAAAGACCTGAAGAGACATTTCTTAAAAGAAGACATTTAGATGGCCAAAAAGTATATGAAAAGGGGCTCAATATCACTAATCCTGAAGGAAACATAAACCCAAAACCCAGTGAGATATCATTTCATGACTATTAGAATGGCTATTATCAAAAAGATTGAAGATGGAAAGTGAGGATGTGGAAAGAGTAACTCCTATATACTGCTGGTGTAAATATAAACTGGTATAGCCATTTTAGAGAACAATGTGGAGATTCCTCAAAAAATTAAAAACTACCATATGATCCAGAAATTCCACTTCTGTGTATGTCTTAGTCAGCTAAGGTTCTAAAAATCACAGATCAGCTGCCTTAGAAACAAACATTTATTATTATTATTACTATTGTTATTATTATTATTATTATTATATCTCACAATTTTGGAAGCTAGAAGTCTGAGATCAGGGTGCCAGGATGGAGGGGTTCTTCTGGGTTGCAGGCTTCTCATTTTATCTTCATTTAAAATGGAAAGAGCTAAGGATCTCTGTGAGGTCTCCTTAAGGGCACTAATCTCATTCATGAGGGTTTTATGCTTGTGACCTAACCATCTCTTAAAGGCCCCACCTAATAATAACACCAACTGTAGGGGTCAGGATTTCAACACAGGAATTTGGGGAGGATACAGACATTTGAACCATAGTGGAGTACATAGCCAAATAAAATGAAATCACTATCTCAAAGAGCTATCTATACTCTCACATTGATTACAGTATTATTCATTTCTGACAACATGGATGTTCCTGGAGGACAATGTGATAAGTGAGCCTGTCACTGAAGGTCAGACACTGTATGATCTCACTTTTATGTAACTGGCTTTTCTTGATGCCAATGTATGTCATTTCTGAGCATTTCTTGGCATGAAGAAAATGTATAGAATTCAGAAAACAAAATCCTTCATCATCATGTTCATAATTTACATTAAGCAGACCTAAAGGCAGACACAGTTCAGGGGTTAAGATTCAACAGCCTGAGTGGGGCTCAGTCAACCGCTCCTCAAAGCAGCAGCCTTTCAAGACAAAGAGTACAGGGAGTCATCAGCCCATAGGTGAATTTGAAATTTATGATCTTAGATCTGAAGTTTATGTCTGGAGAGTCTTGGGAGGGAAAATTCCGACAGGTAAGATGCTTCAAAACAACACTAGATAACCGATAATTCAGAGCCAATGTTGGACTAACAAAAAAAGGGAAAATATAGTAGTTGCCCTCTCACTCCCAGTTTATTTTCTTGTAGATAAAGAAAGCCCAAGTTAACAAGTTTGTATGTGAGGCAGCACATCAGAGAGATTAGAAATCAATAAGAGTTACACTAGCTATAAAAATCATTAGGAGTTCTACTAGCTGTAATAATTATTATTCACATGCGTTCTCTACTATTTTACTTATTCAGTCAAAAAAAATCATATACTTTACATGTACACTGAGCCAGATGCTGGATGACATCTTGGGGATGTGCATTTATATAAATAGGATTACTATTCTCAAAGAGCTTTCAGCAAAAAGAAGAGGCAAGCCAGTATACAAAAATTACAAAATAATATGAAGAACAGTCTTATAAGGTTCTTTAAGCAAACAAAAAAGAGGTACCTAACACAGCCTTGGAAATCAGACCAGAGGAATGCACACTGAAATTATCACTATCTCTAAGAGGGCCTAGTGAGTCAATACAAAAAATACACAGTATAATTTAGAGGTACATTATACTCATATGTATTCAGCCTTCAACAAATGGACTGTTTTTGAGTAAGTAAGATAATTTTAGTGTGGTATTTGCAATCCAGCTGCCTGTGCATATTGAAATAATAACATAGGATTCTGATTTGACTGTTTAGCATTTTATCTGCATACCGAATTATCTTATTCTGTGGATCCAAGCCAATTTGTAGGGATTAATCTAGCCTATGAAAAACCATATTCCAATGAACTTTCCCAGGAGGCCATCGACCTAAACTTGGCCTCACAAATCAGGGGAGTTGAAAATGTCCCTGTGATATGGTTGGAGGTGCATGAGGAAGACTGCAGTCCTCTCACTTTTTTAGTTCTCCACACCTACTTAATAGAGAGATCCATGAATTAAGCTTCTACCTTTTAGTGCTATCTCTGCATTCATTTATTTAAAAGGCATGAATGGAATATTCTACTAAGGTTTTCTTGTGCCCTGAAAGCCCCATTCAAAATACCACCTGTGTGCCTAGACTCAACTGAGGGTTAGCTTCCAATAATTTTGCTAACAATTATGGCAGGCCAACAAAAGCTTCAATCTTGTGAGAATTCAGTGCACAATGGGATATTAAACATCCCCTTGTGACTAGCGTACATTTTTAAGTAGTAATGATTTGTCACGCAGGTAGAATTTTAAACACACCTACTGCAGCATTTGTTTGTATCTATTGTATGTGTGTTCCTGCCATGTTCAGGTTCTGTGTGTCAATTTTACTCCTCTGTCAATCTGCTTCTGTTGATTACTGACAGTTTGTTGTCATAGTAAAGTGTTTCTGTGGTTGGTTAGACTCAGTTGCCAAGGTAACCATCTGGATATGTGTTGCCTTTAGGAGTTCATCATTAGATACCCGAAAATTTTGACTGTATGTAAATAATAAAGGCAATCAAGGCAATTTGTCTTTGTCCTCCATATAGTATTTCCCAGAGACTCAACAAATATGTGATAATGCTGAGCTCTTATTCACATAGTCAGTTATTATCAAAGGTCATGATAACATTATTAATATTTATTATTAAAAGTTTTACTTTAAAATGGGGAATTCAAGTTAAAACATTTTATTTTTACTATTTTATGACAAACTTCATGCAAAAATAATTTCATGCAGTATTTGACATTTGTTAGGGCAATTCCAAAGGGGGAAAGAAATAGTTGTGAAATTCTCTCAGGCCTCTACACTTTTTATTTCTACCCAATCTCTGTTCTCAACTCCTGGGTATACTAGTGATAGCATCATTATTATTTCCTCTTCCCAAATTTCATCCTTTTCTTCCCTCCTGGAATACAGAAATAAAGGCTTCAGAGCTCAGATTCATTTTGTGTTATAGCTTTGCTTTACTATTTTTCTATCCATATTCATTCATTCATCTTTTCTGAACTTCAGTTTTTCTTACCTATAAAATTAGATAGAGATTGCCCTGTGAATAGATTAGTCGTAATGAATGTACATAATTTAATACAGTAGCTGACAAATTGTTGGCTTTAAAATAATTACAAAATCTTTTACTAGTGAAATCATTTGTCTATCATAGAGAATTTCATGTTTTCTCTATCTGCATTGGTGAAATGGTTGATAAAGATGGAATCACCTCTGAAAGAGGTCCCTTAAGAGACTTTCCTGCCCTCCAATAGTTGCAAAATCTTCTTGTCTGCCAAGTTATGAGAATTCTAGCATTACAAGTTGACTGGTTAGCAGTAAAGACTGTGTTTTAAAAGGTCTCTTCAGGAGGTCGTGGCGCAGTGGTTAACGAATCCGACTAAGAACCATGAGGTTGCGGGTTCGGTCCCTGCCCTTGCTCAGTGGGTTAACGATCCGGCGTTGCCGTGAGCTGTGGTGTAGGTTGCAGACGCGGCTCGGATCCCGCGTTGCTGTGGCTCTGGCGTAGGCCGGTGGCTACAGCTCCGATTCAACCCCTAGCCTGGGAACCTCCATATGCCGCGGGAGCGGCCCAAAGAAATAGCAAAAAGACCCCCAAAAAAATAATAAATAAATAAAAGATCTCTTCATTAGCTGCAATATACCCAGAGCATAACATATTAAGCTGTTATTTACTAGCAACCCTTTACTAGGAAATTGTTGGCCTTGCCAGTTGGAGTGCTTAGCATTCACTAAGATGAGGTTTTGAGTAAAGGTATTTATTATAGATCAATACTTGTGTGAAAAAAAAGGTGAGGAAACAGGATTGGGCAGAGGAAGAAGTTTAAACCTAATGTAGGTCCTACAAAGAATTGGTAAATGTGCAGGAGCGGGGCTGGAGCAGGTATTATCTGTCAGAACTGACCTATGTTGAGCTGAAATGACTGCATTAATACCCCAGCCTTCTCCTTCTTTCAGTATAAACTTCCCAGTGAGTTATAACCTCTGATAAAGCTGTTATCTGCAGCTGTACCTGATCATAGAAGAACTGACTTCTGGAAGTTCTCTGATGACCACACTCCTGCAACAGGTTGATCCTCATTTCATGGAGACTTGGTGGCACATAGTGTCTATCACAATTAGATTAACTAGCTGCATTTAAAAAGTAGTGACCTGAGCCGAGGGTCAATGAGATAATGATAAACACACAATTTGCTTAGAGACTTGAAACAGATCCTGCTTTTTATAAGTTACAATATATGTTTGTCTTTCTTACCCATCAGGGAAATATGGATCCCTGAATTCATAGAATAGGAATAGTGGAGATACCAAGAGAAAAGACAGAAACTCCACAACAAACAGATGAGAGAATCAGCAGTACATTTCATTCGCATCAGGTCAACATAGCCATTTATCTACTTAGAAAGAGGCAACCAGTTTTTAACTATTTGATCTTTCCCCTGAGTAGGTGGCATTTGATATGACCAGAATTTTCCTTATATTCATATTTATATTTATATTCATTCTTTCATTTTTTTAAACCTATTTTCACTTTGACAAGGAAAAAGAAAAAATCTTCCTGTTAATTGTTCTGTGTGTTTTTTAGAATCCGGGACATCACCATTCAAAAATATTGGCCACAAACAAAATGATGGAGCTTTGTGACAAGTGGAGAGAATATAGTTCTGGTGAATTACAGAAGTTTCATGTGAAAGGTATGAAAAAGGCTAAATGTGAATACTCCTGCCTCAGTGTTCTGTGGATGCTTATATGAACGCGTATGAAGCTAGTTGTTTTAACCTTTTCCTTTTCCTTGAAAAGAAAAGGATATGCCACAATTTTCTTCACCCCAAACCTTTTTTTTCCATCTAAAAACTTTCTTTAACCTTATGCAATACTCATGTAGAGTGACTTAAAATATAGAATTAGGTACCAACAAACTCAAGGGAATGAAAAACAGATACAACTGCAAGTTATAATACCCCAATGGGCCATGATATGGGAATCAGCAAGCTTTAAGAAAAAAAAAATCACAGTGGTTAGATAAAATAATTTTCATTGCCCAGTATCTTATAGAAAAACAGCTGAATATTTTGTTTCACTAAATTCCTTCTCAGGTTATGCCTCAATGATTTTCACTTACTAAGTAGCATCATTGAGCCATAAAAATATTGTCCCCAGGCGCACACAACTCATTAGAATTTTTGCTCACAAAATATTGACTTCATGATTAAATTTTTCATCAGTTAAGAACTCAAGGTCTGTGCTGTAGGATTTTCTTACTGTGTTGCATTTATGGTTTGAAGATCCTTGAAAATTGTCCATTTTCTTTGATAAAATGTAGAAATAATGTTCTGCATGGAGAACGTTAGATTTACCCCCATATTCCATAGTTCACAAGAGGCTAGTAGTCTGTCAAGTTTATGATTGCATTTAAATATTTTAACTTCATTATGTGGCCACATGCCACTATTTTCCCACCTGAAAAGTAAGGCTGGAAGTTATCAGGGAAAAAGAGTTGATGTGTGGCCACTTAGGAAAATGCATATTGATATATTGTGGACTACTTCTGGTTATTTTTCCTGACATATAGAGGTGCCTATAAAGGGATGAATTTTCTAAACCTGGTTTGTATGGACCAACACAATTTAAAGGACAATGTAAAGTACTTAAACAATGTTTGGTTCTGTGTATACTCCCTCCACTAATCAGATACTTTGAAATACTTGATTTTGTTTTTAAGTTCCTCCATTATTTGGTTGATAATCTTTGTAAGCACCTAGATGATTATTAAAATTGTGATACATTCAAACTTTAATAGTATATTCCTATTGCCAGTGTTGTTTTTACATTTAGGCAGATTTCAGTCTAAAATCTAAACTCCCAATTATACATCTGAAATTAGAGTTACATCTTGAAATCATTTCCCTTAAAGTCATAGTCTTAAAAATATAAATATTTATGCTTAGATTTTCTAATATAAAATAAAGTCGATTTTACTTTTTATAAGTGGTTCTAAACCTTCAAAAGTTTTACCAAAAATGCTTACCATGGACACCACAATTATACAATCCTATATAATTTGAAGGGCTACTTTCCTAAACTAACATGTTTGGTACTGTCCTTTTGATCTTCTGAGTACTTAAGCACTAGAAGTGACTGGGATATAGTTGAACTCTTAACTATAACACTGAGGATACATGTAAACACTATTTAATAACTGTCAGTGAATTTATTACAAAAAGATGGAAATGATGATTCTGAACAAGTCCCTTAGATTTAGAATCACCTATGTTGTAAGTCATTTTAAAATATATAACTGATTCCTGATGTTTTAGCTCTTGGTTTGATATTATTTGTGCTGCTATTAAGTTATATAATTGACTTTCCCTTGCAACTCTAAAGATTTTTGAACATGATAGAGTCCTGAATTCTTTTCTCTTAGAACCACATAATAATTTAAAATTTGAAAATGCTGTCCAATTGAAACTTTTCTGTTTCCCATGCCTTCTATCTATTTGGTGTTATTAAAATTGATTATTTTTAGCAATGGCAGTTTCTTCATCCTCTAAAGAGACCGAAATACTCCAGGCTATTGCTTTTGTTTATGTTATGACATAGTTAGAGTTGAAATGTTTTTTTTAAAGTAGGTCTAGTCATTTTATTCATCAAATGAAAAAGAGTCACTTTTTAAAAAGCAAAGAAATCTGTTCAGTACACTGTGAGCAGTTATGTACATGCTAACTATTATTATCATTATTTATTCACAGTGCCATTATACTTTGTATTAGCATAACCACATAATTAACCATCCAAACTGGGCAACTCTTGAGAGTAAAAAAGGGAACAATTACTAATTAAGTAATCAGGCCCGTGAAAACTAGCACATTTTGCCACTCTAGCTTTGCTCAACTATAATCAACTGGAAGGTTTAGAACATTTCTATCCATAATGAATTGTCTAGAGCACTAGTTTTTATATCCCATGACCCTTTGGAGATTTTAAGTCAATTAAACTTAAATGCCACTGTAATATGTACAAATATTCAAGTATGGTCACACTGGAGGGATAGGAGACTGCAGATCTGGAGCTCTGTACTTTTAGCATCCTCTCAGAGGCATACCATGATCCCTGAGGCAGCCCTATGGAAATATGGCATGCCACAGGATTATTTTTAAAACCACTGCATTAGTGGAGAGAAAGTAACATTGATCAAACATCCACGACACACTAGACCATATACATGTAATTGGCTGGGAATGGTGGTGCTGAGACTTAAATCAATGTCTAATTGATTTCAAACCTTACTCCTATTCCTCAGAAGAAAGTGCATTGACTTTTTCTATACGTATTTCAGAAAGTTCATCATTGTCTCATTCAGGTCAACCTAGGTTATTCTATACCAATAGCAAACAATCTCCAAATCTCAAAGGATTTAAAGAAGGAAACAAACAAACAAACAATAAAAACAAGTTCTCAAAACAAAAATGATTCTTTTTCACACTCTATATCCATTGCAGGATAGCAAGACACTACTTCTATAGTCCCTAAGGTACTCAGGCTGCTGGAAGGGTTTTATTTTGAGGGGGCCAGATTGTAGAACATTTATTCTTTATTACTATTAATGTATAGTTGATTTACAATGTTGTGTCAATTTCTGCTATACAGCAAAGAATATACACACATTCTTTTTTCTCCCATTATCTTCCATTGCTGTCTATCCCAAGAGATTGGATATAGTTCCCTGTGCTACACAATAGGACCTCATAGATTATCCATTCTTTTTGGTAGCACCCAATGCATGCAGAAATTCCCAGGCCAAAGATTAATCTCACACCACAGCAGTGACCTAAGCTGCTGCAGCGACAATGCCGAATCCTTAACCCACTGACCACATGGGAACGTCTAGAAGCTCTATCTTGATATATACTTTTATATCCCAGAAGCAAGGAAAGGAAAAATGGTGAAATATTCACTAAAGATTCCACACAGAAATAACAAATGTCTTGTTCTTTCACATTGCATTGGCCAGAACAAGTTATACACCCGTGTCTAAGTTAAACAGAATGAGGATGTATAATTCTTCTATAAAGAGGATCACCAAATAACACAGTAGGTTGACCATGATCTTATTTCAACAAAAATCAATATTCTTGAACTTGTAATTAATATTCCTTCTTTTTTTCCTATGGGGCCAATTATATCATGAAAGCCCTCATATATTTAGATTTTGTAAATGCACTTGGACTTACCTCCAATATTCATCTCAAAATTTCTTCTTTTCCAAATTAAATATTTCAATATTTCAATTCTTTCTGAAAATGTATTGCTTAAAGCAGTACAACTGAAACTTGAACATGCACTGCATCTTGTATAGATATCAAAATGCATGTTTTGATTCAGTAGGCCTGAATAAGTCCTGAAATATATTTTGTATTTGTTTGTGCTGTTTTCTAAAACGATGTCTTGTCCTAGTTTTGAAGTTCTAGCTAGAGGTCAGTCAGCTCTCTTTCTTGGGCAACTAATTAAGTCTACATTCCAGTGACCCATGTCCAGTTATCAAACAACTAGGGACAACACCTTCATCCCAGAACCTTGGAAATTATTCAAATAAGATAATTCACAAGAAGGCCAAGAAGCCTCACGTAACTTGTTCCACATAAGCTGCCCATATAAGTCCAACTTTCTCTTACCTTATCTCCACATATAACTACTGTATGACCATGCTGGGAACCTTCTCTCATTTGGAGATACAGGTAACATATATCTGCCTTTCACCTACTGCAGTGTTAGTGTGTTGTACCCCAACATCAAAGGAATCTTTAAATATTATAAAACATACTGTGACTATAAATGCTCCCATGCCTTCACCCAAATTTCCCTGGTACTGGGATATTTAAAATATTGGTTAAACTCAGGAGGACTAGGTAGCAGCCCAGGCTGGGGTCTCCCTTAAAATAGTCAAAATAATTGCTCACTTGAGCTTTTCTTTCTGGAGTCAGCTTTCTGGTGTGTTTCTGGTCATAACCCGTGTTTGACAGAGGCCTATTTCAGTGGCTTGTCACTTCTTCAGCATCAATGTTTATCATTACTACTATGTGGAGCAGAATTTTGGTTTTTCCAGTGTTTTGGGGACCCCCATGGAAGAAAGTATTGACTGGACTTCCTTATAGTGGAGAAATATCACCAGTTTTGTTGTGATGTACCTCAGGTGGTGATGGCAATAGCCTCTCTTCTGCTACTCCATCTATTGCTGCTGTTGTCAGGTAACTTCACGCTGTCAAGGTCCCCAAGGGTACTGTGGGTTGCACTCTTGGAGATCAGTAACCAGATGTATAAAGCAAAGTGGGGGCTCTCAGACAAGGGAATGAATTCCCATCCCTGTATGATACATACACCTGCCCAAGTTACCCAATGGCTTAGATAATGAGAAAAGCACTAGTCAGTATACTTGAGCCTTGGTAAGTACCACTACAAATTAACATTTGAATTTACTAACTCCAACCAATCAGCTAGTAAATATTTGCCATTATATTCCATAGTTATTTAAACAACCTCTCAGCTAAAGTTCAATTTCACCTTCACCTCCAAAGGACACAACACACCCTTACTAGAATCCACATAATGTACCTCAACAGCACACCACCTTTGCAGACAAGATCTTAACTACACCAACCTTCCTCCAGTAACACAGGCATGATGTTGCCTTGTGAATGTTCTCCTCCTCTGAGATTCATTCAGCACACACATTAAAAACGTACAAATCCAATACCTTTTAGTTCTTTTTAAGTTCTAGAGGCGACATATTCCTCATTTGCGAGTTTTACTTTTCACTGATGTTGCTACTTACAAATCTGCCTACTTTAAAAAAGGCTCTAGAATCAGTCCACTGCACTGTAAAGACTTCAGCAACTTGGAGTTCCCATTTTGGCTCAGTGGAAATGAATCTGACTAGTATCCATGAGGATGCAGGTTTGATCTCTGGCCTCGATCAGGAGGTTAAGCTGTGGTGTAGGTTGCAGATGCTGCTCAGATCTCATGTTGCTGTGGCTATGGCATAGGCCAGTGGCTATAGCTCCAATTAGACCCCTAACCTGGAAACTTCCATATGCTGTGGGTGCAGCCCTGAAAAAGGCAAAAAGAAAAAAGACTTGAGCAACTTTTTCTCATACCTGCTGGAGTCTCCGGCCCACCTATGATAGCCATAAATTGCTCATGGGTTTTTGACGCAAAAAGCCTACCCTTCTCATCCTTATGCTATACACTGTTAGAGTAAAAAGTGCTAGCCACATACTAGGCTCTTCTGTGACTCTCCATACTTACTTTTCTATTAATCCTTGGGTCATGAAAGCAGCATACCACAAGCCTGGCAAGGCTATTGAGGCCTCTTACTACAGGCTGGAAGAAAATCTGGAGACTCCGGTATATTCGCCGGCAGGAAGGAGGGGCCTTCCTTGTCTTTAATCCCTTGCCAGCTCTCATGGTGCTAAAGGATGTCACTCCTCCCCCAGATGCCTTGGCTAGCTAGGAGGCCCTTTAGAATAAACTGAGTAAACAGTAATTAGTCCATACATGGTACCAATGGCATTGCCACCATCATAAATGATGGAGCTCGGTAGAATGTTGCTGCTTTCCAACACTTAACTGAGATGTTACTGATAAAGGATGGGACCCCAGAGTCAGCATAATTAAAGTTCAAGCAGTCATCTTAAGGCTGGAGGCCATAGTTAGCAAATGGTTCAATCTCCACATTTCTTCAAACATTTGGACTAGAGCTTAAGAGGAGTTTTCACCTTCAGAGTAGGGAATCCTGGGAATATCTTGCTTCACAGATGCCCATAATAGAAATCAAAGTCACGAATGTCTTCACATATAATGAGATCACAATACATGGCTTTACCAAGACTCTCTTTATCCCCCTTGGAGTTTGACATTACTGATAGTGACCAATGCCCACGTTTTAATTCTCAAAGTAAACAATGCTGGGCTCTTGGAAAAGGCAGTCAATAGTACTTTCATCTCTCCAGTAGGTTCCAGGTAGCTGGTTTAATTAGGATGTCTAATTGGCTTCACAAAGAATGATTATAAGTTCAAAAACTGAAAAGCAAACCCCTAAATTAATCTCTCTTAATTCAAGACTGTTTCTCCTAAGGCACTGACAAGCTGGACACAGTGAATTCATTACTTCTCTTCTTTTGATATAAAAAAAGCAGAAATCTCCATTAAAAAGCTTAGAGAGATGAGAAGAGAAACCCTGATTCCCTTCAATGATAGCAGATCCCAACTGGAAGCAGAGACCCTTCTTTCTGGGCAAGGGCTCAAGCAATGAAAATCTCTGAACTCTGTATTTATTATAACGCTCCTAACTTTTTCTACTCTGTTAAATTCCCCTCACTATGTGTGGACTTCAGTGACTCACTATGGTTGCAGATCCTAAATTGCAATTTTCTGATGATTTCGAATAAACCCATCTCTGCAGGAGAAAGATCTAGCAGTATATTTGTTTTTGGTCAACAGATATTAGGGATTCTATTATGTTTCCTGAGCTTACTGTTTGTTCAGCCTATGATCCTTTCATAGTCTTGTTCTCTGCCTGTCCTACACACATATATATATATCCACGTATTCTACCCCAGCCCTAAGGGGAACTTTTATAGAGGTTGCTACTAACTGTGTCATTCTAAAAACAGGTGGAAATTGTTGCTTTCTTCAGTAGGCAACACCCTCATATAGGGCACCACCTGACCTTTTGTGGAGAGGACCTTCAGCTTCCCAAGGACTTCTACTCCTTTAAGCTTGCTACCATGATGACCTGTCCTTAGTCTCCAATGTGTTTCTTACCCTTGGTTATAAATACCAGTAACTTTTACATATACCTTACTAAACTGTCATTTCAACCCTTACAAAAATGAAGATGGGAAACCTCCAACTTTATTCAAGGAATTCACTAAAATTATATTGTTATAAAAAATGTAACACAGTTTAAATGCACCTTAGAACTCCACCAAGACAGTGCTAGAAACTCACATAATTTAGACTTGTTTCCCAATAACATATAAATGGAAAACTTGGTAATGGGTTGACCTACAAGGACTCTTTATACTTCCACTGATTTCTTCCTTTTAATAATAAAATGTTTTCTATATTGTTTAGGGGAATTTATGCCTTACTTTCTAAAAGTCTCCTCTACTTTTTGGGCAGCTTAAATATCCCAAATACTCAAGCTAAAAATTAAGAGATCAGTTGTAATATAGTTTGTTGTTGTTGTGTTGTATGTGTTTTATGCTATCTTTACTCAGTTTGGAGGCGCCAGTGGGTTCCCCTTCTTGAGCAGTTAAACTGACACCCCAATGACTTTCATTAATGGACTCTCACACTCTGGGCCATTATGTATCTGCCATAATCATCCTGGGGCCAGGTTTCATACATCCCTATACCCTGAGGCCTGTAGAAATTATTAAAATAAACCAATTCAAAGGGAACCTCACTAACTCCACCCTGCCTGTCCTACATAAACTGTTCCCTACAGCTCCAGTTTTCTATAATCCTTTCTCTTGAGTGTAATCCCCCATGTGGCCTCTACCTTTTTCTTCTTTGAAATTTTAAGTAACAGAGTTCTGCTTTCCATTTATCCCTGGTGTCTCTTGGTGTGTCCTATAGTCCAAAGAATCTTTGAATCTTACAAAACAAGGCCTATGATTCTGAATTTTTAACAAGCTTCTAGGTGGTGCTACTGATGCTGGTCCTCCGACCATGATTTTAGTAGTAGGGATGTAGAGTCTCTAGGCTCTCTCTAATGATTTTTCTTTAATAATCCCTTTAAAGTGTAACACCCACCGAATAATATAATTATCACCTGGAATCACACACTATGGGGAACTTCCTTTCCCCTGCATAGTGTTTCTCTTTAAAAATAGCCCAAGGTCAATTTAGTCTTTTTGGTCAGACACTACAAAATCATTGAGTAACCTACAATTCCAACATCTTCTTTTAAAATGGTACCATTAAATCATACTTCCCATATACTATATTTTAGCCTTTGTCTTTTGTGAACAATGCATGATTTTTAAATTGAAATATAATTTACATAAATAAGATTTACCCTTTTAAAGTGTGCAGCCTGTTGTGTTTTGACAATATATACATGCATGTCACCAATAACAAAATACAGAACATTCCCATTATAGCAGAAATTTCCTAGCACCCACTTGAAGTCATTCCTCGACCTGGTGAACAGTGATCTGTTTTCTGATCCTATAATTTTGCCTTTTCTAGAATGTCATATAAATGAAATCATACAGTAGGTTTATTTTTATATAACAGGTATTTTTATAAATGTTATATTTATTGACAAAGTGATTTCTATAGAAAAATGTTGCTTACATTTTATCTGAAGTCAAACCTGCTTGAATTATATGATCAAGGATCATTGTTGAATCAGAGTAAACTTTGGGAGACACATTAAGCAGTCTCAATGTTTTGTGGAAAACTCCCACGAGATAGAAAAATTAATGCAAAATCATTTTAATAAACCAGATGTCTTAGACAAATCATGAGAATTATTATGGCAGTTTCAAATAATAATCTAGTACTTTGGCTTAATTTTTAATCACAAAAATATATTTTATTAATGCTGGGTTGAGTATCTTGAGAATTGGCACTTTCTAGGGCAGGAGATAAATTCTATGCGCCAAGCAAGGTCAGTGACCTCATCCCCCTTAACTTACACCCCCCATAAAGGACTGAGCTTACTGAAAATTAAAAATGAAACTCATATCTGAAATTTAAAGATTAATAAAGATTTTTGGAAGGGTTTTTTTGTCTTTTTTTTTTTTTTAATTTTAGGGCCACACCCACGGAATATGGAAGTTCCCAGGCTAGGGGTCGAATCAGAGCTGTAGCTGCCAGCCTATGCCACAGCCACAGCAACACCAGATCTGAGCAGCATCTGCAACCTACACCACAGCTCATGGTAATGCCAGATCCTTAACCCACTGCCGAGTCCAGGAATCAAACCCACATCTTCATGGATGCTAGTCATATTCGTTTCCACTGAGCCGCAACAGGAACTCTGGAAGTTTTTAAATAGAAATTTAAAAATAAAAATATACTCGTCATTGCCTATTCATTTCTCAATGCTAAGTTAAAAATATATATTCCACCAAAAAGACAGCACAAATAAGAACAAAAGAGTTAAGCATGAAACCAGACATGGCCCTGTGGGAATCCTGGGTGCAAGAGCCTTTCTGTGTCCCTCATTTCTTGTTCTTAGGAAGTGGGTCTCACTCAGCTACATGTGACCTTCCCTGAGCTCCTAGGGACAGGTTCAGACAGTTCCTGATCAGGGAAGGGAGGAATAGTCAAGCAACAAGAATACAGCCTTGGGGTAGGATCCTGGTTCCTTCTCAAGGAATACACATAATAATATAGGCATCTTATCACCTAAGAGAAAAAAAAGTTATATTCCTTATGCTTCTTTCACAAATGAGTACCTTAAAATTGAACAGCTTAGAGTTCTTCCTTTTCCTTCTCCCTGACTTAACTGCACCCTAAACAGAATCACCTGTAAACTAAAGATTAGGCACCCTGAGCATAATTGCCTATGGGTTAAGGATTATTCGCACATGATGTTTTTCAGGAACTTTCCTGGTTTGTTCTAATCTCTGATCAATATGCCCTTTTTGTAAGTACTGTTGTTCTAAGCAATAATCCAGAAGACCACCATCGTGAACACCTCCTGACTCCAGCTTTGATGACTAAGATTCCCCCAAAAGAAAAAAGAATGCATGTTTGTCCCAATCCTGACTCCTATCTTAAAACCTGTTCTTCTCCTTTTTTACTAGAAAACCCCTCACAATTCTTTCTATGGACAGGGGCACAGTCTTTAAGGCATTAGCCTGCTGTGAACCTCCTTTTGCCTGATAAAGCAATAAAGCTATTATTTCTCCTTTACTTCAAAATCTGTCTCTGCATTTCAACTTGGCACCAGCAGACAGAGGCCTAATTCCAGCAACAACCATACCACCAGTGAATAACAACCACACCCCACACCGTAGGTGATGAGGAAGAAAAGAACTAACTTAAGTAACAAAAGAAAGTAATATTTTTTTCTAGCTACTGTAGAGCTTCAGACACAAGAAACTGGATATATATGAATATGAAATGTAATGTATGTATATGAAATGTAATTAGTAAATTTGTTTCAGGAATATGAGTAAATAATTCTGAAATGACTTTATGTGTACAACACGACTGAATAAGTAGGTACATATGTTGTATTTAATGCGAACCAAATTTATCAATGTTGGAAGAAAAAAGTTATAAATAAGGAAATGGAAAGGTTACAATGAACTGATAGTGTTGGATGAAAATCAGAAGTATGAGTTTCTGCACATAGATGGATGATAAGTTGATAGATAGATAGCTATGTGTGTGCACATTGGGTTAGGATATAAACACATATTTCTGAGTCCTAGTCACTGAGAGGAAACAATTTCCCAGTAGCAATGAACACACCCAGATCATGATTTCTAAGTATTTTCCAATAAAGGAATTAGGACTCTGTGATGATTAATTATTTGTGTCAAAAGTAGGAGACTTTGGCCAAATGCCAGTTTAGATGTCATTGTGAAGGTAATTTTTTAGGTGAGATTAACATTTAAATCAGTAGACTCTGAGTAAAGCAGTTTGCTCTCCATAATATGGGTGGCCCTCATCCCATAAATCAAAGGCCTTTATAGAAAAAGACTAAAATTTCTAGAGAAAGTGGTAATTCTGCAAGCAGCCTGCTTTAGGACTAAAGGTGCTACATCAACTTCTCTGAGTCTCTAGCCTATGAGCTTACCATGCACAATTCAAATTTCTTAGTCCCCACCACTGCATGAGCCAATTTTTAAAAATCTCTGTCTCTTTTTCTCTGTTCTCTCTCTAGTGTTATATATCGAGATGTTTTTTCAAAAAAATGCTTTTAGAAATTGATTCTATCAAAATGAAACCACCAGCATGTATAAATACATAGCAGCAAAAGATTTAAAACATTTTAAGTACTAATCAATAGGTGAATAAATAAATAAATCATGGTAGATGCATTATATGAAATGGTGTATGGTTATTAAAAATAGTGCAAAATGAATTTACATAGATAAATGTCTAACAAGTACCTTTAGGTAAGAAAAAAAGTTGTAGGTCAATATTTAGAACATAATATGAATGTGTGTTTACATTGATAGATAAATTACATCAATATGAAATTTAGGGAAATTCATACATGACACACACAAAATTAAGTTACCAATTAGGGCCATGACATTGTGAATGAAAAGTGAATATATGAACATATATGGAAGTATAAACACTTGCATGCTTGCATGTATGTATATGTTTACATATTTCTAGTATGGAACAATACATGGGTAAAACTGAACCATCTTGGTGTGTTTTTCCATTATATTTCAAAGCAAAAATTTAAAAGACAAGAAAAAAACCAAAATTACTAGGAAAATATATGTAAATACACAAATCAGGTAGTGAAAAAAATTTAACTACAAAATAAACATCAAAAAAAGAATAAGATATCTATCTCTTAGTCATGGAAATTCATTGTGGTCAAAAATCACCCAGAGAAAGAATAAACAATAACAACAAAATAGAAATCAATAAACAAAGTTGAATGACATACTTACGTTTATATGCTTTCCCTTTAAGTCAAGAGAAGCATATTTTTATATAAAAATCAAATTATAACAAGAACAGATATTAAGTTGAGCAAATACCTAACATAGGAAAAAATAATCAAATGCAATAGTAGTCAAAGAGATGCATATTTAAAAAGATGAGACATGATTTTTCATTCTCAAATTGGGAAAAACTAAAAAATTGTCAAAAATAAAATTCTTGCATATGGCTTATGAATTTAAACTGGTGCGACCTTTCTACATGGAAAATTGTTAATACAAATACAATGCCTGAAATTGTAAATGGCTTTTAGGACATTATCCCAAGGAAGGAAATACATACACACATAAAAACACACACATAGACACAGAGATGCATATTAGCATTGAGTAGGAAAATAAACACTTGAAAACCTCAGTATTCCCACATATAAAAAAGTGAATAAAAAGGTGAATATAAAAATTATGGCACATATATAAAATACATTATATAGCCATTAAATATGAAGACATAGAACCATACTTGGCATAGAACTATATTTATGCATTTTAAGACAGCATTTACTTATTTTCATTTACTTGCCTTTTTTTTTTTAGGGCCCCATCCATGGCATATGGAGGTTCCCAGGCTAGGGATCGAATCAGAGCCACAGCTGCTGGCTTACGCCACAATCACAGAAACGCAGGATATGAGCTCTGTCTGTGGCCCACATCACAGCTCATGGCAACACTGAATCCTTAACCCACTGAGCGAGGCCAGGGACCAAACGCACAACTTCATGGTTGCTAGTCAGATTCGTTTCCACTGCGCCACAATGAAAACTTCTAAAATGGCATGTATATTTTAAAAATTGAATAGACTTAATATATATACACTTAGATCTGGTAGATTAGACACAGATATGTCAACCATGTTTATCTTCAGTAAGAGCATTAGGATAATTTTAAAATGTAGGTTTGTGTCATTAAAAGCACTTTACCTGAAATTAACATGAATTCATTTAGTAAAAATTAATAAATTTATACAACTCATAAATATTTAAAGAAATGGCCAACTATGACATTAATATATAATTGACCCTTAACAATGTAAGTCTGAACTGCACAGGCCTACTAGTTCTCAGATTTTTTTCAATAAATGTGTACTACATTACTACACATCTGCATTTGGTTGAATCTGCATATACGAAACCCCAGATACAAAGGGCTGGCTGTAAAGTTATATGCAGATTTTTGACTGTGCTAGGGGTCAGCACCCCTAGTCCTGGTGTCATTCAAGGGTCAAGTATAATCAATTCCAAATTATCCTTGGTGGGCCTGACATAAATAGGTGAACCATTTAAAAGAAGTTCTAAGAAGTAAGAGACTCAAAGCCACAGTGACTATCTTTTCATTACTGACTCGAAGAAGCTAAGCCCTCATGAATTCTTCAGCTGCAAGGACATGAATTCTGCCCACAGTCAGATGTTGAAGTAAGATCCTTTTCTGGGTGAGCCTCTAGATCAGAATACATCCTAGCTGACACCTTGATTTCACTATTTTCAGATTCTGAATAGAAACTCAGGTCCAGACCTCTAAACTAGACTAACTTTGAGATAATAAATTTTTTTTTTAAGTTTTATCGTAAATGAGTGCTTTAAGCTACAAAGTTTGTGATTGTTACCAGCAAAATGAAAAATGAATGTATCCATAGGATAAAATGACAACGACAACAGTTTTTCTGGGTACAAGAAGTACCAGGCTGAAGTGGAATGTTATTACTTAGAAAGTAGGTAGTTGGGTGGAAATTTCACATTTACTTCATAATTTTATATATTTTTAAATTAATTTTGTATATGTCATTTCTTAATTTCTTAATTTTTATTTGACAATCACAGACTAAGAAACTAAGAAAACATGCAGGTGAAGATATATGAAAATCCTAGGTAGATGAAAACTTATTTTTCCTCATTATTTCAAGAGGTAGTTGTTTGTTCAGCATTCTATTATATTAGTTTGTTATTTTAGCACTCTATTATCTTAGTCATTGTCATAACAACAGGTGGTAGGCTTCAATGAGAGATACTCAAAGGTGTGTAAAACATTACTGGAAACCAACAAGTGACAGTAAAACACTTGAGGACTAACCAAAGTCAAGAGCTATTACTTGCTATGGCAAGGTTACCAGAATTTAAAAACTGTCCTCTGGCTGTCCAATAGGAATTATGGCTTCTGGAGTAGGGATACAGCTGTAGCCCAGCAGAGAGGAAATGAATAAGAAATACTCTGATCTTACTCTCATTTCTTTATCCAGTCTTTTGTGGTTGCTTTCCATCAAACAAATCCAACCAAAAGGTAGACTTCAAAGGAATTGCTTGATGCGATAAATAAAAAATAACTTGCAGAGGCACAATCAACATGAAAAATGGATCTTGCTGAGGAAATAGGAGAACGTGTAGAAGAGGAGACATACCGGCTCTCTACCTACATGACAACATAGGCAATAAGGTTTGAAAGACATATCCTCCTGCCCAAGAATATCTCACTGATTAGTCTGGCATATCATTAGAAACTCCTACTGATGACCTTAGGAGAAAGTTTTGAAGTCCTCTAAAAATGCACATGCTGCCAGAGCAGTATAATGTTGGAATCTATTAAAATTAGTATTAAATATTTTTTTGACACATAGTAGATATATAGGATAGACAAGTACTAATAATGTGGGAAGGACCAACCTAGCTCAGGTATATTTCTGTTAAGAGGTACTCTTACTGTAGTGAGAGTCCTAAGCCATCAGAGGTAGCAAAAAGAGTGAGAAAGAAAATTGTCAGAAGTGATTTTTCCAGAGAATTTAATCATGTGTGTGTGTGTTTGTGTGTGTGTAATATCAAGGGAGTAGTAGGAAAATATAATAGCACATCTTTTTATTTATTTTCTTAATTTTGTGTTTTTACAAATAATAGAAAACAGATTTTTACCTCTGGATGCAAGTCTACTAGTTCCAAGAACAAAATACCTGTAAGACCTAAATTGGCTTTCTGCCTGAATGTATTCCTTCAGTTCTAAATTGAAACCAAAAGTTAAACCCCAGCTAATTGAATAGTTCGATTCAAGTCCTGTTCTCAAAGATAGGTAGCTCTAAAGTTAGTACCACACTGAGCAGAATAAGAGATGCCCACTATTTTCTTGTGCTGTTGCCCACTATTTTCTTGTGCTGTTTCAGGAAAAACACCAAATGGCCAATGACACATTTACCTGAAACACAGAAACACGTAAAGTAAATGATTGTGCCTCTTTTTTAGAGTGCCCTATCATTTGGCTTGAAATAATCATTGACTTTTTCTACTGTACTAATGGTTTTTAGTGGTAAAAAAAATTAATTCTCTGAGATGGAGAATATTTCATGAGATTCTATCTCTTTATTCATGTTTGTTTTGCTATGTGAGTGAGGAATTTAATAACACTAAGAACAATTTTATAGCTTTAAAAACAGTTAATTTAACTGGGCCCTGCACAATCAAAAATAAATGATAAATGCCATTGTTGTCGTTGCTCTTTTTAAACATAAAAACTCTTTGGCAAGAAGGAATTTAAATAATTTTTTGGTTCTTGACTCAGTCAAAATTTAGTAGAGATGAATGACGCTTAAATATTAAAAAAATTAAACATTTGAAGATGATGAACAAAAACAGCTCATTGGAAAAACATGCGTAAATGCAAAGCATTTTATAAAATATGATTAAATATAGAATTTAAAATGGGCACTTAAGTAGCTAAATTCACATCCTGAATAATAATAGTGTACATTTTATAGCTGTTTAGATTTTACAAGGCCACTTTCTAATATATTACCACATTTGACCATCATAACCGTATATTTATCATTATTTTTTAATCTATGTGAGAAAAATTAGCCCATGTTATATAGCTTGAAATGGCACAGTGCCTTTAATGTAGATGTTTTACATCCATGTAACTTTTCTGAACTGCTGATAGAACACATTAACATAGATGTATCGATCATGCCCATTCTGTGTGTAGCATCACTCTCTATATTTGTAGTACAGCAAAGAAGCTGCTCTTAGAATAATGGCAGAAACATTTTGTAAAAGAAAACAAAACTGGTACACATAACAAAGAAGCATGAAGTCTATCAGCAGCCCTATCCATTTGTCCCTGCCAAAAGAAGAGTCTCATCTACTACAGGAACTGGTAGTTTTTCCCATTATAACCAAAGGTTGTTGAAGGAGCATTGTTCAATATACTCATTCAAAGAACAGACTGATAACACCAATGTATTATCTTTGATGATCTAATACTATCCAATCTGAAAATTAGGATCTGCTAAGTTTCTATGGTGGAAATAGCTAAAGAACATAAAGAATTGACTTGATTTTTTTTTTAATTTTATGGTTTTAATTTTATGGCTGCACACTGCAGCATATGTAAGTTTCTCGGCCAGGGATTGAATCCAAGCCATAGCTACTACCTACACCACATCTGTATCAATGACAGATCCTTTAACCCACTGTGCCAGACCTGTGTCTTTTCAGTGACACAAGCAACGGCAGTCAGATTCTTAAACCACGGCACCAGAGCAAGAACTCTTGAACTTCTTTATTAGTATTTTTGTGGTGTTCATTCTGTCAGAGGAGACACACAAAAGACAATCTGTCTGTTTCATTAGCATGAACTTGTAACACGTAATGGAAGTGAAAAGGTATGCAATTCTCCCCAGATGCAGCATTCACAATTCTGGCATGTCCTTATTCAGTGGAAATATTTACTTCAACCATGGAGTCCATGTTAGGAAACTTAGATACAATGGCTATTTTGTTTTGTGCTGTAACAAAGGTTTTATTCCATCCTTCATTGCAAAATTAAACCCATTTTCCATAATAGATACCCAAATGGTTTTTCTATTTATTTAAATTGCATTCCTATTTCACTCCTAAGTTTACTATTAGGTTAGTCTACTTATAGTCACCGAATATTTAATATATGCTACTTTTACTTCTCTAAATATGAAATTATAAAAGAAAAACAGATGTGATGTACTACCTGCTGATTTTTACCTTTATACTTAGCTCAAACCTATAGTCTCACATCATGAATGAATCACCATTATGAATCAAAGGAATCTATTCCCATTGCATTATGCTGTGTGGAATAATCTATCATTTAAGTAAGAGACTAACTGGTCATCTACCATATGGCATATTATCCTAAAAAGACCACTGCCTGTCTCACATTGTAATTTAAGTCACTTAGAAATTGTGATGCTCAATTTCTCTTTTTCCTCTTGAAGCCACACATACATAGGTCCAAACTATATAAGTAGCACTCAAAACTCAAATTGTAATCTTTGATAGACATATATGCATAAATTTTTGGTTACTTATATTTGTCACACCACATTTCCAGCAAATTTAATACAATTTCAAGTAAATAGCTACATAAAATTTATAGGGGAAAACTAAAAGAAAAAGAGTAAAAAAAGAAATGTCTCCACCTGTAGGATTTCAAAATGGAAAGCCAAACAATATTGCCTGGCATAATTTAGAATACAAATTAGTGTATGTAGTATATACAATCTTTTGAAAAACTATTTTGGTGATGCTATTTCTTCAAATTATTTTTTGTCCTATATGATAAACTAGATGAAAAATGATACACTGTCTTACATAGAAACAAGATCTTTCAGCTGTTAAAATGATTTAGTAAACATGGTGTATGAAGCAATCTGAGCCACCTAACATGATTAGAATATTTAAAAAAAGAAAATCGATAATCATTTTCATAAAGGATATTCATAGGCTCATTTAAGAAACAAATCCACAAGAACTTAAGATGAGTTTACATAGATAAGCATTCCTTTAAATCTATCAGGAAGTTTCAGCAGAGTATGAGACCAACCTTTAATTAGGAAGAATGGCTTAGGTCTCTGGATCATCTATAGGCAAAGAATTGTGAATCTGAACATACATTCTCTGCTTAAGTTAGTTTGACTGTACACTGATTTGTAAAAAACGGTTTGAGTCAACTTTGTTTTGAATTACCTATTAACTTACCAGCAATTAAATATTTTTTTATTATGAATATATCTAAAATGCAAAGTGCCTGTCCCAATAGTTTTGCTTGAGATGCATATGACTGTTAAGTGGAGCTTAGGAGAATAACTGAAACTTTTACTCTCAAACAAAAACAAAACAAAATGAAATCTTTATCGAAGCATTAATTTATGTTTCACAATGTTCAAGTCCTTGCCTATGCTGTCAATACATAACCAAGTCAATAATCTTGGGCAATGAGGTAACTATGCCATTTTAATAGTAAACATGTAACTGTACAATTATGTCCTTTTCATACTGATATCAAGATCTGCTTCTGGTTAGAATATAGAAAACAGCAAGGAACTAACAGTCTTGTTCAACTTTCCAGCCAACCAATATAAAATTTAGCCCCTTACATATTTTAGAAATTAAACATATATTATTTCATGTATTAAAATATGGGAGTTTCTGTCATGGCTCAGAGGCAACAAACCCATGAGGATGCTGGTTTGATCCCTGGACTCGCTCAGTGGATTAAGGATCTAGCATTGTTATGAGTTGTGGCACAGGTCACAGACACAGCTCGGATCCCATGTAGCTGTGGTGTAGGCTGGCAGCTACAGCTCAGATTTGATGCCCAGCCTGGGAACTTCCATATGCTGTGGGTGTATCCTTAAACACACACATACACACTCACACACACATATGTAATCTATTATATCGTATATATAATCAATTTTAAAATAGTTCAAATAACTTAATAGGTTAATATTTAAGCACAGATGACTTTTTGGATTTGTAACCTGACAATGGTTATAAAAAGCTATGCAATTGGATGCACAGTATAATACAGTGGTGAAAACCCAGATTCTGAATTCATTTTTCCCAGGTTCAGATCTTGATTCTGATATTTATTGATCTCAAGTATATTAGATACTTTATGTCTCAGATTCTTCAAGTGCACAATGGATATAGCAATAGTATATACCTTACACAGTTGTAGTGAGATTATTTGAGTTAATATAAATAAAATGCTTAGAACAGTGCCTGCATAGAATCATTGTTTATGTTAACAATTATAAATCCAAATTAGATATGGTGAATATTATTATGTATTATCTAAGGTTCAACATTAAGATTCATCAAAGTTCTTTATTCACTCTCATTTTGGGGATAAATGACTGTATGATAGTTGAGATTCTGACTTCTGATCCTTCTACTTGTACTTCTATTATTCAGTTTACATATTGGCAAAGTGGCAATACTACCAGATGCCTATTTAAAGACTTTTTATATGGTGAGATCTAATAAAATATAAAGGACACTTTCCAAATAAAGAAATATGTCTTCTAGTAAATCAGTAGAGAATTGCATTTAAAACATGTATAACATCATTCATCTGAGTATCTTAAAATTGCCTTATGGACAAGTATGATTCTATTTAAGAGTCAGAGAAAATGAGATCTGAAATTACTTTTTCAAAAGGTCAAAAGGTAGAAAGCTAGCAACAAAATTGAGGTTTCTGAATTTCTATGATAGCAACCTAATCACCAAGCCTACATGAGTCTTCCCAAGTCACTCTAATGACCGAGATGGTGAACAGTTAATTTTCCACATGAGTGCATTAGGCACAGGGGCACTTTACTCCATCACTTCCTCTGGCTCCTCACTGTCTTTTCCACACTGAGTTCTAAAAAGCCTGTACCTCTCTATGATGAGAAAGTTCCTTGTAAAGCTGAAATAAGCTGAACAACTTTTGGTAGAGTATAGTGGACCTGTCCAGGTTTTGGCACAGACACATGTCTGGTTAGTAAAAATATTCAACAAATAATTTTTCAGCATTCACTGTGTATTGGTTGCTATGCCAGACAAAAAGAAAAATGAGAGATGATATTCATATGAACACTTTGCAGCAAATATCTCCAACAGACCTGTTTTGATATGCCAAGGAGTTAATAGTCTTGGAAAGTCTCCACTGATAGCTCATTATTATTAACCTCTTAAATTAGCCCACCAAATGCTGAACTCAAAAGTTTTAATCTGCTGACTTGGTCCAATATAAAGAAACAGAGTTGATTACATATGCTCACTTCTCACTGCCTTAAGTTACCCTTCCCATCAAACACACAGGTCTATTGGAGGTGTTTGCTATAAGAGACTAATGCAAATATCATCACTCATTTTTCTTTTTGTCTGGCATAGCAGCCTTACACATAAGCATCCCCTCACACACACAAGAAACAGAGAGTTAATTACATATACTCACTTCAAACTGACCTAAGTATCTTTCCCTCACACACATGCCCATCTCCTCTGGTGGGCATCCATGGTGGATCTCTCTTTCTTTGTACCTCCATCACAAGCAAAGTATGAATATATCTTTTTTATATACCTTAAACTTTTCCACAATATTATCTGTCCCTGCTATGTTTCCATGTTCTGATATATTCCTTAGCTTACAAGACTTCAGCTCCCCTCCATTCAAGCTAATAATGATTCTACTTTTCTTGCTCAAATTGGCTTCACACTGAGCTTTCAAGTGTTTTTTTTTTATAATATCTACATTTTTCTGTAATCTTGAGCAAAGGGAAATTGGAATATTCTAATGAAGAATAAGTTGTGTGCCAGTTTGAGATTTCTACAAATCCAGAAATTCCACAGTAATATTTAAGATGGGGTTCATGGACCATTAAGATGACTTCTAGAGGGACTAGAGATGTGATGTAGGTTATGAACTCCAGTGAAATTAGGTGCTGAAAACATAGTGTTTACAAATGTGTATATACATATATATATATATGGAAAATATTTACCACATATATGGCAGTTTTCAGGAAATACTTTGTATCTATTTTTATATTCTCAACAAGACCTGATATGCAAAAGAAGGGATAAAATTTTGAAAAACTTATAATACAGAGGAATAGGTAAGTGTATTTGGGAACAGCAATTATTCTAATAAAGAAGAAAGACTTAAAAATTTAAAGTATACAGCGTTGATAATACCAACTTCTAGGGCTGATAAGAGATATATTCATTAGGAGGGCTAGAAACAATTGCAAGAGTAAAAAGGAGTAGAAAAGCATCCAGGAAGCTATTTCTACTTTATCATGAGTATAGAAGAAAATGTTTTAGGAGTTCCCATCATGGCTCAGTGGTTAACAAATGTGACTAGGAACCATGAGGTTGCGGGTTCGGTCCCTGCCCTTGCTAAGTGGGTTAAGGATCTGGCGTTGCCGTGAGCTGTGGTGTAGATCGCAGACGCAGCTCGGATCCCGCATTGCTGTGGCTCTGGTGTAGGCTGGTGGCAACAGCTCTGATTAGACCCCTAGCCTGGGAACCTCCATATGCCATATGCTGCGGAAGTAGCCCTAAAAAAGGCAAAAAGACCAAAAAAAAAAAAAAAAAAAAGAAAGAAAGAAAATGTTTTAAAAGAATGCAACATGGAATAACAGTACTAATATTTTCCATCTTTATGATCATTAACTACAAAACTATTCCTGTGCAAATCATTTCATGTGGATTGTTTAGGACTCACTACAACTTTATGAAACAGGTACTAGAGTGCACCTCACTATCCCATTTTACACATAAGAAAACTGATGATCACTGAAGACAGGAAACTTGATCCTGGTCATGATGCTATTAAGTGGCTGACAAGATGTAAACCTTAAGCATTAAAAACTGACTAGTGCTTGTGGAGCAGAGGGTTGATTTTAAAATGAAAATAGAAAAAGATTCTGTAGGAAAAGAAATAAATTCACACATGAATAAAACCCTATTCATCTCATTCAAATTTAGGTACAGTTTGCTAATAAGAGTTCCCATTCTCAATGACTTCTTGTACTGCAGCAACTACAAAAAGCTCCATTTACAACTGATTTCAAATGTATAAAATTATCATTTAATAGTCTATTTTAATCCTTTTTCCCTTTCAGATGACAAAAAGTCTTCCTCAACAATGAGGATTCTTGCTGGCTCTTGTCTTCTTTACTATGCAGTTGCTTTATAAGATACCTTTATTATAATGCCAATTAAAGTTCTGATAAAAGAAGAAAAATACTGCAATTCATTTAGACTAAGAATAGATATTAACACCTTTCACTTTGTGATTATGTACCTTGTTCTCACTAAATTATAAAAAGCTTCTTTCTTTTTTTGTATTTAATGAAATGAATTGAAGACAAGTTGCTGACCTTTCAAAAAGAATCTTACTAGAATATTGAGCCAGAAAGCAAACTGAAAAAGTAAGCGATTACTAATGATTATTCTTTGCTTTAGACTTTGATCAATGAGAATGGAATGTGAAGCTGCCATAGATGTATTTGGAGTTGAAATGAGGCATTTGTCCTCCTAGTAACTCAACAGAATGTTTGTGTTTTGGGTGAACATGTTTGGCAGTCTTATAATAAACTAAGAAATAAACCAGATGCTTGGATGCCAAAATACAAAATCCTTCTTAAAGAATGAATTTAAATTTTTGATCATATAGTAATAAATTCAGAATAGAAAATTCTACTGTTCCAGATCATTTTAAATTTCTTTATCTTCCTTGTGATAAACAAACAAAAATAGGCCAGGGAATGATCAAAACTCTCAACACAGGCAACAAAATAAAGGCAGTATATAATAAACATACAGCTTACATATACTCAATAGTGAAAAGCTCAGTTTTTCCCCTAAGATCACAAAAAATACAAAGATGCTCACTCTCACCACTTTTACTCACATGATATTGGAAACCCCAGCCACAGCAATTAGACAAAAAAATAAATAAACAAGATCTAAATTGGAAAAGAAAAAAAAGTCACTATTTGCAATGACATGATACACTATATAAAAAACCCACTCCAACAACAACAACAAAAAAACTTACCTAATCCAGTAAAGTTACAAGGTAAAAAATTAATGTACAGAAGTCTGTTGAACTTCTATACCCTAATAACAAACTATCAGAAAGAGAAATCAAGAAAACAATCCCATTTATAATTGAATTAAAAAGAATAAAATATCTTGGAATAAATTTAACCAAGGAGGCAAAATAATTTCACTTGGAAACTATGACATTGTTGAAAGAAACCAAAAACGGAAGAAATAGTTGGAAAGACACACTGTGCACTGTGCTTATGGATTGGAAGAATTTATATTGTTCAAATACCATATGACCGAAACCAATATGCAGATTCAATAAAATCCCTTTCAAAATTCCAATGGCATTTTTCACAAAAATAGAACAAATGATTCTAAAATTTGTACAGAACTAGAAAGACTATAAATACCCAAAGTAACCTTGAAAGAATACCAAGGTTGGAGGTATCACCCTCTCAAATTTTAATTTATATTGCAAAGCTATAGTAATCAAAATGGTATGGTACTGACATTAAAACAGACATATAGATTGATGGAATAAAATAAAGAGCCCAGAAATAAATCCATACACATATGGTCAATTATTTATGACAAAAGAGCCAAGAATACATGAAGAGGGAAAAGATAGCTTCTTCAATTAATGGTGTGGAAAAACTGGACAGCTACATGAAAAAGAATGAAACTAGACCACTGTTTCTCACCATACACAATAATTAATTCAATATGGATTAAATACTTGAGTGTAAGACATGAAACTATAAAACTTCTAGAGGAAAACATAGGCAGTAAGCTCCTTGACATCAGTATTTGCTTTGAATTTTTGGTTCTCACTCCAAAAGCAAAGAAAACAAAAGCAAAAATAAACAAGTGAAACTACATCAAATTAAAAAGTTCTACACAGCAAAGGAAACCATCAACAAAATGAAAAGGCAATCTGTGGAATGGCGTAAAAAACTCCAAATCATGTATCTGATAATGAATTACTTTATGTATGCCAAAACACAAAGAATTCTAACCATTCAGTAGCAAAAAAAAAAATAAACAATCTGATTTTAAAAATAGAGTTTTTTCCCCAAAGAAGACATGCAAATGGCCAACTGACACATGGAAAGATATTAAACATCACTAATCATCAGGGAAATAAAAATTAAAACCACAATAATCACTTCACATTTTCTAGAATGGCTATTATTGAAAATATAAGAAATAAAAACTGTTGGAAAGAATGTGAAGAAAGGGATCACTTTTACATAGCTAGTAGGAATGTAAACTTATGTAGCCCCTATGGAAAATGGTAGGAAGTTTCCTTAATAAATTAAAAATAGAAGGACCACATGATCTAGCTATTCTATGTCTGGGCATTTACCTGAAAAATATAAAAATACCAATTTGAAAAGACACATGCAACCTTATGTTCATTATAGCATTATTAACAGCCAAGATATGGAAACAACCTGCATCCACAGAAGAATGGATAAAGATGTGATACGCACACATTTCACTACTACTCATTCTTAAAAAATGAGGAAATCTTGCCATTTGTGATAATATGGATAAACCCTTAAAGGTATTAGTCTAAGTGAAATTAGTCATACAGATAAATACAAATACTATATGATTTCACTTATTTGTGGACATTAAAAAACAGAACAAAACTCAGAGATACAGATTTGTAGTTACCAGAGAATGACGCTGAGGGTGGGAAAAATGGGTGAAGGGAGTGATAAATGGTAATTAGACTTACTGTGGTGAACATGTTGTGTATACAAATATCATATTATTATCTTGTATACCTGAAACCAATATAATGTTAATACCAATTTAAAAAAAGAAAACACAGGAATTTTAGAGTAGAGGATTTTAACCATTATTATTTTATGGAAACTTACCTTTTATGCTGTTAAGCAAAAGCACTCTTCTGCATAATATCAACTTGGAATTTTTCAAACTAGCCACTGGTTCACTGCACTGCAAATATTAAGATGACGTGGTATATATATACAAGTGAATACTACTCAGCCATAAAAAATAACAAAATATATTGCAGCAACATGGATGCAACTAGAGACTCCCATATTAAGTGAAATAAGTCAGAAAGAAAAAATACCATATTATACCACTTATATCTGGAATCTAGTATATGGCAAAATGAACCTATCTAAAGAAAAAAAAAAAAAAAACTCATGGACATGGATAATAGATTTGTGGTTGCCAAGATGGAGGGAAGGGAAAGGGATGGACTGGGAGTTTGGGGTTAGTAGATGCAAACTATTCCATTTGGAGTAGATAAGCAATGAGATCCTACTGTATAGCACAGGGAACTATATCCAGTCACTTGTGATGGAACATGATAGAGGATAATGTGAGAAAAAGGATGTATATGTATAGATATATATTATATACACATATGAATGACTGGGTCACTTTGCTGTACATCAGAAATTGACACAACACTGTAAATCAACTGTAATAAAAATTAAAAAATATAAAAACAAAACAAAACAGCAAATATCAAGTCACTTCTAGCTTTGCCTAAAATAAATGAAAAGACCATTAGCCATAATTAATAGGTAATGATGAGATTAAATATGCTTAAAATTTTTTGCAGTAAAATCAAGGATTGAAACCAAAAGCACTTCTTGATTTATAAGACTTTATACTAATGACAGATATATTAGGTGATTATTTTTGCCTACTAATTAAAAAACACCTTTAATTCAACCATATAATTAACTTTCATTATATTAGTATTACATAATACTCCACAAAACTTGAAACAATTACAGAAACATGTTTTAGACATATTTATTCAAACAAATTGTGTCATATATACTTGGGCTTTTAACTTTGCATATCATAAAGTGCTGTATATATTTCTCCATGTTATACAAAAAATGATTTGTTCATTTTTTGAAGTTTTATTAAAATATAGTTGATTTACAATATTTACATTACAATGTGATAAATCTGCCGTACAACAAAGTGACAAAGTTACACATGTACCCACATCCACTTTCTTTCAGATTCTTTTCCTATGTAGACTGTCACAGAATATTGGGTAGAGTTCTCTGTGCTATACAGCAGTTCCCCATTGGCCAATCATTCCATATACTTCAGTGTGCATATGCCAATCCCAAAACCCCAGTCCATCCCCTCCACCCATCTCCTTTGGTAACCATAAGTTTTTCAAAATCTGTATGAGTCTGTTTCTGTTCTGCAAATAAATTCATTTGTATCAATTTTTTAGATTCTACATATAAGTGATATTGTATGATTTTTGTTTTTTACTGTCTACCTTCACTTAGTCTGATAATCTCTAGGTCCATCCATGTTGCTATAAATGGCATTATTTCATTGTTTTTATGACTAATATTCCGTTGCATATATGTACGACATCTTCTTTATCCATTCATATGTCAATGAACATTTAGGTTGCTTCCAAGTCTTGGCTATCGTGAATAGTGCTACACAGAATACTGAGGTGAATGTGTCTTTTTTAATTATGGTTTTCTCTGGATAGATGCCCAGGAGTGGGATTGATATATCATATGTTACTTGTATGTTTAGTTTTTTGAGGAACTCCATACTGTTTTCCACAGTGGTCGTACCAACAACGTAAGTGGGTTCCCTTTTCTCTACACCCTCTTCAGCATTTATTTGTAGACTTTTTGATGATGGCCGTTCTGGCTGGTATAAGATGGCACCTCATAGTTTTGACTTGCATTTCTTGAATAATAAGTGATGTTGAGTATCTTTTCAATGTGTTTTTCCTCTGGAGAAATGTATATTTTCTCTGGAGAAATGTCTATTTAGGTATTTTGCCCATTTTTTAAATTAAGTATTTTGGGTTTTTTTGATATGGAGCTGCAGGAGATATTTGTATATTTTGGAGATTAATCCCTGGTCAGTTTCTTCATTTGCAAATATTTTCTCTCATTCTGTATGGTTTTCCTTTGTTGTGCAAAAGCTCTTAAATTTAATTAGGTCCTGTTTGTTTATTTCTGTTTTGAGGTGGTTCTGAGAAGATATTGCTGTGGTTTATATCAATGAGTATTGGCATCCTCTAAGTTTTATAGTACCTGGTCTTATATTTAGGTATTTAATCCATTTTGAGGTTTTTTTTGTGTGTGTGTAGTGTTAGAGAATATTCTAATTTCATTCTTTTGCACGTACTTGTCCAGTTACTCCCACCCTACTTATTGAAGAGATGGTCTTTTTTTTTTTTTTCAGTTGAGATATCGTTGACATATGATACTAGTTTCAGGTGTATAACAAAGATTTACTATCAGTATATATTATAAAATGGTCAGTAAGTCTAGGTTTACATACATCAGCACACATAATTATAACTGCTACATAGCAGTCTATAGTATAGATACAGCATAATTCATTTAACTATTTCCATATTGATTTGTTACAGCCAGTGCCCCAAAAACACTGTTTGCATATCTCTTTGTACACCACTGATTACTTTTATAGTAGATATACAGAGGAATGAAGTAATGATATTAATTTTTCATATAATTTTAACTGATGGTGTTAAATAATTCTTCACATAATTGTATTAATTTGAAACCTTGAAAACAAGAAAAATCTTCTAACATAGGAGTTTATCATCCTTTTTTAAAGTTTTATCCATCAGAATGACAGATCTTATCTCATTATTATAGTTTGTATTTTCATGATGACTGATAAGGCCGAACATATTTTTCTTCAAACTTTGTGAACACTTTTTCTATGAACTACCTTCTTCTCTTGTCCAATTTTTCCATTAGTTGCCTTTTGTATTTATTATTACACATACTTTAGACAATTTGCAGAATAGTTCTTTGCCTTCATATAGGTTAATATTTTCTCCACATCTTACATTTGCATTTTAACAGTCTATGAAGCATCTTATCATATTGGTATCTTAACACTTGAGATACTAAACATTTTCCTTATATTTTTATTTTGTGAAGACTTCCAGAGATGATGTTGCTAATTATCCACTAATGTATGATTTTCTATTTTTGTACAATTACTTCCTTAGGAAACTGAAAATATGTTTTGTGAAAATATAAGACAACAGAGTTTTAACCATTTTTTTATATTTTTTGCACTGTTTGTAGTATGTTTAGATGTCTTTCAAATGAGGCCACTGCCATTATGGTTCTATTTTCCCTCCAAATGTTCAACTATTTTTAAATATTTTGAATCTAAAGTAAATTTTTCAATTTTTTATAAAAATCTGTTTGAGATTTTTTTTTTAATTTTCCCACTGTACAGCAAGGGGATCAAGTTATCCTTACATGTATACATTACACTTTTTTTTCCCCACCCTTTGTTCTGTTGCAACATGAGTGTCTAGACATAGTTCTCAATGTTACACAGCAGGATCTCCTTGTAAATCTATTCTAAGTTGTGTCTGATAATTCCAAGCTCCCAAACCCTCCCACTCCCTCCCTCTCCCATCAGGCAGCCACAAGTCTTTTCTCCAAGTCCATGATTTTCTTTTCTGAGGAGATGTTCATTTGTGCTGGATATTAGATTCCAGTTATAAGTGATATCATATGGTATTTCTCTTTGTCTTTCTGGCTCATTTCGCTCAGTATGAGGTTCTCTAGTTCCATCCATGTTGCTGCAAATGGCATTATGTCATTCTTTTTTTATGGCTGAGTAGTATTCCATTGTGTATATATACCACCTCTTCTGAATCCAATCATCTGTTGATGGACATTTGGGTTGTTTCCATGTCCTGGCTATTGTGAATAGTGCTGCAATGAACATGCGGGTGCATGTGTCTCTTTTAAGTAGAGTTTTGTCCGGATAGATGCCCAAGAGTGGGATTGCAGGGTCATATGGAAGTTCTATGTATAGATTTCTAAGGTATCTCCAAACTGTTCTCCATAGTGGCTGTACCAGTTTACATTCCCACCAACAGTGCAGGAGGGTTCCCTTTTCTCCACAACACCTCCAACATTTGTTATTTGTGGAGATTTTGATTTTTTAAATTTAAGTGATAGATTAGATTTCAGTGATAAATTGAAGAATGTACATATTTTCTACAAAATATTGCCACTGAAACAAGTTATATTTTACCATTATTTATATCTTACATCCATTAGCAAATTTACATTCTTTTACATAGTTTTCTTATGTTGCTTCTATGGGTTTTAAAATTATTTGTAGTTATTGAATTTTAAAATTTCTCCAGTAATTAATAACTGCTTCTGTTGAAAAATAACCATTAATATTGAGATATTCATCTTGGTGACTTCTATTATGAGTTCTTGTTCAAACAGACCCCGGTAAAATTCTTCTTCAGTGGCCTGAAGTTCAATCCATATAATTTCATCTATAATTTACTTGGAAAATACTAATATTACAAGTGTTTCTTACTAAATATTCCCTCTAAGTTGGTCACACTATGATCTTTGAGGGACTTTCTCACAGTCTTAAAACAAATGAATCCTGAAACTACTTGACAAGGTTGTGAGAGACGTTTTCTTCTAAAATTGTTCCTGCTTGATGAGTTAGGCTGCAAATGATGAGTTAGGCTGCAAGAGGTTTTCTTATTGATTTTGTCCTTAAAGTAAAAAAAAGGTGAAGTAACAATTGGATATTATTACTGTCTATCTACACAAGAAAAGGTGATAGAAAGATCTAGATTCCTTTGGAAGCAGATATTCCATTGATGACCACAACCTCTCTCTCACTTCATCTCTCTAAAGCAGGAGAGGGAAAATTATGGGGCTAATCACCTGTTTTCGTAAATAAAGTTTTACTGGAGCAAAGCCAAATTCATCACTTACATATTACCAAAGGCTGATTCATGCTATAATAGCAGGGCTGAATGTTTGCAACAGAGACCTAATGTCCTGCGACAATTAAAAAATCTATATTCCAGCTCTTTTCAGAAAAAAAAAAAATTCAAAAAACCCCTGCAGATGCTTTATCTAAAGATTTTGAATCTAGCTCTACTAAGATATTTGTAAAAGGGGGTTAAATACATACGAAGGGTTGAAAACGCTGGAGTTAAAATACCTAAACATTGTGCATGTGGTTTAGTGAAGAAGATAATGCAGAAGTACAATAACACTTTCTTTGGTTCATAGGTTTCATGTTGTCATAAAATTTATGTCTCACAGTTTGTTTTAGAATAACCTAAATAGCTAAAATTCAGGCTTGTGTTAGAGAAGACTTAGTCCTGATTTTGACAATAACCTGATCCAGTTCTAATAGTTTAGTCATTAACTCTTTGTGTTGATGTTTTTGTTTTCCTTTAAGGAGGAAATCTCATTGCTTGAAATAAGAGATTTGTCTTTTCAAATATTTATACCACATTACTTTTTTCCTCTCCTTTGTTTCTTCCTTCCAGCCTTTCTTCCTTCCTTTTTCTTTTCTTCTTACTTTTTCTTTTAGTGTTAATTGGAACTTTATTATTATCGTGTTAAAGAGTAAGAGTGATAGAAATATATGTATGTGTGTACATGTATGTATATATATAACACATAGATTTTTAAAAATGTGAAATCTAAGACCCTAGACATATTATAATTAAATTGAATTCTAAGTAAAATGTTAGCTTGAACTGTTCAAGGTGTGGTTTCAGACTATATACAAAATCAGTCACAACTGATATTTTTCGCATTTCTGTATATTTATTTTCATATTCATAATATCGCCTTAAGTTAAAAAGTACCTCAAGAATATACATTATTTTAAAAAACTGAAGTTATTGTGTAATGAAGCTGTGTGTGTATATTCTGATTCATTCAAGAAATTTAAATTTATGCATATTTAATCTCCTTGGTAGTTAATCATATAAAATATTATGATGACTCTCTAGATGATAATTATTTTAATAGGTTAATACCTGATAAGATTATTTGATATTTTTAAAATTCAGCATTGACAATTATATTCAAATGTGTATTAGGTTTCAGTATAAGTCAATTCTCTGAGGTACTTTGGTTAGAAACTATAAAAATAATGCATCTGCACAAGAGCTCAAAAAACAGGTAAAAATAAGATAATCCTCATGGTTTTCACATTCCAGGAGTTATAATACTTAATAACTAATAAAATACACTACCCACTTGAGCAACACAATATTTGGTTTTCATAATTTCAGCTTATTTTATTAATAGTGGCCTGAAAGTTTTCCAAGACATTCACTTGCCAAAATGAAACTTTAAAAATAAATAAAATTAAAATCAAGTGAATATTTAATATGTAAACAGGAAACCCTTTTCCTGATTGATATATCAGTTCATCTAATTTCTATGCTTTTGATCAACTGAATTATCTCAGCAAGAAAGTAAAATATTTTTTCAATTGCTTCTCTCTGCTCTTTACTCAAAATATTTATAGCCTCCTAAAGGAAATCCGGATAGTTAATTTGGAGCCTTTAGAGTCTGTTTTTTATCAGACATATCTTTTGATTAGTGGTTATTAACATTATGTGTTCTCATGTTACTGAACATAATATATACAATAATAAAGTGTTTCCATATGGTGAAGTACCTCATGGTAAACTGACACTTGTGGATAACAATTATAAAATCTGGACAAAATATAAAAAAACATATTTGAAAGCACTGAATAATAAGTAAAACCAAGCAGAAACCAGAGGGAAGTTGACGACTTAAGGAAAGGTGCTGCATCAGGTAAACTTGCATTTATATGGTTAAATGCCCTAAGGTATACCATACCATTTACAATGAGAGAAGGCTGGAACTGATGAACAAACAGAAAGAAACAATATAAGTAGTTGGAGTTGTCAGAGACAGAGTTGTAGACTATAAGCATAGTTGGATAATGCAGGTGGTGAAGAAAGAACAGACCCACAGAAGAGAGAATCCCATAATTGGTTTATACCTATACTAAACCCTCACCACTAAAATATTCATGCAAGTCAAGAAGTCAAGAAGGAAAGAATTTTGTAGCAGCTGTGCAAAAAGAAAACAAAAAAAATCTATGATTGTTTGACAGATTCTGGAGTTTGAGTTCACAAAAGCAAACTGCATACAATCCTGAGGGAAAAAAGAAAACGAAAAAAAAAAAAAGGCAGGAGACATAACTCTCCCAGACTTCAGACAATACTACAAAGCTACAGTAATAAAACCAGAGTGGTACTGGCATACAAACAGACATACAGATCAGTGGAACAGAATAAAGAGCCCAGAAATAAACCCATACACCTACAGTCAGTTAATCAGACAAAGGAGGCAAGAATATAAAATAGAAAAAGATAGATTATTCAGCAAGTGGGAAAGTTGGACAGCTGCATGCAATCAATGAAATCAGAACAGACCCTTACATTATGTACAAAAATAAACTCAAAATGGATTAAAGACTTAAACATAAGACATGACACTTAAAACTCATAGAAGTGAACATAGGCAAAACACTTTGACATAAATTATACAAATGTTTTATTAGGTCAGTCTCCCAAGGAAATAGAGATTAAAAACGAAAATGAACAAATGGGACCTAATCAAACTTCTGAGCTTTAACACCAAAAAGGAAACTACAAAATAAATAAATAAATAAATAAATAAAGACAACCTATGGAATGGGAGAAAATAGTTGCAAATGATGAAAATGACAAGGGTTTAATCTCTAAAATACACAAACAACTCAACAGCAAAAAAAAAAAAAAAAAAAAAAAAAAAAAAAAAAAAAAAAATTGAAAAATGGGCAGAAAGCCTAAATAGACATTTCTCCAAAGAAGACATACAGATGGCCAGAAGGCATATGAAAACATGCTCAATATCACTAATTATTAGAGATATGCAAATCAAAACTACCATGAGGTACCACTTTACATCAGTCAGAATGGTCTTCATTAATAAGTCTACGTATAAGTAAATCTGAAAGACAAATACAATGTGATATCACCTATGTGTGGAATCTAAAATATGGCACAAATGAACCCATGTACAAAACAAAAATAGACTCACAGACATAATCCTACATTAAAAAAATATAGAAAAAAATTTAAATAGTAAACCATGGAATAGAGTCCCCTTGTGAAGCAGTGGGTTTATGACCCACACTGTCATGGCAAGCTTGGGTGGTTACAGTGGTGCAGATTCAATCCCTGGCCCAGGAACTTCCATGCCACAGGCGTAGCCAAACAACAACAACTAAAACCCCAAACAGTATACCATGGAATAATATCAACAGGTCCAGCATACATGTGATCTTTACTCCAGATTGAAACAGATGAAAAACTGTACAAAAAATAATGGCAAAATTATTTCTAAATTTAGCAAAAAAGAAGAAAGAAAAAGAAAGAAAGAAAGATTTACCTAAAAATCAAAGAATATTTTCAAAACATAAGCAGGATCCAACAAAAAATTAGATCTATATATGGCCAATGTGCTATAAAATGAAGATAAATAAAAAATCTTGGGAATAAAAAACTTTACAAACTGAAAATAATACAAATGACAGTTAACTTCTCATCAGAAAAAATAAAGACTAGGAGACAAAGAATCAATAACTTTAAAATTCTGAAAGGGAAAACACCTCTCAAACCATAATTATATCACCAGTAAAAATATCTTCCAAAATTAAAAGAAAATACATCTTCAGATAAACAAAAATGGAGAGGACTCTACCAGCAAATATTCACTGCAAGGAATGCTAAAGCAAGTCTGAAGGACTTTTAGAAAAGAGATACCAGATGAAAACTCAAAACTACATGAAGAAATAAAAGGTAAGAAACTACATGAAGAAAAAAAAAATCTTCAGAGCATTAAGAAATGTGCTCAGGGATTCTGGATCAAGATGGCAGAATAGAAGGACTGGAACTCAACTTCTCTCCTAAAAACAACAAAATTCACAACTAAAGGCTGAGCAATCTCCATCCAAATGGACCAGAAACCTTAAAAAAGATACCCTACTCCAGAAGAAAAAAAGGAGGACACATCAAGAGGTAGTGTTGCGGAAACCGCAAAAACCGTGGCTCAGCACCGGTGTGGGCTCAGAGGAGTCACCTCCAGAGTCTGAGCACTAGGTCTTTGTTCTCAGTAACTTTTATACACTACAAGGTCTTGATTTTCCCATGTAAGCATCCCGGACTTCCCCCATCCCCAAGCAGACAGTGTTCCTCCCTAAGAGACTGAGTAAGCAAGGTTACAGAAGCACAACTGATAAGCAATGCTGGGTACCTGATTAGCAGGGCTGCTGGCTTGGACATAGGGCACACAGTTGTTACATTATTACAAGAAGGGTGGTATAGTGATGAGCATAGCTGGAAAGGCCTGCAGCTGCCTTCTTAGCCAAGGGGGATTGTTCTTTAGTTAAAACTCTATTTCAGTAGGAGGGGCAATTTCATGATATAAACAACCCCATACCTCCCTTGTGGGAAGCTCCACAGACTGAAAACTAACTGGTTCACAGAGACTCACCTACAGGAGTGAGAGTTCTGAGCCACACATCAAACCTCATGTGTGGGGATCCAGCACAGGGAGAAAGAGCCCCTGGAGCATCTGGCATTAAAGGCCAGTAGGGCTTGTGTGCAGGAGCTCCACAGGACTGGGGGAAACAGAGACCCCATTCTTAAAAGGTGCACACGGACTTTCACGTGCACTGGGTCCCAGGGCAGAGCAAGGTCTCCATAGGAATCTGGGTCAAACCTGACTGCAGTTCTTGGAGGACATCCTGGGAAAACAGGGGTGAATGCGGCTTGTTGTGAGGGAAGGACATTGAAAGAAAAGCTCTTGGGAATATTCAGCAGCTGCCTTTCTCCTAAAGTGGCCATTTGGGGAAAATCTGGCCCCACCCATCAGTCAGTGCTGAGAAGCCCCAGGGCAAACAACAATCCAGGTGGGATCACAGCCCCACCCCTCAGTAAACAGGCTACCTAAAGACCCCTCAGGCACACAGCTGCCTATAACCCCATCCAGAGACTAAGCCCCACCCACCAGAGGGATTATAATTGGCTCCTCCTACCAGTGGGCAGGCATCAGCCCCTCTCATCAGGAAGCCTACAGCAAGCCCCCATACCAACTTCAGCCACAAGGGGCGCAGACACCAGAAGTAAGAAAAGGCTACAACTCTATTATCTGTAGGAAGGTCACCACACCAAAAACCTATAAAAATGAAAAGACAGAGAACTATAATGCAGATGAGTGAGAAAGGAAAAAACCCAGAAAATCATCTAAGCAATGAGGAGCTTCTCAGCCTCCAGGAAAAAGACTTTAGACTGTTGATGCTGAAGATGATGCAAGACATTGGAAATAAACTGGAGGCAAAGATGGATAACTTACAGCAAACACTGAGCAAAGAGATACAAGATATAAAACTTAAACAAGAAGTGATGCAAAATACAATAACTGAAATAAAAAATTCACTAGAAGCAGCTAACAGCAGAATACAGGAGGCAGAAGAACGAATAAGCGAGGTGGAGGACAGATTAGTGGAAATTATGGATGCAGAAGAAAAGAGAAAAAAGATTGAAAGCAAATGAAGAGAGTTTCAGAGAACTCTGGCACAACGTTAAATGCAACAACATCCATATTATAGGGGCGCCAGAAAGAGAAGAGAGAGAGAAGGGGACAGAAAAAATGTTCCAAGAGATAATAGCCAACAACTTCCCTAACAGGGAAAGGAACAACTCACTCAAATCCAGGAAGGATAACAAGTACCATATAAAATAAATTCCTAGGAGGAATACACCGAGACACATATTAATCAAACTGACCAAAATTAAAGACAAAGAGAAAATATCAAAAGCAGCTAGGGAAAAGAAACAACATACAAGGGAACCCCAATAAGGTTATCAGCAGATTTTTCAGCAGAAACTCTGCAGGCCAGAAGGGAGTGGCATAATATATTTAATGTGATGAAAGGAAAAAACCTCCAACCAAGATGACTTTACCCAGCAAGGCTCTCATTCAGATTTGAAGGAGAAATCAAAACCTTCTAAGATAAGTAAAAGCTGAGAGAATTCAGCAACACTAAACCAGCTTTACAACAAATACTAAAGGAACTTCTCTAGACAGAAAATAAAAGACAGCAACAGGAAACAAAAGTACCCCAAATGACAAGGCTCACCAGTAAAGGTATATATACAATAAAGATATGAAATCATCCATGTACAATTATACCACCAAAATCAGAAATCATGAGAAGAGGTGGGTACAAATGCAGGACACCGGAGATGAACTTGTAATTAAGAGAACGACAACTTAAAACAATCTCATATACATATAGACTCATATCAAAACTTCAGAATAACCGCAAACCAAAAATCTACAATTGATACACAAACAAGGAATCTCTGGAGAAGAAATACATCTCATAGTAAATAAGTGCATAATCCACCATGAAGGGGGTCATTTGACATCATTCTTGGAATGCTGAAGTCTCCTTAGATCTGATTCTGATTTCCTCTCCATCAAAGAATTTATGATAAATAATGCAACTGTACGATTAAAAAAAAAAAAGAAATGTGCTCAGTGTAACTTGATTGGGATGGACAGAGCTAGAATTCAGAACAAGGATATATGAGCACAGGACTCCAGTTTTTATCTATGAAGTCACTGTCTTGCTCTCCTGCTGCTCTCCTTATACATTATTAATGTATGTATACTCAGCTCACACAGACACACATATGCAAATCATTAAGTGAAAATTAATTTCACAATAGAAAATCACTTCCATTCACTTTGTGTGTCATTTAGCACAAAAATTACAGTCCACATGAATTAGAATATAATCTCTTTGGGGGAGTGTCTAATTTTACCAATATTTAGAAATTTGGACCAAAATTAAAAGTAATAAAAGACTAAAAGTAATAAATTCTGCTCTCCCTAGCAGTTGGCCCCAATTTTCACATGGCTTGTCCCCAGGGATTTCCGAATATCGTAACATCTGAGACCCACGTCCAAGGCCAGAGGTGGAAGGTGGGGTAATAGGTCTGTAAAGTTGACTGACAGGTGAGAAGTTTATCTTATTACTCATCACTATCTTGTTTATAAATTATCAACTCTAATGCTTTTCATTATACCCTTAAGTTTTTTAACATGGGATTTTTGGAAGTGTGTTCATGGGGCACAATCAAGCCCCATATCAAGTATAGTCTATACTCTGGGTGCTCCCTATAAAAGATTAAAGAATAAATGCCACTCTTATGAAGTAATTATAATTACACAAAGAGGATACAAATTAGGGACAACCGTTAAAACCAACCCGACTGGTATCCATGAGGACATGGGTTCAATCCCTGGCCTTGCTCAGTGGGTTAAGGATCTGGCATTGCCTTGAGCTGTGGTGAAGGTTTCAGTCATGGCTTAGATCTGGCATTGCTCTGGCTGTGGTGTAGGCCAACAGCTACAGCTCCAATTTGACTCCTAGACTGGGAACCTCCATATGCCAGGGTTGCAACCCTAAAAAAAGTAAACAAATAAACAAATAAAAAAAAGAGGATACAAATTAGACACAAAGGAGAAATAAAACACACAAACAAAAAACCCCAAAAAACGATAATGCAATACTGTCATGAGACAGCAATTAAAAATTAATGTAGGTATAGCTGTTTACCTGAAAAAAGACATAATTGCTAATTGATTAGAAACATACTAAAAAGTTCACACTGACTTCCTGACCTATTCCTCCTCTTGCCTTTTATGTCTGTATTTCTTCCCCTTAGAGTCGAATTCTCCAGAAACAACCCTTAAGATGGGTATTTAAGTCCAGGTGGTCTTTTAAGTAATTGCTTCCAGGGAAGACTGGTAAGGGGTTGAGGAGGTAAAATGAGGAAAGAAAGAAAGCTAAGCAAGCTATCAATTTTATGTCCTAGGCTCAGCTTGAGTGAAACAATGACTTCATCTGCCAGACACCAACCATGCATGCTTATCCATGGATGCAAAGATGCAATTACTTGTTTGGAAGCTAATTCTGTCTTTACAGGGAATAAATACTCTTAGGTCTTGTTCAGAACATCCTGTGCAAGAATCTTCAATCTTTCTTTATGTTAATATTGCTAGCCATTCTTAACATATGTCATTTTATTTTTTATGACAAACTTCCCCTCCTATTAGAAGTGATAATGTGGGCAGTTCCTATTGTGGCTCAGCAGCAACGAACCCGGCTAATATCCATGAGGATGTGGGTTTGATCTCTGGCCTCGCTCAGTGGGTTAAGGATCCAGTGTTGCCATGGGTTGTGGTGTAGGTCACAGATGTGGCTTAGATCTGGCCTTGCTGTGGGTGTGGTGTAGACAGAAACCACAGCTCTGATTCGACCCCTAGCCTGGGAACTTTCACAGCCACAACTGCATCCCTAAGAGAGATGGAAAAAAAAAATGATAACATAAAGGGAAAGACACTGCTCCTCACTAAATAAATATAAAATTCATAAAAGCAAGAGTAAGGTTTCTTCTTCAGATAATGATTTTTACTGGGAAAATAAGGACCTGATGCCATTAAATTGGTTTTATCATACTTAGAGGCAATCAATGAGCTATTTTAACTTATTTTTAATTTGTTTTGTACTTAACTTAAAAGATCATATTAATAAATAGAAAATTTTATTTTGTTTACCCTTATTATCTGTATGTGTGCATACAAATATTAAAAATGGAAATAAAATTAAAATCATAAATTATAACCTGTCTCAAAAAAAAATCTGGAGAGAAACCCAGTATCTTTTGTTGACAGCAGATTACACTGTTTATTTTGTAAGACAGATAAAGAGTTAAAAGCATTTAACTGAGAGCATTTGAAACCCTTTATTTAATAGAACTTCCTAATCTAAAATATACTATTAATTTGGCTGGTTTTCAGAAAGGCGAGTATTAGGAATTAGTTGCCCTCATTTAAGTCAAAATATTTTTCAAAATAAGCCAATTTCAATGCTTTGAGGAGAGAATTGGAAGACTGATTAGGATTAGGTTTTGATTAGTTTAAAACATTCCATGACAGTAAATTTGAGATTTATCTTTTATGTATGGGTGACATCAAGGGTAGAGGAGTGTTATAACTGAACTAATATTGCTAAAATGAATTCTTAGTTTTGAGTAAAGATTGAACTGTATAGGAAATAGAAAAAAGGAAAGAAATCAAATTAGGAGTCTAGTCTGGATCAGACACTGACTTCAACCAAAAGGATGATAGGGTGGATTAATTACCTAATTCCATTTTTGTAAGTCTTTTCCTTATGACTTCTCTGGAAATTTCTTATAAGAAGAAAAAACACACTATTTTCTAAATTCTATAACATCTGAACAGTTTTGCTTCTTTCAATAGGATAGAAGATAAGGTATTCTACTGCCTAACACTATTGGTGCTCAATAAACATGATTTTTGAATGAATGAATGCATGACTGAATGAGAAAACTCGGATTTGAGTGTGACTTCATGTGACTTTATGCCAATCTCTTAACTATTCTGAGTTTTTGATTTCTAATTGAGTAAAGGAGAAAAGTTATATCACAGACTTTTTTTTTTTTTTTTTTTTTTTAATGGCCACACTCGCAGCATATAGTAGTTCCTGGGCCAGGGACTAAATCTATGCTGCACCTGTGGCCTATGCCACAGCTGAGGCCTTGCTAGATCTTTAAACCCACTGCATGGCAACCTAAGCCTCTGTGGTGGGATTTTTAACCCATTGCACCATAGTGGGAACTCCTATATCACAGACATTTTATAGAGGCTTATGAAATAATTTTCTAAATAATAAAATATCTTGAAGTTTTTAATTTTATTCCCTATTATTGTAATAGTTTGGTTGTAAATAATGTTATGCTTCTATGATTGTATTTTTAAAAATTATTTGGTTTAATATATCTTGAGGGTTCTTTTTCCTTAGGTACTATACATATACATACACACACACACACACACACATATACACACACACACACATATATACATATATATATAGACACACACATTTACAGAACAAAATCCTGTGCTAATATAAGAAATGTAAATTAAATTTTAGAAGTTTCACAATGCAAAATAATTAAGTATTCTCTTTTTATATAAATATACCTCACGAGTCTCTTGCCTTATTTAAAACCTGCATGAAATTTTAATCCCAGAAAGTAGCTTGATGGGTAACAGCAAGCAATTCATTATACTTTTAAACTTATTACCATTTTATCATGGCTTTTTATAAATTCACCCAAACTGTCTATCTCAGTTTTGTTAATTTTGAAAAGGAAAATAACTATTGAATTAATTATGGCTCAACAAAAAGGTAAATCTAACATACAGATTTTAGAATTTTTTTACAGATAGCAAAGTGTCATTTAATCAACAACAAAAATTTCCTTACAAGGAGAACTGATGGAATGTGAATTCTTACTCCCCCCCCCAAAAAAAAAAACAGGATTAGTAAAAGCTTTTTACTAAAGCTTTCAAGACACTCACTAGCTCTTTAAAAGCACATCATTTCTTAAGTGAAACGTATCAGAAACATTTTGGGTTCTTCCTGAAACTGAAGTAAGCTAAAAAACATATTTAACACAGTAAGAGAAATATAAAAATATCTAGGAAATTTGGGTCAAACTTAAATGTCACCATATCTCTCCTATTTGTCAGGAGCATAAAAGATAAAAATGTTCAGATTTTATCTAACTTAAAATAAAAAGAAAAATGCTTTACACTTAGAATCTTCACTCTTTGACTCTATACCATTTTGGGGAATAACAGAATCTCAGAATCGGAAGGGGCATTGGGGTCGTCTATTCCAGGTGCTGCCTCCAATGGCTCAACCCCCTTAATTGTATTTTACTCAAATATTGGCTTATTTCTCTATCTACTTCCCCAAACAAATTGTTCCAATTTGGAAAAATTCTACTGGCTAGCTATTGTGTATATTGACCTAATTTATTCCCCATAAATGTTTTATATTCTGCGTTTTAATAAAGCAAGAACTAAAGAAAGCACACCTGCAGCCTCAGAGCAGAATGTATCCTTACATTGTGTAGTGAAAGAAACACAAACACAGTGGGAAAACAAAAAATGAAGGCTCGCAGAGGGGCAATTGCTCATGGTGCCTTCCACGTGCAACTCTAATAAGGAGTTATATAATTTGAAAAGACGTATCAGAAAGGAGACACTTAATATGTGATTCTAGTATAACATTTATATAAAGCCAAGGAGAAAGAAAGACACTTCCTCATATATAATACATAGAAAATAAGTGAATTTAGAAACATAGCAATCTATATGTTTATATTTCTATTGATTTTTCTCGATATCCACAATCATTTCAAAATTATGACCAAAGAGATCTCTCAAGAGAAGACTATGACATTTCAAAGGCCTTCAAAAATCTGCTTCTCTGGACTAGGGCTTTCATAGTCCATTCCCTCATATTCCAACCTCATGATATTAAAGCAAATATCAACCAAGAACTTAGAATTCAGAAGTAGTTTCAGAGAGAAACATAGGAAGGCATGGAAATGGGCTGTAAGTCATCAGGATCTTAACTCCAGCCCTGTGAAGATGAAATGTTAAATGCCATTAGTGGTTTCAGCTTTTAGTGGATTAGAGAATTTAGCATATTCCCTAAAGATAGAGACTCTTGCACCAGGGGAAAAGGCAGGGAGAAAGGATTACGCACAAGTCGAGATGAGTTAAGATGCAGATTTTTATTCACATGATAAACTGAGGAAGAACTCACTGGAGAAGGAGAGACAGAACAGATCAGGGAAATAGATTTAGGAGACAGCATATTTTCATTTAGAGACAACTTCAGCCTAATCCAATAGGGACTCGGGAATGCAAACGGCCCCAAAGAGTTGGTCAGAACATGAGGAAAGAGACTGGCATTTGCTACTCCTGTTTCAGGCCATCATTACTTAGCTCAGGGTTACCCCGGGGTTCAATAGGAGTTGGACTTAAATCCCATGCAAAACATGTGGCATTTTAGACAAAGTCAAAGATGCATTAGTTGCCAGGATAATAGCATGGAATCTCAAAGTACTGGCCTAGCAATGCTCAAATACTTCCAGCTTAAACTCAGCAGTAATGATTTGGCCTTCAATTCTGGTGGGCAGGACCTATCAAAAGTGATGAGTGTATACAAGTGTTCTTCAAATATGTGCAATTTTGGGGAGATGAAAGCCACACTGAGCCTGGCAATTTTGGTGATCTCAAACTATTATTACATTTAATGAATGTTCAAATACTGCTTTCTTCTTTTCAGAAGTGTTTCTCAAATATTACCTGAAGACTGAAGATCATACATCTAATGAAAATATGTCTCTTTCGTCTGGTTATCTCTGAAATGTGTCACATTGCTGACATTTTAATGTGTTTGACAGAATTTCAGGTTAATCTGGACCAAAATCTTGTCATGCTGTGTCCCAATTATTTAAAATTTTAAGTATCATTATGTCAAAAACATTAAAGCTGAATGAGGCTTTGATGATTACTATATCAAAACGAAATCAGTTGCAAGCATTACAGTTGATAGAAAGACAAATTCAACTGGCTTAAAAAATAAAAGGAGTCATTAGTGCAGAGATGGGGAGGGATTTACATACAGTTTTACACAGAAGTCTACTCTATCAATAGGATTATTTTCCTGTAATTCTTTTGGTCTTGTCTGCCTTGGTGCTTTAATTTTTTACTCTGGGTACCTTCCTTTTGGTAGTTTTAAAAACCAATCAATGGGCTCAAAATAGAGTCATTTATGTTAAGCTCCACATCACCATCTGAAACTTAATTAAAGTTTTGGCTCTCCTAGACATTTAATCTTAAACCAGTCGATCAAGGATTGCCTGATGAGCACTAGTTAGGTAGTCTGCATGACAGACTCCTGCCATCACTTTAAGGAAAGTGGCCTTGCTACGGCCAATCTACTCCTTCCTGTATAACTTCCTTATTCCTGCTCTATTCTGCCTATATAAAATCTTTCATTATGTAAAATCCAAAGGCTCTTTTCTATCTCCTAGATTGGGTGCTGCTTGATTCATGAATCATTGTATAAAGCCGATAAGATCTCTAAAATTTACTCAGTTGGCTTTTGTTTTTTAGCAGTAGCAAAAGTGTCTGATACAATCCCTGGCCCTACATGCATATACTACACTCTTTGGCAAAGAGAATGTTCTTTTCCCTAAAATTCCAAGCACAAGATTTAATACTGATCCTTAGCAATCCAGCTTGAGCCTCATGCCCATATCTCTGGTTAGGAGAGATGGAATAGACTGATAATCTTTCAAAGAATAACATGCCATGCTTCTTGAGCTGATAGTGATGGCAACTTCCCCATAAGTATCTAGTTTGTGAAAGAGATGACCAGAACTATTGGAAAAGGGAAAGGAATATGTGGAAGTGAGAAGGCAAGCACATGTCTGTTAAAATTATTTAATACACTCTTGTGTTTATGGATCAGGATATGAAGTCAAAGCAGAATGAGACACTCAAGGGGAAAGATAGACTTTCAGTCCTCTGACTCTCAGTCCACTGCTGAGACTGCTTTTATCCTACCAGTTTCTTCACATTAACTCTAAGTCTTTCTAATAAAATAACAGGTGATTTTCAATTAGATTTATAAAGTAGTAATAAGAAATGCACTTTTAGTTATATTGCATTACTCATTTTCTTGTGTTAATCACAGCCCTGCATTAGAATCATCTGCTAACAGAGTTTTAAAGAAATGTAGACACCTGGGACTTATTGTCATAGAATTTAATTAAAGAGATTCAGGTTTCAGTATGAATGCTTATATTTTTCCAAGTACTCCACAAGTGATTGCAGAGGTCGGGAAAGACTTTCTCTTTGAACGTCATTAAAGTGAAGGCACCTTCCTAGAGAGATCAGGATGATTTTCTGTTAAATTCTGGACCAATTCCCTTGAGATGAGTGTTTTATTCAGCAATTATATATTCTCAAGTTTTGATTCAACTCACAAAGAAGACCCACAGGGCAGTTGTCATTGGACTTTTATAGGTAATGACCAGCATGTTACCAGCTTCAGGGAAGACATTCTTGGCCACTACTCACTTAAGAACAATGTTAGAGAAAAATTGTGTCTAGCAACATTTCTCTTATATATAATGTAGGAAAATAATTCATAAGATTATAGGCTTGAAACAATGATTATACAGTAGAAATTCCTTATTCTTTGTAGCTCCACTGTACAATCATTCTGTTTTAAAGGCAGAACTGATAGAAATATGAAACAAAACTAAAAATCAAAGCTATACTCTACAATATATTGAATTCTAAAAAAGTGATATTTTGAGTAAGACTGAAGGCTGTAATAAACCATTCCTTGTTAATTGTTTTCTAAACTTAATTTCCTTAGCATTAATTACCTTTTGCTTAAAATTAATATAGTAAAGGCTATATTTTAAATATTCATAAAGTATGAACAAAATATTTCGTATTAAAATGTATAGTACTACTATAGAAGGGGAAAAACAGTGCTTATCTTTGTGCCACAACTATTCAAAAAAAAAAAAGGGGGGATAAGCCAATTAACTTTTCTCATAAATTAAGATATACACAGATTCTTTTATTTAATTAAATTATTTTTGTTTTGTTAAAGGAATTATATCTTCTGAAAAATGTTAAAATAAATGGAGTAATTCATTAATATATATTAATTTCATGACTAGAAAAGAAAATAAATTTTTGAAAAATTCTAATTAGAAAATATTTGTTTCAAAACTTTTCTTAAGTATAAGTCTAAGTGATGTCATGAGTAATCTAAAGAACTCCCTTATATAGGCAAACATAAGATTCTGTTTATCAGAAGTTACATGGCAACAGCAAATCTATTTTAAAATCTAAACCTTCTCCAAGTATTTTGGACAAATGAAAGCTTTATTTGTGTGGTTTTTAGTATATTTAAATTACTCATGAAAATTTTGAAGACCTGGTAAATCATATTTTTCTGGTGTATTACAATCTTCAATCTTTTCAACATTGCCCATTTTAATTCTTGCTCTTCATAAATAACAAGTAGTGCCCTAAAAACTCCAATATAGGCAATTAATCAAGTTACTTCAGTTTTTTTTCCATTTGTACAGCTTTGTGTCCCATTAATACAGTCTTTGCTAAAAATTATATTGAGAATAATTACGTATCCCAACACACATACACACAGTTCAAAGAACATTCATTCTCTTAAAATGATACAGAGAACAAATAGACAAGCAAAATCAAAGACATAGAACAGATTATTTAGGAGAAGATTACTAGATGATGCAACATTGAGCTGAGAAAACTGAGTAGATATTTGATAATCAATTTTAATATCAGTTAACTTAGATTCACATTTCATATAATGCATTTTATGAACTAAGTGAATGGGAAAATTTAAAATGGAAAGAGAAGGCTTATACAAGCATTAATAAGGACTTTTTTTTCTAAGTGTTGGTAAAATAAAATACATATAATGATAAAATTTATTAATAAGTAACAATTACTAAAATAATAAAAGGCAAAAATAAAAGATATGCCTTTATAAAAGTTAGGACCTGTGCACAGGAGATATGCAACTTAAAGTATAATTAAAGGTAAATAGCAATTTAGAAACAAGTATTTTACATAAATACAATTGTTAAATATTTAGGTACACATAAATATTGATAAGAAAAGTTTTCAACAGAAAAATGATCAAAGGCCCTAAAACCTGTTATCAGGAAAAGATACACAATTTGCAATAAACTATGTAATATGCTGTCATTAGTGATTATTTTGTCCTCATGGTCTATGAACCTATTCTCTATTCACTCTCCAATTATTGTACAGATGGCCCTCATTTTTGTATATCCAGCTGTATCTCTTTGTAGTTCAAATTGTGCATGCATATAAACAAGCGTTCCTGAACTTCTCCCACCATCAGTTATCAAAGGCAAACACATCAAATTGAACATATCCAAATAAATTCAATGATATGTCACTCAAAAAACTTGTCCTCCTCATTTCCATCCAATCTCATGATAAAATCCAGAAAACAGAGTCATCTTAACTCAATCCCTTTTCCTTATTGTGAATGTCCAAGACCTTACCAATTCCCAAAAAATGTTTACCTCTAAATATTTTATTTTAAACACATTTGTTTCCATGAATCCATATGGGCTTTCTTCCAATCAATTTTCCATATTTAAAAAAAATAACATTTTTAAAGTCACATCAGGGAGGAACTAGAGTCCACATGGAGTAGGACCAGGGGGCCCAGCCTCTTGAGCACTATCACCTCATGGTCTGATTGGTTCACCACACAAACTGGTCTTTTGTTAAAGTCCGCTTCAGACAAGTTCAAAAGAAACAGAATCTGTGGAAGGAAGAAGAGAAGGAAGAAGAAAAACACCCATTCTAAATTCCCACTATGGGCCAAAAAAATATATATAAAAGTTGTTCTAATGCACAGAAGAATGAAATTATGGGAGAAGTTAGTCTCTGTTCTATGAAGCCTCACAAATTTTGTGGCAGTATCTCATTTCATAGGTTTTAACTTTTTTTTCTGAAAAATAATGCATATTAATTTTCTAGTTAGGGAAACTTTCCCTTGCTGAACTCTCTCACAATATGAATTCTCATAGTATTTTTAAAATAGCTTTTTTCATCAGGTTAAAAACTGAAGCTAGATAATTTAATCAATACAACCATTATTATGGATACACATAGATACACATTTCTTGACATCCAAGAAGCATCTTAGGGACTTAAACACTGTTCTTTATTTTTGATGAGCTAGAGATAGAATTCATTTGGGGTAACAACATGCTCTTTACCTGTGAATGCTGATTTTTGTTTAAACAATCACAAGGAGAGCATAGTACAAAATAGAATTTAGGCTGTTTATTCCCAAGAGACAAATTACTTACGATACTAATTTCTAAGCCTTCTACATGCTTATATAAATTCTAATCACAAGAGTGAAAAAATAATGACCTTCTATTGTCTTTAGGTCAGGCATGCTTGCTATTTTGTATTAGTTTTGCTAGAGAAAAAAGAAAACTTACCACACAGTGCCACTAATGAGAAGGAATAACAACAAATATAACTGGATGGTGAAAGATATCATTGTCATTCATATTGTATATAAAGTAAAGGAGAAAAGCTACATAAAGAGAAGGATGGTATGACCTGGCTTTGTACATGGAGATTAATTTTGGATTTTTCCCCTTTCAGACAGAAAGCTTAAAAGTATTGCAAAAGATAATGAGGGCTATTTCACAGAAATGAAGTCTTTAATTTACCAGGGAAATAAAAGGTATCTACATATACAAGTACCCAAATATATGACTTCAAAGTAAACAAAGCAAAAATGGATAGAAATAAAAGGGGTAAGACATATTGACAGTGGGAATTTTAATAGTTATTTAACATTTATTCCAATTATTGAAGAAAAAGTAGAAAAAAATAATTAAGGGCAAAGAAAGGCTACATATACATCCTAATAAGTTGGGTAAAGTAAAATAAACACAAAACAATAAAAAGATAGAATTAATAAAAGACAAAGCAGACATTAATAAAATAGAAAATAAATTCATAAGAGAATCAACATAGTTAAATATTAGCTTTCTGAAAAGTAATAAAACTCTAGCAAAACTAATGAAATAAACCAGAGAGAAAGATAACTTATTACTGATATAACAAATAGAGAACTTTCATTACTTCACTTTTGGCCCAACAGACAATAAGAGAATTTAAGATACTATGTACAAACTTACCCCAACAATATGTACACTTAAAAACAAACCTGCAATTTATATAATCTTATATACCATATGATCCTAACTAAAAAAATCTTAAATATAAAAATAAGAACAGCAACTTAAGTAATTTTATAATTTTTATAGAAGTCAAATTAGTAATTATATAGTTTACTAGAGTGAAAGCTCCCGGATCAGAGGTCTTCACAAGGGAAGTCTAACAAGTATTTAAAGAGAACATAATTCAAATCTTAAATATTACAGAGACCAGAATGAGGACCCACCCCTTCATTTATTTTATATGACAATCATGACGTGGGTACTAAAACTGACAAGTATTGTACAATGACAGATAAGTTAAAGAAATGCTAGATACAAAACCCTAAGCATTAGCAAACATGACACACTATACATAAATAGTATTGAACAACATTATTAAGTTCCATCCTAAAAAAGCCACCGTTTAATTTATAGTACTTTAACAAGTTGTATCATACTACTAAAGAAGAAAAATCATTTGTTCATCTAGATAGATTTTTTTAATGTTTTGTAAAATACTTATTACCATTGAATGAAACTTTCTTAATTAGATAAAGAATGTTTCCCCAAAACAACAAAGAAACAAAGAAAGAATAACAACAACAATAAACTATAGAAAACTTCACAGTGAAAGTGAAACATTGAAATCCATATGCAATCAGGGATAAGAAAAGGTCAAAATTACCACTTGTATTCAATTTTGGAAAATTCTGTAAAGAACAAAAATAAAAGTATAGAGAATGGGAATATAGATAAAATCTTCAAATGTTCAAAGATGACAAGATTATGTGTATGTTTAAAAACTTAATAGAATCTAAAGATAAAATTTTATAATTTTTTGGAATGTTGAGCAAGGTTTCTAATTATGAATGCAATATGCAGAAATTAAGTACAAATAAAATATATAATTTACAATAACATGAAAAAATATTAAGTAGAAATAAATTTAATAAAAGATGTACAAAAAATCAAACTAAAAACTTAATGAAAGAATTAAAAAAGGTCTAAAGAAATAGATTTATGACAAAGTTTATACTAAAAACAAAGAGTAATCTATACCCTTTTCAAGTAATGATTCAGAAATATTTATGTACTCATGAAATGTATCATTCCTCTAATTTATAGTATGGAAAAATCAACTTCAAAGATTAATAAATTACATGTGTGTGTCAAACAAAAAAGCTTTAAAAAAAAAGACATAGGAGATTATCTTCATGAACTCAGAGGGAATTAGTTGAAAAAATATTATTTATTCATTTTATTATATAAAAATATCAGAAAGACATTAAACTATTAAAAATAATGAACACTGACCTGAGATGATTGCCATGATATGTTAAATGATAAAAAAAATTAAAAACCATAAGTCATCATGATCAACATCATATGGTACTGGCACTAAGAAAAGGTATATAGACTAATGAAGCAGAATTCAAAGTCTTTTTAAGAAACCAGGATTTCACTTGTGGCACAATGGGTTAAGAATCCTTCATTGTCACCACAGCAGCTCAAGTTGGGTCTGTAGCGCTAGATCTAATCCCTGGCCCAGGAACTTCTATATGCCATAGGCATGGCCAAACACACACACACACACACACACAAAACTTCATACTTACGGTCAACTAACTTTTGATAAAGGTGCAAAATAGTTTTGATGGAGAAAGGATAGTTATTTCATCATTTGATGCTGGGAAAATTATCCTTATTCAAAGGAATTATTTTCAAAATACATAAAATAAAGGAGAACTTACATTTGTTCCCATTATCATAGAGAAAATTAATTAAAAATGGATCAGGAGTTCCCGTCGTGGCTCAGTGGTTAACAAATCTGACTAGGAACAATGAGGTTGTGGGTTCAATCCCTGGCCTTGCTCAGCGGGTTAAGGATCTGGTGTTGCCATGAGCTGTGTTGTAGGTCGCAGACACAGCTGGGATTCCCCCGTTTCTGTGGCTATGGTATAGGCTGGTGGCTGCAGCTCTGATTAGACCTTTAGCCTGGGAACCTCCACATGCCATGGGTGTGCCCCCCCCTAAAAAAGGATCAAAGACCTAAATGTGAAAACTTCAAATATTTTCAAAATTTCCAGGAAAAATAAAAGGAGGAAATATTTATGACCTAGCATAGGCAAATAATTCTTAGTTATAATGCCAAAATAAGAATCCATACAAGAAAATATGGATAAATAGGACTTTATCAAAATCAACTTCTGAACCTCAAAAACATCATTCTGAAAATGAAAATACAAGTGACAGACTTGGAGAAAATATTTTCAAATCATATATTTGGTAAAGAAGTTGTATCCAGTATATATGTATAATAATTTTTGAAACTTGATAAATAATGGACAAAAGAACTAATTTAAAGTTGGGCAAATTATCTGAATACACATTTTACCTAAGAAGATACACAAATGGCCTATATGCACATTAAAAGATGCTCACCATCAGTAGCCATTAGGGAAATGCAAATTAAGTCAATAATGAAATACTACTGGTTATCCAAAAAAATGACTACTAAAAAGTCATATAATAACAAGGATTGACAAAGAAGTAGAGAAATTAGAATTCTAATATAGCATAAAAAAGAAGGTAAAAGGAAAAAGCCACTTTGAAAAACAATTTGACAATTTAAAAAGATAAACATAAATTTGCCATGTGACCTGGCAACTTTATTCCTAAAAATTTAATCAAATTTTAGGAATTTTCTTTTTTTGGCTTTTTCCCTTTTCTAGGGCCTCTTCCCACAGCATATGGAAGTTCCCAGGCTAGGGGTCTAATAGGAACTGTAGCCGCTGGCCTACGCCAAGCCACAGCAAGGCCAGATCCAGCCACGTCTGCAACCTACACCACAGCTCACAGCAAGGCCAGGGATCGAACTGCAACCTCATGGTTCCTCATCAGATTCGTTAACCACTGTGCCACGACAGGAACTCAGACTTTCATATCAAATCATATGTCCACACAAACGCATTATATGAATGTATACAGTAGCATTATTTAAAATAATCAAAAATGAAAATGATGCAAATGTTCATCAACTGATGAATAAGTAAATAAAATGTGATATCTACACAATAGAATATGACAGCAACAGACAGAAATGAGAAAGTAATGTGTGCTAAAACAACCCTTTTATTTTTTTTATTTTGGTGAACCTCAAAAATAGTATCTAAAAAAAGATTCAGATAATCACAGATTATATGATCCCATTTATATTAAATGTACAGAAAAAGCACATTTATAGAGACATAAAATGGATCTACAGTTACTAGAGTGGAGATGGGAGCAAAGATTTACTGCCAAAGGGCATGGGAGAAACTTATGGGTGATGAAAATGTTCTAATGTAGGACTGTGGTGATGCCAGCATAATTCTATACATTTACCCTAAATTATGAAGTTTTCCACTTACAATGGATAGTTTAATAATCTATAAATTATACCTCGATAAAGCTGTTAATAAAATAAAAATGTGAAATATAACACATGTAATTATTTAATATTTATAAAAACAAAAGGTTAAATACATGTGTATATACAAAGGCATGAACAAAGTTCACATTGTAAGTGATGTTAGCTTGATGTAGGATTAAGAGATGAGTATTATGGTTTTCTTATGTCTATATTGTTTGACATGTGAAAGTGATACATTAAAAGATCAGAAGGTTAAAAGACAAGTAAATATTTGTCTTAATTTTGTTCAATTACAAAGACTGCCTTATTAGCTTGATTTTCAGGGAAATATAAACACTGATCCTTTCTGATAAATATATCAAAATGGAATATGCATATCCCATTCCAGATAAGTGAAAGTACAATAACTTCTGAAGTCCTTTTATTATTTTTCCTGTTCATTTGTTTTACTTCTCTGAAGACTGTCTTTTTCAATTCCACTGTCCCTCTACTATCATATTCTTTTATATTCTTACATGCATAGTATCTGCATAAATCTTTTATTAAGAGAATTTCCAGCACAATTTTTAGGTATTAATGCTGATTCTTAAATAATGATAACATACATTCATTTAACAGAATTTTGAGAACCTATCATCCACTAGCCTTTATGCAATTCAATCCTCTATAGAAAATTTTAAACATCACCCATAATGGTGGCATCAATTACATTCCTCAAAGATACATATTCCTGATCTATCTTTCCATATGATTCTCATTACAGGTTATTAACAAGCAGGCTTTTAAATTTTTTCGTAAGTAAATAAAAGTGCCAAATTCAAAAGTACAAAGGTAATTAAAAGTTTTTGTACTGAAATTTGTTTCACACATAATTTTCTTTAGCAGGATAGGTTAAATTCTAAATCTAAGAGTATAATTTATATGTCTTCATCTCTTAAAATCATTTTTCAAAATTTGGCCTCTAAGAATATCATTTCAGCAGAGTTCTGAAATAGCAGCATGAGAATAGGCTCTCTTTATACACTCCTGAGGAAACAATAAAAGGTAAAAATTAGAGAGTGAGAGAGAGAAAGAGGGAGAAAGAAAGACAATCCCTGGATATGTCCTAAGTACCATATCAAACAAACTTCTACTCCTCAAAAATCTACTAATTCTACTAATCTACTAATCTAGTAAATGTGCTAATCTAATCTACTAATCTAGTAAAAGTGAAATTCTTTGAAACTGGAGCCAGAACCCACTCCTTTCTTCTCAGGTACCAATATCAGCCTGATGAAAGAATCTAGGTAGGTGTGGCCAAGGAGGTGTAGCTCCCTCTTCTCAGGTCTAATCAAAGAATATTAGAATTTCACGCTCCCCTCCTCCAGCCCCAGTGGCAGAAGGTAAATAGGAGTGAGTGTGGCCAAGGGGTCTGAGACTCCTTTCTAATAATTTGCCCACACCTACAGCGTAATAATCCCAGGCATGATGTGCCACAAATATTCTGGCCTTGATCTCTTCCACCTCAGCTAGTTGTAGAGAAGAGATTTCATTTAGGGTGAGGATGCATAGGCAAGCTGAGAAGACTAGAGACTACTACCTGCATCCAGAATGCTAATTATAGGGTGTCATTCTGAGAAAAGTGCATCAATGTCCCTGCCCCAACTCTGAAGCTTTCATCAAGGAAACTGACTTTATTTGACACAGGCTCTGCAGAGTTTAATTTGAAGGGCATCCGCAAAAGCAATGAATATTTTGATGATAAATAATTAATAGGAAGCTGTTAACTACAGAAGAGCAACAGGGTAAACTACAGGCAGTTAATTTACCTGAGAAAACCGGGGAAATAGCTAAGAAGAACCATCCCCCTCCCTAGAGTAAGATCGAAACTCATAAACTTGCCTCAACTACCTCTGCCTCAAATTTGATCAGACCAGACTGGGAAATTCATGCCCTATAATTTCAAAAACTGCAATTCAATATTTCTGAAAGTTCTAGTCAGGAAATTAAGAAAATAAATTAAACAGCATCCATACTTGACATAAGGGCATTAAATTATTTCTGTTTTGCAGATGACATAATTTGGTATATAGATAACTTCATATGTATAAAAAATCTTTATGTATTTATAAAATTATTTCACAGAGTAGGAGGAAATATTTGTAAATCATGTATCTGATAAGCGGCTTATATCTTCTTACAACTCAATAAAAAAGGACTATAACCTTGTTAAAAACAGGCACAAGCTTTAAACAGGTATTTCTCCAAAGAAGATAAATGGATGTCCAATAAGCACATGAAAAGATGCTTAACATCATTAATACTCAGGGAAACACAAATTAAAACCAGAATAAGAGCACTTCATACCCACTAGATTAAAAAATTTGTATTATAGTAAGTGTTGGTGATGATATGGAAAAATTATAATCTTCATGTCCTACTTGTGAGGATGGAAAATAGTGCAGCTACTTTGGAAAACAGTCTGGTAGCTCCTCCAAAGGTTAAATGCAGAGATACCATATAATATAGCAACTCCAGTCCTAGGTATGTAACCAAGTGTATATCCAATGAAAACATGTCCACTTAAAATCTAATATGTGACTCTCCATATAAGTATTATTCACAACAGCCAAAAAGTGGGAACAAACTATATGTTCATCAGCTGATAAACAGGTAAATAAAATATAGTATATCTATATGATGAAATATTACTTAGAACTAAAAATGAGTGATCTACCAACATATGATACAAGATGAACCTTGAGAACAGTATACTAAGTGAAAGAAGCCAATCATAGAAGACAACACATTAAATGGTTCCATTGTATGATTTGTCCAGTATAGGCAAATCTATAGACACAGAAAGTTAGGTAAGAAGTGGCCTGGGGCTTGGTGGTAGTGGTGGAGGTGTTATGGTTGGGGGAGGAGCGTGTGACTGCTAAACTGTACAGGATTTTTTTTTGAGGTGTGATTAAATGTTCTAAAATTGATGGTAAAGAGGTAGTTGCATATAAATTAAATATACTAAAAACATTAAATTGTATACTTTAAATAGGTGAAATGCATGGTTTTTGATTTATATCTCAATAAAACTGTTGGTAAAATGTTTTAAGGCATAAAATGGTTCTAAATGATAAGAAGTAAGTGCACAAATAACTGTGTTTCCCATCCTGCATGTTCCTGAAAAATCAAATCTATTTTGAATCCTAATTCAGAATTCACTGGATTCCAAATCTTAAGTATTCCACTGCTGGGCTTGCCTCACCCTCATCTCTAGCTCCTTCACAGCCTCCTCCTGGTACAACATCAAGGTAACTCACACCACACTAGGTGGGCCAGGAAAGGCCAACCAGTGTTTCTAGTTGACTTTCTGTTCATTTTGCATTGTTGATACTGCTAGGTATTCTTTAGATGTTCAATCTGCTTCCTCTGGCCCTGTTGTATTAATGAACACAACGGACCCTCTGGTGCATGTGTCCCAGGACTTCTCCAGAATCAGCTTATCCTGAAATCAGAAGGGGGTCTTTTCTCTCTATGGTTCATTTTTTTCAGCACTGAATAATTCAGCAGCCATAGCTACAGTCTGCTCTGTATCAGTGCTGGTATCATTCTTCACAAATTTGAGTATGCAATAATATTGTCATTATCATGACTGTTTCTTTCTTCATGTGCTATCCTAGGCTCTCAGCATTCCAAAATTAAAGATATTGTTACTTATCAACAATCTAAAGGGAAAAAAGTTTGAAATCTTTGTGATTTTATATATATGCATACATATACATATAAAATTACATGTATACACACACACACACAGAGACACAGAGAGAGAGAGAGATAATGGAGATGGAAAAGGCATTTTTAAGGTCATGTATATTGTATAATTATAAAAGGTATTAACAGTAGCTTAAAGAATAACTATATGCCTTCATTCCTGGTTTGAATATAGACCACTTTATAAAATATGAGAAGCCCTGATAAAATTTACTTGCAGACTTCAAAAACTCTTCTACTTACAGATGGACATTAAATGTTCAAACATTTAAAAGCAAACAAATTATTGGATATAAGCAAGTAAAGGGAAATTAGAAGAGGAATTATTAGCCTGAGAGAAGTGATAGCTTCACCTAAAGAAGCTTCCAGTAAAAGGAAAAATTTTAAATATGGCACAAATGAAGGTACTACAGAACAGAAACAGACTGGGGGACATGGAGAAGAGACTTCTCATTGACGAGGGGGAGAAGAGGAGGAGAGGGATAGACTGGGAGTTTGGGGATAGACAATGCAAACTATTACACTTAGAATGGACAAGCAATGAGGTCCTTCTGTATGGCACAGGGAACTATATACAGTCTTGTGATAGAATGTAATGGAATATAAGAAAAAGAATGTGTGTGTGTGTATCTGGTCACTTTGTTGTACAGCATAATTTGGCACATTATAAATCAACCCTAATAAAAAATAAATTTAAAAAAATAAAAAAGAGGAAATTTTAAGTATTGGAAGGGTAAAGTATCTAAAAATATATAAACTGAGAGTCCCACTTGCCCTCTTTATAAAAGCATGTTCTTTGACTCTGAAACACAGAGTCAAAGTACACTCTTATTCACTCTATATTACCCTTCTTAAAAATTTAGGCTCCTGGTCATTATTTCTTTTGTGCAAAGTTTTTAATCTTCCTATGTCTGCTCCCAGGGTCTCCTGCACTGACTGCTCCTGCACTATATGATGAAAGGATCTTCATATATTAGTACCAACAGACTCAGGCCACACTAAGCGTTTAACCTTGGTTAAGCCTAGGGATATTCACACAGTAAGACTAAAGATATATTGGGTTTCATAATAAAGTTATGTTTTAAGCTGCTGGTCTCCTTGATAGGGATTTGGTTTATTCTGAATGAAAGTTCTATTAGTATACGTGACTGCCACATATAGCCTGTTATTCTGTGTTTAATAATGGATGCAATATAGATTAATTTAGTATAAGACATACCACTTTAGAACCACCCCTGGAATGTAATGGCTGAAGTGTACTTCCTTGGGCAAAATCATCTTTGAATAAATTAGGGACACATGTTACTGTAGCCATGTATTATTTGTGTGATGTTTGTACATGATCTCTAAACTTTCTGATCTTAACATCTCCAATTTGTTTGAAGAGAAAAATGATACCTACTTCATAAGGGTAGTGCTGATCAAATTTCAATCAGCAAAACAGAAGCCACCTTCAGTATTATATAAGAGAATGGTTTAAATGTTTAAACAATTGTTGGAGCATCTGAGGAAATGAAGGTCAGGGAAGCCACCATCATCAATGTCAGTCAACAGTGTAGAAAGAAACGATTACAAGGAGCTCAGCCCAAAGCCATGGCAAATTTCAATGGCTCTGGGAAAGCTTCCTCTAGATGGTCTCAGACTGAAGCAATGATGAAAGTCCTTCTCAGGAAGCTTATCTAAAAGAGGCCTTGAACCTTATATCTTCCCAAGGGAAATTGTCTCTGGAGTACAATGATCTGTCTTTCCTGCTTTTTATTTCTCAGACAGGATTTCTCACTTCAGACACTTAGGTCAGAACCACCCATGTAAGTGAATTCAGTAAAACCTGATTCTCATTATTTCTTGAAGCTGAGTAGAATTTAGACGGTGCTGATGCTAATTCTGTAAGATGACTCGGCACTGGTCATTGAGATACTGGATAAGATTAAAATGCAACATATTTAGTACATGTTATAGTACGTATTTAATAAGTGGTGAGTGTTATGAGGTAAAATTCTAGTGTTTTATATGCTCCTAGAGCAACCTAATATATACTTATTAGGTATATCTTTGAAAGGCTTTCAAAATCCACTCTAATATTTATTGACACTTGTAGACCAGTTCTGTATGTCAGTCTTTTTTCAGTCTTTTATTAAATAGGTAATTTAGAGCTACAGGAAAAGTTGTCCCAGTTATGATTTGGAAGTACTTTCATATATTAAAAAAACAAGGTTTATTCTTTCAACATATTGTAACTGCCATTTCTGAATCATAAAAGAAAAAAAAAAGATCTTTCGAGTATGTTGAACTTTAGTTGGGAACTGCATATTAATGGTTACATTTATAATGTCTGAGAAAGTTGAAGAGGGCGCTTTAAATTCAATGCTCCCTAACTCTTTCAATATTCTTAACAGCCCATTTATTCTTCTGTACCATGAGAATTACATTAATATCAATACATTAAATTATTTCAGTGAAGTGTTTAAAGCACTTTTAAAATAAAGGCTGACTTCAACTTTTTAAAGAGGGATTGTAGCTGACATTGAAAAACTAGAATAGAATTGATAATAGACTACCTCGCATAGCACAAATACCTTGAGTGACCCTCTATAATTAGCAACTGAATTGTAACCTGCACTTCAGAAGATATGCAAAGCCCTATAATCAATGTACAAGTTAACAATTTTAACTCAAATTATAGAATTATTAAAATTTATAGAACAAATTGTTTTTGCTTAATTTTGAATAAATTAATATTAGCCACAATTTATAAAAATAATGAGTTTTATGTATACTAACTAATTTAATGTCCAGAAAAACCTTTGAGGTATGTACTATTATGATCCTGACCTTTATACTGATAAGGACACAAAATCAAAGTTGATGGAAAAAATTTACCCAAGTGTAACAAAACAATGAAACAATGGAATTAAGAAATGAACAGAGGCTATTCATTTTCACCAACCAATCTAAACAGTGTGCTTCCAAAAGATATCAGAGCTCAAAATTGTCATTATTCATGTGAATATACCTCAGCCACATTTCCAAACTAGAGTAAATAACTGTGATTTAAGAGCTCTCAAAAGTACTATATTTTTTAATTATTCTAAGAAAAAAATTTAGTATCCTAAGTATCTCTAGAATTCTTAAGTTAAATTTAATATAAATTCTCTTTACAATATGCCAATGAGTAGTAAAATGGGGAAAAGATGAGGATCTGAAAAGTAACAGAAAGAAAATGGTGAGAGAATACTAGAGCTTGTTACTTTATTTACAGATAGATATCCTTGTTTCTAGACAGTTTGAGGACTCATATTATCCAAAGAAGAATCAAAGATGACTTCAAATTGTTGATTTTAAAATAATCCATGGCATTGTCTACCTGATAGCCTAGCGACAGTACAGTGAAATCACTGAGGAGCTGTGGATAAGGGTTACTGGACCTCTGTGATCTTCAGAATCAGCAAATTTCAACCTCTTTCAGTTTATCAATTATTAATTGGAATACACTTAGAAAGTAATTCTTAGAAGTATTTTTTTAGAAAACCAGAGAATGTTTTTCTAGAATACCTAAGAAAATTTGGAGGATTATAACTAATTATTTTATGTAAGAAAAAAATGATAGTTCTGTGGGTGTTCAAGCTTTTATAGATTAAAAAAAAACTTGACATGATGAACAGCTGCTGTGTCAAAGTTAGTGAACTGACTTTACCATCTGATATTCAAATTCTACATAGCACTGTTACTAAATAACAAAAGATACTGTGGGTTAATGAGGCTTATCAAGCCCTTGCATAACTTTGGGAACACAAGAACTGTAACATTAGCAAGTTAACTGTTTCAATACTAATGTGTAAGAAAAGATTAAGATAGACTTAAATGAAGCTCCTGTCATTACTCAGTGGAGATGAATCTGACTAGCATTTTTGAGGACGCAGGTTCAATCCCTGGCCTCACTCAGTGGGTTAAAGATTCGGCATTTCTGTGAGCTGTGATGTAGGTCACAGACGTGGCTCAGATCCCACGTTACTGTGGCTGTGGTGTAGGCCAGCAGCTACAGCTCTGATCTGACCCCTAGCGTAGGAACCTCCATATGCTGCTGTGGGTGCAGCCCTAAAAAGACCAAAAAAAAAAAAAAAAAAAAAAAAAAAAAAAAAAGATAGACTTAAAGAATAACCTATGTTTTAGGTTTACCAATGGAATTGTAGTGAAGTTTTAATTATATCTACATTACTGACTCAGAGCACAGAGTATTTTTACAGCAGTGAAACTATTCTTTACAATGATGGATGCCTGTAATTATACATGTGTCAAGACTCATAAAAGGTACATCATCAAGAATGAAACCTAATGTAAACTATGGCCTTTTGAGTGATGATGATGACGTATCATTATAGGTTATCAATTGTAAGGAATATACCACAGTGGGTTGGGATGTTAACACTGGGGGAGGTGTACATGTGTAGGAAACTCTATTTTCTTCTCAGCTTTGCTGTGAACCAAAACCGTTTTTAAAATAGAAAAGGTTAACTGGGACATCATGCTGTACGGTAGAAAAAAAAATTGTATTGGAGAAATAACAAAAAATAAATACATTAAAAAAGTTTATTAATGGAATTGCAATGCTTTGAGTACATTTAGATTACTGATTTTTCCTCAATGCTGTTTTGAGGATTTAAAATCATGACACTTTAGAATTAAGACTGGGCGTTTCCACTGTGATGCAGTGGAAAGGAATACAATTAGTATTCATGAGGATGTGGGTTCTATCCCTGGCTCAGTGGGTCAGGAATCCGGCATCACAGTGAGCTATGGCGTAGGCTACAGATGTGGTTTGGACCCTACCTTGTTGCTGTGGTTGTGGTCTAGGCCAGCAGCTGTAGCTCCAATTGGACCTGTAGTCTGGGATCTCCCATATGCCACAGTTGTGGCCCTAAAAAGAAAAAAGAAAAAAAAAAAAGAATTAAGATTTTAAGAGAGCATCAACATCTAATTCAGTTTTTCTGTTGCCAACAGACCCTCTGAAATACTGTCATTTTAGGTGCTTGTTTGATCTATAGATATTTTTGTTCCATCCAAGACCTAGAAAATCAGAGATTTCAAGAAAAAGGGGACTCAGGAAATGCATTTTAACAAGTTTCCCCAGATTATTTTGTATTCCCAGTATGTTTTGATAAGCAAGATGTGGTGCAGCTTCTTATTTTAAATATAATATATTGAGATTCAGAAATGTATCTATGTTCATACAGTTAATTAGAAGCAAAGGCATACCTCATTTCCTAAATGTCCTCTTCTCCTTTGCATACACCCATGTCCTGCTAACACTGTAACATAAAGTGAATATTGAGTCAACAAACACTAATTACGATTTTTATTTTTTTCATTATAACTAGTTTAGTGTTCTGTCAATTTTCTACTGTACAGCATGGTGACCCAGTTACACATTAAGCATACATTCTTTTTTTCCACATTATCATGCTCCATCATAAGTGACTAGATTAGTTCCCAGTGCTACACATTATATAAAGTTGAAAAAAAAACTAAAAAAAAAAAAAAACCTAAGGAAAAAAATTGTTATTAATTATGTGCATTAGGTAGAAGTATTATTGTAATCAGTGTGGATATGTCCAAAATGATAAACAATTTACTAAAGATGTTTATGAACAAATTCCAGCTATTCCTACCAGATTGTTTTAAGAGGTATATCATTTCTTTGTTATCATGGAATAGATGCTTAATAACTGAGCAGAGGACTACTTATTTAACAGTTAAAGGGGGAAAAAAGGGAACTGTGGCGGACTAATTGCTTTTATTATTTTTTTTCTTTTTAGGGCTGCACCTGTGGCATATGGAGGTCCCCAGGCCAGGGGTCAAATTGGAGCTGCAGCTGCTGGCCTATACCACAGCCACGGCAACGGGGATCCAAGCCACTTCTGCAACCAACACCATGCTCATGGCAACACTGGATCCTTAACCCACCAAGTAAGGCCAGGGATCAAACTTGTGTCTTCATGGATACTAGATAAGGTTTGTTACCACTGAGCCACAATGGGAACTCCAAGTCTGACTTCTTTTTCATTGCCCAGATTAATGGCCTCTCTCTATCTTTACCCTTTAGAAGAATCCTCATGTGGTAATAGTGGGCTTGACTACATGACTCAAAAATGGAGCAAGAAAGAGATTAGGAATTGGAAGGTCCAAGTTCCCAGTGCAGCTCTGTCACTTGTTACTGAGATTTTATAGAAATTTTCTGCGGAATGTAAGCTTCATGATAGCACAAGATATTTCCCCTATTATATCCCTACCTCGTCCTAGAATGGTGTCTGATACAGCACAGGGTAGATGCAGCTCAAATATCAATGTCATTGGGAACAGTGATTCTAAAAGACCTGGCCCCCAATTTTACAGAAGTCTGTTGATACGCAATTAATTGAAGAACTGCCAGCTTAGCAAAGTGACTTATTTTCTTCCTTTGTGCTAGGAGAGCAGAACAAGGTTTTTTGTTGTTGTTTTTTTGTTTTGTTTTGTTTTTCTTTTTAGAATATGGATGAGACCTTTAATCCATCTTTATTTGCTGAAGAATTTCAAAACTTTCTTTCTATACATATATGCATATAGGTGTAATTTTTTTCTAGAGCATTTTGTTTTTCTATTTTCCCTTCTTGGAGGAAACAAATGTGATTTTCCAAATAATCAATGAATAATTAGACATAATTAATCACTAGAAACCCAAGGGAGCAATCAGTGGTAATTAGATAAGATCGCCTATATAAGTCAGTGTCGCAGTAAACCTTAACATCTCCCTGATTTATATCAAGAACCAAGATGGATTTTTCTACTAAAATAAACATCCCCAGAATATACTATCAACTTTCACTTTTTAAAAATAATAATAGAATGTCCATTACTCTGAGGAAAAATGCCTAGAGAATTAATTTAAAAATTTACTTTAGATTTTTTTTTTTTTTAATCTTTTTGTCTTTGCTAGCGCCACTCCAGCAGGATATGGAGGTTTCCAGGCTAGGGGTCTAATCTGAGCTGTTGCCACCAGCCTACACCAGAGCCATAGCAAATGGGGATCCAAGCCGCATCTGCAACCTACATCACAGCTCATGGCAACGCCGGATCCTTAACCCACTGAGCAAAGCCAGGGATCGACCTCAACCTCATGGTTCCTAGTCGGATTTGTTAACCACTGAGCCACGACGGGAACTCCAACTTTAGAAATTTTAGAAATAATTATTTGGCAAAAATTAAACTGTAACACAATAGTAACTAGATTCTTAGGTAGAATTAATCCAATGGGATATATCATAGATGCATTGCTCTGCAAAACTGTATATAAGTATAGGGAGAATAGTGAGTGTATTATACCTGCTGGTAGTAGAATTCTCTCTTACTCTCAATTTGGAGGATAACTTCCTGAGAAAAATTCAAGAATTTAGACTGAATTTTCCAAACAGACTACAGCAAAATCAGAACTTCGTGTTCCCATTGAAGGATGCCTTTGATGCTTCCCAGAGATATCTGAGGTAAGTCAGTGGCTGTAATTGGAGGGAACAACTCGTGATTATTGAATGGGTCTCAATAATTACTGGGTGGTCAGTTGCAATTTGTGTTCTTTATTTTAGAGCTTGCACTCAACTGTGGGCTTTCAGAATCATCCAGAGTTGTGCCATTCTGACTAGTGCAAATGATGTAAAAATTCTAAAACTAAGGAGAGAGAAGTTGAATATAGTATAGATTTAATATTATTGCAACTGCTGAAAATAAAAGCACTGAACACAAAGTACAGGATTCCTGTACTATCAGAATTTAGAGCTTTTCTAGGAAATTTTTCATAAGCTGAAATAGTATAAAGAAGCAATTACCTTAGGACACATCTTGCTAAAGGATGCACAAAATAACTCCAGAAAAAAACACAGATGCTCAGACACAGTTCAGAGCTATGGTGGCTTGATACTGAGATGCTAGTGTAGTTACTAGGAAGCAGCTTGGAGGTGCCTCCTAGGAACTTGCATTTTGTGAAAACAGGTACTAAAGTAGCTCTCTTTTACAGCTAAGCAGTGTAAAGTAAACTTTTGAAAACTGGGGGATACCTGTAATATACACCAAATTTAAATATTTTATCACTGTGACTTAAACAGTATTCTGTATAACTTCCCATAATTTCTAGACTACCTACAATATCATAAGATGGTATATACCTCCTTCATTGTTATTCAGTAATCTGAATAAAAAAGTTTTGACTCTTATTAGGAATGTACATAAACTGTATTTGAGTTTGGTAGGCTTTCCTTTTTCACTCCCCCCTTTCTCTCATTTTCCTCAGTTTTGCTTACTCAATTTTATTAAGATATAACTTATATGATAAAGTGTACCTATTTAAGATATATAAATCAGTGTGCTTTGGAAAACTTTTGCTGAATTATAATCTATATCACCACTTAAGCAATCAGTACCCAAAGAAGACAGATATTAACTTTATGCCAAAAAGTTCCCTCAGGTGTAAAAGGAAGAGATACGTATGGAAATCTCCAGGCTGCTGTGAGGACTTTGCCTTTTTCTCTGAGTGATCATAGAAATGATCTGAGAAATCACAGAAAGCCTTGAGCAGAGGAGTAATTTAATTTAATTTAATTGAGGGTTAATATAATCAGTAGAATGAATTAAAAATATATATATAATGCTCCCTTCTATGTGATTAAACCTGCTTTGTGTTGGAAGAGATTTATTGAAATGTATAAAGAAAATACACTTTCACTTCATGGAAATGTTAATTAAAGCTCTGCCTATAGACTTTTAAAAGACCTCTGTAAAGAGAATGATTAATGAAATGCAAGAAAATAATTCAAATATTTTAGCAATATTTCTTTCTCCCATCCTTCTCATTTTTTTTCAAGTTTACCTCTCCATAGACCGTATGTTTCCTTTCCTTTTTGGATAACTTTAATTTTTAGAATAAACTCCAGGTTTTTAATATTGCTGTTTAAATCTTTTCCATAGAGTATCACATTTAAAGTGTCTTCCACCTATTTATGTGATAGTATCATCTGAACTTCGTGATTTCTTAGTACCACTGCTTTATGTTTGATGACATGGGCTGGGAATTAGGGCCTAACATCTCTGGGTAAAGCCACTAGAAGATCCTTTGAGGGTGAATTACTGATTACTGAGTACCAGACACTAGTCTGTAGCAGAATGCATTTTGTGTAGTAATACAAAGAAAAACAGAGACATACTTAGGAAAACGCTTAAATTTAGATTAGATAATATATCTTGTAAATGTTAAAGACAAAAGTAATTCACTGGATGATTATAACACTCTCTCTTCCTCCTTGTTCAAGAATGTGAAGCATTTACTCTAAGACATGACAAAGTTTAACTTGAGGCATTTGGAATAAATTAAGAATTTACCTTTTTGGAGTTCCCGTCGTGGCACAGTGGTTAATGAATCCGACTAGGAACCATGAGGTTGCGGGTTCGACCCCTGGCCTTGCTCAGCGGGTTAAGGATCCAGCGTTGCTGTGAGCAGTGGTGTAGCTCGCAGACGCGGCTCGGATCCCCTGTTGCTATGGCTCTGGTGTAGGCTGGCGGCAACAGCTCAGATTAGACCCTTAGCCTGGTAACCTCCATATGCCACGGGAGCCGCCCTAAAAAAGGCAAAAAGACAAAAAAAAAAAAAAAAAAGAATTTACCTTTTGAATTGCTTTGTATATTTATCATACATATTCATTTATCCATTCTACAAACATACGTTGAACAAATATTTTAGGTTTTCTCAAATTTACTTTAATTCTCACATTAAACAAAGAAATACCCAAGAAATACTTTAAAATTTGCTTAAGATCACAAAAAAAAAACATGTCACACAAAAATCATGAAACAATAAAGATTCAAATCTATTTCTCCAACTCCAATTTCAGTATTTTTCATTATTCTAAAAGCTCTTAATAAGTCTATTATAAATGCAATTGAATCACATAATGCAGTTTTAAAATATAATTTTAGTAACATAAGTCATCCCAGAGGGTCTTAATTCTTAAGTACATTAAGAGTGATATTTGCCTTATTAAGCCTCACTACACAGCCAGTGTTGTTTTCATACAAGTTTAATACTTAATCTGTGTTACCTGCATTTCCATGCAGAATAACTTTGATATGTATATACAATTCTAATTCCACCGTTCAGATATTTCCAATTCCAGCCCAGTCTTTACCCTATGACCTTGAACAAGTCATATAAGTTTTAAGGAAAACTGACTCTAATATTAAAGAAGGCCATGAATAGGATATTTAGAATTGGGCTCTACATTTAGAGGTTGTGAGAGAATGCCATATCAATGAAAAGATGTTGGTGTCATTCAAAATACCTTATCAATATGGAAATATGATTTAAAGCCTCTGATTTTAAACTGTTTTAGCTTCCATAGTCTCTCTAGGCTTTTTTAGCATATAATGCTTTACCATGGAAAAAAATCTTCAAATGCTTTTTCTAACACTAAGCCATAATTTCTGTTTCTCAGTCTATACTCTCAGTAGTAAATCCTACAGCTTAGAAAAAGCAAATATATCTCCAAAAATGGCTATAAAATTTACTATATTAACATTTAGTTTACAACTTAAAACTTTGTGAATAATTTACTTATACATCCAATTAATTATTCATCAAATATTTAAGTGCTGGGCTCTGTGCCAGGATCTGGGTATTAAACAATATATATATATACATATATCTCAACCCCTTTCCTTTGGGTGATTAAACACAGTGCACATGAAAACACTTTTAAAAATATCCAAGTGAGATCTGCATGTACTGCTGAGGCTTTAACAGAATAAAATGAAGAATAGTCATAGAATTTTACCCAAGTGCTATCTCTCCTTCTTTTAATAATTTGGGGGAAAAATTCCAATAAAATTATACTTCACTCCATAGTTAAGAAGCTATAGTTTTGGCTAAGAAAGACTAACTGGTACTGACTAACAACTAAACAATTGTAAACCAGACAAAATAGATGGGGTAACTGCTTTTAGACACTGAAACATAGTCCAACCCAGGCTGCAATCCTAGATAAAAGGGAAACTCACAAGGTAAGCCCTACTACTAGTCAGGTTCTCTGCTCAGAAATTTTCTAACTGCTGCCATCCTGCTGCACTTATAAGTGGCAAATTATCAGAGGTCAGGATTGCTGCAGGGATGGCAATGCAAGGGGAAGCAAGAAAGAGAGAACTGCATCAAGACTGAGCTCTAGAAGAATGTGTGAGGGTGACCCCAGGAATCCCCCCAGGAATGCTGAAAGCTGAACTTCTCACGCTCAAGGTGAGACCATATAAGACGTCATCCGGAGCAGGTACTGTGGGGTTAGTGTAAATTAGAGATATTGAAAGTTGAGTAATGGTAGGAGACATTAAACTTCCATCCCAGAGTGGAGAGAACTCTTTATACCCAAGACATTCAGGGGAGAGAACAGAAAAGGAGAGCCTATGTGAAAGGAAGACTTCCCTTCCCTCGAACCTATGCCCATCCTGCCCAAAACCTTGCCTCACAAGGCTGCTGTGAGGATTACATAAATAATACAGGATAGGTTTCAGAAGAGTGCTGGATAAATACTATGTCAATATAAGTGTTTCCCATCAATTTTATTATGCATTTGTATTTAAGTGCAACATGATAGAGAAGCCTTGTCCCATCTTCTGAATGGAGCATGAAGTGGTAGCCACACCAGATTCCCTTAGGATTTTCAATTTTGCTTTGGCTCTTTGGGACTCTTATGAGCATTAGTGTCCATCAGCAGAGGCAAAGCCAGGTGCAGAGCTCCTAGAATTGAGGCACTGAAATCAGCTGAAAGATATCTGCAGCAAGACTTGTCAGGGACATCTTGCAAGCAGGCCAGAACAGGAGTGAGATTTTTGCCGGAGGCCACAGGCATTATAATTGTAATGCAAGACATTACCTGAGGCTAGAGATCCCACCACTTCAGAAAGGGATGGAAGACTTGGAAATATGGATTATAAATATTAATGTGACTAGACTTTAAACCAACACTGTGATAGTCTAGGGAAACAGATTCCAAGGTTTTTTTTTTCAAAATATTTTTGGATTTTAAGATACTCCCCCCATTTTCTTAAAGCATATACATAACTTCTTCTGCTCATAGTATATTTTGGCTTGGCTTTTAAAGATAAACTTTATAACGTTTTAAATTCCAAATATGCAAATACAGCAAATCATGTCCAAGACAAAACAGGAGCCATGTGAATACAAATCAAAGCACAGTGCTGTAATCTAGTATACCTGTAACTTTTTGCAGCCAATTTAACTTCTTCCAAAACCAATTCTCCCTTGTATGTAACATGAAGTTCTAGGGAGGCAAAGCTCTTCTTTGAAGCTACTGGGAAGGCATTTATTCCACCACACAAAGGCATTAATTCTTCCCCTCTTGACCTAAAAGAGTGAAAGCAGTTTGCAAAAGCAGCCAATTTATAAGCCCCACAGGCTTGGAACAAATCTAACTTCTATGCTAGTGCCTTGAAGCTCACATTTAATTATGGGCCTTGAGAAAATGTAGTTTGGGAAGCTGAATTAGCAATCTCTTCCTCAGATTTGCTGTGTAGTGTAATTCCCAGTCGCTTCTTTATTGGCTCCACATACAATTGGAAATCTTGTAGAAAATTTTTCTCTTTGTTTAAGCACAGTATAGCTAGCTTTCTTCCTCTGTCATGCATCAGGACTTGTTTCCATAGCAGCCACTTTGGGGAAAGAAAGGGGCTTACATGATACTTCTTCTGTAGGTGAAATCTGAAGAATAAAGCTTTAATGTTCATTTGCACAAGAACAAGGATTGCTTGGATACCTTTTCTGTAAAAGATAGGGGCTATGTTCTCTTTATATAACAAGGTGTTAAGCCATTTAACAAAGGCTTTTACTAGCGCTCTGCTCAGGCTCAACTCTATTTCCCAGCCAACAGTACAGTCCTAGGAGGGAAGCTATTCATCTCCAAAGGTGCAGAGAGTCCTAACCAATACCTTGCATTTGTATTTACCTTTTGCACTACAGTCCTTGATATCTCCCAAAAGACTTGTCAAAGATTACACGTCAGAGTTGCAAAAGAAAAGTTTATTGCATGTGTGATAATTAGCCTATTAAGCTTACCCTTCTGCAGCCTGAAAGTCAAGAGTGTGAGTATGGAAGACAGAAGGCAGTCACATTACCAGCTGTATCAATAAACTATAAGGAATGTGGGTGATTCATTAAACCCCCTAATTTTAAGGTCTCAGATTTAGAGCAACTAGTGCATTAATCCTGAAACACAGTTCATTCATAGGTAATGCAGCAAGCCATGGCAAAACAAACAAACAAACAAGCCTAAATCAGTTTTCACAACTCTCCTAAAATTTACTCTCAATAAATGGAACTCTTGCTTTCTAACAAATTGCTAATAAAGCTGAATATTTTAATCTGTTTTTTATGGCTAAAAACATGATCTCTAACCTCTTTCAGATATGAATCTCTAAAATTAAATTCTTCTCCAAGCCCTATACCTATAAATCCTAAATGATTACCAATGATCAGAGGCACATCAAAAACTGTCAGAATCATTATTATGCTATTTTTTTTACCTATACTCCTAAATCTTTGTTGCAAACTGGTTACTTCTAGAACAGATGTTTTTGTTTTGGTGCTCTGGATCTCTGTTAATTCTCATATTACTGCAAATACTATGCCAATTATGTCTTGTTCCTTGGAAACTCACACCATACCTCTTTTCCTTTGCTGTTATCTTGTCAACAAAGTGTTCCAATGTTGTTCTACAAGAAAGGATCTTTGGTTATAGGCACCTTTGCCTTATTCCTAAATTTAAAAGAATGTATAAAATTGTAGCATGAACAGTAATTTTCAGTCCAGATTTTGACAAAAGACAAAAACAAACAAACAAAAAAACTGTATCAGGGTCTATTTACCTATTTATTAAATAGCCACACCAGTCCTCTCATGTGTATGGTTTGCATGGTTTACCATTTTCCACCCATCATATTCAACTTATCTGTGTTTGTGTACTTAAAATTTGTCCCCTGTAGGCAGCATATAGTAAGATCCTGCTATTATAGAATCGATTCCATCAATTCCTTCCTTTTAATTGGAGCATTTAGATAATTATCATTTGGTATATAACAACTGATGTGGTTGAATTTGAGCATGCCATTTTATTCTTTGTATTCTGTTTGACCCATTAGTTTTGTTATTGTCATTGTTGTCTCACTATTTCCCTTTTCCTGAATCCTTCTAGCTTAAATTTTTCTATTTATCCCTATTATATCTGTTTTTCTTTGAGCTTTCTTTGCCACATCTTATCTTTCATGAACTCATTGGAGTTATTATGTATCACTTCATATAAAATGTAGAAATCTTAAAGTAGGTTCTTTTCTTCTATGCATTCTGTTATAGTTATCATGAAAATTCAGTGTATGTATATGTTAAAAACTTACCAGACAATAAAGATTTGTATTAATTGTTAAGAGTTTAAGAGGAAAAAAAGTTTGCTATTTTACATGTACCCAAATATTTAAAATAACTACTGGCCTTTCTTAATTCTTGAAGACACAAATTGCCCACTAGCATTATTTCCTTTCAGCCTGAAGAACCCCTTTAGCATCTTTTTTATAGCTGTCCTGCCTTCAGTTGATTCCCTTAGCTTCCCTTGGTCTGAAAATGTTTTCATTTTGCATTTGCATAAGATGATTTTCATCATAGATTTCTATGTTTTCATTTTTTTCTTTTAAACTCATTCACTGTTTCAACTGACAGTGTTGTTTCACTGTCATTCAATGTGTCTGATGAGAGACCCATGGTCATTTGAATCATTCTTCCCATGTGTTATGCATTCTGTCATTTTTCTCTCACTGCTTTTAAATTTTTTTCTTTATATCTTTGTCACTTTTATTATATGTTTAGGAGTGATTTTCTTTGAATTTATTCTGCTTTGTTGTTCAGTGATATTTATAGAATACACCATAGCAACAGGGAATAATATTCTTCTGAAGTTTGCATTTAACATTAACCAAGATAAATCCCATTCTGGGACACAAACTTTAAGAAAAGTAAAAGAAAAGAAATCACGTATAGTGTGCATTCTATGTAATGGTGAGATTTAGGTTAGAAATCAATAACAGAATTACTGGAAAATTCATAATTATTTCAAATTGAAATAAACATTTCTGAATCTCATGGGTCAAAAGTAATTCTCAAATAGAAATATTCTGAACTCAATGAAAAGGAAAATGCAACTTGTCATGCAGAAATTAGCTTAGAGTTTTTTAGATGCAATTTTTTTCTTCTTTTAAAAAAGAAGAAATGCTCAATAATTTAAGCTTTCATTTTAAGAAATTAGAGAAACAAGCGAAAAAGAAACTAGAGAACCAACAGAAGATTAAATCTAAAACAATTAAAAAGTATACTTTAAAAGTTGAGATAAAATCAATTAAAACAGAGAAAGAATAGATAAAATCAGTGAAACTGAGTTTTTTTGGGGGAAAATGTATAATTAAACTATAAACAAACTGAGCAAGCAAAATAAGAGAGAAGACTCAACTAGCAATATCAGAAACAGAAGAGGGGGCATAATGCCAAACACAGACATTTTAAGAAGGTGTGCTAGTTTCCTACTGTAATAAATTACCACAAACTTACTAGCTTAAAATAATAGAAACTGATTTTCTTACAGATATAGAGGTCATAAGTAATAAAAGTGTCAAGCAGATTACATTCCTCCTGGGGACTATACAGAAGAACTTAATCCCTTACCTTTTCTACCTCTAGAGGCCTCCTTTATTTCTTTAGCACCTGCTTTCCACTTTCATATTGATTTCTCTCCCTCTGCTTTTATCATCCTATATCACCTTCTCTAATTCTTACTTTTTTGCCTTTTTCTCTCTCGTAAGAGAGCCCTTAAAAATACACTAGACCCAACTGGATAAAGCAAAATAACCTCCCATTTCAATGTCCTTAATTTAACCTTAATTTAATTGTTAAAGTCAATTTTGCCAAGTATGGTGGAATATTCACAGGGTCTGGGAATTAGAATGTGGACATTTGGGAATGGGGTGCATTATTCTGTCCATTACAGAAGAACTTTCACAAACAGCTCTATGCCCATATTCAACAAACAGTTAAAATGGATAATTTCCAAAAAAGATGCAAACTATGAAAACTCACTCAGAAGGCATAGATAACCTGAATAGCCTCACATCTACTTAAAAATTAAAAAAAAAAAAAGAATTTCTAGTAAAAATATATCAAGTCACTTTTAGGCCCTGGGTGTTTTCAACACCACATCTTCACATGATGTTTTTCAGAAAAATTAAAAAGAAGGGAATACTTTTCAACAAATTTTATGAGGTTAGTATTTCATTAATAAATCAAAATCAACACAGAAAGAACAAGAATGGAAAACTATAGAGCAAAAATACTCATGAACAGAGACAAAAATCTTCAGAAAAATATTAAAATATCTTGTCTAGCAACAGATAAAAAGAATAACCTTGAAAAATAGTGTTTCACATGATTGTAATTAAACATGTTAACAGAAGAAAATAACAGATAAAAATAATGATCATCTTAATATATGCAAAAGCATTAGGAAAAATTTAATATTCACTCAAAGAGCAAAGCTCATATCCAGCACTGTATTAAAACTTTTAACCAGTGCATTAAGGCAATAAAAAGAAGAAAATTAACCAGACTAGAAAGGAAGAAATTAAACTATTTCAAATAACATCTGACTTTGTCTACATTTAAAAAGCCATAAATCTACAATAAATTTGCACAAGTTGTATGTGAGGTTTACAACTTTGCAGGCTACAAAATAATATTAAAAAATCAACTGCATTTCTGTGTACTACCAATAAAGCATTAAATCCAAATTGTTAAATAAATGCTATTTAAAAAGTGCTAAAAATAAAATACATAAGTATAAATTGAATAAAATTTGTATGTGAAAATATTGGTGAAAAACAATCAACAAGGCCTAAGTATAAAGACATAATAATATGTTAATGGATTTTAGCTTCTGTATGATTACATTCAATGTAATCCTAGTTAAAATCCCAATAGCTTTTTTTTTATTTTAAAATTATAGAAATCTTGGCACCTTGTGTCAAGTACTTTAAAAGATGCTGGGTAGGAATAGTAAGACTGGAGCTCAAATTCTCTCATAAAAACAACAAAATTACAACCAAATGCTGAGAAGCCTTCAACCAAATGGACTGGAAACTTTCAAAAAGATCTCCTACTCCAGAAGACAAAGAGGAAGCCACATCAAGAGGTAGGAGGGGCCATTATGCAACATAAGCAACCCCATACCTCTCGTAGGAAGCCCTATAGACTGGAAAGTAACTCTATCACAGAAACTCCACCTATAGGAGTAGGAGTTCTGAGCCCCATGTCAAATTGCCACATCTGGGGATCTGGAACTGGGAGAAAGAGCCCCCAGAGCATCTGGCACTGAAGACCAGTGGGGCTTGTGTGCAGGAGCTCCACAGGACTGGGGGAAATGGAGACACTATTCTTGAAAGGCACACACAGACTTTCACATGAAATGGCTCCTAGGGCAAAGCAAAGCCTCCATAGGAATTGGTACTACCTGACTGCAGTTCTTAGTGGATCTCCAGGGAAAACAGGGGGTGAATGTGGCTTGTTGTGGGGGAAGGGCATTGGAGGCAAAGCTCTTGGGAGTATTCATCAGTGTGTGTTTCTTTGGAGGTGGCTATTTTGGGAAAATCTGATGCAACTTATGAGCTCTGAAAAGCCCCACACCAAACAACAATTCAGATGGGATCACAGCCCCACCCATCAGTAAACAGGGTACCTAAAGACACCCCCACCCCAGCTCACAGCTGCCTCTAATCTTACCGAGAGAAAACGCCCCACCTATCAGAGGGATAGGATTCAGCCCCACCTACCAGTAGGCAGGCACCAGTCCCTTCCATCAGGAAGCCTACATCAAGCCCCCATATCAACTTCAGCCACAAGGAGGGCAGACACCAGAAGTAAGAGAGGCTACAACTTTATTGTCTGCAAAAAGGTCACCACACCAAAAACCTATAGAAATGAAAAGACAGAGAACTATAACTCAGATAAGGGAGGAAAAAAAAACCAGAAAAACAGCTAAGTGATCAGGAGATTTTCAGCCTCCAGGAAAAAGACTTTAGAATATTGATGCTGAAGATGATGCAAGACATTGGAAATAACCTGGAGGCAAAGATGGATAACTTACAGGAAACACTGAGCAAAGCAATACAAGATATTAAAACTTAAGCAAGAAGAGATGCAAAATACAACAATTGAAATAAAAAATTCATTAGAAGCAGCCAACAACAGAATACAGTTGGGAGAATAATGAATAAGTGAGATGGAGGAGAGACTACTGCAAATCACAGATGCAGAACAAAAAAGAGAAAAAAGATTGAAAAGAAATGAAGAGAGTCTCAAAGAACTCTGGTACAATGTTAAAGGCACCAACATCCGTATTACAGGGATGCCAGAAGGAGAAGAGAGAAAGGGACAGAAAAAAATACTCGAAGAGATAATAGCTGAAAACTTCCCTAATATGGCAAAGGAGCCACTCACTAAAATCAAACTGACCAAAATTAAAGACAGAGAAAATATTGAAAGCAGCTAGAGAAAAGAAACAAAAAACACACAAGGGAACCCCGATAAGGTTATCAGCAGATTCTTCAGCAGAAACTCTGCAGGTCAGAAGGGAGTAGCATGATATACTCAACGTGATGAAAGGAAAAAAAACCTCCAACCAAGATAGACTACCCACCAAGCTCCCATTCAGATTTGGAGAAGAAATCAAAAGCTTTACAGATAAGCAAACACTAGGAGAATTCAGCACCCCTAAACCAGCTTTACAACAAACACTAAAGGAACTTCTCTAGGCAGAAAAGAAAAGGTCACAACCAGAAACAAAATTACCACAAATGATAAGGTAAAGATACAAAATCATCCAAGCACAATTATGCTACCAAAATCAGAAATCATGAGAAGAGGAGTGTACAAATGCAGGACACAAGAGATGCACTTGCAATTAAGAAATCAACAACTTAACCTGTAAATATATAGACATATCAAAACCTCAGAGTAACTGAAAACCAAAATCTACGATTGATACACAAACAAATAAGAAAAATCAACTCAAATACAACACTAAAGATAGTCATAAAACAACAAGAGTAGAGAGCAAGAGAAGAAGGGAAGAAAAAAAGAGAAACAAAAAAAAATACAAAGCAATTAATAAAATGGCAGTAAGAACATACATATCAATAATTACCTTAAAGGTTAATGGACTAAACGCTACAACCAAAAGACATAGACTGGCTGAATGGATACAAAATCAAGACCCATATATATATTCTGTCTTCAAGAGATCCACTTCACTTCTAGGGACACATACAAATTGAAAGTGAGAGGATGGAAGAAAATATTCCATGAAAATTGAAATCAAAAGAAAGCTTGAGTAGCAATATTCATATCAGAAAAAATAGACCTTAAAATGAAGAATATTTTAAGAGACAATGAAGGACACTACATAATGATTAAAGGATCAATCCAAGAAGAAAATATAACAATTTTAAATATCTATGCACCCAACATAGGATCATCACAATATATAAGGCAACTGCTAACAACTTTAAAAGGACAAATCGACAATAATACAGTGATAGTGGGGGACTTTAACATCACACTTACAGCAATGGACAGATCATCCAGACAGAAAATAAATAAGGAAACACAGGCCCTGAATGAAGCATTAGACCAGATGGACTTAATAGATATTTATAGGACATTCCATCCAAAAGCAACAGAATACACATTCTTCTCAAGTGCACATGGAACATTCTCTAGGATTGATCGCATCCTGGGCTACAAATCAAGCCTTGTTAACTTTAATAAAACTGAAATCATATCAAGCATCTTTTCTGACCACAATGATATATGACTGGAAATCAACAACAAGGAAAAAAAAAACTGCAAAAAACACAAATACGTGGAGACTAAACAACATGCTACTAAACAACCAATGAATCACTGAAGAAATCAAAGAGGAAATGAAAAAATACCTAGAAGCAAATGACAACAAAGATACAACACTCCAAAACCTATGGGCTGCAGCAAAAGCTGTTCTAAGAGGGAAATTTATAGCAATACAAGCCTATGTAGGGAAACAAGAAAAAGCTCAAAAAAACAAGCTAACTTTATATCTAAAGCAGCTTGAGCGAGAAGAATGGACAAGACCTAAAGTTAGTAGAAGAAAAGAAATCATAAAGATCAGAATAGAAATAAATGAAATACAATCAAAGAAAACCATAGAAAAGATCAATAAAATGAAAAGCTGGTAATTTGAAAAGATCAACAAAATTGATAAACCCTTAGCCAAACTTATCAAGAAAAAAAGAGAGGTCTCAAATTGATAAAATCAGAAATTAAAAAGGAGAAGTAACAATGGACATCACAGAAATACAAAGGATCATAAGAGACTACTTATGCAACTATACACCAATAAAACGGAAAACCTAGAAGAAATGGACAAATTCTTAAAAAAGTACAATCTTCCAAGACTAAACCAAGATGAAATCGAAAAGATGAACAGCCTAATCACAAGTACTGAAATTATAACTGGGATTAAATAACTTCCAACAAACAAAAGTCCAGAACCAGATGGCTTCACAGGCAAATTCTATCAAACATTCAGAGAAGAGTTAACACCTTTCCTTCTGAAACTATTTAAAAAATTGCAGAGGAAGGGACACTCTCAAACTCATTCTAGGAGGACACCATCACCTTGATACCAAAACCAGACAAAGATACCACAAAAAAAAAGAAAACTACAGACCAATTTCACTGATGAACATAGATGCAAAAATCCTCAACAAACTACTAGTAAACCAAATCCAACAATACATTAAAAGGACTGTACATCATGATCAAGTGGTATTTATCTCAGGGATGCAAAGATTCTTCAATATTCACAAATCAATCAGTGTGATACACCACATTAACAAACTGAAGAATAAAACCCAATGATCCTCTCAATAGATGCAGAAAAAGCCTTTGACAAAATCCAACACCCATTTCTGATAAAAATCCTTCAGAAAGTGGGCATAGAGGGAACCTACCTCAACATAATAAAGGCCATATATGACAAACACACAACTAACATGATTCTCAGTGGTGAAAAGCTTAAAGAATTCCCACTGAGATCAGGAATAAGACAAGGATGTTCCCTCTCGCCACTACTCTTCAACATAGTTTTGGAAGTCCTAGCCATAGCAATCAGAGAAGTAAAAGAAATAAAAGGAATCCAAATTGGAAAGGAAGAAGTAAAACTATCACTATTTGCAGTTGACATGACATTATATCTAGAGAATCCTAAAGACTCTACCATAAAACTGTTAAGAGCTCATCCATGAATTTGGCAAAGTCACAGGATACAAAATTAATACACAGAAATTGATGGCATTTCTATATACTAACAATGAAAGATCAGAAAGAAAAATTCAGGAAGCAATCCTGTTTACCATCACATCCAAAAGAGTGAACCTATCTAGGAGTGAAACTACCTAAAGAGACAAAAGACCTCTACTCTGAAAACTAGAAGATGCTGATGAAAGAAATCAAAGATGACACAAACAGGTGGAAAGACATACCATGCTCTTGGATTGGAAGAGTAAACATTATCAAAATGACTATACTACCTAAGGCAATCTACATATTCAATGCAATCCCATTCAAATTACCAAGGACATTTTTCACAGAACTCAAACAAAATATTTTAAAGTTTGTTTGGAAGCACAAAAGATCCAGGATAGCAAAAAAAAAAAAAAAAAAAAAAAAAAAAAGACCTGAAAAAGAAAAATGGAGCTAGCAGAATCAGGCTCCCTGACTTCAGACTATACTACAAAGCAGCAATCATCAAAACCATATGGTACTGGCACAAAGACAGAAATATAGTTCAGTCGAACAGGATAGAAAGCCCAGAATTCAACCTACGCACCTACAGCCAACTAACTTATGACAAAGGAGGAAAGAATATACAATAGAGAAAAGACAGCATGTTCAATAAGTGGTACTGGGAAAACTGGAAAAGAAGGAAATTAGAACACTCCCTAACACCATACACAAAAATAAACTCAAAATGTATTAAAGACCTTGATATAACACCAGATACTATAAAATTCTTAGAGGAAAACATAGGCTAAACACTCTGACATAAATGACAGCAACATCTTCTCAGATCCACCTCTTAGAGTAATGACAGTAAAAACAAGAATAAACAAATGGGACCTAATTAACTTAACAGCTTCTGCACAGCAAAGGAAACCCTAAACAAAACAAAAAGACAACCCACAGAATCCGATAAAATATTTGCAAATGAAGTGACTGACACGGGATCAATCTCCAAAATTTATAAACACCTCCTCCCATTCAATACCAAAAAAACAAAAACCCCATCCAAAAATGGGCAGAAGATGTAAGCAGACAGTTCTCCAAAGAAGACTTACAGATGGCCAAAAAACACTTGAAAATATCTTCAACATCACTCATTATTAGAGAGATGCAAATCAAAACCATGATGAGGTACTACCTTACACCAGCCAGAATGGCCATCATCAAAAAGTCCACAAGTAAGTCCTGGAGAGTGTGTGGAGAAAAAGGAACCCTACTGTTGGTGGAAATGTAAATTGGTGAACCCACTGTGGAAAACAGTATGGAGATTCCTCAGAAAACTAAACATAGAACTACCATTTGATCCAGCAATCCCACTTCCTGGGCATCTATCCAGAGAAAACCACAATTCGCAGACACATGTACTCCGATGTTCATTGCAGCACTATTTGCAATAGCCAAGACAAGGAAACAACCTAAATGTCCATCGACAGAGGAGTGGATCAAGAAGATGTGGTACATATACAGAATGGAATATTACTCAGATATTAAAAGAAAAGAAATAACAGCATTTGCAGCAACATGGATGGGCCTAGAAATTATCATGCTAAATGAAGTTAGTCAGACAATGAGACACCAACATCAAATGCTATCACTTACATGTGGAATATAAAGAAAGGACACAATGAACTTTTTTGCAGAACAGATACTGACTCACAGACTTTGAAAAACTTATGATTTCCAAATAAGACAGGTTGGGGAGTGGGGGGATGAACTGAGGGTTTGGCATGGAAATGCTGTAAAATTTGGTTGTGATGATTGTTGTACACCTATAAATGTAATAAAATTCATAAGTAATTTAAAAAGAGACACTGGGCAAATAAAAACATACAAAAAATGAAAAAAAAATTGTATGTAAGACTAATACAATTTTTAAAAATTTGAAGGACTCACAGACTTTAAGTCTCACTCTAAAGGTATATTCATCAAGACAGTATTGAGGGAGTTCCTGTCATGGTGCAGCAGAAATGAATCCAAAGGAATCACGAGGTTGTGGGTTGTGGGTTTGATCCCTTTCCTTGCTCAGTGGGTTAAGGATCCGTTGTTGCCGTGAGCTGTGGTGCAGGTCACAGACACTCAGATCCTGCACTGCTGTGGCTGTGGCATAGGCTGGTAGATTGGATTCGACCCTAGCCTGGGAACCTCCATATACCTAGGGTGTGGCCCTAAAAAAAGGGCAAAAAAAAAAAAAAAAAGACAGTATTAAGGCCTTGCATTAAAGTTACTTCATTCTCTAGGGTATTTGCCTGTGTTTCTGTCTTGGACTTGACAGTGCTACCAATCAGAAGTTTCTCTAAGAAAATTTCATTTTTTTTTTTTTTTTAGTTTGGGGTTTCACACCATAAAGGTGAGTGGACCTTAACACCAAATATAAAATGCAAATTTGTAATTTAAAAGTTTTACAGAAATTTTTTTTTTCCTTCTCCCCCTACAGCCAAAACTGGAATGTGCCTGCATCCTCAATGTCTACCTCCGCTCACTGAGGGTTTTGTGTTCTGGACTCTTAGCTCCATGGGATGCACCAACCCAAACTTTCAATCCGCTCATAGCCTTGAATTTGTTATTTGATGCCTTTATCTTTTCTGGGCAAATCCCTGTCTCTAGAAGCCTGAGATTAGTAGATAAACTCAAGACAAATGCTATTTTTGGAATCATTTTATGCTTATGGATTCATGATATTTTAGGGGAAAAAAAAGTGGTTTCTGAAAAACTGCATTAATTTTGCGTCATCTCAATTTTAAATACAGATATTACAAAAAAATTAATAGAGTTGTATCAGAGAGATTTCACTGTATTTCCAGTTAATTAAGCAATTTGAATTGGGGGTACAAATCCTTACTTTTTATGAAAGCTACAAGTCTTCTAATGCATATGATTTAAGGATAGGGGTATAGGGGAGTGTATGTGTGTATTTGTGTGTGTGGTGAAAATAATCTTGAACAGTTTTCTTTTTTATCTTGTATTCTAAAAATCAGGTCACATTTATTTATTATTGACTTGGGACATGGATTTTATATTCTATAAAGTAACTTTATCAATATTTTTAACCAGAAAATGTTAAAGATGATAGAATAATCTTAGTATTGTTCATCAAAGCAGTTGCTTTCTATTCTTTCAAATTGCTTAACACTTCAATGAAATCAAGCAATTATAATATAAAAGTCTCTATTCTTGAATGGAGTTTTAACTTAAAACAATTTTATACTTGTTAGAAAATACTGCTCATAAATACTGTCTCAGAAAATTACCTCATGTAATGCTAATGAAGGATAAAGAATGTTTTTAATTCATTCAAGTAATGAGAAAAAAATGAATGTGTCATTGGAAACCAAATGCGTAATTTTATCAAATACAACTGTGTGAAATTTTTAATGTTATGTTTTATTTTGAAGACATGATTTCCGTTTTAGAAAAAAATAATGTAATATAATTTTTGCATGAAGAGAATAGCTGCCCATTAATAGGGATTCATATCAGAGAAAGGTGCTTAGGAGTGGTAAAATTGTTTGTGAGGAGTAATGGATTAGCTAGGGGACTTATCTTGAAATTTAATTCACGTATCAAACATATTTTGCTTGCCTGTAACATACATTTATCTGAACTAGTGATGGATTCAGTTTGACAAGCATCATATAATTCAGTCAACAAAATCTAGCAAAAGGCTTTTTTCCATATTAAATGATGTAACATTAAAATGATACATCTTTATAGCTTGTTTGACAGATATTTCATCTCTCAAATTATTTACTTTAAATTATAAGGAATACATATAATATTTTTAAAGCAAGCAGTTATTTATAGTATACTAAATGCTGTACCTTTGCTCTTGAATACTTTCAAGTTCTATAACATCCTCAAGCTTGGTATGACATTCAGATGAATCTGTCTTCCCAGGCCAGAGCTTTGGGTTCAGAGCTTGAAGAAAGAGCAGTTTCTCATGGCTTCCAACATCACCCAGGACTTCTCTTCGATTATTTTCATCATTCAGCCATTACTGGTTTACTTATAATGACACTCAGACTACTCACTCTTAACTTGTTCCTTCATTGGAGCATCTTCTCCATCTTCTCCATATATACAGGACTTCCTGAAATTCTTACTCCTTTTGCCAATTCCCATTCCCTTTGTTTCTAATATCCTATTTTGGAGGACACTCCCCCCTCAATATCCATATATTATTTTCTATCAATAAAGTCCACCTGACCAGACCAGTGTCTTCTTAAACTTAGAGGATTCAAAACTAAACTCACCACCTTCCTTTCAAAATTTGTTCCACTTTACTCTTCCTAATTTTTCTTTTAATATCATTTCCATTGACCTATTCTGGATATATTAATCAAAAGCAATATCACTTCATCCTGAACCTAATCAACACTTATTGGAAGAATTATTTTGCACATTTTTTGTTTCCCCTAATAAGCTTCTTATCGGTACTATTTACATCCACATCACCTAGAAGAGTAGACTGAATACAAAAGAGGCGGATTTTTTTTTCTTTTAAGGGCATATGTAAGTTTCCACACTAAGCGTCCAATTGGAGAGTCAACTGCTAGTCTACACCACAGCCACAGCAATGCAGGATCTGAGCCGTGGCTGTAACCTACATTGCAGCTTGCAGCAATAACTGATCCTTAACCCACTGAGCAAGGTCAGGGATCAAACCCGCATCCTCATGGATATAGTTGGGTTCTTAATCTGCTGAGCCACAATGGGAACTCCCAGAAGAGATGGATTACAATAAATATCTCTTAAGAAGGAATCCTTTCTTATGAAAAGTTGTGATTGATTCTTGCTTTTTGTCTCTTTAGTAGAATTGTTGATTGTTTCAGATGCTTTTCAGGAAAATGTAAAACACATAGCTTTTAAATTTTAAACTAACAGAGTATCAGCATTATTTCCAAGTTTGGCTTCCTACCTTTCCCCTTCTTTCCTTTTATATGAGTATGGCTAAATATTAAATCCTGGCACATAGTAGCAAAACACACAAACTCAAACCTGCTTTATATTCTGGAGCCCTGTATTCTCATTACAGCTTGACTGCTAATAAGCTATATGGCCTGAAGCAGTTGTCCTGCTGTGTGCCTGTTTGTCCTATCTTTAAAATAAGGAATTAGGCTTTATTATTTATGAATTGCATTCAAATTCAAAATTCTAAAGTTTTTTTTTTAATTCTTAAAAGCCATATTTAAATTCCCAACTTAATTCAAATCTCTTAGGAGTTCATCTACAACTATCACCAAAAACTCAATAATAAAGTAAGTTCAAAAAATGTCCTCTATCAGGGTACAAGACAGGGTGGTTTGTCATAGTCACAGTGAAAGCTGCAACCCTTTTCCAGTTGGGTGGAAGCCACCAAATAAACTGATCTTGCTCAGCCATGGCCAGTGCTGACTCAGGCTTTAATACAGCTACCAAGTATCAATGCACATGTAAGTTATGATTTAGATCTAGTACAACCACTGAATGCCTTTGAAAATGATGACTAGTAGCCATTTCAAGAGGCCAGTGCAATTCATTCCTGGAAGAGCTTACAAAGCAAAATTTAACATCCTTTGCTTTCAGTCCTTATTGAAACTGAGTTTTAAATCTGTTTATAATTAGAACTAAGTCTTTGATTTTTCTTATAACAACAGCCTCTTTAAGGATTTATTTAGTGCTATCTAATAAGTAGAGATTAGAAGATTTTTGGATAAAGAAATTTCAACCTACAGTGCAAACTCCAAACTTTTAGAAAGGTTGCATACACTCTGGTCTAAGATGTCAGATTTGGGGGAGTGTGAAACATATCCTGACAGTTTAACTGAATAACTACTGAGCATGAAGGACAAACACCTGTTGCAAAGGGAAATAACAACAACAAACATCCCTGCTGAATGTTTTAAACAAACTAGAGAAAATCAAAGGACTCTTTAATCAGTAATGCCAAATTACTGTATCAAATGAGAAAGCTGTTAACAGAATTGGGGCATCAAGAATTATTGCTAAACTACTGTATTCTATTAGGCTTTGGGTTCTGATCCTTTGCCTGACTTATCAGAGTGTTATGAGAATCCACCAAGATAGCAGAATTAAAAACATATATACCCCCAAAATACTAGTCATAAAATATTGGCTGTCATTTTGAGACATACATGTCAGAAGACTTCCTATAAGAATCTGAACGTCTGATTTATTTAGAAAATCAAGGGTATCCTCGTACCACTTGACCTTTATATATTTGCTCATGTGACGCCTAGGATAGTTACTCTTTGGATTTTAATTATTTAAAAGTTTATCAAATTACATGTATTTTAAAATATTTGAAAATAATCCTATATATCCCCATGTCACTTTTAATATCTGAGCAAACCAGAAGTTTTTCCTATGGGATCACTGTTTCCATCCTTATTTTTCATTAAGGGGCCCTTATTTTCCAGGATATATAGAGCATGTAGTAAGGGAGCAACATATGTATTAAAACTGATGTTAGTAAATCATCATCAAGAAGAAAAAATGTTTAAAAATACACTCTGGATGGTACATATCTTTCACATACATCTTGACTTTAATACTCAGATTTGATTTTACCTTAAAAATATTAAATAGATAATTGCAAATTCCTACCATCCTGTTTCTGTTGGATGTGTACACCCCACCTTATTTTCTGACTTAAAAAAATGAGTATGCTGAACTTAGCTGTCGAAACTAGCAGTGAATGGTAGAACAAAAGAATCCTTTCAGAATATGAACAAAGGACAGCGCATTTTTCAAAACTGTGACTATAATGCATGTCTATCTGTTAGGGATCCTTAAAATGATATATACTTATCATTTGACTCATTTTAATGAGTTTTATTCTAGTATAGCAACTTGCTTAAAAGCCAGTAAGAGGCTTTCAAAATACGTTTCTGAAACCAAGAAATAGGTATAGCAGGATATCATGCATCCAAAAAGAAAATTATATAAATGTAGTAGATTCTTAGTTGAAAGTAAATACTCTTTGTCTTTTAATATATTAAAATTAAATTTTAAGAAAATAAAATTTAAAAGAAAGATTTTTCATCACAGCTAATAACTATTGTAAATGAAAGGGAAATAATTATATGCTACTTGCAAAAAAATTATATCTGTAAATTTTTTCCCCGTACCTCTACCAATGATGAGACTGATAGAAGAATTCAATTTTTTAAAAGTTCTGAGATAAACTATTATGCTAAGGACTTACAGGCTTAAGAAGTATTTGAGATATTCTTGCTTGGATTTTTATTTTAAGCTGCCATTCTCTGATGTCTTAAAAAGATAAACCAGAGGCAATATTCTTTTTATTTATTTTGACTGGCTTTGTGTGTGTATATGTGCATGTGTGTGCTTCTTGAATTATGGCTGGTGGGTTTCATTACTTTGGGAAATTATCAGCTATTATCTCTTCATGTCTTTAATCCTAATAACGCTCACCTATACAGCACTTAAATTACGCCTATGCTTGCCCTTTTTGCTTAAGATTCTATTTGTATTTTTTTCTTTTCTGTGTTTTCCCTTTGTCTCACTAGACCAAGATAGATCATACTGAATTATCTTACAGCTCTCCAATTACTATTTCAGCTCAAATTTGCTGTTAAACTAATCAATGAAGTTCTTAATTTTAGTTATTATCTTTTTATTCAAACAGAACTTCAAACTGTTTCTCTTTGTAGAATTCCAAATTGTATGGTAAAAATTTCCATCTTGTCTTTTGGGTCCTTCCACATTTAATCACACTGATTTCATAGCTTGTTTGATAATTTCATCACTTGACTCTCCTGAGGAGCTATTTTTATTGTCTGTTTTCTTTCTCCCCTCCTCTCTATGTCTTCCATCTTTTCATCTATTATGACTAGTTATTTCATACTGGATCACAAGCATTGTGCACAAAATAAATGTAAAGAAAATTTGATATCTGGGTGATGACATTTTCTCCAGGGAATATTACAATTTTGTTTCTGCCATTAAGCTAGCAGAAAAGTTCCATGAATCTGGGATCATTATAATCAAATTAGAAGTTTAGATGAGATTGCAAGCTGGGTTAGTTAATACTGGTCTAGTTTTACTTACTCTTTGTTCTAGAACAGCCCCATTTGATATTCCAAAGAGAAGACTGCAATGTTGAATCGAATCCTGCCTCCTTGATTTGCCCTTACCTTCTATTTTGGTTTATCAGTCTCATAAATTTGGTAAAAACTCTGCTTAACATTTCCGTATCCAGATACCCACTTTCGATAAAAGTGAAATAAAAATGGTCAAGCTCACATACTAGGTCTTCCCTTCTTTCCTAATCCCCTTCCTCTAACTCTACACTGTTGTCTTGGAAATACTGTCAGAACCACCTGGTAGAACTTCTCTGCTAATTATTTCTCAGTATTTTATTTAACATGAAGTAAATAACAAAAACCTAGCATTGGAGCATGTTAAGCAAACAAACAGTTTTCTTAAAGTCTTTCTCTTCTATAAACATGCAAAAATGATCATCTAAATGATTTTTCAACTACTGCAGTAAATTAGTTAAAATGAAAGGGGTAATGTTAGGTAGTTTGAAATTTTCCTTGTTTCCTGAGGTATGATTATATTGCTATAAACTTCTCCCTTATAACTGCTTTTGCTGTGTCCCATAGATTTTGGATCATTGTGTTTTTATTTTCATTTGCCTCTAGGTATATTTTGATTTCCTCAGTGATCCATTGGTTGTTTTAAAAATATTGTTTAGTCTCCACATCATTGTGTTTGTGTTTTTTACAATGTTTTTTTTTCTTGTAGGTGGTTTTTGTTTTCATAAGAGAGCCACTTCAGATCAAAAGATGCTTTTGTTTTGTTGTGATTGGAAAAGATGCTTAATGTGATTTTAATTTAATTTATTAATTTATTTTGTTATTGGAAAAGATGCTTAATGTGATTTTAATTTAATTTATTAATTTAGTTTGCTTTTTCCTATGTATGAAGTTCCCAGGCTAGGGATTGAATCAGAGCTGCAGCTGCTGGTCTACACCAAGGCCATAGCAACACGTGATCTGAGCCATGTCTGTGACCACACCATACCTCACGGCAATGCTGGATCCTTAACCCACTAAGCGAGGCCAGGGATCAAACCTGCATCCTCATGGTTACTGGTCAAGTTCATTACCTCTGAACCATAACAGGAACTCCTGATGATTTTAATTTTCTTAAATTTACCAGTTCTTGATTTGTGGCCCTGCATATCAACTATTCGAGAGAATGTTCCATGTGCACTTGAGAAGAATGTGTATTATAGTGCTTTTGAATGAAATGTTCAGTAAATACCAATTAAGTTTATCTGGTGTAATGTATCATTTAAGGCAGTTGTTTCCTTATTGATTTTCTGTCTGGACGATCTTTCCATTGAAGTAAATGGAATGTTAAAATCATCCACTATTACTGTGTCACTGTCAATTTCTCCTTTTATGGCTGTTAGCATTTGCCTTATATACTGAGGTGCTCCTCTGTTTGGTTCATATATATTTACAACTACTGTATCTTCTTCTTGGATTTATCCCTTAATTATTAGGTAGTATCCTTCTTTATTTCTTCTAACAGTCTTTATTTTAAAGTAGATTTTATCTGATAGGAGTATTACTACCCCAGCTTTCTTCTGATTCCTATTTGCACAGAATAATTTTTCTATCCCCTCATTTTCAGTCTCATTTCCTACTTTCCCATCCTCTCCCTTTATTTCTTAATTCTTTCATCTGAAGTGTATCTCTTATAGAGAGCATATATTCAGGTCTTGTTTTTATATCCATTTATCCAGTCTATATCTTTTGGATTAAGCATTTAATCCATTTACATTTAAGGTAAATATTTATATGTATGTTTTCATTGCCATTTTAATTGTTTTGGATTTGTTTTTGTAGGTCTTTTTTCTTCCCTTCCTCTTCCCTTCTCATGTAATTTGATGATTATCTTTAGTGGTGTGTGAGGTATCACATAACATCAGTCAGAACGGGCATAATCAAAAAGTCTACAAATGATAAAAACTGGAAAGGGAATGGAGAAAAGGGAACCCTCCTACACAGGTGATGGGAATGTAAGCTGGTGCAACCATTATGGAGAATAGTATTAAAAAACTAAAAATACAGTATTAAAAAATTAAAAATAGAAATACCATAGGATACAGCAATCCCACTCCTAGACATAATTCAAACATCCAAATGTTCATAGTAGCATTATTCACAATAACCAAGATATGGAAGCAACCTAATTGTCGATAGACAGAGAAATGGACAAAGAAGATGTGGTACATATATACAAAAGAATATTACTTGGACATGAAAAGTAACAAAATAATTGTATTTTTAGCAAAATGTATGGACATAAAGATTATCTTATTAAGTGAAGTAAGATAGACAGAGAAAGACAAATATCAAATTAGACCACTAATATGTGGAATCTAAAAAAAAGATACAAATTAGCATAATTACAAAAAAATAAACAGACTCATTGCTTTTGAAAACTAACTTATGATTAGCATAGGGAAAAGGGAGGGGGGAAATTAGGTGTTTGGGATTAACATATACACTATATATAAAGTAGATAAATAACAAGGAATTACTCTATAATACAGAGAAAAATACTTAATATTCTATAATAACTAATATGGGAAAGGAATCTGAAAGAGAATGGATATATGTATATGCATAACTCTATTACTTTTTTGAACACCTGAAACTAATACAACATAGTAAATCAATTATACTCCAATATAAAATAGAAATCAAATTAAAAAACCCAAAGACATATTATTGAAGAACAATTTTAAAAATAAGACAAATCTAAATACTATATACCCAGATGAAAAATTTTTTTGAAAATTGTGTCTTTGGACATGAATCACTGCAATATTTTTTTGGATATAATTCCCAGAGTAATAAAAATTAGGAAATAAACAAATGGGACCTAATCAAACTTACAACTTTTTCATAACAAAAGAAATCATTAAATTGAAAAGAAAACCCACTAAACAGGAAAAAAATCTTTGCAAAAAAAGTGACCGAAAAGGGATTAATCTCCAAAATACACAAGTATCTCAGTCAGCTTTATATCCAAAAAAAAAACCAATCTAATCAAAAAGTTATTAGATCTAAATAGACATCTTTCCAAATAAGACAGACAGATGGCCAAGATGCTCAATATCACTAATCCTTAAATAAATGTGAATCAAAACTACAATGAGGTACCACCTCACATCAGTCAGAATGGCCATCAATAATAAATCTATGAATAATAAATTGCTGGAGAGGTTGTAGAGAAAAGAGAACCTTCCTTCACTGTTGGTAGGAATGTAAACTGGTACAACTACTATGGAAAACAGTATGGTGGTTCCTCAGAAAACAGAACATAGAATACCATATAATCCAGCAATCCAACTTCTGGGCATATATCCAGAAAAAAACTATAATCAAAAAGATAAACCTGTGTTTTCATAGCAGCCTTATTCACAAAAGCCAAGACATGGAAATAACCTAAATGCCAATCAACATAGGATTGGTTAAAGAAGTGTGATACATATATAATGGAATATTACTCAGCCATAAAAAATATCAAAATGATGCCATTTTGCAGCAACATGGATGGACCTAGGGGTTATCATACTCAATGAAATAAGTCAAAGACAAATATTAAATAACTAATATGTGGAATCTAATAAAAGATATACAAAGTAACTTATTCACAAAATAGAAACAAAGATTTTGAAACCAAATTTATTGTTACCCAAGTGGAAACATTGGGGAGGATGGATAAAATGGGAGGTTGGGATTGATATATATATAAACCACTATATATGGAATTAATGAGTAACAAGACCTACCCAATAGCACAGGGTAACCTACTCAATAATCTGTGATAGGAGTTCCCATCGTGGCACAGTGGTTAACGAATCTGACTAGGAACCATGAGGTTGCAGGTTCAGTCCCTGCCCTTGCTCAGTGGGTTAACGATCCAGCGTTGCCGTGAGCTGTGGTGTAGGTTGCAGATGCGGCTCGGATCCCGCATTGCTGTGGCTCTGGCGTAGGCCAGTGGCTACAGCTCCGATTGGACCCCTAGCCTGGGAACCTCCACATGCCGCGGGAGCGGCCCAAGAAATAGCAAAAAGACAAAAAAAACAAAAAAACCAAAAAACTGTGATAGACTAAATAGGGAAAAAATCTGAAAAAGAACACATGTATATATACATGTATATATATCCATACATGTATGGATGAGTCACCTTGTTGTATACCTGAAACTAACACAACATTGTAAATTACCTATATTCCAATAAAATTTATTAAAAATAAAAAAGTATGTTAGTATGTTTTTGGAGATAAATGTATCTCCTCAAAATAGAATAATACAGTTTCTAATGTTAATTCTGTTCTCAATGAATATTGAAGAAAAAAAAGTGCCTAAATTTGAATACACAAATGCATAGTTCAAGCCAAAAAATATGGTAATAGAATAATAAATTAATAGACTAATTGTTGGTAGTGGTAAAATACAGAATTGAAATAGAATTCAATCAATATATTATACATATATAAAAGTTCTATCATAATATATATTAGATGTAAGAAATAGGAGGCAGGATCAAGATGGTGGAGGAGTAAGACATGGTACTCTTCTCCCACAAACACCAAAAAAAGCCATCTACATGTAGAATGATTCACTCAGAACATCTACTGGCAGAAGACCTCAGAACTCCAAAAAGGACAGAAAATCCTCCACAAAACTGGGTAAACAGAAGGAGAAATAAGAGAGAAAAGGAAAAAAGGGAATCAGGATGGACCAAGCAATTCTAAGAGAGAGCTGTGAAAGAGGAAAGGGATCTGTACCCTGGGAGGCCATCTAAAATGAGAGATTATACAGGACAGAGGGGGAGCCTCTAAATATCAGAAAAAGGGCAGAAGCCAATCAGAGGAGGGTAAAGCAGTGAGAGAGTGGCACAGATTACTGGTAGAACCACCCAGGACTCGACAGCCTGAGACACTGGGGCAGGGAGTGTAGGCATTGAGACTCTGGCTTTGGAGGTCAGTTCAGCAGTTTGGGAGAGAGAACTAAGATTGGCTTTGTGGAAACAGCCTGAGGAGGCTAGGGAGCAGTGTATCAAGGATTGAGGATCAAAGCCACACAGCCAAGTGACTGCTGGAAGAGGCCTGAGCCTACAGAAGAAACAAGGTTCCACTGTTGTGAGAGCAAAAGAAGAGGTGTGGGACCACCATAAGAACACTCTGTGTACACACAGGCTTTCCAGTAGCAGGGCACATCTTGCATGAGCTAAAGGTCTGGGTGCAAACTGCTTCAGCCAAATTGGACTCCTGAAGTGGGAGCAGCCCAACACTACTAAAGATCACATGAATAGGCACAATTCCTTTGGCATCAGTCACCTCAGGGGTTGTTGCAACAGAGGGCCGTGTAACTGAGCACCACCCATTGCCCTCACCCCACCCCGGGAACGCACACTTGGACTCTGCCACAGCCAAATGCTCTGGGCGCCACTCCCACCTCCCTGAGGGTCACTGCCACTGACCAGCACCCTGCAAAAAGCATCTTCAAGCGTTACACCTGCACACTCACTATAAAGGGGAAAACAGCCTGCACACACTGGGGAAAGAGCAAGCATCCAAAAGTGGCCCTCACTCTAAATAAAAATAGTAAGCCCTCACAAGCTACCCAGGGATGCTCCTACATAGAAATAGCCCTCCAAGACTATAGTAGATAATTTTTTACCCTAAACTCACAGAATAATAAAAACATAAACAAAATGAAGAAGCACAGAAATCATTCCCAGTTAAAAGAACAGGGGAATTCCCTTGAAGGAGTAAACAATAGAAACAGACCTCTGCAGTCTAACAAACACTGAGTTAAAAAAGGATGTAATGCAAATACTGAAGGATTTAAGAATGGATATCAATAGTAATGCAGATTACTTTAAAAAGGTAGAAATTATAAGGAGACAAGAAAAACTATAAAGTACATTTGCAGAGACAAAAGCTCAGTTATAGGCATTGAATAGTAGAATGAATAATGCAGAGGAATAAGTAAGTGACTTGGAACATAGAATAATGGAAATCACCCAATCAGGGCAGCAGATAGAAAACCAAATGAAAACTAACGAAAGCAGTATAAGACATTTATGGGATAATATAAAGTGGGCCATTCTACACCTAATAAGGATTCCAGAATGAGAAGAAAAAGAAAACTAGATTGAAAATATATTTGAAGAAATTATGTCTGAAAACTTTCCACATCTAAAGAAGGAAACAGATATTCAGATATAGGAAGGACAGAGGGCCCCAAAGAAGTTGAACCCAAGCAGACTTACACCAAAACATATTATAAGACAAAAAGGCAAAAGATAAAGATAAGGAGAGGATTTTAAAAGTATTAAGAGAAAAACAATGAGTTAATTATGACGGAAACTCCATAAGAGTATCAGCTGATTTCTCTATAGAAATTCTAAAGGCCAGAAGAGAGTGACAAGATATATTCAGAGTTCTAAAAGGGACAAATAAAATTTGCAGCCTAGAATACTTTACCCAGCAAAATATCATTTAAAACAGGAGGAGAATTAAAGAATTTCTTAGAAAAACAAAACTAAAAGAATATAGCAATACTAAACCCATTCTAAAAGAAATATTGAAAGGTCTCTGCTAAATGGGAAAGAAATAAGAGGATATAGAATTGATGAAATCCCAACTGGAAAGTAATCACTTAAATAATCCAGTATACAGATCAAAAGGAAAAAAAAAACTATTTGTGAAAGTGATGAAAAACACACAAGAAAGAACAAAAAGATAAAGATTCAAAAAAGGACATCAAAATCATAAATTGTGGGGAAGAGTAAAGAAATCTAGATTCTTTTTTTTTAGAATGTGTTTGAGCCTATATGACTATCAGGTAAAAGCAAGCATACACAGGAGGAGATTAACATATTTGAAAAAAAAGGGTAACAACAAATCAAAAATTAATAATACAGTCCCAAAAAACAAAAAGAAGACACAAGCATAAAATAAAAGGATATAATCTAACCAAAATAAGAAAGAAATAAAGGACAAATACAGAATCTACAGGAAAGCAAGGTTTAAAATGGCCATAAACACTATTTTATCAATAATTACCTTAAATATCAATAGACTGAATGCTCTAGTCAAAAGACATAGAGTGGCAGACTGATAAAGAAACATGAACCTACAACATGATGCCTAAAAGAGACCCACCATAGGGCAAAAGGCATATATAAACTGAAGGTGAGGGCATGGAAAAATATATCATGCAAATGGAAATGATAGGAAAGCAGGAGTTGCACTAATCATATCAGACAAAATAGACTTTAATACAAAGGCCATGAGAAAAAATAAAGTACACTACTTAATGATAAAAGGATCAACCCAAGAAGAGTATATTACACTGGTCTATATATATATAGGAGTGCCCAAATACATAAAATATATACTAATAGACATCAAAGGAAAAATTGATGTTAATACAGTAATAGTAGGAGACATTAATAACCCACTCACATCAATAGAAAGGTCCTCTAGACAGAAAATCAACAAGGCAACAGAGATACTAAATGGCACAATAGAAAAATTAGACTTAATTTGATATTTTCAGGATATTACATCCAAAAAAATATAGAATATTCATTCTTTCACATACAAACGGAACATTCTCTAGGATTGACCACATGTTAGCGTACAAACCTAACCTCAACAAGTTTAAGAGTACAGAAATTATTTCAAGAATCTTCCTGATCATAATGGCATGAAATTAGAAATTATCCACAGGGAAAAAAATGAGAAAAAACTGACTACATAGAAACTAAACAACATACTACTAAAAAACCAATGGGTCAATGAGGAAATCAAAAAGGAAATTAAAGGATGCCTCCAAACAAATTACAGTGAAAACATAACCATATTAATCTATGTGATGCTGCAAAAGCAGTCCACAGACAGAAGTTAATAGCAATAAAGACTTTCCTCAAATAAGAAGAAAAATCTCAAATTAAGAACCTAACCTGTAACCTAAAAAAAAACTTAGAAAAAGAAGAACAAACAAAACATTAAATTCAGTAGAAGGATGGAAATCATAAAGGTCAGAGAGAAATCTTTTATGATTATTAAAAGAGAGAAAAAATATAAATAAATCCAAGAGCTGGTTCTATGAAAGGGTAAACAAAATTACAAACCTCTGGCCAGACTCACCATGGAGAGAGAGAACCCAAATAAAATAAGAAATGAAAAAGGAGAAATCACAATTGATAGTTCAGAAACACATAAAACCAAAAGAGAACATTATGAAAAATCATATGCAAACAAATTTGACAACCTACAAGAAATGGACAACTTTCTAGACACACACAGACCACCAAAACTGAATCAAGAAATAGATCATATGAATAGACCAATCACTAGAAGTGAAATTGAATATGTAATATAAACATTCCCTACAAACAAAAGGCCAGGACCACATGGTTTCACAGGTAAATACTACCAAACAAACATAGAAAAACTTAAACTGATCCTTCTTAAACTTTTCCAAAAGATTGAAGAAGGAACACTCCCAAAGACATTCTATGAAGCCACCCTCAACCTAATACCAAAACCAAAACCAGATAGAGATACTACCAAAAAAGACAATTCTAGACTGATATCTTTGATGAATATAGATACATAAATCCTCAACAAAATTTTAGCCAACTGAATCCAACAACACAAAAATTTCCATATACCATGACCAAGTGGGATTCATCTCAAATTCACAAGGGAGGTTCAAAATGTACAAGTCAATTTCATATACCACATTAACAAAAGAAAAGTCAATAACGACATAATCACCTCAATAGATGCAGAAAAAGCACATGACAAAATTCAATATCCATTTATGATAAAAACTCTCACCAAAGTGGGTATAGAGGAAAAATACCCCCCTTTTTTTTTTAATTTTTGGCCACACGTGTGGCATGTGGAAGCTCCCAGGCTAAGGGTCAAAACAGCTGCAGCTGCCAGATAATGTCATGGCCACAGCAACACAGGATACAAGCTGCATCTGTGACCTGCACCAAAGCTCATGGCAATGCCAGATCCTTAAGCCACTGAGAGAGGTGAGGGATCAAACCTGCATCCTCATGGATTCTAGTCAGGTTCTTCACTGACTGAGCCACAATAGGAACTCCTAGGGGAAACATATCTTAACATAATGAAAGCCGCTTATGACAAACCAACAGCCAATATAACATTTAATGGAGAAAAGTTGATGCCTTCCTGCTAAAATCTGGAACAAGACAAGGATGCTCACTCTCATCACTTTTATTATTCAACATAGTATTAGAAGTTCTAGGCACAGCAATCAGACAAAGGAAATAAAGTTCCAAATTGGAAGAGAAGAGGTAAAATTGTCACTATATGCAGATGACACACTATATATAGAAATCCCTAAGGACTTCACACAAAAACTACTTGAACTTATCAATGAATTCAACAAAACAGTAGAAAACAAGATTAACATTCAGAAATCAGTTGTAGTGAGTTCCTGTCTGGTGCAGTGGAAGTGAATCCAATTAGGAACCATGATGTTGTGGGTTCTGTCCCTGGCCTTGCTCAGTGGGTTAAGGATCCAGCATTGCCATGAGCTGTGGTGTAGGTCACAGACATGGCTCAGATCCCATGTTGCTGTGGCTGTGGAGGAGGCCAGCAGCTGTAGCTCTGATTGGATCCCTAGCCTGAGAACCTCCATATGCCGTGGGTGGGGTCCTAAAAAGCAAAAAATAGAAAATAAAGAATCAGTTGCATTTCCATATACTAATAATGAAATATTAGAAAAGGGATATAAAAATACAATACCTTTTAAAATTGAACCCCCAAATATTAAATACCTAGCAACAAAACTTACCAAGCAGGTGAAAGACTTAAAGGCTGACAACTATAAAACATTAATAAAAGAAATGAAAGAGGATTCAAAAAAATGGAAAGATATCCCCTGTTCCTGGATTAGAAGACATAATATTGTTAAAAATGGCCATACTACCCACAACAATCTACAGAGTTAATGCAATCCCTATTGAATTACCCATGACATTTTTCTCAAAACTAGAATAGACAATCCAAAAATGTATATGGAATCATAAAAGACCTAGAATTGCCAAAGCAACCCTGGCAAGTGGCGTGGAACATGAGTCAAAACTATCCCAGACTTCAAACAATATTACAAATGTGGCACTGGTACCAAAACAGATATAGGGACCAATTGAACAGAATAGAGAGCCTAGAAATAAACCTAGACACCTATAGTCAATTATTTTTCAACAAAGGAGGCAAGAATATAAAATGGGGAAAAGACAGTCTCTTCAGTGAGTGATGCTGGGAACACTAGACAGCTACATATAAACTAATGAAATTAGAAATCATCCACACACCATGCCCCGAAACAAACTCAAAATGACTTGAGGACTTAAACATAAGACAAGACACCATGTAACTCCTAGAAGAGAATACAGGCAAAACATCATGTGACATAAACCGGTCAGTCTTAGGTCAGCCTCTTAAAGCAATAGAAATAAAAACAAAAATAAACCAATGGGACTTAATCAAACTTACAAGCTTCTGCACAGCAAAGGAAACCATAAAATAATTAAAAGACAACCTACAGAAATGGGAGAATAAAATTGTAAATGATGCAACCAACAAGGGGCTAAATCTCCAAAATATACAAACAACCCATACAACTCAAAAACAAACAAACAAAAAAAACACAACAAAACAAACAAACAAAAAGCATCCCAGTTGAAAAATGGGCAGAAAACCTAAACAGACATTTCTCCAAAGAAGATGTAGAGATGGCAAGCAGGCACAAGAAAAAAATGCTCAACATCACTATTAGAGAAAGATAAATGAAAATTAAAATGTGGTACCACCTCACACCCATCAGAATGCCTATCATTAACAAGTAAGACTACAAATACCAAATGCTGGAGAGGGTCTGGAGAAAAGGGAAACTTCCTTCCCTGTTGGTGGGAATATAAATTGGTACAACCACTACAGAAAGCAGTATGGCAGTTCCTCAGACAACTGAACATAGAAGTAGCATATGATCCAGCAATTTCCACTCCTGAGCATATATCCAGACAAAACTATAATTTAAAAAGATACATGCACCTGCATGTTCATAGCAGCACTATTCACAATAGCCAAGACATGGAAACAACCTAAATGTCCATCAATAGATGAATGGATTAAGAAGATGCAGCACATACACACAATGGATAATACTCAGCCATAAAAAAAAAAAACAAAATAATCCAGCAACATAGATGCAACTAGATATTCTCATACAAAGTGAAGTAAGTTAGATAGAGAACAACAAACACAATATGATATCACTTATATATGGAATCTAAAACATGGCACAAATAAGCCTATCTACAGAACAGAAAAACTCAGAATCATGGAGAATAGACTTGTGGTTGACAAGTGGAAGGTGGGGATGGGATGCTCTGGGAGTTTGGGGTTAGTAGATGCAAACTATTACATATAGAATTGATGGGCAATGAGGTCCTACTCTATAGCACAGGGAATTGTGTCCATTCTCTTGATATAGAATATGATGGGGGACTATATGAGAAAAACAATGTATCTCTCTCTCTCTCTCTCTCTCTCTCTCTCTCTCTATATATATATATATATATATATATGAATGCCTGGGTCCCACTGCTGTACAGCAGAAATTGTAAATCAACTATTTATTCATTAAAAATAAAGAAACAAATGTGAAACTCTAATATGGAACAAAAGAAAATATTATGGAAATAGAATAATCATGTAATTTATATGTAAATACATTATAAATTTCATTTGGTAGAATAAATTCTGATTTTGCAATTAAACTCTCACTGAAATTAATTCAGTAATGCTAACCCCTTCCTATATTTGCTTGCTTTAGCCTGACAGTCAACAGGCTCAAAAACATTCTAGAAAAAAGAATCAAGATTTTACTTTCCTTCTCCACATTTTGATTTTGATGTCTTTTTTAACATCTTCGAGTGAGGAAAGGAATGTATATATATATAACTGCATCACTTTACTGTACAGCAGAAATTGACACACATTGTAAATCAACAATAAAAATTTTCATTAAATTAAAAATTTAATTAAATTAAAAAAGTAATTCAATTAAAATGACCATTGGAAGATCAGTGTCTATTCATCATTTGTTTTTTCCAAATATGCTAAACTATGATTTTATAGCTATAAGTAGATGAACCAGGCATAATGCAGTATTAAATCAGAATAACCCCAAGTTATCAATGCTAATTAGATAAAAAATGCAATAGAACAGCGCATTTAAAAACTCTCAGAGAAGGAAAATTTTGAACCAAGAACACTTTGGTAAAAAAATTTTAAAAGGCCATTTATCTGAGACTTCTGAAGTATCTGAGTATTTACAAGGTAGAAATCTTCATTAAGCAATTTCTGGATAATGTTTTTAGTTATTCAGATGAATTATTAATAGTATACATTGCTGTTTAATTTTGAGATGTGATATTTGCAAATTTTTAACAAATATTAAATATTAACAAAAGATAACTTTTTATAATTAATGAATATAAGGTACAGAATTTAAAAGAAAAATATTATACAGGAGAGAGGTCCTGGATTTGGTATTAAAGTAATACAGATGGGAAAGTAGGTAAAGGAGGGATTCATTGAAACAAACAGGGTACCATTGTTTCCCCTTTTTGAAGAAAAAATAATCCAGTTATTATTTTTGAATATATAAAATTTAGCTAGGCAAGAATGGAAAATAGTATAACTCATTGCAAGTTTAAAATATGTTTTCACCTTACCAGCTATTTTGAGAACTTTGCCTAGATACTCATGTTGCAACAGAAGAAAGGGTGGGGGAAAAAATGTAATTGTAATGTATACATGTAAGGATAACCTGACCCCCTTGCTGTACAGTGGGAAAATAAAAAAAATTATAAAAAAAAAGAAAAGGGACAGTTGCAAAAGCAAAAAAAAAAAAAAAAAAAAAAAAAAACTGGTAAAGAAATAAAAAGCAGTGCTTACCCAAAACCCTAATAAAATGCAGTTACAGAAAAGCATTAATATTAAGAAAAATAAAATAGGGTGATAGTACTGATAAGCTATTGTAATCAATGCAACTATAGATATAAATTGTCCAAATCCTAATATTAAAAGTCAAAAAGGCTATATACACTTAAAATGAAGACATACTATATTGGGGGAAACAAAGCTTTGAAATTCTCAGAATATTTTATCATAAATCATTAGACAAATAAGTACCATACTCAAGCATAAGGAAAATGAGAACCATAGGTTTACTGATGTATGAAATAGAATTCAGCATTAAAGCCATTAAAAATTAAGAATATACTACATATTGGCATAAATGAAAAAAACTCAACAAAAACAGAAGTTAAACTCTTGAAACAAATGGGGTTATAATTAAAAATTGACAGACATACAATTACAAAAGAGTTTAGTTCTCAATTATCCATGTTTCTTAGGTAAAATGAAAAAGAAACTAAGAGAAGACAAACGTAATTCATAAATTGGATTTTATATTCTTCAAAATTAAGACACATTTTCAGCTGTCCCTAACTCACTACATTAGAGCTAAATTATGTTTGCTAAAATACAGGACATCAGTTAAATGTGAATTGTAGCTAAACAATGAATAATTTTGAGTTATGTTCTTATCTGAAACAACTTTTTTCAAAAAATGTGTTGTTTAGCTGAAATTCATATATTACTGAGTATTCTATAATTTTATTTGTAATATCTTGTGATGAAACTTTAACACAATCACATTTTCTACAAACAAGCAGACTTTTCCATCCAGTGATAATATAAAACAATAATAAAGAGAAATCACTGACAAAGCAGCTAAACAAATCAAATACATCACTGATTGAAAATTATGAAATACTGTACAAAAAAATCAACTACTAAAGGAAGAATATAATGAGTAAAAAACACAATAATTTCTTCTAAATGAGAATTTAAAAACAGCATGTTATGGTTTAGAACATTTGCTATATAAAGTACAGTCCATGGGACAGCATAATCACCATCACATTGAAATTTGTTAGATATGCAAAACCTTAGGTTTCATCTCAGACAGGTAAATCAGTATCTGTATTTATGTGAATCCCAGGTGTTTTATGGACATATGAAAGTTTGAAAACATCCATCTAGACAATATACTTAAAAATTTATACTTAAATTTATTTCTACTTAAAAAATTATATCCTCAAATATTTTAATTATTAGGAAATTTTATTTCAATTTATTAATTTTTAAAGTACAACTTAAAAATAAATGAAAATTGCAGAGGAATAAATGCATAAGCAATTCCAATCATTTGAAAGACTAACATGAATGATTTAAAAAATCCAATAACAAGGGCCTTTAAAAATAAAATAGTATAAAATTATGTCAAATGATACTAAGACAATTACATTTTAGCAATAAAAAGTAGATAAAACAGACCATTAAAATGATTTAATGTAATATATAATGTGTAACTTTATTATATATTTTTAACTGAAACGTAATAAAAATTATATGCTAAGGAATCTGAAATTTTCTTCCTTCCTTATCTTCCTTTTCTTTTTGTTCACTTTCATTTCTCTATCTTCTACTCTTTTATGCTAACCTTACTATTTTTCCCTTCCTTTCCTTTTACTAATTTTCAATGAAAAGAAAAAATATATAAAAGCTTTACTCAAAGGTTATACAATAAAAAGGGTAATTTAGAATTTTAAAAGATGTGCGACATTTCAAATGCTAGCTAAAATTATTGTAATTTTGAACAAGTTAAATAGGAGAACTTTTTTTTTTTTAATGAGAAGATCATGAACTCCTGTTGATGAGAGGTGGGAGTGAAATGTCTGAACACATGAAGGAAATGCAAACAGTTACATCTTTCTCTGGTTTCTCTAGACCATCAAGAAAACACTGACCTAAGTATACTGTAAGAGAAATGAATCATTTTCACATTATGTCCTTTTTTTCAACAGACTATGAATCATAGACAGGAAATCTCTTCAGGTTTAACTCTCACTGAAACCAAAATAAACATAAACTTGATTCTATTTAAAAGGCATTAAGATGGTGATTCTTCTTGCAAGCTTTTCCTTAACTAGAAGCAAAATATCAGAGTGACCAAACACATTCAGAGGAAGTAAAGTCTCTTACAAAGTAGAATAGGAAAGAGAAACTGAGAGAAAAACAAAAACTTCTACCAAAAATTTGATCTCAGGGTTATAAGAACCATGTTGGAAAATCATTTCTTTTTCCTCAATCATCATTCACACATGCCTGTTGAGGTATAACTGTGTTTAACTGCTACACAGATCTCACTACTGCTCATTTTTCTAGGCATTATAAATTAAAAAATACTTAGATGTTTTCCTATGATTTTTTCATCTACTTCAGTCAATATTAATATTTAAATCCTTTCTCAATAGTCTCCCTCAAACACCTTTTATACTACATTCTTTTCAAGCACAAATGAAAGAGAAAGGAAATTCTGTTTACTGGGAATGGGTTACAAATCAAAATAGCTTTCACAACCTAAGGCTATGTACAAAGAAGATAACTGGATATGCAGTTCTCACTGAATTAATTGGTCCTTTACTCAATGGAAAATGCAAAGTGCAAATCTTATAAGCAAAATATAAAGCATATCTATTATCTAATTTTATCTGTAACATTTACAACTTTGGAGGTGATATTAATCTCTTTCAAATTTAGTTTTCTAACTACTAAAAGGGGGATAATAATATTTTCAGTTGCAGAGTTGTTACAAGTATTTCATAAGTACAAAGCTATATATAGTGCTTAGGCTATCATACGCACAAAATAAAATTTTTATTTTTAATAAGTTTGATTAATGATTTTAATAAATTTAATTTAAATTATTAAAATCCAAAAATACATGGAAGTTAAAAGAACATTATCATTCTCTGAGTTGCTGTTGTTCAAAACAAACCACTTTAAAAATCTAGGTGAATTTGCTTTGAGTTTTATCATTATGTATTTGTAATAAAAGTAATATATGCTTATTATAGGAAATTCAAACCATATGGAATAGAAAACATAATAAAATTAAAACATATACCACAATAGAGAAATTGGCACTATTAACCTGAGATGAACCTTATTACAGTTAAAAAGAAATAAAGATAGAAGCTTCCATGGTCAGAAAGAGATTAGTTGAGTTTAAAATCTAGGTCAGTCAATATCTAAGCCTAAAGTTTGTTTTTAGGAGTTCCTTTCATGGCACAGAGGAAACAAATCCGACTAGGAACCATGAGGTGCGGGTTCTGTCCATGGCCTTGCTCAGTGGGTTAAGGATCCAGCATTGCCATGAGCTGTGGTGTGGGTCACAGATGTAGCTCGGATCTGGTGTGGCTGTGGCTGTGGCTGTGGCCCGCAGCAACAGCTCTGATTAGACTCCTAGCCTGGGAACCTCCATATGCCGTGCATGCGGCCTTAGAAAGACAAAAAGACAAATAAATAAATAAAGTTTGTTTTTAAATAGGGTTTATTCTCAATTTGTCATTTACTGGGAAATGTGGTCTTACATTTCCAAATTAATTTTCATTTTTATTTCACAATATAACATAGCTATTGATAGCACTGATATCAATCGCTGCACATTATTTTTGATTACTTGCTTTGCTTTTATTTTGTCTTAATAAAAGATCTTTTACTTCATTAAATGACTATTTTCTTCTTATTACCAACAAACCTGATACTCCTAAAACTTTAACACATTCTGAATCAGTTCATTATAACCATACAATATAAATATTAATCACCAAGGCAAGAGTGTGCCTTATTTTACAGTATTCAGTACTATAGATGTGTGTTCTCAATATTACACATATTGAAAAAAAATTTCCCAAATCCTGTATAGATATCCCTGCTTTGTTATTCTTCTACAAAATCTGTGGACTTTCCCTAAACATTTCTAGAGGTCTTAGAATTTCTCTTAGTTTTTGGCTAAAGTGTCACAATATCATAACTTACTATTAACTGGCCATGGATTTCCTGCAGATTTCATGTTCTGAACAGAAACAAGAGATTAATCTAATTAGATTGTTTTGTAAAGTCATCACAGCTGAACAAGTTTGACCAAGAGTCACGATAATGATGAAAACATAGTCTAAATACCTGCTTTGTGTCTGTATACAAGTAATTAAATCACTGCACATATAAACAATGATGTATATATTTCATGTAGAAGCTATTAGATTATATATTTATGTATGTATAATTATTATACATATATAATTTACATACTTATTGTATACAAGTGTATGTATGTGTGTGCGTGTGTCTTTTTTTCTTAGGGCCACATCCATAGCATATAGAGGTTCCCAGCTAGGGTCCAATTGGAGCTACAGGTGCCAGCCTATGCCAGAGCCACAGCAACACCAGATCCAAGCCACATCTGGAACCTACACTAAAGCTCACAGCAATTCCAGATTCTTAATCCACTGAGCGAGGCCAGGGATAGAAACCGCAACCTCATAGTTCCTAGTTGGATTTATTTCCACTGCACCATGACAGGAACTTCTACATGTACTTTTTATATATGTCCATAACATACTGTAGGTTTTATAAAATATTAGGACTCTAAAACCAATCAATTCCTCTCAGTGTAAATTTAAGATAACTGAAGTCCAAAGAAGCACTTTCCATATGATCAAGGGACAAGACTACTTAACTTGGGTTTAAAAACCAATAAATATCTTGACCTCCCACCAAGCCTTTGTCCTCTCACTCTTGGTTTACTGACCTTACCTGTCATTTTCTTTCTTTTTTTTAGACCCAGACAAAACTTCACTTAATCAATATTAATTGATTGACCGCCATGAACAGTGCTAGTGCTATTTTCTCATGTAGTTCTATTCATTTAGATTTGTTTTTTAATTCTATTAAATAATTACTCTATATTGCCTTTAAACCAATCCCACATGGGTTTCATTATTTCTTCACTAACAAAATTCTGTGAAGATAAAGAAGTCATTTTGCTAAAAAAAAAAAAGTCATTTTGCTAAAGATAATCAACAATTTATTTCAATCACACAAAAGCATACACACTGATGCCAATACTAGTTCGATTTTTGCTAAAGTTCCAATGTTTTTGATAATGACATCCTTCAGTAAATATTATCTAATATACCTATGATGCCATCCAAACCACTGAAAAAAATTGCTAAAATGATTAAATAAAAATATGTACTCTCATACAGGATAAAGTTGGACTGGAAAAACTCCCTATCTTAAAATAGAAATTGATTTTCATTGTTCAAGTATGCTCATTAGAGAACCAGAGAATTTTGCAAACTTTTCATTGATTGGTAGTATTTCTTAACTAAGACATTTTAAAATTGGCATTATATATACATACATATACATATATATACACACATACACATGAATTATACATATACATATATATACATAATGCCAATATATATGTGGTGTCATTTATATAGTAATATGTATGCATACATATAAAAATGTGCATATATAGATCCTTACATAAAATAAATACAGCAGAAATTGAAACCAAGTATCCCTAATCAGGCTACATTGTTGAGTTTATGATTATACTCTATATCCAAAATTGCATTCCTTTTCCTGTTCTGCACTTGTTTCCCCTTCAACATTAACAAGTATCAAAGAAGCAGAGAGTCTATAACTGGGCAGGATTCTGAGGGGAGTTCCCCAGACAGACACTCCCATGCTCCCCGCTTGCCTCTTGTTTGTGGAAAATTTTAGTCTCCTAAGACTTTCCCCATGTTCCAAAAAACAAATTTAATCAAAGAAGAAAATGCAAAAACAATGGAAAAGAGTTAAGGAAGACAAAAATAGCAGTTCAGTCATTAAACAAAGTCAAGGACATTTAGTTCCTCCTCAAGAGCTATGGATAGTGTTCTGAGCCCTATTCTTGAGCTATTTTGCAGATACTGAAATCCCCACCAGATGGAATATGTAAACTGCAAGGTGACCATAAGCACATAGACCCCAGATTAGTTGAAACCACAAAGTTGATGATGTTGACTTCCAATTACCACACTACTAACCAATCAGAAGAATGTCCATAAGAAATCATGCACCCCCACCACCAACCCTCTCCCTCATCCTGTCTTTAAAAATCTTTCCCTAAAAGGCACTGAGGAGTTCAGGTCTTTTGAGCATTAGCACCTGTACTCCTTGTTTGGCCTTGCAATAAATGCTGCACTTTCCTTTACCACAACCTGGAGTCAGTAGATTGGCTTTGTTGCATACTGGTGAGCAGGTACAAGTTTGTTTCAGTAAAAGAATTAGCCAATAAATTTTAAATTTTATCAATTGACAAAGACACTGGCAAAAATTTGCATTATTAAAATCATTGCCTTCATCATCATCAATAAGCAAAGGCACCAAAAGTGATCATGTATGTACTTCCTATAGACTTAATGATGTTTTATCTTCAGGAATAGCTCCTAATGAAAGATTTGATTTATGGTAAACTCAGCAAATCTCAGTTTAAGTTTTGGTAACATCATTGAATGTAGAATTGGGAAGAGAGGTGAACAACGGACTCTTGTGAGCCATTATGAACTGGCTCCAGCAAAACACTGTATATAAATCATAACTTGACTGTACAAGTTATGACATACAATTATATAACTATATATTAACTATATAATATAAAATATGTAACTATTTTTCATGCTCTAGAATTATTTGAACTGTATTTTCATTACAATGTAAACAAATTTAGATTCTAAAAAGAGAATGTGGTATGCTCTCTCATACTGTGTCTGCTAACTAAGTTCAGGGGCTTTGCATATTATAAGCAAACATTACTTATTATCACTGAAAATATGTACTGTTTCACTATTAGGTGTAAAGTGTAATATGAATGCTGAATATCTATCAATTAGATGTTCCTTGAAAGGTAGTATGGGTCAATAGAAACATAAAAGAAATTAATAAAATATGAACTAAGATTCTAATGGATCTGCATTTAATTCACATAATATACTCAATAAGCAAAAAGCCCCCTGACAACAAAGTGGTCTCTGATTCAATTTTTTTTTTTGGCGCATGTATGGAAAATTCTGTGGTCAATGGTAATTTTACTTTCAATTCCATAGAATACTATCAGATTTGAGTCGATATGTTTAGAACAATAGTTATCAAGGTGTAGTTTTTGGTCCCCAAATTTCACCAAGAGCTTATCAGGCAGTCCAAGAAAAGTCTGTGTAAATTTACCTGCTGCACACACATGGGAAAAAAAAATACTTGTTTTTACCTAAGAATATTTTTGAAAATTATTATTAAATATCTACTTTGAGAACATCTCTTTCTAATGTGTGAATTTAACATCATTTCTAAATGATGAAGTGGAACAAACGTATGAAGCACATCTGTTGCCCACCCAAGTATGATAGCTATATCAGGGAAAAGCAACTGTGCAGTTGTTTGGGTTTTGAGCTGAACTAGCTACTTTATTATTGATGTTAAATACCATTCAACTGAAAAGAATGACTGACAAACTATATTATTTATAATGAGGTGTTTAGGAAATATTTCCCCCCAAATGAAGGAACAGTACTTGTTACTTCAAGGAAAACAACAACAGTATGTTTTGCTAATGATATAGTTTTAACTTCAGGGGTAACTTTGAATTTTTGAAAATTTTTATTTACCATCATGAGCATGACAACATAAGACATGAAAAATTCTCTGATGATATTAACATGTGATTTTTAAATGTGTGTTCATGAAGTGTATCAACTTTGAGGAAGTGTACACCAATAAAAATATACAGCAATATTTTTAAAATGACCAATGATTTCACACACACAAGAAAATAATCCATTTTAAGTCTGAGATATATTAATGGAATATGAGTTCATTGATATGATTTCACATTCCAAATTGCAACTAACCTTTAAGGAACTACCATTTATCAAGGTTTGATGTAACATCAAATTAAACTATCTGCAACTATCTCATAAGGTTACTAAAATTCTCCTCCCAGAGTTCCCGTCATGGCTCAGGGAAAGGAATCTGACTAGTATCCATGAGGAAACAGGTTCAATCCCTAACCTCTCTCAGTGGGTTAAGGATCTGGCATTGCCGAGAGCTGTGGCTAGGTCACAGACATGGCTCGGATCTGCATTGATGTGGTTGGTCAGCGGCTACAGTTCCAATTTGACCCCTAGCTTGGGAACCTCCATATGCTGCAGGGTGTGGCCCTCAAAAGACAAAAAGACAAAAAATAAATAAAATAAAATGCTCCTCCCTTTTCCAACTATGTTTCTATATATATTTCTGAGACTATATTTTCTTTATATAAATCAAAATATCATGATTGAATGACAAAGCAGATAAGTTTCTAGCTGTCGTAAACTGAAAGAAATAGGTTAACATGTAAAACAATGTCATTATTCTCATAAAATTATTTTTATTGTGGAGATTCTACTTACAATAAAAAATATGCTATTTTTGAAATGTGACGTGGTTTTAATTTAAAATTAAATAATAAATATTTTAAAATTTCTCAATTTCTATATAGTAAAAGTCTACAAAATCAAAAGATATTGTGATATTCAATGATTTTTAAAAATGTGAATATTAAACCATAACTTTGAGAACTTATTCCAGGATAAAACTGTCAATTTAAAATTGAATAGTTTAAGAAAGCTTGCTAAGATCTACTTCCATATTTCCATTATTCAGTGGAATAATCCCTTTTTTCATTATTGGCCTCTTCCCTTTATGTGCAATTGATACATTTTCTGATTTATTCTTCTTTCAGGAAATCCTTTTAGTTTATTCTTTACAAATATGATAGGGGCAAGTGTACATATATACATATGTGTCTATACACACACATATATAGACACAGAGACAGAAAGTGACAGATAAGACTCATCACTATGAAATTTAACATGACTCTGGCATTCCTGGCTCTCAGTAGGACATGAACCTTGAGCTGATTTTTGTGCAGGCTAAGGCACTTAGAGTCTTTGTCTGGTTTCCCTTGTGGTAATAAGGAAGGCTTCAGGTTGAGTATTGGGACCCTATTTATGACCCTGAAAGAAGAAGACTTGGAGTGTGAAAGATATGCAATATTAAATATAAAAATAGCAAGGTATAAATAAGTATATATTATATATTGCATAATAGATTATAAATATACATATGTACATATGTGTGTGTGCGTATATATATATATATATATATGTGGAGAGAGAGGGTGAAAAAGAGAGAGAGAAGGAGGGAAAAGGAGCGATCATATAGCTACACTAGGCACAAAGAAAGTATAAACTCAACAAATCCTTTTTAAATGATTTAAGATGGGCTTATTGCCATAAACTGGACTGTTTACAAAATTACGAACACTGTAACTTCTTCTAGAATCACAATTACGAATTTATTTATGCATTAATTTTAAAATTTCAGGTTTTTCTTCATGCATGATGGAATAAGCTGAGCTTCATAATATGCTAACGGCCAATGTAATGATTTGTAAACTAGATTTATACAACTCACTGAAATAAATAATAAATAAAATATTAGAACATTCTGGGCACACTGTCAGAAAACAATTTTATATATTGAATTTATTCCTTGGTTTCCACTGAGTGTAAATCTGTGTGGTACATTAGAATCTTTTAACAGTAGAAAGCATATTTATCGGGATTGTGAAGCAATAGCTTTGATTGAATTGCCTAGTCTCTTAACAAGATTTAAAATACATGAAGGTTAAGCATCTTGATTCTTAGGTTTGTTAAAACAGTACAAGAGTTTATGCATAGAAATTGATTAGAATTCAATGATAATATTAACATAATTTATAATAGACCTCTACTAGATCACTCTTCTTACCTAAAATGATGCTAATGTTGGGTAAACTTTAATTCAACAAATATTTATCATATGTATCCCAATTAATGGACTAGATGATGGAACTTAAAATGAAAACATTGTCTATAATGTAAACATAAAAGGAAATCTGAGTTTATTATTTACTTATTAATGTAAGGGCAAAAAAACCCCACAAAATTTCCAAATCACTGGTTTTATTTTTGCTACAGAATTAGCCTACTAATTTTGAGGAAAGCATCAGTGATGCTAGTATGCTACAATATTCTTTACTTTTTATAATTCATTAGATTATGATTATGAATATTATTAAAGTTGAAAATAAAGCTCCAAGTGCAAATTAGAAAATAAACCCTCAAGTCTTTATCAGTCACTTTTACCTGTCAAAACAATTTCTTTGAATATTATAATTGATGCCCCCCCAAGATGGTGGGGGTGCTAAAACAGAAATTAAATAAGTAATTTTATTTAAAAAAATTTCATCCAATAAAGGATGGAATAATGTTCACATTCAATAACTACTTATTGGATTACTTTATATTATTTCTAAATTAGAGAATTTTCCTATGAGAAAAATTGTTTGAAACGCCACTTTAATCAGTTATTTTATGCAGACTTTCAATAAATGTTTCTTCAATGACTTTTAGGGCTAGACACTCTTAGGGTGTAAAAACTGGTAGGAATAAGAAACTGGTTGAATTAAGAAACCTTTTGCATGCAGGGTCAAACATCTAACAAACATGATTCTCCAATTTTTTTCAACAGATAAAATAATTTTGGATTAATCAGCTGCATCAAAAGTGAATCTTTAAATGTAATTCAAAATCAGCACTATTTTATAGATTTTAGCAAAGTATTTGTTTCTGAATAATATGAAAAAATTTTCTAACAGTGACAACATTTAGGTCAATAATGAGTTTTCTTTTAATCTACTTTAACGTTTCCCAAATAATAAAAGTGTTCCTAGAAAATCTATTATTTTCTTCTGTTCACTGAATGTGTTGAGTAATGGTAAAGAATTAAATCTATTTTTCTTTTTAACTCCCCTTCCCTTTCTTTTTGCCAGAAACAATAAATAACAAATATTCAAGTACCAAAAAAAAATTCTGAACATTATTCTTCTTTTAAATTTACCATTTACCTAATCTTTTAAGTATATTTTTTAATTTATTTTGGTTAAAATGTACAGGAATAAAGTTTTGTGTTTACTAGGTAAACAAAACATTATTAATTTTAGACCAAAAAACTTCCCAAAACTTCTATGAACCTTAAAACAATTTCAAATGATAGAAAAATCATACACTATCTAGAGAAACAAATTCTTAGCATTAAGACCTAAATGAAATTAGTCCTAGCCTTTCTATATTTATTTACTATTTGAGAAATAATTCAAATGTTATCCACATAAGAAATCATAATACCTAATTCATAAATCCATATTAATTTACTCAAAAATTATTAAGCAACTATAATTAGGCCCCAAGTCTGAAAACTACTTTCAAAAAGGTTAATAGCAATCAACTATATTTGTGCTTGCAGCCTCATAATGACATACACTTACCCAAATGTATTGAAATCAGAAATCATGGTAGAATTTGATATATAAAAGACATAATTCCAGCTCTTAAGGAGTTTATTAACTAGTGAAGAGAGAAATTTAAATGTATACAATGACAGAATAGTAATATATTACGGCAAAGAAAAGAATGATGCCTAATTTCCATATATTGTTTGGTTTTCTAGGGGAGGCTACCACAACATTAGAAATTAATTTCTAAATATAAGCTGACAGTCATATGTACAAAGTAATGTGATGAATGAGAGAAATAACTAAACTTCATAAATAAAAGATGTAGTAAATAACCAGCAGTTTTTGGTTAGAATGACATCGGGCAAGTCAGGCTGCATGGGTCTATACAGTCTGACTATCTTATAACTTACTCTGTGAGCGTAAGCAATTAGCCTCATGTTTGATACAATAGGAAAGCAAAAGTACTAATACTAAATGGCTATTTTAGAGACTGAGAAAATAGAGATAAAGCAATCAAAACATTGCCCAGCCCTTAGCAACTACTCAATAAATGCTATGAATCATAATTCCAAGAATTACAATGGAATATTATTTTTATGTGGGGAAAGAGTAGCTCTATCAAAAAATGTGCCAATATATAGCACTAAAGGGTGCAATCAGTGTGCCATATGTAAACAAGAGGGACACTAAAAGGGGAAATGCTGTCTAGCTCCAAAAGGGGATGAAAACGACAGATACTGACCACTACCCTGGAAGGCAAATGGTCCAAGTGAATGAAAATGATGGGGTTAGGGGGCTCCTAAGCTGGTACTCCAACTGATTCCTGAGGAGCCCCAGGTGACACTGGACATAGAGGGAAAGTCTATCAAATTCTTAGTCAGTTTTGGTGCCACTTACTCAATTCTAAATACAGACCACAAAATCTCAGAAGAGTTGTAAAATTATGGGGGTATCAGAAAAGGCCCAAGAACACACATTCATGGATCCATTCAAATATAAATTGGATGAACATATGCTCACTCATTCCTTCCTGGTCTGTCCCCAAATGCACTATACCTACTAGGAAGAGGTATCTTGTATAAATGGTGGCTACTATCCACCTCATGGAAGACAAACTGGAGACTGGTGTTCCCTAAACAAAGGGCGCACAATGATAATGTTAATGGCTAAGGATAAACCTTCCAGACAGAGTAAGTCAACCTCCCTGGAGTAAAGGCCAAGGTCTGGGTCCAGGGACAGGTGGGATAAGCTTTATGAGTCAGTCTCATGATGGTTCATCTAAAACCTTGATGTACATGCCAGGTACAAAACAGTGTCCCCTCTGTTGGGAGGCCTTGTTGGGCACTGCTCCAGCTACACAGAGCCTAACTGACCAGGCTCTTATTAGACCATGCCAATCATCCTGCAATATTTCATTCTCCCCATAAAGAAACCCATTGGGGAATACTGGATGGTACAGGACCTCAGGGTAATCAATGAAGCTACCTGGGATTTATATTCAGTAGTCCTTAATCCCTACACCCTTCTAGTCACACTACCATCTACCATCACCTGGTATTCTATATTAGATTAAAAGATACCTTTTGTATTCCATTAGCCCCAGAGTCACAGAAGTTTTTGCTTTTTAGTGGCAGGAACCAAACATACAATAAAAACAATTCTGCTGGACAACTCTGCCCCAAGGGTTCAAAACTTCCCCCAGCATTTTTTGGGAAACTTTTGCTAAAGACCTAAAAGACCTACATCTGGAGGAGAAAATCATCCTCCAGTATTTGGATGACATTCTGATCACCAGTCTGACTAAGGAGGACTCTAACTTAAAATCATGCAGTCACTCCGAAACACCTAGCCAATAAAGAATATAAGAGGTCCAAGATAAAGGGTAAACTAGGGTGACCAACATACCTACCTAGGCTTCATCCTCACAGGAGGTCAGAGAAACAGCCCCAGGGAAGGAAGGGAGCCATTTGCAGCATCCTCATCACTGCTAAAACCAAAAGATGGTTTAAGGATTTCCTGGGGATGGCCAGGTTTTGCTGCATCTGATCCCTATTGGTCTGATAGCTAGGCCTCTACATGTAAAAACTGAAAAGATGATGGCCCATTTGAATTGAACTCAGAACGTGAAAGGACCTTTCAAGAATTAAAAAAAGAAATTATTTTGGGTCCCTGCCCTTGCTCTGCTAGACTTAGCTAAACCCTTTGACCTTTACATTCACAAAAGAAAGGGAGCTCCCTTCATGGCACAGTGAAAACACATCCAACTAGTATCCATGAGGATGCAGGTTTGACCCCTGGTTTTGCTCAGTGGGTCGGGCATCCTGCATTACCATGAGCTATGGCATAGGTCTCAGATGCAGCTGGGATCCCAAGTGGCTGTGGCTGTGGCCTAGGCCAGCAGCTGTAGCTCTGTTTCAACCCTTAGCCTGGGAACTTCCATATGCCCTGAGTGTGGCCCTAAAAAGCAAAATACAAAAAACAAAAAACAAAAAAACTGGAGAATCCCTTACTTGGGTAGTTGCTTATTTCCCTAAACAATTAAATCAAACTTCAAACTTCCAAGGAGTGGCCTACTTACCTACGTATGCTACCACCCTGCTAAAGGAAGGTGAAAAGTTAACCTTTGGTCAGCCAGTCACTACATGGAGTTCACACCAGGTTCAGGCTTTAGTAAGCTCTAAGGGAATAGAATGGCTTTCCCTCAGAGGTCTATGTTTTAAAACAACCCAGTGGCTATGATAACACCTGTCACATGCTAAAGCCTGCCACCCTGCTACCCACAGAAATGGGCCCCTGGAGCATGACTGCATAGAAACCATAGACACAATCCACTCCAGACACTCCAACCTAGGAAGTGAGCCTCTCCCAGATGCCAAAGAGGAATGGGGACAGTTTTATGAGAGGGGAAAAAAATGGTAGGATATGCAGTAACCCCCTAGATCCAAGTCATAGAAGCAAGAAACCTACCTCCAGGGACTTCTGCCCAAAAGTGGAGCTGAGAGCCCTCACCTGAGTCTTAAAGCCTGTGGCAGGGAAGATCTTAAGTGTTATGCTTACTGTGGAGAATAAAACTAGGCTTAAACATATTGAAGCGCTTAGAAGAAGTACAGATTCCAAAAAAGGTATGATTCATTGCAGGGGTCACCAATAGGAAAAGGAGAGATAATAAAAGGAAGACACAAAGGGGACACAACTGCCAAAAGGACTGCTCTGGAACCAGTAACTTGGCAACAACGCCACATACCTTGAAGACCAGGTTCATCCAATTATTCCCTAATCTACCTGAAGGAAGACTTTAAAAAAATCCTCAAAATGAGGTTTCACTAGAGATCTGGGAGGCCACGTGTGGCTAGTTAATGAACATGGGCAATACTTCTTCCCTCAAACTGAAGCTTGTCAAGCCATCAGGGAAGCTCATCAAGAAACTCACTACAGGAGGGAAGCCCTATGTAACTGAGTTCATGGTAACTCCTGACATGAAAAGTAACAACCCCAACATGAGATCCCCTAGAAGCCCACTGGTAAGGCCCATTCAGACCAGAGGGACAATCCTAAAAAGATTGGCAGGTTGATTTCACTGCCCTGCTGAGAGTAAGGCAATTTCATGTATCTCTTGGCCCCAGTAGACCTATTTTCTGGGTGGAGAAAAGTATTCCTCACTAGAACTGAAATGGCAGCTGAACTGCCATTAGTAAAAGAATATCCCCCAGGTTTGGGCTCCCAGGACCATACAATGTTGTAACTGTCCAGAATTTGTGTCTTGAATAAGGAAGGGGGTAATGAGTGCCCTGGGAATAAAATGGACCTTGCACTCAGCAAGGTGATCCAGTCAGACTTTGAAATGGACCTTAACCGAGCTATGTCAGGAAACTCAAGAAAATACTGGATTAAGTTGCTTCTGACTGCCTGGCTTGGCATGTGGTCAACCCCAAGGGCTAAGTTAAAATGCATTTGAACTCCTGCATAAAACCACTTCCCAAGCCCTAAAGAAGGAGCATCTTAACCCCTTTGAAATGGAACAACTCAGTAAGACCTCTAGATAGAGAAACCATGAAAAGCACTCATGGAACACAGTAACCAGGTTCTTCCCACATCCTCAAACTTGCCCTCCAGCCCTCCTGGCCAGGAGACCAGGTGAACCTAAAGTCCTGGAAAATCCACATCTCACACGTTCAGCTCACTCCTAAGTGAAACAGACCCTGTTTGGTGATCCCAACCACCTGCTCTACCCTGAAGTTGCAGGGATCACTCCGTGGGCACATCACGCTCTAGGGAACAGAGCCCCAACCTCTGAAGAGATAAACCAGGGCAAGGGACCCCTTTAGGATCCTGTGAACGTCTGACTTGGGGCTTCTTCTCTGAAAAACATCAGAGGTGTGACCAGGGAGACCCAGGCCACAGCTATGGGCCTCCACATCAGGGCCCACTTGCCTATGGACACAAGACCTAGATATCTACAGTTTTAGGAAAAAATTGACATGTGACCACTATTCTCTTACTAATATCTGGGCCATGCATTTTAAATTGTCTGGTTTCCTTGCCTCTAAAAGCTTAGACAAATTGTGGTTTCTCAGCAACAGGAATGGAGAAATGGTCAGGGCTGAGGCCCAAGGACAACCAAGCACATCTGAGGAAGCTGGGGGGATGCACGGGTTCTCCATCCAGGTTACCACGACACCAAGAAGTGGCAAGAAGTGAAAAGAGAACGTGGTCCGAGCCCCTCAAGAACAAGGCACAAGACAAGACAGTTTTGTCACCACCAAAGCACATTAATAATTCCTGGGGAATAAAAACAGAATCTGGGTAATGAAATAAAGTCTAACCTTCTTCCTTTTCCTTTGTTCTTCATCTAGTCTCATTTGTTCTTGGGTGTTGCATGCAGAGGCCTTGCCTGGGGTGCGTCAAACCAGAGTCTCCTGTGGCAAAATGGCACCACCAACAGAGCTGCAAGGGGAAAACTGATTCAGCACTGGGATTTGGAGTGTGGGCAGCACACACTGGAATGTGGACAGTACAACGCGTGGGAGAACTCCACCCACAGGAACTCCACCCCCCTCCCAGTGAGGCCAATCAAGAGCCCCACCCTTGGCCTTTAGTGAGAACCTGTCCTTAGGAGCTCCAGCTGGAACCTCTCTCCATTCTTTGGTCAAAGAAAAAAAACTTTCCTTTGCTTCTTAACTGAACTTGATCTCATTCCACGGGCTCAGATGACACTACTTGAAAGATTCTGTAACAAAAAGAATGTGACTTCTATACCTCTCCTCAAGATAGCTACAAGATTTGTGGGACTCTGTGCAACATGAAAATGCATCTTTTATTCTGAAAAAACTTTAGAAAATCAAGATGATAACAGTAGAACATTAAACTAAGCAGTGGGCTCTTCTAATCACGGGGCCTCTGCAATTGCATTGGTCACTCATCCATGAAACACCCTGTCTTCCCATGCTTTATATAAAAATTGTGGAATTCATTAGTCAACCCCAGGAGATGAGGTTTTGAATGCAGCCACAAAAAAGAATCTTGACCTTCTCACTTGTCAATCACGGTCTTCTTTTCTCAAGAGAGCCTAAAGAGGACTAGGCCTTTTCTGGGTCTTGATCCAGGGTTTGCAGAATTCATGGCAGTGCGAGTAAAAGGAATACCTCTTCTATATGCAGCGAAGCAAATCTTAAACCAAAAAAGTCTTAGGCCACAGATTCATAATCCCTCTTTCCCTTCTGACTGAGCAAATTAGTCTCCTGGGCAGGGTTGAGTGCTAGAAGAGACAGCATCAGCTATTTTCTCAACGCTTCAAAAAATGTTTCCATTCTGTGGGCTGGCTGGACAGTATGTTCCATAGGAAAAAGAAAATATATCTTTCACCTATTTAAACTTTTTTTTTTGTTACTTACCATATTGATTTTACCAAATGTGGGTCATTTGGTAGTGAAATTCTCCCTTGCCAGATGTGGGACCCAGGAAAGATTCTGTTCAGCACCAGGAGTGCTGGAGTTCAAGTGTCAGTGTAGGAGTTAGAGGATATTTATCGACTCCTCACTTTTCTCCAAAATTTTGGTCAACTAATTTGAATAAGTAATTGTAGGAGTTCCCGTCGTGGTGTGGTGGTTAACGAATCCAACTAGGAACCATGAGGTTGCGGGTTCGGTCCCTGCCCTTGCTCAGTGGGTTAACGATCCGGCGTTGCCGTGAGCTGTGGTGTAGGTTGCAGACGTTGCTCGGATCCTGCGTTGCTGTGGCTCTGGCGTAGGCCAGTGGCTACAGCTCCGATTGGACCCCTAGCCTGGGAACATCCATATGCCGCGGGAGCAGCCCAAGAAATAGCAAAAAGACAAAAAAAAAAAAAAAAGTAATTGTAATCAAAACATCAGTTACTTTTAAATTTTCTAAGAAACCTGAATTAAAGGATTGGAGACTAAAATCAAGTTTAATATCAAGCTGCCCCCAGCACCCCCCGCCCCCCCTGCCCCTGGTCATTAACCTTTGGACTTAAATGTAGCAAGTTTTGGTTCTTCCTAGCAGACATTAATCAAACCAGCCCTATGGAAGATGCTATCTTATCTCAGACTCTTTGTCATCAAAAGGGTCACAGACACAGATTTGCAATTTTAACAAAGAAAAGTGAACAGAGGTTTGGCCGACTAAAACTATGTCCCTCTTATTGAGACAAGCTAATTTATAACACGTGGAAGAGTGAAAGCTTCTTACCATTAAATAGGATGAAGTTCCAATTTTATGGGATAGTAGAAATCTGAGGAGAAAAAAGAATGACTGCTGAGTACAGAACTGCTGTATCATTTAGATTGAGCAACTTAGCCAGGCATCTGTGTTCTACAGAAAAAGGAGCCTTTGATTTCCTTTCCTTCTCTTCCCTTTCCCTTCCTTTCTTCTTTCAGCTCAGCCATTGTAGCATGAATGCAGCAGCTGTAGATAATACATAAACAAATGACTCATTATTTTTAAAAACAGATCCCAGGGTAGGGTTTGTGGATCCCTGTTCTAGAGCTATCAAATGACTCAATTTAATCAAAATTTCCTTAGAATTTATAACACAGTTATGAATTTTGTTCATATTCAGTCAGCTTATTTTTTAAATCATGAAAACAAATCATAAAACTGTCATAAATTTTAAAGAATTTAATTTGAAACAGTATTTTTTAAAGAGTTACCAAAAAAATGGGGTAAAGAAAACAACCAAAATCTAGATTTTCATCATGCCAGGCATTCTGGCTTAGAAACCATTTAGAAAATGACTTTAGCAGAGAAGTTGGTATAATGAATTTGTGCATTAATACTAAGAGCAGTAGGTTCATGACTAAACTGTTATTTCTCTTGCCATTTGCAAAACTTGCCATTTGCAAAACTTGCTTAGGGCTTCATTTTTGAGGCAAATGGAGAAAGGATTTAATTCCATGGCTTCCACTGACATTAATGGAATCTATTCATCTATTTTGCCATGCTCTGCTTAGAAATTTACACTTTAAGTCTTATATTTACAACTCTAAATGTGTGCTCTGAGCTTGCCTTAGGGGAGAAAAAAATCAGACATAAACCAAATTCACTAACTCTCTGATTCTTATTAAAATAATGTCCATGATAATTTGATGTACCAATTTCTTATTCAAGCCTACATTTCCAGAACATAGTTTTCTCTTATTTAGACTTTATTCTTTAAAGTCAAACGAAAGAAAGTTGAGTCACATTCTTTGGGTATAATCCTCACTCCTCATCCTCAAAAAGAAATACTAATTCTTCCCATTTAAAAAACAAGAACTGTATAAAATTTAAGGTACTCAAATATTTTAGATAAATGAATTCTTTAATGTGTCAATTATAACGAATGTGTGTCAGCATTATCTTGAAATAGAAATACTTTAAATCTAGAACTACATTTTTCATTAAACTTCTGAATCCACATCAAATCAGCAAAATTTAAAATTAAGTAGCATAAGTAGAGACACTACAAGTGAATAAATAAAGTTCTACACATCTGGAGTAATACACAGGGTACCATTGAAAGTGTGCCTCTTTAAGAATATTAAATTAGGGAAATTCAGCCTTGGTAGATTGTTATTATTGGTCAAATATTAATCCCCTTCATTTGAAAGCATCATACCTAATCACTGACTTATCTTTTGCAGTGCCTCTTAAGGAGGGGGTATACCACTTTACCTAATTGATTTTGGGCTTAGTAACATGATTTGCTTTGGCCAATAGTCATGAGCACATTGAGACATACACCATATTCAAGTAGAAGCGTTAAAAACTAATATGTTTCTATCATCTGCCTTGCGCTTTTCCTATGCTACAAACTCAGTATGTATGTATAGTATCAAGGTTGAGTACTTGCAAATCATATCTGCAATCAATCCATAGAATATAACATATTATATGGGTGAGAAGTAAACTGCTATTTAGTAAGACACTGAATATATGAGGTTATTTGTTGTGGAAGCATAACACAAAAAACTTACTGGTTCATCATTATTTAATAGGTAAAATATTTCAGTGGCATAAATCATTAAAATATAACTTAGAGAAGTTATTAATAGTATTATTAATAACTATCACTTACTGTCTACTCATATTTGTTTATTCCAGGATTTTTCAAACATCAAATAGATGACTCCTAAATTCCTAAACACTCAGTATTCCCTGTACTAAGTGAAAAATCACAACTCTTTTCCTAACAGTATTGTACAGGGTCTCTATCTTCAAAAATATCTCTCACTTGGCTTTAAAATAGTGCCACAGATTGGTAGCTAACCTGATCTACAAGTGTCCTTCCAGAAAGGAAAAATATTTTATAAAATATTAAAAATATCAACATGTATCATAAAAGAAATATATTCCCTATGCAGCTTGGTCTGATTCTTACTTTTTACTTATATTTACCAAACTATAGTTTAAAATATTCAATTTTATAATACAGAACTTGGATAATCCACTTGTTCTACATTATTTATAGACTAAAAAATGGGAGATGGATAGTTAAATGTCTTGCTAAGAGTTCGCTAGGGTCACTCATGGTATTTTAGTGGTATGTGCCTAGATTTACTTTTCCCAATCACTTTTCAATTATGTCTGTGTGCAATTCTTTATTACGTTAGAAACATTTCCAATTATTTTTTTAACATTTTAAAAACGTACTTATTTATTTTTAAGAGAACACTTAACATGAGATATATCCCCTTAGATTTTTTTTTTTTGTCTTTTTTTTTTAAGGGCCACACCCACAGAATACGGAAGTTCCCAGGTTAGGGGTTGAATTGGATCTGTAGCTGCTGGCCTACACCGCAGCAACAGCCACAGCAACATGGGATATGAGCCGTGTCTGCGACCTACACCACAGCTCATGGCAACTCCAGATCCCCGACCCACTGAGTGAGGCCAGGAATCGAACCCACGACCTCATGGATACTAGTCGAATTCTTTTCTGCTATGCCACAATGGGAACACCTATCCCCTTAGATTTTTAAGTGTATAATATAGTATTGTTATCCACAGGCCCAAAGTTATACAACATATCTCACTCATTCAACTGAAATTCTATTCATATTAATTAATGTCTCCCATTTTTTCTATCCCCAGTTCCTGGTAACCAGCATTCTATTATTTGCCTCAATGAGTTAGATACTACTTTAGATACCACATAAGTAGAATCATGCAGCATTTCTTCCTTGTGTGACTTTCTTATTTTACTTAGAATAATTCTCTTAATATTTCAAGATTATATTTATTCAAGATTATTAGCTTACAATTGACTAATGTAAAAGAGGGTTTTCGCTATTTTATTATGAGAGTTTTATGCTTGCTATTAATTCATTTTGAGTTGATGTTTGTGTATGGTATAAGATATGGATCTAATTTCATTTTTTTTTTTTTGCATGTGGATATACAGTTTTCCCAGTATCACGTATTGAAAAGACTATCCTTTCCCCATTTTGTAGTCCTGACACCCTTATAAAAAATGAGTTCACTGTATACAGGTAGGTTTATTTCTGGGCTGATTGTTGTGTTCCTTTGGTCTATAGACCTGCTGTTAAAACATTACCATAATGTTTGGATTACTATAGCTATGTGATATAATTTGAAATCATGAAGTGGGATGTTTCTAGCTTTCTTTCTTTCTCAGAATTGCTTTAGATACTTCAGATTTTTTTTTTTTCTATTTTAGGGCCACACTCTTGGCATATGGAAGTTCCCTGGCTAGGGGTTGAATTGAAGCTATAGCTGCCAGCCTATGCCACAGCCACAGCAATGGGATCCGAGCCACATTTGTGGCCTCCACCATAGCTCACAGAAACTCCAGATCCTTAACCAACTGAGCGAGGCCAGGGATCGAACCCACATCCTCATGGATCTTAGTCGGGTTCATTAACTGCTGAGCCACGAAGGGAACTCCTAGATACTTGAGATTTTTTGCAGCAAAATTTTAGGTTTTTTCAATTTCTTTGGAAAAATGACCTTGGAATTTTGATAGGGATTGTTTTGAATCTGTAAATCACCTTGGGTATTAGAAATATTTTAACAATATAAATTCTTCCAATCCTTGAATAAGGAGATAATTTTTCATTTCTTTGTGTCTTCTTCATTTTCTTAATTAAAATTTTGTAGTTTTCAGTGTATGGATATTTTACCTTCTTGGGTAAATTTATTCCTAATTAATTTTTTTATGTTATTGTAAATGGGACTGCCTTCTTAATTTATTTATTATTTTTTTGGATAAAGGAAATAATTTTATTGGCTGCAAGGGGGGAATCAATATCCTTGAAAAAAATACAGAGTATTCAGGAGGAAAGTAATAAAGGGGCAGGGGCTGGAAAGGAAAAGGCTGATTAACAAAAAGGAAGATGGGCACATATTAAGGCAAACCTCATTTATTTTAACACCTCACTTAGGGGTGAACTATCTTAATAATAATCATCATACCCACCATTTATATTAAACTTACAGTATGTCAGTTACTGTCATGATGACCCTACACATCTCTATTAACCTATCCATGCATCATTATTAACACTGTTATTCAGGGCAAAAGTGAGAATGAAAAATTTAAATACGTTTAAACTATGTTACATTTTATACACTTAATAAACTTTAGGAAGAAGTATCAAAATTGAATTGTCTCAGATTCCATAGGTCTTAACAATGAGGTTACTGAGATAAATTCTTTCCTTATAAAGGAGCAAAGTCTTTCAAATAATGCTCGTTGGAAGCATATACATGCCATAAATATACTAAACTGTTTTCTCTTCCTCTCTGTCCCCCTCTCATTTTCTATTTTACTTAATGTAAGGTAAACTACCAACACATTTCTACTCAAATAAACACACTATTTTTTAATGGCAAGAGGGCAAGTGAGAAGTTTAATAAGTGAATTACAGCTATGTACTTACTTTCAGTCCATGTCTAACTCAAAAGTAAATACTTTTTTTTTTTACAAAATTTAATTGAACAACTAGATAAAAATTATTTTAGATTAGGGATATTTCTACGTGCGTTGGTATGTTAAAGCTGTGTGAATAACACAAATAATAATATATGAACACAAGTTCATATGTATTAAGTCAGCCTTACTTCATATGTCAGGAAACCATCATATATCCAAGCATGCAGTTTGACAATGCAGTTTGACACACAGACCACAGGAAATGAAGCAAGAAAACCATGAATAACTCTACTGTTCATATACACTACCTGAGACATACTTTTTCCATGACATTTTCTTGAGCATAGAAAAGTCACTTAGAGACGTGAGCTTTTATAAATCCATTAAAATGTTATCTTGCAAGCTACTGCCTCCATTTTCCAAATACTGTCTCAGTATTCCTGAGGGCTCACAGTATATTTTTTTATCTGAATTCCAGGTGCCTTGAATAATTTATGGTATTTTCAAATGCACAGATCAAACTTCAAGTTGTATTATATAATTTAGAAGTAAATTTATGACTTTATATTATTTAAATAACTTATTTCTTTGTCCAAATGACTCCTGAATGATAACTATTCATTATCTTACACACTATTTGGATATAGTATGACTATATCTCTGCAGGTTGGTATATATGTTCTCCTTTCATCATCACTGCCTTTTGAACAAATGTCTCTGATTAGTATAGACAGATACACAGACTACATGTGGAGGTAAAAAGGAGAACATAGTTTTATTCACAAAGTACTTACAACATGCTATATTATCTCTTACTGTTCTACCCTTAAAATTTTACTAATTCATTGAATGGCATTTTTACCAAAGGAAAATATAAGTCCACAAACTTTAAATTTGGTCAAATTTTATTTGCCATAAAATGTTTCCATTTCAAAAACATAGCTGACAAACTTCCAGATTTGGGACATTTTCTGTTGGCTATTTTTTTTTTTTTTCCTGTGTATATAGTATACTTTCCTGTTTCTTCGGATATCTTGTAATTTTGTTGAAAATTGGACATTTTTGTAATAAGTTTTAACAACTTTAGTATCAGACCCCTTCCCTCAAGATTTGTCCTTGGATAAATATTCCCTCAATATTTATTTCTGTTGTTATTTTTCCTGTTGGTTCTCTTTAGCCACTCCTCTGAATGAATTCTATAGGTTCTGCATTCTCTGCCAGCTTTTTTTTTTCCAATATTTGTGTTTTTTAACTTTTAAATCTGGCTTTCTAGGGTTCACCTGGGTCACTATAATTTAGTAGTCACTCATTAATCAGCTAGAAAATTTCCTTAGAAGTCTTTTTTTTTTTTTCCCCTTTTCTAGGGCCCCACCCACGGCATATGGAGGTTCCCAGGCTAGGCGTCTACTCGGAGCTGTAGTCGCCGGCCTACATCACAGCCATGGCAGGCAACTCAGGATCCTAGCCACGTCTCCGACCTACACCACAGCTCATGGCAATGCTGGATTTAACCCGCTGAGCGAGGCCAGGAATCGAACTTGCAACCTCATGGTTCCTAGTCGGATTCGTTAACCACTGAGCCACATTGGGAACTCCCCCGTAGAAGTCTTGATTTCCACCTTTTGCCAAAAAGATCTCTGTGTTAAGGCACACCTTTGAGCCTCAGGGACTTTTAGAAGCCAGTTTTGACTTTCACTTTCTGCTTTGGGTATGAACTCAGGTAAGTCAGAGGTGAACGACTATGGCCTTTTCCTATCCCAGTTCTATCCTGGAAATGTATACATCCTTTTGCATATGTGTAGCCTTCAAGATCTCCAGAATATGTTGAAGCTTTTTAAAGTTCCCTGTGATCATCTAATTCATTACTACCATCTTTTAATGTTTTTGGGGGGAGTAATTGGCTCTCATTTACCCCAACAGACATCACAATCTTCACAACTGTGATTTTGCAGGGTGATTACTATAATTTTTATTACTGCTTAGGAGATAGGGCTTCCTTCCCTTCCTACTGAAATGAGTTCTTTTTTTAAAATGTCTTTTATTTTTATTTTATTTTTTTGTCTTTTTAGGGCTGCACCCATGGCATATGGAGGTTCCCAGGCTAGGGGTCAAATCAAGCTACAGCTGCCAGCCTATGCCACAGCCACAGCCACAACAACTTGGGATCTGAGCTGTGTCTGTGACCTACACCATAGCTCATGGTAATGCTGGATCTTTAATCCACTGAGTGAAGCCAGGAATCAAGCCCACATCCTCATGGATCCTAGTTGGGTTCATTAACTGCTGAGCCATGAAGGGAACTCCTAGGCTTTGATTTTTTTGCTTTGTCCTCAGTATGTGTAACTTTTTGCTTGTGTTAGAAAGAAAGAAAATAGCATGAGAAATACCATTTAAACGTATAAGGGAAAGACTGCAGATTTCACTGTGAGTCTGACAATTGCTATGAAACAAAACTTGAAGTCTATCAAAGTTAAATTATGAAAGGTAAAAATATTTAATTTTTAAAAACCTCGCTTTATTCTCTTTCCTCTGCATACATAAGGAATATTTTCTGCAGTATATCCTGATTTCCTCTGGTTATTCCTCTTGCCATTCAATAAGGTTAATCTCTTTTGTTTACAATAAAACTGCAAATGCAGAGTTTGGTATCAGAGGTGCTCCTCCTAATATCAAACAATATAACACAAGGAAAGAGAGATGGGTAAACAAGAAAGGATACTTTGACGTTGGAAGTTGTGAAAAAATAAAATCAGCCTAGAAATGCAATAGTGCCTACTCTTTCCCACACTTAAGTTTGGTGTAGGAAGTACACTGAAATCATAATTGAAATTTAATATTAACCTGATGTTATATACATATTATGCTTATGTAGACTTATGAATACTTAAGTCTAAGAAAAACAAATTATATATAGTTCTCATCCCATATTGTGGTTTCAGTAATAAGTTTTTCTCTATAATGTATTGAGATAAATAAAATTTATATATGTTCATAGAAATAACAATTTTTTGACACATTTTATATTTTCCATTAGTGGCAGATAGATAACAAAATTAGGTGGATACCTTCAAACTATTCAATCATGATTCTGATTGAGCATAAACCTTTACTCATTTTGGTTACCATTTTTTAAGGGCACTAAATAAAATTCCATAATTACATTACCGAATGGCCCAATTTAAACACTATGCGGTCATGAATATATATATACCTGATAGTGTCACATTTCCTCAGTTTGTTTATCTCTTCCTATAAAGTCACCTAACACTTTGCCTCAATTGTGCACCTACTTATCCAAAATAATAGCGTTCACTTACTAGTGGTAAAGATGATGTGTGCCTTATTTATCAATGAATCCTATCACATATGACATAACACACACTGAATAATGATTTTCAATTACTGTAGTGAATATTATTATTTTATACTACTTTCCAGATAAAGTTAGATACCTCCTCCAATATAATGAAATTTAAAGTTGTACCTCGTCTCCTCTGGGAAGTGGTCCTAGGACCCCATGCCCCTGCCCTGCTACAGAAACCAAAATCTGTTGATGCTCTTATATAAAATTATGCATATTATTTGTATATAACCTATTTACATCCTCTCCTATAAATTAAATCACCTGTAGGTTACTTACAATACAATCTAAATGTCACATAAATAGTAGTAAATACAACATAAATGCTATACACACACACACACACACACACATATCTGTGTGTGTGTGTGTGTGTGTGTGTGTGTGTGTGTGTGTGTGTGTATAGTTCCCAGTACATGGAAAATTCAAGTTTTGCTTTTTGGAACTTTCTGGAATTTTTACAAATATTTTTGATCTAATGAAGGTTGAATCCATAGATGCAGAACCTGTAGCTATAGGGGACTGACTGTATTTGTAATTAGAACCTTATAGAGTTATTTTAACGTTTTTCCAAGTGTCATTGAAATATACTTGACATACAATACTGTGAATGTTTATGGTGTAAAAATTGATTTGACATATTTTATATCACAAAATGATTACCACCATAGCATTAATTAACACCTCAATCCAGTCACATGATTATCATTCTTTTTTTTTGTCATGAGAGCATTTAAACATTTACTCTCTTAACAACATTAAAGTATATAATACAATATCATTAGTTACAATCACCATGCTGTAGAGTATATTCCCAGAACGTGATAATCTTATAACTGGAAATTTGTGCCCTTTGACCAATATTTTCCCATTTCTTCCACCCCCTAAACCTTGTTAACCATCATTCTTTTCTGTTTCTAAGTAAAGTCCTTTTAGGATCCACATAAGTGAGATCGTATAATATATGTCTTTAACTTATTTCACTTAAGTTTTATTCAAGTTGTCCTAAATGGCAGTTTTCTTTCATTATCATATCTTAACAATATTCCACTGTACATATATACCTTGAATCATTTTTATCTATTTGTTTTATACTGCAAACACACTGTTTCCAGTTGGCAAAAGCAAATGATGCTGCAAAGACCACAGTGTTGTATATATCTCTATGAAATACTGATTTCAATTCTTTCAGATATATACCCAGAAGTGAGATTGCTGGATTATGTGGTAGTTTTACGTTTTTAATTTTTGAGAACTAGCCATACTGTTTTTCCATAAGTGGTTCTACCAATTTACATTCCCACCAACAGTACACACGGATTCTCTTCTCTTCACATTCTCTGCAACACTTGTTATCTCTTGTTTTTTTGATAGCCATTCTAACAGATGTGAAATGATATCATACCGTGATTTTGATTTGCATTTCCCTTATGATTAGTGATGTTGGGCACCTTTTCGTGCTGTTGGTAACTTGAATGTCTTCCTTGGGAAACTATTTATTCATATACCCTGCCCAGTTATTATTATTATTATTACTTGCTTTTTAGGACCATGGCTGTGGCATATAGAAATTCCCACGGTAGGGGTCAAAGTGGAGCTGAGGTTGCCGGCCTTTGCCACAGCCATCAACAATGTGGGATGTGAGCCATGTCTGCAACCTACACCACAGCTCTTGGCAAAGAAGGATCCTTAACCCACTGAGCAAGGCCAGGGACCGAATCTGCATGCTCATGGATACTAGTGGGGTTCTCAGTCTCCTGAGCCGTAACAGAAATTCCCGACTGCCCGACTTTTAATTGAGGTTTTCTTTCTTTTTTTTCTTCTTGTTATTGAATTTTATTAGATCTTTATACACTTGGATATTAACTATTATCAGATACTTATTTATAAATATGTTCTCCCATTCAATAAGTTACCTATTCATTCTGTTGTTCTTTCACTGTGCAGAAGATTGTTTGACTGATCCCACTTATTTTTGCTTTTGTTGCTTATGCCTTTTGTGTCACATCTAGAAAATCACTGCTTAGACCAAAGTCAGAGATTTTCCTCATGTTTCTTTCTGGGATTTTTAGTTTCAGGTATTAAGTTTAAGATCTTAAGATTTATGGTTTCAGGTTTCATGATTGAATCTTTAATCCATTTTGAGTTAATCTTTATAAGTGGTGTAAAGTTAGAGATCAGTTTTATTTTTCTGCACATAATTATCCAGTTTTCCCAATTCTATTTAATGAAGAGAATATCCTTCTTCTACTGTGAGAAGGCTCCTTAGTCAAATATTGGTTGACATAACATGCCAGTGGTTATTTCTGGGTTTTCTTTCCATACATGCCAGTGGTTATTTCTGGGTTCTATATCCTATTTCATTGGTCTAGTGTCTTTTTAAAGTATTTTTTACTAAATTATAGCTGATTTACAATGTTTCTTCAATATTTTTATGCTAGTGCTATATTATTTTGACTACTGTAGCTTTGCAGTATAGTTTGAAACCAGGAATTGTGATGGTTCTGGCTTTATTCTTTTTTGTTTTTTCCTCAGGATTGCTTTGGCTTTTTAGGGTCTTATATATCTCCAAAAAATTTTAAGATCGTTTTTTCTGTTTCTGTGAAAAATGCTGTCGGAGTTTTGATAGGAATTTTATTGGATCTGTAAACCAGCAACCATTAGTGAGTGACCTTTCCTGGTCCTGCTCAGCCATTAGGTGGCATTGCTGTGAGGTCTTCCCCAGAACAGGAGACATTAGTGCATGACCCTTGGCCTCTCCCCCTCCCCTTCCTATGTATAAAAGGAGCCTGATTTTGGACAGAGGAAAGATGGGTTCTTTTGTGATAGACTCTTCTGCCGTCTTCTCAGTCTGCTGGATTTTTTAGAAAGTCATTATTTCTTGTCCCAAAAATTCATCTCTAAATTTATTGATCTGTCATGCAGCGAACAGAATGAACTTGGGTTCGGTATCAGATCTACAGATGGCTTTGTGTGATATTGACATTTTGTTAATATTATTTCTTCTGACTCATGAATAGGAGATAGTTTTCCATTTGTTTGTGTCTTCAATTTTTTTCATCAAATTTTGTAGTTTTCAGTTTATAGATTTTTTTTTTACCTCCTTGGTTAAATTTACTTCTAAGCATTTTCTTGTATTTGATGCTATTGTGAACAGGATTATTTTATTTTTCTGATTTTTCTCTTGATGTACAAACAACAGCTTTCTGTACATTGATTTTGTATCCTGTTAACTTTCCTTCATTGGTTAGTTCTAACATTTTTCTGTTTATCTGTTTTATTTAGGATTTTAGTATTTTCTATATATAAGGTCATAGCACCTGCAAACAAAGACAATTTTTTTCCTTCCTATTTGGTTGCCTTTTATATCTTTTTCTCTGATTGCTCTAAGTAGGATCCCAAATTACAATGAATAGAAGCAGTGAGAGTAGACAGTCTTCTTCCTTAACTAGGGTCAGACAGTAATCTTTAGAGCAACAATATACCAGGAAATGGATGTAGAAAAATGAATCTCTAAAATCCTAAAAACTCTCTGCAATCAAATAGTTAATCCAGACAAGAAGTTTTACCATTATTTTGGTTAATGACTCACTTTGATTAATGATAAAAATACATAAACTACAGATAAAGTGAAAAACAGATGATCTTCCTGAATAAACAAACAAAAACAAAAACAAAAACAAAAAAGTCCAGAGGAACATTAGGTAATGTTTTATTCATGCTTGCAGGAATTGATACATTATTGTGCAAAGAGTTATAAACTAGAATATACGGCCATTTTAATTACAGGTAATTCTCTTTTCCCTCTGATTTTCTTGCTAGTATATATATTTATATCTCCTTGAGAATACGTACTCTTAGGCCTTAGTAACTTCATAAGGAAAGAGCAATGACTTATCTGATCATTAAGGTTTGGAAAATGAATCACCTTGCTGAGTAAGTCCTTTCTGATCTCTATTTTTCTCAATACTGGGACACAGAAATGTTTTCTTCTGCTACAGGCACACAGATTAGGTCTAGTTTCTGACTTCTAACACCTCGAGAGAGAGAACAGGGCAAAGTCAGCCCCCTATCCCGCCCCATGCCCTACACAAATATTTAGCAGAGTTTTAGCTTAGCAAAGGGGCTCTGTGAAAGATCCTGAGTTCTAACAATCTTTAAAGCATTGATAGACCCTAGCAGTATTTTCTCTCTTGGTTTACCAGCAATGATGGTGATACTTTGATCCTTCTTTGAATCCTGTGCATATTTTGCAAGAGTGTCAGATGTGAATATCAGTTCATAGAGATCTTCGTAATTGCTTCAAGGAATTTTCTTGGCAAGGCTAAGATGTATCAGTCTCCAGCGCAAAATTCAATGATAATTTACAGTAGTTAAAATACGACAGACAGGGTGAGAAAAAAAATCTGCCTTTGGCTATATACAAAGCTCTGATAATTAAAGGACAGTTTGGTTATATATAAAATATTTTATAAATAAGGTTATGCATTTATAAAGTACTTACCTTAAAAATGTATAAAGCATTAATTTTATAAATAAGGTTCAGATGTTATTTCACCAAGTTAAAAAAAATACTACCTAATTGCTATTTTTTGTGCATGTTGTTTTTATTATCTTTTAATATTTTAGTTTTCTTTTGCTTTTATATTTTTTTTTGCTTAGAAATATAGAAAAATTTTAATGTAACAATTTTACTATAATATATCAGTAGCTTGTTTTGGTTTCAGTTTTCCAAGTATCTGATGGACTTTTCAAATATATTCTTTTAAATATTTCATTAAAAGTGGAAACTTTTCTTTAAACTTTAATTAAAACTTGAATTAAAGTTTTAGGTATTCACTTTTTCCTTTTATTTTCCCTCAGGATCTCCAATAGAACAAATGTTATTTTTTCTTTGTCAGTGTTCCATTTTCATTAATTTTATTTATGACCCTTTTTTATCTCATTTTTATTGGCTTTTTTTTCTTCAGTTTTTAAAATTAATTTTTATATTCCATTTTAGGCAATTTATTCTTGATTTCTAAGAGAATTCTGTCATTTCCATCCTTTTTTCCCCTTCCTTTAATCAATATTTTTCCTATCTTTTGTTCATTTCTTCCCCCAGTACACTAATTTCTGGTTTTATGTGGATTTTCATATAGTTTAATTATTTCTTTTAGCATATTTATTTCTCTTTGGCATGTTTCTTATGGTTTTCTTCTGCTTTCTGGTTGAAGGGGTAATTTCCTCAGTTGCTATGTTGATTTTTATTTTCTGATCCATCTATTAGTCATTTCCTGATATAGCTTTTTTTTAATGGGGGTCTTTCAAAATTCCTGACTCTTCTATATTTAGCAAGATCAAGGTACTTTAGGGAATTTTGCTGTTTTTCGTTTAGTTTTTATGATGGATAGTGAAGCTATAACTTGTAAATTTTTAGTTCTCTTTTGTCTTTCATGACCATAAAATTTCTCATATTGTTTCTCTTTTCCCTTAACCACTCAGTTACCAGAAGGTGATTCTAATTCCTTTCCTCCCCTTTTTTTGTTCTCCTCCATAAACTATGAAGTTTCATTAAGATTTCATATTCTATTATTCCCTGCTATTTATTCTCTCATCTTCTGTGACACTTTTTAGGATTTTTATATGTAGGGTAAATTAGTCTTTCTGACAATGTCTTTAGACCAAACATAGTCCAGTTGCTTACTTCCTTCTTCTCCATTCCCTGAATTTTTCTCAGTCTGCTTTTGTTTACCTCAAAAACTGGAATTGGGCAGGAACATTGGCAATCACATCCCAGAACTTGGTATTTTTTTCTGTTTTTACTTTTGGGTAATCTGATGTTTTGACAACTTTGTCTTGATGTTATACTGAGCTTTTTTTGGTAGTGTTATATTTTTCCCTTTTTATTTTTCTCTACTTTTAGAGAGAAGAATTAGATGCTGGGACCCAGGCAGTCATCACCACATTCTTCAGCTATTTGGAAGTTATTATGTGATAACAATTTGTATTTGAATGCATTAAAAAAATCAAAATTTATTAATGGAAATGAGTTAATAAACTTAATAAGTTTAACATGAATTGAAAGGGCAACAAAATCTTACCTGTTGAACAAGACAAGGCAGTACTATTCTTAGAATTTCTGTACAGGAGTTCTCACTGTGGCTCAGCAGTAATGAACTCAACTAGTAGCCATGAGGATGCCAGTTTGATCCCTAGCCTCACTCAGTGGGTGAAGGATCCAGTGTTGCCAAGAGCAGTGGCAAAGGTCTCAGATGTGGCTTGGATCTGGCATTGGTATGGTTGTGGTGTAGGCCAGCAGCTTCAGCTCCAATGGACACCCTAGTCTGAAAACCTCCATATGCTGTGGATGTGACCCTAAAAAGCAAAAAAAAAAAAAAAAAAAGAAAGCTATATAGATTTAATTTTGTAATAGTGTTAGAATGTCTCATTTTCCAAACACAACATGAAAAATGCAAAATCTTTCAAATACTAATGAAATATCTTTGTGTTTGAAGTTACTTAACAGAGATAGCTGGAGGAAACTATCAAGTCTAATATCTTTATTAAAAAGGAACCACAATAGACCAGCTCCATTAGACTGCCCCCAAACTGAACATTCAACATTTAATTTCCTTATTACCAAATCCCTCACTAATAAATTAGCTAGAAATTGCAAACCATATGAGTGAAAACTGAGACAGCTAGCTCAAGTCTGGAAAAGATAAAGGCCACAAAATAGCAATGGCTGTTTAGAAATGTCATTACCCATTTGCATACTCAAAAGATCTCAACTCCAAAGGGAGAAACGGCACTCTACTCTTTAAGTTGTCCATTACATTATTCAAACAGAGAACATTTAACTGCATCCTAAGACTAGCATTTTATATGGTTTGAAAAACATCAGAGCAAGAGAAAAGGGAAACATGAAAATGAGATGCTCAATAGAAATAGAGATTGAAGGATAATATACCCTGAAAAGGTTCAGCCACTTGGTTATCATTTATAACTTATGACTATACACATTCTGTTGTTCTCTTTGCAAGAGTATAGGAATTACTTTCAAAATCATAGACTTAAATAATTAAAAAAATTAATATATACTTATACCCTTTATTATGCTAGATATAAAGAATTGAGATACAGGATGACTAACAACTACTTATTACACATCTTTTTTGAGAAAGAATTTTAAGTATTATGGCAATGTTTTTGCCTTCAAGTGTCCATGTGGTAAGGACATAGACTTGTAAACAATGCAAAATAAGAAAAGCAAAAGGACAGAGATAAATATGTTACAGAAACACAAAAGATAGATAGAGCAAAATTATGTAGTAATATGGCCTTTATAAAAGAGGTATACTTGAAACAGATACTTAAGAATGGGCAAGTTTCTTATACAATGAGAAAAAGTCTCTTCAGGAAGTAGTGCTGGAAAAGTTGGACAGTCACATGTGAAGGAATGAAATTAGAACACACCCTCACATGATGCACAAAAATAAATTCAAAATGGCTTAAAGACTTAAACATAGAAAAGACACCATAAAATTGCTAGAAAAGAACATAGGCAAACATTCTTTGATATAAACTGCAAATTTTTTCTTAGGTCAGTCTCCCAAGGCAATAGAAATAAAAATAAACCAATGGGACCTAATCAAACATACAAGTTTTTGCACAGCAAAAGAAACAATTAAAAAAGTGAAAAGACAACCTACAAAATGGAGGGAAATAGTTAGAGATGATGTAACTGACAATGGCTTAATTTCCAAAGTATACAAAGAGCTCATACAACTCAACAACAAAATAAACAACCACATCGAAAAATGGGCAGAAGATTCAAAGAGAAACTTCTGCAAAGAAAACAAACAGATGAACATTACGCCCATGAAAAGATATTCAACATTGCTAATTATTAGAGAAATGCAAATATAAACTAAAGTGAGGTACCACCTCACACAATTCAGAATGGCCGTCATTAATAAGTCTACAGTAACAAATTCTGGAGAGGGTGTGGAGAAAAGGGAACTCTCCTACACTGTTGGTGGGAATATAACTTGGTGCAGCCTCTGTGGAAGACAGAATGGAGATTGCTAAAAAAAGTAATAAAGACTTAGTACTATGATCCAGCAATCCCACTCTGGGCATATATCCAGACAAAACTTTAATTCAGGAAGATACATATACCCCTATGTTCATACAGAACTAGTGTCAAAAGCCAAGACCTTGAAACATCCTAAATGTCCATCAACAAATGAATGGATAAAGATATGGTACATATACACAATGGGATACTACACAACCATAGCAAAGAACAAAATAACGCCATTTGCGCTAGCATGGATGGAATTAGTAAGATTCTCTTACTAATCTAAGTAAGTCACAAAGAGAAAGACAAAAAACATGATATCACTTATGTGTGGAATCTAAAATATAATGCAAAAGAACCTGTCTACAAAACAGAAACAGACTCACAGACATAGAGAATATATTTGTGGTTGCCAAGAGGGGAGGGTACAGGAAAAATGGACTGGGAGTGTGGGATTAGTAGATGCAAAATATTGCATTTAGAATGGATAAACCAATGAAACTAGAACACACCCTCATACCATGCACAAAAATAAACTCAAAATTGCTTAAAGACTTAAATGTAAGACAAGACACCAGTAAACTCCTGGAAGAGAACATAGGCAAAACACTCTCTGACATCAACATTACAAATATTTCCTCAGGTCAGTCTCACAAAGCAACAGAAATAAAACCAAAAATAAACCAATGGGACCCAATCAAACTTACAAGCTTTTGCACAGCAAAGGAAACCAAAAAGAAAACAAAAAGTCAACTTACAGACTGAGAGAAAACAGTTTCAAATGATGCAACTGACAAGGGCTTAATCTCTAAACTATATAAACAACTTATATTACTAAACAGCAAAAAAGCCAAAAACCCGGAGTTCCCGTCGTGGCGCAGTGGTTAACGAATCCGACTAGGAACCATGAGGTTGCGGGTTCGGTCCCTGCCCCTGCTCAGTGGGTTAACGATCCGGCGTTGCCGTGAGCTGTGGTGTAGGTTGCAGACGCGGCTCAGATCCCGCGTTGCTGTGGCTCTGGCGTAGGCCGGTGGCTACAGCTCCGATTTGACCCCTAGCCTGGGTACCTCCATATGCCGCAGGAGCAGCCGAAGAAATAGCAAAAAAAGACAAAAAATAAAAAAGCCAACAACCCAATGGAAAAATGGGCAAAAGACCTGAATAGACATTTCTCCAAAGAAGATATACAGATGGCCAACAAACACATGAAAAAATGCTCAACCTCCCTTATTATTAGGGAAATGCACATCAAAACTACCATGAGATACCACCTCACACCAGTCAGAATGGCCATCATTAATAAGTCCATAAATAGCAAATGCTGAAGAGGGCGTGGAGATAAAGGAACTCTCCTACTCTGTTGGTGGGAATGTAAATTGGTACAGCCACTATGGAAAACAGTATGGAGGTACCTCAGAAAACTATACATAGAACTACAAATGACCCAGCAACCCCACTCTTTGGCATATATCCAGACAAAACTCCCCTTAAAAAAGACATATTCACCCTCATGTTCATTGTAGCACTATTCATATTAGCCAATACATGGAAACAACCCAAATGTCCACCGACCGATGATTGGATTAGGAAGACGCGGTATATATACACAATGGAATACTACTCAGACATAAAAAAGAACAAAATAATGTCATTTGCAGCAACATGGATGGAACTAGAGACTCTCATACTTAGTGAAGTAAGTCAGAAAGAGAAAGACAAATACCATATATTACTGATATCTGGAATCTAATATATGGCACAAACGAATCTTTCCACAGAAAAGAAAATCATAGACTTGGAGAATAGACTTGTGGCTGCCAAGGGGGAGGGGGAGGGAGTGAGATGGATTGGGAGCTTGGGGTTAATAGATGCAAACTACTGCCTTTGGAATGGATTAGCAATGAGATCCTGCTGTGTAGCGCTGGTAACTCTGTCTAGTCACTTATGATGGAGCATGATAATGTGAGAAAAAAGAATGTATACATATATGTATAACTGGGTCACCATGCTCCATAGTAGAAATTTATAGAACACTGTAAACCAGCCATAATGGGAAAAAAAACATTATATATAAAAAAATTAAAAAATAGAATGGATAAACTACAAGGTCCTACTGTCTAGCACAGGGAAGTATATTCAATATCCTGAGATAAACCCTAATGCAAAAGAATATTAAATATATATATATGTATATGTATATATATATACACATATATGAATTACTTTGCTGTGCAGCACAAATGACATATTATAAATCTACTATGTTTCAATTTTTAAAAAAAGAATGGGTAAGTTTTTGAAGGGAATAAACCTGTGTGAAGTTACCCTAGAGAGAAGGGATAGCATTAACAAATAATCAGAAGCAGGAAATTCTTACGTAATAGTGACTAGTTTACAAAGGCTTAAGTATAGAAGGCCTTCAGTAGGTTGAAAAAAACGATTTTATGGGTTCTTGTAGGGGCATGGTTGTCAGGCTAAGGTACCTGAATTATGATTTAGGCACTATGATTAGTGTTAAATTTGGTCAGAAATTTGCCTGGAGATTTTATTCCATTTTTTCCTTTATAAATATTCATTCATTCCTTTTTTAATGAATGAATTAATGAATCAGCTAGTGCATATTGTCTCTTATGTATCAAACACTGTTCTACATGATGGTCACAGAATAATCAGCAAGATAAAATGATGCTCTGGTTTTCACTAAGTTTGCCCTGTTTTGGGAAAATGAGTTAATGGTAAATAATTTAAGAAAGTGGTAAGTGCAGTAAAAAAATTAAAAAATGATACTTGAAAAACAATGATTGGATATTCTGACTATACTCACACAGCAGGTGCTATTGGGGGGCCTGTACACAGCTCTGGTGGATTGAGCCCTTGCATACTGCTAGCATCTCGTATAATTCACTAACTCTTCTCTCTGTTTGCTCTCCTAAGAGCATCCTCAGAAACCATCAAACTCCACTGAACCCATGTGCAGGAAAGCAAGAAGTGCAAGAAAGAGAAAAGTTAACATCCTTAGGACAGAGGATTGGATTAATGAATCAGTGCCATAGTCTCCTTTCTTTCCTTTAATGCAATAATTCTTTGGCACAGTCTAGATGTTTCCTCTGAATTAGAGGGTTACAGCAGGTTTAAAGGTGTTTCCAACAGTGATAATGATCAACACAGTAACCTACTTTTAATTGGCTTTAATCCCTTCAACTTCTCACTCTCTCTGCTCCATCACACTTGCTCCTTAAGATCACCTTCCATACATTACCTGCACCAAAGATATTTAGACAGAATGATTGTAGAGGGAGGCCTCCCTGAAAAGATTAATCATACAAAGATCTAATGTAAAGCAACTGAGTCAGAGAAAACAGAAGTGCAAAGCCCTTAGGCAGAGATGGAGAAGAAAGGAAAACTAAAAATTTATGGAAGTAGAGCTAATATGATGGATAAGTAAATAACTACCATAAAAGTATAGGGTATAATATTACATTGTATAAATTATTAATAAATTAGTATAATAATATATGTGAATAATCACATTTTTAGAATTCTAAAGTACTCTAAGCCACACATTTTTTTTCAGAATTATTTTCTCTTGTCACAGAACTGTACATTTTAAGACATCCTGGAGCAAAAGCCATCAGGGGTGTGAGAATTTTTTTTTCTTTTTATGTCTGCACGTGCAGAAAACGAAAGTTCAGGGGTCAAATCAGAGTTGCAGCTATGGCCTAAGCCACAGTCACATATCTGAGTCATATCTGTGACCTATGCCACAGCTTGTGGAAATACTGGATCCTCAACCTACCGAGTGAGTCCAGGGATTGAACCCACGTCTTCATGGAGACTATGTCATGTTCTTAGCCCACTGAGCCACCGTGGGAACTCCTGAGAAATTTTTAAATATTAACTAGGTGCCTACAATGGCATCTATGGCCCTGAATTCCATATTTTACTATTTTTAGTTATGGTTTCCTAATCTATCTGAAAGGAAATCGTCACTGTTCCTCAGTGAACTCTTATTGCCAGTATTTACCTGCTTCTTGTTCCTAGTGCACAAGTTCTTTTCTCAAACTGACACCTCAAGTTCCAGCCTCAGGGAAAGGTGCTTTGTAGGATTTATGACTTAAAATTATTTGTAAAAATGTAAATGTAATTGGTGGTTATGCAAACAATAAACCATTATTAATTAACATCTTTCTAAAAATTAACTCTAGAACAAGATCTAGGGAAATGGGAAATAGAATGGACATATTTGGTGGAACTGGTAGGAATGGGAGAGAAAGGGCATAGGGTGGGAAAAACAAGTGATGAAGGCAGGTGGCATGGGTATAAAGAGCGAAGTGCCCATGGAGGGGTAAGGCATCAGACCTTAGTAGGAATTACCGCTGTGAATGAGAGGACAGGAAAACTGGATGAGGGGCAAGTCACTGATTCAAAAGAGTAGCCCTGAAGTTATTGTCCCTGGAGTGATTACAGAGTTTGTGCAAGTCACACAAAGCATTCACAGATCAGACTATGACCTCAACTGTCTCCTCCAACTCTAGCATTTTGCAATTTTAATTCCTTTCTTGTTGAGTTAATTGCATTTATGTAAATCCTTTGGCAGAAATATTTGGGGTTGAAGACTAATACTATGGACAAAAAGGGAATTTGGATATCAGTCTCTTTAAGAAAGCTATTACTGGAATTCCCTCATGGCTCAGCACATTAAGGATCAGCAAGTTACCACTGCTGTATCTCTGGTTACACCTGAGGTATGGATTTGATCGCTGGCCTGGGAATTTCTGTATGCTGCAGATGTGGCTGAAAAAATATAAAATAAACTATAATGAAATAAAATAAAATAAAATAATAAAAATATCACTAAGAGATTTAATAATTTTAATTTTACCTATAGCATCTCTAATATACTTTTTTATTCATTCTTAACAAAAGGGTTTGAGAATACCTCTCATAAATTCAATGAAGTACTTGTAAGTTTATTTATGTTGAAGATAATATACACACTAAAAGAAAATATTTTTCATTTTTTTCTATTAGTGAACATGTTCAGAGCCCAGCTAGTTTTATGATTATGACATGCTTATTCTGTCACTCAAATCCGGACAAGCATCATCAAAACAGGTGTATGTGCTGTCTCACCAAACAGATTTAAGAAAAAAGTCCAATAATTTGGGGTTTTTTCCTTCATTTTGTAATTTTTTATGAAAAAATCTTATATCATTCATTATTTTCCCATATTGAAACATCATTTCTCTCTTAATATATTTTTTCCTCCATAGGAAAGATTCACTTTTCAGTAATGAAAATTCCCATATTTATAAGATGTATAGTAATAAAAATGGCAATATGACAAAGTCGAGAGCAGAGTACAGAGTACAAAGTAGAGCAGTAGAGCAACAGTGGCCATGAGTATGGATTTTGAATTATAAAGACTTGGCTTCGCATTAGACATTTGTCACTTAGCAGATGATCTTGTACTAGTTATCTATGATCCTGTTCTTCAATTTAAAAAACAGGGACAATTACACCTACCTTAAGAAATCTTTATGAAGATAAAATCAGATAATCTTTTTTTTTTTTTTTTTTTTTTTTTTTGGCTGCACCCAGAGCATATGGAAGTTTCTGGGCTAGAGAATGAATCTGAGCTGCAGCTGTGACCTACGCCACAGCTGCAGCAACACTGGATCCTTAACTCACTGCATTTGGCCAGGTATCAAATTTGTGCCACTGTAGAGACAATGCTATATCCTTAACTTGCTGTGCTACAGTAGAAACGCCAGGTAATTATTATAAAACACTTAGCATGGTGTCTGATATATAGCAAAATTTTTAAAATAGTTTATAAAATGAAAAACATAGTTAATAGGATGTGAACTTAAGATTTTTATATATCCATGATTTTCCCAAAGGTTGAAAAATGAAGCTAAATTCAACCAACTTAATTTTGGTGTTATTTCTACTATATACAAGATAGTTAAAAATCCTCTAGGACTAGAAATTATTGTCTTGTGATGACTCATGTTTGCTTATTTATTGCCTGAAAGAAGTCTCACAGTCATACTGAGAAAGGCTAACACTTTATTAATGTTTGGAAGTGTTGTACAGCTATTTATGTTCTCATTATTCGTACCTCTAATAAAATAAAAATTGAAGAGAAATATCTTTATACTGAATTTTCTGTGCATTGGCCTTTGCCTCTTATCAACAATAATTTAAACCACTGCCTCCAGGGAAATTACTGCTGAACATGAGGCATGCCAAGAGAATAAAATTAGGTACATTCTAATGTAAATGGCATGGTTGTAGAGTTTCCATTGTGGCTCAACAGGTTAAGAACATGACATAGTCTCCATGAGAATGTGGGTTTGATCCCTGACCAGAAACAAATCCGTCTACTAACCATGAGGTTGTAGGTTTGACCCCTGGCTTTGCTCAGTGGGTTAAGGGTCTGGTATTGCCTCAAGCTGTGGATTAGGTCACAGATGCAGCTCAGATCCTGCATTGCTGCAGCAGCTGTGGTGTAGGCCAGCAGCTGAAGCTCTGACTCGACTCCTCACCTGGGAAATTCCATATGATGCAGATGTGGCTATAAAAAGAAAATTAAAACAAAACAAAACAAAAACAAAACAAACAAAAAACCTATATGGTACGGTTTTGTTTTTTTTTTTTTACTGCCTAGGAAAGATCAACCAAACAATTCAGATTCATTTAGTAGCCTTTCATACTGACTGGCTAACTGTATTTGTACAGACAATTTATATACAGGACAGCTGAAGTACAGAGGAAGGTCCATGACTATTTAGTAAGCGGTATTAATGATCACCATAGTCCCTTTAAATCCAAAGGATCACACCAAATTCCTATATGAAATAGAGGTGATACATATTCGCTCCTTGATACAGTTTACTAACAAAGCCTTCAAAGAAGATATTTTCTCTATTCCATTAGTTTAAAAAAAAAAGTAAAGAAATGACTACATAAATTTCCTTTGGAATTTGTAAAATGTAGCCATTGGTCACCATAAACTGAGAAACAATGCACAAACAGGAAAACTTATGACCATCAGTATAACAAGTTTTCTCCCCACTATTTTTTCTAAAAGCAGTCACTCACTACTTCATAATGGTATAAAACCTGTGAGGTTTGTTTTTTTATGTCCTCATCTGTGGCATACAGAAGTTTCTGGGCTAGCAGTCTAATTGAAGCTGCAGCTGCAGGCCTACACCTCAGCCACAGCAATGGTAGATCCAAGCCCCATCTGTGACCTATGCCTCAGCATGCAGCATGCCAGATCCTTAACTCACGATGGGAACTCCCCAAATCATATGAACTTTATATAGTTCAAATAATATTCTTAAATTTAAATATGAATTTAAAAACTTGTAATAGTTGCGTAGGAAATTAAAAATGTCTAGAGTTTTGGTTGTGGCTCAGCAGTAACGAACCTGACTAGTAAGAAGGAGGATCCAGATTTGATTTCTGGCCTTACTCAGTGGTTTAAGGATCTGGTGTTGCCACAAACTGTGGCATAGGTCACAGATGGGGCTCAGATCCTGCCTTACTATGGCATAGGCTGGCAGCTGCAGCTCTAATTCAACTCCTAGGCTGAGAACTTCCATGTGCCGCGTGTATGGCCCTAAAAAACAAACAAACAAACAAACAAACAAAATAGTCTGCCAGTTCTATTCTTATACAGGCAAATATTTCAAACATGTCACCCCAAGACTTCATTTTCCAGTAATGAAAGATTTGACACACATTAAAAAGAAATTTAAATATTCCTCCTTTGCTAAATAAAAAAGATTGATAATTTGTATGCACATAGTATTTTAAAACAAAGTTGACAATCTCCTAAAATATCTATATATTCTCTTAGATTGTCACACTAGTAAATATTTAAGGGCCTTTAAAAAAGAGTGGTGGACCCAGATTTGTTCAATTTTTATACAGGAATATCTGACATCCCATCACAAGAACATTCATCCCCAAAGTAGACTTCTTTTTTTCATTTAAAGTGTTTACTGTACATAGTACCATAAGCACATTTCTTAAGTAAATGACAAGATTATTACACCTGAAAATTTCCTTACTGTCATTTCCCAGTGTTTCAATAATATTTTTGCTATTTTCTAGAAATATATAGAGGGTAAGACTGCCTCAGTAGTGCTATAGTAGTCCCTTTTAATTTCCACTGAGATTTTTACTTTCCTTCAGTATGCTTTTTTTTCCTTCTAAATTTGATTCAATCTCTTAGACTTTGAGTCAACACTTCTGTGCACATATTCTATGAAGATATGTTTGAGTTGGGACCCATAGGATCAAAGACTTACTGCATTACTAAAAAATCATACGTCCAAAAAAAAAATCATTAATATAACACAGTGGCAGCAGCAATGAATTTGCATGCCATAAGTTCTCACTCCATTCTTTAATCATTCATTCAGTTGTTCATTTACAAATAAACATATACTGAGCCTAAACTTCATTTATATCAGTTAAACTGAAAATATTTTTCAATCCTCACAGACTTTAAAAATACATTTTTAGCTTCCTGGCATTTCAGAAACACTCTTTTCTCTGTCTCAGTTTCTGTCTCACACACGCAAATATACACACAAAGACATACGCATACGTGCATATTTTGTGTCACATATGTGTATGTATGAAATGCACTTTGAGAAAAAGTAAAATATTTTTCAGAATACGTATCTAGAAGTTTATTGAACACCATTAATATTTTTCAAAAGTTCAAAAATAAAGCACAGATAGTTATTTTGTACTGGGAGAAATAAACAGTGACTTTTCAGGATTCTATCAATCCCAATGTTTCCCATATGGTCAAAACTTTAGATCTGAAGTTCACTGAGTATTTCTTTACTATTTCCTGTTAGGTGTCAACAATAGCCACAGTCGTAAGTTACTTCGTTTAAAAGTGATTTTCTATATAAATATTCTTTTCTTGGGAGTTCCCGTCATGGCTCAGTGGTTAACGGATCCGACTAGGAACCATGAGGTTTCGGGTTCAGTCCCTGGCCTTGCTCAGTGGGTTAATGATCCAGCGTTGCTGCGAGCTGTGGTGTAGTTTGCAGATGCGGGTCGGATCCCACGTTGCTGTGGCTCTCGCGTAGGCCGGTGGCTACAGCTCTGATTCAACCCCTAGCCCAGGAACCTCCATATGCCGCAGGAGCAGCCCAAGAAATGGCAAAAAGGACATAATAATAATAATAAATAAATAAATAAATAAATAAATATTCTTTTCTAAATATCAACGCTGTTACTTTAAGCCTCATACAATTAAGATGTGAAGCTCAGTGAAGATCAGAAATGACCAACATGTTTATACTAAAGATGATTAAAGTGGAAAGCAATCCAATGTAAAACTGATACACAGATAATGTATATTAACTATATACATGCACGTACACACCCACAAAACAAAAACCTAGGAGATGAAAAGCTAATCATGTGCAAAGTCAAGTAGAATGCTGTCCACTTATCTTAGACATTGTCCCTTGCTTAGATGGTCAAGCCATCTAGATGCTGAGACTCATGCAATGAGGACTCCTTGTCATATGAGTGATCTTGACCAGGAAAGGTTAATATGATTCACAACATTTAGTAAACAATATTTTGGCAGTGTCTGCTTGGAGTGCTGTCTTGAGAAGGATTCTAAGGCTTCCTTCAGTGTCCATGGACATATGACTGCTACTGATAAGCAAATATACCATGATTGCTGAATGGAGGAGTGACCGCAAATATACTAGGGTCTGGACATTCCTTGTCACCCAGAATTCTAAGACCTCAAATTCTGTTTGCTGACTTGTTATTTTTGAACCTCACAGGCTCCCAAACATCTACGTGTGAGTTCCCTTGCTCTTTCCAGGTATGCTCCCCACTCAGTGGTAAAGTCTCCCTGCCCAGCTAGTACTCTTAGCAGCAAGACCAGCTAAACTCTCTTCAACCGAATGGATTTCATTTGCTGCCAGCCCACTGAATTATCTCATCGTCTTCTCACTACAAACCCTGCCCAGAGATTTCTGTTGTTTCACTCAGCTCCTGAACATAACCATCACGTGGTCCTGCATGGTGTGTGGAGTCCTCCTCTCTTAGGCTGAGTAGGTGTGACTAATAAACTACCTCCATTCTCATCTGTATAGTATCAGATGTCATGTGTTTAGCCATCTGGTACTATTTGGGGGGGACCCTCTTTAGTCAATAGAATGAATAGGAGGTGATTAGAATAGAAAGATAATGAGCTTGTCATGCAATAGATTATTTCTTCAAATTACCCACACATAACCATATAGACAAATTGTTTCTTACAGATTTTGCAAATTATTCCTCTTATATATTAGGCTAATTAAATGATAACTGCTCAATTTTTTATTTGCACTTATTGCATAATTATTTTACTTACAACTTCTGTATCTATAAAGAGCATTTTTTGGTTGCTTGTCCATTACCATTCAATAACATGTAAGTAAACAAGTTAAAAAATAATCTCTCAATATTAAAGAAAGAAATCAAATCATTAAGTGGGGATAATGTTCCCAGCAACATGGTGAACATGTGGTTAAAAAAAAATTCTAGAAGAGAACATCTGAAACGTTGTACGTAAAGAAGAAAAAGAAACACTAATATAAGGTTAAGCTGAGGGAAAAATAAGATGAATCCTTACAGACAGAAAATAACAAGAAAGCACTCTAGAGAGGTAAGCAAGCACTGAAGCTGGCATCTACCCATTTCTAGTGGCCCTGAACTTGGTTTTTAGTGGACACATCTGGGGCATGCTACAAAGCTTGACTCAGGCACAGTGAAAGATTAGACCAGAGATTCTGGCACCTTTTTACCCCTCATAAAAGGTAAATTTAATATGCTCAGTAGGGTAATTCATATATGTTTAGGTTAAAAAAATGGGATTTTTTTTCCCCTCTTCTTTGGCCCTGGGTAGAAGATAAAAACACACACAGACATTAATTAAAATAAATATTTTAGGAAGACTTAAGAAGTACTACTATGGCTTTACATGGATTGAAGCTAGAATTTGTACTAATTCTTGATAAAACACAAAATAGATAATTGAGTTGATGTTAGTCCAAGATAGGCGGTACTCCCAGACACTTGTAGGAAGCAAAGGCAAATGTTCTCTGGAAAAACGCAATGCAACATAAATCTCAACCTGTTCATTAAAACACATGAGGTCAAAAATACCACAAAACAAAGATTCTAAGCAAAACCAAGAAGAAATAACAAGCTACAAAAGAAGATACTTAAAAAACAAATAATGGCAGTATTAGAGGTAAAATATACAATAAGTGGGTTTTAGATGTTTTAACAAAGAATAAGAAAAAAAAGCTACATTATTACATTGTAAGGGGCTACAAAAAATAGCCAGAGAAACAATTCCCCTTGTGGTACAGCAGATTAAAAACCTGACTAATATCCATGAGCGTGCAGGTTTGATACCTGGCCTCACTCAGTGTTTAAAGGATCCAGTGTTGCTGCAGGCTGCAGTGTAAGCCAAGGGCATGGCTAGGATCATGTGTTATTGTGGCTGTGGCTCCTCCTAGCTCCAGACAACCACTACTGTACTTTCTATTTCTACCAGTCTGACTACTCTAGGTACCTCTGGCTTATTGCCCTTAGCATAACATCTTTAACATCCATGCATGGTGTATCATGTGCCACTATTTCGTTGCTTTTTAAGGTTGAATATTCCATTTATGTATATACCACATTTTGTTTATTCATTCACTCACTGATGTACATTTATTTCTACCTATGGCTATACTGAATAATGTTATGACCAATAGTGTACAAATATCTGAGCCCTTGCTTTCAGTTCTTTTGGTTATCTACCTAAAAATGGAATTGCTCAATATTATCATATTATAAGCATACACTTAATTTTTTGAGTAGCCACCATAGAAAAAGTCATTTTAAAAGGACATATTTTCAGTACCAATGGTTCTAAAATCCAAATAAATACCTTTTATGGAAAGACTTTAGAGATAGGTAAATGAATGAACAGATATACTGTGCTTAGAGATAAAGAAGACTCAAAATTAAAATATACCAATTCTTGCCAAAATAAACTAGTTAATACAATCTCAATCAAAATCATCATGATTGTTATGAACTTGACAAGTTAATTTGAAAAATTATATTCAAGCGTAAAAGGCAAGGTATAGATAAGATACCCCTAAAGAGGAGACGTTTGGATGAGATTGCCTCACCCAAGATAATATTTTTATAATTCTATACTAATTATGCACTGCAAATTTTAAAACTCCATATTTTTCTCTGCCTCAATATCTTCACAGGCTGCACTCATCCTACCAGCTACCAGGTGTACCAAATGTGATAGGTTTGTCCCCCAGCACACGTTCTCCTTCCTGCCCTCCCCTGACTGACCCAGTGATGTGCAAACACATCACTGATATCCCCTCAGGTCTCTTCTTGTGTGCTCCTCCTTGATTTCCAATAGAGGAGCTTACCCATGGTCCCTTGCTCTCTCTACTTCCCACCTGTCTAGTTGAGCCTCCTTCCTTGGTGCTTCCTTCAATGTGAAACCCACTTTTGACATGCAGGGACTCTGTCTAGGACCTCTGAGGGTAATAAGCTTTTTCTTCTGTGTTGCCTTTGCAACTGCACCTGACTGACCATCACCTAAAAGGACAGAGAATAAATTAACACAATGTGTTAGTGAAAAAGAAATGTAACAACTGACCAAACTAAATACAAAGCTAAGAAATGAACCTATGCCTACATGGAGATTTCATACATTGTCAGGCAGCACTGCCAACCAGTGGTAACAACTTACTTTACTATCAAATACATAGCGCTGAGGGAGTTAATTATACATATATTAACAATTAAATATTATCCTTACTTTACATCACAAACAGAATTGATTTAAAGTAGATCAAAGAAATATGTGAAAACTAAAAGAGGAACTTGTGGAGGAAAATACAAAGTTTTTTTTTTTTTGGAGAGGAGCTGCAGTTTTCAAAAAATGATCAAATTTTATTTGCAGTTTTCTGAGGAATCTCCATTCTGTTTTCCACAGTGGTTGTACCAATTTACAATCCCAAAAGCAGTGTAATAGGGTTTCTTTTTCTCCACACCCTCTCTAGCACTTATTGTTTGTAGACTTTTTGATGATGGCCATTCTGGCTGGTGTAAGATGGTACCTCATAGTGGTTTTGATTTGCATTTCTGTAATAATGAGTGATGTTGAACATCTTTTCATGTGTTTTTTGGCCATCTGTATGTCTTCTTTGGAGAATTGTCTGTTTAGATCTTCTGCCCATTTGTTGATGGGGTTGTTTGTTTTTTGGAACTGAGCTGCAGACAGTGTTTACAAATTTTGAAGATTAATCCCTTGTCAGTTGATTCATTTGGAAAGATTTTCTCCCATTCTGTGGGTTGTCTTTTCGTTTTGTTTAGCGTTTCCTTTGCTGTGCAGAAACTTTTAAGTTTAATTAAGTCCCATTTGTTTATTTTTGTTTTTACTGTCATTACTCCAAGAGGTGGATCTGAGAAGATGTTGCTGTCATTTATGTCAGAGAGTGTTTGGCCTACATTTTCCTCTAAGAGTTTTATAGTGGCTGGTCTTATATCTAGGTCTTTAATCCATTTCAAGTTGATTTTTGTGTATGGTGTTAGGGAGTGTTCTAATTTCATTCTTTTCCAGCAATCCCACTCCTAGGCATCTATCCAGAGAAAGCAATGACTGGCAAAGACACATGTACTCCAATGTTCATTGCAGCACTATTTTCAATAGCCAAGACATGGAAACAACCTAAATGTCCATTGACAGAGGAGTGGATCAAAAAGATGTGGTACACATACACAATGGAATATTACTCAGTCATTAAAAGGAACGAAATACTAGCATTCTTAGCAACATGGATGGACCCAGAAATTACCATGCTAAGTGAAGTCAGCCATACAATGAGACACCAACGTCAAATGCTTTCACTGACCTGCAGAATCTGAAAAAAGGACAGAATGAACTTCTTTGCAGAACAGATACTGACTCACAGACTTTGAAAAACTTATAGTCTCTAAAGGAGACAGTTTGGGGGGTGGGAGGATGCGCTGGGGTTGTGGGATGGAAATCCTATAAAATTGGATTGTGATGATCATTGTACAACTACAAATGTAATAATTGAGTAATAAAAATGATCAAATTTTAAATCAAAGAGGAATAGACTTAAAATTAATAATTTTATGAAAGGGGAAAAAAAAACTAAAGCTAATTGCTAAATACCTTCAAAGTATAACATTAAGCAAAAAAAAGCAAAATACCACTCATATAAATTTTAAAAGTGGAAAAACTAAACTATATGTTTTATAGATAACATACTATAAGCATACTTATTATATACCATAAATCAGAAAGAGAAGCAAGATAATTAAGGGAGGAGAGGAAAGCTAATGGAGAAGAGCATTGAGATTTCCAAGTTACTACTCATATTTTCCATGTTATGTTGGGCAGTGCATACACAAGTGCTAAATTTATCCTTGTTTTTTAAACTTTACATACACATTTTTAAAAGTATCATATTTTAAGAATAGTTAAATTTTTATCAAAAAAAAATTGAGAAGACTGTGCAGAGAGTCCATGTGCCTTACTTTATCCTGTTATTGACAGTTTTTATTAGGATGGTACATTTGCTGCAATGAATGAACATATACTGATATATTAGCATGAAGTTCATACTTTATTCAAATTCCCTTCCTTTTTACCTAGAGTCCATTTTTCTGTTTCAGGATCCCATCCAGAACAAGACATTGCATTTACCAATCATTCTCATAGGCTATTCCTAGCAGTGACAATTTCCCAGGCTGTCCCTTTTTTTGATGATTGCAATTTTCTGAGGAATATTGGTCAGATATTTGGTAGAATGTCCCTCAGTTGAGTTTTTTCTGTTTTTTTTTTTTTTGTACATTTATTATGATAAGATTGGGCTTCCTTGTTTTAGGGAGAAAGACCACAGAGTTAGGTTTTCATTATATAATATCAAGAGTACCAACTAATGATGTGATTTATCACCATTGATGTTTATCTCCACCATTCTCTATATATCGTTTTTAATAACTCTTGCTCAGGGTCACCTCCCTAGTAGACTCTTCTATTCCTTTTTGAAACACAAGAAAAATAACGTTTTTTTTTTTTTTTTTGGCAGCACCCATGGCATGTGAAACTTCCCAGGCCAAAGAGCAAACCTGTGTCACAGTAGTGACCTGAGCTGATGAAGTGACACTGGCAGATCCTTAACCCACTACATCAAGAGAACTCCTGGAATGGACTTCCTGTGTGGCTCACAAGAGAACTCCTGGAAAAACGGAGTTTAAAACTATCTACCTTTCTCTTACTATCAACTATTTTTAAGTTAGAAGAATAACAAACATTCATATGTGAGGCTTTCTGACATCATTGATTTTTGTCTTCATTATGATTTCAGGTCTGCACACTCAGTCTTAGTTATCTAGTACTAGGTTTAAATTTCCCTGCTGGATAGAAATACTGGGCTTCATTCTCCTCTAACTTTCAGAATATGTTATGAGGAAAGCTGCTTAATCCTTTAACGGCTGCATTTCATTTTTTTTTCCCAGAAAAGTTCTCTTGGATAGTCTAAAAGAGTGGTGAATTCAACAGACATACAGCCTTGGCCTTCTCCCCCTCCTTCCTGGTGGGCATCTTCTCCTATTGTGGTGCTCATACTTATGCCTCCATGTATAGCAAAGCCACATTTGATTGGTAAGATATTCTACTTTTCAAAATAAATATTTTAGTATACCTTCTCCTCCCTTTTGATATTGGAACTTTGGTTCAAAAAATTCAATAGGAATTTACGTTGCAGTATTGCTAGGTAACTGTCAGTAAAGTGATAAGTTTTTCAAAAGAAGATACTAAGGAAAGGAGATCAATCCATCGTCTCAAAAATAATGTTACATAATGTTTTAAATAAAGTTAAAACCAGTTTTTCCCTGTTTTCCTTTTCTCCACAGTAATTTAGATTCCAAACTGCAAAAATAAAGTAGAAAAATAAAGTTATCTTAGCAATACAAACAGTACCTGATGTTAATATACTGCTCCAACATTCCAAAATTAATTTCGCAAGACTGAAAACTCAGAAAAGAACTCCAGAGATCTAAATATATTTCTATAGCTGACCTCCTCACTTCTTAGTGACTTTATTTCTGTTACATACATTCCAACCCTGTTATCTGCTATATATGATGTGTACCTTTGCTGTGCATTTCAGTCAATAGTATGTCAGTCTGCCTTGGACAGAGTGATAGAAGAGATTGGTACCAGGGAGAAAGGAAGAGTAAGGATAAGGCCATAGCAGGGTAGCAAGTTATCATTTTTACAAATCACATATTATACTTTGTATTATCACCTCCATCTACCTCAGCCTGAAATTTGACAACTTGCACCATGCTGTTTGAAAGTCCTCTTGCAAACCCATCATTCCAGGGTATTTGATATAAACATAAACACCCTTTTCATCTTTTCACATGTGTCAAAACCTGCCATAACCTGAAAACATTATTTATCCTTGGGACCAGCTCTGAAAGAGTTTACTTTTTCTCTTATTTTTTTTTTCCATTCACAGGATTGAGAGAGGGGACCAACCCACTCTAATATCTATCACTGTTTCCAGTCTAGACCTTTATTCTGAAAACATGTACTAACATTTTTAAAAAATCCATTGCCATTCCTCATCTTCTTTTTGTCTATTTTGTCTTTTTAGGGCTGCACCCGAGGCATATGGAGGTTCCCAGCCCAGGGGTCGAATCAGAGCTGTAGCTGCTGGCCTACGCCACAGCCACAGCAATGAGGGATGTGAGCTGTCTGTGACTTACACCACAGCCCACGGCAATGCCAGATCCTTAACCCATTGAGCAAGGTCAGGGATCAAACCCACGTCCTCATGGATACTAGTCGGGTTTGTTAACCACTGAGCCACAACAGGAACTCCATTCCTCATCTTCTTTCTCACTGTTCTTTGAAAGCCAGTTTACTCTTCTATCTTCTTAATGGTTTTGCCACTTGAATCACAGCTCTCTAAACAACTAACTATATTTCATTTTACTTTATTTCAATGTGTTCATCAAAGTCATAAAACAGTTAGCTTTATGGTAGTACATTTTCCTCAGTTATAAAGACTACTTATTATATCCAGGTATACCCATGCTGCTGCCATGCATTTGGATTCTCCTGTTCCAAACCAAGTTTTCACATTAGCTGTCTTCTCTCTTTCAGATTTTTCAATGATATTTTTCTTAATCACACCTATTTCCTTAGTCACTTTCCTAAAACACATAAAACTTAGTTCTTTGCAATCTAAGCTCTGCTACATTTATGGAACCTGTTCTCTCAGTGGTCTCTGATCTGTACATTTCAGATGCAATGACGTTTTATCAATATTAAAATCTATCTAAGCTATGTAATACTATACTACAGTAACAAATAATTTCTTCAATCTCAGAGATAGAGCAAATTTTTTTCCACACACTGGAAAACAAATATAAATTGATAACTCCTGGTTCTTCTGCTCTCTTGAATAGTTCTCTGAGCACTGATTCAAGGATTCAGGCTTGTTCTATATAGTGGTTTCTCCATCTTCAGATGAACCTTAAGTGCCATCCTGATATCATCCAGCTGATTTATCTGGATAGAAGGGGTAGTGGTGAGAGATTAGGAAGCATGTAAAGTCAAACTTACAAAGATGATACACCAACTTTTAATTTCTTTGGACCCACCACTTTTATTCTATTATCTACTAGGCACATGAAGCCATGCAGATTACAATAGAACTAGAGAATGGAGTTTGCCCCTGTACTAGAAGAAGAAAAAGCACTCTGTCATAGTGCTTCTTCCAAAAAACTTCCAAAGCTCTTTCTCCTGTAGTTCTTATCAAAATGTACATATTATATTGTATTATATTATATTGTTGGGTCTCTCCATAATTTTTTTTTTTGTCTTTTTGCTATTTCTTGGGCCGCTCCCGCGGCATATGGAGTTTCCCAGACTAGGGGTCGAATCGGAGCTGTAGCTGCCAGCCTATGCCAGAGCCACAGCAACTCGGGATCTGAGCCGCATCTGCAACCTACACCACAGCTCATGGCAATGCCGGATCGTTAACCCACTGAGCAAGGGCAGGGATCGAACCCGCAACCTCATGGTTCCTAGTCGGATTCGTTAACCACTGCGCCACGACGGGAACTCCCTCTCCATAATTTTTAAATTAATGAGGGTAAAAGACCAAAAATCAAATATATTCACATTCCCAGGCCCTAGAATAGTATATTCTTCATGCTAGTCACACAAAAATTGCTAGTCAAGAACTGGATTATCAACCAATGTTATTTGTACTACATTAGTATTTAAAACTGAGGGCTACTCCATATTTTTTATTTCTTCTTTACTTCTTAGTTCCTTAGCTTCTTGGTTCCTTTTCAACAGCTTGTATTCTTCCTTAATGTTTACTTCTCCAAATGTCTATATACTTTCCTCTATAAAAATGAAAGTCTCCAACATATTTTCCTTTTTTTTTTCTTCTTTTTAGGGCTACACCCATGGCATATGAAAGTTCCCAGGCTAGGGGTTAAATTGGAGCTGCCACAGCCACAGAAACACCAGATCTGAGCTGCATCTGTGACCTATGCCACAGATCCAGATCCTTTAATCCACTGTGCACGGCCAGAGATCTAAACCACATCCTCATGGATACTAGTCGGATTCCCAACAACGCTATTTCAACTCCTACACACATCTTTTTAACTTATTCAAGTACTTCAAAAGCCTTTAAATACTTCCATACTTCCAGTCCTATATCTCTAATCACCAATATGAGTATCTACTATATATTCATGTCTACTCTGTCCCTAGTCCCTAATTCTCAATAGGTCTTCAACTTCTAGGGAATATCCTGGAGGCAGTGACACCAAAAACTTTATTTTTCACAGCTTTACTTTTGCATATAATTTAATAGACTATGATGAAGCTGGACTGTCTTATGAAATACTCCAGTACATTAATGACATGCTCACTGACGCTCCCAATCTTTTCTCTCCATTTCCTTCTTGGATTCCTAAAAAAGCAGCTCACAAGTATCTACTTTTGGGGGCATTCCTCCAGCATATTTTTCCACCAAATTATTGCTATTAAATATTAACTAATTATTAAATAGAAATGCTATTAAGAAAAGAGTAATACAATGATTGCAAGCAATTTTTGACGGTATCTCTATAGTGCCAATAAGCATTTTGTGGAATTTTGAAAACATTTTATGCCTATGTGTTTCCTTACCTCAATTTACAAATAATGTGGGTCTTTTTTCCTTTAAAGGTAAAAAGGCAACATTGTGTCTTGCATACATGTCTTATTAAACAATAATTTCAATTTATTTTTATATTATCAAGATATATATTTTTAAATTTAGTTTTTCAAGAAATAGAATTTTCATGAGTGTGTGGGTTTGTTTGAGACTATTGAGACAGTTATGGTGTAATGGAGAAAACAAACAAAAATTTCAAGTTAGGAAACCTCAGTTTAAATTCTGCGACTACATGTTAGTGAGCTTCCAATCTTCTGCTTTCCATTTTTTACACACATACAATGAGAATATGCATATTTAATAGCAATATGTTAAAATGTTAAATGATTGTACATTTGAATGCATCTTACCTTAATAACTGACACATATTAGTTACTCAAAATTCATTCATACATCCATTCCTTCATTCATTTTTTCATTCACCCATTCATTTCTACAGTGATGAGTCAGAAGGGCAAACTGTTTTCTGACAATAAGTTAAGACTAATACAGATAAATAACATTCAACATTTTATCTCATCATCAAAAATCCAACTTTTCTAAAGCCCACAGTAAAGCAGTGAAAAGATAGAGATCGGGTAGGGAAAAGGCACAGGACTTGAAATAGGTGAGGGATGTGCTGCTTTTGGAACTGTTACCTTGATTCTGCATCACTTATCCCAGGATGCAACTAGAAAGTTAATCTCCAAAGTAATAATAGATTTCCACAGGAGTAGCCAGGGCTCTGAATATGAGTGTTGTTCTTATTCACTCAATGTCAGTTACATTCTTGATCACGTTCCCTCTTCTGAAACAGTCTCCTCTTTGTGAGACTTCATTCTCTTGAATTTTGCCTTTTCAGTGTTTTCTCCTACCAGCCCTAAATCCTCTTTTTAACAGCCCCAGGCCCTTTACTGCTACAGCTTCCTTTTCATCTTTACATAAATGCCCATAGAGTAATCCAAACCTTAACACATTTAAAGTAGAATTGTTCATTTTCTCTTTCCATTGTTCCTTTTCTCTTGACCTTTGTGGTTTTTTATCTCAGTAATTCACAGTATTATATCCACAATTGCTTAAACAACTATTAAGAGACAGTCTTGATTTATCTCTCTTTTTAACTCTTACTCCATTCAATCCATCACCAAATCCCTTCAGTTTTATGTCAAAATATATAACACACTGGTCCCCTGTCTCTGTCTCCATTACTGCCATCCTTATTCAAGCTGCTATCATCTCTCCCTTGAAACATGTGAAATATGCCTCTAATTGGTTTTCCTGGTTTCATGCTTATCCTCTAAATTACAGCAACAAGAATGTTCATTGTAAAAATAAAATTCAAACTGCTCTCCTGTCGTCGCAATATAGTCCATGCAAAGCACTTAGCATAGTGTCTCATACATCATAGGCCTTAAATAGATATTCTCTTTTCTCCCACTATCATTCATGCACTTTAATCTTTGCACATGCTATTCTTCAAGAAAGCTGTTAGGTATCTTCTTGGTGCAACTTTACTTGAATTTGATGATTTTGCTTAAAGTGAAGTTTATTTTTCCTTTTTGGCAATACCAGAACTAGTTGCATGAGCTTGTATTATAGACCTAGTGAAAATGACTTGCAATTTGAAACAAGAACGTTACACATAAATGACAATATATATGTGATTGCCTTAAGGGAAAGTAAATGCTGGACTTATTTTTGCATCCTCACTATATCTGACATACAGTAAATTTTCAAGAATTGTTTTATTAAATGAATAAAACTGTTTATAAACTTAGTAGTACAACAGGATAGTGTATTTTCCTAACTAGATTACAGTAGACAGCATATAAGAAAAAGATTTGAAATCAGAGGGAAAAGAGTGGGGAGAGATAGAACACAAGATAATTATTTTATCAGTGTATGACATGCATTTAACATTGAAATATAGTGAATGAATTAGCAGAATGTTGGGAGTATGCTTAACCCTCTTTGTTTAAATCAAAGTAAAAAAACACAAGACTTTCAAAAGGTATCTTATACTCTATAAATAGGCAAAGATATCTATTAATAGAAAAATTTCTCTATTTAGATAACCACATTCATTCATAATACTGTATATAAAATACTTATTTCAGAGAACATGTGGTATTTAATTGATATTCAAGTGTTAAAATTACCAAGCTAGTTTCCATTTAATTTTAGCATCTCACTAATTGAGAACTGAAAGTTCTAGAGAAATTATAAAGATAATATAACGAACATCAAGTCTAATATTTAAGCAAATGCTTTAAAAGTCTGCTTCTGCTGCTGTGTTCTATAAATATTTTGATTTACATTACATTAACTTTAAGATGGCCATAGGAAGAATATTTAATTTTATGTAATTGAATTGTCATGCATAGGTAATTCAGTAAATTTTTCTCTATGAACTGTAGGAAGTTGAAAGCCTCTAAATGTCAGTTCAAATAATTACTTAATAAGTTTATTATTTTTAATCATTATACCTGACATACAATATCATATTAGTTTCAGGTGTATAATAGTGATTTGATATTTTTATGCATAATGAAATAATCACTAGAATAATATTATTATTATTCAATAATAATAATTACCAGGTACCAGTTACCACCCATCGCCATACAAAGTTATGCAATATCACTGGATTGAAACTATACAGTATTTGCCTTTCTCCATTTGATTTATTCTAATTAGCATAACACCCTCAAGGTCCATCCATACTGTCTCAAATGGCAAGATTGTATTCCTTTTTCTGAGTAGTTTTCTACCTGTGTGTGTGTGTGTGTGTGTGTGTGTATTTATAATATACCTTCTTCATCCATTCATCTATCAATGGACACATAAGTTGCTTCCATATTTTGGAAGCATAAATTGTGCTGCAGTGAACATAGGGGTACATACATCTTTCAAATTAGTTTTTGTTTTCTTTGAATAAATACTAGAGGTGACATCGCTGGATCTTTTGGTAATTCTAGTTTTAATTTTATGAAGAAACTCCCCCAAAACAAAAGTACAGGTCCAGATGGCTTCACAGGTGAATTCTACCAAGCATTTATTTATTTATTTATTTATTTATCTTTGTCTTTTTAGGACCACCCCTGTGGCATAAGGAGGTTCCCAGGCTAGGGGTCGAATCAGAGCTATAGCCTCTGGCCCATACCACAGCCACAGCAACTTGAGATGCGAGCCATGTCTGAAACCTATACCACAGCTAGTGGCAACACCAGATTCTTAATCCACAAAGCAAGGCCAGGGATGGAACCTGCTTCCTCATGGATACTAGTCTGATTTGCTTCTGCTGAGTCACGATGGGAACTCTCCTACCAAGAATTTAGGAAGAGTTAATACCTATCATTCTCAAACTGTTCCAAAAAACCGAAGAGGAAAGACTAGTTCCAAACTTATTTTATGAGCCCAGCATTACCTCAATACCAAAATCAGACATACACTACAAAAAGAGAAATTTACTGGCCAATAAACCTGACAGACACAGATGCAAAAATCTAACGAAATATAGCAAACCAAATTTAACAATTCATTAAAAGGATTATATATCTTATCAGTGGGATTCAAACAAGGGATGCAAAGGATTTTTTATCTGTAAATCAATTTTAATATGTCACATTAACAAAAGAGTGGGATAATAATCATATGATTATCTCCATATTTGCAGAGTTCCCTTGTGGCTCTGCAAGTTAAGGCTCCAGTATTGTCACTGCTATAGCTCAGGCACAGCCAAAAATAAATTAAAAAAAAAGAAATATCTCCATAGATGCAAAAAAAGAATTTCGTAAAATCCAACACCTATTTACAATAAAAATTCTGGACAAAATGGATATAGAGAGACCATTCCTCAATATAACAAAGGCCAACTATGACAAACCCACAGCTAACTGTGGGTTACTCAATGGTGAAAGGCTGAAAGCATTTCCTCTAAGACAAGGATGCTCACTCTTGCCACTTTTATACAACATACTATCAGAAATTCTAGCCACAGCCTTTAGGCAAGAAAAAGTAATAAAAGAAATCCAAATCAGAAAGAAGTAAGTGTCACTATTTGCACATGACATGACATTATACCTGGATAAACTCAAGGACTCACCAAAAAGAAAATACTAGAATAAATTAATTCCGTAAAGTGGCAGGGTACAAAATTAATGTATACAGATCTGTTGCACTTCTATACACTTATAATGAACTATCAGAAAGAGAAATTGAAAGTGTTCCCATTATAGCACAGTGGCTTAGCACCAGTGATGCCACAGTTGTGGCACAGGTTACAGCTGCACTTGGAATTTGATCATCCTTGGCCCAGCAACTTCCATGTGCCACAAGCCTGGCCAAAAAAAAAAAAAAAAAAAAAAAAAAAAGAAAGAAGGAAAAGAAGGAAGGAAGAAAAGAAAAGAAAAAAGAAAAAGGATACAGAGGTAAATTAAGGAAAAAATCCCACTTACAATTGGATCAGAAAGAATAAAATAATTATTAATAGGAGTTCCTGTTGTGGCTAAGCTGGTTAAGAACACAACTGGTATCCATGAGGATGCAGGTTTGATCTCCGGCCTTGTTCACTAGGTTAAGGATCTGGTGTTGCCACAAGCTATGGTGTAGGTTGCAGATGCAGCTCAGATCTGACGTTGCTGTGTCTGTGGCATAGGCCTCAGCTGTATCTCCGATTCCACCCCTAACCCAGGAACTTCTATATGCCTCAGGTGTGGCCCTAAAAAGAAAATTTAAAAACAACAACAACAAAAACACTACAAATAAATTTAACCAAGGAGGTAAAAGATATGCACTCTGAAAACTATAAGACACTGAGAAATAAAACAAGATTAAACAAGAAAAGGAAAGATACTGTGCACTACTGGAATAATTAATAATATTAAAATGTTTATTCTACCCAAAGCAATCTACAAATTCAGTGAAATCCTTATTAAAATACCAAGGAAATTTTTTTCACAGAACTAAAACAAATAATCTGAAAATTTGTATGAAACCACCCAAATAGCGAAAGCAAACTTCAGAAAGAGCAAAGCTGGAATCAATGCCTGATTTCAAGCATTACTGCAAAGCTATAGTAATTAAAACAGTATGGTACCAGAACAAAAAGACACACAGCTCAATGAAACAGAATAGAGAGCCCAGAAATAAAGCCACACTTATATGATCAATTAAGCTATAACAAAAGAAGCAAAAATATAAAATGGTGAAAAGACAATCTCATCAATAAATGGCTTTAGAAAAACTGGTCAGCTACATGCAAAAGAATAAAACCAGACCATTTGTTTCCATCATATACAATAATAAAGTCAAATAGATTAAAGACCGAATAAAAGGGAGTTCCCATTTTGCCTCAGTGGTAACAACCCCACTAGTATCCATGAGGATGTGGGCTCGATCCTTGGCCTTACTTAGTGGGTTAAGTATCTAGTTTTGCCATGAGCTGTGGTGTATGTCACAGACAAGGCTCAGATCTGGCGTTGCTGTGGCTGTGTCATAGGTCAGCAGCTGCAGCTCTCCAATTTGACCCCTAGACTGGGAATTTCCATATGCCATGGGTGCAGCCCTAAAAAGACAAAACAAACAAACAAACAAACAAGCAACAGCAACAAAAAAAATCCACTTAATAAAATATCTGAAACCATAAAAATGCTAGAAGAAAACATAAATAGTCCACTGTTTGACACTGTTCTTTTGCTTTTTTTTTTTTTAGGGCCATACCTCTGGCATATGGAAAGGGTCAAAGCAGAGCTACAGGTGCTGGCCTACACCACAGCTCAAAGCAATTCCAGATCCCCAGCCCACTGAGTGAGGCCAGGGATCGAAGCTGCATCTTCAGGGATTCTGGTTGGATTTGTTTCCACTATGACATGAAGGGAACTCTCTTGACATTGTTCTTAACAGTATTTTGTATCTATCTCCTTTGATAAGGATAACAAAAGCAAAAATAAACAAATGGGACTGCATCAAACTAAAAAGTTTTTGCACAGTGAAGGAAATCATCAACAACAAAAAAATTCAATCTACTGAATGAGAGGATATATTTCCAATAAGGGACTAATATTCAAAATATATAAAGAACTCACTCAACTCAAAATCAAAACAATAAACTTTCCAATTAAAAGTTGGGCAGAGAACCTTCTTTTTCTAAAGAAGACATGCAAATGACCAACAGACATTTGGAAAAATGCTCAGTATCATTAATCATCAGGAAAATCCAAATCAAAGTCACTATAAGATATCACCTTACACCTGTCAATTGGCTATTATCAATAAGCTAGTAACGACAGTTATTGGTGAGAATTTGTAAAAAAGGAACCCTTGTATATTTTTGGTGGGATTGTAAATTGAGAAGACACTATGGAAAACAATATTGAGGTTCCTTCAAAAATTCCAAATAGAATTACCATAATATCAAGCAATTCCACTTCTGTGTATTTTTCCAAGGAAAATAAAAATATTCATTTGAAAATATATGCACTTTTGTGTTCACTGTAACATTATCTACATTAGTCAAAATATAGAAGCAATTAGATGTCCATTGATAGATGAATGAACAAAGTAGCTGTATGTATATAATATATATATAGAGAGAGAAATTAGTAGAATTATGCCAATACATTAAAACTCTAAGTATCCTGGGTACTTTATATAAAGATAATAAAACATGTTAGAATTATTACTTTGTCACTCACTATTATTAATAGAATAGTATATTACTAATCTATAAAAGTAATGAAATCTTGTCATTTGAAACTACATGGATAGACCAAGAGTGTATTATGTTAAGTGAAATGAGTCACAGAAAAAAAAAAGTATTGTATTTTACTTACAGGTAGAATCTGAAAAATAATACAAACCAAAAAATAAAACAGAAATACAGTCACAAATACAGAGAACAATCTGGTGGTTACCAGAGAGGAGGAGATGAGGGGAAAGGGAAAATAGGTGAAGGGGATTAAGAGGCACAAACTTCCAGTTATAAAATAAAGTCATGGAGACATAATGTATAGTATAGTGACTATAGTCAATGATACTGTAATAATTTTGTGCTATGAGTGACAGTAACTGGACTGATCATGGTGACTATTTTGAAATGCATATAAATATTGCATCACAATGATATACATCTGAAACTAATGTGAAATTGTATGTCAATTATAATTCAGAAAGAAAAAAAAAACCTGAAGAAAATTTAGATAAAAGTAGCTTTGTTTTCATTATTTTGGGTTCCCACATCAAGGACACTAGCCATAGATACATAACTAAACCACTAATATAACCCTTATTGCCAGTTCTACATCTGTAGTTTTGGAAATATTTGAAAGCTTGTGCTCTCCTCTCTTAGTCAAAATTGTGTACTGTAACTTTTGTTCTTCATAATTTCAGTACTTTTTATTAAGGCCAATGTCTCTCCATATATTATTTTATAATAGTATTTATCTCTTACAACATCATTTTTATTTTTCTTTTCTGACAATCATGTTCCTTTTATTTATAGACATATTTTCCTTTTCCTATTTCATAAAAACTTTATTTCTTGAATTTAATTGACTGTAAAAAGACACTCTAAAATTCATTTTAATTTCTTTCCATGATTTCAAAAATATTCTTTTTTGCCTACTGACTTTTATATTTCTCTTCATTTTCATTGTAACATCTTTGCTTTTTTTTTTTTTTTCTTTTGGCTAAGTCCACAGCATACATAAGTTCTCAGGCCAGGGATCAAACCAGAGCTACTGCAGTGACATCAGATCCTCAACCCACTAGGCCACCAAGGAACTCCTGCAACATCTTTCCATAACCCTATAAAGGATTTTACACTATTTTTCATGTATCCTTATATAATTGGTTGCTACTTTATTTTGTTTAGGTTCACTATGTTCCTGAGAAAGGTAAATTTTAATGAATTTCATATAATGATTTTTTTATATACTATTTAGAAAACTGTTCTTCTTATTGAGGCTATGATATGGTAGCCCATTGACAGAGAAGGGGCACCTAAGCTAAAATGACAACATTACGCCTTCATGGTTAATTATAGTGCCTAGCAGACTTCTTTGCCAGAAATTAGATGCCACATGGCTAGGATCCATTCCTGATGCAGAAACAAACTTTTTGGTAAACTACTCCCTATTATTAATTATCCTCTAGTGTTTCTCCATCTTCTGATAACAATCTTTTTCTAAGGTTACCACAGCTACTTGGTATAGTCCTCCTAGTGTCAAGGACTCTCACAAATTCAGTCCAGGATTGTGTTGGTTTTTATTGCTTTTTTGCTAGTAGCAAGACAAACAAACAAACAAACAAAAAAACTACTTAACCACACATTTTTTTCTTCTCTAAATCACAGTCCATCTAATATTAATCCAGAGTCTATCATTTTAGACTATATCTAACTCATCACCAAATATGTTATGGATTTTGTACTAGAATACTCTTAAAACATTACTAAGTCTGAACAGCCTGAGCATGAATAAGCAGATGGTCCAAAACTATCACAAATTTCCTACTGTGGTTCCTAGAGAGTGAATCAGAGTTAGTTTGAGTTCGAGTTCTTGTACGTTCTGAGTTTTCACTTTCTCAGGCCTTATGAACCAAATTTTAGATTTCAGTGATCATTCTTAGGTTAGCAACACTAGTGAACTAAAATGCTTAAATGATAAAATTAATGACATTTGATTGGCAAATTAGTAAATTCAAATTTTGAAGGCATTAGAGACTATAAAATAATTTTAAATTGAGAGGAAAATTATTTAGAAACAATAATATTGAGTGACAAAGTAATAATTTTAAAATGCTTTATTATCTTTATATAAAATGCCCAGAATATTTGTAGTTATAATGTTTTGGCATAATTCTAATTGTTAAAACATACTAAGGTTATACTTTTAATGTGGGATATTCTGCTTCTTACCTAGCCTTTTAGGAGCTAAACTATTTATATGCCAAAAAAAAAAAAAATTCCTTAAACTGGAAGTGCTCTAACCCAAGGAAAGAACACAAGAGACCACTGGGATAAAAATAACTGAATCTTTAATATAGCTTCTAAAATAGTAAAGAAAATGAAGAAATTCTACAAAGTGTAGAACTCTCTATAACAAAACCATACTATAATTTAATGCAGTTATTTTACTAATATGAGTGAGAAAAACACATTCTGTGTTTTGTATAAAATGATTGCTACTGGGACATATTCGACTATTTGCAAGTGTGATTTAAAAACACTCTTAATAGTGAAACTATGCTATTTACTAAAACCATGACAACTTTACAAATCCTAGTTATCAATATGATTATAATTCCCTTTTCTTATCCATCTCTCAAGTTATATGTACTCTTATGCAAATATCCCAGCACAATGGAAATGTTCTTTTAAGCAACTGGGAAAAGTTTATTTAAGGGAAGGAAGAGGACTTGATTAGAATCCAGCATTGTTAAACTATTAATCAATTAGGAAACACTTGATGTAGGAGAGGGAGAACATTGATTAAGCTAAGTCTTCAGAGATGCAGCTTTCAAATTGCACACTAATATGAAGATGTCTCCTGCTGATATAAGCAGTGAAGCACAGAGAAGCTATGTAAATGTGCTCAAAGATACAGAGTAGAGAATGAAGTAAGAGAGCAGGGATCAAATTTCAGCAATGTTGGCTGACTCTATGTTACTCTGCTTGTCCAAATCTGTGAGGGAATTCATCCGTAGAGATTGTAATGATAAAAACAGATGTGTGATAATGTTTCAACCATCTATTCATTAATTCAAGCTGAATGTTTGTACTTTAAATGACCAGCTAAGATCTGATTTAATATCAGATATGGGATTTCAAGAAACTGAAAAATTTTAAAGTAGGAAAAATGGAAACACTCATAATTCCAAACTGAATCATATAAAGGCTATGTATACTATACAAAGGCTATTCAATTACAGGGGAATACTATGATGAATCTAGGAAAAGAACTTATTTCAGAATGAGAATAGGAACATTTGAGAATTATTGCTAGATCTCAGAACAGATTGGTTGGAAAGAGTTTTCTTTAAGCAGTATGTCTTTCTATGGGTCATACTGACCAATAAGAACAAGAACAATTAAATTATACAAATTCTGCGAAGCTCTTGATCTAGACAAAACCTGTCTTGAGTACTAACTTGCAAATTTGTTATCAACAGTCTATCAGGACTGTTAATCACATATCTGCCTTTGGTATAGCAAAGTGATATGTGAATAATGCTGAGGCCCCAAAAAGTGAAAAAAAAAAAATCAACCAGAAATGATCAAATCTATAATTTGATGTGGCATAGTTAAGTGGAAAAAACACTTGTCTCTATTTAAATTTGTGACTACAGATTGGCCTCTGTCACCAAGAAGTCATGTAGGGCAAATTACTTGTACAAAAACATTGTTCCTTCACATTTAAAATAGGGGATGAGGACTTGACTGTTAAATTATACATAATTTATATATTTATATGTATTTATATGTAATGTATGTGAAAAAGATTTGAAAACTAGTTCAACGTTACTTAAAAGTCACATAGTATTATAAGAATTTTATAGTAACTTACTATCAAAATGTAAAAAAATAGTATGTTTCTTTGTTAGAAATTAATACTTAATACAAACATATTATCAAAGAATCACAACTTACATAAAGACAATTTAGAAAAATATTTAGATAACCGGAATGAGATATACACATTCATATTGTGGCTCTACAACTAGCTCTGTGAACTTCTCATTCTCATTTCCTATCAAATGCATATAATAATTTTTATCTGTATTACAGCTGAAAATATTTAAAATAATATAACACATTTAGGAAGATATTTGGCCCCTAATAAATTCTAAATCAATGATAGAAATATTTTTTATTAATTATTGAGGGAGGACAATTGAAAATAAATTAATTGCTCCTAAAGTCTCAAGTACTACAATTTTTTTACCCTTGTTATTATTTTTCTGTACATTTTATTATCCATTCGCCCTTCTCAATTCAATCCTTTTCAATTTTTTTATACATCTTTTATTGAAATTTTTTTATAATGGGGTTTTTACTTTTTCTATTATAGCTGGTTGACAGTGTAAGTTTTCTATATATCTTACAGGTATGACTTCTGTAACAAATTTGCATGTTAAAGAAATTCTCCATAAATATCTTTATTTCTGTCAGGTTGAAAAATGCCCCATAAAACATTTGTTTTATGAGATATATGATCACAAAATGGGAAAAATTATTAACTTTAACTATCAGATTTTTCAAAGTTTGGTAATGTGTTAACCATGAGCAGATGGGGAGAGAATTTTGTCTTCCTCTTTATTGGTTGCATTGGCATTTTTAATACAATGTGTTTTCAGCTTGACAAAGGCTACATCATACTCCACTCTACCAGGCTGTGCCTGACAGCTACTGCTGAGAACACACAACACCTTTTCCTGGGAGCTAAAGAATCATGGCCTTAAGCCCTTTTCCTATATAGATCTAATAGTAGCAGAGTATCTCTGATGTTTGAGATGGAATCCTAACTAGGTTTCCTGCTCAGAAAAGGAAAAGAGGGATTGCAGGAGGAACCCACTAATTATGAATGAAAGAGTGAGTTTGAATTGGAGATCTGGATGAAACTCTAACACTAAATATCATGTGAGAAGTGGAAGAATGGGGCTGGTTTCAAGTGGAGCACATAGCGTAGGAGGGAACCTTTTTCCTGGACCAGTTTTCCTACTTTGACAAATGCGTTTGAGAATAATGGCTCCACACATGATATAAAATAAAGAGCTAAACATTGGAATGTGGGCTTTTAGTGGTGTGGGATCACCATAGGAGGAGTGCATCACTGTGGCAGGAGAGAATGTGTTCTCTTCCCACATCTTTTCTGTTTCTCACAGGATAGATGTGAAAAGAGAGAGAGAGGGAGAAAGAGAGAGATTTTCTTCCCATCCTCAAATGATATCTTTTTCCAGCAATTTCACACATCAGAAGACTTCAATGAATATCTTTTTGCCTTAGCTTTCCAGCAGGTGATAATAGAGATGTTCAAGTTCTCACTCTGGGAGGATCTAGAAATGAGAACTACGTACAGTTTAATGGTACTGATGTTCTGGAAGTGAATAGCTATGATTTGGACTTGGCAGTAGATATAAAATAAGTTTCTCTCATAAGTCAATAGCTAATCTCCAGTTTGATGATATAGAGAGAAGACATTAATTTTTAAAAAGAGCAACTTCTAATGCTGGTTATAGTTTCTTTCGCCTTAAGGTGATGCATGTAAATTTCAACGCCAATAAGGAGACTGAACTGATGGACCCTACAGTAAATATCACAAGACTATCTATCCAGAGGAATGATCTGAGGGGGAAGAGAAGGGCACTCTCACAGTGGTGAGGAAAAGACTCAGAATCACATCATTTGAATTTACTGAAATAATATCAAACATACACTGAGTTCTTAGTATGTAGTCACCTTCCTAAGTCTCTTGTCTTAATGTAATAGCTTTTGACTTTCTTTAACTTCCATTCTATAGATGAAAACAATAAGACATGAAGAGGTCAGCTGGCTTGCCAAGGTCCCCAGTATCTTGTTAACTGAGACTGGGTTTTGTTCAAAGTCTGGCTTCCCAGCCTAGGCTTTAAATCACTGCTATTGGAGTTCCCATCGTGGCACATCGGAAACGAATACAACCAGGAACAATGAGGTTGCAGGTTCAATCCCTTGCCTTGCTCAGTGGGTTAAGGATCCGGCATTGCTGTGAGCTGTGGTGTAGATTGCAGATGCGGCTCAGATCTGGCGTTGCTGTGGTTGTGGTGTAAGCCGGCAGCCATAGCTCTGATTAGACCCCTAGCCTGGGAACCTCCATATGCCGAGGGTGCAGCCCTAAAAAGACAAAAGATAAAAAATAAAAAATGAAAAATAAATAAATCACTGCTATTGGCTAAGTTGCCTCCCTGCAAAATTTTGATGTAGAGTACCTACAGCCCAGTACCTCCAGTACCCCAGAAAGTGGTTGGATTTGACAACTGGGTTTTTAAAGAGCTTAAATGAGGTCACTAGAATGGGTTTCTATCGGTATTAGTGGTGTCCTTATAGGAAGATGAAATTAGGACACAGACATGCACAAGAGGGAAGACCATGTGCAGACACATGGAGAATGGGGCCATTTACAAGCCAAAGAGATAGAGATCTTCAGAAGAAACCAATCTGCCAACACCTTGATCTCAGACTTCCAGCCTCCAGAAGGGTGAGAAAATAAATGTCTGTGTTTAAGACACCCAGTCTGTAATACTTTTTTAATGGCAGTTCAGACAAATAAAACCACCATGATTGTGACACTCAATCTGACCTTATTTGTACTCCCAACAAATTGAATTAAAAATTATTCCATATGCTCACCTAACATTAAGACTTTAAATATGGTATCTAATCAAAATGTATAAATGAATGAGTAAATGAGTGTATATCAGTAGAGAATAATTCCACAGCTGAGGAGCCACTGGGAGCAACATTTTCTGTATTGTTCTGCAGTGGTGATGGCATGTTTTAGAGTCAAAGTTCTTTCTGCCTGAGGATGGAGGGAAGGTCAATTTCCTGTTGCAGGCGCACTCCTATACCATTCAGCAGAGAGAACTTGATATTAAAAGACTGTTTTGGTTCTCAGAGACTTTTGAGATGTTCTTCCCAGGTTATAATCCTCAAATTGACTCAAATTTTCCATTCCCTTTATAAAAAATAAAAATAAAAAGTCTATGTTCCATATTACACACACTCAGTAGCTGTGAGGCTTTGGCAAATTAACTCTGGGTCTCAATTTTCTAATTTTTGTGTTAGATTAATAACTTATTTTTCAAGCTTGGTATGAGAAATCAGTGAAACTGTCTATTTAGTAAAAAAACATAATTTCTGATTCATACTAAGCATTGACTAAATTTTGCTTCTATGGTATGATTAATATTGTGTTCACGATGGTACCTGACATACAATAGATGCTATTAAAAATATATTATTGTTCTGATATAATAATTAATAAACAATATATGTGAGGGGGACAAAACTGTTACTGAGTAGAATTTTGTATTCAAAATAGACTTTTAAGAACATTCTAGCCCAATCCTCTCTTTATGGAGAGGATTATTATTATTATTTTTAAGATCTGAAGTAATTTGTCCAATGCCACTCAAATAGTCATGACCTAGAATCTAGCTTTTCTAACTTCTGGACAAGAAAACTTTTTTTTAAGGCCATACCTATGGTATATGGAAGTTCCCCAGGCTAGGGTTGAATTGGATCTTCAGTTGCTGGCCTATGCCTCAGCCACTGCAATGTGGGATTTGAGCTGCATCTGCAACCTACACTGCAGCTTGCGGCAATGCCGGATCCTTAACCCACTGAGTGAGGCCAGGGATTGAACCTGAATCCTCACAGAGACCATGTCAGGTTCTTAAACCACTGAGGCACCATGGAAACTCCCCATGAACCCATTTGTTAAATTATGTTGCTTCCTGAATGTGTGAGGCTATTTTTTTTTAACTTAGACTATGAAGTAGTGTTCATATCATAACACTACAAGTATAACAATGACTGCCTTCTAAGTGACATGCAATCGATGTTTGTTGAATTGACCAGGTCTAGTTAAACTGATCCAAAAATGCATAAATGTATTAGTCCAGATTCATTTACAATGCACAGGAGTGGATATGCAATGGTAAACTGAAATTAAAAATCACTCCATATGCTCACCTAACACTATGACTTTAAAGTGTAAGGTGTTAGGGCACCTGAGACAAGCAGGGAAGTGTCAGAAAGACTCACTTGAAATAAACTTTACCAAAAGCATAAATCAGTGATGGTTTCCCTATGTCTATGGTTCTCAGACTAGAGGAGTATAGGAGTGGAAATTGGTAGGGGTTGTACTTAACTTCTTCATGCCACAGTGATATGGTGCATGGGAAAGAGTACCATGATTCTTATTAAAATTTAGCTGCATATTGTTGGGACATAATTCTCCATGCATTTCTTATGTTTCTGCATTTCTCATTGGGTTGGGATGAACAATATCACCCCCATATTCAGTGATTTACTAGGAGGATTCATAGGACTCAGCCAATAGTTGTTTTCACAGCTACAATTTATAACAGGGAAAGAATACAAAACAAAGTCAGCAAAAGGAAAAGGCACTCAGGGCAAAGTCCAGAGGAAATCAGGCACAGACACTGCTGTGAATCCTCTTTCAATGGAGAAAAAGGACTCAATTACCCTAGAAACTAGTTGTGACAAAATGCAAGTGTCTAGAAGGGAAGCTCACAGAGACTCATTGCCTAGGGTTTTTATTGAGGGCTGGTCAGGAGATATCTTCTGCCTCACATGTATCAATATTCCAGACTCCCAGAAGGGAAATATATTCACCTTATACAAACTGTCTAGTCCCAGTGAGCCACTCTTTTAATTTATGAAAAACTTTATATCGATGTAGAGAATTGTTTGTCCTTCATGTTCCTAGATGCCAGCCAAGGGTCAACTTTGCAAGCAGGCCTTCTAAGAACAGCAGTCCCTGATCCTGCAATGTTGACACTTCATTGCATAGTATGAACAGACCCAGCTTATATTCTGGAGCATCTTTTCAAACACAGCTGTATAGTCAATAACAGCCTTGAAAAATGTAAATAAAGCCACCATCCATGGCAAAGGTTGAGCAGGTTTGCTTTCAGGCCATTATAAAAGACCAGGGTTTTTCATAAGATTGGAGGTCCTCAGCTTTGATAAAAACTGACATTGTCTGCAGCATCCACATGGGCCACATAACCATGGAGGGGCTTGAAAGGTAAAAAGAACCCAGGTAACATGATAAAAAAATAATAAACAGAAATCCCAATGAAACAGAGAGAACAAAGAGGAAGCTCTCACACCCTGAGATGATAGCAGAACCCAACAGGAAGAGGAAAGACTCCTCTTTTAACCTGGCAAAGATTCAGCCGATGGAAAGCCATGGGCTGTTTGTTGACTATAGTCCTCTCAAATTGTGTTTCTTCTTCATAAAAGCATTTTCCTTCCCTTGACTTGCAGGGACTTGCATAGAGTTCACCATGGTTTCAGACCCCAAATTGCAATTCTCTGCTGATCCCAAATAAACTCATCCTTGCTGGAGAAATACTGGCAGTTTATTTATTTCAGGTCAACATTTTGGTGGCCTCTTCAGGGACCAGAGAACATCCCTGATGTTAGCAAACAGGTGCAACACCCACAGCTGAGCCCACTGTTGCTCACTTCTTTTCTTGATAACCCTGGAGTTTGAAGGTACATCTTTCTCCTGGTTCTAAGCTCATGCCTTCTTTTCATCTGAAGGTCTCTAGATTTTATTTGGTATCTATTTAAAGGTATCATTTTTCTGGTTAGGGCCTTGTCCTACATGAGAGTTCTCTTGTGGGACTTTTGTTTGATCATGAGGTCAAACAGTTTCACCCTAAGCTACTTCAAATTAAACAGTTCTGATCCAGCCTTCAGCCTATTCTTTTGGAAAGGCTGTCTTCAGCCAGACTCCTTAGGGACCAAGCTGTATCCTTAGGACTAGTTGGAAATGACTTGCAAGCTGCTTGAATTGAGCCATTTGTGCAATAAGCTGTTTGAAAATTATTCTTTACTCTAGAGAAAAATCTGTAGGGGACGAGATCACAGTTATCTAAGTATTTTGAGAGTGCCCCTTCCCGTTATACAGGGACTCTGGTTGACTTTATGTTTAAAAACTTTAGTTCCCCTTCATGTGAATTTCTAACTAAATGATCCAACCTGATCAAAGGCAAATTATGTATGTATGTATGTATGTATGTATGTATGTATGTATTATTTTATGGCTGCACCCACAGCATATGGAAGTTCCTGGAACAGGGACTGAATCTGAGCTGCAGCTGCAGCAATGCTGGATCCTTTAACCCACTATGCTGGGCTGGGGATTAAACCTATGCCTCCACAGTGATCAGACCCACTGCAGCCAGATTCTTAACCCACTCTGCCACAGTGGGAGCTTACAGAAGGCAATTTAGAATATCAATGGCTACTTTGGTGAACTTTTCAAATTCCCCAACTTAATTTTCTTAAAACCAAATAGCTCAAAAATTTCCAGAGCTCAATGGAATGCTTATTTTGACTGGTATTTTGAGGTTTCCAAGCATTATTGGGAGTCAAAAACTGCCTCTCTGCAAAATAAGATTTTAATTAACTAAGACAAGCAAATGATTAAAGAAAGTAAAATGGCTCCCAAAGCTTCAGTTTCTTCTTCCTTGTCTTCATTATTTTGGGCTGTACCTCTGCCACCAGGTTGTCTCTCTCCCTTAGCTCCTCATGACCAGACCCTACCTCAAGTGGAGTCATTCTCCTTTCTTCTACAACACCTACCTATGCCCCTACTATACCCTCAGTTCCCCCATATTAATTTTCTGGCCAAACTTCTCCTGTTTTATAAAACCCCTCCTTTCCTCTAAACTTTTCAAAATCTATCCCTTTAAAATTAAGTTTCCTGGAGTTCCTGCTATGGCACAGTAGGTTAAGAATCTGACTACAGTGGCCTGGTTCACTGCAGAGGTACTGGTTGGATCTCAGGCCCTGTGTTATGGGTTATAAGGGATCCAGTGTCACTGCAACTGCAGTATAGAAACTTCATATGCCACAAGTGTGGCCATTAAAAAAAAAATTGTTTTCTGAGTATCCTGAAACTTTAATTTGTTATATTCTCCAGATTAAACTGTAAGTCATAATCCAAGATTTTCTCAAAGTAATCTTAGAACCTCATAGAATTGCTGAGGGATTTAATACAGTTGATCCTTGAACAATAACATGGGATTAAAGTGCATGTGTCCACTTATAAATAGATTTTTTCCAATAACAAATAGTACAATATTACAGAATCTGCAGTTGATTGAATCCATAGATGTGTAACCATGAATATGGAGGAATCGCGTACACGAAGGGCCTCCTATAAGTTATCAGAGATTTTCGACTGTGCAGAGAGTTGGTGCTCTTAAACTCTACATTGTTCAAGGGTCAACTGTAGTCATTCAAGCCTATCAACATGGTTTCTCTGACATATGTAAGCTAGTTCATAAACTTGTGAGTGAAAGCCAGGCCCAGAATTGGAATAAAAACAACTAAATGGGAAAATCCTGAAAGGTCTCTAGAATTACCACCCAGAGACCAACCCTATTAACTTATGATCAGGCTTGGGAAATTGCTAGCCAATGTTATGAAGCAATTCATAGCACTTTTCTGAAGACTACTCACTTGAACAAATGTAGCTTGAACACAAAACCTGACAAACTGGTTCATGATTTTTATAATTGACTTCAGATTGTTTTTAGAGAGAAGTCTAGACTTCCTTCAGAGGTTGATTTCACCCCAGCAGCCAATGACCTGAACCGAGACATTTCCCTTCTAGTAAAAAGGACCAGTATGGAATGGGAAACAGCGTCCACTCCAGATTTAGTTAATTTTGCAAACCAGCCCTTGAGTACTCCTCAAGGAAGACTGACAAAATTTTTAACCTTCAACTCCTATAAACAAAGACTCCTAAATGAAACCAGAAACCTCCTAGTTTCTGCTATTATTGCAAAAAGCCAGTACATTAGAAAAAAAGATTGTTACATATCTAGTATCTAAGTGCTTTATACATCTTCATTCTTCTAATCAGCCTATTCAATGTCCTCTCAATTCTCAGTGATAGGACTCCAAGGACCTACAGGGATTCATCCCAATCCTCTAGCTTAATTGAGTTGGAAAACATTTTTCCAGATTAGGGCTGGATCTCTTCCAGTCCTAAATGACATGACACATGAGTCAGTTTCTTGGTGCTCAACCCCATTATTATAAAATAGATTTTTTACCTTGAAGTATTAAAGCAATTTAAATAGTGAAGATGTCTTATGAAGTTCAAGAAGTTCCTGTCTTTGAACCCTGGGAATGTAAACTGGTACGACTGAGGCAGACTACTAACTCAGGTAGTCAGTGTGGGAGCAGGGGCTTCAATGCATTCTTTGATATGGCTATTGATTAACATTTGTGGCTTAAGGGCTTCAGGATGTAACATCCCCACAGACCTTCTTTACTATAGAGAGTGTACGTACACCCAGATGGACATTACTCCCTAATCCCCTCTGACTCAGTTAATGGGAAAAAAAGGGCAAAGAAACCATGAGACTTATAGTACATTTCCCTAAGACACCTATTGGACAAGGACTAATATAGGTAATCGAGCAAGGCCAATGGGAGAAAATCACATCTTTCTGGACCCCATTTTTAAGGGATAAAAACTCCTATAAGACAATAGAGAGCAGGGGCTATTCTCCCTGCTCCCAGAAGCCCTGGGAGCTATTTGCTTTCCATTAATAAAGACTTTGCTTGCTTGCTGCCTGTGTGTTCATGGAGTTCATTCTTCAACTAGGATTCCCGTAACATGTTTCCGGCATCACAAGCACTATGGAAAACAGTATGAAGGTTTCTCAGAAATCTAAATATAGAATTACCATAGGATCCAGCATTCCCACTCCTGGGCATATTTCCAAACAAAACTATAATTAGAAAAGATACATATAAATACATATTCATTGAAACTCTACTCACAATGGCCGAGACACAGAAACAACATAAACGTCCATCTACAGATGAGTAGATTACAAAGATGTGGTACATATATACAATGGAATACTAATCAGCCATAAAAAAAGAAATAATGCCATTTGCAGCAAATGGGTGCAACTAGAGATTCATACTAATTGAAGCAAGTCACAAATAGAAAGACAAATACCACATGATATAACTTATATGTGGAATCTAAAATATAAGAATGAACCTATCTACAGAACAGAAACAGATTCACATACATAGAGAACAGACTTGTGGTTGCCAAGGGGGAGGGAGGGAGTGAGGTGGGTTGGGAGTTTGAGGTTAGTTGATGCAAACTATTACATTTATAATGGATAAGTAATGAGGTCCTACTGTACAGCACAGGGAACACTACCCAGTATCTTGGGATGGAAGAAAATATATATGAAAGGGAATGTATGTGTGTATATATATATATATATATATATATATATGTATGGCTTAGTCACTTTGCTTTACAGTAGAAATTGACACAACATTGTAAATCAACTATACTTTAATTAAAAAATTTAAAAAAAGTTCTTGTCTCTGAAGATTTTTTTTTTTTTTAATTTAGGCACTTTAAGAGATACCCACTCTTTTGAGTTATTCTGCTCCTATCCATTTATTAGGCCAAGACTTCTCAGAGCAGTATCATGCCAGAATTTCCTTCTTCCAAAATTGAGAAATTATTCTACAATTTGATTGTAGTCATCAAAGTAACTAACTAGGTGAATTAAATAACATTTTGACATCTTATTTGTTCTATCTTGGACAGTACTAAAGCAGATTCTGGAAACACTGATTATTTGTCAGTGAAGTAGCTGCCACTTTTCTTATGGACACACTCTCTAACTGCTGCTGGCAAAATGCACAGCATACATCCCATCCAAATTCAAATAGCGCCATCAAACCTCTTTTCAGAATCAATACCCTATAAGTAAAGAAGTCCTGCAGAAAGAGTAGGGTTAATCAGAATAAGAGAGCTGTAATTCTTAGAACTAATCAGATTGGAGGTTGTGGGTGATCATACCAAAATCATCTACTGTTTGATTAAAGCATTGCCATTAATCACATGTCCCTCACTGGAAGAAACAGAAGGCATCCTATTGGGTTCTGCTTATACATTAAAAAAATTTTTTAAGAAAATATAAGACAGACAGAAACTGAGTTGGGCCTGAAAGCTCTACTTCAGTATTTTAATTTGTTGCCATTTATTTTTGCTTTCTGAAGTTTTTTTGAAGTATAGTTGATTTGCAAAGTTGTGATAATTTCTGCTGTAAAACAGAGTGATTTAGTTATATCACTTTGTGTATACTCACACATCCATTCTCTTTCAGATTCTTTTCCCACATAGTTTATCACAGAATATTGGGTAGAGTTTTCTGTGCTATAGAGCAGGTCTCCATTGGCCAATCATTCCATTAAATTTTGAAGATAGATAAAATCTTATTCCTCCTGTCTTCCTAAGTATTCCCTGAAGTATGGGTCATAATGTGTTTTAAATTTTACTTTTTTGTTGATGTTTAAATGGAAACCCAAACAAATTTTGCAACTTGTTTGCATTTTTGTGAGAGATAATGTAAATTTATAATAAAGTATTAGGATTTAAGATTGATTGATTGTGACTGTTGTACACACTCATTTAACTATCACCTAAAACAAAATAAAGAATTGTGTTATACAGGGAGCTCCTGTTATGGCTCAGCGGTAACAAATGCAAACAAATGCAACTATATCCATGAGGACTTGGGTTGGATCCCTGACCTCACTCAGTGGGTTAAGGATCTGGCGTTGCTGCGAGCTGCGGTATAGGTCACAGACGTGGCTCAGATCCCATGTTGCTATGGCTGTGGTGTAGTGGCAGATACAGCTCTGATTTGACCCCTAGCCTGGGAACTTCCATATGCAGTGGGTGTGACCCTAAAAAACAAAACAAAACAAAAACAAAAAAAAGAATTGTTTTGCACAATGTAGTACCTCCCCAACATGTGGCTGCTTAGTCTTCAATTTTAATTAATTCGAGTTAAATCAAATCTAAAATTAATTTCCTTAATCATACTTATCAATTTTTTTATCAGTTGTGACCATCACAATTATCAACCTTAAACAGTTGCATGTCAACGGTAGTGGTCACTGACCTGCTGCTATTGGAGACACACAGAAAATAAATTTCTTTTTTAAATTAACAGCCTGCAATCTTAGAAAGTGGCTTCTTTTACTTATAATACTTTTGAGATTCATTCGCATTATTGTGTGCATTTGCAGTTTTGTTTCTCATTTTATTGCTGTATGGTGTTACACTTAATAGTTATAGTCCAATTTGTTTAATGATTCTGCTATTCATTAAGGTTTATATTGCTTCCACTCTCAGTTATTATGAATAAGGTTGTCATTACATCCTGTATAGTTCTTTTTGTGAACATACGTTTGTTTCATTCTCTTGAAAAAAATCCAGGGGTAGAAGTGTTTAATTGTGGGATAGGTTTATCTTGATAAGAAACTGCTACATGCAAAAAATGCACAATAATACTAGTTAGCAATGACATACTAATTTAGACTCATCAGAACTGGGGGAAAGACTGACACTGAAAAATATTGGCAAGGATGTATAGGAGGTGGAAATCTCACATATTGCTGGGTGGAGGGAAAATATTACAACTTCTTTGTGCGACATATTTTATTGTGGTTTAATGTACATTTCCTTATTGACTGAAGACATGGAGCAGCTTTTCATTTGTTGGGCACTCTTACATCTTCTTTTGTGAAATATCTGTTGAATTATTTTGCACACTAGAATAATCAGTTATTTGTCTTTTACATATTAATTTGTAGGAGTACTTTATATATTCTAAATATGCTTACTTAAGAGATATTATTTCTATGTTTTTCCCAAGATTTGGCTCTTAATTCACATAAATGATTGCAGCTAAGTTTCAAGTTAGCTATTGGAAAGAATGGAGTACAAGCTTTTAGAAAGTCCTTTTTTGTTTTTTGCTTTAAAAAAATAAAGTCAAAATGTTTTAGAAAATATGCTATAAACACAATGAATTCAAAGATATCCAGAGCCAAGATATCTTTGGAGGAGAAATTAAAAAAAAAAAGAAGAGAAAATCAAGAAAAAAATGTTTCTTTAATATTTCTAAAATAGCTGTGCAAACAAATTGATACTTCATATAATGGAAAAGGAAAATTCAATAAAACTATGATTTTTTGATAAAAGAATTAACTTTTCGCTTGTCATATTTAAAATTATGTAATGACATAATTCAAGATGCCTGGTAATTTTATCACATAAAATAGAATCAAATAGACAATTGAATATGTACTCCTATAATGATGATGCTTTTTAAAAGCCCCATGTCTTTGGTCCCAGTGATTTATATTAGAACATTTAACTAGTAAAGTTAACACGGCATTTTTAAATGAATCCTTTGGCTTTATTTTCTGAATACCCAGTAAAGACAGAATTCCAAATTCCTGAATGATATTTATAGTGCAGTTCTGTATTTTAAAAATACCCCAAAAATGGTGCTCAGAAGGTACCAGTATGTGCTTCCAAAATCTAATAATTTTCCCTTTACATTTTGCAAATTAAATCTTTTTCTTTTCATATACAAAAAACAGAATTTTTAATTTGGTCCAGGAATACCAATGTGGCCAAGTTACATAACTGCTCAAACAAATGATTATTTATTTCCCTTCCTCAAAAAAAAAAAAAAGAATGCCATGCTTATCCCAATAACACAGATACTTGAAATCAGAAAATCTTTTCAGATTTGAGCTAATATGCAAATTCAACATTATACACAATTAACCTAAAGCTATTTATGAATTCCTGTCTTCCTATGCCCTAGTCAAGTACAAACACAGATGATCAAAGATGCAAATATGATAGTCAAAATTTTTCTTCTGCTACAAGTTACTTGAGGGGTAAGCTTAAATGACCTTCAAAGACTTAGTCGGAACCAATAATAAATCTCTGTTTTCTACTTCTTCCTAACTCATACACAGAGTTGTTCTATAGACACACAATAAGCACACAATCTACACAAATACAAATATTTATATAAACACACACAAATAATAGCCACAAATTCCACAACTAATGATTTTTCTTAAATCTCTACAATGTTCCTCAGTTGGTTAAGGAGGAGGTTTCTGTTTAAGAGTTTGAATATCTAAATGTAGACATTCTCAAGCCATTAGCTCCCCATAGTCCTTGCTTTAAAAATAAATAAATAGGAGCTCCAGTTGTGATGCAGCGGAAACGAATTCCATTAGCAACCATGAGGTTGCAGCTTCGATCCCCAGCCTTGCTCAATGGGTTAAGGGTCTGGTGTTGCCTTGAGCCATGGTGTAGTTTGTAGATGCAGCTTGGATCCTGCATTGCTGTGGCTGTGGTGTAGGCCATCAGCTACAGCTCTCATTTGACCCCTAGTCTGGGAACTTCCATGTGCCTCAGGTACAGCCCTAAATAAATAAATAAATAAATAAAAGGAAAAGAAGAAAACAAGTCAGTCCCACTGAAGCAGAAATGTCATCTACCTTTGGGACTGATTATTACTCCCTCTCTGTGAGGCCCTCTGAAACACATTTTGGGTTTAATTTCAAAACTATGAAGAGGAAAGTCACATTTATAAAAAGATACTAGACTTCTGGTTTTGGGTTATAAAATAGATCTAAAGATTATACAGAGCTTTCTAACTATTCTCTTCAGAAATTGAAAAGCTTAATTGAATTAGGAGTGAGTTTCCTTTCTCTAGAGGTATTCAAGCAGAAACTCCACAGCCACAACTCCTGAGCCTTTCAGAACACATCAATCTACAAGGCAGCCAGTTAAATTAGATGCCCTCTGAGGTCACTTCCAAACTGTAGTCTCTATAATCCTATCAATTTCTCCTTGTGTCAACATCTATACCACATCAGAATTAAGAGGCCTCTAATATGGTTGCTTTGCCTATGTTATTTCTGGAACAAGGTGGGAATACAAATCCATATTAAAATGAAGAGGAGACATGAGTGATTAATTAATCCCTCTAATTAATGTACTATTAATTATCTAACTGAGGCTAAAATACTTCTTTGGAAGTAACCACTTATATTTTTTAAGAACATAATTTTCAAGTTAAAATAAGCAACTAACTGAATTATTTGAGAGTAATTCCTTTTTTAAAAAATTATATCTTTATACCTTTTTACAGATACAGGAAATATATTAACACATCAGTTATGTTCAGAGTGAGGAAACACACTTCTACTTCTAATAATGCTCAGTTAATGAATTAATTATGAAGACCTTTTAGTTTTTGAAATTTCCAAAGATTTGTAAGAGTCAGGTAAAGAAAAGATTGGTAAAATGGAGAGGGGCTCTGACTGACTTGAGTTGAAGCTCAGGATAAAAACATCTAAAAGAACCCTGACCTGGGAACTTCCATGTGCCGCTGGTGCGCCCCCCACCACCCCCCAAAAAAAATCCAAAAGAAAAGAAACAAGAGACAAGTATGACTGGATTTTTAATAGGACTGCTGAGATAGATTCAAGTTCAAAATCTTATGAAGTCTTCTGTTTTCCCAGCTACCAGTTAGCATAAGATATTTTAAAGGTGACTCATCTTCTCTGCAACCATGCACACTGTTTAAGTTAATAAAGTGCATTCACTTTTTTAGAACATCAAAGTAAGGGAAATTGCAAAGACAAACTATTATTTTCTACATAAAAAAATTTGAAAACTGCTTTTGCACATAAAATCAAGAAAATTATTTGAGAAAACAGTGTTCATATCTGCATAACATATCATTGAGTTAGGCATTGTTTTATTCTTGTTTCATTGCTATATAGAAAAAAAAGCTATCCTGATTTTCTTACCTAGAACTCAAATGACAATTTTGCTGAATGTGTTTTAATGCTTGCTCAAAATGTTTCACTCTTTGTGTTCTTGAGATACATTATTTTTCATTGTGTTCATACACGTCCTATACACATTTTTTCTCTTCATAAAGATGGTAAACTATAAAAAGTCAGGAACCACACCCTCCATTTCCTATTTACCCCTCCCCAATTCCCACAATATTGCTTTTATGCCAATTTCAAATATCTACTTTACTAATTTAACAATAATTAATTTTGTTCTTCCAAGAATAATCTTCAGTTAACCACACAAAGTATATCTCTAAACATACATATAGTTTATGTACGTATTGGATGTATCAATGGTTGGTAAGTAGTATGATTTTGCTCTTATAGCCAAAGAAAAATAAAGAAAAATAAATCCCTCATTATAATGAAGACCTCAAAAGCAAAAGCCATTTGCATTTATCTCTTTACAGAGGTCAGCGTGGTGTGCTTAAATTTTGCCAAATTTAAATAGATACTCTGGGTAACTCTACCTAATCAAGTAACTTTGAGGAATATGCAATAGCCTCTTAAGTTTTTTAATGACAAAAAAGCATGGTTCATATTAATTTCAAATTATTTGATTCATTCTATTCCCTTTTTTTTTTTCCTGTAAGTATCAGAAATAGGCCTTCAATAATATTCTAGTTAACAATGGAAGATGTTAAGTTATGAAATGGGGCATTATCCAGCATTGCGTTTTGAAGGCATGCATGATTTTTTTTTTCATTTTATAAATTTTTATTGAAGTATAGCTGATTTATAATGCTGTGATAATTTCTACTGTACAACAAAGTGATTCAGTTATACATGTACACAAATCTATTCTTTTTCAGATTCTTTTCCTCCATAGATTATTGCAGAACATTGGTGTGCTATACAGCAGGTCCCTGTTGGCCAACCATTCCATATACCACAGTGGTATGCATGAATTTAAGAGCCCTTCTTGATTTTTCATGTCTGCTCATCAGAGGCTCTCATGGTTAGATTCTATTTAATAAGTTCCACAGTTTAAACTATTTACTTCTGAAATAAAGTTTTGAAACTTCTCTTGATTTTGTGGCTTTTGATGAACTGGGTACCCAAATGTATATGCTAGTTTAAAAATTAATTTGTACCTTCTATCTCATTTAGTAAATTGAGTATAAAATTAAAATGAAGTGTATCTCTAATTTTGCAATCAAAGAGCATCTACTATTAACATTTTAATGTAAAATACTGCCTTCCACCACTTGAGTACATGTTTTTTTAAATTAATTAATTTATTTATAGACATCTGTTTAATCTTTTATTTTTATATAATGTTTTTTATTTACTTATTTTCATTATAGCTGGTTTACAGTATTCTGTCAATTTTCTACTGTACAGCATGGTGACCCAGTTGCACATACGTGTAAAAGAAAATCATGGACTTGGAGAATAGACCTGTGGTTGCCAAGAGGGAAGAGGAGGTGGAGGAGGAGAGAGTGAGGTGGATTGGGAATTTGGGGTTAATAGATGCAGACTATTGCCTTTGGAATGGATAAGTCATGAGATCCTGCTGTGTAGCACAAGGAAGCATATCCAATCTCCTGACTTAGACCATAATGGAAAAGAATATTAAAAAGAATGTATACACATAACTGAGTCACTTTGCTGTACAGCAGAAATTGACACAACATTGTAGATCAACTGTACTTTAAAAATTTTCTTAATGGTAAAATGAGGTTTTTAGGGTGGGCCTTAAGCCAATATGATTGGTGTTCTTTTAAGAAGCGATTTGGGGCCACACACAATATAATGTGAGAAAAAAGTATCTATATATGTATGAGTACCTGTGTTTTAAAACAAAATCATTATCACACTCTGTATAAAGCCTTGCATTTGGTTTTACTCCACATAATATTATGAAGACAGATTCTCACATCACTTTTTTTTTTGTCCTTTTAGGGACACACCACCCGCAGCATATGGAAGTTTTCAGGGTAGGGGTCAAATCAGAGCTGTAGCCTCTGGCCTGTGCCACAGCCATAGCAATGCCAGTTCCAAGTCACCTCTGAGATCTGCACCACAGCTCACGGCAATGCAGTGCCGGATCCTTAACCCACTGAGCGAGGCCAGGGTTCAAATCCGCATCCTCATGGATGCTAGTCAGATTCATTTCCACTGAGCCATACGGGAACTCCACTTCTCACGTCATAATTGACTTTCTTCTAAAACATTTTCATTCACTCAGAATATATCATCAAATTATATAAACCCTTTTTTGTTAGGATCTTGGTTTGCTTTCTATCACTTCAACAAATGATACAACAGGGGATTTCTCAGCAGATACATATTTTTGAACATCTCTGCTTATTTCCCTTGGATAACTCCGAGAAGTTGAATTATCAGACTAAAATTGCAATCTTAAGGCACATTACCAACACTATCAGATGCTCTACAAAACACCTTAACCATTTAAACTTCAAGTGTCTGCATGTCAATGTTTTAGTTTTTTAGTGTTTTTGACAATGAAATGCGTGAAAACACTACATTTGCCTTCATAAATATTTGGTCATATCAGTGAAGTTTAGTAATTAGTTCCATATGTTAATACTGACACTGAGTGTGCATTGTATTCCATACTTCCCTGATCATTTAATACAGTACATATACAAACATGGACTTGTGAATGTGTACATACACACATATGCTCACAGGGGTTTGAAAAAAGAGGTTTTCACATATAAATAAAAGATGCTAAGAATTCTTATTGTGTGAGCTATTTCATTTACAAATTAATTTAAAGGCAATATTATTAACAGAAAGTTACCTGAATATTATTTTGTAATTTCCTTGAACCTACAAATAAAATACCAATATTCTTATTTATGATTGGATTCATGGAAAAAGAAGAAATAAATAAATAATAAAAATGAGATACTAAAAAAAATATAGCAATTTCTCTAAACTAAAAATCTTCATTTCTTTGCATTGCAGCCTCCTTCAGTAGCAAGTATCTCTAAAAATATATCATTCACTCTGTTGAGTGGATATTATGCAGTGGAAATGCCTGAATTACTCTAAAATTTTGAAATTCAGATTTTATCTATCTGAATTTAATATTGGCATAAACTGTAAATTCAAATTATAAGATAGGTATTGGTAAAGTTGTTGAGTTTTTTCATATACTTTGCAAAGGTTTTATTTAATGTTGTGGTAACATTTCATTATTTACTTCCTGGGTCTTTAAAGGACATATCTATGGTTACAGCATATCTGTCGATCGACTCTCAGGGCTTATACTGCTTTGATTATTCACATATGCTAGATGTGTAGAATAAAATAACATTAGTAACCTTAACCACAATTTAGATTTCTGGGCTCTGGGAAGCAGCCACACGGCAATTCTGCATTGTGGAACATTCTACAATAATCAAGTGATGAGTAAAGGGAGTGGCCCAATTAATTAAAAGAGCTATGGTTGTATGCTTCTTTACCCCCAAAATGGGAAAGAAAATTCCATACTTTTGACTCCTTCATGGGTGTGGTAAGAGGGCCAGTCTAGGTTTGTAACACACAAAATTTAATTCAGGGAATTTGCAATTCCTTAATGCCATATGAAGTTGAGCATCTTTTCCTATGCTTATTTATCTCTGCATATTTTCCCTGGTGCAGAGTCTATATAGATCATTTTCCCATTTTTAAAAATGGGTTGTCTTGTTATTATTGAGTTTTAAGTGTTCTTTTCATATTTTAGGTACAAATCCTTTATCAGATATGTATTTTACAAATGTTTTCTTGTGTCCATGGCTTCTCTTTTCAGTCTCTTGACAGTGTCTTTGGTATAGGAGTTTTTCATTTTAACGCAGCCCACGTTACCAGCATTCTATTTAATAGTGCTTTTGGTTTTATATCAAACTCTTAACCAAATTCAATATTTTCTCCTAGGTTATTTTCTAAAAGTTTCATAAATTTGCATTTTACATTTAGGTCTAGTATACATTGTGAGTTTTTGGAGGAAGTAAACTAGATCCTTTTTTTATATAATGATTTTTATTTTTTTCATTATAGCTGGTTTACAGTGTTCTGTCAATTTGCTACTATAAAGCATGGCAACCTAGTTACACATACATTTATAGATTCTTTTTTCTCACGTTATCATGCTCCAGCATAAGTGACTATACATAGTTCCCAGGGCGAGACAGCAGGATCTCACTGCTAATCCATTCCAAAGGCAATAGTCTGCATCTATTAACCCCAAGTTCCTGATCCATCCCACCCTTTCCCCTCCCCCTTGGAAACCACAAGTCTATTCTCCAATTCCATGATTTTCTTTTTTATGGAAAGTTTCATTTGTGCCGTATATTAGATTCCAGATATAAATGATATCATATGGTAGTTGTCTTTCTCTTTCTGACTTACTTCATTCAGTATGAGAGTCTCTAGTTCCACCCGTGTTGCTGCAAATGGCATTATTTTGTTCTTTTTATGGCTGAGTAGTAGTCCTTTGTGTGTATATACCACTTCTTCTCAATTCAATTGTCATTCGATGGACATTAGTGTTGTTCCCATATATTGGCTATTGTGAATAGTGCTGCAATATGGGTACATGTATCTTTTTAAATGAAAGTTTTGTCTGGATATATGCCCAAGAGTGGGGTTTATGGGTCATATGGTGGTTCTACATTTAGTTTTCTGAGGTAACTCCATACTGTTTTCCACAGTGGTTGTACTACTTTCCATACCCACCAAGAGTGCAGAAAGGTTCCCTTTCCTCCACACCCCCTCCAGCATTTGTTATTTGTGGACTTATTAATGATGGCCATTCTGACTGGTGTGAACTGGTACCTCATAGTAGTTTTGACTTGCTTTTCTCTAATAATCAGTGATGTTGAGCATTTTGTCATGTGCTTGTTGGCCATCTGTATATCTTCTTTGGAGAAATGTTTACTCAGGTCTTTTGTCCATTTTTCCATTGTGTTGTTGGCTTTTTTTGCTGTTGAGCTGTATAAGTTTTTTTGTATATTTTGGAGATTATGCCCTTGTCAGTTGCATCATTTGAGACTATTTTTTCCCATTCTGTAAACTGTCTTTTTGTTTTCTTTTTGGTTTCCTTTGCTATGCAAAAGCTTGTCAGTTTGATTGGGTCCAATTGGTTTATTTTTGCTTTTATTTCTGTTGCTTTGGAAGATTGACCTGAGAAAACATTTGTAAGGTGGGTGTAAGAGAATGTTTTGCCTATGTTCTCTTCCACGAGTTTGATAGAGTCTTGTCTTACATTTAAGTCTTTAAGCCATTTTGAGTTTCTTTTTATGCATGGTGTGAGGGTGTGTTCTAGTTTCATTGATTTGCATGAGGCTGTCCAGGTTTCCCAGCAATAATTGCTGAAAAGATTGTCTTTTCCCATTTTATGTTCTTACCTCCTTTGTCAAAGATTAATTGACCATAGGTGTCTGGGTTTATTTCTGGGTTCTCTATGCTGTTCCATTGTTCTGTATGTCTGTTTTGGTACCAGTACCACACTGTCTTGATAACTATGGCTTTGTAATATTGCCTAGAGTCAGGGAGAGAGATGCCTCCTGCTTGGTTTTTGTTCCTCAGGATTACTTTGGCAATTCTGGGTCATTTATGGTTCCATATAAATGTTTAGATTGTTTGTCATGGGTAACTGGATAGGGGTTGCATTAAATCTGTAGATTGCTTTGGGAAGTACGGACACTTTTACAATATTAATTTTTCCAACCAAGGAGCATGGAATATCTTTCCATTTCTTTCCATCTTCTTTAATTTCCTTGATTAGAGTTTAATAGTTCTCAGCACATAAGTCTTTCACCTCCTTGGTCAGTTGTATTCCCAGGTATTTGATTTTTGGGGGGTGTAATTTTAAAAGGTAGTGTACTTTTGTATTCCTTTTCTAATATTTCATTGTTAGTATACAGAAATGAGACTGATTTCTGAATGTTAATCTTTTATGCTGCTACTTTGCTGAATTTGTTGATCAGTTCAAGTAGTTTTTGGTTGAGTCCTTAGATTTTCTATATTTGGTATCATGTTATTTGCATACAATGACAATTTTACCACTTCTCTTCCTATTTGGATGCCTTTTATCTCCTTTGTTTGTCTGATTGCTGTGACGAGGACTTCCAAAACTATGTTGAATGTGGTGAGAGTGAGAGCATGCATCCTTGTCTTATTCCAGATTTTATTGGAAAGGCTTTCAGCTTTTCTCCATTGAGTATTATATTTGCTGCGGGTTTTCATAAATGGCTTTGATTATGTTAAGATATGTTCCCTCTAGACCACTTTGGTAAGAGTTTTTTTCATGAATGGATATTGGACTTTGTCACATGCTTTTTCTGCATCTATTGAGATGATCATGTGGTTTTTGACTTTTGTGAATGCGGTGTATGATGTTGATTGATTTGCATATGTTGAACCATCCTTGTGAAACTGGGATGAATCCCACCTTGTCGTGATATATGTTCTTTTTTAGATATTGTTGGATTTGGTTGGTTAAAATTTTGTTGAGAATTTTTGCACCTATATTCATCAAAGATATTGGCCTATAGTTTTCTTTTTTGGTGGTATCTTTGTCTGGTTATGGAATTAGGATGATGGTGGCATCATAGAATATCTTTAGGAGTGTTCCTTCTTCAACCTTTTTGAAAAAGTTTAAAGAGGATGGGTATAAGTTCTTCTTTTTATGTTTTGCAGAATTCACCTGTGAAGCCACCTGGTCCTGGACTTTTATTTGTAGGGAGTGTTTTTATGACATATTCAATTTTATTTCTAGTGACCAGTCTGTTCAGTTGATCTATTTCTTCTTGATTCAGTTTTGACAGGCTTTAAGTATCTAGAAAGTTGTCCATTTCTTCTAGGTCATCAAATTTGATGGCATAAAATTCTCTCTTGTTTTTTGGTATTTCCATAGTATCGTTGTGACTTCTCATTTTTCATTTCTTATTTTGTTTATTTGGGTTTTCTCTTCTCTTCTAGGTGAGTCTAGCCAGAGGTTTGTCAATTTTGTTTACCTTCTCAGAGAACCAGCTATTGGTTTGACTGATTTTGTCTATTGTTTTTTGAATTTCTATTTCATTGATTTCCTCTCTGATCTTTATGTTTTCCTTCCTTCTGCTGACTTTTGGTTTTGTTTGTTCTTTTTTTTTCTAATTCATTTAGGTGGTGGGTTAAGTTGTCGATTTGAGATTTTTCTTCTTTTTGAGGAAGGCCTGTATGCTATGAACTTCCCTCTGAGCACTGCTTTTGTGGCATCCCATAAATTTTGAGTGGTTGTGTCTTCATTATCATTTGTCTCAAGGTATTTTTTAATTTCCTTCTTGATTTCCTCATTGACCCATTGGTTTTTTATTGGCATGTTGGTTAGTCTCATTTTAAACTCATAGGTTTTTTTTTTTTTTTTTTTTTTTTTTTTGTCTTTTTGCCCTTTCTTGGGCTGCTCCCACAGCATCTGGAGGTTCCCAGGCTAGGGGTCGAATGGGAGCTGTAGCCACCGGCCTATGCCAGAGCCATAGCAACATGGGATCCGAGCCGCATCTGCAACCCACACCACAGCTCACGGCCACGCCAGATCGTTAACCCACTGATCAAGGCCAGGGATCGAACCCACAACCTCATGGTTCCTAGTTGGATTTGTTAACCAGTGTGCCACGACAGGACTCCCATAGGTTTTTTTTTTTTCTCATTTCTTTTTCTGCGGTTGATTTCTAGTTTCATGCCATTACTGTCAGAGAAGAGACTTGAAATAATTTCTATACTCTTAAATTTGTTGAGGTTAGCTTTGTGCCCCAGTATGTGATCAATTCTTGAGAATGTTCCATGTGCACTTGAGAAGAATGTATATTCTGATTTTTTTGGATGTAATGTCCTGAAAATTTTGATTGTCTAACTTTTTTATTGTGCCATTTAGGATTTCTGTTGCTTTATTGATTTTCTGTCTACAGGATCTGTTCATTGATGTGAGTGGGGAGTGAAAGTCTCCTACTATGATCTAAGATTGTATTCCCATCAATTTCTCCTTTTTTGTCTGTTAGTATTTGTTGTAAGTATCTGGGTGCTCCTATATTAGGGGCATATATATTGATGATTGTAATATCCTTTTCTTGAATGGATCCTTTAACCATTAAATAGTGTCCTTCTTTGTATTTCTTTATGGCCTTCACTTTGAAGTCTATTTTGTCTGGTATGAGTATTGCAACTCCTGCTTTTCTGTCTTGTCCTTTGGCATGAAATATCTGATCTCATCCCCTCACTTTCAGTCTATATGTGTACTTTGCCCTAAATTGAGTCTCTTGTAGAGAGCAGATTGAAGGTTTTTGCATTTTTATCCAATCTGCCACACTGTGATTTTTGATTGGAACATTCAGTCCATTGACATTTAAGGTGATTATTGATAGATATGTATTTATTGCCATTTTAAATCTTGTTTTCCAGTTGATTCTATGTTTGTCTTTTCTTCCTTTCTTTTTTTGGTTGGATGATTTCCATTTAATTTATGCTTGAGTACTTTTCAGTTTTTGTGAATGTAATGTTTGGTTTTTATTTGTGGTTGCCCCATTTTTTAAGTATTTTAACCCCTTCCTATACCTGCTTATTTTAGCCTCATAGTCAAGGCTCAAACACATCATTAAAATAAAAAGAAAGAATCTGTATTTTCTCACTTTCCTTCCCCACATTGTATGATTTTGATGTATTTTTTTAACATCTTCACATTTAGATTTGTATGCTGGCTGATTTCAGTGATTGTTTTCCAATTGTGGTTTCCTCCATCCTATTTTTTCTTAGTTTTTTTTTTAATTTAGAGAAGCGCTTTCAATATTTCTTTTAGATTCAGTTTAGTATTACTATACTCTTTTTGCTTTTATTTGCTGGAGAAATTATTTATTTCCCCATCAATTTTAAGTGATATTCTTGCTGGATAGAGTATTCTGGGTTGCAAATTTTTTCCTTTCAACACTTTAAATACATCTTGGCACTCCCTTCTGACCTGCAGCATTTCTGTGGAGAAATCAGCTGATAGCCTTATGGGGTTTCCCTTACAATTAATGCTTTGCTTTTCTCTTGCTGCCTTAGAATCCTCTCTTAATCTTTAACTTTTGCCATTTTTATTATAATATGTCTTGGTGTGGGCCTGTTTGGGTTCAACGTGTTTGGAACCCCCTGTGCTTCCTACATCTTGATATCAGTTTCCTTTGGATTTGGAAAGTTTTCAGCCATTATTTCTTCAAATATATTTTCTATCCCCTTTACTTTTTCTTCTCCTTCTGGAATTCCTATTATGCATAGATTGGCCCACTTTATATTATCCCACAGATGTCTTATATTGCTTTCATGGTTTTTCATTTGGTTTTCTGTCTGCTGACCTGATTGGGTGATTTCCATTATTCTATCTTCTATGTCACTAATTTGTTTCTCTGCATTATTCATTCTGCACTTTAGTGCCTTTAGCTCAGTGAGCATCTCTGGAAAAGAATTTTCTAGTTTTTCTTGGCTGTTTCTTATATTTTCTAGTTCCTTCCTAAAGAAATCCGCACTATTGTTTATATCCTCTCTTAATACCTTGATATTCAGACTTAAGTCCTTCAGCATTTTCACTATCTTCCTTTTGAACTCACTGTCTTTATTGTTGACTGCTTTGGATGAATTCTCCTGTTCCTTTAACTGGGAATGGTTTCTGAGCTTCTTCATCTTGCTTATATTTTTCTTTTTCTGTGAGTTTGGGGAAGCCAAACTGTAGTCTTGTAAGGCCACTTCTATTCAAGAGTGCCACTTTGTATTTTTGGGGGGGTTACTATTTATTTTTGGTATGGGAGTTTGAATATTTGCTGTCTCTTTCTTTGGTGTGAGCAGGCTGTTATCCCCAGGATGCTCAGTGTGTTTTCAGGGAGAAGGAGGCAATGGGTAGGGCCAGCAGTCAGTGCCTGGTGGTTGGGCTCTCAACATCAGCAAGGACCTGCAGGAAGGTGACACAGGGTACTCCTAGTTGCACAGCCCTGGAGGTGGTAAGGAGCTTTAGGCAGATCTACAAAGTGACCGGAGCATTTGGTAGTAGCAGCAGCAGGGTCCATGAGTTCCCAGGGGAGTGAGAGCAACAACAGCTAGTGTTCAATTGCAGCAGCATCAGGGTCCATGAGCTCCCAGGGGAGTGAGAGCAACAACAGCTAGTGTTCAATTGCAATGACCTCCTCTGAGGTGACTGGTGGTTCCTGTCAGGGACCCTAGTGGTAGTGGAACATGACCACCTCTGGAGTCTGTGATAAGTGTGGTGGTTTGCTCCCACCACCTGTAGACCATGTATGAAGCACCCACATGCTATCTCACTTAGTCCACATAGGAGGTGCTGCACAAGCTGCTCCTAGTTGTAGAATTATGGGAAGTGACAGTGATCAGGCATGCGGGTACTGCCCAGAGCATCTAACAGTGGCAGCAGCAGGGCTGGTGTATACCCAGGGGTGCCAGAGCACCAACAGGTGGTGTTCGTTCACAATGCTCTCTGTGGTGCCCTTGAGGGTATTGGGGCTGCAAGTGGTGCCTGTTCACAGACCTTTAGTGGTGATGGGCCACTCCCACCTCTGGAGCCAGAGATAATTGCGGTGATTTGTCCCTGCCTCTTGTAGACCATGCCAGAAGCACCTCATCCTGCTTAGCCCCCAGAGGAGGTGGTGCAGAAGCTGCTCCTAGTTGCAGCTTCCTGGGAAGGGACAGTGATAAACCATTGGGCACTGCCCAGAGTGTTTGGCAGTGGCAACAGCAGGGCTGGTATGTTCCCAGGGGAGTGAGAGCAACAACAGGTGGTGTTCTGTCACAATGTCCTTCTCTGTGGTGCCCTCTGAGGTAGTTGGGGGCTGCAAGTGATTTTTGTTCAGTTATCCCCAAGGGCAGTGGGCCATGCCCACCTCTGTGGTCAGAGATAACTGTGATGGTTTGCCCTCACCAGCTGCAGACCACACAAGAAGCACCCTGTCCCACTTAGCCTACGAAGGAGGTGCTGTACCAGCTAATCCTAGTTGTAGGGTCTTGGGAAGGGACAGTGACCAAGTGTCTGAGCACTGCCCAGATCATTTGGCAGCAGCAGCTGCAGCGTTATGTTCCCAGGGGAGTAAAAGCAATACTGTATGGTGCTTGGTAGGCACCACTTCCTACTTAGCCCCCTGATGCCCTTAGCCCACACAAGAGGTGCCTGGCCACCAGCAGCCTGCACAAGAAGTACCCAGTCTCCCATAAATGAGCAAGAGGCTTCTCACCACCCGAAGCCTGCACCAGGGCCACCCAGTCTCCTGTAAATTAGCAAGTGGCTTCTCAACCCCCATAGTCCACACAGAGCGATCCGGTCTCCTGTAAACTAGTGAGTGGTTTCTCACCACCTATGGCTTGTGCCAGATCTGCCTCACCCTCTGAGAGCCCTCAGGCCTGCACGTACACTCAGGCGCAGAGAGTTTCCTATGGCAGCCTGCCCCTCTTCCTCTCGACCTTCCCAACAATGGTGTGTTGCCTCTCCTGCAGGTCTGGACCTTCTCCCGGGTTCCCTCTGCCATGGTGTTCTACTCCCCAGCCCATAGAGTATAGCTCCCCCACCCATGGTGCACTGCTCCTTAGCCCCTTAGGCTGTCTCCACACAGCCAACCCCAGGCCTCTCCCTGGGACTGACCTCAGTGCCCAGCCCCTGCCCAAGCCCCTCAGGCTGTGGTGTCCAGGCTGATGGTTCAGATGATATGTGTGGCTCTCATGCTGCTTTGCCATTCTCAGTCCAGCTGCTGCACTTTCTTGGTGACTTTGAGGTCCCTTTGCCTCGGCTGATCTTTCCATCAGTTAGGTGGCTTCCCAGGATGTTGGTTCTTCTTCTCCTTCACAGCTCCCTCTCAGGAATGCTAGTCCCACCCTGATTCCTTTGCTCATTCTTTTTTTCTTTTGTTCTACTCAGTTACGTCAAGAGTTTTTTTTTTGCCTTTTTTGGAGGTTTAAGTTCTTCTGCCAGCATTCAGTTGATGTTCTGTGTGAGTCGTTTTACATGTAGGTGTGTGTTTTTGATGCGTTTGTGGGAGAAGGTGAGTGTGACCTCTTACTCCTCCACCATCTTCCTCCACCCTCTAGCTCCATTTTTAAAATTGAATAATCAGTTGTTCCCTTACCATTTGTTGGAAAGATTATCCCTCCTCTGTTGAATGGCCTTTGTTCTGCTAAAACCCAAGTCAATTAGAATCCTGCAAAAGAGTTTCTTTTGAAACCAGGCTTTTGTTAATAAGAATACAATGCTCTGAGTACATTTCACAATGGCTATTTTTTCCCTCCCTGTACTGGAAACATGGGGGGATTTTTCTCCAATCTTCACTCTGAGAACCTGCTTGGGTTCCAGGAGTTAAAACTCATGAAACTGAAGGTATCTTGCTAAGACTGGGCCTCCTGGAATATTTAACTCAAGCTTGTCCACATTGAGCCTTCAGCAACTCATTAATCATGGCTTAAGTGTTTCTGTTGGTTCTGTTCTCAGAGGTGAGTTTCTGCTCCTGGGCTTCTGGCCTTAGTACATTATGATTCTCAGTACCCAACTTCCTCTGAATTTTTTAAGGTGATGGCTTACTTTGTGACCTCAATTCTCTGAAGGATTTAAGAAGAGTTGTTATTTTACAAACTGCTTAACTTTTTTCCTATGATTACATTTTCATGTGCTGTGTTAGTTACTCATCTTCATGGATTTTTTTTTTTTTTTCCCTTCACTGGGCTACAAGTTACATCAGAGAAAGTGGTCTCTTTGGTACTCTCTTCTCTCCCTACACTGATGTCATGGCATAAAAACTATAACCACACACACACACAAAAACATACAACCAATACTGAAATTTAGACTCAGAGAATTTCATCTGTCTTTATCTTTTGGAATCTCTTCATCCAAAAAGTCCCTGATTTGCTAGTGGTCTTGACTTTTCACATTACCTTGCCCTTGCTTTTTCCCTTCTTACTCTGTTTAGAGTCCATAAACATATTGCTAAAGGTCCACTTTGTTACTGATGTAAAACTGTGATAGTGTATTCCTTTTGAGGTTACTCCCAAGTTCTATGCATGACTGGAACAAATCCTTGTCAGACCAAAGCCTTCAAGATATGTCTGGGTTAAATCCTCACCCACAGTATTTTTCTATAGACGGCAATTATGCAAGATGTACAAGAATAATTCTCATAATGATGATAAAATACCAAAACAACTAAGAAGATTTAGCATTATATACTACACATTGAACTGGGTACTTTATACCAACTGTTGTGAACTTACTGTTCACAATTACCACGCAAAGTAGAAATCATTATTTCCCTACTGCAGTTGAGGATATAAACATATAGTGATGAATTAACTTACCTAAATTTGCATAGTTTATGAATAAAATATCTATGATTCACACCCAGGTACATATCACTCAAGCCCTAATCCTTTTTCCTGTATGTTTTTGTGGTCACTGTCTACCAAAATGCTTATTTATTTTTGGTCAATAAATGTCTGTTAACTTCATGAATTAATAAATTAATAACTGAGATGGATGGGTGGATGAATGAATAGCTAATAGATTTGTCATTAGGAATAATTATAAAACGAAGGTCATGTACAGGGAATTAAAATTTGACCCGTTAATAAAAATCCTTAATGAAAATATAGGTCAAAATCTAGCAAACAACAAACAGAAACATTTTACTTAATTAATTAAGTAATACTCTCCCTCCTGGAAAATCATTCAAAAGAGAGATAATTGTAGCAGACGCTTTAAAACTCTAGTGCGCATAACAGTAATCTAGGGCATTTCAATAAAATGCAGAATCCTCAGCCCTGCCTCTAGGAATTCTATTGAGGTGGGGATGAAGGGCATTTAGTTTAACAATCAAACCAGATGATTCTGATGTAAAAATATATGGGAGTTCCCTGGTGGCTCAGTGGGTTAAGGATCCAGCATGTCACTTCTGTGGCTCAGGTCACCACTGTGCTATGAGTTTGATCCCTAGCCCCAGAATTTCTGCAGGCCATGCGTGAAGCCAAAAAATAAAAATATATAAAGCCATGAACTACACTTTAGGAATCTGTTACTGTAATAAAGTAGCCAAGATATTTTTTTTCCTTTATTCTCAGAAATAAGAGAAAGGAGTAACTTAATTCTTAATAGAGTCTTCACTGGAATAAGCCATTTACAGTGCTTTGGTCCATGCCCAAGTCTCAGTTTCAGGAGTGTCATGGGAATTCTAAGTGATTCAGGTAGGGCTTTCATGACCCACAGATCCCTGTTACTGCAGGTTGGTAGCTCTCTGGCTGCATTTAATGCAGTTCCTACTAGGCAGCAGCAAATAGGACTCCAAGGAGGCTCTCTGTTTGCTGGCTTTTCTGTCTAATTTGATCTTCCCTTTTTCCTTCTCTCCCTTCTACCTCTTCCTTCAACTTTAGTAGCTTTCCTCTAATTTGGGAGTAGAAAAATCCTTTCTATGAGTTTTCATTTGAATTTATTTGTCATATTTGCCAGTGGCTTTTTAAATTAATAGATATATATCCACTGTCTTTATTTTCTGAGTCAGTAGATTGCTAGTTTTACAGTCTAGGAAAGGGGAAAACACTCAGAGCAGGAGTGAAAGAGCTTATTGAGGAGCAAGGGAAATCCCTTAAATAAAATTTCAAAGTAGTCAAAGGACACTCTGAGCTCATAGAAAACAACTTAATATTTAGTATCATGATTCGGATTATATAGAACAAACTGGCAATGCAAATAGAAAGGGAAGAATACTTAACAATAAGCAGAAATAACTCAGTACGTATTGCTAATATGGCTAAAGTTTCCTCCAAAATATTAAGACTTGGAGACAAAATTAAGGCAGGCCGAATTGTGATTTTAGGTTTTAAAGGGGAAATAACTATCAAAAGTTCTGCCATGTAATTTGTAAATTTCTTGAAATTTTTTTCTGTAATATTCCTGGATGATCATGTTTAGGTCCCATGAAAGAAGGATCTGGTGAATGTTTGTTTAAACACAACATATTAAACACTTGCTTACTAGTGCTGCCTTCTAAACTCCCTTAAATTGATGATGAAAATGTTTTCAAAGGGAATATATTCCCAAAAGCTGGATTACTGAAGGTGAGAAGCATAAGGAAAGGAGTTAGGTAACAGAAAACTGAAACCAAAGCGGGTATTGGAGAAAAGCCCTATCATAAGATGGCTTACCTGCACAACCCCAGAAAGTTTCAATAATAACGCACACCAGATAGCTATGAAAGTGCTGATAGAACTGAAAGCACTTAGCCTGACAGATCCCCTCCCATCAATCCACACAGCCAAGAAATATCTGCAGAAGACTGGAAGCTTACTTTCTTGATACACTGAACCCAAGTGATTAGAAGCAATACTGAAATAAAGGGATTAACTGAAGCACCATAAGACTAAAGGCCCATTCCTGATGTTGCTCTCAGGATGTTAGAAATATTCTTCCTCTCAAGCTCAGGACTGAAAAATTCTCTCACAGGAATTTGCTATCCTCTGTAGATTTTGGAAATCAGACAACAATTTCATGAGAGATTTTTCAAATTGCTTTGCCACCTGCTACTGAGAAATGACTTCCATTTACCGAGAGGGTCCAATCAGCTTTTCAGTGTTTCATTCTTAATATGTTAGGTAATCAAGGATTGCCAGATACTTGAGGAAAGCTGTGGCATGAAATACAGAGACCCAAACAAACAAAAAGGGAATTAGAAATAAGAAGAGCCAATCCAGAAAAAGAAAAAAAAAAAACTTTAATAAGAAAGATAGTTGTGAGAAATATACAGTGACATGTGATACATCCCTAAAAGAAACTTAGGTACCTTAAAAATGACAATCTAAATGACAGAAAAATGGTTATACCTAAAACATAAAATGTGAAGTTAGTAGTTGACATCGATGTCTGAATACAACGTAAGGTTAGTAGAGAGTATATACCATTTGAATAGAGATACAAGTACAAGCATATTATACAGGAATACGGATGAACAGAAGAACTGAATTAGCTCTAAACTAGAGCTAACTAAGGTGTGGGTGGTTACTTCTGTAGGGTGGGAATCCAGGACTGGAAGGAGAATGAGTGGGGAAGAAGGAAACTGCTTTTCTTTTTTTAATAAACTATATAAAGTCATTTTGTCTTTAAAACTACTTCCATGAATCATTTGATAACAGACAATATTACATTTAAAAATATTTGTTGATATCCATAAAATTTAAAATATTTATACCTGTTTATTTTCTGACAAATGAAAAAAGTGCATACCATCTGTTTATGTAATTGTAGCTCCTGACCTTTACTTACAGATAAATTCTGACTGGGATACTGCAGATGGAAAAATTGTATATGGGAAGTATGTAGGCCCGAGAATCCACTGAGCTTTAAAACCACTTAACTGTCTATTTAAGATGCCATGTAATAACAGTGTGTACAATCTTAAGATGCATAGTCTTAAGTCAATGTTGAACAGAGTCCACTGTCTGTAATAAAAACATGACTGTGCAGTGCCTAACAAATATATGCTGTTCCTTATTTTATGTTAAAGATTTACAGACCCCCAAAAAAGAAAACCCATTCTTTAATAAAACTAGGATTCCAAATAAAGGACACAGCAGAAGAGAATCAAGCAAAATTGTGTTTACTTGCATTGCTTTAATAACAGGCTCTTGGACTCATATGGTACACTATTAAAACATTTGTTATATGCAGATTTCAGGAAAGAACAAACAAACCATAACAAATTTGTTTCCCCCCTTAGAAGAGAGCAAACTCTGGAGAACCTATTAGTCTGTTTGCATTTCTATGCATTCTAGATTTCAGACTGAAGATGAAAAACACCTGATTTAAAAGTGGTTTTCTGTGCTTCATGAGGTCTATTGATAAATTCCTATAATGAATTTAATCCTTTGTTTAATAAAAATGTGCCCATATCCTTTAAAAATACAGGGTCTTTTCTCTTTCAAGGTTTTATTGCTCACTCTCATCAGAAGTAAATAGTCAGGATTAACAATTTGGAATTATGATGAAGAAGGAAAAAAATCATAAAAATAGCTCTCAATGTTTAAAAGAGTAAGAACTTTATGAATAATTTTAAATGAATACTGACAATCCTTATATGGCTTTATAGCTTAAATACATAATTATATATTATCTCACTTGATTGCACAGTAGGCAAGACAGTCATTTTATCGAGAAAGAAATTTAGATTCATGAAAGTTCCAGGAACTGCATAATGAACAGGATGCAGGATCAGTCCCAGATTTAAAATATCTCACTCTGAGTTCAGCATTGTTGCCCTAACTTCTCTATATCTTCATAGAGACATGTGATAAAAGACACTACAGCTTCACCTGAATAAGAGAGAGGGGTCTACTTTTTAAATTGACAATTTGAACAAATGCCTACCTGTCTTTGGAACTTAATTATTTGGATCACATGAAGTAAGTGCACTGACCTACTTATACGTGACCTCTCTGCACCCATAGGGAGTCAAACAGGGAAAATCCTCCTGAGTCCTTTATCCTTCAGGTAACAGCTGAGACATAATAATAAGGACAAGAACAATGACAATGACGATGATGATGATTTTGGTAGCTAACAATGATCACTTACCACATGACAGGCACTAAGTGCTTCATATATTTTTGTTTTTCCTTTGTGAAGTATAATTGACATACAATATTATATAAGATCCAACACAACATAGTGATTTGACATTTATATACATTATAAACTGATTATGATAAAAGTCTAGTAACCATCTGTCACCATAGAAAATTACTGCAATATCACTAATTTTACTACACTATACATTACATCCCTTTGATTTATTTATTTATAACTGAAAGTTTGTACCTTTTCATCTCCTTCATTTATTTTATCTACACCCCCACTTCCCTTCAGGCAACAACACTTCTCTGAATCCATGCATCCGTTTCTGTTTATTATGTTTATTCATTTGTTTTGTTTTTCAGATTTCACATACAAGTGAAATCATAGGATATTTTTCTTTTTTTTTGGTCTGGCTTATTTCATTTAACATTATACCCTTTAGGTTCATGTATATTATTGGAAATGGAAAGATTTCATTCCTTTTTATGGCTGAGTAATATTCTATGGGGGGATGTGTGCATGCATGTGTGTCTATGTGTGTGTGTACACACCACATCTTCTTTATCCATTCAGCTATTGATTGACACTAGGTTGCTTGCATATCTCGGCTATTGTAAATAATGCTACAAGAAACATAGAAGTGCATAAAACTTTTCAGGTTAGTGTTTTTGTATTCTTTTGATGAATAACCAGAAATTTACAGATGATATGGTAGCTCTATTTTTATTGTTTTTGAGGAACCTCCACACTGTTTTCCATAGTGGCTGCACCGATGCAGATGCACAACAAAACTAGTGTTAATCCTTGTTACAATTTTATGAAATCGGCACTAGAATTATACTCATTTTATAGGTAAGGAAAATGAAGACTAGAGGTTAAGCTGCTTCCTTAAAGAGAGGCAACTAAAAAATGGAGAAGCCACGCAGTCTGGCTACAAAAGAAAACCTATGTCTAGCCTCTAGTTAGGGCTTTGTAACACCTTCTCTTTCGCAACCTCAGGTACACATGTAAATCGAATGTTTTCAGAAGAAACAACCGTCCTACTAACGTTTACAATACAGCTCCAGAAACACTTTTTCATTAATCTCACAGTTCCTGTGGTACCCAGTAAAGTCCTAAACAAAGAAAACATTAGGCAATATTTTTCACACCCATTCGGATGCCTCATTAGGCATCATCTGTTTCCATGTTCCATGCCCCCAGGCACCTGGATCTTCTGTTTATAACTTGTCTTTAAATCTCTGAGTCAGCCTAGTTGGAACCCTTAGAATCAGGATATCCACAGTTGAAGGCTGCTATGCCTCCATTTTCTAGACAGACCTCTGGATATCTCCCCCACCCCTGCCTAGACTTGATATGAGCTCAGGCTACACTTATTTATGCTGCAATGTGTACTGCTGATCCTAAGGCAGAGGCAGAGCAACAGGGTTGTGCGACAAAGCCTTCTTGACTTCTCTAAAGGACCAGAGATGGGCATTAGTTAATCAGGAAGCAGTTCTGAACTCTATGCTCCACAGGAGATTCCAAATGTGGTTATAAAACCATCTGTCCCAACTGCAAACATTATCAGGCAAGAGACCACAGGTTGGGAAAGGATCATGGCCTCAGGCCAGCCTTGGAAACCAGTTCTGCCAACCAAAGACACTCAGAATCTTAGCATCCACTTTAAATGTAAAAACACTCCTCTCATCCTCCACATATCCAGATGCCATCCTGGAGAGAAGCCAGGAAGGCACTGGTAAATGGGACCTCGGCGAGAGGAGGGATTTTCTTTTTTCTTATTTGTGACTGAATATTATATAAAATAAACTATTTAAATTACCAGTTTTGAACATGATAATACTGAAAATTGAATCTCCACTCCCTTGAGTCATCTTGTGAAAACTTGAGAAAAAGATGTTATTAATCTAAAATAAACAAACAAAAAGGCCTTATATTTTCACTGAACACAGAAGGTGTAGTTGTAATAAATGTGTTTAAATACATAAAAACCTCATGGGGCCAGTTGATGATGGCTGACAGTGAATAACGTCTTAGCCACTTTCTAGAATTAGCAGTCTCCTTGTCTATGCCTTTGCCCTTGCTCACCTGTACTGGTCTGTGTGTATGTTCCTCTCCCACTTACCGTACCCCCTTCTATTATAATCTGAAGCTTTGGTCAACTTATAGCTTTAGCCTCACACCTACTCTTCCTGTCCATCCTCCTTCCTCTCTCCTCAATTTTTTCCAACTTAGTTAATTCTATCATTGTCAGAGATTAAACTTACAAAAGAAAACCCTGCAGAGACTGTTTTTACTGGAAAAATAAGTAACTGAAGTCTGAGAAGTAAGTGGGGTTAGGAAGTGCATGACAAATGGGAAAAAATAAAGTTGCTGCAATGCAGTCTCTGAGATGTCAGAGAGGGCAAGAAGGGCAGGCAGGTAAGAAGGTCCCACTGGACTTCCTGTGCTCCGACAAGAAGGTTTAATACATTGAACCAAAGGTGAAGATTTCCTCTGGAGTTAAAGGTAAGTCAAAGGTGTGAGTAAAAGGCTGTCCAGTGTATTTTCCATAAAGAGTTCCAGGTTATTCTGCAGTCTGAAGCACTCATAGACAGGAGGAGATTCTAAGAAGCAGCTTCAATTGACTCATGCTTTCCTAAATATGTGTGTATGTACACTCTCAGGGGGTCTGGTTCTTTTCATCCCACACATATTTTCACTGAATAGATAGATCTTACCTGTATGTCTTTTTCTGCCAGTCATAATAGTGTCTGGGTAACTCTCTGTAGTATGTTCCTCACGTCCAAAGTTGCTTCAGATACTTTGCAGGCCTGCTTTTGCTTCTTGAAGACAAATCTTTAAGTGACCAGTTGTATACACTGAACTTTCCTGGTTGAGTCTGTTAAGGAAAAAAATCATACAAGCCATGGTGAGAAGACAGAAACTAATTTTATTCTGATACTATTACCGCCAATAGAGGAGAAATCATAGATCAAGTCTGAATACCCAGCTCCTCAGAGACAAAAGGCAGGAGAATTTTTAAGAGTTAGGCAGTAGGTGCAGGGAGAGGTGGGGTGGGCTTCCTGGTCACCTGTATTTACTAAGTGGCCTTATCCAAAGGAATACTAAACTTGCTCTTTTCCTCAAGATGGGAGGTGGTTTTACAACTCTGAAAAAGGAAAGCCACTTTTTCAGCTCCTTTCATCCCACAGAAAGAGGAATACAGAAGTGCAATCTTCCTTGATGCTTACAGTTCAAAGAGATGGCTTCCAGGTGCTTGAGAAACTCAGTCCTGGTTTGTAAGACTGACAAGAGCCTGGAAGAAGCTTTATACACATTTCAAAGGTGATAGAGAAAGGGTTTACAATTACAAGTTTAAAGTTAATGCTCTAAGAAAAGGGAGGCCAAGAGCCTGGAGCCAGAAAGAAATCTCTCTGAAGTTTAGTCAAGCTGAGGGGCGTGGATATTAGGCCATCTTGGTCAAGCCACACTCACGGTCAATGCTGTAGCTCTAAAGGGAGGAAAATATAGTCATTGGTACTGCCTGGATTATTGCTTTCAGGAACATTGTTCTGACTCTGCTGCCACTATCACCATGGTCCTATCAATGCCATGTCTATTCAGTTTTCAAATGAGTGTGTTTTTTTTGTTTTTTGGTTTTTGGTTTTTGATACCTACCTGGTTGAACATTCTAAATATACTAAGCACCCAGTGTTAGCAGTGGCCTTCATGCTCATCAAGTGTGGGTGGTCTCTGTCCTTGAACATTGACTCTCATGTCCACTGTGAGCAAAGCTCCTGCCTGGAGATAACAGAAACTTCTTTCTTCTCTCTGCCTTTTCCATAAAGGCAAACATAAACCAAAATGGAGGAAAATAAAAACAAAAACAAAAAACTAAAAAGTGAGAAGACACTTCTTCCCTTTGGGCAAGTTTTATACTCATGCAATGGTGCTTGAGGTCATATAAAGACAAAGCAATACTAAAGGATTTTGAAAAGACAGAGGAAACAAAACCCTTTTTTGGCAACATAACTGGGGTTATAATATCGTATTAAAACTCAACATTAAAAATGCTTGTTTCTGCTACAGGTTATTCTCTCCATTAAGGGACGGCATCTTTCCAACATGCTCTATATCTATTCAGTGGCTGGGAGGTTCTCAATCCACCCATATCTGCAAATATTTTAAAGGAGACCCATATAGAACAAAACACTTGCAGAAGAGGCAAAGGCTAAGAGAAAGAAGGACCCAGTGGGGGAAAGCAGTACAGTTAAAGGAACCAAGAGAAATGAGGTAAAATAAAGGGGCAGGGAAGAAGCAGTTTTCCTACATTTCTTCACTGTGGGTTTTATTGAAATGAACCTACTGGAGAGAAGAAAAAAAAAACTGATTTGCCCTATTGTCTGGGCTAGAACTCCCCAGTTATACTTTCCTATATTTCTGAATATTAATGGCAGAATGATGTCTAACTAACAAGAATGAAAAGAGAGGAGAGGTAGGAAGGAAATTGAGAAAGAATGGGAAACTATTTGTAGGACTCCATTTTTTCTAAATAACAGTTAAAGGAATTTTGTCATCACAGTCTTCATTTTTTTTCTCATAAGGAATTTTAATCTTCCCAGCCTAGGCTTGGCATTAAACTCATTCAATTACTCACTACATTTTGAGGTTGGTTCTATTATTATATCCATTTTCTAGCAGCAGAATTTTAAACTCTAGGAGGGAAAGATACTTGCCCTAGTCATGCAACAGGTAAGGGGTGAAACCAGGAATTAAGAGCAGACAATCTGGCTCAGACTCCTTTGCTTTAACATGAGACTTGACTGTCTCACTAGGCACTCTTTCCCTATAGTGAAATGGTACGTGGTATAATGTGAGAGAAGTCACTAATCCTACCATCATTGGTAAGGCCCTTTCAACTTCACCACTTCTCTCAGAATTGACACCACAGACCGGAATCAACCCCTAACCTTCATGTACAGGACCTGAGATTATTAGATTCCAAACTGTGAACAGATGTAGAGCAGAGGCATAAATTATCCTGGGTTGTTTTTGCTTATTTGCAGATAATCAAGTTTAGGAGAGTAGAATTTAATACAGAGTGAAATGTGCTAGTCACAAGTCAAGAGAGAGGGTCAAAGAAGTAAATGAACAAGATAAAACATGAAGTGCGTTGGTAAAAAGTGTTTGCCATACAAGAAATAAGAAGCTAAAAAATAGGCAGAACACTCCATATTTACTAAAATTATTAAAAGTCAGAAACTCTGTCCACACTGGCCAGAGGGAAGCAAAGGACATAGTATTACAGGTTTTTCAGACATAAGGACACCCAGTATGGCATTCAATATATTTTACATACTTGCATTGGGTGACTAATGAGTACTATACAAAATTATCCAAAATTAACTTCTCGACACACCCTTTCCAATCTCATTAATGTATTAAGGGGGCCACACTAGAAAGGTGAAGTTTCAGTGGAGCTAGTAAATTATTCTTTTATAACTGAGACGGCTTACATGGACAGCCTCTATCCACAGTTAAGTAGCTGAGGGAAGATTAAGTTATCTACCTTAAAGGATGATGAGGAACGTTTTTGTAAAGATATTCCTTGAATCTAAGCCATGGAGATGAATATGTATTCACAAGGAATACAGCAGTGAGTGAGGGACATGAATAAAAACTATCTTCTAGAGATATTTACGCATGGCTGGATTTTGAATACTTCTACATAATGAAGTTAGAGTGAAAAATAAAGGTAGAGAGATAAAGACACACCAGAAATCATGAAGCTTCGAAGATCATACTCAGGTGTCTGTACTGTTCTATAAAAGTGACTTGAAGGCACAAAAGGGTTTTACTTCAGAAAGTACAAAAAGAAATTTAACTTTTTGGGCAGTGGAGAATACTTGGAAGAGGTGAGAAACTGTGGGCAGAAAGACCAGTTAGAAGACTGTAATTAACAAAGTTAGAAAAGACAAAAATTCTAAAAAGGAAATATGGTATTCTGTCCCTGGCTTTGATAATTGCAGAAAAACCACAAGGAGAGATGTATAGATGGACATTAGATAGATAGATAGATAGATAGATAGATAGATAGATAGATAGGTAGATAGATAGATAGATAGGTAGATAGATATAAACTTACACAATTTAGTAGAAAATTCTGCCCTTGCACAATTATGGGAGTTGGTTAAAGAATCTATGTAAGACTGCTGTCTTCACATCTGATCCTAGAGCTTAAAATCAGTAAGGCAGCCCACAACAAAAGGAAGATGGATGAAGTGGGAGGAGAAAAAAGATAAACCAGAACCCATGAACATGGCTGGCACCTGTGTGACAGACTGGAATCTAAGTGTCCTACCACTTCCAACTTTTTTTTTTTTTTTTTTTTTTTTATTATTATTTTCCCACTGTACAGCAAGGGGGTCAGGTCATCCTTAGATGTATACATTGCAGTTACAGTTTTTTCCCCCACCCTTTCTTCTGTTGCGACATGAGTATCTAGACATAGTTCTCAATGCTATTCAGCAGGATCTCCTTATAAATCTATTCTAGGTTGTGTCTGATAAGCCCAAGCTCCCGATCCCTCCCACTCCCTCCCCCTCCCATCAGGCAACCACAAGTCTCTTCTCCAAGTCCATGATTTTCTTTTCTGAGGAGATGTTCATTTGTGCTGGATATTAGATTCCAGTTATAAGTGATATCATATGGTATTTGTCTTTGTCTTTCTGGCTCATTTCACTCAGTATGAGATTTTCACTTCCAACTTTTTGACATAGCTGTCCTTAGGAGAAAACTGTGCAATCACTCAGGAACTTCAACAAGCAGTTGGACCAGGAGTTGGACAAACTGAAGCTAGTCCTAAGAGAAAGTGGAGTAATTACATTACGTGCTAGCTAGTCCAATGAGACAAGCTAGCACGTAAGTAACAACACGAATGAGTTATAACACTTCCTGTTGACTCTGCATCAATGCTGTAAGCATTAAAATGAAACTGGGCTCTACTTTTACCTTCTAATCTTTAAAATGTCTTTTGTGATCTATCGTGAATAAAATATACAAGGAAGGGCATGCTGGAAAATGAAATGTAGTTCACTCTAGCCCAGCTGACACAACACAAAGACACCGGTAGACACCGGTAAAGATGATATGAAATGGTTTGATGGAAGGGTAGGAGTTCATGTCTGATTAGTATGTCTTGGGAGGTGGAGCGATATTGAAAAGGAATAATTCATTAAATTTGGTAGCTGCAATCCAGTACAATGAAATTTTAGGAACAGATTCTGAAACCAGAAGTTAAAAAAATACATGGAAAATCAACAGGAAGAAAGTTCTTTCCAGGAATTTGGAAAGCAAAGTGAAGAGAGAGGGACATAGTCTTGGAGGAATCACAATCAGTGTGGTAAAACAGTAACACAGAAGATGTGCATTTTAGCATATCCATGGCCTTCTTGAAGTAACCAGTGAGGGTAGACAAGTTAAAATTCAGACAAGAAGGGGATAACATGAAGAAATAATGATTCATAGGTGCCAGGACAATATTATATATGAGTACAAAAAAAGGTGAAGAGAGATGTCACCGTAAGGGACACTGTTTCTCTGAGGAGAGAACATAGGGTAAGGGTAGAGCCTGTCATAATTCATCATCACATTATTTCAGTTTTATAGAGTTGCAGTGACATCTGAAAATGAATGTCTTATTATTTTTCTCTTATGCTAGCTGCATGATGTTATTTTATTATTATTATTATTATTATTAATTTATTTATTTTTTTGCTTTTTAGGGCCACACTCGAGGCATAGGAAGGTTCCCAGGCTAGGGGTCTAATCAGAACTACGGCTGCCGGCCTACACCAGTCACAGCAATGCAGGATCCAAAAGCGTCTTCGACCTACACCATAGCTCACAGCAACGCCAGATCCTTAACCCACTGAGTGAGGCCAGGGATTGAACCTGCAACCTTGTGGTTCCTAGTCGGATTTGTTTCTGCTGCACCACGATGGGAACTCCCATGATGTTATTAATTGTATATATGTCCAGACAAATTAAACCTCTTGAAGTTTTATAAGAAATCAAAATTTTACATGACATTTACCATATGAAATCATAAAATATTAAGTGATACATTTTAACATGTGGGTGTGTACATATGGGTGTGTGTTTAGTAAAGATTCTAGGTGAATTGTGTTAGAATCTAAATTATCACTAGGATAATGTGAGTTGAACCGTAAAGCTATTGTACTTGAACTTATCAACACAGATTTTCATGATCTAATGTTACATAAACTTAGAGTTGATAATATTTAGAATTCTGGGGTTTGCCATATTATCTCTCTGGTGTGAATTGCATTTATTCTTCTAGCAAATCTGTTAATTAAGTGTTCAGAGTAAAAAAGTCTTTTGGAACTTTACTAAAATAAAAAGTAATTTTTAAAGATATATCTAAGGTATTAAAGTTAAGTTTGATATGTAAGCATACTTCTTGTTAAGGAAGGAAGTTAGCTCTTTCCTGAAAAATTAAGGTCGCATTTTTCCTTGTTCAAGAGTAAATGAAATGACATAGGATAAATAATGCATGTGTTATCAAAAAATTATACACTTTTACCCCCATTAATAATACGTAAAACCTATTGATAATCATACTGGTGTATTTAAACAAACAGTACATTTAAAAGTAAAAGAATTTAAAACACTGGATCATGACATACCTGCAAAATATCATTATTAAGAAAAATCATTGTGAATCCTTTCATGGATCTTTATAAGACAGCATCAAATGAAATAGTATTCAAATTTGACTTTAATTCTGACACTGCTGTGATTTTTAAAAGCAAAACAAGTTATTAAAGAAACGAAACTTTAAAAATCTCTTTTCTTTTCCCCAAATGTACAATTGAAGCTAAAATGCATGTTTATTTTTTTTTTTTTTTATTTTTTTTGGTCTTTTTTTTTTTTTTTTTTTGTCATTTCTTGGGCCGCTCCCGCGGCTGCATGTTTATTTTAATCTAGCAAAAGGGAAAAATCTTTTCAATCATCTACTAAATGAAACAACTGTTTAGAGAAGTGACCATAAATTCTGCCATCAAAGTAAAGTGAATTGTAATTGGTCGTGTAGAACAATGAGATATTTTCATCAATTCTTTCATGCCTTCATAAATTTAAAATATTTATTTTTTGTGTTACATTTTGCCTTTTAAAAATGTTCCAGTTTCTGCTAAGAGCACTATTCTTATTTCCATTGTCTCTTTATTTTCCATTTTTCCTTGACATGTGATTCTGAGTGATCTTTAATAGAGGAGACATATTGGTAAGTCCCTAATTTAAGCTATATCTAAGCCTCTAAGAATGCCTAAACATCCTACTGCTAACATGTACTTCCTAATGCCATTTGAGAGTCAGGGTATTTTACATGAAAAAAAAAAAACTACTAGATTTGTCAGTTTTACACATATAAAAATGACGCATGCAAAATAAAGTACTTGATGAACTGATAAAGCAAAAACTGTATAGTTTGGTGTTCTTAGGAAACTCATAAAGGAAACAGTAAGCCACTTCCTTCCAAGTAGATTGCTGATTTATGGGATTAAGGAAAAAATGTTTTTAATCTGAGTCAAGAATCCTCACGTTAAAGATTTACTATCTTTGTTAACTCATCATGGAAATACCGTTTTGATTTCAAATTAGATGCAGGTTCTGCCAGTTACTTGAGTCCTCAAGGACTGAAAGACTTTTCAAGAATGTCATCAGTATTATAAATGTAGGACTGAATCTGAAAACAACTCGTGGAAATTGTTGATACGCATTATAGCAAACATCCATAATAACTGACTGTTTGCCTTGGTCAAAAAAGGGGTGTATAAGGTTTTACTGATTTGAATACACAACAACTCTGTTGTTTTGGGACTCTCTGGTGTTATGATACTATATATATTGTATTCAACAAGTAATTTTCATTGCGAAAGTTTCTAAGGAAAAAACTGACTTGGGAGAATTGGATTAAAATTCAAACTACCTATTGCAACTGGCCCTTTCCATCTTAAATCTAGAAAGGTAGAAGAGTCATGTTTAAATCAATGAATCTATTATCAGATGAATAAATAAAAATAGTAGAATTACTACCAGTACTCTCTGAAAGATACTGGGCCATGAGATCTGATTGAAGAAGGGGTCACAGCACAACATACTTCATAGAACACAGCAAGAAAAAGAGGTACCTCTCCAGGTGCAAGCGAAGCTTAGAAGTGTTAGATGCTCATCTCCTCAGAAAAGAAAATCATAGACTTGGAGAAAAGACTTGTGGCTGCCTGATGGGAGGGGGAGGGAGTGGGAGGGATCGGGAGCTTGGGCTTATCAGACACAACTTAGAATAGATTTACAAGGAGATCCTGCTGAATAGCATTGAGAACTATGTCCAGACACTCATGTTGCAACAGAACAAAGGGTGGGGAAAAAAATGTAATTGTAATGTATACATGTAAGGATAACTTGATCCCTTTGCTGTACGATGGGAAAATAAAAATAAATAAATAAATAAATAAATAAATAAATAAATAAATAAATAAATAAAAACCTTAAAAAAAAAAAAAAGTGTTAGATGCTGAGAGCCTAAAGAGGCTGGGATGAATTCTGCCTCCACATTGAACTCTCACTCCCTTAGACTAGGGCACCAAAGGGGGGTCTGGGCACCAAGTGTTTTGTGGTCTTGAAGAGGAATGGAGGGAAAACATGTCCACTGCTAATTTTTGCCCTTTGTGCTTTCATGTTTTAGAATCAGCTCATCAGTTAATAATAATGATAATTAAAATGCTTCAATTTAGGTTGCATTGGATTGATTCTATAGGTACATTTAGGGAGAACTAATATATAAACTGTCTCATTCATTAAATATATATGAGAGAAAAAAATATATATAGTAAATATATTGTATTCATGATTTAACCCTACATGCCTATTGCATCTTTTAACTTTTTTCAATAGTTTTATAGTTTTCACACCATCTACTACATTTATTCCTGAGTCCTTGGTATTTCTGATGAAACTGGAAATGGTTCTTCAAATTTAATTTAACTTTTGTTTTTGTTGCTGGTCTATAAAAACAAAACTGATTTTTTTTGTATAATGATAATTTTCCAGTGAGCCTATTTTCATTTATGAATTCTAAGAGTTTACCAGAAGATTCATTCATCTATTTGAATAAAAATAAATATTTCTGTTTCTTATTCCTTTATATTTTTCCTCGCTTTATTGCACTGTCCACTAACATTAGTAAAATACTGAATAAAAGTGATGATGTTCAAACATTTGCTTATATGTTTGAGATAGAAATTGACCTTTTTTTTTTTTCTTTTAAAGCCCTGGTCATGCTTATTCTGACTTCCTAATATAAGTCCCTAACTATCTACTCTCTAAATATTTTGTATATCACCAATTACTTTGTTTTTAACTATTTGGAAGTTACTATAAATTAAGTACTATTATTATACCCATTTTAAAAATGAGGAAGTTGAGACACTTAATGTGAAAAAAATATCCAGATTACAAAGCGTCTTAGGCATTAATTCACATTTCATACCCTGGAATAAAGAACCTTTACTTACTGTTGATAGAATTTTTAAACCAGTCAAGCAGGGCTCTTGGAATGTATATTCTATGTGTTCATCCAACCTTGACTAAGTGATTGTAAAACCTGGCAATTTCTCTGGTTGAAATTTTATAAAAAAGCATGTTAATGAGTTTTATTCTATTTTTTCAACAGAGAAGATTTGAGGGCAACTTTTGTGTTAATTATCAAAGGTAACAAATAAAATGTGAAATATGCATAAGATGGACCCCTAGACAGAGGTCGGGTACAATAATGTAGATTTATATAAAGCAAAATAGCTACATCCTAAATATTAAGTCAAAATGTCAGAAATTGAATACCATTTGTAATACCATAAAATTTATGTAAATTAAGAAGTCATATATACAACCATGCTTAAATATATTTTAAAGAATGGAAATAACTGTAAATAAATGGTTGGAAAAGAACTGTAACAACATACAGTGAATACTCAAGAGAATGGAGTGATGTATAAAGGTGAAAATAATAAAATAATAAGATAAAGAGAGGCTTTACATGTATTGATATGAATTTTTATGCCTTTAATTTAGAGGTAAGAATAGCTTATTTCTCTACTTTAAAAGTAAAGCAGTTTACAGTGAAATAGAGTTGCCTTGTCAGATAAGGAAATGAGTTACTAAGCTACTATATTAATCAATATGAAAAAAGATAAGTAAATAAAACAGAATAAAACATATGGAAATAAACAAAAAGTGATATATGAACTTTCTGTATAATAAAAGAAAAACTAAAATATGTTGAGGGAAACCTCATTATTAAAAAATTAATGTCAACAACTAGTTTCCTAGTCAGGAAAATAAATAAAATTCTATTATCAACATTTTCTATAATTTATAGTAAATACTATTACTCACACTTCATTAATGAATAAAGTAGCCACAAGGATATATATATACACACACACATACACACACATTCATCATGGAAACCATTTTAAGTTTGACAATCCTTGAAATTTCACAAAGAAAATATAAACAAATGAGACTATATACTATAGAACATCTAGCATACCACATACCACTAGGGAAGTTTAAGACAACATACTGAGAAACTGAGAGACTAAATTAAGTCATATGATGTTCAAAGTTTTTGTGTCTGACTATATTGATATTAATTATATATACAGACAAAGAACATAAAAAGCAGCTAATAAAAATTCAAATGGCTAGTAACCAGGAAGTGAGATGCCCAATCTAATTTATTCAAAGAAATATAAATTCAAAACCTGAAATTCCATTTTCTCCTATAATCAAATATAACAAAAGGTACAATTGCATAAATTTTTGTTGAATGTATCTGAAAGAAGTTGTCCTCACAACCCAGAACTAGAAGTCTTAACAAATGCTAAGTTTTGGAACAAAATTTGCCATATCAATAGAAATTAAATATATATAACTTCAACAACTTCATTTTTAAAAATTTACCATTTAGATACCATTTGTACATGGATAAAAAGGCATCTGTAAAATTGCAATATCATTCATACTACAAAAATTTTTAACTAGATTAGATCTATAATTACTTTATGCTCTAAATAGAATAGCATGTGCCCCTTAAAATGATATATTATGTATACATTTATTACTCATATCAATATATATGAACTCAAAAAGCTATTTACATGAATAATATTATATATTTTATATAGTAAAATACATAAAATATAATTTTTTTAGGGAATAGGGTAAGTTAGAATAAGTGGATTAGGATACTCTAGAGTTATATCAATATAATATACTGCAAAATTTTCTTTTAATAACTTGCCATTCCTACTTTAAAATGACAAAAATATGAATTCTTGCATCTACTCAAAGACTAGGAGAGAGGAATAGAGGAAGAAAGAAAAATCCACACAAAATGCCTAAATATGAATTCCTTTCCTTTGCAGAAAGTTCATTGTTGGGCTTGATGTTGGTGTAAACTCTTAGAGACTGTTCCCTGAGCACACTGGATGGTGTGGTATTCCAACAGAGAATTGTCTGCTGTTTTGTGAGCAGAAGTTGTTAATGCCTGCAAATTGGTGCTATTCTCTTGTCTCCAGTTATAAAGGGAAAGCAGATGTTCATGTGCAACTAACCCAAACACACTGAGAAAGGCTACAGACATTTTCCCATTTCAATTACCATAACATAATGTCTAGAATACATGCCCAAACTTTTCATGGCAGAGGATCATTACATCCCCTGTAATGCAAACCAAATCCCCAAAGTTTTCTGTATGCATTGCTCACTTTCAGAGACAATTCATTACACCGAATATGAGTTCAATGTTCTGAAGTGCTTTTGTTTGTATATTTTCAAAAATTTCAAAGGTTTATTACCCAGTAATTTTCATTATAGATTCTTTATAAGAGATTTTATTTTCTGACATTTTCATACTGTGATTTTTTTTGCAATTGTTAATACTGAGCTGAATTTTCTAGGCCATTTCTCAAGCAATTACAATCCTATCTAGTTATCTTGTGTTTCTATTTCCAGGAGGTTATTCACTGGCAGAGATAAAGAGATGGGATCAAGATGGCAAGACAAGATGATCCTGAGCTCGCCTCCTCCCAAGGACATACCAAAACTACAACTACATATAGTAAACAACTCTCTCTGAGAATGACCTGGAAACCAGAACAGCTCTCCTACAATTAAGATATAAAACAACAATAGAGTGGGAAGGACTGGAGGCTGCAATTTAGTCAGAACCCATACCCCCAGCATGGCAACCACAAATGAGAGCAGATATTACAAATTCAGAGGTCATCCCTAAGAAGCGAAGGGTTCAATTCCCACTTTGTGCCCCTCAACCATGGGAAACAGCACTGGGAAGATGAGCCCCCATAACTGTCTTGAAAACCACTGGGTTTTATGACAGGGAAACTGGAGGACTCTAGGAAAAACAAACAAACAAACAAACAAAAAGCCCTCTGTTTTTAAAAGGTTTGTACATAAAGTTACTTATTTTGAATTCCAGTGCAGAGGCAGCAGACTGAAAAGTACCTTATGCTCTAGCTGGACTGTCAAGACCATACTAGCATGACCTCTGGCTCATGCTTTGCCCCAATTTGGCCCTCTAAGCAGTTGTCATCCAGCTCTAGACCACCCAACAAGGCAGTGGCTCCCAGTGTACTCTGGGAAAATCTCTGGCCTATACGCACTCCAACTTCAGTCCTCCAGCCAAAGCCACCAGGCATAGCAGTTTACAGGGGGGTGTTCCTACATAAGACCACACCTACAAGATTGAGAGAGGTAAAAGTTTTGCCTAATTCGTAGTAATAAACACAGAAAAACAAACAAAATGAGACGACAGAGGAAACTATACCAAACAAAAGAGCAAAATAAAACCCAAGAAAATATTACTAATAGAAAGTTAAGTACTTTACCTGAGAAAAAAATTCAAAGCAATGGTCATCAAGATGGTCAACAGAGATAAAATTGAGGAAAACAATGAGAACTTCAACAGAGTTTCAGAAAATATAAGAAAGAAATAATCATAGCTGAAGAATACAATAACAAAAATAAAAATACACTAGAAAAATCAATGGTTGGTTAAATGACATAGAGGAACAGAAGCAAACTGTAAGACAGAGCAGTGAAAATCACTCAAGTTGAACAGAAAAAAAGAATGAAGAATTTCAAAAACGAGGTTACTTTATGAGATCTTTGAAACAATACAAAAAATACCAAATTTTATTAGTAGGGATCCCAGAAAGAGAAGAGATAAAGGGGCAGATAAATGAATTGAAGCAACAGTAGCTGAAAACATCCCTAACCAGGGAAATAAAACAGACATCCACATCCAGGAAGCATAGAGCGAGAATTCCAAACAAGATAAACCCAGATATATCCACAGCAAGAAACTTTATAATTAAAATAGCAAAAAAAAAAAAAAAAAAAAAAAAAAAAAAAAAATAGAGATCTTAAATGCAGCAGGAAAAAACCTAAAACAAAAACAAAAACAAAACCTACTCACATACAAGGGAACTCCCATAAAGCAACCAGCTAACTTTTAGCAGACGTTTTGCAGGCCAGAAGAGAGTAACATATTTTCAAAATGATGAAAGGGAAAAACCTATAACCAATAACACTCTACCAGGCACGCTGTCATTCCAAATTGAATGAAAGATAAATATATAGATAGATACATATATACATAAGCAAAGGTTAAGAGAGTTCAGCACCACAAAACCTGCTTTTTAAGAAAAGTTAAAGGAACTTCTCTGACGGAAAAATAAACACAATAACTAGAAAAAAAGAAAGTATGTGAAAAGAAAAATCTCATTGGTAAACATAAATATAGAGTAAAGTTAGTAGATTAACCAATTATCAATCTCATAAGAAAGTTAAAAGACAAAAGTAGTAAAAAAAAAAACCCTATATCACATATACACACACACACACATACACACAAAAGATGTGAAAAACAGTGTTTAAACATTAGGAGGAGTAAAAATACAGACTTGTTAGAATGTATTCCAACACAATAGATCATAAACTTAAAACCGTCATGTATACACACAAATATATGCAGGTTGTTGCATAAAAATGAATAGTAACCACAGACCCTAAACTTAAAATAATACACAAACATGAAGAGAAAGTGTCCAAACATAACACTAGAAATAGTCAACAAATCACAAGGGAAGAGAACAAAATATAAGAAAGGAATCAAAACAAAATGCAAAAATAACCCAAAAAAATTAAGAAAATGGCAATAATTTTTTATACCTATCAATAATTACTTTAATTATAATGGACTAAAAGCTCTAAGTAAAAGATATAAATTGGCTGAAGAGATTCAAAATAAAGGATCCATACATATGCTGCCTACAAGAAACTTATTTCAGATTTAAACACACAAAGCCTGAAAAAGAGGAGATGAAAAAGTATATTCATGGAAATAAAAATGAAAAGAAAGACATGATAGTAATAATTATATCAGACAACATAGACTTTAAAACAAAAACTGTAATAAGACACAAAGAAGGACTTTATATGATGATAAAGGAATCAAACCAAGAAGATACTGATATCACTCATATCTGGAATCTAATATAAGGCACAAATGAACCTTTCCACAGAAAAGAAAATCATGGACTTGGAGAATAGACTTGTGGTTGACAAGGGGGATAGGGAGGGAGTAGAGTGGTTTGGGAGCTTGGGGTTAATAGATACAAACTATTGCCTTTGGAATGGATTAGCAAGGAGATACTGCTGTGTAGCACTGGGAACTATGTCTAGTCACTTATGATGGAACATGGTAATGTGAGAAAGTAGAATGTGTACATGTATGTGTAACTGGGTCACCATGCTGTACAGCAGAAAAAAATGGTATTGGGGAAATAACTATTAAAAAAAAGAATAATAATAACAAAAAAAGAATATTTCAGGAATGTAAATTTAGGGCATGCAAATATAAATATGTGATATATATAATTAATAAAAGGGGATTTTTATTAAATCAAAAAGTACTATAAATGTAAGCATTTATTTATGGACTCATTAAATGTTCTCCATTACAAAAACAAAAAAGAAGATACATCCAACATAAGAGCGCTAAATACATAAAGCAAATATTAACAAACATAAAGAAAGAAACTGACAGTAACACAACAATAGTAGGAGACTGTTAACATCCCTCTTACATCAATGAACAAATCATTCAGAAAGAAAATTAATAAAATACATTCACTCCAAAAGACACTTAAACCAGATGAACTTAACAGACATATATAGAACATTCCATCCAAAAGAAGCAGAATAAACATTATTTCCAAGTGCACATGAAATGTTTTCCCGAATAGGTCACATCTTAGGCTATAGAACAAGTTTCTAGAAATTTAAGAAGGTTGAAATCATGTCAAGCATTTTTTCTGGCAGTAATACTATGAGACTTGAAGTCAATTACAAGAATAAAAATGCCAAAAAAAAAAAACACAACAAAACACAGACACGTGAATGCCAAATAATATGCTACTAAACAAACAATGAGTTACTGAAAAAAATAAAAAAATATTTGGAGACAAATGAAAATGGTAATGCAATGATCCAAAATCTATGGGACACAGCAAAAGTAGTTTTAAAAGGGAAATTTATACAATACAAGCCTCTCTCAGAATACAAAAAAATTCAATCTAAGTTTACACTTAAAGGAAATAGAAAAAGAACAAACACAATCCAAAGGTAGTGAGGAAAAGAAGTAATAAATAATAAAAATAAATGAAACAGAGACTATGAAAAGATAGAAAAAAATCAACAAAACTAAGAGCTTGTTCTTTGAAAAGATAAAAAAAAAGGATAAATCTTTAGCCAGACTCATCAAGAAAAAAATAGAGGAGGCCAAGATAAAATAAAACCAGAAATTAAATAGTAGTTACAACAGACATACTGAAATATAAAGGATCATAAAAAATTACTAAGAACAGTTTTACAACAACAAACTGCACAACCTAGAAAATATGAATAAATTCCTGGAAAGGGATCATCTCCTAAGACTAAATCAGGAATAAATAGAAAATATCAACAGACCAATTACCAGTAAAGAAATTAACTCTGCAATAAAAAAATTCCAGCAAATTAAAGACCAGAACCAGACAATTTCATAGGGAAATTCTAACAAATTTTAAAGAGCCAATACTTATCCTTCTCAAATTATTCCAAAAATTAAAAAATAAAATTATATGCCAATATCCTTAATCAACATAGATGAAAACATCTTCAACAAAATACTACCAAATTAAATTCAAATATTCATTACAATGGTTATACAAATGTTATTTTTTCCCTGGTTTGTGAATACGGTTTAACATCTACAAATTATGCCATGTGATGTACCAAGTTAACAAAACACAGGATAAAAATCACATCATCATCTCAGCACATGCTTGAAAAGTATCTAATAAAATTAAACATCCATTCATGATAAAAACTCTTAAAGTAGGTAAAGTGGGAACCTTTCTCAAAACAATAATGGCAATATATATATATATGACAAGCTCATGACAAACATCACATTTTTCAATGTTAAAAATCTTAAAGCATTTCCTCTAATATCAATAACAAAACAAAAATTCCTATTCTTGCCACTAACAATCAACATTGTATTGGAAGTCCTGTTCACAACAATCAGATAAGAAAAAATCAATAAAGGCATCTAAATTGGAAAGGAAGAAGTAAAATTGTCACTATTTGCAAATGACATGATACTGCACAGAAAACTCTATAGACTCCACCAAAAACTATAGAAGTAACACATGAATTCAGTAAAGTTGCCCAATACAAAATTCGAACACAGAAATCTGTCATGTTCCATACCACTAACAATAAACTATCAGGAGGAATCAAGAAAACAATCACATTTACAATTGCATCAAAAAAAAAAAAAACTCTTAGCAATAAATCTAATTAAGAAGATAAAAGACTTGAAAAACTGTAAGAAATTGATAAATCAACGATGTCACAAATAAATGGAAAATATAACATGCTCTTGGATTGAAAGAATTAATACTCTTAAAATATCATACTGCCCCAAACAACCTACATATTCAATGAAATTCCTAACAAAATACCAACAACATTTTTCACAGATCTAGAATAATTATAAAATGTGTATGAAAATACATGGAGTTCCCATTGTGGTGCAGTGGGAATGAATCTGACTAGGAACCATAAGGTCTAGGGTTCGATCCCTGGTCTCACTCAGTGGGTTAAGGATCCAGCATTGCCGTGAGCTGTGGTGTAGGCTGCAGACATGGCATGGACCTGGCATTGCTGTGGCTGTGGTGTAGGCCGACAGCTGAAGCTTTGATTGGCCCACTGCCTGGGAACCTCCATGTGCCATGGGTGCAGCACTAAAAAGCAATAAAATAAAATAAAATGTGTATGAAAATACAAAGAGCCTGAATAGCCAAAACAATATTGAAAAATAAAAAATCTGGAGGCACTTTCTGACTTCAAGATGTCATTTAATGCCATAGCAATCAAAACAGTATGGTACTGGAAAAAAACAAAAACAAAAACCGGAAACACAGATAAATGAAACAGAATAGAGAACCAGAAATAAATCCATAATTATACAGACTATTAACTGACAATGAAGGAGCCAAGAATATACACTGAGGAAAAGACGGTGTCTCCAATAAAGGGTATTGGGAAAGGCTGGACCACTCCAGGCAAAAGAACAAAACTAGGCTACTTTATTATGCCACATACAAAAATAAATTCAAAATGGATTAAAACTTAAATGTGAGACCTGTAACCACAAAATTTCAATAAGAAAACATAAGCAGTGCCCTCTTTGATATCTGACTTAGCAAGAATAAACCAATGGAACTATATCAAAGTAAAAAGATTTTGTACAGTGATGAAAATTATCAACAAAACAAAGAGATCATCTACTGAATAGGAGGTGATGTTTGCAAATGATACATTCAATAAGGAGTTAATATCCAAAACATAAAAAATAATCAATACAGCTCAACATAAAAAATAATAAAATGAGCAGAAGATCTGAATAGACATTTTCTGAAGAGGATATACATATGGCCAAGAGGCATATAAAAAGATGCTCAATATCACTAGTCATCAGGGAAGTGAAAATCAAAACCACAATGATATATCACTTCACACCTGTAAGAATGGCTATTAGTCAAAAAACAATAAGTAACAACTGTTATCAAGGGTGTGGAGAAAAGAGAATCCTCATGCACTGTTGGTGGGAATGTAACTACGGAAAACAGTATGGAGATTCCTCAGAAAATTAAAAATTGAACTACCAGATAATCCAGCAGTTGCACTCCTGGATATTTATCCTAAAAAATGAAAACAGCAGTTTAAAAAGATATATGCACCTCATTGTTTATTATAGCATTAACAGTAGCCAAAATACAGAAGCAACCTAAGTGTACATTGATAGATGAATGAATAAAGAAGGTATGATATACAATGGAATATTATACAGCCATAAACAGAAAGAAATTTTGCCACTGTGACAAAACGGATGGACCTACAGTGTAGTATGCTATATAAAATAATTCAGAGAAATACAAGTACTGTATGATTTCATTCACATGTGGAATCTGAAAAAGAAAACAAAAATAAAATGAAATCAAATTCAGTTATAGGAAAAAAAAAGCCCAAAAACTTGTGATGCCAGAGGGGTGAGGTCTGGGGGATGAGTGAAATAAAAGGAATTCAGATGTACAAACATTCATGGAATTCCCATCATGACTCAGTGGTAATGATACCAACTAGTATCCGTGAGGACTTGGATTCTATCCCTAGCCTCGCTCAGTGGATTTAGGATCTGGCATTGCCATGAGATGTGGTGTAGGTCACAGATGCAGCTCAGATCTAGCATTGCTGTGGCTGTGGTGTAGGCTGGCAGCTGCAGCTCCAATTGGATCCCTACCCTGGGAACTTCCATGTGCCAAGGGTGTGAGCCTAAAATAACAAAAAAAAAAAAAAAGAAGAAGAAGAAGAAGAGGTGCTAAGTCACATGGATGTAATGCAAAGCACAGATAATACAGTCAATTATTGGTAATTACTTTGTATTGTGAAAGATGGTAACTAGACTCATTGTGGTGATCATTTTTCAACGTATAAAATACAAAATCACTATGTTGTAACCTGAAGCTAATATAGTAAGTCAACAAATACTTCAATTGAAAAAATGAAAAATAATTGTCTGGAGTATCTTCTTTTAGAACATGTACAATATATTCTTAATGTTTAAGAGCATTAAAATACATTCTTATGAATATTCTTAAATATGAGCAGCTTAGTGCAAAAGGCAAAATATTTGGTATTTCTAAGATAAAAACAAAAATACAATATTATGAAAATATAAACATAAATAACTATATTATGAGCAAAAATATTAAGAACACAGGAATATCCCATGGATTACATAAAAAATGGTAAAGTGAATATAACTTATACATATGCACAGTAAAAGATGATATTAACAGAAATATTAATTCTTTAGTCATTTTCTATTGGTGAGTATTATGAAAAGTTTGCATTCCTCTTTTTTGAGGGACATCTGTATTATATAAACATTTATTAGTTTGCATTAAGAAAAAGTCTAAGTACCTAAGTATATATAGAAAATGTTCTGAAATAAAATTTAAAGAAATATAAAACTTAGTCAAAACTTTGATGTTCCCTCTCTAATACCTCAAACTGTAAAAGAGCTTATATTTAAAAAATAGATTCAATTATTTTTCATAAACATATTATTATATACTTATATATAATATATCCATTGTAAACAAAGAACAACAACAACAACATAAAATCTTGGCACCATAAGAAAGAAATTATTTGACATTGGTCTACTTCTTTCACATAGTTTTTGTTTTGTCTTCATTTATTTGTTGATCATTGGAAAACCCAAAAGATTTTTAATGCACAATGAATTCATAGGGAAGATACCTGAAAATTGCAAATTTGAAAAGTCAGTCTTCTCTCCCTGACTTTGAGTTCCTTAATCCTTTTTCCCATAACAGGGTTACTTGTCTATAATGTTTTCTTCTAGTGAGATTCTACACATAAAAGACCGCGCGTGTGTGTGTGTGTCTGTGTGTGTCTGAATGTGTGTTAGTTGAATGAATGAATAAAGAAAGATAACTAATAGTGGTGTTATATACAGTGTTTTTTTTCTTTTTACTCACTAAATATTCAGCTTTCCATTTTTCTTTAACAAAAGAGATATTATTTTTTTAAATTGCATATTGTTCTATTGTGTGTCTCTATAATTAAAGATTCCATATTGTTAGAGATTTTTGGTTACTCATTTTCAGTGCTTTATACTTTACAATTTGATCAAATAGTCTTTGTGCATATATGTCAATTTATTTTTGGAAATTTCTGGCTCAAAAACAATAAATTTAAAAACTTTCAATATATAGTGCTAAATTGTTCTTTATACATTTTAAAACATTTGAATGAATAGATCAGATATGGTATTTGACATGTCTTTGCTGACAAAATCTTTATTATGATTAAACAGAGATTTTAGGAGTTCTCATCATGGCGCAATGGTTAATGAATCTGACTAGGAACCATGAGGCTGTGGGTTCAATCCCTGGCTTTGCTCAGTGGGTTAAGGATCCGGCATTGCCCTGAACTGTGGTGTAGGTTGCAGATGCGGCTTGGATCTGGCATTGCTGTGGCTGTGGCACAGGCCAGCGGCTATAGCTCTGATTAGACCCCTAGCCTGGGAACCTCCACATGCTGTGAGAGAGGCCCAAGAAATGGCAAAAAGATGATAACAAACAAACAAACAAACAAACAAAAAAAAAGAGGTTTTAAATTGTGGTTTTATTTTGCATTTCTTTGTCCTTAAGAGATATTATCATCTTTTGATTCAGTAAGTACTTATTTGCCTGTTTTTGTGCATGTGCCTGTCTTCATGAAGAGAGTAGCCTGTTTATGTCAGATGCTCATTCTTCATTAGATTTTTTATTTATTTTTCTCTCATGACCTGCAAGAAGTATTTATTTACTTTTACTAAGGAAACTAATCCTTTGTCAGCCATATTTTTTGCAGATATTTATTCCCAGTTTAATTACTCCTTTGTCTTTTGACCTGATTTATTTAATCATGCCCAGAGCCCCTTCAAAACAAGAATTCATTGGGAGTTCCCGTTGTGGCTCGGCGGTAACAAACCCGACAATTATCCATAAGGATTTGGGTTTGATCCCTGGGCTTGCTCAGTGAGTTAAAGATCAGGTGTTACTGTGGCTGTAGTGTAGGATGGCGGCTACTGCTCTGATTTGAACCCTTGCCTGGGAACATATATTTGTCATGTGGCCCTAAAAAAAAAAAGTTCATTGATCCAGTTGATTTCTTTCTCAGGGGCTGTTAGTTGAGAGTCTTCAGCTGTTAATTCCCTATGAATTGCCTCAGCTTCAGTTTATTTGCTCTCTGCAAGACAGTCCCTTCCAGAGTGACCAATATCCAATAACTGATTTATGTTGGAGTATAAAAGGCCCAGTATTTTGGTCCAATGTGAGAAAACTCTGATGAGCTGTTTTAGCTATAGGGGGTCTGCTGAAACTGCTGTTGTGTTTGCAGTGCTGTTCAGTTTTTCACTCTGTCTTCCCTTGCTTCCTTCCTCTTCATTCAACAAATGTTGATCCCAAGGACACTCTTTAATAAACACCTTGCACATAAATTCTGAATCAGAATTTGCCTCTCCCTTCACACAAAGCAAGAGACAAAGCTATGATCCTTTTTGTATCTTCCTTAATCCTATATATACCTCATCTAGAAGTGAGTTCACTCCTCAATGAGGTCTGTGTCTATATATATTATTTATATATGTAATATTATATATAATATTATATATTTTATATATGTGTTTTTACTAAATATATACCTATAAGGTAAATTATATATTACTATAATTAACATACATTTTAAATATATAATTTTACCAAACATATCTATGAATAATGTAGAATATCATTTTTCACATTTTACATTTTCTGAGAACAGTATCAACATATATCATCACAACCGTTTTCACTAACTTTTTTCAAATTCAACTATTTGACAGAAACAGTTCATTCATTTAATTGTTTTAAGTTTATTCCATCATGCAAATATACTTATAGTACTGCTGATGGTCATTTTAGTTGTTTTTCTGTTGTTCATTATTGGGTATATTTTTCCTCATGCATATGTCCATGAGTTTCTCTGTAGTATATATAAGTATGAATGGAAATTCTTCTTTAAATGGATGAAAATCTTTAACATTACTAAAGCACTGTAAGTTTCTGCAAAATTAAATTTTACAAATGCTTTAATTCTAAAACATCTTCTCCCAATAATTTCTTGCCCACCCATGAGATAGGCAGTTGGATGGAAAAATCATTTCCCATTAAACTGAAAATCAGTTTCACAGTGGGTGGAAGATGAATTTGTGACATTAGCCCTATTAGTCAGAACCTTCTTCCCACTCCCTGAGGTAGGACTTTTGGAAGTCCTTAATTATTTTATAATCAATTTTCTAATATTCACTGCTTATCATGAAACCCTTTTTTCTCTATTAACTTCATAACTCTCATGCTGTAATAAGTTTGAGGTTCTGGCCAATTTTTTAAAGTGTCATTAACTTTAATGTTAGAAAAAGGCTTCAGGCTATTTTGGCTTTCTTAGTATCTTAGAATTCAAGGTATTTGTGCACTTGCTGTTTTCAATTAAAACCAGGTTGCAAACAAACCTTTCCACATGTAGTTTTTTCTGTGTTTATTGTGAAAGCTTGTGAAAACTAGATTTTGTATCATCTCCCTGTTTCTCAGACACTTAGCTTTACCCGGTCTTCACACTTTATCATTTTAGGGAGAACTCTTATCTAGGAGTCAAATGTGCCAGGAAAAAAAGTACTTATGGTGTCTCTGCAGTCTCTTTACCACACCATTTCTGCTTTCTCTGCCATGAACAGCTTTTATTGAACTAAATCTCCTCTAGCATTGTAGCTCTTCCTCCCACTGTAATTAATAACTATAAAAAATCTAATATTTCTGCCTCATGGCTGCTCTAACTGAAGTAGTTTTAGACTGATTCTTAATGCCGGTTCAGATCCTTCCTACAAGCAAGCACATATATTTTTATACAATTGGATGTCACTGAAATTCCTCTGAAAATAATGTGAAATGGTACAATAAGAAAGAGATGAGTTTGAAACGTCTACTCAGCACTTGTGTGCATTCAGGCACATTAATCAAACTTTTCAAATGTTCAATTGCTTTATCGGAGAAATCATATCTGTCAGGCTATTTGTGAAGATTAACTCAAAAACTTCATATGAAAATTTCTAAAGGAGTATTTGGCATACAGTAGGGTCTTAAGAGCTAGTTTTTATTTCTCATTTTATTTCTTTTGAATTTCTGAAATCATTTCTCATGTACTTTTAATTAAATGATAAACATTTATTTGATTCAAATATTTAAAATAGCATAATATATGAGATATTACAAGTGCAAAAACATTCCTCTGTAATCTAAAATAACCATATTTAAATTGTTCACTTCTGTACCAAATTATTTCATTTATGGTTTTTACTTATATTCATTGGAGACCTGATTCAGACTTGATACCTATGTTAATATTCTTGGCTACATCATATATCATACTCATTTCTATTTCCATCCCACAATATTTCCAATATGCTATATTTCCAATAGACTTGCATCCTTACCCTGAAGTTTGTCTCATATTAGATCAAATATTTCTTTCACTAAATTCAGTAACATCTCTAGTTTCCAACATTTTGAAGATTTACCAGGTAATTTTATTATGCTTTCCATGATTTATCTTGAAAAACAGGCTTTTTTAAAAAAAATTTCACCATTGTATTCCAAAATAGATTAGTGCCTACTGATAGTAACTTCAAAATGGGACAATATGTTTATGAATGCATGATTTACTTTCATTTTGATAAAGTTTTCATGACTAATTATACTTTGTTTTCAGACTACTCCCTCCCTTGTAGAAAACAAAGCAAAAGACTCAAAACAAGTAGCAATATATTTATCTATGTTGTTGAAAATAAAGTTCTTGAGAATGCAACAGAAGAAATATGTACAAATTCATAAAAGTTCGTGGGGAAAATAAAAAGTAAAAACATTAAGAAGAAATCCACTTTGTCATATAAATGAACTTTGAAAATGAAGAGGGGAGATAAGACTATATCACAATTGTAGGTAAATGCTTCAATATAAAAAAATGTTCATATAATAATGAATATGACATGGACCACATTACCACTGCAGAGCATATGTTCTTTGGAAGTGAAAGAACATAAACCCACTATATAGGTAAAAATAGCAAAATCTGGTATCACATGAGAGAAATGCTCAATTTCTAAACTTTAAAAAATTTATAATGAACCTGCAAATTGAGAATTAACACCTGTTCTGGATCATTATCACTAGTAAAGTGCCAAGTGGAGACTTGTTTGTATGTGGGAAATGCTTTATTCTTCAAGGTCAGCACCTAATGTGTATCATTTACATAAATGTTTCTATTAGCAATCTCATATCAATTTGGGAAAAAAATTAAAAAAGTAGGATATGATTTATCTGCCAATTTCTTCTACTAGGAGAAATGTGGAGTTATGTATCCAGAGTCACTGAGCAAAATAATTTCCTCAGTTGTAACAAAGATAACACTGCCTGTGAACAAAATGATGACAGACATATGATGCCTAATTCTCAATCAGGTTCAGGAGAATAGCAAATAAATAAGATTTATTGATCATTCTTCTCCTCTGTGGATCAGAAATATTTTTCCAAGTACATTCTCAAATTATAATACCTAGAATAAAGGTCCATAATCAGTTTATTTCCAAATAGCAATGTGTCTCCAATACATGCCAATTACAAATTTGTGACACGTGAAGGAATAAAAAAGATAGGAAGCAAAAAGTAGGTCATAAATGAAAGATAGAGGAAAGAGGTAGGTATGTTGGAGGCAGCAATACATTTCTGTCTATTTGTATAGTAAGTACCCAGCGGACCACTGTTTAGACAGGTATGTATCAATTATTTCAGATGCCAATTAAATAAAGAAAACCTGAGAAGTAATTCCCAGTCAGAAATAGTTTGGTTGGTTCTTTTTTTTTCTTTTTTCTTTTTTTTTAGGGCCACACCCGAGACATATGGAGGTTCCCAGGCTAGGGGTCTAATCGGAGCTACAGTTGCTGGCCTATACCACAGCCACAGCAATGCCAGATCCGAGCCGCATCTGCGACCTACACCACAGCTCACGGTTACTAGTCAGATTCGTTTCTGCTGCACTACAACGGGAACTCCAAGAGAATTATTTCTAATGATGGCTTGTAATTGTTGTAATGTTTGACCTTAAGATACAGGCTGATAGTGATACCAGAAAGCCTATGGAAAGAAAGGGAATTATCATTTATCAATAATCTACTATACATCTCTACTGTATATTTTTACCTTACATAATCTTCACAAAAACATACTAAGGATAAAACATGTTTTTTACCCATTTTTCCATCTTCCAGTGAACAAACTGAGCTTAGAGAGTCAGAAAAAATGTGTTACCAAATTACCTTATGAATTAAAAGAAGAGTTGTGATTCTAGGACTTTATACTGCCTAAAAATTCTAAATTAATTCTAACATTTTGTTGATGTCCAAAAATTAATGAGAAGGAAAATTACAAGGTTAGTAAAGGTAATTTCAGCAGATCAGAAAAAAAGTAGAAACAGGTGAGTTTAATGATACCATAATGCTTATGTACATGGACCACATGAAATTACATTTTTGTTTTCATCGAAGCTGGCTGATATCTGTGCTTTTAGATAGTTTAACTTAATAAGTTGTTCCAGTCCTTTTTATGACAGCACACTACATCCAGGTGCTATGGTGCAAGAGTAAAGAGTGTCCTGCTGAGATCCAGGCTATGACTCTAACAATTAACTGAAGTAAACTAGAAAGAGTCAGTAGACTTGCTCATGTCAGAGATTGTTGTCTCAACAGTCTGGTTATTGATGTCCCTAATAAGGCTTGCAAATGCTTATAGTGAGGTGGCTTTGTACGAGGGTTTAAAGTTAAGAAAATTAAGAAGGAACATTATATTCCAAAAATATACATGTAAAGTATATATAAGCCTATATATAGAACAGATTATATACATAGTCTATTATATGTACGGTTTATACACAGAGAGAGGGATGGACTGGGACTGGCATATGCTCACTATTGTATATAGAATGACTGGCCAAGACGGACCTGCTGTATAGCCCAGGGAACTCTACCCATATTCTGTGATAACCTATATGGGAAAAGAATCTGAAAAAGAATAGATACGTGTACATGTATAACTGAATCACTTTGTTGTACAGGAGAAATTATCACAACATTGTAAATAAACTACATTTAATACAATTTTAAAAAATAAAAAATATATAAGCATATAACATATTTTACATATAATAGAACATGTATGTGATATAACAACCGCACAAAGCTGTGTAATGCGTCAATTTTTTTGTAACCTATTTTGTTTAATATGCATATAAACAGTAAGAAAAATAATTATAAATCATATTTTTTTCTAAGACAAGGTAGCATTTTAAATTAGAAATCTGGTATAATTGTACAGTTTTGTTTCTAAATTTGTTGGACTGAAAGCATTTAATGCAAAGGTTTCTGTAACATATTTAAATGACTTTTGTAGATTGTCATCCTCTATCTTTATTACCCTGCTAATTACAGCTAATGACAGGAAAAATAAATAACTAAACTTTGAAGGCATATTTCAGTTCAATGAGGTGGCTATATCTGTCCATTTGTAGGTACTAAAAATTTATGTCACTTACTATCATGGGTTATTTTTGACCCATAGTACAAAGTATCGACAAAATATTTTCATTAAATTACAACACATTTTGGTTCATTTCTTAGATTGCTTTAAAGTGAATCTAAAAAAAATGACATATTAAAAATCAAGTATCAGATATTTCTCTACAAGAATTTTTTTTTTAATTTAGGGATGGAGTTTTTAGATTTACAGAAAATTGCAAAGCTGGTACAAAGTTCACCTCACTTGCCCATTATTTCCCCCTTATGTTACTGAGATACAAACTAAGTTTTGTCAAACTAGTAAACCAGTGTTGGTACTGACTAGTAACCAAACTCCAGAGTTTATATTTATATTGCACCAGTCTTTCCATGAATGTTCTCTTTGTGTTATAGAGGCCAATCCAGGGAACCATAATGCACGTATTTCTTGTCTCCTCTGTCTCCCCTGGTATGTGAGTTTCTTAGTTGTAGCTTGTTCTTCAGGATCTTGACATTCTTAAGAAGTGCTATCCAGGTACCCTGTAGAATGGCCTTCATTCTAGAAGTGTCTAATATTTATCTTATGGATAAACTGGAGTTGTTTTTCTTTTGGAAAGAGTCACAAAGAAAGGAAGTGCCCTCCTCATCACAACATATCAGAGCGTACATGATATGCACATGACATTGCTGGTTAAGGAGAGTGTTTGCCAGTTTCTCCCCATAAAGTTACTATTTTACCATTTCTAAACTTGATTTTGGAGCACATTTTGTGTTCAATTCACCTTTAATGAGGGGGATCAAAACGTGTTACCATTACACACTTATTCCTAGCAAGTTTACCATGTATCTGGCCTGTACATAATATCCAGACTATCTTAATTTTTGTACTCCATGGTTATACATTAATTAATTAAATTATATATATACATATATGTATGTATATATGGGCATGTATGTGTATACACACAAACATATTCACACACTTCTGTGTGTGCTGAAATTTGGGGAAATTAGTATAGAGATAATTGACATAATCCAGTTAGAGTCATTTTATTAATCCTTAAGACTGCCACAGAGTAAGAAATTATGACTCCTTTGCAGAGTATGTGCTTCTCTTAAAAAATACTTTGATTCTACCATTGAATCTGAGTATTACACTGAAGTTAAAAATACAGAAGCTAAGTTAAAAATGAAATTTCCCTCTCATGTTTCAGCTTACAATTTAAAAAAATAAATGTTTCCTGCTGTGAGAAACATTGAGGCCAAGAATCATTCCATGAGAAGTTCTTTCTGGAAACCCCATTCCCAGTCTGAGTCCAGTGGAGTTATTTCCTCTGCACCTCAACATCCTGTACACACCTAACCCCAGTACTCCCCATAATCTTTTGGAATCACAAGTGTCTTATTTCATTAAGCAAACTCTGAGCTCCTAGAAGACAGGAACAGGGTTTGGTTCATCTCTCTTTGCCTAGGGGCTGACATATGGCAACTCTTTAATTGTATTTGTGTTCATTGAATAAAGGAACAAACATCCTGTAAAATTTCCATTAGAAAAATTTGACTCTACCAAAGCAGTGTTTCTGTATATATTCAATGTCTTTATATAAATTCATTATACAATTTTACTTCCTAAAACACAGCTATTAAGCTTGCCTTTGCAACATGTCTGATTCTAAAAACATCTGCCCAGGATATTTTTTTTAAACTCCCCGGCAGTGAAGACTGCCTCCTCTTCTTCATTTCCCACTGACTTTCTCTTAACTTGAAGCCTAGATTACAGCTCTCAGTCTGCACCTATTTTAGTTATGCTCCATTATCTGAAAATTAATGCACAGCAGCCATGTTGGGCTCAATGAATCTACCTTTAGTTTGCTCTGTTCCTCTGCAGGAATCTCATTACCCCTCTATCTCTGTGAAGTCAGTAACTGCAGGAAGCATCTGCTGCAGATCAAAGTTCATGCAAGCCTGTTAGCTTGTCTATGTTTGTTCTCATCTTGAAGACACATTGATTTTTACTTCACTTGTTTTCTACCCACCCAGAATGCTCATATTAAATACTGAATCTTTTCCATAGGAGTTTATATTTTTCTTAGGTTGTCCTATATTAGAACATTATTAACAATAAATATCTTTCTTGTAAAATAAAATTCAAAACTAGATATCTAATATAGAGTAGCTCATTTAGAGAAATATAGATCTTAAATTTCATGTGATCCATCTCCCAACTAATGGCTGACTACCTTTATAACATCCTAGCTAAAATAAGTTTCCTACCTGTTAAGTTCTCAAAAATGAAAATTGTCTCCAGATTTCAAATCTGGACTTAAGTCTAAAAGGTATTATTCTTATTTTACTGGAGGAAAATTCCATAAAATTTTAATATGTACTAAAATATTACATAGTTACATGGAGATACAGCTAAAATATAATGCATTGTACTGATTGAGAGATTCACAATGCAAAAGAAGGGTAATGATACGGAAAATCAAATCAACATGATATGACACAATCTAAATGTTCCAGGTTTCATCAGGTTGTTGTAGCATTAACATTAATATATAATTAGTTATGACTGTATTTTTTCCTGAAACACAAGAATCAAACAGATCTGTTTTAACCCAAGATGATGGCATCACCAAAAGATTGTAGGCTTCATGAGGCTACAGCCGACCTACAAAGGTGCTAGTACCAGGTCCAAAACTGTTGTCAGTATCCTATGAATCCAAGCAGCCAACATGCACAAAATAAATGAAAAGCTGACGTTCCAGTTTCTCAGCTTATATTATATGCATTCCAATGACCATTCCAGAGTGGTTTGTGTCAGATGTCCACTCTGTTTCAATCAACAATGTCCAAGAGATAGGGCTACTTAACAAAAATAAGATGAATTATGATAAAACATTGTATGTGCAAGAAGAAAGTAAGGGCAATATTTTGAGCTGGGCAGATCCTCAAAAATATGATTTCTACAGTATTGAAATTATAATGGTTCTTGATGCCTCTGGCTGGATGGAACTCTGGACCCTTACAAATTCCCTCCGTCCAAGATGATTTCACAAACCGCCCCCCCCCCCGCCCCCAAGAAATGCCTTATTCTGATGCATGAAAACAGGATGGTTCCTATTGTCTGCTGAAGTTAGTCAAGCCAGGAGTCTGCAGCCACTAGCTTTTATAGATTCATAAAAGTGCCAACTGCAACAAACAGTTTTGCTATAGCTAAGTCCCAATCCCATGCACAATCTTATTTCTCATCAAGTTGGAGTTGCCCTACCATTATTATTATTATTATTATTTTGCTTTTTAGGGCCACACCCATTGTATATGGAAGTTCCGGGCTAGGGGTCCAATCAGAGCTGCAGCCGCCAGCCCATGCCACAATCACAGCAATGCCAGATCTGAGCTGTCTCTGCTACCTACATCTCAGCTCATGGCAACTCCGGATCCTTAACCCACTGAGCAAGGCTAGGGAATGAACCTGTGTCTTCATGGATGCTAGTCAGGTTCGCTTCCACTAAAGCATGACAGGAACTTCCATCCCATCATTACTGATGTTAGCACTAGCCAAGCAGAGATATAACAGTCCTTGGCCCTGATTATCATTGTGGGGATTATGCTCTGAGTGAGACCAAGGCATTTCTCTCTCCACAGATTATGGCTTATTCATTTGCCTATTAATATTCATGTGAAATGAAAAGGAGAATTTTCCCTTCCTATTTGCATTCCCTCTTAGGATAACTGCTATTGGTTTAAAGGCAGATATTGTCATTTACATCTTCAGTCTTTTATTTTTCTCTCTTCAGTGTACAATTATCTCCCAACACCATCATTGTCTCCTGATACAGGAGATGGTATGCTGCAAAATTCCATAAACTGGATGAGCCCATTCTTTTTATATATTCTTCATCTATGTCTCTGCCTTCTGTCATTATTTTAAATATGGAACGAGATAGTGAATATGGAAATGCTTCAAATCTATCAAGAGTTACATAATCAACAATAATTATTATAAGAAATATATTGTGAAGGCCATATTTCCCCTGTTCATACCTAATCATTAAAATTTAAATTTTTCTTTATAATGTTAGATTAAAATGTGTCTTATCCCCACTTTGTTGAAAGGTTATTGATGCTCCGATAAAGGATCTAGAGTGTATCATCCTCAACATCCATAGAAGTTCAAGAAAAAATTTACGTTTGGTTCTACTTCTTCCTCCCAGATCTTTACATCAGTGTTCACATCTCTCAATTAAATGGTAACAGAAGCAATTTTTCATTATCCATCTATCTGAACTTGGGATGGGAAACCCCTTAGTCACTCAAGACCATCAGACATACTCAAATAAAAATCTGGAAAAGGACACAAAACAAAAAAAAATATGGTAATTCAAAAATATATTTAACTTCATTAGTAATAAATGGAATCTCTACTATAAAATTAACAAAAACAAAACAACGTAACATTCAATGCCGGCAAGTGTGAGTAAAGCTATCATGCATTATTTGTTGTAATATAAATGTATTCAATCTTTTTATGAACATTTTAAAAATATGTGTCAAAAGGCCTCTAAGTGTTTATTTTTTTAACTTGTAATTATACTTGAAAAACTTTCTGTTAGAGAAAATTACCCAAAATCTGTGCAGAAAATGTATGACAGTGCATTATTTGCATGGTAAGAACTTTAGAAATCAAATGTAATCTTCAACAATAGAGGAGTAATCAACACATCCTTATTTAATCCATATAATAAAATACTGTCCAAATATTAGACATATGTTTAAAAAGCATTCCAATGAAATATGCCTTTTTCTCCATCCCTGTCTATAAATTCACCTCTCTGAATGGGGAAAATATATAAATAAAGATATTTAGATCACATGTGAGTGCTCACCAAAGCGTGACCTCAGCTGAGGAGGATTCTAACTAACAAGTGTCTAGATAACACATACAGTGGATACCAATCAGCCTCTCCCCACAGTGGCTTATATCGTCATCCAATGAGCTCATGAACAAAGTGGCATGGATGGAGGTTATTTCTGGGCTTAGCAACATGGACTTCCAATTACCAAGTCTGACCTGACTATGCCTGCTGCTAAGTACTAATATGCCAGTGGGAGAGAACACTGAGTTCCCAATATGGCACCACTGCCTGAGTAGTCAGCCAGGTCTTTAGCGGAAGATTGATTAAATTGGACCATTGCTATCAGAGAAGAGGAAGCATTGTGTTCTTATTGAAATAGATACCTACACTGTATTTGCCTTCCCAGCATGCAATACTTTGGCCAAAACTATCATTTGTGGACTTACAGAATAATTTATCCACTATCATGATACTGAGCAAAGCATTACTTCTGATGAAGTAACCCCCTTTACACCAAAGTAAGTGTGGCAATGGGTTTATGCTCATGAAATTACTTACTGATCTTACCATGGCCCCTACTATTCTGGCTTAATAGAATGATGGAATAGCTTTTTTAAGACTCTTTTTTTTTTTTCTTTTTATGGCCACAACTGCAGCATATGGAAGCCATGGGTTGAATCTGAGCTGCAGCTGCAGGCCTATACTACAGCCATAGCAACACCAGCTCCAAGCTGCATATGTGACCTATGCTGCAGTTTGCAGCAACACCGATCCTAACCCACTGAACAAGGTCAGGGATCGAACCCACACCCTCAAAGACATTATGTCAGGCTTTTAACCCCCTGAGTAACAATGGGAACTCCTTAAGACTCTTTTAAAGACTTTTTTTTTTTTTTTTCTTTTTAGAGCCACGCCCTTGGCATATGGAAGTTCTCAGGCTTGGGGTCTAATCAGAGCCGCAGGTGCTGGCCTATGCCACGACCACAGCAACTTGGGATCTAACCCACATCTGCAGTCTACACCACAGCTCACAGCAATGCTGGATACTTAAACCATTGAGTGAAGCCAGGGATTGAACACACATCCTCATGGACACTAGTCAGTTTCATTATAGCTGAGCCACAATGGGAACTCCTTAAAGACTTTTTTAAGACTGCTAAGGGGTCCATCTATACTTGCCCCTTAAGAAAAACATTTAATTACAAGAATTCCATCCTCTCATCAGTTTAGCACAAAGCTGACATGAATATTTGAGAGAATGTGCAACACAGAAAGGTATACCTTCTAAGAGTTACTAAATTTATTAATTTCCTTCATTTATTAGGCTACATATACCAGACATTCTACTTTCTGAGCTGTACTATTCACAATAACATTTAGTAATAAATTAGCCTCTGGTAGAAATCCCCTGTGGGCTTTCCTTGTTTGTGCTTGTAATTAAATTGCTGAAAGCAAATAATAATCCCCATCATATTACAGGAGACTATTCATTCCACAAAACAATGACTCTAGCTTCTGCTTTTAACTGAAAATCACTTCTCTCAATAAGACCGTTTATGGCTTTTTTTTCCCTCACAAATAATAGGAAAGGGAAATTTCATGGACAAAATTCCATTATAAAAATGAGTATATAAAAGATGAATCTTTTCTTGAAAAATATTATAATAAAATTTATTTTACCAGAAATTAGGTCTCTAGGCTCATATCTTATATTCCCATATGACTTGAGATTTTTTCCCCATTATTTGTGTTGTCCATTTTAATAAGAAACAAAACTTAAAAAATTGAGGAAAAATCTCTGAAACAGTGATATGGAATCAAAATCTGAATACTCATGCAAAACACAATATACTTGCTTGACCTTGGTTATTTTTTTAAAAAAAGTAACTATATACATCACACAGAATACCAAAGATGATCAAATTGTCAGATCTTTAACTCAAGTGAAAATCTTTCAAATTGGAAATCAAGCATTGTGTTTCAACATATCAGCCTTTTATTATGTTGTACTTTCTCTCGTACATTCATGTCAAGTTTGTCCTCAGGTAATGAGAGAACATTCTTGTGACTAAATGTTGTGCTTAGGAAACTGAGTGCAGATGTACCTATTAACAATAATAAGGCACACTAAAGGCAGCCTACCTTTTCTCCCAGGCTAGTCCCCCAGGGGGTTTTGACAAAGCTCTTCCTATTTAATCCATTTCTTTAGAGGACAGAACCAGGGAGAAGAGAAAAACAAATGAAAAATAATGAAAGCAACACACAAGATCTATGGGGTAATATAAACTGTGCCAATATATGCATAATAGGGATTCCAGAAGGAGAAGAAACTGAAAGGAGGATCAAAAATGTATTTGAAGAAATTACAGATGAAAACTTTCCAAACTTACAGAAGGAAAAAGATATCCAGGTACAGGAAGCACAGAGGGTCCCAAACTCGATGAACCCAGACAGACCCACACACACAAAAATAACAATTAAAATGGCAAGAGTTAAAAATAAAGAGGTTACTAAAGACAGCAAGAGAAAAATAGGGAATCAGTTACAAAAAACCCCTATGAAGCTATCAGCTAATTTTTCTAAAGAAACTTCCCAGGTTAGAGAGAGGGGTAGGATAGATTTAGATTCAAAGTCCTCAAACAAACAAACAAACAAAACCCTTCAATCTAGGATTCTCCACCCACCAAGATTACCATTTAGAACAGAAGGAGAGAGAAAGAAATTCTCAGGCAGAAAATAAAGATAGCAATACTAAACCTATCCTAAAAGAAATACTGAAAGTTCTTTTCTAAATAAAAAGAGCAAGAATCTACAGGAAATAGAAAATCACAATAGGAAAGAACAATATATGAAATATTGAAGATTCCTTTAATAAGCTAGTATATGGATTAAAAGCAATTTTTAAAAATTTTGTTAAAGTGATTATAATTACAATGAGCAGTAAAAGGGTAAACATGAAGATGTGATACAGGACATCAAAAAAAATCACAGTATGTGGGGGAGAGGAATAAGAAAATATATATCTTTTAGAAAGTATTTTAGCTTATAGATCTAACAATCTAACACAAATAGAGTTATGGGTTCACATCCTTGAAAACCAGGGTAACCTCATATTAAAAATATACAATATATTCATAGAAACCAAAAAGGAACACAAGCATAATATAAAGAAAACTACCAAACCACAAAAGTGAAAACAAAAAGAAACAAAGAAGAAACACAAAATCAATTGGAAAAAAAGATTTAAAATGGCAGTAAATACATAGTTGTCAATAATTAACTGCTAATGGACTAAATGCTCCAATCAAAAGAAAGAGTAGCAGACTGAATAATAAAACAAGTTCCTACAATATACTGCCTATAAGAGACGTACTGTAGAGCAAAGGACACACTTAGATTGAAAATGAAGGGATGAAAAAATATACTTTGTGCAAATAGAAATTATAAGAATGCAGGAATAGAAATACTCATATCTGACAAAATAGTTAAAACAAAGGCCATAAAGAAAGACAAAGAAGAATACCATATAATGATAAAAGTATCAATACAGGAAGAGGATAATACACTTGTTAACATATATATGCACCCTATATATAGGAGCACCTAAATCCATAAAACAAATACTAACAGACATGAAGCAAGAAACTGATGGGAATATAATAATACTAAGAGACTTTAACATCCCACTGACATCAATGGATAGATATTCCAGACAGAAAACCAGTAAGGCAATAGAGTTTCTAAATAACGTAATGAAACTGTTCAGCTTAATTGATGCATATATTACACTGCTTCCAAAAAACCAGAGTACATAGTATTTTCAAGTGTGAAATGAACATTCTCTAGTATAGAGACATAAAACAAGCCTCAAAAATTTAAAAGGATAAAAATTATTTCAAGCATCTTTTCTGACCACGTAATACACTTAGAAATCAGCAACAGAAAGGAAATTAAGAAAAAAATAAAAATTAAAAAAAGATTACATGGAGTCAAAACAACATGGTACCAAAATACCAATGGGTCAATGATGAAAGCAAAGAGGAAATAAAACAGTTCCTCAAGACAAATGACAATGAAAATATAACCAGACAAAATTTATGGATGCAAAAAGCGAATCCTAAGAAGGAAGTTTATAGTAGTGCAGTCCTTCCTCAAATAACAAACAAACACAAATCTCTGGAATTCTCTGATAGCCTAACAGTTAAGGATCCAGCTTTGTCACTGCTGTAGCTTGGTTTCAATCCCTAGTGTGGGAACTTCCACATTCTGCAGGCATGGCCAAAACAAATAAACAAATACAAAATCAAAATGAAACAAACAAACAAAAAAAAAAAAAAACAAGAAAAATCTAAAATAGACAACCTAATCTATCACTTAAAAGAATTAGAAAAAGATGAACAACACAACCTAAAGTCAGCAGAAGAAAATAGTAACAGAGAGGAAATAAATAAAATAGAGATTAAAAAACATGAAAAAGGGAGTTATCTTCATGGCTCAGTGGTTAAGGAACCCGACCAGGATTCATGAGGATGTGGGTTTGATCCCTGGCATCCCTCAGTGGGTTAAGGATCCGGCATTGTGGTGTCTTTGATCTGTGGTATAGGTCACAGATTCAGTTAGGAACTGGCATTGATGTGGCTGTGGAGAAGGCCAGCAGCTGTAGCTCCAATTCAGCCCCTAGCATGGAAACTTCCATATGCTGGAGGTGCGGCCCTAAAATAGAAAAAAAAAAAAAAAAAAGAAGAAGAAACAAATGCAAGGAAAAAAAATCAATAAAACCAAGAGCTGTTTTTTGGAAAGGATAAAAAAAGTAAACAAACCTCTAGTGATGCTTACCAAGAGGAAAAGAGAGAGGACTCAAATAAACAAAATAATAAATGAGAGAAGAGAAACAATAACATACTGCAGAAATACAAAAAGTATATATATATATAAGAGAATACTGTGAACAGTTATATGCCCCCCAAATGGACAACCTAGAAGAAATGGACAAGTTTCTAGAAACACAGAGCTAGCCAAAATTGATTCAAGAAGAAACAGATAATTTGAACAAACTGATCTCTAGAAGTGAAATCGAATCTATAATAAAAAACAAAACAAAATAAAACAGAGCTCCCTGAAAACAAAAGTCCAAGATTTATGACTTCACTGGGAATTTCTACTAAACATACAAAGACGTTACAAGGATCCTTCTCAAATTTCTCCAAAGGAATGAAGATAAGAGAACATCCCCCAAGTCATTTTTTGAAGAAACAATCACCTTAATACCAAAACCAAAGACACTTAAAAAAAAAAAAAAAAAAAGATAGGAAGAAAAAAAAAAAGGAAAAAGAAAGAAAGAGGAAAAAAGAAAATTACAGGCCAATATCTTTGATGAATAGAGATTCAATAATCCTCAAGAAAATATCTGCAAATCGAATACAACAGCACTTAAAAAAGGATCATACACCATGATCAAGTTGGATTCATCAAAGGGTCACAGGAATGGTTCAACATGCATACCCAAATCAATTAATGTGCTACACCACATCAACAAAAGAAAAGGCAAACCACATGATCATCTCAATGCAGAAAAAGCATTTGATAAAATTGAACATCCATTCACAATAAAAACTCTCACCAAAATGGATAGAGAGAACATGTCTCAACATAATAAAAGTCATTTATGACAAATGAAAACCAGCATAATATTCAGGGGTGAAAAGATGAAAGCCTTCCTGATAAATTCTGGAAGACAGGATGCCCACTTTCACCACTTCTATTCAACATAGTATTGGAAGTCCTAGCCAGAGCCATCAGACTGAAATAAATAAATAAATAAAAGGTATCCAAATAGGAAGAGAAGGGAGTAGCAAATGACATGGTACTATATATAGAAACCCTAAACATGCCCCAAAAGAAACTATTAGAGCTCATAAATTAATCCAGCAAGGTAGAAAGATATAAGATTAATATATAGATATCTGTTGCATTTCTTTAATGAAAATATCAGAGAGACAAAAATTTAAAACAACCTTAAAATTATGTCAAAAAATAAAATAAAATATATTAGGAATAGGAGTTCCTGTTGTGGCACAGTGGAAACGAATCTGACTAGGAACCATGAGGTTGTGGGTTGAATCCCTGGCCTCACCCAGTGGGTTAAGGATTTGGGGCTGCTATGAGCTCTGGTGTAGGCTGCAGATGCAGCCTGGATCCTGAATTGCTGTGGCTGTGGTGTAGGACAGCAGTTACAGCTCAAATTTGACCCCTATTCTGGGAACCTCTATAAGCCACAAATGCACCCCTAATAAGCAAAAAAAAAAAAAAAAAAAACCAAAAACCAAAACAAAAAACACCTAGGAATAAACTTAACTAAGAAGATGAAAGACTATACATTCAGAACTATAAATAACTGATAAATGAAACTGAAAATGATTCAAGAAAAGGGAAAGATATCCTGAGCTCTTGGACTAGAGGAACTCATATTGTTAAAATGGCCATATTATCCAAAAACAATTTATGGATTTAATGTGATCTCTATCAAATTATGCATGACATTTTCCACAGAGCTAGTACAAATAATCCTAAATTGAATATGGACCCATGAAAGGCCCATAATTTTCAAAGAAATTCTGAGAAAAAAGAAAAAAACAGGAGGCTTATGCCTCCTTCCCAGACTTCAGACAATATTTCAAAGCTATAGTAATCAAAATGTCATGGTATTGACACAAAAACAGACACATAGCTCAATGCAATAGAAGAGGCCCAGAAATAAACCCACACATCCATAGTCAGTTATTCTTTGACTAAGGAGGCAAGAATACAAAATACACTTTCAACAAGTGGTAATGGGTGAACTGGACATCTGTGCATAAATCAATTAATTTAGAATAACATAAACAAAAATAAACTCAACATGGTTTTACCACTTAAATATAAGACATGACACCATAAAATTCCTAGGCAAAACATTTTCTGACATAAATCATAGCAATATTTTATTCTTTCTTTTTTTATAGCTTCACCTACATCATATGGAAATTCTTGGGGTAGGAATCAGAGCTGCAACTGGGGCTTATGACAGAGCTACAGCAACACCAGACCTGAGCTGCATGTGCAGCCTGTTCCACAGCTTGCAGCAACACCAAACATTTAACCCACCGAGTGAGGCCAGGGACTGAACTCACATCTTCATGGAGACTGTGTTGGGTTCTGAACCTACTGAGCCATAATTGGAATTCCTTCTTTTTTAATTTTAATTTTTTCCAATATTTTCTTAGATTAATCTCCAAAGGTAAAAGAAATAAAAAGCAAAAATAAATGGGGAACTATTTAAATTTATAAGTTTTTGCACAGCAAAGGAAACTATAAACAAAATGAAAAGAAAACCTATGGAATAAGAGATCATATTTCCAAATGATGCAACCGACAAGAGCTTAATTTCTAAAATATACAAACAGTTCATACAACCCAGTAGCAAAAAATCAAACCACCCCCCAACCAAAAAAATGGGGAAAAGCCCTAAAGAGACATTTCTCCAAAGAAAATACAATGAGGTACCATCTCACACCAGTCAGAATGGGCATTATCCACAAATAACAAATGCTGGAGAGAGTGTGAAGAAAAGACAATCTTCCTACTATTGGTAGGAATGTAAACTGGTACAGTCATTATGAAGAACAGTATGGAGGTTCCTTTAAAAAACTAAAAATAGTTTTCATATGATCCAGCAATCCCACTCCTGGGCACATATTTACAAAAGCCAAGATGGTGGAAACATCTTAATGTCCATTGACAGATGAATGGGTAAAGAAGAATTGGTATATATAATGGAATATTAGCCATAAAACATAATAAAATGACATTTGCAGCAACATGGATGGGCCTAGGTGAAGTAAGACAAAATATCTTATGAGATCACTCACATGTGGAATCTAAAAAAATGATACACTGAACTTATTTATAAAGCAGAAATAGGCTCACAGACATATAATCTACTTATCCTTACCAAATGGGATAGTGGGAAGAGTTGGGGGGAGTTCAGTTAGGAGTCTGGGATTAACATATTCAAAGCACTGTACATAAAATAGGTAAACAAAAAGGATCTACTACATAGCACAGGGAAGTATGCTTAATATCATAATAACTTATAATGGAAAAAATCTGAAAAATACTATATATCTATACAGAGATATAGAGAACATATATATACACACACATATGTGTGTATGCATGTATGTATATATGTATACAAACACGCACATACACACACACATACACCCAAATCACCTTGCTGTACACTTGAAACTAACACAACATTGTAAATTAACTATACTTCAATTTTTAAAAAAGATATTGGCATATGAACACTGTGGTATATGGAATGACTGGCCAACAGGGACCTGCTGTATAGCACAGGGAGCTCTAGCCGATATTTTATGATTATCTATGTGGGAAAAGAACCCGAAAAAGAATGGATGTGTATATATGCATAACTGAATCACTAAGTTGCACAACAGAAATTATCACAACATTGTAAATCAACCATACATCACTAAAACTTTGGAAAAAAAAAGTTTCAAAATACCTGAGGCAAGGGTATCAGATTGGCTTAGCTTAATACATACTTTTAGGGAAAAAAATGCAGGTCACACTGAATTATATAGCACAACCAAGAATGCAAGAGTCAGAAAGAGGCAGTTTTCCAGAAAAAAACAAACAAAAAAACCTCCATTGTCATTAGGAAATGAGAGCAAACTGATTCTAGGTAGCCAAACCCACCAAATATCCTCTAGCATTATTATTTTTTTTTTTTAGCATAGACTATTGAACACTACACCAAACACTGAACATAAATATACCACTGAAAAGCTGTCTAGAAATGTCCCTTTTTTTCCTGCCACCAGACAGAAAGCTTTTGTACTATTTTAAAAGTAAGGAAAACAATACCATCCTGTACACGAACAGCTTGCTTCTTCTTTTCGAAGTTCTTCAAATTGCATTAATCTTCACCAATACTCTGGGAAAGAAGAAAGTATTATTATTCTCATTTGTCAAATGAGAAAAGCCAGACAGAAAGAGATTAAGTAGCATTCCAGAGGTAAAGAAGCACCATCAGTTCTAGGTTTGGATTTGTGAATTTAGGTAACTCTCCCTGATGATGTTTCCCTCTATGTAAGAGAAGGGACGGTGGTGGAGTGGAGGAGGACTGCAAATTATGGAGTTTTTGGGGTACAAAGCATTGACAGTCTGTTGAAATTCTGACTTTGCTCCTTAAATGCAATGGCAAAAGTGTCCCACCAATTATACCTCAGAATTGTAACATTATCCTTCGTCCAATTTCCACTGGCAACTTTACTGAAAAGCCCTGAGGGCATGTGTGCTGTGTCACAGAGCTGCAGTGCCCTCTTCTGTACAGACTTCCCAGGAACACATCCCCTCAGTGAAGAAAATTTCAGGTTCTCCTAAGCTTCTAGCACTTTTCCATATACTCCAGCCATTCTCTGTGAGATACATTACCAGAATGCTCTTCCTTTGAGAGCTCAGAGACTGTTGAAAATTTTCTCATCCCAGTAAATCATTCTCTAATAATCTTTGACAGATTTCACTTTAACCATAGTCTGATCCATGGGAGCTAATCATAAAAATTATTGATTGGACGTAGCAGATCATCCTCTGCTCATCAAGAAAGAGTAACTCATCAGGCAGAGGCACTATCTCTTCACAAATTCTCTTCACAAATTCTCAAGTGAAATGAGAATTAAAAAAAAGAGAAACATCGATTCCCTTGCTGACCTCTAATTCAGTTGTCATTTCTATGGTATGGTATTTCCCTTTCAGTCTCTTCTTCTTGGTATTCAAGTTTTTAATTTGACTAAGCAAACATCCAGGCTCTTCCAGTCACTTTCTTAGACATGGGTATTCAAAATCAGCATACTGGTACATTTTTTACTGCAGGATAGTATTTTTCTAACAATTCATTTATAAATTGTGTTATAATCTTCAAAATGCAGTAAAAGGAATTTCAAATTAATATTGAAAATAAATAAAATAGTATTCAGATTAATTTCTTATTTTATCCTTGTCCTTCAAAATAAATATGAACCATTGTGGTTGCACTTTGATGCATATGCAAGTGTTTCTGTTCTTACTGATTGATCAATATTCTTTTAGATTGCCTTTTACATTCTTTCTCATTTCCCTTCTCCATTTTTCAGAGGATTTACTCTGTGTTCAGAAATGCACTAAGTATTTTATCTGCAGAGTGTAGACTCCAGTATTTTTCCCTCCGTTCAAATCTCATTTCCATGATTTACCAGCTATGTGAAATTAGGCAAGCTATTCAGTATCTCTAAACTGCAGTTTCCTGCTCTGTAAACGGGGGATGATATTTATGACAATCTCGTTGGATCTGTGAAGAGTTCAATTAAGATAAAGCGTTAAAGCTCTTGCTGAAATTCTGGCACATTGTTGGTGCTCACTGTATGTTAACTAATGCTGTTAAATCTTATGACAGTTCTATTAGTATTGTATTTGTCATTTCGAAGGCGAAAAGTTTGAAAGAGTTCAAATGATTTTTTTAAATTGCATATATGCTCAATCTGTGCCCAAAGCCCATAATCCTATCTGATTATAATACATAGTTTATTTTCCCTTAGAATTTCTGGCCCTTTGATTTCCTTTGCTTGAATTTGAATTAGGCTTCAGTTTCCTTATCCTTATTCTGATTGCTTTGATTGATAATTTTGTTTAGACTTCCTTTTCCAGTTCTCACCTCAAAGCTTCTGTACAATATGGGCCCATTTTCATCCTCCACCTGTGATGCTCTACCTAAGATGCTCTATCTGTGATGACCTGAACTGTCTTGGTACCTGCCCCTTCTCTACCAGGACTACTCTGAGCCCTGTGGGAATGAGAGATATGGCCTTCTTTCTGACAGTCATCAGTTCCCCTATTAGAGGAGGTTAAAGGATATTATCTATGGGTCTGTCTGTTCCAAAGGTTCTGAAACTTTAGCCTGCATAGGAGTCAGTTGGAGGACTTGATAAAATACACATTTCAGCTTCCACCTCCAGAAGATTCATTATATACATAGGGAGGAACACAGATCTTACATTCTAAGTTCACAGATGATGTTGATGCAGATGGTTTGGAGAACATATTTTAAAAACTAATTTTTCATTTTTTTCTATCAAGGCCCCAACAGAACACAGAACATGCCTGTCAGAAACATTGGTTTTCTTTTCAAATTAAGAAATAGCCTAGGAGTTCCCGTCGTGGCACAGTGGTTAACAAATCCGACTAAGAACCATGAGGTTGCGGGTTCGGTCCCTGCCCTTGCTCAGAGGGTTAATGATCCGGCGTTGCCGTGAGCTGTGGTGTAGGTTGCAGACGCGGCTCGGATCCCGCATTGCTGTGGCTCTGGCGTAGGCCGGTGGCTACAGCTCCGATTGGACCCCTAGCCTGGGAACCTCCATATGCTGCGGGAGCGGCCCAAGAAATAGCAACAATAACAACAACAACAACAAAAAGACAAAAGACAAAAAAAGAAAAAAAAAGAAAAAGAAATAGCCTAATTGTTTATTAGACTTTCTAACTACAGTTTTTGGTTAGTGCCAATAATGATGAGCATTTAGAAGTATCAAGTACTTATTATTTATACTCCATAGCAAGTTATACAGCTACCAATTTTAATGTTTCTGGCATGTTAAAGGATAGAATTTAAACTATAAAATACAAATTGTGTTAAATTTAAAAAGGGTCTTTCTACTGAGTTCAGGGCATTCCACACAAAGAATTCACTTCCTCTGTTGTGAAGATAAGAAATTAGTTTTATTTAGAATACTGGAGAAAAAAAGGTAAAAATTTGATTATATCATTAGTTTAAAAATATTGAAACACAACATGGTTATATTTTAAAGGTTTATTTCATAGAACTTCACTAGTGATTTTAGACTATTTTTATTAGTTTGAATCTCATCCCTTTTAGGAGAGATTCCTAATAATTCTGTTAGGAATAGGCCTATGAAAGGATTATTTGGGCGTAAGGTCAATTTAATTTTTAGCATATTTGGTTGTTACATGCTTTGGTGGTCAGTATTTTATGTTTATCAAGATTTACTATATGTACATAATTTGATCATCCATTTTCAAGGTATCACACTATAATAGAGTACTTTATCAGTAATACAATGCATATAAAATCAACATTTTTATGTACTTTTTCAGATCCTGTGCTTTATTCTGAATAGCCATGACAACCCTCCTGACAAAGCGAAACAAAAATAAAAACATCAAAAAATAGATAATACTGATCCATAAATATTAAAATCTTAGATAATATAGTTCTAATGATATATTATTTTAATTTTCTTCTAAATACTTAAATCTATCACTTCAGTATTTACCTAAATTCAGACCTATGGGGTTTATTTATTTATTTATTCATTTATTTATTTTGGCCACACCTACAGCATGCAGAAATTCCCAGGCCAGGGATCAGACTTGTACCACAGCAGTGACAATGCCAGATCCTTAACCTACTGAGCCACCAAGAAAGTCCACACCTATGGGATTTTAAAGCCCCAAAACTCTGCAACAACCTACCAAAAACACTATGTAAGTATGCATAATCCCAAGTACTGTATAATGAGTGTAACATTTGAGCTGATTTCCTACAACAATTTTTTTCTACATAATTCTGTGAAAGATGTGTATCTAACATTTTCCCACCAAACTACATATTTTGAACTTCCTTTTTCTATCCTTCTATATTTGATTTTAAACACAAAATTATGTCCTCAATAATCTGCGTACAATATTCCATTGTTAAATTAGGGAAATGAAATGTGATTTAAATTTTAATTAAAGCCAACATCTGAGCCAAATGTTACCACAGCTTATTAAAGTAATATTTATAAACTGATTGTGGAATATAACAGTCAACTACTTCATCTCACATTACAAAAGAAATCAAAGTCTAAGCTTTCTATATATCATGATAATGAATTGTGTTTACTCATTCAGTCACTCACTCTCTTGTTTATTTTCAAAAAAGTGTCTTCTATGAACCTGACATACAATGGAATATATTCACTTAAAATGAGCTATTATAGTCTGGAGAGCACTTCGTACTTATTATAAGACTATTTCACTTTATGTCAGTTCTATCTCAAAATGTCTGCCTTTTGTCAGACTTTAAGGTTTGCTTATTCATTCACTTATTCTTTCATTCATGCAAGAAATGAACTTCTGCTGTAGACCAACTATAAGTAAGGCTCTATTTTGGATGAGATAAGAATAATGCTCTTGTCAAGAAATGACATGTACCTAGTTACACCAAAAAACAGTAAATTTTACTTTGTATATGAAAAAATTAGGTCAAACCTATTTGAATTCAAAAGGAGCTACTGCCTTCTGCACTTAGATGCCACCTAAATCCTGTTGTTTTTATGGCAGAAATTCCATGGTACTTTGGATCTTTAAGACATTACTCCATTTAAAAGTGCTCAATTGATCCAGATATAGGCAGTGCTTTAGAGAAATCACTCCCAGCATTGAAGCAGGATTGCCTCTGCAGACAAGGAAAGAAGGGCAGAGAGATAAAAACTTAACAGCCTTCCAAATCTTATTCTCGTGATATTTCTGCTAGACCCCACTGTTCTTTCCTTAAGAGCATTTTCTGCATAGAATATTTATATGGGTTGTTCAGAGAAATTAAGAACAACTGGAAAGCATCTTTCTGTAACCCCGAGTTCCTAAGAGCTGTCTCCAAAATCTCTACAGTCATGTAGGATACAGCTTACAGCAATCTATATAATATCATATTTATTAGCTTTGGCTAGAATTTGGTCACTGATAGTTGAGCTTTCAGGTATCTCTAAGGTGAATTCATGACAGCTGGGTTTGTTCAGCAACATAATTTCTTTTTAACTTCATAGTCAAATAGGACAGTGCTCTAGATTACATCATTTATTCCTAAATAGTCACCAGAAATATTTTTCAGCATTATCCATGTTTTTAAATATAAAACCAAGTGATAAGGAGCTCAGTAAATTTACGGTTTCACCAGTATTTAAAATTACCTTTATTTGGGAGAAAATAAGATATATTATTTAATGTAGTATTAAAACTAATTAGACATTCTCCTTCCCATGACGCTTCACCCTAGGGATTAGTCCTGAGCTACTTCTTATTAATATTAAACATGAAGGTTTAATTTAACACGCTGGTAAACATGATTTACCAGCAGAATTGAAACAACTACATATCTCAATATAGAGCTATATTTAATGGGATTCTTTTATTGAATTTGTCATGTCTTTTACTTTATGCCTTTTAGTTTAAATCCCACATAGTAGCAGACTTACTTTTTAAAATATGTATTCACAATTTATATGCAATGCGAGCAATAAAGCTAGTTCAACTTCATTTCTTAAAGGAATCAAAATATTTATGCTTCTGATATATTTTGGTCATTCAATAGAGGCATGCCTTATATCTTAAATTCCTTTGATCAAACATTTAATTATGAGGGAACTTCAAAGTTGTGATATAATATTAACTAAAATAGTTTCTCTAATATTTTCTTTCTTTCTTTTTTTTTTTTCCTGTCTTTCTCTCTTTTTAGGGCTGCACCTGCGGCATATGGAGGTTCCCAGGCTAGGGTCCAATAGGAGTTGTGGTCGCCAGTCTAAGCCAGGGCCACAGCAACACTGGATCCAAGCCGTGTCTGAGACCTACACCACAGCTCACGGCCACGCCAGATCCTCTACCCCCTGAGCGAGGGGTTGAACCTGCATCCTCACGGATGCCAGTCAGGTTCGTTAACCAGTGAGCCATGACGGGAACTCCATTTCTCTAATATTTCCAATACGTCAGTTTTTCAATGAGCTATATTCAGAGAATATATGTTTTACATTGTTTTAATATGAACCAAATGCCAGTTTTTTGAGTCCTTACTGAATTTGTCGCAATAATTTTATTTGCTTATGAAAGTTTCCAATTACAGACCTTTTTTAAACATTTACATACACAGTGTCATCTTAGATTAATAACATACTACTTTTCCTCACCTTTTACAAATAATAACAGGAGGCCATCAAAATTAGTACATATTATCAAATAAATAAAAATAAGCTATCTTGAGTCTTAAGTAAATTTAATTTAGAGAAAATATTTTAAATATGCAAAATAATATGATCCCCTTTAATACAATGTTATACAAAATGGGGTGGAATAAAAAATGCTGTCTTTTACTCAAAAGTAAACATTTTCAAAAATGAAATGAGAGAGCATGTTATTGGAGAAAATGCTTTATATATATATATATATATATATATATATATATATATATACACACATATACACTATGTGATACTATAAATATTTAAAACTTGCCTTGAAAATAATCAACTACATTTTTGGAGGACTTTTCAATTCAGTACCTACAGATACACTTCACATATTTAGCCATTTCTCACTTGATAGACATTTACGCTAATTCTAAATTTTATAAATCACATTCTGCAATGAAGAAACTCATATACGCCATTTGTACTAGTTTATGTTGTTGCTTTAGGGTAGATAAGAGAGTTACATTTTATATTTTAATAGGTACTGAAATACCAACTTTCACATTGGCTTTAATAAATTCTCTACACATAGAAACTAAATTTTTGATAGGACATTGTAGGGTATAAAGTAGAAATATAATGTTATACATGTGTAATTATATAATGCTATAAATCAATGTTACCTCAATTTAGAAAGTTAAATAAATAGATAAAATGTATTAGCACATTTATTTAAAGGAAATTTTTGATGAATTTATTTATAAAACAAGAATGTCTGGCATCATATTATGAACTATTTTGTAGACACATATTACATTTCATTAAAATCAGATGTAATTATATCATTGATTAGCTATATTATCTCATCATGTTTCCATGTATATGGTGGTATAAAGTACATTCTTCCATTGTAATAGAAAACTATGACAGATTATGTTATCTCTCCTTTCTTCCATTAATGGAATTCAGCTATATGTGAAATTATTATTGTATCCTTTATTAAATAAAATGCATATCTAATATTATTTAAGTAAATTCTCCCACCATCCCAAGCCTGTGTTATTATCAACATCATAATTTCTGCCAATATAATGGGTGAAATATTAGGATCACTGGACTTCTTCCAGGATTGGTGAACCAGATAATTTGAACCAACCCTCTTAATGAAGACAATGGAAATACTTAAATGACTTAGTACATATAATTCATATGTATGGTAAATAAATGTTAATTATATTTATTATTTTACTACATTTATTTTTTATTTTCATAATTACATATTCTTATACATGTGAAAAATATAGCAATATAGTCTGAGGCAGAATTCAAAGACTATATCAAAAATTAGGTTGGTTTTCATAGGGATTTAGGGAACAGATTTTATATGGAAATGCAATTTTTGTGTTTTGTCCTTGTAGCCCACAGCAATGGTAAACTCACTAATTATATTAGCCTTTTAAATATATTATTTGGTATATTTTACCTAAACAATCTCTCTCTTTCTCTGTCTCATTATCCACCAGCTGGAATGTTCACTTCAATGTTAAAAAGAAGTGGTTACAACAGAATCCTTCCTTTAATACAATCTTAGAGGGAAAATAATCAGTTTTCACCATATGTATGATGCAAGCTATAACTGTATCTTAAAATGTCTATATCAGTTTGAGGAAATCTACTTCTCTTCCTACATAACTGAAATATTTCCTTAGGAGATTTTGTCAAATGCTTTGAGTGCACCAATAAAAATGATCATAACTTATTTAGCCTACTGATATGATGAATATATTTAGGCATGTTATATGATCCTTTTTATATACTCCACAAAAATTCCTGAGAGGGTGAGAGTATTCCCAGATACTGTTGAAAGGCCTGGAGTAAGAGGGAGATAGTTAGAGAGGAATCCAGAGAAGGTTAAGAATGTTAGGAGAAGTGATACTAATATTTAAACTTAAGATGTGTGTTATTTTGTGGTATTTCTCATGTTTCTCATTAAAATTTTAAAAAATTCTGTCACATTGAAAAACACATTGCTTTAAACGTAAGAATTTTAAGTTTCTTAAAATACACATATAATTTCAAATAATTAACTACTGTAGTGTAGTTAAATTATTACAGTCTATTTGCTACATATCTGGTTCTAGTTTCCACACGAATTTCTCATTTATGGTATTATTAGGATAATGGTGCACAGTGACGTTTTCCTTGGTAAACCAAAAATGAATTATACCACAGAAACTTGGGCACAGATATACCTAGTATACACTAAATACTGTAACCTAAAGATACTACTCTCCCTTTAAAATAATGTCACTTGGAAAGTGATTTTTTTTGACCAACAAAACAAGTAAAAAGCAGTCACAAGGACTATTGTATTGGGAATCTGAACATTTTACATATGAGAGCAAGTTCCTGCCAAGCATATTCATGATGCAGAGCATTTGGCAGGTGACCTTATTTTGGAATGGATAATTAGTGATCTTATACATTTGCATTATACAAGTAATTGTTCTAATTACATGCTCATCAACCTTCTGAATAAAATGTATTGTTGTGTCTATAGGGAGAGGATATATGAGACTCTAAGTTATAAATTAATAAATTGGCATTCTAATGTTATTTATCAGCCTCAGAAGCTCAGTTGACATGAAGCATTTTTTAGGAATGCAGAGACCCCCTGGGTGCTGGCTTACCAGGTAGATACATCTACACGACATCTGATGTGGTTGGTGCCTATAGAGGAAACCAATGAGTCCATTCCAGGCTACATTTCCATGTATTCTTGGTAACTGTAAACCTTTCCTTCCTCAAACTACAGTATATGTTTTGTCCTATTATCATTCTATGCTTAATAAATGTTTTAATTGAAATAATCAGCACATGTGACCTCAAGCTAGAAAACATACAGTGCCATTTAGTTTACCCTTCCTTTATCTCTCCAATGATAATTACAATTTGTACTCATTCTTCTCACTTTAATATGAGATCATCATTATTTATTTAGTATAATTTTAAGTGTTGAATACCCAGTCTTCTGAGGAATAAAATTCACAGTAGTCCATGAAACAAATATTCCTTGCATATATAGTTTATGAAAATTTATCAAGTTTATTTATATGATTTTACTTGTTAAAAACTCAATTATTTTTTTCATTGTTTTCAATGAAAGAAACACCTCTTGGAAATATGGTTTATGACAACTAAAATATTTACTATTTTCAAATGGGAAGAAAATGTCCTGTTACATATTAAGAATGTTCTGGAAATAGATTTGTCTCATTGAAATGAAAAGTAAGCTTAAAGTTTAAACTTTTAAGGTACATTTTTAGGACAAAAAATATATTTTCCAGTGTCTCACTAAAATAAAAAGGTATTACAGAAAAATAAGAGTTTAATATATATAACATGTTCAAAAGGTAGAAAAATTTCACAATGTCTCAGAAACAATTAATTATAACTTACTGCTCATATAGGGTTGGATGAGTTATGCTGGATGTCCCAACTCCTAACACTCTTTTGGGGAAATATATTTGTATGTAGTGAGATGGCATTGCTCTGTATGAAATAGGAACACCTTCTAATTTTCAGTTCCACATTGCATCACCTATGTGGCGTATATTCTTTGAAAGAAGCCTAAGGAGATCTGCTGCCTTTTACATTTTAGATTCTCTTCTCTGTTTAAGTTTTGGCTGTTTGGGTTGTCCCTTGCCAATGTTTATATAATGCTTTCAAAGAAATGTCAGTGTACTGCCTAGATTTGTGGCTGGAACTCACATGGATAATTTCCATGAAATTGTTGTAGCAAAAATGTCTTCTAAACTTGGAAAAATTACAGGAATACAGTGGATTACTACCCCTTCAGCTGAAGGTTTTTGGAAGTTTTATGCATCTCAGATATTGAGAAACTTCCAATAGCCATCTTATAAAGTATATAATCTTTTGGTAGAACTACAGTCTTTAGGAAATGCTAATCTAATAAAAAAAAAAAATCCCACTACCATTCTCCCAATGGGGATTTTCCTTTTATAGATAAGTGTTGTGTGTATATTAATTTTGATGTTTAATACTGACTTGAAGTTATACCAGTTTCTTCCCTTCCTCCCTTCCTTCTTTGCTTCCTTTCTTATCTTCTTTCCATGCAGCATAATTTTAGTGGAATTTAGATAGGTAGCAAGACCTGACCTATTTTCACTATTTTCATTGTGGTAACATGAAGAAACAAGAGCTGCTATAAAGTTGTCCTGACACACAGGTTAGAGGCTACTCTGGTACATTTAAGGAGTAAATGTTTCCATCTTTTGAGCTTACTATTGGCCAGGTAGGACAGAATCCAATGGCTCAACAGTTTTTATCTTCCCTTAATCCATCAAGAAAGTATATCATATTGTTCATGTTCATGGAAAAACTATTATTCAGAGGAGACAAAGTTTCCATTGAAGAATGACTTTTTTACTTTCTAGCAAAGACTGAAGCACTTGCTGAGCATAGATACACCTACCATAAAAATCTCAGAATACAGAGTCATGGGCTGAAGCAAACTGTGCTGTCTGGATATGATTATTCTAGGAAAATCTATAACATGGCTGGTATAATAATTTCTAACACCTGTGATATAAAAGAATTTTATGATATCTGGCTGTTTGGACAGTTTTAAATCTAAAGTTTTGGCATCAGACAGGCATAGCCATAAACTTTTCACAGGTCTGAGTACATAATAAAGGAAAATATTTCTAATAAAAATACTAAAGCCCAATTTTTCTTTCATAAGGTATCACATCTGTTCCTTTCAGTTCCCATTTCCAACACTCTAATTCATTCTTTTAACAACTGTAGCTGAATGAAAAGCATTAATCTCTATACCTAAAATTTAAGCTCTATCCAAACGCCTTTGTTCAGTGTACTAAAAAAAAAAAAAAAGAAAAAGAAAAAGAAATCAACCATTAACAACTAAGGGTAATTTGGATTCAAAAACTTCCACATTTAGGTACTTATATAGTATTTTAATCTCAATTGCTGATCTTCACATATACACAATATCCAACCTGATTTAATTGGTCTCCTGTTGTAAATAAATTTTAAGCCCTTATCTCCATGGTTTACTAATACTCTTCCTAACTGTACACCCCTCCCATTTTGATCTACTTATTTAAATTTTATCCCTTCTCAAAATCTATTTAAGAGTCATCACTTAACTGAATTATTTGTGAAATACCTAATCCAAAGAAATCATTTTGTTTTTTGTTCCTCAAGAACATAGCTTTAAATTGCTTATGTCTGACCTTTTCCCGCTATTAGTCACACAGTCAGGGTCTTTTGTGTGATTTTATAATGTCAATTAAAATTCTCATGTATTTATTAACTTCCTCTACAAAAGTAATATATTACCAGAGTCTAGTGCTTTTCATTTATTAAATTCTCAGTGCAGTTGGTTTGTTGATTTATGTATTAATTGACATAACTGTGGACACCATCAACAGCCATGAACTATTGATACTCTTTTATATTCCATCAAACTTCTCAGTGCAAAAAAGAAAAGGCTTGCCTGAATTTGGTTTAGAGTATTTTCTATTGTATTATAAAAGTTCTGATTATCTGAAATTGATATATTAATATGCGATTTTAATTAGGAAACTCAGCAGTTGTTGTTTTCTTCGTATGAATTTGTTAAAGCAATCTCTACATTTCGAGAATGAAGAAATGCCCAAGAAGAAAAAAATTATCAAATATATGTGAATTGCCTTATCATGGCCCAGAAAAAAATAAATAAATAAAGCTACTATAATTACATCATATAGACTGTTATGGGAATAAAAAACAGTTCAGTGGAACAAAATAGAAAATATAAACCCCGGTTTATATATGAGATTTTAAAAAAGAACGAAGATGATACTTTAATCAATGGAGAAAATAATTGACTATTGAATAAATGATGTTTGTATCTATCTGGAAGAAACAGAATTTATAACCTTATCTTAAAATAAGAATGTTATAATAAATTTAGTTAAAATCTAAATGTAAAAAATAGAAAAAAATTATAGAAGAAATCATAGAAGGTTAACTTGTACTATTAGAAAAGACAGATGTTATTAACCAAACTAAAAGCTCAGAAGTTTTAATAACAAACATAGTTTAGTACATATATGCATTTCAATAAAATATAAGGTAACATATCACAAGTTAAACTAAAATGATATGGCAACGTCTATTAAAATACAAAGTGTATTCAGCAATTCCACTTCTAATAATCTGTTTCATAGAAAGGAAATTATAGTGGATAAATATATGGACATTTATTACAGTGTTATTTATGTTGGCCCAAAATACTCAAAACAAAGTTAATTCCTACTAATGGTAAATGGTTGAATGCATTTTACTATACTCATTTATTTATTTATTGCTTTTTAGGGCTGCAGTTACAGCATATGGAAGTTCCCAAGCTAGCGGTCTAACTGGAACTACAGCTGCCAGCCTACAGCACAGCCATAGCAACATGGGACCCAAGCTATGTCTGCAACCACAGCTCATGGCAACACCAGATCCGTGACCCACTAAGCGAGTCCAGGGATCAAACCCACATCCTCATGGATACTTGACAGATTACTTTCCACTGCATGACAATGGAAACTCCTTATATTCATATTTTCAAATAGCAGGAAGTCTTTAAGAAGAATTAATTACAGCACTGCCAGGTGACTTAAAGGGATCCTCATATTGTGTATATGATTAGAAAGACCAGGAAATTGTGTATCATTTGATGTTTATATAAAAGCAAAGTCAAAAATGCATATATTTATCTGCATGCAAGTATATACCATATTTCATGCAGTGTATAATTATATAAGTATATAGGAACTTATGGAAATAAATATTGCTTTGGTAATAAGAGATACCTGGATATGTAAGAGTAATTTATAAGAGGAACAAGGGTTAAAAAACAAGCAAAAGGGAAATGGGAATGAAAATAGTTTATAAAATATTACTATGTATGATATAACTACATTTATGATTTTAATTAACATATGTAGAATATATAAATTATGTATCAAATACATATGTCATACAAAATTATATAGGTAGAATATATATGTATATATGTGAGTATTTATGAGGATGTGTGTGTGTATGTGAGTATATAGGAGGATATACACACACATATATATAAAGAGAGAGAGATAAGGAATTTTCATAAAATTTAATGCACTGGATAGAATATAAAGTGATACCACATTTTAGAGGGCATCTACCATATCTGCCCATGTCTACCTACTAATCAACTTTCAACCTTTAAAATGCACAATCCAGTTCTAGAAACATATCGCTTAGGGATTCTTGCTAACCCTCTTGTAAGTACTTCTTGTAAATACTTTATACACATAAATATATAAAATAATGAAATAATAAAAATAAAATTAAATATATAACTATATGGAAGCACTGTAATAAAAAAAGTCACAAAGCAAAAGAAAACTATAATAAAACAAGGGTAAGCATATACCAATAATTTCAAAATACATTTAAAAAATACATTTGTGCCATTAGAAAGAAATAAACCAACACAGAGTTATATTATTACACTAACTACAGAAAGGGAGGTAAAAATTAAGCAATTGATAAATAAAAATAAAACTTTTTTTCAATTTTTAAATTTAATTTTTTTATTTTGTTTGCCCTTTAGGGCCGCACGTAACTCATATGGAAGTTCCCAGACCAGGGGTCCAATTGGAGCTATAGCTGCCAGCCTACACCACAGCCATAACAATACTGGATCAAAGCCACATATGTAACCTACACCACAGCTCACAGAAACACCGGATCCCACTGAACCAGGCCAGGGATTGAACCTACCTCCTCAGGGATCCTACTAGAGTTCATTACCACTGAGCCATGATGGAAACTCCAAAAATAAAATTATTTTTTAAAACTTAACTTGTATGTATTTTGAGAAGAAAGAAAACAATATTCAACTCTGAGATTTAGGCAAATAGGCACTATGACTGACTTTAAGTTTTATTGAGTCTTTCTGACAATGTGAATAGCTACCTGATTCCTTGAAAACTGACCAGTACAGTATTTTCCAATCTCCACTTCTCTTCACCTTCATTTGTGTGTGTGTGTTTGTATGCTGGACTTTATGGTTGGAAAATAAGAGGTGCTATTTTACCAATGTTACTGATTCTTTGCAGATACAATACAAATATACATGTTTAATAAGAAATAAATGCCTTATAAATGAAGTCATTTGTTAACATTGCTATAAAATACTTTCTTAAAAATGTGATTTATTTTATCTGACAAAGTTAAACAGCTTAAACTCAGTGGTAGAACAGATACCTCAAATACATGCAACTGTTCAGGGAGTTCTAAGACACAGTTTGGAAAAACAATGTTTTTTCAATACATACTTTCTTTCATTTATTGATTCCACTTTCAAAAATTTAATGATTTCTCTTATACCACCAAGAATTGTTCTTCATCTTTTTTTTATTTTCAATACTATAATTTTGTAGAGATCAAAATTACACTTCTTTGAACTGGATTTATTAGAAAAAAAACAGCTTCTGAATAAAAGAAAGATTGTAAAATATTAAATTCATTAACAAAATGTTTTTTAACTTTATTTGAAGGCTTCATCAGGATTTTTAATTCACTTTTTTTTGCATTCAACTATCCAAATACTCCAGATTATCAAATTTGTGATGAAATGCCATTTGTCCCAAAAGCCTCTCTTGATAAGTTGCACTTAACTCTACCTCCTTTGTCCTCCTAGAATTTTATAGCTGATAAATAATTAAGTACTTACCATTATTATACACTATCTCAAACTTAGGGTTTACATTTTAGGGGCTGTGTTTTTAGAGACCAAAGCCACTGTTTCAAAATTGTGTATTGCAGCTCCCTAGCAGAATTTTGGGCCTGCCTTTTATGAATACTTATTTATTGAATATGTGATTAAAACCCAAAAAAACTAGAATTATATTTAACAGGAAAATAACAGATGAATCCTTACTGAATTTATAAATTAAATAAAGAGGCACACTTTCTGCTGTGAGGATGTTTGGAGATGGGGCCTTTGGAAGGAAATTAGATTTAGATGAGATTATGAAGGTGGAGCTTTCATGAAGAGATTAGGGACAAAAATTTTACTCAGTGTGTCTTAAATCATGCTAAGCTAGAATGATAAAATAGGTCCCTAAATAAACATCACAAATAGATTATTTTATCCAATCTTGGTATATTTATTTAGAAAATGGAATTGTCCATTTTTACTGGACAATAAATCATGAAGGTGTAATTTGATCTAATTGATCTACTGGCTGACTGTTTCTGAACAAAAATATAAAAACATACTAGATGTCACTTCCTTTTACCAACCAAAATATCTTGGACCAAATAATTAAGAACTAGAAAAAAAGTTGTTTGAAGATCCTTAAGATAGAAAGTCTTTTTAAAAAAAAAGCATCACACAACATCCAGAAGTCATAGAGGAAAAGGTTATTACTTGACAACATAAAAATTATAGCAAATAAAATGAGAAAAATACTATATTTGAGGCCACTCTGACTATCATAACACTGTCTAAATTGTAGTAGGACCTTGATATATATTTCTTAATGAATATTCTTTCATAAGAAAGGTTCTTATTAACAAATAATACAAAGGTTGGAGTTCTCATGTGGCACAGCTGGTTAAGGATCCCACATTGTCATGAAGCAGCTTGGGTTACTTCTGCGGCACAGGTTAGATCCCTGGCCTGGGAATTTCCACATGCTGTGGGCACAGCTAAAATAATAATAATAATGATAATAATAATAATAATAACACAAATGTATACAACTTTATAGAAAAATAGGCAAAGGATATTACAGCAAATTAATAGAGATATCAAAGTACATAAACAAATCAACCTTTCTTCTAATTATAGAAATATATATTTGATCATCAATAATATGTTATTTTTTGTTAAAATAGATAAGATATTAAAACTGATATTATTCAGTGTTGAGGATGTGGAGAATAAGTTAAATTAATACAATGAATACACATTTGGAAAAAAATTTGGAAACCAAATTTTAATATATATTTCAAAGTGTAAAATATATTTTCTTTAATGATATAGCAAAATCAGTTCTCTTTATTTGTCCTAGTGATACATTAACACATCTAAGTAAAACATATGAATGGTAATGTTTATGGTATTATTAATTTATAGCCAAAAATCTGAATAGAATGTAAATATCTACCAATGGGAGAATTTAAAATATGATCATATACCTTTTAAAATTGCACCTCACAAAATCAAATACCTCGGAATACACCTGACCAAGGAGGTAAAGGACCTATATGCCGAGAACTATAAAACTTTAATCAAAGAAATCAAAGAAGATGTAAAGAAATGGAAAGATATTCCATGTTCCTGGATTGGGAAAATCAATATTGTAAAAATGGCCACACTACCCAAAGCAATCTACAGATTCAGTGCAATCCCTATCCAATTACCCATGACATTTTTCACAGAACTAGAACAAACAATCCAAACATTTATATGGCACCACAAAAGACCCAGAATCGCCAAAGCAATCCTGAGAAACAAAAACCAAGCAGGAGGCATAACTATCCCAGACTTTAAGAAATACTACAAAGCCACAGTCATCAAAACAGTGTGGTACTGGTATCAAAACAGACAGACAGACCAATGGAACAGAATAGAGAACCCGGAAATAAACCCTGACACCTATGGTCAATTAATCTTTGACAAGGGAGGCAAGAACATAAAATGGGAAAAAGAAAGTCTATTCAGCAAGCATTGCTGGGAAACCTGGACAGCTGCATGCAAAGCAATGAAACTAGAACACACCCTCATACCATGCACAAAAATAAACTCAAAATGGCTGAAAGACTTAAATATACGACAGGACACCATCAAACTCCTAGAAGAAAACATAGGCAAAACACTCTCTGACATCAACCTCATGAATATTTTCTCAGGTCAGTCTCCCAAAGCAATAGAAATTAGCAAAAATAAACCCATGGGACCTCATCAAACTGACAAGCTTTTCTACAGCAAAGGAAACCAAAAAGAAAACAAAAAGACAACTTACAGAATGGGAGAAAATAGTTTCAAATGATGCAACCGATGCAACCGACAAGGGCTTAATCTCTAGAATATATAAACAACTTATACAACCCAACAGCAAAAAACCAATCAATCAATGGAAAAATGGGCAAAAGACCTGAATAGACATTTCTCCAAAGAAGATATACAGATGGCCAACAAACACATGAAAAAATGTTCAACATCATTGATTATAAGAGAAATGCAAATCAAAACTACCATGAGATATCAACTCACACCAGTCAGAATGGCCATCATTAATAAATCCACAAATAACAAGTGCTGGAGGGGCTGTGGAGAAAAGAGAACCCTCCTGCACTGTTGGTGGGAATGTAAACTGGTACAGCCACTATGGAGAATAGTTTGGAGATACCTTAGAAATCTATACATAGAACTTCCATATGACCCAGCAATCCTACTCTCGGGCATCTATCCAGACAAAACTCTTCTTAAAAGAGATACATGCACCCGCATGTTCATTGCAGCACTATTCACAATAGCCAGGACATGGAAACAACCCAAATGTCCATCGACAGAGGATTGGATTTGGAAGATGTGGTATATATACACAATGGAATACTACTCAGCCATAAAAAAGAATGACATAATGCCATTTGCAGCAACATGGATGGAACTAGAGAATCTCATCCTGAGTGAAATGAGCCAGAAAGACAAAGACAAATACCATATGATATCACTTATAACTGGAATCTAATATCCAGCACAAATGAACATCTCCTCAGAAAAGAAAATCATGGACTTGGAGAAGAGACTTGTGGCTGCCTGATGGGAGGGGGAGGGAGTGGGAGGGATCGGGAGCTTGGGGTTATCAGACACAACTTAGAACAGATTTACAAGGAGATCCTGCTGAATAGCATTGAGAACTTTGTCTAGATACTCATGTTGCAACAGAAGAAAGGGTGGGGGAAAAAATGTAATTGTAATGTATACATGTAAGGATAACCTGACCCCCTTGCTGTACAGTGGGAAAATAAAAAAATTATAACAAAATAGTAAAATATGATCATAGTGAGTCCACATGTGATAAAGAAACTGATGTGTTGTTCCAATGGGGGAAAAAATTATATCCTTTTTGTATGATTGCTACATTTACTGTGCCGAGTAATATTTTAAAAGAAAAAAATTAATCAATAAAACCAAAAGTTGGTACTTTGAAAAGATCAACAGAATTTTGCATTAAAAAAAAAAAACCAACAAGGAAATCTCAGGTCAAGATGTCTTCACTGCTGATTTGTACTAAACATTTAAAGAAGAATTAACACTTGTACTTCATAAAGCCTCCTAAAAATAGAAGAGGAGGAACCCATCCAAATAATTCTATGAAGGTTATTATTAACCTCACACTGAAATCAAAGACATGAAAAGCAAAGAAAACTATAGCCCAAAGTCCCCTTTGAATTATAGTCACAAAAATCCTCAACAAAATATAAGCAAACTAATTAAACAACATATAAGAAACAATTATGCTAAATGAGATTTATTCCAAGAAAGCAACTTTTTATATGGGCTGAAAATAATCACTTTCAAAAAGGTAATCACAACACTTAGAACAAGTTGGGTCTATGTCTCACATTGCAAGAAAGAATCAGTCTTTACAAAATGCAACAGAATATGTGCAGCCTCAAGTACTTATCACCAAAATATCTTTCAAAACCCACTAGAAGAATGAAAACAGCTTTAGGAATCTCTAAAAAATATTTTGGAGAACATTTTTCTTATCATTAGAGAGGCTAAAACTGCTTTTAAAAAAAGCTAAAGAATGGAAAGTGAAAGTGAATAAAATTATTATGCAGGAAAAATATTAGAAAAGTCTAAAGAACATCCATATTTATAGATGATAAGTCAGTCTGCACTTGTTGGAGAAACTGATGACAGGAGCTTTGATTTGGGTGTAACAAAACATATGAGAGTATGGAGACCATTTAGGAGATGATAAAAAAAAAATCTTAAAAAAATGTATGGAGTTGAGTTAAATATTTATGTGAAAACTCCTGAAAAACAAAACAAAACAAAACGAATACACACTAAATTAACTGAAGAAGATGAAATAACATGCACTTGAATATTGCATGACAAGTAACCAAGCTAAAAAAGCTTCAATCTAGTTGGGGTGAGGGAGACTCAAAACTTCACACACACAATTAGAAAAGTTGAAGCAATATTTCAGGTAGAAAATTCAAGTACTTCCTGAGTTAAGCAAAGAAAAAGAAACAAAATGTTTGCCAAATATCCAATTTAGGAAGAAATTATTCTGCAATGAGAGAGGAAAATCTTTCCAAAACATATGACAGAATCAGCCATGCAGGTGAAAAGCTGATCTTCTCTAAAAATACACTCATAATTTCTTTCAGAAATATTAAAAATAGATAATTTAATTGCTATTAAGTGACTATACAATGGCTTGAATTAGTATTATAATTAGTATTATAATACTCAGTTAATGTTTCATAACTGTAGATTAATCAAATGTGACTCAAATTATTTGCTTGAATATTATTCTAAATGGTATCATCATAGTATTTTATTTTTGCTAATAAACCCACTATAAGAACTCAGAAACATAGCAAACATTTTGTCTTTCTTTTAAAATAATTCTGATTTTTCTTTTCATTTTTGATTTTATTATGATTTATAAGTGGTTATACAGTATCTCAAATCAAGAGTTGATAGGATCATAAATTTAGGATAATATTTTACAAATGTATATTTTTAAATGTGAAGTTTTTAGTTGTTTCCTTATTATTTGAGTTTTACATAGTAAAATAGCATGGCATTTTTATTATTGCTACTTAACAATATCACTTATTGATCCAGAAACAGTATTTTTCTCACTTCTAAAATAAATTTAAATTTTTTTGTATCCAGCTTGATTGCTGTAATTGTGGTTAAACAATTGCCAAAATGGAAACTGAACGAAATTACAGTTCTTAGTATAGTGTTTATAAATGTTGTTTACTTTAAACTAAATTTTGGGGGTAAATTGCCCCCTTTTTCTCTGTTCCTAGAAAACATAAGGATAATAATGTTGTCATCGCTATTTAACAGCAACTGTAATGAGAGTTTTATTTGAGTAATCTCACAACTGGAGATATTTAAAACTTAAAATTTACTTCTGGTAACTTATTTATTCTAGTTTTAAGTACATCAAATAAATCTAAAGTTAAACAAAGATAATGGATTGATGACAAATGACTATGCCAAACTAGAAATGATCAAAATAAATATGCTGGTTGATTAGATAGTCAAGCTTATCTAGTGAGCTAGCTAAAATTCTCATAGATACATAATGTGTGCTACTTGTAAACAAAGTTATGTACATTTTCAGTTTCTCAAAATGAAAGAAAAAAGTGAGTTGAGATAGGTGATAGAATTACATACATATTTCTGAGATTTTAAAATATCTCAGTTCTCTTTCTACTACCAGACCAAATTTGATCTGATACATTGTGACATATGGGAAAAGAGCAGCCATGTTGATATATGTCCAGAGCACTCTGTTCCTATTAACAAGGCATCTTCTAATGGGAAACTTTTTACCAGAGTCTAACCAACTGGGCTTCTACCATAGCCTACAGGACATGAGGAAAGTGAAAAAAACAAACAAACAAACAAACAAACAAAAACCTCCCTCTAGCTTCCCTGTTTTATCTAAGGGAGAAAGATACTGAAAAGCATTCAATAAAGTCACAGCCCAGAGCCAAAGACCACTAAAAGCCTGAGACCAAATTGCAGGTCTATAGACTGATTTCCTTTCTCCTACCATATAATAATGAGAATAAAACTTGAAAAAAAAAAAAAGGAAGAAAAAAGAGACTTGCTCATCTCAGATTTTATTTAAGAAGTTTCTAGAGAAACCCAAAAGAACAGGAGGAAAAAAACAAGAATGTCAAAAAATTTTTATCTCTGACACCTACAGCTATAGAAAATGGTTAACAAGGTCTGACTCCTAGCTAAATAAACAAAATCTCACACTAAAAGCCTACTTCCCTCAGTTCTCTTTACCTCATATCATGCTGAGGTTTCAACAAAAAATTACAAAGCATACCAAATGTCCCAAGAACAATTTGAAGAGAGAGAAAGCAAGAGTCAGAACCAGATTCTGATATGACAATAATGTTGGAATTATTAGACTGGGTATTTAGACATCTATAATTAATATGCTAAAGGCTCTAATGGAACAAAAGGACAAAGTGCAAGAACAGATGAGTACTGTAAGGAGAGAGATGGAAACTTTAAAAAAGAATAGAAGGAATTCCCAAGTGGCTGAGAAGGTTAAGGATCCAGTGCTGCCATTGCAGTGGCTTGGGTTGCTGCCATGGCATGGTTTTGATCCCTGGCCTGAGAACTTTTTCATACCATAGGCACAGCTAAAAACAAACAAACAAAAAAACTAAAGAGAAATGCTAGAAATAAACACACTAGATAAGATAAATGAAGAATGTCTTTGATAAGTTCATGATAGACTAGATAGGGGTGAAGAATCATAAGCCTGACAAAATATCAACAGAATTTTCCAAAACAAATTCGAAGAGAAAAGAGACAAAAAAAAATACATGTAATGGGAATTCCAGAGGAGAATAAAGAGAGAAAAGAAAAGGGGAAATATTTGAAACAATAATAGTTGTGAATTTCCCCAAATTAATGATAAATGCCAAACCAGAGATTCCAGAAGTTCAAACAACACTGAGGAAGATGAATAAATAAAAAAATAAAAAATGAAAAACAAATAAAAAAACTACACTCAGACATATCATCTCCAAACTGTAGAAACTCAAAGAAAAAGAGAAAAATCTTGAGGGGCATTCCTGTGTGGCTCAGCGGGTTATGAACCCAACTAGTATCCATGAGGATTTGTGTTTGATCCCTGGCCTTACTCAGTGGGACAAGATCTAGTATTGCCCTGAGCTGTGGTGTAGGTCACAGACACAGTGGCTCAAGTTCCCTGTTGCTCTGGCTGTGTTGTAGGCCAGCAGCTGTAGCTCCAATTCAACCACTAGCTTGGGAACTTCCATACCCTGCAGGTACAGCCCTAAAAAAAACAAAACAAAACAAAAAGCTAAAAGAGAAAATCTTGAAAGAAGCCAGAAAAGCCAGAAGAAAAAAACAAAAAGAAAAACACCTTACCTAGAGAGGAGTAAGGATAAGTATTACATGGGACATCTATTTAGAAATCATGTAAGCTGAAATATATAAGTAATAAAAAAAAAAAAAAAACCTACCATTACAGTTTCCTAGGACTACTGTAACAAAGTACCAGAGACTTGGTGGTTAACAGAACAGAAATTTTTTCTCACTGTTCTGTAATCTAGAAATCTAAAAGGAAGCTGTCAGCAGGGCCATGCTCCCTCTCGAACTCTAGATAGAATCCTTTCTTGCTTCTTTTTGCCTTTCCATTGGACCAGCAATCTCTGACATTCCTTGACTTTCCAGATGAATCCTTTCAATCTCTGCCTCACTCATCTCACGGCCATTTTCACATTGTCTTCCCTCAGGGCATGTCTGTTCAAATTTCCCCTTTTTGTAAGAAGACTAAGCCATATTGGTCTTTTCTTGATTTGTCTACCATGATTTAGTAGAGCAAAGCATTTTTAACATGGTCACTACAGAAATAAATTTCTCTAATCCAACCACCCTAACATCATTATTTACATTTTTATGCAAATATTGATACTACAGAATTTCAGAGACGAAATTATTATGTTCCTAATTTACAACCTATGTTAACTTTACATTCTCTCATACAATATCACTGTTTTTCTATCTAGTCTGATGATGATGTTTTGAAATTTAAAAAATACGTGATTCAAAAAACACAATATATAAAACATTATAAAATGAAAGGTAAAACTTCATCTCAGATACTGTTCTTCATAGACAAACACTCTTAATTTTGGAATATAGTTCCACAATTTTGTGTATGAATAAGTATAGACTATACTATATAATATATATATATAAAATGTCTTATATATCCATGAGAACAATGTATTTTTATTTTTATGTAGATTGAGTATACATCTTTTTTCTTACCTAATATAAAATTGCTTTCCTCAGCAGTACTGATATGAGCTCCTACTATTCTATCTCTCATCCATAAGAGTTTCATATTATTATAAATACTCAGTTTTTTCTTTAATTTTCTATCTATTTCTTTCTTGGAAAGTGATACAACAAGACATGTTTGCAGAGAGAGAAGCAGAGGTATATATTAGTATACATTGCTCTAGTAAACATCTATTATACTCCTTTAATGTCAGCTTATTACAACACTTATTTTATTTGGTTTTGGTCATACCCATGGCATGTGAAAATTCCAAGGCCAGGGACTGAACCTGCACCACAGCAGCAACCCAACCTGCTGCAGTGACAACATGGATTCTTAACCCACTGTGCCACAAGAGAGATCCTACCACACTTCTTTTTAGCCACTGATTTTTAATTTCAAAAATTTGAGAAGTATAATCACAGCTAGGGAGGAAAAGAATCATGAATTTTTGAGCCCAGCTTCTTTCCTGTACTTCTAAATGCTTACACATTATGGATATGTCATACAAGTGAAACATTATTTTTCTCTGTTTTTTGTTATTGGTTGTTTGTTATTTTTAGTAAGCCCTCATTGCCCAGTGATACAGAAGGAAAAATTGTTGACATTGGAAAATATTTCCTTTGAATAAGCACAGAGATGATGTACTGAGCTAGATAGCTTTACCTCCCCACAGCAATTTACTTGAAAAATCACTTTTTGACAAAATGGTGATTGCAATATAATATAGATAAAAAAATATTGTCTTCAATATCACATTAGCATTTACATTTATTAGAACAGAAATTGTTAGATGAACTTCCCTGAGAATGCCACCTTAAATTATTTTTTTAGGAGTTCCCGTCGTGGCGCAGTGGTTAACGAATCCGACTGGGAACCATGAGGTTGCGGGTTCGGTCCCTGCCCTTGCTCAGTGGGTTAACGATCCGGCGTTGCCGTGAGCTGTGGTGTAGGTTGCAGACGCGGCTCGGATCCCGCGGTGCTGTGGCTCTGGTGTAGGCCGGTGGCTACAGCTCCGATTCAACCCCTAGCCTGGGAACCTCCATATGCCGCGGGAGCGGCCCAAGAAATAGCAACAACAACAACAACAACAACAACAAAAGACAAAAAGACAAAAAAAAAAAAAATTATTTTTTTAACAGAAATTTTGCTTAAGATATTGGGAAAAAAAAAAAAAGGATGGATCTGCAGCTTCATGATGAGTGTACCTCCCTGCCTAGCAATTGATTGTTATGGCCTAATTGAAGGTAGGTTATTTTCTGCTTCTACAGACAGCTTGTCTTGCAGCCTTCCTCTGCCAACCCATACTGCAATCAACTCCTTTCCTTTAATCTATTCCAGGCTCTCTTATCTTCATAATCACTTTTCTTTCCTTCACTCCAGATGACCCTAATTGAGCCAAAAGAGTAAAGGATCTCATGAATTATTGATCACACTCCTTTAAGATGGGTGGTAGATTTTATGTTCTTTGTAAATATGCACATTGGAACACTTACTTCAATCAGATATTAGCTTCAAGCCATCTATATTATAATGGTTTTTCTCCCACTACTCCAGTTCCAGTGGAATTTCAGACATCAATTAAGGAGATTGAGTTGGCAAAGAGGAGAACCCTATAGCACTCATTGTCTACTATGGTACCAATCCAAGAGAAACATAACATGAGACGGGTAGGTAGTTTTAAATATTCTAGCAGCCATACTAAAAAATAGAAAGTAAAACTAATTTTAATAATGTATTTTACTTAACTATGTTTAAAATACTATCATTATCAAAATTATTAATGAGATATTATACATTTTTTATTGTACTAGGACTATGAAATCCATATTTCATATATATGACACATCTCAACTCAAATTAGCCACTTTTTTTTTTTTTTTTTTTTTTTTTTTTTTATCTTTTTGATATTTCTTGGGCCGCTCCCGCTGCATATGGAGGTTCCCAGGCTAGGGGTCGAATCGGAGCTGTAGCCACCAGCCTATGCCTGAACCACAGCAACGCAGGATCCGAGCCACGTCTGTGACCTACACCTCAGCTCACGGCAATGCCAGATCGTTAACCCACTGAGCAAGGGCAGGGATCGAACCCGCACCCTCATGGTTCCTAGTCGGATTCGTTAACCACTGCGCCACGACGGGAACTCCAAATTAGCCACATTTTAAGTGTTTGCCTACACATTCTACCAAACTGGCTATTGGCTATCACACTGGACAGTGCAGATCTAGAAGGCGACTGAAGGAAAGTCAGAGCTGGTCAGGAAATCTAAAATCTGTTACCCACACATAGTCTTCAGATCTCCAGAGGAACAGAGGAAGCAGCTGTTGTGCCTCAGAAAATTCAAATAAAGAACCAAGAGATTTTGATGGTGCAAGGTTCTGTCACTTCATCACCAGGTCTTTGATGATGAAATCAGGGAGCCATGTCTCTGGCAATTCTGTTGCCAAGTTTTTCATCATAACTTTCTTTCTTAGCAGAGCCTAATTTCTATTACCTCTGAGTGTCACTGATGTGACACTCAAATATGATTTTCTCTGTAGTTAAAAAAAAAATCCCAGGGGTATATTTTATTAATTCCAAGATATGCATTGACACTTCCATTGAGATTTTTAAAACTACAGCCTTCTCTTTATAAAACTCTAGAATGTGCCTCTGAAAATCTAGTTTTATTTTTCTTCTAAATAGGAAGTTTCTGAGAAATATAAATCTTTCAAGGAAAGGGCCTCTTTATTAAGAGATGTTACTCTGTAACAAATAAAAATGTAGAGTGAATGGATGAGGTTACCAAAATATGATGAAACCATAGTGATTTCCATAGAAAAGGTATTTTCAATCCTTCATAAGCACCTAGAGTTATAAATAATCACAACAGGTAATGCAAGGTAAATTTTAATATGTCAGTCACATTTAAATCTCTACACTTCATTTATTGCAAAAATTAGTTTACAATAAATTCATAATCAGTAACAAATTTTAAATACTGTTTCATTTAAAAAAGTGATTTCTTTTATTGCTTTCCACATTTGGAACACTTTCCTCCTTTTACTGTTTCATACCCAAGTAAACATATAGATCTTATAATGCCATTAAAATGGTGTAAATTATACAAAATCTGTCATCATCCCTAGGGATAGTTTGACATTTTCCATTATGCCAAACACCATGTGACTGCCTAGTGTCCTTAACATTTATAGATTTTTTTTTCATTACAACCAGCATAAGGAAAACACAAGTCTACTCCACCAAATAGAAGCAAATCACCATGTTCAATGGTTTTACAGTGACTTAGCTGGAAATTAACTGAAATCTTCAGTCTACTGAGAAATAAAAGTGGCAGTTCATAAGCTACTTCTTCCTGAATGTAAAGATTATATGAAATGTAAATGTAAATCAACTGAATAAAAACAGTCTGGGATGGAGATTCAAAAGTTTCTTCTGTACTTAGCAGCCAGTCTTACTTGAAAGACACATATAATTCCATGAATAAATATCTTTCTAAATTTATATTGTTCAGGATAAAAATATTCCTAAAAACCTTTTAAAGAAACTATTATTGAAGGTTTAAGTATATTGCAAAATCAGTACATATAATATAGTTTATCTTTTAACTAATACACCATTTTAAGTCAACTATACTTCAATAAAATTAAAAAAAAATTAAATTTTTTTAAAAAGTTTCTTTAGATGATATTATTCATTTTAAACCAAACTATTATTCAGTCCAGTGAATCTCAACCATTGTTATCTTAAATCACACCATTCATCAATGTACATGATGGAAATGAATTCATCTTTTTCCTGAGAAAGCCATTATTCATTAACATTATATTTTTACTTAGATAAAATATTTTATTTACGTAAAATAACAATATGAATAGATGGTTTGATATTTTATGCCTATATTCTAGTGGATTATTTTGCACATTTCACTTAGGAGAAAAGTAATTTAGAATAGGACAAGGTCAAAAAATTATTATAAAAGATTAATTGTGATCATAGTGCTTAGGGAAGAGATTATTGTGATCAACATAGCTTTTTATTATTTCTATAGCTAAAACACTCTCCTCACTTTCCAAATCTCTCCCTTTTAGCTTAGCTACCAAAATATGTGAAGGTCTGATAATTAGCCAATTACAATTATTGGTATGAATTAGCTCTAAAGTGTAACAACTTTATGCAGGTGAAATTGCTGTAATGATCAAGTTTTTTTTATTTATTCACTTGCTTGGTTTATTTTTTATTCATTTGTTTTATTTTACTCAATTAGTTTATTTAACATAGCATTATCCAAAATCCAGAAATTCTGGCCTATCTTATAAATTCAGTACTGATATTATTAAATGGCATGGTGAAAACATATTGACAAATTTAAGCATCCACCCAGATACACACACACTCACAATATACATGCACACATACAATAGAAGACATTTTCTAGACCTCTTTATTAAAAGTAACAAACACATTTTGGAGATTAAGAAAAAAATGGGAATAAATTTCCTTATTCACTATTGAGTTTGCTTAACCTTATTGTAGTTCTGGTTTACCAGTGCAGAAGTGTGTTCTCTTTCTGGACAATTACACATTAGTGATGTTCAAAAATATTTAATCCATCAGCCAATTTAGTAGGTTTAAAACCACCTTGAAAGATATTTTTTCTTCCTTTTAAAATTGCTACCACCAAACAAAATAAATCCACATCTACACAGAATTAATTGAAAGGACCCTTGTTTCTCTAAGATTCTCCAACGTAATGTTATCATATTAACATTAGGTTTGATAAGTAGATTACGAGTCCACATAGGAGAAAAAATATAAGATGTGAATGCAGTCGAGCAGATCTGATAAGCACAACTGCTCTTGGATCAGACTTTTAGATTCAAATCCTGACTTTGCCATTAAATACCTGTGACTCTGGAAAAATTGTTCAAATTTCTACATCTTGGTTTCCTTATATGCCTCTGAGAATTGTTGGAAAGAAAAAAAAAAAGACTTACTATATGGAAAAAAAACATTAATTTCTGGCACAGAGAACTCAATAAATTTTATAAGCTATTACAATATGAAAAAACTTTCTTAAGGAGGCTTAAATTTTTCTTTCTTTAGAAGTATGTCTTTAATCATTTTGAGTTTATTTTTGTGTATAGTGCTGTAATTTCATTCTTTTACAGTAAGAATGGACACTCTAAAACTCCTAGAGGAAAACATAGGCAGAACATTCTTTGACATAAATCACAATAACATCTTGTTTGATCCACCTCTTAGGGTAATGAAAATTAAAACAAAAATGAACAAATATGATTAATTAAACTTAAAAGCTTTTGCACAGCAAAAGAAATCATAAGCAAAACAAAAAGACAACACACAGAATAGGAGAAAATCTTTACAAAAAAGTGGTTGACAAGGGATTAATCATCAAAATATACAAAAACTTTGCACAGATTTATATCAAATAAAAATCAACTCAATTAAAAATTGGTCAGAGATCTCAAAGGACATTTCTCCAAAGAAGAAAGACAGATGGCCAAAAAGCACAGATGTTCAACATCACTCATTATTAGAGAAATGCAAGTCAAAACTTCAATGAGATATCATCTCACACCAGTCAGAATGGCCATTATCAAAAAATCTACAAATAATAAGTGCTGTAGAGGGTGTGGAGAAAAGGGAACTCTCCTACACTTTGGTGAGAACGTAAACTGCTGCAACCACCATGGAGAACAATATGGAGGTTTCTTTAAAAAACTAAATATAGATCTAACATACGATACAGCAATCCCACTCCTGGGTATATATACAGAGGAAACTATAATTCAAAAGGATGCATGAACCCCAATGCTCACTGCAGCACTATTTTAAATAGCCAAGACATGGAAGCAATTTAAATGTATATCAACAGAGGAATGGATAAAAAAGATGTATATATGTACAATGGAATATTATCCAGCCATGAAAAATAATGAAACAAAGTCATTTGCAGCACCATGGATAGACCTAGAAGTTATCATACTGAGTGAAGTAAGGTAGACAAAATATCATATCAGATCATTAATATATGGGATCTTATAAAAAGATACAATAGAACTTATAAGATAGAAACATACTCAAATATTTAAAAACAAACTTACATTTACCAAAGAGGAAACACTGGCAGGAGGTATAAATTAGGGATTGGGATTGATGTATACAGACTACTATATACAAAATAGGTAAAAAGGTCAGGGTAATCTATTCAATACTGTTTAATAACCTATACACACATTATATATATATATATAAACACGCATTTACTTTGCTGTGTGCCTGATATTAAACAACTTTGTTAAGTCAACAATATTCCAATAAAATTAAAAAATAAAGAAGTAGGTCTCCTATATGAGAAAAGAAAAACTGCTGGGGAGTGTTTATATAAAGAACTCTAGCCACAATAAAACCATTTCTTCTTTTCAAACTCTTGAACTAGTGCCCCACTGGGGACCTGAGAGACATTTATGGTACTCTGACTTTAGACAAAATTAAGAGTAGAATATTTTAAAGTAATATTATAGAGATTATAAAAAGAAAGTTTATCCAGACACAGCATGTGCCAATAAAAGAAATTAAAAAGGAGATTGAAGTAGAGAATACACCATTTCCTCTCTATACTAAAGTTGCAATATGATGACCTAGTTAGCTTCTTAAATAGGTAGCACAAAGACCATTTTCACACTAGATCATTTTTAGGTATTCAAATACACACTGGACATGAGAATTAAACAATGCTATACTTTCTACTGGAATCAGATAGTGTTTGAAACAGCAACCGACTATATAAGAAGCTGAGCCCTTTTAATTCATGTTTGAAATGCTTTATTTCCCCTTGTTTTGTGTTTCACTCTTTGTAGAAATCAGAGATGGGGAAGGATTCTGATTTGATTTACTCAGTGGATGAAGAAACAGGAACTTATATGTGAAACATATATTTAAGGTTTAATAGCTTGTAAAAGGGGTAATGATAGAACTAAAATCCAGGATCCCTCACAGCTTGTTCTTTAGTACATTAATGCTGCCCTGCACACATAGCATCCATAATCTATGCATCCTAAACAAATTTGATGCTCAATAAATATTATTATTGATTTCATTAAACCAAAGGCCAAGGTACTCATGAAAGTAAAAGATAACAGCATTTTGCAAAATGGAAAAATAATGTATAATATAAAGAAGTCAATAGGTAATTACTAACACTGGAAAATTTTATTTACTAATTACATGTCCTTGTGCAAGATAAAGGTACAGGAATCATATATCATTTACAAAGTACAAGATGATCTAGCACATAGGAACATGAATAAAAATGCTTTCCAACTTTTCTTTAAAACTCTTAGAAGAACCAGAGACATAGAATTACTGGATTGGCATTTCTTTTTTTTTTTTCTTTTCGCTATTTCTTTGGGTCACTCCCGTGGCTTATGGAGGTTCCCAGGCTAGGGGTCAAATCGGAGCTGTAGCCCCCGGCCTACACCAGAGCCACAGCAATGCGGGATCCGAGCCACGTCTGCAACCTACACCACAGCTCACGGCAACACCGGATCATTAACCCACTAAGCAAGGGCAAGGACTGAACCCACAACCTCATGGTTCCTAGTCGAATTTGTTAACCACTGCGCCACGACAGGAACTCCTGGATTGGCATTTCTTTCAGTAAAATGAAAAACTAAGAATTCAGAGTACTTACAGACCATCTTTCTGTGTATAAAACAATCTAAAATTTGTACAAATTATACAGGCTTTTGGTATTAATTTTAATTACAAGAGTTTTTTTTTTTTAAATCTAGTATTTCTAAGATAGGTTTTATATAAAGATACACTTAAGAATTGAGAAACATATGAAGACACTATTTTATTATTCTAGATGAATTTTTATTATTTCATGTTCCTATATATTCACAATACCAATGTCAAAATATAAGAAAAAAATAATTTTATGTAGAAAATATCAAAATGTATTTTAAATACACTTCTGTATTTTTTTTTGGTATTTTGTTTACAAAGAGCAACAAACCCCTGTAAAAATTTAACTATACAGAAATACTTCAGAAGACAAAATTTTCTCTAAGTCATAAAGAGAAATAATTATTATCAAACATTGGACAAATTTTTCCATAACATTCTGCTTGTATTTATACACACAGGAGTATACATTTATGGATATACTTTAATGCATTTGATTTAATATGCTAAATTAATACAAAACTATTTTGATGGATATTATCAAGTTGCTCTGTGGAATATTTTTGTTCCAATAAGGAGTTTCATCAGCCTGCCAATTCACTAGTCAAGAAAAAGCCCTGAATGTTCATTTTACTGTATTTATTATTAAGATGAATGTTATATTTCACATTTTCTTGGCTTTATTTGCAGAGAAAATGAGGGCCAAAACACTTGAGTTTAATATTTTTACATCAAAGTTTACAAAAAGTCAAATGCTTTTATTCCCTATTTATATATATTAATTCCTATCCATTACTTTCTGTCAAATTTCATTACTCTCTTTCTAACAAGTTGTACTGATTTAATTTTTAAGCCATTAATTATTGGCTGTTTTTAACAGTTAAAGCCCTACAGCATATCTTCCCTTGGTGTTACTCTGATTTTCCCACTTACTGGCATATTAGCTATGCAGTTTGAACAACTGGCCTGTTTTCTATGAGTTAGATCTCTCATTTTATAAATCAGCCAATTAATAATTACAAGCTCCTAGCTTTGTTGCTAGTATTATATAACACAAGTAAAGCACTTAGCATGATGCTTCAATGTAGGAGGGTTTAGCAAAATGCAGTTAAAACAGTAAATATAGATAAAGGTAACACAGAATAGCTATTTGTGTTCATATCACCTATGTGATGTCTGTTCTTTATTTCTAATAAGACACCTTTGGCTCTTGAATAGTTCCAGGAGCTAAAAGAAAGGTTAGAATTTTATATTCACCTTCAATTCTTTCGATTTTATATCTAACCACTTTATAAGGGTTTGGTTTTGTCATGAAAGGTGGGCCAAAAATCAAGTTTGAGAAAATATTTTCTTGAGCTTAAACTTAGTTTTCTCATTTAGATGAGTAAGCATGATGTTTTGGGTTAAATCCAAGTTGGTCTACTTGCAAGCTATGTGAGGTTACTACAACACTTAAATTTCTTCATCTGAAAAAAATAGATTAAATTGTATAAAATTATTAAGGCAAAACAAAAAATTAATTTGGGAATGACATCATCATCATGTCAACAAAAGCCATCCCTTCTTTTTGTCCTTCCTTTCAACAACAAAAATCTATGAACAGAAGTGTCTTTGTGAAAGTTATGGGACCCAGTACCACATGCCAAGGAACCAGGAGAAGTCACTACTTGTGCCCTGGGTAATAAGCAGACAGATTTTAGTACCAGTCATGGAAATTACAGGAGGCTGAACCAGCCATAGCTCCTCTTGGCTGTGGTTAATGCCTATAGAACACTTACTTGGGATAAGGGGGTGGTTACCTAAGGACAAGAGAACTTTTGTGAAAGTTCAGGTTTCTAGGAGAGAAGCATTCCATTGGAGAAAAAAAAGATGGAGTGGGTAAGAGCAACTTGTCTTTGCCAGCATCCCCAAGGTGGCACAGCTCATAGTTTCTCCCTCAGGGGAAAGAGAAAGCCAGTGGTGAATGTCTGACTCCCCCAACCGTGTGGGATGCTGCTGAAGAGACTCCTTTTTCCCTCACAATATTCAGAACCTTGTTGTGGGGCTCCATAACTGAGGGGAGAGAGCAGATCAGGAGAGTGGCATATAAGACCTCTGGGAGGGAGGAAAGCAAGATGGCGGAAGAGTAGGGGGACATGATCACCCTCTCCCACAAACACACACACAAAAAACATATCTACAGGTTAAATGACTCGCCTAGAACAGCAATCAAATGCTGCCAGCAGAACTTAAACACCAATAACAGCAAGAATCTCGTGACATAACTGCGTAAAACAAGAGAAAAGAGGAGAGTGAGAGAAGGGGAATTGGGGCTGGACAGGTGCTCCTGAAAGGGAACTGTGGAGGAGAAAGGGATCCCACACCCTGGAAAGTCACCTAATCTATGGAAAGATCAATTGAGTTGGAGGGATCTCCAGACGCCAAGAAGAGTGCAGCAGTAGGTCTGAGATCTGAAAAGCAGAGTAAGAGCTGAACAGATCATCTGAACTACTGGCACAGTAACCAAAAACAGAGGTGCTCAGGTGGGGGCTAGGCACTGAGCCCTCAGCTCTGGAGGTTAGTTCCCGGGAGCAGGCACTCCTGTGGAACAGATGCCCAGCACTACCAACTCCCTGGAAGAGTCCTGCAGCCCAGAAAAGCTAGAGCAAGCTCTGGCAGGCCACAGGAAATCTGCTTCCATTGTGGGGCAGTCCTACCAGTTCCAGCTGCCCTGGGGAAGTGCCTCTTTGTCTCCCAGCAACCTGGCTAGCAGCTCCTGCCCTTGGGAGGTGCTGCACTCCCATGGAGCAGCTGCCCAGCACCGCCGGCCCCTGGAAAAGTTCTGCTGCCCAGAAAAGCTAGAGCAAGCTCTGCCTGGCTGCGCAAAATCTGCTTCCATTGTGGGGCTGTCCTGACAAGCCTGGCAGCCCTGGGGAAGTGCCCCTTTGTCTCCTAGCAGCCTGGCTAGCTGGCCCCCCCTTGGGAGGTGCTGCACAGCTGCCCACCACTGTCAGCCCCCTGGAAGAGTCCCACAGCCCAGAAAAGATAGAGCAAGCTCCGGCAGGCCATGGAATATCTTCTGCCATTGTGGGGCAGTCCTACCAGTTCCAGCTACCCTGGGGAAGAACCCCTTTGTCTCCCAGAGGCCCGGCTAGCCGCTCTCACCCTCAGGAGGTTCTGCACTCCCGTGGAGCAGCACCCAGCACTGCCAGCCCCTGGAAGAACTCCACAGCCCAGAAACATCAGAGCATACTCTGCCTGGCTACACAAAATCTGCTTCCATCACAGTGCGGACATGTCAGTCCCACCTGCCCTCAGGAAGTCCTCCTTTGAATCAGAGTGACCCTGCTAGCCCTGCCCACCCTCAGAAAAAGCCACGCTGCCTCAAAGAAGACCAGCCAACACCGTCAGTCCTCAGGAAACATTCCACAACAGTACCAGGGCAAACCCTGCCCAGCCACGGGGAGAAAACCTCCACCAAGAAAAAGAAAATAACAAGGATGATGAAGAAGCTGAGAAACCACCCACAGCTAAACCAACAGGAAGACTCACCTAAAGCAGTCAAAAATGAAAGACTTCTGCAGTCTGACAGACTTGTAGTTCAAAAGGGAATAGTGAAAATACTGAAGGAATTAAGAGAAGATATGAACAGTAATGTAGACGCCCTCAGAAAGGAACTAGAAAATATATGGAAGAGCCAAGAAAAACTAGAAAATTCATTTGCCAAGATACAAACTAAGCTAAGGGCAGTAAAAACCAGAATGGATAATGCAGAAGAATGAATTAGTGATGTGGAATATAGAACAGGACAGCAGACAGAAAACCAAATGAAAAAACATGAAAGCAATGTAAGAGACCTATGGGATAATATAAAGCGGGCCAATCTACACATAATAGGAATTCCAGAAGGAGTAGAAAAAGATAAGGGGATGAAAAATATATTTGAAGAAATTTTCTCTGGAAACTTCCCAAATCTAAAGGATACTGAGTTCAAGATACAGGAAGCACAGAGGGCCCCAAACAAAGTGAACCCAAATAGACCCACACCAAGATACATTATAATAAAAATAGCAAAAGTTAATGACAAAGAGAGGATCCTAAAGGCAGCGAGAGAAAAGCAAAGTGTCACTTGTAAGGGAACCCCCATAAGGTTATCAGCTGCTTTATCCACAGAAGCTCTACAGGCGAGGAGGAAATGGCAAGAGATATTTAAAATGCTGAAAGGAAAAAATATGCAACCTAGAATACTCTATCCAGCAAGAATATCATTTAAAATAGAAGGGGAAATACAATTTTTTTCCAACAAAAAAAGCTAAAAAAGAACTAAGATTGAAGAAACCACAATCAGAGAGAGGTAACTCAAATAAGCCAGCATACAGATTTAATCATGAACATGTTTAAAACAAAATAAAATTAAAAATAAAAAAAGAGACATCAAAATCATAAAATGTGGGCAAGGGAAGTAAGAAAATACATAGACTCTTTTTTAATTTTCTTTTTTTTCTTTTTTTTTCTTTTAATTTTAGTATGGTAATGAAGTGTTTTAACCTACAGGACTATCAGGCTAAAACACACAATTATAGGAAGTGGTTAACATACTTAAAAAACAGGGCAACCACAAATCAAATCCAAACATTACATTCACAAAAAATGAAAAGAGAAACACACAAGAAGAAAATAATTGGAGACCATTCAACCAAAAAAAGAAAGGAAGAATGGAGAATCATAGAAACAACTGGAAAATGAGCTTTAAAATGGCAATAAATATTCATCTATCTATTATCACCTTAAATGTCGATGTACTGAATGCTCCAATCAAAAGACACAGAGTGGCTGAATGGATAAAAAAGCAAAAACCTTCAATCTGCTGCCTACAAGAAACTCACCTTAGGACAAAGGGCACATATAGATTGAAAGTGAGGGGGTGGGAAAAAAATATGTCATGCCAATGGACATAACAGGAAAGCAGGAGTTGCAATACTCATATCAGGCAAGATAGACTCTAAAATGAAAGACATAAAGAAAGACAAAGAAGGACACTATTTAATGATTAATGGATCCATACAAGAAGAGGATACTATCGTCAACATATATGCCCCAAATTTAGGAGCACTAAGATACATACAACAAATATTGACAGACATAAAGGGAGAAATTGATGGGAATACAATCATAGTAGGAGACTATAATACCCCACTCACATCAATGGACAGATCCTGTAGACAGAAAACCAATAAAGCAACAGAGATCCTAAAGGAAACAATAGAAAAGTTAGACTTAATTGACATCTTCAGGACACTACATCCAAAAAAATCAGAATACACATTCTTCTCAAGTGCAGATGGAACATTCTCAAGAATTGATCACATATTAGGGCACAAAGCTAACCTCAACAAATTTAGGAGCATAGAAATTATTTCAAGTATCTTCTCTAACCACAATGGCATGAAACTAGAAATCAACCACAGGAAAAGAAATGAGGAAAAACCTACTACATGGAGACTAAACAATATGTTACTAAAAAATCAATGGGTCAATGAAGAAATTAAGAAGGAAATTAAAAAATACCTGAGACAAATGATAATGAAGACACAACCACTCAAAATTTATGGGACCCCACAAAAGCAGTGCTCAGAAGGAAGTTCATAGCAATATAGGCCTTCCTCAAAAAAGAAGATCTCAAATTGACAACTTAACCCACCACCTAAATGAATTAGAAAAAGAAGAACAAAAAAGACCTAAAGTCAGCAGAAGGAAGGAAATTATAAAGATCAAAGAAGAAATCAATCAAATAGAGATTCGAAAAACAATAGAGAAAATTAATAAAACCAAGAGCTGGTTCTTTGAAAAGGTAAACAAAATTGACAGATCCCTGGCTAGACTCATTAAGAAGAGGAGAGTAGAACCCAAATAAACAAAATTAGAAATGAAAAAGGAGAAATCAAAATGGATACTGCAGAAATACAAAAAATCATAAGAGAATACTATGAACAACTATATGCCAACAAATTTGACAATCTGGAAGAAATGGGCAACTTTCTAGAATCTTACAGCCTGCCAAAACTGAATCTAAGAATAAACAGACCAACTGAACAGACTGGTCACTAGAAATAAAATTGAATATGTCATAAAAACACTCCCTACAAATAAAAAAGCCCAGGACCAGATGGTTTCACAGGTGAATTCTACCAAGCATACAAAGAGGATCTGGTGCCAATCCTCCTTAAACTTTTTCAAAAGGTTGAGGAAGAAGGAACACTCCCAAAGACATTCTATGATGCCACATCACCCTAATTCCAAAACCAGACAAAGATACCACCAAAAAAGAAAACTATCAGCCAATATCTTTGATGAATATAGATGCAAAAATTCTCAACAAAATTTTAGCCAACCGAATCCAACAACATCTAAAAAAGATAATACACCGTGACCAGGTGGAGTTCATCTCAGGTTCACAGGGATGGTTCAACATATGCAAATCAATCAATGTCATACACCACATTAACAAAAGAAAAATCAAAAAAACACATGATCATCTCAATGGATGCAGAAAAAGCATGTGACAAAGTCCAACATCCATTCATGATCAAAACTCACACCAAAGTGGGTATAGGAGAACATACCTTAAAATAATCAAAGCCATTTATGAAAAATCCACAGCAAATATAATACTCAATGGAGAAAAATTGAAAGCCTTCTCACTCAAATCCGGACAGGGATGCCCACTCTCACCACTGCTATTCAACATAGTTTTGGAAGTCCTAGCCACAGCAATCAGACAAACAAAAGAAATAAAAGGCATCCAAAGAGGAAGAGAAGAGATAAAACTGTCACTGTATGCAGATGACATGATACTATATATAGAAAACTCTAAGGACTCAACCCAAAAACTACTTGAACTGATTGACAAATTCAGTAAAGTAGCAGGCTATAAGATTAGCATTCAGAAGTCAGTCACATTTCTATATACTAACAATGAAATATCAGAAAAGGAATACAAAAATACAATACCTTTTAAAATTGCACCTCCCAAAAATCAAATACCTAGGAATACACCTGACCAAGGAGGTAAAGGACTTATATGCTGAGAACTATAAAACGTTAATCAAAGAAATTAAAGAAGATGTAAAGAAATGGAATGATATTCCATGTTCATGGATTGGAAAAATCAATATTTTAATAATGGCCATGCTACCCAAAGCAATCTACAGATTCAATGCAATCCGTATCAAATTACCCATGACATTTTTCACACAACTAGAACAAACAATCCAAAAATTTATATGGAACCACAAAAGGCCCACAATTGCCCAAACAATCCTGAGGAACAAAAACCAAGCAGGAGGCATAACTCTACATGACTTCAAGCAACATTACAAAGCCACAGTCATCAAAACAGTGTGGTACTGGTATCAAAATAGACAGACGGACCAATGGAGCAGAATAGAGAATCCAGAAATAAACCGTGACACCTATGGACAATTAATCTTTAACAAAGGAGGCAAGAGCATAATATGGGAAAAAGAAAGTCTACTCAGCAAGCATTGCTGGGAAACCTGGACAGCTGCATGTAAAGCAACGAAATTAGAACATACCCTCACACCATGCACAAAAAATAAACTCAAAATGCCTGAAAGACTTAACTATAAGATAAGACACCATCAAACGCCTGGAAGAGAACATAGGCAAAACACTCTCTGACATCAACCTCATGAATATTTTCTCAGGTCAGTCTCCCAAAGCAACAGAAATAAAAGCAAAAATAAACCGATGGGATCTCATCAAAACTGACAAGCGTTTGCACAGCAAAAGAAACCAAAAAGAAAACAAAAGGCAACTTACAGAATGGGAGAAAATAGTTTCAAACAATACAATGGACAAGGGCTTAATCTCTAGGATATACAAGCAACTTATACAACTCAACAGCAAAAAAGCCAACCACCCAATGGAAAAATGGGCAAAAGACCTGGATAGACCATTCTCCAAGGAAGATACACAGATGGCCAACCAGCACATGAAAAAATGCTCAACATCCCTGATTATTAGAGAAATTCAAATCAAAACTACCATGAGATACCACCTCACACCAGTCACAATGGCCATCATTCATCAGTCCACAAATAGCAAGTGCTGGAGGGGGTGTGGAGAAAAAGGAATCCTCTTGCACTGTTGGTGGAAATGTAAGCTGGTACTGCCACTATGGAGAACAGTATGGAGATACCTTAGAAATGTATACATAGAACTACCATATGACACAGGAATCCCACTCTTGGGCATAAATCCGGACAAAAGTTTCCTTAAAAAAGACATTGCAGCTCTATTCACAATAGCTAAGATATGGAAAAAACCCAAATGTCCACTGACAGAAGATTGGATTAGGAAGAAGTGGTATATATACACAATGGAATACTACTCAGCCATAAAAAAGAATGACATAATGCCATTTGCGGCAACATGGATGGAAATAGGTCAGAAAGAGAAAGACAAATACCATATGATATCACTTATAACTGGAATCTAACATACAGCATAGATGAACATTTCCACAGAAGAGAAAATCATGGACTTGGAGAATAGACTTGTGGCTGCCTGGGGAGAGAGGGTGGAAGTGGGAGGGATTGGGAGCTTGGGGTTATCAGACACGAACTATTGCTCTTGGAATGGATTTACAATGAGATCCTGCTGTGTAGCATTGAGAACTATGTCTAGATACTTACATCGCAATAGAACATGGGAGGAAAAAAATGTATACATGTAAGTGTAACTTTGTCCCCATGCTGTACAGTGGAAAAAATTAATTAATTAATTAATTAAATAAAAATAAAAAGTCCTCTGGGAGGAGCAGCAATGAAAGCTACTTGGCTCCTGTAGACTGAATTCTGGACTCCATCAGGAAGCCTGCCTTTGAATTGCAGGAAAATCCTCTCCCACAGATCCCCTCAGCTGACCCAAGGACACATCACAGAATGCCAGTATGCCAAACAACACCTCTCTTTACTCTGTGGTTGTCTTCTTGTGAGCACTCAATAGGGCAAGAGTGAGTGCTTTGGTAGACAGGGAACACAGAAGGTATACCAGCCAGGGTCACCTGGCAAGGGAGAAACAATAAACTTGCGCCGTAACGCCACCTTCAGGAAAACAAAAGAAAGGCTATTAGCAGCCAGTGTGGTATATTGTAGTATCTAAAGAAGATATATAAGCTTAAGAATCTCCAAAATATACAAATGTCTCATGGAGCTTTATATCCAAAAAGACAAACAAAAAGAAACCAATAAAAAAATTGGGAGAGTATCTAAGCAGACATTTCTCCAAAGACATAGAGAGTCAAAAAACACATGGAAAGCTGCAAAACATTACTCATTATTAGAGATGTGCAAGTCAAATCTTCAATGAGGTATTACCTCACACCAGTCAGAATGGTCAACATTAAAAAGTATAAAAACAGTAAATGGTAGAGATGGTATAGAGAAAGGGGAATTCTATTATACCATTGGTGGAAATGTAAATTGGTGCAGACAGTATGGAGGTTCTGTAAAAAGCTGCTATAAAACTACCATATGAGCCAGCAATCCCATTCCTAGGTGTATATCCAGAGAAAATCATAATTCAAAAAGATACATACACTCTAATGTTCATTGCAGCACTATTTACAATAAGCAAGACATGGAAGCAACTTAAATGTCCATCAACAGAGGACTGGACATAGATGTAGTATTTATATACAATGGAATATTACCCAGCCATGCAAAATAATGAAATAAAGTCATCTGCAGCAACATGGATGGACCTAAAAATAAGTGTAGTAAATGAAGTAAGACAAAGATAAATATCAAATTATAGCACTTATATGTGGAATCTAATACAAATTATACAAAAGAACTTATTTATGAAATAGAAACAAACTCTCAGATTTCAAAACCAATCCATGGTTACCATAGGTAAAATCATTGAGGGAAGGGAGGAATTGGGAGGATGGGACTAACATATACACACTTCTATAGAAAATACATGATTAATAAGAACCTACTCCATAGCACAGGAAAATCTACTTCAATAGTTTGCAATAACTTATGTAGGAAAAAAATGGATATATTTATAAGCATAACTGATTCACCTTGCCATAACCTGAAACTAATATAATATTATATATCAACTATACTCCAATAAAATTTTTTAAAAATAATTCTGCCACAAGAAGGAACAAGAAGCAGGGAGCAGGTGTATCCTCATAATATCTGAGAAAGCCTCAAAATATACTTTAGGAAAGAACATCCTGCATCTAAGAAGGCACCAAATTCTTCCTTTCAAGCTATAATACATAGCTATAGTAGTACAAGAGTATGGTACTGGCATAAAAATAGACACATAGACAGATGGAACAGAATTGAAAACCCAGAAATAAACCCTTGCATATACAATGAACTAATATTTGACAAGGGCGCTAAGGATGCACAATATGGAAAGGACAGTCTCTTCAATAAATGGTGTTGTGAAAACTGGATAATGGCCTGCCAAAAAATAAATTGGACTCCTGTCTTACATCATTTACCAAAAATGAACTGAAATTCACTAAATGCTTAAATATAACACACAGAATTATAAAATTCTGGAAGAAAACATAGGGACAAAGCTCTCTGACATAGTTCTTGGCAATTTTTTCTTATGATACCAAAAGCACAAATAAGAAAGGTAAAAAACAACTAAGAGGGGACACATCAAATTTTAAAAGCTTTTGCACAGCAAAAGTAACAACCAACAAAATGAAAAAGCAACCAACAGAACATGAGATAATATTTGAAAAGCATTTATCTGATAAACCACTGTCAAAAATATAGACACAGTGAAACTAAAACCACTAAATCAATAAATAGCATTTAGTAAGAGTTTATACATAAAGAAAAGTTTGCAAATGGGAGCTGCCAAATTCAAAGACTGATAAGGAGCTCAGGCATGAATTTACAGGATGGCTTATGAAGTGAAAACAAAGAAGTTATTAACCTTTACAGAGATTAGTTATTATAGTTGGAATTTTTAGACAACAGGGGATTTGCTACAAATGATTATCTCATACCATTTTAAGAAAGATGACTTAAATTTCCTTTTTATTTAGGACTGTCAGAGGCATTTATGATAAAAAAATTGTTTTGCTTATGTTCATAAAATATGCTAGGTTTAGTTTTGCTTACATTTTGTATTTATTTTAACAGGGTTAATATCCAAACTAGATTTTAAAAACTCATACGACTCAAGAACAACAAATAAAACCAACCAACAAACAAAAAAAAAAACCAAGCTATCTGATTAAACATTGACAGAGGAAACATATTTTTAGACATTTTTCCAAAGAAGACATACAAACTGCCAACAGGTACACAAAAATATGCTTCACATCACTAATTATAAGGAAAATGCAAATCAAAATCTCCATGAAATATAACCTCACACCTGTTAGAATGGCTATCTTCAAATAATCACTAGATAACAAGTGTCAGCAAGAATGTGGAGCAAAGAGAACACTTGTGCACTGTGTTGGTGGGAATGTAGTTTGGTACAGCCCACTATGGAAAACAGCAAGGAGTTTTCAAAAAAAAAAATTAAATTAAAAAGAGAATTTCCATATGAGCCAACAATCCCAATTCTGGGTAGAGAAAGAGGAACAAACAAAACTCAAAGTTAGTAGAAGGAAAGAAATAATAAAGATTAGAGTTAGAATAAATGACATAGAGATGGCAAAAAGAATAGAAAAGATCAATGAAACTAAAAGCTAGTTCTTTGAAAAAATAAACAAAACTGATAGACTTTTAGTCAGACTCATCAAGAAAGAAAGGAAGACGGCTCAAATCAATAAAATTAAAATTGGACTCAGTCATGTATACGAAAGCAACATTTAACCACCTAGAGAGTCAACATTTTGTAACTTTAAGGTTTTTTTTTTCCTAAATATTCTACCTATAAATTATCTCAGGGAGATGTTTAAGTATCTATTGGAAAAATATGCACTTGATTAAAATTAGATGTCAAATTGACAAACTTAGAAAGTACCTTCTTGTGTAGCCTGTCACCTATCCTTCTGGTGACCATATGGTCTATGTTTCCAGAATGGCCCAGACTTCACGTAATTTTATCCTCTACCACATAAGTGATTCATTGAATTATTTTGTCTTGTTTTTGCCTTTTTTAAAGTTTTATTGAAGTATAGTTTATTTACACTGTTGTGAAATTTCTGCTGCGCAGCAAAGTGATTCAGCTATGCATATACACAACATTCATTCTTTTTCAGATTCCTGGGTAGAATTCCCTGTGCTATATATATAGCAGGTCCCCAATGGTCAATCGTTTCATATCTGATTGTACATTGTTAAATTCTTAACTAAGTGACATTGGATTATTAAGCCTCTGTAAGACTTTTCTCAAAAATATAAACTCCTTAGAATAAAAAAGTGTAAATGAAGGCAAAATGTCATACTTTTCTTAAGCCTTTTAATAATTTGAGAAAGATTATAACCATATTCCTTATTTCTTTATTTCTTGCCTTCTCTGTTATGTTGGCATTTGAAAACCTCCATAAATTTACAATTTTATTAACTCATTCTGCTGCACAAAGAGCCATATGTCTTAATTGTTATTGGCAGAAGAAGAAACTAGAGTCTACCTCAATGTTCAATTAGGAATATATTATGCAACTTTATCAGTGTTGACATTTGCACAAGCTCTGCATATTTAAAAAGTGATCATGCTTTGCTGAAATGAGTACTGTTGCTGTAGACACAATATAATATACTTTAAAGATCACATTAATATTGACGTATCATCATCCCAGGTCAGGATAAAATAGTAAAATAGCCATTCAAATTAAAGTACTCAGAGTATTGATTTTATTGTTCTTTCTACAGATTTGACAGGATGCTTTAATTTTAGGTCCAGATTTGACAGGACACTTTAATTCTATCTGATTTAAAGAGTCTGAGGGCGCTCTGTGTGGGTGTTTAAAGTCTAAAAATATTTAAAAATTGAATTTCTTCCTGAATTTCATCAACCTGATTTTTTAAACCAGAAAGGAATGTTCCCAAAATAGGTTTCTAAAACTCTTCTGCTTCCTTTTCCCACTGACTTCTCTGTTCATTCCGACTTACAAAAAGATGTTATATATATTGTATCCACTTAGAAGTGAATATATACATGAATAAGAGTTTCATATTTTCTTGACTTTTGTTTAAAAAAAATGATCTACTACCAGAGATAGGCATGCTGTATATAATCTTATGTTTTTCAGGATAAAATATTTCAGGATCTTTAAAATATTTCAGGATCTTTAAAAGATCACTTATTAAAGGAGTCTAAGCATGCCAACTTAAAATACATGTCATAATTTCTTATAATTTATTTAAAATTTAAAAATATATATATTCAGGACTCATTTCCTGAGCAACTTGCTATGAATCAAACTAAGAATTGAAGTTTAAACAAAATAGGATTTTTTTTCCTTGAGGAGCACTCTTTTTCATACCCTCTCCTTGGCAGCATTATTGTCAAAACTTTTGGATTTTGGAGGGTTTATTGTCTCATTGACCATGAAATCTGTCTTAAAACATTGATAACTATCTTAATAACTAAAAACATATTTTTATTATTAATTGTACTGATGTTAAAGTTTGGGAAATGTCAGGAAGAAAAAAATCTTATACCTAGCTTCAGAGATTGTAATTTATTTAGAGACATAGTCACAGACATACTTAATTATGAAAAAAGGCTAATGTAAATTAGTGTTTATTTTGGAGAGTTGTTTCTTTTCTCAGTCTATAGGTATACTGAAAAGTCTTTAAAGATTAAGCAAAAGTGAGATGTGACATGTGGCATTTTAACTGCCAAGAAATTAATTTCAATTCCAACTAATATCAATCAATCTGGAGATGAAATTATGTAATAGCAGAATGAATGCCAACTCTATTAGGGGCACACTTCTTTCTTTTTAGGAAGGCTACTTATCTGGTTGAGTTTTTAGGTACAAATATACTGTAAACTAAATCTTCTTGATTCTATTCTGGATATCTGTTCATAAAAAAAGAGATCTCTTGCTTCTTTCACCCTAGAAAGGAATAACCACAGAGTATTTCTATAAGGTACTGGAATTCTAAATAATTGGAAGCAGGACAAGCTGAAAGGGGACAGAACTTAGACATTTCCAATTCAATTTCTTACTGAGATGATCTGAAATCAAAATATGTTTCCTAGGCAACCGGTACTGACCAGATGCAAAATGGTGGCAGCCAAGTCAAAATTGGCTATGGTTATGATCCCAAGAGAAGAAAGAAGAGAATAATATAAAAGAATGCCAGGGAACCAGATATCTATGTCATAATTTTGTCATCAATTCAGAAAAAGTGTCGATCTTTTCAAGTCTGAAGCTCAGGGAAGGTTAAGTTAAATGGATTTTCCAAATCTCTATAATGAGGCAGCAAAGCCATAACTAGTTTTCAAAGGTTTACCTTCCAGGAAAAGGCCAGCAGGTATTAGTTACTACTCATTCTTCTACTCTGTCTATAAAAATAATCTAAATTCTTATAAAAGTTTTGTGTCGATCTTTTCAAGTCTGAAGCTCAGGGAAGGTTAAGTTAAATGGATTTTCCAAATCTCTATAATGAGGCAGCAAAGCCATAACTAGTTTTCAAAGGTTTACCTTCCAGGAAAAGGCCAGCAGGTATTAGTTACTACTCATTCTTCTACTCTGTCTATAAAAATAATCTAAATTCTTATAAAAGTTTCATAAGAAATTTATTAGGAAATTAGAAAACTATGTCCTTCTTACATCTCATATGACCATATAGTCATTTGTTGGTTCACTCATTTATAACAGTGACTACTTTGAAAAAAATGTTTACGCTCTTATGAAGTTTCTATTTTTGCAGAGAGTAACAAACTGACAAGATAATTTCAAAGGAAAGAATAAAGTAACTTTTTTTTTGGGGGGGGGGGATTTGACAGTGAAAAGAATGCCTTCTGCCCGTGCAGTGAAGTGCGCAGTAAAAATTGGCAGAGCAAGTGCAAATTTTTGAATATACTTTATAAAAACACATGGCTCCCCAGAAAAGTATCTCTAAGACTAAGCATTTTTTAATAGCAGTACTTACATATATTTTAATGACCTGCTAAAGTCATAAATGCATGCTTTTTATGCCTTTAATTACAGAGTAAATTTTCTAATGTTATAAAATTTGAATAGCTATTGGGTAGAAATTCTCATAATAACCTGATGGTCTTCAAAATATACACACAATGGCCTGATTACTTGCTTGCTTGAGGCAACTTGATATGGAAATGAAATTACTGACCAAATGGACTTTAATCCTAGCCTTGGTCCCAGCTAGATAAACAGGGAGTAATTACTCTGGATGTTACTTAATTACTTGTGAAAAGAGGATTTCATAAGAGGGAATCCTCTTTACATTAGAAACCAGTTAAACAAGAAGAAAAGAATACAGTGGTGCTTTCCAGCTTCTGTTCACAGTGAGAATGTCAAAGTGTCAGAGGGTGATGTAATGGGAAGACTGGCATTTCCCAGTCTTTCAACCTGACTTACTGAAGGGACAGTGGAATAAAAGAGTGGTCTCATTTAGGAAAAGCATGAGGATTTCTAAGCAAGAGAGCCATTAATGTGTATCCACCCAGGGCCACATATTCTAAAATTTTATCCCATTCTATTTATAGCTTTTACTCAAAGATCTTCTCTGGCTTTAGGGAAAGTAATACTAATTAATAATTACTTTGTGAGCTAATGCTTAAGTCCTGCTTCATTTCAGCTGAAGTATCTTCACAATCCAAAAATCTATTTAAATATAGCACACAACTGAAATCTTGCAGATGATACTGTCTAGCCAGTAAAAACATGTATGACTCTGTAGGAATGTGGTTTCACAGAATGGTATCTTTCATGCATTACTTAATGTAAACAGAGTAACTAGGAAGACATGGTTGGTCTGCTCAGACATGAATAAACAAATTTTGTGCTGTAAAGAAGGTATTGTGCATGGGAACCGATGGACCTATGTTCTGAGGTAGGTCATGGTCAGCAGACTCCAGTTTATCACCATGTTCAACTCTTTCATCGTCCCTTTTCTTACCCATCTTAATTTTTAATGAATCTTTATGAATTCCTTAGCTTCCAAGGATGGGTTTTCTTTTCACTTCCCTTGATACCTAAAGAAATATCTTATTGCTAATGATTTTGATTCTCATCATTTTTTGTTACTTAATTAAAACTCACTTAGGAGTTCCTCTTGTGGCTCAGGGGGTTACCAACCCAACTAGTACCCATGAGGATGTTGGTTCAATCCCTGGCCTTGCTCAGTGGATTAAGGATCCAGTGTTGCCCTGGGCTGTGGTATAGGTCACAAATGTGGCTTGGATCTGGTGTTGCTGTGGCATAGGCCAGCAGCTGTAGCTCTGATCCAAACCTTAGCCTGGGAACTGCCACATGCCACAGGTGCAGTTCTTAAAAGCAAAAAAAAACAAACAAACAAAAAAAAACCCTCAAACTTATCACAAAGGTAGAATCAGGTGGTTTTATGTCTTAGAATCTGTTCTTTTGAGTTTAAAATTTGTACGATATACTGAAAACATACCGAGGCATTAATTAAATAGCATATTTCATAAAACATGACATATATATTACATGAAATTACAGTTTTAAGTGCACAAGTTTACATATAAATACATATAAGATATTTATTTTTCCCTTTTTTCTTTGTCTTTTGTCTTTTTAGGGCCACACTCGCAGCATATGGAGGTTCCCAGGCTAAGGGTCTCATAGGAGCTACAGCTGCTGGCCTACGCCAGAGCCACAGCAATGCCAGATCCGAGCTGCATCTGCAACCTACACCACAGCTCATGGCATCACCGGATCCTTAACCCACTGGTCAAGACCAGGGACTGAACCCACAACCTCATGATTCCTAGTCGGATTTGTTTCTTCTGCGCCATGACATGAACTCCTCCATTAACTTTTAATAAGTGACACTTAGTTGGAGGTATTCAATGCACATATCAGAATGCCCTGGGTAAAATCTATCATAATTTGAACAGTAAGTGTTTCTAAGTGATTAAGCCTTAGATATTCTATTTGATTTTTTTTGAAATTTCAAATTAAATGAGGTCACAAATTGGCCAGGTTTATCAAAAAGAGCCCAGGTAGTAAAATGATTAAAACAAGACTAATTAATCACTCATATTTTAGATGTCATAATGAATAATTCCAGCTTAAAGATATTGGTCCATGGTTTGCAATTAATAAGATGTTATTATTTTTTTCCCTACTGCCCTAAAATTCAAAACCTCTAAAACTCTTAGACAAGCCCTATTCCTCACCTAGGTCTAGGAAGATTGCTTTCCACTTGTGTCCTAGATATTAGTAAAACCAAGGAAGCTAATGCAGGTGCTGGAAGGAGGTGAGGCTACTGCAGCCACAACTTCTGCAACATCAGAAATTCATTCAACACACAGCACTCTAATGTATGGGTATATCCTTACTCAAAATATATACTATGTCAACCAGAAAAGCAACATTTTCTATCCTTGAAAATAGTTGTAATTTTCTTATACTAATGATGTCTCATTTGTGACAATATATCTGAAGATTATTTAATGTAATAGATATTCCAGCTAAGGCTTTTTTTAGAAATAGAGTTTTGTGATGATTCCTGTTTTTTAGATCTTGAATAAACAGACCTCAACTATACTTAAGCAAAACAAACAATTCTACTTTTCAGTATAACAAAAATTGTAGGGAGATTATTTTAGTGCCCCAAAATAACTTTTTTCCTTTCAAAACACAAACATACATTTTAAAATAAAGTTAACTGTAATTGTCAGAATTCACCATGGGGTATCTAATACATGCCTGTTTGCACTCAATTGCAGTTAAGTGCATCATATAACATAATAATGATTATGCTAAATGCAGTGAGCACTTTCCCAAGGCACTTTTTGCATTACACATTTACATTATTTCCCTCCCTATTAGAGGTGCAACCACAACTCACACTCAACAATAGCTACAGGCTGCCTCTTAAGGAAATTGGGAACTCTATCATTACATCTTACAAGACAGAAATTGCCTCTTTTCTTAGAAATGAATTTTATTTTCAGTGTATAAACTGTGTAGAAACTATTTTTACTTCTGCTTTAGATTTGATAAATAGCTGTCATTTTCTCAAATTATTCTGAACTTGCAGTCACAAAACTACCTGATTAGCAACCTGCCTAAGTAGAGTACATGATAAGGCAGGAAAGACAGCAGTTCCCAGAAAAATTTGCTCTAGTTCACTGCTTGCTGCTCAACTGTCTGAATGACTAGAATGCAAAAATTGCCTGATTGATAACAATAGGTTTGGACAGTGACTTTTGCAGTCAATGAAATCTACCTTTTACCAGGCAGCAGGGGCAAGGAGGGGGTATTGGATTCAATATGAATTCCTCCACAGCCCCTCTTGTCTGCATTAGACTCAGGGAAAAATTTATCCTCAGCTCCTTAATTTTAGTAATAAAATTAGTAAAATATCAAAGTAACTAACTTTGACAGACTCCTGGCTGAGTTGAGAAGTGTATTTTCATCTTGATCATATCTTGTAATAATGGGATCATATGTATTTTCTACCTATCAGAGAAACCTCAGGTCATAATCAGGAGATATCTGGCTTTTTGCAAACAGATAAAGAAAGAAAGAACAACAACAACTAAAAACCCCTGAAGTGGATAATAACAGAAGATATTCCCCAAAGCAAAAAGACATGATTAGAGATTATGCAGGAATACATAGGTAAGTGGCAACTATACAAGGGAGGTGTTTGATAATTTGTGGCTTATAAGTACACATGCATTTAAATAAGTATAGAAATAATACATGACCCCAATTAATTATAAACGGAAACTGTAAGTTTAACTGATCTTAAAATATGTGGCAAACATCCTTAAATAAGAATCAAAAAAATAATCAGCCTGGAATGATTTAGTCACACTGCCTAAATGCAAAACACTGAAATACACAAAAATGAAAAAGAAAATCAATTCAAAATGTAAAGAAAGGGAGAGTAGCTAGTCTTATGTAAGAAAGATGTTTTGAATACGAAGATTCAGAAAACTTTCCTTTCTCTCCACCTCCACTCTTTCCTTTTCCTCTTTCTCCCTCTTTCAAGTAACAAACTCAGACTCAAACTTTCTTTTTTTTCCCAACTGCAAAAGCAGAATAAACTAATATTGTCAAGTATTCACTGTTTTGAATGGCACTTGTCACCTTGTTGCATTCTCAAAATAAACTTCAAGGTATTAATTCTTACAAGAAATGTAAATATCAGCTTGGTGAACACTTTACAAGCATTATCTAATGGGATCAGCAAAAAGATAGTCATAAAATAAACATTAGCCTCTCCATTCTGCCTTTTGATAAAGACTAATTATAGATTACAAATTAAATCTGTTTCCCAAGGACATCCAACTGAAAGTATCTGTTACAAAACCTATTGATCATTCTGCAATCTGCATATTGACTCTAGAAAGAAATTTGTACTTTCAAAGACTGCTTTTCACTTTATATTGTCTTTACTTGAGGGTGTAAAGCTCAGAGAATTAACCAAAATATTTAACAAGAGAGAAGATGATGCATGTCCCAAATGCTGCCAATCTGACATGGTTTGGCAGAAATCAGTGTTATAAAATCACGGAAAATTGCAGAGGCTTACTATTGGGAAGAGAGGCAATCATGTCCATGAGTGGGTTGGAAAGCATATTCCATTTGGTTTCTGTTAAAGGAAAGAGGTCCACATTGACTCAAGGTTTCTTCTAACCCTATAATCACACAAATAAAAGTGTTTATCCAAGAACTCCCTTATTATGTTGTGCATCTCATAAATAATTCAACAGAGCTAGTGCTTTGGCATCCTGGAAATTTCTGTATTTTGATAATTTAGACGTATTAAATAAAGAATTCCATACCAATTGCATAGTCTCTATCTCAAATTCACCACCATTTTATTTCATACAGATTAATTCATGTGATTACAAATCTATACCCAGTTATTGACCAATGACCTTCGCATTATTTTTATAGCATTTTTCTCTCTCTAGTAACTCGCACTCATGTTTTCTTTAATGCCTACCTTGTTTGTTAGTTTGCTAGGGAAGCCATAACAAAAACAACAATAAATGTATTTCCTCACAGTTCTGGAGGCTAGAATTCCAACATCAAGGTGTCAGCAGAGTTGGTGTCTTCTATGGCTCTCTCATTGGCTTACAGATAACTACCTTCTTGTGTCCTTATATGGTCATCCTTTTTTTCTGTTCTTAATCTCCTCTTATTATAATGGCAATAGTCATATTGGAATACCCCTCATGTCACCTGATTTTACCTTAATTACCTCTATAAAAACCCATCTTCAAATACCAGGGTTTAGAACTTCAATGTAAGAATTTAGAAAAAGAAACAATTCAGTCAGTCTAAAATACCTAGCATGCTTATTTTTTTTATTACTGTTGGTGAAAAATATTTTACGTCATGTTTCAAATGGAGTGATCATAACAAAGCTATCTTCATCACTTTCCTCAGTGCACTGACAGAGCACATTCTTTTCTGCTAAGGCTCTAAATGAAATTAGAAATGTAGTGTAATTTATTCCATCCTCCTTGGAATACTCGGTCCTAGTATAGAAGGGTCACTAAAATCCATTTACTTTATCTATGGATTTTAGTTCAGTTAATTGAGGAGAAAAGATATTTTTGGAATAAAATTTTATTTTAAAAAGTACCCAAATAAGCCCTCATAATTTTAAGAACTAAGAGAAAAGTCATCACAAATAGGACTTTACATGAGCAGGGATGTTTTCTAATGCAGGTGCTAAAACAGGACCCTTAAATAAGTTTGTGAAGTGGAAAATATGCATTTACCAATGTCTGAGTTATGAAAGTAAAACACAGCCCCCAGAGCAGAATGGGTAATTATGTTCTCAAGCAGCCTCCAGGACAGGCAAGCACCAATTTTCATGTGCAGTCGTCTGTCCGAATGTGCAATACTTAATCATGTGTAAACATCTGGTAGGGGCAATTTCTTCTCTCTCTTTCTCTCTCATGTTATTATAGCTTTTTGTCTAATCCATAGACTTTTTCTGTCAGTCTTCTGTATAATTAAGGGGGAAAAGAGCAACAGCAAAATTAAACAGCAAACAGCAAAGTTTGCAAATGAACAAAGGAACTACAGCTAATAGTAGAGATTCTACCTAAGAAACATTTGCTAATGCATCATATTTGAATATTCTTTACTCACTAAGGGAACTTTAGTTTCAGTCAGCAGATGTGAATTAAAAAATTCTGGGGTGAAGGCACTTCAGTAGAGACTATCTGAATAAGCTCCAAACTGAATTACCAAAATGTACATCTGGACCACTGTAGTTAATAACAGGTTGTTTCTTTAATGTGACTCTGTAGGGTGGCGGTATCTCCAGGGAAAAAGGTAAAAATTAAGAAACTGAAGTGACCTGTGAGTTCTGTCCTATATATTTATGTTTTAATACAATTTTATATCAAAATGTTTTCATAAATGACATAACAATTAAACACAAACAATTAAAACAATATTACTGCCTATACACAGTGTGTTGCTATGAGGATTGGAGGCAATATATGTTAAAATGCAAAACAGAGGACTTGGCACCTAGGGGACAAATAGTTGCTAAAATTTCTACTATTGGTGGCTATTTCTAATTTTATGTGATAATTCCTTTACTGTAATTAAAGTTAAATGAGTTATAGTCTACTACTTTTATTTTATTTTATTTGTATTTAATTTCCTTATAAAAATTTCATCATACCAAGTTATTTTTCTTGCTAATAATTTTGCAATAGATATAATAAGATCTTATTTAACTTCTATAAACCTAGGTACAATGAAGGTGTTATACTTAATGTTGATGAGTCTAAAGACATTTTTATATTAATTGTATCAACAAATTTTAATTTGTAATAAGATATGAATTTAATACTGAATATTTCCCAGTTCACAATGAGTTTAAATTAATTCTGGTCAGTTACCTTCAGTATTTTTTAAGAATTTATATAAGCACTTAATTTCCTTTAAGCCAATTAAGTAGCACTCACTTAAAAATTATTTTTGATAATACTATCCAAAACTTAAAACATATATAATGCATATCGAACATAGACATAACCAGAGATCTCATATATTCATTTTCTAAGATTAGTCATAAGTTAGATATCACAAGTAAAACTCACTAGTTTAAAGTAACAGTTGGGGAGTTCCTGTCGTGATGGTTGACGAATCCAACTAGGAACCATGAGGTTGCGGGTTCGTTCCCTGGCCTTGATCAGTGGGTTAAGGATCCAGCGTTGCCATGAGCTGTGGTGTAGGTCGCAGACGCAGCTCAGACCTGGCGTTGCTGTGGCTGTGGTGTAGGCTGGTGGCTACAGCCCCGACTGGACCCCTAGCCTGGGAACATCCATATGCCTTGCGAGTGGCCCTAGAAAAGGCCAAAAAAATAACAAATAAAACAACAGTTGGAATAAGTTTTTAAAATGACTTTCTCTCCCATTTTTTTTTTCCTTCAGTTTTGTAATTAGAAATGGTGTAGATAAGATAAGCATTCCTGAGAGTCCTGGTCTCAAAGTTCAGGGACAGGAAGCACTTCTCCTAGCAGTACTTATTCCCTCAAGGGCTTTCAAGGTCAGAATTCTGAAAAGATGTTTTCTTAAGCTTTTTTTTTTTTTTTTTTAATTGTATATTCAAAAAGAACCAGTTTTGGAAATTTCAAGTCTCACCCAAACCAATTTTCTCTGGAGTCTAAAGAATATTGTGGCCATAAAGGGTTAAAGTAAAATACCATCTTTTTCTTAGTCTTAGCCTCTTCCCAGACAGAATTTGCCCAAGAGGGCTCTACAGTGGAACCAAACCTGCCTTCACAAGGCAGAATGGCCATCACAAATGAAAACACAGAACATAAAAGACAAATCACAGGCATGGCCATCCTAATCAGACACTTTCTTGAATTCAAGATTGTGGTCTCTCAGAAAATCTAGAAACACAGAACTTTCAGATATGAGTACTAATAAACAGATAAACAGCAATATTTTGTGTCTTCAAAGGTTTCAAAGGGAGGAAAAGAGGCCCAGCTTGAGAGAAGAAGGAAAAGGGAATAGGTTAACAAGCTCCCTTGTCCCTTACCCAGTCAGGGCACTCTGGCCAGTTGTCCACATGAAGAGGAGTCCAGGGACCAAAGGGTCCTGGTTGTGGCCACTGGGTCTGGTCCATCAGCAGGCAAGCTGGTCCTCAAATACCCCAAGTGATGAAGATGTTAGTCAGGGCAAAGGGAAATCCCACCAGGGTCACGAATTCTGAAAAAAAATTTTTTTCCAAGCTAGATTTCTCTAATAACTGCATATGCAATAAAAGAACCCATTTTGATTATTTTAGAGCAATTTTTTCATTAATACTCAATTAAGTAGATACTTGCAAGTATAAGTTTTGCACGTAAATAAATCTGGCTGGGGCATTAGTTGGAAGTTGGCTTTCTGGTTCTCATTTTTCTGTCCGAGACTCTATTTCCCATTGTAAAATTGAATTTGTCAGAGATAAAGTTTACTAATGGCATTGTGTGGTGGGCCAGCTCTACTAGAGAGCTTAATTTCTCTAGGTTTTAGCCCAGAGTTGCCTTAGCTCTCTCTCTTAGGTGTCTCGGGTCTCCTAGTGTCATCTAGGACACCACGGGTGCTCAGATCATCGAATGGCCAGTTCTTATTTGCGTCCCTGGTTGAGAAGATTTTAATTAATGAGTGGGTTTCCCTATGGGACCACTGCACAGCATGAGGACTCAGCCTCTACCACCCCTGTTAAATTTCTCAGTCACCTGAGAAAACCGTAACCAGCCTGGGGGAGTCTTGTCCCCTTTCTTCAGAGCAAAGGCTCTCATCTAATATTTTCACTTTTATCTCGACAAATTCTATTAAGGCAGCCAAACTGAGAAAAAGCACTAGATCAGCCTCTTACCTAACCACTCAGCCCAGACCCCTCAGCCTCTATTGACTGAGCCAACCACAAGATCTTTCAACTGAGCCCCACCCCAATGTCTCCACCGTCAGTGTGTATGTAGACCCTGGTATCTCTCAACCAAGTTTCTTCCCAGCATCTCTGATAAGGAGGTATCCTCTGGTATCTTTTGACCAGCTTCCCCCAAGTCTCCCTGATGAGGAGGTATTTCCCAGCCAGCTTCCTCCCAGGTACTCTGCTGAGGAGGTATTCCCTCCCTCAGTATTCCCCACTGAGGTAATATCCCCTGGCCAACTTCTCCCCAGCATCTCCGCTGAGGGAGTATTCCTCCTGTTATCTTTCAACCAGGCCCCCATCTCAGTCTCTTTCACCTGAGGGGGGCAGATACCTGTAACACACTGCTAAATAAAACTCAGGATAATCAACCAACATGGGAGCTCCAAGATCCAGGAGAGACTCACCCAAATTCTTCTGGACTCCCTGAGGAGACGGACGGGCACAGGGGACCTCTGCTGGGGGGTACCTTCCTTATAGAGTTCAGGTAAAGGAGAGAAGTCTGCTCTGGTCCCTTCTGCAGTGGCCATAATTGCCGACTAAAAAAATACAATGTGAAAGGTGAGAGTTAAGTTTTATTTGGGGTGAATTTAGGACTTAAGCCTGGGAAACAGCATCTCAGGAAGCCCTGAGAAACCACTCCTAGTCTATTATTTTTAAAAATGTGTACTGACTTCTGTATAAACAAAACAAAATGTATGGATTTATTTCTCTGTCCTGTAAAAATCACATTAAATAGCAGAGAATAAACCCACAAGGACAAGAGGCTGTCTTTATAGGCTTCTACCATCATTTTTACTAAATGTTAGGAGGGATTGATAATCAATGCCAGTGTCTGGTCTCTAATGGTTAACTAGAAATAAAGAAGGATTTATAGTGATTTTAAAGATATATCAAAGCCCACCAACTAGCATATATTAAAGGTAGAAAATGGAAAAAGTAAGAATACGTACTACAATCTTCTAAACATTTGCCTTGTGACTACAAATACAGCAAAAATTTTCCAAGCACTAAAGTGTAAAAAGGGAAGACTGATCATTCAGGAAATCAACAAGGCCCCACAAGATAAAGTCTATTTCTTTGTCAAGGAGAAATAAAATTATTATGAATAACTATTTTTCCATGTAGACTCATGAAGAAGCAATGGAATAACAAACCAATAACATCCTGCAAAGCACACTTAAGATAAATAGGATCATTGGTGCCAAATTGGTTTTAAAATATTATAAACCTTGTTCTTTGAGTAATTTTCCAAGGTTTCAGCTCTGTTAATTCACAGACAAATGTTCATACATTTTCCCCAGAGCACAAGACCAAACCAGGTATCCATAGCAACTTTCAGATTCAGTATGACATATTCCTGGAGCTAGCCATCTTCCTAAACAACCCCAAGACTCTATTGTAAAGTCTAGATCACCAGAACAGGGTCCATCTTCTTATGGTAAGTGGCCCTTTCTGATTTCTTTCCAATAGGTCTCAATCAAAACTTCTCCAATCAATTTGTGGAGTGTTTATTATATTGAATTCTAAAAGGGAAGGTACCATGGCTTTAACTGTTGACTCCCTTGGAGCTTGTCTCTATATGCAAATGTACCCACTTTCTTCCTAATGACCAGATCCACGGGAATAGGAATTTTGGTAGAAGCATTCTTTGTCAAGAGTGAGATCCCAGGAGTTCCCCCTTGTGGCTCAGTGGTTAACAAACCTGACTAGTATCCATGAGGATGCGGGTTTGATCCCTGACCTTGCTCAGTAGGTTACAGATCCAGCATTGCCATGGGCTGTGGTGTAGGTTGCAGATGCGGGTCGGATCCAGAGTTGCCGTGGTTGTGGCATAGGTCAGCAGCTACAGCTCTGATTCGATTCAACTCCTGGCTTGGGAATCTCCATATGCCCCAAGTACAGCCCTAAAAAGACAAAAAGACCAAAAAAGAAAAGAGTGAGATCCCATAAAAGATTGTTGAATTAGTGTAATTTCTCTAAGAGCTAAACTATCTTGAAATCCTGGGTCTTGTTCTGGCCTGGGAATTTGTTCTCTTTACCCTTAGATAAGCTTCTAAGACTTTAACCTCCAGAAGGGAAGATCCTTTCCTGGAAGTACAAGTTGAGACATTCCATATCCACAAACACACCACAGGGACTTTAGCAAGTAAATAAATAGTATGGCATGGACATATCAGTTTAAGTGTGTGTGTGTGGGGGGGGTACCTGTTGCCCTCATAATATTCATTTATTTGTGAATGGACATCTAGACAGTAATGAATCCTTCCAGAAATATTTTTCCCCTCTGGTGTAAATTATTTCATTTCCTTGATTTAATGTGGTTTCCTGAAATTTGCATTTTCATTCTCTTCCACTCATTTTAAAGAAAAACTAGAGTTCAGAAGTAGATACATTATATACTTTCATTAAAGAATCTTTGGCACAGTTGATATACCATATTATCATTACATCTATTAAAGAGCTCTTTGTTCAGATTTGTCATAAATATGAGAAAACATTTTATTCTACACTTAAATAGGTTGACAAAGAGGCCAAAAGTAAATAGAGGTATGGTTACATTAGGACATCACAGTAAATGGAAAATCATTCACAATTCAACATACACAAAATAAATCTTATTTCGTCTAGATTTCTCTTACTTCTACAGTCAAATTTTATATATCTTATGAAAGAACTTCATACTAATTTAAAAATTATTTTTATGTATTTTGTGCTTTTCTGGCTCTCATTAGTATAATTTATCATTATATTTTGTTTGTTAATTTATAAAATAATATTATTTTTTTCTATAAAGAGATATTTACTTTTTCTGAATTTTCTTTTTTCTTCCAAAAATGTCAGTTATTTCTCTTAGACATTCAGGGTATGCCATCATATCATCATTCTCATTAATTTCTAGATATTTATTTACTGTTGAAGCCATTTAGGTAAAAGCTTTTATATAGCCATAAACAAATAACCAGAGATGCGTTTTACTTAGAAGTGGGTCTTTCAGAGTTGGAAGGCCCAAGAGTCAGCAGATAAGGATGTTATTACTACATTCCCATGTTTCTTGGCTTCAGATCTTATGTATCATGATAAGTTTGCCTCCTTATCTCTTATGTTCCTAGATCTAAGAGTTACTGCCATAACATATCACTTGAAGTTAGCCCTTTAAATACAAATATGAGTCACAGCATGATTGCAAAAAATGTCTTTGGGAAGCTTGGAAATGTTTTTAGGACTCTGAGAAACCAGTATTTTTAATATGCTATGGAATAACTCCTTCCAAAGTATAATAGTGCTATTTTATCTCCTATTTTAGCAGCCTCCAATCTTGTGACATCCGTGAACACTTTACATGAAATTGTAGAAGTACCAAAGCTATCAAATAAAACCAATTTAATTTCTCTTTTATATACAGATAAATTACATGTGATTGTTTCGTTTCTTTCCTGATTCTAGTAATGCAATACACATTAGACAGTTGATAAAAGTACCACATATTAAATGACAAACCTAAAGTTATTTCTTTTCTAAAGTTTTTTTAATTTATAAATTATGCTTTCATCTCTTAAAATTAATAACGTGACTAAAGTAGTCCCCCCTCATCTTAAAGGGATGCTTCCAAGACCCCAATGGATTCCTGAAACCCTCGATAATTCCAAACCTCATATATACTGTCTTTTTCTATATGCATACCTATTACAAAGTTAATTTATAAATTAGGCACAGTAAGAGATTAACAAGTTATAATAAGATAGAGTTATAACAATATATTATAATAAAAATGGTGTGAATGTGGTCTCTCTCTTTTTTTTTTTTTTTCAAAATATCTTGTACAAACCTGATACCGTTTTTTGTTGTCCTTTTTTAAGGGCCACACCTGTGTCTCATGGACGTTCCCAGGCTAAGGGTCTAATGGGAGCTACAGCTGCCAGCCTCCGCCACAGCAACAGCAGATCCAGCAGCGTTTGCGACCTACGCCAGGGCAACACCAGATCCTTAACCCACTGTGAGCAGGGCCAAGGATGGAAACTGCATCCTCATGGATACTTGTAGGGTTCTGTTTCTGCTGGGCTACAACGGAAACTCCCTGTAATGCCTTTCTATCTCAGGTACTTATGCTCTGAGGCCAATAACTTTTGCAGTTTGACAAGCTCAGAGCGCAAAACTAGCACATATTTCTTTTTCCTTTCTCACAATTTCATGGAGAGAAGAGTTGTTCTTACCTTAGATTTCAGCAAGTTCAATATAAGATTTGTTTTCCTTTCCTTCCTAAGTCAAGAACTTAGACCTGGCTACTTAGAGGAGGAAGGAACTTCACCGCCTCTCTTTGCCATATCCAAATCGCCCGCATCACTATTCTTGTGCCTTGGGCCAGGGTTACCACAATCGTCATCTGAAAACCTGGATTACCTAGGAGCAGCTAAACAAAGGGCAGGATAGGTGAACAGCTGGACGGGTCGCGGAGCAGGATGAAGTCCCGCGAGATTGCGCGAGATTTGCCACTAAAATCAGCGAGCGGTTTAAAACATAATCCCTGCTTGTTTCCAGAGTTTTTCATTTAATATTTTCAGAACACCGTTGACTGCAGGTAACTAAACCAAGGGTAGTGAAACACCAGATAAGGGGTAACTGCTGTACAATACTGTCCCTGTGAATTTTTTTTTCCTTACCTTACCTCAGCTCTAATTACAGTACACATGAGCAGTGTTGGTGTTGGCAGTCAGTGTATTATGCCTTCTCTAACTTTAGAGCCCTCTCTTTACTGTGCTTATTTATTTTATTTTATTTTTTTACTGTGCTTAATTTGAATCTCTTTTGTGTCTTTAGAAAACCATCTGTCAGTAAATTATAGTTTGGTGGCCCTGGCTGACTCATGAAACTAGAAATTATATGCAAAAAACAAAAAAAGTGCTCTGTTAAAACTGGTTAGATAACAAGATTTTTAAAAGAAAACATTAAGATTTGTAATGCTTAAAATATTTTTAACAATAACTAATGGGAGAGTTTCACTAATTTCAATATTTGTGAGTGTGTGTGTATGTGTGTGCATGCATGTCTGTGTGAGCTTGTTTGGAAAATTAAGGACAGGTGTATACAATTTTTTTCTACTCATTTTTGCCCTTCATAAATAGGAAATTGCTGTGATGACATTTACTGTTTTATTAACTCAATGTTTGAGGAATAGTTAAAAAGCTCCTTAAGAGTCTAATGATTTAATACTTTCCTCAGTGTTTAGCTGAATTTATATGCACACTTTATACTAGATAAACAATTATGCATGTATAAATATGTTAGTCTCTGAACTCCAATTTAAATTTGTATCTACCTGGAATCTGTCGAAAATAGGAAAAACTATTGGATGTAAAAAAACTTACTAGTGTAAAAATTATTCAAGATACTCAAATTTAAATATTCCTGCTCAGAAATAAGAATATCAAAATTCTCAGCTGCAAGCAATAGTTGCACATTACCAGAATCACCTGACAGATAATAAACAGGGTCCAGATCCCTTTATGAGTACCTAGATTCTTTGTAAGCAGCTCCCCTTATAGTAGGTGAGTTTAGTAAAGTCTTGGCCATGATGAGGGGGAATGATGGAAAGAATTAGGCACGTGATTATGAGGTGTACTGTAACATTTCGGCTGAGTGCTGGGCTGTTACTAGCTGTGGCTCTTAAGCCAAAATATAACTGACATCTCTCTCTTTTTTATAACATCTAAAATTAGAGTATATTTTTTAAAATTAAAATGTTTTGTAAACTGTAATGTGCTATATAAAAGCAAGGCATTATAAATAATTATGGACTCACTTAATCTGGGCCAGTAATTATGAGCTGAGGTCAGATTTCAATGCCAGTATAATTATCCACTTTAGCAGCTTTCTCTGCTTATACTATCTAGGCTCTCAGATAATTTCTGAATGGTTATTTTACCTCTTAACCAATTTTCTTTTAATTTAATTATCATTGGATTGATTTTCTTCTTTTTATCATTTTGTAACTAGTTTATTGAGAAGCCATTTCCCACTCCTTCTTCTCATTGTTATTATCTATGTCATCATTATTATGAATTTAGTAATTATTTATACATGTGCAGCATTTTGTAGTAGATAGAATTGGTTTGTATTACTGCGGTTGTCTTTTTCTTATTTTTTAAATCTGCTTTGAAGACTTTAAGTACTCTTTAACCTTTTTTCCATGTATGTAGAGTTGACAGTTTCACACTGAAGACCATGCTGTTGCCCTGACCTCTGGTCTAACGATGTTAGTTGCATACAGTTGTGATACTCTTGGTGACAGTCACAGTGAAAAGGAAGAATGCAGAATGAGGTGTGAATGGAGAAATTAGAGGAATTAGTGGCATCTTCTGATGCAAGAAAAAAAAATAGCAGAATCTTGAGGAAAATATGCAGATAATCTATTAGTGCAACATCAAATGATAATGTTTGCTATTGCTTATATTTTGCCTCTATAGCTATTGCTTATATTTTGCCTTTATAGCATTTGATAATGGCATTATATCTTAATCTTCTTTGTACTTAAGTCACTATTATCAAATTAATTACAGGTTTTGGAAAACTAAAGGCAGCAGGTTTAAGTCGAATTCTGACCGTTTCATCTCACCATTCCTCCAAAATACCAATTCTTCACTGAAAGGGGACAAAGGCGGTATGTATTAATATAATTGAGTCAGATAAAGGGATTCTAACGACTAAGAACAAAGGTAACAATGGTAAAATAGTGGTTTAAATCTATAAGGAATGTTATAAATTTGACTAAATTATATTGCTTGTAAGATATAATTTGGAAGAGATACCTTGAAAGAAGTTTTTGGGGTTTTTAATTTATTTTTGTTTGTTAAAAATCACCTCGAAAATGAATTAAAAATGCTTGAAATTGGAGTTCCTATTATGGCATAGTGGAAACAAATCCGACTAGGAACCATGAGGTTGCAGGTTGGATCCCTAGCCTCGCTCAGTGGGTTAAGGATCCGGTGTTGCCATGAGCTGTGGTGTAGGTCGCAGAAGTGGCTCAGATCTGGTGTTGCTGTGGCTCTGGCATAGGCTGGCAGCAGCAGCTCCAATTAGACCCCTAGCCTGGGAACCTCCATATGCTGCAGGTGCGGCCCTAAAAAGACAGAAAAAAAAAAAAAATGCTTGAAATGACCTCTGGTTTCCTCTCTTATATATCGCCACTCTATTCTAACAACAGATGAGCTGAACAGACTGAAAAATCAACACCTTATTATTTGGATCCATAAGAGAGGGGAGGACACAGGTCAGACTACTGGCCGCAATATTGGAAAGATAGGCAGGCAGATACAGGAGCCGGGACTTTACCAGAGCAGAGCTTGAGATTTGAATCCTCTGTGGGACCCAGAGTGCGAACATCTTAATTGTAATTGACTAATTGCTGGAGGCTTGGTGCTGGCAGACAAGAGTTAAAATCTCCAGGGGAATGCAGTTGTAAGGGTATCCACACAATACTGTGAGATTCACCTCCAGGAGATTGACCAAATTCTCATAGTAAATATCCTAGGTAAATCCATTCTTGCTTCTCTCAGGGAAAAACAATCTTTGAAATACCTCAGAGTACTATTCTTCTTAACAAAGCCTGGTAATAGAAATAATTGCAAACATTTTAATTGTTTATTACGTGCCAGGCACTGCTAAGTCCTTTTCATGCATTATTTAATTTATTTAATTTTGGGCTGTGCCTGTGGCATGTGGAAGTTTCTGGATCAGGGATCGAACCCGTGCCACAGCATTGACCTGAGCCACTGCAGTGACAACACTGGATCATTAACCCACTGCGACACAAGTGAACTCCTGTTTTATTTTAAAGATAAGGAAAATGAGGATTAAAAGTAAGAATTAGAACAGAAATAAATGAAATTGAAAATAGAAAATTAATACAGAAAATCAATGAAAACGAAAGGCTGATTCTTTGAAAAGATTGGAGACATTGGTAAACCTCTAAGAGACAACACAAGTTAATATTATCAGAATTAAAAGAATCAGAATTCCCATCCTGGATCAGTGCTAAGGAACCCTACTAGTATCCATGAGGATGCAGGTTCTATCCCTGGCTTCCCCCTTCTGTCAGTGGGTTAAGGATCCGTTGTTGCTGAGACCAGACGCGGCTCTGATCTGGTGTCTCTGTGGCTGTGCCCTAGGCCAACGGTGACAACTCTGATTGGACCCCTAGCCTGGGAACTTCCATATGCCATGGTGTGGTCCTAAAAAGACAAGAAAAAAAAAAAAACAATAAATTAAAGAATGGACATTATTGCAGCTCTTTGGAAATTAAAGTGATAGTAAAGAAATGCCCACAAATATGATAATCTAAGAGGAAATGAACCTTGAACAACACAATCTACCAAAACTCACAAAAGGAGAAATAGGAAGGCTGACTAAGACTATATCTATTAAAGAAATTGAATAAATACATAATAGCCTTCCAAACAGAAAGTGCCAGCCCCAGATGGGTTCACTTGTAAATTCTACCCAATATTTAGAAAATAAATTATAGCAATTCTCTGCAACCTCTTCCTAGCTCATTCTATGAGGCCGGCATTACTCTAACACAAAATCAAACATTACAAGAAAAAAAATAGGCTAGTGTCTCTCCTGAACACAGCTGCAAAAATCTTACACAAAGTATTAACAAATTGAACCCAAAAAGATAAAAATAATTATGCACCACAGTCAGGAGGGTTTGGTCCTGGATGTGTGAGGTTGGTTCAACATTTCAAAATAAATTTAGGAGTTCCCCTTGTGTCTTAGCAGATTGAGAACCTGACATAGTGTTGTTAGGATGTGGGTTTGATCCCTGGCCTTGTGCAGAGGGTTAAGAATCTGGTGTTACCACAAGCTATGGCATAGATTGCAGATAGGACTTGTATTTGGTGATACTGTGGCACTGGCCTGCAGCTGCATCTCCCATTTGACCCTTAACCCAGGAACTTCCATATGCCACAGGTGTAGCTATAAAAATAAATAAATTAAATTAAATTAAATTGAAATCAATTTAAATAGACCATCACATCAGTAGACCAAAAAATAGAGTAGTAAAGTCAAAAGTGATGCAAAAGTTCCCTGACATTTCAAAGTACAAGAAAGATTATATCTACTTGTTAAGAATTGGAGAAAGATACATCTTCAGAAGATAAATGTGGAAATTTGTTCATGGAGATGACAAGCAACTACCTTTATTCCAGAGGGAGAATAAACAAAGAAAAAAAAGCTAGAAAATATCTAAGGCATTTATGGACATGAGCAAATCACTTAGTATAAAGAGTGATGAAGAAAATCTGGTTGGCACTTAAGGTAAATATAAGGCCAAACAATAGATACACCATAGATTTCCTGGAAGTCCAATAAATGTTTAGTTTGTTGCTGATCACAAGAAGACATAGAATAACCCTTACCAAGTTACCTGAAGTGGAGTGAGGATTTCCAATCAAAATATTGAAAAGGACAGATTTTTTTTTTTTTTTTTTAAAAAGACAGGTTAAATAGGGACATCTGTGAAACTGGCCTGATATCGGGAATTTGACTGTTTGCATTCTTGTACCTTTCCAATTCTGATATATATATATGATCTCATTTAGATATATCATATTTAAGATTGATAAGCTATATCAGGCCCAGACGAGATGGTGTATAGTTATATTTAGGATGACTTATCCAAAACTGTCATGATTATCCATTTATGTATTCCTCACTTACCCCAACATTGTCATCCACCACTGCGGCTTCTGATAAAACCCAAGATGTTTCACATTTCTTGGACAATCTTTCTGATCCCTCTGGCTCTGAAACATCTGAACCGACTGGCTTCTATATATTTTAAATAATAAATCCTGTTTCATATCACCCTGAAGTTTGTTCCTGATGTTTCCTTAAATTTGTAATTTTAATTAATATTTGTCAACAGTATGATTGAGCAGTAGATCTATTTTCTGAATAAATTTATTTGAAATGGCAGTCTCTCTAAAAATGGTATACTGTGCATATGTAAGTAGTTCCTTGGCAATCAATTACTAGATATCCTTATAAAGTACAGACCAGCACCTGAAAATGCCAGAAGTGAGAGGAAACAGGAAGACTTTCTGTTTGCAGAAGTGTCATCCTAGCACTTAATCAGCAAAGCTTCCTGACCCTGGTACAAAGAACAGGATAATATGTAACTTAATGAGAGATTAACATTGGACTAAGGACTGAAGTTTGAGAAAGATAAAGTTTCCGATCACTCTAACACCCTTCCTTAATGCCAATAGAAATTTGAAAATTTTCTTCATTCTGGTTCCCTAGAGATAATCAAACTCACGGAAGGAGTAATTACTGAGCCTTGGTTGATTCTGAGAAATAACACTGTCACAATCTGTGATGCGACCATATGCTAAAGATTAGTTTTTCCACCCACAGCTCAAAAATAATCATTTTATTTTTAGGAACTAGAAAGTAGGATTGGAAATGAAAAGTATTCAGAGAGAGAGGAGCCTCTTGGTGAAGACTGAATAAAGAGGAACATCATGGATAAAGTACTTTTTTCTACTTAAAGTTTCTCTTCAAGTATGCCTTAGGTTAGAACAGCTACTAGCAAAATGTAATTGTTGTAATAACAAAAACCTGACTCCCAGGAGATGGCATGGTGTTGTAGAAAGGACATGAATAGTTATATTTCCCAGGATTTAGGTATAGAAAAATTGTTGTCAATTGATTCTGAGGGAGGAACAGAAAATGATGAATGTGAAATACGAGATATATGAAAGACAAAATGTTCTAGGTTGAGATGCTGTATTATGAAGAATGAGAAACAAGAATGGGAACATAAGCTGAATAAAGCTATATCTTAAATTCCATTGTACTCAGCTGGTACTCTATTGTGTTGACAAGACGTATATAATCAGTATGGTCAGTCTTTAGGTGGTGATGTCTATATCTTAAAGTGATGTCTATACCATTCAAAGCAAGATGAATGGGATGGCAAACAGTTACTGAATATTTATTGAATGGATTTATTAATGAAAGGAGTCATCAGCCACATTTGGAATATCTTTTTTGTTTTTGTTTTTTTGGGGGCTGCACCCATGGCATATGGAGGTTCGCAGGCTAGGGTTCGAATTGGAGCTGTAGCTTCAGGCCCATGCCACAGACACAGCAACACCAGTTCCAAGCCCCGTCTTCAACCCACACCACAGCTCACAGTAATGCTGGATCCTCAACCCACTGAGCGAGCCCAGGGATCAAACCCTCAACCTCATGGTTCCTAGTCAGATTCGTTTCCACTGCGCCATGACAGGAACTCCAGCATTTGGAATATGTCTTACTTGCATAAAAAAAATGACTTCTGCCAAAACAAAAGGGGAAAGATTTATGATGCTGATGCTAAATTTACTCATATTTCTATAATTTATATGTTCCATGAATTTTCTACAACACACTGAGACTTGGGTCAGTCATTTGCGAGGTCTTTGTGGCATCGTTGATCTTAAGAAAGTCCCCAAACACATTTAGCTTCAGTTTCCTTCATCTATTATTTAACAAAGGAGTGCACATGAATATTTCTAAGAAATTTTCCTGCTCTAACATTCTACAGCTCTTCTCAAATGGTAGCAAATGGTTCAGGGTACTTAGCCCTGCTTGACTTTGACTTCTCTCAGGAAATTGATAAGACCTAACTGATCTTTGCCTTGCCACCTGTATGTCACAGGAATTGGTTTCTATCAATTGAAGTCACAGATAGATACCCATTTGCTGCTACTCCATTCACTTTTGAATTTATAGTTTAAAAAAAAAAAACTTTTGGTATTGAGAACAAGGTAACAGGCTGCTCTTTAATATTGATTAGGGCTGTCAAATATGGCTGTGCAGTATTTGCCCTGCACCAAATGGCTTGGCCGAGGGGACATAGGGAACAAAGTGTCGACCACCTTCTTTTTGCCAGTCCATGTACTATATTCTGAAATTATTTTACCAACGAGCACTTTTTCTAATTTTTACAAGGTTGAGATTGATTTTATTGATTCCTACTTATAGGATTGACTTAAGTGACTAATAAATGTACTCTCCATGTTAACTGGAACTTTTGAGTCGTGTATTGCAATTCCACCTCTATTAAAGCCACTCTTTTTTGGTAATGGGTCTGTCACTGAGAAGACTCCTAAGGGGGCGCTATGAGAAAAATAAATGTTTCTGTTGATTTAACTGCTTTAACTACAGATATCTTCCATACACTGATTTAATTTTTTATGTCTTTTATAGAGTTTTCTATGTTTATATTTGTATGCATGTGTTTTCAGTATGTATGTATGTTGCAAAATATAATAAGGGCTTCTCCAGTCATAGCTGATAGAATGGTGGAGAGGGTGGTATTGAAGAGGAGTTAGATTTGTTTTCTTATTCCACAAGATCAATCTTATAATTTCATTATTGGGTAAGTGAAGATCATCAATATTTCTGTGTAGTTCCATATACTTCATCCTCCTGGTTTTGAGAAAAGAAATATTTACTATGTGCTTAACAACTCATTTGCAAGATGAAGTGGATAAGTGCTATCTATCGTGACCTGCTCATAAGACACTTTCAATACATAGTAAATTGAATCATATAGAAGTAAAAGCAATAGCTGTAAAAGCCATCAATTGTGCTGCAGTTCAGTCTCACATATTTTATAGAAGATAAAACTTGGCTGAAAGTGGTCACTTAATGTGTCTGAGATCACATTGATCTTAGAGGCAGGGAAAATGCATTTTAACTGCGCTGGACTTCCTCTCAGGACTTGTCCTAAGTCAATCTTGTGTAGTAGATAAGATCATGAACTCTAAATTCCAAATGCTTAGTTCTGAATCTTGGCTTCACCTCGTACTTACCTGTGTTCACTGAGCAGTTAAATTAACTTCTCTATGTCTCTATTTTATTTTCTGTGAATTAGGAAAAATAACAACACTAATTTTATATGATTCAGTGAGTTAAAATTTCTTAAGTGCTTAGTCCAAGGCCTATATCATCATCAGCATAAACTAGGACATTTTATGATAATTATGATGATGATATTTTCTTTTGATGACCTTAAAACAATGAGATATTCATTTTTGTTTTTTGTCTTTTTAGGACCATACCCACGGCATATGGAGGTTCCCAGGCTAGGGGTCCAATCAGAGCTACAGCTGCTGGCTGTCGGCCTACACCACAGCCACAGCAACACAGGATCCGAACTGCGTCTGCAACCTACATCACAGCTCATGGCAATGCTGGATGCTTTAATCCACTGAGCAAGGCCAGGGATCAAACCCACAATGTCATGGTTAGAAGTTGGATTCATTTCTGCTGCACCACAGCAGGAACTCTGAGGTATTCTTTTATAGGGCAGTTGCACACTCCAATATTCCCACATACACTGTAGACAGTTGCTTCAAAATAAAAAACAGGAACCAAAAATGGTTATGAACTATGTTAATCTGATAAATCCCAAACTTAGTAAATGAATTAAAATGTCTTTTGTGTATACGAATTATAAAACTATCAAGAGAGTATTTCTAATGGTATCTATCTGAATCTGGCCAGAAAGACAAGGTTTCTCTAAATATTTAGCCTTTGTGACCGACCACCTCTGTTACTTAACTCCATGACTGGGCCCAACCTTGGGAGAAAAGTTGCAAGGAAGAAAAGACAGAGAAATGGAAAACTCACTCTTATATGAGTTGCTTTTTCATATTTCCTCTACTTGAAAATCCATCCAGTTTTTTTTTTAACTTATCCTCAGGTAGTTGCTCTATATGTTTTGTCCAGAGGTGTTGGTTGTAATCAACAGGAGAATGGGTTGAAGTGTGCCTACTCTTTATAGTCTAAAACCAAGAAATATTATGGGGGAAACTTCTGACATTTGAACAGCAGCTGTTTTTAATAGTTAAATTGTGGGGCTTGGGGAAAAGAGTATGAAATAATAATAATAACTAGCATATTGAAGTCTTACTATGTATCGGGTACATTTATTTTTTTATATTTTATTTTCATTGCAATCTATAAAAAGAATATGTTGTGCTCACGTCACAGCAAAAGAAATTGAAACTCGGAAAACTTTAGCAAGTTATCCAAGAATTTATTGAGAAGTACTGATGGATATGTGATTTGAAACACAGGTCTGAATGAGATCCCACTTTATAGCACAGGGAACTGTATCCAATCATTTGTGATGGAACATGATGGAGGATAATGTGAGGAAAAGAATATATACACATATATACATGTTATGTAATACCCAGTTACACATATATGTACATATATATGTGTTTACATATGTATAAATGTGTTTTTATATATGTGCATATATGTGTGTGTATGTATATGTATGTGTATATGCATATATATGTGTGTGAATATATATGCATAACTAGGTGGCTGCCGTACAGCAGAAATTGGCAGAAAATTGTAAATGAAGTATAATAAAAAATAAAAAAGAAATATACAAAAAAGAATTTTAAATAAAAGAAACACAGGTCTGTAACCTATAGGATCTATTTAGCCTTCACACTGTTTAGTCAGATTCTTGTTCTCCTCTTCAGACTCTTCTAAAACAGGATAAGAAAGAGGCTGTGGATTGAGGAAGCCCTATTTTTAAATTTTGGCTGTGTGTCTTGGATAAACTGTTAAATTTTCTAAGTTCTACTTCTCTATAAAGTGGAGATAAGCTCTTAATGTTTTTGGTTTAATGGAAAACAGAAGCATGTAAAGTACTTGTCTCAATTCATGGAAAATAACCAACCAATAAGCTCCTATTGTCTTTATTTTAAAACTGTCAATATACATTCTTGTATATGGAGACTGCTTGTATTGTTGCTGTTCTGTTGTTGCTAATGGTGCATAAGTTAATTTTTTAAAACTTTGTTGTTTTGTACACATTTAGTCTGAGAAAAGATAAAAATCAGCATTAAGAATCATAATGATCTTAGAACATAATTTAATGTTAATATTTAATTATTGAAAGGCTATAATATCTTATTATTTTTGGTATAAAATTGATTTAGGAATGGCATTTGGAAACTGAAGAGGAAATAAAATATAAGAACTATGATTTTGAATATTCTAATATTAATGTAATATTATGTAATAATTTGCAACTTGTCGATATTACTAAGTCTCCCACTAGAAATTTCCTGTGTTTGTTGTGAATGTAAATGAAATTTCCTGAATTTTAAAATTTTATCAAAGTGAGTGGCCAAGACAAAAACAGGTTCCTCTTGTTAGAATAATGAAAGGGAAAGGAAGAAAGTATTATAGCTGAATTCAAAATCAGAAGTAAAACTTTAAGTGGAGCTAATCTAAGCCTGAGCTACAAGGGAATTGCACCCTGACTTTTACAAGGATCTGAAAAGGTCACGTGATCTGGGTGCCAGATCAGTTTCCTGGGGCAGAAATTTTTGAGGCTTGTCTAGTTCTTCCCTTAACCATTTTAAGTAATGATGCTTTAATAACAAATATTTCAATCAGTAAAACTACCACATTCCAATGAGTACATGTTATGACTGTCAAAATCAATTTAGCCAGAATCCTGATAATTGATAATTGCTTTTTAAAGATTTCTTTAAAGATTTCTTTGCTAGCCTAAACAAGCTATGTTGTTCCTTGAAATAAATTTTGAGAAATATCTTTTACTGAAACACAATTAGAGAGAAGTCAGCAAGTGGCCCAAGTTGACTAATCAAAAACAAGGAATAATGCCTGGAGAATTGCTTATAAGAGAGAAAATAATACATGTTAACTTGAATCAGAATAGAAATTTATTTGCTTATTCAGTTTTCTTTCAACTTATTGGGTGCCCACAATATTCCAGAAGGCATGGCTAGGCCCTGGGAATATAAAGATGAGCAAAGGAGACCTGGATCCAGCTCTCATAGCAGAGTTAAATGAGATAGACTGTAATGTAATTACAGAAAGGAATATATTTTAATTTCATAAAAAAAAAGGTTAGAGTGTTTTATGGGAGCATTCGTAGTGAAAATATTTAGTCTGAGAGGTGAGACAAAACTTTCCCAAGAAAGTAATGACTGAGTAAAAATTCAACTTGAAGATTTAATTATATGAAGGGGGCAAGGTAGGCAAAGAGGGGAACATTCCAGATATTCAGTGTGGGTTCTATTCAAAAACAGATGGCACCTTCAAAAGAATTTAACTGAAAATAATTTAAGGCAAAGTTTGAAAGAATCAACAGTGCAATGAAGAAGTACAAGGGAAGTAGAATCAGCATGAAGTCCTTGCCATTTTTTGTCTTGGCATGGCAAAGTGAAGAAATCCCTCAAAGCCAGTATATCTGGAGCCCTGGGAAAAGCCCCAGAGAGAAGATATAATTAACTGAACAGAATCAGAAAAACTGTGGCATGGCACAGAGAAAGGGGTAAGGTTCTCTTTACATCCATACAGCATCCTGCTAGTGGGTAGAGGTGGTGGCAAAGGAGGGGTAACCAGAACATCAGTCAAATGCAATAACATGTACAGAGGGAGCCAAGCATGAAAGAATAAAAGAATAAATTCCATTTGGTGTACATAAAACATGCTAAGTGCCTACTCCTTCTAGGTTTCTAGGGTTCTAAAAAGTTTAAGAGGAGAAATATGGAGATGATAGATCAAAGCTGTGTATGGCTCAAGAAATATTCTTTTTTCACAAAGTATTTCTATATTTGTGTAGTCAGTATAGATATGGAAGAGCTTTAGAAAAGGAATGAGATAAAAGACTGTGAAAATTTGGGAAAGCTGAGATTTTTAGACTGAAAGATTTTATAATGATTTTTCTTTTTTGTTTTTTAAAATTTTTATTATAGTTGATATACAATGTTTGCTGTACAAGGTGACTGATGTATATATATATATACACACATTCTCATATTATCTCCCATCATATTCTATCATGAGTGACTAGATATAGTCTCCTGTGCTATACAACAGGACCTCATTGTTTATCCATTTTAAATGTAATAGTTTGCATCTACTAACCCCAAATTCCCAGTCCATCCCACTCCCTCCCCCTCGGCAACCACACGTCTGCTCTCCATGTCTGTGAGTCTATTTCTGTTCTGTAGATAGGATCATTTGTGCCACATTTTAGATTCCACATGTAAACAATATTATATGGTATTTGTCATTCTTTTTCTGACTTACTTCACTTAGTATGAGAATCTCTAGTTTCATACATGTTGCTTCAAATGGCATTTTTTTGTCCTTTTTATGGCTTAGTAGTATTCCATTGTGTATATGTACCACATTTTCTTAATCCATTCATCTTTTGATGTACATTTAGGTTGTTTCCATGTCTTTGCTGTTGTGAATAGTGCTGCAGTGAACATAGGTGTGCGCATATCTTCTTAAATGAAAGTTTTTAATGTTTATCGGTTCTATTAAAGCAACAGTGTACTCTAAGTGTTAAAGTTACTCAGGACACATATTAAAGATGATTGGGAGTTCCCGTCGCGGCGCAGTGGTTAATGAATCCGACTAGGAACCATAAGGTTGCAGGTTCGGTCCCTGCCCTTGCTCAGTGGATTAACGATCCGGCGTTGCCGTGAGCTGTGGTGTAGGTTGCAGATGTGGCTCGGATCCCGCGTTGCTGTGGCTCTGGCGTAGGCCAGTGGCTACGGCTCCGATTCGACCCCTAGCCTGGGAACCTCCATATGCCGCGGGAGTGGCCCAAAGAAAAAAAAAAAAGATTGGATGAACTTTATTCAGGGAGACGATTACAGAAAGTTTATGAAACCACAGCAATGTGTTTTTGCGGTGAGGTAAAGAGGGCTCAAATTCAAATATAAGAAAAAGTGAGGAGTTCCCGTCGTGGTTCAATGGAAATGAATCCGACTAGGAACCATGAGATTGTGGGTTCAATCCCTGGCCTCGCTCAGTGGGTTAAGGATCTGGCATTACTGTGAGCTGTGGTGTAGGTCGCAGACATGGCTTGGATCTGGCATTGCTCTGGTTCTGCTGTAGGCTGGCAGCTGTAGCTCCGATTAGACCTTTTGCCTGGGAATCTCTATATGCTGTGGGTATGGCCCTAAAAATACGAAAGACAAAAAAAAAAAAAAAGATTTTATATTCAAGGAGCAGGATGGAGATCAGTAGTTGTAAAATTTCTTAGAGAAAATGTCAGTGCTAATGATTGGGAGACAGAAGTTCTGGCTAACAGGATTTTGCTGAAGGCCGGCCAAGGTGATCATCCTCGGGAATGGTGAAAGGTGATACCCAATCAGATATTGAGGGTGATTATCAATGATCGGGATTCTGGCTAAATTGATTTTGTCAGTCATAACCAATGGTTATTTCTTTTAATACATTGCAGTACAAGATTTAAAACAGGATTAAAATATATTACGGGCTATACATTCTATATGCGCGGTCAAAAGGGTGAAGTTGACTTGGAGACCCATTATGAATTAAGAGGGTAGGGAAATCCAGGTGGAGCTATATTTAGTAGTGGTGAAAGTTGTAACTAGTTCAAATCTCAGGAGGTTATAGGAAATCATGAAGAAGGTGTGTAAGGAACTAGCTCAAAATAGAGTGGAATCAGATTTCTACCAAGAGGCTATTATGCCTTTATTTTCTCATCCTGAAATAATAATTCATTCTCCAGTGAGAAGAGTCACTGCACACAAGTATGTCTCACATCCATGCTTTATGACTAGTAGCAGTTTTACTGACCTCAGTGTCCAGGAATGCAGACTGGAAATAACAATGTCTGCAGGCACTGCACTGTCATATTTATTATATAAGTGGCAAAAGCTTGTTCACGATTCATTATTTGTGATTGCATCACTACTTTTCTCACTGACATCGAACAGAAAAAAAAACAGTGATTGATGAGAAAGAAAGAATATTGAAGGAGAAATAAAATGTCATAAGGGTCAGTTCAGAAGTAACTGAGGAGCTAGTGAAGATTTTTCTTTAAAACAATCTTAATTATGATAAGGGATTTTAGTTATTATGAGTGATTTCTCTTTGAACTGTAGATATAGGATATACCAAAGATAATTGTATATATATGAACAAAATGCTATTTTTTTATAAGCATGCAGTATCTCGATATCTCTTATGAGGAGGTTCCAACTGGAACGATTTTCATTTTATAAGTAGGGTAACAAGGTACTCATACTCTGGTCTTATTTAAAAAGCTACATTGAATGGAAACAAAAAAAAAAGCTTTGACCTCTGGGCATGATGGAACAGGAAACATATATAAGAAATAAAATAGATGTATGAAATATGGATAAAAGTTATCCTTTACAGAGAAATCCAAGTACCATTGCTTTCTAACTTTGATGGACTATATATAGCAGGAAACACACAATCTAACCCATAAAATATGAACATTTCAAAAAGCCCTTTGGTTTAAAATTATAAAAGAATGTACTAGGAGTTACAGAGAGAAAAACAGAATACCTGAGAGATCACAGCTAATTTGCTTTCAGAATTCTTAGATTATGTTTGTTACATGCACAAAACTGCTAAGAATTAATATAAATAGGATAAAACTTATTCCAGATTAATAGCACCATATAGTTAATTCAGGGTTTTTATTTTTCATTTTAGTTTACAACAAAGTGTAATTTAAAAAAATAATAATAAATTGACCCAATCTGCATAGTAGATATGACATCCTTTGTAAATAAGTGAATAATCCAGGAGCCAAGCTGATGATATCCTCTGATTAGAGAATGCTGAAACAAAATCATTATTGTACTTTACAAAGAGAGACAAACAAAATCATTATTGTACTTTACAAAGAGAGTTTCAAGGTTCTAACTGAAACTCATCCAAATTTAATTTGAGAATTGGAGTAGAAAAGAATGATTTTTCTTGGCCTGGGTTATTTACAGAGAGTGATTATGCTGTATGGTACCTTGCGTTTTTTTGTTTGTTTATATTTTAGTAAATACATGAAGATTAGTCTGGGAAGTTTGATGGCCTGATCCTATTAACTGCTATTACTAGTTTGAGGAACCAGTCCATCTCCACCACCTCAAATGCTTTGTTTGCTTTGCAGAACACTCTAAACATGAAGATGAGGGTTATTGGTTTTGGCATCCTTATGAAATACAAAGGCTTCTGGCCGACTGTAGAACATCTTCTTCCAGAAATTGCATTATGCTCTTTACCGTTCCAGCTGCATTGTTGCGGAAATCATATATCCTGTAAACCCCAGTTAGCCAGGTGTCCTCCTGACTACTACTAATAAAGGAATGTTTCCAACCTAAGTAATGAAGTCTCATGATGCTGCAGCACTGCTTGTCTTCATCCAGCAGCTCCAGGCCTGCAGAGAAATGGGCTTTCTCAGGCTTAATTAGGCTAGCATTTGGCAAGAAGTGCCTCAATATGGAGAAACCTCTTCTCCAGAAATGGGCAATCAAATTCTTGGTCCTTATACTTTCTGGAACAATCCATCAGAATAAAGTTCCAGTGAGGCTTCCTATCCTTTAAGCTTCCATTTTTATCTACAATTTTCGAAAATCACCTTGAGAGTTTTAAGGGAATAAACAGATTTCTTACATTTTGGAATGAAAAATATGTTCTTGGGCTTTTATGAGTGGGGCAGGGATATTGTAAATAGGTTCATCATAGAGTTGGCAGGAAGTATAACCCAATGTGTAATTATGGCCCAAGCCTGGCACTTCCTCCAGCATCTCTTCTTTGTCTTATTTGGTGAATAAACTAAAAAATAAAAAGCCTGATTTTCTGTGTTACTCAGGGTTCTCTAGCTAAATAGAACCAATAAGATGTTTATATGCAGAAAGATATATATTTTAATTAATTGGCTCAGATAATCATGGATGCAGGGTACTTCAAAATCTGCAATATACAGAGATAAACACAAGACCCAAAGAGCATAATATGCATTTCTAGGCCAATGCCCAGAAACCTGGAGACCCAGGTTTCCAATAGTGCAGATGAAGTCTGAAGGCAGTCAGCTGGAGAATCCTCTCCTGCTCAGGAAAGTCAGTCTTTTTTTCTATTTAGCATTTTGACTGATTAGGTAATGCTCACCCACATATGAACAACAGTCTAGTTTACCCAAGGTTTATTGACTTGATGTTTATCTCATCATAAAGCACCCTCTTGGAGTTCCCCTGTGGTGCAGTGGGTTAAGGATGCGAATTGTCATTGCAATTGGCTTGGGTTGCCATGGTAGCAGGTTCCATCTCTGTCCCAGGAACTTCCATATGCTGCAGGTGCATACAAAAAAATAAAATACAATAAATAACACCCTCCAAGTTGATACATAAAATTAGATATTATAAGTCCAAAACAAAGCATAGGCTTTGGGGATAGGAAGCAAACATTTTGCTGGTGCGTTATTAAGGATTATAATGAGTGATGCTACTTTCAATTCTACCCTTTTATTCCTAGTCCCAGGAATTCTGACTATGGGCTAAACAACACCATATATTGGATGTTAATTCAAAATATATGAATCTTTCAGGGAACCTTGTTCCAACCTTGCAAGATATTGCCACCAAGCTGACTGAGTCTTCAAAAGGTCTTTCTACTCTTCTACCAGGCTAACTGCTTCAGGGTGGTTGGTAACATGGTAAGACCAATGAATCCTATGAGCATAGACCCATTGGTGCACTTGCTTTGGTATGAAGAGAGTCCCTTGATCAGAAGCAATTCTCTGGAATATTTTAATGGTAGATAAAACATCTTCTGTGTCCTTGAACAGTGGTTTTTGTCAGAGGCAGTGAATACATGGAAGGCAAATCCTTATCTAGAAGGAGTGTTTATTCCAATAAGAACAAACCTCTGCCTCTTCCATGATGAAGGAGTCCAGAGTAATCAGCCTGTCACAAGCTAGCTGCCTTATCTCCCTAGAGAATGGCCTCATATGGGGGACTCAATATTGCTCTTTGCCACTGGCAGATTGGGCATGAGCAGTGGCCCCAGGCAGGATGGAGTTGGTGATAAAATTCCATGTTGCTGAGCTGAGGCACAACCTCAAACCCTGACACCGTAGTCACCTGTTCATGGAGCCCATTGGGTGATGACAGTGGTGGTTGGGGAAAGAATCTTGACTGTTAGAGAATGAGCCATCCTATCTACTTGATAATTAAAAGCACACTCTACTGAGGTCATCCTTTGTGAGCATTCACATGGAAACAAATATCTTCATGTTTTTTGTCCATTCAAAGAGGTCTACGCACATACCTCTTCCCCAAATTCCCTTGTCACAAATTTTCCAATAAAATTCCTTTCAAGTCTCTGGCCACCTAGCCAAACCATTGCAGATCATGAATCAATATATAATCGCATGTCTGGCCATTTCTCCTTCTAAGCAAAGTGAATATCCAGGTGCACTTCTTGATCATCTGCCCAGTGGGAGAAGTTCTCTTCACCACTGTCCTTCAGGGATGTTGCAGAGAGGCTGTAGTGCAGTGCTGTCCACTTTTAGATGTCTTTATGTCTTGCAGAATCTCTGTAAACCATACCTGAGTTTTCTTTTCTTTTACCAATAAATTGCAAAGAACTCCCTATAAGGCCATAGGTGCAGGTTGAGAAAGAGAAGATAGTGTGGCGGGAGTGAGGACCATGGACGTTTGTGGTCAATTCTTTATGTAACTTGTGCCTTCAGTGTCTACTTAGGACGGATATTATAATTATCATTTCCATTTGATTATTGAATTTTGCTTTACGTGCCCAAATTTATAACTTGATGAGTCAAAAAACATGACAGACTGTTCAGGTGACATGATAATTTGGTGGTCCATGGTTAAGCATTCAATCTCTACTAAGGCCCAGTAGCACCACAAAAACGGTTATTCAAAAGAATAAGTATTATCTACAGAGGATGTCTAGACTTTGGTCCATAGTCCTAAAGACATGAGCTATGATTCACCCATGGGAGCCAACCAAAGACTCCAAACAGTATCCCTACATGCCACTGACACTTCAAGCACCATTGGATTTGCTGGTTCATATGGCCCAAGTGACAATGTGGCAATCAGACCTCTTCCAGCCTTGTTCTGGTCTCCTTTCAAAATTAGCCACTCTTTGGATTACTTAGTAAGTGATTAAGAATAATGAGAAATGTCCCCCAAACCCAAAGAATTACAGTATATATTGTACAGCTTTTTCTGGTTAGAGAAGGGCACAGATGCAACAATTTACTTTTCATTTTAGAAGGGATATGTCAACCTGCCTCACCCACCCAAATGAAAATGTCACTGAGATAGAGACATGGAGCCCATTGGGTGATGACAGTGGTAGCTGGGGAAAGAATCTTGACTGTTAGACAGAGAATGAGCCATCCTATCTACTTGATAACTAAAAGCATACTCTGCTGAGGTCATTGGACTTATTTCTCACACTCTAACACATAAACATCTTACCAATAATTCTAGTATATTTTCTACTTCTTCCTCACTGGTTCCAGTCAGCATGATGCCATCATTACACTGTCATCAGCATCAGCACTGGTTTAATGGTCCAGTGTGATACCTTTGTAGAAGGGAAAAGTGAGTAAGATCCCTGTGAATGAAATTATGACATAGATCTGAAAAGCTGATGTACCCCTAAGGTAGGGCAATGAAGGTATGTTGACGACTGTGCTACCTGAAAGCAAACTACTTGTGATCTTTGCTAACAGGTATTAAGGGGGAAAAGTGCATTTTTCAGATCAATAACTGCATACAAGGTACCAGGAGACATATTAATTTTTCAAGCAATGAAACCACATCTGATATAGCAGCTGCAATTGTCATCACCAATATAACCCATTATCTTTCTCCACGATCCATCTATCTTATGCACAGGCCAAATAGGAGAGTTGAATAGGAATGTGGTAGGAATCTTCATTCCTGTATTCCTCAAGTCCTTGATGGGATCAATAATTTCTGCAGTTCCTCCAGGAATATGGTATTTCAGTTCTAGTAGCTTCCACTTGGCCTTTCCCACCATAATAACCCTCATTCCACAGGTCAGGAAATCAGTGTGAGGATTATGCCATTTTCTAAGTATATCTATTCCAATTATGCATTCTGGAACTGGAGAAATCTCCGCAGGATGTACTCAAGAATCTACTGGGCCCACTGTCACAAAGGCCTGAGCTAAGACTCTGTTGTTCCCTGGACCTTCATAAACCTCTGTGTGGAGTGATGGACCTTCATGATGTTTTTGATCTTCTAGAATTAGTATCAGCAAAGAGCCAATGGCCAGTAGTTCATGAGAGGTCTGATTATTCTGTAACATACAGTTGCCCTCACATGATGGTTAATTGTATGTGTCAGTTTGACTGAGGGATGACAATATAGCTGGTAAAATATTATTTCTGAATGTGTTTGTGAGAGTATTTCTGGAAAAGATTAGCATTTGAATTGTTGAACTGAGTAAAGCAAATTGTTCTCAGCGTCGTTGGGCATCATACAGTTTGTTGAGGGCCTAAATAGAACAAAAAGGTGGAATAAGGAAAATTAGATCTTTCTGAGCTGGGACTTCCATCTTATCCTGCCCTTGAATAAAGGCCCTTCTGGTTCTTAGGGCTTTGGATTTGAACCAGTACTTACACTATTGCTTCCCTTTCTGAACTTCCCCTCAATTAACAGCCTTTTGAACTAAGACTGAATTATACTAAGCTGGATTACCAGCTTTCCTGCTTCTTCAGCTTGCAGAAAGCAGGTTGTATATGTTATTGTTTCTCTGGAGAACCTTGACTCTTATACCTGGTAAAAACCCAAAAATCCCTTTGAGGAAGCCTTAGAGAAAAATTAACTGTACATTTTTGGTAGAGCTCTTCTTTTAAGCTGATCCACCCTCCCCTTCACTCAAGGGTTCTGAGTATCAAAACTAGCTCAAATCTAGAATTGACTAAGGGGTCATGATTCTGTTTTATGATTCAGGTTAGACTTCTGTTCACGTGACTTAGAACTTTTCTGCTTATAAAGATCGAATAAGAATTTAATAGACTTCCTATCTTTTTTACTTCCAGAAACACCATGATCAACAAACAAATCTGCATGACTCAGATTGCTGCTTTGCTCTGCTGTCCATTGTAGTAACCATGCCTACCTTGCTTATGGAAGTAGAGTGTCATAACTTGACCTCTGCCATCCTGGAATCCAATTATCCCCATTGCATTTAGGTTTCCCAGTCAGTGGCTGCAGCATCTACTATGAACAGTAGAGAAGAGCAATCCCAGAGCCCTTTAAGGATTCTGGGACTCCTTTCACAGTCATGGTTAAAGGTGTGTGCCTTCTAGACCGTCCCATGGAAGAGGAGTAGCTGTTAAATGACAAATCTACCCTAACATTCTGCTGTCCTTAAATCATTGAACCCCTGCCTCCACAATAAATGAAGGCAAGTTCGGCATTTGTAACTCACTGTGGGCAACTTTTTGTCCATATTTCAGGCAGCCCGTCAAAGTGCTAGGGCCCTTTCTAATTTACCAAACTTCAACATTAAATGCACAATTTCTGTTAGGGTGCCCACATCCATAAATTTGGACTGATCCACTTTTAAATTATTTCCACCATTATCCCACACCCCTAATACTCATTCCCATATCTTCCCAGGATTGGACTGCCGTGTGCATTGTTATGTGTTACACTTCTTTAGAACCCTGCTGGGACTTGAGCATAGAATCCAAGAGGTGTGATGGGGGTGAGTCCTGAGGAAACTCAGCATGATCTTGCCAGATTAATGCCTCAGAGGAGGCCATTGTAGTTTCCTCAGGGAAATAAAGGTTGATCCCTTATGACAGTGAGGGGGAAGCTGCTTCTGCTTGCAAAGAAGATTTTTCAGCATTTAGGGGTTCAATATCCCCACCTTCATCTGTGTCTTCCCACACACCTCATCTAACTTTCAGGACCCCATTCCTTCCCAGTGAATTCCCTCACTTTTGTAGTCGACACCATGTGAGGCCAGGAATTCAGTTAGCCACTAAGAGGATGAGATTCTGAGTTTTTATCAATCTCAGCCCTGCAGCTACAAGATAAAATGGTCTCTTTCAGGGCAGACATAGAAGCTTTTAGATTATTTATGTGCTACTTGAACTGGGAATTTCAATCCCTAAACTCATCTTTTTTCTTTCCCCATTTTGTTCAGCCATATTAGGAGTAACTCACCAATCTTATTATACCCATTAGTTTGACAAAAATATTCTAAAGTATCATAAAACACTACTCCTCTATCCTTGTTTCTTATACATGTTTGATTAAGAGTATCCATTAGTGATATTTTGTGTATCTCTATTGCCAGATCACGCCATAGGTCATCAGAATACTTCTTTTATACTAAAAATAGTCATTAATATCTCTAAATCTAATCAGATTAGAGACCCAATTCAGAAAATTTATCCGTAAGATTCTGTTCTCTAAAACTGCTCTTGGTATCAACACCTATATTAGTCAGAGTTCTCCAGAGAAACAGAACAAATATAATGTGTTTTAGTCTAAAGCCTTGGTTCACACCATTATGGAAGCTGCATTCCAAAATCTGTAGTGTGTCCCATCAGGCTGGAGACCCTATACAGCCAGTGGTCTAGTTCTAGTCTCAAGACTGGCCAGCTAAATACCCAGGAGAGCTGATGATGCAGATGAAGTCTGAAGGCAGTATCCTAGACAATTCCCTCTTGCTCAGGGATACCATTCTTTTTGTTCTATCCAAGCCTTCACCTAACTGGATGAGACCCACCCACATTATGGGAAGTGGTCTGCTTTATCCATTGTTCATCAGTCAGAAGTGTTAACCTCATCCAAAAATGTCCCCCAACTTGACACATGCAACCATTCATCACAATTTCTACATTTTGAATGTTATAGGAAGTATCTCATAGCTAAAATCATGCCAATTTCTATTGGATTCTTAAATCTATTTCTTTCAACTTCTAACATCTGTCTCTTTGGCTAGTGAAATGGTGTTTTTACACTCTTGAATAAAAATATTTTTCCTAGGAGCATATTTAGCAGTAAAAAGTACCTGAGATTACTATTGGTAATTATGTAATAGTTTTGTGAGTGAGTGGGGGCGGGGGGAACAAGTGCATGCACACAAGAGAAATTTAAAAAATTTATGGGCATGCAAATACAGATATGTTAAAACTGACACGTTTGTGGAAAGAGGTGTCTAACTATAGGAGGCAATATTTTACTTTAATCTCCTTTGAGGGAACATCCTTCTCAATTCACTACTTACACTTTGATTTTGCTTGGTACCTGTTCACACCATACATGCCTAGGGTTTAATTGACACTTCAGTCATTAAGAAATGTCTAGGTATCTTCTACGTGCTGGGGAACTGAATACAAGCTAGGCATCAAGTGCTCCTCACACACAAAAATGCCTTGATAAAGATTTTGCAATAGAAAGTTATATAGAAATAAATCAAATATTCATACAAATAAATTACAGTTGGTTCTATTAAAGAAAGGAATATTATGCTTTAAGAGAAAAAATAATAATTGTACCTAGGCTGGAAAGATTAAGGAAGATATTTTGTATAAACTAACATACAAAGGTAGTATGGATTTACTTAGATAAAAAGAGGAATGCAGAAAGATATCCCAGCAGTGGAGAAGCGAATAGCATGGGTAATGCCGCTGCTTAATTATTATAATTATATTGCGTTACATTTTAAATTGTACTATTATTATTATTATATTGCTACTACTGCCATTTCTAGCTCTACTATTTTATATAACTAGCTAAATGCTTATAATTTCTGATTTATAACTCTAACTCATATCAGAATCATGAACATTTCCATATTCCTATATAGTAGATATTTCCACCTGCAGGAAATAACCCAGGCAAAGACAGGCCAAGCTAACCTTCCACAGGGAATTGTTACAGAAACATATGAGAGGTCATCTGAGAAATTCTAGAGATGATGTGTAGATGCAACTGGGGCTTTTTATATAACTGCCCAGCCAGGTTCATGGCAGGGGTACTAACATTCTAAGAATATTTCAAATTCAGTATGCCCCAAGTCAATACTTTACTGGATTTGCTTTTATGTCTGAATAGCTGTGTGGGGTGATAAGCAGAGTGGGATTTGGGAGTCAGCGTTCCTTGATAAATTTAACCATAAGTGAGTCATTTAACTTCTCTGAGCCTCAGTTTCTTCTTTTTATAAAATGGGCATTAGAATAACTGCTTCAAAGGAATCATTTAAAAACAAAGTAGGTAGCTGATTAATACCACCTACCACAGCACCAGTCACAAAGTAGGCACATAAATAAAGTTAGTTCCTTCACTTCTTTTCAGTGGCTGAAATAAATCACACTAATCTTTTGAAGAACTGTTCATATATGTGTCATCTCTGTGATCACTTCAAATGTATTCTCTCTAGGATTTTATAAAGCTTCCTTTTAATATTGCTTATATTATGTTATTGGTACCTACTTTCCAGTCTGCCCCTAGCCATACAGGAAATTTCTCTAAGGCAGTGATTACATAAGGTACATCTTGTTACCTCAATAACTAGTCCTTTTTTTGTCACTTAATAAATACTTTTTAAATTGAACTAAACCTCTTTCACTCACATCCTATATTTGACTAAAATCTAGAAGTTAATACAATGATGCTCTAATACCATGTTTTAATTTACCTTTCAATCTCGATTTCAATAATTTCTAGGCTCCATTCTTGCCTTCAAAACCTTCTGCTTAAATGGCATCTGTTACTACATTCTCTTTCCCTTTAACAACTGGTACTGTGACCATGGTTTCCACTCTCCAAGATGGATTCCAGTGATCCTCACTCCAGACATTTTAGCCATTGTGTATTTTCATGGCACATGGAATCTGGGCTGGCCCAGTGGCTCATGTGACATGGAAAGATCTTGAAGTAATTCTGGGTAACTCTGGTGTCTTAGTTTTAAGAGATCTGTAGATACCACTTTATCCTGTTGGAACATGCCTTCTTGAAACTCAGCCATCATTCAGTGTAAGGAAGCCTAAGTGGTCATGTGGAAAAGTGCACCCCTGAAAGTAAACTAAGCCTCAATTAAACTCCCATCTGCTGAACACCATAAACTGCCAGCGATGCAACACTAGCTTCTCAGTACTTGAATGATATCATGTCAAGCTGGAGATCCTCCCAGTCATCCTACAGAAATGTGACAAGAAATTATTGTATTAGACCACTAAGTTTGGGGATGGCTTGTTATATAGCAATACATAATCAAAATACTGAATGATGAAGTGATAATGGTCTTTCATAACAACTTTTCAAAATTAGAATTCCGTAACCACAGTAGTCATACAATCTGATTACCCATCTGAGATTTTAATTACCATTAGGTGGCGATTTAGCATTTGCATAAGCTCCAAATATATCAATGAACTCACCACTTATTAAAACAGTTGATTCAATAGCATTTAAGATAATGCTTTTGGAAGACACTTATTTTCATTTATAAAAATCTCTTTCCTGTACTTAACACTCATTGGTTCTGTCTCTATCTCTACAGTCAACTATTATATGACTTTTTTTTTTTTTTTGGCCTTTTGTGTTTTCAGGGCCACACCCACAGCATATGGAGGTTCCCAGGCTAGGGGTCTAATAGCAGCTACAGCAGCTGGCCTATGCCAGGGCCACAGCAATGCCAGATCCAAGCCATGTCTGCGACCTACATCACAGCTCATGGCAACGCCAGATCCTTAACCCATTGAATGAGGCCAGGGATTGAACCCGTAACCTCATGGTTCCTAGTCAGATTTGTTTCTGCTGCGCCAAGATAGCAACTCCTATTATACACTTTTTAACCCCCTCCACTAAACTCATTAAGTCTTCTCTGTCTTGTAACCTGGTTAGTAGATCCTCTCTACCTAAAGTTTTTAACCTCAGAATATGCTCTAGTCTGTGTACTTCTTAAAATGAAAAGTGATGCTCTAGTCTATTTACAAATTAAAACAGAAAGCAATTCTCTTAAAGTAGCCTATTGTGAGCAGGATAGAAAAGGACTATCATCTCTTACTTAGAGATGTTAAGTGCATTTGTATGGCACTTTATACATTTCAAAATATCCCCACACATTAACTTATATGATTCTAATGTCAATTACCTAAAGTAGGGTTGAGCAGTTCTTCATATCCTTTAAATGAAAGATAAACTTAGACCAAGAAACATTAAGAAACACTGCTCCAGACTATTAGAAGTTTCTGAGTCCCACTCTAGAGTTTTGAATTGTTTTGACATTTTTTTCCATCTCTGTTCCCTCAAGTATAAAGACATGACGGAGAAGAGATATTCTTCCTCAGCTGTACCCTCACCAGGACATTTATATTTCATGAAAGTGACACGTAAAAGATTGACTAAAGTCAGGCACATTACAGAATTTGTTCAGCCTTGCTGAAGGTGAAACTAATACTGTGACCCAAAACCTTTGGTCATCTGTCTCCTCAGGCAGCAGAGCATCTGACTAAAAGCATGGATCAACACCTGTTGGAAAAAAATTCTTTCTCAGAATGAAAAAAAAAAATCACCCAACTTGTCCTCATGGATTTATCCTCTGAGCCCCAATTCAATAAATAGAACAGAATCTTCAAGTATATTTCTTTCCTAACTTTGTTAGATCATATGTTGTGATGCATTTTAGGGGAATCAAATTATTTCATATTAATAATGATTATTGGAGAGAGAAAAAAGCTATCTTACACTTACATACCTGTATATATCCTGGGCATATATTTAAATTGAAATTATAAAAACTGAGAAAAACTGAGAAAGGGGCAGGGGAAACGAATCCAACTAGTAATGAGGATGCAGGTTTGATCCCTGGGTGGGGAATCTGGTGTTGTCATATATATATATATATATATAGCCGCAGGTGTGGCATGTGGAAGTTCCCAGGCTAGGGGTTGAATTGGAGCTACAGCTGCAGGCCTACACCACAGTCACAGCAACACCAGATCCAAGCTGCATCCACGACCAACACCACAGCTCACAGCAATGCCTGATCCTTAACCCACTGAGTGAGGCCAGGGATCGAACCCTCATCTTCATGGCCACATCCTCATAGATACTAGTCATGTTTGTTTCTGCTGAGCCACAAGGAGAACTCCCCTATAGATGCATATTTTTTATTACCATTTAAGGAATGAAAATAATATTTTATTTAAGAGAATTTTGAGGAGAGATTTGATAGAATCTTATATTTTGGAAAATCTGTCAAGATAAATATGAAAACTATTTTTTTCTGATCTAAAGAAATCTGTATAAAGCTCTCTTGAACCATCATTCTGTATACCAGAATACCTTACATTTAAATAATGAATTTATCTATTTATTTATTTTTGGTGATCATTTTCCACATGCTTTTACAGATTTATTTATTTTCCTGTCACTTAATATTACTTTGAGATATTCTCTTTCAAATTATTTTCTGGAATTTCATGTATTTTCTTTAATTGAACATATGACCAGATTTACATCTGTTAGTATTTGATTAAAGCTAGGAAATCACTACTTTCAGCATGCCTAATTATCCCAAGCCAACTCCCAATAGTACTGTTATTAGTTTTAGCTCTCCTCAATGTGTAATTGTTTCCTTTTAAAAAAATGACAAGATTTAACACAATATTCAAATAACAACACAAAATCATCTGTGGTTAAGTTTATGTCCTTGCCAAACTAAATTTATATTATATAGGAAAATGTGTGTTTAACTAATACATAATGCCCTTCTTCATTTAAGAAATATTTAGTGGTATTAGTGTTCATATGTAGAAGTATAAATTGTATAAATTTAGAAGCTTTTTACAACGATTTTGGGAATCCTGCTCTGTTGCTTTCAAACAGTACTGGACATTACTTTTCATTTATCAGATAAGTATACTCATCTCTGAAATGTTAAATACAGTGACTGAGTAGAGTTTAGAGTCATGCCAAAATCTGATGCCAAAATATCCATTTGTTTTTCTACATCTTCCATTCTAAATAGAAGTCCAAAGATTTAAGTTCTACTGCCTTTTTTTTTCCTCTTAACTAGCTGATCACATGTTGGGACACTTAGCTTCAGTTTCCTTATATGCAAATGCATGTTGTAGATGAGAAAATCTAGATTTTATGGAAGTATCTTGCCTTTAGCTGTGGTTCTCAAACATCCACTTCTGTTCCAACTACATTTATCAATTCCTATTTCTTAGGTTCCAACAATCACTAAAAAAAAAAAAAAAAAATCGCTGGTTATCTGTTTTTGCATTCACCAGTCATGCCTGCTCTTCAAGGCTCAGCTAATTGTTAACTCAGTGAAACTTTCTGGCTTGTCCCTGGTAGAGGCAGAAACTCCTTGTTCTGAACTATTGAGACTTAACTCTCAAAGTATTTATCATGATCCTGCTTGCAATTTTGAACATTTTGATTCAAATGTAGATAATCCTGAAAGATACAATATTTTACCTATTTTTTTATCAGCCAAGGGATGACAATCCATAAATATGACTTGAATGAACAGATGAATGAACAAATAGTCACAAAAGTCTGTCACAGACTCTGAAACTTCAAATACGTTCATCTAACTCTTAAACTAGTAATTGTTGTTCATTAGAACAAAATACATTAGGAGTTCCCATCCTGGCTCAGCAGTAACAAACCCAGCTAGTATCCATGAGGATGCAGGTTCAGTCCCTGGCCTCACTCAGTGGGTTAAGGATCCAGCATTGCCATGAGCTGTGGTGTAGGTCACAGATGGGATTCAGATCACGTGTTGCTGTGGCTGTGGCCTAGGCTGGCAGCTGTAGTTCCCATTGGAGCCCTAGCCTGGGAACTTACATATGCCATGGGCGCAGCCCTAAAAAGACAAAAAAAATATATATGTTAGGCTTAAATATGTTTTTTAAAATATCTAATTACATTTTTCTTAGTATTCAGATTTTAACTATATGATTCAGAAAATTACAGCCTTAGGAAAGTTGAAAAATTAGGTCAGGCTTTAATTTTTTTTTTTTAAATTTATTTTCCCACTGTACAGCAAGGGGGTCAGGTTATCCTTACATGTATACGTTGAAATTACAGTTTTTTCCCCCACCCTTTCTTCTGTTAGGCTTTAATTTTTATCTTTAACCTATGCTTTTATTGGATGAAAAGTAAAGAACAGGAAATGAATCAACCTATTTTAATGGTCTCATCATAAACCACATTGAGTTACACACATGACATATATCACAACGTTTTCTTTATATTGATTAAGCAAGGCTTGTTCACTGTTTCTAAATGGATGTATATTTATATTGATTTCTGCATCTCTAAGTATATATGCATGTATGTGTGAGTGCACAATTTATGTGGCAGGCCCACAAAACTTTTTTTTTTAATAAGGCATGAGAGAAGTCAGGTGGCCAAGTGTATCTTGTTTCTGTGATTATATATCTAGGTTTTCCTGTGTGAATAGATATTTCTTTTTGTCCCTTTATTCTCCATAACTGTACTACTAATGACCATTAGTGATGGCCATGGAGAGATCATTATCTGTTCTATATTGTATTTTGCTTGACCGAAATGTCCCCAGTGAACTTCTCGTAGGTTCTATACAAAAGGGTTAAGGGAGTTATTTTAAATTCCTACAAAGTCCAGATGTGTGTGTGTGTGGAGTAGGAGTGGGCATTAGCTGATGGTGTTTGATTCATGGTTTTAGGGTCACAACCTCGTGTCTTATCCTTTTCCTTTCACCTTCTCCTGTTGCTACGATTTCCCTCAGCTTCACCCACTACTCTGTTACTTGCTTCTCTTTCCTAAGACCTACTGATGCTCCCATATAAAAGTAATCCATTTCTAGGCCCTTTTTACAAGTCTAAAATTATATAAACATAGACTTCTAATGGGTTTCCCTTTTTTGTTTGTTTTTCTTTTTCTTTTTACTTTTCTGTTTTTTGTTTGTTTTTAAACTAAATTTTACCTAATATGTTAGGTATCTAGAGTATATGAGAGTTGGTCCATAAAGAGTCGATGCCTCATGAATAGCTCCCACTCTGGTCTCAAATAGCATTATTAAAGTATCTGAAAGTCAGAACACCTCAAACAAGATCATTCATTTTTTTTTTTCTGGAGACTGTTTCTCTGTATAAGAATCTATACAGGTATTAATTCAACTAATTTTTTTATTTTTATTTTTTAATTTTTATAGCATTTTTATTACTCAATTACAATGATCATCACAACCAAATTTTATAGCATTTCCATCCCAAATGCCCAGCGCATCTCCCCACCCCCCAACCTGTTCCATTTGAAACCCATAAGCTTTTCAAAGTCTGTGAGTCAGTATCTTTTCTGCAAAGTTCATTGTGTCCTTTTTTTAGATTTCACATTTAAGTGATAGCATTTTATGATGGCATCTCACTGTCTGACTGACTTCACTTAGCATGATAACTTCTAAGTCCATCCATGTTGCTGCAAATGCGATTCAACTAATTTTTATTGAACTCTTATGATATACCAGATGTAGTGTTAAGTTCTGAAGACAGTATTCTGAACAAAAACGCCTTTGGTTGCCCTTGAGGGGAGGGTCAGAAATGAGAAATCCATATATTAACGAAATAATTACAAAATGTTTGTTCAAGTACTACTAGTATAATTATTATTAAGAGAAATATGTACTCAGCAGATAATATGGGGGTTTTTTGAATCAAAGATAGCAGAGGAAGTTTCCCTAAGGAAGAACAGACTAAGCTGAAATTGACTCATGTAATAGCATATATTCCTCTAGGTGTACAATGTCTATTCATTGTCTAGGCTAGGGGGAAGAAAGAAATTTCCAGACAGAGAAACCATTCCTTCACTCCTTTGGCAAGAGTGAGCATGAACATAGTGTAGGGATGCTAGAAAGCCAGTGCAGTTAAGGCAAAGTGCATGGCACAAGGTAATGATGCAGAGGAAAGTTGGGTGCTGGCCATGAAGGGGCTGTAGATTATTTTAAGGACTTTTGTCTTGAGTCTAAGATGTTAAAGCAGGCTTCAACCATGTAAACTAGAGTGGGCATGGAGGAGGTTTGCATTTCAACAAGATAACTCCAGTTACATGTAAAAAGTGCAAGATTATTGGAAAGCAGAAATTGGAAGTCAAGGAGACTAACTGAAGATGTTTGATGGGAAAATGGCATGATTAAAGGTATTCAAGTTTGTATCAGCATGGGATTTTCCTCCTCATATTTATCATTATCTTATAAAATTTAAATCTTAGGGGAACATGGCTAATTAAAATTCTAGGCAAGTCAGGTATCAATTCATTGAGTTTTTACTGTACTTGCACCTCAGTTTTCAGTGCTTTTAATGAAATAGAATGTGCCCTCTTTGGAATTAAAATGTGTCTATTGTGTTTCAAACTGTAATCATCTTCAGTTTTTCCTACAGATTGCCGTCTGTAAAACTTCCATAAACATTATTCTAAAAATAACCAATAATCTGTGTATCATTTGCTGTTTTTCCCCCATGGAGACATTAGCCTTTTTTTTTATATATATAAATAAGGAAATGGAACTAAGAGGGAAAAAGACCCAAAGTGTCTTCCTCTCAGTGAATGATAGTGCACTAAGCGCAATCATATATTCTGTGATTTTCTACAAGGCAGTACTTAACCATGGGATGTAAATAAAAAATGATATGAAATAGACATTTACAGTTACTTTTTCTGAGTATGTAAACTATTTATTGATGTAGTTTGTGATGGAAATAAAATGTAAAGCTTGTGTTTTATCATCAGAGGCAATTTTGCATGGTGAAGGAGCTTTTTTTTTTTTTTTTTTTTTTTTTTTTATAGTCAAACAGACCCAGGTGAGATTGGCACATTGCTTCATGTTGCAGAACCTTAGTTAGAAAAGAGTGATGATAACTTAATAAAGTTCTCATGAAGATTAAATTAGATGATTTAAGCAAAGCACCTTCCTCAGTGCCTTGCATCCTATAAGTCTACCACAATAAATAAATGAAATCCCAAGCAAGAAAAAAGAGAAAGCTACAGTTATTTTTATTTAGCTACACATTTTGAAAATACTACCTTCTGACTCTCTCTCTTTATACACACACACACAGACATATCCTGTTGGTTTCTATTGTTTATGAATTTTATTTGGTAAACCTTGGCTAACACAACGACCATAAAAGGTCTCAATTGACACACTTCTTATTCCAGTGTCTGATTAGCATTTTCTTTTGCTCTCAAACATATTTTGATTTAGTTGATAAATTATATGAAAAAGCATAGCATATAAGATATACCAATGAGGTGGAGTATTTCAGACTGGACGCTGTGTCTAGAGTATGAGAGTGGGGTTGGTAGCTGTCAGGGTGACAGATATGATTTTGCTTAAACCATTCCACCAAAATAAGAAATAGAAGATCAGGAGAAAGATTATAGTTAATATAGGGTATATTGATGTGAGTGTGGAAATTCTAGTGGCAATATCCAGCAGGTAATAGGTAAATAGGGGAAATCAAATGTGAGATAAATTTGGTGAGCATTAGGATATAACTGATAATTAAATCCTAATGGAATTAAGTGACTGCATCTGTAGAGAACACATAGAATGAGAAGAATAAGGGGTAAAGGACAAGGCTTGTGAGAAACACCAACATTTAAATATAAATGGATTCTGAGAAATCTTGAAGTGATTGTCAAGTTTTCAGAAAGACAGGAGAAAAACCAGAAGTAAATCTCATCTGGTAATCCTAGAGAGGAGGGCACTTCATCAAATGGGAAAACTTTTCAAACTTTTAATAGTTTCTATCAAGCAGTAGAAATAGAAGCCATTTATGACTGTGTCATCCCATGAAAGAAGGAATTATGTTTACAGGAGAGATGCAGGATGACATTACTTGAAAATCCAGGGTGCTCAACTATTAGGTTTGCCTATGACTGAGGGATTTCTCAGGGGGGCCGGACCTTCAGTGTTAAAGTCAGAACAGTTCCAGGCAAACAGTGATGACTGGTCCCTGCAAAGAAAATGTCTTTGCATTAATGTGATAGGGAATACCTCTGAAGGAGTAAGACTAATCAGAAAAGAGCTGAATTTGTAGTTCTCCCTTTCTTTCCCCATCATTTCTGATCTCTCTCAACACACATAATGGAAGAATGAATTTTCTTCACTCACTCAAAATGTTTGTGAGGACCCTGGTACCCTTCTTAGAGAGGAGAAAGACTTTACTTAAGGCAAGGAGTAGAGAACATTCAGTGATGTCATGTAATTTGGGTTTTTTCTTGTTTTTCAACAGTGCACTGATATTCCAGATGGCATAATGGAATGGATTGGCAAGGAAGCCTATAGTGAGAAATTAAATCAGAAGGAAAGAAGTACAGAGCCACAAAGAGGTGAAAGAGTAGAGACAGATGACAGGAGTGACTTGCATTTGGAAGATGATACAGGATGACAGACTTGAGGAGTGTTACACTATTTGCCTTAGTTAAACTATGTATCTGAATTCTCATGTCATGGTAGTTACGTCACCCGAGGGAGAGAAGCCAGTGCTACCAGTCAATGTTTGGTTATATTTTCTGTTTCAAATATAGTAAAAATATTGTGCCTTGCTTAGAATTTCAAATAGAGCATTTACTAAAAGATAGGAAAACAAATATTGCTCTCCAGCAAACAAGCAGAAAGAGCAAACAACAAAAACAGGCAACTCTGTTTCCAATCTTAGCAAAGCTCAATTTTGGCCTGGAATTTTACCTCAGGACAATTCATCATCTGGAAAAATGTTAGACCTAGATCAGAATATAAGGATTTGTGCTCATGCACTGTATCACTTAATATTTTTAGGTCTGTGGACACATAAGCTAATATATTTAGGGAAACATTGTAAAGATGCATGAGGATATAAAGAAAATAAGAAACTCTGTCAATGATTGTATAGTCACACCACATAGAAATTGAAATGCTATTCTGTGATAAAACCAAAATCTAAGGAATTATCTTAATGGTGGTTTGGTCACTTTTCTTTGCACTTTTAGGTCTTTTCTCCCCGCAAACCACGATACCTTTTCTATTTAATCATGGGGTCTGCTTGCTGCCATTTCAGTTTATGTTATCTAAATTCTATATCCTACCACTGTCTATTTAGTGTCTCTTTTATTTCCTATATTCAAACTCCCACCAAAAAGGCTGATATGTAAGCAGTATAAGGGATTACTTTACGGCAGAGGTTCTTAAAATCATACCACTTCATAACTATAAGAAAATCTAGATGACTATCTTAGGTCCGAGGAGATTTATTGACTGAGGCAGAGTATGGCAGGGTGGTAAGGTTCAAACTATGATGAACTATAGGTTAAAAAAAGAGTTTAAAACTCTAGTTTAAAAGAAGTCTCTCAGAGTTTTAAAAAAGTCTGACTCTTGCCTCAGGAGAGGGCAGCTATGGTACATTTCCCTCAGAAATGTGAACTTTAGTGAAGAGACTGATGTGAGAGGAGAGGACAAAGTTCATCTGAAATTTAAACCTCAGACAAGGTTAGTCCAAATTCACTAAGTCTGTATCAAGAAGGTATCGAGTTGCTATGGTGTTTTCATCATCTTGAGTGATTCAGCCTTTATTTTTAACGTGCTGTATATTTCATGGCAACTGTGTCAATCATTTATATTCATATTTAATCTGTTTGGGACATGTAATTTCACTTGTGCCTTACTCACCTACCTTTTATAGATGTTATTATATCTTCTCCCTAGTTACACTTATTTTTTTCCCATTTCACAACTTTCTCTTTTATTTATCCAAGAGAATCAAATTAAGAATTATTTTTTTTCAACCCCAATGTGGTCATTGCTTCAAATTCCTTATAATATCTTCTTCCTTTATTTTGGTCTAATATTTCACTCCTGTAGATCCATAATCACACTCTCTTGGTAATAAAGATAGCAGAGTTGCATACAAGATATATAATTCTTATAGCAAAGATATACATAGAAATTTCTCTACCATATTTTTTATAATCTTAACAAGCAAGGTAAATCCAATAGTTTTTTTTTAAACCTTTGTTGATGGCCTAGAAATTATTATGCTAAGTGAAGTTAGTCAGACACTGAGACACAGACATCATATGTTATCACTTATATGTGGAATCTAAAATAAGGAAACAGTGAACTTATTTGCAAAATAGAAACTGACTCACAGACTTTGAAAAGCTTATGGTTATCAAAGGAAACAGGTTGGGGGTGAGGAGGGATGGATTGAGAGTTTGGAATTGAAATGTTGCAAAATTAGGTTGTGATGATGGTTGTACAACTATAAATATAATAAAATACATTGAGTTTAAAAAAATTGTTCATGTGATTAACTAGAAAGAGTAATTCATTCAGAGATGAAGATGTGGAGGAGACGTATACAATAGACCTTTTTCTGTTACTTACATATATGTATTTGAATTTTGAATTCAGAAATTGATGGCAAATTATTTCCTTCATTTGCAAGAAATTTCTCTTTACTAATTCACACATGAAGATAAATTTATGAGATGCAGTACCAATGGAAACATGTCAGAATAGTTAAAACAATAATTCTCATTCAATTTTTAACAAACTTGATTCAAAACCAAAGATTTATTAAAATTGGCCATTAATGCATAGGAAAGGAATGCAATCTGCAAGATTGAAACTGAAAATTACTTTTAGGCTCACTTCATTTTCTCAACTTCCAGTTAGTTCACATAACCTGATCAGGGCAAACATGACGAAGAATTAGAATAGAGATATTTGGGCCCGGAACCCCTATATATGTTCTATTACTTGATCCTTATTGTATTAGTTAAGGTTCTGCAGAGAAATAGAACCAATACAATAGGAAAGAGTAAGTAATGAGGAATGGGTCATGCAATTATAGAGCCTGAGAAGTCTCATTACCTGCCATCTGTAAGCTGGAGATCCATGAAAGCCAGTGGTGTGTAATCCCAGTTCTAGTCCAAAAGCCTGAGAATTTGGGAAACCTATCCAAGGGCAGGAGAAGATTGATGACTCAACTCAAGTTTGGGGCAAGAAGAAAAAAGGGTGAATGCCTCCTTCTTCTGCATTTTGTTCTAATTAGTTCCTTAATACATCAGATGACAATGCTCATCTCATCTAGAGATACACTCACAGAGACATCCCAGAAATAATGTTTTATGGGCTACCTTAGCTCATTCAAGTTAACATGTAAAATTAACTATTACATTTACTTTTATGTGTGAGAAGTTTCAAGGCCAGAAAGGAAAAATCATATTGTAAATATATCAGATGGGTATATTTTTAGCTGTAATGGAACATAATTTACAACACCAGCTTAAGCAAATAGATTGTTTTTGCTCACATAACAAGAAGTGTAAAGTCATCTGTTGAATTAATTCAAGGGCTCTCAGTTGTCACAGCTGATGACTTCTTGCTCCTGTCAATACAGCCGTCTGCAGCAGGAAGCAGGATTGTGAGTTTGGAATAGTGCCTGTGTAAAGAAAGCTAAGGTTTTCTAGGAACACAGAAGCTGACTTCTACTTTTGGCCAATAGTATCCACAAACAGCCAAAATGTAGCTCGGGAAACAAATTTGGGAACAGGTACTGGAGCAGCTAACCAGGAGTGTCTGCTCTAATTAAAGCATATGGCTTTTTTTTTTTTTTCTGAAAGAATGAAAAATAAAGCTCAATTGTTTCTACCCAGTAGCTACAATGATCATGATAGAAAAGATAGTATCAGTAGGTCAATGTTTTTCTCTAAAAATCAGTGCTGATGGAGTTCCCACTGTTGCTCAGAGGGTTAAGGACCCAGTGTTGTCTCTGTGAGGATGCAGGTTTGATCACTGGTCTCACTAAGTGGGCTAAGGATTTGACATTGCTGTGGCTGTGGCTGTGGCTGCAGCTCCAAATTTGACCCCTAGCCCAAGAATTTCCATATGCCACAGATGAGGCTGTTAAAAAAAAATTCAATGCTGAAAAAAACATGGGCAAACAGCAGCAGCAGGTTCGGACAAAATATAAGGGACAAAGAAAAAAAATTCATATGTTAGATTTTCTTAAGGAAGTTCAGCAAAAGTATAATTATCTCTTCCTTTAAGGAAATAAGACAATTTAGTATGTACTGTTTTGAGCAGAATTGAAACAAGATAATTCTTTACATAGAGATTCCAGTACATGGATATACCGCATTTTCTTAACTTTCTGTTGAAGATCAAAGTATGTAAGACTATAAAGATGTTACTGCAGAATACTACTAGCCTTACATGTGTGGTATCATAATCACTAGTCCTGTTACCTGGAAGCCACAGCTTCGATTTATTGATCCTCTCCTCTGCTATAGGAATAAATGTTGCCTTAATTAATAATCATATAATGACATTAGTATCAATATTTAAAAATTGTAAGAATAAAGTTCAAAGAGATAATCCCACTGGATTAGTGAGGCAATAATCTTTATAGCAGTATAATCCAGGTAGATCTTGTTCTAAAGGCTATGGTGTTTTTGCACTTTGTCTTCACTTAGAGGAAAGGAGATATGACACTAATAAGTATGCTTTAGAGCCTTTATCATATTTTATTATGCCTTTATAATAAACCACATAGCATGCTTTTGTTATTTAACACATTTGTAATGTTTGGAGTGTAGAGTTAAGAAAAAAATCTAGAGATACTGAATTAAAACTATTAATAATTTCCAAATAAAGGATACCATAGAGTATTATAATGGTGAATAAAAGAATCAGTACTAAAAGGCAGACCGAGATATTCAACTCTGTATCCAGAAACTGACACCTCTTAAAATTTACTTTTCAAATGCTCTCTATCTATAACTATGAATTCTTGGTAATCCATCCCCTTCCTCTGCCATTTGCCATTTACCAAACAACTTCCTTTACTGAGAAAAATATGTCCATCTCAGTTGCTTAGTACACCTTTAATAATTCTTCCTGTATAGTCACTATCCACTAATTTTGCTATTTCTTACACTCCTTTTCCACCTACTAGAACTTTCATTTGCTTGACCAATACATAATAGTATTAGGTCTTTGGAAACTTCCTTCAGTTTTAAGAAGTATAAAGTGCTGTGAATGTCTACTCTTCTGCAATAAATAATATCACTTAAAAAATAAATGGCAGTCATAGTTTGAAAGAAAGCCTTTAAGTTGTCATTCCATATCTCTTAGTTGACATATTGTATAATTAGGAGTTCCTAAGTGCAATTCTTCAAAGAAAAGCTGGAAACAGAGTACATATATTTGTCAGTGAGTAACAAATAGTATATCCAGATCCCCTGTGGTTAAAAATTAATCTGTTTTTCCCCTCAAAAGTGCAATAGGCACTAGGTGACAAGTCATTTGTTGAAACAACTATGATCTCTATGTGATCTATCCCATCAAGGAGGCTTGGTTTGTCTGCTATGGGACATTTCACAAAAAAAAAAAAAAAAAAAAGACTTTGTTTTACCAAAGGGAAATACATGATGTTATCCATGTTGTTACTTGAACTCTCTAATGGATTTGAGTGAAAAACAAAACAAACAAAGAAAAAAATCCAAACAATTTTTTCAGTCAGATGAGAAAATGGTGTTCAGGAAAACTAAGCCATGTATATTACTTTCCCAGGGAGTCAGTTATTTAATTATGATCCACAATTACAGACTCAATTAGAGGAAGAAATTTATTGAACATTTTTTTCTTATAGTCTGTCTTCCAATTCAGCCATGGATCAATAGTTTCTCTTCCAATATCTCACATGCATACCCTTAGGTATTGTTAGCTGTCACCATCTCCACACATTGATGGCATATAAAAGAGGTGTAAATAAATAATAAAACAATTCATCATCTACATGATGCTGTGCCAAAGTACCCCTAACATAACAGCTCTAAGGAGTCTAGATGAGCCCTTCACATAAATGTCAGAACCCTGCCCTTCCAGTCAAAGCAACATCAAAGCCATTTGCTTCAAGGCTTCACTCCCTCAAGTCTTCTTTGTGAAATGAATGCTCCTATCTTCCATATATTCCTTTTGTTTTATTTTTCTTCTCAACTCTCTCTTAAAATTGCTCCTTATTCTTTATAAAAAATTCTTTAAAATCTCAAAGATATTGCTTATTCATTTGTATCATAATTTCAACAACAGAAACCAGTAATAAGATTAACATACAAATTAATATGTATATACATATATATATCCTTATGTTGCTTATGTTAAAAATAGTCAATATGCTCGGATAGTTATTCTGTGAAGTAAGAGAAAAAACTTGTAAAATTTAAAAGAAAAATTGTTCTTATTCGTACAAATACAATATATAATATATAGGATAGATCTATAAATAGCAATATTATATATTTTATCATATATTCTCTAATATAAACAACTACATACACACACACACACACGTATATATATGGCACAGCATTACTTAGAGAAATTGTAATAATACACGTAGTTAAGAATGTCTTAAGTTTGGAATACACTACATATAATCATTTTTGTCAAAACTGAAACACATTATTTTTTATTAATTGGGTTATAGCTTTCTATGGAAAATTAGAATCTAACATGCATTGTACTTTCTTCCACTTTGTAATTATAAAAGAAAAACTGCACCACACAAGTTAAGCAGGCAAGCAAGAATTTAGTCAAGATTGGCGCAGTAGGGATTAAGACAGTTGCAGAACGGTAAAGAGATTAAACTCAATTCCACATAAATAAAAGGCAGGGGAGTTTTTAACTGCTGGGGTGAGTTAGAAGAAAACTACTCGAGATTGGTAATGGGGAAGTTAGTCAATGTGATTAGGCCATCTGTGTTTGCTAATTAGAACTTTTAGAAGTTAGGCCACTACACTCCCACAGAAACTGGGAGATGAAGACCCCATATTTCTTAATGATTATATTTCAAAAGGAAGCTTCTAGGTCACTGAGAAAAATGTTTCTAGATTGTAATAGGGCAGAGAAATAGTTTATAATTTTAGGTTTTCCAGAATAAATACTCTAAGAGAAGGGGGATAAGGAGTCAATAGGAAGAAATCTAAAATTAGTAAAGCTGAGGGGAATGTTAAAAGTGTGGAAGTATATAAATGTGGGATGGAATACTATATTTTATAAACTTATTATTTTCTAAAGTTAACCTTGACATAAATTCATATGTGGCATTACCAAAATATAGGCAGAATGAGCATCAAAGTGAAGCTGAAATCAAATTAAACTCTGCTTTTATACAGTCGATGTTCAGAAACCATTGTCTTTCTTTTGCCCTTATCCTGTCCCTCAGAATTAGACAGTGTATTATATAGGGCAGTCTGTAGCTCTCTTTGACTCCAAAATACCACCTTGGAAACAACGCAAATTTTGGAGACAGTGAAGGAGAAAATGACCTGACTTTACATATAAAATGCCTTCTACTAGAATAATGTCATTATCGAAGAAGTCAGTATCCTTGAAACAGTTTTACTATTATCATGTAGAATAAGACTTTGGGGAATTGAGAGGGAAATGATCCTAATTTGATTCTAATTATCTCTGTTTTAATTAGTACTTTCAATGTTCACTTAGTGAAATTTACTGAGGTATCACAAGAGAAGCATTGAATCTCTCAATTTTATACTGGAAAACACCTTAGTGTGAGGTCCAACCAGTTCACTATACATAAGTAACTGGTAAGACACACACACACACACACACACACACGCACACACACACACACTGAAAATGATGGAGTATTTCCTTTCTAAATTTCCATATTCCTAAATTTCATTATAATGCTATAGCCCATTGTAGCAAGTTTACAAGACTTACAAATCTTATGACTTAAGATCACATACTACTTAAAACTAACATACTGTATTTTACATGGAGCAGAAATTAGAAGAAATATTTGATGAAAATGTTCTCTTCATTCTTTTCATTAAAGGTTAATTAAATGTTTTAAATTATCCCTCAGTTACTGCAATTTATTTTATATGTAAAGAATAGAATCCCTGGTTGATTTCATTCTCATTCAGGTAAAATGAGCTTTGTGACCTGGCCAATGAGAAACAGAACTTTCAAAATGCTAATTATTAAATAGTCTTATGATGAATCCATGTATTTCTGTACTACTGTGTTTTATAATCAGCCCAGATTTTAAATTTTAGGAAACAAGGAAATCTGTATAGATACCTTTTAAGAGAGAATCTATCTTTTTAAGAACTGTTAGATAATTACTAAATCTTTTAGAATTTGTATATTCGGTTGAGTCACATTTTCATGATTAGAACAAATGTCATGCCTACATGTTTTTGTACCCACAAAATTTGAATTTTGAAACACTAACTGCTGATGTGACAGTATTAAGAAGTAGGAGCTTTTGGAGATAATTCAGTATGAGGACCCAGCCCTTATGAAAGCAGTTGTACTCTTATAAGAAAAGTGAGATTGTTCTCTAGATGTCCCATCCATTACTGAAAAGGGGTATTGAAGTCTCTTATTCTGTATAGTTGTTAATTTCTCCCTTCAGATCTGTCAATATTTGCTTTATATTTTGAGACCAAATGGATTTATCAGGTATGCATAGCACTTTGCACCCAAGAGCAGAATACACACTCTTCTCAAGTTGGAACAGAACATTATTTAAGGTATATCACATATTAGGTCACAAAATATGTCTTAACCAACTAGGAAGATCAAAATAATTCCAGGAATCTCTTCTGACCAAAATAGAAAGTAGAAGTCATGTGATTATAGCCAACAATATTGTTTAACAATTCTGTAATATGTACTTGAGGTTTGCTAAGAAAATAGACTGTAAGTGTGCTCATAAAAAAGAAAAGAAAATGGAAATTATGTGAGGTGATGAATATGTTAATTAGCTTGATAATAGTTATTATACTATATATAACATATCTTAAATATATGTTATACTTGTCAATTAGACCTTAATAAAGCCAGAAAATAATTGAACTTATTGCCATCCTTAAAAAAAAAAAAAAAAAAAAAAAAAAAGGAAGAAAAGTCTGAGGCGCTTGCTCAGTCCCTCTGCTCTCTGCCATATGAGAAGACGGTCTTTTGCAAACCAGCAACTGAGTTCTCATCAGACGATGGATTTCAGAGCACTTTGGTCTGGGACTTCCAGAACTATATATAACAACTATCAAGAATGTTTGTTGTTTAAACTGCCTAGTCTCTGGTGATTTGTTATAGCAGCCTGAACTGATTAAGAGGACAACAAAAACTTGGTTAATGAAGTATTTATAATAAACCATTTAAAAATTATCAGGTAACTTACATGAGAGTAAAATAATTATTACAATATGTATTAGATTGTTTTCCCCATAGTTGAGTATCTATTAATAACAAATATCATATGATATTATATGTTTAAACAGTTTAGTAATTGAGTCATAAATAATAATAGTTTCCCTCTACACTATGCCAAAATACACTGAACATAAGTCCTATCACTAATACTCCTTTTCAAACAATTAAATTATCCTCTACATTTCCTTTTTTTAACGACTTAGGTTAGTTTAAAAAATGCTTTTTGCTGAATGTAATACAAATGTGAACATTATATTTATCCTGAAATACAGCAAAATAAAATGTTTTAATTTTGTACTCAGATACTAAATTGAGATTAGTTCAGCTAATTTGAAAATATCAATAGCTATATGCTCACTAATTATGTCTTTTACATAAGTTTTATTTGGACAATTCCCACCTTTTAAAATGGCTTGTAGGTGTTAAAGAGAACTAAGCTGCAGAAAGTTATCCAGAAGATCTAGCTAAGATAATCCATGAGGGTGGCTACACTAAACAAAAATTTTCAATGCAGATAAAACAGCCTTCTATTCGAAAAAGACGCCATCTATTACATACTTACTAGACTACAGAGTAGTATAAATATCACTTTTATATGGACTGGGGATCTAAAAAATTGTGAAATTTGCTTTAATGTAATATTAGATTTATTGTGGTGGTCTAGAACTAAGCATACAATGTCTTTGAAGAATAACTATCTATGTTCATTTGCTTTTATCTTTGACATGATATCAGACAACCATGAAACCACCACCATCACTAGAATATTTAGAGAAAACTTATACTAACGTACAAGGTTCATCCTCCTTCTGTCTTCCTGCCTACTACCACATGTGGTTTTTAGGTCTGTATTTTCATTTTTATATAGTTTTATCACATCAATTTATAGTTTAAAGCATGAATATTTTTATTTTTTAACATCATAAAAGCTATTCAATCTATATAATTTCATGTCACCTATTTATTTCACTAAAATTATGTAGAAAATATTACATTATTTGGCAGTATTATTCATTTTTACTATTGTGCAATATTCTACAACATATGTATATATTCAGTACTTATGTTAAATATATTCATCCATTTTCTGGCCAAAATTTTAGTTTGTTCTTTTTTAATAGTAAAACCCATGCTAGTCTAAATATTCATGTATATACCAAATATTTAATTCTATGCATTGTTCTATCAACTACTATTATTTCAGAAATATTTCCTGGTTTCAAGTAATCTACTCTATAAATTCACAAATAATTTAATTAAAATATCTTATTTTGAGCTGAGAGGATTCAGGGCAGGTTGTCCTAGAATATGCACCTTTGTCATGTGCATTATTTCCAGCTGAGGTTGGTCAGAGCCCAGCCAACTCAGGAAGTGCTTTTCACCTCCCTTTTTAACTGTTTAAAATAATTTAGATAGGGCATCTGTACCAGGAAGAGAGCAATTACCACAGAGATAACTCTTTATATCAGAAAGACTTATCTGTGTGGCCTGGCAAACATTTGTTTACCTCATATTCCTGCGAGTTGTCTTCCTTCCATTTGAAGTCCCAGATCCTTACCCTCTTCTTATTAGCTGAGGATGGTATATAAGCCTCAATTACCTGACTGCCTGGGAGTAGACGTGTGTCTTTGTGAGGCTCCTGTAAAACAAAGTTAAATTTGTTTTTCTCCAGTTAATCTATTTTATATTAATTTAATAAGGAGTCCAGGCAAAGAAACTAGAAGGAAAGTAGGAAAAATATTTCTTCCCCTACAGAGCATGTGTAACACATAAAAATTTAATTATTTTAAGGATGTGAGCTTCTTATATATATCATATAATTAGAGATTATTTAATCTGGCAATCTCTGCCTTTAAATCAATGGGTTCTTAGCCAGTTTTAGTTCCATGTAAACCCATATAGTTGGGTTTAAATTTATCATCTTTATTGGTTTATTTCTCCTATCTCTTCTTTGTTTCTACTGGAATGACATGCTTCTAGGATTTTATGTCACACGTTAACTAAGAAGTACATGTATGTATATTAACCCACATATACACATATATCTTTATATATTTATCTATCTTTCTATACATCCACATAGAAATTAAATTAAATAATTATATTTATAATTATATTTATGAATCCATATTGGTATCTTCAATTCCAATCCAGGACCGCAGGGTTGATTCTCACCACTCTTGGATTGCTTCCCTCCGCCCCTACTTGCTTATTTATAGCTTCTGTCTTTGACACTGAGAAGCCTTGCTTTATTTACTTATAGATTCAGTCCTTGTATTCATGTAAAGTGGTTTAAAAATTGTGAACAATTATTACTGTTAGAAATAGATTTACCAATATAAGCATAATGTTAGTAAATAGTCCCTTTTGTCCTCAGTCTTAGAGTATTGAGTCAGAGTATTGTTTTCCCACATTACTTAGATCAGCTATTTTGGCATCTCCCTCAAAAAGGCTATGCCATGCATCTATAATCTAGTTAGATTTATTTCTTACAGTCTGCAGTCCAACCTGTCATCATCTGGCATTTTGGTTATTATTATTTTTTTAATTTGCATACAGTACACAATGAAATTCATTCTTTGTATTGTTCAGTTTTATAGATTTTGACAAATGCATAAAGTATCCAGCACAGTACCGTAAAGAACAATTTTGTCATATTATAAAAATCCCTTTTGTGACTCCTTTGTAGATATTTCCTGTCTTTCCCAATCCTTGGCAACCACTGCTCTGTTTGGGTTCCTATTATTTTGCCTTTTCCAGAATGGAAAGTTATGCATTCAAGGTTAACCTACATACTTGGGTAAATTAATATTTCAAGTTTTTGTTGTTGTTGCTATTGTTGTCATTGCAGCTTGTTTTTATTTGATTTTTTAATTGCTGAATAGTAGTCCACTCAGTTACTGATACATTGATTAACTATCTATGTATTGATGAACCACATTTTGTTTATTCATTCACTTGTTAAGGGATATCTTGGCTGTTTCCATATTTGAGTGACTATAAATAGAGCTGTCATAAACATCCATATAAAGATTTTTATGTAAACCTGTTTCCCATTCACTTCACTAAATACCTAGTAGTGAAATTGCTGTGATGTATATAAGTTTAAATTTATAAGTAATTGTCACACTTTTTCAAAATGACTGACTATATCATTTGCCATCCCATTGTGAGTTTCTTCTCCTTATTTTTGCCAGAACTTGATATTTTCCATCTTTTAAAAACTTTGGATAGGAGTTCTCTGGTGGCCTAACAGTTAAGGATCCATTATTATCACTGCTGTGGCTCAGGTCACTGCTATGGTACAAGTTTGATTCCTAGCCTGGCACTTCTGCATGCCACAGGCACAACCAAAAACAAAACAAGACAATAACAAAAACCAACTTGTACAATGATTTGCTTTTTTATTAAAGTCTACAAACTAATGATGAGTATCTTATATGTCATCCAAACATAGCCTTTGGTGTAATGTCTGTACAGGTGTTTTGTTTATTTTTTGGGGGGGTTATTTATTTTCTTATAGTTAAATTTCATTTGCAAATATTTTTCCCCAGTTTGTGAACTGTGCTTTCATTTAACAATATCTTTTGCAGAGAAAAAGTATTTAATTTTGCTAAAGTCCTTGTTATTTTTTCTTTATAAATTCTGCTTTTGATATTTTCTCTAAAAACCCTTTGTCTGTGTAATATCAGACAGATTTCCCATTATATATCCCAAAGACTTTTGATAGTTTTACCTTTTGTATTTAGGCCTGTGATCCATTTTATGCTAAAGTTTGTATATTTGAAATGTGTGTCAAAGTTCTCATTTTGAAAAGAGGCATCCACTTGTTCCTGTACTGTTTTTGAAAAGACTATCTTTTCTCTTTTAAAACTTAAATTAAAAATTTAAATTAAATTAAATTAAAAAGAAAATGACTCCTGTGTATCTTCCACACAAATCAGTTCATATATTGGTGTGGATCTATTTTTTGTATTGCTCTGCTGTTCCATTGATCTGTGTGGGTTGTTTTTACCTTTAGCTTAGTGTGGTGCTTGAGAATGTGAAATGCTTTTCTCTGTTTCTACTCTTAGCTTTTAGGAATATCTCTGCAGGCTTATGCTAGTCACAGAGGATTTCTCCCCACATTCTTTGCCCTCTCAGAGCTGTCGCATCTTGCTTGGTACTTGATTGTGATAGAATTAGGTGAGCTCTCAGTATTCCTGATAGAGCCTTGTCTTCCATAAGCCTTATGAGCCCAGATGTTGGGTTTGGGACATTCTCTGAATTCCTGCCATTCTCATTTGTTAGCCAAAATACTTCATTTTATCTCTGATGAGTTCTGGGTAGGAAAGTGTTTTTTGTACCTCCCAAAATAATAGCAGACATTTGGTCTGTATTGCAACAAATACTGGGCCCATGAGGGGCTGTTTTGCCCTTTTTTGAGAGACAGAGAGTTTATCTTCCCATGAAAGCATTGGGAGGTAAGATGGGAGGGAGTAGGAAGCAGAGGAGATTCCCAGCCTTCCCTTGAGCCAAAGAGTTTTTGCCTGTCCCCTTTCCTGAAGTAAGTTCCCCAAACTCTTGTTTTTTTTTTTTTTTTTTTTTTTTTTGCCTGTGTCCATGGCGTGTGGAAGTTCTGGGGCCAAGGATCAAACCTGAGCCACAGCTATGACCCAAGCCACAGCAGTAACAATACGGATCCTTAACCCACTGAACCACCAGGGGAACCCCCCCATTCTTATTTAATAGCATTAAGAGATGATTAATCAATTAAGCAGAATTATTGCATAAATTAGCTTAAACTGTTTATTTATGTCACATTTTCTTTTTTCCCCTTTGATGTTTTGGATAATGATTTAGTGAAGGTTAACTGATAACTTTCATTTTCCCTGCCTTTTAGATACTTGGTAGAAGTAGTAAATTAAAATCCTGTTATGCAGAATGGAAGGCAAGCTAAGCAGAATATTGATTTATTTTGAGCATTATATAAACTTTGAAATATATAGCATAAATAACTATTTTTATTTTACCTTTCTTATTGATCCTAATTGCAAAGAAGGTCAGCAGTGAATTTTCCTACAGACATAATTTTATTCCAGTAAATTCTTTTAAAATCTTTAGTAATTTATAAATTTATTTATATTTACATATAAAAATAGTTTTAAAAACATATTTTTACTCCTTGTTTATAGTAAATCTCTTAATGTTTTTTTATCCATCACTGAGAGTTTTAGAGCTCTTGCTATTTCATTAGCAGTGTTCTAAGCACAGGGGAGAAGAAAATAAGTAAGAATGGAATATTAACCTATGTGATTATTACACAAACCCAGTAAATCATTCAGATATAGCCGTCATCATAATATAGAAATTAAGTGATTTTCCCCGATCCCAGAGTAGGGATTTAAATATTCAAATCTCTAGGATATCATTATAGTTCTCCTTCCACTTTTAAACCCTGCTGCTGTATTACTTACCTTCTCTCTTATTATTAGGACAATAGTTCAATTTAACAATCTTACCCCAAAAGTACTCTCCATCCTTCTCCAATGTTTGTCTTGTTTTAAATTAAACACATACATACATTTATAAGATTTTAATTTCTTATATTCTAGTGGAAGCTAAGTATCAATAAATGTTAGATACATGTTTCCCTCAACCACCTTTCTATAGACCAAGCAGAGAAGAGAGGACCTGAGTAGGAATGTATAAGAAAAACTCCTTCCTCAAAGTGGCCTGGAAGATAATCACGTATTGAAGTAGTCAAATCCTAGGAAATAAGCCTATTTTATTTAAAGTGCATGCTGTGAATTCTGATTTCATTTAAGATGTAGAAAGCCACAAGAGAAATGTTTACCCTACAAGTTAAACTTGGAAAATGTACAAAAACCATAATTTTTTGTGTCCACTAGAGAGCCAAGCTTTCAAGTCAAATATGTTAACTGGATTTGATGCACTGACAAACTTCTCCAAGAGGAAATGAGGACCAGCAAACTGTTTAATCTTTGGCTGGTGGTATGGAAGAGTGGCTGCCACTTAGTAAGCAGGTAAGAAGAATTCAGTTAAAATGTCAGTAACCATTAAATGCTGAGATTGGACTAACATGTCAGTTTAGAATAGAAACTATGAGGAGTTTCTGCTGTAGTACAGAGGGTTAATGATCCAGCTGTCTCTGTGGAGACACAGGTTCGATCCTCAGTTCCATACAGTGGATTAAGGATCCAGTGCTGCTGCAGCTGTGGCATTGGTCGCACAGCTCTGGCTTGGATTCGAACCCTGGCCCAGGAACTTCCATATGCTGTTGGATGAAAAAAAAGAAGAAGAAGAGAAGCTGTTGCCTTCAGACACAAAGGAAGTTCTCAGTCACTTTCAGACTCTCTTTTTAAAGGCTTTCACTAGGTGTTCATGAGAAACTGGGGGGAAAGCAGGAGACTAGAGAGAGTCCCCTGGTGGTACAGGTATGTGGGAAGTTATTGATTGTTCCTAGAGACCAGGAAAAAAAATGCTACCCATATCTGGGGACTGTTCTTTTATATCAAAGAAAAGCTTCAACTCTGGAGGAAGAGAAGAGACATTATGGTCCTCAGGGTTCCAAAACCGAGCTACTGGTTCTGGGGTAGGGGTCAGGGTAGGAAGGGAGGTAGACATGAACCCACTGGCCTCTAGGCAAGGGTTAGAAAAATCTCTTAGACTTGGAAAGTCCACTACCTTCTGGGGAAAAGTAAAAAAGTTTCTCCTACTCAAGATTACCACAGACACAATGTAGAGTTTGGTTTTTAAAAAGATCAATAAAAATGCTGAGAATAGATCATCTCAACACCAAGGCTCAGTGCACAGAATTTGCCCTGTTATGTTTTATTTTATTCTATCTTGCCTAGAGTTCTTTCATCTTAGGTCTGTATTGATTGATGATTTATTTATCGATTGATTGTCTTTCTGGAACTCAAATTACGTAAAAGTTATACTCCTTGATCTTGTTACCTAACTCTTTAATTCTCTGTTCTCTTTTATTGGCTTTTCTCTTACTCTTTTCTTCTCTTTGGTGTCTCAGTGTAGATAATTTCTACTTACCTATCTTCAAATTAACTTTTCCCTTCCTCCACTAGGTATGCTAATGATTTCTCATTCTTCATCTCTTCTTTTCTAGAATTTTTAAGTGACTCATTATAATTTCCATATTTCTGTTCAAATGCTTCATCTGTTCATGCATATAACCTGGCTTTTTCTATAAATCCTTAACATATTGGTAATATTACAGATCCTGTCTGATAGCTCCAGTATCTTTGTTGTCTCTCTCTGATTCTGTTATCATTATTTCTTGTTTGGGGGGGTTCATAATTTTTCTTAATCGACAGTTATCATGTATAGAAGAAGAGTAGAAGATGAAGTAGGTGAAGTTTGCTTCTAGAAATGGACACATGTTTTCTGTCTGGCCATTCCTGTGGATGAGTTGATTCAGTCTAGTCAATTTAATTTTTGTTGTGGCTGGAGTCACTTCTAATGAATCAAAGCCTTTATGTTTCTCCAGCAGTGGATTTATATCACCTGTTACCATGGGGGACATATGTTACTTAAAACTAGACCCTGAGACAGGGATTCTTGAACAGATGACTTACTGAGGGGTGCTTTCAAAAGAAGAGAGTGAAGAAAACTGGCTGATATTAGAGAAAAAGTAACTAGGATATAGTTGGAAGACAAATCTAGCTCAAGTATAACCCAATGGGGGAATCAGAAGTGTTAGCTGTAACACAAAAGGCTCTATTGCCTACAGACAAGGCAGCCAAGAGGTGATGCCCCTACCAGCGATAGTGATTGACTACGGGAGGAAGGGGGCGGTGGATAGGGCACAGCTTCTCAGGCATCTCATTGAGACGGGTTCCATCTGCTATGCTCAAGCCTCTAGGAAGTTAGAGATGAAGCAGCTGGGGAATGGGTACATCAACCAAATAATAGGAATCTAAGCAGGTCACACAGCACGTTTGATATATTCTGTAACCAAATACTATATTATGTTATACAAGTAAATCATGGATGCAGTTCACAGCTAAGGCATTAATATATTAAGTCAAGGAACTAGGGGGGAAAAAGGGATAAGAGAGCAGTTTAAATAAGTGACAAACAGAAGCATGCATTAAGTATGAGCACTACAGTTATAAGTGGTAGTTTTTTTTCCACACTAGCTTGAGAACAGATGTTCAAAATTTATTGGTTTTCTTTTACCATAAATTCCATGGGTATGCTTGCCTATTGTATGCTTACAGCAGGCAAACTAAAATTGAATAGACACAGTGGATAATCACAAGCACATCAGGTAGCAAGTTAAGATACCTGATTCCTAGTATAGAAATGATTACTAGCAAACTCTGTGACTTTGAGCAAGTCACCTCTCCTAACCATGGTTTATCTCTAAAAAGCAGATGGAGAAGAGAGCACATAATTTTAAGGTTCAGTTTGGCTTAACGGAAATTTTCTTTGAGTTCAGATTATATAGTATGTGCCTTTCTGTTATTGCTGACAGCAGTATATTCTAAAGTGCAGACTATTCCCCAGGTAAATTAATGGTGATTTGAAATGCCTTAATGAGAAATTCAAAAATATGCTTAAGTAGTGGATTAAGTTACACCTGAATTTTAAAACCTTTACTGCAGAAGGTATATTTATATGATGGTCCTGTGGAAAAAAAAAAAAAGAAAGAAAACAAGCTAAAATTTCATGTCAGCAGATATTTGGGTGAGGGAAAGAGGGAAAGGAGTGATAAAGGAAATCAGGTTAGATCCAGGCGTGATCATTTTTAAATGTCTTTCTTTCTTTTGAGTGTGGTCTTATTGTTTTATTTTAAACTGACAAATAAGATAAGCACACATTTAGAGAGTTATAGAAATCTTATATACATTAGACAATGTCTTGGTTTCTCAGTTAATCCTTAGATATTACAAATGAGGACATTAAGGTGAAAAACATTAGAGATGGAATGGGTAGGGCATGGAAGAAAACTTCTAGACTGCTGAATTTAAAGGTGTTTGTTATCTGTTTTTCCAGAAAAAAATGGTTTTGCTTTTATTGCTGGTTACCCTGGATTTCCTTAGCAGTAAAGGCATTCGCTTTGGAAGCACTGCACTACCATTCTGTTTAATTTAAAATTTGAGGAGTTCTCATTGTGGTGCAGCAGAAATGAATCCGACTAGGAACCATCAGGTTGCACGTTTGATCCCTGGCCTCCTCGCTCAGTGGGTTAAGGATCTGGTGTTGCCATTCGCGCATTGCCGTGAGCTGTGCTGTAGGTCACAGTCGTGGCTGGGATCCTACAGACAAGCAGCTGTAGCTCCTGTTAGACCCCTAGCCTTGGAACCTCCATATGCCGTGGGTGCAACCCTAAAAAAGCAAAAAAAAATAAATAAATAAAAATTTACTTTTCTCCCAATTTAATGAGTAGGATCTATATACAGTCAGCCCTCAGAATACACAAGTACTACACCATTTTATAAAGGGGACTTTGAGCATCCATGATTTGGGTATCCATAGAAGTTGCTGGAAGCAATATACCAAGAGACAACTTTAAATGTTTTATTCTGGTTGTCTATTGAGGATGCATATAGGGAAGACTCAAGTAAAACCTTTGGTGAAAGACAGACAGAAAACATCTAATTCAATAGTAAACCTTGTGTGGTCAGAGACAAGGTTGGTTTTTAAAAAGTCACAAAATACAAGAAGATAATATTATTTGATAAGACAGAGTTGGGGACAGAATTCCTACTGGCAAACATACTCTTTCCATCTTCGCTTAAAAATCCTCTGTCATATGGTATATAATGTGAATTCTTATGTTATGGAACAAAAGAGACAATGAGGGAGCTATAATGAAATAGTATTATGATGGATGAATAATTTCTGATCCACTCTTCCTTTTTCCTAAATCCCTCATGAGGTTATGTAAGGCATCAATAAATCAGTCAAAGATACTGCAAATTAGACATGGGTATACATGTGTTTTTTGCTATTCCAGGACTCTAAAGGCTCACAGTGTTAAAAAAAGGAGGTAGGCATCAGCAAACAATGAGATTACAGATTTATTCAAGTATGTATCTACTTAGAATGATAAGTGCATGTTGTGATTTAAGTGAAAGCTCATTAGAGTTTAACCAAACCATAACTATAATTATGGACATTTTGAAATTTCTGTGTCAGTAGTTCTTTAGACAAACAGTATTTTTGTTATGTACATACTGTACTAGTAACTTCATTGCCCCAAAATGTGTATTAATAGTCAAAATAGCAATAGAATTATCTATTATATATAATCTTAGTATGATAACTATATGACAATAAAATAATACATTTCTTTCCCAACCTTCATTTATTTATTTATTCCTTGCTTTGAAGCTTATCTTTCCAGTACTTTCACTAAATTTTTTCTACTCCTTGTTAATTTGTGCCTTGAATTATTTTAGAAGAATAGACAATATGACAAAGTAATTACTAATTTGTGATTTAAATCATTGAGTATAAAAAATACCTGTAACTTCACAGAATCATACATTTTAGTCTTAGGGACTATTGGAGATTATCTGGTTAAGCTTCTTATTTCACAGGAAGACCTGCAGACTTGCCAGGCAGAAGATTTTTTGCTCAGGGCTAAAGAATTTTGAAAATAATAGATAAGGCAGCTAATTGATGACCTGTACTCTTAGTCCTATTGAGAGTTGCTATTCAAAGTGTAGTTCTCTGACCAGAAGCTTTGGCATCAACTTGAAGTTAGAGATGCAGACTCTCAGTCACCATTCTAGATTTATTGAATCAGAATGTACAATTTAGCAAAATCCCTTGTGATTCATTAATTTAGTAAATTCCTGATGATTCACATTAGAGTGTAAAAAGCACTTCTCATTAAGAAAAGTTTTGAGTGGAAGGAGTTTTCTCACAATGACATCAGCTCACTTCCATTTTCAGATTTGCTTCTTGGGTTCTAAAACAATATTTGCCAAAGTAGGATGCTTTGAGGAAGAAGTCTTCCTTGGTATGGGAAGAAAACGTAGAACTTGTATTTATGTATAATTTAAAAGATTCTATTAAATTGGTCATTCTCTCTTTGTTTCCTGAGACCCATTCTCCACCTTTTTATGTCCTGCTGTGTGCCATAGGTAGGCTGTGCCCTAAGTGCATAATCACCTAGGTTCATTGCTTTTTGGATTCTAATTCAGTTTAGCCAGTGGGAGAGACCAGATGGCGATCAGAAGATAAGAATGAAATTAAAGTACTTCTCTCCCAGTTCCTATTTCCTCTGTGCTTGGACACCAGGACCATGGATGTGTCTGCTTTCCTCTATAGTTACAGATGCTCTTGGGTAGCTTATTTTCCAAGATTTCTGCTCCCTCCTTGGCTCTAGTAACACTAGTTCATTCCCTGATCCCTTCAGAGAATGGAATGATAACATTTTCGTACTGCTAGTCCCTGTGTACATCAACAATCTGTTGATTTCCTTAATCTTAAATAGTCTATTCATTGTTTTCAAAGTTCCAAAATTGTCTCATTCCTGCAAAGACCTTGACTAATACATCTATCTTTTCTTGTTTATTTATATGTTTTATAATTACCCCATCTCACATATGTATCTCATAATACACACACACACGATACACACACACACACTCACGCTAATGGAGGAAGGAGCTTGGTCAACTATATTTGAAGATTATTGCTAACATCATCCAAATTCTATAGTTAATATATTTTTAAAATTTTCCCTTATAGAAAAGCTGTTATCATGTAAGGGTAACTGAGGTCACATGCAGGTCTGTCTAGTCAGTTAAAACCCTATTTATATTTTTCCTAGATAAATTCTGCACAATTTCTCTTATCTTCGTGATTGGCACCATTGATTGGTTGGTTCTTTTAACAAGACATCAAGTAAGAGAAAAATCATCACAAAAAACATGCATAAATAACACAAATTACTTATTTTAGTTTGATTCATTTATTAAGCTTTAGATATCTAATATGCACTAACTAGCAAAAATTCAGCTTCCTTTTTCCCTTTGATGTTAAGGAAGTTGGCAGCCAAATTTACATATTCCCCTTGCTGTATCTTCTCTGGAAAAACTGAGTAGCCAAAATGAAAGACTAACTGAAATTGACTTGTGGGCCCTCCCCCTACAATTGCCTAGCCACTCTACCCTTTACTGAAGCACAGAAACCCATTCTACATACAAACAATGGTTGTGTATAGTCAACTTTTAAGTATCTTGTTTCTAAAAAAAAAAAAATGATAATTAAAGCATGTAAAAGAAACAGAACAAACAAAAATTTGTGAAGGTAGCATAAAGAATTAAAAATCAACACAATACTGGGAATGGAAGAAAACTTTAAAAACCAAAATCAATGTCATCAAATATCTCCAGTAAGATACTGAACCATGAAATGAAAACTTTTTCAATCTCAGAGAATAAACTTATGTCTTTAAATTTAAAAGCTAATTGCAGAAATAAAAACTTTAATAAAATATAAAATGGAAGAAATCTATCAGAAAGAGAACATAAAGGCAAAAAGAGAACAGAAAACAAATGAAAGGACTATCTAGGAAACCCAATAACCAAATAATAAAGTTACCAGGAATAGAGAACAAAGGAAATGAAGACAAAGACCTTTTAATGAAACAGTTCAGTTGCACAATACAAAATTTTCATACTGAAAGGATCCACCCTGTAAAAATGTATGAAAAAGAGCTATACCAAGGCTTGTTACTGTGAAATTGTAGAATATTTGTCCCTAAGAGGAAATCCTAAATACTTCCTGAGGTGGAAGATGAAAGGAATGTATTATGAAGAGAAGATCAGGCTTCAAAATACCAGGTAGAATTCTCAAACAGACAAGATGGAAGCTTGAGGAGCATGACACAATGCCTGAAAATTTAATGGAGATGACTTCCTGTGCAGAATTCAATACCTGGCCCATCAAAACTGAGGGTTGTCAGAGATATTCTCATACGTGAAAGCTCTCAAAGATCACCATGCTTATACTCCTTCCTTAGAAACTGCTGAAAGGATGTGTCCTACCAAAACAAGAGAATAAATCAAAAAAGAGAAAGTCAAGGGAATCAGGAAATAGGCGATCCAACAAAGAAAAAAAGTTTAAAGAATTTTACAGGATAATGATGAAGACAGATTGTAGAATAGCAACTGTGTAGCAGACCTAGAGAAAAGTCAGTTAAGAAGGAAGCCATACAAAGGATGTTGCTAAGAGGGAAAAAAATAAAAAAGCAGTTTATAGATCATCTCAAGCATTTGAATGTATTGAAAGGAAATTTATATTGGAAAGAGAAAAAAATGATCAAACCATAAAATGAGCAATTAACCCCCCAAAATGGTTTGTGTATAGTAGTATAGAACCTGTCTATAATATTTCAATAAATTATAATCACTGAAAATAGGTCTAAAATATTATAGTAAAAATAATGATTATAAAAGAGTATGACTATTTAAATGATTTCATCAGGTATTATAGTTTTTTAAAAATACTGTATGTTTCTAACTGATATTAGTCTGTGTATATGTATATAACACGATTTAGACAAGATTTATCATAGTGGCTACTAGAAATATATTGTAACAAAAATATGAGTGACAAAATAATTATAATTGAAATCCAGTACGCTCAGTCTATATGTCTTTTGTTATTCTGTCATCTTTTCTATTCTATCATTAGACTCATGATTCACATTTGTTGAAGTGTGAGAAGCACACCAAATAGAAAATGGAATCTAGATGATTAATAGAATGTGAGTCTTTTATCTGACTGACTTGGCTGGATTATAAAACTTCATGGGTAGACAGTTGCATGGCATATGAGAAAAGATGATATCAGGTTAGAAAAATATTAAATATAATTCTGAATATTTTGACCTTTGCACAGCTGTACAAAATAAAGGCAGTCCTGAATATTTCCTTTGTTCTAAAATGGAATGTATGTCATCCAAGGAGTCTGTCATCTCATGCCTTTATATTTCTATAAAAAAACCTTCTGGACAGAATCAGATATAAAACAACCAAAGAGAGGTTATTCTTTTTCATTTAAAAATCTGTAATTATCATGGAATGAAAAATATTATTATAAAATATGAAAATTAAGAACCATTGAGAATATGCTTTCAGCTTATTTATAAATGAACATTTCGGTTAAAGATGATAATTATGCACAGACATGCTCTCATTTTCAATGAAAAAATGAAATGACTCTTCTTGACACTTAATATATACCCATCATTTTTCAGAGGAGGAAACTGATGTTGAGAAAGGATGAGTGATTTTACAGAAGTCACACAGTAAATTAGCAGGGCAAGATACAACTAATCCAAATCTGCTGTTTCTCAATTTAGGCTTATTTCTTCTACTGTGCTTGAGTCTCAAATATTTTGAACCTATAAGTGGATTCATTTTTAGAACTGAAGGAATATAGAAATTTCTCTTCATATTAAGAATTGTGCTTTTAGTATTTATTGACTAAAACTGTCACTATATGCAATATTGTTTGTAGAATTATTTAATAGTTGTGGATTAAAAGAGATAAGACTTGGGCTTGAAGAATTATACTTTTAAAAGATAATGACAGATGAACATAAAATATGTTATAATACTCTAAACTTATCACCTTTTTTTTTAACTTTAAGAATAAAGTGTAGAGAGATACTGGAGAAGGGATAATTAGCGAGTTTCAAGGACAGCTTTATTTAAGAGAATGGCACACATGAACCTATCTACAGAAAAGAAACAGACTCACAAACATGGAGAACAGATTTGTGGGTTTCAAGGAGGAGGGGGAAGGGAGCAGATGGACTGGGAGTTTGGGGTCAGTAGATGCAAATTATTACGTCTAGAATGGATAAGCAATGAGGTCCTACTACAGCACAGGGAACCATATCCAATCACTTGTGATAGAACACAATAGAAGATAATACGAGAAAAAGAATATATATGTGTAACTGGGTCACTTTGCAGAAATTGACAGAACATTATAAATCAACCATGTCTTAATTTTAAAAAAGAGAGCAAATGGAGAGCATTTCAGCAGAAAACAGAAACGTAAGAGAGCAAAGTGTAGTTGGGATCTATATACTATAGAATGTGAAGGTAGGAAGTGAAAGGAGATTGAGCTAGTGAGGCAGCAGTATCCAATTTTAAAGGGTTTTCAATTACCTAATAATTTCTATTTCTATCTGAATGCAAAAGGGAGCAACTGAAAAACTGAGGAGAGAGCAATATCATAGTCGGTTTTAAGAAGCATTACACTTGAGGCAGAGTAGACTAATTTGAAGGAGATGATACTAGAGAAATAAAAAGTATGATCAAAAGACTATTGAAATTTCAAACAAGATATAATGAATGTCTAAATTGCTAAAGTAGATATTAGATAATTGGGACTTAGCAGATTGAACAGATATTTAAATCCTTGATCATATATTGTTTTTTAAGCTAAATGAACAAAATGTACCAATCAGTGTTTGCAACCGAGATGAAATTTATTTGGTTATTATAAACATAGATTTTAATTACTCCCTGGATATAGATCAATTATCTGGATGAATATAGGGTGATAAGAAGGATTTAAAATATTGAATTCTTCAGAATGTTAATTTTTATGAAATACATAGTAAAAGAGGATTTCAGGAAACAGATTGAGAGAAGGTGGCCAGAAGTCTAGCATGTACATCAGGAGGGACAATTATCCTAGAAACCAAGGGTGAGAAATGTTTGAAAATGGAGAAAATGGTCATCAGTGAAAATTTTGCAATGAAATCAAGAGAATTGAAATCACAAAAATGTTCGCTGGATTTATAGAAATTTAGTGAGAATCATGAGCTGATAAGGGCAAAATTCAGATTAAAATAGATCACTGGGAGAATTGTAGGTATTAATTTGAGGACTTAGTTATAGTGCATGCTCCTCATTCTCAAAATTTTGGTGGAGATATGTGATGGAATGGGGAGGAACTTATTGTAAAATGGCATATTTTGTAGAAATAATTTTGAACATAGTGATATAAAGAGGAAGAAACAAATGTAAAGGAAGATAAAGGATATTTGATGAAATAAGGATGTTGAGTATTTTAGAAGAGGAGTTGATGGGAGTTCCCCATCGTGGCGCAGTGGAAAGGAATCCAATTAGGAACCATGAGGTTGCAGGTTCAATCCCTGGTCCTGCTTAGTGGGTTAAGGATCCAGCGTTGCCATGAGCTGTGGTGTAGCTTGCAGATGTGGCTTGAATCTGGTGGTGTTGTGGCTATGGCGTAGGCCAGCAGCTGTAGCTCCAATTAGACCCCTAGCCTGGGAACCTCTATATGCCACGGTGCAACCCTAAAAAGACAAAAAAAAAAGTTGAAAATTTAAGATGAAATTACAAATTTTTGATATAATTCTGGATATTACTTTGACTTGGAATGATATTAAGCTGGCTGAACATACAGATAAAGGTAAACATGTCTAACACAAAGGTATTAATAACTAATAGGTTCTGTTGTTTTTGTGAAATTATAAACAAAGTATATGAAAGAGATGGAGACAAGGTGGGATATTTGAGAAGAATAAAAAGACTAAGGAATAAATGCCCTAGAGGATGCAGTAAAGGAGTAAAGCCATGTAATAGCACCATGGAGAATGACAGAGTGACATAACAGTAAGACAGTTTTTAATGTGGTCCAACCAAGTCTGTTGTAATTCTGGGGATGCCCACATGTGGGTGGACAGATTAATGTTTCCAATAATATACTTAATTTAACGTTCTCAGGCTCAAACAAACTGATAAGCACTTGTATTATTTTAGAAATGGAAACATTAGTCCTTCACAAAGGTCCATCTCAAATGAGTAAATTAAGATTAAGTGTCAGTCAAGCTCCTGGCACCAAGCTTAATTGAATATTCTTCTGAGATCTCATTTCTGGGTAGGTAGTCTATACTTATTCACTCAGTCAACTACCAAAGAATTTTCTAAATATCAGATACATATATAACACTGCTCTTTATAGCAATATAGAAAGATTTTAGAAATCATCCCTATTGCATAATGCAACGACAAGTGACAAAGAAGTATGTATTTGCCAAACTTCATATTGGACTACTGATTGTAAGTTGGAGTAGAAGTAAAAGTAAATCTAAATGTTTAAAAATTTATTAACCTATGGAGGATGAGCTGAAGTCTTTGACTTGAAGTATCTCACAGAGTAATTTAGAAGAAAAAGTAAATACTCCCTAATTATTTTTTAACAGTAAAAGGCAACACTTGTCAAATGACAAATGACAGGAATAAAATATTTATGGCATAATCTGGACAATGTTGGAATAGGTAATAGTTGCTAAAATATTTAAATGGGTTTAATATTTCATGAGAAGAAGATACATAAGTAATTAGATAAAAGAAGCAAAGAGATGGAAAAAATAAAACAAAATGAGGAAAGGGAAGTAGCAGACACGTGAATACATACTCTTTTAGAAGAACCCAATAGACTGGAGCATTCAGTCCATTGACGTTTAAAGTAATTATTGAAAAATATGTTTTTATTGCCATTTTAATCTTGTTTTACACTTGATTATACGTCCTTTGTTCCTTTCTTTTTTGGTTGGATGATTTCCTTTTATTTTATGCTTTGGTCTTTTTTAGTTTTCGTGAATGTAATGTTTGGTTTGGATTTGTGGTTGCCCTGTTTTTCAAGTATGGGAGAGTTATGCCTCCTGCTTGGTTTTTGTTCCTCAGGATTGCTTTGGTAGTTCTGGGTCTTTTGTAATTCCATATAAATTTTTGGATTGTTTGTTCTAGTTCTGTGAAAAAGATCATGGGTAATGATAAGGATCGGATTGAATCTGTAGATTGCATTGGGTAGTATGGCCATTTTAACAATATTGATTCTCCTAATCCAGGAGCATGGACTATCTTTCCATTTTTTGAATCCTCTTTTAATTTTCTTGATTAATGTTTTATAATTCTCAGAAAATATATATATATATGTCTTTCACATCCTTAGTCAGGTTTATTCCTAGGTATGTAGTTTTTGGGGGTAAGATTTTAAATGGTATTATATTTTTGTATTCCTTTTCTAATACTTCATTGTTAGTATATAGAAATGCAACCAAGTTCTAAATGTTAATCCTGTATCCTACTACTTTGCTAAATTCGTTGATTAGTTTGAGTACTTTTTGTATGGAGTCCTTAGGGTTTTCTATATATAGTATCATGTCATCTGCAAAGAGTGACAGTTTTACCTCTTCTCTTCCAATTTGGATACATTTTATTCCTTTTGTTTGTCGAATTTCTATTCATTGCAGCACTATTCATAATAGCCAAGACATGGAAACCACCTAAATGTCCATCAACAGATGAATGGATTAAAAAGAGGTATATATACACAATGGAATACTACTCATCCATAAAAAACAACAAAATAATGCCATTTGCAGCAACATGGATGGAACTAGAGACTCTCATACTAAGTGAAGTAAGTCAGAAAGAGAAATAAAAATACCATATGATATCTCTTATATCTGGAATCTAATACACACACACACAAATGAACCTTTCCACAGAAAAGAAAATCATGGACTTGGAGAACAGACTTGTGGTTGCCAAGGGGGAGGTGGAAGGAGTGGGATGGATTGGGAGTTTGGAGCTAGTAGATGCAAACTATTACATTTGAAGTGGATAAGCAATAAGATCCTGCTGTATAGCACAGGGAACTATATTTAGTCACTTGGGATGATACATCATGGAGGATAATGTGAGAAAAAGAATATATATGTATGTAGGACTGGGTCGCTTTGCTGTGCAATTGAAATAGACAGAGCACTGTAAATCAACTACAATGGAAAAAATAAAAATCTTTTAAAAAGAATTTAATGGAGAAACTGCTACAATTTAATACTACAGACTAAATTGGATTAACTGGATGGTTTCCCAGGTATAACTGGGCAAGACTGTCTTTGCACTGACCCTAGCTCACAGTCAGACATTGCATTCCATATTAACACTCCTTCTGCTGAAAACCAGGTGGAGTGATTATGAAGTCAGAATTGTAGGAAGCATTAAAAGTGAGAATTAATTACACAACTGTCAGCAAGTGGATGAAGGACTAAGAACACTATTTGGAGTGTCCTTCTTAGTGAAGGGATTTAGGGAAAGGCGACATGAGTGAAGGAACCAACATCCAGAACTGAAATATAAAATGGTAAGCTATTTATGCAACAGTAATGACACTGGCAATATCCAAGCATATGGCACATTTTGAAGGAATTAAAATAAAATTGGTTAGTTAAGAGTGGAATACACATGGGGGGCTTTGAAAGTCAGTAAGAGGAGATTCAATTTAAAGTGGTTAAGATTAGGAGACCACCAATTTTTTTTTAGAATAAGAGAGTATTAAATACAATACTGTCAGAAAGTCTACCAAGTATTAGAATAGCCAAAAATTTTAAGGTAATTAACTGGAATATACAGGAATATTAAAGTATTCAGATAAATTGGATAGAGATAACAATGCAAATAGAAAAAATAGCTGTGAAAAAGATATCATAAAAAGAGACATTCACCCACTTCCCTTGTTTTGGTAATATAATTATGCCAAACAAATGCAAATTCTAGAAGTTTGATTCATTTTTAACATATTTCTAGAAAGTTTTATGAGTTTCATAATAAAAAGAAAAAAATAAACACCCTTGAGCATTTAGTCTGACATGCTAAAATACCAGATATATCTCAGGAAATCTGTACCAAGAATTTATTTCTAAATGTTTTACTAGGATATTTTATAAAATTGGGGATGAAGTTGTGATGAGACTAAACTATGTTCTCCATTTGTCTAAATTCAGATACAATAATATCAACATGACCTCATAATATGGCATCTGTCTTCAAGAATATGTCTTGCATTTGGCAGAAGCCAGGTGCTATAAGACAACTAACTCTAACATAAAATAACCATGGGAATAAATGTTGAGTTAAAATTAAAACTCATTATTTATCTTTCATTTTATTTATTTATTTATTCATTGATTTATAATTGGTTTACAATATTATGTAATTTTCAGTTGTGCAACATAGTTACAGTTATTAAAACTATACTCCATTTATATTTATTATAAAATATTCACTATATTTCCTGCACTGTACAATAAATCCTTGTAGCTTATTTATTATATATATACTAGTTGGTACCGCTCAACCCCCATCCCATCTTTCCCCTCCTTACTTCTGTCCCTTCACTGGAAACCATGAGTTTGTTCTCTATATCTGTGAGTCTGCTTCTTTTTTGTTATATTTACTAGTTTGTTTTATTTTTAAATTCCACATATAAGTGATTTCATACAATATTTGTCATTGTCTGACTGACTCATTTCAATAAGCATAATACCCTCCAAGTTCATATATGTTGTTTCATTCTTTTTATGGCTGAGTAATATTCCATAGTGTATTTTGTGTGTGTATGTGTGTGTGTGTACATCTTCCGATATCCACATCTTCTTTATCCATTCATCTGTTGATGGACACACTTAGGATACATCCATATATTGGCTATGGTAAGTAATACTGCTATGAACATTGGGGTTCATTAATCTTTTTGAATTAGTATTTTCTTTTTTTCAGATATATATCTAACAGTGGAATTATTGGATCATATGGTAATTCTACTTACAGTTTTTCATGAACCCCCATACTGTTTTCCAAAGTGGCTGTACCAACCTTAATTCCTACCAACAATAATTTTTCTCCATATTCTCACCAACATTTTTTATTTTCAGTCTTTTTGATGATAGTCATTCTGACAGATGTGAGGTGATATGTCACATTTGATTTGGATTTATCTGATGATTACAACATTCACCATCTTTTCATATGCCTGTTGACTATCTGTATGCCTTCTTTCGAAAAATGTCTGTTCAGACTGTCTACCCATTTTTTTTAATCAGATTGTTTATTGTTTGTTTTTTATATTGAGTTTTATGAGCTGTTTATATATTTTTGATGTTAACCCCTTATGGGTTATATTATTTGCAGATATTTCCAACGTATATTCTTTTCATTTTGTCAGTACTTTCCTTTGTTGTGTAAAAGCTTTTAAGTTTAGTTCGGTCCCCTTAAGCTTGCCTCAGAAAAAAAGAAAAATCTCAAATAAACAGCCTAGTTTATACCTAAAGAAACTAGAAAAAGAAAAAGAAACAAAACTTAAATTTGGTAAATTAAAAGAAAGCATTAAAAAAATCATAAATAAATTAGAGACTAAAAAACAAAATAGAAAAGATCAATGAACTATGAGCTGGTTCTTTGAAAAGCTAAATAAAATTGATAAGCCTTTAGCCAGACTCATAAAGAAAAAGAGAGATGGACCAATAAAATCAGAAATAGAAAAGAAGTTAAACCACACCACATAAATACAAAGAATCATAAGAGCTTATTATGAAAAACTATATGTCCATAAAATGGATAACCTAGAAGAAATGGACAGATTCCTAGAGATATGCAATCTCTCGAGAATGAACCAGGAAGAAATATAAAATATGAACAGACCAATTAACAGTAATGAAATTGAAATAGTAATTTAAAAAAAAACCGAAATGTTGAGTCTAAACATTATTCATCGTTTCTCCTCAGAGTCTTCCAAATAGCCCTATAAAATATGTATTAATCAACTATTTTCCCCATCAAAAAAATGAATTTATCATTTAAAAGTCCATCAAAGAGAAACTTCATCTTCAGGTTTTTCTCAAGACATGTATTTCAAAATGAGGGTGGCAAATAGTAGAGGTTCTGACATATACAAGCAAATTTGAAGAAGCTTTTCTAGAGATAATACATCTAAGTACAATATTTATTTTTATGGCCACACTTGTGGCATATGGGAATTTCTGGGCCAGGGATTGAATCTGAGCTGTAGCTCTGAGCTACACCACAGCTGTGCCAGTGCAGGATCCCTTAACCCACCGTGTGGGGCTAGGGATCAAATCTGTGCCTGAGCTCTGAGCTACACCACAGCTGTGCCAATGCAGGATCCCTTAACCCACTGTGTGGGGCTAGGGATCGAATCTGTGCCTCTACAGCAACCTGAGCTGATGTAGTCAGATGCTTAACCCACTGCACCATGCAGGAACTCCTAAGTACAATATTTAATTGAAGCTGTCAAAGGGTGGCATTCATGATATAGGGAAAGACTAGGATGCTATAAAAAGTTTAGGTTTTCAAGGCTGCATTTACTGCTTTATGACTTTCAATTAAACTTACTGTAAAAGAAGAAATAACAATTTTATTTCTATTTATTTATTTATTTATTTATTTATTTTGGTCTTTTTTGCCATTTCTTGGGCTGCTCCCATGGCATATGGAGGTTCCCAGGCTGGGGGTCGAATTGGAGCTGTAGCTGCCAGCCTATGCCACAGCCACAGCAACATGGGATCTGAGCCACGTCTGTGACCTATACCGCAGCTTATAGCAATGCCGGATCCTTAACCCACTGAGCAAGGCCAGGGAACAAACCTGCAACCTCATGGTTCCTAGTCAGATTCGTTAGCCACTGAGCCACGATGGGAACTCCAATAATTTTAAATATATATACACCCAGCATAGGAGCAGCATGATATATAAGGCAACTACTAACAGCCATAAAAGGGGAAATTGACAGTGACACAATAATAGTGGGGAACTTTAACAACCCACTTACAGTAATTGACAGATCATCCAGACAGAAAATCACCAAGGAAACACAGGCCTTAAATGATACACTAGACTAAATAGACTTAACTTCTCACCCAAAAGCAGCAAAATATACTTTCTTCTCAAGTGCCAACTTTCTCCAGGATAGATCACATCTTTGGCCACAGATCAAGCCTTGATGAATTTTCAAAAATTGAAATCATTTCCAACAGTTTCTCTAATCACAATGCTATGAGACTAGAAATAAACTGCAAGAAAAAAAATCAGCAAAAAAACACAAACTCATGGAAGCTCAACAAAGTACTATTAAATAACCAATGGATCATTGAGAAATCAAAGAGGAAATTAAAAGATACATAGAGATGAATGACAGTGAAGATACAACAATCCAAAACCTATGGGACACAGCAAAAAGCAGTACTGAGAGGGAAGTTTATAGCAATACAATCTTATCTCATGAAAGAAGAAAAAATGCAAATAAACAACATAACCTTACACCTTAAACATCTAGAGAAGGAAAATTAGATAAAGCCCAAAATTAATAGGAGGAAAGAAATCATAAAGATTAGAGCATAAATTAATACCATAACGATAAAGAACACAATTGAGAAGGTCAGTGAAACCAAAAGTTGGTTATTTGAAAAGATCAACAAAATTGATAAACTTATATTGAGACTCAACAAGAAAAGGAGAAGGTTTAAATCAATAAAATTAGAAATGAAAAAGAAGTTAGAACTGACAGTGCAGAAATACAAAGGATCATGAGAAACCACTATGAGCAACTGTATGGCAATAAAACAGACAGCCTAGAAGAAATGGACAGCCTAGAAGAAATGGACAGACTCTTTCAAAAGTACAACCTACCAAGACTGAACCAGAAAGAAATAGAAAATATGAATCAACCAATCACAAGTACTGAAATTGAAAACATGATTTAAAAACTTCCAAAAAACAAAAGTCTGGGACCTGATGGCTTCAAAGCTGAGTTCTACCAAATGTTCAAAGAATTAACACCTCTTCTGAATTTATCCAGAATTGCAGAAGAAGGAACACTTCTTAGCTTATTATATGAAGCCATCATTACCCTGATACCAAAATACCACAAAAAAGAAAATTACAGGCCAATATCACTGATGATAATAGATGCAAAAATCCTCAACAAAATATTATCAAACTCATACAAATACACATTAAAAAGATCATACGCCAGGAGCAAGTAGGAATTATCTCAGGGATGCAAGGATTCTCTAATATCTGTAAATCTATCGATGTGATACACCACATCAACAAACTGAAAAACAAAAACAAAAATATCATCTTAATAAATGTAAAAAAAGCTTTTGACAAAATTCAATACCTTTGGAATGAAAATTCTATAAAATTGGATTGTGATGATCATTGTACAACTAAATGTAATAAAATTCATTGAGTAATTTAAAAAATTCAACATCTATTTCTGATAAAAACTCTTTTTTTTGTTTTTTTGTTTTGTTTTGTTTTGTTTTGTTTTGTTTTTTGTCTTTTGTCTTTTTTGTTGTTGTTGTTGTTGTTCCTATTTCTTGGGCCGCTCCCGCGGCATATGGAGGTTCCCAGGCTAGGGGTCGAATCGGAGCTGTAGCCACCAGCCTACGCCAGAGCCACAACAACGCGGGATCCGAGCCACGTCTGCAACCTACACCACAGCTCAGGGCAACGCCGGATCGTTAACCCACTGAGCAAGGGCAGGGACCAAACCCGCAACCTCATGGTTCCTAGTCGGATTCGTTAACCACTGCGCCACGACGGGAACTCCTATTTCTGATAAAAACTCTTTAGAGGATGGGCATAGAGGGGAAGTACCTCAAAGTCATAAAAGCTGTTTATGATAAACCCACAGCTAACATCATTCTCAATAGTGAAAAACTGAAAGCATTTCCACTAAGATCAGGAACAAGGCAAGGATGTCCTCATTCACCAATATTATTCACCATAATCTTGAAAGTCTTAGCTATAGCAGTCAGAGAAGAAAAAGGAATCCAAAATGGGAAAGAAGTAAAACTATCACTCTTTGCAGATGATGTGATTCTATACCTAGAAAATCCTAAAGTCACTACCAGAAAACTAGTAGAGCTCATCAATGAATTTGGTAAAATTACAGAATACAAAATTAGTACACATAAATCGATTGCATTTCTACATACTAACAATGAAATATCAGAGAAATTAGGGAAACAATCCTATTACCATTGCATCAAAAAGAATAAAATACCTAGGAATAAACCTACCTAAATAGATAAAAGACCTGTACTATGAAAACTATAAAACACTGGTGAAAGAAATCAAAGAAGACACAAATAGATGGAAAGATATACCATACTCTTGGATTGGAAGAATCAGTATAGTCAAAATGGCAATACTACCTAAGGCAATCTATAGATTAAATACAATCCCTATCAAATTACCAATGACATTCTTTACAGAACTATAACAAAATATTTTAATATTTGTATGGAAACACAAAAGACTTCAAATAGCCAAAGCAATATTGATAAGAAAAAATGGAACTAGAGGAATCCAGTGCCCAGATTTCAGACTCTACTACAAAGCTACAGTCATCAAAATGGTATGGTACTGGCACAAAAGCATTAATATAGATCAGTGGAACAGGATAGAAAGCCCAGAATTAAACCCAAACACCTATGGTCAATCTATGACAAAGGAAGCAAAAACACAGTGGAAGAAAGATAGTCTCATCTTCAAGTGATGTTTGGAAAACTGGACAGCTGCATGTAAGAGAATGAATTAGAGCATTGTCTAACACCATACACAAAAATAAACTCAAAATGGTTTAAAGACCTAAATGTAAGGCCAGACACTATAAAACTCCTAGAGGAAAACAGGAAGAACGCTCTTTGACATAAGTCACAGCAACATCTTGTTTTAATCTACTTCCTAGTATAAAAACAATAAAGATACAAATAAACCAATGGGACCTAATTAAAATCAAATTCTTCTGCACAGCAAAGGAAACCATTACAAAAAGAAAAAGACAACTCACAGAAGAGAAAATTTTTTCACAATACTCAACCAAAAAAGGTTTTATCTCCAAAATATGCAAACAACTCATATAACTCTACAACAACAACAACAAAAAACAACCCAGTTGAAAAATAGGTAGCCTAAATAGGCATTTCACCAAAGACATACAGAAGGCCAGCAGGTACATGAAAAATGCTCAACATCACTATTTATTAGAGAAATGCAAATCAAAACTATAGTGAGATATCACCTCACACCAGTCAGAATGGCCATCATTAATTGTAAATTGTAAATTGGTACAACCACTATGGAAAACAGTATGGAAATATCACAGAAAACTAAATATAGAACTACCGTATGACCCAGCAATCCCACTCCTGGGCATCTATCCAGATGAAAATTTAATTGACAAAGACACACGCACCTCTATGTTCATAGCAGCTCTACTCACAATAGCCAAGACATGGAAATAATCTAAATGCCCATCAGCAGGTGAATGGACTAGGAAGATGTGGTACATATACACAATGGAATACTACTCAGCCATAAAAAAGGGCCAAATGATGCCATTTGCAGCAGCATGGATGGAACTAGAGACTCTCATAGTGAAGTAAGTCAGGAAGAGAAAGACACCATATGGTATCACTTATATGTGGAGGCTAAAATAGGCAAAACGATCTATCTATGAAACAGAAAAGATCGTGGACATGTAGGACAGGCTCATGTTTGCCAGGGGGCGGGGAAGGTAGTGGGATGGATTGGGAGTCTGGGGTCAGTAAATGAAAACTCTTGCGTTTGGAGTGGATGGGCAATGAGACTCTTGTATAGCATACGGAGCTATATCTCTAATCACTTGTGATGGAACATGATGGAAGATAATGTGAGAAAAAAATGCATGTATGTATATGACTGTATCACTTTTCTGTACAGCAGAATTGACAGAACTTTGTAAATCAATTATAATGAAATCTCTAAAAAAAATAATAAAATAGCAATAATGCCCCTGAAGTAAACAAACAAACAAACAAACAAACTCACTCATTGGATACTGCTTTACTGTCAGTGAAACAGTGATAAAATGAAATAATACTACTAAAGTAATAACACTAATAAGAGGCAGATATTTTGGTCTAATTTTGGTTTATTACCTAATATAAGCAGGTCTCAATTAAGTTTACTACAAGCATTATTTTTATTAATCCTTATTAAGCTTAGAAAGGAAATATTATTTCCATTTTTATATGGGGGAATATAAATTTCAGAAAAAGAAACAGGGCCCAGTAAATTATGCAACTTTTAAAATATGACAGATTATAAATTCTGTGGAACATTATGCTTCATTGTCTCCATCTATCTCATAGTGATAATGAAAGAATTACAATGAAAAATAAACAAAAAAAAATAACACTGAAAAAAAAAAGAAATGCTTTGTACTCTATGAAATGTGTACAGATTTAAGAAACACTGGCATTAAATTACTATGTTTTATTGTATTATAAATACCTCATGGGAGATGTTGAGCTTATAACATTTTTATATTATCATAGTCCTTTTTGTTATAGATACTGATTAAATTTATTAGTGGAATGGGAGGAAGGAAAGGTGAAAGAGAAGTATTAATGTGAAGTAGATTGTTGGAGAAAGTAGAAATACCTTTAAGGCTGAATCATAGGAAATTTCCATTTTCTAGGAAAAGACATTAATTAAATGTAAGTTCATGTTATTCAAGCTAACAAAGTAACACATTTTACTCAAATTTTAAAAAAATATTTTAAGTTGAGCAAATGATTTTATTTAAGAACAAACACACTCTGTCTTATGTTATAGCCAAGTTTAAATACTGTGGCAGTTATCTTTTTCTGTGTAACACCTCAAAACACACTGGCCTAAAACAACAATTTCTGATTTCTCACAATTCTGCCTTAAACTCAGCATTTGCATGTTTATTTAAAAATTCTAACCGAAATCTGAAGTTTCTTTTGTTAGTTCATCATTATTTTTCCATTTTTTTATAATATGCACATTTAAAAGGGAAACAGAACCCGAATTAGTTGACATTATCAACAATATTCTTGAAATTCCTTTTAACTAAATACACAAGTTCCAGACATCCACTTTTATAATTTTATTCACTACTGGTGACATTCTTTACCATTTGTCTGCCTATACAGGGTGGTGTGGGTCTCCTTTTCTTGCCTTTTTGGTCTCTTCAGCAGCTTTCTCACTGCCTTGCCAGTTTCTACTAACAATCTCCTTGTCATGCTCCCATCTCCATTCCTGCCCAGTCCCAAAGCCAATGCCAAATATTTTAGGTTGTTGCAAATGTTAGTACTTTAATCCTGATTTATAGTGTTCAAGTCATGACTAATAGCAATAGCCATTATTATTTCATTGTAATAAACCATCTAAAATCTACTTAGAACAACTGATTGTTTCGTAATTCTTCAGATGCCCTTGTAGGTTTTCTGCTGATTTCTCCTGGACTCCTTCATGTGGTTATAGTCAGTTGGAGATTTGTCTGGGCTGAACCTCGCTCACATTTCTGACTTTTCAGTGCTTGCAGTCTGCTGGGGTCTCTTGATTTCTCTCCACATGGTCCATTCTCCAAGAATTTAGAAAGAGGTTCTTTATTGTATGGTGAGCTCATGATTACAAGAGACAAAAACGAAAGCTGCAAGGACTCTTTAAATCTAACTCCATACTCCAACTTCCCCTGCATTTTCTATTTTCTAAAGCAAGTTGCATGGCCAGCACAGATTTGGGATTAGAGCAGCAAACTGAACTTCTAGGTGCAAGGAGTAGAGTCGAGTCACATTGCACACGTTGCAGAAGCACTTGTTATAGCCATTCTGCAAACAGTCAACCTGCGATGCCAACTCAAATATTATCTCCAATATGTTCTTTAACCTGTTCATTATACAACTACAGTGAATTCAGAGGTTAGACATTTATTAGAATCAATGATGATATTTGTAAATACAGTTATATAAACACCATTTACTTTACTTGTATATGAAGTTCACAGCTTAGTAGACAGGCAATTTTAAAATAATTTAAAATGTAAATATCTGGTTTTAGCTCCTATTTTCATTTAAATTTCCCATTACATTTCATATTTTGGTAAATGTACTCTACTAACATGGATTTGTAGCGTATAAATTCCTTGAGATCACAGACTCTTACTGCTGCATGTGTATGAGGCAAATATATATGAAGCTGACAGTGAAGACAAACTACTCTTTTTTTCATCTGAAAAACTTGACTTTTTAGTAAAAATTTGCAAGTTACCTCTGTTGGAGCACATGACTTTCTTGTCTTTTGGTAATATGTATACATATGTATATGTGTGTATAACATTAATTTATCTCTTTTAGTGATATTTATTCATGTATATATACATACATATATACACATATACATACACATTTTGGTGATGAATATACACATGCATATATACATATTTAACATAAGCTTATAAAATTAATTTAAAAAAATAATTAGTGACATGAAAAGCAATTATAGAACCTTCAATACATTATATCTGCCTGCATTGTTATGTCTGCTTAGTGACTATATTATCATAATGAATCCATTTAGAAACATGTTATTCTTGCTTTTTAGAGAACAGATTTTATGAGGAACACCTGATACCAAAGATGTTATAGTTATGAGCTTTATATCCTGAGTAAATTCTTTTTCTCCAGCTCCAGAAATTTAATGTAGTTCAGGCCATTATCATTTCCCACTCTATCCCTTCTCACTGTCATTTGAAACAGTCTTAATTTTCTCAAATTCATCGTACTGCAAAGTACTAAATAATTTATAGCAGTAGATCTCAGAGTGGTGTTACTGCCCCTCCAGGGGCAATTTTTAGAGGCTATCATGTCTTCTGATAGAAATATGCCTGAGAATTTACATATAACAATGAATATTATTTTTATACAAATTTCTTCCCTTATATTTGATTTTTGGTTTCAGTTATATTTTGCATTGGCATTTTATTATCCATTTTCTAGAGGTATAAATAAGTACAATAAAATTCAGCAATATTGAATATGCAATTTGATGAATTTTACAAATGTACAGGTATGTAACCACTGAGAATATCATGAATAAACATGGCTGTCACCTCAAAAATTTCCTCATGCAATTTTGTTTTACTAATCTCTTCCCCATCCCTGATTTCTGGCAACCACTGATCTGCTTTCTGCCACTTCACTTCCACCAAAATGTTTGGCATTGTGTGACCCACAGTTTGTTTTGGATTTATACAGTACAATGTGTATATATGCAAGTGGTGAGAAAACAGATCATATCAGGAAGAATCTTAAGTGACATGCTTAACGTTTTTGCTAATCTTGAAGGAATAAAGAGCTGTCAGTGGATCTTTAAAGAGCAAGATTCCTGATACAGTTTGCATTTCCAATTCTTTCAGGGCAGGGGGAGAATTGATTGTTGAAATATGATGCTGGAGGTAGCATAATAGTCAGAAGCTGCCGCTACAGTTTTAGTGAGGGATGATGAGACCTGAACTAAGTTATTAATAAGAGGAAAGGAGTAGCAGACTGTTCTATATGGTTCTAGAAAGTGCAGAAAAATTGTCAAAAGTGGAAACATGGGTAAATCATTATATCCAGGATTTTGGCCTCAAAAACTGGATAGATATTAAAGCTGTTAACCCAAAAAATAAACAGAGAGGTGTAATTGAGGTATAGAGAGAGGATGGTAGAGTTAAGCTTAGATCATACTTAGTCTGTAGTAGCTGAGAAATGTTCCAGTGAAAATGTGTAATTGTTTCCAAGACCATGAAAAATGTCTAGATTGCAGTTATGCATTTAGAAGTCACAAGTATATATATATATTGTGACTTTACATATATATATATATATATATATATATATATATATATATATATAAAGCAATGTAATTTGCAGTACTATTCTGCTAACAAAATTTAAGCAAAGTGTACTTCCTCTCCTATATTTTTTTCTTGAAGTTAGAAATATCTTCCTTTTGTAGTATCTGTGCTGTTTGCTTCTTCATATCCCCTTTTACTTGCACTTACCTTGTCAAGGCTTTGATTATTTCTAACATATACAACCACAATAACTTCGTCACACCTCCCTGAAGTTCCCCACCTAACACAACTTAAATACTGCTGTCACAGGTTTTATACTTTCTTTGCTATTTACCTAAAAGTCTCTTCTAAGCATTAATTTGTAAAATTTGTATCCACCTTACAAAATCTAATTCCAAAGATCATCTTTAATCCTTTTCTGTTTCTATTCCCACACGCAACAACATGCTATTTCTTTCTTTGAGCCTGCATAGCATTTTAAAAAATACTGCTTATTTTATACCTATTACTCACTTATAATTAGTTATACATACTTCATTAACCCTCTTTATTATATTATAAAGCCATAAAGCATATGGTTTGGGCTTTAACCTCTATATTTACCACTGGAGCACAAAAATGCTGCTGCTTTGTATTTAGGAGGCACTCAGAAATATTCATCCATGAACAATGGTAAAAATGTTTTATACATTTAACATATTGACCAAATATAACTGGTCCTACTAGGGCTCCCTAATTCAGAACATTATCTTTTAAAATAATTATTGACATCTAACATGCTTTAAAATGAGAACTACTTAAATAGTTATCAAGGGTGAAGTGGGGACTCTAAATTATGAATATTGGTTAAAAATACCAACAGGAAATTCAATACCTAGGCCTGTAATTTGACTTCATAGTTCTTTATAGATTTTTATGTGCTCAAATTACAGAGTAAAAACCAAGATTCATAGTTTTTCCTTTTGATGACTTTTAAACTAATTCCCATGTTCCTAATTCAGTAATTTAAACTCTGGATAATTTTGTATATAGCACATTGGACTGCAGATATCTTGGACTACACAAAGTCTTCTTGTGACTAAAGTCAAATTTAAATTAAGGATAACCACCCTTTAAAAAGTTCTGATTCAAAATTATAATTATCAACAGTGGGAATAACAGAGTATAGCTGTTTTCAAATGCTATTGAGACAGTCCAGAATGGTCCTTACATTTTTATTTATTTATTTATTTATTTATTTTATTTTATTTTTTTACAGAATGCTCCTTAAATTTTTAATTATACAATGCTAGAATTTGTTTCGATCATAAAAGATGGCATTCTTGGCTGTTCATAATATGGGTTAAATAGTCAAGAATATGAAAATTAAGACTATCTAAGAAATAAGACAACCATCTGTACTCAACCATTTAGGTACTATGTTACCTAGAGATTTGAAGATAGTCCAGAAGATCTCTTTTCATATTCTGGATGCCATGAACTGTTGGATATTTAAGCCAGCTATGCAAACAACAATAATACCTTTTAAAAATATTTATGGTAAGATATAGATTATGGAGTTAAGAGCTTTAGGAAAAGGTAAACTGGAACAGCCTCATAGAATGGCAGAGATAGAATGAAAGAATGAAATAGAAGAAACTGATTGAAATACCTAAATTACCTAAATCTCAGATATTCCAGACAAATACTGAAAATGTTCTAGCATTAAAAAATAAATATTTAAATTATTTTGATGAAAAATATTCAGTACTTTTATTTTAGTAATATTCAAAAGCAATAAATATACATACTTTTATTTAATTAGTATGAAAATTAACATCATTTCTTTACACTTCTAGATCATAGATCTAGATAATATCTTTATCCAAGGCCTTGTTTCTCCATCTGAAAAATGATCTGAGATTATTGCTGAAGACAGATTGAAACAGCAGCTGTGAATCTTATAGCATAGATAGTAATGTGTATCAAAAATCATTACCCACTTAATACATTTACATAGCATAACTTCTGATGCTCATCCTAAATTTAGGAACAAAGAAAAATACATTTACAGATGAAAATAATAGACATTTTATGTCCTTTCCTTTCATAAAAAAAATGTTGGATGAAAACATCGCTTTGCTTCTTCAGATATGATAATTAGCCCTAAATTTTTTATATCAAATTGTTTCAGCTCTTTTCAAAAAATGCTTAAATAATTAACATCAATATGATTGATAACTTTGAGTGTTCATTATATCACGTAATGTTCGTAGGAGCTTAAATTAATTAACACAAAATATTAATTATGTTTTGGGTCCTCTTGTTATGACTCTACAGTTTACTTATATGTTGTTCATTTTATGTATCTTTCACTGTTTAATAGGACAATGTCTCATTTTACTAAGTCTCTGTGCTTCAAAAATATGTTATTAGTGACTTAATCAGCATGGACAGGTCTTTTCTATGGGCTTCAGATGAAAGCCTAATATTCTCCTACTCATAACTCAATAACTACCTGATCATATTCTCTGGATAAGCTAATTCCAGTATCTGCCAAATAAGAATCTAAATTTTATTTACTTTATTTATAAGGTTATGGCATTATAATTGAGGTAATGTAAACAATGTGTTTTTTCATGACATATAAATAAGCTGTCATCATTAAAAATGTGTGTGTGTGTGTGTGACTGGGTCACTTTGTTTTACAGCAGAAATTACCACAACTTTGTAAATTAACTATACTTGAGTAAAAATTTAAAAAAATGGAAAAGATAAAATCTCAAGAAAAAACATGGGTGATATAAAAGGGAAAAAGAGGCACTGAAATAAAATAAATACAATTTATCAATGAGATTTCCTGTAGGAATCCTTTTACTGTTATTCAGTGATGTTTGTGAAAAGATTTAAATTTGGATTGAAAATATAAGGAGACTTAGGTTGTAACCAAAGAGTATGTTCTATTATACCCATGACCATTTCTGCCAGTAAGAACAACACTTCCAAGATTCTTTTATAAAATCAGAGTCAAGCTGAAAATAGGCAGGCATATTTTATATATTTTTATGTGCTACATATTTTAATAAATTCAGCTTGATTTGACGGGTAGACTATAGGAGAAGAAGCCAATAGGTATGGATTCAATTTCTGGTTCTACATTTTTTGTTTTCCCTTTGGAAAATTTTCAGACTAAGAGAGAAGTGGCAAAAATAATGAAGAGAGTTCTCATATACCCTTTGCCCAATACCTTCATATGTTAACATCTTACATAACTACAGCATACTTATCAAAAAATTAAGAAGTTAACATTGGTATATCATTAACTAATCTACTGATGTTACACAAATTTCTACAAATTTTCCACTGCTTTCTCAAGTGCTTTTTTTTTCTGTTCCAATGTCCAGTGTAGGATGCCACATTTTGTTTATTTATTTATGTATTTATTTTGCAGCCTGTAAGAAAACCACTTTATTTCTTTCTTTTTTTATATCATGATTTTTATTGTTTTCCATGATAGCCAGTTTATAGTCTTCTATCAATGTTCTACTATACAGCATAGTGACCCAGTTACACATATATGTATACAACTTTTTTCTCAAATTACTATGCTCCATTATAAGTGACCAGACATAGTTCCCAGTGCTCAACAGCAGGATCTCATTGCTAATCCATTCCAAAGCCAATTAACCCCAAGCACCCCATCTATCCCACTCCCTCCCCATTGCACTTGGCAATCACAAATCTATTCTCCAAGTCCATGATTTTCTTTTTTGTGCAAAGGTTCATTTGTGCTGTATATCAGATTCCAGTTATAAGTGATATCATATGGTAGTTGTCTTTCTCTTTCTGATTTACTTCACTCAGTATGAAAGTCTGAAGTTCCATCCATGTTGCTGCAAATAGCATTATTTTGTTCTTTTTTATGGCTGAGTAGTAGTCCAAGTGTATATATACTGCATCTTCCTATTCCAACCATCTGTCGATGGACATTTGGGTTATTTCCATGTCTTGGCTATTGAGAAAAGTGATGCAATGAACATGCGGGTTCATATGTCTTGTTCAAGGAAAGTTTTGTCCAGATATATGCCCAAGAGTTGGATTGCTGGGTCATATGGTAGTTCTGTGTATAGATTTCTAAGATACCTCCATACTGTTCTCCAAAGTGGTGGTACCACCTTATATTCTCACCAACAGTGCACGAGGATTCCCTTTTCTCCACACCCCCTCCAGCATTTATTTGTGCACTTATTAATAATGGCCATTCTAACTGGTGTGAGGTGATATCTCATGGTAGTTCCGATTTGCATTTCTCTAATAATCAGGGATGTTGAGCATTTTTTCATGTGCTTGTTGGCCATCTATATATCTTCTTTGGAGATATATCTATTCAGATCTTTTGCCCATTTTTCCATTGGGTTGTTGGCTTTTTGCTATTGAGTTGTATAAGTTTTTTCTATAGTTTAGAGATTAAGCCCTTGTCAGTTGCATCATTTGAAACTATTTTCTCCCATTCTGTAAGTTGTCTTTTTGTTTTCTTTTTGGTTTCTGTTGCTGTGAAAAATGCATGTAAGTTTGATTAGGTCCCATTGGTTTATATTTGCTTTTATTTCTGTTGCTTTGAGAAAACATTCATAAGGTTGATGTCAGAGAATGTTTTGCCTATGTTCTCTTCCAGGAGTTTGATGGTGTCTTGTCTTACATTTAAGTCTTTCAGCCATTTGGAATTTCTTTTTATTCATGGTGTGAGGGTATGTTCTAGTTTCATTGCAGCTGTCCAGGTTTCTCAGCAGTAACTACTGAAAAGACTGTCTTTTTCCCATTTTATATTCTTTCCTCCTTTGTCAAAGATTAATTGACCATAGGTGTCAGGGTTTATTTCTGAGTTTTCTATCTGTTCCATTGGTCTGTATTCTGTTTTGGTTCCAGTACCACACTGTCTTGATGACTGTGGCTTTGTAATATTGCCTGAAGTCAGGGAGACTTATGCCTCCTGCTTGGTTTTTGTTCCTCAGGATTGCTTTGGCAATTCTGGATCTTTTGTGGTTCCATATAAATTTTTGGATTGTTTGTTCTAGTTCTGTGAAAAATGTCATGGGTAATTGGATAGGGATTGCATTGAATCTGTAGGTTGCTTTGGGTAGTGTGGCCATTTTTACAATACTAATTTTTACAACCCAGGAGCATAGAATATCTTTCCATTTCTTTACATCTTCTTTAATTTCCTTGGTTAATATTTTATAAATTCTTGTCATAAAAGTCCTTTACCTCCTTGGTCAGGTGTATTCCCAGGTATTTGATTTTCTGGGGTGCAATTTTAAATGGTAGTATACTTTTGTATTCCTTTTCTAATATTTCATTGTTAGTATACAGAAATGCAACTGATTTCTGAATGTTAATCTTATAGCCTGCTACTTTGCTGAATTTGTTAATCAGTTCAAGTAGTTTTTGGGTTGAGTCCTTCGGGTTTTCTATGTATAGTATCATGTCATCTGCATACAGTGACAGTTTTATCTCTTCTCTTCCTCTTTGGATACCTTTTATTTCTTTTGTTTGTCTTATGGCTGTGGCTAGGACTTCCAGTACTATGTTGAATAACAGTGGTGAGAGTGGGCATCCTTGTCTTATTCCGGATTTGAGTGAGAATGCTTTCAGTTTTTCTCCATTGAGTATTATATTTGCTGTGGGTTTGTCATAAATGGCTTTGATTATGTTCGGGAATGTTCCTTCTATACCCACTTTGGCGAGAGTTTTGATCATGAATGGATGTGGACTTTGTCAAATGCTTTTTCTGCATCTATTGAGATGATCATGTGGTTTTTGACTTTTCTTTTGTTAATGTGGTGTTTGACATTGATTGATTTATATATGTTGAACCATCCTTGTGCAGCTGGGATGAATCCCACCTGGTCGTTGTTTATGATCTTTTTAAGATGTTGCTGGATTCGGTTGGCTAAAATTTTGTTGAGAATTTTTGCATCTATATTCATCAAAGATATTGGCCGATAGTTTTCTTTTTTGGTGGTATCTTTGTCTGGTTTTGGAATTAGGGTGATGGTGGCGTCATGGAATGTCTTTGGGAGTGTTCCCTCTTCTTCAAACTTTAGAAAAAGTTTAAGGAGGATGGGTTCAAGTTCCTCTTTGTATGCTTGGTAGAATTCACCTGTGAAGCCATCTGGTCCTGGGCTTTTATTTGTAGGGAGTGTTTTTATGACATATTCAATTTCATTTCTAGTGATCAGTCTGTTCAGTTGATCTGTTTCTTCTTAGATTCAGTTTTGGCAGGCTGTAAGTCTCTAAAAAGTTGTCCATTTCTTCTAGATTGTCAAATTTGTTGGCATACAATTGTTCACAGTATTCTCTCATGCCTTTTTGTATTTCCGTAGTATCTGTTGTGACTTCTCCTTTTTCATATCTTATTTTGTTTATTTGGGTTTGTTCTCGTCTCTTCTTGGTGAGTCTAGCCAGAGGTTTGTCAATTTTGTTTACCTTTTCAAAGATCCAGCTCTTGGTTTTATTGATTTTTTTCTATTGTTTTTTGAATCTCTATTTTATTGATTTCCTCTCTGATTTTTATGATTTCCTTCCTTCTGCTGACCTTAGGTCTTTTTTGTTCTTCTTTTTCTAATTCATTTAGGTGGTGGGTTAATTTGTCAATTTGAGATTTTTCTTCTTTTTTGAGGAAGGCCTGTATTGCTATGAACTTCCCTCTGAGCACTGCTTTTGTGGGGTCCCATAAATTTTGAGTGGTCGTGTCTTCATTATCATTTGTCTCAAGGTATTTTTTTAATTTCCTTATTGATTTCATCATTGACCCATTGGTTTTTTAGTAGCATGTTGTTTAATCTTCATGAAGTCGGTTTTTTCTCATTTCTTTCCCTGTGGTTGATTTCTAGTTTCATGCCATTACTGTCAGAGAAGAGACGTGAAATAATTTCTATACTCTTAAATTTGTTGAGGTTAGCTTTGTGCCCCAGTATGTGATTAGTTTTTGAGAATGTTCCATGTGCACTTGAGAAGAATGTATATTCTGTTTTTTTGGATGTAATGTCCTGAAGATGTCAATTAAGTCTAACTTTTCTATTGTGCCATTTAAGATCTCTGTTGTCTTATTAATTTTTCTGTCTAGAGGATCTGTTCATTGGTGTGAATGGGGTGTTAAAGTCTCTTACTGTGATTGTATTCCCATCAATTTCTCCTTTTTTGTCTGTTAGTATTTGTTGTAAGTATCAGGGTGCTCCTATATTAGGGGCATATGTATTGAGGATTGTAATATCCTTTTCTTGAATGGATCCTTTAATCATTAAATAGTGTTCTTCTTTGTCTTTCTTTATGGCCTTCATTTTAAAGGCTATTTTGTCTGATATGAGAACTGAAACTCCTGCTTTCTTGTCTTGTCCATTGGCATTAAACATCTTTTCCCACCCCCTCACATTCAATCTATATGTGTCCTTTGCCCTGAGGTCAGTTTCTTGTAAAGAGCAGATTGAAGGTTTTTGCTTTTTTTATCCAATCTGCCACTCTGTCTGTGTCTTTTGATTGGAGCATTCAGTCCATTGACATTTAAGCTGATTATTTATATGTATTTATTGCCATTTTAAACTTTGTTTTCAAGTTGATTCTTTGTTTCACATTTCTTTTTTTGGTTGGATGGTCTCTTTGTTTTATGCTTGAATTCTTTTCTTTTCAGTTTTTGTGAATGTTATGTTTGGTTTTGATTTGTGGTTGCCCTGTTTTTTAAGTATGTTAACCCCTACCTATATCTGCTTGCTTTAGCCTGATAGTCATATAGGCTCAAGCACATCACTAAAATAAAAAAAGAATCTATATTTTCTTACTTTCCTTCCCACATTGTATGATTTTGATGTCCTTTTTTTTAACATCTTCATGTTTAGATATGTATGCTGGCATATTTAAGTGATTGCTTTCCAATAGTGGTTTCCTCCATCCTGATTCATCTTACTTTTTTTTTTTTTAATTTATTGACGCCCCTTCAGTATTTCTTTTAGAATGGGTTTGTTATTGTTGTACTCTATTAGCTTTTGTTTGTTGGAGAAATTCTTTATTTCCCTTTCTATTTTAAATGATATTCTTGATGGATAGAGTATTCTGGGTTGCAAATTTTTTCCTTCCCGCACTTTAAATACATCTTGCCACTCCTGTGTGGCTTGCAGTGTTTCTGTAGAGAAATAAGCTGAGAACCTTATGGGGGTTCGCTTATAATTAAAGGTTTGCTTTTCTCTTGATGCCTTTAGAATCCTTTCTTAATCTTTTGTGATTTTTATTATATTATGTCTTGGTGTGGGCCTGTTTGGGTTCAACTTGTTTGGAGCCCTCTGTGATTCCTGTATCTTGATATCAGTAGTCTTTAGATTTGGAAAGTTCTCAGCCATAATTTCTTCAAATATATTTTCAATCCCTTTTCTTTTTCTTCTCCTTCTGGAATGCCTGTTATACATAAGTTGGCCTGCTTTATACATCCCATTGGTCTCTTATATTGCTTTCATGTTTTTTCATTTGGTTTTCTGTCTGCCCTCCTGATTGAGTGATTTCCATTATTCTATCTTCCAAATCACTAATTCATTCCTCTGCATTATTCATTCTGCACTTTAGTGCCTTTAGCTCAGTTCGCATCTCTGCAAATGAATTTCCTAGTTTTTCTGTGTTTCTCCTTACATTTTCTAGTTCCTTTATAAAGGAATCTTCATTACTGTTCACATCCTCAATTGATTCCTCCAGTATTTTTACTATCTCCCTTTTGAACTCAGCGTCTGTCAGACTGCTAAGTTCTGTTTCATTGTTGACTGCTTTAGGTGAATTCTCTTGTTGCTTTAACTGGGAATGGTTTCTTTGCTTCCTCATTTTGCTTGTGTTTTTCTTTTTCTATGAATTTGGGGAATCCAAACTCTAGTCTTAGAAGGTATGAAGGTAATGTTAACCTTTGATAACCTAGTTAAGATAGTATTTGGCAGGTTTCTCTATTCTAAAGTCACTGTTTTCCCTTCTTCCACTCTATTCTTTCAAAGTGAGCAATTAAGTCTAACTTATATTCAAGGGGAAAAGTTTTTATCAGCCTCCAGGATGAGGGAATCTCTTTCTACATTATTTGGAGTTCTTTAAGACAGATTTATAATTCTTCACCATTGATCATTGATTGGTTGAATTATTTATATGAGTATAGACCCACAAATATTTATTTTATACTTTGAACTAAAAATCAAAAATGTGTTCTTTTGTTGCTCAGATTGTTTTAGTTTGGGCGACTGGGAGTTCTTTCACAATGGTTGCTGTGACTGTTGACATGACCTATCTTTTTTTTTTTTTTTTCTTGTTTCTTTATTTTTTTTTTAACACTGCTTATACTTCTTACTATCTACTAATACAAAATACTGTAGGCTCATATTGTATTTTCCCTACCCTAATCTTGCTACCAGTCATTTCTCCTGGGTCTGGTTCTCTTTTTAAATATTGTTTGTCAGGAAGTTCCCTGACACAACCTGGAGTTGTGGCTCAGTGAGTTATGAGCCCAACTAGTACACACTGGGATGTGGGTTTGATCCCTGGCCTTGCTCAGTGGGTTAAGGATCTGGCGTTGCCATGATCTCTGGAGTCACAGACATGGCTCAGATTCCAAATTGCAGTGGCTGTGGTGTAGGTCCATAGCTGCAGCTATGATTCAACCCCATATGCCTTAGGTGCAGCCCCCCGAAAAAGAAAAAAATATATACATATATGTATATTCAGTTAACCACTTTAGATCTACATTATTTACATTACTGTCTTTGTTAAATAAACATATTCTAACAGAATTCAGTGATCTTGTATGGGTCATAGGCCTTTAGAATTCTACTAAAAATATGTAGTCTCTTTTCAGAGAAGCACATGTGCACATATAAAATATTGTTCAAAAATTTTCAGAGATGTTTATGCAACTCTTAGGACTGTTGATGAATAATCTGTAAGCGTCTGCACAAAATGACACCTAATGTCCTTTAGTACTCTAAAATTCACTGAATATAATGGTTTTCTCCTAGAATCAGTAAGAAGTTCATCCATTTTCATATAAGATCATACTGAATCACCAATAAGAGGTTTTACCCAAGTGAATTTGTAATATTTTACATAATTTCTGTGAACTTGATTTATTCATTTTAGAATTGAGCTACTAATCCATGCTTCAAAGAAAGGTGACAAAGTTTAGTTGAGTCAGAATATATTAATTGATTTAAAGAGACACTGCCACACAAGGACACCCAGGAAATTGGGCCTTGACACTGTTGTGGTTGTAATAATGCACCGATCCCAGTTTTGTAATCTTAAAACCAGATACTGGTAATCTATTTTTCAAAAATTCAGTCTTGCAGTTGTTAGAGGCCTAAAAAGTGATCTCGTGCTCCAGAACAACATCTTACCTGGCCCTGGAATCTATTCCATAATTACTCATTGCTGTGTGGTCCTCTAGTGTATATTTAAGCCCCATGACTAGGGTTCTCCAGTTATTGATAACTGTATCTCATTGTCACTCACATCTAGTTTTCAAATTGTGCTTTCTTACACTAGGTTAAAATCAGCCCCCTAATACATTCTATCTGTTGAATCTTAGATCTTCCTTCTGGAATAAATACTATAAAAGAAATATATTTCTTGCTACATGTAAATACTTCATAAACAATGTTGATTTTTAAAAAGTATTGCTACAATTTTCATAACAATGCATTGAAATAATTCTAGTAGCCTCGTTATGATGACTTTTTAGTAGGTTGTCATTTTATTATCAAAAGTTGAGAGCAGCACATGGTTTGGGAGTATAATACCAATCAGAAATAAAGAATTACTCTCAGTCTTATTATTTCAAAAAAAATCTATGTATACCTATTTTAGAAACAATGAAGAAACAATAAGTGATGGTCATTTTCATGTTATCAACTTGACTGGACCATTGGGTGCCCAGACATTTGGTCAAATCCTCTTGTCTGTGAGGATGTTTAAGAATTAGATTAGCATTTGAATTGGTAGACTGAATAAAGCAAGTTGCCCTCCCTAACGTGGGTGGGCTTCATTCAATCTGTTGAATGTATGAGTAGAATGAAAAAGATGGCCTGCTTATAAGTAAGATGAGACTCCTCTAGCTTGACTGCCTAAAACTGGTGCATCAACTTTTCTTCTTAGAAACTGCAATTCTTTCCGAATGTCTTCCTGCCAACATCCAGACCAGAGCTACACCATCAGCTCCCCTGGGTCTCTAACCTGCCAATTCCCTCTGTTTATCTTGAGACTTGAAGCTTCCATAATTACATGAGCCAATTCTTTATAATAAGTTTCTTTCTGTATATTTATATATCTTATTGGTTCTGGTTCTGCAAATTGTGACCAATCTACTATCTAAATCATTATTATCTGTGTATCCCCTAGATGATCAAAGGTGGTGTTAGTGGTCTTATTTTTTCTAAACCTGCAACAGAACTAAATACATAGAACTATGCATTTTATTAGTATACCAGTTTATGATTATGGATTACAAAAGTCTTAATGTCCAGGAAATCTATAATATATCCCATTCTAAAAATAAACACAAAGTATATGTATGTTAACTATGGAGAAATACTTGAATATACCTAAGCAAATCTGTGCATAGAACCATAGAGAGATATAAAACTCTAACCCATTTGACGCATTATCAGATGGTGCTGATTAAAGTAGGCTTCAGAATAATCAAATAAGGGTAAAATTATGTAAATATGGTGAGAGAGAAAAAAATTTAACAGGTTTAAAGTAATTAAGTTCTAGGAAATAAGCACCATCAAATTGTATTTCCCATACGAAACATTTCTGGTAGAAAGATCCATGCACTGTGCTTTAAGAAATAACATTTTCATTCCTGGCCCAACTACTAACAGTTTTTTTAAATCTTAGAACAATCTTAACCTGGATCATATCATATTCATATAGTGAAAGGCATTTTTAAATGAACACTAAAACATTTTGCTAGTTCTGAATCTCTTGGGAGAATAGTGGACTTTTGCCAGGCTATACTTAATTTTAGAAATAGATAAGACATTTGGCCAAACATTTTATTTTAATTTTCCTCTATAGCAGTGAACACAATTTCATCTATATAGGTTAAGCTTTTCCAAATATATATACATTTTTTGGAAAAATATATTGTACTATTTTGGAAAAAAAATTGTACTATTTTTCTCCAAACTATTTTCATCCATTTTTTACTGTCTATAAATAAACTGGACATACGTTTCTCCTATTTCTAAAGGCATTAAATATTTTATGAAATATGACTAACCACATCCCGGCTTAGATAATTAGTACAAAGAGAGGAGAATTTGTCCCAGATGAATTGAAGTCCTTGAGAGCAAGAGCCATGTTTTTTTTTTACCCAGTGTCTGTTAAATGGGCTCACTTTTTGAAATATATTTAGCAACAATAACGCAGAATCCGGATCCGAGCTGCATCTGAGACCTACATGATCTCACTGCTATGCCAGATCCCTAACCCACAGAGCAAGGCCAGGGATAGGACCCACATCCTCATGGATCCTAATCAGGTTCATTAACTGCTGAGCCACAAAGGGAAATCCCTTATTTGGTCTCTTTTGAAAACATTCTTGTTCTTAAAATTCTATTCACTTCTCCCCCATAATTCCCCCCTTTTATTAAATCATGCCATTTCAAGCTCTTCTCCTTCCACAGGAAACAGAGATCTCCCAACTCTAAAATTTTTGAGTGGTTACTAATCCATTTCTTAGAGGAGATATTATCTGTGAATATATTAAATTTACAAATGTATTCATTGAATTTTCAATGTTTTTCACCTTCATTTTTATTATTGAATTTACAAATTTTATCCAAGCATATAAAAGTATAAGCAATAATAAAACTATAATGAAAATACATAAATCAGTGATATGATCATAATTACAATATGCTTAATTGCTCCATATTTTTACTCTGTGTCATTCTGATTCATGTCTATGGTTGCTCAAGTACTGCACACTTTACTTAGGGATATTTGATCTGCTGGTTTGTGTTTATACATGGGTTGTTAAATATTTGTCAATCATTCTGTGATATCAATAGTAATAAACAACAGTTTTCTTCCAGTATAAACTAAACAGTGCTACCACTAATGTAATTATAGATGCAAGCACCAGATGTTTGAGCTAACCTGTACAGTCATATGCATAGGAAATTAACATACTTCATCAAGCTTTAAAATCTTGAAAATCTCCTAAGAATCCTGTAAAAGATTAATTGTAAAAGATGTGGATCAAGTTCTGCTGATGCCTGGATAAGATTTTTGGCTGTCTTCCAAAGGAAAGCCCACAGGGTAGCAGTTCCTAGGTGAATTTACTATAGTTTAACTTGAGGCCATGCAGTTTGAAGGCTAAGAAACCTGATTCGTCATCACTCCAGAGAGTCTATCTTCGTTGAAGGGCAGACTTACTAACTCGCCTCACAGAGACTGAAATGCAAAGACTAGAATATCAATATATTAATTTACATGGAGAATTATAAATTCTAAAGAAGGGGTAGATGCTAGAGTACTCTATCCAGTGAATTCTTTCCCTATGGATGACATAGATGGCAGATGAAAATTTAATAGCATGTTGCTTAGTGAGCCACCATCAACAATAGAAGGATTCATTTTCATTTTGATGGTTAATGCTGCCAACCTGTTACATTTATCTCCACAATAGAGATATATTTGTCTGACACAAGTAAAACATTTAGGCCAAGATGGATAATAACCAGTCAGGAGTTTCTTGTGTCTCATTCTCTTTTTTTCTGTAATTATAGTTGTTTGCCTATAACCTCCTTTTTATTTTTTCTTTAGAAAGACCTAGGAGTAATTTATGTATTGTCCTGAATATATTATTTATATATTGGTTTAATTATTCAGTTCTAAGGTAGTGATTTGACTATAAGATTCTTGGGACCACATTGTTTTTCAAGCTATTCTTATTGTTATTTTTTCTCTTTTTTTAAAATTACAGTTTATTTACAATGTTCCAGTTTCTGCTGCACAGCAAAATAACCCAGTGATACATATATATATATAATTCCCTTTCTTATATTATCTTCCATCATTGTCTATGCCAAGAGATTGGATATAATTCCCTGTGCTGTATAGTAAGACCTCATTGCTTATCCATACTTTGTATCTTCCAACACCAAACTCCCCATTCATCACACTATCACCCCCTCATTGGCAACCAAAAATCTGCTCTCTATGTCTGTGAGGCTGTTTCTGTTTTGTAGATATGTTCATTTGTGCCATATTTTGGATTCCACATGTAAATGATATCATGTGATATTTGTCTTTCTCTTTCTGACTTCACTTAGTATGAGAAACTCCAGTTGCAAACATGTTACTGCAAATATCATTATATTGTTCTTTTTGTTGCTGAGTAGTATTTCATTGTGTATATGTACTACAGCTTCTTTATCCATTCATCTGTCAATGGGCATTTAGGTTGTTTCCATGTCTTGGCTATTAATTATGAACAGTACAGCAATAAACATAGGCGTGCATATATCTTTTTGAATGTAAGTTTTTTTCTGGATATATGCCCAAGGGTGGGATTGCTGAATCATATGGTTGCTCTATATTTAGTTTTCTGAAGAACCTCCGTATTGCTTTCCATACTGGTTTTGCCAATTTACATTCCCATAAACACTGAAGGAGAGTTCCCTTTCCTCCACATCCTCTCTAACATTTGTTATTTGTAAACTTGTTAATGATGGCCATTTTGACCACTGTGAGATAGTACCTCACTGCAGTTTTGACTTGCATTTCTCTAATAATTAGTGATATTGAGCATCTTTTCATGTGCCTATTGGCCATACATATGTCTTCTTTGGAGAAATGTCTAGCTATTTTTAAATAAATGCAAACTCATGATTCCATATTACTTCCAAGCATTTATGAGTCCCAAATGAATGTACCTTCAGAACATATCTTTTGGTTTTCCTGAGTTTCTTGTCATAGATTTTCCAGTTCAAGCATCATGTCTATATGGGTTTTAGACAAATTACTCAAATTTAAAAATACTGAGAATCAAACTATACTTTTTTTCCAAAAAAAAGATATTTCTTTTTTCTTATTCCCTTAAGTATTGGCATGTATCTCTTTCCTCATTTAATAGAAAGGTATATTAAGATGTTCATCAATTACAGTGTTTGTGGCAATGTGTTATTTCTTCTATAGACTTTCTCTTTAATATCATCTACTCTATGATATATCTATGGAAATACTGAGAATTTAAGGAACTTGCCTAAGGAAATATAATCTTGCATATTGTACAGTAACACTTTATGCCCACTTTTTCTGACTCCAAAGATATTAATTATACTTTTATGTTAGAATTCTTCCTGACATCATCATTACTTCACCAATCACCCAGACTGGCTTCATTAAAATGATTATCAACTGCCTGTTTTCTCTCATCACTCTTATCTTTTATGTCTCAGGTTATATTTCTGTTTCTTCTTAACCATCGACTTGCCTATTTCCTTTACCATTGCCCCACTACTCTTTTTCATCATCTTCTACTTAGACCCTAATGTTATTATCCTATCTTATGCTATTTTCTGTAGTCTGAAGGTAAGTTGGCTTCCATTATGTTATATTTAGTCATCTCAAATTTATATCAGATCTTGTTTTTCTGGCTTAAACTCTCAAAGACATCCCATGGATTAGGTATTTAGTATGGCTTATATTTCCCTTAGTTCTATCCTTTCTATGTTAATGTCACTGTTCTCCTTTTACCCAAACATTCTACTTTTACTTCCATCTCCTCTTTAACAACTCCATAGTTGGTATATCCACTTCTCCTCAACCACAACTTTTACTTTTACAAAAACAATTATTAGTAATCAAAAATAAATTGAATGAGTGTCATTTGTGATGCACTGTGCTAAAATGAATCTGTTAAATTTTATTTTAAAATAATCCTTTGCCTTTGTATAATTATTATTCTTTTACAGATTAAGAAAGTATAACTCAGAGTAACTTGCCTGAAGTCTCATAGCTGGTAATTTATATAACATAGGGTTTAACTCTAGAGTGAGAATTCAGTCACCACAGAAAATAAAATGTACTCATCATTTTAAGATAGACAGTTTATAAGGATTCAATAATGGATTTTTACATTGTAATTAAAAATTCAAATGAAATAGAAGCTTGTTCAAAATGAAAATGAGTAAATGTGAATAAGTTTTAAAAAATAGTATGAGTAATAAAAATAACTCAATTCAACAGAGGATTTATGAAGTGTGCTTAATTTATAATGTATGGTTCCACTGAAGAAAAATGTGTATTATAAAGAAAATAATGTTTAGTATGATTAATAATGGCTTTATTGTGCCAAATAAGTTATTGGAATCATATAAGACTTATCACTACCTCTTGCAACTTTAAAGTTCAGCTCAACTTTCACTCATAGACATTATTTAAGAAAAAAAATACAAAAATGTGTTAAGATAAATAACCCTTTAGAAATCATAAGGGCATGGAAAGTAAATCAGAAAATTATTTTCAGTGTTTCTTAGTGAAATCCCATACCAGTATTTATGACTAAATAGAGCCTTAAATATCTTTTTTTTTCTAAAACACAGTGGTATATATTTTAGTACATTATAGAACATTTGCAAATTAGTCCTGTCCCACTGGCCCTAGACCTTGGAGATATTTAGGGCTGAGATTCAGAATCCATTTTCCATTCACCAAGTCACAGAGATTACTTGATCTATTGCTTTACTGTTTGAGTGTGCATTAGAGATCAAAGTCTATTCATCACAATTTATTTTTAAATACCCACTGTGAGCCTTGGTTTTCCTTTAAACAGTAGATGGAAAAAATGATGAAAGAGCTGAAAAATTAGATACTTCTGACACTTGACAACTGCATTCACATGCTGTTTCAGGAGGTATTCTCAGGTATCCACGGAGAATAGCTCAGGTCCTCTAGGAAGCATATAAGCAATGAGGTTTCCTTGTTTTTAGGAACTTTGACCTGTATCCTTTCTACATGTTCCTTTTTATGTAATTAATTGCAGTGCCATACCTGTTTTTCCCTGTCTTTGAGACTTCTTTGTTTTTTGATTTGCTTTCAGGCTTCTGACCAGCTCCTTGCCTTGCTATTTGTCTTTTTGTATAAGAGCTCAATACTGGACCTGGTCTGTTGTCTGACCCACCTCCATTACCTGCTTGATCAATTTCCCTTTTCCTTATTCTTACTGTCCACACAATTACATAATTAACCCCTTCCCTCCCTGCACACATTGAATCAATTTAAAAATGTGAATTTGAAATTCCTCTACCCAAACCTTAATCAAACAACATGAAGTTTGGATATAAAAAGCATGTCAGAATAGCCTATAAAATCAACCTATAGATGAAATCAGAGTTGTAGAGTTGACTAAAAGAGACAAAGTAGCTCCCATTCATTTGGTTGGTAATTGGATATAGGAGAAAAAAAAGTGTTAATTAGAAACATTTTATCAGTGCTCTTCTAGTTTCCAATGCTTATATCTTTTTTGTCTACAAAGCTAAGTAGTTATGCTTAGCCTTTAATTTTGTCACAGTGCCTTAAAAAATTGTAACACAAGTAATAGATTTGATTGTAGTTAAACTCTGAGACTAGGGCAGTGACAAGTATAATTCACCTACTGTTTCTACAAGTAGCTTGTCATGGGCGATGGAATATATATGTGTATGTGTTTATATATGTGTGTGTTTTTTTGTTTGTTTGTTTGTTTTGTTTTTTTTTTTTGCTTTTTAGGGCCACACCATGGCATATGGAAGTTCCCAGGCTAAGGGTCGAATCAGAGCTACAGCTGTTGGCCTATACCACAGCCACAGCAATGCAGGATCCGAGCTGTGTCCGTGACCTACACCACAGCTCATGGCAATGCCAGATCCTCAACCCACTGAGCAAGGCCAAGGATGAAACCTGCATCCTCGTGAATGCTAGTCAGATTTATTAACTGATGAGCCATGATGGGAACTCCCAGATTTTCTATATTAATCAATAGTAAGTCTCCCTGGAAATCTCCATTTCTGTTGGGGACAGTTTGAACTTACTTCAGGTACAGATTTACTGAACTTTCTTTTCTAAAGAACCTTGAAGAAGGTAAAGCAGTTGTATTTATTGTTGGTTTGTTTCTGAAATTTATATTCCCAATGCTGTAAAAAGTTGGAAGTGAGGATTGGTGGAGAAATTGGCCCTTTGACCTGGTGTTTCTACTTTCCTAGGAATAACGCCTCACTACTTAGTGCCTGAGAATTGCTTGGGCATGTACAATATCTTCTTTCTCAAGTCAGTCCCTACTCATTTCCCATCATTCTTTCCTACCATAGCCTTCCCTCTTTGTTCCATGCACCTCCTTTTCTAAGTTCTGATAACTCCTCCAATTGAAGTAATCACATCTCAGTTTCCTTCAGGTCTTTCTCATTTCTTACAAATGTTTCTACTTCTTGGAGCTGCCACTACCTTCAGCTTGGATGCCATGAAGGTTGGAGCCTCCATTTGGTGTGTTTGCGCTCCTAGAGGCAGGAAGATGAGCTTTGTCTGCCAGAGAAGTGAGGGACAAGGCCTGGCATGGAGGGACAGTCAATGTCTCTTCCTTGGGGTGTGGTTAAGATTGATTCATAGCAACTACAGTTTTAAAACATATCTCATTGTCTGAGAATTAATTCTCTCTTCTAATACCTTTCTTATTGTTCTAGGGGACAAATCTCTCCTGTTAACATAATGCTGATCCCATTGCTGACAAAAGAGTAACCCTGACTTTGTTGCATCAAAAGAGCACTTCTCCCTCTCCTTGTATGGATTACATGATAAAACCTCCTCCATGGTGGCAAAAGGTGCTCTGCCCGATCAGATTTCATCTAATAACTCAATTTCTCTCTAACCAGAATATTAGAAGAAAAGGTAGTAGTTGAACTGTGACTATCGAACAGAGCTCTGGCACGAGGCTTCTTCACATGGTTTGGGCCTCCCACAGCATAGCACACAGGTCCTAAGAGAGAGCCTTCCAAGAGTGTTCACAAAACAAACACTCTGTGAAAACCAGTTGGGAGTGGTGTGGCCTTTATTGACCTAGTTTAGAAAGATACACAACATCACATCCACCTGTGAGTTGATGAGGACAGCCCAGAGGCATGTGATAAGTAGGCTCCATATCGTGATGGGGACATAGTAAAGTCACCTTGCAGAAGAGAATGATGTGGGATGGGAGGTACAATGCAGTTATTTTTGGAAATGAAATCTGGGACAAAAGTCATACCTGCTGAGATGTACCCAGATTCATGATCTGCAGAATCCATGAGCAGAATAAAAGTTACTGATTTTTAGCACTAAGTTTTGAGATAGTTTGCCATGCAGCATAAATAACCAGAAGAGTAGCTTGTGAGCCAGTCACTGCTCTAACATTTAATACTGCTTCAGCCAAGACTCAACAGCTGACCAATATAGCCCGGCTGAAGAGCTCACAGCTTGGTATAATATGAGATACGTGATGCACTAACTTTGGAAAATGAAATGCAGAGTTCATTTAAATGCCACAGAAGCCACAATCATGGGGAAAAACAGATGGTTCCACATGACTCTCACTTTCCTTTTTTCAGTTTCAATATATGCTCAGTGATCTCTTGGTTATGCTACCTCCCCTGACTGCTGCTTACCTGAGTATCTTCTGAAGGAAGATAAAACAAGGCCTCTGTGCGCCATGATTTTGATCTTTGCCCTTGATTATGCTCTTTGCCCTTGCTATACAAACAACTGAACTTAATCTAAACTCACTAAGAAGCCAACTAATTATAACTCCATGTCACATGCAGCCATACTATAGCAAAAGAAAATAAATGTGTTTAAGTGTGTGTGTGTGTATATATATATATATATATATATATGTATATGCACACACACATACACACAGGCACACACTTGTACTTGTGTATGGGAAAGTGGTTATATCTGCTCTATACATAAATATATATAATACATATATGCATCAATGTATTAATGTGTGCATATATATCAACATATACACATATGTATGATTTCTCCTTGAACTCTTTGTCCTTATTCTAAATTTAGATTTCTGGTTTATTCCTCTGAACTTTTAAGCTTTGTTATTTAGTGTCTATCTTAGAAATTGATCCATTCTTTGTGCACTTATTAAATCAAGATTCTGGTCGTAAAATATTCTAGATTATAAGGGATTAAATAAGATAAGTTTCACCTCAAAAGGCTTCTAGATAGTCAACTTCAATTCTTCCTATGATCTTCTGGTATCTCAGTGTGTCTCCTTCTACTGAAAATACATGTTATCAAAATAGCCGAAAAGAATATGGAAGAAAGATGGAAAAAGTTCCTTTTCAGCTTGGTAATATGCATTGTTTTACCTTCTGGCAAATCAAAACTATAGATCCATGTAGAAAACATGGGATCTTTATTAATTTTTACCATCAATGAAAATATCTATTACATTCATACTTCTGTCTATAAATGTGTGTATACAAAATTATGTACAATTAATTATAACACACTACTATGGTTTCAGAACAAACATATGCTTATTTGAAATTAAATTTTTATATAATAAATATAACTTTAAATATATAATTACATGTACTGTATATAATATTGCCTGTATAAATCTTTCAGAAAACTGCTTTTTTGTTTCAGAATGGAAAATGTTGTGACTATTATCTCATGCTGATAGATATAGAAACCCCTCAGTATTTTTAATGGTTCTAAGTGTAGTGATTAACACCATAAGCCTGGATTAGTTATATACTTTTACTTTCTTTTATGGGTGTGACATTAGGCAAGTTAATGTAATTTTAAGTTTCCTCATTTTTAAAATAAAGGTAATAATTCTGAGAATCAAATGAGGGAATTAGTATAAAGTTATGAGAATTTAAAAAGTCAATTTGGGAGTTCCCATCATGGCTCAGTGGTTAATGAATCTGACTAGGAACCATGAGGTTGAGGGTTTGATCCCTGGCCTCACTCAGTGGGTTAAGGATCCGGTGTTGCCCTGAGATGTGGTGTAGGTGGAAGATGAGGCTCGTATCTGGTATTGCTGTGGATCTGGCGTAGGACAGCAGCTACAGCTCCAATTCAACCCCTGGCCTGGGACCTCCATATGCCACAAGAGCAGCCCTAGAAAAAGCAAAAAGACAAAAAAAAAAAAAAAAAAGATCAATTTGTTTAGTGCTTAAAACAGTTCCTGGTACACGGTAAATACTCATTAATTGTGGTTGTGAGTAGTATCATCCATATAGAAGGATAACCATAATTTTTTTAACCAATTCATTGCCATGTGCAGCTGGTTCATTTCCAGTTTTTTGTTATTATAAATACTACTCTCATGAACATGCTTTTATGTACATCTTTTTCTCTTTGTTTTCTTAGTATTTATTTCTCAAAGTAGAACTTTTGAGTGAAATTGATGCAGATTTTAAAGTCTTTTGATATTTTCAGTCAAATTGCCATCCAAATTTCACTCTCATCAGTAGTGTACAAAACAGAAAATTGAAACATATTATACCTTGGTTTAAGATATTTTAGAGTCTGGAGTTCCCATTGTGGCCCAGCGGAAACTAATCCTACTAGGAACCATGAGGTTGCGGGTTCGATCTCTGGCCTCACTCAGTGGGTTAAGGATCCGGAGTTGCTGTGAGCTGTGCTGTAGGTCGCAGACTCAGCTCGGATCTGGCATTGCTGAGGCTGTGGCATAGGCCGGCTGCTACAGCTCCAATTCGACCCCTAGCCTATGAACCTCCATATGCCTTGGGTGCAGCCCTAAAGACAAAAAGACAAAAAAAAAAAAAGTATTTTGGAGTCATTTCCAAATATTTTTAGTTTATTGTTTTAAAACCTTATATGCACAAAATGGGGATTTTTAAATGATTTAAGTAAAATACCATACATTTTGGTTGATATGTAAATAGCTCAAGGTTGCCAAATCATTTATTTGCAAGTAAATATTCAGTTTTTATTTTCAGGTAAATCATTAATTTTGTTGATGACAATTTGAAAATTGTTTCCTTCCAATTGGTTGAGCTATATGCTTCTCAGCATATATTTTTATCCATCCCTCCCTACTTATTAGTGATTATGGACTCAGGAAAGAGGCTTTATTTTAAACTTTACCTAAATCAATAGTAACTCTTAAGTAAATCTACTGCCAGTAATGTCACGGAGTGTGGCATTTCATAGCTAAAAACTGCACTATAAACTTGGAGTTATACACTGTTACAACTCATCCCTGCCCTTCATTCTTTTGTTCCATGGATGGCTGAGAATTATAGACAGTAAATTTATTAAATATATTCAAGATATATTTGTTACAGTGAAAGAGGCTATTCCCTCCACCTGCCCTACCAGTGTCTGAAACCAGTGCCCCCACTCCCCAACCAAAAGATAAATTATTAGAAAAAGCTTTCAGATTCGGTTTGAAACAACAACATAATTCAATATGGGCTGATGTAAAAAGTAAAACGGTTTCCATTTTGTTCTTATTGCTGGCCTTTTCCTGTGCTTTGTGATTTAGTGGCCATCATAAAATTTTAGAGTGAGTTAACGGTTTTATGTCATACATAGCAGGCTGTATCTTCACTTTAAAGAGACTTCTGTAAAAGAGGAAAGATCTGTAAGACAGCCTTTAAAATTGGTTAAGTTGGAAAGTTTACACTCTTCTGGTGTCTTTGTGTTCTGCTAGTTGCCAGGTGCCAGAACATCTGCTCTGGAAGTTGTTGATGTCACACAGCAACAGGGGAAGAACACTTGATTTTCCATAATTGATTTTATTCTTTATGATGTGGATGTCTGCCTCTGCTTTTGCAGGAGGACTTAATGGAGTTTTATAGATATTTTTAAATGTAGACAGTCATGCTTACATTTTAAGGCCCCTGTTTGCCAAAGGAAGAATTGTCAGGATAAATAGGAAGCTAATGGGGGAGACCTTGTATCCTCAATGCCTGAAGGGAACCAGTCAGAAACCAAACAATTAGTGCATGCAATTGTGCATGTCAGAAGCTCTAGCAAACACAAAGTGGATTTTTAAATGGGTTTTGCCACCAGGTGAATGTACTGCAGTGTAGACAGGATGAAGTTGCAATCAAGCTGATCAAATGATTTTTTTTTTTTTTTTTTTTTTTTTTTTTGCTAAGGAATAAAATAGCAACTTGGTGGAGAATAGTATCTGCACACTAAACTAAAATGATCATCAGCTTGACATGAATAAATAACTTTCCTTAAGGAAAAATAAAACCAACTCATATGGATTAACTTCTTAAGTTTTGTCAGGAGTTTCAAAATAAATCCAATAAAATGTCCTACGTTACCTTTCAATTTGTTTTTTTTAATATTAAAAAACATAAGCCATTGAACTGGGTCCTGCCACTTGGCAGCAAGCCACTCACATTTGTTCTTCTGTTTTATCTACTACACACTCCCCTGTCCTAATAATAAACATCATTTTAATGAATTGCTGACTACTTTATTAACTAGCCTCAGAACTTGGTCAATTCTTCATGGATTGGAATCATTAATTTAAGAAGTGTAGATTACAGTTTAATCCAAATCAGTTACAAAACATTAATAAGGACAGTAATAACATTCCTGCTCTCATTAGAATTCATCTGGTCTCTATTGCTTAATAACCCTCTAGTAGTAAAAACCAGAAGAAGATAGCACTTAAATACTGAGGAAATTAAGAACTATGCAAGGATATTTCAGTAACAGCCAAAGTTTCACCTAATTAAGCACAAAGAGAAAAAATCCCAGCTCCCAGGTTTACATACTGCCATGTTATGGGGCCCTAGAACTCTCTGATTCAAAATCAGGAATGTGAATTGTATTTGACTTGCTAAGTAGATCACATGTTAGAAAACTTCACTGAGACATACAATAATCCCACTTCTTAAGTACTTCTGAGGGACAATTTTACTGTTTGAGTTATAAGAAAAAACATTTTTTTTAAAGAAGAGTCTCTTAGCTGATAACAAAATAAACTAATTTTAGGCAAAATTAACTTGGCAAAAATAAATTGGTGCCCAAGCAGCGGATTTTTAACTTAACCTTTTTAATTGATGGCAAGTGTCACAGAAAGCTATCCACTATTTTCCTCTCAGATCTGCAAAGGAGAAAAACAAGATTTTATGGCTGAATATTTCAACCTCCACCTCTGAAATTTGTGTCATGTCAGGGGTGCTACATCAAGCAAGAAGACCAGCAAATTCAAGAATTTATTTCATAAAGAATAAAATATAGGATACTTTAGAAATATGATCTAGTAGTTTTACAAAAGAATATTCCAGATTCTGAATCATGCAAACAGGAGATGCATTTTTATAACTTTGAAAATAGTTTTCAATCAATAACCGAAACAAAACAAAAAAGCAACAAAAATCTATCACATTATAATCAATTATCAGCAACTTAGAAAATTCAGTTTCTCATGCCATAGGCTTAATAGTAAAGACCTTTTCAATAAAATACAGCTATATTTTATCAATATGTATTATACTTGTTATGATGAATACAGAATTATTTATCAAAGAGGTAGTTATAATAAATGTGCAGAAGATTCAGATTATTCCTAAGCATTTTGTTACAGTAGAAAGAATAAAATATTCTGGTAGGAGTTCCCATTGTGGCTCAGTGGATTAAGAACCCAACATAGTGTCTGTGAGGATGCATATTCAATCCCTGGCCTCACTCTGATTTAGAGACCTGGCATTGCCTCAGGCTGTGGCATAGGTTGCAGATGCAGTTCAACCCCTGGCCTTGGAATTTCCATATGCCACAGTTGCAGCCACAAAAGGAAAAAAAAAAATCTGATAATATTATTTATATTATGTTTGTGGATTTTTACTTTTGATTTACTTTTAATTATAAATAATTTAAATTACATGACAGAAACGTTGGAACATACTGCAAAGGGTGAAATTAAAACCCCAAATCTTTTCTTTCACATGGTTATAATCAGAAATGGTATTCAAGATATTAATAACTAGTAACAATATTCTTCTGATATTTAAAATTATACATTATTTGTACAATATTCTTCAGATATTTAAAATTATACATGATTTGTATATTATTTATAAAATTATACTAATTTGTACAATTAGTATTGTCCAAAGAGTTCTCGCCTTTGCCTTCACCTCCTCCAAGTCTTGGTCCCTGAAATGTCGTGTATGTTAAGCATATCTTGATTTATTGAGGACTTTGTTTAATACTGGGAAGTCTTAAAAATGTCCCTCCAGGTGAGGCTTTGGTTCACGCAATGTGAATCAAACTGGAGACAGAAATTAGCCATGTGGGCAATCAGTTAATCTACCAGTCATATTTACGTAACGAAACCTTCATAAAAACTCTATACACTGAAGCTTGGGTGAACTTTAGTTGTCAGTAATCTGAGCATATTGTCACACACCAGTGCTGGAAGAGAAATGTGTTCTCACTTCAGGGAGAGAGGACAAAAGATCTGTTTTAGAACCCTCCTTGTTCTGACCTGTGAGTCTCTCAATTTGTCTTATCCTAATCCTTCCCTCTCCTTGTAATTAACTTTAGCAGTGAGTAGAACAGTTTTCCTTGACTTCTGTGAGTCTGTCTGGTAAATTATCAAACCCAAGGGTGTTTTTGGCAACCAGGTGAATTTACAGTTAGTGTCATAAGTAAGGGCAATTCTGAGGACTCTGCCCTCTAACTTTGTTGTTAGCCTAAATTCCTTGTATTCTCTTACATACTACAGGACTTACTAGTTTTTAGTACATTTAAGTACATTTATGTACATATAGTACATTTATTACATGCATACATTTAATGTAAATCATCCATGAAATCAATCTGATAATCTCCAAATTATTGTTAATTTTTATCTATTATTTATGTGATATCACTCTTCAATAGTACACTATTTGAGCCATGCTTCAGGATATTGGGTTACATAAAACTTTAAAGATTTCTCCATTAAATTGATAGTCATTGTATCGCTTTTATTTACAAAATGTACATAATTATCTTAACATCAACAATAGTATCTATTATATTGTCATTTTTTCATTCTTTTTCCTTTTCATACCTCTGACTAGATAATTTCAAATGAGTTGTCTTTAGGTTCACTGATTCTTTCTTCTGCTTGATTGAGTCTATTGAAGCTTACTATTGTATTCTTCAGCTCTAGCATTTCTGTTTGGTTCTTTTTAAATGACTTCTTTCACTTTGTTGAACTTCTCATTTGGTTCATATGTTATTTCCCTGATTTTGTTGAGTTGACTGTGTTCTCTTATAGCTCACTGAGTTTCAAGATGATTATTGTGAATTATTTGTCAATAAATTCATAGATCTCCATTTCTTTTTCTTTTTTTCAATAAAATCGTGTATTTTCAAGTGATACTACAACACAATGATTTGATGTACATAGTGAAAAGATTACCTCAATCAAGCTAGTTAACTACCATCTTCTCACAAAGTTACCATTTTTGTTTGGGATGAAAGCACCTGGTGTCTACTCTCTTAGCATATTTCCAGTATTCAATGTATTATTACTCACTATAGTCATCATGCTGTACATTAGATCCCTAAACTTATCCATCTACACATGGAAACTTTGTATTCTTTGACCTACATCTCATCCCATGCCTCCCTCAGGCTCACTCCTCTACTCTTTGATTCTATGATTTTAACTCTTTTACATGACACATATATTAATGAGATCTTGCAGTATTTGTCTTGCTGTGGCTGGCTTATTATTTCACTTATAAAGTCCTCCAGGTTCCCCATGTTATCTTGAATGACAATATTCCCTTTTATTTTAATATGGGATAGTATTCTGTCAGATACAGATATGTTGATTCCATATCTCGGCTATTTTAGATCTCTGTTTCTTTAGGATCAATTAGTAGAGATTTATTTTGTTCCTTTGGTGGTATGTTTCCCTGATTCTTCACAATCCTTGTAGCCGAGGATTGCTAGCCTATGTAGCATCTGTGCATTTGAAGAAGTGATCACCTCTTCCAGTATTTATAGACTGGCTTTGGCAAGGAAAGCTCTTCATCAATGAACCCAGTCAAGATTCTGGGTAGGCTCGTTGGTGGGGTCTCTGTGATAGTCAACTACCTGAGTCAGCAGGGAAGCCCTCTACCAGGTGGCATGTACTAGAAATTGAGATCTGGCACTGGTTGTTAAAAGCCCCTGCCCCTTTTTTTGTTCTTAGTTATCTCTAAGTGATCTAGCTGTTCCTATTCGCTCAGTGTTTGGGAGAGGAGTAACAAAAGCAGACCTCTCAGAGGTAGTGGCTTGAAAGGCTGAGGAAGTTGAAAGCTCACTTCACTTTCCTTTCTCCCAGAGGAGAACTTGAAGGCAAGGAGCTACATTAGTTTGGGGAAGAGGTGATACAAAGTGCAACTATTCTTCTGAACTCTTTTCAATGCATTTTTTTCTCTTTTCTGTGCTCCACTGGGATGCTGTAACCTATCACCTGGATTCTGAGCTCTCATGAAGGTGTTTTCATCTGTGAATGGTTGTATAATTAGTGTTTCTGTGGAGAAGGAAGAGCTGAAACCTCCCATTATGCCAGCTTGCTGACATAATTCTTTCTTTTCTCAACTACAGGAGAACAAACAGCAATTGCATTAAAACTTTTCTAGTCCTTATGATATTGTCTGTGATTTTATGAATTCAATATCTCCATCTTCATCACGAACATATTACATCATGAAAATTTACTGGACTCCCTAAAATTATTTCTCAGTATTATCTGCTCCTCAACAGCTGGTGAAACCCAGAGGGTCCTGAATGACCTAACCACACATTTCTCACTCTGCTTTCATGATGAGGCTGTCTAGCAAAACAGCACATTTCCCACTTCTATCTGAGTAGCAGTTCCAGTCCCTGTCATCCTGAAGAATTACACATAGTAGTCAATCACATCCTTGTCTGTGAATTCACTTTCTTTATACTACAAAGCCTGACTCCCAAAGATCTGTTGTACTCTGTTCCTGATTACAAACCATCAGGCCCTACATGGTATGTGATGTTCCCATCCCCTGGGCCATATGTTACTAATTAATAGCCATCAATCTTGAGCTTTTCATATCAAGTATGGTATATTTGATCATCCCCATATTCTTGGAGTGGGAATCCCATCCTCTCCAACAAGGTGGGTAGGAGGTGATTAAAACAGTATTATCTACTTAATTTTAAATACCCTCTCAGGGTATCAGTTTCGAACAATGTAAATGATAGTACTAATTGTGCTATTAATAGAGTTAAATAGATGTTTAGAATTGTGTGAAACATCAATGAACACTACATAAGCATTATCTTTTGTTTTTAATAAATTATAATATCTAATATGTATGGCAATTCATTTGGTTTTAATAAACTATCCTATTAAATGGCAGTAAAATTCAACTCTTTTGATAAAAAGGGATATCCACACCTAGGTATTACCTAGCCTCTAACAACCCAGAATCTTTGTCTTCTCACACTCCTTTTCTGTTGCTTACAGTGCCTCTTTGTGAGAGCATTCGCTACCCAGTCAATGCTTGATTTTTTTATCATTACTGCCTCTGGCTTAATTTTCAGTCTCCCTCACTCTTTTAAGAGAAGTCCCATATAGGCTGAATTTTTTATTAAGGCTAATAAGATTGTAACTGTGAAGGAATGTGCCTAATGGCATAGAGGCATGGTCTGTGGGCATGCAAAAGGGGATTGAGTGTTTGTCCTCTGAGGTACTGTCATCACCATCATGGAAGGCACCTTCTTTATTTGTATCTGGACCTATTCTGACCATGAAGGTAAATAAAAAGAGATGTTCAAAAGCCGTTGTAACCTGGCTGATTCACAGTTATGGGACAGGATGAGGAAAATTGGTGGCCATCCTTGAGAGCTGGGATTCTTGGGGCTGCCTCTCAGAACAGTACCAATCAAAACCAATAGCAGACATATGGAGTAGGATCCTATAGGTCCCCAGTATCTAGGTTTAGAGATTCTAAGAAACATTCCAAGTTAGCTTGGGCAGTGAATAGAGTGAGGGGCACTCAGAACATTTAAGAAAAAAAAATGTGAAGAACTTTTATGTCTTCACAATCAATACGGCCATCAAGATACTTAAAAACTAACCATCTTGGCTGCAATTACATCTCCAATTATTAATTTTTTACCTATTACCTTATAGATAATTTCACCCTGAGTTAATGAATAAAAGTTAAACAATAAAATAGTGAAAAACATTGGAATTTTACTAGTGTATGAAATTATCTTATTAGACATTAATACATTTTATTTGCTAATAAAAAAGCTATCTCCAAAACTATGTTTCAGAACAGGAACCTCCAGGGTCAAGCTAGGTTAGCATTTGCATAGGTATTGATGCCAACAAACACAGCAGCTTCTGAAATATATTTTAGTAAAATAAGGATTACCTCCGAGTCATCTCAATTAAATATTTGTCACAAGCCTATATGTGTGTCTGTGCCTGTAATCAAAGGTCTAATCATCAGCAACTATGGACATATCAGGTTAACAATGCAACATTCAAGCTCTGAAGACCCAGAGTAAATACCACCTATCTGTGGTTAAGAAAATAATAAATTCCAGAGGATCCTCTGGATCCTCTGGTAATTCAGTTACCTCATCAAGAGTTAAAATCTACTGTCATTTCTCCTTGCTATCCAGTGATAACGCACAACCTCAGTTCTCTTTTTCCCACTGCCATTGGATTTCTGGGTATGTTGTAATTGGAATGGCACCAGTAAGTTAGAGTGCAGACATTTTAGAAGAAATGGATGTATGGTTACAATACTACTGATGAGACTAGTAAACATAGAAATAGTGAGACTATAACTTCAAAAGAGAAAACCAAATGAGGTAGGACTGTTTGCATTGTAGAAATGGATACAAAGAAAAACAAGTTATTGAGAAACTAGAAGGAGTGCAATTCAGAAAATAATGGGAATATTTTTTCCTACCCTTTGAGTGGGTAGTGTGGATCTGGGAAGGCCCATTGTGAATAGGCATCCTCACCTTGTAGTCTTAAAATAAATGTGTGGGGGAATTGTAAGAAACACATAAATTTTACAAGATAGCCAAAGCACAACTCTAATGGTTTACTGAGAAAAATGGAAAAGCACAGATATGTAGCCATTTTATTTCAAAGAAATTCTGACCTAAGCCTGCAGGTACTTGCTTGCTATCAACATGAAATATTTTATAACTTAAGAGATAAGGATCACATCTTTTGAACTTGGCTTAAGCCACACCTGGGGCAGTAACATCTAGGACAGTGAGACCTTTAGTTTTAACTTTTTGTTAACTAAGAAAAATCCTAGAATTTCACCATATTTTAGTTGTTTGTTTTTAATTGCCAAGTTTTGCTCTGGAGATATGTGGAGTGAAATAATAGTGACGATGATGATAATGACAATATCAATAATAACACAAGTGCATTTTGCCCTTATTTGTAGTACAGTATACATCATTAGCAACGACCTCAAATATGAGATAGATGGGAAAAAATAGAGCAGATTGAACATACTGAACTCCAACAGGATTCTCATAAAACCCCATATTTCTGGAATTGTTACCACTGTTCTGCAAATGAGGGAATAATATTCATTTAAGTATTTTATCTAAACTCACATAGCTAATAGTTGCAGAAGCTGTAAACTCAAACATGTCATATATTATTTTATACCTAGTGTGTTTTCCTCTAAACCTTGGTGCCTACCAAACAATTCTATTTTGTTATCCTAATCAAAAGGAAACAGCATATTCTCCTTAGTGAACAGCAAATAAAAAAAACCAAGTCAGGAGTTCCCGTTGTGGCGCAGTGGTTAACGAATCCGACTAGGAACCATGAGGTTGCGGGTTCAGTCCCTGCCCTTGCTCAGTGGGTTAACGATCCGGCGTTGCCATGAGCTGTGGTGTAGGTTGCAGACGCAGCTCGGATCCTGCGTTGCTGTGGCTCTGGCGTAGGCCGATGGCTACAGCTCCAATTCGACCCCTAGCCTGGAAACCTCCATATGCCGCGGGAGCGGCCCAAGAAATAGCAAAAAGACAAAAAACAAAAAACAAACAAACAAACAAACAAAAAAAACAAGTCAACCCTAAGTAAAATGGTAAAGTAAGCCAGACACTGTTGTGGTAGGATAATTTATTGACATCACTGTTTATCCTCTACTCATACTAACAAAGTTAATAAGGTTACCAGGTCATATATGCCACTCAGTCTCTAGGTAAATTGTAAAATTACCAAGAAGAAACTGAAGATAATCCTTCTTTCTATTATTATGAATATACAAGTTGAAGAAATGATGCATGGTGTTACAGAAGGGAAAGATTGTAAAGTAAGGGCCTTTGAAAAGATATAGATGGGAACAGAGAAAGGGAAAGAATTTTCTCCAAGTCTCAAGAGGGATTTTGCGGTACCTTATTCTTCAAGAGGAGGGACCTTATTCTTCCAAATGTTCAAGAATGTAGCTAAATTCTTGCTGTGGTACAATGGGATCAGTAGCAGCTCTGGAGCTTGGGACGCAGATTCTATCCTAGCCCGGCACAGTGGATTAAGGATCCTATGTTGCCTCAGCTGCAGCACAGGTTGCGACTGTGGCTTGGATCTGATCCCTGATCTGGAAACTCCATAGGCTTTGGGGCGGCCAAAAACAAACAAAAAACAAAATAAAACCAACAAACAAAAAATAATGTAGTGCTAGTGCAAAGAGAGATTTAAAAATATTCTTTTTCTCTGGGGATCTTGAAAGCCATAGAACCATTTTAACTTCAAAAAAATAATATGGACTTGGTCCATGAGCATCTCCATAGTAACCCATATGGAACAATATGAATAGCTTTCATAAATGAAAGGAAATGCTTTGCTAAAGCTCAGAAATATAACACAGAGGGAACTCCAATAATGACAGATGTAATTTTCTGCCAGCCTGATGGGATGGAGACTCAATTCAGCTTGATTTTACTGAAAGAACTTTTATAAATGATAGTTGCTTCACATCCCCTTAGTGGAATGAGGATGATAGTGGTTTACCTAGGTTGAAGACAAACCATTTATATCCCAGGTCATATAATTTAAAAAAACAAAGTTAAAAAAACTCCCACTAAACTTCAAATAAAGGGAGAAAACATTATGTCCTGGCTCTTTTTTTTTTTTCTTTTTTTTTTTTTTTTTTTTTTTTTTTACTATTTCTTGGGCCGCTCCCGTGGCATATGGAGGTTCCCAGGCTAGGGGTCTAATCGGAGCTGTAGCCACCAGCCTACACCAGAGCCACAGCAATGCAGGATCTGAGCCGCGTCTGCAACCTACACCACAGCTCACGGCAACGCCGGATCGTTAACCCACTGAGCAAGGGCAGGGACCGAACCTGCAACCTCATGGTTCCCAGTCAGATTCGTTAACCACTGCGCCACGATGGGAACTCCTGTCCTAACTCTTTTAACTGGTAGAGGGACATTGAAACTATAATATAATCATTTTCCACTGTAGGTTCTAATCTGTAAAGAAGTTTTAACTGAGGTATCAATATAGTTGTTTTCTAATATAATATGCAACAAACAGGAAAACCATATAAAATCAGCTAAACTGAGTAGTTGTTTAGAATAAAAGAGTGCTAAAATAATATTATATACTTTAAAATCTTTATTAGGTGACAAATTGTTTTTGTTTTATTAGGAAATCTATAAATATCTTGTTTCAAAATTATTTTATCTCTTCCCCTGAGAGCAAAAATATTGATTATTAAATATCTGAATATCAAAAATAATTCATGTATAGTTATCTATTTTTCTCTGTATATCTTTCTGAAATTTAATGCCATGGGTTTTATTTTATTTTGCTTTTTGAATAACATGTGTTTTTCTTTTTTAAAAAATTTTATTGGAGTATAGTTGACTTATAATGTTCTATCATTTCAGGTGTACCGCAAAGCAAATCAGTTATACATATACATATATGCATTCTTTCTTCCCATTTAGGTCATTGCAGACTATTGAGTAGATTCCCTGTGATATACAGTAGGTCCTTATTAATTATCTGTTGTATTCCTAGCCTCCCAGTTTATCCCTCATCCACAGTGTTTCCCCTTTAGTAACCATAACTTTGATTTTGAAATCTGTGAGTTTGTTTCTGTTTTATAAATAAATTATTTTGTATCTTTATTAGATTCCACATACAAGTGATATCATATGATATTTGTCTTTGTCTTACTTACTTCACTTAGTATGATAATCTCTGGGTCATCCATATTGCTGCAAATGGCATTATGTCATTATTTTTAAGGCTGAGTAATATTGCATTGTATATATGTACTATATCTTCTTTATCCATTCCTCTGTCAGTGGATATATAGTTTGATTCCACATCTCAGCCTTTGTAAACAGTGCTACAATGGACACTGGGGTTCATGTATCTTTTTAAATTTTTATTTTCTACAGATATATACCCAGGAGTGGGATTGCTGGGTCATATGGTAGTTCTCTAATTAGTTTTTCAATGTATGTTTTTCAATACAGATTTATTTTCATTTTTTCATACACATACCTATAATCATCCTCATACTTTTATTTTAGGGTTACTACACATAAATAGTTTACATTTTTAATTGATTTTTTGTGAACCATAATATATTCAACTAAAAAATTATCAGTATTATTGAAATCTATAAATGTAACTGTATACTTTACACTTTACATCACAATTAAAATATTTTCATAGGTACTTTTCCCTTCAATTTCCAGTACCTACCTTGGCATATACTTTTACAAGAAGTAAATTGTCAAAAATGTTTTTATGGAATTCCCCGGTGGCTCAGCAAGTTAAGGATCTGGCATTGTCACTGCTGTGGTTCGGATCACTGCAGTGGCATGAGTTTGATCCTTGGCCAGGGAATTTCTTCAAGCCAGCCAAAGATGTTTTTTATGTTCGTGATATCTGAATATTTAATTGCATTTAGATGCTGTGAAATTATATAACTTTGAAACTTATTTCCATTCTAGAACAGAATATAAATTAATCCAATTAAAAATTAAAGATTCATCAATAATTTTTCCATAGCTTGAAAAATTCCAAAATAAATATAGAATTTTAAAGTTGTGACAGGAGCATCATTTGTGCCCTATTTAATTTGTAACATTCCTCTCAACTTTCATACAGATAAATGTCAGTGTCTTCCTGATTACAAGCATTTTTTAAACTGTAACTTGATGAAGTTTCAAAAGCTGACCCTCTATTCATTGAAAAATTTGATTTAATATTTTCAAAGTTTGAGAACAAGATGCGAACAAAAACCCATTTTCGCAATTGTCAATGGGATTATAAATCATTTAGTTTTATTTAAGAGAGTATTTCAAAGACTCACACATTTCTGAAATACAGTTAGTGATAGGGAACAGTGAAAGTGCTATCATGCTGAAGCATTTTTTTCTATTCAACATCAGCTTTGTCACAAATATTTTTGTAGACCAGTTATACTATGTACTTAAAAGAACATTTGTACATTTTGACAACTTAAATTTCTACTTGAATTGGTAGAATATTGTGACTTGATTGTAATCAGTTTTAAATTATGTGTTCACTTCAACCAAATCGAAGCACATTTTTTTTCTTAGATATCTTAATTTTGTATGAACATTGTTTTTAACCCAACTAATTCTCCTCTAAAATTTATATTTGCATTGTCATCAGATAGGTAAATAATTTTATTTCTGAATTCTTAATCTGAATTTACAATAGTATTGGTGATGATATAAGATGTTTTAAGTTTGATGAAACAAGTTTTTGAAATTTTAAATTGAATCCAACATTTCTTAAAAGTAAATTTTTTTTTAGTTTTCAATGATGTGTATATTCATCTGTTGATGAGATTAATGCTTTAAGAGCTGCTACATCACTTTTTGTATGTGTAAAAAAAAATTTGGAATCAGGGCACAGTCTTTAAGGCATTAGCCTGCTGTGGCCCCCTTTGCCTGGCAAAGCAATAAAGCTATCTTTTTCTCCTTTACCTCCCCCCCCAAAAAATGGAATCAAAAAAGAAAGAAAATTATTTAAATGATTTTTTAAAGCAATAAAATGGAGGTCATGCTTCTTGGAAGGAAACATACACTCATTTTCTGAAGCTATAAGTGGTGAAATGTAATCTTCATATTCTGTTTTCCTAAAAACCTGCTTATGTGTGAAATAGATGTAGAGGTTTCTTCTGTAGATTTGTGTCTTCTGGTTTGCGTGTATTAGTGAAATCAATTGCTCTTGATGGTAGGTGGTGTCAGCAAACATTTTGTTCAAGTTGAAGGTTTCTCATGAACTTTTTGAAGAATAGCAATTGTCTCTAATTTTTTATTAAATACGTACTTTATTTTTTTACATCATGATACCTGTGGCATGAAAGTTCCCAGGCTAGGGACTGAATCTGAACTGCAGCTGCCAGCCTACATCACAGTCATGGCAACCCTGGATTCGAGCCACATCTGCAAACTATGCTGCAGCTTATGGCAACACTGGATCCTTTACCCACTGAGCAAGGCTAGAGATCAAACCCACATTCTCAGGGAGATCATGTTGAGTTCTTAACCTGCTGAGACACAGTGGGAACTCCCAAAGGTGTACTTTAAATGTTCACCTCACTGATACAGGCAGTTCTATTGCTAAAGTGAAAAAGCACTGCAACAGAAAAAAAAAAAAAAATCTTCATGGAATACTTCTTCCCATAGCTCAGAGCTGGACAGCTCAGTATTTGTTTTCATGCCTATTTCTCTGACCCTAACATAAATTCCCTACTTTCCCACTGACCTCACCAATTAACTACCTGAAGTTTTAAAAATATTCTAGGTCACCAGGTAAGGATCATACATCAGAGCTCACTGGCTGGTACCCTAAGTAGTCAGCAGGAACATCATCATCATAAATTTGTCACCTTTGAGAGAAGAAGAAGTAAGCTGTCTCTAGCCACAGGTGTCTCAAATCCCAACACATTTCATTTTACCAGCAAAGCCCTTCTTGCTGTCCTTAAAAAGAAAATGTTAATAGTGCTGCTCCTGGAAAGCATTGTTAGTGCTGGTTATCTTTCAAACTGCACATTAGACCTCAGAAATCTGTTCACTGCACAGGCATTTCAAAGGCTGTTAAATAAGGACATAGCAGAAGCTACAAGTGCAAATGGAAATCAAATTCATCCTGGCTTATTTTAATGGAAATATTATTAAAATAGTTTTATTTGGAGTTCCCTGGCAGCCTACTAGATTAACCATCTGGCATTGTTACTGCTGTGGCTCCAGTTACTGCTGTGGTGTGGGTTTGAACCCTGGCCCAGGAACTTCCTCATGATGCGGGTGAGGCCAAAAAGAATACTTTATTGAAAAAAAAATTCAAGACAAAGCTTGAACCAGCCTGACTGTCTAGACAACAGATGTAAATTGGAACTGTTCTGGCAACTTGGATGTATGGTCATCTTAATCATGGATTATTAATTTACAGAGGAAGCTCACTTTCCTTTTAAAAATTGCCATGGCTGTATAGAGTTAAGTGGTTAATTTTTATCTGTTTGTTGAAGCTGCTAAATTATTGGAAAGGGTGCTAAGAAAATTTCCTCCTGAAAACAGAGCTACAAACTAATAATTCCTAGGGCTTTTGAACAAAGAATATGGCTCCCTCAGCAGAATAATAACTCCTTATTCATGATGAGAATATGAAATGGCATGTAGTTATTTTAATGTTAGTATGAGTTTTTATCACTTAGATAATGGCAGTGATATAAAGATGGCTATAATACCTGTGAGTTGATTTCAAAGTCTATAATAAAAATAAGTTGGAGCATGATTTTTCTCCAATAAGTCAAACTTAAAATCAGAAATAAAAGAATAAAAATGGCCAACACTCATAAGAATATAAGAGTAGATGTATGAGCATAAAATTTATCAGTTTTTAGCATTAACCATGAAATAAAAAAAGAATGATACTAATACTTTGGTCAAAATTATTCCAGAAAACTTGGTAATATCCCACTTATATTTAATTTATGTAATTATATAGTTAATCTGCACATGATATTTCAGTGAGAATATGGCAGCTTTCCAAAAAAATTAATAAATTGGGGCAGAACAAAGAATAAACAGGAAAAATAAAACCAAAAGTAGCATCAGAGCTCAGAATATATGAGTTTTTAAACATTGCCAGGTAGATTTCATAAATTAACTTCTTGAGGAGTTCCCGTCGTGGCACAGTGGTTAACGAACCCGACTAGGAACCGTGAGGTTGCAGATTCGGTCCCTGCCCTTGCTCAGTGGGTTAACAATCCGGCATCTCCTTGAGCTGTGGTGTAGGTTGCAGACGTGGCTCGGATCCCGCGTTGCTGTGGTTCTGGCATAGGCCAATGGCTACAGCTCCAATTTGACCCCTAGCCTGGGAACCTCCATATGCCACAGGAGCGGCCCAAGAAATAGCAAAAAGACAAAAAAAAACAAAAAACAAAAAACAACTTCTTGAATATCCCTCCGTTGGTATAAAGAGGACAATCAAGAATATTTATTTGTGTCTTCACTTTAATAATAACGAGCTAACAATAAGCTAGATTTTCAGGAGAAAATGGGTTTCTTTCTGATAGTGGTACCAATAGATAGAGAAATTTAAAGAAAATAAAATATGTATGAAGAATTATCAAACCATTTTTTTGTGAGTAAAGGAACAAAAATGATTTTTTTTTTTTTGTCTTTTCTAGGGCCACATTCGTGGCATATGGAGTTTCCCAGGCAAGGGGTCCAATTGGAACTGTAGCCACCAGCCTATGCCAGAGCCACAGCAACTTGGGATCCGAGCAGCATCTGCAACCTATACCACAGCACATGGCAATGCTGGATCCTTAACCCACTGATCGAGGCCAGGGATCGAACCTGCAACCTCATGGTTCCTAGTTGGATTCATTAACCACTGAGCCATGATGGGAACTCTCCCAAAAATGATTTTAAATTTGTAATAGCTTAGAAAAAAAAATGCTACCCGTGAAACACTTGCTCTAGGATATACCTGAGTAACCTAGAAGAGAAACCAAAGTTTTGAAACCAAGAATAAGTGATTTAGCATGTAAATTACTACAGAGTGTCAAGTACAGTGTTTTTAAAATGTAGATTGTAAACAATATAATTCTATTTAAGCCAGTTGCTAAAAGTCACTATGGTTGCTCTCCTTAGTTGACTAGATAAGGCTGTATGTAGTAGATACTGTCATGGAAATGGCCCCCTTGACTTCAATGGAGGTGATGGGATCTAAAGTAATGGGACAAGTGCGGCACTTGTTGCCAAAAACTGGGTGAGCACATCTACTGTAGAAGATCAGCAGGTTCAGAATTATAATCAAAATATATCAATTCACAAAGATCTTTGGTGATGGCTAATAAGCATGGTAACTCTAGGAAGAAAATACATGGGTAACTTACTAGAGTATTGGCTCTTCTATATAACAAGAAAATCCTAGCTCTGGAAGCCAAAACCTTGACTAGAAGTGTGAAAATGGGTACTCTCAGCCTCCTGGTTTCCAGAACTCAGTCAATTTACATCTACAGAACCCCTTAATTGAAGAGGAAGCAAACTCATCTAAAAGAAAGACCCTGTGCCATTGCTGCAAATGCACACCATAAATCTTACTCCAAAACTTCCTCTAAAGGGATATATAAGCATTTTTTAGGATGACCAAGCCTTGAGGAAAGGGAAAGCCCAGACCTTTCAGTGATTACTAGGCAGTGTCTCTGAAACTATGCTAATTTCAGGAGACCCAAATGCCACTGTAGCCCATCATTCAAAGTGGAGGCTTAGGGTGGCCAATTAATAGTCATTTCTAACTCATTTGAACCACAGACCAAATGGGTGCAGTTTGTCTACAAACTACCATGTAGCTGTATTCCCAGTTTGGAAAAGTATAATTGGAAAAGTCATATTCAGCAACTATCTTGGCTTTCAGACACAAGGAACATCATGGTAGGAAGGGCTAATTAAAAGTCCCTGGAATTCCCCTCCCTGAGAAGCTGGTAAAGCAGAAGCAGTACTTTACCCTGGGGGAAGTTTTCCCACAGGTAAATCAATTTTGGAAAATAGCAAGTGGGGTGATTAAGAGGAAATCACCATTTGATTCAATCTTTCAACATGGGCATAAGTCAGATGAATTTTTCACAATGATACGGACTATCCAAAATTAATCAGATGGTCACTGCAACTGCAACAGATGACTGTGATGTAGCATCTTCAATAGAACAGTAGAGCTTCTAGAACCTGGTGTGCAGTTACTGACCTGGGTAATGGCAGGAAAGCCTCCATTACAATTTGTTTGTATTTTCCAAAATGGACTTGAGGGATACTCTGTTATATTAAGAATATATACTCCTTTTACTTTAGAGGATTGCCTTTTTGTCAGTTATTTCAGCTATTTCTTTCAATGCCTAAATTTCTGACACATACATACAAAAGACTAATTATGTATATGCATATATGATGAATTTATTTATATATAGAATACATTTAAATATGCACAAATAAAAGTGCCCATAATTCTTTTCCTTTTCTTATTCTAACTTATTGAGGAATCAAGTTATTGTTATTCATGATCTTGATTATTTAGAAGATATAGTTTCAATGATTCTCTTAAAATAGAATTAAAATAGATTGATAATATAATTTTACAAAGCAAAAAATTACAAACCAACATTTAATATATCAAAAGGCAGACACAATTACAGAGCAAAAGCTATTTAATTTGAGAAGAATAAGACTGCTTTTAATGTCAATGAGAAGGCTGAGAGGGAAATAATAATGTCATAAACTACATTAAAATTTTTCATAAACAATATTTAGTATAAAGTCATATTTCTCCTGTTGTACTTACTTTGAAACATACAGAGACACTTAATATTTCTTAAATTAAAAAAAAATACTGTCTCTGTTCTTGTGACATTTTTAGTCTATAGCCACTATTTTGTGTCACATTGTGAAGAAAATATACATTCCCCTAAAACTCCACAAAAGCCATAATTGACATTTTAGGCATTATCTCACCATGGGGTATCCTACTGAAGCTATGGTTTTGACAGAAATATTTCTGTAACTGATGGTGTGCCAAGGCAGTTATTCCCTTTATTAAGAGAAAAAGCCAGTTATACTTTAGTTACCTCTTGATCATTTATATTTATTGGATAAAGAATATTTGACTTTTTTTAAAGACTTAACCAAATACTGAATGTCTACATTTTAAATTAAGTTCTATTCTTAGACTGAATCTGAAAAAAGATGTAATAATGATTCATTACTGTATTCTTGAAATGACTGATAAACACCAACTTATGAGGTATTTTTTAAATTGGTTTAGGAAGAGACCACTCAAATTGTCAAAAATTTAGAATAAAATGAGGGGAAAATTATAATTTAGTGGATTTAAAAATAGACTCCATTTTTTAAAAACAAACATTAGACCTCAGTTTCTCATTTTATTTTGCTCATGCTTTTGTTTGCAGCTTTACTTATACAGCTATTTAATTTTAAAATATCAAAAATAAATATTAAATTTTAAAATCTAAAAGGTTCAAAACATGAATTGGACTTTTTTTTCCCCCTAAAATACATTCTTTCCAAGTATGAGAGACACGTGAGAAAATTTCACAAAACTAATTTAAAATCTGTATCACCAAAACATTAATAAATCAAATGAATAATCAACTCTACTTGTTTGATTTTTTTATTTATGAGATGGTGGCACATAAATAGATTATTAATTATTGTACAGTATCAATGTTATTATTACTATTAGCATGTATATATGTACAAACACTCATTTTTATTTCTGACAACATTACTGATTAACAGGGTTATTTTATTTTGTTATATATAATGATTTTTTATTTTTTCCATTATAGATGGTTTACAGTGTTCTGTCAGTTTTCTGCTATATGGCATGGTGACCCAGTTACACATATATGTATACATTCTTTTTTCTCACATTATCATACAACCACTATGTAGAACAGTATGGAGGTACCTTAGAAAACTATACATAGGACAGGGTTATTTTAAATGTTTCATCTTTAGTTAGGTGAAATTTGCTTTCATGAATAATAAACCCTATTTTCCACTTGAATTGGATTTGGGGAGAGATACATGATGCCAAGACAGGTGATCTAGCTTGTCAGTGGTTTGAAAAAATCGAAACAGATGAGCTTCATATTGACTTATTTTACTCACCATAATTATTTTGCTTGTATCAGTAATTGGATGGATAGCAACAATATACTCAGCATAATTTTATTCAAAATAATCATTATAAATGCATCCATAGTTTATTCCCATTTATTGCTAAATTTGGGCTTCAAAGCCCAAACAAGCTCCATGTTCAATCAAAGCCTTTGAGTTCAATTAACGATGATTTGTGTTCTTCTCCATTATGTTCTTCTCCATTATGGCTTATTACAGAATATTGAATGTTGTTCGCATGCTATATAGTAGGTCCTTGTTGTTTATATATTTTACAGAGAGTAGTTTGTATTTGCTAATCCCAAACTCCTAATTCATCCCTCTACCAACCTCTTTCCCCATTGATAACCATGTTTGTTTTCTATGTCTTTGAGTCTGTTTCCATTTTGTGGAGAGGTTCATTCATGCCATATTTTAAATTACACGTATAGGTAATATCATATATTTGTCTTTCTGACTTAGCTTTTGTATGTAATCTCTAGGTCCATCAGTGTTGCTGCAAATGGCATTATTTCATTATTTTTATGCTAAGTAGTATTTTATTACATATGCATTTCATTATATAAAAATATATAATATACATAAATATATTAAAAAATATACATATACACCATATCCTTATCTGCTCTTTTGTCAGTGGACACAGGTTGCTTCCATGTCTTGGCTAGAGTATACAGTGCTGCTATGAACATTGAGATACATGCATCTTTTCAAATTAGAGTTTTCTACAGATAAGTGTGTGTGCGTGTATGTATATATATATATATCCAGGAGTGTTACTGTGGGATTGCTGGATCATAAGGTAACTCTATTTTTGGTTTTTTAAGAACTTCTGTTCTCCATAACGGCTGCACTGATTTTACATTCTGGCCCAAGAGGGTAGGAGGGTTCCTTTTTCTCCACACCTTCTCCAACTTTTATTATTTGTAAAATTTTTAATGATGGGCATTCTACTAATGTGGGGTGACACCTTATTGTAGTTTTGATTTGCACTTCTCTAAAAGTTAGCAATGTTGACCATCTTTTCTTGTGCCTTTTTTGTAGAAATTTGCATGCCTTTTTTGTAGAAATTTCTCTTTCAGTCTTCTGCCTATTTTTTGATAGAGTTGTTATTTTTTGTTATTGAGTTGTATGAGCTGTTTGTGTATTTTGGAAATTAAGCTCTTGTCAGTCATATCATTTACAAATATTTTCTCTAAGTCTTAGGTTACCTTTTCATTTTGTTTATGGGTTTCTTTGCTGTGCAAAAACTTACAAGCTTGATTGGGTCCCATTTCTTTATTTTTGCTTCTATTTCTATTGCCTTGGGCAACTGACCTAAGAAAACATTGCTATTATTTATGTCAGAAAATGTTTTGCCTATGTTCTCTTCTTGGAGTTTCATAATATTATGTCTTTAAGTATTTAAGCCATTTTGAGTTTATCTTTATGTCTGTTGTGAGGGAAGTGTTCTAACTTCATTGATTTACATGCAGCTGTCCAACTTTCACAACACTACTTGCTGAAGAGACTTTTTTTTTTTTTTTTGTCTTGTGCCTGTGGCATATGGAAGTTCCCAGGCTGGGGGTCGAATTGGAGCTACAGCTACCAGCCTGCAGTACATCCACAGCAACTCGGGATCCGAGCCACATCTGCGACCTACCTAACCCTGGATCCTTAACCCACTGAGTGATGCCAGGAATTGAACCTGTGTCCTCATGTATACTAGTTGGGTTCGTTAACCACTGAGCCATGATGGGAACTCCAGACTGTCTTTTCTCTGCTGTATATCCTTACCTCCTTTGCTGAAGATTAATTGGCCATAGGTGTAGGGTTTATTTCTGGGCTCTCTATTCTGTTCCTTTGATGCATAGGTCTGTTCTGTGCCAGTACCACACTCTTCTTATTACTACAGTTTTGTATTATTGTCTGAAGTCTGGGAAGATTATGCCTCTAGCTTTGTTCTTTTTCCTTGATTTGTTTAACATCTTTTGAGACTTTCTTCCTTCCGCTACATATGAAAAGAAACATCAATAAAATATTTTTTCTTGCAACCAACTAGATTCCCTATCACTTGCTTCTCAGCTGCCAGTATAATGTTTCCTAGAATGGGAACAAAGATTACCAATCCCAATAGATAAAATTTAAGGGGACTCTCCCCTGAGGCAATGTAATATATTGCCAGGTGCACAGATTCTATAGATGTGCACTATCTGAGTCCAGAATTCTTCACCACTTAATAAGGAGTGTCCTTAAGAAATGTGCCCTATGTTGGACTTTTGCCCTATATTCCTGCTTGAAAAATAGTCGCAGTCCTGGTAGATAAACTTAAGTTTAAGAACAAAAACCAAAACGCATAAGTTATTCATGTGGTCAGCTGAATGAGGAAACAATGCATTGGTCTAGGCATGCTAGACCTGTGCAGATAGGCATGCCATTTGCACAGCATGATACGTCCTGTTAAAATATGAGGAAGAGGAGCCTCATAGCCCTGGGGGGTTTATGAGGGGTCGTCAGCAAGGAGAATGAGGTGCAAACCTAGGCACTCTGGGTTGCTGCAGATTGGCACACGTGCCTTCTCCTCTGCAAGCACAATGGCGATTCTCTAGATGCTATTCATGGTCAGCTGATGCCAGGCTTCCTCAATGCTAATGGTTGTTAAATGCCTAAATGTCAGAATAAAAACTTAACCAGCTACCACCTATGTGACTTTTAAAATAATAAAAGAACTATAATATATCCTGTACCTGCAGCCCCCTCCTCACTTCATGAAATCCTAAAGAGCACAGTAAAAGCAGTGTGGTTTCTTGAGGAGGCGACCTCTTTGTCCCTGAGACCTTGAGTCCTCCCTCCCCATTCCCGCCTTTAATTAAGATAAATGTCTCTGTGTCTTGTTTTTTGTTAACCTTTTCTTAAGTTTCATAGCACCCATTCATTCGTTCTTCAGCCCTCATCTGCTGAGCTGGTCTCTGCAGAACTCCCCATTCTTTTTCTTATATTTTCTTATATTATCTTCCATCATGGTCTATTCCAGGAGATTGGATATAGTTTTCTATGCTATACAGTCTGTTGTCTATATCCATCCTAAATGTCTATCCATTCTAAATGTTTTTCAGAGGTAGGTTATTTTCTCCAGATATTTGTCTAAGAAAATATTTTCCTTTAATTTTTCCTGAAATCCCAAGAGATAGTAAATAAATTTTTTTTCTTTCATTTTGAATTAAGATTATTGTATGTTTCTTCAATAACAAGTCACCATTGTGGAGATTTTTCTTTCATTACTTCACCTAGAAAAAGGCATTTTTAATTATTTCTTATATTTATTTACACCTACAATTTTTTTCTCCAAAGTTACATATTCTCCATTGCTTCTGCTATCATTTTTGTAAGCAAACTAACAGCTGCACAGAATAATTTGTGGCTGTATTTCCCCCATATATTCTCTGATCTTCTTAGAAGAGGAAAAATAATGTATGGTTGTCTGATTGCCTGACTCAGTCATGAATTTACAATTTTGTTAAATGATCAAATTATCAAATACTACAAAATTTTAAGAAATTGGTGTTACTGACCACTTCACCTTTTCCTATTATTCAAATTATTTGGGACTTTTAATTTTGTTTTTAAGGAATATCTTTTAGAATGATACCAATACCATATACATTCCGTAGGCTCACGGTATTTTTATTATTTACTGTGTCCATAAAATTATAGCACAGTCATGACTTTTATTACTGTATGCCACTGTCTTTGAAAATTGTCTTTGCTTTGAAGTTAAATAATTTTACCCTAGGTAGCTATTATTTTTTTTTTTTATTTATGAAAGAGATTCTAGCTTTTCTAAATCCCTAGACTTTTTTTGATCATAGTTTTGGGTATACAGTTCTTTTATTTCTTTTTTTGTGTACTCTCTAATATTGAGATATTAACCCTTTTCAAGGGAATGACGCTAAAATATCAAACGCCCCCCAAAAAAGTATACATGAAGATGAAAAAAAAAGCTGTGAATAGAAAATCTGCAAATAAAAAATAATAAAGTTTACAAATATGGAAAATTTATAATTAGTAGTGAATGAAATTATATAATTTACTTGACAATGATTATTTTAAAATGTTAATACTGGCAGGAATATGGTGAAACAAATATCTGTGCTGATATAATACAAATTGATACAGCCTTTTGTGGGAAACACTTTTGTATAACTCAAAAATCTTTTAATATTCTTATACTTGCTGAACTAGTAAACTAATAATCTGTGTTTTCTAAGGAATATCTATAGTTTGGAAAATAGCTTATTGTATATGTGTGTAAACTGTATGATTATTTCATTAAAAAATAGGCTAAATCATTTTAAAAATTAAGAAACCTCAAAAGTTCAGGGGTTTAAAATTTCATCTTTGTGAGCACAGTTCTTCCCCAAAATGCTTATGCAGTGTTTTTAATAAAAGCTGATTCCTTCTCTGTCATTCTCATTAACTTCTGGTAACCAAAGGCACCTAAGTGTATGATTGCTGAACAGACTTATACCAAATCCTTTGAATTAAATAGTTTTATCCATCATTATATATTTACAAAAGCCAATTACAAATAAGTATTTTGAATGTTGAATTATTTAAAATTATATATGTATATATATCCACCACTACTATGAAATACAAAAGTCTCTAAAATATGCTTAATAATAATATACCAATAGGTTAATGGTAGGTATGTTTTGGATGTGAAATTATAAGTAATTTTCCTTCTTCTGCATTTCTTATTTCTGAATAAAAATAAAATTAAAATGCCAGTGCTGCAAGGAGACATGTCTGAGATATAAGCATAATCTAATGTCACAGCCAGTGGTGATTTCATCTAACTCTGCAGTGTAGCTTCTTCGCAGTGGCCTCTTTTTTGCTGGTGTCATTTCTAAGGAAGTAGGACTCTTCTTAATTTTTTCTCTGCACAGAAAGTGTTAAGTAACTAATGTGAGCATGCTCCTGGAATATCTTTTGCCAGCCTTGGAGTTGCTGATATTCCTATGCCATTTTTGAGTTTTAGCATTCATTCATGGTTCCAATAAAGCTGTTTTGACTTAGCCTATATAGCAATTATAATATTATTTACTCACTTATTTGTGGGAGAAGAAAGAAAAGCTTCTTGCTATACTCCTTGAGAAAGTTACATCCATCTACAATGCCACTCAAATTATTTGAGAATCAATACCCTGACATAAAAATGGCAAAGCAGTTATATTTTTTCTCCTAATTCAAGGATGGTGACTTTCAATAGTCATTTCTCTTTTTCTTTGTTATTTACTCATATTTAGCACTTCAACCTAAATTCAGTACAAAATCATAATTCCCCTTTATAAGAACTATTTTAGTCAATATTTTGTATTTTATTCAATATTTATATTTTATTCATCTATTTTAATGTCTAGAGAGATCATTTTAATGTTCATAGAGTTAGCGACTGATGGCTGAGCAGGCGAAGTGCAGCTTTGGTTAAATAATCGTTTGTAGTGATTTGAAGGAAACTGCAGGAGATGATGTTTGTAGCCAAGCTCAAGTCCTCTCTGGCAGTCCTCCAGAATCTCACAGGTGTTTTCTGCTCAAAGTTACTCACTCCACGGACAATATTAACAGAATTTCACATGAAAATTTTGGTATACCAGTATCTGCAGAGGAAATATAAAATTAAGACTGAATAAAATTTCAAAAATAGAATATTTGTTGGGTACAATTGACAGGGCTGAGAAGTTTTGACTCTCGCTTGGTTCTGCCTTCCTTAGAAAATCACAGGTTATAAATGCCACTTCCCAGAAACATTGTGCCAAAGTGGTTTTTTTTGTTTGTTTGTTTGTTTGTTTAAAAGAGAGAGAGAGAGATTTTAATACTGCAAAGTAAAAATAAAAGTCAAATTGTTTGTGCCTTTATTTTTTAATCTACTTTCATTTCTTCAGTTCTGTCTGTCTCCCTTAAGAATATAAAGCCGAGTTAAAGATATTTCTCATAGAACCCCATGGCTATAGGAACGTAGGAATTGACTGTTTTGACCTTACCTGGTCACAAGAATAGTCTGTGTCAGAGTGATCATTCTAGTTTCTCCTTGTAGCCTTGTAAATATAATGACCTGACTTGGGGGCAGTTACTGTTGCATCCTTAGTCCCAAATGCCATTCAGTGTTACACATTTTGTAGCAGCTCTACACATGCCCAGAATCTGGAAAAGACCTGAAACAAACATGAGAACAAAACAAATTAAAATAAAAATGGGATATTAGTATTGTAATACCTCAAACACACTCAATTTTTGCATGAACTAAATAAAGAGATAAGAAAAGTTTCAGAAGGAGTCACTGCCACTATTTCGACAGGGTTAGTCTGTCACATTATCGGAATACACAATAAAAAGTGAACCTGATTCCTGCTCTTAGAAGAGACTAAGGAAAGATCAAACTTTATTTTTTTTTTTAAATACAGGTATGCTTTTGTAAATGTTTGCAGTCTCAAGGGGTATTCACTAAAGTTTGCAGGGCTTCGCAGTGGAAACAGAGAATTTAGTAGTGTTAATGGTTAACACTTGTTAAATGAAGTGGAGAATCACCTGGATATAAATAGAGCAGGAAAAAAAGTATGGATCTCATGTTTAAACACAATTATTACTTTATCTGGTTTACATAAGTAATTATTTTATTCATATTCCCAGGCAAGCCTCACATTGATTTGGATTAAAATGAGTTAGAGTTTCTTGCAAAAAAATCCTTCGATATGATTTAGAATGCTAACATTTGTGACGATCAGAGAATGATTTGATTCCTCTGTTTCATCAGCACATTTTTAGTGATTCCTTGGACTTCAGATTCATGAACTATCCCAGCTCCCAGCAGAAATTTTTCACTACTTTTTCTTTCATAGCTGAGGAAACTGGGGCACTGGGAATTTAACGTACCTTTAGGCAGTAAATTGAAGAAGAGAAATAGTACCCAGTTTTCTTCCAAGGTCAGAGTTCTCACTGGCTCTTGGATTTACACCACAGCCATTTTCGACCTCATGGGATAGTTGTTTCTCAGCCTTTTGCAGGAGTAAATTTAGAAAATATAAAATATAAGTCTGTTTTGGGAAATAAGCCCTTCTAAACCTCTCTGTGTTATATGGTATCCAGATCGATAGTGTTTATCTATCCATGCCTTTGCATTGGGTTCCAAATACTGCCTGGGGTCATTAGCACAGCTTGATCTGGCTCATGGCCTCCATGATCTGGCTTCACTACTGTATCTTACTCTCCTTGCCCATCAGAGGCTCCACTCAAACTGAGTCCTGAAACTCTTTTAATCTTCATACTCCTCCATTTCTTCAGTCAACTCCACACCTTTGCTCTTCCCCACATTTAAATTCTACTCGTTTATGAGGCATTGTCAGATATCCTCGCCAGAAGGACCCCTTCTGTCCTTTGAATTTCCATAAGAATTTAGTTTACCGAAGTATCTATTATATCTCTTCTATTTTGTTTGACATGGTAAGTAGCTGTGTAAACATTGTTTTTCTCTGCTAGTACATATTCATATATAGTGGTAGGACCTGTGTCTTTTGACTAGTAATTATCAATAGTCAATAAACATTTAATTAAAAAACTGTTACATGAATGATAGATATTCTGGAAGTAAAATATTCTGTGACATTATATGATTGTATCTAAAATTTTAAACTAGGAGATTCTGCTGTGGTGCAGGGGTTGATTGACTCCACTTGTCTCTGTGGCATAGCAGTTCAATCCCCAGACCTGCACAGTGTATTAAAGATCTGGCATTGCTCCACCTATGATGTAGGTCACTGGTGTGGCTTGGATTTGCTGCCTAGGCTAGGAACTTCCATGTGCTGGGGGTGTGGCCAAAAAAGGAAATAAATAAATAAAAATAAATAAAATTAAAAATAAAACTTTAAACTATTTTGGAAAGGAACACAATGAAACAAACTATAGATAAAAGAATTACATCAGTTCTTACAGCTGATGTAAAATAGTCAGATATTAAAAAAACCTAATGCCTTACCTCTGAGAACGGCAGAAAATTCATGAAAAAAGTAGGCCCATAAATCCTGGACATCTAAAATGTATCTATTTATTGTTTTACTGTTTTAGTTTTTCTTGCTCACTCTTCAAAAGTACTTTCCTAAACATATGATAATACTGTATTGATATTTACTTTCACTCATACTTTGAAAATATCTAGAATATAAAATGATTTTAGATATCATTTGGTCTCTAATTTTGCTTTCAAGGTGTTGGTTTTTAGGATGGAAATTCTAGTATCCCCCTTTTGATAATGGCTGCATGCTTTTGGGATCTTAGAAGTTAACTTATATTTATAGATGTGGATTTATTTTTATTTTAATGCTTCGACTTTGTCGTCTTTTTGGATCCAAAGGTATACTTTCTCTCAAGCACTTTAAACTTTTCTTATTATTTCCCTAGACTTCCTTATAGAATAGTTTACAAAATCTATTTCTCAGTGTATATACACTTCATCTGGGTGTAATCAATCTTTTTAATATTTTTATTGTTAAATGTTTTAAATAGCATTGCAAGAATTTCTACACTGTCAATTTCCCAATCTGCTTGCTTTTTTGAGATGCTTTTCTTATAAGATTTGAATTCCTTCTATCATTTATATAAATATTATAGACATACTTTATATTCTACTCACATATTAGCTATTTTAATGGATTTCTAATCCTGCTTTTATTTTATTACAGCACCCCAGGAATGGCATACTGATTTTATATTTTAAAATATTTTGTTATAAACTCATCTTTTATTGGGATTATTTTCCTTTATTTTTTCCAGTGAGAATCCCTTGTATTTTGGATTGTAAGAGGGTCTCTTCAGAATGCTTGTATAACTAACTATTTGATTCATTCAGAAGCCCAGTCTAAATCAAATAATACAGTAATTTTGTGGCCTGAGCTTCAGGAACAATGCAGAGGATCTAAACTTGGAAGGAAAAACTGTGTTGTTTAAAACTATCCTAGAAGTTATCAAAAGTACAGATTATGCACCTATGGGATATAGGTGACAGCATCAATGATAGCACCAAATAAAAATGGCACTGAATGCTCAATCCATTGCATATTTAAATTAAATATGGAGTCTTCATTAATAAGATGTGTCTTTGTGCATGTGTAGGGTTTCATTTTGTGTGTAAGTGCGTTTGTATAATGGAATTTGCAAAATTTGAGAGGCTAGGAGTTGATTTTTCTATAATAGTGTGTGAACAACAAGTTGGTACCTTGAAATCCTTACTCTAAAAGAATGGAAACACAGGGACAGCTTTACTGCATTAGAAACATGTGAAAGAGTGACATGCAAGTCTTAGTTACTTAATACATGGCTGCATATTTTGCATAGTAAAAGCATGAATACAACTATTTTCTTATGATGATTTTTATTTTTTCCATTATAGCTGGTTTACAGTGTTCTGTCAATTTCCTACTGTACAACAAGGTGACCCAGTTACACATACATGTATATATTCTTTTTTCTCACATTATCATGCTTCATCATAAGTGACTAGATATATCCCAGTGCTATACAGCAGGATCTCATTGCTTATTCATTCCAAAGGCAACCATTTATGTACACAATGGAATACTACTCAGCCATAAAAAAGAACAAAATAATGCCATCTGCACCAATATGGATGGAACTAGAGACTCTCATACTGAGTGAAGTAAGTCAGAAAGAGAAAGATAAATACCATATATCACTTATATCTGGAATCTAATATAAGGTACAAATGAACCTTTCCACAGAAAAGGAAATCATGGACATGGAGAACAGACTTGTGGTTACCATGGGGGAGGGGTAGGGAGTGGGATGGATTGGGAATTTGGGGTTAATAGATGCAACTATTTTTTAAATAAAAAAGATTAGGGCAAAAATATTTGCAAGGGGAAAAGTTAGGCTATCACTATAATTTTCTAGGCAAAAGATTCACTAAGCTAATTAACTAAGCTAGTGGTAGTGGGATAAATATTCAATTTGATACTCAGGATATTTTTAGACAGTAAGAACTAAAAGGATGACAGAGAATTTGGTTGTAAGACTAAAGAAAAGAAAGAGCTTAGAATACAAATTTTGTTGTTTGCCAACTTGTGAAAAAATCAAATATTTAAGACATTTGGGGGAGAAAATTAGACCTCAATAGGGGTTTAATATACAAGGGGGACTATAATTTGCATATATTTTTTTCACCATACAGGCAGATGTTAAATTTCTATGAATGGATGCTATTTTGAGGATAGTATATAGGTAGGAAAGTAGGAAATGGATAGGTGGATGCTTAGTAATTGTATGCATATTTGTACAGATGAAGTATAACTCAACTAAGAAAAAACTGTCAAAAAAAAAAAGAGCTAAGAAAGAGTTATATACTAAAAACCAAGATATAAGAGTTTTAAAATATAGAGATCTAGTTAAAAATGATGAATCATTTAAATAGATTGACTAGGGACAAGATTTAACATAAGCCATTTGATTTGACAAGTAAAAAGATGTTACTGATATTAAGAAGAATTTTTCCTTAGAAAAATTCCTTAGAAATTGGTGCTTCCTGAAGTGGTTAGAAGGAGAATTTCTACATATAAGAGGCTTTATTACTACAACCCATCTGGAGCAATTGGCAGGCTTGGGACTTCATTATACAGTACTTTGCATAAGTTTAGAGAAACATTGATGTCCTTATTAAATAATAGGGTTGGAGGCATGTACTGCAACATATTTTTGAGAGGGTGGTAAAGTAACCCTTCTCAATTGCAAGTTGTGGAAATGAAGGTATATGTAATGCCAGAAGTTAAGATTAAGGTAAGAGGAAGGGTTAATTAGGACATACATTAAGAAGTAACAAAGTAAAACTATTTGCAGGCTATAAGGAGGCAGAACATCAAGCCATAAAAGTCTAAGACCTACAACAAACAAGGTTACATTAACTACAAAATGTGCAAATGAACTACAGGGAGCCATTTTAGAGAATTATTTTACATAATAAAATATCATCTAAGACAAAACCACCAGATTATCTAAAATGAATCTTCCTCCAAGTTCCCTTGTGGTGCAGTGGGTTAAGGACCCAGCATCATCACTGCAGTGGTTGGGGTCGAGGCTGTGGTGCAGGTTCAGTCCCTGGCCTGGGAACTTCCACATGCCACAGGTGAAGCCAAAAATAAAATAAAATAAAATAAAATAAAATAAAAAGTAAAATGAAATGAAATCTTCCTCTTAATGCGTATTACACAGATGAGCATGTGCTCTACTTGTTTGGGGTAGAGGTAGAATGCCATAGTACTGAAACTTCTAAATGAATGTAAACGATAGTCCATCGATCACCTGCAATGGTTGGTGACCTTGATCTCTCTGGCACCTGGCTTAGCTGTCATTGTACATTGGATCTGAATAAAGTCTTCTCAAAGTGAAATGTCAATCCTCTGGACAGAGACCTGACCTTGTAGCATTAAGGGAATAGAGGCATACACCTTGCAGCAAGAGCTGTGCCATTGATCTGTGGAAGCTCCAGGGTTTTTACACTTAGTGAACTCCAATATTTTTATGCTGGATGTGATTAATGTACATGCTGCCTCAGCTATCCCCACCAATGACTAGGTTTTTACATCTATGTAAATTGGGTAAAATAGGTTGGATAGTTTAAGGTAAGGTAGCCTTTGTTGGTTACAGGCAGCTCTTGGCTGTGTTCATGTATACATACACTCCCCCAACCATATAAACCACACACACACACACATACACACACACTTACACACTAAACAGAGGAAATATAATGTTGATGTTAAAGGAAAAAGAGCAGATAATTAAGGAAACAAATTTCCAGAAGTGTTGGGTAGAAAATGAGATCTAAGGTGTAGATTGAGAACTAAATATTAGAGCGGGAAAGGTTAGCCCTTTTTCTGAGTTGAAAATAATTATAAAAGTGAAGCCTCAATGAGATTGTGTGAACCTAAAGGATGCCCTATATAATAGTATGCGCTTCTCTAAGAGGCAGGCATAATGTCATCAAATCAGAGGGAGTGTTAAGATGGGTGCAGAAAAGTAGATAGAAAAGTATCAAAGGCTTGTGGCACAAAGAATGCCAGAAGTATCTGAAAAGCAACAAGTAAAATAACGTTTCTACAAGATAAGGGGCTATCAATTTGTACCAGTGCAAATAGGCATGGTAATGAGATTTTCTCTAACAAAACAGTCATATAATGTTAAGAATTGAACTGACTGGTCACAAGAAGCAAATGTTCAATATCTTCATGTAAAGATGGAATTATTTTAAGTGGACCAAGCACCAGTTTCACCTCATAAGCTGTGCCCAAGGTTAAGGCAATTTTCAGCTGTTTTCATGAAACATTAATTATTCTTCTAACGTGCAGTGGTGTTTTTGTGGAGTGCTCCGAAATGTTATCTCCTCCACACACAGCAGAAAGAATAACCAGAGATTGGTTTTATGTCCGATTATATTAATTTTAACAATTTTAAACATAGCAATTCATTCAAATGATAGATACTTTTAAAAATCTTCATTTAATTCTAGATCTGCATTGTAAAATGTGTATGTGATTCAAAAATACTTAAGATTAATTCTGCTGTTTCAGATGACTTAATAATATGAAGTAGAATGATAAACTACTTTGAAAGTAGATGAGCATCTGATTGTAACATTTTTGTCTCTATCACTTTTAAACAAGAATTACTCCTATCTCATATGCAATAGAAAACATCAGTGTGGCTCCCATTTCCATACTGCCAATTGAGAATGTGCTAGAAAAGATGTTTTTAGAGCAAAAATGGCTTATAGGTTAGTATGGAGAAGTAAAATAATATATGCTTCAAATAGGGTACCTAAGACAAAATCAGGAAAAAAAAAATGCTCTAGGAAATTAAGTAAAATGAAAACATGTAATTTTCAAGAGTTTAAAATACATTCCTATTTATTTTGCCTAGTTTCCCTAGATTCCCTAAAACTAAACACGTTTTATGCTCTACACAATCCTACAATTCCCGCACCACTGCCCCACCCAGAGTCTTCTGTGTCCATTCTTCTTTATCTTTACATAAATTCTTCCTTCTGCTTGCATGTCCTCTGACTTTCCGCCAATTTCTTTGCGAGGATACACATCAGGTATCATGGCAACAGTCACTCCTTCCAAAACAGTTTCCTCATACTCTTACATATCTGTCTGAGCGCTTTTCAGACCATGCTTGTTTTACAAATCCATGCTCCATTTGAATAATCAAGTCCCTTGAGGATGGCAATTGAGTCTTTTTCCTGTCTAGACTCTCATGCTTTAGCATATGAAATGTCACATTTTAAATAATCAATAATTACTTTATTACATCAACAATTTATAAAAGGATTCCCCCATTAAGTTTTGGAAGAGATATTGAGCATATCTTTGACAGAAAAGAGTATTTAAATATGTGGATTACCTTATGCTACAGTTACCACAACCAGGTGCTCCAACATTCTTGCTTTTTTCTGTGAACACACATAGAGTGTATATCACCAGTTGAGATTTCTATCTGGAATTTTTACCTCAGATTGCCTTTCAGCTACTTCTCCACTCCCCCTAAATGTTGCTTAAATTTACCTTTTCACTGAGGCTGCTATGACTCCTGTGTTCAACATTTCAGCTACTAACCTCCCGAATCCCATCGCTCCTGTTCTTCCTAAACTTACTATTTTTGTTTTCTTTTACCACAGTATGTATCGCTATCAAATACACTATAATATATTTATTTTTGTTGTTTTTATCACTGTCAAATTCCATTTCCTCACTAGGAAGAAGTTCCAGAAGTATTATCCAGTTCTACAAGGATTAAGTCATAACCCACTGCAGTTGTCCACTGACAGTGCTGTAAGAGGAATTCAGTGTGAAAAATAGGATGAGGTACTGTGTGCTTTGGAAAAACAAATCCCTAGGTAGTAAGATGCATATCTTAGGAAGAATTTCAGTGACCCACCCCCAAATTATTTCATTTTCCCATGCATAGAAAAATCCCTAAAATCATTGACCTGAAATATCTGTTCTTTGTGAAATAGCAGTAATATTTTACCAAACTGTGCACTTAACTACATGTATTTTCTAGTCCAAAAAAAAAAAAAATCCATATGCAAACTGACCTCTCTCCTACTGCTTTGGAGTAACTCCTCAGACCTAACTCAATGGCTATCTCCCAAGTTATAGTCTTCAGTAAAACCCTAAAAAATACTATACACAACTCTTATGTGGTACTTTTTTTATTTTTTATATTATACAAGGTTTTATTTTTATTCATATTAAAGTATAGTTGATTTTACAATATTGTGCCCATTTCTGCTATACAACAAAGTGGCTTATTCCTTTCATATTGTCTTCTATCATCTTCTATCCCAAGAGACTGGCTATAGTTTCCTATGCTATGCAGTAGAATATCATTGCTTATTCATCTAAATGTAATAGTTTGCATCTACTAACCCCCAAATCCCAGTCCATCCCATTCCCTATTCCCCACTCCTTGGCAGCCACAGATCTGTTCTATGTCTGAATCAGTTTCTGTTTTGTAGATAGGTTCATTTGTGCCATATTTTAGATTCCACATATAAGTGATATCATATGGTATTTGTCTTTCTCTTTCGGATTTACTTCAGAGAATCTCTGCTTGCACCCATGTTGCTGCAAATGGCATTACTTCATTCGTTTTTATAGCCGAGTAGTATCCAATTGTACATATGTACCACATCTTCTTAATCCATTCATCCGTTGATAGACATTTAGATTTTTTCCATATCTTAGCTATTGTGAATAGTGTTATGAACATGTATCTTTTTTTATTTTATAATGATTTTTATTTTTCCATTATAGCTTGTTTACAGTGTTCTGTCAATTTCCTACTGTGCAGCAAGGTGATCCAGCTACACATATAAGTATACATTCTTTTTTTCTCACATTATCATGCTCCATCATAAGAGACTAGATATAGTTCCCAGTGCTATACAGCAGGATCTCATTGCTTATGCAATCCAAAGGGAATAGTTTTCATCTGTTAACCCCAAATTCCCAATCCATCCCACTCCCTATCCCTTCCCCTTGGCAACCACAAGTCTCTTCTCCATGTCCATGATTTTCTTTCTGTGGAAAGGTTCATTTGTGCCATATATTAGATTCCAGATATAAGTGATATATGGTATTTATCTTTCTCTTTCTGACTTACTTCACTCAGTATGAGAGTCTCTAGTTCCATCCATGTTGCTGCAAATGGCAATATCTTGTTCCTTTTATGGCTGAGTAGTATTCCATTGTGTATATATGCCACATATTCTTAATCCAGTCGTTGGTCAATGGAATTTGGGTTGTTTCCATGTCTTGGCTATTGTGAATAGTGCTGCAATGAACATGCGGGTGCATGTGTCTTTTTCAAGGAAAGTTTTGTCTGGATATATGCCCAAGAGTGGGATTGCTGGGTCATATGGTAGTTCTATGCATAGTTTTCTAAGGTACTTCTATACTGTTTTCTGTAGTGGTTGTACTATGTATTTTTTTTAATTGTAGTTTTATCGAAACATATGCCTGGGAGTGGGATTGCTAGATCGTATGTTACTTCTATATTTAGTTTTCTGAGGCAACTCCATGCTGTTTTCCATAGTGGCTGTATCAATTTACATTCCTATCAATGTAAGGATTTATCCCTTTTCTCCATACCCTCTCCAGCATTGGTCATTTGTTGACTTTAATGGCGGCCATTCTGACAGGTGTGAAGTGGAACCTCACTGTAGTTTTGATTTGCATTTCTCTAATAGTGATGCTGAACGTTTTTTCATGTGCCCACTGGACATCCATATGTCTTCTTTGGAGAAATGTCTATTTAGGTTTTCAGCCTATTTTTCCATTTTTTCTATTGGGTTGTTTGTTTTTTGATTTTTTTTTTTTTTTTGAGTTGTATGAGTCATTTGTATATTTTGGAGATTAAGCCCATGTTGGTTGCACTATTTGCAAAGACTTTCTCCTGTTTTGTGGGTTGTCTTTTTGTTTTTGTTTTTATGGTTTCCTTGGCTGTGCAAAGGTTTTTAAGTTTAATTAGGTCCACTGGTTTATTGTTTTCATTGTCATTCTAGGAAATGGATCAAAGAAGATATTGCTGTGATTTATGTCAAAGAGCATTCTGCATATCTTTTCCTCTAGGAGTTCTGTAGTATCTGTCTTTACATTTAGGCCTTTAATCTATTTTGAGTTAATTTTTGTGTATGGTTTTAGAGAGTGTTCTAATACATTCTTTTACATGTAGCTGTTCATTTTCCTCAGCACAACTTATTGAAGAGACTGTCTTTCCTCCATTGTATGTTCTTTCCAACTCTGTCATAGATTAGTTAACCATAGGTGCTTGGGTTTATTTCTGGGCTTTGTATCCTCTTCCATTAATCTATATTTCCATTTTTATGCCAGTACCATATTATTTTGATGACCATAGCTTTGTAGTATAGTCTGAAGTCAGGGAGCCTGATTCCTCCTTTTCCATTTTTCTTTTTCAATATCGCTTTGTATATTTGGAGTTTTTTGTGTTTCCATGCCAATTTTAGAATAGTTTGTTTTATATCTGTGAAAAATGCCACTGGTAAATTGATAAGGATTGCATTGAATCCATAGATTGCCTTGGGTAGGGTAATCATTTTGACAAAATTGATTCTTCCAATCCAAGAGCATGGATGTATTTCCATCTATTTGTGTCATTGTTTATTTCTTTCATAAGTGTCTTATAGTTTTGACTCTTTAGGTATGTTTATTCCTAGGTATTGTATTCTTTTTGATGTGATGGTAAATAGGATTTTTCCCCTAATTTCTCTGTCTGATCTTTCATTGTTAGTGTATAAAAATGCAGTAGATTTCTGTGTATTAATTTTCTATCCTGCAACTTTACCAAATTCATTGATGAGCTCTAACAGTTTTCCAGTACTGTTTTTAGGATTTTCTTTGTATAGTATCATGTCATCTACAAACTGTAATAGTTTTACTTCTTCTTTTCCAATTTGGATTCCTTTTATTTCTTTTTCTTCTCTGATTGCCATGGTAGGACTTCCAAAACCATATTGAATTACAGTGGTAAAATTGGACATTCTTGTCTTTTTCCTGATCTTAGAGGAAGTGTTTTCAGTATTTCACTGTTGAGAATGATGTTAGCTTTGAGTTTGTCATATACAGCTTTTATTATGTTGAGATAGGTTCTATTTATGCCTACTTTCCAGAGAGTTTTTATCAGAAATGGGTGTTGAATTTTTGTCAAAGGCATTTTCTTCATTTATTGCAATGATCAGATGGTTTTATTCTTCAGTGTGTTGATGTGGTGTATCACACTGACTGATTTCTGGCTATTGAAGAACCCTAGAGTCCCTGAGATAAATCCCACTTAGTCATGATGTATGATCCTTTTAGTATATGGTTGGATTCAGTTTGCTAATATCTTTTTAAGGACTTTTGCATCTATGTTCATCAGTGATATTGGCCTTTAATTTTCTTTTGTTGTAGCATCTTTGTCTGGTTTTGGTATCAGGGTGATGGTAGGGTCATAGAATGAGAGTGTTCCTTCCTCTGCAATTTTTTGGAAGAGTTTCAAAAGAATAGGTGTTAACTCTTCTCTGTGTTTGTGATAGATTTCACTTGTGAAGCCATCAGGTCTTGGACTCTTGTTTTTCAGAAGTTTTGAAATCACAGTTCAATTTCAGTACATGTTATTGGTCTATTTATGGTTTTTTTTAATCACTCAATGAATTTTATTATTTACAGTTGTACAGCAATCATCAAAACCCAATTTTATAGGATATCCATCCCAAACTATTTGTTTTCTATTTCTTCTTGGTTCAGTCTTGGAGGGTATGCCTTTGTAAGAATCTGTCCATTTCTTCTGGGTTGTCCATTTTATTGGCATATAGTTGCTTGTAATAGTCTCTTATGATCCTTTGTATTTCTGTGGTGTCACTTGTAACTTCTCCTTTTTCATTTCTAATTTTATTAATTTGAGCCCTCTCCCTTTTTTTCATGATGAGTTTGGCTAAAGATTTATCAATTTTGTTGATATTTTTGAAGAGCCAGTTTTTGGTTTCATTAATCTTCTCTATTGTTTGTATCTATTTCATTTATTTCTGCTCTGATCTTTATGATTTCTTCTACTAATTCTGGGCTTTAACTGTTTTTCCTTCTCTAAATGCTTTAAGTCATACATTTTTCTTTACTTTCAACAATCTAAATTCTTAGAATAGTGTTTGACATACAATACACATTGAATAAATACTTATTAATTGAATACATAGAAGAGCCACAATTATTTTAAACTCGTTAGATTTTCTTTAGCTCAAATAATACTTTATTTTTTATATCTGCACAGTGAGTTAGTGAAGGTGACATTCAAGATAGGACTTTACTGAAGTGACTGACACAAGAAAGCCACCTTGATTTATATGTTCCTTTTTACTCTCTTAATTTATCTGTTTCTTTCAAATACATCTGTACAGAACACATTTGCTTGAACATACTCAATTATTTCCCACTATACTATATTCTACTTAAGAATCTGCAATCATAGCTTTGAAAGTAAGTGTTAATTATACCATCCCCCTCAAAATTATTCAAGTATGATTAAGAGAAGTCTTTAATAGCCTAATGAGAAATGGACTGGGAGTTTGGGGTCAGTAGATGCAAACTATTGCATTTGGAGTGGATAAGCAATGAGATACTGCTACATAGTACAGGGAGCTATATCCAATCACTCGTGATGGATCATGATGGAGAATAATGTGAGAAAAAAATGTGTGCATATATATAAAACTGGTCACTTTGCTGTAGAGCAGAAATTGACAGAACATTGTAAAGCAACTAGAACAGAAAAAATACAAATCTTAAGAAAAAGAACTAAGGTTTTATTATCATAAATATTAGGAATTGTGATATACTGAGTAAATATTATGAACTGTGCCAAGAATAACTGTTAGATTTTGTAAGTGAAGCTGGAGTACACAAAAGCCCATGTATACTTTAGGAAATGTTAACCACCTTATTTACCATTCAGGTCTTTCAAAAAACTTGAAAACTAGTTTGAAGTAAGTTCAAAGAGGACTAGGCATTAACTCAAGGAAAATATTCCACTGATGATTAGCATAATAGTCATTTTTTTCCTGCAAACTTGTGAAACTTAAGATTCTCATTTTTGTGATTGTGAAAATCACATGTAATGATTCTCATTCAAATTTAGCATAAAACACTGATTTCAAACTCCTGCTTTCTATTTATCTCTGTCACTTTACTCTTCATTTTAAAAGCAAGGTAGACATAAATTGAATTTGGCAGCTGGTAAGGAAGTGTTTGTAAATCATAAGATGAAGCCTAATCTAAATTTAAATCAATATACCTATATCTCAAAAGTAATAAAACTAGTACAGATATAAATTTCATTTCACAAAGGAGCCAAATTAAAGCAGCTGTATCTAAAATATGAGTCTCTTTGCATATTCCTCCTTTTTTCAGTAATTGGAGTAGGAAAGATTTGTTTCCTTTGAAAAATAAAACTTTTTGGAACATTTCATAATTGTGTTATGATGTATTTACCTATGTCAATAATCAATCCTGGGAGTTCCTATTGTGGCTCAGCAGAAACAAAAAAGAACCCAACTAGTATCCATGAGGATGCAGGTTCTATCCCTGGCCACACTCAGTGGGTTAAGTATCCAGCATTGCCATGAGCTGTGATGTACATTGCAGACACAACTTAGATCCTGAGTTGCTATGGTTGTGGCCTAGGCCAGCAGCTGTAGCTCCAATTCAACCCCTAGCCTGGGAACTTCTACATGTTGCAGATATGGCCCTAAAAAGCAAAAAAAAAAAAAAGAAGAAGAATGAAATTATAGCAGACCTTTTTTCAAACTGAAAGTAAAATCAGTGTTAAAAAACTGATAGTTCAGTTTAGTCACCTTTGAGAAAGAATGCCATACAAAGCAAAAATTGGCCTTAGTGGTGAGCATTAGGACATAGGGCATTAATTAACTTGTTAAAGACAAAATTTCTCTTTATCCTAGACTATATAAACAATAGATTGAGCAGGTGTGATTGATTACTCTGATACAATGAAAATCAGAGGTTGATAAGGTAACCTTTACCACAGATTTGCAGCCTCAAAGAGAGTTTTCAAATAATAATGATCATATATAACACCTTGGCTATTACACCAGTCTTTCAAAAGAACTGGTTTAATTCCAACTCCAGAAAGTACAATGAAGCAGTTTATGAAAAAAAAAACAAAAAACTCAAGAGTTTTCAAGTCCCTTCTCCTTAAATTTGTCTATCATAGGTGATGTTTCTGAAAACCGTCACCCAGAATCAGACTAGTATGGGTTCATATTCCTGTTCTTGCAATTTATTAGCTCTTTATTCTTCATCAAGTCTCTTTAGCTGTAAGTTTGTTCATGTGAGATATTGGAAATATAACAATACCCAACTTTTAAAGGTGCTCTGAGTCTTTTTTTTTTTTTTTTTCCTTTACAGGGTAAATCTCTGAAAATATAAGAGAACATATATGGTTTCATATGGGAATAAAAAGATAAATAAGAATAGTTGAATTTTCTCATTCCATATTTCATATGAATATAACATAATTCTCCACATTTTTCATCAGCACTACCAGGTAACAACTAGCAGCTTCCTATGTCTTACAGTTTCAAGCAAAGACAATGGCACAAATGATTGGTACACCAAATAGTTGGCAGTGGCAGTGATATCAAATAGCCCTAGTTACTCATATCTTCAATGACTACTCTCCACTGAAAGAAAAGTGTTAAGCTCCCTTGGAACTTGGAATTTCCTTCGTGGCTCAGTGGGTTAAGAACCCAGCTAGTATCTATGAGGATGCGGGTTCGATCCCTGGCCTCACTCAGTAAGTTAAGTCATCCCATGGTGCCACGAGCTGTGGTTCAGTTTGCAGATGCGGCTCAGTTCTGGCATTGCTGTGGCTGTGCTGTATCCTGGCAACTGCAGCTCCAAGTGGACCCCCTAGCCTGGGAACTTCCATATGCCACAGGTGTGGGCCCAAAAGCAAAAAAAATAAGTTACCTTGGAACAATATTTGTAGAATAGAAATTTAAACTACAGGTCAAACAAGTCTATCTTGGCTAATTGAAGTAATACTATTAAAACAAAAATTAAAAATTAACAATAATAGTATCTGTTTAAATGACTTTAATAACAAGAGCATCTTTTATATAAAATCACATGAAATGTTGCACTGGCTAAGTAATTGGGGTTATAGATATTAATTAGGACTCTGCACAAATAGTATCTTATGGTCATCTTACACATAAAGAAATGCAACATTAGCAACTGCCAGTACAAAAGGGGACATTGTACTTATAAGATTCAGGGGTAGCACCTGTAAAATACAAGTGCAGATACATATCAGAAATTGGAGTCTAGAAGGATTCTGGGGCATAGACCTACTGCATGCTTCTTGGTTTAGTTTTCATCTGTACATCTGGATTTTTTTTTTTTCTTTGAGGACAGTCTTTTCAATCTATTTTCCAAAAACAGTGTCAATAGAAATTGACACTTTGTGCCAGGAACTATTAAGTTTCAGTCATGCATATAGACTCACTGTTGTCTTTCAGTCATGTTTCATATTCCTGGGGGAGACTATCTGATAATCTGTGTGCTCACCCTTTTCAACTAGCAATGCCCAGTTTGGGAGGCTGGGATCACAGTTTACATGTGTGACTGTGTCCAATGCCTGAGGATCAAGTTGCATTTTTGAGAGAAGAGGCATTTTGCGCACTGTATCCACACAGCACCCTTCCTATAAATGCATGCACATTTGGGAGAATTTTAAATCACATTATATTACTTGAATAGAAGGCTCAAAACTTTAATTTTTTTTCAAAACTAAGTGTGCCATTAAAATGTCTGTGAATTACATAGGCATGATTCTAAACTGAACCTATAAACTAGTGAGCCTTTATGAAAATAGAGATGATTGCTACAGTCAATATGGGCTTAGGAAAAAAACTGCCAAAGTAATTTGGCTGCTTTCTTTGATAGAATTAATATAATAACATTAGGAGTGATATTATAGTCACAATTTTATAGATAGAATATACAGTTAGGATTTGATAATGTCTTCTAAAATGGCTTTGCAGCCAACATAGACATAAAATGTATAAACCAACAATGAACTTTAACAAATACTTTTTTCTTTGCCTGTTTTTATTTCTTGTTTAGCTGCCAGGTGCAAATCTCTGTTCATCTGTAAAAATGGCAAGTTTTTCTTTTATATCAATCATTCATAAGTTATGATTATAATTTGAATTTTAAAGTTAAAATTACAAAGAAAATAAATCATATTTTAGGATTAATCCTGAAAGGACTGTACAGGATTTAAAAAATAGTGTTATCTTGTAAGGGGCCTGTAATGAATGTAAATTTCGTCATTATGCCACAATGACAGGGAAAATATGCAATTTTTTTATTCATTAAAAAAATCCATTCATGCTAATATTCCTTCATTTATTCAAAAGATCGCTAAGACAGAAACTGAAAAAGAGAAGCACTGACTTTTCCTGCTTAATTCAACACTTTAATCATCTCCTTTCAGCTTCTTTATTTCCTTTCCATAAAATTTTTATGGATATTAGCTTGTCTTTAATTAAAGAGGACATTCATCCACCAATAGTTTGTGTCAAGAATTTCACCTGATTTGTAGCTAATAGTAATAGAAAGCAAAAATTGTTTTTCTTAAGTGTATTTTTCTGACAGGTGTGGTAAAGGTATGACTGATGATTACTGGTTCCTGCTGTGTCTTGCTTAGTTTAGTAATTAGCACTCTCAGCTGTTATCATTGTAAATGAAGGGATCCTAGTGAGTCATTTAGAGACACAGTGAATGGATGATCTATCCTGCATGTAGTTTTTTGAAAAAGTTCACTTATAGGGGAAGGCATATTAGGTGTTAAGTAAGGTTCAGTAGAACAACTTATCTAAACATGATCTACTTTTACTTGCATCCAAAAATTTTTATTTTTAATTTTTATTTTTAATTTTTATTTTTTTCGTCTTTTTGCCTTTTCTAGGGCCGCTCCCACAGCATATGGAGGTTCCCAGGCTAGGGGTCTAATTGGAGCTGTAGCCGCCAGCCTAAGCCAGAGCCACAGCAAAGCGGGATCCAAGCAGCGTCTGCGACCTACACCACAGCTCAGGGCAACGCCGGATCCTTAACCCACTGAGCAAGGCCAGGGGTCGAACCCGAAACCTCATGGTTCCCAGTCAGATTCGTTAAGCACTGGACCACGACGGGAACTCCCAAAATTTTTAAAGTTAAATTTTGGGGCCTGTTATTTTGAGATTTAAGTTCTTCATTGTTCTACCTTTAACAAAAATAGATTAAGAAAGCTTAGCATTTAAAACATAAATGTGCCAAATTTTTGAGTATGTTCTTTTTTCTTTCTTTCTTTTCTTTATTTTTTAAACCACACTTGAGGCAAGGGGTTCCCAGGCCAGAGAATGAACTCACACCACAGAAGTGACCAAAGCCACAGCGGGGACAATGCCAGATCCCCAACCTGCTCTGCCACAGGGAAACTCTGAGTATGTTCTTAATTTTAGTTGATACTAGGCAAAAAAGAAATTGTATGTTTAAAAAATCTGAGAAATATGTCAGAAAATTATAACTGAAAATTTATAACCCTGCTTTAATAAAAGGATTAGAGTTGTGTTTTTGAGAAAACTATCAATTCATTTAGTGTATTTTCATGAGTTTTAGTGTGTTTTTTTATGAGGCAATTAAATGACTAAGTCATGTTTCCTAATCCTGAATGCATTTTCTGTCTCAAAGAATAGGCTGATGTTTATGACTTTTAAAAAGAATTAAATTCTTCTTTTTGCTCAACCAACTAAAAATAACTCCATGCCTACCGTAAGAAAAATTGGGTCTAAACTGAAAATGGCACTTGAATCTCATTGCTTTATCAGAGTAGAGAAGTAGATCTTATGTTATTCTATATACATGAAAATCAGAAATCTTAAATTCAAAACACCCTAACATTTAGATCATTTCAGGAAAACATGCAGGATGGTAGGGCAATTAGCATATGATCCAGACAATCTAACCTTTTTATGTTAATGCTGTGGACATAGTCCAGGTAACACTCACAGCTGCTGTGATATTCTTTTCTTTTACTGGTATAGCATTAACAATTATGTTTAAAACTATTTCAGAGCCATAAATCAACCATAATAGAAAAAATAAAAATCTTAAAAAAAAAACAACTATATCAGAGCCAAGTGTTCTTTCCATGAACAAAAACAAAAGGCTTGGCTCTCAAATTTGGTAAATGGTAAATATGTGTTTTCTTGTTTGCTGATAGAGATAAGTGAAAAAATATATTGGTAAAGACACTGAGTAACTTTTTGGAGATTGCTACGTATTATGAAATGCTTGAGAGCTCTTTGAGGAACCAATATTTAGCAATGTAACTATTTCAGAGTTACTAATGACTGAATGAGGATGATACTCAGTTTATGCTGGCATATAGCAATCAGTAATGTGATATTTATGAACAAATATATTATGTACCCTCTGAAATTAAAAGGCAGGCAGGAGCAGACTATGGGAGTGTTGGAGAATCTAGTTCATGAAACAAGAAAAATATGATTTGTGAAGTGGGGATAAAAATACGTTTGATTAGTAATTAGAAATCTGAATTTTGCACGTGGCTCAGCTACCTACTACTAGCTCTTGAATGTTTAATGTCCTCATTTAGAAAGCAGACTCACGTGGTGATTAAGAACATTTCAGTGGTCCTGGGTCTTATTACCTATTCTGTTATTTACCTTTAAGTCTCAGTAACTATATCTTTTAAATAGTAAGGCAAGATTCATTTTCTTGTAGGATGGCTGTGAGAATTAAATGAGATAATGTATTGAAAGTACCCAGCCTGTATACTGTTTCCAATAAATGTTTACAGTTACTATCTTTAATAGAAATGACAATCTTTGTCCCCGTATCTAACACTATTATGCATAGGATCAAAAATTAAAATGGACTTTAATTTGGCTTATAATATTTGTGGAATGTTGCAGTGCGGACTTAAATAAACATTATCTGTTAAACTTCTATTTAGTTAAAACCCCAGTATGACACAGATTATTCAGCTTTCCATGGGGTGGATCATACATTCTCTTTAGGCAGCTTATCAGGATTTATGTCCAAATTGCATAAAATATGTGCCAAATTAAACTTTAAAATATGCTTTGAATAAAATTATTTTACCATAATTATCCCAGTTTTAGCAATAAAAGTCTATGTCTCTGTAGGCATACTCTGGTCAATTTAGCTCTTCTAATTAAATGATATTTTCTTCCTCACTGTTTATGATGGGTTACTTCTGTAGTGTTCAGCAGTTTGACTTTAGGACACTTAACTAGAATATTTAACTATCCTTTGATATCCCTTGAGTTGAAATAGCTAATATACCTCATACAGAGACTGGAATCCTTTACAGTGAGAACTAATTAGTTGCATTTTCACTAATAGTTTCATATGAAATATTGATAAGGGGACTAGAGAAAAGAAAGAAATGAAATAAGTGAAAACATCTTTTTTTATAAATATGATAATATTTAGAGTAACTTCCCTTAATGATAAATGTAGTACTTATTAAAAAGAAATTTAGACTTGATTCTAAACCATGAAAAGACCTTCTCAGATGTTACCTTGTGGCACAGTATGTTAAGGATCTGATATTGCCGCAGCTGTGGTACAGGTGGTAGCTGTGGTGCAGGTGGCAACTGCAGTACAGGTTCGATTACTGGCCAGAAAACTTCCACGTGCCATGTTTGTAGCCCCCCCCCCCCCAAAAAAAAGGGTTTCTCAGAAGAGTTACATAAGAATTTTACTTATTACGATCAGGGCCCCTCTACATGTTTCCATGAATGGGGAAAGGTGCAGCAATAATACCCCATATTTTAAACACATCTGTAAGAACCAACATACCCCAAGTGAAGAAAGAAAGAAAAAGAAAGAGAGAGAGAGAAAGACAAAAGAAAAGAAGGAAGAAAAACATTATCTGGCAGGTGCTGCCACTGAAAGGAAGTGAATTAACTTTATTTCCAGTTTTCCTCACCTCCAAACTATCTTAATGAAGATTTAGGATTCATTAACTAAAGGGTTAAGAAAGAAAGTCTGACTAGTATCCATGAGGATGCAGATTTGATCCCTGCCCTCGCTCAGTGGGTTAAGAATCCATCATTGTCCTGAGCTGTGGTATAGGTTGTAGACCCATGTTGCTGTGGCTGTGGTGAGGCTGCAGCTCTGATTCATCCCATGGCCTGGGAACTTCCATATGCCATATCCTGCAAGTGTGGCCCTAAAAAGCAAAACAAACAAAAAAGCAGTAAAGAAGATATTTGTAAAGAATTAGTAGAGCTACTTAAAAATCTATGTAACAAGAAAGACATTCATTTCATTCTACTAATGAGTAGACTTAAGAACATCTATTGTATTTGTATGTTCTTTGACAAGACTAATGAAATTAAGAAACTATGTTAAGTATTATAATTATCAGCATTATAAACATTTCTTATTTTCCATATGGTGGAGCAGTTGTTTTGTCATATCCTTATATCTACCCATTCTCCTTCCTTCTTGACAATTAAGTGTCATTAATAAAATATGATCCTACAAACACAAGCATTTGTCCCTGGGCTGAAAATCTCTTGGGAAGAAAGACCAAAAAGGAGTAAAAGCATTTGTAATAACTTTATGCTGATTTTTAGGGATTGTTACAATTTGTAACACATTGACTTAAGTGTTTTACAAATTAATGTTTGGATTCCTTCTATATAATGAGTGGATAAATTTTTCCACTTACACATTGTAAAATTTGCGCTATATGGTTCATAATTATATGGGTTTTGATAAAGCATAGTCATATATCCACCACAAAAATCTTCATACGAAACAGTACAATCACTCCAAAATTTCTCCACACTACCTCTTTATAGTAAAAACAGCCTTCTACCTGGGTTCCCAGTTTTTGGCATTTACATCTAAAAGTTCTATAAATATCCACATTCAGGTTTTTGTATAAACATAAGTCTTCATTTTTGGAGGGTAAATATGTTGGCATGGGATTGCTGGGGTATAGGACAAGTATTATTTAACTCTACAAAAAAAGGTCAAAATATTTCCCAAAGTGACTGCCGTTTTTCTTCCCCATCAGAAATGTATAGAAGTCTGGGTATTCAAAACTACACAAGCACTTGATATTGCCAGGATAGGTATATGGTAGTATCTAATTGTTTTAATTTATGACTACTGATGTTCAGCATGTTTTTGCATGCTTATTTGTTATTATTTAGTGAGGTGTCTGTTAATATATTTTACTGATTTTTTAAAATTGGGTTCTCTGATTTTATATTGATTATTGAGTTTTTGGATTTGTTCTCATAAGTAAAATTTTCAAATAATTACTTTCAGTTATTTTCTTTTCATTTTCTTAGTATCTGACAAATAGCGAAAGCTTCTAAATTTTATAAAATTCAATTTCATTTTTAATAGATATTTGAAAACTTTAGTAATACATTAGCACTGATATTTCTCCTATATTTACTTCTAGAGATTATAAAGCTATATTTTACACTTAGGTCTATGATCCATTCTGAGTTGTTATGTAATTTGTAAGATATGAGTAAGTTTTATTATATTTGTATGTTTACATTCAGCTGTTTCAGCGTAACTTGTTAAAATGGTTATCTACTCTTCACTTACTTGGCTTCAATCTTAAAACTTAGTTGACAATGTCTGTGTGTCTTTTTCTAAGCCCTGTGTCTATCCCATTGTGCTGTCTCTATGCTTTCACCAATACCATGCAATTTTTATTGCTGTATCTTTAGAGTTTTTCTGTTTTTTTCTATTATATTGATTTCTACTTTTCCTCATTTCAACCATTACATTTGGTTTTGATTTAATTTGCTCATCTTTTTTCTAGTTTCTTAAGGTACAACAACCAATTAGAAAACATAGTATAATAATGTATAAAATACAGTAAAAATAAATAGTAGAAATTCTGTATTTTAAAAAAGCTGGTTTAAAAAAAGACATTGAAAAATCAAAATAGTTTTATTTTGTATACATACAAAGTAGGATTTCATAGATGGACAAAACTTACTGAATTGTGGCTCAATATATCAACAGGAAATTGTTTTAAAAACATTATGTTGAATAAAACAAATTAAAATACTGGAGTAAGTGGAAAAGCTAGCAATCAGAAAACTGATGGCTAGGGGTTTTAGAATATTACCAAGCCTAATAGAGGGCAATTGATAAAAATGCAGAAGCTGCAACAGCAATGTTTGGGCTAAAGATCCATGAATTTGCAGCCTCTTTCTGCCTTTGGTTGATAACCATGAAATCAACAGACATACAAGCATCAGAGAAAGATAATAGATGAGTGGTGAAAAGTTGTGAGGGGCTTTTATTTTTTAATGAATGAAAACAGAAGGGAGAAATATAACTCATTATTTATATAATAATGTAACATTCACTGTTATAGTTCATTCTTTTCAATACTTTAACACATTACTTTTTTTTTCATTTTGGTTTCTCAGATTCCCTATGACACATTTCAAGCTGGTGCTGTTATATAAATTTTATATGTCATTTTATCTGTTCCCTAGTTTAGGTATTTACAGAGCTGTGACTAAAATCCAGGTCCAATTAACTTCTAGTATTGTGAATTTACTTCACTGTAGCATGTAATTCAAAATTTCTCAACCCAAATCTGTCAAAATCTGACAAAATTACATATCAACATTTCCTTTTAAATATGCAGCATAGTGTATTTGGATTTTTAATCAGCAAAGTGTTACTTGAAAAACAAACAAGTTTTATCCAAGCTAGTCTGAAAAACCTCTTTCTCTGTCTACCATTTGGCATCACTCCTAAAAGATTAAAATTTAACGTTAACAATGACATTTTCTCAAACTGTGATAATTTACTCCACTAATTTCTACAGTATGTTGGTTGTTGAGGTTACCTGTTTCTTCTTCTTTCTGTGGAAGCTGAATGGCAAACTCTAAACACAGATATCCAGCCGGTGATATGTGTTGGCACACAGCATTCTCATTCTATGGGATGGTACTAAAGTCTTGTTTTTTGTTATTGAAAAGGTTTAGATGAAGTAACCTCCTTATTACAGGACAAAAAAAGTCACCAGGTTTTTATTAATCATTTCACTCCTTGTCTCTCGCACTCTTATCTTCAATTACTGAGATAAAAATGACACATGCGTATATTTTTCATCAAGTAAGACAGAAAAAGTACAAAGAGAAAACAAAAGTACTTACTAAAAATCTAAGTACTTGGCAGAATTTTTTTCTAGATATATCTGTATGTATATAAACTGATCAATAGATGGACACGAGAATGGATGGATGGGTGAGATTACAAGCTCTCCCTTACCCCTGCCCCACTGAGGATCCCATTCAGTCATCTGAATTCAATAGGATTCATTTCCTATGGACCCCAAAATGTATCTGTTTCAGTAAAAGAAATAGTATTTTTCCTGTATTTGACCACTTCTACCACCAGTGCAACCAATAATTGTATGTTTCCGCTAGTGTTTCTCCTGGATCATTGCGATAGGTCTCTAGTCTCCCTACATCATCTCTTTCTTTGATATGTCTCCACTGTGGTGAGAATTTCCTATTAAACATAAAAATCAGACCCTTCTATACTCCCATTCAAAACCCTAGAATGCAATGCATCTACCTAGCAAGGTCTGTCAGGTCCTACCTGATCTGTCCCTAAATCTGAGAGCATCTTCAAACAATTCCCTTCTAGCCCACTCAGATCCAGTCACACTGAACTGGTAGTCACACTGACCTAGAACAATCTTGGGTCATTTCTACTCAGGACCTTGGCACTTGCTCACTTGCTCTTTCCTCCACTGAGAGTATTCTTCTTCAAGGTCTTAGCATGTATTACTTCTATATTTTGGATCTCTGCTAATATACGGAATTCCCTCACCATCCTAAAACAACTAGCTCCATTTGCTATCCCTTGCCCCACTTTATTTCATTTCACGACAGTTATATTTACTGAGAGTTATTTTGTATGATCATTTGGGTAATTTTATTGAACACATCCCCTGTAGAAGGAAAACTATGAGAGAAGAGAATGTTTTCTTCTTGTGTGCAGTTTTATCTACAACAACAGAGTGGCACTTATTGAGCATATAAGAAATATTCGCTGAATGAATGAATATAAAGATAAATGAAATGAAAATTGTGTACATTACTTTTAAAATAAAAACATTATGTTGAATTTTAATTAAAATGTAGGTAAACTAAAATTAAAAGTGCCGTTAAAATATAGCTCCAATTCGTTATCAAATGTGTTGCTAATTTTGTCTACGATTTAAAAAATGTAAAAATTTTAGTTAACTATCTCTTTATTTCACAAGCAATATGTACTGATTTCAAGACAAAATATCATGCAGTCACTACACATACCTTTATTTCCAATTATCCTTCTTCCTATCACCCTATTTAGGTTATATTACTTTTTCAAAATAATTTTTAAAATTATGTTTTCCTTTTTATGCATAATGGTTACATATATTTAACTGGGTTTATATATGAATGTATTTATCTTTAAAATCATGGCTTATCTCTTTCTGAATTATTTCATCTTTTGTTAAATTATAGATTCTGTTTTTCTGTTTGTCTAACTATTTTCTTTGCTTTTTATAAATTGTCTTTTCTTTTTTTTTGGTCTTTCTCCAGGGCCACACCCGCGGGGCATATGGAGGTTCCCAGGCTAGGGGTCTAATCGGAGCTGTAGCCACAGGCCTACACCAGAGCCACCGCAACATGGGATCCGAACCGCATCTGTGACCTACACCACAGCTCAGGGCAGCGCTGGCTCCTTAACCCACTGAGCAAGGCCAGGGGTCGAACCTGAAACCTCTTTGTTACCAGTCGGATTCATTAACCACTGAGCCATGACGGGAACTCTACTTTTTATAAATTTTCTGATGATGTTTGCATCCCATAGATTAGAGTATGCTTGAACATTTTACACATTACCTTTATACTTGAAAGTCAACTCACCCGTGTAGAAAATTATTTGATTTTATTTTACTTCTGTCAGAACTTTTTATTATCACTCAGCCATTCTCTGGCTTATGTTGCCTTAAAGAACTCTGAAAACTAATTTTTCCACCTTGCGTTATACTTGATTTTCTGTGTTCTGACATTACTAATACTTGCAACATTTGGTTCTCATCTTCCAGGAACACAGACTATACTTTCCAGTTTATGCGATGAAAAGGAAGACCATATGAGCAGTGATAGCCAAATCATAAAATGATCATATTTTCTTACACTTCCTTTGCTACCATGACAAGGATCCACCATGTTCCAACTGCTGAAGCTAATGGATGGTGGATCGAGCCCACTATAAACCTGTGGTTTGAACCATGTGAAATGTTTATATATATATATATATATATATATATATATATATGATATTTTTGACACAGAAAATGGCAATCAATTTCATATATTTCAACTTAATGCAAGAAACATGTAGTGTAAGTTACAAACATTTGTTAGATTATGGCATTAAAATTCGGGGTTAATTTATTATTGCAGTTAACCACTAGTATAAATCTTGCTATCTTCTTTTTTCCCTGAGATAAGATGTGTCCTTTGAATTTTCAAAATCAAGTCTCTATTTCAGGGAAGTTGTCTTGTTTTTTATATTTAAATATGCTTTCTTTTCCATTTTAAATGTATTCTTTTGGGAACTACATATTTTTAAGTAATTTTTTATTTTATTTTGGAGTGTAGTTGATTTAAAATGTTGTGTTACTTTTCACAGTACAGCAAAGTGAATCATTTTTACGTATATGTACATCCATTCTTTTTCAGATTCTTTTCCCATATAGTTTATTACAAAGTAAGTCCTTGTTGGTTATCTGTTCTATCTACAGTAGTGTGTGTTAATCCCAAACTCCTAATTTATCCTTCTCCCCACATTTTCCCTTTGATAACCATAGTTTGTTTCAAAGTCTGAGAGTCTGTTTCTAATTTGTGAATGAGTTCATTGGTATCATATTTTTAGATTCCACATATAAATGATATCATATGATATGTGTCTTTATCTGACTTTGCATGGTTCATGATCTTTAGGTCCATCCATGTTGTTGCAAATAGCATTCTTTCATTCTTTTTTATGTGTAATATTCCATTGTGTATATTATACCACACCTCCATTATCCATTCTCTGTCAATGGACATTTAGGTTGCTTCCACCCCTGGGTTTTTATAAATAGTGCGCCAATGAACATTGGGATGCATGTATCTTTTCGAATTGTAGTTTTCTCTGGATATATGCCCAGGAGTGGGATTGCTGAATTAAATGGTAACTCTATTTTTAGTTTTTTAAGGAACAAACATACTGTTCTCCATAGTGGTTGCACTAATTTACATTCCTACCTATAGTGTAGGAGGGTTCCTTTTTCTGCATACTCTCTCCACCATATACTGTTTGTAGATTTCTTGATGATGGCCATTCTGACTGTGTGAGGTGATACCTCACTGTATTTTTGGTTTACATTTCTCCAATAATTAGCAGTGTTGAGCATGTTTTCATGTGCTTCTTAGCCATCTTTATATCTTCTTTGGAGAAATGTGGAACTTACTATTTTTAAAGGGAATTTATTTTGTCTGTATTCCATAATAATCTTCTTTCAATTTTGTTGTTATTTTAAAAAATTTCATTTACTGTGATTTACTCATACTTGTCCATTATATTAGTGTTTAGTTTTAATTATTTTTATTCTGATTTTTTTAACTTTCATTTCTGCAAAAATGTTTTTTATTGTTCTACTATAGAATATATATTAGCTAGTTTTTACTTTTTTCTTTGTTTTTTTTTAAAGAAATATTATGATTATAATTCTGTCATAACTATGGTAAGTGCTTTGTCTGTTACAATTTTGTGTTTCCATTAGTAATATCTTTTATGATACATGATATTTCAGAGCTGTGTGTTTTTCTCTCTTTTCAAAAAAAAAAAAATCCTATGCCTCATATTTCATTTGGAGTCTTATTTTTGAGTTAAGTGAAAAGAAGTGGAGTAAAGAAATGAGTAAGCTTAGTAATAGAGGAATTACAAGTGAGGCAGCTAATTCTCAGTTGTCTCAGCTAACTGTCATTGTTTTGAGCAAACTGTCACCAAATCTTTTTCTTTTTTCTTTATCTTGAGCTGCACCTTTACTAGGTTTTAAGAATTGATCAGGAAAACCACAGTGAAACCCTTTAGGTCACAGCCGTTTTGTGCTTGAATCTTTTGCTCACTGTTTTCCCTGCCTCCTTTTTACTTTCACATCTGGCAAATTCCAAAACTAAACACCAGATCATGCATATTAGAAGTTGCTCATTTTCACATAATTTCTCTGAAATTTTCACTTTTGAGGGTCCTTGATGCCAAACTAAAATCCCTGAAGGCCATTTCCAGTTATCATCTTCTCACATCTTCACTTAACCAAACTCCTTTGAACTATCAATCTCTGATACCATCATTATATTCAAATGGTTATAGGGTTTATTTTTTAGAACAACGATATCTCATTTGGAAAATATATATCCTATTTGAAGTATCATCTCCACATATTCTTTCCTCTTGACCCGGAAATCATAGTTTTGGTCCATTAAGCTATATAGCATTTGGACTTCATTATATAGGAGCCTATTAATCCATATTTTAATGAAAATGAGAACCACAGTGTTTCTGCTCAACATTGTATTCATAAATATCTAAATATTATTGGCATTTAGTGTAGTTTTGGACTTTAAAATTGTTGAATGAATGGCAATAGATGAAATAAAAACATGAAATAAAATATTAGAAAAAAATGATGTATATGGTAATCTTCCTTAAAACCCTAATATTTCAGGGAGTTCCCGTCGTGGCTCAGTGGTTAACAAATCAGACTAAGAACCATGAGTTTGCAGGTTCGATCCCTGGCCTCTCTCAGTGGGTTAAGGATCTGGTGTTGCCATGAGCTGTGGTGTAGGTCACAGACACGGCGCAGATCCTGTGTTGCTGTGACTCTGGTGTTAGGCCAGCACTGCAACTCTGATTAGACCCCTGGCCTGGGAACCTCCATATGCCACAAGTGCGGCCCTAGAAAGGACAAAAAGACAAATAGACCAAAAAAAAAAAAAAAAAAAAAAACAAAACCCTAATATTTTATTGAAAACAGCTTCACATCTAGTAAATATATATAGTTATTTATTTAAGCTTACGGTTGATATCTGAAGTTATTTTCCAAGCAATGTTATCTCAAGAGACTCAAATTTAGAGAAAGTTTTAATTTTCTGCATTAATCTAATGTGGGAAATCAAGACTCTTCAAATGAGATATACTCAAAGATCCTCTGGCCAGGATAAAAATTAACAGACCCATATGGCCCACCTGTCTCACTGCAACTTTTACAAAGTCCTTGAGTGAACTTCCCCCTTCAGCAGCCTGGCCTACTCTTTCCTGTCCCATATTAGTAAAGGTATTTGGTCTCGTTGGTTCCTTTTCCTGCCCCTATAGGGAAATTACAGGCCCCCAACCAACCATCAAGTGTATCATAAGACCTCCCCCTCTCTCCTTTGTCCCTGGGCTGTAAAAACAGACAGGACCATGTGCTTGGTAGACTCTCCCTTATTATCAGAAAGTCGTCCTGCTGTGTCAGCAGTGTTTCTTATCTCGATAAATTCTTTCTCTTTACCTTACTGTGAGTCTGGAAATTCATTTGGACCACAACACCTAACAGTTATTTCCTAAAATAAACTGGAAATGTATACTGGACAGTGTACATTTTCAGTGAAGACAAACCATCCTACTGAATAACATACCATGGAAATGCCCTATTGCCTTCTTTTTTCACTTTTTGTTTTTCTCTCCATATACATAACTTGACTTATACATTTTCTTTTCTAGGATATAAATAAATATATAGCTTACTTTAAGAAGTTTTGTCGTAAAATTTTACTTACTTCCTCTTACCTTTGTACATGAATAATTTTATAGTAAGAATTCCTGCCTATTAAAAAATTGTTACTTCTTTTTGTCCATGCCTGCAGCATGTGGTAGTTCCCAGGCCAGGGAGTGAACTCATGCCACAGGAGCGACCCAAGCCACAGCAGTGACAATGCCAAGATCCTTAACCTGATGATCCACAAGGGAACTCAAAAAATTATTGCTTCTTAAAACCACTGATAGGCATGTGAAAAAGTGATATGGGATAGTCTTATCAAAAAAATTAATACATCTCTCTATATTTTTAAGGAAAAGTCGTTTTTGAAGGTCTCTTTTTTTTTTTTTTTTTTTTTTTGTCTTTTGTTGTTGTTGCTATTTCTTGGGCCGCTCCCGCGGCATATGGAGGTTCCCAGGCTAGGGGTCCAATCGGAGCTGTAGCCACCGCCTACGCCAGAGCCACAGCAACGCGGGATCCGAGCCGCGTCTGCAACCTACACCACAGCTCACGGCAACGCCGGATGGTTAACCCACTGAGCAAGGGCAGGGACCGAACCCGCAACCTCATGGTTCCTAGTCGGATTCGTTAACCACTGCGCCACGACGGGAACTCCTGAAGGTCTCTTCTTAAGTGAATTTTAAAATCCACTCTCACCAGTAAGAGAGTAACATTAATAAATATTCCCTATAAGGCTGATTTCTTTGGATTATAAATGTGTCCCTAAACTCATAGATTAAAACACTTTTCTCCATCGTGACAGAAGATCACTTTAAGCCCTTCCAGGGACAAAAAAAGGAATTTAAATGCATTATATCTGTTAATTATGACCTAAATCATTACAAAAAATTAAATGAATTAGGACATTGCTAAATAATCATTACTAAACAATTATTCTAAGAAGTCAAATCTCTTGAACAGTCATAATTTTTTTTTTTTTTTTGTCTTTTTGCCATTTCTTGGGCAGCACTTGCTGCATATAGAGGTTCCCAGGCTAGGGGTCTAATAAGAGCTGTAGCTGCCAGCCTACGCCACAGCCACAGCAATGAAGGATCTGAGCCGCGTCTGTGACCTACACCACAGCTCATGGCAATGCCAGATCCTTAACCCACTGAGCAAAGCCAGGAATTGAACCCACAACCTCATGGTTCCTAGTTGGATTTGTTAACCACTGAGCCACGACGGGAACTCTGACAGTCACAAATTTTATGTGTAAACACTTTCTACAAACATCAGCTTTATTGACAATGAATGTTCAGAGAGCATTTGAAGTAAATCAAAATGTTAATGAAGCTAAAACTAATGAGAATTCAGTCTTTGGTTCCAATATATGACTGTTTGGTAAAGGTGTGGCTTTATTGAAGGTTCAAGATTATTTTCAAATCAGGTTGGGTTCATTATCAGAGAGTCAGAATAATAATTATAATTAGGAAGAAAGTAAAATTACAAACTTGAAACAAAATTTTAACAAAATTTCCAATGCCAAATGACATTTTGAAAAATATTAGGCTATATAGACCACTGCAGAATTACTGGAAATAAGTGGAATGTATTTAAATTAAAAAAAAATTGGGGAGTTCCCGTCGTGGTTCAGTGGTTAACAAATCCAACTAGGAACCATGAGGTTTTGGCTTTGATCCCTGGCCTTGCTCAGTGGGTTAAGGATCCATTGTTGCTGTGAGCTGTGGTGTAGGTTGCAGTCACGGCTCGGATTCTGTGTGGCTCCAGTTCAGCCCCTAGCCTGGGAACTTCCATATGCCAGAGATGCCCCTAAAAATAAAATAAATTAAAATTAAAACCTTATATAGAATATGTATGGCATGATTAATCACCAGATTTAAGCGATGAGGCAGACATTGTTAAAATTGAACATACTGATATCAAATTTAAGTTGTATTAATATTTATCAAATGATATGTCATATGTTTATTTCATGTAAACACTGATAATGATAAGCAAAAAATGAATTTATCACTAAAATATAATGCTGAATAAAGGGAATTTGGTAGGAAATAGTGGATGCCTATATGGATGGAGAAATATTTAAAAACCAGTTATTTAATGGTAAATTCATGTATTGAAAATCTATTCTTTAGGAAAATAATTTTATTCTGATAAATGAGCTTCATATTACTACTGCATTGAATTCTTGAAATTAAAACAAAATAAATCCTAATATTATTAATTCTGTATCTTTCTAACCTTATGACAGTTGAAACAAATACCTAAGTTTTTCTCCTCATTTTAAATCAATGTACAGCCAGCCCTTTTCAGTTCTTCCTGCCTCATTTTTATCCCCTAATAACCAGAGTATTGTGAGGAGAGGGGAACTCTGCTGAGTTTTCCCTTTAAAATGAACTACTATACTTCCAAAATACTTAACAACTATTCCAGGAAGTAACAGAATGTAAGACAATAGTTCTCATTTTAAATATCACAATGTCGTCTGAGCCCAAGGCTCTGTACCTATTCTTTCTTAACCGGAGGGTACTCTGAGACCCAGGCTGTGTCTAGGTCATTCACTGGACTCTGAGAAACAAGGAAACTACCAGCTTGAACCAAAATAGCCTCTGTATCCTTGCTCAGAAAATCAAGGTAGTTCTGTGAGAGCTGATAGTCATACTCTTTAGGAGAAGATAAGTTTATTCACTTCTGTTCATGTATATAATTGCTAAATAGCACTGAGTGTCTTTAATTCTATTGAATTTTTCAAGTCAAAACCAGAATTATCTACTGATTTCCTTTTCATTTTTTTAATCACATAGGTTGAATTACTTCTTTTCCTACAATTCCCTGGAGTAAAGATCTTTAACACATTGTTCTTCTTTACATCTACGCTGAAGGTTGTCTTGGTAGGTGGAATTCAGTTTTATTTTTAATGACACCTGATTCTCAGAAACACTTTTGTATGAAGAAACTCTTTTATCTTTTCAGAAAAAGATAACTCCAATTATGAGCCATTACAACACAATGTCATAAAATATAGTAAGCGTGATTTTATAAATTTTAGTAATCTTTTCACTTTAAACATACACATATAAACATAAACATGCATGGACAAAATGAAATAAAATATGGACATGAATAAGCAGTTTGTTCTAAAGAAATTATACAGTAACACAATTTTTTCTCTAATTCTTTATAAAAATAAAATAAAATAAATATATATTTCGTGTTATAAATATAGCAATATTTTTGCACTTTCCGTACTTTCAAAAACTACTTCTACAGTCAGAAAGTTTTAATTAATTGATTAATTAGCATACTTATATTAACATTTCTTCTCCTTCACTTGAAAATGAGCACAGAACTGAACAAGCAATTGTTAAAATAAAATGTTACTTAATGAGCAATATAAAAATATGCATATGCACAAGGAAGAGTAAGTTAAATTCTCATGTTTTGAATTATAAAAAAAGTCGAATGATATAAAATAAAAATGCATATCTGGACTTTATTTTGGAGGCTATTAAACTTTGCATACTAAGCTAGTTATCACCAACTTACATTTTAGTAATATGTTAATTTAGCAATCGAAACACTGTACCCTTGAGCTATACCCACACTCCTAATGATATGCTACCTGTGAATCAGGATGACCAAACAACTGTAGCATAGCATGCTGTGTTTTTAGATCTACCAAGTTTGAGAAAATGTGTTTTAAGGAGTCTTGTGAAGAAAGTCATGAACAACTTAGAATGCAGATATATGTTTAATATTTCTATATATATTATATATATATGTACATACACAAATATAGATGGATAAATAGGTAGGTAGATGGAGAGGTAGGTAGATAGATAGATAGTTAGATAGACTGGTAGATTTATACACATACTCTGCCAAAGTATTTGATAAACCTCCTATCACAAATGTCTCTGTCTCTTGCAGAATACCTTGAGTTTGCTGCTTCTTTTATCTGTATACTTCCTCCAATACTGTTTTCAATATAGGCCTTTGGGTGACCAACCTCTTGGGTTTTGTCTGCCTGAGAGCCCATTTGCAAGCTTACTTTTCTCCTGTTCTTAAATATATTTGAAATGCAGATATAAAAAAATCACTGTCTATCCACATGACTCAAATTGTATATATATTTATAGTAAAATAATTGCCTTAAGCCAATTTAATACTATTATTTCCATGACATATTTCCTATATGTACCAGTCACCAAGATATTAGATTCCTTTAAAAATAATTGAATATGTTTTACTCAAAATAAAACAAAAAACCTCTGCCAGATGACAGAAATCCTTTTTCCTACTTGTTATATCGTGATAAAACAAATTTGACAAGCACCTATTTGTCAGGCATATAATCAAATACTAAGCTTTTTAATAACATAAATGCTAGCTAAAAATTTTATTCATTGTAATTTAATAAGGTATATTTAAACAATTTTAAAATGTAGGATTTTCTTAAAAATGTTTTTGCTATATTCAAATTCATGTAAAAGATAGAATATTTCTTTAGGATCAACTTTCATTACCTTCCTTTCCTATATTAAAATCACATTCTTGTGAAAGTTCTATTGCTTATGATAGAGTGGAAAGAATAGGTGAACATCTAAGAATGTTTGAATTTTATCCTCCAACATAATTAGATTGAAGTAGCTGCAAGTTAAAGCAATTAGGATAAAACAGTAGAGGCATTTAAATTCCATAATACTTTATTTTACATTACCCTATATTACATGACTTTGTTTCCAGAGACCTGATGTACATAGTTTTCCACTGGGACCAAGCAATGAAGAGACTTACTCCAGATCTGGTATACCATTCTTTAACATTATCTTAATTTGTATGCTTATATTTGAAAACAAGACACATAAAAAACAAATATGTTAAAAGAAAATGCGTGGTAAGATAGATAATATAAAGAATGTTAAAGCTGAAAAAGGTAAGAAATATGTAGGTGAAAAAAAATTTGTCCTAAGGTTTCAGCAGAATCAAAGGTATTGCCTCTGAAATACAAAAGGTATAAAAGCCATCTCAGATGAAATTCCCTAGCATTACCAAAGCGTCACCAGGATGCCACTGTAAGTTTCATGATGTGCCTAAGATCTTATCAATAAAATATTATAAGTGTATACATTTTGATAATTCAAATTTTTATACCAAGAAAATCCCCAACACACTGAGTTCTAAAAATTGTATATCCAATAGATATTGAATATTTCCGTCTGAAGGTCTCCATAGAAAATTCAGATACAATGTGATCAACACTTAAATCTTATCAATCTTCTAAGCCTACTCTTTTTGTAGTATTCATTAACTGAGAGAACGATACCATTTTCCATTCCATCTCATAAGAAATAATTCTTTTACTCTTTATTTTCTATTTTCACATTTGATTAGAAGCCAAGTCTATAGACCTCACAACCTAAATACTTCTTAACTTAACTTTATTAAGATATATCTTTATATCATTTAACTAACCAATTTCAAGTGCATAATATTTAGTGCAAAGTAGTATGCTTACCAAATTGTGCAGTCATCACTATAAATCAGCTTTAAAACATTTTCATCACACAGTAAGATTATTTTCATGTACATTGACTTGTTTTGCTCCTCCATTATTTTTTCCTTTTTTAGTTTTTTTACATTTTTTTATGTTTATAGTTGTACAACCATCATCTCATGTCAATTAACTTTTAATCTCTGTAGCCTTGCCCTCCTTCTACTACTAATCTACTTTATGTCTTTAGAGATGCTGGACATTTTATACAAATAAAATCAACAATATGTATGATATTTCTTGGTTTTAGGTTCTTTCACTTAGTATAAAGTTGTTTGTTTGTTTTTGCTTTTTAGGGTCCACCTGAGGCATATGGAAGTTTCCCATAGGGGTCAAATCAGAGCTACAGCTGCCAGCCTATGCAACAACCACAGCAATGAGGAATCCGAGCCATGTCTGCAATCTACACCACAGCTCATAGCAATGCTGGATCCTTAACCCACTGAGCATGGCCAGGTATCAAACCAGTATCCTCATGGATATTGGTTGGGTTTGTAACCCTCTAAGCCACAATGGGAATGCCTAGCATAATGCTTTATTAGAGGTTAATCTGTAGTCTAGCATAGCATGTATCAGTAGTTTGTTCCCTTGTGTTACTGGATAGTAAGTATTCTCTTGCCTGGAAATACTTCATTTTGTATCATTTGAGCAGTTGATAGCAGTTAGTTCCAATTTTGACTACTCCAGATTCACTTTTTTTTCTTTCTTATTTATTTTTTTAAGACTTGGTATATACACTTAATACAAAATATGTCATTGTAACAATTTTAAAATGTATAGTTCACTGACATTAGATATGTTCATACTGTTGTTCAGTCTTCACCATCATGCATCTCAAGAACTTTTTTATCTGCAAAATTGAAACTATCTATTAAACAGTAATTCCCCCATTTCTCCTTTTGTCCAGCCCCTGACAGCCCCTGACAGCCATCATTCTACTCTCTTTAAATATGACTATTTAGTTAGCCCATTAAGTAGAATCACTCAGTATTTATCTTTCGTGACTGGCTTATTTCACTTAATGTAATGTCCTCAAGGTTCATCCACATTGTAGCATGTGTTAGAATTTTGTTTCTTTTTAAGCTTGAGTAGTATTATATTGCATGTATATACTACATTTATCCACTCATTTGTTGATGGAGACTGGAGTTGCTTCTACTTTTTGGCCATTGTGAATGATGCTGCTGTAAACATGAATGTACAAATATCTATTTGAGACCTTCCTTTCGATTATTAGATTATACACTCAGAGGGGGCATTGATGGTTCATATGGTAATCTGTTTTTAATTTTTTGAGGAACCACAATACTGTTTTCCATAGCAGCTAGACTATTTTACATCTTCACTAGCTGTGTACAGTTGTTCCAATTTATCCACATCCTAGCTAACACTTGTTTTTTCTGTGTGTGTGTGTTGAAGGCTGCACTCGCGGCATATGGAGGTTCCCAGGCTAGGGGTCCAATTGGAGCTGAAGCTGCCGGCCTACACCACAGCCACATCAATGCAGGATCTGAGCTGTGACTGTGACCTACAGCACAGCTCACAGCAACACTGGATCCCCAACCCACCAAGCAAGGCTGGGTATGGAACTCATGCCTCATGGATGGTAGTCAGGTTCACTAACCACTGAGACATGGCAAGAACTCCCTATCTTCTTCTTCTTCTTTTTTTTTTTTTAAATATTATACCTATTCTAATGGGTGGGAGGTAGTGTTTCGGATTAATTTTTGAGTGTGTTTTCCACCGATAGTTATTGAGAATGAAAATAGAGCCATTGGAGATATTGCAGATTCCATTCTAGATCATAATAATGTGATCATACAAATTTTGGTGATTCCTGGTACATTTAAAAGCTATGTTGGTTGCCTCCTTAGCACAGTAGGCAGTGCTTATGTCTCATAAAATTTATGTTTGGGGAGTTATCTTTTGGGACAGTGGGCTAAGGGTCTGACATTGTCATTGCTGATGCTCAAGTGGCTGCTGTGGTGTGGGTTCAGTCCCTGGCCCAGGAACTTCTACATGAGGCAAGCATGGCAAAAAAAAAAAAAAAAAAAAAAAAGTTTTATTTATGTCATACTGTAGTGTAGTAAGTGTGCAATAGCTTTATGTCAAAATAATGTACATACCTCAATTAAAAACCACTTTATTACTAAAAATGCCAGCCATCATCTTAGCCTTCAGCAAGTTAGAATCTTTTTTGCTGATGGAGTGTTTTCCTCAATGTTGATGGCTGCTGATTGATTAAGGCAGTGTTTGTTTGCTGAGGGCCAGGGTGGCTGTGGCGATTTCTTAAAACAAGACAGCAGTGAGGTTTGATGCATTGATGGACTCTTCCTTTCATAAATTATTTCTCAGTAGCATGTTTTTTTTTTTTTTAACAGCTTTTAGCCACAGTAAATTTTCTTTCAAAACTTAAGTCAAGCTTTTTAAACATGGCTGTTGCTTTATCAACTAAATTTATGTACTATCATTAATCCTTTCTTGTCATTTTAACAATCTTCATAGCATCTTCAGTAGGAGTACATTCTATCTGAAGAAAACACTTTTTTTTTTTTGCTCATGCATAAGCAGCAACACCTCATCATTAAAGGTTTGTGATGAGACTGTAGGAATTCAGTCGTATTTTAGGTTTGGCTTCCAATTCTAGTTCTCTTCCTATTTTCACCCTATCTGCAGTTATTTCCACCATTAAAGTCTTGGACCTCTTAAAGTCATTGATGACAGTTGCTATCAACTTCTTCCACACTTCTGTTAATGATGTTTTAACTGCTTTCCATGAATCATGAGTGTTCTTAATGGCATGTAGAATGATGAGTGAATCTTTTTCCAAAATGGTTTCAGTTTACTTTGCCAAGATCCATCAGAGGAATCGCTATCTGTGGCACCTCTATTAGAAATGTATTTCTCAAATAATTTTGAAAGTTAGTCTTGAGTGTTAAAATTACTCTTTGATCCATGGGCTACAGAGTGGGTCCTGTGTTAAAAGTCTTGGAAACAGCATCAATATCATTGTACTTCTCCATCAGAGCTTTTGGGTGACCACTGCAATGTCAGTGAAGATGAATATTTTGAAAGAATCTTTTTTTTTATGAGAAGTATCTCTGAACAATGGGCTTACAATCTCCATTAAATCATGTTGTAAACAGATATGCCATCATTAGGCTTTTTTGTTACACTTACAGAATACAGGTGGAGTAGATTTAGCATAATTCTTAAGGATCCTAGGATTTTCAGAGTGGTAAATGGGCATTGGCTTCAACTTCAAGATACCAGCTTCATTGTTCCCTAGGAAGAAAGTCAGCCTGTCCTTTGAAGCTAGGCATTGACTTCTCCTCTCTAGCTATGGAAGTTCTAGACAGCACCTTCTTCCAATAGGCCATTTGTCTGTGTTGAAAACCTATTTTTTAATGTATCAACCATCATTAATGATCTTAAATATCTTCTGGATAACTTGCTGCAGCTTCTACATCAGTACTTGCTGTTTCACTTTGCACTTTTATGTTATAGAAATGACTTCTTTCCTTAAACATCATAAACCAACCTCTGCTAGTTTCAGAGTTTTCTTCTGCAGTTTTCTCATATCTCTTAGGCTTCACAGGCTTGAAGAGAGTTGAGTCCTTCCTGTGTTTTAGGTTTTGGCTTAAGGGACTATTGTGGCTTTTTGGATCCTCAATCCAGACCACTAAACTTTTATCTATATCAGCAATAAGGCTGACTTCTTATCATTCCTGTGTTTACTGGAGTAGCACTCTCAATTTCCTTCAAGGACTTTTCTTTTGCATTCATCACTTGGCTATACAATGGAGAAAAATCTCTTTAGCATGTAGTGTGGGGAAAGTTGGACACTGCATGTAAATCAGTGAAGTTAGAACATTCTCTCTTACCATACATAAAAATAAACTCAAAATGGATTAAAGACTTAATTATATTTAACACATGATACCATAGGACTCTTAGAAGGGAATATATGCAAAACTCCTCTGACATAAATTGTAACAGTATTTTCTTAGGCCAGCATCCCAAGGCAATACAAATAAAAGCAAAAACAAACAAATGGAACATAATTAAACTTATAAGCCTTTGCACAGCAAAGAAACCATAAACAAAACAAAAAGATATCTTAAGGACTGGAAGAAAATCTTCACAAATGATGTGACCAGCAAGGGCTTAATTATCTGAATATACAAACATCTCATACAACTCAATAACAACAACAACAACAACAACAACAACAACAATGCCTCATCAAAAAATGAATAGAAGACCCCAATAGACATTTCTCCAGAAAAGACACATGATAGCCAAATGCACATGAAAAGATGCTCAACATCACTAACCATTACTGGAAAAATGGAAATCAAAACTACAGTGAAGTATCACTTCATATCAGTCAAAATGGCCATCATCAAAAACGCTAAAAATAATAAATGCTGGGGAGGATATGGAGAAAAGGGAACCCTCCTACATTATTAGTAGAAATGTAAATTGGTACAACCATTATGGAAAACAGTATGGAGGTTCCTTAAGGAACTAAAAATAGAGTTACCATATGATCCAACAATCCCATTCCTAGGGGATTTGTCATAAATCCAAGAAGGCAAAAACTCTGATTTGAAAAGATACATAGACCCCATTGTTCATTGAGGCACTGCTTACAATAGCCAAGACATGGAAGCAACCTAAAAGGCCATCAGCAGATGAATGGATAAAGAAGATGAAATGTATATTTATATACATAATGGAATACTGCTCAACCATAAAAAAGAATGAAATATGAAATAATGCCATTTGCCGCAACATGAATTGACCTAGAGATTATCATGCTAAGTGAAGTCAGATAAAAAGATGTCTAAATACCATATGATATTACATGTGAAACCTAAAACATGACACAAATAAATTTATTTATAAAAGAGAAATTTTCACATACATAGAAAACAAATGTCTTTGCTACCAAAGGGGAAAGGAGATGGGAGATAGATAAATTAGGAGCTTGGGATTAATATGTACACACCACTATATACAAAATAGATAAACAATAATGTCCTACTGTATAGCACAGAACTATATTCGATATTCTGTAATAAACCAAAATGGAAAATAATATGGAAAAGAACATAGATAGATAGATAGATAATAGATAGATAATAGATAGATATAACTGAATCACTTTGCTGTACACCGGAAACTAACACAACGTTGTAATTCAACTATACTTCAATCAAAAAATTATTTTAAAAATCTGTGCCTCATGAGATAAAAGAAAGCATACTTGCAATAAATAAATATATAGAAATTATCTACAGAGAAAATGAAAACTATGAAAAGAAAAAATAGGTGTATTTTTAAAACTAAAGATATAGTATCTGAAAAAATAATTACTGAAGCTTAATAGCAGATTGAGGTGACAGAGAAAAGAGTCAGGAAACTTGAAACGGATCACACTTATCCAATATAAAGAACATAAGGAAAAACATATTTTTTTTTTTAAACAGCAGAGACTCAGGCAGGCATCTGTGAGAAAGAAATCAAAATATGTAACTTGGATGTAATTGGAGTCCCAAAGGATAGGAGGAAATACTTGTAACAGAAAATATATTATTAAAAAATGATGGCAGAATATTTTCCAAATTTGGTGACAAATATAAATTTACAGGTTCAAAAAGCCATGAACTCCAAACAAGATAATCTCAAAGAAACTCATGTCTGGATACACTGAACTCAACTGTGAAAATCTAAAGATAAAGATATGTTTAAAGCAGCTAAAGAAAAAAATTATGAAATACATATTTGGAAACATTTATTTGAAAGGCCATGAATATTTTACCAGAATTGATGAAGGCCAGAACAGAGTGAGACAACTCTAGAACTGACCTAACAAAATTAAAATTGATGACTTGAAAGAAGTAAACTGAATTGCCTGCCAGGACAAAATCCACATTTATAAAGTAAGAAAAATATATCCACATTATTGACAACATGATATGCACAATGTACAGCATATAAGAGAAATAATTGTCATGCAAAAGAGTAAGAAAATTTGACACAGACCCAGGAAATAAAGCAGTCAATAGTAACTGACCCTTCATAACTCAGATATTGAATTAGAAGATAAGGTAATTATTTTTACTACTTTAATGATTATGAAGAAAGATATGAATGTTGTGCATTAAAAGATTGATGAATTTTGGGAGTTCCCGTCATGGCGCAGTGGTTAACGAATCCGACTAGGAACCATGAGGTTGCGGGTTCGGTCCCTGGCCTTGCTCAGTGGGTTAAGGATCCAGCGTTGCCATGAGCTGTGGTGTAGGTCGCAGACGCGGCTCGGATCCCGCATTGCTGTGGCTCTGGCGTAGGCCGGTGGCTACAGCTCCGATTCGACCCCTAGCCTGGGAACCTCCATATGCCGTGGGAGCGGCCCAAGAAATAGCAACAACAACAACAAAAGACAAAAAAAAAAAAAAAAAAAAAAAAAGATTGATGAATTTTATAGAGAAAAATGAAATTATAGAAAAGAACCAGGTGGAAAATAGAGAACTATAATTATAACATCTGAGTTTAAGTAAAAAAGATTGAATATAGTTAATGGAAGATTGCAGATTGCAGAAGAATCAAAAAACTTGACCATGGGCCCACAAAATTACCCAATCTCAAGAACTTTAAAAGAAATTGAGAAGTTCCCGTCGTGGCACAGTGGTTAACGAATCTGACTAGGAACCATGAGGTTGCGGGTTCGGTCCCTGCCCTTGCTCAGTGGGTTAACGATCCAGCGTTGCTGTGAGCTGTGGTGTAGGTTGCAGACGCGGCTTGGATCCCGTGTTGCTGTGGCTCTGGCGTAGGCCAGTGGCTACAGCTCCGATTCGACCCCTAGCCTGGGAACCTCCATATGCCGTGGGAGCGGCCCAAGAAATGGCAAAAAGACAAAAAAAAAAAAAAAAAAAAAAAAAAGAAATTGAAAAATATATGGAGAGTACATTGTAGTACAATATTAAGTTAATTACATAATAATGAAATATGTACAGTGGGAAAATAAAAAAAAGAAATATGTATTAATATAAAATTAATGTTAATAATAGAGAAACAATTTGAATTCTAGGAAGGAGATAATAGGATAAAAAATTATAAAAATTAAAGTTTTCCAAAATTTATTGAAAAAATCAACATCCAAAAAGCTTAGAGAATAAGCAGTGTAAATACACACATGGTGACACATAAGTACCATATTTGGTTAGAAATAAAACATAAATTTAAAAAAAATCTTAAGAATAAAATACATTATAAATAAGGAAGTTCTATGCATTATATCTAACTTCTTATTAGAAATAATAGAGACCACAAGACAGTGGTCTCTATTTAAGTGAAATGACTTAAAAAGTGCTAAAATATCAAAATAATGCTATTTACGTGAAATTCAATAGGCTTTCATTTTTTCTTAAAAATTATGTTAAAGTAGACTTCTTCAGAAAAAAATGGAATTTGCTACTCAGCTGGTCTAAACCATAGGAAATACTGAAGACATGTTTTCAGGATGAAGGGACTTGATGACAAATTAAAATTAAGATCTATATGAATTTTAATGACACTATCAGAAATTATTAGTATGTAGATATATAAATATCTGTTTTAAATATAATTTTAAAAAGGCATATGACTAAAGGAAAAATCATAACAATGCTTTGAGTTTATAATTATGTAAGGTTATATACCATATATGACAACCCTGGTAAAACAGAGGAATTAAGATAAATGAAGTAAAACCATTGCAAGCTTCTTATATTTTATGTGAGGTGGTATAATATTAACTCTAAATACACTATGGCATATTGGCAAGGCATACTATAATTTCTAATATAATCAGTAAAAAGAAATGCAAATTATATGCACTAATGCAACAAGCTACATTAAATGTAAATGGCCTAAAAATTTCAATTTAAAGGAAGAGGTTATCAAACTTACTAAGAAAACAAAAAGCAACTTAATACTTGCAATAAGAGACTCAATTTCAATTTCAATTCAGGCACACAATTGAGAAGCAAAGTGACAGAAAAATACACATCAAGCAAAGAGTATACATACAAAGTCTGAAGGAGCTAAAATAACATCACACAAAATAGACTTAAAGGCAAGTACTACAAGAGAAAAATTGGTAAGCAAGTAAAGACATGGACTTAGTTCTTCAGGAAGAATTAATAGGCTTACATGTGTATATATCTAATAATGAGATCTCAAAATACACACAAAAAAAACCTGAGAAAACTGAATACAAAAACATGCAATCCATTATCTGAGTTGGCCATATTAACACCTTACACTGATTAAAAAAACATGTTCAAAAAAGGTCAGTAATGATATAAAAATGTGAATAACATATTACCTTGAACTACTTGCTCTTTATATGCTATACAATAGTGACAAAATGCCTGTTCTTTCAAATTCATAAGAAATGTTCATCAATATTGAGCATATGATGGAGCATAAAATATGTACCCATGAATAAATCAGTTATAATTATATGTTCAGAGAGTAAAAACTTATAAATCAGAAAAAGCATATCAAAGTAGAAATCAAGAAAATTAAGAAATTAAAAAATTCCAAAATGTGTAAATTGAACAACATAGTTATAAACCACTTTATTAGTCAAAGTAGAAATAACAAAAGACTTTAGAAAATATGCTGAACAGATTGGTAATTAAAATGTAACAAATCAAACTGGGAGATCGAGTTCAAGCAATGGTTAAAAAGAAATGTATTACTTTAAGTGCATTATGTTTCTCATTTCAAAAGAAAAAAAAATTTAATTTACACACCTAATGTTCCACTTCGTGAGACTAAAGGAAGACAAGTTAACCACTAAATAAATAGAAGAAAATAAATGATGATAGGAGTATAAATAAAAAATAAAACAAATCATACAATTAAAAAGTCTATTTTTTAATTACTCAGATGAATTTATCACATCTGTAGTTGCATAATGATCATAACAATCCGATTTCACAGGATTTCCATTCCGTAACCCAAGCACATTCCCCCACCCCCCAAACTGTCTCCTCCGGAGACCATCAGTTTTTCAATGCCCGTGAGTCAGCATCTGTTCTGCAAAGAAGTTCCGTCTGTCCTTTTTTCAGATTCCACAGGTCAGTGAAAGCATTTGTTGTTGGTGTCTCATTGTATGGCTGACTTCACTTAGCGTGATCATTTCTAGGTCCATCCATGTTGCTAAAAATGCTGGTATTTCATTCCTTTTAATGGCTGAGTAATACTCCATTGTGTATCTGTACCACCTCTTCTTGATCCACTCCTCTGTCAATGGACATTTAGGTTGTTTCCGTGTCTTGGCTATTGCAAATAGAGCTGCAGTGAACATCGGAGTACATGTGTCTTTGCGAGTCGTGGTTTTCTCTGGATAGATGCCCAGGAGTGGGATTGCTGGATCAAATGGTAGTTCTATGTTTAGTTTTCTGAGGCATCTCCATACTGCTTTGCACAGTGGCTGCACCAATTTACAATCCCACCAACAGTGTACTGGGGTTCCTTTTTCTCCACTTGCTCTCCAGCACTTACTGTTTGTAGACATTTTGATGATGGCCATTCTGGCTGGTGTAAGGTGGTACCTCAGAGTGGTTTTGATTGGCGTTCCTCTAATGATGAGTGATGTTGAACATCTTTTCATGTGTTTTGTGGCCATCTGTAAGTCTTCTTTGGAGAACTGTCTGCTTACATCTTCTGTCCATTTTTGGATGGGGTTTTTGTTATTTTGGTATTGAATGGGAGGAGGTGTTTATAAATTTTGGAGATGAATCCCTTGTCAGTGGATTCACTTGCAAAGATTTTCTCCCATTCTGTGGGTTGTCTTTTTGTGTTGTTTAGGGTTTCCTTTGCTGTGCCGAAACTTTTAAGTTTGATTAGGTCCCATTTGTTTATTTTTGTTTTTATTGTCAATACTCTAAGAGGTGGATCTGAGAAGATGTTGCTGTGTTTATGTCAGAGAGTGTTTGGCCTGTGTTTTCCTCTGAGAGTTGTATGGTGTCTGGTCTTCTATCTAGGTCTTTAATCCATTTCGAGTTGATTTTTGTGTATGGTGTTAGGGAGTGTTCTAATTTCCTTCTATTCCATATGGCTGTCCAGTTTTCCCAGTGCCTCTTATTGAACAAGCCGTCCTTTCTCCATTGTATGTTCTTGCCTCCTTTGTCATAGATTAGTTGGATGTGGGGGCATGGGTTGAATTCTGGGCTTTCTAGCCTGTTGCACTGGTCTGTATTTCTGTCTTTGTGCCAGTACCATATGGTGTTGATGATTGCTGCTTTGTAGTATAGTCTGAAGTCTGGGAGCCTGATTCCTCCAGCTCCATTTTTCTTTTTCAGGATGTCTTTGGCTATTCTGGGTCTTTTGTACTTCCAAAGAAACTTTAAACTATTTTGTTTGAGTTCAGTGAAAAATGTCCTTGGTAATTTGATAGGGATTGCACTGAATCTGTAGATTGCCTTGGGTAGTATCGTCATTTTGATGATATTAACTCTTCCAATCCATGAGCATGATATGACTTTCCATCTATTTGTGTCATCTTTGATTTCCTTCATCAGCATCTTCTAGTTTTCAGAGTTCAGGTCTTTTGTCTCTTTAGGTAGGTTTACTCCTAGGTATTTCATTCTTTTGGATGTGATGGTAAACGGGATTGCATCCCTAATTTCTCCTTCTGCTCTTTCAGTGTTAGTGTATAGAAATGCCATTGATTTCTGTGTATTGATTTTGTATCCTGCAACTTTGCAAAATTCGTGGATGAGGTCTAACAGTTTTCTGGTGATGGGCTAAATGCACCAACCAAAAAACATAGACTGTCTGAGTGCATAAAAAAAACAAGACCTATATATAGGCTGTTTGCAGGAGACCCACTTCACTTCCAAGGACACATAAAAATTGCAAGTGAGAGGATGGAAGAAAATATTTCATGCAAATGGGGATCGAAAGAAAACTGGAGGAGCAATACTCATACCAGACAAAATCGACTTTAAAATGAAGAATATTTTAAGGGACAACGAAGGCCATTCCATAATGGTCAAACGATCAATCCAAGAAGAAGATATAACAGTTTTAAGTATCTATGCACCCAACACAGGTTCACCACAATACATAAGGCAACTGCCAACAACCTTAAAAGGGCAAATCAACAATAACTCAATCATAGTGGGGGACTTTAACACCCCACTTACAGCAATGGACAGATCAACCAGACAGAATATCAATAAGGAAACACAGGCCCTGAATGATGCATTAAACCAGATGGACTGAATAGATATTTATAGGACATTCCATTCAAAAGCAAAGGAATACACATTCTTCTCATGTGCACATGGAACATTCTCTAGGATTGATCACATCCTGGGCTACAAATCCAACCTCCGTAACTTTAAGAAAAGTGAAATCATATCAAGCATCTTTTCCGACCACAACGCTATACGACTGGAACTCAGCAAGGAAAAAATCTGCAAAAAACACAAACACGTGGAGACTCAACAACATGCTACTAAACAACCACGGAATCATGGAAGAAATCAAAGAGGAGATTAAAAAATACTAGAAGCAAATGACAACAAACACACGACACTCCACAACCTATGGGATGCAGCAAAAGCCATTCTAAGAGGAAAGGTTATAGCCATACAAGCCCACCTCAGGAAACAAGGATAAGCTCAAATAAACAAGCTAACTTTACATCTGAAGCAGCTCAAGAGAGAAGAACAGGCAAGCCCTAAAGTTAGTAGAAGGAAAGAAATCATAAAGATCAGAGCAGGAATCAATGAACTAGAAACCAAGAAAACCATAGAAAAGATCAATGAAACGAAAAGCTGGTTCTTTGAGCAGATCAATAAAATCGATAAACCCTTAGCCAGACTTATCACAAAAAAAGAGAGAGAGGTCTCAAATGAATAAAATTAGAAATGAAAAAGGAGAAGTAACAAAGGACATCATCACAGAAATACAAAGGATCATATAATACTACCATATGCAACTATATGCCAATAAAACGGAAAACCTGGAAGAAATGGACAAATTCTTAGAAAAGTACAATCTTCCAAGACTAAACCAAGATGAAATAGAAAAGATGAATGGACCCTTCACATGAACTGAAATTGAAACTGTGATTACAAAACTTCCAGCAAACAAAAGTCCAGGACCCGATGGCCTCACAGGCAAATTCCATCAAACATTTAGGGAAGAGTTAACACCTCTCCTTCTGAAACTATTTCAAAAAAATTGCAGAGGAAGGGATATTCCCAAACTCATTCTAGGAGGCCACCATCACCCCGATACCAAAACCAGACAAAGATACCACAAAAAAAAGAAAGCCACAGGCCAATTTCACTGACGAACATCGAAGCAAAAATCCTCAACAAAATTCTAGCAAACCACATCGAACAATACATTAAAAGGATTGTACATCATGATCAAGTGGGATTTATCCCAGGGATGCAAGGGGTCTTCAATATCCACAAATCCATCAGTGAGATACACCACATTAACAAACTGAAGAATAAAAACCATATGATCCTCTCAGTAGACGCAGGAAAAGCCTTTGACAAAATCCAACACCCATTTCTGATAACAACCCTTCAGAAAGTGGGCATAGCGGGAACCTACCTCAACATAATAAAGGCCATATATGACAAACCCACAGCGAACATCATTCTCAGTGGTGAAAAGCTGAAGGAATCCCCACTGAGATCAGGAACAAGACAAGGATGTCTGCTCTTGCCATTACTCTTCAACTTAGTTTTGGAAGTCCTAGCCACGGCCATCAGAGAAGTGAAAGAAATCAAAGGAATCCAAATTGGAAAGGAAGAAGTAAAACCATCCCTATTTGCAGATGACATGATACTATACCTAGAGAATCCTCAAAAGTCTGTTCTTTGAAATGATGAAAAACTCCTTGCAAGACTGGCCAGGAAAATGCAGTTTGTCATATAGAACACAATAATTTGGCTGTGTAAATGTTGAACCTGTTACAAAAAGATTGTGGTAAATGCATCCTGAAATATTTCCTAAACTCTGCATTAACCTAAAACTCAATATAGAATAATTTTTCATGTACTGAATGAAGTGTTATCCTTAACATCATTTTAAAATGATTGCATAGAATACATTATACAGCTCAAACAGAATTATTTAAAAAATTTTTATGAAGCATATTCTCCCAATTCCTTGTTATAATACATAGTGATATGATATGTACCTTTTTTCTGTATTAGTGTACACAGTCTTAATTTGCCTCCAGGGAAAATTATTTAAAGATAATGCACTGCATTAGAGACTCAGATGCATATTGCCAAAATGCCAGTGAAAGTAAATTATAACTATATAAAGTAGCTTTGGCACCATATATGCATGCACATTTCTCTTAAGATTAAATTTCTCTTTTATTATTTAAAAAACTCTAGCCAACTTGATAAAATTGATAGTTTGTTCAATTTAATTTCACTATTCTTTAATTATAAAAGGTTAAAAACAGACACAACATGATCATAATAAAAAACACTACAAAATGCAACTAAAGAATGTATTTTTAAACTAAATCCTACTTTCTATCATTAGCATTTTGGTGTAGGGATTTCCAGACATTCTGCCAATACAATGGCAACTTTTATATTATTTTAACTACTTGAGATTCACCTTCTCCCCACCTTCCTTCCACCCTGCTCCTACCCCACAACGAGACCAAAGTGAACACCTAAATCAAGCTGTGACAAGCCTACTCGTCTCTCAATAGTTAAAAGCTAGTGCTCAGCATTGAAAGTTGAAACTTTATTATGTGCATAAGAACACGAAGAAAATGAGTTTATAAAGGATGATAAGGCAGAGGTGAAAGAGATACAGAAACTACCAAGGGAGAAAGATGGAGTCAATGAGGTGTAAGGTCTGTGTAGCCACCAAAAAGTGGGTTTAGATAAAATCAGGTGTGCCCTTGGAGCTCATGTTAATCAGTCTTCATAGTTGGCCTTAGTGTTTAGCAGTAGTCTGGAGTTTGGTAACAACAGCTATATGACCATGCACCATTTCTACAGTATAACAATTCACCTGTACAAAGTAATGATTCTATAATTAGTCTTGGTAATTCTCCCTAGAGAAGAATTTGTTATAGTAATATATCTATCTCAAATTATCTACTTTCACTAAATTTCCCATCAGGGTTAAAGGAGCCTTTTTTTATAAAGGATAAATTTGATCAACATTTTTATATTGAATCACATTGTAAAATGTGTAGGCTGTAAAAATAAGTGCCTTTGTTTAAGCACAAATGCAAAAATAATAAGCTCTTTTATTTGGATCGTGATGTCTATAGAAGAAATAATGATTTGGTACAGGATTATTGAAGACATTTATTTTTATCAAAGAGTTTTTACTTGAGCTATTTGTCATTTTCTATAGTGCATGTATACAGATATATGTGCTTTTACATCACAAAATAGTGTATGGAACCAGATAAGTAATTTAGATCAACTTGCTTTATAAAAATGTAATGTTTGTCTTAGTCATACTAAAATATATTTATTTATATAATTAGGTGTTTTTGTTTTTATATTTGTTTTTCGGACATTTTTGGCTATCCTGTGGCATATGGAGCTCCTGGACCAGGGATGAGATCAGAGCCAAAGTAGCAACCTAAGCTGCAGTTGTGGCAGCCAGATCCCTAACCCACTGTGCTGGGACATGGGGATTGAACCTGTGTCCCAATGGCTCCCAAGATGCCTCCAGTCCCATTGCATCACAATTTTTGCAAATTTTTTTCAATGAACTCTCATTCAAGTAATTTAGAAGGGAAACATATACTTCCATATTTACCATATTTACTTTTTTCATGTTGAGGTTTTAAAAGAAAACATCAGATATGGGAGTCATATTGAAAATCAAAACCTTCATCTGTTTGAGTGTGGTAAATCTGAACTGGAGAATCTGACTTAGAATCACAGGTAGAAGCAGTCTTTCCATGCTGCTGTATGTACTCACTCGAATCTAGTGCTCAGGATCTGCCCATGAGAGAAGTAGTATTTGTAGTGCATACCGCACTTACCTAATTTCATTCAGTGAGACATACTGCCTCTCTCATGTTAGAACAAACATAAAAAGGAAAAATGGGACTGATTTTATAGGTGTGTTTGTAAGAAGGCAGATCCTGGAGTTACCATTGGAGTGGGTTAAGGACCCAATATTTCCATGAGGATGTAAGTTCGGTCTCTGGCCTCCCTTAGTGGGTTAGGGATCCAGCGTTGCCACAAATTGCAAAGTAGGTCACTGTGGCAGTAGTGTAGGCTGGCAACTGCAGCTCTGACTTGACTCCTACTTTGGGAATTTCCATAGGCCACAGGTGCTGCCTTAAAAGGAAAAAAAAAAAAAAAAAAAAAAAAGGCAGATCCTCAGTTTGGTCCAGAGGTTCTTATTTCTTGGAGGTGGGCATGTTAAAGCATGTCAAAAAGAAAAAAGAAACAGAGCACCTGAGAATAATATTAATACTGTAATACTTTATTAAATAAGAGAGCACCAAACAATACATTTTAGATTATTACTATTCCACCAATTAATTAACTTATACATTTGGGAAAGTGTGAAAGGAATGAAAAGAAGGATTAAATGCAGTTCTCATGTAAGAAGTATTATGGGAAAAAGAGACAGTTGCAGAAGGAGTCCTCAAACAAAAATCAAAACTATTTCCTTTTAATAATGGCTTATTTAGGAGTTCCCGTCGTGGCGCAGTGGTTAACGAATCCGACTAGGAACCATGAGGTTGAGGGTTTGGTCCCTGCCCTTGCTCAGTGGGTTAACGATCCGGCGTTGCCGTGAGCTGTGGTGTAGGTTGCAGACACCGCTCGGATCCCGCGTTACTGTGGCTCTGGCGTAGGCCGGTGGCTACCGCTCCGATTAGATCATCCCTAGCCTGGGAACCTCCATATGCCGTGGGAGCGGCCCAAGAAATATCAAAAAGACAAAAAAAAAAAAAATGGCTTATTTAAACTCAAGGAAAAACCATGCTAAACAGTAATGTGCTAGATAGAGTTGTTATTAATTAAACTATGGATTTTGTAGTATAATTATGATTATCAGTGGATGACCCAAATATCATTAAAGGATTTACTAAAATAATACTACATTTTAATGAAAATGTGTTATCAAATGAACCTAATTACTATAAGCTGAAAACCCAATAAATCTATGCAACAAACAACACAGTTCTAACATTCATATGAGTCAAATGTGTGTTCACCTGCCCCTGTGTCTTGTTACGTGTGCATAAACTAAGACCCAGAGTCTGTATAAATAAATTACTGTCAGAAAAAGATTGCAACCCAATGATCCAGCACCCAGAGTTCCTTTCAATATACCCCATTTTATCACATTCTGTTCCTAATCAAAATCGTTTTATCACTTCAGTGCATTCAGAGCTTAGACAGTCTGAAAGAGTTAATGCCTCTTCCAAAGTTGTCTCCTTCAAATTGCCTAGATAATATGAAAAACTGGATCCTCATAAATAGTTTCCTTACTTAGGAAATTTGTTTCTTGTTAGAGATGTGCAAAGATCTTGAGCCTTTCTGTCACCAATTTATTTGAAGACAACGTGAGTATTTTTGGAGAAGCCTGATTTAATTAGAAGTTCAGTGAAGACTGAAGTAAAACTGAGGGATTCAAATGTTAAAATATGTACTTTTACCTCATATGCTTTGTCATAACATATAACCTCTAACAACAGAATGTGAATGTGGGATCTGGGTAACAGTGTTATGTTTTAAAATTATTTATTCAGCTTTTGCCACACTTCTGGGAAAAAAAAAATAACTGCTTATATTGGAAGAAAAAATTAAAGTGAATTAAATATGTTGTGTAACTTTTAATGTTTAATTCTTCAGGAGATCTTTATTTATCAACATTTAGAAATGAATTATGTTTTTATATTTTTACCAAAATTTTAATTCAAGCCCGATCATTAAGTTTATTAAAACTTTCACAAAAATAACGATAAATGGTAAAGGTCTCTGCTTAACAGATGAACAAAAACTACTGTTTATATCACTCATTTAGTTCCCAGATTGGCCTTCATAAAATTTATGTTGGTGATGACAACTGGTTTTGGTGTGAAAAATGTCATCTTGGCAACCATATAATTTCCAGTGGGTTGTTTTAGTCTATAGCATAAGGCACGATTAAAACCATTTTATTATTTTCATTGCTTTATGTCACAAAGAACACAAGTATAGAACTGATTTTTAAAACATAAATTACCATGGCGTTTCTTTGTTGGTTAGCTAAAGACTGAATTCCTAATTCTCATATACATTTATTATTTATTAATGAATTAATTACTCAGGTAACAATTTAATCCAAACTTTTTTTATAATGATTTTTATTTTTTGTCAATTTTCTGCTGCACAGCGAGGTGACCCAGTCACACATACATGTACACATTCTTTTTTCTCACATTATCATGTTCTATCACATGGCTAGATATAGTTCCCAGGGCTATACAGCAGGATCCCATTGCTTATCCATTCCAAAGGCTAAAGTTTGCATCTATTAACCCCAAATTTCCTGTCCCTCCTACTCCCTCCCCCTCCTCTTGGCAACCACAAGTCTATTCTCCAAGACCATGATTTTCTTTTCTATGGAAAGGTTCATTTGTGCCATATATTACATTCGAGATATAAGTGAAATCATATGGTGCTTGTCTTTCTCTTTCTGACTTACTTCACTCAGTATGAGAATCTCTAATTTCATCCATGTTTCTGCAAATGGCATTATTTTGTTCATTTTTATAGCTGAGTAGTATTCCATCATGTATATATACCACATCTTCTTGATCCAATCATCTGTTGGTAGACATTTAAGTTGTTTCCATGTCTTGGCTATTGTGAATAATGCTGCAGTGAACATACGAGTGCATGTGTCTTTTTCAAGGAAAGGTTTGTTTGGATATATGCCCAAGAGTGGGATTGCTGGGTCATATGGTAGTTCTATATAGTTTTCCAAGGTACCTCCATACTGTTTTCCATAGTGATCGTACAATTTACATTACCACCAACAATGCAGGAGGGTTCCCTTTGCTCAACACCCTCTCCAACATTTGTTATTTGTGGACTTATTAATGATGGCCAATCTGTCTGGTGTGAGGTGGTATCTCATGGTAGTTTTGATGTGCATTTCTCTAAAAATCAAGGATGTTGAGCATTTTTTAATGTGCTTGTTGGCCATCTGTATATCTTCTTTGGAGAAATGTCTATTCAGGACTTTTGCCCATTTTTCCATTGGGTTGTTGGCTTTTTTGCTGTTGAGTTGTATAAGTTGTTTGTATATTTTAGAGATTAAGCTCTTGTCAGTTGCATGATTTGAGACTATTTTCTCCCATTCTGCAAGTTGTCTTTTTTTTTTTTTTTTTTTTTTTTTTTTTGGTTTTCTTTGCTGCACAAACGCTTGTCAGTTTCATTAGGTCCTAATGGTTTATTTTTGCTTTTATTTCTATTACTTTGGAAGACTGACCTGAGAAAACATTCATGAGGTTGATGTCAGAGAATGTTTTACCTATGTTCTCTTCCAGGAGTTTCATGGTGTCTTGTCTTATATTCAGTCTTTCACCCATTTTGAGTTTATTTTGGTGCATGGTAAGAGGGTGTTTTCCGGTTTCACTGATTTGCATGCGGCTGTCCAGGTTTCCCAGAACCCCTTTCTGAAAAGCCTTACTTTTTCAAGTTTTATATTCTTGAATACTTTGTCAAAGATTAATTGACTGTAGGCGTCTGAGTTTATTTCTGGATTCTCTATGCTGTTCCATTGGTCTGTCTGTCTGTTTTGATACCAGTACCACACTGTCTTGATGACTATGGCTTTGTAATATTGCCTGAAGTCAGGGAGACTTATGCTGCCTGCTTGGTTTTTGTTTCTCAGGATTGCTTTGGCAATTCTGGGTCTTTTGTGGTTCCATATAAGTTTTTGGATATTTTGTTCTACTTGTGTTAAAAGTGTCATGGGTAATTTTTAGAGATTGCATGGAATCTGTAGGTTGCTTTGGGCAGTATGGCCATTTTTATAATTTTATTTTTTTCAATCTCAGAAGCATGGAATATCTTTCCATTTCTTTGCATCCTCTTCAATTTCCTTTATTACTGCTTTGTAGTCTCAGCATATAAGTCTTTCACCTCCTTTGTCAGGTTTATTCCCAGGTATTTGATTTTCTGGTGTGCGATTTTAAAAGGTAGTGTATTTTTGTATTCTTTTTCTAATATTTCATTGTTAGTATATAGAAATGCGGCTGATTTCTGAATGTTAATCTTATATCTTGCTTCTTTGCTGAATTTATTGACAAGTTCAAGTAGTTTTTGGGTTGAGTCCTTAGGGTTTTCTATATATAGTATCATGTCATCTGCATACAGTGACAATTTTACCTCTTCTCTTTCAATTTTGATAAACTTTATTTCTTTTGTTTGTCTGACTGCTGTGGCTAGGATTTCCAAACTATGTTGAATAACAGTGATGAGAGTGGGCATCCTTGTCTTGTTCCAGAGTTTAGTGGGAAGGCTTTCAGCTTTTCTCCACTGAGTATTATATTTGCTGTGGGTTTGTCATAAATGGCTTTGATTATGTTAAGGTATGTTCCCTCTAGACCCACTTTGGTAAGAGTATTGATCATGAATTGATATTGGACTTTGTCAAATGCTTTTTCTGCATCTATTGAGATGATCATGTGGTTTTTGACTTTTCTTTTGTTAGTGTGGTGTATGACATTGATTGATTTGTGTACGTTGTTCCATCCTTGTAAACCTGGGATGAATCTTGCTTGGTCGTGGTGTATGATATTTTTGATATGTTGTTGTATTCGGTTGGCTAAAGTTTTGTTGAGAACTTTTGCCTCCATTGTTCACCACAGATATTGGCCTATAGTTTTCTTTTTTCATGGTATCTTTGGTTTTGGTATTAGGGTGATGGTGGCATCATAGAATGTCTTTGGAAGTGTTCCTTCTTCTTCAACCTTTTGGAAAAGTTTAAGGAGGATTTGTATTATTTTCTCTTTGTATGCTTGGTAGAATTCACCTGTGAAGCCATCTGGTCCTGAGATTTTATTTGTAAGGAGTGTTGTTATGACATTCAATTTCATTTCTAGTGATTGGTCTGTCAGTTGGTCTGTTTCTCCTTGATTCAGTTTTGGCAGCCTGTACATTTTCAAAAATTTGTCCATTTCTTCTAGATTGTCAAATTTGTTGGCATGTAATTGTCCATTGTATTCTCTTATGGTTTTTTGTATTTCTACAGTATCTGTTGTGATTTCTCTGTTTTCATTTCTTATTTTGTTTATTTGGGTTTTTTCTCTCCTTTTCTTGGTGAATCTAGCCAGAAGTTTGTCAATTTTGTTTACCTTTTCAAAAATCCAGCTTTTGGTTTTATTGATTTTTTCCTATTGTTTTTTAATCTCTATTTTACTGATTTCCTCTCTGATCTTTATGATTTCCTTCCTTCTGCTGACTTTAGCTTTCATTTGTTCTTCTTCTAGGTGATGGGTTAAGTTGCCAATTTGAGATTTTTCTTCTTTTTTGAGGACGGCCTATATTGCTATGAACTTCCCTCTGAGCACTCCCTTTTCAGCATCCCATAGATTTTGAGTGGTTGTGACTTCATTATCATTTGTCTCGAGGTATTTTTAAATTTCCTTCTTGATTTCCTCATTGACCCATTGGTTTTTTAGTACTATGTTGTTTAGTCTCCACGTAATTAGCTTTTTCTCATTTCTTTTCCTGTGGCTGATTTCTGCTTTCATGCCATTGCTGTCAGAGAAGAGACTTAAAATAATTTCTATACTCTTAAATTTGTTGAGGTTAGCTTTGTGCCCCAGAATGTGATCAATCCTTAAGAATGTTTCATGTACACTTGAGAAGAATACATATTCTTATTTTTTTGATGTAATGTCCTGAAAATGTCAATTAATTCTAATTTTTCTATTGTACCATTTAGAATCTCTGTTGACTTACTTATTTTCTGTCTAGAAGATCTATCCATTGATGTGAGTAGGATGTTAGTCTCCTATTATGATTGTATTCCCATCAATTTCTCCTTTTATGTCTGTTAGTATTTGTCATAGGTATCTGCCTGCTCCTATATTAGGGGCATATATATTGACGATTGTAATATCCTCTTCTTCTTGAATGGATCCTTTTACATTAAATAGTGTTCTTTGTCTTTCTTTATGGCCTTCATTTTAAAGGCTATTTTGTCTGATATGAGTATTGCAACTCCTGTTTTCTTGTCTTATCTATTGGCATGAGATGTCTTTTCCCATTCTCTCACTTTCAATCTATATGTGTCCTTTGCCCTAAGGTGAGTCTCTTGTAGACAGCAAATTGTAGGATTTTGCTTTTTTATCCACTCTGCTACTCAATGTCTTTGGATTGGAGCATTCAGTCCATTGACATTTAAGGTAATTATTGATATGTATTTATTGCCATTTTAAACCTTATTTTCCAGTTGATTGTATGTTTCGCCCTTCTTCCTTTCTGTTTTTGGTTGGATGATTTCCTTCTTTTTGATGCTTGAATGTTTTGCTTTTCATTTTTTTGTGAATGTAATGTTTGGTTTTGATTTGTGGTTGCTGTGTTTTTTAAGTATGTTAACCCCTTCCTGTATCTGTTTGCTTTAATCTGATAGTCATGTAGGCTCAAACACATTATTAAGAAATAATGTTGATGATAGTAATATCCTCTTCTTGAATGGATCCCTTAATCATTAAATAGTGTCCGTCTTTGTCTTTCTTTATGTATTTTGTTTTAAAGTCTATTTTGTCTGATGTGAGTATTGCAACTCCTGCTTTCCTGTCATGTCTATTGGCATGAACTATTTTTTCCCACTCCCTCACTTTCAAACTATATGTGTCCTTTGCCCTAAGGTGAGTTTCTTGTAAGCAGCAGATTGAAGGTTTTTGCTTTTTTTAATCCATTCAGCCACTCTGTGTCCTTTGATTGGAGCATTCAGTCCATTGACATTTAAGGTGATAAATGATAGATGCTTATTTATTGCCATTTTAAACCTCATTTTCCAGTTGATTCTATGATTCTCCATTCTTCCTCTCTTTTTTTGGTTGGATCGTCTCCAATTATTTTTGGCTTGAGTGTTTTTCTTTTCATTTTTTCACGAATACAATGTTTGGTTTTGATTTGTGGTTTCCCTATTTTTTAAGTATGTTAACCCCTTCCTATAATTGTGTGTTCTAGCCTGATAGTCCTGTAGGTTCAAACACTTCATTACTGTACTAAAATTAAGAAGAAAAAAAAAGAGATAAAAAACTAAAAAAAAAATTAGAAAAGAGTCTATTTATTTCCTTACCTCCCTTGCCCATGGTTTATGATTTTGGTGACACTTTTTTCTTTTTAATTTTATTTTGTTTTAAACATGTTCATGATTAAATCTGTGTGCTGGCTTATTTGAGTGATTGCTTTCGATTGTGGTTTCCTCAATCCTAGTTCTTCCTCTTTTTTTTTTTTCTTCCCTTTTCTTTCTTTCCTTTCTTTTTGGTTTAGAGAAGCCCTGTCAGTATTTCTTTTAGCCTGGGTTTTGTATTGCTGTATTCTTTTAGCTTTTGTTTGTTGGAAAAAATTTTTATTTCCTCTTCTGTTTTAAATGATATTCTTGCTGGATAGAGTATTCTAGGTTGCATATTTTTTCCTTTCAGCACTTTAAATATCTCTTGCCATTCTCTCCTGGCCAGTTGAGTTTTTGTAGAGAAATCAGCTGATAACCTTATGGGGATTCCCTTATGGTAACATTTTGCTTTTCTCTTGCTGCCTTTAGGATCCTCTCTTTATCATTAACTTTTGCCATTTTTATTACAGTGTGTATTGGTGTGGGTCTATTTGGGTTCAACTAGTTTGGGGCCCTCTGTGTTTCCTGTATCTTGAACTCAGTATCCTTTAGATTTGGGAAGTTTTCAGCGATAATTTCGTCAAATATATTTTCCATCCCCTTATGTTTTTCTACTCCTTCTGGAATTCCTATTATGCGTAGATTGGCCCACTTTATATTATCCATAGGTCTCTTATATTGCTTTTATGTTTTTTTCATTTGGTTTTCTGTCTGCTGTCCTGTTTGGGTGATTTCCATTATTCTATCCTCCACTTCACTAATTCATGCTTCTGCATCATTCATTCTGGTTTTCACTGCCCTTAGCTTAGTTTGTATCCATATATCTGAACAAAAGTTTCCTTAAAAAACACACATGAACCTGCATGTTCATTGCAGCACTATTCACAATAGCCAAGACATGGAAACAACCCAAATGTCTATCGACAAATGATTGGATTAGGAAGATATGGTATATATACACAATGGAATACTACTCAGCCATAAAGAAGAATGACATAATGCCATTTGCAGCAACATGGATGGAACTAGAGAATCTCATACTGAGTGAAATGAGCCAGAAGACAAAGACAAACACCATATGATATCACTTATAAATGGAATCTAATATCCAGCACAAATGAACATCTCCTCAGAAAAGAAAATCATGGACTTGGAGAATAGACTTGTGGCTGCCTGGGGGGAGAGGGAGGGAGTAGGAGGGATCGGGAGTGTGGGGTTATCAGATGCAATCTATTGCTCTTAGAATGGATTTACAATGAGATCCTATTGTGTAGCCTTGAGAACTATGTCTAGATACTTATATCACAACAGAACAAAGGGAGGGAAAAAAATGTATACATGTAAGTGTAACTTGGTTCACATGCTTTATAGCAGAAAAAATAAGTAAAATAAAATTTAAAAAAGTGAAAAAATTAAAAAAATAAAATAAGTTATAAATTTGAAAAGAAAAAGAAATAATGAATCTATATTTTCTTACTTTCCTTCCGCACATTTCATGATTTTGTAGTCCTTTTTTATTATTTTCATGTGTATCCTTTTGCTGTTCCTTGTGTTTATCATTGCTTTCACAGTTTTTTTTTTTTTTTCAGTCTTTTAGATCTATGTGCTTGCTTATTTAGGTGATTGCTTTCCAATTGTGGTTTCCTTCATCTTATTTATTCTTACTTCTTTTTTTATTTAGAGAAACTCTTTCAGCAGTATTTCTTTTAGAATGAGTTTGGTATTGCTGTACTCTTAGCTTTTGTTTGTTGGAGAAATTATTTATTTTCCCCTTCTATTTTAAATGATATCCTTGCTGGATAGGGTATTCTAGGCTGTAAATTTTTTCCTTTCAGCATTTTAAATACATCTTGCCACTCCCATCTGGCCTGTAGTGTCTCTGTAGAGAAATCAGCTGATAGCCTTAAGGGGGTCCTCTTATAATTAATGCTTATTTTTCCTCTTGCTGTCTTTAGAATCCTCTCTTTGTTTTTAACTTTTTCCATTTTTATTATAGTATGTCTTGGTGTGGGCCTATATGGATTCAACTTGTTTGGGGCCCTCTGTGATTCCTGTGTATATTTGGAAAGTTTTCAGACATAATTTCTTCAAATATATTTTCAATTCCCTTTTCTTTTTCTTCTCCTTCTGGAATTCCTATTATGCATAAATTGGGCCCACTTTACGTTATCCCATAGATCGTTTATATTGCTGTCATGTTTTTTCATTTGGTTTTCTGTCTGTTGTCTTGATTGGATGATTTCCATTATTCTATCTTCCAAGTCACCAATTCATTCCTCTACATTATTCTTTCTGCTCGTGAGTTCATTTGGTTCAGAGAGCATCTCTGAAAATGAATTTTCTAGTTTTTCTGTATTCCTCATATTTTCTCACTCCTTTCTAAAGGAATCTGCATTACTTTTTATCTCCACTCTTAATTTGTTCATATTCAGCCTGAATTCCTTCAGTAGTTTCACTATCTCCTTTTGAACTCAGTGTCTATCAGACTGTAGAGGTCTGTTTCATTTTTTGCTGCTTCAGGTGAATTCTCCTGTTCCTTTAACTGGGAATGGTTTCTGACCTTCTTCATCTTGCTTATGTTTTTTTTTCTGTGAGTTTAGGGAAGACAAACTGTAGTCTTGCAGGGCTTCTTCATGCAAGAGCAATCCATTTGGGGGGGGGGGTTACTATTTATTTTTGGCATGGGAATTTGTATATTTGTTGTCTCTTTCTTTGGTGTGAGCATGCTGTTATCCCCAGGGTGCTGAGTATGTTTCTGGGCAGAAGGAGGCAATGGATAGGGCCAGTAGTCAGTGCCTTGTTGCCAGGCTTTTAACAGCACTGAGGACTTGCAGGAAGGTTCCACTGGCCACTCCTAGTTGCAGGGCCTGGGAAGTGGTAATGGGCCTTTTGTAGATTGACAGGGTGCCCAGAGGATTTGGCAGTGACAGCAGCAGGGTGTGTGAGTTCCCAGGGGAGTGAGAGCAACAACAGGTAGTGTTCGATTGCAGTGCCTTCCTCTGAGGTGACTGGAGCTGCAAATGGTGCCTCTTCAGGGACCCCTAGTGGTAGTGGGCCATGCCCACCTCTGCAGTCAGTGATAACTGTGGTGGTTTGCCCCCACCACTTGCAGACCACACAATAAGCACCCTGTCTCTCTTAGCCCATACAGGAGGTCCTACACAGGCTGCTCCTAATTGCAGGATTCTGGGAAATGACAGAGACCAAGCCTGTGGGCACTGCCTGCAGCATTCAGCACCAGCAGCAACTGGGCTTGTCTGCTTCTAGGGGTTTGAGAGCAACATCAAGTGTTACCTCTGTGGTGCCCTTGAGGTAATGGGGGCCAGAGGTGGTACCTGTTCACAGACCCCTAGTGGTGGCAGGCCACACCCACCTCTGGAGTCAGTAATAACTGTGGTGATTTGCCCCTGCCATCTGTAGACCATGCAAGAAGTGCCTTATCCCACTTAGTCCCCACAGGAGATGCTGCACCAGATTCTCCTAGTTGTAGGTTCCTGGGAAGGGACAGTAATCAAGCATCTGGACTGTCCAGAGTGTTTGGCAGTGGCAGTAGCTGGGCGGGTGTGCTCCCAGGGGAGCAAGGGCAACAACAGGTAGTGTTTCATCACAATGTCCTCCTCTATGGTACCCTCTGAGGTGTTTGGGACCGTAAGTGGTTCTTGTTCAGAGATTTCCAGTGGCAGTGGGCTATGGCCCACCTCTGAAGTGATAACTGCAGTGGTTTTCCCCCCATGCATGAAGTACCCTGTCCCACTTAACCCACACAGGAGGTGCTGCACCAACTGTTCCTAGTTGTCGTGTCTTGGGAAGGGACAGTGATCAAGCATCTGCATGTCACCCAGAGCATTTGGCTGTAGAAGCTGCAGGGCAGGTGTGTTCTCAGGGGTGTAAGAGCAACAATGTGTGGTGCTTGGTTATAATGCCCTCTTTTTCTTTTTTCCAACTTCTGAGGTGACTGGGGCTACAGGCAGAGTCCACTCACAGGCCACCAGTGGTGGCAGGCCATGCTGCAGTCTGTCTGCCCATGTCACCTACAGATCACACAAGAGGCACCATGTTGCACTTAGCCCTGCACTGCCCCCAGCCCACACAAGAGGTGCCTGGCCACCCACAGCCTGGAGAAGAAGTGCCCTGTCTCCTGTAGTGCAAGCAAGTGGCTTCTTGCCACCTGTAGCCTGTGCCAGAGTCACCCCACTCTCTGAAAGTGTGTGCGTGCGTGCATGGGGAGATTCCTATGGTGGTCTGCCCCTCTTCCCTCACCCTCCCCAACAATGGTGGCTTGCTTCTCCTGCAGGCTCAGACCTTCTCCCAGGTTCCCTCTGCTCTTGTGCTCCACTCCCCAGCCCATAGCACACCACTCCCTCCCCCATGGTACACTGCTCCTTAGCCCCTCAGGCTGTCCCCACACCACCAACCCAAGTCCTCTCCCTGGGACTGACCTATGGAGCCTAAGTCTCAGCACCCAGCTCCTGCCAAAGCCTCTTAGGTTGTGGTGTGTCCAGGGCAGCAGTGCAGATAATCTGTGTAGTTCTCACTCTGCTTTGCCCTCCTCAGACCAGCTGCTGCATCTTTCTCGGCAACTTTGAGGTCCCTCCATCTTGGCTGATCTCCTGGTCAGTTAGGTGGCTACCCAGGATGTGGGTTCCTTTTTCTTTCACAGCTCCCTCTCAGGAATGCTAATCCTGTCTGATTCCTTCTCTATCTCTTTTTCTTTTGTTCTACCCAGTTACGTTAAGAGTTTCTTACCCTTTTTGGATATTTAAGTTCTTCTGCCAGCATTCAGTAGATGTTCTGTGTGAGTCATTTTACATGTAGATGTATTTTTTTGATGCGTTTGTAGGAGAAGGTGATGAGATGTCTTACTCCTCTGCCATCTTGATTCGCCTCTTAATCAAAATTCTAGTGTGAGCAAAAAAAAAAAAAAAGTCAAAAAGAAAGTGCAGAACACAGACATAGAGGAATCTGTTTAGGTTTCTTGAGAATGTATGTGCTATGCTAATCATATTTTTAAAAAACTCACAGTAGTGAAAAATTCAATAGAAGTATCTCAGTACCAGAAAAGTAGAGGAAGAGAAAAGAATTAAGATATTAATTTATTTAATGAAAAAACAAATAGAGGACCTCTATTATCTTTATGGAAATAAGTTAAAGTTGCCATACTTGTTTCGAAAATATGAAAAATCTAAACAAACTGAAAATCAATAGCTCTTCTTGTACTCAGCAGATAATTGATGTTGCAGGGCAAACTGCCATTCTATGGAGAAGAAACCACAGGAGCCATAATCTGGTTGGAATACTTAAATGGTAAATTTGACCAATTCCTAAAAGCAGTGTGCACACTAGCATGAGAGTGAGAAACTCATGGGAGAAACAGTCTTGAGGAGGCAGAAGGGTCAAACTTTCTTGGGTTTTACCTACAGGACCCATGCCAAATTCTCTCAATGAAAATTCAAGAAAGATCCCTCATGGCTCTAGCAGGGGAGAAGAGTAATCCTTGTGAAATATGCCCACAGAGTTCTCCATAACAAGGGCCTACTCCTCAAGGCAAAATATTACCAGAGTATATACTGTATGATTCCAGTTATAGGAACATTCTGGAAGGATAATGCTATAGCAATGATAATAAGATTAGTGGTTGCCGTATTTTTAAGGATAACAGAAGAGTTGAATAAATGAGGTATAGGGGAATTTCTAGGGTGGTGAAACCATTCTGTATGATATTGTAATTGTGGATTCATGACCCAATGCATTTGTCAAAACCCATAGAGCATTGTAGCCCTAAGAGTCAATCTCAGAGTATACAAATTAAAGTAAGTTATTTAGGAAGTCAGAGAGTCCCAGGATGGAATGTAGAATGTAAAAAGAGAATGTAATTGTACTACAAATGTACAAAATAATCTCACCCAAGGAGAGTTGGTGGTGGTGGGGGGGTGGATATAGACTAAGTAACTCTAGAAATGAGCAGTTTCTAAGACTAAAAGACCAGAGACAGTGTATTCAGTAATGTACTCTCATTGATGTTGTGATTTCCCACAGGAGTATAGGATAATAATTCTGATACCATTATGTATATTTATGGAAACTGAACAATTAAGTAAATGGATGGCAAGTTGTAGAAGCCAGATTTTTCACTGTTAGTGTAGGAGGTTAGATAAGGAAGGAGGGGGGGCAGAATTGTTCATCTAGTAATGGGTTAGAAGTTAGAGACATCAGTATGAAATTGTATTTAATTATAAATTGATGGAGATGGTTACATATATGAATATTTATAAATATGCATATAATATATGTAATATTAATATATGCACATATATTTCCTTGCTTAGTCTGCTGAGAAGACCTAAAATCAAGAACACCCTAGTAAAAAGGTCCCACCAAATGTTAGCTCTTGGTTTCTACAATTCAGAAATGAAAGGATCCAGAGGTTCTTGTATAAATGTCTGATTCTAGGACTGAAGAAGGAAATATCCAAAATGAGTATGAAGGATCTTGTGGTACCTGAAAATGAGAAAATTCTCAAGAAACCCCCAAAGCAAATAAACAAACCCTCATAATGATGGGTTTATCAATGGAACCAAGAACATACAGAGAGAGTGCCTAGTGGCCAAAGAGAAAAATTTCAGCAACAAAATTAAGTAGTATTGGTTTATAACCCAAAGTATAAAATAAATGTCATAATCCATATTACCATAAATATGTGAATGAATAAATAATTGGGTAGAAAAGACAGATCTCCCCTATAGAATGCCTCCTAATAATTTACAAATAATTTATGTAGACGCTTCTCCCTCAATGAGATATAATATAACTCCGCACTCTCTAGGTGCAAGCTGTGCACAGTGACTTTCTACCAAGGAGTACTTAATGCAAAGCAGGAAGGGAACTAGTATTACTACACAGAAACCTGAAAAAACACTATCACAGCCAAGTTATCAAAATCAGCATCAACAGTGATGTTCATATTGGTACGAAGTAATTAAAACAGCACTTCGCCTTTATGGTCTTCCTCTCAAAACTGTATACTTCTAGTCTAGCCATGATAAAAACATCAGAAAAATACTCATTGATACATTTTACAAAATAGCTCACCAGTACTCCTCCAAACTCTCAAGGTCATCAAAATCAAGGAAAGTCGAAAATAATTATCATGGTCAAAATTCCACATGCCAAATAAATGTAATGTGGTAACCTGGCTAGGTGCTGGAACAGAAAAAGAACTTTAGAGGGAAACTAAAGAGATCTGAGTAGAGTATAGATTTAGTTATTAATAATAATAATAATAGTATACCATCGGTCCATTAATTGTGACATATATACGATACCAATATAAGATATTAATGGTAGGAGAAATATAGTATAGGATTTATGGGAACTTTCTGTTCTATTTTCTTAATTTTTCAGTCAAGCTAAAAATGTTACAAGATAAAAAGTTTATTGAAAAAAATTAAATGGAACATAGGTTTAATGCCTAAAATGCAAACATTTGCAATAAATACAAGCCAAACAACTAACATAAGGTTTCCCAAGTTCTTTATTTTCATCCCAGCTATTGACTTTGTTGGGAAAAAGTGACTCTGGCTTGGATTGTCAGTTTTGGAAAGTAAGACACATGAACACAGGGAGATCTCAACAAGGCTCTTTACTTCTGCAGAATGGCACAAGTGCTCAAAAAGTGTGTGTAAGAAGGAAGACCACCCCCCATCTGTCTCCTTCACATTGGTCAAGTTAGGGTACACATTCTTCTTGGCTGGCTAATTTGAAACAAATTGTTACTGGGAGAAGAGGGGAAAAGGGTAGGATAGAGGTGGGTTTCTCAGACAGAGCAGGAACAAAATGGAGTGAACAAGGCTTCCTTTGATAGAAAAGACATATGTTAATTCTCACAAATTCAGTTTTTATCATATAGAGGCAAGACGTTTATGTTCACAGTGACATAACAATGTGATTTACTCCCCTAATCTATCTTCTTACAAATCATTACCAGTGGGTCAATTTGTTATTTCAAACATAATCAACATTCCCAAAGGAGATAATACATGTTTTTCAAAGGAAGATAAACCCCATACAGAATCTATTCCCTATCCATTTTTTTGGATCTTATATTCTCTATTTTCATTAAATTCTAGCAGTGTTGAATTTACCTAAACATGCTAAGGTTATTTTTTTATGGGGCATTTCCATTTGCTGTTCCTTTTGTTCTGAATGTTTTTCTTATAGATTTTGACTAACTGGCACCTTCTCATAAGCCAGGTCTCAGCTCTAATTGTTATGGCTACGGAAAAGGTTTTTATCTGATTACTCAAAATAGCAATTTCCTCTAGTCACTCACTGAGTTCTATCACTGTTTAATTTTCTTACCTTTTACCACTATGTGTCATTATTTTATTTGTTCCCTTGTGTATGTTTTGTCTACCACTAAAATGTTAGTTCAGTGAATACAAATATTATGTTATCTAGTTCACCAAGCTTCTCAATAAATATTTGTCAAATGTATGAGTGTCATTATCTCCTAGGATAAGGACATATCTGTAAACTTCAATTGTATCATCGATGAGAATATAATTGAAAAAAAAATACATGCAAACCTTGAAGGGGAACCTGGCCTACTATCCACTTTAAAATTATCTAACCCTCCGAATGACATTGAGAGACAGGCGGTATAGCTAATATTTTTCCCATTTGAATATCTACCATATATGAATCTCTGAGAAGATGGGATAACTCCCTTTCTGAATGGCAAAAGAGAAAAAAATCCAGCAAGTTTAAGCACAATAGATAAGTTATCTCTCCAGGAAGGATATCTGTAACTTTCAAGCTTAGATGATTTCAATGGTTTGGGTGAAGGCTCTACCATTGCTTCCTGACATTATAACTCTCACTCTATCTCACCTTTCTGGGGAGCCCTTAGATCTTCCACAATCTTCTAAAGTCAATTTACACACTTCCTCCATATGCCTACTGTAGGGCAGGATATTTGGAGAGCAAATCTCCCTACAGTCAGGGAGGGGTAGCCAGAAATGTTAAAGGGCAAATATATTTTTTTCCCTTATTCTGTTTAAGTATAGTCTTGAGAAAACAGAAATTATGAGTGCTTCTGAGACTCAACATCTGCAAATTCTTACAGAAACTGCCTATATGCTCAAGAAAAGGTAAACCCTATTATTATAGTATGACTGGCAAATCAGTTTTGTAAAGATTGCTCACGATTGTGTTTATATCCTCTGCATGGATTTAATAGTTGATGTATGTGTGAAATAGAAATTTTCTCTTAATATTACTTTTGTGGCAAGAATTTTTGCTTTAAGATATTCCCTGGAGTGATATATATAGAGAGATGGTGACAGATTTTTTTTGGTCTCCCTAATGATATTTAAATAGCTAAGTGGAGGAAATTTGAAAGGATTACAAAGAATATGATGCTTCTGATATAACATAGTTCTGAGTCTTAGGACTTTTCCTCATCCCCAGGGATCCATTTTAGCTTATGTAGACCAAATCAATAAAACATGTATATTTTGGGGGTATAACTTTGGGTGTAGGCTTGCTTGAGAAAAAAGAAATATATTGTTTAAAGTTAAGTTGTCAAAGATAGCCCATGATTATATCATTTTGAAACACAGGAAGGAAATAAAACTTTTTACTCCACATTTATGTCCTAATCCATACTATTTTTTTCTCCCATTTACATATAAATTTCTCAACATAATTTGCTGCACATGCTTTCTGCATTTTTCTCTCAGTTTTCTTTAGTTGTCTCTAATCAGGATTTTGTTCCCCACACTCCTCTGAAATAGCATTGGCAAAATAACCACATGATTTCAAGCTGAATCCAATGGTGATTTTCCAGCTCTTGCCAAATTAATGCTGCACAAAAAAACAATCTCAGACTCTCAGTGGGTTCTAGAAGAGGATTATTCCCAGGCTCATGTGCTGCAGGTTGACTACAGTAAAACTAATCTAGAAATTTAGGATGGGCATGGATGAATAGATGGCTCTGCTTTAGGTTGTTCATTCATTTGGATTAGTTTCAAGCTTGCCACTAAATTTATCTCTCCTTACCTGGCCCAGCTGCTATCCAGAGCAATTTTTCTTATGATGAATGGTGAGATATTTGTATTAGAGTGAGCAGCAGGAACAAGAGAGCTCAAGCAACATTGCACAAATTTTTAGAGCAATTTGAATTGGTATCTGAAGTATCCAGAACAATTAGCCTCAGCAGTGTCACTCCAGAAGTGTAGGTTTTTCATGTCCTACATATGCTCTTATACTAGTGGCCATTCCCTCTCATTCCTCTTAAGAGCTTGGTCTTTATAGCTCATTATAGATAATTTTATTAACTATTTCAAATTGCAGGTTAAGTATGTCCTATCCATTTTTTTTTCTTTTTTGTCTTTTGAGGGTGACACCTGTGGTATACAGCCACAGCAATACAAGGTCCAAGCCGCAGCTATGATCTACACCACAGCTCACAACAATGCCAGATCCTTTAACCCACTGAGTGAGGGAAGAGATCAAACCTGCATCCTCATGGATGCTAGTCAGATTCATTTCCACTGAGCTATGATGGGAACTACCCACATTTTTAATAGTAAGTAGGCATTTTATTTTTACCTAGGCTAGTGGCCACGATTAGATTTCAAGTCTATTGCCTGCAACATACTTTGACATAATTTTCAAATTCATGGTTTTTGAGGAAAAGAAGAATAGCCACCTCTAATTTAAACAAATAAGGAGTATATTTATTTGAAAACAGGAGATTGCTCAAAAAATCGAAGGGTATTTCTGAAGCAAGTTTCATAATTGTTGTATGCAGATAATAGGGATAAGAGGTCAGAACTACAATTAAAAGCAATCTTTGCATCAAAATAACAGCAGGTTTCCTAAACATACAAGTGTCAGATACAGAACATGCCAAAAAATGAAATGTTCACTATTCAATTATTTTGGTTCTCTTCCTGTTATTCCTAATCAGACAGCCATATTAAAAAAATGACATTAGAGACAGGGTTAAAATGGAAGAATAGAAGGACTAGAGTTCAACTTTTCTCCTAAAAACAACAAAATTCACAACTAAAAGCTGAGCATTCTTCACCCAAATGGACCGGAAACCTTAAAAACAATATCCTACTCCAGAAGAAAAAGAGGAAGACACATCAAGAGGTAGAAGGGGCAATTTCATGATATAAACAAACCCATACCTCCTGGGTGGGAAACGCCACAGACTGGAAACTAACTGGTTCACAGAGTCACCTACAGGAGTGAGAGGTCTGAGCCCCCCATCAAACTCTCATGTGTGGGGATCTGGCACTGGGAGAAAGAGCCCCTGGAGCATCTGGCATTGAAGGCCAGTGGGGCTTGTGTGCAGGAGCTCCATGGGACTGGGGGAAACGGAGACCCATTCTTAAAAGGCGCACACAGACTTTTCACGTGCACTGCGTCCCAGGGCAAAGCAAAGTCTCCATAGGAATCTGGGTCAAACCTGGCTGCAGTTCTTGGAGGACATCCTGAGAAAACAGAGGTGAACGTGGATTGTTGTGACGGAAGGACATTGAAAGCAAAGCTCTGGGGAATATTCAGCAGCATGCTTTTCTCTGGAGGTGGCCATTTTGGGAAAACCTGGCCCCACCTGTCAGGCAGCACTGAAAAAACCCAGGGCAAACAACAATCCAGGTGGGATCACAGCCCCACCCCTCAGTAAACAGGCTACCTAAAGACCCCTCAGGCACACAGCTGCCTCTAATCCCATCCAGAAACTAAGCCCCACCCACCAAAGGGATTAGAATCAGCTCCACCTACCAGTGGGCAGGCATCAGCCCCTCCCAGCAGGAAGCCCACAGCAAGCCCCCATACCAGCTTCAGCCCCAAGGGGGGCAGACATCAGAAGTAAGAGAGGCTACAACTCTACCATCTGTACAAAGGTCACCACACCAAAAACCTATAAAAATGAAAAGACAGTGAACTATAACTCAGATGAGGGAGAAAGGAAAAACCTCAGAAAATCGGCCAAGCAATGAGGCGCTTCTCAGCCTCCAGGAAAAAGACTTTAGAGTGTTGATGCTGAAGACGATGCAAGACATTGGAAATAAACTGGAGGCAAAGATGGATAACTTACAGCAAACACTGAGCAAAGAGATACAAGATATAAAACTTAAACAAGAAGAGATGCAAAATACAATAACTGAAATAAAAAATTCACTAGAAGCAGCTAACAGCAGAACAGAGGAGGCAGAAGAACAAATAAGCCAGGTGGAGGACAGATTAGTAGAAATTACAGATGCAGAACAGAAAAGAGAAAAATGATTGAAAACAAGTGAGGAGAGCCTCAGAGAACTCTGGGACAACGTTTAAAGCAACAACTTCCGCATTGTAGCGGTGCCAGAAGGAGAAGAAAGAGAGAAGGGGACAGAAAAATATTAAAGGAGATAATAGCCGAAAACTTCCCTAACATGGGGAAGGAATCATTCACTCAAATCCAGGAAGCACAACGAGTACCATATAAAATGAACCCAAGAAGGAATACACCAAGACACATACTAATCAAACTGACCAAAATTAAAGACAAAGAGAAAATCTTGAAAGCAGCTAGGGAAAGGAAACAAATAACATACAGGGGAACCCCAGTAAGGTGGTCAGCAGATTTTTCAGCAGAAACTCTGCAGGCCAGAAGGGAGTGGCATGATATGCGTAATGTGATAAAAGGATAAACCTCCAACCAAGATGACTTTACCCAGCAAGGCTCTCATTCAGATTTGAAGGAGAAATCAAAACCTTCACAGATAAGCAAAAGCTGAGAGAATTCAGCAACACTAAACCAGCCTTACAACAAATACTAAAGGAACTTCTCTAGGCAGAAAAGAAAAGACATCAACAGGAAACAAAAATACCACAAATGATTAGACTCACCAGTAAAGGTAAATATACAGAAAAGATGCGAAATCATCCATGCACAATTATACCACGAGAATAAGAAATCATGAGAAGAGGTGGGTACAAATGCAGGACACTGGAGATGAACTTGCAATTAAGAGAACGACAACTTAAAACAATCTCATATATATGTAGACACTTATATCAAAACTTCAGACACTTATAGCAAACCAGAAATCTACAATTGATACACAAACAAAGAAAAATCAACTCAAATGCAACACTAAAGATACTCCTCAAACCAGAAGAAGAGAGAACAAGAAGAAGGAAAGAAAAAAGAACAACAAAAACAAATCCAAAGCAATTACTAAAATGGCAATAAGAACATGCATATCAATAATTACCTTCAAATGCTAATGGACTAAACACCCCAACCAAAACACATAGACTGGCTGCATGGATGCAAAAACAAGACCCATATATACAATGTCTTCTAGAGACCCACTTCACTTCTAAGGACACATAAAAACTGCAAGTGAGAGGATGGAAGAAAATATTTCATGCAAATGGGGATCAAAAGAAAACTGGAGGAGCAATACTCATACCAGACAAAATCGACTTTAAAATGAAGAATATTTTAAGGGACAACGAAGGCCATTCCATAATGATCAAACGATCAATCCAAGAAGAAGATATAACAGTTTTAAGTATCTATGCACCCAACACAGGTTCACCACAATACATAAGGCAACTGCCAACAACCTTAAAAGGGCAAATCAACAATAACTCAATCATAGTGGGGGGCTTTAACACCCCACTTACAGCAATGGACAGATCAACCAGACAGAATATCAATAAGGAAACACAGGCCCTGAATGATGCATTAAACCAGATGGACTGAATAGATATTTATAGGACATTCCATTCAAAAGCAAAGGAATACACATTCTTCTCATGTGCACATGGAACATTCTCTAGGATTGATCACATCCTGGGCTACAAATCCAACCTCAGTAACAAGAAAAATAAAATCATATCAAGCATCTGTTCCGACCACAACGCTGTACGACTGGAACTCAACAAGAAGAAAAAATCTGCAAAAAACACAAACACGTGGACACTCAACAACATGCTACTAAACAACCACTGGATCATGGAAGAAATCAAAGAGGAAATGAAAACACATGTAGAAGCAAATGACAACAAAGATACTACACTCCAAAACCTATGGGATGCAGCAAAAGCCATTCTAAGAGGAAAGTTTATAGCCATACAAGCTTACCTCAGGAAACAAGAATAAGCTCAAATAAACAAGCTAACTTTACATCTGAACCAGCTCGAGAGAGAAGAACAGGCAAGCCCTAAAGTTAGTAGAAGGAAAGAAATCATAAAGATCAGAGCAGGAATCAATGAACTAGAAGCCAAGAAAACCATAGAAAAGATCAATGAAACGAAAAGCTGGTTCTTTGAGCAGATCAACAAAATCGATAAACCCTTAGCCAGACTTATCACAAAAAAAAGAGAGAGGTCTCAAATGAGTAAAATTAGAAATGAAAAAGGAGAAGTAACAAAGGACATCATCACAGAAATACAAAGGATCATATAATACTACCATATGCAACTATATGCCAATAAAACGGAAAACCTGGAAGAAATGGACAAATTCTTAGAAAAGTACAATCTTCCAAGACTAAACCAAGATGAAATAGAAAAGATGAATGGACCCTTCACATGAACTGAAATTGAAACTGTGATTACAAAACTTCCAGCAAACAAAAGTCCAGGACCCGATGGCCTCACAGGCAAATTCCATCAAACATTTAGGGAAGAGTTAACACCTCTCCTTCTGAAACTATTTCAAAAAAATTGCAGAGGAAGGGATATTCCCAAACTCATTCTAGGAGGCCACCATCACCCCGATACCAAAACCAGACAAAGATACCACAAAAAAAAGAAAGCCACAGGCCAATTTCACTGACGAACATCGAAGCAAAAATCCTCAACAAAATTCTAGCAAACCACATCGAACAATACATTAAAAGGATTGTACATCATGATCAAGTGGGATTTATCCCAGGGATGTAAGGGGTCTTCAATATCCACAAATCCATCAGTGTGATACACCACATTAACAAACTGAAGAATAAAAACCATATGATCCTCTCAATAGACGCAGGAAAAGCCTTTGACAAAATCCAACACCCATTTCTGATAACAACCCTTCAGAAAGTGGGCATAGCGGGAACCTACCTCAACATAATAAAGGCCATATATGACAAACCCACAGCGAACATCATTCTCAATGGTGAAAAGCTGAAGGAATCCCCACTGAGATCAGGAACAAGACAAGGATGTCTGCTCTTGCCACTACTCTTCAACTTAGTTTTGGAAGTCCTAGCCACGGCCATCAGAGAAGTGAAAGAAATCAAAGGAATCCAAATTGGAAAGGAAGAAGTAAAACCATCCCTATTTGCAGATGACATGATACTATACCTAGAGAATCCTAAAGACTCTACCAGAAAACTTTTAGAGCTCATCCATGAATTTGGAAAAGCTGCAGGATACAACATTAATACACAGAAATCAATGGCATTTCTATACACTAACACTGAAAGAGCAGAAGGAGAAATTAGGGATGCAATCCCGTTTACCATCACATCCAAAAGAATGAAATACCTAGGAGTAAACCTACCTAAAGAGACAAAAGACCTGAACTCTGAAAACTAGAAGATGCTGATGAAGGAAATCAAAGATGACACAAAGAGATGGAAAGTCATATCATGCTCATGGATTGGAAGAGTTAATATCATCAAAATGACGATACTACCCAAGGCAATCTACAGATTCAGTGCAATCCCTATCAAATTACCAAGGACATTTTTCACTGAACTCAAACAAAATAGTTTAAAGTTTCTTTGGAAGTACAAAAGACCCAGAATAGCCAAAGACATCCTGAAAAAGAAAAATGGAGCTGGAGGAATCAGGCTCCCAGACTTCAGACTATACTACAAAGCAGCAATCATCAACACCATATGGTACTGGCACAAAGACAGAAATACAGACCAGTGCAACAGGCTAGAAAGCCCAGAATTCAACCCATGCCCCCACATCCAACTAATCTATGACAAAGGAGGCAAGAACATACAATGGAGAAAGGACGGCTTGTTCAATAAGAGGCACTGGGAAAACTGGACAGCCATATGGAATAGAAGGAAATTAGAACACTCCCTAACACCATACACAAAAATCAACTCGAAATGGATTAAAGACCTAGATAGAAGACCAGACACCATACAACTCTCAGAGGAAAACACAGGCCAAACACTCTCTGACATAAACACAGCAACATCTTCTCAGATCCACCTCTTAGAGTATTGACAATAAAAACAAAAATAAACAAATGGGACCTAATCAAACTTAAAAGTTTCGGCACAGCAAAGGAAACCCTAAACAACACAAAAAGACAACCCACAGAATGGGAGAAAATCTTTGCAAGTGAATCCACTGACAAGGGATTCATCTCCAAAATTTATAAACACCTCCTCCCATTCAATACCAAAATAACAAAAACCCCATCCAAAAATGGACAGAAGATGTAAGCAGACAGTTCTCCAAAGAAGACTTACAGATGGCCACAAAACACATGAAAAGATGTTCAACATCACTCATCATTAGAGGAACGCCAATCAAAACCACTCTGAGGTACCACCTTACACCAGCCAGAATGGCCATCATCAAAATGTCTACAAACAGTAAGTGCTGGAGAGCAAGTGGAGAAAAAGGAACCCCAGTACACTGTTGGTGGGATTGTAAATTGGTGCAGCCACTGTGCAAAGCAGTATGGAGATGCCTCAGAAAACTAAACATAGAACTACCATTTGATCCAGCAATCCCACTCCTGGGCATCTATCCAGAGAAAACCACGACTCGCAAAGACACATGTACTCCGATGTTCACTGCAGCTCTATTTGCAATAGCCAAGACACGGAAACAACCTAAATGTCCATTGACAGAGGAGTGGATCAAGAAGAGGTGGTACAGATACACAATGGAGTATTACTCAGCCATTAAAAGGAATGAAATACCAGCATTTTTAGCAACATGGATGGACCTAGAAATGATCACGCTAAGTGAAGTCAGCCATACAATGAGACACCAACAACAAATGCTTTCACTGACCTGTGGAATCTGAAAAAAGGACAGACGGAACTTCTTTGCAGAACAGATGCTGACTCACGGGCATTGAAAAACTGATGGTCTCCGGAGGAGACAGTTTGGGGGGTGGGGGAATGTGCTTGAGTTACGGAATGGAAATCCTGTGAAATCGGATTGTTATGATCATTATGCAACTACAGATGTGATAAATTCATCTGAGTAATTAAAAAATAAAAGTAAAAAAATCAAACTGAGATTAGTTTCCCTGTTTTTTTTATATGAAGCAAATATGAATGAGTTTTAATGAAAGTAAAATTCACACCTTAAGATAAGACAGGACAAATTTATACTTAAAATTTTCCTCTTCCCCATTGGGCCTCCTTGTTCCCCTCTGGTGTGGATTGAGCATCTGCATTATGCATTAACCAGACCTCCACAATTGAAGAAGTAGCTGCACAACAATAAAGATCAATTGTTCTGGCCACAATCATATAAGTCCTTAGAAGATAGTATTCCTTTGTCAAGCCTGTAAAGGGTGTCATTGACTCATCCCTCAGTTTGTATGTGTAGATATCTTTGGTGAACTTTATGTACAATGCCAATATTATCATTTCCCTTAAAGATAGCAATTGAGATGTTGACTGGGGATAAACTGGCCCTCACCTAATGGAAGTTCTTAGCTTATATACTTACGACCTTATTAATGTTACCACCTACATTACTTTTATTCTGCCTATTTTACAAAATTATTATTTCTCAAATTACCAAATGTATGACTGAACCTCAAATAAATTAATAATGATTAGGCAACTTGAAACAATTGACCAAATATATAGTCCTGTAACATCAGTGATCGTAATAGTGTAACTTTGGATATGGAAAGAAGTAACAGAGGGAACTATTTCCTAGACCACTACAGACTAGTAAGACAGGTGATCCAGAGATTTTTGGCTACTGTTAACAGGGACTACTCCAATAATAACACATTGAGTGACCTATGAACAAAATCCTTGTCCAATTTGGGGATGAGAATTCTTAGGGCTGTGGGACAAGTTGGTCACAAAAATGTCTCCCAATCTTAGGTGAAATTAAGACCAAAGGGAAGGAGATTATAAAATAAAGAGTGTTTCTCACAATCCAGTTCTGCAAGAATCAGGTTGTTAGCCATTGCAGTCACTGACCTACAGTATACCCTGACAGGAATTCAGGGTTAAGATCAGCGTGAGGCATCTTGTGCTGTTGAAAAACTGACAGAACTGACTGCCAACCTAAAAAAAAATGCACAATCTGAGAGTTGTGAGATAAGTTTTATTTGGGGTAAAATGATGACTATGGTCAGGGAGGCAGCATTTCAGATAGCTCTGGAAAACCCTTCCAAAGAGGTAGGGGGGAATGTAAGTATGTATGTGATTTTGGTGAAGGGGGGAGGTACATGCAATCAAGCACATATTTCACAGACGTTTGCTGCTAGTCTCTTGAAGGTTAGTGCTAATCATGAGGAGCAGATGTTTCCATGAAGGATTTTGATGTCTTTCTAGATACGAGGAGATGCAAGAATTGGGCTCTAAATGTCTGAAAATGTCTATGTGAAGACTTGTTGTGCCATTTTCCCCAGAGCACAGAGTGCCTGCCTCACTCCTGGTGTCTACCCTGAGCTCGTTCAGGGGTTGTTGAGGGTCAGCAGCTGCAGTGGCTCATGATTCAGTCCTTATAGAGGCAGATAACAAGTGCCAATCTCCAGTTATTATGGCTCTCAGACATTTAGATATTTTCAGGAGAAAATTTTATGAACCTAGTTACTTTCACCTTCCCATACTTAGAGAAGCACTACAACCGTGAACAAAGATGTCTGTTCCTCATGACCAGCAGCACCCTTCTGCTAAGATGTGTGCTTGATTACATGTAGCACCTTTGCCAAAAATCACATATATACTGACCCCCCCAGTTCTTCTTTAGAACAGTTCTCAGAGATTTCTGAGAGTCTGTAACCCTCAGTTTGGCTCAAATAAAAATTTCTGCCCTAGCTTGGCTGTTAATTTTTTTGTTTGACAGTTATTTAAATTTTTTAATTTCCTCAAATGTTAGTACAATATCAGAAATCTTGAAACAGCAAAATTCTGGTAATTGTATTGGCAAGACTAATCTTTCGGTGTTTATATACATCTCACAGCCTACATAGAAGATAAATCTTCTGAAACTTGCACCATAACTTAATAACTCCCCCCCATCTTGCTCATTTTCATTTGACATTTCTCTTTTAAGACATAAATACACAACATGCTAAATAGAGTTTACAAGCTTTTAAACAGCAATTGGTAAATTAACACTGTTCCTTCCTAAACATTGCAATGTCTTTGTTTTCATGATAGTATATATTACTCAATATTTCCCTTTAATTAAAAAAATACAAGTCTGGCCTGAAATATCTGTCTTAGACTTCATAAATGGCATTGACATTTTGCAGTGAGAATAGCATTGTGTTTCTGGGTCAAAGTTAAATACTACTAACATTTCTTTTATTTATGGAGAAAAGAAAAGACAGCACTGCCATATGCTTTAATCATTTACGTGAGTTGCTTAACAAAAATTTGAAAGGCCTTCAGGCTCAAGCAGTATTTGCTGCTGAGCATTCAATTGCAATTGCATGCTTCCTGACTGAGCTGAAAACAGCCCACATCTAAATTTCCATTTCAATTTCCTAAGCTTGATAACTTAGAGTTACATTTTGAGTAATTCTATAGCAGGGCAAAAGAGATGGATATTCTAGAAATAGTAATAATTTGGTTTGAAAGTCAAGTTGAAATGTACTTAATGATATTTGTAAAACATATTTCACCTAGAAATACCATGCCTGATATAACTAAAACACTGAGTTTATTTTCCTAGACTGTATGTACATTGAAAAGTAAGCTGTTATATCAATTAGCCAGATTATTCTTAATTACATAGGCATTTTTCCTTTATTTGGACCATTAAAACATTTTTTTAAGTTTTAAATATAATTGTTATTCCCTCTGTTTCCTGCTGTATTTTTTTAGATAACTTTTCACCAAAAGAACACATAAACCTTATAGGTTAATATATTGACCCACTTGCTATGTCAATGATATTGAATTGAAGCAATTGGTAGCTAAGGTGTAAAACTGTTTACATATACTCTGCTTTTACTTTAGACTGTCTTTATAAACTTGGCTAAAAAAATCATGTTACAGCTATTTTAAGTGATATTATATGTCAATTTAATACGTAGAGATATAAATACTTTCTCCTTTAAAATAATTTTCCATGAAGTCAACCACTCTAGCTGTTTGTCTTTTTTCTTTTTTTTACATATTTAATATGTAATTGTGTATATGTAAAACACATAGGGACAATAATAAATACTAATATTTTCACTCTGTGTTACCTAATATATTAAAATGGTTTCTGTACATTAATGTTTTCATAATTACTATTTTAATGGCTACATAATTATCTTGATGTTAAATTATAATTTAAACCATTTCTCTAAAATTGCTTTCAATTTCTCTAGTTTATTATTAACTGAAAGCATAGTGTTGGATAACTTCTTCCTGATGATTTCCTGGGTGTGGAATTATTGATAGATAGTAACATTCTCCTCACCTTTATATGTATCATCACTGCATTTTACATGTTTTATCATTTTACCTCAGCAGGATTCATATACCGCTTTGAGTTATCACTTAAAAATGATATTAGTTATGAAATTACTTCTCAAGTGGAAATGTCCATCTCTCTCTCAAATCTATTCTCACATTATCTAACCACTTCTGTTTCCCTTATTTTTGCAATAATATTCTATATGGATAAGGCCATACATAATATTGTTCAGGGTTATTATGCAATAAAGTTAAGATATCATCTTTTCTTCTACCTCTTAAAATTATTTTTCCTGGGTTTCATCATGGATGTCTCTATCCTAACTTCACATGGTTGTGAGTGTATGTGGATTCAAGAGTGTCACTTGAAGACAAGTCATCATTTTGTGTTTCTGCTACAAACCTAAACATCCCACTCCAAATATTTAAAGTGGAAAAAGAAAGAATAGAAAACATGTCTTTGAACGTGATTCTGAAACTGACAACACTAATGTCCTAAACCTAGCCAGAATACAGATTGGAACTTGAACCGATATGCCGGGACTCAAAACCAGCCTAAACCCAGATTGGGAATTAAACCTACAGTTTTAAATTAGAATCATTCATCCATTGTCTGAACTCACTTAGGTTCTTCATGCCTCTGCATAGAAAGAATCCAGTGAGAGACAAAGTGATAGGAAAGAAATAGATTTATTAAGATGCTTGTGAGAGATGCAAGCGGGCAGGCAAGGAGACTGCCCCCCCAGATTCCGGATCCCATGGGCTACTGTTTTATCATCCAGGAGGAGTGTGAGTCGGAAAAGACCACCTCTTCCTTTCTGGGAGTAGTAGCTCCTCCTTGGTATCTGGTAAAGTGTGTATTCAAATCAGCAGTAGGGCAGTCCTCAAACTCCTGCCCTTTGTCTGAATCTGCCCTTGTTCTAATGGCCTTCTTGAGGAGTTTATTAACTTATTGTGATTTCCCAAAATCCCCTAAGTTTTCCTCTTTATCTACAGTCCCTTGTTGGGACTTCTACAAATATCTGTGCCTACTTCATCCCTATCAATTCTAAGTGTGTTTCAATTCTTCCCTTTAATTTAATGAACCGATATTTGAATACACCAATGAATGGATAATGGAACTGTATGTATTAACTAATATATTTTAGTGAATAGATAAAGGAAATTAATGTACATCTATCTAATGAATAGATAAAGGAAATGCATGCATGTATTAACTAATATACTAGTACAATGTAAAGGTCTGATGTGACTGTAGCCTCTGGGTTATTCACAACTGTCCATATCATGTTCTTGGAAAGACTGAAGTCCGTTACATTTGGTTTGACCAAGTGACTTGCTTCGGACAGTGAGAAAACACTATGTATGACAAAAGGTGAAACTTGAAAAGTGCTTACACTTTGATGTTTGTTTTACTATTTGTTTTTGTGAAAACTACCACCACCCTCACTGAAATAAACCCAGGTAGCCTGCTTGTCATAACTTCAGCTGATAGTTAACACTAATTTCATACTCAAGACAAATCAACCCCTATCTGACTGATGATGAATGTATAAGCCCAAGCAGTACCAATAGAAAAAACACCCAACTAATTCAAGCCTATGCTTAAAACCCTCACAATTGTGAGCTAATAAATGTTTTCAACCACTGAGGTCTGGGACAGTTTGTTACACGGCAAAAGCTTAGTCATAACATCCAGCTGTAAGTTGTTTTTTACCATAATGCTACAGTATCAGTAGAGTGTTAGGATAACCAGTTGTTATATTTATTTGATAATGGCTAATGGTAATTAGATTTCAGCCTACTTATATTTGATTTTTATAGTCTTGCTTTTAAGGAAGTTCTGAAAAAAAGTCCCAGAATCACTGTAAGCAATAAGGTAATTTTGTATGAAAAATGTATTTGCTAAGATTTCATGGGTTTTGTTGCCTATAGTGAATTAATATGTTAGCTAACATAAAAGAATAAAAAATATATTAAAATAAGTGAATAATTTATAAATTATATATAATATCAGCAGGATTTTTTCTTGCAGGTGTTTCTGTGACTGTGATCAATTAGGGAACCTTACAGCATTTAATGGATCTGAAGCTTGTATTTGCTATTTTATGTTTATGTCAATTCTGTATGTCAGAATGGAACAATGATCAGTATTCCATCTAAAGTATATCCAATTTTCTCCTGGAATTTTGCCATTTTTTTCATAATTTTAACATAAATTTTAAAGGGTAATCTTAATTTTTGGTAATTTTATAAATTAAGTAATTTATAGAAGCAGTTCTTAGATATTCACAACTATATAAAGCAGTCTTCCCCAGAACTCTCTCAGTCTACAACTCAAACAATAAAATAAAATAAGGCCAGGTAAAAATTACTCCTGTGAAGAAATATTTCCTTAGGGAATTGCTGCAATTGTTATTTTTTTGAATTGTGGAATATAGCAGTCAATCTTAACTAGAAACAAATGTACTATTTAGAGGTAAATTCTCAATCTGACATGCTAAATGAATTCTAAAGTTTTGAAGTTTGTTTCCAGTCTGCCAACAACCTTTATTGAGTGCCTGCTGTGCATGGAGCACCACACTGCATTTGGGGAACCAGAACATCTATCATACAATTTCATGATAGAGGGTGTTAGATTATAACTGTTTCCAATGGTGATGTTACATTTCTTTCATTCCTCCTAATCTCTCCATATGTTTCACATTCTGTCTTATCCTCCCAGGCTTTCCTTTTCTGTTTCTGAATGCCCCAAGTTGAAACAGAATACTTCTAATGAATGGTAGCTCAATTACAGATATATCCAACTCATTCTTTTCTGTCCTATTGTAGCAGTGTGTTAAGTTAGTTAATATGGGATAAGATAGACTGTGCTATGAAGATGAAAGCAATCCAAAAGATATCAGGATGGCTGAAATTCTTTGAAATACATAGAAAGGAAGTGAAATTACACTGATTATTGGAGTACGCTATGCCACGCAGAAAATAATCTCCCCATCCATTTATGGGCATTTGTTAATTTTCCCATTAACTATAATCATAATATGACAATTCACTCTTTTATACTTCCCCCCCACCCCCGCCCCTATGATAGTCGCACTTCCATCACACAGGGACTCAAAAAAGTTTGTCTCTTAATCCAGGTTACACAGTTCTACTACTACTGGTGGCAATAAAGAAAGTAAACACAGTTCTACTACTACTGGTTGCAATAAAGTGTGAAATGCTCTAGTGATTTAAAATGTGAATGACAGAAATAAAAAAGGGGGGAAGGAAAATATAAGAACAATAAGACGACATAGAATTTTAAGAAATGGGGTTTTCTTGTGTGCAGTGGGTTAAGGATCCAACGTTGTCACTGTGGTGGTTCTGGTTACAGCCATGGCATGGGTTCGATCCCTGGCCCCAAAATTTCTGTATGCCACAGGTACAGCCAGAAAAAAGAAAAAGAAAAAAGAAATGGAGATGTTCACATATGATATATAGAGTTTAGTGAGGACCACTAGATATATTAAATTTACAGAGGTTGAAGGCATTACCTCTGAGCAGTGAACATGGAGGTGCACTGAGATGAGCTGTGATATTTGACACTATATATTTATTTATTACTTTTGTATCAGATATTATATTTAAAGCAAAAAGTCAAAACAGTAAATATTAGCATAAAAGTGTATTTGCATAATCTTACCTTTCTTAAATCCTTTCTTCCCTCAGATTTTCCCAACACTTTCTTCCCAACAACATAAACATGCAATGTTATATGTCATATGACTGTAAGTTGGAAATATTATTATCAGCAAAACTTTGAAACATCAATCAAATTTTCAATTATTCTAACTAAAGTAAGTAGATTTATTTGAAATGCTTATAATAATATTTCTAGAAAGAAGAGACTGATCCACTTCAATTATTTTAATAGAGGATAGCATTTTATTTAAGAAATTGCTAATACTCTCTTCAGAATAATTATCTTTTTTGGAAGCACACTTTGACTCAAGCAGTTTCAAAATAAGATGGTACTTTTCAAAAACATGCTAGAAGATATTTCCAAAGGACCAAAAATCAACTGATTTGCACTGCACTTCTACATGACAAGATTACTAATAAAACATCGTTTATTGAAGCTAACTTATAATCAAGTATAAGGTGCAGTAAGAAAGAATAAAAATAAAGATAAGAAACCTCAAATAAACTATGATTGCTATAAATTGTGAGATACATCGCCATTTAATAGAATATAAAAGTTAAAAATATGAACCTAGTGTTACAAAATGTAGAAAATTCCTTTTATCACAGGCATATTAAGAGAGCTCTGCTCATAGAAATCCCAGTCACAAATGTAATTTTAAATTTCCTCATAGCCACTTTTTAAAAAATAGAAAGAAACGAGTGAAATTAACTTTGATAATATATTTTATCTAACCCAGTGTATCCAAAATATCATCTGAGCGGATGGTTTATGTAAAAAAAAAAAAAAAACTAAATGAGATTTTTTAAAAGTTTTACATTCTAATTTTTGCACCAACTTTTAAAATATGGTATGTAGTTTACATTAGTATGTTCTAGTTGGAATTAGTTATAGTCCCAGTGCTTTATAGTCACATAGTGTACTAGTAGCTAACCTATTGGACAACACAAATACAAATCGCTTCCATCATCACAAAATGTTCTATTGAACATACTGATATGGAGAAGGAAATGGAAATAAGATAGATATTAGTAATAAAATAAGATAACTGGTGCAAAAAATAGAGACAAACAAATCCAGCTTTGAGTGTTAGAGAGTATTCTTAGAAGTGACATTCCTCCATTCTCTATGCATGATACTATACATAGGAAGCTACTGAATCATTTGGCACTTTGATAATTATACTCAATGGTATAGAAAATTGTCCTTCAAATGATTATTCAAAATGACAGTTTATATTTATTAATCTGTTTCCTAATGCAAGCCATTTTTGCCAAATCAAGCACTGAGGCACCAGAAAAGAAGGTAATATATGAATAAAACATGCCTGTGCTTCAAAGATGGTTTCATTCAACATGCGAATGTGTATGCATGAGTACATGAGTGTGTTCAAGCTCTAACAAGTCTATTAAATGTGCTTGTCTAAATGGCTTAGATGATTGCTAAATCTCATTTTTTCTGTTCTTTGTTAAAGCAATGTCCTGAAATAGAGGCTGACATATTGCCTTTATTCTTCTAAGAGAATGATCACTGCCCATAAGACAATGAAAGAATTTTACTAAATTTTAGCTCTTCTCATCCAGATTATGTCTGTCTCTGAATATCGGAAACAGGATAGATAATTCTACTTTCACAGTCCTTACTCAAAATATCTTGAGATAAAAGAGCAGAATTGCTAATTAACGGTCAAGTAATATTTCCCTTTGGCTGGAGAGTTCTCCCGCACTCCCTGCTCCCCTGCTCTGAATAAGGAAAGGGAAAAAAGTATGAATGGGGAGTTCCCGTCGTGGCGCAGTGGTTAACGAATCCGACTAGGAACCATGAGGTTGCAGGTTCAATCCCTGCCCTTGCTCAATGGGTTAACGATCCGGCATTGCCGTGAGCTGTGGTGTAGGTTGCAGACGCGTCTCGGATCCCGCGTTGCTGTGGCTCTGGCATAGGCCGGTGGCTACAGCTCCGATTGGACCCCTAGCCTGGGAACCTCCATATGCTGCGGGAGCAGCCCAAGAAATAGCAACAACAACAACAACAAAAAGACAAAAGACAAAAAAAAAGAAAAAAGTATGAATGGAAAAAAGAAAGGAATTTAATAAAGAAAATAAGGAGAAAAGAGTATATATGAGGGGTGGGGAATGTGGAGACACAGACAAAGAGACAAAGAAAATCAGCACATGTTTTGAATGGGGTGGCCCTGGAAGTAGAAGTTTAAATGAATCTTGGCTTCTTTGATTCCTTTCAGTCAAAATCTCAGCACTTCCAAGAGAATATCTGGACTTCTATAATTAGGATATTCCATAAAAAGGCATTGGAGGAAGGGTTTTATAGCTTAGATTGTGAGTGAAAGGAATGGGGCTGTCAGTTTTCTATCCAGCACTATTTCGAACATCTTATTCAATAACTCGTTACCTTAGTCATTAATCTCTCATGTGTAGCAGGGTTACTTGCCTGGAGAAAAATACAAGGGTACTACATCATTGAATTTCTATCATCTATTATGGATGTAATATTTTCAAATAATTCCAGAAGGCTAGTTAAACATAACCTCCCTCAAGTGAACCAGCAGCGAGTATTCATCATGACATTTCCTTTTCCATATGGAGTTTCCACAGCACCTCTTTAATAGCTTCCATTCCTTTGCCTACTCCTCTAATGAAATTTACGCATGTTTTAATAAAATAAATGGGCAGAAGTTGATGAAGGAAAAGATGCAAATATAAAGGAAATGAGATGGTGACAGTATTTTAACCCTTTTTATACTGAATAAAAATATGCAGAAAATTACATAAAATCTAAGGGTACAGCTGAAAAAATTATTATTTGTTATTACTCAGATGAAGTTATCACATCTGTAGTTGCATAATGATCATAACAATCCGATTTCACAGGATTTCCATTCCGTAACTCAAGCACATTCCTCCACCCCCCAAACTGTCTCCTCCGGAGACCATCAGTTTTTCAATGCCCGTGAGTCAGCATCTGTTCTGCAAAGAAGTTCCGTCTGTCCTTTTTTCAGATTCCACAGGTCAGTGAAAGCATTTGTTGTTGGTGTCTCATTGTATGGCTGACTTCACTTAGCGTGATCATTTCTAGGTCCATCCATGTTGCTAAAAATGCTGGTATTTCATTCCTTTTAATGGCTGAGTAATACTCCATTGTGTATCTGTACCACCTCTTCTTGATCCACTCCTCTGTCGATGGACATTTAGGTTGTTTCCGTGTCTTGGCTATTGCAAATAGAGCTGCAGTGAACATCGGAGTACATGTGTCTTTGCGAGTCGTGGTTTTCTCTGGATAGATGCCCAGGAGTGGGATTGCTGGATCAAATGGTAGTTCTATGTTTAGTTTTCTGAGGCATCTCCATACTGCTTTGCACAGTGGCTGCACCAATTTACAATCCCACCAACAGTGTACTGGGGTTCCTTTTTCTCCACTGGCTCTCCAGCACTTACTGTTTGTAGACATTTTGATGATGGCCATTCTGGCTGGTGTAAGGTGGTACCTCAGAGTGGTTTTGATTGGCGTTCCTCTAATGATGAGTGATGTTGAACATCTTTTCATGTGTTTTGTGGCCATCTGTAAGTCTTCTTTGGAGAACTGTCTGCTTACATCTTCTGCCCATTTTTGGATGGGGTTTTTGTTTTTTTGGTATTGAATGGGAGGAGGTGTTTATAAATTTTGGAGATGAATCCCTTGTCAGTGGATTCACTTGCAAAGATTTTCTCCCATTCTGTGGGTTGTCTTTTTGTGTTGTTTAGGGTTTCCTTTGCTGTGCCGAAACTTTTAAGTTTGATTAGGTCCCATTTGTTTATTTTTGTTTTTATTGTCAATACTCTAAGAGGTGGATCTGAGAAGATGTTGCTGTGTTTATGTCAGAGAGTGTTTGGCCTGTGTTTTCCTCTGAGAGTTGTATGGTGTCTGGTCTTCTATCTAGGTCTTTAATCCATTTCGAGTTGATTTTTGTGTATGGTGTTAGGGAGTGTTCTAATTTCCTTCTATTCCATATGGCTGTCCAGTTTTCCCAGTGCCTCTTATTGAACAAGCCGTCCTTTCTCCATTGTATGTTCTTGCCTCCTTTGTCATAGATTAGTTGGATGTGGGGGCATGGGTTGAATTCTGGGCTTTCTAGCCTGTTGCACTGGTCTGTATTTCTGTCTTTGTGCCAGTACCATATGGTGTTGAGGATTGCTGCTTTGTAGTATAGTCTGAAGTCTGGGAGCCTGATTCCTCCAGCTCCATTTTTCTTTTTCAGGATGTCTTTGGCTATTCTGGGTCTTTTGTACTTCCAAAGAAACTTTAAACTATTTTGTTTGAGTTCAGTGAAAAATGTCCTTGGTAATTTGATAGGGATTGCACTGAATCTGTAGATTGCCTTGGGTAGTATCGTCATTTTGATGATATTAACTCTTCCAATCCATGAGCATGATATGACTTTCCATCTCTTTGTGTCATCTTTGATTTCCTTCATCAGCATCTTCTAGTTTTCAGAGTTCAGGTCTTTTGTCTCTTTAGGTAGGTTTACTCCTAGGTATTTCATTCTTTTGGATGTGATGGTAAACGGGATTGCATCCCTAATTTCTCCTTCTGCTCTTTCAGTGTTAGTGTACAGAAATGCCATTGATTTCTGTGTATTAATGTTGTATCCTGCAGCTTTTCCAAATTCATGGATGAGCTCTAAAAGTTTTCTGGTAGAGTCTTTAGGATTCTCTAGGGTATAGTATCATGTCATCTGCAAATAGGGATGGTTTTACTTCTTCCTTTCCAATTTGGATTCCTTTGATTTCTTTCACTTCTCTGATGGCCGTGGCTAGGACTTCCAAAACTAAGTTGAAGAGTAGTGGCAAGAGCGGACATCCTTGTCTTGTTCCTGATCTCAGTGGGGATTCCTTCAGCTTTTCACCATTGAGAATGATGTTCGCTGTGGGTTTGTCATATATGGCCTTTATTATGTTGAGGTAGGTTCCCGCTATGCCCACTTTCTGAAGGGTTGTTATCAGAAATGGGTGTTGGATTTTGTCAAAGGCTTTTCCTGCGTCTATTGAGAGGATCATATGGTTTTTATTCTTCAGTTTGTTAATGTGGTGTATCTCACTGATGGATTTGCGGATATTGAAGACCCCTTGCATCCCTGGGATAAATCCCACTTGATCATGATGTACAATCCTTTTAATGTATTGTTCGATGTGGTTTGCTAGAATTTTGTTGAGGATTTTTGCTTCGATGTTCGTCAGTGAAATTGGCCTGTGGCTTTCTTTTTTTTGTGGTATCTTTGTCTGGTTTTGGTATCGGGGTGATGGTGGCCTCCTAGAATGAGTTTGGGAATATCCCTTCCTCTGCAATTTTTTTGAAATAGTTTCAGAAGGAGAGGTGTTAGCTCTTCCCTAAATGTTTGATGGAATTTGCCTGTGAAGCCATCTGGTCCTGGACTTTTGTTTGCTGGAAGTTTTGTAATCACAGTTTCAATTTCAGTTCATGTGAAGGGTCCATTCATCTTTTCTATTTCATCTTGGTTTAGTCTTGGAAGATTGTACTTTTCTAAGAATTTGTCCATTTCTTCCAGGTTTTCCATTTTATTGGCATATAGTTGCATATGGTAGTATTATATGATCCTTTGTATTTCTGTGATGATGTCCTTTGTTACTTCTCCTTTTTCATTTCTAATATTATTCATTTGAGACCTCTCTCTTTTTTTTTTGTGATAAGTCTGGCTAAGGGTTTATCGATTTTGTTGATCTGCTCAAAGATCCAGCTTTTCGTTTCATTGATCTTTTCTATGGTTTTCTTGGTTTCTAGTTCATTGACTCCTGCTCTGATCTTTATGATTTCTTTCCTTCTACTAACTTTAGGGCTTGCCTGTTCTCTCTCGAGCTGGTTCAGATGTAAAGTTGGCTTGTTTATTTGAGCTTATTCTTGTTTCCTGAGGTGAGCTTGTATGGCTATAAACTTTCCTCTTAGAATGGCTTTTGCTGCATCCCATAGGTTGTGGAGTGTCGTGTCTTTGTTGTCATTTGCTTCTACGTGTGTTTTCATTTCCTCTTTGATTTCTTCCATGATCCAGTGGTTGTTTAGTAGCATGTTGTTGAGTCTCCACGTGTTTGTGTTTTTTGCAGATTTTTTCTTCTTGTTGAGTTCCAGTCGTATAGTGTTGTGGTCGGAAAAGATGCTTGATATGATTTTATTTTTCTTAAAGTTACTGAGGTTGGATTTGTAGCCCAGGATGTGATCAATCCTAGAGAATGTTCCATGTGCACATGAGAAGAATGTGTAGTCCGTTGCTTTTGGATAGAATGTCCTATAAATATCTATTCAGTCCATCTGGTTTAATGCATCATTCAGGGCCTGTGTTTCCTTATTGATATTCTGTCTGGTTGATCTGTCCATTGCTGTAAGTGGGGTGTTAAAGCCCCCCACTATGATTGAGTTATTGTTGATTTGCCCTTTTAAGGTTGTTGGCAGTTGCCTTATGTATTGTGGTGAACCTGTGTTGGGTGCATAGATACTTAAAACTGTTATATCTTCTTCTTGGATTGATTCTTTGAGCATTATGGAATGGCCTTCGTTGTCCCTTAAAATATTCTTCATTTTAAAGTCTATTTTGTCTGGTATGAGTATTGCTCCTCCAGTTTTCTTTTGATCCCCATTTGCATGAAATATTTTCTTCCATCCTCTCACTTGCAGTTTTTATGTGTCCCTGGAAGTGAAGTGGGTCTCTTGAAGACATCGTATATATGGGTCTTGTTTTTGCATCCATGCAGCCAGTCTATGTGTTTTGGTTGGGGTGTTTAGTCCATTAGCATTTGAAGGTAATTATTGATATGCATGTTCTTATTGCCATTTTAGTAATTGCTTTGGATTTGTTTTTGTTGTTCTTTTTTCTTTCCTTCTTCTTGTTCTCTCTTCTTCTGGTTTGAGGAGTATCTTTAGTGTTGCATTTGAGTTGATTTTTCTTTGTTCGTGTATCAATTGTAGATTTCTGGTTTGCTATAAGTGTCTGAAGTTTTGATATAAGTGTCTACATATATATGAGATTGTTTTAAGTTGTCGTTCTCTTAATTGCAAGTTCATCTCCAGTGTCCTGCATTTGTACCCACCTCTTCTCATGATTTCTTATTCTCGTGGTATAATTGTGCATGGATGATTTCGCATCTTTTCTGTATATTTACCTTTACTGGTGAGTCTAATCATTTGTGGTATTTTTGTTTCCTGTTGATGTCTTTTCTTTTCTGCCTAGAGAAGTTCCTTTAGTATTTGTTGTAAGGCTGGTTTAGTGTTGCTGAATTCTCTCAGCTTTTGCTTATCTGTGAAGGTTTTGATTTCTCCTTCAAATCTGAATGAGAGCCTTGCTGGGTAAAGTCATCTTGGTTGGAGGTTTATCCTTTTATCACATTACGCATATCATGCCACTCCCTTCTGGCCTGCAGAGTTTCTGCTGAAAAATCTGCTGACCACCTTACTGGGGTTCCCCTGTATGTTATTTGTTTCCTTTCCCTAGCTGCTTTCAAGATTTTCTCTTTGTCTTTAATTTTGGTCAGTTTGATTAGTATGTGTCTTGGTGTATTCCTTCTTGGGTTCATTTTATATGGTACTCGTTGTGCTTCCTGGATTTGAGTGAATGATTCCTTCCCCATGTTAGGGAAGTTTTCGGCTATTATCTCCTTTAATATTTTTCTGTCCCCTTCTCTCTTTCTTCTCCTTCTGGCACCGCTACAATGCGGAAGTTGTTGCTTTAAACGTTGTCCCAGAGTTCTCTGAGGCTCTCCTCACTTGTTTTCAATCATTTTTCTCTTTTCTGTTCTGCATCTGTAATTTCTACTAATCTGTCCTCCACCTGGCTTATTTGTTCTTCTGCCTCCTCTGTTCTGCTGTTAGCTGCTTCTAGTGAATTTTTTATTTCAGTTATTGTATTTTGCATCTCTTCTTGTTTAAGTTTTATATCTTGTATCTCTTTGCTCAGTGTTTGCTGTAAGTTATCCATCTTTGCCTCCAGTTTATTTCCAATGTCTTGCATCATCTTCAGCATCAACACTCTAAAGTCTTTTTCCTGGAGGCTGAGAAGCGCCTCATTGCTTGGCCGATTTTCTGGGGTTTTTCCTTTCTCCCTCATCTGAGTTATAGTTCACTGTCTTTTCATTTTTATAGGTTTTTGGTGTGGTGACCTTTGTACAGATGGTAGAGTTGTAGCCTCTCTTACTTCTGATGTCTGCCCCCCTTGGGGCTGAAGCTGGTATGGGGCTTGCTGTGGGCTTCCTGCTGGGAGGGGCTGATGCCTGCCCACTGGTAGGTGGAGCTGATTCTAATCCCTCTGGTGGGTGGGGCTTAGTTTCTGGATGGGATTAGAGGCAGCTGTGTGCCTGAGGGGCCTTTAGGTAGCCTGTTTACTGAGGGGTGGGGCTGTGATCCCACCTGGATTGTTGTTTGCCCTGGGTTTTTTCAGTGCTGCCCGACAGGTGGGGCCAGGTTTTCCCAAAATAGCCACCTCCAGAGAAAAGCATGCTGCTGAATATTCCCCAGAGCTTTGCTTTCAATGTCCTTCTGTCACAACAATCCACCTTCACCTCTGTTTTCTCAGGATGTCCTCCAAGAACTGCAGTCAGGTTTGACCCAGATTCCTACAGAGACTTCGCTCTGCCCGGGGACCCAGTGCACGTGAAAGTCTTTGTGCGCCTTTTAAGAATGGGGTCTCCGTTTCCCCCACTCCTGTGGATCTCCTGTGCACAAGCCCCACTGGCCTTCAATGCCAGATGCTCCAGGGGCTCTTTCTCCCAGTGCCAGATCCCCACACATGAGAGTTTGATGTGTGGCTCAGACCTCTCACTCCTGTAGGTGACTCTGTGAACCAGTTAGTTTCCAGTCTGTGGGGTTTCCCACCCAGGAGGTATGGGTTTGTTTATATCATGAAATTGCCCCTTCTACCTCTTGATGTGTCTTCCTCTTTTTCTTCTGGAGTAGGATATTGTTTTTAAGGTTTCCGGTCCATTTGGGTGAAGAATGCTCAGCTTTTAGTTGTGAATTTTGTTGTTTTTAGGAGAAAAGTTGAACTCTAGTCCTTCTATTCTGCCATCTTAATCCCATCCTGAAAAAATTATGTATAGTGAACATCCCTATACTCACTTTCAAAGTCAAGAAATACAGTATTGTGAATATCCTTTAAATCTCATCTGAACCACAAACTGCTCCTTTTTTACTGTGGCAACTTGTACCCTCAATTCAAAATAATCACTTCCTTACTTTTTTGTAGTCTTACTACTTAAGAGTACATGCCTCAGTGGAATAGCTTAGGTTTGTTTATTTTTGAGCATCATGTGAGTGGAATTACACCTATATTAATTTAGGTCTGACCTCTCTTGTTCAATACTTAAGACATTAATCCACATTATTGTGTGTAGCTGTTGTTCTGTTTTCTTTTAATTATTTAAAGTATTTCAGTATATGATTATACTACAATTCATACAATTTATATACCCGTTGTTTTTTCCCGTAATGAGCATTTAGGTAGTTTCCAGTTTAGGGTTTTATATTCAGTGCCACTATAAATATTTTTGTACATCTCAGAGTTCACATTTCTTGAATATATACCTAGAAGTAGACTTGCTGAGTTTTATTTGTGTTAAAATTACTAGATAAGACCAAACTGCTTTCCAAAGCAGCCTTATGAATTTACATGCCTTCAAAGTAATGATATGAGTTCTTCACATAAATTCCTGGAATTTAAGTTTATCCCTTCTTTTGCTTGCAATTTGTTGATCCTCTAAGTTGCCTTTCCTTGATAATTAATGAAATTGAACAACTTTCTCGATTGTTTACACATTTAAGTTTCTTTATGCAAATCTCTTGCCTTTGGAGGAGGTATTTTTTTGTTTTGTTTTGTTTTCTTTTCTTTTCTTTTTTGGCTGCCCAGCTGCATATGTAGTTACTGGGCCAGGGATCAGATCCAAGTTGTGTCCTACACCACAGCTGTGACAACATCAGATCCTTAACCCATTGTGCTGGGCCAGGGATCTAACCTCTGTGCCAGAGCTCCAGAGACACCAACAATCCTGTTGTGCCACAGAAGGAACTCCAGGAAGTATGTTTATATCTCTCTTATTGATTTTCAGTTCTTTATATTTTCTGGTTGTAAGTTTTTTATTTGTTATATGTTAGAATATTGATTCTGGCTCTATATCACATTTTTATTACCAGTTTTTTTAATGATCCAATATTAATTTTGATGAACTTTATCTTCAGTGATTTTTGTGTTCTACTTAAAACTTTTAATAATTGAAGCCATAAATATATTACTCTATATTAACTTCTAGATCCATTAGTGTTTTGATTTTCATATTTTGTTCTACCTCCTTATGGATAGTATCTTTGAATCATGTTAATTGAGGTTCAGTTATTTTTTTCAGATAAGAATACTCAATTATCTTATTACTACTTACTAAAAAGTTTGTACTTCTCTACTTCTTAGCAGTTGTCCCACTGTTCTAAATTACATGTCCATATATAATGGTCTCTTTTATATACCTGAATTTAATTCCATTGGCCTACTTTTCCTGTCCTTCCAACAATATCGTACTATGCTAAATACTGCCATTTTATATTAAGATTTTATCTGTAGAACAAGTCTTGCCAAATTGTTCTCCCTCCAATGAATCTTGGTTAATTTTGGCTTCAATTTTCGTAAATAAATTATCTTGACAAGGATTTTTAAAATTTTATTATAATTCTGAACAATATAGTAATTTGAGTAAAATTGATGTCTTTACAAATGAGACTTCTGAACCATAAGATAACTCTATTAATTTAGATACTTTTAAATTTCTCTAAACAATATTTCATAGTTTGTTCAAATAGGCAGTATGTTTCTTTTGCTTGATTTATCTTTAGATATTTTATATTTTGATAATATTTTAAATGTTTTTTAATATTTAATTTTCGACTATTTGTTATTGCCGTAGTCTAATGTAATGTATCTTAAAAAGTCATATTATTTGAAAATTGAGTCATATTATTATCCACTACCTTATAAAAAGTCATATTATTTGAAGATTAAGAGTATTCTTGGAGTTCCTGTCATGGATCAGTGGTTAACGAATCCAACTAGTGTCCATGAGGACATGGTTTCCATCCCTGGCGTCACTCAGTGGGCTAAGGACCCGGTGTTGCCATGAGCTATAATGTAGGTCGCAGACACAGCTCAGATCCTGTGTTGCTGTGGCTGTGGCAGAGGCCGGCAACTACAGCTTCAATTCAACCCCTACCCTGGGAATCTCCATATGCTGCAGTTGAGGCACTAAAAAGACAAAAAAAAGAAAAAAGAAAAAAAAGAAAGAAAAGAGAAGGTATTCTCTTGAATTTTGTACTAACTTAATCTCATTAGTTTGCAAAAATGAAATTTCGTTTCCTTTTCGATATCTTTGTTTTTTCAATATCACTGTCTAGGACCTAAACATACAGAAAATATAAAAAACTCTACAAAGTACTGAAGGGTCAGTTCTCTAGGTACAGGCCCAGAACTGTAAATTTGCATTAGCACCAGTTTATGTGCTATTGCATTTCTCTAATTCACTTAAAATTCCAACTGAAAGAGCAAAGAGAAATATGTAATTGATCCCAGGTTGAGTGTTTGCAGAAAAGGGCTAATAAATGAAAAATGTTTTCAAGGGAGTACTTTGGATGGTCACCCATAGAATTCTGGCTCCACAGAATTAGTGTTTTCAGTTACTAAGAGAAAGGGAATATTCAGAGGAGGTCTTGATGGTGATGAATGATTTAACATTAGTTCTAGAATGAGGATTTTTGAAGGAAACGAATTTTTCAAAAAGTGGTATTATTGAAGAGTAGAGTTTAAGCAGTAGAGCACTTCGGAATAACTTATGATTAAGATATCCTTTGAATTTAAGTATGTGTCAAATTCTAGTTCCCTAGTGTATGAGGTAATAATTGGGTCAATAATGATTTTTTAATCAAATATCTATTACTTAAATTAAAGAATAGTTTTGCTTCTAGTTAAGAAAGAATAGCTTGGGAACTCCCTAGTGGCTCAGCAGGTTAAGGATCCAGCACTGTCACTGTTGCAACTTGGGTTTAGTCCATGGCCTGGGAATGTCTGCATGCTGCAGGCACGTCTTTAAAAAAAATGAAGAAAAGAAAAAAGAAAGAATAGATTTCTGTAATGTTCCCACTAAGAACAACTAGAAAGCCAGACAGCATTTTAAACAAAAAGGAGCAAAACGAAACAAAATCACTTAACTTATAGGCAATAGAGACATAATATGAGAATCAGGGCTTGAGAGGCCAAGATTCCAGAGTAGTATATCTTAAAAATATAAGCCTGTTTTCAGCTACATTTTTTTTTTAGAGTATCTACTAATCCTGGTTACTGGGTAATGAACTCAGGCTCCAGGAAAATAGCTTAATTAATTATTAATTAACTGATTAATTAAATAATAATCAAATAGCTTAATTAATTAATATTTAAATAATTATATAGCTTGATTATTTATTATTAATTAATTAATTCATAGGTCACAGATATAAGTAGGAAGCAGAACAATTAAAAGAATAAAAATACTAAAAATGGTAGGAATAAAAGACAGGGCTGATCCTGATCCAGTAGCCATTACTTCGAATATCCTCAAAACTTAAATCCTAAAGCAACAGACCATTGGATTTTGCTACAGTGTTATGTATTTGGAGTTCAAGAAAGTTTCAGCTGGGCAGTCCCTGCCTGGATTAACAAGTGTTTGCAGTCAGTTGTCAGCTGAGCTACAGTTATCTGCTATTTGGAGTAAGTAGGTACCTAATATGTCTTATCCTCATATCTGTCATCTTGGAACTCAGATGAATCTGATGATCAAAGAGCCTACACATGTCTTCTCTAGTATCACAGGCTTGAGGTAGTCAGATATCTTCCCAGGAGAAGCAAACAAAGTTACAAGGTGTTGTATGACTTAGCCTCCAAGTCAGGTAGCATCACTTCTGCAACACACTATTAGCTGAAACTGTCACAGCCCACCCAGATTCGAGGGGACAGGACAAACACCTTACCTATCAATGAAAGAAGTACTAGAACATTTGAAGATGTTATAAACAGCCACAGGTACTATACCTCATTTATCTTCAGGATGTTTGCTAAATTATGAAGTTGTGCGACGTGGAAGGCTAACAGGAAAACCTTGCAGAAGCATGAGATTGCACATCTCATAGAACTGTGGAAAGGAACCCCAGTGAACAATCCAAGATCTTATTTGGAATTTCTGGAAGACTAAACCCTAGGTGTGGGAGAAATGAAAAAGATAAATAGATTTTCATCAAAACAGCAATTCCATGGAACATTAAAAGAATCACACACTATGATCAAGTGGAATTTATCCCTGAGATACAAGATGGCTCAATGCATGCAAATCAGTAAGTGAGATATGCTGCGTTAACAGAATGAAGGATAACAATCGTAACATTTAACAAAATTCAATATCCTTTCATGATAAAAACTCGACAAATTAGGTAATAGAATGTATCTCAACATAGTAAAGGCTTTGTATAAGTCCACAACTAACATCATACTCAAAGTTGAAAAGCTAAAAGTTTTTTGTCTAAGGTTAGTGTCTCCTCCTGCTACAGAATGGTATTAGGAAAATTGGATATACACATGGAAAAGAAAGAAATTGGATAGATATCATATACAAAAATCAACCACAAATGGATTAAAGACAAACACAAGACATTAAACTAAAAATTTTAAACCCAAATCTCACCAAACAATGAATATAATGGAATGGACTTCATTTGAGAAGGTCTTAGCCATTCAGTATCATAGGAAAATAGTCATCAGAGGAGATTCAACTTGTAGGCATGTGCTGATAAATGATTGGATAGATAGAAAATGTTTTTAATGGAGTAGGTTTAGAATTTGAATTAATTAGTAAATTTTGTTAGACACTGGATAAAAGATTAATACAAAATCATTTTTATTTTGTAGGTCAGTAATAAATGAGAAGAAAATCAATTTTAAAAAACATGCAAAATAACACCAAATACCTAGAATAAATATAATAAAAGATGATCAAGGTCAATGAAAATTTTTTTAAATATTTTGATAAATCAAGGAATATTCCATGTTTCATTGACTGGAAGGCTTATTAATATGTCAATTTTTCTCAATTGATTTAAAGATTCCAAAGCAATTACTATTGCAAGAATAGTGGAGATAATCTGGAGAAAAGAATATAACTGGAGGATATCACTATTAGGTATTTATTATAAATTTATAATAATTAAGAAAAATGGTATTTTTCCAAAAAAAAAGATTAGGTCACTGGAACAAAATAAATTGTTCAGAAATAGATGTATATATTTAGTCACTCTGAGAAAGTTACCACTGTAATACATTGAAAAAATATATTTTCAATCATTGTTGCTTGGTCATTTGGATATTAATATAGGAAAAAAATAAATCTTGACCCTTATCATGCACCATGTGTTTATAAAAAAATCAATTCCTGATGGATTTTATATATAAATGGGAAAGGTTAAAATAAATAAAGCTAGTAGAGTGAAGAATAAGATATTATTTTCATGATCTTAAGATACACAGTTAACCAGTACTAAATATAAGGAAAAACAACCATTTTAGTTACATTGAAGTTTAAATTGTATTACAGTAATATTAAGTTATTGACAGTATCACCAAAGTGCCCTGTTAATAAGGTGAAAGTCAAGCAAACAACTTAATAAAAAAGCAAACAAGCTAATTGAAAAAGCAGACAAAAGACTAAAGCAGGCACTTCACAATAGAGAGTATTTAAAGAGTCAGTAGGTTTGATTTGCATTTCTCTAATAATCAGGGACATTGAGCATTTTTTCATGTGCTTGTTGGCCATCTGCATATCTTCCTTGGAGAAATGTCTATTCGGGTCTTTTACCTATTTTTCCATTGGGTGGTTGACTTTTTTTGCTGTTGAGTTGTATAAGTTGCTTGTATATTCTAGAGATTAAGCCTTGTCCGTTGCATCATTTGAAACTATTTTCTCCCATTCTGTAAGTTGTCTTTTTGTTTTCTTTTTGGTTTCCTTTGCTGTGCAAAAGCTTGTCAGACGATTGGATTAGGAAGATGTGGTATATATACACAATGGAATACTACTCAGCCATAAAAAAGAACAACATAATGCCATTTGCAGCAACATGGATGGAACTAGAGACTCTCATACTGAGTGAAATAAGTCAGAAAGAGAAAGACAAATACCATATGATATCACTTATAACTGGAATCTAATATACAGCACAAATAAACGTTTCCACAGAAAAGGAAATCACAGACTTGGAGAATAGACTTGTGGCTGCCCAGGGGGAGAGAGAGGAAGTGGGAGGGATTGAGAGCTTGGGGCTAATGGATGTAAACTATTGCTTTTGGAATGAATTTACAATGAGATCCTGCTGTGTAGCATTGAGAACTATGTCTAGATTCTTACATTGCAACATAACAATGGGAGGAAAAATTATATATACATGTATGTGTAACTTGGTCTCCATGCTGTACAGTGGAAAAATAAATAAATAAATAAATAAGATAAAGTTACAAATTCAAGTTCAAAAAAATAAAATAAAGAGTCAGTAGACATATGAAGAGGTGTTCCAGTTAATTACTTATCAAGGAAAATGAGATAAATTCATATTGCAATAACATTTACATGCTATCCAGAATGGCCAAAATTATATATATATATATATATATTTTTTTTTTTTTTGCCTTTTCTAAAGCCATTCTGGGGCACATGGAGTTTCCCAGGCTAGGGGTCGAACTGGAGCTGTAGCTGCCGGCCTACACCAGAGCCATAGCAACTTGGGATCAGAGCCGCGTCTGTGACCTACACCACAGCTCATGGCAACACTGGATTCTTAACCCACTGAGCAAGGCAGGAGTTGAATCTGCAACCTCATGGTTCCTAGTCGGATTCATTAACCACTGAGCCACAACAGGAACTCCCAAAATTATAATTCTAACAATAATAGTATGTCGGCAAATAAGTAGAAAAACTTAAATTGCCCTACAGTTTTGATGGGAATTAAATTTGTACAACAGTTTTGTAATAATCATTGACATTATATACCATAGCTAATTATTTACAGAGACAATAGCCCAGAAATTCCACTGTTGGGTATATAATGAGCAAGTATGCACACGTACATTCACCAAAGGGCATGTACAGAAATGCCCATTGCAGCAACATGTGTGATAGTAAACAACAACAAACAGAACATTAAATATGCATCAACAGTAGAATGAGTAAATAAGTGGTAGTATTTCATGATGCAGTGGAATAATTTTACAAGAAGAATGAATAAAAATTGCCATATCTTTTATGTGCTGATTATGTGTCATTTCTTTATCTAAAGGCTGTATCCATAGATTTGTTTCATGGAACAAATGCCAGCATATTCCTCCTATCAAAAAGCTTTTTTATATGACTTCTAAGCCTCTATTGTCTTCTCCCAAATTCTTCAACTCCTGTTTAAAATTGTCTTTATTATTTTTGTACACACATCATTGTAATAATAAGTGATAATAATGACCACAATAGTAATAATAGCAATAACAATAATAGCTAAAACTTAACATGATCCAGGTGCTGTTGTAATAACTTTTCCATAGTAACTTCTTCACTTCTCACCCCAATCCTAATTGATAGACATGATTATTTCTCTATTTTAAGTTGGAGCAACTGGGTGATAGAGAGCTTAAATAATTTTTCCAAGTTAACAAAGGTAGTAAGTTGCAAAGCTAGATTTGAATCCAGAGTCTGTACCTGGACTCCATACATTCTAGTACCACATTATACTGCTGTATCAACTCATCAGACCCCTTAGGACAGGTTGGAAACCAAACACTTACAGGCATTATGATGTAGATAGAGTGGATAATATTTTGTTTGAGTTACAGATAAGGAAACTGAAAACCAGACTAATTAAATGATCTTAGAGGGCATACAGAGAAGAAAGAATGGAATCATGATTAGAACCCAGGTTTTCAGACCCTGTCTAGAGCTCTACCTATAAGCTATATTGCAGATCAAGAGAAATTATTTAAAATTAAGAAAAATTAGGTGAAATGTGAAGATTTCCACTATGATCTGATCTTAGGGACATAGAAGCATCCTGGACCTGAACTTGCTCACATGTCCTCCCCAGCCCACCCCTCTCTACACCCCTCAAAAGGTTGGGATTCCTTAAAGTTAATTGGATCACAAAAGCAAGTGTAGTATCTGCTTGTTTCTCTTCCTGTCTATCACTGTCTGAAACTGACTTTCTTCTTGTGCTGTGCCCTTGTGATTTAAATTCTAAAGGAATTTCTTATAGTCCTGAGAAAGGTTACCTGACTTATGAGGAAGGCTATGGAAACAGGGACACTGTCTCTTTGCCTTTGTCCATGAATCAGCACGTGTCAGCTGGATCAGGTCCATGCATCTTGGCTGCTCTCCTCATGCTGTCTCTAAGGGAGTGGTGGTGTGTCTGAACTTCATATTCCATGCCCAGATGAAAATACTTGCTCATTACAGCAGTAAAGGGAGTCCTGTGGGTGCAGTAAATGTCTTCATACATTTTCCTTGAGTTAGCAGAACATTATTTAGAATGGATGTTCTTGAGCATGTAGCATGACTGACAGTTTTATGCTTATCTCTTTATGGGTCTACAAAATCATATAAATAAATAATTTTATTAACTCTCAGAAATCCCCTGATAACCATTGGGTGTGGTCCTATGGATCTTTGCAAATTCCTGCACAACTGTATAAGAAAGCTATGTATTTTGCAATCTTTCAGGCAGCAAAAGAGTAAGCTTAATTTGCTTTTTAAATTTTTGACTTGTTTGTTTTCTCTTCCTCCATTCTCCTCCTTTCTTCCTTTCTTTCTGTAATTTACTACTATTGAAATAGAGTGCATGAAGCTAAAATATATCTTTTGAATATGAAGCAAGAAAGTAAAGATACTTTTATTTAAAAAAAGTCATTATAATGAAAATGCTTAAGAAATAAACCTACAGAAAAACTTAACCAGTAAAATCTCAAATTAAAATGAAACAAAAAGGCTAACTTTGTAGACTTAAGCATTTCATGGTTTTTATACAACTTGCAGGTGAAATTAATTTTCTGGAACATGGCTCATTAACATTTTTATTGTTTGTCATATTTTAAAATAATATTGTTATGTACCATTGGATAAAATTAATAGTGCATTAAAATGGTCTCACCTTAAATCAGGGACAGTTTGCTGTAACTAGAATTTTCAATTCTGTAATGACTTTTTTTTTCTTCTATGAAAAGAAAAAGCTTCTATATTAAAATGATGTACAAGGGTAAAAGGAAATTTATGATCTAAACTTGCTGCAAATCATTTGTATTGATCTGTTTTGTTTCCATTCTGCTGAAGCTAATGGAAATCATTTGTCACCTGACTTGTCCCAGCTGATTTGAAAAAAACACTGTACCATTTATCAGACCAGCTGAAGGTCTGGTACAAGTTTGCTTATGTCTGCAATCACCAAGATATATTCAATTTCTAGGGAAGAGTGAATATTAGGTTATATTGCTCATTGGCTTACACACATAAATTAAATATTGATATAAACATATATGTAATACATTCTAGTATAACAGTAAATATGGGAACACGTATTGGCCATAGAGTATTCTACTTATAAATAATATTTTAATAGTTTTTATGTTTCAAGAGCTAAAACTAAAATATAATTATGAGATGTCAACTATGGTAACATTATACACATAGAAATAAAAGTTGAAATACCATTGGAGCAGTGCATTGAAAGGAAACAAGCTTCTTTTCCTGACCATAAGTTCTTCTGGGTTTAACTCTTCCCTTTGAAGGACATTTTGGGTGACTCAAATTTTAACCTTTAATTCTTACAATTTTGTAGATAAAATTTATTTCACATTTATTTACATGAAAGCTTAAGACATCTATCTATCTATTTGCTTTTGTACAAGAAATCAGTATGTTTGTATAATTGTCAGAGTCTCATAAGATGTGTCATCCTTCCACCTCAGTCCATGTATTTCATCTCAAGGTGAAAGGAGAATTGGTCTCACACATCTTTTGTAACATTCTTTCAAGCTGTTAAAGAGCAGAAGTGATGATATGAAAGATTATTTAAGCTTTGTCATTGTTGGTATTTCACCAAATTATCTTGTAGTAGTACAAATATACCTGTAATTTAAACTCACATACAAAGCAGCACCATGAAGCCCTGGCAAAAATAAGTAATTTCCAAAGTTGCACTGGCCCTTTAATAAATGCAATGCACATCTCTATTTATTTTCTAATGCACTATTTTTTTTTCTGTATCACTATTCCTTCCCTATTAACTGAGTAGTGTAATTTGCTTGAACAGAGAGTTACAAAATTTACATATGTGCCTTAAAATTTATGATACTGAGAGTATGGTTCATTCACTTCTTCATTCTTTACTTTTAGGAACCAGAAACTCTGACAGGCTTGAGGACACAATTGTTTTGAAAAAGGAGACAGTGTCTGTGTTCTTTAAGAATTTAGATTTAAGCAAGGTAAGGATATAATTCATTCTAAAGATTTTTCTTTTCTGATGACAGGTTCATGACGTAAGGCAATTCAATAAGAAATAGAAACAATAAGCTAGTTCAGGCTGATCTTGAAATTTGGCCCCCTCAGTCATCTAATTATTTAAAAGCACATTTGGGTCAAAATTCTTGTACTGGCTGATTTTGGATTTCTGAGAGTCTAGAAAACTGTGAACCCTGGAGGACAGGTATTTTAAACTCTGTTTCATATTTCTTGAATATATAAATGAATGAATTAATGAATGCTCTGTTTTCCCCCTTATGGTTTGGCAGTCTCTTTGTGTTTTAAAATTATAGGAGAAAAAAATTCAGTGATATTTACAAAATTGTCCAATTGTTCAAAAGAAAAATTTTAAGTTCGTACTCATTATTTCACATTTTCTTATCACTCTGGTGCAATCTGTAGACCTCAGATTAAAACTACCCATATGTTGATCTAATCTCACCCATTCACTCATTTGTTCATTCAACAAACATTGACTACTTATTAGTAGTTGAGTACACTGATGGGAATTCAGAGAAAAAAATTAAAGAAAGCTTTGCCCTAAGAAACTCAGTGTACTAGAGAACACAGTCGTGGATAGGTAAAACATGTATAATACAACATAGTACATGATCTTATAAAGTTATAAACAAAACTCTTTGAGTGTAGAAAAAAGAAAGCAAACTGTAAAATTCCAGTAAAAGCTTTACAGAGAAGAAACAAGAGAAACGGTCAGGGGAAAAAAGGTGTGGAAGGACATAGGATGTTCAGGTCAATGTGAAAAAATCAGTGTGGGTAAAGAGGTTAGAAGGTGAAGGGCATTTTTTCAGTACCACATTAAGAAATCTCATATTATTCTAAGAGAAATCTGATCAATAGAGATTTTAAAGAAGAGGAGGAAAATTTTTAATTAAAAAATGAATCATTTGCTTAAATAATCAACAATAATTTAGAAGATCCATTAAAAAAAACAGAAAAACAGAAAAAAAGCATACCCATTCTACTACCAATTTATAACCCAGAGATATTCTGTGCTAACATTTAAAGTATATGCTATTGCAGAACATGTTTCTGACATTCAATTCCAATATCTTTTTTGATGTCATAATGTGAACTCATATTCATGCTCTTTGTAATCTATGTGTATAAGTAATGATGTATCACAATATTCATTGACATGGAAAGATGTTCCTTAATGCTGATTAAAGTTAAATAGGGAAGGTCAATTTTACAAGTAAAATATTTAATGATTAGGAAATATAATCTCAATGAAGGTAATAAAACATGTAATAAAGTCATGTAATAACTCAGTGTAATTAAATCATGTAGACAGATCAATGATATGTAACTAAGAATCAATTAAATATCCCCAGATATGAAGACATGACATTGAATGTGGAGTGGGGAGTAGATTATTCAAAAAATTTTACTGGGACAACAGAAAATTCATTGAGAAAAAAGGTAAAGTTTATACCTACTCCACTACTTAACATAAAAATAATGTTCAGATGGCTCAGAGGTGTAAACATTAAAACAAAAAAGAAGCTCTATTGTTGGGTTCTCAGAAAATACCCAGATTTTTTTTCTCAATATATAATGACTTTAGATGGAAAAGGCTTTCCAAGTGTGTCACAAAAGTGCCATATCAGAAAATAATAGCAATTTGCCTACATATTTAACTTTTTTAACTTGGAAATGCACTAAATGCACTAAACAAAAAACAAACAGAGTCCTGAAAATACTTATAACACAGTGCAAAAATATGTAATTAACATATACATTGTATATATTTCATATATAATATTTAATATGTGAGGGTCTGGAAGTCTAGAGAATAGCTTTGTTTAGTAGACTCTTCTTATGCTTGTAATAGTAATTACTGACATTTCTTTATGTGGTCACAGCCATATCACTCAAACCCACAAATAGACTAAATAGAAACTTTTAATTTGAACATGATTTTATGATGCCAGGGTGGCCAAAGTTTTGATTATTTTTTGCTTATAGTTTTCTATTTCCTTATTTGTTTTATGTATAGTACCAGAAACTTCATTTTAAAACCACTGAATTTCTAATTTTTTTCCTTTGAAGAAAATTGTTATCTTTTAATTGTTTACTAATGGTTGACCTTATTAAAACTGATGATATATTTTTATCATTTACTATAGTTATTTACTAAGGAGTTTTCTATTTTTAGAATTGGGTATAGCTATCATTTTTTTCACTTTTTATATCTACATATGGAATGACAGTTTTTTCCCTTTTGCTTTTGCATGACAGTTTTGCTATATTTTCAGTTAATTTAAAGTGAGGTATTCTATTCATCCTGAAAAGATGTTTTCTCTTAAATTTATTTTTCTGCAAGGTAAGAACATTACAAATTGATGGGGTTTTTTTTTGCCTAAAAAGAGTAATAACTGAGATAAGAGGCTGAGTTGTTATAAGAGGCTTGAGGTAAAACTGTCTAAGTAGATTAAATTCAGCATCCCTACCTACCATATAATAGGATCTTACCTCTATTCATCTCTCTATGAGACTTTTCTTGCTGTTTCTCTCTGTGAAACTCTTGAGTATTTTCTTATATTTTCAAGCTTATAAAAAGTTCTTATTGAAGTGTAACATACTATATAATTGCACACATCATAGGTATACGGATCAATAAATTATCACAAATATAACCCCTTGAATAATCAGCAATTAGATCAACAAATAAAATGTTACCAGTGTTCTAGAAGCTTCCTACATCCCCCTTTCCTGACTTAACACTTCCCAAGAGAGTAACTGCTATTCTGTTCTCTTCAGTATAAATTAGTTTTGGCTGTTTTTCTTTATGTAAAAATACATGTGTACATTTTTTGTTCTGCTCCATGAATGTGCTAGTCATCCATATTGTTGTGTGTAGTTGTAGATTGTTCATTATAATTTCTGAATAGTAAATCACTCTGTGACCTCCTCAGAATTAATATATTCATTCTCCTGTTAATACCTAATTCGCCATTCCTGCCTACTGCTTTAATATCATACTTTGTTGCCCACCAAGTGGCATTACTTTTCAGATGCCTTGAGGTAGTTCCTATCAAAGCTCTGCTCTCTAGAATTTCTTACCTTTTTCTTACTGATCTCCCAGCATCACTACCAACATATTTTCTTATCCTAGTGATTCTTTCTGGCAGCTGGAACCCAGAGTAATAGTTGAGCCTCCTGGAAATATCATCCTTTTGGATTTAACACTGTCATTTCTTTATTTATCCTCAAGTGCTCACAAATAGAGAGTATTGGGTATGTTGAGATGGTTCAAAAGCAACTTACTGTATCAGAAAAAGCCCCTCCCTTGCAATAGTGAGTTCTTGCTACTGAATTCAGGCTACTTTCTGGATCACACACCTTTTCTAGACCATATTAAAAACCTCCTTGTAGCACATTCTAGCGCTCAAGTCCACCCCCAAACACCTAATAACTCTTCATTTTGACCAGAAAAAAAATAAGGAAAAAAGGACCTAGTGATGAAAACATTTTCAGAGATATAAAACAGGTATTTCCTCACTGGAACTGGTTGAAGGATGAAGTAACTCTGCTTCCTAAAAGCTGTAAAAGAGAAAGATTCTGCCTTTGAGGTGTTTAAGAAATAAAAAAAGATTAAGAACTAGATTAAGATATTAAGAGAGTAAGTACTAGAGATTTGCACTAGGACAGACACAGGGACATACATTATTCTTCAAAGTCTTAGACACACCACCCCTACCTCCCACCAATACTTCTTCAAAGTTGTAGTGCTCCCAATTTTGTACACATTCTATAAAGGGGATTTCATTTTGAAATCTGTTGATCTGTTTAATCATTTTTATGACTCCAAATAAATTATGCATTTTTGTAGTAGAATTCTGGCACCTATATGATGCATTTATTTGTCAGTTGTATTATTGAGTTTAGGACAAAAACTCAGTTGTAAAAAAAAAAAATTCTGTGCAAAAACAAACAGAACTGACAAGAAAGAAGATACTATTCATGGGAGCTACAGTAGGTAATAATTACTCTGTATATTTGTGACATTACATTTGTTTTGGCTAAGAAAACATCAAGAAGTTTTTTCTAACCAGTACTTTTGTGCAAAGCTTTACTTAAAATGTCTATTGTTTTCTTTCTTTCACAGAGTCCTCAAAATAAATCAACTTTGAGTGTTTTTGAAAAAAAATATTAAGTCCAATGTCTCTTCCTGTATATAGGAGATATAGTTTATTTCTCCCCAAGAATCTTGTAATCATTCTAATACATTAAAGGCATTGCTGTTTCTGACATGTTTACATCAATTGACAGGTAACTGATTGGTGGTGGATATTCATAATGGAATACTATCCTTTAAATCCTACCAGCTTCTTTCTGGCTATATGAAATTATTTCAGCACTACATGCCCCTGAGACTGTTAGGGACATTACAGTGATGATCTGTCAGTTCTTTAGTTCTAAGAGCGATGCACATCTTATGAATACCATTGTCTTTCATCTTGGTGTTGATCTTTCCTTTTGATGTACTTTCAGAGCCCTCATTCAATAATATTTAAGTTTTACCAGATGAGATCACAAGGGTATTTTAAGAAGCCATTTCAAAGTATTAATTTTAAATTTTATACTCTCTAAGGTTACTAGTGGATCTTTGAATTTCTAGTGTCAATAATGGTATTTGTCTGGATATAGTCTATGTTTTTTAATTCCAAAACACTTGCCTTGCCCTTTCTGCCACTATGGGTAGTAGTATACTTTCAGGGGGTTGGTGGATGAACTCTGCTCTTCAAACAGTAAACATAAATTTACCAGGCCTTATTTTGTAGGAATAAACGAGGACAAAGATTTATTGGAAAATAAATTGTAATTAACTATCAACAATTCTGATTTTGACATCATATTTAGCACTTTTATTCAACTACATTTTAACAGTATTTGTCTGGCCAATTTGGATAATTTATAAGTCTATTCTCTGATACAATATAAGTATATTAATTGATCATTTACTCATTTTCCTTAGAAAAAGAAAGCCTGTGAAACAAGTAATTTTCAATGACTTTTGGAACAGTGTTCATCACAACATCTGTGATAAAATATTTGGAAGGAATTTCTTGCCCTTAGTTTAATGTTCACCTTTGAAAATATCATGAAAGGGAATTTGGGAAATGCTAGCTAGCTATAGGTGATAATGACACAAATATCAGAAACTGGTAAAGACAAACTGAATACTTCTTTTGGGATGGCCATTATTTTAAATGTTTCATATGATTTATGGAATTTAATTTTCTTAAAGACCTATGAAACTAGTTTTAGGGAGTTCCTGTAGTGGCTAAGTGGAAACAAATCTGACTAGCATCCATGAGGACACAGGTGTGATCCCTCGCCTCGCTCAGAGGGTTAAGGATCCAGCATTGCCATGAGCTTTGGTGTGGGCCAGTGGCTATAGCTCCAACTCGACCCCTAGCCTGGGAACCTCCATGTGCTGCAGGTGTGGCCCTAAAAAGACAAACAAAACAAAACAAAAAGCACTGGTTTTATTGGTTTTATTGTTATCCTCAGGTTACAAGACCATAGCCCTTATATGAACCTGAGAAATTCTTAGATGGTATCATACATTTTTTTTTAAAGTATAGTAATCATAACGGTATGATACTGGCACAAACACAGAAATATAGATCAATGAAACAGTATAGAAAACCCAGAAATAAATCCAAACGCTTATGGTCAACTGAACTACTAGCAAGGATAAAATAATATACAGTTGAAAAAAAAATCTCCTCAATAACTACTTATTGCGAGAAACACTGGACAGTGGCCTGCAGAAAAAATGAAATTAGAACATTCTCTAACACCAAAAATAAACTCAAAATGGATGAAAGATCTTTGGGTTCTTGGTTTTTTTGCTGTTGAGTTGTATGAGTTGTTTGTTTATTTTGAAGATTAAGCCTTTGTTCCATCATTTGCAACTATTTTCTCCAATTCCATAGTTTGTCTTTTTTATATATATAGTTTCTTTTCCTGTGTAAAAGTTTGTAAGTTTGATTAGGTCTCAATGATTTATTTTTGTTTTTATTTCATTGCTTTGGGAGACTGACCTATGAAAACATTTGTATGGTTGATGTCAGAGAAAGTTTTGCCTATGTTCTCTTCTAGGAGTTTTATGGTGTCTTGTCTTACATTGAAGTCTTTAAGCCATTTTGAGTTTATTTTTGTGCATAGTGCGAGAGTGTGTTCTAGTTTCACTGATTTACATGCAGCTGTCCAGTTTTTTCCCAGCACCACTTGCTGAAGAGACTGTCTTTTTCCCCTTTTATATTCTTGCCTCCTTTGTTGAAGATTAATTGACCGCAGGTGTCTGGGTTTATTTCTGGGTTCTCTATTCTGTTCCATTGGTCTGTATATCTGTTTTGGTACCAGTAGCACACTGTCTTGATTACTGTGACATTGTAATATTGCCTGAAGTCTGGCAGAGTTATGACTCCAGCTTTTCTTTTTTTTTTTTCTCCTCAGGATATCTTGGGAAATTCTGGGTTTTCTATGGTTCCATATAAATTTTTGGGTTCTTTGTTCTAAATCTGTGAAAAGTGTCATGGGTAATTTGATAGGGAATCACATTGAAACTGTAGATTATTTTGGGTAGTATGGCCAATTAACAATGTTAATTCTTCCAATACAGGAACATGGAATATATTTCTATTTCTTTGAATCCTCTTTAATTTCCCTGATTAATATTTTATAGTTCTTAGCATGTATGTCTTTCACCTCCTTAGTCAGATTTTTTTCCTAGGTATTTAATTTTGGGTGGTACAATTTAAAAAGGTATTGTATTTTTATATTCCTTTTCTAATATTTCATTGTTAGTATACAGAAATGCAACCAATTTCTGGATATTAATCTTGTATCCTGCTACTTTGCTGTATTCATCATTGATCAGTTCAAGTAGTTTTTGTGTGGAGTCCTCAGGGTTTTCTATATATAGTATCATGTCATCTGCATAGAGTGACAATTTTTCCTCTTCTCTTCCAATTTGGATACATTTTATTTCTTTTGTTTGTCTGATTTCTGTGGCTATTTTGTTAATGCAGCATATGATGTTAATTGATTTGCATATGTTGAACCATCCATGTTAACTTGGGATGCATCCTACTAGGTCTTGTTGTATGATCTTTTTGATATGTTGTTGGATTCATTTGGCTAAAATTTTGTTGAGAGTCTTTGTGCCTATATTCAGCAAAGACATCAGCCTATAATTTTCTTTTTTGGTAGTATCTTTGTCTGGTTTGGTATTAGGGTGATGGTGGCTTCATAGGATGTCTTTGGGGGTGTTCTTTCTTCAAAATTTTGGAAGAGTTTAAGAAGGATAGGTATAAGTTCTTCTTTGAATGTTTGGTAAAATTCAACTGTGAAGCCATCTGGTCCTGGACTTTTGTTTTGTAGGGAGATTTTTTGTTACATATTCAATTTCATTTCTAGTGATCAGTCTGCTCGATTCTATCAAAAATATTTGTAATATACTATGTCTCATGAAATCTCAGTACTAAGGTCTAAATGTTAAACATAATACAGGTCTTGCCTTCAAAGAATGGGCATTATATTAGAGTTGATAAGATTATAAGAAAATATCCAGAAGTGATAAAAGATATTGTGAACAAAATTTAAGCAGCAACATGTGATACAGAGTAATGCTGTAGAAGGGTACCATTTTCTTAAAACATATTGTTTGAACAATTATATGAAAAAGAGGGAAGTGAACAATTTAGACATTCTGAGAAAAATATGTTTGAGGAAAAGCAAAATGCAAGAATGGTTAGAGCAGTACAGGAAGAATTATAAGACGAGTTCAGGGAGTTAGTCAGGAATGAAACTTGTACAGTCATTTAGGCAATGATAAGGACTTAGATGACACAAAGAGCAGATAAATTGGCTGGTTTTGAGTTTTTAAAAATGGCTTAAGTTGACTGGGTTTAAGATGGTCGCATTGGGAACTGTGTATAGTAGGGCAAGTGTGGAATTTAGGAACAAATTATGATGCATTAATACAAATGAGCAGTCATGGTTGGTTTGGAAAAGTATGGAATGGTTCTAAAAAGTCATCAGATTTTGAATATCTCAGGAAAAGCTCATAGGAGTTTTTATGGATATTATGTGGTTGGAGATGGAAAAATGTATCAAAAACAAATATATCTGTTAAATAGCCAGGAGAGATTTTGAGTAGAAAATATGCCTGATATATAAGGTGAAGTTAGAATTAGAATTATAAAATAAGGTATTGCCATCACAGAACTGGTAATAAAATCCATAAGACAGTATATGATCACTTGGAGAGTGAATGAAAATAGTGAAAAGACCAGGACTAAAAACAGAGCCCTCAGAATTTCTAATACTTTGAGGTTGGTCAAAATCAGAGTAACCATAAAATATTAAGGAAAAATATGTGTGAAATATGAGAACTAGGGACAATATTTAATATATACTACCAGAGGCTAAGAAGGAACAAATTACCAACTGTATCAAGTAATGCGGTTAGCTCAAGTAAGGTAAGGCTGAGAATTTACAGTTGTGTACCAGGAGGTGGAGATGATAATGACCTTGATAAGGTCATTCATATTGTGTAGATGCCACCACTATTTTATCAGGCAGTGCTTCCCCTCTTAGGTTTCCCTCATCCCACCCTCCATCCATGAGACTCTTATCACATAAAGATACTGCATACTCTTTCATCACCCCTCAACTTACCACCCATCATGCTGCTCATATCATCTGCTTAAGAATCTCATCTAAAGACCTGCTTTCAAAAGTTACACTGGTACCAAATGTCAAAGCCTGAGTTCTACCTCAAAAATTAAAGACTAGAAAAAGAATTTACTTTGGGAAAGTGATACTAGAGAACAGGAGTAAATGATAAGTAAGATTGAAGCAAAGCCAGCATTACAAGGATATGCTGTATATCTGTTCACTGCTTTGATAACAAGCAATGGTAGAGTTTATAAAGGAAAATTATACAGTTAGAATTGCTTTTGAAAAATAGCTCTAGCTATAGTGTGGAAGTATCTTAAAGGAAGTTAAAATCAAATGCAGTAAAACAAATAATGATATATGTTTAGTAAATTTAGCTAGAAATTATTGTGGTTTTTACTGCCAATTTGTTGCTAAGAAATAAAGATAAAGGAATTCAAGAGATAATAGAGAAAACAAGAACTTGATCATAGATGAGGTATGTGGAGTGAAGAAGAAAGACATTAAAGATATCTCCTGAAAAGATGTTAGTGACATTTACTAAGATGTGGAAGCAGTGGAGGAGGGCTCAGTGCAGGTTGGAAGGTGTAGCTCATTAGATTAGGTTTCAACACATTGTATCTGTTGAACCTGTGGCCTTTGAGTAGAAATGTGAAAACATGTTGTTGCATGTCAGGAACTGGAGATGACCTAGTATTCAATAATTGCTTTAGAAATCATTTTCTGAGTTTTATACTGTTAATGAGCTGCCAGTGGTACTATTTAAAAAAAAAAAGGGACAGACTGCTAATATTTCACAATTTAACAGGATAAAATACATCTGCAAGAGAAAGGCAAGATGGCAGAAGAGTAGGGGGATGCGCTGGCCCCCTCTCCCACAAACACACACACAAAAAAAACACATCTACATGTTAAACGACTCACACAGAACAGCAACTAAATGCTGGCAGAAGAACTTAAACCTCCAATAATGGCAAGAATCTCATGGAAAAAACAAAAGAGAGAGGAAGAACTAGGAAGGAGGAAACCACAATCAGAAAGCAGTCACTCAAATAAGCCAGCATACAGATCTAATTATGAACATGTTTAAAACAAAATAAAATTAAAAAGTAAAAAAGATACATCAAAATCATAAAATGTGGTCAAGGGAAGTAAGGAAATACATAGACTCTTTTTTTAATTTTCTTTATTTTTAAATTTTAGTATGGTAGTGAAGTATTTGAACCTACAGGGCTCACAGGCTAAAACACACAATTATAGGAAGGGGTTAACATACTTAAAAAACAGGGCAACAGCAAATCAAAACCAAATATTACATTCACAAAAAATGAAAAGAAAAACACTCAAGCCAAAAATAATTGGAGACAATCCAACCAAAAAAAGAAAGAATGGAGAATCATAGAATCAACTGGAAAAAAAGGTTTAAAATGGTAATAAATAATCATCTATCAATTATCACCTGAAATGTCAATGGTCTTAATGCTCCAATCAAAAGACCCAGAGTGGCTGAGTGGATAAAAAAGCAAAAACCTTCAATCTGTTGCTTACAAAAAACTCACCTTAGGACAAAGGGCACATATAGATTGAAAGTGAGGGGGTGGGAAAAAAAGTATATCATGCCAATGGACAAGACAGGAAAGCAGGAGTTGCAATACTCATATCAGACAAAATAGACTTTAAAATGAAAACCATAAAGAAAGACAAAGAATGACACTATTTAATAATTAAGGGATCCATTCAAGAAGAAGATATCACTATCATCAACATATATGCCCCAAATATAGGAGCACACAGATACAAACAACAAATATTAACAGACATAAGGGAGAAATTGATGGGAATACAATCATAGTAGGAGACTTTTAACACCCCACTCACATAAATGGACAGATCCTGTAGACAGAAAACCAATAAAGCAACAGACATCCTAAAGGAAACAGTCTAGAAAAGTCTAGAAAATTTAGACTTAATTGACATCTTCAGGACACTACATCCAAAAAAGTCAGAATACACATTCTTCTCAAGTGCACATGGAACATTCTCAAGAATCAACCACATATTAGGGCACAAAGCTAACCTCAACAAATTTAGGAGCATAGAAATTATTTCAAGTATCTTCTCTGTCTACAATGGCATGAAACTAGAAATCAACCACAGGAAACTAGAAATCAACCACAGGAAAAGAAATGAGGGAAAACCTACTACATGGAGACTAAACAACAACCTACTAAAAAAACAAATGGGTCAATGAGGAAATCAAGAAGGAAATTAAAAAATACCTTGAGATAAACGGTAATGAAGACACAACCTCTCCAAATCTATGGGATGCCGCAAAAGCAGTGCTCAGAGGGAAATTCATGGCAATACAGGCCTTCCTGAAAAAAAAGAAAGATCTCAAATTGACAACTGAACCCACCACCTAAATGAATTAGAAAAAGAAGAACAAAAAAGACCTAAAGTCAGCAGAAGGAAGGAAATTATAAAGATCAAAGAAGAAATCAATAAAATAGAGATTCAAAAAACAATAGAGAAAATTAATAAAACCAAGAGCTGGTTCTTTGAAAAGGTAAACAAAATTGACAGATCCCTGGCTAGACTCATTAAGAAGAGGAGAGTAGAACCCAAATAAACAAAATTAGAAATGAAAAAGGAGAAATCAAAATGGATACTGCAGAAATACAAAAAACCATAAGAGAATACTATGAACAACTATATGCCAACAAAGTTGACAGTCTGGAAGAAATGGGCAACTTTCTAGAATCTTACAGCCTGCCAAAACTGAATCAAAAGGAAACAGACCAACTGAACAGACCGATCACTAGAAATGAAATTGTATATGTCATAAAAACACTCCCTACAAATAAAAAAGCCCAGGACCAGATGGCTTCACAGGTGAATTCTACCAAGCATACAAAGAGAATCTGGTGCCCCTCCTCCTTAAACTTTTTCAAAAGGTTGAGAAAGAAGGAACACTCCCAAAGACATTCTATGATGCCAACATCACCCTAATTCCAAAACCAGACAAATATACCACTAAAAAAGAAAACTATCGGCCAGTATCTTTGATGAATATAGATGGAAAAATTCTCAACAAAATTTTAGCCAACCGAATCCAACAACATCTAAAAAAGATAATACACCATGACCAGGTGGGGTTCATCCCAGGTTCACAAGGATGGTTCAACATATGCAAATCAATCAGCGTCATACACCACATTGACAAAAGTCAAAACCATAGCATCATCTCAACAGATGCAGAAAAAGCATTTCACAAAGTACAACATCCATTTCTGATTAAGACCCTCACCAAAGTGGGTATAAAGGGAACATTCCTGAATATAATCAAAGCCATTTACGACAAACCCACAGCAAATATAATACACAATGGAGAAAAATTAAAAGCCTTCTCATTCAAATCCAGAACAAGACAGGGATGCCCACTCTTACCACTGCTATTCAACATAATTTTGGAAGTCCTAGCCACAGCCATCAGAAAAACAAAAGAAATAAAAGGCATCCAAGTAGGAAGAGAAGAGGTAAAACTGTCACTGTATGCAGATGACATGACACTATACATAGAAAACCCTAAGGACTCAACCCAAAAACTACTTGAACTTATTAATAAATTCAGCAAAGTAGCAGGCTATAAGACTAGCATTCAGAAATCAGTGCATTTCTGCATACTAACAATGAAGTATTAGAAAAGGAACACAAAAGCACAATACCTTTTAAAATTGCACCCCCAAAAGTCAAATATCTGGGAATACACCTGACCACGGAGGTAAAGGACTTAAATGCCAAGAGCTATAAAACATTAATCAAGGAAATTAAAGAAGATGCAAAGAAATGGAAAGATATTCCATGCTCCTGAGACGAAAAAATTAAAATTGTAAAAATGGCCATACTACCCAAAGCAATCTACAGATTCCATGCAAACCCTATCCAATTACCCATGACACTTTTCACACAATTAGAACAAACAATCCAAAAATTTATATGAAACAACAAAAGACCCAGAATTGCCAAAGCAATCCTGAGGAACAAAAACCAAGCAGGAGGCATAAGTCTCCCTGACTTCAGGCAATATTACAAAGCCATAGTTATCAAGACAGTGTGGTACTGGTATCAAAACAGACAGACAGACCAATGGAACAGAACAGAGAACCCAGAAATAAACCCTGACACCTACGGTCAATTAATCTTTGACAAAGGAGGCAAGAATATAAAATACGTAAAAGACAGTCTATTCAGCAAGCATTGCGAGGAAACCTGGACAGCTGCATGAAAAGCAAAGAAACTAGAACACACCCTCACATCATGCACAAAAAATCAACTCAAAGTGGGTGAAAGACTGAATATAATAAGACAAGACGCCATCAAACTCCTGGAAGAGAACATAGGCAAAATATTCTCTGACATCAACCTCATGAATGTTTTCTCAGGTCAGTCTCCCAAGGCAACAGAAATAAGAGCAAAAATAAACCCATTGGACCTAATCAAACTGACAAACTTTTGCACTGCAAAGGAAACCAAAAAGAAAACAAAAAGACAACTTTCAGAATGGGAGAAAATAGTTTCAAATGATGCAACCGACAAGGGCTTAATCTCTAGGATATACAAGCAACTTATATAACTCAACAGCAAAAAAGCCAATCACCCAATGGAAAAATGGGCAAAAGACCTGAAAAGACATTTCTCCTAGGAAGATATACAGATGGCCAACAAGCACATGAAAAAATGCTCAACATCGTTGATTATAAGAGAAATGCAAATCAAAACTACCATGAGATACCACCTCACACCAGTCAGAATGGCCATCATTAATAAGTCCAGAAAAAACAAGTGCTGGAGGGGGTGTGGAGAAAAGGAAACCCTCATGCACTGTTGGTGGGAATGTAAGCTGGTATCGCCACTATGGAGAACAGTATGGAGGTACCTTAGAAATCTATACATAGAACTACCATATGACCCAGCAATCTCACTCTTAGACATATATCCAGACAAAACTTTGCTTAAAAAGACACATGCACCCGCATGTTCATTGTAGCACTATTCACAGTAGCCAAGAGCTGGAAACAATCCAAATGTCCATCAACAGACGATTGGATTAGGAAGAAGTGGTATATATACACAGTGGAATACTACTCAGCCATAAAAGAGAATGACATAATGCCACTTGCATCAACATGGATAGAACTAGATATTCTCATACTGAGTGAAATGAGCCAGAAAGAGAAAGACAAATACCATATGATACCACTTATAACTGGAATCTAATATATAGCAAAAATGAACATTTCCACAGAAAAGAAAATCATAGACTTGGAGAATAGACTTATGGCTGTCTGGGGGGAGAGGGAGGGAGTGGGAGGGATCAGGAGCTTGGGGTTAATGGATGCAAACTACTGCTTTTGGAATGGATTTAGAATGAGATCCTGCTGTGTAGCATTGAGAACTATGTCTAAATACTTACATCCCAACAGAACAATGGGAAGAAAAATTATGTATGCATGTATGTGTAACTTGGTCCCCATGCTTCACAATATCCAGGACATGGAAACAACCCAAATGTCCACTGACAGACAATTGGATTAGGAAGAAGTGGTATATATACACAATGGAATACTACTCAGCCATAAAAAAAGAATGACATAATGCCATTTGCAGCAACATGGATGGAACTAGAGAATCTCATACTGAGTGAAATGAGCCAGAAAGACAAAGGCAAATACCATATGATATCACTCATAACTGGAATCTAATATCCAGCACAAATGAACATCTCCTCAGAAAAGAAAATCATGGACTTGGAGAAAAGACTTGTGGCTGCCTGATGGGAGGGGGAGGGAGTGGGAGGGATCGGGAGCTTGGGCTTATCAGACACGACTTAGAATAGATTTACAAGGAGATCCTGCTGAGTAGCATTGAGAACTTTGTCTAGATACGCATGTTGCAACAGAACAAAGGGTGGGAAAAAAAACGTAATTGTAATATATACATGTAAGGATAACTTGATCCCCTTGCTGTACAGTGGGAAAATTAAAAAAAAAAAATCAAGAGTCTCCCATATCGGATTCTGATTCTAGGGATTCCAACCTAAGATATGTTCAAGCTTTTTTTTTTTTTTTTTTTTTCTTTTCCAAAAGGACTTGAGCAAATTGAAAGCCCCTTCATTTTTTTTTTTTTTTAATATGTACTTCCTAACAGAACCTGGTGGTTCAACTCTAGACAAAAACAAACTGACTTTCCATTTGGGTTCAAATCCAGTTCTTCATGACAAATGTCCATGTTGCATGGATGTTGTATACATATTTTTAATTACTGAGAAATAACAAACTGATGTACATTAATCAGAGAAAACAACAATGAAATAACCACCACTCATTATGTTTATAATTTTTAGTTGACTTTATTTGGGCACATGCCAGGCCAGTTATCAATCCTGCCATATTAGAAAGCTATAGAACCTTTTCTCTGGAATATTATTTAAAGAATACATCATTTGTTTAAAACATGTTATGTGAAAAATAAATTTTATGATTAAGTAATTTTAAGAAACACAGAGTTTACAAAGATAACCAGATTTTTTTGTGGCAGGACTTCTTATTGGTATTAACTAATAAATTACGAAAGGTTAGAGGATCAGATAACATCCCAAGACTCCCAGCATTAAGTAAAAAATACTTTTATCGCAGAACACTTTAGTGATTTAGTGCCCATGAAATAAGTTTGGGCAAACATTCTAGAATTTCCTAACCAGAACTCCTCTAATGTTTAATTTACTAACATTATCAGAAATGTACATCACCAATCTAACCTCTCACTGCACCCAATGCCCTCAGGGCTTATAATTAAATGTCATTGTTTTCAGTGTTTATCAGTGTTGATAAAAGTTATACTATTTAGAAATCACTGTTATTTCTATTGCAAACTCTGTTTAAAATGTCATCCATCCATTACTCACATCTTCTATCAAGACCCACAAAGAAATTACTTCTCAAAATTGATATTAGAAAAATGTTTATGTTTATAAGATCAGCTCCTTTTTGGCTTTGCTATGAGAAAATTCAGTGCTAAGTGTGATGTTAAATTGTAGTTAGAAGCTGATTTTGGTGTCTCATTAACTTTGGAGTATTTTATTATTTTTGCCCTTTTAAAATACTTTTCTTGTTTCATACCATATATGAAGATGCTACTTCCTTAATTTAAAAACAAACAAAAAATTCTTAAGGTCATAATAAAATAGTATAAACCTTAAATAAATATTTATTTGATATGTATGTTGAACAATAAAATGATACAATAAAGAGATCATCTAGTTAGTTTATTGGAGACTGAATGTTATGAAAATAAATGAAATGATTTTTTAGAATATTATATAAACAAAAACAAAAGAACATTATGTAAACAAAACTATCTAATTTTTTAGTCTGAGACAATATGAAGAGCATTTTTATTGAGACTCAACACTTAGCTTCCTTACCTTTGAAGGGAAACAAATTTGAGATGAATTTCCGTTTAGACAAATGGTTATTATGATGCAAAATATGGTTTTCTATGACTTCAGGGACATGATTCATTGTGTTTTGCTATTTTGAATTCACGGGGGAATGTTAAACATCTCTGAATATAAACATGGGAAACTTCCATAACATCTGCTGCTAATTTCTGCCAGCTGAAAGTGTTAATGATGATGAATATTTTTGTTGATGATGCAGCTACATTGGTCTAACAAAATTAACTTGCAGATGCTGGGCATTTAATTGAAAACACATGATTTGTAATAGCACCTGGTTGGCTTTATGTTTAGTTACATTTTAAATTGTTCCAATATGTCTAATATTTATCATTTCACTTTTTAAAGTTAATAAAAAACTACAAATGGGAAATATGTTAGAGTCTGTCATGCTAACAGTTAAGTTAATTCATTCATTAACAACCACATATTTTAAAAGCAAATTTTGACTGATAGCTGCACATTTCGGGCATGAACCATAACTACTGAAGATGAGAAAAAGATTAAAATTCATCAATTAACATACCTGAAAATGCTGTTTTGTAATTCACTGTTAGGAACAAATGAACATATCCTGACAAAGTTAAAGAGGCTAAGGTTAAAACCTTTCAGGAAATAAATTGAATATATATATATATATGCAACTTTTATTTATAAGATCTCTGTGACACAAACACAGTAGCTTAGTGTATCTTATGCTGATAACTAAATCTTTGGAATTTACTATAACAATCACTGTATCATTTTATGCTTGGTTTTATACTAGCAAACTGAAGAAAAGAAGGACATATACAATTCATATACTTTTTTTTAGAAAACTGGCAAGAAATTTATAATTTTTTAACTGGAATAAACTGGGCAAATAGGTTTTTGCAAATCCTCAGGACTGGAATATTAATTCATTTTAAGGGTTCATTATGTGCTTGCCTGGTAAAAGGCTTTGATTCAGAGTCCTGTGATTTATTATTTAACCAACATGCAATTCTTATTAAATCTGAATTAACTGCATATTTGGATTTATTTTACAGTTTGGCTAACAAATTGAGACAGACACTATTATTCACAACAAATGTTTTATGTCTAATTTTGCAAAATTAATATAAATGAAGAGGTACTCATGGCAGAGTGACAGATGGAAAACAGTAAACTTTGAAAGGCGATGATTCTGCTTTTTAGCAAACTTTTTTCAAAGACTCCATTAAACCTCAGAATGAATTTCCTCAGCTAATTATTGAAGTGGGAGCAGTAACACATTTTCCATTTCTCCTAATTTATTTTGAACATGAAACCTGCATTTTTTTAAAACTATTCACCAATAGAAAAATAAAGTAAAAAGTAAAGATGTCAAAACCATGTACACGGGAAGAGTATCTTTCTGCCAATAATCCTTTCAAAAGTAATTATTTAGTGTGGGATCTGAAAGTTCCTAGATGATGATGGAAAGCTATTTCTGAGTCATCTCACATTATTTCCCAGCATGCATCCTCTGTGTTGACTGAGAGAATCTTTGGATACTTCCAAGTACAAATTGCTGGATCCCACCTTGATGACTTTTCTGATGCCACATTTCATTCCATCAGAACTCCTTTTCTTCAATGGTATGTGTTCAGTAATTTCTTCCTGACATACTCTGGAATTCAGGAATTTCTCAAGTCGCCCTATGCTGATGAGCTTCACTAATTTTTCCGCTATTTTCTTCTGATCACTTTCCTTTAATTTCCTTAGTACTCATGCATTCAGCCTATACTCTTATTTTGTTAATTTATAGACTGTTAAGTAGTCTATCGTACCTTAATTTTATATGCTTTAGCTGTCCAATTAACACTTTTCAAATATAAGGTCATCTCGTGTTTTCTTCTCAGTAAGTTTGGTTTTAAATCATAAATTAAGAGTTTATGGGCTGTGAAACCTGGTTTAATTTATTTAACTTCTATGAAACCAAGAATTCTCCTCTGTAATAGAGGTTCTGGTTATTATTTTTGTTTATTTTTTTTCAGTCCCTTGCCCATAACATTTGGAAATAATTTCTACACTAAAACCCCAAGTTATCCTAATTTCATTGTGCCATCTGTTTTGTCCTGAGACCCTGATTATCCTTTCCTATGTAATTTGGAGCCTGTGCTTTCAGACTGTTCACTACTGTCTATAAAGATATAAGTACCAAAAGAGAGAGTATTTAAAAACTTTTGACCTTATCACAACATTCAAACATGTCACTATTCATCTAGTAATTTTTTCATTGTATCTACTGTTAAGAAATTGTGAAAAATAAACTAAAACTGTTTCTCCTAAAGGTAATTGGAAAAGCATGAGCATAGTGATCCCAGAGTTATTGAGGTGAGCAGTCAGTTCTTCAATATCTTGTGTTTCAGTGGGTTTGCTCACCCACCTGGGACAAGTATGTAGAGCACCAGTGTAGTGAAAACATCTGGAGAAATATACATCATAAGCATAGGATGAGCACATTTAATGAAAGCACATTTTAGTATTAATGATAGACACAGAAAGCCAGGATGTGGTCATTTGTGTATCACTTTTAAAGAAATAAAGGAGACAGAAAGTAGGAAAGCCCTGAACAGAAACTCACACACACTAAAGTAAGTATTCATTGTGTTACCTCAACTTTGCAAACTTTTCTCTTTCCTTGTAGTCAATCTAGAGAGAGCTGTAAAAGTGTAGTATTGAAATTTTAATTTTTCTCTGGTAATTAATGATGGTGAACACCTTCTTATAACTCACTGCTCATTTAAGTATCATCTTTTAAGTGCCTCTCCAGAATTCTGTCCATTTTTAGTAGGTCATCTTATTGTTTTGTAGCATCTCTTGAGTATTCCCGATACACTTTTTTGTTTTTTGTATAATGTAAGTATTACAAAGAACTTCTCCCAGATTTTGTCTTGCATTTTAACTCTGTTAATCCTGTCTTTTAATGAAAACATTTTTGATTTGGATCAAAAAATTCTTATCAGTGTTGCCTTTATAGTTGCTACCCTTGAGTCCTATTTAAATGATCATTGCCTACCCGGTCGTCATTGATAGGTTTTCTTATATTTTCACCGAGAAGCTTTATTGTTTTATATATTTCACGCATTGTCCACAATCCTTCATGTGTTGGTTTTGTGTGAGCTTTGAGGCATGTGATTAACTTAATTTTCATAGTATCAGTATTTATTCTGTCATTAACTTAGCCTGGCACATCTTTTTACTTTTACGTATTGATTTGATTTGTCTGGTTTGGTTCTTCTCTTTTATAGTTTCCACTATTATTTTATGGCTCTTGATGGTGTGCATACTATTGTAGAGTGATAATTATAATTTACATGTCCACTCAATCCATAGTGGAGTAAAAGGAGTAGGAAGATATGCTGTATGATTTAAGTTTCAATTTCTTGCTGCTGGTCTTCTCAGGGTGGTTGTTACCTACTTAGTGGTTTCTGGAGACACTCTCCTGTTTCTACTCTTCCAATTTCCACACTAATTGTTTAACCTCTGGGTTAATGACATTTTTACTTATTGCATAGCACAAATCCAGGAGAGGGAGAGGTCAACCAGTTTGTTTTTCCAAATGAGCCCTCTGCCACTTCTCCTGTGATCTGAAATAGACTTCCAGCTTGCTTAAATAAAAGTTTATCCTCCATGTATTTAATTCTTAATGCATTTCATCCTTAATGCATTTGTGCCATTATATCCTTCCTTTTTTTTGGGGGGGGGGTTATCTGATCTTATTTCCTGTCTCTTTTTTGGTAATGACACTTATGTTTCCCTGTGCTGCTTTAAGTGCATTTGTTCTCTTTTACATTTGTCCTTTTCTGGAATTTTATGTGGAAGTTACCATGGCATAGCTGCTTGGTCTCCACTTAATCTTTTGTGGTTATTCATTCTTAGATTTTTTGTGTTCTTTTATTTGAATACACACATACGTGTATATTCATATATATATATACACACACACACAAAGTGTATATATATATATACACGCTATATTTGAATATAGATATATAAATGTACACATACATGTATTGTGTATATATACATTTATGCACATATATAGATTTTCGCACACAGGTATATCTATGGGTATAAAAATATATGTTTAAATTTATATTTTTAAAACACCATGTACAGCAGGTTAACTCGTTTTGTGGACTAAATTTTTCAAATGATTTTTTTTCAAATAAATAAAAATTTTCAAATTTTGTAGTTTCTAAATGTCTTAAAATACTGATATCTAAGTGAATATTTGACAGTCTGTCACAAATTGGGGGAGAAAATTCTTAAATCAATACAAAATGAAACTGATTTAGTTAGAAAAAGTGAACAATGGCACATTGGCTAATCTATATATACCCAATCTGCAAGTCTTTGATGTTTCTAATTTCTAATGTGATTGTCATGACCATGATATTAATGAGACCAATGTTATCTTAGATATAATTAATTCATAACATATAATGCATATTATAGGTGTGGATTGCCTCTGCTGCTTTTGATAATTATCTTTTTTTTTTAAATTGTATGGGAAAAGCTAGCTGTTATTAGGACAGCTGAAGATAATTCATTAGTGTTAGATTTAATCATTCAAAGCACTCTCAGCAGGTCATTAGCATCATCATTCACCTAACCAGCTCTTTTTAGGACAGTTCACACCAACATAACAGTAACAATTTCTAAAAATCTCTTTTCAAATACTATAATTCAGAGTAATCATGTGCACATGTTAAAGTCTTTACCATTTGTATATCTAATAAAGTAAAAATGGGAGTCAGCAGATACTTTTTCATTTTTAACTTGTTATTGGTGCAGTTGCTGGGAAAGCACCTTATTGAATACTGAATACGAAAGATGTTTTATTAAAAACTGTCAACTGATAGAATCTTTCCTATTTCTCTGTTCTTATTTACCAATCATCAAATTTCCCATAGTTTGAGGAATTTTAAGCTGACTATATAGAGGCATTAAAATATCTGTATTTACTCTCAATATGTAACAACTTCATATTTGGTTGAAAGAAATAAATAGGTGGTACTCTAATGTGATAAATACAGTATGATGGAAAAGCAATAGTGTTCTAAAATTAATATATTGTACTCCAGTCATTTTTCTAGTGATATAATGGACAATTTGAGTGAGACAATATCTGATACAGAGATATAAATTATATTTAATTTGTGGACTAAATAAATTCCAGAGGACCAGGTAAACTTAATTAACAAATCAAATCATTTAAACCACATTGTAACATAATTATGAAGGTCTGTAACTGGTGAAGGGAAAGCAAAGAGATCATATGTATTGAATTAAGGTACCAACCTAAATGATTACTCTAATAATATTCCAATTTTTTATAGAATAAAATAGAGGTATTGAAGTGATTTCAAAAAAATTTATGTGGCAGATACTTGCTGGAAACTATTAAATTTATTTCCTATTTTAGGACACACGGTTAATGAAATGGCTCACCCCACTTGCCATACTGATTAGTTCTTTCCAATGAAAGGAGGACAAAGGTAATACATCATGTCCTAGCCAAAGCAGTTAAAAACCTTAAAAGCCCTGTTTTCCTCTCTCCTGCTCCCCTCCTCTCTTTCTCTCTTCTTCCTTCCCTCTCTTCTACTAACTGACTGGGTGCAGATCATCACAGAAGCCACTATATTAGAAAGAGCCTTTATCACCAAATGGCTGAGTACAGCAGAGCTCTCCAACTACCACTGAGATATGTAGAGGTTTAGGCTCATTGCGGTCAACAGATATTACTTCTAATGCAATTTCTGTTTACCTTATATATTAAGCATCAAGCCTTCTGAAACATCACCAATTAACTCTTATTCAATCCCTATCCTTGGATGGGAAAGTATACATGATTTATATCTTACCAGTATTTGATATATCTTGCTATCACTGGCTTCTTGAAATACTATTATCCCCTGAATTCCAGGATAACAAACTTCTCAGATTCTCTGCCTACATCATAGGCTGCTTTTTTTCAGACTTCTTGGCTATTATCTCATCCTCCCTTAAATATTAAAGTTCCCAAAAGATAATCTTTCTTCTTCTTCTTCCTTCTTCTTCCTTCCTCCCTTTCTTCTTCTTTTTCTTCTCCTTCTCCTTCTTATTAATCTATTAAATGGCCAGCATATGCTTCTTAGAATTACTAACAGTTCTTGCACTAGGAATCTTTAAAATTTATTTTTGCTTCTTTTTTTTTCTTTAAATTTTTTGACCATGCCTGAGGCATGTGGTAGTTCCTGGGCCAGGGATCAAACCCAGGCCACAGCAGTGACAGTGACGCATCCTTAACCCATTGTGCCACGCCCTATATCTTCTTGATCTCTTTTTTCTTTGACCAATTCTTATAATTGCCATTTGGTCTAAAGACATAAATTTAACATACCCAAAATGTAATTCTTTATTTCTCCCTAAAAAAATACATATTTCTCTCCGTAGGCTTCTCCATTTTAATCTATTGCAATAGCAATCATCCAATTATTTAATACAAAACCCAAGGAGTTATCTTTGTATTCTCTCTTTCTTTCATTTCCTACTTCTAATCCATTTGTATCTTCCTCCAAAATGTATCCTCTCACTTCTCACCTTCTTCATAACCTCCTGAGATAACATTATCTTTTATATGGGTTTAAGGGAACTAAGCAGGGAATTACATCATTTAATTTATAATTTCGAAAGGCAGTAATCTTCTAACTAGTCTTTATTTTTGTTCTTGATTCTCTTAGACAATAGAGTGATTTTTTTTATAAGCAGAAATCAAATCATGTAACTCCTCTGCGTAAAAATCCCCAGATGATTCTCACTATGTTTTTATAAAATCTAAATTCATACTATGGCATCTATCTTCCTATTTATAGCACTAACATGCAGACTGGTACAAAGCTGTGAAAGACTGTCATAACCATTAGATGAAGAATTAAGTTTTAATATGCTTTCAGAAGTCTAGAATAAAGTCTCATAGTTTATCAACTTTATGGGCTTTAAAAAACTTTTTTGAGTTAAATAATGTTTTCTAGATTTGTACCATCTGTAAAACTGATATTCTTTCTGCATTCACACTGAGGTAGGTTTCTACTTCCATACTAGTTCTTATTTCATCATGCTTTGTAATAGATTTATCATTTCTCCCTGGAATATAGCAATTATTTTTACCTAAGTTCCCTACTTTCACTCTTACCTTATAATCCTTTAGCTGTACAAAAGCCAGAGTGACCTTTCAAAATTATAAATCAGATCATGTCACTTCCTTGCTTAGAACTGTTAAAAGGCTTTCCATTGCCCTTGAGGAAAAACAAAATAAAACAAATAAAGCATCTTACTATGGCCAAAAGACACTACTTGATTTGATTTCTGGTTACTTCCCTGACTTTTTCATTTCTCTTTCTTTGGGTCTTATTCGATAAGCTCCATCCATACTGTCCTTGATGTTCATTGGTTGTACCAGGCTCTTTTCTGGGTTATAATTCATGAGGCTATTCTTACTACTTGAAAAACAAATGCCAGTATCTCCACACGGCAGACTTGTCATTTCTCTTCAGGTAGGACCTTTAAGAGAAACTTTTCCTCAGAACTCCATGAAAAATAACCCCTATTCAATAGGTCTTCCTCACATTATCTACACGACTTACATCAGAATCTGAAGTAATCCGCCCGCACTTACTTGCTCATTTTATTCAGATAGATTGAATCCACTGGAAATTAGCTCTTATTCATTTTGATGCTTCCTAGCTCCTGGTAGAAAGTCTCACATAGTAGTCAGTCAATGCACCTATGTGTCTAGTTGCTGGTTAAGTGTCTAATGTTGGCCTAGATTAAAGTCTCCTTGGAGGCAAGGAGTCAATTTGAATTACTTTATTCTAACATGACATTCAAATAGTTATCAAGGGTGGACATATATTTAGTAAATTTTTTATCGCGCTATATTCAGGTCAGTAGTAATGAAAAAAAAAATGAACACCAAGGACCAGATTGTAGTTAATTCACTTTCACACCCCTCTGATATTAAATCAATTGTGAAATCCCATTGTTATTATTGCTGTTCTTGTTGTTGTTGTTATTGGCAACTTGATGTGGAATCTCAGGTCCCACACCAGGGACTGAACTTGGGCCACAGAGGAGAAAGCACTAGGTCCTAACCACTAAAACGCTAGGGAACTACCGAAACCCTTATTATTTTTAATCAAGGTATATCATTTCCAAGTTGATACCATAAGCCATTTCCTTTTGGGTTTTTTTTTTTTTTTTTTTTTTTTTTGCTTTTTTTTAAGGACCACACTTGGGCATATGGAAGTTCCCTTGCTAGGGGTCAAATCCAAGCTATAACTGCTGGCCTAAATGCCACAGCCACAGCAACGCTGGATCCAAGCTGCATCTGTGACCTACCCCACAGCTCATGGAAATGCTGGATCCTTAACACACTAAACGAGGCCAGATATGGAACCCACATCCTCTTGGATACCATTCAGGCTCGTTACCACTGAGTCACAATGGAAACTTCTCCAGAAGCCATTTTCAAAATTCTTATTCAAAGAGAGAGTTGTTTTGTCTACAGAAAAATATATCTCAAACCCAGGCAGCATATTAGAATCATATGTAGAACTCTAAGATACACTAATGTTCAGACTCTACTCCAGACCGATGACATCATACTATTTGGAGTTGGATATGCGCAGTGTTTGAAAAAAAATCTTTCTAAGTAATTTAAATATAAGCAAAATTATAAACTGCTGGCTCCAGTCAGTTGTAATTTTTTTCTTCTATCATCAATTCAATGTTGTATAAATTATTACTTATATCTTCTCTAAGTGTTCAATAAAAATGTTTGAATATTATCTTTTATTAACTCTGAGTCTGCATATTTATACTACTATGTGTTTGGTTTCCTTCTGCTCTCTCGCAGCAGAATTCTTATATTGATGCAAATAGATTTTCCCAAGGATTTATTATTATAAGATTTTAAGTATAGAAAGTCTTATTGTTAGTAATACTGCACTGCATCAAAATAACAAGATTCATATCTGTTTTTTATTATCTGTGTTTATAGAATTATAAGGCATATTTGCAATTGATTTGCTAATGCTAGGGTTTATTTGCAATCTTCAAATATGTGAAAATATACATGTATATTTAGCTTGCTTCCTTACTCAGACAGTCCACCAAGATGGGTTGTATGAATGCCCTGCATAGAAATAACTAAAATAGTGAAAAAAATTAAAGGCATGTATTAAAATACATATTAACTTTTAGTTATATCTAACCCTTGGTTGTATATCAGATGCAGGTGTGTAGCTTACTTAAAATACAATGTATAGGTTTTACCCAAGACCTATTGAATCAGTACAACTAGAAATGGGCCTAGCTATATTTGATATAGTTAAACTTTTATTATGGAGAATTTTGAATATACTTAAAGTAGAAAAATTGGAAAACACATCCTGATATATCCATCACTTATTCCCAACAAGCACCAGACCATTATCAATTGTGCCACCTCTATATCCTCATTAATTCTTCCTTTTTTAATTAATAATTTATTTATTTATCTATTTATTTATTTATTTATTTGGCTGTGGCCATGGCATGCAGAAGTTCTCAGGCCAGGGTTAGAACCTGCACCACAGCAGTGACCTGAACCACAGAAGCAACAGCATGGATCCTTAACCCACAAGGCTACCGAGGACCTCCTTTCTTGGAATATTTTGAAACAATCCCAGACATCATATTGTTTCTCCACAAATATTTTGGTATGTATCTCTAAAATATAAAGACTCTTTAAAATCACTAAAATATCATTTTCATCTTAAAATATTAAAAAATTCATGAATATCAAATTTATTTTAAATGTTAAAATTTTCAGTAACCTCCTCCCTTTTTTTTAAAGTTTGTATAAATCAGAGCTAAACTAAGGAAGGTTTATCATCTTTCATGTTTCTTTGATTTATGTTTCCCTCCATTTTTTTCCTATCAACTTATTTGTAAATGAACCTAGACTGTCCTATACTTTCCACCATCTGTATTTTGCTTTTTTTTTTTAATAGGGTCAGATAATGTGTTTTTCTACTTTTCATATATAGAGAAACTGGGAAGTTTTATATTCTTCAACCAGGAGGAATAAAGTGACTATTATCTCTCTTTTTATAAAGACTAACATGTTGACAATAGATTTTCTAGGCAAATCTGTTTAGAAAATTGATTCTACTGTATCTCTCTAGTTATGTATTACTGTAAGGAAGATGGTAAAATGTCTTAGGGCATGACAATGTCATGCCAACAAAAGGACAAGGTTAGCTGAATAAGTTTAATGTCTGGTATACCTGGTAATTTAAAAAAGAAAGAAAGGAAGAAAAAAAATAAATTGTGAGTGGGTAAGGTGTAGGAGAAGCAATTATGTTCCATTTTTAGTACTTGAAATTTTACTTCAGTTCAAATGTCTTAGTGTTTGAATCACTATATTTATAGACTTTCACTGAGATGAAGTCAGTATCTTATCTGCTTATTTAAATTAGAAAGCTATATATGCTTTAACTAAATAGTAAGCATTCCTAGGATCGCCTATTGTAATACTTAATCATAATCTCTTGGAAAAGAGTCTGGGAATCTATATTTGAAACAATTATCCCTGAGGAAAAATTAGAAAAGCATAAAATATGCTTAAAAAATAGTATTATTGACCAATCAAAAAAGAAAATAACTTTGCTTACTTTGAATTTTAAAATTACCATTTCCATTCCTACATCACTGAAAAATAATTGTTAAAATATGTATAATAGTAAATATGTATGTTTTTTTTCAATTTAGCATAGCTTGACTTTATGTTATGCATAACTCTTTTTTATTGAAGTACAGTTAATTTACTTATGTGTTAGTTTTTGTGTGTACATCAAAGCGATTCAGTTATATATGTCTCTATTTTTCTATGTATCTATCCACCTATCTTCTTTTTCGTATTCTTTTCCATTACAGGTTGTTACAAGATATTGAGTATAATTGTATAGTTCCCTGTGTAGGACCTTGTTGTTTATCTATTTTATATATAGCAATGTTTAGATATTAATCCCAAACTCTTAATTTATCCCCTCCTGTCCACTACCCCCTTTGGTAACTGTAAGTTTGTCGTCTATGTGTGGGAGTAGATCTCTGTTTTGTAAATAATCTCATTTGTATCACTTTTTAGTTTATACATATAAATGATATATTTGTCTTAAGCAGTCTTACTAACTTAATAGGATAATCTCTAGTTCCATCCATCTGGCTGTAAATGGTGTTATTTCATTTTTTCAATGGTTGGGTAGTATTCCATTGTAGGTATATATACATGTGTGTATTTATACCATATTTCTTTATCCATTAGGTTGCTTCCATGTCTTGGCTATTGTAAATAGTGCTGCTATGAACATTGGGGTGCATGCATCTTTTTATTAAATTAGATTTTCTTGTATATATGCTTAACAGTGGGATTGCAGGGTCATATGGTAATTCTATTTTCAATTTTTTAAGGAACCCCATGCTGTTCCCCATAGTGACTGTACCAATTTACATTCCCACCAATTGTGTAGGAGGGTTCTTTTTTCTCCCCACCCTTTCCAGCATTTTTTGTTTGTAGACATTTTAATGGTGGCCATCCTAACTGTAATGAGTTGATACCTCACTGTAGTTTTGATTTGCATTTCTCTGACAATTACCAGTGTTGAGCATCTTTTCATGTGCCTATTGGCCATCTCCATGTCTTCTTTGGAAGAAAATGGCTTTTTAGGTCTTCTGCCTTTTTTTGATTGGGTTATTTGTTGTTGTTGTTGTTGTTGTTGTTATTTTTGATAATAAGCTTCATGGACTGTATGTATAGTTTGCAAATTAAGCCCTTGTCAGTAGCATCATTAGCAAATATTTTCTCCCAGTTTGTAGGTTCCCTTTGCATTAGGGGATGATTATTGAAACCTTTTTTTTTTTTTTTTTTTTTTTTTTTTGTCTTTTGTCTTTTGTCTTTTTTGGGACGCACCTGCGGCATATGAAGGTTCCCAGGCTAGGGGTCAAATCAGAGCTTTTGGTGCCGGCCTACACCAGAGCCACAGCAACCCCAGATCCAAGCCATGTCTGCGACATACACCACAGCTCAGGGCAACATTGGATCCTTAACCCACTGAACAAGGCCGGGGATTGAACCCACAACCTCATGGTTCCTAGTCGGATTTGTTTCTGCTGCGCCATGATGGGAACTCCTGAAACCATTTTTTAAATGAATGAATGGATGAATGAATGAATGAATTTGCTTTTTAGGGCCACACCTGAAGCATTTAGAAGTTCCCAGGCTAGGGGTCAAATCAGAGCTGTAGCCGCTGGCCTATGCCATGGCAATGTGTGATCCAAGCCACATCTGCAACCCACACCACAGCTCATGGCAACACTGGATCATTAACCCATGAGCAAGGCCAGGGATAAAACTCACATCACCACTGATACTGCTGAGCCACATGGGAATTCCTGAAACTATTTTTTTAATGAGAAAGCTGAGTGCTTTCAATGAAGGCACTCAGACTGAAATCCAGTTCCTCTCGTTGAATACAAATTCAATAACTTTTAAACTTCAGCAAGTTTCTCTACATTTATTTTGCCTGAGGTAATAATCCAAGTTCTTCTGAAACCCAATTCTATAATGCAGATTATTTTATAATCATGTCTATAACTGAAAAAAATGTTAAATTTTAACATTTAACATCATGAAAGTTTGTCGTGATCTTATTTCAATTATACAATAGATGTGTCTTGATGGGGTTCAGGGCAGGCAGTCACACAATACACCACTTATTAGAGCTGAAGAAAATCAAGTCTCAACAGACTGGAGAAGCACTTTTTACCTCCCTCTTAACTGCCTAGAAGAATATAGTTAGAGATCCTGTACCAGGAAAAGAGTTCTTACCAAATACAACTCTTTTTACATCAGAAACACTTCTCAGGCTTGGCAAACATTTGTTTACCAAACATTTCCTTTCACATCTTGTGAATTGTCCTCTTCCCCAATGAAGTCTCAGTCCCCTACCCACTTCTCCTTGGCTCAGGATGGCACATAAGCCTCAATATTCTGACTGTAGGAGTGTCTCATATTTCTACAGGCTCTTGTAAATATGAATTAAATTTGTTTTTCTCCTATTAATCTGTCTTATGTCAATTTAATTATTAGAGCAGCCAAAGAACCTAGAAGGGTAAGGAGGAAAAGTCTTCCTCTTCTGCTGTGTCAGTCTTCAAGCAGCTGATGCTCCACTTATAATCACATTGTCTTACCTGTAGTTGGAATTTAGATGTGACATCTTGCCAGCTGTGAAGGGTATATTTTACAGTGTTCAAAGGTAATTGATATTTCAAATGAGTTACCTTAAAATTATAGCAAATGAAATGTATGTGAAATAACATTATCTGTTTGGGAGACTCCACTTAATTTTAGGAGAACATGGCAGTGCCTAATTTCAGCAAATAAAAGCCATTTATTTATTGGAATGGCATAATAGATGGTGCAATTGTCTTGACACAAGGAGCTTTCTTTGACAGCAACTAGATTCACAGCTACAGATTGCACTTTTAATCAAAAGAAGAGGAACATTCTACATTTTCGTTCTCATAAAATTAAATCTTGAAGGTCTCAGTAATTACCAATGCCCTTTTTAGCCCTTATCTTTTTTTTTTAATTTAATTTTTAGTTTTTTGGCCTTGCCTGTCATATGTGGAAGATCCCAGACAGGGAAAGAAACTGCACAACACCAGTGACCCAAGCCACTGCAGTGACAACACCAGATCTTTAACCCACTGCACCACAAGATAACTCTAATTAGCTCTTGTCTTTAAAAAGTAGAATAAACTTGAGTGATACTCCAAAAATGCAAACCAAATTGATGGAAACATAATTAGATTTCATGTAATTCCATCTTGTCCTTTAAGTTTCTAGATAGTGTATTGATGAAACCATATGCATATTTGTTCCAAATCTTTTTATCAATGTTTAATACTAGTTATTATGACAATGTCAAAACATTTATGGAAAAATAATCAAATGAGTTTTTAATCTAGAATAAGAATGGTTTAGGTTGATCTCAAGGCAATATGGAATGTGTAAGTTGTCATCAAAGCAATAATGTAGGAAGTGTTGAAATCAGGTTTATGGCAATTATATTCCTTGTTTTTAAAAGTTTGTATACTTTTATGTCTTATTTCTCTGCAATTTGTTTTTGCCTCCAAGTAGTAGTGTGGTCATATTTGTCGTCAAAAATCAAAAAAAAAAAAAAAACCCACATGTTCAATTTTTACATGAGACTACCCAAAATTCTCTTAGGAAAATGACTTGTGTTAAATAGATTTTCCTACTTTTTTATGTATACTTTTGAAAATATAAATTATGTGAAATAATCGGAATATTCTTTAGTACCTTCCAGAAGTTATTTATGTATGTTTAGTGGGGATTTGAGAAATTTTACCACGCCATTAACTGAATAGTTTATCCTTTCTCATTTTCCGATTATTAAATTATGCTACAGGTCAACAAAATCCATCCCACCATCCTGGTTTGGAAACTAATGTTTTAGTGGAACAGAACCATGCTTATTTGTTTATGTATTGTACATGACTACTTTTGTGCAGCAAGGTAGAATTAAGTAGTTGAAACAAAGACTGTATATCTGTAACGACTGAAATACTTATTATCTGTCCCTTTGCCGACCCTTGAATAACATGTATGGAGAGAGAGAGAAAACAGGAGGAGGTAGAAAATGAGGGAGGAATAGATAAATAGATGTAATATTGGACTCAGGAACACACATGCAACACACAGACATATCTATATGGGTTATGTCTCATGATCTGATCTGTTTCATTTATCTAGAATATGTTTTGGAATTTATAGGGCAAGTCTTATTTATTTACTTTTGGCTGCTCTTTAACATGATTGTATTATATTAAATTATGAAGTATTAGTGTATTTTCTCCTTTGTGAATCTCTCATTAGTTCCTCCATTAGTGCTAATTCTACTTCACCCGATATTGCAAAGCAAAATCAAAGGCTAAAGAAGGCACTGGCTTTAAAATAAGATAGAAAGATTTATAAAGGTAGTTTGTCCATTCTCCAAACTAGAAAATAGAGGGTTGACGTGAAGAGGAAGATAATAGAGGGAAATAATTCTTCGTTAGAAAGGGAAGAGAGCCCTGGGAACAGATATGGGAATCTCAGCTTCTAGCTCTTCTGATATCCACAAAATCCCCTAATTAATTTTCTGAGTTCAATTTAAAGGACTAACCGTCCTGGGCACGTGGATATAGGGAACCCCACTGAGCAGGGTATGCAGAACCTGGACATTTTAAATGAAAATGTAGGCATTGAGGGACAATTTCTCTCCTCATCAAGATAACCCTGAACAGAACCTGAAGAGTATTTCCCACTATGCTGGGATAGCTTTGGGCATATTGACAAAAGAGCAGATATTTTAATTATATCATCATTTAACTTAAAAACTTTAAAAACTCTACTAAGTGTATTTTTCACACTAGAAACAAATTATAATTAAATTACACATTCAGCTATAATAAAATTGTAATTATAAAGTAATGATTTTAAAAATTCCTAGCCTGTACTTGATGAAAACTTACATAAAACCTTCAAATATTTCAAATTTAAAACTTTGAATACAAGCTTCTTTCCACAAAAGTATATTGTGCTTATAAATCATTGCCTCCCAGGATTTTCAAAATACATTGCACATCAGAATCATCCATGGAGCTTTTTAGCATCCCCAGAGATTTTTAGTCAATAGTCTGTGATTTTTAAGGCAACGGTATGCAACCTCATTTTCTTTCCAAGTTCAACTGTGTAGGAGATACATGTAGGAGTTAAACAGATGGGGATGAAAATACTTTTAACTGATAGTAGTTTTGAGATGCAGCCTTTAGTTTGCAGCTAAGTGGGTTTACTCACACTCTGCTCTTGAATTGGACAGCCATCCCCAGTCAGTCTCAGTGTGGACAGTCTCAGGGCTCCTCTGGAAAGGAAGACTCTGACCAGAATTTATACACTGTATAAATAGGCTGGCTTCCAATGAAAAGCAGGGGAGCTAATCAGGGCCAGTTCCTTCTCCCAAACCAATGAATCAAGTAACCTTCCTCCTCCCCAAAGGAATAAATAAGGTGTAAGTAGAGACCAGTTATCTTTTATCTTAGATATTTCCAAGGGTAAAGATTGGGATGTAGAAAGAGAAAACACCTCCATTGCCACAGCATTTTAAAGTGTTTTTTGTTTTTTTTTGTTTGTTTGTTTTTTTGTCTTTTTGCCTTTCCTAGGGCCGCTTCGGCGGCATATGGAGGTTCCCAGGCTAGGGGTCTAATCGGAGCCGCAGCCACCGGCCTACACCAGAGCCACAGCAACTAGGGATCCGAGCCGCGTCTGCAACCTACACCACAGCTCACGGCAACGCCGGATCGTTAACCCACTGAGCAAGGGCAGGGATCGAACCCACAACCTCATGGTTCCTAGTCGGATTTGTTAACCACTGCGCCACGACGGGAACTTCTAAAGTGGGTTTTATACTGACTCTGAAATTTGAATTGGAAGTAGTTCCTGATGTAAAAAAGTCTGCTTGTATAGATTTTCATATTTATATTTGCTTGTGAAAATGCTGAATTATATTCTTATAATTATGAAAGCCTTGACGTTGACTATCATCTGTTGTGCTGAAGCGCATTACATTTTTGTAAACTGATTGAGACTACCATAGTTTGTTTTTAATTTGGGTATTTTGTTTGGTTGGTTGTTTGCTTGTGATCTTTAATTTTCTTTGAGCTGAAATCAATATTAGGCATACGATTTTTTAATAAGAAGAGAAAGTTAGCAGAAGGAAAATCAGTGGGAAAAAAACTCATTTTTTAGGAAGGAGTTTATTATTAAATAATTATCAGAACTTCAAAATTACATTGTGGATTTGTTTGCATTCTCCTGGATATAGACACCTAGACAAGGATTCTAGCGCAGTTTACTAAGGAAATAAAAAAAAAAAAAGAAGGAAAGAGAAGGCAGCTGATGAAGGAAACCACCCTCTATTGTGGGCCACTGGAACTTCACTGAAGAGAGACTGTAGGAGGCAGTACAGTGCTTCGTAGTTACCCCACCCAGGAGTCAGGTGCGTATGGTGAGGTATGCATGCATTAACTCCAGAAATCATATAGAAAGCTACTCCTGAGAGTCTTTCATTCCGCAGCACATCTGGCCTGCCATGGTGGGGCCACAAAGCTGGCTCCAGCAGCAGGAGAAAACCCCTCTGGCAAAGGAATACAGATGCTGGAATTTGAAAATCAAGCCAATTTTACCTGACCTGGTAAGATAACAGTGCTTAAAAAGAAAGCTTTCTGTTTCACCACAGATCGTTTGCACTGTAGTTTGTGAGAACATGCCTTATCAGATCAAGAGAATGCCTTTCTCTTCCTAGTTTTGTGTTATTACAAGTGGATGTTGAATTTTATCAAGGACTTTATTTGCATCTGCTGAAAACTTTTTTGATTTTTCTTTAATCTTTCAATAGGGCAAATTATAATAACTAACATTTTTTTTAGGGCCACACCCACAGCATATGGAGTTTCCCAGGCTAGGGGTCAAACTGGAGCTGTAGCTGCCGGCCTACACTGCAACCCCAGCAAGGCCAGATCCGAGCCACATCTGCAACCCACACCACAGCTCACTAATCATTAACCCACTGAGCAAGGCCAGGGAACCTGCATCCTCAGGGATGCTTGTCAGATTCGTTAACCACTGAGCCACGACATGAACTCCTATTAATAACTAACTTTTGAATATTAGACAAAACACATATTTCCTGAATAAATCAAATATCAGGTCCTTTCCTTTATTGTTTTCATTCAATATTGTGTAGAATTTAATATTTTGGCTTCAGTATCCTTTAGGAGATACCAGTAACTTTCTGTTTTTTTAAATAATTTTTGACATATTTGGCATAAAGTGCATGCTGAAGTCACAATATGAGTTGGTCGCTCCTCCCAAATTTTCTATTATATGGAAAACTTTCTGTAAGACTGACTGTAATACTTTCTTGAATAATTGGTATAATTACTCAGTAATGCATCTGGAAAACTTTGAAATTAAGAGTTAAACATCTAAAATAATATACAATGCTCAAGAGTTTTTTTGCTTTCTGTGTCATATGTATAGCTTGTATTTTTCTAGAAAATCATCTAAAATCTAAATTTTCTAAATTTATTGCAGTGGTTTTATAATTTTATTTTGCGGTTTTTTGTTATATCTGCAGAATCTATTGTAATGACCTATTTATTCTTGACATTGATATTCATCATTTGGGACTTTTCTCACTTTTAATTCACCAATCTCACTAGAAACATCAATTTGATTAAATTTTTCAAAAATAATTTGTCTTTTTTATTCTTTGTTACATGCTTCTATGTTATTAATATCTGATTGACAGCATTTCATTCTTTGAATTTTCTTTGGAGTTTATTTGCTCTTCTTTTTCTAATCTCTAATATGGATGTTAACTCTTTAATGCACATAGTATTTTCTTATCTATGAATTTTAGCTATATTACTTTCTCTGCTAGTGCTTTGGCTGCTTCTCACACTTTTTTAAAAGTTTTAAAAAATGATATTAAGAAAAGTTTCAAATATATATTAAATTGGGAAAATAATAAAACTACACCTTCCCCCGATGTACCCAAAACACAGCATAAATCACTGTCATTGATTGGTAGTGCTCAACTTGCTTTATGTCGCTCCTCTTCCCTTTGGAGAGATTTAATTTTATATCGTATAATTTCATCCATAAACATTATGGTATTTATCACTGAAAGATAGGACACTTTTCAAACACTGTCTATAAATCTCAGCCCTATTTTTTAATTGTCATAGGTTGCAGATCTGTGCCCCCCTCCAAATGTAAATGTTGAAGCCCCGAGCCCCAATGTGATAGTTTTTACAGGTGCAACCTTGGGGAGGTAATTATATTTAGATGAGGTATGAGGGTAAAGCTTCTATGATGAAATGAATGTTCTTATAGGAAGAGAAAGAGATACCCAAGCTTATTCTCTCCATCATGTGAGGGCATAGCAAGAAGATAGCCATCTGCAAACTGGAAACACGGCTCTCATCAGAACCCAGATTTGCTGGTGCCCTGATCTTAGACCTAGCCTCCAAAACTGTCTGAAATGGATTTCTGTGGTTTAAGGTCCCCAGTCTATGGTAACAATAAAATAAAATTGGTTACACATTACAAGTCTGTATCAAACTCGCTCCTCCTGTTCTTCCAGAGTCAACTATATCCATCTTTGTCATGTAAGACCTATGCCAGCTTTGAAAAGTTACTTTCCAGGTGTTATTTTTCCTTATTTCTACACTAAAGATGAGAACAGTATCTATTTTATATGCAGTTGTGTGAATAAAAGGAGGTAATGTGTTTAAATTGTTAAATGAGACAATTCATTGAAAAAAACTAGTATAGAGTTTGATACAAAGAAGAACTCACTAAACAATATTTCTGAGCTTTTAAGGTTATTACTCCTTTTGTTAAAATTTTTCTATATAGAGGAGGAGTTCAAAAGAACATTTAAAATTTTCCTCTGTAATTAAAAAATGTCAGATAAATCCTACCTACAGCAACATAAAATCATATTCTGTGTTATTAAGCCAACATTATCATTCCTGACATGTATACAGAATGGAAATTACTGAAGATACATTTTTTTAATGCTTACTATAAGCTTTGTTCTTCCTTGCAAATATTGGCTAATGTTTTTACTCACCAAATAAATATAAACAAACAGGACTCAAAATAATTCATTTTCACAAGAGTTATAAAGGCTATTGAATAATTCAATTTGTCTTTCTAAGGAAACTTGGTCTATAAAATGTACACAGTATTTTTTTTCCACTGGTTATTTATTTATTTGTATGTTTTAATTATGAGCAATATTTGTGTTTTGAGTAAGGCTATTTTGAAGTGAATAGCATATTATGTAAAGGGAAACAAGAAAAAAGGTAAATGAAATAAATAGCAAAACTTTGAGAATATAAAAATCTGTAGAAGAAAAGAAGTATTTCAGATGAAATTGTTTATTTTTGAGTGACTCAAAACATATCCAGTTGAAATTTGTGAATTTGAAAATGTTCTGACTTCGTCAGAGTTTATTACTGAGGTATCCTATGATGGCATTGTATTTCATTGTCTTTTGCTCTCTTATCAAAAAATTTGATTATGATTTTTTAAACAAACGCTTGTGTAGTTAAAGCTCCCTGCCTTATTTTCACACCAAAGTAGCTCAGAGGCAATGTGCAAAATAGAGAAAATGCTAAATAATTTCCTTTTGCTGCTTCTTTAACAATATATCTTTTCAATATATTTTATCACCCTCTACAACTGATCATGAGTCAACCAATTTTTTCCACTCTGTTTCATTGCTCTTTTAGTATGATATCCTCTTTCTGTGACCAAACATTAATTAGAGACAAATGTATATTAGGGGGAAAATCACTTGAATTGGGGGGGATTTCCAGTAATCTTAGTTTTAAAATGTTAACAAATAACTGCCTCTCTTTTTATGAACCAGTGAATAAAAAGACCTCTGAGACACTGCATTCATACCAACCTAGGGGGGCAATCAACAATTTAGCTAATTCAATCCTGACACTATTCACATCAGATTGCACAGGTTAAGGGCTCAGTCCTACAAAACTGTCCCTCATCCCCCCGCCCATTCAGAGGCCAGTGGCAGGTCAAGCTTGTCTTTTGTGTTTCTGACTGACTGGATATATATTGAAGATTCCAAGGACCTTCTCCTTTTTGGATTCAATCAATTTGCTGTAATGGCTCCCAGAACTCAAACACTTTACTTACTAGATTACTGGCTTATTATGAAAAGATATATCAGAAACAGCCATATGGAAGAGATGCATAGGGCAAGTTATAGGGAAAGGATGTGGTGCTTTCATACTGTCTCCAGCCATGCCCTCTCTTAGTACCTCCCTGGGAGCTCTCCTAACTTGTAATGAGTTTTTGTAAAAGATTTACTACATAGGTATGATTGATTAAATCATTGGCCGTTGGTGATCAAACTCAATCTCCAGCCTCTCTTCCCTCCACAGAGGTTGAGGGGTAGGACTGAAAGTTCCAACCTTCTAATCTCAAATTGATTCCATCTTCCATAATTTCTAGGAAATTTCCCTAAATTGCATCATTAACATAACAAAAGACACGAGCATCATTAGCTCTCTTAGGAATTTCCAAGAGTTTTAGGAGCTGTGTGCCAGGAAAGGTGTTGAAAACCACATATTTATCTATTATAAATCACAGTATTAGAAGTTCTCTATTTGTATCTCTACTCTCAGTCACATCTAGTTCAAAACAATGACTTAATATATTCATCATTCATTTTTTGCTTAATCATAGAAATTGGTAGAGAATTATATAAATTTTGTTTTACTGCTATATCACAATGGCTTGTCATAGTACTTATTATTTATGAATGAAAACAGGGCTTAATAAGTGAAGATGGACAAATTAGAAAATGTGCTCATCAGATATTATAAAACGAATATTCTACTCAGCTGGGATTGCTGAGTAAAGTTTCAGTTTCACTTATCACACTATAATGGAACTTCTTAATTTTGGCATGACAACTTGAGCCGGATGATCCTTTTCTTTTCTTTTCATTTCATTTCTTTCTCTCTTTCTTTCTTTCTTTCTTTTTTTTTTTTTTTTTTTTTTTTTTTTTTGGCTTTTTAGGGCCTCACCCACAGCATATGGAAGTTCCCAAGCAAGGGGTCGAATTGGAGCTGTAGCCACTTGCCTATACCACAGTCACAGCAATGCCAGATCCAAGACATGTCTGCAACCTATACCACAGCTCTCAACAATGACAGATCCTTAACCCACTGAACAAGACCAGGGTTCGAACCTGCATCCTCATGAATACTAATTGGGTTCATTACCACTGAGCCACATTGGGAACTCCCTGAATTGGATGATTCTTTGTTAGCGGAGTGGGGAGGAGCTTTCTCGTATGCTGTAGAATGCTGAGAATCATCCTTGGCCTTTACCCACAAGATGCCAGTAGGACTCCTCCAGTTGTGGCAATGAAAAATATTTCCAAATATTGCCAAAGGTCCCCTGGGGTACAAATCACCCTGGTTCAGAACCATGCATTTTCTCTAAAAGCAAGACACAAATGATCCAATTAGGGCTTGAGCTTCTGCACTTTACCAGTAACACCTAGAAACCTGGTTCATACTAAATTTCATCATTGCATGTCTGAGGGACCGTCAATTAGCATTCTTTCATCATGTTCTCAGTCATCTGGTGCTCTTAATGGGTTTGTTTCCAGGAAGGTGAACAAGTACACTGAAAGAAAAGATGTGAAAATATCAAATGATCGCTTTGAGAACTGTGGACTGACACTTTATCTCAATGCTTCTCAAATTCTCCTGGTGAAGGACTTTTTCTTTAATCTATAGTGAATTGACACTAATAAAAGCATACTAAATATGAATTACTGGATTTAAAAAAGAGCATATGGTAGATGTGCTTGCTTGTTGCAAGAAAGTCAGACTCCTGTTTAATTCCTATGTATAATCTTAAGAATTTTCCCTCAGGAGGAAACAAGAAGTATGGAATGAGTAAATCCATAGAAAACATCTGAGAAGTCTTCAGAATCCCTAGACTGACTAACAGGTAAAGGTAAATCTGAAAGCAAGCCAGTAAATAGTGGACAAGATGTCTTCTCCTTCAAATGCAAAGACAACAGTGCAAGAGTCAAGGAACTTGAAAAATCGCGAAAACACAACAGTTTTCCAGTAGGTGAAACGGAGATTTATGACTACTTGACAAAAAACTAAAAATAATTGTTTTAAGGAAGCCCAAAGAGCTACAAGAGAACATACACAAACACCTAAACGAAATCAGGAAATCAATACGTGAACAAAATAAAAGGTTCAGTAGAGATGTTCAATCCAGAGAAGACTTGATTGAGATACAGTATCACAAAACTGTCAGAAATCAAAGACAGATAATTTTGAAAGAAGAGAAAAGAAACCCATTTAAGACACAGAAAAGCCCACAAGGCTTATACCAGATTTCTTGATGGAAACTTTGCAGGCCAGGAGAGAGTGAGATGACTTATTCAAAATGCTGAAAGGAAAAAAAAGATACTGTCACCAAGAATGCCTTACTCAGCAAAGTTATCCTTAAGAAATGAAAGACAGAGAAATATTTTCTGAAACTAAAGTTAAGGAAGTTCATTATCACTAGACACTTCTTATAAGAAATGCTTAAAAGAAATTCCTGAAGTTGAAACAAAAGGATACTACTAAGTGACAGGTAAAGCATATGAAAGGATGAAGCACATTGTTAAAGCTAAAAGTCCAATTTAAAATATTCTAATGTAATATATTACCACTACGAAGTGCTATCATTTTTATGTACATTTTATAGATGAATAAATTAAGGTTCAGGAAACTTAAGAAACTTTGCCCAAATCATAAAAAATTTTTATTTATTTTTAAATATATGTAAAGTTATTTTTTTTTTTTTTGTCTTTTTGCCATTTTCTTGGGTGGCTTTCACAGCATATGGAGGTTCCCAGGCTAGGGGTCTCATTGGAGCTGTAACCACCAGCCTACGCCAGAGCCACAGCAACACGGGATCCAAGCTGTGTCTGCAACCTACACCACAGTTCACGGCAACGCTGGATCCTTAACCCACTGAGCAAGGCCAGGGACCGAACCCGCAACCTCATGGTTCCTAGTTGGATTCGTTAACCACTGCGCCACGGCGGGAACTCCCAAATTCTTTATTTTTTTTCCTTTTTGGCCATGGCCATGGCATGCAGCAGTTCCTGGGCCAGGGAATGAACCCACACCACAGCAGTGACCTGAGCTGCAGCAGTGACAACGCTGGATCCTTAACCCACTGAGCCACATAGGAACTCCCCAAATCATAAAACCATTTATTCATAAAGTCAAGGTGCTGAATCAGTGAGGTATGACACCAAATTTTTAATAATATGTATACAACCTTCATAAGGACAGATTATTTTGTGTGTTTTGCAACCAAGTTTTTCTCAAGTGCCTAAAACCAAACTTAATACCTAAAAGGTAAGGAAAGAAAGAAAGGAACAAGTAGAGAAGAAGGGAAGGAAAACTATACCACATCATCTTAGTGGCATTTTTACGTCATTCCCAGTGTTATGTAGTGAAGGTATTCTTTCACACAACTTTATATCCTAAGTGTTGAAGTCCTTGAATAATCATTTCATACCCTGGATCTCTAATATATATCATTCCTCCTATTTTCCCCTCAACTACATCCCACAGAGTGGTAACATTGAAGTAATCCCATAAAAAAAGTCTTTGGGGTAATTGTGATATTATTTTGATGCTCCTACAGTCAAAAGAGGGATAGTTTTCATGGGCACTTTCCAATTCTGTTCTTTGTGCAAACAAATCATTTTTAGATGCTTAAAAGAGCTTGCTTTTATTTGCTATTGCCAGATGTTTTCTATTTTGGTGACAAGAGCCTTTTTCCATTTCCATATTACAAATCACATTGATTTTGAGCCACAATAGAGATGAAAATGAATATGTAAAACAAATAAAATATAGTTCATTTCTATATCACAGATCTTTTTTATTCCGACTATACATTTAGCATACATCCACTGTGAAAAATTTAGAGAATAAGGACAATAAAAATAACTGTTATTATTATCCCAAAATATTTTATTTTGGCATTTCTTGCTAAGTGCCAAGAGTAAATCACATAAACATAAGGAGTAGCTTCTTATCCTTCCAAGAAATATTAATCCTTGCGCACTTAGATCACCAGAGTCACGATTATTCTGAATCTTCTTGGGCTACCACAGACTTTGCCCATTGCTGCCCATAAATAAAATTGTTGACACTTTATGTCAACCTAACCTTAAATAATGAAAGAATATTTTGGAGAGGAAATAAACATTCAAACAGTGGCTTTACAAGTCTTGGGAAAAGAAGTTAATAGGAATTAGTGTCAAATCCCACTCTGTTGATTCCCCAGATGGCCCTGCCATGGCTCCCACTATGTTGTAATCATAACTGTAAAATTAGTGTGATAGTACACCATAGCATGTTTTTGAGAATTAAAAGTGATTTCCACATAAAGTGCCAAGGAAAATATGTTGCATTTTTAGAATGAAAACAAAGAACTTAAACATGATTCATTATAAGTTCCCTCCAAAGAAATTTTATTGCAATTGCTATAAGTGCTCTATGATTCGGTAAATGTTGAGTGACCGAATATGCAAATAAACAATAATAAGACCCTATAAAACAATAGAGCTCGGACTTACATCCTCTGCAGCAACTAGTTTGGGAAGCCAAGCAAGAACTACTGAAAAAGTCTAGTAAACCAAACCACAACTTCTGTAGCTACTGACCTAGAACGTCAGGAGTTGATCAGTGACTGCCAGCTTTCTTACTTCCAAATTGGAACTCGCCTGAGAAGATCAAATATGTTCTCCAAATCAGCCAACAAAAAGGCTCCACTTCCAGCCTCCTCCTGCCAACAAACTTCGATCAGAGCACACCTTAAAAACTTTCCTTTTTCTTTACTAAAAAACTTTGCCATTATCCTGCACACCTTTGAGTTTCAGCAAAATGCAAATGATGATAGTTTATTTTCACATTTTAGTACTTTTTACTTTGAGAATGTTAAAAAAATTGACACAAAAATAGCAAAATTCCATCAGTTACTTTTGTTGTAGTTGTAGTATCAATTGCTAGTGAATCATATATCCCTTTAAAAATGAACAGCAAATCAGGAGAAGAAGAGTCTCATATCTCAGAAAGAAAATCAGTGGCTATTTGTGATATGGAGTTGAACTGATACAATGTTTAACCTATAACACTTGAACATCATTACTACATTTCAGATTTAGTTGGCAAGCCAGTAATTCCTATATCAAAATTGTCTCATTGTTAAGAAAATCTCCAAGAGAAGGGCCTTCAATGCTAGGAATATGAATTAGAAGAAAAAAAAAATGTCATCTATGGTATAATATTAATTGTTTCTTCTAAAAAGAAGCATAACTTGAATAGTGGTTATATGAGTGTTCAATAATTGAGGTAAATATATTTTTATAAAGGAAAAAATTAATTGCATATATCTTCCTGTAGAAGCCTATTTAAATCGTATTTTTTCCTGATTAGGAAATTAAGTATAATATTATGCAAAAAGAGGCACTTATTTGATTCTTAAGCAGTGTTCGATAAAACTCATATCAATTTGAGGTCACACCATTATAAGGTTTTTAACATCTATTTAAATATAATGTGTCTTAGTGTGTATTCCTCCTTGGGTTCATTCTATATGAGAGTGTCTGTACTACCTGGCCTTGGGTGACCATTTCCTCTCCCAGGTTGGAGAACGTTTTAGCTATTATGTCTTCAAATATATTCTCTCTCCCTTCTCTCCCCTTTCTCTCTCACTTCTCCTTCTGGAACCCCTATGATTAAAATATTAGTGTGCTCCATGTCTTCCTAAAGGTCTCTCTCTTCTTTTTTTTTAAATTAAAACATAGTCGTTTTACAATGTTGTGCCAATTTCTGCTATAGAGAAAAGTGACCCAGTCATACATACATATGCATTCTTTTTCTCATTTCATCCCCAATCATGTTCTATCCCAAGAAATTGGACACAGTTCTCTGTGCTATGCTGTAGGACCCCTAAACCATCCTCATTTATTTTCCTTCTTTTTTCTTTTTGTTGTTATCTGCCACTACTCTCTCTTCCAGTGCACAGATCTGTTCTGGATCATTTAGGCTATTGATTCCTTCTAGTGTATTTTTCATTTCAGTTATTGTAATGCTCATTTTTATTGGGTTGTTCTGTATATTTCCAACTCTTTTTCAAAAACTTCTAACTTCTTGTTCTGTGCATCCAGTCTTCTTCCAAGTTCTATCATCATCTTTGTGATCATTACTGCGAACTCTTTCTCAGGGAGGTTCCCTATCTCCACTTTACTTAGTTCTTCTGGGGTTTTATGTTTTTCCTTCTGCTGCCACCTCATTTTGTCTAAGTTGCTCTTTGTCTTTTTACATATATATATATGTATATATATATATATACATATGTATATATATATATATATATATATGGTAGGTTAATTATGTTTCTCAGCCTGCAGAAATGGCACTCTGTAGGAGGCATCCCATCCCCCTAAGAGGTCCTTCTGTGTTGGGGGCTGACTATTTGGGTGGTCGACTAGGCTTGGTTGGCCCCTAGTCTAGTTGGTTGCCAGACCCTACCTTGTGTGGATGCTGGTTAACAAGGCCTGGTCATGAGGCAGCTGACTTCTGGCCCCAGGGCTAATGCTGGATCACTGGTGGGCAGAGTCAGGGTCCAGAAAACTCCTGGGCCCTGGCCCCTTCACTGGTAGAGGAAGCCAGGTCCTGGGGTTAGCGCCAGACTACTGACAGACAGAGCAGGGTCCTGGAATCTGGTTGCAGGACTTAGGGATCCCAGAGCTGATGTTGAGTTGCCCAGAGGAGGGGGAGTCCTGACACAGTTGGGAATGGGGTCCACAGTGTCCTGAAGCTTGTGTTGTCCTGCTCCTGGGCAAGGTTGTTGCTCAGCTAGTGTCAGGGAAGGGCCTGGCCTGCTGTGGGATTGTGGTTTTTTCTTTCTTTTTTTTTTTTTTTTTTTTTTTTTGTCTTTTTAGGGCAGCACCCATGGCATATGGGAAGTTCCCAAGCTAGGGGTCAATTTGGAGCTATATCTGCCGGCCTAAGCCACAGCTACAGCAATGCAGGATCTAAGGCTCATCTGTGACCTACATCACAGTTCACAGCAATGCTGGATCCTTAACCCACTGAGCAAGTCTAGGGATTGAACCTGCAACCTCATGAATACTAGTTGGGTTTGTTACCATTGAGCCACAATGGGAACTCCAAGTGTTGTGGTTTTCTTGAGTCTCATGTCTCTCCTGGTGGGTCAGGCTGGTCTAGAGGGTAGTGCAGGCTTCCTGGCAGGAGTTGCTGGTTCCTGCCCACTGATGAACAGAGTGGGCCCTGGCCCTCTGGTGGTCAGGGCTGTGTGGAAAGGTGGCTGTGGGCTCAGGAAGCCTTTAGGCCGCCTGTATGCTGACAGGTGGGGATGTGTCCTCATTAGCTGGTAGTTTGGCCTGAGGCTTTCCTGCACTAGCATCCACAGCTGTTGGCTGGAGCCAGGCCTTGGCGTTAATGAGAGAGAGGGAGGATCCCACGGGAATCTCGTTCATGCACAGGCTCCTACGGCAAAACAAGCTCTTGAACATGGCTGCCGCCAGGGCCAGCACCCCATGCAGCAACTACCCACCTCTCCTCTCCAGAGACTCTACCAGACCAGCAGGTAGGTCTGGCCCAGGCTCCTAAAAATGACTGCTTTTGCCCCCAGTCCTGGTACATGTGAGAGTTTGTGTGTGCCTTTTAAGAGTGAAGTCTATTTCCTTCAGTCCTGTGGGGCTCTCAGAATTAAGCCCCACTGGCCTTCAAAGCCAAATGCTCTGGGGGCTCATCTTCCTGGTGCAGGAACCCCACTGGACCTGATGTGAGGCTCATCCTGTGATGAACCTCTACACTATAATTATTCTCAGGTCTGTGAGTAGCCCACCTGGGAATACGTGACTACTGATACTGTGTTGTGGTTCCTTCTGCCTTCAGTTGGAGGAGGTCTTTTCGGGTAGGTTTTGGTCTTTTTCGTGGATGGTTCTTCTGCAGATATTTGGATTTTGGTATGCTTTAAAGTTGTTGAGTTTTCACTGTGGAAGGCAAGTATCAATTTGAAGTGGCCTTATCTGTAAGAGGGAATATAAGGTTCTAGAACTAGAATAATTTCAGTGACAAAGCTCAAATGATCAGCTATTGAAGGCACTGTCTTTGGCATGAGGAACAAAAGGTGTTTCTAAGGTAAGAAGACTACTGTATTTATTACATTAAGAAAATTCTCATCACTTTATTGCTTTCATGTTCAATACCCATAGGATGTGCTTAGCAAAATTGTTTATAAGTTTTTCACAAGCTAAAACCATTTTGTTTATTATATTGTCCACCATAAGATCTTAGATTAACACTAATAATTTCCATTTTTGATCTAAATTCTCATTAAGACTTTCTCAGTTTGCTTGAGTAGATACTTTGAAACTTTAATTTCACAAACTTTTTTTTTCTTATGCTTGTGGTAAAAATTCATAGAGTATTTCCATAAGAAAGAAATATACATGCCTACATAGGATATGTATCTTTATTTGTCCACTTGTTCTTGATGTTGAAATACACACACACACACACACACACATACATGTCAACCTCTGGTATCTGCAGGAGACTGATTCCAGGACCCTCCATGGATATCAAAAATCCGTGGAAACTCAAGTCCCATAATCAGCCCTCCATATCAGTGGTACTACATCCACAAATTGAGCCAACCTCAGATTGTGTAGTACAGCAGTATTCATTAAGAATCATCTGCAACTTCTGTATACCCAATGGAATACTACTCACTCCTAAAAGAACAAAATAGTGCCATTTGCAGCAACATGGATGGAACTAGAGGCTTTCATACTAAGTGAAGTAAGTCAGAAAGAAAAAGACAAATACCATATGATTATCACTTATATCTGGAATCTAATATAGGGCACGAATGAACCTTTCCACTGAAAAGAAAATCCTGGACGTGGAGAACAGACTTGTAGTTGCCAAGAGGGAGGGGGAGGGAGAGGGAGGGACTGGGAATTTGGGGTTAATAGATGCAAACAATTGACTTTGGAATGGATAAGCAATGAGATCCTGCTGTGTAGCACTGGTAACTATGTCTGGTCACTTGTGATGGAGCATGATAATGTGAGAAAAAAGAATGTATACGTGTATGTGTGACTGGGTCACCTTGCTGTGCAGTAGAAAATTGACAGAGCACTGTAAATCATCTGGGGTCACTGTAAATCAAGGGTCAAATTTATATGTATATACATAGCTATAGACTGAATATTTGTATCCTCTCCAAAATTCATGTCGAAAAATAACGTTTTTGATTGTATTATGAAATTTGATTGTATTATGAAATTAGGACATGGGCCGTTTTTGAGGTGGTTAGCTCATGATGGTGCAGCTCTCATGAGTGAGATTAGTGTCCTTATAAAAGAGACTGTGAATAATTCCCTTTCCCCTTTCACCATGGGAGATTATAGTGAGAGAATGGCTGTCTGTGAATCCAGTAGTAGGGTCTCATGAGATATCAAATCTTGGACTTCCCAGCTTCTAGAACTGTGAGAAATAAATGTTTGTTTTTTGAGCCACCAAGTCTATACCCAGCATTTTGTTATAACAAGTCCAGACAATCTAAGATTTATGCGTATGTATATATATTTGGATATCCTGGTAATTGGATAAATCAGAAATCTGTAGTATTTTTCATCACAATAGATATTATAGCGAAGAACACATTTATAGCACTGTAATGGCATTTTCATGAAAAGCTAACACAGCATTTGATTTTTTTCACCTGTCAAAAATAGAAACTGTTGTACTGGAAAAGTGATTGATACAACTAGATTTAATAATCAGAGTTCATTCCATTATCATATAAGAGAAGTTCGACTCAAACTGATTTCCACAAGTAAGGAAATATATTGGTTCATATAAATGAAAAACTCAGAGGTATGTTTGGTTCCAGCCATAGTGAGCTCAACATGGTCAAACAATTTTGTAAAGAGTCCATTTTCTCCCCATCTCCTGTTGGTACTCGGTACTTTCATTTAGATTGGCTTCACCGTCAAGCACCAGTCTCCCAAACGTGGTAGCCCCTGATGGGTCCTTACAGGCTTTATAGGTAGTGATTGTAATAGAGAGATTTCAATCTCAGAGCTTCCAATAGATACTGGGATTGAGTTGAAATCATTTTCTGGAGTCATTTTTGGATTCCTGGAAACAGGCAAGTGGAATGTACTCATTGGCTAGGCCCAAGTCATGTGCGTCACTAGAGCTGAGATGGAGTCACCCCAACATATATAGGTATATATAGCAGAACGAAAGCCTTGCAGGCAAAATTAGATATACTTGCATAAAATATAAAAGGGAAAATAGGAGTTCCCGTCGTGGCGCAGTGGTTAACGAATCCGACTAGGAACCACGAGGTTGCGGGTTCGGTCCCTGCCCTTGCTCAGTGGGTTAACGATCTGGCGTTGCCGTGAGCTGTGGTGTAGGTTGCAGACGCGTCTCGGATCCCACGTTGCTGTGGCTCTGGCGTAGGCCGGTGGCTACAGCTCCGATTCAACCCCTAGCCTGGGAACCTCCATATGCCGCGGGAGCGGCCCAAGAAATAGCAACAACAACAACAAAAATAAATAAATAAATAAATAAATAAATAAAATAAAAGGGAAAATAGTTTTATGCTATAAAAATAATATCTCAAGCATGAGTTTTGACTGAACTTTAGAGCCAATGTATGGTTGAAATGGTAGAATTTGTAAAACTATCATTTTGAAATAGCAAGCAGATTAATATCTACCAATACATTCTACAGCTTAAGGAAAATAACTAAATGGATCATTTAGTGGGATCATGATTAGGAACACAAAACTTTGAAGACATTGATAGACTTCAGGGGAATAATGCTCAGGTTGATAAGGTAACTGATTTTCTCTGTTAAAGGACTCTCTACAAAAGATATTTTTAGAGTGTTTTATTTTGTTTTTATCTCAAAAAAATTGTTTAATTAGGCCCCATTGGTTTATTTTTGCTTTTATTTCTGTTTCCTTGGAAGACTGACCTAAGAAAACATTTGTATGGTTGATGTCGGAGAATGTTTTGCCTATGTTCTCTTCTAAGATTTTGATGGTGTTTTGTCTTATGTTGAAGTCTTTAAGCCATTTTGAGTTTATTTTTGTGCGTGGTGTAAGGGTGTTTTCCAGTTTCTTTGATTTATCTGCCGCTGTCCAGTTTTATCAACACCATTTGCTGAAAAGACTGTCTTCTCTCCATTTTATATTCTTGCCTCCTTTGTCAAAGATTAATTGACCATAGGTGTCTGGGTTCTCTATTCTGGTCCATTGATCTGTATGTCTGTTTTGGTACCAGTACCACACTGTCTTGATGACTGTGGCTTTGTAATATTGCCTGAAGTCTGGGAGAGTTATGCCTCCTGCTTGGTTTCTGTTCCTTGGGATTGCTTTGCAATTCTGGGTCTTTCATGATTCCACATAAATTTTTGAATTGCTTGTTGTAGTTCTGTGAAAAATGCCTGGGTAATTTGATAGGAATTGCATTGAATATGTAGATTGCTTTGGGTACTATGGCCATTTTTACAGTGTTAATTATTCCAATCAAGGAGTATCAAATATCTTTCCATTTCTTTGAATCCTCTTTAATTTCCTTGATTAATGTTTTATAGTTCTCAGCATATAATAAATCTTTTACCTCCTTGGTCAGGTTTATCCTAGGTATTTAATTTTTGGGGGTGCAATTTTAAAAGGTATTGTATTTTTATATTCCTTTTCTAATACTTCATTGTTACTATACAGAAATGCAACCAATTTCTGAATGTTAATCTTGTATCCTGCTATTTTGCTGAATTTGTTGATCAGTTCAAGTTGTTTTTATGTGGAGTCTTTAGGGTTTGCTATGTATAGTATCATGCTATCTGCATAGACTGACAATTTTATCTCTTCTCTTCCAATTTGGATACCTTTTATTTGTTTTATTTGTCTGATTGCTGTGGCTAGGACTTCCAGTACTATGTCGAATAAAGGTAGTGAGAGTGGGCATCCTTGTATTGTTCCAGACTTTAGTGGGATGCATTTTTGCTTTTCTTCATTGAGTATTATATTTGCTGTAGGTTCATCATAAATGGTTTTTATTATTTTGAGGTATGTTTTTTCTATACCCACTTGGGTAAGAGTTTTTATCATGAATGGAAGTTGGACTTTGTCAGATGCTCTTTCTGGATCTGTTGAGATGACCTTTTGGTTTTTGACTTTTGTTAATTTGGTGTGTTATGTTGACTGGTAAGCTTTTGCACAGCAAAGGAAACCATAAAAAAAAAAGAGCCTACATAATGGGAGAAAATAGTTTCAAATGATTCAACTGACAAGGACTTAATCCCTAAAATATAGAAACAACTTGTACAACTCGACAGCAAAAAACTCAACAACCCAATTGAAAAATGGGCAAAAGACCTGAATAGACATTTCTCCAAAGAAGATAAACAGATGGCCAACAAGAACATGACAAAACGCTCAACATCACTAATTATTAGAGACATGCAACTCCAAAATTACTATGCGGTAACACCTCATGCCAGTTAGAATGGCCATCCTTAATAAGTGAGCAAATAAGTGCTGGAGAGGGTGTGGAGAAAATGATACTCTCCTACACTGCTGTTGGGAATGTGGATTGATAAAACCATTGTGGAAAACAGTATGGAGGTACCTCAGAAAACTAAATATAGAACTACCATATGATCCACCAGTCCCATTCTTGGGCATATATCTGGGCAAAACTTTCCTTAAAAAAGACACATGCACCCATATGTTCATTGCAATAGCCAAGACATGGAAACAATCTAAATGTCCATCAACAGGTGATTGGATTAGGAAGATGTGGTATATATAAACAATGGAATACTACCCATCCCTAAAAAAGAACAAAATAATGCCATTTGCAGCAACATGGATGATACTCTCATACTAAGTGAAGTAAGTCAGAATGAAAAAGGCAAATATCATATGATATCACTTATATCTGGAATCTAATAAATAGCACAAATGAACCTTTCCACAGAAAAGAAAATCATGGACATGGAGAATAGACTTGTGGTTGCCAAGGGGATAGGGAGGGAGTGGGATGGACTGGGAATTAGGGGTTAATAGATGCCAACTATTGCTTTTGGAGTGGGTAAGCAATGAGATCCTGCTATATGGCACAGGGAACTATATCTAATCCCTAGTGATGGAACATGGTGGAAGATAATGTGAGAAAAAGAATATATCTGTGTGTGTGCTTATGAGTGAGTCACTTTGCTATACAGTAGAAATCAGGAGAACTGTGTAAATCAACTCTAATGGAAAAGTAAAAATCTCATTAAAAATTGGTTTATTGTTCTCTGTCAAAATCTATACTTACTAACATATATGGCTAAGTGAAGTCTTTGCTAAATGCTTTTTGTATTAAGATGAAGGAGAGTTTTCGTGAAAGACTAGTGAAACTTTTGTGACAAATGGTGATTCTTTGGGATCTGTGTGACAAAGTGCAGCACAGGAGGGGAGAGGAATTCTGCAATTTGGACTGTAACTCAGCACTGTTAAAGAACCTCAATGCCTCACTGATCTTGGAGAGGCAATCTAGGGCACACCATTTGTAGACCATACTATGAGAACCACAAGGAAAATAGGAAAACTTAACTTGGCTCAGGTAAAAGCAGAATGTAGAAGAAGCTACTATGTGACTACACTGATAGTTAGGTTTATGAAAGGTCCCGTGAAAAATTTGAGTGGATTACTTTTCAGTAAATGAAAGATAATATAGCCTAAGATGAAGTAAGAATAAGAACTTTGAAGAATCAACATTAATGTAACTACACTCATGAGAACTCATGGGGGTGTTCTGGTCAGATTTATATTAAAGTATAATGTAGATTTTAAAAGATAATCATTGGTGTCTTGACTATACATGATCGAGAGGTTTTTTTTTTTTGCAAATATAATTCTAAAAAAAGTTCACCTCTAAATTATAACTAAATTTACTTATATTAAGATGGTAACATTTAGAAGGAACTCTCGTTGTTTGATTTATTAAGTTCAGAGACAACGAAGTTTACATACATATGATATTTGTGTATATATATTCATATATTAAACATTAATAAAGGCATTTTTGTGTTTTTGCTATAAAATCATAAGAATTTTTCATCGGACATTGATTTGGTTGATTGCATGATTTTTCCTATTGTCTATACTCATTGCTTTTGAAAGGAAAGTTGTTTTAGATTAGTCAGAAGTATAGCTTTTTAATATTTGTACAATAAATGTTTATGTGAGTATAAAATATAAAAATTCTAAAATTAAGAAAATTTTGAAGTAACTGTTTAAATTATAGGATTTTCTGTTATAACAATTTAGAAAAATATTTAATTAATATCTAGTTTAAAATGTAATGTGTTTAGCTGACTAGTAATACCAAGTTTGGTGTTATAAAGTCACTCTCAAATAAATAATGAAAGTCTCTTTTAAAAATTACCTAGTTCACTTAATATTTAATACATGTTTTAACATCTTTGAAAGTAGATGAATTTTTATGCCATTCACAAATATAAGGTTTGAGGTTTATAATTATTACTGAATTATAGAGTTGGTACTTTAGAGTTACATAAATTTTGGAATAACCAAATTTCAACAGTACTCCCCAGTGTTCATTAAACCACAATTTTTGCTGTTTGGTTATTGGGTCAGTCAAATGGGCCATCTGTTTTGTCGACTACAAACTATATAATCTGCTTGAACCATCTTTTTCTTACACGTTTTTCTTATACAGAAGTTTTTCTTACACGTAGTTGACCTCACTCAAAATGCTTCCAGATTTTGTGGTTTGCAATATGTTCAATGAAATTCAGTCCATATTGCATTTGTTATTCACTGAGTAGCAACTAATATTTCTTGTAGATTAATAGCCTGCTTCGCTTATCATCATTTGTAGAATGATAGCACTGATTTCCTTTTTTGCAAACTTTATTTTTAAAAATTTTTAATTATTGCAAATCTTCATTGTAAATAATAAATTATGTATTTTATTAAAATCATTCAATATATTCTTCCTTTGTTCAGAAAATTTGAACATCCTATGGATATTAGGATATCTGTCATTTCTTGTTAATTTTATGGAATTTTTTAAAAATTGAAAATGTTTGAGAATGTGGAATTTTCTCTTTCTCTCTCTCTCGCTCTCCCTCTGTCAGGAAAAGTTGTGTTTGTCCTAATATTCAATAATTATTACACATTATACCTGATCTTTCATCTTTCACCTGTTATAGATTATTTGCAAGTATATCATAGTCATCATCAGAGGGATCTTGCATATAATCTCTTGGATACATATTAATTCCTATTTTCTGCTTTTCCATGAATGGTTGAAATTATACCTGCTTGTTTTTCTCATTTGAATAGATTTATGTAATGTGGAAAATGAAACATTATAATTTCTGTTACATGGTATGAGAACATTATTTTCTGAAAGTCTTGTAAGTTATAAAGTATCTTGCATTCCATGCACTTAAATTGAATTTTAAAAATCAATTAAATTGTTTACTTGTTTGGTTGTCCCATTATGTATTGTACAATGAAGTGTTCTTGATTTCTTTTAATTTCTTCTGAAACCATTAAAATCTCTGTACTACTTTGCATGTACAGAAGCGCTTTTTAGTCATCATGGAAGTCCTCTAATTTACTTTATCAAATTGCTTAAATCTGAATATTCATTTAAACTATTTGGAACTGGACACTGAGCATTTAACCTTTGCTCCTATAGCAAACCAAAGTACTGATGATTTTCCATCATTTTTTTAATATTTTATGTAAATAATGGACATAATTCTGCAAGGTCAGGAATTAATTTGATGTCATATTTTTATGACTGGTCACTTTGCTGTACAGCAGAAATTGGTACAACATTGTAAATCAACTATATTTTAATAAAAACATTTATTAAAAATTTGAATCACATTTACTTTCAGTTTTTAAACATCAACAAGCCAATTCTGTTGCAGAATACTTACACCAAGAACAACTATAAGACCTGGATGAAATAATAATTTAACAAAATAGCTAGTTTAAGGCATTGGGAACAGACCTCATTGACAGGAAAGACTTGAGCTTTTAAGATGGCAGAGTGAAAAGAAAGCACATCCACATTAGGGTGAGCCAGACATTTTCTGCTGCTTTTCCTGCTGAGGCATGTGCAAACTTCTAAGCCACTTGGCAAGAGTTATACATTTGTGACGTGTATGTTTTTTTCCCTCTATGTATGTTTTTCTTCATTTGGAAAAATAACATATTGATCACATTGCTCACTCATTTGAGTAGATTATGTGCTGAGACTAATCATATTTAATTTTATTGCTCTTTCGGCCTTCATCTGAAACCCAATAGAATTTGTGCACGTTGTTTTAATTCATCTCACAAGAAAGGCTGAGTTTAGTAGAATTTAAAAATTTAACTTATGGTCTCTGGAGGAGACAGTTTGGGCGGTGGGGGGATGTGCTTGGGTCATGGGATGGAAATCCTGTGAAATTGGATTGTTATGATCATTATACAACTACAGATGTGATAAATTCATTTGAGTAATAAAAAAATAAAATAAAAAATAAAATATCTGCTTTTATATATCTTTGCATCATCTTTCATTAATTGACAAGCACAGTAAGCATCAAGTTCAAGAATGGAATTTAGAGTTAGAGAGACTGGAACTTAAGTTATAGCTGTTTATTTACTAGGTTTGGAAAATGGGCAGATTATTTGACTTAATCCTTTTTTGTTTGTTTTCTCATATGTCAATAGGAAAAGTATACATTTTACAGAGTTGATTGTTAATATGATAATGCATGGTAACCAAAGAATTTGTTCAAAAGTTTGGTTATTTTTACTATTAATACTTTTATTGGAAAGCTTCTTAAAGTAACAAGGTTCTCAGTTCTGACAAGAAATTATAAAATGTATCTTTTAATGTATGAAATATGTTTATTTACTAATTTTACCACAATTATAAGGAAAAATTATCAAATACATATTGGTCCTTAGCAGTAAGGAACAATCACAATGCTAATCCACATAGTTTTCAAAATTAATCGTAAGATACGAAAAGAGACATTTTTCAAAAATTACTTAACAGTTTTAAGAAATAATTGCTAATAAAATAAAGCCACTTCCATTATAAAAGGAATATTTTTTTTGGTCTGACAGTTAATAAATTAAAATAGAAAGTAGATATGATAGAACATAAATCCCACAAACTTGTACAGAAAAGATTTTACAATGTGTATATCTACCTGTGATGAGTAATTAGACTTGGTTTTTATTAGTCTTTTACAGGTTATGGAGACTTGGTCAAATTACCCAGCTTCCACCGTGATAGAATAAGGTTAACAATAACATAATATTAACACTCAATAACATTACAAATATTATTTTTTTCTTATTAATTTTTGGCACTATATTTAAAGTGTGGAAAAAGCAATAAAAAGGTGTAAATACTAGAGTCCTTGAAGGATAACCTGGATATTTCAGATAATCTTTCACTTGAGAAACATATATTTTAGATTGAGAAACAATTTCCACTTTGAAAGAAATTTAAAGACTTTCTAATAGAACTCTCTCATTTTACAGATAATATAACAGAGATGTATAGACATTGAATGTATTTTCCAGAATCACACAGACTATTCCTGACAAGCCTAAAATTAAATTTCACATTACCTAGTTTCTGTTCAGCATTTTGGCTTCATAGCTTACTGTCTCTTTTAATTTATTCTCACTTTTGTAAAAGGAATTGAGGTAGAGCTTTGTAATCAATAATGCCTTAATATTGACTCTAAGTACATTTCAGTTATGCTGTAATTCATTACCATCATTCCAGTTTTAATTTTTTTAATCTAATTTCTAGGTTTTTATTGATAATGTCCAGGATTTCTGTTTTGTTAATTTATGTTGTATCCATTTGGAATTTATTTAAACTGGAATGTAATTTTCTCAAATATTTTAATGCTTCTTCTTGCCAAGACAGTTAACATAGAGCCAAAGCGTTTTCAAATATAATAGAAATTTTACTTTCTGTAGGAGAATATCATGAAGGATCTCTGGCTTAAAATGACTAACCACAAGTCTATTCTCCAAGTTCAAGAATGTATACATGTATGTGTGACTGGTCACCATGCTGTACAGTAGGAAAAAAAAATTGTATTAGGGAAATAACGATAAAAATAAAATAAAAATAAAATGACTAATTGAAACATGCATGTTTTTATACTTCTTCCTAAAAAATGACCATAAAGAAATATATACATTAGTAAGGAACTGACACCAGATGAATGATAACTAAATTTGGGCATATGGAAGAAGAAAAAAAAATATATGAATGAGTAGAATGTACCAGTAGATGGAAAACTCAACAAGAAGTGAACTATTTTCAGTCCATAATACTCTTCAGTTAAGTAGTATCAATGATATATAAAGACGGTAGTGAGGTGGAGTTGAAAGTAGAAGGATTAGTTGAAATTCTAAGGAACAGTTAGATTCCCCTGATCTCCTTTCCCAATTGTCATTTCGTATAGCCTAGTAAACACCCCTCACCCATCAGGAATCAAGAGGTTTACTCTCTGGGGGAAAAAAACACGCTAAAGACAAAGAGGCTTCATACTTGGACACTGGGACCAAAAAAGGGGAAAAGGAAGAAGGAATAAAGGAATTAAGGATAACTCAGCTTCCTAAGTGTTGTCTTTGAGATTCGAAGATTCTTCACAAGCTTCTCTTCTGTCCCTGGGTAACAAAATCTCACCTGAAAATCTCATTAGATTGGGCAGGCAGTTACACCTGGAAGGTGAAACATGGGCTGTAATAAGAATGATGCATTAGCATCTACATTATTTTGATGTAACTTAAGTGAGTGAGGAAACAAAGTGAAAACTCATGGAATTAGGCAATTTGATTAATAACCCTGTACGTGGTTTTCAGTGTTTTTCCATTTGGGGATTGAATTCAACTTCTGGTTTAATTTGGGTGTATTAGGATTCTGGTTTAGTGGCTATGATTTCTGATTGTATACATATTTTTAAAATTTTTCCACGTTGAGGTGTTCATAGATGAGCTCTGTAGAGACTGATATGCTGTTGCACATTTGCTATCATATCAAAACTCCCAATCATTGATCATTCATAAAAGGAACAGGGCAACCTCATGTTCTTAGAAGTTGAAGTGACCATCACTAGAAATTTAATATCTAAATAATCACTATTCCTCAATAAGTTGTTCTGATATAGATTAACATAATAATCCACAGATGATAATGTTTCTTTCTCCAACCCAGGATAAAAAATGTTCAGGTCTGAGAACCAAGGTCATCATTGTTCATATGCTTTTGGTCCAGGAAGTCCTTGCTCAGGAAGGCAAGAATAAGACTGCAAAACATCATTGTACTGCATTGCCTTGAGAATCTGTTAAAACTAGCTTATCTAACCAAATTGTTTGCTCATCCGGGCAATTACATATAAAGCAAACAATTTTCTTACCAAGAACTACTTCAAGACCTACGTCTTACTGTGTCCAACAATTTTAAACTATTATATCACAAATTTAACCCAATTTCAATAAGTAGTCCCCTTAAAAGACAATGTGAGCTCAGACTCCAAAGCCATATAAACATTTAATTTTTAACTTTCTAATTTCCCTCTATAAGACTCTTTTAAAATAGAATTCTTCACTGTAGCATGTTTAATAAACTTTGCGTTGTCAACAGATGGGTGTACTGGTCTTTTAGGGGAGTTGGCTTTCAACAGGGGTTTCTTTCACCAACTCTCCAAGCCAGTTATAAAACAAAGTTAAACATATTTGAAATTCAAGCCAGAAGTTTTGTTTCTCCCAACAGTTTTTAATCCACTGAGAGCTATGGTACAGAGATGGTGCAAGTCATCTTTGATTTTAGGGAAAGTTTTATTTGATTTCTTTACATTGGGTCTCAGTTTCAGTTCCTTATCTTTAGTGTTTGTGAAGATTCTTCAAGAAAAAAATTGGTTGCAAATGCTCAGCCCTTGTCCAGTAATTCCCATGATCTCTTGGAAATGTTATGCCTTTACTCCTCTAGATTTGATATCAAGAAAAAAAAAACCTTTGTTTTATTCACATCTGTGGAAAACCTAACCCTCCTCAGTATGTTTCTACATTCCATAATGTTTATTGAATTAATGAAAATATTACATGATTAATTGCTTTTAGTGTTCCTTTTATTGCTGGTACCTTTGGATTTAATTCATTATCTTCCAGAGACAAACATCCTGTCAAAATAAACTACATTTTATGTATTACATTTTATCTACCATCTCTAGGTGTTTACAGTTGTAAGGGTTTCTGCTTTGATCTTATTGGTCTTCTCATTAAACACTAGCTCATTCAATGCAAACAGTCAAAATCTGGAAAAGAATCAGGTGAGAGGGGAGAACAGCCTGAAGGAATGATTTATACTTAAAAGAATGGCTGATATTATGAATGGTACTAAGTTTTAGTCTTGGTTTTGCTAAATTTAGATCTTATATTTGTTTCCAAACAGATAGAAGCTTAGGAAGATAAAAATCAGCTATTGAGAAATAAAGGAGTAACATTTCCTATACATAGCCTGGCTGTGTTATTAGTAAACGAGTGACTAGCCACTAAGGTCTTATAAAGTGACCTTTTCATATTCATTTTTGTGCATTGAGAATCTTGTTATCAGATAAATGCTAAGTATGCATTTTACATGTTCTGTGATGAGGGATTTTTTTTTTTTTTGTCTTTAAGAACCAAAGTAACATTTATCAGTGAGTGTGGGGCATAAAGTAAAGTTGTTTTGTGTTCTACAGTCAGGACAGATTTCCTGTTTCTCTTACCCTCTTCTTTCTTTCTCCCTATTAGAGAATAGTTTTCTCCAATAAAAATGTATCAGTTTAATGCTAGAATAGAAGGAAAGTGTTGTTAGGAGAATGACTAATTCATGTTCCACTTTGAAAAATCTAAGAAATTAATTGTACTCACTTAGGAGGACCTTGCCCATAAGGATTCATTGCCTTGCCATTGATTAGCTCACCTTAGCCTTGATCACTGAATTTACAAGCAAGATGGATTTAGGACTTTAGAGTGGGGAAAGGCTAAGGGGAGGGATTTCATGAAGAACTGTTTATCAATGTACATCCAAGTTGACCTGAAAGATAAAAACTCTAAAATTTTCTTTTGGGCTTTGTATGCATTTTCAATTAATTATGCTTGATTCACTACACCTGCACATCCTTTAAGAGGGTTTGTATTTCAATTCGAAATTTGGAAACCTGCTGTATATTTAACATGACACTGATTTTTATTTCCATCTTCTTGGTTATACACATACTTTCCAAAAAATTAACTTCCTGATTTACTCATTATCTGAGTTCATTGGTGGAAGTTCTACTCTTGCCAGAATACATGTGTCAGATTATTTTACCTTGACCTCAAATGATAGTGTTATGGCAGGATTACTAGGGAACAATGAACGTATGGATGGGATAATGGAATGATTTATACAAATAATGAGAGGAAAGGGGAAAGAGGAAAATGAAGAAAGGGGACATGATTAAAAGCTAAGAACAAAGACCAAATCCATATACATTGTGTTGGGTTTGATGTGGAATAAGTTACAATTAGATAAAAATCCTTATGCCTCAAACAAAATAAGTTATCATTTATTGTCTTTTTATTTCAGGAGTGCCTGGTATTATAAGAATTTTAGGAGTTCCCATTGTGGCCCAGTGGGTTAAGGATGTGACATCTCTGTGAGGATGTGGGTTTGATCCCTGGCCTCACTCAATGGGTTAAGGATCTGGCATTGCTATAAGCTGTAGTGTAGGTTGCAGATGTGTTTCGGATCCTACATAGGCCCCATCTACAGCTCCGACCCAATCCCTAGCCCAGGAATTTCCGTATTGCTACAGGTATGACCATTAAATAAATAAATAAATAAATGAAACTTGCAACTAGTGATTATCTTTTTAAAAATTAATACAACTAATTTCATTTATAGTCCAAATATGCCAATATCCTTACATGTTCTTATAATCTTAATAGAACATTTAAGTGCCTAGTTAGCAATATTGTATGGGCAGTTAAATCATTTTACAAATGTAACTGCTGATTTTTAGCAGTAAAATCAATGTATGATATATCCAATCAAGTTTATTTCATAGCACTAAATTATAAAAATGCTATTATTTATATAACACTCAAATTGAGAGCTAAAAAGAAGCTTGGTGGCTTCCTCTAATAATTTAAATTATCTATAGTACAGAGATAGGAATAAAAAGAAGAATTCTGAGGGCTATTATGACATACCACTATTTCTTTATAACAAGATGTTAAACAATTACAGCTTCAGATTATACTCTGGCTGAAAGAAGATGGAACCCAATCAATGCAAGTCACTTTTTGCTTTATGAGTTTAGCTTTGTAAAATTTCTTCAGAGTGCATTCAAATTACAAGAAGAAAAAAGTTTCATTTACTCACTATCTATCTATATCTATCAATATTCTTGACAAAGTAGCTAGACCAAGGTATGGTTTGAGGAAATGCACAGTCTCCTCATAATTTCCATAAACTAGCTATCTCAAAGTTTCTTGAGATGAATTAACTGTATAGACTTCACCTATGAACCTCCAAAAAAAAAAATTCTTGCCATACTATATCTCTTGAGAATTATTAGATATCTTCCACTAATTCTTATCCTAATTTCCAAAATTCTTTTGTATTTATTGAGTAAAATATGTATAAATTATTTCTTGCCTTTAATAATGTAAGACCAGAATATGCAGGGTCATATGTTTTTGGCAACACTAATATGTATATAATGTTCATTGGATTCCAGTCTTCATCTATATTATGACTTCCTTTATTCTTTTACGATGCCAAACACCTTGAGATTAAATATTTCCCATATCTATGGACACATTCCTCTAACAACATTGATGTTTTAAATTTTTAAAATTAGGAGTTCCCATCTTGGCATAGTGGAAACAAATCCAACTAGGAACCATGAGGTTGCAGGTTCGATCACTGGCCTCACTCAGTGGGTTAAGGATCCGGCATTGCCATGAACTGTGGTGTAGTTCACAGACGTGGCTTGGATCTGACATTGCTGTGACTGTGGTATAGGCCAATAGCTGTAGTTCCAATTAGACCCCTAGCCTGGGAACCTCCATATGCCATGGGTGTGGCCCTAAAATGACAAAAGACAGAAAAAAAATTTTTTAATTAAAAATAAATCCCTTTATTTGGAAATGAAATTAGGCACATGGATTTTAACCATTTAGCAAAATGTTTTTTACAGTGTTTGAAATTTTTAAGGCCAAGGACACTATTGAAAAGTAGCAGACACGTCAAAAGAACTTGTCCTAAAAGTTATTAATATAAATCATGATACTTTATTGCTATCCTACAAGGAGGAGGATAATTAGTCATTAATTTCTAGCTCATGTCTTTAAAACATAATATGAAAGTATATGGATTAAATAAATTTATTTATAAAGGCAATTACCTAACACCATTTGGTAATAAAGTATTCAAATATTTTATGCTAATCAACATTACAATTGCAAAAATTACTGTTGAACAAATTATTAATTGCTTAAATATTCTAATTGAATCCCACTTTTTATTAGATTCAATGATGAACATTTTCTCTTTATACTTATTTTCTATAATATTAAAAAATAGAAAAAAATGACACATTATTTGGAAAATGACAATAATTAACTCTTTAACATACAACTTTTAGGAATAAAATTATAGTAAAATGTCCTTTATTCTGGAAAATAAAATATATTTGTTAAAAAAGAAAATAATAGAGAATCTTGAGAGCAAAAAAAATACATCAGAGAGAGAGAGGCATTTTACTGAAAGGTAATTACATGTACTCAATGAAAGGACCCTGGAACAATGCTGGCCAGTTTATCTGTCTGTTCTTATGCCAATACCATACTGTTTTGATTACAATAACTTTATAATGTAGTTTGAAACCAAGAAGTGTGGTACTACTTCCAGCTTTGTTCTTTCTTGAGATTGCTTTGGATAGTTGGAGTCTTTTATTGTTCCATGCATATTTTAGATTTTTTTCCTATTTCCATGAAGAATGTTATTAGAATTTTAGTAGGGAATGCATTAAATGTGTAAATGGCTTTGGGTAGTTTGGACATTTGACAGCATTAATTCTGCTGTCACTCAAGAATCCTTGCCCTCAGGTAGCAGCTTTTAAATTATGCAGATAAAACTCTTTCAGAGGAAGACTTGGAGATGGTTGTTTTTACCTGTTCCTTTGTGTTGAGTGCTAGTCAGACATTTAAATACTGCTTTTTTGTTTACTACAGTCCTATGGGACACACAAATTGAAACTCTGTTGGCTAGCAGAGCCAGATGATCTGAGGATCAGCTCCTCAAGCACCACGGGTACAGACATACATACAAGCTCCTTTCAGGGGATACCGATAACTTGGAATGGGTTAGTAAGAGAAGTCAGTGGCAGTTTCTACAATCTTCTACAGTCTCTGGGGAGCATAATAGCCATTCCCTTGTTATGCATTAAATTAGAAATTCTGCCTTTATGCAGCAGCTTTTATTTTATTTTATTTTATTTATTTTTTTATAGCCACCCTGTGGCTATTGCTAGGGGGCAAATCAGAGCTGCAGCTGCTACACCACAGCCACAGCAACACCAGGTCTGAGCCCATCTGCCACCTACACCACAGCTCAGGGCAACTCCAGATCCTTAAACCCCAGAGTGAGGCCAGGGATAAAACCTGCGTACTCATGGATACTAGTTGGATTTGTTACTGCTGAGCCACAATGGGAACTCCTATGTAGCAGCTTTTAAAGTATGTAGATAAACATTTTCAAGAAAACACCGGATGCTGGGCATTTTAATCTGCTTCATCTGCCCTGGGTTCTGGGGGGGGGGTTTAACAGCATTGAATGCATGCATGCCTTTAGGAACTGCTTTTGTGTTTTCTGTTTTGTGAGTCTCATGGTTACAAGTGTTGGCTTTTGGAGCCTAGTGACTTGAGGGTCTGTCCCTCAGATAGGAGTCTTAAAGGTTTAGACACAAGATTTGGAATAGAGAGTCCAAAAGGAAATCCACATATCAATGGTCATTTCTTGTGGAAAAGGAGCCAAGAAAGAAAAGTCTCTTCAAAAAATAATTTTGGGAAGACTAGATAGTTACATATAAAACAATCAAACTGTGCCCTTATCTAATACTGTACATAAAAATCAGTTCAGAGTGGAGTAAGACTTGATTTTGAGCCTAACACCGAAACTGTAAAACTCCTAGAAAAAAAGCATAGGTAAGTTCCTTGACATTTATCATTGCAAGATTTTTTTTTTTAATTTGACACTGAGAACAAAGACAACAAAGGCAGAAATAAATAAGTGGGAACATATTAAACTAAAAAGTTTCTTCACTGCAAAGCATACCACAAAAAAGGAAAGGCAGTATATGGAATGGGAAAAATTTTTCGCAAACCACATAGTCAATGAAGGGTTAATATCCAATATATACAAGGAACTTATACAACTCAGTATCAAAAAAGCAAACAGTTCAATTGAAAAATAGGCCAAGAGCCTAAATAGGTATATCTCAAAAGAGGACACACAAATCAACATCACTAATCATCGGGGAAATACAAATGAAAACCACAATGAGATATCACTGCCCGCCTGTCAGGATAGCTGTTATTAAAAAAACAAGAGGTAACGAATGCTGATGGTGACATGAAAAAAAAAGGAACCCTTGTACTCTGTTGGTGGAAATCTAAATTGATGAAGCCATTATGGAAAACAGTATGGATATTCCTCAAAAAACTAAAGATTAACTACCATATGATCCAGCAATCCCAGTTCTGCTTATATATCCAAAGGAAATTAAATTGTTATCTCGAAGAAATATCTTTACCAGCATTATTCACAGTGCTCAAAATATTAAAAAAAAATTAAAAAACTATGTCCATCAATGGATGAGTAGATAAAGAAATTGTGATATATTACGAAATATAATTCAACGTTAAAAAAATGATATCCTGTGTGGGGTTGTAGGTGTGTCTACATGGTTGAAGCTGTAGAGCATTTTGCTAAGTAAATTAAGCCATATAGATAAAGACAATTACTACATAGTACTACTTATATGTGGAGTCTAAAAAAAAATTGAAATCATAGAAACAGAAACACACAGTAGGATGGTGGTTGCCAGGGTTTGGAGGTAGGGAAATACTGGTGAAAGGAAACAAACTTTAGTTACAAAATGAATAAGGTCTGAGGATCTAATGTACCAGATAGTGACTATACTTAGTAATGCTGCATGGAATAATCAAAATCTACTAAAATAATAGAATTTAAATGTTTTCACAAAGAAAAAACAAACAGAAAAAAATGATAAATATGTGAAGTGGCTGGTGTGCTAATTAACTCCATGATGGTGATCCCTTCACTATGAATATATATATATATATCAAATCATCACATTGAATATTTTCAATATTTCATAATTTTATTTTCAATTATATGTCAATAAAGCTGAAAAAAAGGTATCAATATTGTAATGAATGCACCACACTAAGGCAGAGTGTTAATCACAGGATAAACTGTGAACTGTGTGCAGGGAGTAGGAGGTGTATATAGAGATTCTCTGTACTTTTCACTCAGTTTTCCTACAAATCTAAACTTGCTCTGACAAAGTAAAATATGTTACTTAAAAACAATCAATATGAAAAATAATGGAGAAATAACTGCTATAAAATATTTTTAAATCTGTTTATATTAGTAGATTAGAAATGCTGTCGAGAGTTTGGAAAAGAGAAAGCAGATGGTAAGAACAGAGTAAAGGAAACATGAATCTAAGACAGCAACTAAAGCACAGGGCTTCCCAAGGGAGTCACCAGAGAAGTTCCAAATCCGGCAAAAACTACGCAAAGATCAAAGGTGGACGTAGGTAGTGAGAATGGTACGTGTGAACTGTTGCAGATGCAAACCGCTTCCTTCTTTCCACAGCATGAACAGCAGCCAATAGTGGCCTCTGTGCTTAGATGAAATCTGTGAGAAATTTTTTAGAAGACATGGCATTCTACTTGAGAAGTCTAAGGCAGGATATTAATTCCTATGAAAAGAAACAGAGAAAAACCTGAGACACCAAGGGACTTAAAGAGGTGTAGAAAGGGAGAAAAGAGAGAGAAAAAGCCTTTCCCTTTAGAAATCAGCTAATGTTTTCCTCCAAGTCCTTCTTTATCAGAGCAGTTTTGGGACTTGTACCTGCCTACTTATGTCAAATCCACACTGGATGTGTTGGACCAAAGGGATGAATCAAGTCCCAGGCAGGCCGCAGTGGGTCGCCATGAGATTTCATCATGCTACTCAAAAAGGGCATGCAATTGTAAACTTGTTAATTATTTATTTCTGGAATTTTCCATTTACTATTTTCTAACTGAGATTTACCATTGGTGGACTGAAACCATGGAATGCAAAACTGGGAATTGAGGGGGTGGTGGTTAACAGTACTGTCAGATCAAAAACGTGAAATCACATGATAAATAAAATACACCAACCTAGAGACAACTTTGTAAAATTTCAAAACCAAAATACAAAAATAAAACACTAAAAAACTGGGGGACATATTTTCTCATGTTTATATTTTGAGTTATAGATATATAACACAAATAAAATGTTTAAATTGTTGTTACCATTTGACAAATATAGTCAAAATAGTCATATCTGACATAAAAGGTATATTGTTTTAAAAATCCTAATATTGAAGTCAAATGCATATAATACTTTTTTCATTTCTGTGATTTTTTTTGTTTGAATGAATTTGAGTTGCCTTTAAATACTGCGTATAGGTCAAATTCACATTTTTCACTGAAATCGTTTGGGGGAACATTTATGGCAGACCCTGTGCCTAGCCCCTGTTCTCACCAATATCATTTTCTCCTGAGGATGTTTAGTGCCAGGTTTTCTGTACCAGACGGGCTTTTTCAAATCTGTGGTGCACTAGGAAGTATCAGGCAGTTCTTCAGATGAATTGACAACTCCTAATAGCAGCTCTGAGTAAGTGATGTCTGATATTCATTTTAACCTCCAGTATGATCATTCCATGATATGTGTTTGGTAACATTTTTCAAAGTTTTCAAGTGGAATAAATTCCAGTTGCCTGTGGTGATAGCAGACTTAATATTGCACCCTTACTGACTGCCTTTACTTCCAGGTACCATTCCCTTGCCCCTATACCAGAGCTTGCTATATAAACTAGGATATTCAGATCTCTGCTTCAGGGTCTTTTGGGAGAATTCAAACTTAAACAGGATCTATTTTCAGAAGACTTGAAAAGATATAGTAATACACACAATCTGTGTTCAAATGATTATATATTGTAAAGTTTCTCTTATAGTGAAAGAACTTTATAAATAGCATTAAATTCTCTGACCAGGATTTTAACACAAGACCAAATATATATCATTTTAAAGTTTTAGAGATGACACAAGCAGAAGATAATGGTTTAAGAAGTAGATAGAAGTGTTCTAGATGTGTTTCCAGAAAAAGACCTCTGAATTTTCCCTTGGACTCAGAAAATTTTAAAAATTTATTTTTGGTGGGAACAAGTCAGTAATTGAATTTTAAACAGGTCAAGTAACAACAAATTTTTGCTTAAGAAATATACTGTTAGTTGGAATCATCTTTGTTTATACTGGCAATCTATCATGATCAATTTCTCCTTACAGATAGAACATAAATAACAAAAATTTTAAACATGTTAAAAATTAGTCACTTTTATTTAAATTATGTATGCCATTAAGTTCAAATCTAAGTTTTCATAAAAGAACTAATAAAATAATTAATTTCCTGTTAAAATAATTTTCTGTCAAGATAATTATATATGCAGTTATAGTTCTGATCAGATAAATGTATACTAAGTTCAAAAGAAGCATGAGTCATAAATGACTTGGTTTATATTTATATTGGTAGTAAACAGAATACAGTACAATTACATATAATTTTCCTGAAGTATTTAACAGTAAAATTTTGACATGCCTAACATTCTCCTAATATTATAACTCTTAAAAGTCAAATTTAAATATTTAAATGTATAACAATTTCTGTCATTAATACTAATCATACGTCTGTAAACTGCCTTTCCTTATAGTTTTAAAGGATTCAATTTGTTCATTAGTATGTTAAACCATATATAATGGTTAAATCTGAGAAAAAAAAAAAGATTCATTTATTGGGGAAAAAACTCAAAACCAAACATGAAGATGACTTAACCCAGACATCTAAAGGTGCTGGTAGAGGATTGTCATTTTTCAAGACTGTCATATGGCTGTATTTAGATGATTATCTCTTTATTATTTCATTCTGATACTTAGGAAGCTATTTTAATTACAGCATTCAAATTTTTCTCCAATTAATGAAAATGTAAAAAATATTTTGTCTTTGCTTTTGAATGTTAAAGTAACATTAAAGAAAATATTTTGTATTTTGCTTTTGAATATTGTTACCTATTTAATTTTTCTGGTTTTCATAGAAATGTAGATAAAATTTAAAAGGCAAATTTAAAAATATTATTTTACATGTGGGAAAAGTAATCTTAATTACTGAATGAGTAATCTTAATTTTACTTATGTATTTACACATATAGGTCATAAATCCCTTTTCGCAGTAATATGAGAAATATTTTTGACTAATTTTAGAAGATTATATGTCCAAGAATATGCAAGAAAAGGTCATGAAGCAAAAACTGCTTGGCACATATGCATTTTATCAGATGAAAACATATGCGTGTGTGTGTGTGTGTATATATGTATCATAAAAGTACTTGATTTTTTACATATACAGTCTTTCTTATATCTCTCTTATTGTAGTATATGGAAGTAGTTCTCTTTGTTTGTGGCAGTTACATTCCATAAATCCTCTGCAAACACTGAGTTGTGGATATTGAACCGCTGCTTCTAGGAGAAATACATAGGTTCCTATGAGCCTCTGGTTAATTTTTGCCAACCTTTCATTTGAAATTGCATGTGTTTCTGTTTAAAGACACCTTACTTAATATATATTGCTGTTTCATTAGCAGTGAACTCAGAACCAAACACACTATAACTCACACCTGAGCAAAACTATTTAACACAAATATTTTCTCCATAAGATACATCTTAGGATCTTCTTAACATTTAGAAACACTAGAAATCACTCCAATACTATGCTTGGGGCCATTGTAAACAACAAAATCTTAATAAAAAGTACAAAATTGCAAAATATGTGACAGAAAATACACCATGAAAAGGATACTTTCTTGCAGAGATGAAACAAGAAGTCAGAGAAATTCCTTGTTTGAACTAATCTAGGAACTTTCACAATGGTTATTCAAATATTTCATCTTGTGCATGTCTGCAAATGACCACAAAACACTCTAAATCTAAAAGGATTTTTAGGAGTTCCCATTGTGGCTCAGCAGTAATGAACCTGACTAATAACCATGAGAATGTGGGTTCAATCCCTGACCTTGCTCAGTGGGTTGAGGATCTGGCATTGCTCTGAGCTGTGATGTAGGTCACAGATGTGGCTCGCATCTTGTATTGCCTTGACTGTGGCATAGGCAGCAGCTGCAGCTCTGATTCAACCCCTAGCCTGGGAACTTCCATATGCTACAAGTGCAGCCCTAAAAAGCAAAAATAAATAAATACATAAACATATAAATAAAGGATTTTAGAGAGTGGGCAAATATGGAATTTGTAACTAATAATTTGTATATATAATATTTACTTGTAATTTTTCTAATAAAAATTCTGTAATATGCATGTTGTTTGAATTTTCGGTTTGTGTAGGTTTAAACCAGTGAAATATCAGCCAAGTTTATATGGTTGTAAAATACTTACCTTTTTATTTTTTGTAAGAGAAAGAACACAACCACAAAATTAATTCAAAAATAAAAATGTTTTAGTTATCCAAAAATTCTCTTAAGAACTGAACATCAATTTGGATACTATTGTAGCAGTATTTGTGTAGTTTCTTATTTATATCAGTTTGATTACTGAGAAGATAAGCAATTAAATAATATTACATTTTTCCTAATCATACTTATCTTAACCATAATGAAACATGATGGCAGAATATATATTCAAATTCAATGGATAATTCAGAATTAAAAATAGCCCTACTTGGATTAACTGTCAAAATATACAAATAGCTCATAAAATAAATATTAAAAAAACAAACCCAATCAAAAGAAGACATAAATAAACATTTCTCCAAATAAGACAGACAGATGGCCAATAGGCACATGAAATAATACTCAACATTACTAATTATTAGAGCTAGGCAAATCAAAACAACAATGATGTATCATCTCATACTAGTCAGAATGGCCATCAAAAAACCTACAAATAATTAATGCTGGAAAGTGTGAAGAAAAAGGAATACTCCTACACTGTTGGTGAGAATATAAATTAGTACAACCACTATGGAGAACGGTATGGAGTTCCTTAAACTAAAAACAGAGTTGTCATATAGTGTAGCAATCCTGCTCCTGGGCATATATAAGAAAAAACAAAACTCTAATTTGAAAAGATATATCTGTTGAGAGGATGATATGGTTTTTATTCTTCAATTTGTTAATGTGGTGTATTGCACTGATTGACTTGTAGATATTGAAGAATCCTTGCATCCCTGGGATAAATCCCACTTGATCATGCTGTATGATCCTTTCTTTGCTAATAGTTTGTTGAGGATTTTTGCATCTATATTCATTAGTGATATTGATGTATAATTTTCTTTTTTTTGTGATGTCTTTGTTTAGTTTTGCTATCAGGGTGATGGTGGCCTCATAGAATGTGTTTGGAAGTGTTCCTTCCTCTGTAATTAATTCCTCTCTAAATGTTTGATAGAATTTGCCTGTAAAGTTATCTGGTCCTGTTTTTTTGGAAGTTTTTAATCACAGTTTCAATTTCAGTGCTTTTGATTGGTCTGTTCATATTTTCTATTTCTCTTTGTTCTGTCTTGGAAGGTTGTATATGTGTAAGAATTTGTCTATTTCTTCTAGTTATCCATTTTATTGGCATATTGTTGCTTGTACTAGTCTCTCGTGTTTTTTTGTATTGGTGTGGTGACAGTTGTAACTTCACAAAAGTCCTAAAGGTAAGTCTGGATACTATCAAACTCCTAGAGAAAAACATAGACAAAACACTCTTTGACCTAAATTGCAGCAGTATCTTTTTTGATCTACCTCCTAGAATATTAAAAAAAAAACAAAAATAAACAAATAAGACCCAATTAAATTTAAGAGCTGTTGTACACCAAAGGAAACCATAAAAAAGACAACCCACAGAATGGGAGAAAATATTTGAAAATGAAACTACACACAAGGGATCAATCTTCAAAATGTACAAACATCTCATGTAGCTTTAATCAAAAAACAAAAAAACTCAATCAAAAAATGAACATAAGATCTAAATAGGCATTTCTCCAAAGATGGACAGATGGCCAAAAAGCATATGAAAAGATGCTCACCACCACTAATTATTAGAGAAATGCAAATCAAAAGTGCAATGAGGTATTACATTATACCAATCAGAATGGCCATCATCAAAAAGTCTACAAACAATAAATGCTGGACAAGGTGTGAAGAAAAGGGAACCCTCCTACACTTTTGCTGGGTATATAAATTGGTACAGCCACTATGGAGAATAGTATGGAAGTCCCTTAAAATAGAACTATCTTGTGATACAGCAATCCTACTCTTGGGCATATATCAAGAGAAAAATCATAATTTAAAAAGGTACATGCATCCCAATGTTCATTGCAGCACTGTTTGTAATGGCCAAGATGTAGAAGCAACCTAACTGTCCATCAATGGAGGAATGGATATGTAAGATGTGATACATACATATAATGGGATATTAATAAAAAATGATACAAAATAACTTATTTATAAAATAGAAACTCAAAGATTTCAAAAGCAAACATGGTTTCCATAGGGGAAGTTGTGGTAGGAGGGATAAATTATGAGGATGGGAGTAGCATATACACACTACTGTATATAAAATAGATAATTAACAAGGACCTACTGTATAGCACAGGGAAATCTACTCAATAGTCTGTTATAACCTATATGGGAAAAAAGAATGGACATATGTCTGTATAACTGATTCACTTTGCTTGAAACTAATGAAACATTGTAAATCAACTATACTACAATAAAATTTTAAAAAGGTACATTCACCCCAGTGTTCATTACAGCATTGTTTACAGTAGCCAAGACATGGAGGCAACGTAAGTGTTCATCAATGGATAAATTTACGCACACACATATATATATATACACACACCATTTGTTCTTTACATTTACATATGTATGTAATGGAACGTTGCTCAGCTATAAAAAGAACAAAATAATGCCAATTGCAGTAACATGGATAGACCTAGAGTGAAGTAAGAAGAAAAAAACAAATATCACTTATATGTGGAATCAAAAATGACACAAAAGAACTTATTTATAAAACAACAAAATCACAGATTTTAAAATCAAATTTATGGTTACCAAAGGCAAAATGGAATAGGGAAGGATAAATTAGGAGCTAGGGATTAGTATCTAAGGAGAGTAGATACTGCTGCTCTGTATAAAATACATAAAATAAAAAACAATGCCCTATTATATAGCACAGGAAGCTATATTCAATATCTTGTGATAACATATAATGGGAAAGAATCTGAAAATGAATATATATATATATATATATATAAAACTGAATCACTTTGCTGTACATTAGAAACTAGCACAACAATTGTAAATCAATATACTTCAATTAAAAAAATAGCCCTACTCTACCTTCTCCAATAGCATATAAAAGTTCAATTTTGAGCTTCTTTTTTATTTTTGTTCATCAAAACATAAATATGTATTTTCAGTTTTTTAATGTATATATGCTCAACTCTGGGTAGTATTTTATTTTTTTATTTTTAAAATTTTTATTGTAGTTGATTTACATTGTTCTGTCAATTTCTGCTGTACAGCAAAGTGACCCAGTCTTACATCTATACATACTCTCTTTCTCATGTTAGCTATCATGTTCCATCACAAGTAATTGGATATTGTTCCCTGGGCTATACAGCAGGACCTCATTGCCTATCCATTCTTAATGTAAAAGTTTGCATCATTAACCCCAAACTCCCAGTCCATCCCACTCCCTCCACCTCCCCTGTGGCAACCACAAGTCTGCTGTCCACATTCTGTAGATAGGTTCATTTGTGTCATATTTTAAATTCCACACATAACTGGTATCATGTGGCATCTGTCTCTTTCTGACTTACTTCATTTAGTATGAGAATTTCTAGTTCCAATCATGTTGCTGTAAAGGCATTATTTTGTTAAAGTATATTTCCCCATCTTATTTGATAAAAATTTGACTGCAATTTAAATTCTAAATTTAAAATAATTTTCCCTCATAACTTCAAAGACAGTGCTTTGCTTTCTTTTACCATTTCAAGCTTCTACTCAGATATCTGAAGCAAATTTTGTTATTCATTGATATCTTGGATATTCAAGCAAATGGGACAGCATTTACTTCCAGGTAGATGTAATATTTTACTGAACAAGAACATCACATTGTCTTCGGGACTTGGTTTCCTTTAGAGTAGAATCATGTTTGGAAAGGGGTATAAAGAGACCTTTAAATATATCTGCAATTACTTACTTCACAAAGAAAAATAGTTGAAACAAAAGTAGACACAAGTTAAGATATGTAAAAAAGTTGTTCATGGCATTCCTGTTATGATTCAGTGGGTTACAAACCCAACTAGTATCCATGAGAATGGAGTTTTATCCCCGGCCTTGCTCAATGGGTTAAGAATCTGGTATTGGCCTGAACTGTGGTGTAGGTCGCAGATGAAGCTTGGACCCTGCATTGCTGTGGTTGTGGCTTAGGCCAGCAGCTGCAGCTCTGATTTGACCTCTAGCCTGGGAACCTCCATGTAGGTGCTGCCCTAAAAAGCAAAAAAAAAAAAAAAAAAAAAAAAAGGAAAGTTAAGTTGTCCAGACCGTGAGTACATTTGATAGAATAAAGTTTCACAAGTGTTATGTCTCCTAGAATTTTTTTTCTTTTAGCACCATAGATAAGAGGCAGAGAATTTTTTTTTAAATGCATAATCATGAATAGATTGAAAAAAGCTTCTTTTTATTATCTAGCATTTGGTTTATCAACTGTTGTATCTTGATGCAGCTAAACCTTTTTCTAATTTAGTCTTCTTAAACACATTATACAAAAATTAATCTATTCATGTAAAAACCACAAGTTGATGTGCCACTGTACTCATTAGCTGTTTAAGGAAAATATTCAATTTAGCAAATGGTTAAGTTTCCCATTGATAGTTTTTTTCCATCGGAAAAAATAAATTTTTGTCTACTGTTTTGCAATTAAAACGATCTATGTGCTTTCTCCATATGCCCTACTACTTGATGAACCCACACACTCTTCTTGCTGCTTTTTTGTCATTTAGAGTTTTTTAAATTTCCAAAGTTTTACTTTTTGGTAATGTAAGTGTTCTGAAGCTGAAGTGGTATCCCTTTCAACTGTTTTATCTTTTTAACACACTTTTACATGAGATATTGGAAAACTGCGGAAAATACAAATTAAGTTGACAAGTCTTAAATATTACCAGCATTTGAAGCTGTCATCCTTAATATTTGGAATACATGTTTTCAGTTTTATCAGTGTGTAAACAATTTTTTTAGTTCAATAAGACCCATATGATCCCATATGTCTTTTAAAAATAAATTGTAAAATTAGAGATGAATCTGTAGTTCCTTAGATATCAAAACTCATATGTTTAGAACCAGTCTTATGGTTATTGTTGGTGAAAGCTTTGGGGGGGTAGGGAAGAATTTGGAGGGTGGGAATAACATATATACACCACTGTATAAAAGAAATAGTTAATGAGAATACTATATAGCACAAGTAAATCTACTCAATAGTTTGTAATAACCTATATGAGAAAAAATAATGGATATATTTCTATGTATGACTGATTCACTTTGCTGTATACCTGAAACTAACATAACATTGTAAATCAACTATACTCCAATAAAATTAAACTAAAAAAAAAAAAAAACTGCTCTTGTATCTCTTCAAATATAAGAAGGGCTACCAGAGGATAAACAGCAAAAGAAAATTAAAATCCTCCAGTAGATCATTTCCTGACATGAAATAGGCTCCATTTTCTGTTTAATTTGTTTGTGTTTCTGTACACCAACAAATCATTATTTCAATTACAGCTTTATTATATATCTTGATGATTTTCAAAACTATCTGCTTTTGTTCTTTTAGTCAAAATTCTTATCTATTATTATATAGAAAATGTAGAATTATTTGAGTATCATTAAACTTCCTTTTATGATTTTGATTTCAGTCATACTGAAGGTATGAAAGAACTTGGGAAGACCTGACATTTTTTCCAATATAAAGTCATATATCCAGTAGAACATGGTATATGTCATCATTTATTGAAGATCTCTTTCATTGATTGACAGATGTGTGACCATTTTTTTCTTTTTAAAAAATATTTCCATTCCTCTGATATTTCTTCCTTATGAACACTTAACAATATTGATGTGGTAGCAGCTGTCACTTCAAGAAAACTAAATTTTGTTTTTGCATAGATTAATATGCATTCAGCCAAAGTACAAAGTGATCCTGAATGAAATGATAACAATTTTTTTCTTCTTCTTTTTAGGGCCCTACCTGAGGCATGTGGAAATTCCCAGGAGAGGGATCTAATCAAAGCTGCAGCTGCAGGCCTACACCATAGCCATAGCAATGCTCGATCCTAACTGCATCTGTATCCTAGACTGCAGCTTGCAGCAACACCAGATCATTAACCTACTAAGCAAGGCCAGGGATTGAACCTTCTTTCTCATGGATACTAGCTGCATTCTTAACCACTGAGCTGCTATGGGAACTCCATGATGACATTTTTTTAAGTAATTAAAATAATTAAATATATAGCTATTAAATCATCCCTTATCTCCTTCAAGTATTAGTTTTGGCAAATATCATAAATTTTGTATTTCAGTTCTTTAGAATTGAAATGTTTTCAATTAAATTGAAAACATTTCAATTTAATTGAAAACATTTTCAATTTAATTGAAAATTTAAAGAAAAATTTCTTTTTAGAGCTGCATCTGTAGCCTATGGAAGTTCCCAGGCTAAAGGTCGAATGGGAGCTGCAGCTGCCAGCCTATGCTATAGTCACAGCAACACTGGATCTTAGCTGCCTCTGTGACATATGCCACAGGTTGATACTTAACCCACTGAGCAAGGCCAAAGATGGAAGATGCATCCTTACAGACTATATCAGGTTCTTAACCCACGGTCACAATGGGAACTCCAATTCTCCAAAACATTTAAAGAGATAAACATATTATCATAAATTTGTACAGTCCTAAAGCAGTATTATAATTATAATTAATAATACCAATAGAAAAACCTGTGTTTGCCACTATGATATGTTTTTTGTGGGAATTTTTGCATTTACTACTAACTGAATTTAGAACATGGATATAGAGAGAAAATACAGTTACACAGATTCTTACTATTCAAAGGTAAGCCAAAAGCCCACAACATAAGCTCCTTAGAAATACAGAGTCCCAGGCCTCATCCCAAACTTGAATTTGCATTCTAACAAGAATTAGCAATATAATTCACTTTTCTAAACTTATATAAATTCAATAAAATATTGAATTTTGAGAGGTGTTTAGCATTTTGCAGAGTTAGTATATTCTGTGTTTAGGGCTTATTCTGAGACATTGAGTCTAGACCTTTCCCTCTTCACCACTTCCCTATGCTACTTTACCAATTTCTTTGGTAGAGAATCCACAAATTATCACCTGCCTTTTGTTTAAATTTCCAAACTTAGAGGAGTACATAAGAAAATACCTCTCATTTTTGCCCAGCTACAATTATTATTATTTTATGGGAAAGAAATCAACCTTTCCCTGACTTCTAATTCAGTTTTTTTTTTAATTTTTATTAAAGTATAGTTGATTTACAATGTTCCTTGATTAATTAAAAATAAATAAATAAACAAAAATGTTTAAAAAAAACCAACAATGTTCCTTGAATTTTCACTATACGTCAAAGTGACATAGTCACCCATACACACCCCATTTTTTTTTTTTTTTTTGCATTTTCCATCAGGTTCTTACCCAAGAGACTAGATACAGTTCTCTGTGCTGTACAGCAGGACCCCATCACCCATCCATTCAAAATGAAACATCTGAATCTACCAACTCCAAACTCCTCATCAGCCCCCCTCTCTCTCCCTTCCCCTCATCAAACACGTCTCCCCTCCATGTCCATGATCTGTTTCTCTTTTGTCAATAGGTCATTTGTGCCATATTTTAGACTCCATATATAAGTGATATCATATGGTGTTTGTCCTTCTCTTTCTGACTGACTTCACTTAGTATGAGAGTCTCTAGATCCATCCATGTTGCCATAAATAGTTTATTTTATCCTTTTCATGGCTGAATAGTATTCCATTGTATAAATATACCACATCCTCTTAACTCATTTATCTGTTGATAGACATTTAAGTTTTTTCCATGTCTTGACTATTGTGAATAGTGCTGCAATGAACATACAGGTGCATGTATCTTTTTCAATGAAAGATTTGTCTGGATATATGCCCAGGAGTGGAATTGCTGGGTCATATGGTAGTTCTGTATTTAGTTTTCTGAGATACTTCTATGCTATTTTCCATAGTGATTGTACCAATTTACATTCCCACCAACAGTATATGGGAGTTCCCTTTTCTCTTCACCCTCTCCTGCATTTGTTTTTTGTTGACTTCTTAATAATGGCCATTCTGAATGGTGTGAAGTGGTACCTCATCGTAGTTTTGGCAAATGTTTTCAGACAAAAGTCTAAACTCCTCAATATACAAACAACTCATATGACTCAACAAAAACAAAAAACAAATAACCCAATGGAAAAATGGTCAGAAGACCTAAATAGACATTTCTCCAAAGAAGACACAAAGATGGCCATTTGGCACACAAAAAAATCCTCAACATCACTAATTATGAGAGAAATGCAAATCATAACTCAGTACTTCTATTGCTTATTCTACAGGTAAAATAAATCTAACTTTTTCTCCATTGGTGAGGGGAAAATTTCCTTTTTCCCTTTTCAGTTTGGCTGATTGAATGACTAAAATTCAATTAATTAAAGTCGAATTAAAATTAAAGGAAGAGGAGTTCCCGTCGTGGCGCAGTGGTTAACGAATCCGACTAGGAACCATGAGGTTGCGGGTTCGGTCCCTGCCCTTGCTCAGTGGGTTAACGATCCGGCGTTGCCGTGAGCTGTGGTGTAGGTCGCAGACGCGGCTCGGATCCCGCGTTGCTGTGCCTCTGGTGTAGGCCGGTGGCTGCAGCTCTGATTCAACCCCTAGCCTGGGAACCTCCATATGCCGCGGGAGCGGCCCAAGAAATAGCAACAACAACAACAACAAAAAAAAGACAAAAGACAAAAAAAAAAAAAAAAAAAAAAAAAAAATTAAAGGAAGACATTGACAGACGAAAAAATAATATATATGGGAAATCCACATAAACATTGGAGATTCCAAAGGTAATCAGCAAAATGAGGTATATATGTCATTCTGGACTAAAAAAATGGGAAAGGGTCTAGGACTTCAAAAGGAAGGAAGGTAATTCATAGGAAGATGAAAAAAATTAGAGCAAATGTTTGGTAAATAAATATTTATTGGGTCATGAAAAAACAATAGGACACAGAGGAATTGTAAACAGACTTTGCCTGATACCTCTCTGTCTACCACATTATCTTTGCTGGAATAAGCCTTCTCTCTAAACTCCTACAGGCAATTAAGGGAGAGGAGAAAGGAAAACATCCTGAGTCTTCTGTTTCTTTCTCATGTCAAAGAGACAAACTTTGGGGAGTTCCCGTCATGGCTCAGGTGGTTAACAAACCCAATAGGAACCATGAGATTGTGGGTTTGATCCCTGGCCTCGCTCAGTGGATTAAGGATCAGACATTACCGTGAGCTGTGGTGTAGGCCGCAGATGCGGCTCAGATTCCGAGTTGCTGTGGCTCTGGCATAGGCTGGTGGCTAACAGCTCCAAATAGACCCCTAGCCTGGGAACCTCCATGTGCAGTGGGCATGGCCCTAGAAAAGACAAAGAGACCAAAAAAAAAAAAAGAAAAAAGAAAAACTTTGGGATAACTAATTTTGCTTTCCTTCATCTTGATATGTGTCCTCTGCGTATATTTCAAGATAAGTTTCACATCACCATTTTTTTCCTGATACATAGCCAATTAATTTATTCCTAATAGCGTTTATATTTTCATCATTAAAATCTTCTTTCAGATGTATTCTACTTTTCATTGAGAAACCTTGAAAGGCCTTTTATTCACTAATTCATTCATGAATTTTTATTGAGAATCTGTTATGTGTCTATGCTATACGCTAGAGAAAGAATTAGGAGCAACAAGAACTGCATGTCTCTGTTTTATAGATTTGGGAGATTGAACTAATAAGTGATATTGAAAACTGAGTTTCATACAAATTATTATTTCTCTTGTTCTGGCTGTTATGATCCTATTTTTGGAGACAAGCTGTTTATTTTCTTGTGACAGCAGGCCAGACATTCATCACAAGATTCCCAAGGTACTTTTTAAAAAGTATTTTCAGGACTACTGGTCTATAAAATATATAGTCTGCATATACAATAATAATAGTATATTTTAAATAACATTTTATTATTTTCAAAATAATTCCATATACATAATTTAATTTACCCTCATAGAACACCCTGAAGAATGACATAAACAGAAATGAAGGAAAACTCTATTTTAAAGTTATAGAAATTAAGTTCAGAAAAAGTAAGTGATCTGAACAAGCTCGCCCCCTCGCCTGGGAACTTCCAAATGCCACAAGTGTGGCCCCAAAACAGCAAAAGAAGAAGAAGATTGTTTTATTTTACTTATTTTAAAAACAAGTTTAGGAGTTCCTGTCGTGGCGCAGCCAGAATGAATCTGACTAGGAATCATGCGGCTGCAAGTTGGATCCCTGGCCTAGCTCAGTGGGTTAAAGATCTGGTGTTGTCATGAGCAGTGGTGTAGGTCGTAGATGTGGATTAGATCCTGCGTTGCTGTGGCTGTGGTGTAGGCCAGCAGCTGTAGCTCTGATTGGACCCTAACCTGGGAATCTCCATATGCCACAGGTGCAGCCCTAAAAAAAAAAAAAGATAAAGATATCCTTTATACTAAATGTATATAGAAGAATAAAACAAAAAGTGACTGAGCTTGTAGTTCCAAACAGTGGTTGCAAAACAAACAAAACAACCTTCTATTGAGAGGAGTGTAAGTATAGTAGCATTTACAGGATAAATCTTTTTTTTTTTTTTTTTTAGTTAAAATTGGGAAATTAAGAAGTAATGATGATGTGATAATGGAAAATATGAATTTTCCATTAATTGTCACCAAAATCCGTGTTTAATCCTCACAACATATTTTGTCAGGTATTTTCATTATAATCATTTAAGATGAGAAAACCGAGGTGTAACAAAGTTAGTTAGCCCATACAAAATAATTTCACATACCTAGGGAATAGTTTAGTTGGGATTCCAAAGTCTATAATTATAATAATCATAGGCTTGTAGAAATTATATCAATATCAAGAAACAGTTTATCAGCCTGACAATTGTTTTAATAATATTTATGAGAAGAGAAATTTAAATTTTCCTAATCTTACTATATAGTGGCAGTCAGAATTTTTTTTCTTTTATTGATGTACTCAGTTTCTCATCTTACCCCCTCTCAAATTCTTCTCTATTAGACTATCTACTAGAGAAAAACATTCTATGGTACTCAACATTATTCTGGTTAAAAAGCAGTTGTTGATAAAATAAAGCCATTTCAGATTGTGATTTCATTGAGTTTAACCCTTTCAATAACCCATACATATGTAGTAAATGTATATAAAATGCAATTGGAAGAGAATGCAGAATAATGCTAAGTGAACCTCTGATAAATATATTTATTGTTAACATTTACCAAAGATTACTTATGCTCAAAACATAAATTTTTAAATCTAACATGTATTAATTTGAAAATAAACTTAAAATCATGAAAAAGAAACCAAATTTTCTTTTGAGAGATATTTTAACATGTATGTTTTTGTTCGTGTGTAAAAAAAATCTAGGTAGATTTTTCAAACATTCCACAAAATTTGTTTTTTTTTTGATTTCTTCAAAAGCATGTGTTTATTGTATCCTTAATGATATCACCAATAATACTATGACAAAATGTGTGTTTTCAAATGAATTTATCTTGATGATTAAAAACAAGAAACTAACAAACAGTAAACATTTTACAGTAAAAATTTCACATCATTTTCTTAAGTACAATTGTCTGAGTTCTATGATGAATACAATGGCATTACACCACTTTTCAATCATTTTGCTGTTTGTTAAAATTACAGCTAAGTGAAAGTATTGTGAAAAGATTATACCAAAGCCTACTTATGAAAATGTACTTGGTAAAGTCTTGTAAATGTCACAATAGCATTTTAATGATAATAGCCAAGATATTGGTCATGTGGAGATTTCTTAAATTTCTAATGCCCTATCAAAGAATCCAAGTTCCTTTTAATAATTTCAAGTTTTAGTAGTTCATTTACCAGACTCCCAAAGCCTTAATTTCTCTAGTTCATTTCAATGTAAATTACTTTCATTCATATTATCCAAACTTAAATAAAATTCTATTTCCTTAAGATCTTTGAGTAATTACTTGCTTCCTGAAGCCAGGAATCAGAGCTCCAAGGAGAACGGTTTATTTTTTAGTTTTTTGCTTGATACAAAAAAAATATCTTCAGTGAGATTTCATCTGTTAACAAAGAAGGTAGTTAAAATGCAATTATGTATATGGTGCTTTAGTTAAATTAGGAATTTTTTGAAGAACGTGTGGGTTTAATCCAGTCAAACAATTAACTTTATTTGATTATAAATTTTATCTATATATTTTCACTCTTGCTGAACCTTCAAAATTTCCATTTATGGTATTGCTGATTTTGCATATGCAATCTTTGAAAACTGTATTTATTAGTATGTCTATAATGCCTAAGATTCATCAACAATGTGTCAAACATTGGTCTGAGCTTTTCTTTCACAATTAAAGTTTAATTATTTTAATTGAAAATTGCTTAACAAACATAATAATTGAGTGATCTACATAAAGCCTGACCTTGATACACATAATATCCTCATTGAGGTTCCAATCAATTTAGCCTGTTAAATGTTGATATATTAAATCTTTTGTGCTGGTTATAGAGGGGCATTCTCTAGGCATTTATGGCTTTCCTTGTTCAAGATAGTTACAGATAGCCTGGGATGTCCCATTTGACAACTGGCCAGCTTTATTTGCCACTAGAAAACTGAATTATGAAAATAAAAATATTCTCCATTCAAATTAGCAATTGTGTGAAATAGCTATAATGAGAATTTCCAGAATGTACATAGTATTTTTTTCATTTGCATATGTGGTGTGCAAGTGTGTTCTTTTAGGGATTTAGAGAAAACTGGTATTTGTGGAATTTGGGACTAGATGAAAACTGAGGCTAAACTAAATCAGTTATGACTTCAATTCATATTGCTATTCAGAGAATGGAGTGGGATGGTGCAGAAGTAATTAAATTGGTCAAGTTAGATCTAAAAATCAACCTTTTAAAATGAACCTAATTCAAAGTAATTGCCCCTTGTTTTAATCTTGGTGTGTAAAGTCAAAAGATATTTATTTCTGTAAGAAATTGCAATTACATATTTTTAGAGGGGGAAAAAATGTTTTAAGCACAACTTGGACTCGTCTAAAGGCAATGTCTTCTAAGCTACTAATTTTACAGATGAGAAAGCAGGTCCAGGGTGTTGAGAAAGACTTTGCCAAGAGCCAGAGACATTCTGAATTGACAGCTCAAAAATAAACCAAGCTTGTGAATCTTTAGATTTATATAATTGAAAAGAATCCTTACATACAGTTAAACTTTTATATAATGAAGCAATGTTATGAAATTCTTCAACAAGTTAGAATACAGAATCTCATCTTCAAATAGCTCTACTGATACTAAGTTATGAATTGAGCTGAAATCAAATTTGTCTTCTTAGAGTTAAGTGAAAGAATCTTAGAAGTATAGCTATTAAATTATGGCTCAGTTGAAGTATGATTATTAATCATTTTCTAGGGAAATAATCTTTACATTTTAAGTATATGTGTTTATATCTGAATATAAGGGAGGATACCAGTTGCTCCAAATATTCATTAACATAAAACACTAACATTTTAAATTGCCTTGCATGTTAATTTGTAATACTATTTGCAAGAATATGACATCTTGAGAATATGTATAATATTCTTCGCTGAAATGTATATTTACTATTATAGGTACCTATAATTATGTTACTGATTAGAACAGTATGAAAAATGAGTTTAAATAATTCATAAATATATTAATTACTTTAAATATTATTACATGAGGGTGAGTGTTATTTTTATTAGAACAAAAGGGGAAAAACACATCTCTACTGTGTTATAACATGCAAGATAAGTACAATTTTTGGTGAAACCTATGATACAATACCTGAGTAAAGAAAATGATTATAAAAATTAGACTAAAAGAAAACCTGATCTCATATATTCTCTGTCCCAAATTGTATTCATACTTAGCTATAAGGTTCTGATTTTTTATCTTACATCCCTATGACTGACTTATACTTTAATGTTAACTTTATTTCAAAACGTTTTCTCTGAGTTACCTTTATAAAAATAATTATATGTCTAAAACCTGTTTCATTTTTTTTTTACCATATTTTGAAACCAACTTCTGTACCTCTACCCTGTTGGGCCATCTACACTCTACAAGTGCTTTTATCAGTAGGAGATAAACATTTTCAATTTTAAATCTTAGTTCCATGAATTTTATAAAGTGCCCCTGTATGTTTTTATATTTATATGACCCTCAGCAAGTGGGCTGGGATCATTATTAATCATCACCAAGTGCATGACTCTCAGTTGCTTATTCACCCTGAGAAATACTAAGAGGAGCTTAGTATTGTTTATGATAAAATAATTCATCTACATAAAAGAGGTTTCAGTGTGCTTTTTTTAAAGTATAAAGATAATAGATTTGTAGCAACAACAAAATCGAGAAAAATTATATTGTCAGCACTCCAGACGCTTCCTTTGATTTTGCCTATGCAAATGCTTTAGCCTCTCTAAGGGTTAAGGATTAACTTAAATAATAGTCATTTTGTTTTTATTTATATTTTTGTATGTATAATTGGATCCTTAAAATTGAAGTTTTGCTCATTATAGCAATGGAATTTTATGATACCTATCCAAATCCTTCATTTTTGTTTCTTTTGCTCAGTATTATGTTTATGAATTTCAACTTTCATTGTATATATTTGTGATTCTTTGTTCTTTCTTGCTATATATTATTGCATTTTGTGACTATATCAGAAAATTTTGCTCAAATATTATTAATAAATGTTTTTAGTATTTCCAGATTTACTATTGGAAAAATAGTCTGAACATTTTTTTGTTCATGTTTCCTAGTGCAAATAAACAAGAAATACATTTGAGTGTTTTCCTGATGGTGATTATGCTGTGTGGATATATGAATATTTAGCTTCAACAGAAAATGCCAAATTGTTTTCAAAATAGTCTTTTCCATTATGGTTTATTACAGGATATTGAATATATTTCCCTGTGCTAGAGTAGAATATTGTTGTTTATTTTATATAGAATATTTTCTATCTGCTAATATATCCCTTCCCCACTGTTTTTTCCCTTTGGTATCCATAAGATTGTTTTCTATGTCTGTGAGTCTGTTTCCATTTATTAAATACATCCATTTGTATCGTATTTTAGGTTCCACATGTAAGTGATTTCATATATTTACCTTTGTCTGACTTCACTTAGTATGATAATCTCTAGGTTCATCCATATTGCTGCAAAAGACATTATTTCATTCTTTCTTATGGATGAGTAATATTCCACTGTATGTATGTACCACATCTTCTTTATTCATGTGTTGATGAACAGTTGTTTTGCTTCCATGTCCTGTCTATTGTAAATAGTGCTTCTATGAATATTGTGTTGATGTGAGGTTATAAATCATTGTATTTTTGACTTGAATTTCTTTAATAATTAGCAATGTTAAGCATCTTTTCATGAGTTTTCCCCATCTGTTTTTTTTTTTTTTTTCTTGAGAAAAGTTTATTGAAGTTCCCATCGTGGCACAGTGGTTAACGAATCCGACTAGGAACCATGAGGTTGCGGGTTCGATCCGTGCCCTTGCTCAGTGGGTTAAGGATCCAGCGTTGCTGTGAGCTGTGGTGTAGGTTGCAGACGCTGCTCGGATCCTGCATTGCTGTGGCTCTGGCTTAGGCCGGCGGCTATAGCTCCTATTCTACCCCTAGCCTGGGAACCTCCATATGCCATGGGAGCAGCGCTGGAAAAGGCAAAAAGACAAAAAAAAAAAAAAAGAAAGAAAGAAAGAAAAGTTTATTTAGGTTTTCTGCCCATTTTTTTTATTAGGTTTTTCATTTTTTGATATTAAGCCATGTGAGCTGTTTGGCTTTTGAGTATTTTAGAAATTAAGCTCTTGCTAGTCACATCACTTAGGAATATTTTCTTCCAGTTCATAGGTTGTCTTTTCATCTTGTTTATAGTTTCCTTGGCTATGTAAAAGCTCAAAGTTTGGTTGCTTTCCATTTGCTTTCCTAAAGTAGCTTTTATTTCCACTGCCTCAGGAGACTTACCTAAGAAAATATTGCTATGATTTATGTCGGAGGATATTTTGCCTGTATTCTCTTCTAGGATTTTTATGTCTTATTTTAATTGTTTAAGCCATTTTAAATATATTTTTGTGTATGGCATGAGGCGGTGTTTTAATTTCGTTGATTTACATGCGGCTATCCAACTTTCACAACACCACTTGCTGAAGAGACCTTTTCTCCATTGTATATTCTTACCTCCTTGGTTGAAGAAAAAAATGACTGTAGGTGTGTGGGTTTATTTCTGGACTCTCTATTTTGTTCCATTGATCCAGATGTCTGTCTTTGTTCCATTACACATTGTTTTGATTACTGTAACTTTGTGGTATTGACTGGAGTCTGGGAGGGTTATTCCTCCAGCTTTGTTCTTTTTCCTCAAGATTCCTATGGTAATTCTAGGTCTTTTCTGGTTCCACATAAATTTTAGGATTATTTGTTCTAGTTCTATGAAAAACTGTCATGGGTAATTTGATAGAGATTGCATTAAATCTGTAGATTGCCTTGGATGGTATGGCCATTTTAACAATATTAATTCTTGCAATCCAAAAGTATGAGATATCTTTCTATTTCTTTGAATCATTTCCAGTTTCCTTTATCAGAGATTTATAGTTTTTATCATATGTCTTTCATCTCCTCGTAAGCTTTATTCTTAAGTATTATATTATTTTTGATGTTATTTTAAGAGTTTTTTTTTACTTTAACTTTCTGATATTTCATTGTTATTATAAACAAATACAAAAAATCCTGTACTCACCTTCAAAGAGCACCTAGACCGAAAACAAGGACACAGATAAAGAATCTTAGTAAAATAATAATACCCTGTCTACAAGTATAAATAGAACTGTGTATGTTAAAATATCCAAAGCCTACAGCAAAATAATGTCAATTTTTTTCAAGCATTCATGAAATATTCACAAAGATTGATAATATCTGGACTACCAAAGTTTTTAAAAAAATCTTAACTTTCAAAATGAAGAAAGCATGTACACTATTCTATTTATTAAAATGAAGAATAAAAAATATGTAAAATAACTAATGACTTTGAGAGTACTTTTCTAAGGATTGAGCATTCCTCTAAACAATTTTTAAAGATAAGTTTGAATAAGGCAACTGTAATTTCCCATTTTAGGAGGTACTGCTCAAATAGTACCATCGTACTATAGCACGAAGAATCAAAACCTTCCTCATGTGGCCAAAGAGGTACTATGAAGAAACTGTATCAATTTAAATATAGTTATTATAAAATAGGTAGGAAAAAATAAATTATCTCCTAACATAAGTAAGTATGAAGTTTATTAAGCTTTTAAAAGAGTGAGAAAGCAAATGATAAAGCAGAAAAAAGTTTATAATGAGAAATTATTATAAGTAATTGATTATTTTTAATAAGTCTATGTAACATAATATTTTGGAATAGAAATTTTATTTGGTACAATATTTATATACAAACAATATAAATTTCTATTTTTATGAAAATATAATACATTATAATTATATATTATATTCATTCCATGTATATACATTACACATTTTATATATATTTATATATATTTATATAGAGAGAGAATATAATTACAAAGAATAGATTTAAAAAGTTAAGTTGGAGATTAGTACAATCATATATTAAGAAACTTAGAAAACCAACATAAAGTTGTTGATTTTTTTAAATGTACAATATCAACACATATGATATGAAAAGTTAAAAAGAAATGTAAAAGTAAATCAAAGATTTACATCTAAAAATGACTTCATTTTATGCTATCTAAGTTTTACAGGCAAATACAATAAATGATTACATTTATTGGGCATCAATTATGTGCTGAAGGCTACACTATAACGAAGCAAGAAGAATGGCTATTATTTGGTCTGATGGAATTTACAGTCTATTAGAAGAGTCACATATTTGAAAGATAATCACAATAGTTAGTGTTTGTAATTCTGAAAAAAAAGAAATGAGGTAATTTACCACCTCCAAGAAACGCATCTGACCTATAATAATGACAGAAAGGTTCTGAAGGCTCATGATGTGAGATTGGCACTAAGCTGGTGTAATGAACCAAGGGTTGATGGGTGTGTTTGAAGGCCAAGAGTATATGCAAGATATGTATACACAGTACCTTAACATATTTGGTGTGTGATTAATGCATGTACAAGTTAGTTATGGCTATTGTCAAGTATTTGGTGGCAGTATACTTAAAATTATTTGTTTATATATATGTATATATGTTATGTATATGTGTATGTGTTTTTACACTATATATATACATATATGTATATATGTACACAGTTTTTTTTAAATAAATAGTTTTAAAAAGTTCTGGAAGAAAAATCTCATGAGCCAGGGATTCAGATGAATTCCCTGAATTAATAATCAAATAGCAACCTGGCAATATACTAAATAACATTTTAATAAAAAACAAAACAAAAAAACTAAGCCTTACAGTGAATAATTGGGTCACATATAAAGTGTGATACATTGTTGGTACATGATTTTAACTTTCATTTTTTTAAAATATATTTTCAGTAAAATATACTTTATTAGTGAATTTTTTCTTTTGTGAAACCCGATCATAAAATTTTTAAAAAACATGATTTTAGTATGGAAATTATACTTCACCTTTTATTTACAGAGTTTTTTGTTACTGCTGTTGTAGTTATGTCTGCAATTATATGAGGGACTGATCAAATTAAATTATTTAAGAGGAATTTCTTTTTAAATGAGGTTGTGGAATTTCCCACCAAAGCATAGACACATTTTCCAGGAAAGGACAGGAGGTGTGATATAAAAGCAAATGGAAACTGTCTTTGTGACTTTGTATATGAGTAAGTTTAGGAAAAATGGAAGGATATTGACAGAAGACAAATTACTTTGTAATTGCATCTAGAAATAGCTTTTAATGTAGTAAACAAATGTCATTCTGTCTGTACACATCATAAAATGGTTTCAAATAGACTGAATACAGCAGAAAGGAAAGAGCTGATGTGCTGTAGAGAGGCTGAAGATGATTGAGCATTCCTCTAAACAATTTTTAAAGATAAGTTCGAATAAGGCAACTGGAATTTCCCATTTTAGGAGGATTATTTTGGTGCTGCTCAAATAGTACCACAGAGCAGCCCATTCCACTGCTAAGCAAATTCTTCCCAGATATTATCTTGGAGTTATGATATATAAAATAACACGACAAATAGCTTATAACTGGAGCTGGTCATGAATTTTCAACTAGAGTATCATCCTGCTGTATGAAAATGAAAGTACTATATGACAAATGTAATCTAAAAACAAGTATTAATATTCTTATGAAATGGATGTGTTTTTGCATGATTACTCTATGTACATATAATGCATATGTAGGTACATAAAATTTCTACATATACATTATATGTACATGCAGAGTGATTCTGAATTTGTCAGCTGAATATTTTCTTCCAGGGGTAGTGTTTTAATGAATTAAAATGTGGCTGTGAGATACTTCAAAAGGCAAGCACATGCAATTTCTCAAATAAATGATTAAAGGAGTACATATTGTATTTTGCATGTCTTCTAAACTTGCCTCAAAATCATATACATGTTATATGAGCATCTATGAAATATATTCATAAATCATCTGTACATCATGAGAAGAGTATTCAACTACTATCTAAGGTGCATAGAAAATAATTAAGGTAGCTTTAGTTTGAAATGGAGTTATTCTGAGGTCCTAGAGGTCAGCATTGCATAAGGATTATGCAATGTTCCCACCTTGCCTCTATAATATCTACATTTTATAAACTTTAAATAGTCATTTAGTAGTATCTTATAATTGCATCTTTCTCATAAGAGTGTTCCTCAGCCTTGAAAGCATATTTTAATTATTGCCTGGAGTTCTACTTCAGAGATTCTGATTTAATTCCTTTTGGGTAGGGCCTAGAAATAATCTTTTAAATTACAGATGTTTACAATGTGTTAAAATAATAGTATTTATCCTTATAGGTATTTGTATATAGTTGTATAGAATTTGAAGATTTGTATGTAAAGGAGTGATCCAATTATATTTACATGAATATCATAAGTAATGTCAAATTTGTATAAAAGGTAACATGCAGAACTGACATTTCAAAATTATGGGTTTATATCACAGTGGCAGAGGAAGTTTTCCAATTTTTCCTTAAAACCTCTCCTTATCTTTTTTTTCTTCTTGGTCCCACCTGTAGCATATGGAAGGTCCTGGGCCAGGGGTTGAATCCTAGGTGCAGCTGCAACCTATACCATAGCTGCAGCAACTCTGGATCCTTTAAACCACTGGATCAAACCCAAACCTCTGCAGCAACCCGAGCTGCTGCAGTCCAATTTTTAACCCAATGTGCCCCAGCAGGAACTCCAAGCTCTTGTTATCTTTTATCATAAAATGTGCAATGGGATTTTTACATTGCTATGATAGAGCTGAGACTGCAGGGAATTTTAATATTTTTCAGTAAGAGAAAGGACTTTGCTCTTTTACATATGAACTTTATTCAGGGTGTCTATTTTTTAATTGTTTTCATTAAAGTATAGTTGATTTACAATGTTGTGCCAATTTCTGCTAAACAGCAAAGAAACCCAGTCATACATATACATGTATATTTTTTTCTCATATCATTTCCCATCATGGTCTATCCCAAAAGATTGGATATAATTCCCGATGCCTTACAGTAGGACCTCATTGCCTGTTCATTCTAAATGTAATAGTGTGCATCTACTAACCCCCAATTCCCAGTCTTTCCCACTCACTCCCCCTCCCCCTTGGCAATCACAAGTCTGTTCTCCATGTCTATAAGTCTGCTCCTGTTCTGTAGATATGTTCTTTTGTGCCATTTTTTAGGTTCTACATATAGGTGATATCATATGGTATTTGTCTTTCTCTTTTGGACTTACTTCACCTAGTATGAGAATCTCTAGTTGCATCCATGTGGCTGAAAACTGAATTATTTAATTATTTTTTTAATGGCTGAGTAGTATTCAACTGTGTATATGTACCACAAGTTCTTAATCCATTCAGCTGTTGATATACATGTGGGTTGTTTCTCTGTCTTGGCTATTGTGAATAGTGCTGCTATGAACATATGGTGCATGTATCTTTTTGAATTATAGTTTTGTCTGGATATTTGCCCAGGAGTGGGACTGCTGGATCATATGGTAGTTCTATATTTAGTTTTCTGAGGTACCTCCATACACTTTTCCATAGTGGCTATACCAATGTACATGCCCACCATCAGTGTAGGAGGATTCCCTTTTCTCTATAAATGACGTCTATTTTAAATTGTTCTCATGAAGTAAGTTGTTCTAATTCCCAAAGTGAACATGGTAGCATCTAAAATATTTCATAAAATTTCTGAGATACTATAATGTTTCCCATTGTTCTCAGAAGCAGAAGAAATCTTTGTTGGGTTTTTTAAAAAAATATTTTACAAATTGCTGGTGTAGACAAGATAATTATTCCCAACTCTTGCTCTTTCCCTACAATAGAATGAAAGCTCTTTACCCAGTGCTAAGGGACTTGCCTATGCATCCGATGGGAGCTATATATATTCTTGCCTCATTGATTTAGGATGTGGTAATGTGATGTACTTTGCTCAGTGGTCTGCAACACAGTAAATTTTGCTCTAACTTGTCAGAATCTTTAGTGATTGCATAATTTGTTTTGGGTGCTTTTGCTTTTCCCCTTAATCATGAGGGAACATACTTGCGTATTAAAATAGGAAGACATTGTGTACGTAAAGGGAACAGACCTAGAGTCAACCTGCAGCCTCGAAAACTGTAAAATAGCAATAAACCTTCAGAATCACAGCACCCACATGTAGTAATATGAGTGAAATAACAAAACTTCATTGTTCTAAAGCTAGTAAGACTTTTGGATTTGTTACACAGATTTACTGCATTAGAATTTGACTGATACACACAGCTATTGATAAAAGTATCTTAATATTAGTATATCTAAGTGCATGCCACATATTTCTTCTGTTGAAAAACACCAGGTCAGGATATATATATATATATCCCTTCATTTTAGAATGAATAAAAATAGGTGGAAAATGGAACCTATATAAAAACAAAACTAAACCAAGGGGCATTGAAAATGATCCTAAACCTAAGAAGAAAAAAATGTCACTGAATGAAAAGAAAAAAAAATTATTTTGATCATCAATACAACACAGAAATAAAATTTTATTATTAAATAGAAACAGAGAACTTTTAGGAGAGATTGGTACAGATTAAAGACAACAGGACATAAAGAAAGAGATAGTCAAATAAGGAAGAATTAACAACAGCAGAAATAAATTTCAAATTCATGAATAAAAATGCAGAATTCATGCTGTACATATTGGATTAGTAATGTGTGTGGGAAAAATGATAATCAGAGTAGAAGAGAAAGTCAAGAAAATGATGAGAGGTGAAAACTACAGACTACAAAAACAGGTAATAAATCTGCACTTTTAGAGATTTCTGAGAAAGAAGTTTGGATAATTGAAATATATAGCTTTTGAAGAAAAATAAGCCAAGTTTGGAAAAATTAACTGAACATATACATTGTATATGTACACACACACTGACACATATGCAAATTTTAGATATAAATCCTATTAACATTGAGAAAGGGAAAAGCATTTCATTTTTAACCGTCTCCTCCCCTCCTCCCAAAAAAGCATAATTTCACTGGAATAAACCTTTCCCATAATTATTTCATCTGTGTTTGAAGTCAGATCCAAGACATTGATACCTTATATTTTCCTGGCCACAGTCACTGTCATTGGTAGGTATTAGTTCAATCATACTGAAAATTAGAACATTTTGCTTGCTTCTTTAGGGCATACAATCCCTGCCTCTGTCTCTCCCTCCTTCCCTTGCCTCCTACTCTGAGTAAGGAAGTGCCTTGACCAGAGTTGTTGACAGCCATCCTACAAACACAAAAACAATCAAACTTAAAATTTCTCTCACACTGTGGAAAGCAGAGTGGGAAGATGGAAAGATCCAATATTATTGAGGGCATTGTTAAATAAACTATGAAAACAGAATTACTCAATGAATTTATACTCAGTGGAGTCAACACAATGCCTTAGTGAATAAACCTCTATTGTTAATATATATGCTATTTTCATCTGAAGTTGTCCAAAGTGAGACCATCTCTCCTATTGGGAACTATCCACTCTTCATTTTCGAAAAATCTCTAAGACTAATTTTTCTACTTCCAATAAATCAAAATTGAGACTCTATCAGTAAGAAAGATGTATTGTACCTAATATTGGTTAAACATAAAGACATTTTAAAATACTCTTGATAAATGTGATGAAACAGAATAAAAATGATTAAAAACTGCTCTTTGAAGTTACTCACATATTGTGAATTTTTTAAGAAAATATGTAACCAAAAAATCAATGACAAACAATACAACAAAAGAGAAAAAAGAAATTTGTATAAAATTAAGCAGATATATTTAAAACTGGAAAATAACAGAAAAATGGCAGTAACCTATGAGAGAAAATATCATAAGTTGTATGAACAAATTGATCCCAATTTTGTCATTTGTTCACATAATGACTCTGCACATTGACTAATAAATTGATTTATCAGTCTATATCTATAGCTACCATAGATGCAAAAAATTGACAGTAAAAAGTTATTATTGGAGGAGAAACATTATAATGTATTTAAAAATTATTTTCTCTGTATTTGAAAAAGCTTGAATCATATAATCAGAAAAATGCTCTAAGTAAATTACAAAAACTCTTCTCCCTCACACCAAAATGTTGAGGCATTCATCCCCTACACTGTTAGCTCCAGGTGGAAGAAAAAACTCTGCATTGATCATTTATCTTTTCCGTAGAGCAAAATAGACTTAATACAAATTTACGTAGGTTCTCTCTGAATAAAAGTGTATTGGATTATTTAACTTGTGTTTGGGCTGAATATGAAACTGACATAGAAAATTAAAAAGAATTAATTACCATCCAAAGATGAGCAGATTTTATTTTTATTTATATTGCCCTCTTCAAGTGTCACGTAGACTTCAGATTTCATTACACTGACTTCAGCCAAATCATGCTTTCATCTTTAACCACATAGATGACTTTCTGCATTAAAAAAATTAGGTTTTAGGAATTTAGGAAGATCTTTTCAGAGATCTTTTGACCCCAGTTTATAAAAACAGACAATAAATTCTAGATTAGTCATCATCATTTTATATAAGATTCATCTGAGAATCCACACCTGTCTAATGTTAGCTAAGTGAAAATAAGTACATAGAAATGTTTATTAGAAGGTTAAAAGGATAAAACAAATGGATTAAAATATGTCTGTAATATTTCAATGACATCTAGGTAATATATGCCATGTATTCAAGTCTTATTATATTTCTTTAATTTCCATTGTTTTACAAAGCAATAAAATTCAAGAATGGAATTTTATCATCATAGAAGAAAAAACATAATTTTATAAGAACAGAGTTCCGTCCTGCAATATGAATTAAATTAGGATTCTACAAATTATTTTAAAATTAACTAAATGAAGTTTATTTTTTAATACTGCATTACACTTTTATATCAGTTTGTGATATGATTTTTTTGCTTTTTATTTCCTTTCTGAATACAATATTAATGAAACTGAAGAGCTGAAATGGATATAGGTAACATTTGATCAAGCTTACATAGAGTAGACATAATTAAGCGTGAAAAACTAAAAGTAGTAATATCTGACTAGTCAGGTAACCAATAGTGCAGACTTAACCATACTTTCCAAAATAAATAAAGAAAAAGAAGAGAAGGAAAGAAAACAAAAAGCAGGAAGGCAAGGAAGCACATACCCAGAGAAAAAAGATTATAATAGTTCACTTTTTCTTTGAGATCTGAGTCAATTACCAAGGTTCAAATGTCACTTTTTCTAAAAATAACTTTACCTCCTCCCACACTTTCTAACCCTAATCACATTTCATCATTTTCATTTTATTATTTTTAATTTGAATACCTTTATTGAGTAATAATTGACATGCAATAAACTGCACATGTTTAAAATGTACAATTTGATAAATTTTTGTAAATATGTACTGGCATAAAACCATCACTATAGTCAAAAGGAGCCTTGTACTCTTTATAAATCCCTTCACATTTCTCCTCCATCTGATCCTTCCTCCAGACAAACACTGAGCTGCATTTGTCACTATATATTAGTTTGCCTTTTCTGGAGTTTCATAAAAATGGAATTACATAGTACTCTTATTGTCTGGCTTGTTTCAATCAGCATAATTATTTGGGGATTTATCCAGCTTGTTGCTTGAAATATGATTCGTAAAACAAGTTTATACATATTACTATACAAGTAAAACATATGTTTTTCTCTTGGATATTTTGGGAAATGGAATATAACTACATCAAATGATAGATGTATGCTTATCTTGTAAAAAACTACAAAATGTTTTCCATAGTGGTCATACCATTCTACAGTTCCTGTCATAGCAGCATGAGAGTTCCATTTGCTCCACACTATTACCAACATTTATCAAACACTTGTTATTGTCAGTCTTTTAATTTTAACCATTCTCATGATTAATGGTGTCTCATTATATTTTTAATTTATATTTTCCCAGTTGCTAAAAACGTTGAGCATCCTTTCATGTGCTTATTTGAATCCACATGTATTTTTCAAATAAGTGTCTGCTTAAATGGGTGGTCTATTTTTATTGTGTTGTTTATATTGTTTTCTTGTTACTGATGTTAGAGAGTTCTTTACATATTTTAGATATAAGACCTCTGTGAAGTATATGCTTTACAACTATTTTAAACCAGTCTGTGACTTTCTTTTCATTGTATAACATTACCCAGTAAAGGGAATACATTTTGAAATTTTGATGAAGTCATATATCAATTTGCTCTTTTATTGATTGTGGTTTTTGTGTCATACCTGAGGAATCGTTTTCTGGTCCAGCATTGCAAAGATTTTTTCCTGTTTTCACCTACAGGGTTTATAGCTTTAAGATTTAACATTTAGGAGTTCCTATCATGGCAAAGCAGAAACAAATCCAACTAGGAACAATGAGATTGCGGGTTCAATCTGGACTCTCTCAGTAGGTTAAGGATCTGGTGTTGCTGTGGCTGTGGTGTGCGCCAGCAGCGACAGCTCTGATTGGATCCCTAGGCTGGGAACCTCAATATGCCGCTTGTGTGGCCCTAAAAAGACAAAGAGACCAAAAAAAAAAAAAAGATTTAACATTTAGGTGTACCATCCACTTTGAGTTAATTTTTCCTATAAGTGTAAGGTAAAGATAAAAGTTCCCGGTTTTTTGGATATTGGGTTGTTTCAGCATCATTTGTTGACACAATTATTTCTACTATGAATTCCCTTTCCATATTTGTAGAAAAATCTTTTTCTGCATATATGTCATATATTTTTGTCCCATATTTTCCACCAGATGCTATAAATGTCCATTAAAGTATTTCACAGTTGTCTCAAACTTAAGATTTCAATCAGTCATCCTCCTCTAAGGTAAATTTCCATCTTCCTTTTCACCTGTCAACAACATGCATTTCCTGCTACGTTGTAAGTGTTTATAGTCATCTTTGATTTTTTGCTCTCTCACTCTCTTCTATCATTACTACTTCTCTATCTTTAGAACACTGATTTTTTTGCCCTTGACCAAGCCTGTTAACCTCTTTCTTCCCTGATTATGTTGTCTGTTTCTTTCTATACTATGTCTATTATTATGACAAATAGACAATATTTCCTATCTGAACTACTCAAGTAACCCCTAACTTCCTCTCTAGTCTTTTTCATGTACACTTACAAATTAATATTCATGGATAATTTATATTACAACCTTGACTATGCTTAAAATTCTCTACTATCAATAATTGTATATGGGTTAAAATCAGAATAGTTTTGTTTGATGAACTTTTACGACATGTACCAAAGTAGAATAAGTTGGACAGACAATGAGACAAAAAAATAAACAAAACAAGAAAGACAAAAAACCCTGAAATTGTAAATGTAAACATGGAGGTAGAAATATTATGAGTAGGACCAGGATTTCCTACTTCCAGAAATGGAAGAAATGGGAGAAACAAGGTTAGATACCAACAATTGCAATAAGAAATTTAAAAATTTAAATTAAAAAAAGAAAATGAATGACTGAATTCTCTGCATAGGCAGAGAGTCAAAGGTTAATAAAGGTGGAGAGTTCCCTGGTGGCTCAGTGAGTTAAAGATCCAGCATTGTCACTGCTGCGGCTTGAGCCAGTGCTATGGCATGGATTTGATCCCTAGCCCAGGAATTTCTACATGCCACTGATGCAGCAGAAATAAATACTTAAGTGAAACAGAAAGAGAAGATGGTCAACTACATTAATAACAACATGAGTAGCAATTCACGTAGGTGATGCTTTTGAAGGACTGAAGCTCTGATCTTCTGGGTTTCCCATTTTCTGTCCTAAAGGAGTTTCTTTCTGAACCCTGCCTCCTACAGCCACAATTTAAAGAATGTTCATAATCTATCTTTATTTTTGAGATATAATTGATATAAAGCATTATATTAGTTTCAGGTGTACAACATAATGATTCAATATTTGTGTACTTTATGAAAGATCACTGCAATAAGTCGAGTTAACCTCCATCACCATACATAGTTATAAAATTTTCTTTTCTTGTATGATGAGAATGTTTAAGAGTGACTCCCTTAGCAACTTTCAAATGTGCAAAACAGTATTATTAACTAGAGTCACTGTGCTGTATCTTACATTCCCATGACTTATAACTGGAAGTTTGCACTTTTTAACCAACTTCACCCAGTCTATCCCTAATTCAGTTATCAAGTCTCACAATATATTTCCTATATGAACTTATGCATTGCCAAAATGTATGCAATGCACTCATGGAATAAACCTTGTAATTCCTTGTTTTCTTCTTTTGTTTGTTTACACTATATCTCACTTGGGTTTTTCTCCTTTTTCTCATCTTCCCTGCTTCTCCTAATGATCCATTTTTCTCAGCTCAAATCCTGTCTCATTTGTGATTCCTTCCTAAAACTGCAGATCACACAACTTCTCTTTTTCTAAAACACAAGAACTCATCGTCTATACTATGCATTGGACAGAAAACTTTATATATTTCCTATTGTCTGTGTTCTCAATTGTTATTTTGCTTCTTTAATACCTTTTGTCTTGACTGTAGGCATTTGAAGGGTAGAGCCATGATTTTGCTATACAGTACCCATGGTGTTAGCAAGGGCCATAGCCATAGTGGTCACTTGTTCAAAAACCATGAAGTTTCCATTGTGGATCAATAGAAAAGAATCTGACTGGTATCCATGAGGACGCAGGTTCAATCCCTGGCCTCACTCAGTGGGTTAAGGATCCAGCGTTGCCATGAGCTGTGGTGTACGTTGCAGACACAGCTTGGATCTGGTGTTTCTGTGGTGGTATAGGCCAGCAGCTACAGCTCTAATTGGACCCCTTGCCTGGGAATGGGAACTCCATGTGCCATGGGTATGGCCCTAAAAAGACCAAAAAAAAAAAAATCATATTTAGGGCACTTGATATATCCCAATCTCTACACTAGGTTTCCATGTTAAAACAAGTACTATGGTCTGTATATGCACTGAAGAATTTCATAGATTTTTTTTTTCTGGCAGAAATAAGAATTTGTATTAATAGTACTGAACCCACTTTAGAGAGGGTCTCACGAAGGTAGTTCTTGCAAGATTGATATTAAGGGAAAGGAGTTTTCTTAAATTTAAGCCTAAATTGAGATTTTTGTAGGCATGAGCAAAAGAAAAACTAAGGCATAAGTCTTCTAGCAGAGGAATGCTTTGAATAAATCCCACTAATTATGTCAGAACTAATTAGTTCATAGGACTTACACCATGTGTTAAGGAAAATATGTTCAGCTGGTGGTTTGTGAGGAGGAGAGTAGTGAGTTGATTTTCTTTCAGGGTGTTATTCCATTAATCTAGACCTAAGACTTAATCCTAATTATCTGTCAAGCCTAAAATCTGACATCTGATATTCAGGTCTTTCCATAGATTGACTTCAAATTATCTTTCTAGCCACCATAATCCAAAATAGCCTCTTGTATTTCAGCTGGGAAAAAATATTTTCTGTCTCCAGATTCGCTGCATGTTTTTTTATCCTCTCTACAATGCTGTTCTCACACGTTTTCTTATTTAGATACCATTTCTTTTCAAACATGAATATCCTCAAAGGAATTTTAAATTAGTCAGTATACACTGAATTTTATCCAGTAAAAATTTAATTATTCACTGTTGTTTATTGATCACCTATTATGTGCAGATATCTATGTTGGGTATTATGGAGCCTATGTAGAGAAATAGGACATAGACCCTGCTAATCAAACTATCTATTTTCCAAAGTAAAAACTTCATGTGGTCATAAATAACTGCAAAGGAAGGTGGATCATGATAGATATATAAAAGTATTATAAATTTACAGCTCTGAAAGTTTTTAGGAGTATACATTTTTTCAGGCTTAAAGGAATAGGGAGGAACTGGCAGGAATAACAGTCTTTTAATGTGATCCTTAAAAATCAGTGGCGGTCCATGAGTTTTCTGAATAAATATTCAAAATGCATATACACATGCATTTAATTAGACTTGGCTATAAATATTGATGTTAGTTTTTTTTTAACATGTTAGTATTTTTCTACCTCAGTTCTAAAAAAAATGATATTTCTTATTCATTGTATCTTTATTTCTGAGAGTACAGGGTCTAATGCTGGTCATAAAGTAGTAGACTAATAAATAGTTTCTGATTCTTTTATCTTTAAATCAAATTTATAAAAGTAAATAAATAATAAATATTAAAAAGAAGCATTATTCTTTAGTAAGTGGACTATTGAAATAAGTTATGCTGCCTCTTCATTCATGCCTAACATCACCAATTTAACAATGACTTTGTAAAAAGTAATGGCATTGGGGGAGTGCAGGATTTTAAAACAGTGACATTGCAAAAAAGAAAACTGTACATAGTTTGTACAGATTTGTAATTTTACTTCTTCCTGATGTAGAAAAAAGATTGGAAAATATTGCCAGTAGTTCTTTCTTTAATGGAGCATAAATTGTATAGTCTTATTTTATTTACAACTGCCTTTTTTTGGGGGGTGGGTTGCTGCTAGAATAGCAGAGAAAGAGAAACACAATTTAATAACAAGTCTGTGAAAGTCACTGTAAAGGGTAATCATAATTTCCCAACCATTACAATGCGAGTAGACCTACTTGGGAGTGAAATAACAACATGCAGTTTAAATCCCTTGGGAAAAATTATGCCAGACAGACTGATTGAGCGGAAACTATCCAATAAACTGTTCATGGACTTTGCAATCAGTGAACTGTGTAAAAGAGACTCAATTTCCTGAATTGCATGTCAAAAACTAAATTTACATGACATATCCACTTGAAGTAAACATTACTAAGCATGCTGGTACATGAACTCCTTGGGGACAAGGAGAGTATCACTAAGCAACTGCCTGACCTCCTAGCCAGAGTATTTTACATGACAGTGAATGAATAGTGCTGCTAGTGGAAAATAAATGTATACTGCCACCTACATAATTATTGTCTTTCATTAACAAAAGGAAAATAATTCCTTTATTGCTAGCTGCACCAATTTGCACCTTAAATGTCCCTAGAAAAAGAAATAACAGTCTTTCAGTAATATCAGACCAAGTAAACAAGGTTAATTCGCCCTCAGAGGATAACTATAAAAGCCAAATAAGATATACTCAAATAGAAACTTAAAGGCAATGGGGTAGTGATAAGTTCATATCAAGTGTAAATTAATTGCAGTATCTGTACCCTGTGCAATGTGACTTTGTTTCTTCTCAACAGAAGGTAGTCTCTTTCCTGCTGCTTATATCTGTGCTGGCTTTGGAACTTGCTTTGGCCAAAGTAATTGGGCAGCAGTGGTAGTTTGCCAGTTCTGAGCAGAGGGTTCAAAAGAGATTTCAAGCTTCCATTCTTGGAACTCTGTCACCATGATTAGGACAAGCCCAAGCTATCCTGCTAGGGGACAAGATAACACATGGAGTGGAGCTGAGCCAGCCCAAAGAAGGCCAGCCAGACCTCAGTCAAGCTCCCACCAACCCCCAAATACCTGGAAAATAGAGAAAAATCTTAACAGCTTATGAAAAGCATCAGGAATCCCTCACTGATCTTGGTGTAAGAGGATGAGTATGGCCTTTGGAGTCAGACCTGGGTCCATAGACATCTCTGATCTCCAACAGCTGTGTAACTTGAAGGAAACATACTTGACTTCCCTGAGGCTGATTTTCTCGGGTATTAAATAGTTAGAGTAATTAAGACTGTGTTGGTTACAAATAAATCATTTCAAGTTCACAGAAGCATATTCAGAAATTAATTTCAGTGTACAAATAGGGTATGTCTAAATTCTAATACAGAAATATAGTGGGACCTCAAAAAAGGTAAAAAACTGGCAATGGAAGGAATCCAAAAACTAAAAGAACAATCATTAACCATCTTCCACCTCCATTTCTCTTGTCATGTACAGCCTCATTCTTCTTTCTCCAGTTCTTATATCAGATAATAAATAACCCTGGAAGCTACTCTGATGGACCCAAGGTTGGGCCAGTGCTCAGCCCAAGTCCAGTTCACCAAGAGAGAAAGTAGAGGTCACTTTTTATAAATGTCTGCTTAATTGCAGCTGCCATGGGGTTGGTGAGGCTAATGAAGTTTATTTAGATAAGCAGAGCATCCACGGCTTTGCAGTGCTGCTATGAAAAGTAAATACATTTAAAACCTCTGGTAATCATTGATAGTTATTATCATGATGATTATTAGAAGTTTGGAGATTCAACTACTGATTCTATTTTGGTATGCTTACTTTAAATCATTTTATGGTGATTATATATGTATATATGTAGATGTGCATATATATCTTAGATGATATTATGAAATAAGTGAAAGCAAGTAGATTTAAAATATGTATTGTCAGTAAATACTGTATCCTAAACTTCTTTACAGGATATTTAAAACTCTTTATAAATAGCATTTTTGATTTGCCATGGTCTCAGTATACAAATGCTATAAATATTTGATTTATCTAAACTAACCTTCATCCTCAAAGTGAATTGGAGACTTTGTCTGAACAGATTGAAAAGGGGCGGCAGTAATATTCTGAAATGGTAATGTATGCAATTTGCTCCATTTCAGACAATGCTATCTAATTGATACTATGTTTTTGATGTCAGATAAAATGCACAAAAGAGAATTAACAGATACGCATATGCGCATATCCTTCATAAACACAATATGCCGAATTTCAAATTCTGTTAACACTAATTGTTGGTAAGATCATTTGGCAACTAATCAAGCCTTATGACATTTGTGCTTTGTGATATATCTTGTACTGTATAATTGTTATTTTTTGAAAAGCCTCAATAAAGGGGAAATAAATTAAAGACATTTTCAAGAGGTTTGTCTTACTCTTTTTTTTTTTTTTTCCATCAAGTTCCTGGTTCAGTATAGGGTTTTGGAGTGAAATCATCTCAGATAGATATATCTTTCTTATACTATTTGAGATTAGAAGATATTAAAACCCTTGTTACAATGCATTTATTTGTTTATAAAATTGAAAAAGTAAAACTACAGTATGTCAACAAAAATATGTAAAATAATGCCTGAATTCCTTTTTGTTGAGAATATTTTGCAATCACATTTCTTTTAGTTAATATGTAGGATATATAATCTTGCATTTCTCTGCTCTATCAATGCTGGCTATGAACCCAAATAATGTCCATATAATCATTAAGATCATAGATGCTCATGGGCAGATATAAGTTGAAAAATGCTTCAGTCTTAAATAGAACACTGGAGAGATTGGCAAGTTTAACCTCTTCAAATTAGAAATAAAGTGTTAATAATGAGTCAAACAAACTTAACATGCTTTCTCTTTTTTCCTTTTTCACGGGATGGTGACTCTATTAATGGAATTAATGTGAAACTTAGAGAAGACTCCAAATTGCTAAAAAAGGAGAAAAAAAATTTAAGTGACAGAAAGTTTGCTCAAATTCTGAGAATGGCTTAGGCTATCACATTGCATATTTACTTGATGTTCATAAACATAATGAGGAAATACATTCTCTAACAGTATTGCCTTCATTTACCTGCCCCAAAGCCTTCATGAACATCCATTAGGGAAGGGAGATTGAGTAGTTGCAAAGCTATTTATATTTTCTATTGTTTAGATGTTAAGAGTAATTAGATTGTAAACTTCTTGATGGCAAGAAGTACATGTGCTTATTAAACATTTGTACTTCCTTGGAGAAATGTCTTTTTAGGTCTTCTGCCCATTTTTTGATTGTCTTGTTTGTTTGTTTGTTTGTCTTGTTGCTGAGTTGTAAGAGCTATTTGTATATTTGGAAAATTAAGACCTTGGTTGTATCATTTGCAAATATTTTCTGCCATTTTGTAGGTGGTCTTTTCATTTTGTTTATGGTTTCCTTTGCTGTACAAAAGATTGTAAATTTGATTTGGTCCCATTCGTTTATTTTTGTTTGTATTTCTTTCACTTAGGAGACTGACCTAAGAAAACATTGGTGGAGTTCCCATCGTGGCTCAGTGGTTAACAAATCTGACTAGGAACCATAAGGTTGCAGGTTTGATCCCTGGCCTCGCTCAGTGGGTTAGGGATCCGGCGTTGCCGTGAGCTGTGGTGTAGGTCGCAGATGTGGCTCAGAGCCCATGTTGCTGTGGCTTTGGCGTAGGCCAGTGGCTACAGCTCCAATTCGATCCCTAGCCTGGGAACCTCCATATGCCACAGGAGCGGCCCTAGAAAAGGCAAAAAGACCAAAAAAAAAAGAAAGAAAACATTGGTAAATTTATGTAGGAGAATGTTTTGTCTATGCTTTCTTCTAGGAGTTTTATGTTGTCAGAAAGACATTGGCTTTTTTTCCAAAATCGAGTGTCTTATTAGAAGAGCAACAAGTTACAATTATTATGATGCAAAACTAGGTAATATTCTATTTTAGAAACATGTAATATTTAGCATAAATATTAATACATCATAATAAAGTAAATAGAATATAATACATTCTATTATATATTTAAATAAGAACAGTAAAATAGTATGAAAAGTTGCCGCAGACCGTTCATGGATACTAGTGATTGGTTCTGTGTAACAGAAGTTTTAAACATTACTATTGATGCATATAGGATAGGTATGTAAGAAAAGGGTGGAGAAAAAATACTCTGAAACTGTGCCTGGTTTACAGATTGCCTTATGTTACAGCTGGTAGCAATATACCATTATTGATCGGGATGTATTTTGCATGTGTGTGTCCATGTCAGTAGAAAGACAATGGAAATTGTAGGATGTTAGATCAGAAAAGATGAGTTAATCTTAAAACCTTTTCAAGAAGAAAATGTCACTTTTGCTGGATTTTATAATCCATGTAAGAGGAGTTGGAAAGGTGAAAAGAATTAATTAATGATGTTTTTCTAGTCAATAGACAATGGCTATATAACAAGAGTTTCCATAAGCCTTTTCAAAAAAATCAGAGAACTCATGCAAGCAAAAATGAGGGAAATCTTGGATAAGTTTTGGAGGTTTAATTATGAAATGCTTGACATTTCAAACCAGTTTATTTTTTCATTTAGAGTAAGGAATCAGTCAAGATATATGTACTTCTAAATTACAAATTTTAAAGATATAGTTAATAATAATAATACATATAATTGCCAAACATTAAAAATCATTTTTGTTTATTTGTTTCTTTTTTTTTTTTTTAGGGCCATGCCTGTGGCATATGGAAGTTCCCAGGCTAGGGGTCAAATCGGAGCTGCAGTTGCTGGTCTACGCACAGCCACAGCAACAAGGGATCTGAGCCATATCTGTGACCTTTACCACAGCTCGTGGCAACACGGGATCCTTAACCCACTGAGCAAAGCCAGGGATCCAGTCTGTGTCCTCATGGATACTAATCAGGTTTGCAACACTCTGAGCCACAATAGGAACTCCTAAAAATTGTTATTGATATTAACATTTTTATGTCATTAAAATGAATTTTCCCTATGAAATTTATGATCAACCTATGTCTATATATTTATATTAATATTAATTTTCTGTATAATTACAAATATTAAGTTTATGTTTGAAATTTTAACAAGTATGAAAATACATTGTATATCAGTTGATATCTCATCTATAATGTTTAATATTTCTAAAATGTGGCCTGTATTTGAGATTTGCATTTTGTAGCCATTGAAATATCAGTGTACATTGTTTCATTATTCAAGAACAGAGCAGAAGAGGAGCTCCTGTTGCGGCTCAGCAGGTTAAGAACCTCACTAGTATCCATGAGGATGAGGGTTTGATCCCTGGCCTTGCTCAGTGAGTTAATAAGGATCTGGCAGTGCCATGAGTGGTGCTATAGGTCACAGATGAAGCTCAGATCCCGTGTTGCTGTGGCTGTGGCCATCAGTTGTAGTTCTGATTTGACCCCTAACCCAGGAACTTCCATATGCCACAGGTGAGGCCCTAAACAAACACACAAACAACAACAAAAAAAAAAATTGCAGAAGGGAATAAAAGAAAGGAAGACTGCTAGCAATTTTGAAATAAGCACAGACCGAAAATTAAGTTTGGAATTTAAAATATTTTTAAAATATCCTCAGATTAGTAAACATAAAAGAAATTTAAATTTTATGAAGCAAACATGAGCCAGTGATGAAACTTAGGTCTTGGAACTCTGGAACCAAAATTTATTTCCCTTGAAAGAAAATTTGGAAAACATTTGGGTTGCAAACATCCACAATAGTGAGAGATCAGAAATACTGAGAGCTGATATATAATAATTTGGAGTTGGGAAAGTCTTTATTGATATTGACTTTAGTAATGCCTTTTAGTATTACATATACTCTGTTGTGGCTCATGGTATTCCCTTACCTAAAATTTTTTCTACTTTCTCTTACATCCAATCCTAGCTTATATTTTGAGCACCCTGAAAATACTAAAACTCTGAAACCATTTCTGATAACCCTGTAACACCTAATATCATCTTTACTTCAATGGTATTTCCTAACATTTTTTGGTAGGATTTCATTCCTTCTATGTAACATCTCCTCAGTAATAATTATAGGCTTTTCATGTCTCTTAAAACTCAGTAAGTGTTGAGTAATTTGAATTAGATTGATCAGCACACTGTGACAGGCAGTCTGAGAATCCAGGCCATAGACACCCTAACCTCGAAGATTTCCATGATTTTCCTAATAGACGTTTAACTAAAGATAGATGTTGATGGCATCCTCAAATGCAGAATCAAATTGTATCTCTAATGAATATATGATCAGATGATCTGAAAGGGTTACTCAAGCTTTCTTGCCTCACTTTCTTCCTTACATTAACCTGCAAGTATAACTGTAAGAATAGTATGCATAATTACAGTATAAGGATCCTAGAAGAAAAAGTTGGCACAAATTGTTCTTGTATACCTGCATTTACATGAGGAAAAACATATACATAATTTTAATTTATATAAATATATGCATATATAATTTAATAATTAAATACACTTAATATATTAAATACATTTAATATACATAAATTTATATATAAACATATATGTTATGCTTTATATATACATAAAATTGGGACAAAATAGGTGATTTTTAGTTCAAAATGAGCTCAGCTAAAGAGGTCCTAAAAACACATCTGAATCCCAAAAAATATATTCACCAAATGACTAACAAGTTAACTTTTTCATGTGTTTTATTCCTAGTACAAGCAGAAGAGTATATGTGTTTGTGTGTGTATTAAATAGTCTATCAAACAAAATGTATTAAAATATTTTTCTTTAATCTTTTGTTTCCCTCATGTGTGAGACAACTTAATTTTTTAAAGTTTCTTGTTTTGTCTTTTTGGATGTACCAAGTTATTTTTGTATTTTTTTTTTCCTTAAGTAACTATAGGAAGTAAAACATTATTGATTATTAGTTCTTATAAGTCATATAATTATTTTTCCACAAAAGCTTATTTTATAGAACTCTCAATTTATAAATATCATAATGGTTTTGTCCTTTAAATGTAATACACACTTGGTTTGAAAGGAAGTAATCAACAGTGTTTGCTTTGCCAGTAGTTTTGGTATAACATATGTCAGTTTCTTACTTTTGAGACTTCTTTTTCTAGCTCATCCTGAGAAAGCATGTTCTCTCATTATCTATGAATTTCAGTGCCTACACTTACCATATTGTCCCAGTGTGGGGTATGGATCAGTGGTTAAGCCATCTCAGCATCCTCATCACTTGCCACCAGACTTTATAATCTTGGTGGATGAGCATTAGTTTGTGATTCTATGCCCAAAGGCTATGGGGATTTGGAACAGGAAGGAGAAGAGCATTTAAAAAAAAAAAGATGCCTTTCTGTGTCAGTTTCTATAGTAACAGTGGAATTGTTCTTGTTAAGTTACGACTTGGCTCAAGTTGATTCTTGAGATTGTGTTTTTTCTTGAGAAATGTAAAGTAAGCTACTGTTCGTGGAACTGCATGCACTTAAGTTATCTCATTCTTAATAGAAACTTTGCCATATTGATTGGCAAGCTCTGTCTTAAACTGGAGAGTCATTTGGGAATAACAAGGCAAAATCCATTTGCTGAACACCAAACCGTGCTCCTGTGTCTTGTCTTGGCATAAATAATTGGGGTACGTTATTAATAATCACACAGAGAACTGGCATTAATTAAAAGATCTCAGAAGGTAGGTAACTCTGTTTTGTCTCCTACTAAATGGCATTTTCTTAATACAGGATGACTCTGAAATTCTAGTCATATGTGGGTTCTTTTCCAAAATTATGTTAATACCACATTAACTAAATTATGCCACACTTATATTAAAAATAATATTTTTACTTAGGGGAAATTGCTGCTACTGTCCCCAATATAGATAGAAAATGCGTTTTGTTTTGTTTTGGTTTTGTCCATTTAGTAAACATAATTTAGATTCTTGTTACATCCAATTTGGACTGCCAAAACATTCTTTTTTAATGTTTCTAAGTCAATTATATAACTATAAAATGCACCCATTCAGGTTTTTTTAGAACTGAATTGACATCAAAATTGAAAGGGAGGTACACAGATTCCTCATATTCTCATGTTCCCTGCACATGCATAAGTGCCTGCCCATTGTCAACATCCCCCTCCCAAGTGGTATATTTGTAACAACTGCTAAAATTTCATGCATGCCTCATATCACCCAAGGTCCATACTTACCTACCTTCTATTTCATGTACGAAAAAAGACAAAAATATATGGGGAAGATGGCAACAAAAAGGTCTAGTACTGTTCCTGGAAGGTGATGAACAGAGAGAAGGCAGGAAAAATATACAAATTTGTAGTGTCCATCTAGGGGAGATGGAAGAAGTAAGGCTGATAAGAGAAGGCCAAAAAAAAATGGATATGATAAAATCTTTGTGAAAAATTCTCATTCTTTTTTGAGATCCAGCTGGGTTTTTGCTTCTCATCTATGTTATGGCAGGGCAGGGGGCATCTAACAAAAAAATAGCATCTTCTAAGATTTTGTGTGATTTTAATTTGGTCAACTTATCGAAACGATCATAAAGTAGATGTAGATTTTCGTAGTACTAAAGTCAGGTTCCAGAAAAAGTAAATGGCTCTGTATTTCTGAAATAAATGTTGCACCTTTTAAGAGATATAATAGGCAGAGAATTTTGTTCCTGATGCGTACATTCCTTTATTGATCCATATTGGCTTTTCAAGCAAGATGGCAGCATAACCCATCTATCTGCTTATTGTAATAAATAAAGCATTGGTATCTTTAACTTAAATGTAATTAGACTTCAATAGATAGAGATCCTTTTTCTATCTTAGAAATAAAAACTCTACTAAGAACAGTTGAATTAGTCAGAACAGTGTAGGATCATACTACAATAGCAAATCTCCTCAAACTCTCAGTGGCTTGTCTGTTCCCATATTTTCTTATAAATGCAAAGTCTCTGGTAGGTTTGGTGATTCTGGATTGTCTTTCATGACTTAGCAAAGTGGGTTTTTTTCATCTTGTTCTTATTCCAGCTCAGCAATGGGCCTTCTCACTCAGTGTCAGAATGTGAAGAAAGTACATGAGACACTTTAATACACTGGTCCAGAAATGACATTTATGCTTATAAACAGTTTAAAAGGACTAATAACACCACCTAACTTCAAAGAATTTGATAAATAAAAGATGACACATGGAATATTACATGAGCATTACTATCTTTGTAATGAAAAAATGGAGGACAATTTTGAAGAATTGCACAGAGTTACTTGCCTTTTTAGATAGTGAGATTTAGGAAGTTGCATAGCAACATCAATGTAGATAACCTGAAAATAGAAGCAAAGATCTAAGGAACAATAATATGTGAAAGAAAAGACATTACAATCCAGTGTGGTAAAGATAACACTACAGTGCAATGGGGCAAAAAATAGTCTTTTCAATGAATGTTTTAAGATAAACTGAATATTCATACTGAAAAGGAAAAAACTAGAGTATCTCACACAACAGAGTGAAGTAAAAAATTTCTCAAAAATGACATTTTTAAATATTTAAGAGAAAAAGATGAATAAATTAATCCACCTTAAACATTTCTGTTCTTTTAAAAGACATAATTCAGAAAGTGAAAAAGGAAGCCAGTGTAAGAAAAATAATTTTTCAATAAATATATCTGCAAATGATTCATGTCATGTATATATAGTACAACAGAGTAAAGGAAGACAACCCAAGAAGGAAACAGCTAAAAGACTTGAATCAGCACTTTGTGAAGGAAGATAACCAAATGGCTAATAAACGTATGAGAGAAGTTCAATTTCATTAGGTATTAAGGAGATGGATGTCAGATACACAATGTGACACTGATATACACCCAGCAGAATGGATAAAACTGAAGAGTTTTTAGCCTGGATACAAGTATGGATTAATTGAAACACTTCTTTAAGTTGGAAAACTAATTTTGGAAAACTTTACCAATATCATCTGGAAGTAAACATACCCAGAACCTCTGAACTAGGATTCTACTCCTTAATATAAATGCTATAACAATGTGTTAATATATGTACCAAAATACATTTTCAGTAATGTTCATAGAAGTACTACTCTAAAAAGCTCCAAGCTAGGAACAAATGTCCATCACATGCAGCATAGATTAGGGCTCTGCTAGCAAACCTTTCTTATAAAGGAGGAAAGATAGTAAATAGTTTAGAATATATATTGGACATATGGTCTCTGTCACAGCTTCTTAACTCTGCCACTATAATGTGAAAGCCACCACAGCAAATACCTAAATAAGTGAGCATGGCTGTGTTTCAATAAATATTTAGTGACCAAAAGTAGTGGAAGGCCACACTGGGCCATGGGTCACTTTCCCTACCTGTGGAATAAATAAGTGATGTGTGGCATATTTAAACAATGGAATCTTAGAGATAAATGATCATAAATAATAGGTTCAGCTACATTCACCAACATGGCTGAATCTCACATGTTTTTGAGTCAGAGAAGCCAGATACATAAATGTACAAACTGTAGAGTTCCACTTGTAACCTGACCATGTGTGGTGTTAAATTCGAAAGAGTAGTAAACTTTGTTGGGATTTAGTGGGTAGAAGACAAGGGTGTGTAGCAACTGAAGGAAGGTCTATGTGTGGGAGATGGGAGGGTACACTGTGGACCTAATATGTTCCATTTGAACATCTTTTAGTTAAATTCACATGCTCAATATGTGAAAATTCATCAAGCTACATATTTATGATCAGTATGTAAGTAAATACTGATGTATGTAAGTTATACTTCAAAGCATATTATTTAATAAATTCCATGGCAAAATGTGCTTCTAGGAAAACTGATTATCCATGTCCCCTTAATCTAGTACTAGTAGGCATTCATGTTTCTCATATGCTAATTGAAAGCTATTTAACTATGTTTTAGAGAAAGGACAGGGGATTGAATTACATTTAAAAGGAGACCATAAAACTTATTCCTATAAAAACATTAAAAGCAATATTCAGTTGTACGGGCACATATAAAGCAGAGACACAATTGTTCATAATATACTTTAACACAGGACAGGATTATGTTGAATTAACATACAATTATGGATTCTAATTTAGACTTTTATAACTAATACTAATTTTGAGGTCCTGAATTTCTCAATATGAAGTAAAGATATATATTATTAAAATTGTCACTTCTAAAAAATCAAGTGAAATAAAAATTTACAAGTGGGAAAATATAGAACAACAACAACTTTCTGGAGTTAAAAGAATTATCTCCTTCTAGCATAAACATATAATCTGAAAACTGTATTGTTAAAATAATATATGGTGAATATAAACATCATAGCATTATTTATTATTTTATAATATATTAAAATGCAATACACCCTCATACCATGCACAAAAATAAACTCAAAATGGCTGAAAGACTTCAACATAAGACAAAACACCATCAAACTCCTAAAGAGAACATAGGCAAAACATTCTTTGACATCAACCTTAGAAATGTTTTCTCAGGTCAGTCTCCCAAGGCAACAGCAATAAAAGCAAAAATGAACCAATGGGACCTAATCAAACTGACAAGCTTTTGTACAGGGAAGGAAATGATTAAAAAAAAAAAAGACAATTTACAGAATGGGAAAAAATAGTTTCAAATGATGCAACTGACAAGGGCTTAATCTCTAAAATATACAAGAATTTATACAACTCAACAGCAAAAAAGCCAACAACCCAGTTGAAAAATGGCAAAAGACCTGAATAGACATTTCTCCAAGGAAGATATACAGATGGCCAACAAGCACATTAAAAAATGTTCAACATCCCTGATTATTAGAGAAATGCAAATCAAAACTACTATGAGGTACCACCTCACACCAGTCAGAATGGCCATCATTAATGAAGCCACAAATAACAAATGCTGGAGAGGGTGTGGAGAAAAGGGAACCCTCCTACGCTGTTGGTAGGAATGTAAATTGGTACAACCTCTATGGAAAACAGTATGGAAGTACCTTAGAAAACTAAATATACAACTACCATATGACCCAGAAATCCCACTCTCTTGAGCATATATCTGGACAAAACTTTCCTTGAAAAAGATATGTGCACCTGTATGTTCATTGTGGCACTTTTCTCAATAGCAAGACATGGAAATAACCTGAAAGATAAATGGATTAAGAAGAAATGGTATATATACACAATGGAATACTACTCAGCCATAAAAAAGAACAAAATAATGCCTTTTGTAGCAACATAGATGGAACTAGGGACTCATCCTGAGTGAACTAAGTCAGAAAGAGAAAGACAAATACCATGTGATACCACTTATATCTGGAATCTAATATATGGCACAAATGAAACTTTCCACAGAAAAGAAAATCATGGGCATGGAGAAAAGACTTGTAGTTGCCAAGGAGGAGGGGGAAGGGGTGGAATGGAGTGGGAATTTGGGGTTAATAGATACAAACTATTGACAATGGAATGAATAAGCAAAGAGATCCTGCTGTATAGCCCTGGGAACTGTATCTAGTCACTTATGATGGAGCATGATAATGTTAAAAAAAAGAATGTATACATGTATGTGTGACTGGGTCACCTTGCTGTACAACAGAAAATTGACAGAACATGATATTGGAAAAAAGTAAAAATCATTTTAAAAATATAAAATGCAAGACATCCTAAATATCCAAAAATAGAGAATTGGTTAAGTAAATGATATTATTCCATTTGAGGAAATATAATCAAATCACTTAACTAATGTTTAGAAATTTTAAAATAAAATGTAAATATTTGGGAATGTTAGAAAAATAGAAAATCAATTTTAAATTTTTAAAAAATTATGTTCATAAAACAAGCAGTTTAAACTAATCTACAAAAACATTCTAAGGAAATAGTCTAGTAATTTTTTTTAATATTATTTCTGACCAATGAAACTATTTTCCCTTCTACTCTGGAATTTTTCCAATCTTCTACAGTAATTATGCATTATCTTTACAACTTAAAATGAACAGCTAAATATGCATTCCCTCATTTCCTTCCTTGGATTCTTTCATCTATATTTAGAATCTAAATATTTTTATCATTGCTACATTTATGTAGGAGAGTTTAAACCAGTGTTTATTAAACACCTGTGTGTTCATGCAACAAAGGTTGAAAATGTGCCTAATGGAAATATAAATAATTAAAAATTAAATGGAAGCCTTGAGGAAAATGTCAGAAAAGTTAACTCAATTTGTACTAAGTATAATTCCAAATGTGACTAGGTTTTATTTTCTTTTCGCATAAATCTCAAATTGTAATTTAATTAATCATAGAATTGTCTTAAGAAAAATCTTTTGGACAATCAATTTTTTTCTGAATGATTATTTAAATCTCCACGTGTTTTACCAGTAATAGTTAACTTTAGGTGGCACTGTTCTCCTTTTGCACAGAAAACAAACAAAAAAAAACCCCTGCATCTGTGTTCTAAGTCAGCCTATAATAAAATCTTAAAAGTATTTACAAAGAGGTAATTTAACTAAAACGTAGCAGATGTTTTAGAAACATATCATCTACCAAAAACTTACATAGGAGGTGTTCTATTCACAGTAGTGTGTTATAAAAGGAGAAATATGTATACATGTAACAAGTTATAAATCAAGCAATCAGTGAGTATACTTTAAATTCTATTTCTATGTGCTCATTTTGGTTTATCTTCACAAGGCTTTCCAAAGGTCACAAAACATCACTTTGCAATCGAATTCTTTCTAGTGGTGAGAGGGGAAATCGACTTCTCAGTAGAGATATCAAATTTAAGTTAGTATAGCATTGTTTATATTCTCATCAATGTGAGTAATTGTGTTTACTTCAGCATCTAAAATAAAGAATTTTTTTCTCTGCTTGTTTACCATCAACCCATGAAGGTTTTTATTATGACTCCTCAATTTTAATTTACAGATTATATGTGTCATAAATGCAGTCTAAATAAACATTTTAATATAATTACTTTTTAATGATTTTATATGTATGTTAGCAACACATGATCAGGGAAACACACACAATCACATCATTAAACAGTTAAAAACACATTTAAAGACAAAACTATGTTTCTGCTGCTCTTGCAACATTTACCATCTCTTACTGGTACTATGGTAATCATTTTTGAAATAATCTTTTTGTTTCTTACTTTCCAAATCAGCCTCTACCCTAATACCATGGTGAATTTTTTTAAGACACAAATATCCCAAAATCTTACTAATATTTAATACTTTGTGATTTGACCCAATCTATCACTAGTCAGATTTCCAAGAGTATTCCCATCATTTTCTAAGTAACACCATATCTGTAGTTACATGAGCAAGTTTCTAACTCTTCTTCATTCGTCTACATTATAGAGTTGTAATGTTGTTTCTTTTTATATTCTAGATATAAATCTTTTATAATATAGAATTTGAAAAAATATTTTGCAATAATAATTGCAATAATATTTTTTGACTCTTTGATTTTATTGGAAGAACAAAAGTTTTTAAATTTTGATCATGTTCATTTTCTCTTTTTTTCCCCCTTATTTTTCCTGTACTTTTGGTGTCATATATAAGAAACCATTATGGAATCGATGATCATCTGTCTTTTCTTCTTAATCTCTGACTATCAATATCCTACATTTGAGTCTTTGATACATTTTGAGTTAATTTTTGCACATGATATGATAGGGGTCCAACTTCCTGATTTTCACATTGTTATTCAATTGTCCCAGAAACGCTGTTGGAGTCTTTTTCCCACTTAGCTACCATAGAAGCTTTGTGGAAAATCAAGTGACCAAAAATTTGAGCGTTTACTTCTGGACTCCCAATCATATTCCACTGCTCTGTATGTTTATACTTATGCCAATTCCGCACTGTCTTGATTATGGTAAGCTTTTAAGCTTTAAAGTGTTTGCTATTCTTTTCCAAGATTGTTGCAGCTGTTCTAGATCCCTTGGTTTTCCATATGACTTTTAGTATTAGCTTGCCAATTTCTGTAAAGAAGTCAGCTGAGATTTTGATCAGGATTGCAATGGACCTGTATTTTAATTTCTGGAGTATTATCATCTTCACAATATTGTCTCTAATCAATGAATATGAGATACCTTTCCATTTATATAAGTATCCTTTACTTTCTTTCCACAGCATTGTACAGTTTTGCAGAGTCTGTTTTGCAGGCATTTTGTTAAATTTATAACTATCTTAACTTTTTGATTCTTCTATAAATGGAATTTTCTCAATTTTATCTTTATCATTATCATACATAAAAACAATTTTTGCATATTGAACATGTATTCTGCAACTTTGATAATCTAATTTATTTGCTCTAATAATTTTTTGTGGATTCCTCAGGATTGTCTCTATATATAATGATGTTATCTACAAACATACCTTTTTTCTTCTTTTCCAATCAGGATGCCACTTATTTCATTTCCTTACCTAATCACCCTGAGTGTAACCTCCAGAAGAATACTGAATAGAGGGTGAGAGAGGACATCCTTGTCTTATTACTGATTTTAGTGGAAAAGTAGTCAGTCTTTCACCATTAAACACAATGTTAGTTGTGGGGTTTTTTCTTATGATGCTCTTTATCAGATGAGGGAAATTTCCTTCTACTCCTAGCTTATTGAATGTTTTTATCGTGAAGCGTTATTACCTTTTTTAAAAAAAATTTCTGTATCTATTGCAATGTTCATGTAACTTTTTGTCCTTTATTGATGTAGTAGGTTGCATTAATTGATTTTGAATATCACTTTTTAAGTAGAAAGTTCGGGAGGAAGTAAGCTATTATATCCATATTTTAATCAAAGTAGAAAAAAAAGTTTCCCAAATGGATATGTATTTATAAGGAAATGAAAATACATTGTGAAAATGGGACACATTTGTCTAAAGCTAACGTCAATAATCTAATTCTTTGATGAAGAGCTAATGAGACTTCACAGTGAACACTATTTTTTTTCTGGCCACCTGTCATTTATGTAAGTTTTCAGGCTAGGAGTGAAACTGGAGCTGCACTTGAGGCCTACACCACAGCCACGGCAACGTTGGATTTGAGCCACATCTGTGAACTACACTGCAGCTTGTGGCAATGTGGAATCCTTAACCCACTGATTAAGGACAGAGATCAAACCCTCATCCTCTCAGAGACAATGTTGGGTCCTTAACCTAGTAAGCCACAACAGGAACTCCATGAACACTTTATTTTAATCTACATTGATTTTTTTTTTAATGGCATGTTTGGAATTCTTAGACAGGATTAAAAATGTGATATGTCTGAAGTTTAGCAACACATCATAGTGTCATACTATTATACTGTACTTTTAAACAAAAGAGAAATATATTTCAGAGGCCTGAGCTTTCATGAGGTTTGTTTGCAATATAACGGTCCATGTTGAAAGAGTTTCAATGAAATGAACACATTTTGAAGGATTCACCAAGATTACATCTTTAGCCCAAACATTCCCAAATTTTTAAATGACTTAAATTTCTGTATTACTATGTATCTTTTCTGCTATTTTGGTAGCTTGTGGCAACACCTTAGAGCATAATGGAATATTATTTCACCAGAAGAAAGCTGTAAATCCTGCCATTTGCAACAACATGGGTCAAACTGGAGAATTTATGCTAGCCAGACAAAGACAAGTATAATTTCACTTATGTGTGGAATCTTAAAAAAAAAAAAAATGTTAAAGAGACAGAGAGTAGAATGGTGGTTACCAGAGTCTGGGGGTTGGGGAAACTAAGGGGATGTCAGACAAAAAATAACAAGCCTTAGCGAATGCAATGAATAAGTTCTGGTGATCCCATGTTCAGTGTGGTGACTGTAGTTAATAATACCATATCGTATACTTGAAATTTGCTAGGAGAGTAGATCTCAAATGTTCTTATCATCAAGAAAAGAGTTAACTAAATGAGTGATGGGATGTATTGATTAACCTGATGTGGCAACCATTTCACACATTACATGGATTTGTAATCACCATGTTATACACGTTAAATATATACAATTTTATTGGTCAGTTATATTTGAAAAAAACTGGAGAAAGAAGAAATCTATACAAGGTTAATTAATTAATATAAATGGCTTTTACAAGTAATTTTGTCATCAGTAGAATGAGTTTTTAGAATATGAGGCTGTTAAGCCATTACTGCCCGGGGTGATCAGTGTCAGAGGAGATTAGGTCCCAGAGCCTTGCATCTTGTGCATGTATCCTGGATGACAGGACCCAGATCCACCACTTCAGGAGACCTCTACTGCCTGATCCCACATAGGACTGGCTGGTCCTGCAGGCAGAAAACAGCCCAATATGCTTAGAGTGAGCCACTCATAAAAGAAAACATTCAAGTCCCCTGAAGACAAAGAGAACTGCCCCAGATTTACAAAAACAGGCTATGTGATGTTTTTTACTCCTATTTGTTAATGAATGTTGTTTATTAGAAAAACTACAGTTTATAAAATCTTTATGCTCTCATTTTTTAACATTTCATTGGACTTTCATTTTCAATCATGTATTATTAATTCACATATTTTGCTATATTTTGGACAGATACCTGTGGTGAGTCCATTTATGCTAAGTGAACATCTCACCCTCGAAAAACTTATTCATTTACATTGTTGTGTAGTACCTTATTCTGTAGGAAATTATTTAATAACTACCACAAAACTAGCAGAAAGGAGAATTCAGTTCCAATACTTTCCAGTTATATAAGGATAATAAAATCTCTCTCAACCTTATTCATATGCTACTTTCCCTATGGCATTGTATTGTTCAGACCTGGACTTCCAGCTTTTTCCAGTCTATTTAGATGTCCCACAGGTACCTTGAATAAAACATCTCTAGTATTGACTTCATTTTATTTTCTTAATATATAGTTAGTATAGTTTCAATTACTCATATTATCAACCTCCATCTATTTGCTGAAGACTAAAATTTGGAAACGAGATGTCACATCATTCAAGTTTTTTCACCCTATGTCAATTAGATCAACAAGTCTCAGGAGTTCCCTCATGGCTCAGCAGGTTAAGGATCCAACATTATCACTACTGGGCTCTGGTTACAGCTGTAGTGTGGGTTTGATCCCTGGCCCAGGAACTTCCACATGTCACGGTTGTGGCCCCCCCCCAAAAAAAAAGCTTCATAATTTTCGCATTCTAAAACCCATAAGTCCATTGTTCTCTGCTACCTTTCCTGATACAGAAACTATTATTTTATTACATAAATTTATTATTTATATAAACAAATATTGTATATAATATGTATATTGATGGTGATAATATATGTATATAAACCACATATTCATGTCATTGCCTCCTAAATGCAAATATTGATATTCTTAGTAATGCTAAAGTATGCTTTCTAATTTTTTATTTTGAAATAATTTTAAATTCACAAAAAGTTGCAAAATAATACAAAGATTTCGAAAATGCCCTTTACTTGTCTTCCCCCTTTGTTAACATCTTGTACAGTCATAACAATTATCAAAGTCAATTGTAATTGGTACAATTCTACTAACTAAGCTATAGACTTTACATGGATTTTACAGGTTTTTCCATGAATGTCCTCTTTATTTTCTGAAATTTGATCCAGGGTTTCACAATGAATGTAGTGGTCATGTTTCCTTTGTCTCCTCCAACCTGTGACAGATCCTCAGCATCTATCTCTCGTGACTTTGACACTTTTCAAGTGAACTGGTCAGTTATATAGACTATCCCTCAATTTAGGTTTGCCTGATATTTTCTCATGTAGATAGTGGTTTTGTGTTTTGGGCAAGCAGACCAAACAAGTGATGTACCCTTTTGGTGTCTTATACTGAGGTTGTGTGATGTCAAGCTGTCTTATTACAGGTAAGGTTAACTTCAGTTACTGATTAAGATGACCTTTGCCAGGTTTCCTCAGTATAAAGATACTTTCTTCTCCATTGTAGTTAATATATATCTTGGGTGAGATAGTTTGTGGCCAGCAAATACTCTCATTTTTTTCTCAAAATCTCACCACTGAAGTTTGCATTTATGAATGGATCTTACCTGCAACAGTCATTACTCTGGCATTCTTAGGAGAAATTTTTATCTCTCTCCTTTCATTCCACATGTAATAATTTAAATTCTATCTGGAAGAGCAGTGCCTTCTCCCCCATTTTTTTCTTATTATTCTATCAGAATAGGCTCATTACTGTATTGTTATATGGGTCATAAACCAATGCTCTCATTATTTTGTTGTTTTTGATAAATTATTCCAACTTTGGTCATTGGAGATTCTTCAGAACTTTGGCTTGCCCTCAGTCTTTGGTTGTGTGATTCCTTGTCTTGGCATTCATAATGCTCTAGGATCATTGTGAGTTTTTCATCTCTGAAATCTAGAATTCACTACTTTGACAAGGAGCCCTGGTTTATTTTATTTGATAAAATAATTTAGAACCAATACGTAGGATGATTTCATACTAGACCCTCTAAGAAGATCACCTTTGTATAGTCTTTGTCTTTTGTATTATATTAACTATTCAAAATATTATTTTCAGACTCAACTTGTATTAGATTTTTACACCCTCACCTCCTTCAGCATTGTTATAATTACATAATTAAAAGTTATATAGTTTATAAACCATTTTGTCTCCTTCAATCTCTAGATGTTAAAAAAATTATGTACAGTAAAATTCTATATAATTTATAGATCTATGAACATTGACAGATGCACAGAGTCATAAATCCACCAAATGGTCAGGATACAGAATAGTTTCATTATTTCAATTCCCTTGTGCCTTTATTTTTGTGATCAATACTTCCTCCTATGCTCAGTCTCTGGAAACCACTGGTTTCTTTTTTATCCCTATAGATTTACCTTTTCCAGAATGTCTTATGAATGGCATATACAATACATTGTCTTTTGTGTTTGGCCTCTTTCATTTAACAAAAACCAATGACAACATTTTTTTTTAGGCATTTTAAGATATGTTGTAGTATCTGCTTGATTTTTCATTTTCAATTTTCTAATGATTATGTTGAGCATCTTGTCTTATGTTCCCTTGTCACCCATATATCCTATTTGGCAATGTATTTGTTTAGATCTTTTGCCCAATTTGTTATTTTTTCTTACTGTAGAATTTTGAGGGCTCTTTATATGTTCTGGATACAAGTTCTTTTTCAGAAATGAGATTTTTGTAATCTTTTATCCCTATCTAAGACTTTTGGTTGCATCCTCTTAAGAGTATCTTTTATAGGGTGAAATATTTGAATATATAGTACAATGTGTCATTTTTTTTCTTTAAGGATTAGGTTTTAGTGTCATATCTCAGAAGTCCTTGCCTAACTCAAGGTCAGAAGTATTTTTTCTGATGTTTTCTTTTAAAAAATTTATAACTTACAATTTTCTATTTAGGTTTTTCAGGAAATAATTCTCTGTTATATGCCTATCATCTTGTCCTTTAAGCAAAAGCACTAACTGCCAATAAGGATGAAATAACATATGGATGACATAGTAAATCAAAAGAGTTTGTGAACAGTGATTTGTTTTTTGCCCCCAAATTCATGCCTCAGAGAAGAAAGGAGATATAGGGCACATAAAAAAATAATCTTAGAAGTAAGATAAAGAGAATTATGACAGTCTCTTTACAAAATAAATAAATAAATAATTTTAAAAAGAAAAAGAGAATTATGGAAAAGAAAATTTTTGCCTGGAAATAATGAAGAAAAGTTTTCCTCAGCTCACAAAAGAAGAAGAAAACACCTTATGCTTGGTGGTGGCTGGGAAACTTCCCAGTGAAACAGTCAGGAAGTTGGCAAAACCTAAAGAGAAAAGGGGAGTGTGATATGGTAAGAATCTCTCAGGACAAGCTGTGGCCCCTCAAGAGTGGCTGCGATCCAAGTATGGATGATACAGAAAAATTATAGTGCTATACGAGCCAAGGGCCCCACTGAATGGGAGAATGTGTGACTCACCATGCCTCATGTTGATGTCGTGGAAAATATAAGATCCTGGAACCATGGCAGGATTTTATTTTGTGGGTTTGTGAAGTCCTGGAAAGATTATTTAAATATTCTCCCAAACATAGTAGAAATGAACTGAAGTATAACATATACAGTAAAATTAATGTCTTAATTTTAAGTCTGAACATTAAGCTTAATACTTGCTCTTATTGCCCAGTGCACCTAATACATTGCATTGAAATTTTTGTGCTGCCTGTTTCCCTTTCTGTATCACCTCCGCAAAAGTCATCTTTCCTTGTGGCATGAATAATGACTTACCAACTTCTTGTTTAGCACCTAGAACTTCACCTCCTTCATATTATGCTCTGAAATAATTTTAGTTGAATGAATATGAATGAACACCATTTATGAAAGTGTTTCTAAACTAAATTGCTAAATATCATTATTTTGATATTTGAGATCTTTATCTCATAAGCAATTACACTGGTCAATAGCTTAGGCTAATCTGCCTTTGTTTCAAATGGACAGTTAGAGATCAATTTTTTTTTCTTTTATTTATGTGTACATATTTTTCTACTGTACAGTATGGTGACTCAGTTACACTTACATGTATACATTCTTTTTTCTCATATTACATGTCCCATCATAAGTGACTAAAGAGAGTTTCCAGTGTAACACAGCAGTATTCCTTTTCTAATCCATCCTGAAGGCAACATTCTGCATCTATTTACCCCAAGCTCCCAGTCCCTCCCAGGCCCTCCCCTCCCCTCTTGAAAACCACAAGTCTATTCTCCAAGTCCATGATTTTCTTTTCTGTGGAAAGGTTCATTTGTGCTGTATAGTACATTCCAGATATAAGTGATATCATATAGCATTTGTCTCTCTCTTTCTAACTTACTTCACTCAGGATGAGAGTCTCTAGTTGCATCCATGTTGGTATGAATGGCATTATTTTGTTCCTTTTTATGGCTGAGTAGTATTCCTTTGTGTATATATACCACATCTTCCTAATCCAATCCTCTGTCAGTGGAAATTTGGGTTGATTCCATGTCTTGGCTATTGAGAAAAGTGCTAAAATGAACATGCGGGGGCATATGTCTTTTTAAAGGGGAGTTTTGTCTAGGTATATGCCCAAGAGTGGGATTGCTGGGTCATATGGTAGTTCTATATTTAGTTTTCTAAGGTATCTCCATACTGTTCTCCATAGTGGTTGTGCCAATTTACATTCCCACCAATAGTGCAGGAGGGTTCCCTTTTCTCCACACCCCCTCCAGCATTTGTTATTTGTGGCTTCATTAATGATGGCCATTCTGACTGGTGTGAGGTGGTATCTCATAGTAGTTTTGATTTGCATTTCTCTAATAATCAGTGATGTTGAACATTGTTTCAAGTGCTTGTTGGCCATCTGTATATCTTCCTTGGAGAAATGTCTATTCAGGTCTTTTGCCCATTTGTCAACTGGGTTGTTGGCTTTTTTGCTTTGAGTTGTATAAGTTGTTTGTATGTTTTAGAGATTATCCCTCGCTAATTGCATTGTTTAAAACTATTTTTTCCCATTCTGTAAGTTGTCTCTTTGGTTTATTTCTGGCTTCCTTTGTTGTGCAAATGCTTGTCAGTTTGATTAGGTCCCATTGGTTTATTTTAGCTTTTACTTCTGTTGCTTTGGGAGACTGACCAGAGAAAACATTCATAAGGTTGATGTCAGAGAATGTTTTGCCTATGTTCTCTTCCAGGAGTTTGATGGTGTCTTGTCTTATTTTTAAGTCTTTCAGCCATTTGCAATTTATTTTTGTGCATGGTGTGAGGGTGTGTTTTAGTTTCATTGATTTGCATGCAGCTGTCCAGGTTTCCCATCAATGCTTGCTGAAAAGACTTTCTTTTACGCATTTTATGTTCTTGCCTCCTTTTATCGAAGATTAATTGACCATAGGGGTCTGGGTTTATTTCTGGGTTCTCTATGCTGTTCCATTGGTCTGTATGTCTGTTTTGGTTCCAGTACCACACTGTCTTGATGACTGTGGCTTTGTAATATTGCCTGAAGTCTGGGAGACTTATGCCTCCTGCTTGGTTTTTGTTCCTCAGGATTGCTTTGGCAATTCTGGGTCTTTTGTTGTTCCATATAAATTTTTGGATTGTTTGTTCTAGTTCTGTGAAAACTGTCATGGGTAACTGGATAGGGGTTGCATTAAATCTATGGATTTCTTTGGGTAGTATGGACATTTTTAAAATATTGATTTTTCCAATCCAGGAACATGTAATATCTTTCCATTTCTTTACATCTTCTTTAACTTCCTTGATTAATGTTTTATAGTTCTTGGCATATAAGTCCTTTACCTCCTTGGTCAGGTTTATTCCCAGGTATTTGATTTTGGGGGGTGCAATTTTAAATGGAATTGTATTTTTGTATTCCTTTTCTAATATTTCATTATTAGTATACAGAAATGCAACTGATTTCTGAATATTAATCTTGTATCCTGCTACCTTGCTGAATTTGTTGATCAGTTCAAGTAGTTTTGGGGTTGAGTCCTTAGGGTTTTCTAAATGTGGTATCATGTGATCTGCATACCGTGACAGTTTTATCGCTTCTCTTCCTCTTTAGATGCCTTTTATTTCTTTTGTTTGTCTGATTGCTGTGGCTAGGACGTCCAGTACTATGTTGAATAACAGTGGTGAGAGTGGGCATCCTTGTCTTTTTCCAGATTTTAGTGGGAAGGCTTTTAGCTTTTCTCCATTGAGTATTATATTTGCTGTGGGTTTTTCATATATGGCTTTGATTATGTTAAGAAATGTTCCCTCTAGACCCACTTTGGTAAGAGTTTTTATCAGGAAGGGATGTTGTACTTTGTCAAATGCTTTTTCTGCATCTATTGAGATGATCATGTGGTTTTTGACTTTTCTTTTGCTAATGTGGTTTATGATGTTGATTGATTTATATATGTTGAACCATCCTTGTGAACCTGGGATGAATCCTAACTGGTCATGGTGTACAATCTTTTTGATATGTTGTTGGATTCGGTTGGCTAAAATTTTGTTGAGAATTTTTGTGTCTATATTCATCAAAGATATTGACCAATAGTTTTCTTTTTTAGTGGTATGTTCATCTGGTTTTGGAATGAGGGTGATGGTGGCATCATAGAATGTCTTTGGGAGTGTTCCTTCTATCTCAACCTTTTGAAAAAGTTTAAGGAGAATGGGCACCATATCCTCTTTGTATGTTTGGTAGAATTCACTTGCAAAGTCATCTGGTCCTGGACTTTTACTTGTAGGGAGTGTTTTTATGGCATATTCAATTTCACTTCTAGTGATTGGTCTGTTCAGTTGATCTATGTCTTTTTGATTCAGTTTTGGCAGGCTGTAAGTCTCTAGAAATATGTCCATTTCTTCTAGGTTGTTGAATTTGTTGGCATATAATTGTTCATTGTATTATTTTATGGTTTTTTTGTATTTCTGCAGTATCTGTTGTGATTTCTCCTTTTTCATATTTTATTTTATTTATTTGGGTTTTTTCTCTCCTCTTCTTAGTAGTCTAGCCAGAGGTTTGTCTATTTTGTTTACCTTTTCAAAGAACCAGCTATTGGTGTGATTGATTTTGTCTATTGTTTTTTGAATCTCTATTAATTTCCTCTTTGATCTTTATGATTTCCTTCCTTCTTCTGACTTTAGGTTTTTCTTGTTCTTATTTTTCTCATTCATTAAGGTGGTGGGTTAAGTCGTCGACTTGAGATAATATAGGAGCACCCAGATACCTACAACAAATACTAACAGATATAAAAGGAGAAATTTATGGTAATACAATCATAGTAGGTGACTTTAACACCCCACTGACACCAATGGACAGATCCTCTAGACAGAAAATCAATAAAGCAACAGAGATTCTAAAGGAAACAATAGCAAAGTTAGACTTAATTGACATTTTCAGGACAGTACATCCAAAAAAATCAGAATATACATTCTTCTCAAGTGCACATGTAACATTTTCAACAATTGATCACATATTGGGGCACAAAGCTAACCTCAACAAATTTAAGAGTATAGAAATTATTTCAAGTATCTTCTCTGACCACAATGGCATGAAACTAGAAATCAACCACAGGAAAAGAAGTGAGAAAAAACCTACTACATGGAGACTAAACAACATAGTACTAAAAAAACAGTAGGTCAGTGAGGAAATCAAGAAGGAAATTTAAAAATACCTCAAGACAAATGATAATGAAGTCACAACCACTCAAAATCTATGGGATGCCACAAAAGCAGTGCTCAGGGAAGTTCATAGCAATACAGGCCTTCCTCAAAAGAGATAAATTTTTGAAACTGTATTTCTTTTACAAAATATTTCCTTAGAAACATACTTTTTAATTTTCAAGAAGCTTAAGGATTTGGGGGCTATTCAGTAGTGAAAAAAATTGATCCTTCCCATAATTATCCAATGTAAAGTTGCTCATATACTTAATGTTATAAAAACACCTTTCCCATTCTTCCATGTTTCATAATATTGAAACCAAGTTTCCTCTAACCCATTGTGTGGACTATGCATTTAATGATTCTTTGTGTTTGCCACTTGACACATAAATTTGTAACTATGAAACTTACTCTTTTGCTGGGAAATGAAACCAACTAAAATAATATTATTACAACATGTAACACAAACTCTAAGTTGCACTCAGGTGCATGTAAATTGATCTTGATGAACCAAATTATATTTTCCTATGAAAAAGTATTATAAATTAAGAAAAAAGTTTGAAATCATTATAAAATTCACAATTAAAAAAACTAGCAAATCATACTATTAAACATTTTTTAAAAAATGAAATCCAAAGCAGTAAACTATCCTGAGAATATCTGAATAAGCAGTTTAATATAACTGAGATAGAATATAATTTCAAAAGATGATGTATGTTAAAATAGTGATATGCTTGACTATACATAAATTCATTTAAAGTTTCTGTTCAACAGCAAAAAGTGTCTTACATTGAAATGCAACTGACAAATGTCAGAAATTCTACAAAAGTGGTATTATTTGTGAAATTATGGATACTAAATGTTTATTTTTTTCTTTTTGTCCATTTCTGATTGCCTAGATATTACTTTAATACATTCACATGAGGTCAGCAGGTCTTGTTTATGTTTATTCTGTGTTTTATTTGTGATTGAATTATAAATAATATGTGTAGATGAATTTTTTCTAAAATTTTTATCTATAAAGAAAAAATGTTTTTTAATCACGAAGTGCTTTTTAAATTCTAGGCAATGAAACAGGTGGGTTATATCCATTTATTTAAGTCCCTACATATGTTTTCCAAGTAGAAAACTTTCTTTAGGAGAATAATTAACAAGTAGTTGGAGAAGAACAGTTATGATTGGGACCAAAACTGCTGTGTCAAAGTTAAGCAGATAAATTTTTCTTTTTGGGAAAATAAGATTAAGTAGGTTAAATAACATGTGAAAGTTCACACAGGTTGTGATTAGAAAGTCTGGGATTCATCTTCAAGTTTCTTCTTTAAGCCAAAATATCGCCATTATGACAAGGTTTGGACACACAACATTGAGCCTTTAGTGGTCCCCTGTATGCACATCACCTATCTGACCACAGTACCTTTAAACAATATTATCTTCAGCCATAAAATGAACATGGATAAAATCCCCAAACCCATAAGTTCTTTTAATCAAAACCTGCCCCTGTAATTTCCGAATTCAACTGGCTGAAGTGTTCAAGCTCTACTCAGAATCCAAGCTTCGGTAGATTAATCACACTTGGTATCAACTCCAAGTCCAAAGCCTGACAGTAACTTTCAAAATAAAATAATGATACCTGTTCACAATTTGAGAATTGACAACTTTACTGAAGATTTTGAGATGGTGGTCAAGTTTATATCCTGAACTGCATAGCTTTCTGCCAACTCATTAACTCCGTATTTTTCTTGCTGCAGCACAAATTTCTCCCCAGTAGCAGTTGTAACCACACCCAAGCCCATAGAACATATAAACTTCCACCCCTCCCACCACCACACATATTCAGAGAGAAAAAAATTGTTTTCATGAAAAGCAGCCATGGGAATATAATCATTCTCAGCCCAACACCAAAATCATTCTGGAGACTGCTCTGCATCTCCTAACACTGAAGCCTAATATTCTCTGTGTTCTAACATATTTTCCCTTGAACATGGGAAGAGATGTGGGGCATGGGAGTTGTAACAGACATTTCTTATTTGTTGTTTTTCACCTACCAGGCACACCCAAAATTGTTATTTATAATACACTGCTATTGCTTTCCAGAAACTATCCATGTTTACTTTAAATGCTCCAGGAAAAGAACTCCCATCCTATGACTGGTTAAAGCATGGTGTGCATACATGACTGACTTCATAATGTTCACAGCCAATAGAACCAGTGATCAGATGTTTGAACCCTCAGGGAAGCATGATGTTTCTTTTCTGCTTTACTTGATCCTAGAAGAGTTTGCCTCTGGAGTTTCTGCAACCCTCTGAAAATTACTTACGGTGGGACATCTGAAAATGGAGATGCCATAGCAGACAGCAAACCTAAGAGAGAAAAAAATATGTTCTAAGATGTCATTTACATCTTTATCAAGCTATATGTGAAGCTGCTTATCCGTAGTCTTTTCATTTAAAGGAGACGATGAATCTCTTATTCATCTAAACCAATTTTAGTTATATTTTTCTGTTACTTTCTCAGAAACATACAAAACTAGCACTGTCACTTCTTGGATTTCCTAAAAATAATTCCAAAGATGCGTACAAATTTTATGCATAAAATATTTATTTTTTGTTTTTGCTTCCTAACATAATTATTCCTAACAATTATTAAATATCACATGCTCAACATTCAGATGTCAAAACATTATGTGATAAAAATTTTTAAACATATTTTTACATTGAATGATACAGATAATATAAATTGGATTGCAAGTGATAGAAAGTATGATATATTACATCGCTGACAATCTGCTGAAAGAGTGACAAAATGTACTGGGCTAACATGATAATAAGCTGATCTTTAACCGAGCAAACATTAGATGTACTACATATTTTCTTATTTCCTCAATTGTGCAGATAAATCTTTGTTGACTCCTTTATTTCTTTATCCTTTTTATGGCATCCCATGAAAGCAAGCAAATGAAACGTTGAGGTCATTGGACAATTTGAAATGTGTTCAACCATGGCCCACTCTAATAGTCTGAGAAAGCAGGTGAGTCACATTAATGTAACAAACAAACAATGAATAAATACTGCCCATGCTTTTGGATTCTCCATGAACTCATTCTGTTTTCAAACATTCTAACAGGGTAAGCAGCCAGAGCAGATATAATACCATTTATACCAAGCTGAGATTGATTTTTACAAATGTTCCCTATTGCACTGGAGTTATCCTTCCACTGTTACCTTTTCTGCCTTCCACTATTCTTAAATCATCTCTTCATATTCTCATATTCAGGGTTAATATTCAGATTTTATATACATATATAATATATATTTTATATATAAGCACCTTACATGCCCAAGACAAGAGTTTGGCAAATATTTGGTGGACACTGGGTTTCACTCAGAACGGTTGCTGTTTGCATATGAATATTTTCTCTTCTAGGGGATTTCTTAATGATGTGTACAAAACATTGCTTCATCTTTCTCTAGCATCCTATTAACTCCTTTACAATTTCCTCAGAAGCTTTTAGTACCAGCTTCAAGTTTACATTTAATTATGGAAAAGGTGTAAAAAATAATGTCTATTTTGGGAATTCAAAATACTATTTCCATAAAAGGGGTTTTATAAAACATCAAAATGCTTACATATGTATACATGTAATACATATAATATATACATATACATATATACACATATGTATATATGTGTATATGTAGTACATGCATAGTGTGACATATGTATAATGTTTATATATAATGTATTTAACAAATAAAATAGCTTGTTCTTTTAATAAAAATGAGAAGAGTGCAAGTTTGTTAAAACTTTATAAATATGTTTTCTTGGCCAAAATATATCTCCCAAATTAACAGTGGTTTTGATATTACCTTTTAGAACTGGTTTGAAGATATCATGCAGAATTAGAAATCTAGATATCATGATGACAAAATCTAAATGTGGCAGAATAGATTAATAATGTCTGACAACTATTCATGAGTATCTCTTTTATTAATGAAGGAGTAGTATTTCTCAACTGTTACTCCCTCAGTCAGAAGCTTTTAACTGCCGCTTTGTGAAAAAAAAATAGCTGTAGATACCCAGAACAGAAATCAGATCCTTAAAAGAGTTTTAATACGTTAGGAACTGATAAAATCCTGCTGCAGACTCTGGCACCATGGAGGAGGCTACTCAGCTGGAAGGCTTTAAATTAGTGATGGCCAATCTACTCCTATAAAATATTTCTTGGAAGATATTGCCTCCAGTTCTGAACACAGCCAAGCTAAATGAAAGCACATTCTATGGACAGCCCTCTGGGTCTGAAGTATGCCAAGCTCAGCTTAATAAATAAATCTGATTTATGGGCATTAAATACAAAGTTTATTCACGGCTGTGTAATGGATGTTTTGCAGAGACCGTTTTTACATACATAATATTTCATTTTCTAGAGTGAAAAGAGTGGGTTCTTCATGGGAAGTGAAAGGAGAGTGCTTTATTTTATAGGTGCTTTTCTGCCCTTTCATTTTTGAATCTGAAATACTGTTTTTCTTCATTACGTGTTGTTGCATTTGGTGAAAAGAAAAATGCTAAAATAAAACAGAGAGGGGCATGTTTGCCAGCCCCACAAGAATCTCAATGTGCACTTAGGAATCATTATATTGACACAAAAGTATTTGTAGATCATAATTATATTTATACATAAAGATCACATACATACACATATAGAAATGAGTAAATTATACAAATACACTCACCATACATTCAAAGAGCTTTTTTTTCAGCTAGCATTTGGAACTTTAGCTTTTTTCTGTTTTATTATTAAACATTTGATTTATACAAGATAATATATATAAAATATACACAGGATATAAAAAACAATATAATAAACTCCAGTATACAACTACCCAAATTAACAACTAGCCAGTATTAAATCCTGCATGTCTCTCTATAAAAATCTTCCCTTCTTCCACCCAAATATGCAACTATCATTATGAAATTTTGTTTATTTTTGTGTGTATTTTGTGTGTGTGTGCTTTTAGTACACATGTATCTAAACACAGTATATTGACAGTTTTTGTTATTATTTGCTTGCTTTTAAAATTATTACATATGGTTGTACGAACTTTTTATTAATAATACTTTTTATAATATGTTTCTAAGATTCATTCATGTTGAATGCAGCTGTTGTCCATTTAATTTTACTGCTGTTTAACATTACATTTTTTGAACATGCCATAATTTTTTAAACTTGTAATAGTCTTAGATTTAATTTTCCATTCTTATATTGTTAAATTGATTTTATATCTGAGGAAACAAAATTATAAAAACAGAGTGACATTTTAATTATCAAATTGTATGTGGCTATTGTAAGTTGTCAAAAAAAAAGAGAAAATATTAGATCAAAAATAATAGATATAGGAGTTCCCATCATGGTGCAGCAGAAATGAATCCAACTAGGAACCTTGAGGTTGTGGGTTCAATCCCTGGCATCACTCAGTGGGCTAAGGATCTGTCACTGCCACGAGCTGTGGTATAGGTCTCAGAGGAGGCTAGAATCCTGAGTTGCTACGGCTGTAGTGTAGGCCAGCAGCTGTAGCTCTGATTAGACCCCTAGCCTGGGAACCTCCATGTGCCATGAGTGTGGCCCTAAAAAGCACAATAAATGAATAAATAAATAAATAAATATCATTGCAATTCTCACTTAAGATGAAAAAATATAGACATAAAAATAATAGATATAAATATATAACACCTCATTTAGAGTTTATTATTTTTGTGCTGTATTATTTTTTTAAACTCCTGTAAGTTTCTTTTTTCCTAATGAATACAAGAATGCAAAATGAAAAGTGAGAGACAAACATATTAGGAAATAATAAATTGTATTTCAAAGCCAAGTTCTGGGCAACAATCTTGAGTCTTCCGTACTTCCCCACTGAAATCACTCATCAGAGCCTATGAATTTGACACCACTGTAATCATCAGAGCTATGAAGGTGACCCTTTAGTGGTCTTTTTTAACATCTTCATTTTACTCTGCCCAATTTCAAATTCCACCAATCTTCCTAGATTACCTATAGTAACCTCACAATTTGTGTCTAATCTTTAGTAAAACTTATTTCAATTACTTCTTCAGTTAAATCAGTAATCACATACTATCTATGTCATATTTAAAATCTTCTTTACCCTAAATGCATTTTTTGAAAGCACAATACTCTAAAATCTTAAATCTTCTATTGTGATATAGCTTTTGCTGATATTCAATATTTTATGCTTTCTGTCCCATTTTCTAAAAACAAATAAGCAAACATGGAGAACTCATTAATATGGAAATACCTTCCTGTAGCAAAGGACTTAATATATGTCAAGATCCTTTGGAGTTGACCCTATTAGCTTGTTGGCTGTCTCCTTAAAACTTGGACATGAACTTTATATACAGCATATTAAATGATGCATTGGAACTTCATTGAATTGATGCATAGGAAGGATAGCAGGAGGCTCAGAGAGAGATCTGTATTAGAATTAATTTACTGGGTAAGTAAGTGGCTGTATCCAGCATCTGATTGTTCCCTACCCAATGGTAAGGGAAGGGAACTCCTTTAACAGAGATAATAAATAAGGCACAAGAAGAGAGCCTAGCTCAGTGGTGAATGTCTCATGCAAGCCAAGATCTATGGTTTGAATTCTACCATAATTGTTGATTATGTGATGCTGGAGTGACAGAGGCCAGGTGGTAATGTATTCATCAGAAGAAAGATGGACATAATTATTGTAGTGGGCAGACAACATGGTCATTAGGAAACCTTGACATAGAGAAGTTTTGACCTCTGTCATATCACACTCAATTCACTTTTCTGGCCTTTACAAAAACTGGAAGGAAAATGGTAATCCTAATTAACTAACATAATTTTTAACAGTCATAGATTGTTCTGTCAGGTCTTTTATCTTTACTAGAGTAGAGTAACACACTTGGTAAGTGGCCATTGATTTTATAAAGCCTTCTCTCAACACCCATCAGTAGACCAAATCTTAAGGAATTCACTTTTACCTGTCAGATTTTAGCAATGTACTTTCATTGCCTTGACTCTAGATTACGTTAATTATCTCAAGTTCTATCATAATATGGTTCTGTGCATCTACATTTTAATCTACATGTAAAACCACTGGAGATGTTGTCAAAATGCACATTCTGAGTCAGTACTTTTGGAGTGGGATCTGAGATTATAAATTTCTAACAGGTTCCCCGATAACAGCAACATTCTTTAGCAAAGGTATAGACAGGGATCTTGATCACCTTGACAACTGGGAAAATATCATGCTGATCTTCTAGATTAGTAATATAATGCAAATTGAGCTTGCTAGGCAAAAACTTTCATGTAACCGAGATTTGCTAATAAGATAATTATATGTCAGAAGGTTTAAAAAAGCCTTGTGGCAATTTAGAGTCCTATGAACCCAAAATGTTTAGATTTCAGTGGTTCCAGGCATTTTTGTTATCTTTTCTAAAGCAAAGTTATCACAGCTTAAGAAGATGCACAAAATTTAGTAGTCCTCTTTGGACTTAAGAGGCATACACAGTGATTTTAGCAATAAATTCTGACTCATTGATCAAGCATCTGGGAAGGCTGACAACCTTAAGTGAGGCCTAGGACAAAAGTGAGATTTACAATTCTGACTTCCAAGACAATCTTTCCTGCAACTTAGCCCATATGACACTATGGTTCTTGAGATAGATAAAAATGCTCTGTGGTCATCTCTTATTTATCTCATTAGGAGATTATCAGACTTTTGGAATGTCTATGGTATAGAACCACTTTTCTTTTAAAAACATAGCTTCTTATGTTGTATCAGAATAAATAGGGGGGGAAATGAGAACCTAACTATAAGCACTAATTGTCTGTGTCATCTGATCTCCTCATGAGCAGAGTGTTAATAAAATGCACTGAATCAAAAAGCAACAGAGACACAGGAGAAATTCAGTTTAGATCAAAAGTGATACATTCAGGATTTGCCTTGAACGTGGCATGTCTAAAAGGCAAAAAACAACATACCCCTGGAGGCTTGGCAAAAGACAATTTATGAACAAGTGGTGCTTCTCCTTCAAAATACCCTGGAGGCTTGGCAAAATTCCCTCTGAGAACAGAGGAATAAAGAACTCTGTGTCCATGGGTGAGCCAGCACAATATGGGTGCCAGCCAGGACTGGACTGCTATAGCATTCAAGAGCCACCCATGAAGAGCCCTGAAGGACAGTGGTAAAAGACTTCCCATTTTTATGAGCAGTATATTTATTCTTCTACCTTGTTTGGAGGGAGAAATATTTTAAAGGATGGATTGATTCTGACTTATTTTAGGGGCCTTCAGAAAACAAGAGTGGAATTTCAGGGGCAAGGAATTCCTAGGAAGAGCTATGCAGATTTATTTATGGAAGTGATTAATACGTAAATATTTATGACTCATTTTAATGTCCATCAAAAAACACTGACCTAAGAAGAGGCACTCAACAACCACATAAACAGATTGACTTCACAACCCACTTCTCTTTCAAAACTATTTTAAGTGTGGTAGCAAAGGAATCCTAAACAGGTAGCATGAATGATGAATTCTAAACATGAATTCTAATTCTATCTCTTATTGAGGCTTATATAATATGGCCATCATGGACCCAATCTGCCAGGAGCAAAGACTGATGCTAATCCCTAAAGAAGCAACATTTTTCTAGTTGACCAATTAACTACTTGGACCTCCTTGATCCTATGGGGATAGTGGTGCATTTTTAAGAGAATCCATATATATTCATGTACAACATTGTCTTTGCCTTCATTACCTCAACCAACACAGGACAGCTTACTGAATACCCCATCTACTGAAATGCTGTCATGTAACCTTGCATTCAGCCAGGGAGAGACAAGACTTTTGGCAATGGAGTTATATTAATGAGCTCATGACCACAGGATCCAAAGTTTTTGTTTATTTGGTTTATTTTAGTTTTTAATGATGTACTCTAGCAAATATGAAGCAACCATTATAGTATAAAAGTAGAGTAAGACATTGATCTCTCAGGATGCCAGCTCACTGAATACATTCTGAGAGATTGGTGCACTATACTACAAAAAAAAAAAAAAAAAAAAAAAAAAAAAAAAGGCATATGGATGTAACTAATGCCTGATATGTGGGCTGTGCACCCAGCAGCTGAAATGTACTTGTCTGGAAAACTATATCTTCAAGAAGAATTTGCCCCATTGGCCATTTCTCCCAGTGACCCTACAGGTAGAATTTATATTTCCAGTCTCTATCATTTATTTTTTATTTATTTGTTTTATATGATTTTTCATATGCTAAAGAAGTGAGAGAAAAAAACAGAACAGTAAGGAAGGTGGGGAAAATGAGAGGTATTTCAGATAAAGAGAAAAATACGGAAAGCATTTTTCCTGTTGCTTGTACTCAAGCTTTGTCAGATGTGTAGATAATGGATTTTAAAAACAGAATTTCTGTTTCTGTGTGTTAATCACGTTTTCTCTGCAAATCTCCTAGATATTTCACCTTGATAAGAAATTATTATCAGATAGAATATCATTTATGGAGCAACAATGGATCCAAAACAAATTTCCTCTCCTTTGAATAGTCTGAGGGCTTAAGCAGCTCTATTGTTATGCAAATAGGATTCTTATAGTAATTTTGGATGGATATTTTCAAAATAAGTTATTGCTTGTCAGTAACATTTATGATTACCCCAGGTGCTCTAATGGCTCTCCTGTGATGGCAAAATGCAATGCCAAATAAACAGCTTTCAGAGTAGATGTTAGTGGAGGCAAATAAAATCCTGTTAGTGGCTTGCTTTTGCAAGTTCCTTAGCTCTTCCAGAGATTCTTTAGGATCAAGGAAAGTAGTAAATATTTACCAATGTTATTTTCAAAAACTCTTTCATCTTTTTGTTTTTATTCTGACATATATTTGGGGAAGAGGATTATAAAATCTACTGTAAGTTGACATTTTGAATAGGAATTGGGAAACTTTTTAGTAGTAATTACTGATGGTATTAGTTGATAATATCTTTACCATAAAATGAGAAAATCTACATTATGCACTTGCATAATTTAATGTGGATTCCAAAACATTTGTCTTTTTTTCTTTTTTTATGGCTATAGCCGCGGCATATGGAGGCTCACAGGCTAGGGGTCCAATCGGAGGCTACAGCTGCCAGCCTATGCCACAGTCACAGCAATGTGGGATCCGAGCTGCGTCTGCGACCTACACCACAGCCCATGGCAACACCGGATACTTAACACACTGAATGAGGCCAGGGATCAAACCCACAACCTCTTGGTTACTAGTTGGGTTTGTTAACCACTGAGCCACTACAGGAACTCCCCAAAATATTTGTAAAAAATTTAAAACAAAGGTGAAACTTAGTGACTTTTGGCAATTCAAATAAAATATATAACAATTTAATACTTAAGTTAAACATAAAGAGGCACAAAAGGGTCAATGTTCTTATAAAAATACTTATGAAACATTGTTTATTACAATATGTTTTCATTTAAAATCACACTAAAAAAAAGCTTGTATGCGTTAGTAAACTATTCTAAGAATGTGTATTAAGTCCATAAAGCAAATTGTAGAGGAAATAAAAAGTAATAATTATTTATATGCATAATACTCTGCATATTTAAAGATATTAGATAAAATTTTATCCTTTAATAAGCCTATGAGATTTTATTCTCAATTTTCAGTAAGTCTAAAAATTTCTACATAAGTAAAATAATTTAATATGATTGCTTAAATCATTATTTTCCTAACATGTATGATCTTAATTCCAGCATGCTATTTTACACTTTCTCTTTTTAAACATTCTCAATGTGGTTTTATATTTGTGCATTTTCTTTATTGGATTTCTCAAATTTATGTATTAATATAAACTACTTAGAATTTTGATTGTTATGGGTTAAATTTTTACTAGTTATTGTAAAAAAGACATTAAACTGAAATTCAATAATTCATGCACAAAATAAACAGATCTTAAAAGATTGCTTTGCAATTTCTAATATTAAAAAAAATTACAGATCGAACAGAAATATATTTCTAACTAGAATTTATAAGACACATATCTAAAATAAAGATGTAGTCAATAAACATCAAAAACTGAAACCAAGAATCATGTACTTAAAATGACATTTTGTAATAACAAAGGATATAATACAATTAAGATATAATTTTGAAAAATGTATTACAATAATTATCTTTGCATCAAGATGAGTATAGTAAAATTTTAAATATAAAAAATTTGGAGAAAGCTTTATTTTTATTATATATTTCTTTTTTTTTTTTTTTTTTTTTTGTCTTTTTGTATTTTCTAGGGCCATACCCATGGCATATGGAGGTTCCCAGGCTAGGGGTCTAATCAGAGCTGTAGCCTCCAGCCTACACCACATCAACAGCAATGTGGAACCCGAGCCACTCCTGTGACCTACACCACAGCTCAAGGCAACGCTGGATTCTTAACCCACTGAGCGGTGCCAGGGATCAAACCTGCAACCTCATTGTTGTTAGTCAGGTTCGTTAACCCCTGAATCACAACGGGAACTCCCTTATTAGTTATATTTCTAACAATAAGTAAAAATATGAATGAATATTAAATAATATGTCACAAAATTAGCGTATGTTCTTAAACAATATTAGTTTTATTAGCCTATCATAAATATGTATTTTAAACTAATGGATACTATTTATAAAAATATTACATAAGATCACACACAAAAAATTGTATTTTAAAAGGAAATTGCATGTGAATCATTCTATGACAACAAAAAATCGAGTAGCTGTAAAAATCAATAAAAATTTAAAAAGTAAAATTTCCAAAAAAAAAAAGTAAAATTTACACCCTAAATAGGGACCAAGTAAATCCACAAAGAATGAGCATATAACTATATCTTTTTTTGATGAAAGTGGGGGTTAAATAAGATATCTGCTTCTAATACTAGGACAAATTATAAAAGATGAAGGAATTGGATTGGAATAAATAGATATGATAGAGCACTCTTGCTGAGATATTTCTATTTTTGCACCCCCCACATATAAGGTAGATACAGACTGAGACAGTGTGCCCGCAGAGTAGATAACAGTTACAGTATTACAACTGGAACATCTTGCCCTGGTCCAACAATAAGGAAAGGAAGCTAAACTTGAGACTCAAAGATAAGCACAGAACTTTAATCTGGTTCCAGTTTGGTGACTTTCTGTATATCAGCAGAAACATTAGGAAATGTTCTATTTCTGAGAGTTTCCTCCATTGAGAACCCCACAGATTACAATAAGATAACTAGTCCACATCAAAGATCACCAGGCAGAAATGACAATAAGCTATCTTGTATTAAGCATTAATAGGCATGTTCTAGAACCCATATTACTACCGATGTGTGAACTGTGAGACACAGATTACAAAACAACCATGTGAAAAATGTTTAAATAATTTTTTGTTATCTCAGATGAGCAAGCAATGATATTCTTACAAATGAAGAGAAATATTTAAGAAACACATGAGACTTCTGGAAATGAGAAACATGTTTTTTGAATTTTTTTTTAAAATAATTTATTAAGGAGTTCTTTTGTGAGAGAGCAGATTAAGGATCCAACATTGTCACTGCAGTGGCTCAGGTCACTGATATGGCTCAGGTTTGGAACCTGGCCTGGAAGTTTCCACATGCCATAGACATGATCCCCCCTACCCTCCCCAAAAAAATATATATTAGGTTGTATGTATTAGACTCCATTCAAGAACACATTAATAAACCAAAAGATTTATCACAGCAAACACCCTAGACAACATAACAGAAAGACAAGATTCACACACTGGTTTATGTGCAATACTGTGGTCTTACAAATTTAGTGGATCTGTAATTGGTGTTACCACCTGATGGTGCAAAATATGTTTTATTACCTTTTTTCAGGATGTTATCTGATTCTTTTCAAGTTCTCATTTCATGTTAAGCTTACCACATACTGTTCAAATGTTATTTTAAAATACTGACATTATATTGATTGGTATTATAAAAAATGATAAATTAATTGTAAGGCAATTGAAGTCTTCACAATATTAAATTACCTTATCCAGCAACACAACATATAATTCCTTTTATAGTGGAAATTTTGGTAACTGCTAAATTTGTATATTTTCGTATAGGCCCTAATAGATTTTTTTACTTAATTGTATATATTTTTAGTTTGAAGGGGGTAATTTTTTTTTTTTTTTTTTTTATCTTTTTAGGCCTGCACCTGCAGCATATGGAAGTTCCCAGGCTAGGGGTAAAATCAGGGCTGCAGCTGCAGGCCTACTCCACAGACACAGAAATGCCAGATCCGAGCCCCATCTGTGACTTATACAGCAGCTTATGCTAACACTGGATCCTTAACCTCTGAGCTTAGCGAGGCCAGGGGTAGAACATACATCCTGGTGGATACTAGTTGGGATCTTAACCCACTGAGCCACAATGGGAACTCCTGAGTGGAGTAAATTTTTAAAATTTTTATTCTATAGCTGCTTACTGCTGAAATGTGAAAAACACGTGAATTTTCTCTTTTTCCCATTTATCTTTAATCTGGCCACCCATGTAACAGGCTCATTAACTTATTTTTAAAAAGCAGAGCTTTCCTCACTGACCTTTAGAAATGTAATGTCCTTTTTTGTTTCTTTTTATATATGCTAACCTGTCTGTTTAAACTATTAATCTTTAGAAGATATATATCCATATAGAATATTTTCTTTATGTTCTTTTTTCTTTTTAGCTGTCATTTACTTTCACAAATTTCTAGAGTTCTTATTTTTTAGATCATTGGAAGACAAACTTATGTTCTGTAGTGATACATTAGATTTAAGATAAGGCATTCATTGTATGTAAAACTAAATAGTAAAATACAAGTGTGACTTGAGAAAAAGGAAAGAAAAACCTATTTTATACGAGCATATCATGTATGTATGTGTATGTGTATGTACATATATAAAATCTGATGCTGTCTAATTCTATTAATATATGTATAACATCTGATTTATACATGTGTGTATGTATATGTACAAATTTATTTTTCTTCTTTTTTTCTACACAGACACATACAAAACAATCTTGGGGTAGTCTCTTATGAAAATGAAAGAGTAATAAGGCAATAACAGTTATGGAACACTAATGGTCTAAAATAAGTTTTCAAAACAACTTATCAAAATATGTACTTTGTCTCAAAAAGTTTTAAAAGTTATGAAATTAAAAGACATTAAAACTGGAGTAATCATCAAGCTCTAGGGATTTTACTCTGTATTTCCTAATGCCATTCTTTTCCGCTGCACTATTCCACCTCCTTAGAGGAGAAAACTGTGGTTAGGAACCAGCTACACCATGTTGCATCATTGACTTAGAAGAATTCTCAACGGAATTTATCCTATGGAAAATTGGACAGAGACAGAGCATTGGCACAAGAGTCTAAGCCATTTCATCATCTCATGGGAACAGAAATTATTTTTAAATGTAAAGTTTCCTTTCTGCATGTAGCCATGGGAGATGTGCTTAGGATTTTTTTAATGTTATCAAAATATTATTAGTTCTCTCAGACAGGAATAGAATTGCAAAATAGGGAAATTTTCTTTTCCAGCCAACAGGCTTCTCAGTAACATTTGCCTTCCACCTCCTTTCCTTCTCTCACTATTTCCATGATCTCGATAGAAAAACCAATTAACTAATTCATAAATGATCATAGTAAATTGGGATCTTATTTTAAGATTACATGAGTTCTGTGTGTGTGTGTGCAAAAATAATGTAAAGCATTGATATGGCTTCACATCACACTGACAAGATTATGCAGTATTGTTTCCAACCATACCTTGGTCATTGGTTCTTGCCCACCCTCCAAATTCATAATTTCATAAAATTTTCATCCCTAATCCTTGTATGAATTTCCTCTATAAATTTTCTATTACTTCCAAAATAAAGATTGTCTTCTCTTTTCCTCAGGTTTGAGTGAGGGTCCCTTATTACCTATCAGATCTTAATCTAAATATCAGTGTGGCAAGGCCAATCTTAACCATCTAATCTAATGTTCTTGCTGCTAGTCTCAGTGCCAGTGTCCTGCTTGTGTTTATTTCTTAATCTTCCTAAAGAAAATTCTGTATACTCTGTAATATTTTTGTCTATTTGCTTTGACTCGTCTTCCTTCACTATCATGCTACACAGATTTTATCCATCTTATCATGATACATGGATCTTACCCATCTTGAATACTGTTGTAATCTTAGAACATAACACTGTGCCTATGGTTTAGTGGTCCCTAATGGATGTTTTGTTGAATCATTAAATTAAACATAAAATAGGGACTTTTCAGTCATTGTGGAAAGAATGTGATTTAGTTTCCTACTGATTTATTCTCATTCCCTTAAAATTACACTATAGCAGTAACTGTCTAATCAAAAAGTCAGCTCTTTTTAATTAATTTTATTTTAGTATTGAGGAAACAAAAGAGGAAAAATGTGGGAAGGAGTAAAATAAGCCAAAATAAATCATTTTTATCCTCAAGACCAAACGATGGAAATGCTTTTAGCACATGTAAGCATTTGCAAAGTTTTATACATAATTCCTAAATTAAATGATCTCATAAGAGAGCTAAATAAACTTATTGATCCAAAATAAATTTGATTATGGACGAGTGTTATCAGAAACATTGTATTTATTCTAAAAAGTAGAAAAAAATTGGTTGACGTTTTCTAATGTAGATATGCTAATGTCCCAGTTTTTAATTGTAAAATCTTATTTCCCAAACTTGTGCTTGCCCTAATTAGCCATTTTTCTGGAAGCAAATGATTAATAACTCCAGAATAATGAATTCTGCAACAAAAACCAAGAAATAATGCACTAACTAGCTTTATATGTTTCGCCAAGAAGGCATAAGAAATGTTTATACTCATAGAATAGAATGGAATTTTTAGGTGGTTTCTGGAGATTTGGAGCCATAATTTTAAAGTTTTCCTTCCTTTGATAAATTTTGAGGAAATAAAAATCAGCGTTCACGTAAAGAATGATTTGGTATAGTATTCTGATTAACTGAAGTTTCAGAAGAAAAATCAACTTAGAATATTACTGAATATGCAAGCCATCCCATTCATATCTGAAAATATATTCAAGGTAATATGATCAGTTATGGCTATATAGGCCATATGAACATAGACATTTGTCATTTAGTATAGAAAACATTATCTAACTAAACCGATGAGCCTGCGAATACAGATAATTAAAGTTTTAAATAAAGTGTTGTGGTACTTAAACAGAATTTAGCTGTAACCTAGGAAACCACTGACATTTAGATAAGAGAAATGATAAACTCAACACTGTTAGAAATAACAGGAATAAAATTTATTTCAAGAAGAAAAACAGCATCAGGAAAATAGAGAAAAAAATACAAATAACACAAACAGCTATTGATTTGGAGTGTGTGTGTGAGGAAATGGTTTTAAAAAAATTAAATTTCCAAAGAAATCTGTATGTATTATGGAGTTTTAAACTGGAGTTTACATAATGCCCAAACTCTTCTTTCTTGGTTAGGAAAGAAAAGGAGTAGCAGTGTATTTCTAACCTTATACCAATGACTTGGGTGTAATTCTCAATTTAAACTCTGTTACTAGTTTGGTTACCTTGAGAATGTGGTTAAATATTTTATTTTATTTTAAAAAATGATCTTTATTTTTCCCATTATAGTTGGTGTATAGTGTTCTGCCAATTTTCTACTGTACAGCAAGGTCACCAAGTCAAACATACATATATACGTTCTTTTTCTTACATTATCGTGCTCCATCAAAAGTGACTAGATACAGTTTGTGCTACACAGCAGAATCTCATTGCTAATCCATTCCAAAGGCAATAGTTTGCATTTATTAACCTCAAACTCCCATTCCATCCCACTCCCTCTCCCTCCCCCTTGGAAACCACAAGCCTGTTCTCCAAGTCCATGATTTTTCCTTTCTGTGAAAAATTCATTTGTGCTGTATATTAGATTCCAGATATAAGTGATAATCATATGGTATTTGTGTTTCTCTTTCTGACTTCACTCAGGATGAGAGTCTCTAGTTGCATCTATGTTGCTGCAAATGGCATTATTTTGTTATTTTTTTACGGCTGAGTAGTAGTCCATTGTGTATATATATCACTTCTTAATTAAATCATCGGTTGATGGACATTTGGATTGTTTCTGTGTCTTGGCTAATGTGAATAGTGCTTCAATGAACATGAGGGTGCATATGTCTTTTTTTTAAGAGGAGTTTTGTCTGGATATATGCTCAAGAGTGGGGTTGCTGGGTCATTTGTAGTTCTATGTATAATTCTCTAAGATACCTCCATACTGTTCTCTATAGTGGTTATACCAGCTAGCATTCCCACCAACAGTGCAGGAGGTTCCTTTATGTCATGCCTAGGTTTTAAGAAACATTTTTAATAATCTTGAGCAATTCCATAATCTCTCTAGGACACAGCAATAATAATGCCTACTGCACTAAGGCTGGTGTGAGTTTGGATATATGTTGTAATGTATATTTCATACACACAGGTTTATGCATATATACAGGATATTTATATATATTTTCATCATTATCTAACTTTGTGAGATAAATAACAAATATTTTTATTAGGATTATAGAAATATACATTTTTTGGCTCAGTATTGATTTCCAAGATTTTATTTTACTCAAGCAATTAGTAATGTAGTGTCATTGACTTTTCAAAACATATGAAGTCCTTTATTCAGATTTTCTTTTTTTTTTTTTTTAATTTAAAGAGAAACCCTTTATTTTACCAAATTGGGGAAACTTTTTTTTTTTTTTTTTTGTCTTTTTGCTATTTCTTGGGCCGCTCCCGCAGCATATGGAGGTTCCCAGGCTAGGGGTCGAATCAGAGCTGTAGTCGCCGGCCTACACCAGAGCCACAGCAATGAGAGATCTGAGCTGCATCTGTGACCTACACCACAGCTCAGGGCAACGCTGGATCCTTAACCCACTGAGCAAGGCCAGGAATCGAACCTGCAACCTCATGGTTCCTAGCTGGATTCCACTGAGCCACAACGGGAACTCCCTATTCAGATTTTCTTAATGTTTAACCTAATGTCTACTTTTGTTCCAAGATTTCTTCCAGGAGAGCACATTACATTTAGTAATCTATCTCTTTAATTTCCTCTTGAGTGCAGTATTTTCTCAAACTTTCCTTGATTTTGATCACCTTGCTATTTATATGTATCCTGTCCACTTATTTTGTAGTATGTCTATGGAAATGGATCTGTTGTTTTCCTCATGCTTAGACTAGGATTGTAAGTTTTCAAGAGGAAGACTACAGAGTTAAGACTCCATCCATCACTTCATATCATGTGTATTATCAACATGATTTAGTACTGACGGCATTGACTTTGATTCCCTGAATGGTGCAATGTTTATACTACTTCTACACATTAAAGTTACTCTTTTCTTCCCCCTTTCTGTACTTACTCTGGAAGGAAGTAATTATGTATAGTTCACATTTAAGTGTAGGGAATTATGTTACTTCTCTTTGAGGGCAGAGTATCAACAAGAATTTTTTGTGTATATTAATGTGTATACCTACATATCTATAGATACTTCTGTATGTAAACATCTGTGTCTATATTAGGGTAAACATGAGTTCATATTGATGTTACCAACTATAGTCCAGTAACTTATGGATCACGCTAGATTCCCCACTTTGCTTATCTGGAAACTCCCACACTAACAGTGAGAAAATAGACATCCTCCATCTATTATATTTACTGGATTTTATGCTATGATTTTTCTTCCTTAGTGATGTGGAGGATCACATTCTTTGATTTTCAGATGTACCAGTCTTACGTACTTGGAATAAATCTCAAATGGCTGTAGTGTATATTTATTTTTGTGCACTGTGTGCTTTGCTAATTTTTTAAGATAACTGCATTCATTTTTTAAATTTATGTGTTTTTTTTTTTTTGCTTTTTAAAAAAAGTTCTTTTGAGGTATGGTTGACTCCCGAGATTTTGGTAATTTCTGCTTTAGAACAAAAGTGATTCATTTATACACGTACACATCCATTCTCTTAAATATTCTTTTTCCACATGGACTATCACAAAATATTGGGTAGAGTTCTCTGTGCTATACAGCATGACCCCATTGGCCAATCATTCCATATACGCATCAGTGTGCATCTGTCAATCCCAAACCCCCATGCCATCCCTCCTGTGAAAGACAAATATCATGTGATATCACTTATATGTTGAATCTAAAAAAAAGGTTGGGGAGAGGGATGGACTTGCCTTTATTTTTATGAGATATATTAACCTATAGTTTTCTTTTATGCAATAACTTTATCTTGTTTTATTATAATACTGACTTCATAAAATTGGTTGTATTCTTCTGCTTCTAATTTCTAGAAAATTTTTGGAAAATTTGTATTACTTCTCCTGGATATGATTATTTCTAATTTGTAAGTTATTAATTATTGACTCAATGTTTTGATAGATATAAGCCTAGTCATATAATCTATTTATCTTTGTGTGAGGTTTGGTCGTCTGTGTCTTTCAGGTAATGGTTTCACAGATAGATAAATAAAATATGACATTAAGATACTCTAATGTATCTGTTTTGCTTGTGAAATGTATTAATTTAGAACCAGCTACAGTGATCTGTGAATTTTATAAAGTTTGGAATATAAATAGGGCTGGTGACCTTCTAGAGAATTTAATACTTGTTTGTTTAATTATTTAGAGATTTAGTACTAATGAGATGATAATAATAAGTTTTCAGTTGAAATGTCACAATTATCAACTAGCTTTGCATGAAAGAAAACTAAGATAAAGTAAATCCATAAGCATAAATTTCCTTCCTTTTTAAAACTGCTGTAATAAAAAAGAGAGGGAATAGAACTGCAAGAGTGTGGCTGGGGTACAAGCCAACTAACTGAACTATTAAAATGCTTATATGATGACAATGATGAAAAGTATCACTACATGTATCTATGAAGGTGAATCCATCCCTTTCATGAATTTACAGTAGTAGGGTATAAGTTGTAGGAAGCACCACTCATTAGCATCCAGATATCTGCCTAGAATCCATGTCTTTGTTGTTCATCTTGTTTCCTTTTCACACACCAGACATTTCTTTGTTTATGAATTAATCCAAATTGGGTTGCAAAAGTAAGTAAAATGTAAGCTCAAGCTGTATATTACACATTTTCTTTCTTAATGCAAATTATTTATTTTTTAAACATGACCTACCCGGATAGTTTAGCCAATGGTTCAATAAAGTGCTTCTTATGAGGGGAGGTAAATTTAAGACATACGCAGATGGGAAAACTGACTAACTGAATGACCGAAGAAGAAAGGGAAGAGGAAGAGTCAAAATGAGTGGTACAATGATGATATCATACATTTCGATAGAAAATAAATGAGAAAGGAGCTGATTTGGGGAAAATAAAAGTAAGTTCAGGGTTGGAGATGATAAGATTGGGGTTTCTGTGGAAATTTAGCTGTGTCTCTTCAACAGAATTTTTAATATGCAACATTGAAGCTCAAAGAAGTCAGGGCTAGAGGTAACAAGGAATTTACTTTAGAGGAAAACTGAAAACTGTGTTTTTTAGATCGCATATTTCCTGATTTCCTGATTCCACTTCTATGGAGATTCTAAATCTTTCATTGGGTATTCATCTACTTGGGCTGAAATAACAAAATGCTATTGACTGTATGTCTGTGTTTTTTTTTTTTGTTTTTTTTTGTTTTTTTTTTTTTTTTGTCTTTTCTAGGGCCGCACCCGTGGCATATGGAGGTTCCCAGGCTAGGAGTCTAATGAGAGCTGTAGCCGCCAGCCTACACAACAGCCACAGCAATGTGTGATCTGAGCTGTGTCTGCGACCTACACCACAGCTCAGCTCATGGCAATGCTGGATCCTTAACCCACTGAGCAAGACCAGGGATCGAACCCACAACCTCTTTGTTCCTAGTTGGATTCGTTAACCACCAAGCCATGACGGGAACTCCTGACTGTATGTCTTAAACAACATAAATTTGTGTTTTCACAGCTCTGGAGGCTAGAAATCCAAGGTCAAGTTTTCAGCTACTTTAGTGCCTGGTGAGAGCTCTCTCTGTGGTTGTAGATGGCCTCTTTCTCAAAATGTCCTCATGAGGTCTTTTTGGGGTGTGTGCATGTGGAGAAAGAGAGCATTCTGGTATTACTTCTTATGAGGATGTAAATCCCATTGGATCAGGCACCTTTATGACCTCATTTGGCCTTTACTACTTACCTTTATTGGTTTTGATATTATAGTGTGTTATTGTCTCTACTTTCATTGCTTAAATCTAATTAAAATTCTTTAATATGAATTTAGAAATTTAAGCAGGTACGATTATTTGACATTTTTTCTTTGAAAGCTGAGAACATTCTCTGACACATCCCAACCTATGGTGTCTCAGAACACTCACCAATGAAGAGAAATTTGTCTGCATGGAAAACTGAAGCTTATTAAGGCATATTAAATGGCCTCAGGGTACATGCATCTGAAGCTAAAGCACACGGCATTGTTCATCCCTCATGTTTTAGCAGCTGTTTAATGAAAAGTGCCAGCTCAATGTGTAGTTAATCTATCTAATAATTAATACAACAGCAGCCTGGGACCAATGTGGATAGAACTCTAAAGTCCTTGTTCATTTGCAAATTAATACAGAGACTTGCTTTTATAGCCAGTTTGTTACTTGGGAAGGAAATGGGGGTATTTAAAATTCTTAATTTCAAGGCTTCTATTTTTCATATTTCGTTTGAATACACCACATAAAACAGAATTTAAAAGTGTAATGCTTAAGAGTGTAATATAGAAAATTAATCTCCTTATGGTTATTAAGATGCACATGTACCCTTCAAGACTAAAGGAGACCAGTGTGTTTTCCATGCACAGAGTAGGCTAATTTGAGAGAGCAAAGCTCTTTCTAATGTCCTTAATTATATGAATCACCTGAATTTAATCTGTGTCTATAATCTAGTCAAAAGTTATCTACTATGTGAAAAAAATGTCAGACTGCTTGATGTTCTTAAAATTCTAATTTAAAGATTTTTTTTTTCTAACCAATCTGCTTCTTGGTTATAAGCAGTGTATGATTCTGAGATGCTTCCTAGAAGTAAATAGTTGGAAGTAAATATTAACCACCAAAAGCACAAAATGATGAAAATTGAGAAGGGAAAGTTGGTTTGAGCCAAGAAATATTTTGAGGGTGTAGTTGTAATTATGATTAATAAACAAGCATTGCTAAGAATAAATATGAATAAGGTCAAGTCTCTGTGACCAAGACACACTTTAAAAATAATTAAATAATTACAGTTTATATAATCACTTTTGTGGAAAAATTTTGTACCAATGAGAAGAGTTTGACTTTTCCTTAAAATGTCAAAGAGATACCATACGATTTGAAATTCCATACCCAAAATAAATAAAAATATATGTTCTTATACAATCTTGTACACAAATGTTCATAGACAAATTAGTCGCAATAACCCTAAAGTGGAAACTCAAATGCCCATCAAATGATACATGGATAAGTACAATGTAATATTATTCAGCATTAAAAAGAAATGAAGCACTGACATGCTACAACATACACAAGTCTTGAAAATACACTAAGTGAAAGTAGATTAGTCATCACCTAGGGCTATGGAAGGATTTTGGAGGGGGGAGTTGGAATGGGGTCTTACTGCTATGGGTACAGAACTTCTTTTTTGGATGATGACAATATTTTAAATTAGATTGTGGTGATGGTTGCACAGTTCTGAAGTATACAAAAGAAACCCATTGAATTCTATACTTTAAATGGTTAATTTGTGTAGTATGTGAATTTATCTCAATAAAGCTCTCAAAGAATGGACAATGAGGTAACTTAAATAATTCCATTTATGTAATATAATAATGATGTTTTATACACATACAAATCTTAAGTGCTCTCTGAAGTAAAAAAATTCTAAGGCAGGATAATAATTTCCTAGAATAATAAAATTATTTAAGTATAAATATGCTTAAGTCAAGTCTAAATATACTCAAGAATGGGATTTAGAACTATCATATTTTTAAAAGCGATCACAACTTTTTCTCATTTTATTAGATTTAATACAAATAAAATCAGTAATAAAAAAAAAATATAAGCACAGCATAGAAACATAACCTGAAATGAAGTCCCTCTCTCTCTCCCTCTCATACACATACACACTCACACAGATTTGGGCAGTAAACAATAAAGGCTTGGAAAATATGTCAGCCAAACATTTCTGAAAAGTGGCTTGATGAAAGAACTGTCTATATTCACAGATGAGGATGGTGATGATTGAAGTAATAACCTACCTAAAACCTAATTCTTGTTAAATTTGTATAGAGAAAATGTGTGACGACGTAAGAATAAATAAAATCTTGTTACACAAAAGACAGGAGATTACTATTAAAGTTTTTCTCTTGAAAGCACACACACAAACTATTTGAATAAACTTCCGCATGACATAATAAATTATGGCACTTCCAGAAATTTAGCATTCATTAGTACTATTATCACATATTCAGTATTAATTCAGATTTCCACAATTGCTCACTTAATGTGACACTCAAGCATAAAAGAGTATTATTTTGTTGAAAAAACAGTATGTTTAGCCATTTAATTTATTTACAGTTCAAAATTAATTTTCCAGATATTTTCTGTTGCAGTAACCAATTGTCTATTGACATTAAGCAGAATGAGATGTTAATTTATACTTTAAATACATTGATTGGAGTTCCTGTCATGGTGCAGCAGAAATGAGTCCGACTAGGAACCATGAGGTTGCAGGTTCAATCCCTGGCCACACACAGGGGCTTAAGGATCTGGTGTTACCTGAGCTGTGGTGTAGGTTGCAGATGCGGCTCGGATCTGGTGTTGCTGTGGCTCTGGCATAGGCCAACAGTTACAGCTCTGATTAGAGCCCTAGCCTGGCAACCTCCATATGCCACAGGTACAGCCCTAAAAAAGGAAAAATGACAAAAATTTTTAAAAATTTTTAAAAATACATTGATTAAACCTCAGGTAAAATAATTTTTATTTTTTGGTGAGATATTTATCAACTGAGAGATATTAATGATGAAATAACTAGTTTCTGACAAAATAAATAGATATCTGTAAGTGCAAATTATCTATTGGGTATTTAAACAGAAGCTAAACTATAAGCATAGCTATAAATAGCAGCCAAATAATTTCTCCACTCTACATCATTTTGGGGAGGAAATACCTGAGGAAAAAAAAAGAAATAAAATAATGAGATAAAAGTTAATCACCTGACCAACAGCAACTTACCCAGTCCCTTCATAATGTGACTTCTCTTTTCTTTATGGTCTTTGTCAAGCAAATTTTATTTAAGTTGTTAGACTTACACAAAGTTGAAAAACAAATTATACCATATCTTACCTCTGTGACTCGCCACATATTCCCTTTTCTGATATTTGTGTTCTTATGAACACAATCAATGAAGAAGGGAAAAGTGATAATCTGGGTGAGGAGGAGTAATGCTAGAATACTATCCAAAAGTAGACAAGAAGGCATAACTTCTGCTCCAGAAGGAGAGAAGCTGGCTTTAGACAAGAGTGAGAACTTTTCATCTATAGTAATGGGAAGGAGGTCACAGTGTACATGTAAAGATACAATTAGGTCAGTAATGATGTTGATGGGATCATTCAGACATTCTCTAGATTGTGTCTGTTTTCTATGAGAAATAGGAACTCAAATCTCAGCTGTGAATGTGGAGGGTGGGAAGTTATATGGTGAAAGTCTGAGGTGAGATTAGACATTTTAACATAGGGTTTATTCAATGAGAAAGTTATTGAACTATGACTAATAAAATTGACAGTGCTTAAGGGTCCACTTAAAATGAGACATGAGTAATTTAATTGAGGCCAGTTGAGTAAGTTGTGAATTTTTATTTCACTATATTCAACTGAACCACACAAGTGTGAAACAATGTATTGGATTTCACTGAGATTTTGTTTGTTGAGTATGAAGAAGAGAGAAGAGAGAAAAGAGTAAGCACTGAATGTCATGAAAGGAAGTCATTGTCATAGTGATGACAGTGCACCCTGGACCTGAGTGGATCAAAGAACTGAGAGAATTGAATCATGTCTGGGTATAGTGAAAAGACCAAGAAATAGGATAAACGGAACTGGATTGGAAAGAATGGGAATAAGTCGCATGTTAAACTCTAGGAATCAAGGGACTTGTTCTGTGAATTTTAGACAACTTCATCTCATGCTTGAGCTTGGAAACTGTTCTGTTTTTTTTGTTGTTGTTTCATTATATATATATATATATATATATATATATATATATATATTTTTTTTTTTGGTAATAACAGAAGATAAAGAAAAATGGTCCTGGACTGTAATAAAGGTAAAAGAAGTACTAACCAACACCCAGGTCCAATGCTATTGCTGTATATGGTAGCTACCACTTGAGGAAGCTTCAGGGAAAAAATTCTTGGGGGAGCACTCAATTTCAGTTTGGCTTAAAAGGTTAGGGGAATATTCACAGGAGAGTTTGAAGATATAGAGGATTTCACTGACATTAGAACCTGAGTTTCAGAGAGCAGGTCAAAGAGTTCCAGCAGAAGTGTGTGTGTGTGTGTGTGTGTGTGTGTGTGTGTGTGTTTAACTTTGCTAATCATTTGTACATTGAATATTGAAAAAAATTTAAAAAACATATTAACTGGAGATCTTGAATGCCTTCTGAAAAAGGGGACTTGAACAGGCATAATTAGTCTTTTATATATAAATGTATGTAAGTTTTTAAAACATTTGTTGTAGTTGCTAATAGATTTTTATTTTTAACCTAATGATTTTTTGAAACTTTTATTTGGATAATTGAAGATTCACATGAAATTGTTACAAATATAGAGAAAGATGCCTTCTACATTTTGCCCAATTTTCCTTTCTGAATTTTTCTAAGCAGCCAAACCTTCAAAAAAGCCCAGCATTTGAACTTTTGGGCAATTTCAGGGAAGAACCTTAAAAGGATGTTGTATTCCTTATCTAACAGGAGAAAATCATAAGACTGGTCATAGTTTCCTGTGGAGATAAATTTGGAATAAGAAAATCAGTTTCTGGAGTTCCCGTCATGGCGCAGTGGTTAACGAATCCGACTAGGAAACATGAGGTTGCGGGTTCGGTCCCTGCCCTTGCTCAGTGGGTTGAGGATCCGGCGTTGCAGTGAGCTGTGATGTAGGTTGCAGACGCGGCTCGGATCCCGCGTTGCTGTGGCTCTGGCGTAGGCCAGTGGCTACAGCTCCGATTCGACCCCTAGCCTGGTAACCTCCATATGCCGCGGGAGCGGCCCAAGAAATAGCTAAAAAAAAAAAAAGAAAAAAAAAGAAAAAAAAAGAAAATCAGTTTCTTAGGAACCAAGAGGAAGCTGCCGAAGTTAGTGGGAGCTTGGGGTGCCTAACCAGCCCCACAGAGGGCCACTAGTCAGTCTCACTGGGAGCAAGGGTGTGGGCATTTCTATAGGAACCTATTTGTCCAGGGTGTTAGGGGAATGACTGGTAAGTACTACATTCAAGCCACAAGCTTGAGGTACTTAGAGAATTCTGCACTTAAAAAACAAGCTTTTTTTCCCAAAACAAGCTTTGGGAAATAATCAAAACTAACACCAGCATTGATGCTACTGTCAGGCAAGGTGCCCAGGTAAGTAAGTTCAGTGAAATTAGGAACAGAACTAGGACTAAAGAGATAGGAAAACCCTGGAGAAGGGGAAACAGTTCAGAGGTTTTTATTTGTTTGTTTGTTTTTCTTTTTAGAGCCAAACTCACAGCATATGGAAGTTCCCAGGCTAGGGATGGAATTGGAGCTGCAGCTGCTGTCCTATGCCACAGCCACAGCAACGTGAGATCAGAGCTGCATCTGTGACCTACACTTTAGCTCACAGCTGTGGCAATGCCTGGATCCCTTAACCCACTGAGCCACGACAGGAACTCCCAGAGAGTTTTAAACATCATTTAATTAATCTGCCTTGAATTTTACTGATTTTTATAGATTAAAAGATTAAAATACCTTGCAGCAATGTCACGTTTTCTATACTACATAGAAATAGAAGTTCATAAATGAAATCATTCTATTAGAGAAATAAAGTTATAATGGCACCCCTCTGATTTGTATTGACAATTTATACCTGTTATTTTGAGGTGGAACTCGATGAGATTTGTGAGGTAGCATTATCTAGCAGGAGGGCTGTGATATATGATAGCACTAATTGAAAGTTTTGATTCAGTTTTTTCCTTTAATATTTTATGAAATTTGTGTATTCTAACGTGGCCTTTATTTAGAAATGTTACCTGCAGTAGACAGAAATCATGGATTACATTTCTTTTTCCCTTTAAACAGGATTTGTATATTTCCTAGATGTCAACTGAGCTTGTGGTTGATTTCAAGTGCATTACATATGTTCCAGACTAGAAAACTGTGGTGGGGGTGAAGTTAGAGCTTATTACTGATAGGGATGGAGTAGGCACATGCAGTTGTAGAAGTCCCAGTAAAGAATCATAGATAGAGAGGGAAACCTAGAGGACTTTGGGAGATCACTGTAAGTTAATAATTGCTCAAGAAAGCCATCAGCACAAGGCAGGCTTGCTTGACTAGTGGAGGCATGAGAATTGCCTCAGGTGGGGGATGGGATGAGGCCTGCATTCAGATTCAGACCAAGGGCAAGCGTTTGAGGACCACCCTTCTGCTGATTTGAATACACACTTGACCCGGTACTAAGGAGGAGCTACTACTTGAAGAAAGAGGAAGAGGCAGGCTTTTCTGACCCCAAATCTGCTTGGATAATAAAACTGTAGCCCGCAGGATCCTTCCCTGCTCGCTTGCATCTCTCACAAGCATCCTATCCTAGTAAATCTATTTCTTGCCTATCACTTTGTCTTTCACTGAATTCCTTCTGCGCGGAGGCATGAAGAACCCAAACTTCAGTGAGTCCCGACACCGGGTGAGTGATTTTAATTTAAAATCTTGGGTTCAAGTCCCAAATTGTGTTCTGGCTAGGTTCAGGCCAGGTTTAGGCCTTTAGTGCTGTCAGTTTCACTACTATTAATAATATCGTTGGTTTTCATTCACTTATTAACATTAGTATTAAAAAACACCTTTTTATTCACAAAATATTTGGAAAGCATGCAAAAATACATAGAACCATACAATACACACTCAGGTATTCATTTAACAAATAATATTTTGCTTTATTTGTTTGTTTGTTTCTTTTTTTTCTTTAGAAATGAAATCAGATAAAGAGGACTACCCATTACCCCTTCTTCTTCAGGGAAAAACTAATATATGATCATCCGAAGTTAGTGTGCATTCTCCACAGAGAGATTTTATACTTTTGTTAAAATGTCAAACCAAGTAGTTGAATTTTGTATGTGCATTTCAATGAGCATAAATAGTTTTGGCTGTCAAAAAACTCTTTTTACCCTTAAAATTAGATTTTTTTATATTTATCCATAGTGTTAACCACAGTTAAATTCTTCCATATTAACTGCTGTGTGTATTGGATCAGCAGGCTATGGTTTTATTATTCCTTCTTTCTATCACCCCAGGAGCCTCTTGGCCACCCCTCAGGCCAAGAAGATCATTATCCTAACTGTCTGTAATCTATTTAAAGGCACACTGGGTGGGAAGCTAAATTCTCAAGTACTTATGAGATAGTGGAAATGCTGGGTTGGTAGAGAATATCTTACCAAATCCTGCTCCCACTAGCAGACATTTCTCTATATCCTCCCCAAAATTTAATACTTTCAAACTCCTTCCCTGCTTTTCTGTTCTGATGTAGGAAACAGTAAAGCATTATGAGTTCAATCTGCATGTCCCTATGTAGCAGTGGTACTGAGCATCAACTAATACACTTCTCTCTGAAATTTAAGTTGTATCTTCCTTGAATTTAATGCTTATAACCTGGCCCATTTTTCTATTTATAACCTTCCCTTTCTATTGAGATACACATACCCTGTATTGAGATACTCCTACTTGTTGTTGTCAACTGTTTATATTTATAGGGTCTTCTCTCCATTTATGTCTTGTGTTTTCACCTAGTTTAAGATTCGTTGTCACTTACAGAAATGTGTTTGTTTTAATTTTAAATTTTAATACAGTCTTATTTACATGGAAGAAACACTTAATGAGATTGATAAGAGCATGGCTCTGGACCCAAGTGTCAGATTTGAACACTCTGCTTTACCAGTGGTATAACTTTCACCATATATCTAACTTTGTAATGCCTCAATTTCCTCCTTTGTAAAAAAGTATAATAGTAAGATTTACTTTATAGAGTTGTTAGATTGTAAGAGTAATCTATTTACATCAGCAGTGGTAGACACTATATAAGTATTGCCATCATTACATTTGCCATTTTCCTCATGCTTTGTGCTATGACATTTTTGCTTCTGCTGAGCCACCAGAAGATCTTTTTTGATTAGTCTCTTGGTTTGTAAATTTCATGTTGCTGCCCCTTCATGAAGTGTAAGGTTGACTTCTATTATTTTATTTTTGAAATTTCATCTAAAATATGGACAGACATAAGCTTTCTTTTGGCCTTCCTGGCAGGTGGGTGGGATCTGTTTACTGAGGGAGAGCCAGGTCCACTTACCACAGCTTCCTCCTTTCCCACTCCTCGCCCTGCAGGGGCCCAAGGCTATGTCTCCAAGGTTCAAACATCAGCTTGTAACCTGTAGCCCAAGCTACACTTGTTCCTTGTTCCCCTTTATTTGTGGCACCTTCAGAGTTTCTTGCCTTTCTTTATAGCTTCTCTACAAATTTAACATTTTTAAATTGATTTTACTTAGCATTTTAGTTTTAGAAATGGAGGGTGGTGTAGTAAAGGGAGGTCTATTAACTCAGTCACACTTTTGCTGAAAGGAGAGAGCTCTCTTTTTTATTTGCTTTTTCTTACTTTCTCCATTATACTCAAGGATATTTTTCTTCTAAAATAAAAGCTAGGAATTCCCTTGTGATGCAGCAGGCTGAGGATCCCAACATCTCTGTAGTAGCTCTGGTCACTGCTGAGGCGTGGGTTTGATCCCCAGCCCAGCACAGTGGGTTAAGGATCCAGCATTGCCATAGCTGTGGTGTAGGTCATAGCTGCTGCTCAGAGTCAATCCCTGGCCTGAGAACTCCATATGCTGTAGGTGGAGCCAAAAAATAATAAAGTAAGATAAAATATAGATGTATTCTGTTGGAAACAGAAAACAGACACCTTGAGAAATGAATTAATTGTATGACACTAAGTCATTATGGGCTAGATTCAGTTGAACTTTATGAAATTGTCATTTTTGTAAGTCAAAAATAGTTAAAAAGCAACAATATCATAGGTTTCTCAATCATCCTATTAGTATAACATTAATTAAAATTTTTTTGTTGATTATTTTTTCACAGAAGAAAATCTGATAGATACTATTTAGCCAATGATGAAATGTTGGTAATTAGATATATCTGGTGGCCTTTTCTTAAAACTCTGTTCAATGAAGGGAGATTTATTCTGTGAGAAATCCAGATTCCACATATAATGCTAATGAAATTTTCCTAAAGAAAAACTCTGCCCCACTTACCCACTAATCAGCAACTTTTGATGATTTTATATTGTGGAAGATCCTGGTCAGGGATTGAACTGTGTCACAGCAGTAACCAAAACCAGAGCCAGCTCATTAACCCACTAAACAACTAGGGAACTCCAGCAAGTCTATTCTTAAATCACTTTCTTCCCAAGCCTACCCCAGGCCTTGAAGAGGCTCAGAGGGCCTTGAAAGATAATAATAACTTTCTACCTTTCAGTCATTTCTCAAACCTGTCCGACTCCGTAACATTCTTCTTCTCCATCTTTTTTGTTCCTATGAAATACCTCTCTAAAACTTTGAGGCCTAGCTCATGCCTTTCATGTACAAATCTTTATTTCTTTGAGTATCAATGACTTTTCTTCTGTGTTCCCACAGTGCATTGCTCATTTATTTATTATTTTCAAACTCTGTCTTCTTGTATATTTATCTGTGATAATTAGTATTTTAGCTTTTTGAAGGCAGGATTGTGGTTTCTTGCATGGCTTTGCATACAATAAGCACTTATTAATTGTTGCAAAATTGTTAAAATCAAAAAGATCAGTTTTGGAGTTCCTGCAGTGGTACATTTGGTTAAGAAACTGACGGCAGCAGCTTGGGTCACCACAGAGGTATGGGTTAGATCCCTGGCCTGGTGCAGTGAGTTAAAGGATCTGGCATTGCCACAGCTGCAGCATAGATCACAGCTGAGGCTAGGATTCAATCCCTGGCTGGAGAACTTTGATGTGCCACATGTATGGCCATAAAAAACAAACAAACAAACAAACAAAAAACCCAAAACAGCAACAACAAAAGAACAGTTTAAAACTGCAAATCATCTTTGAGGAAATATTAAAATATTGCAGTAATGAAATTAAAAACTAGTCAGCATGTTAAAATGTAGCTTATTTTTTAAGTCAGATTAAATGGATTAAAATCATATTAAAATAATGGAGTCATGTAATCCAAGTAATATTTTATTTTTTCCTTCCTTAATTGTATTTTCTCCATTTAATCTTTTAAGAAAGTCTGAAGCAGTTTTGAAAGTTGATTTCCCGCCACCCCTCAAAAGATTTACACAAAGTCATAGGTCATTTATAAAACCATGCAGTTTTTTGCCCACCTATACAATTTGATATTTATTAACAATTTACAAATACCTTCTTGGCTCTTGAATCTCAGACAGAAGCGAATTGAAAACAAATTGTTTATTTTAATTAAATAGCCACAACCCCCTCAAATCACCAGGTATTTACAAAGCTGTATTTTTTTCATACTTCTCTGAATTTGTATTGCATTTTCAGAAACCACATGGTGGTTACCTATTACCTGACATTTCTAAACTAATCCCCAATTATAGAATCATAAGTACTTTAAAAGCCTAACCAAAATACATCCTTCTTTTATAATAATAAGAATCAAATCACATTTTCTTCTATCACCTGTGGAAGCACAACCATAGCTGTTGTTACTGACTCCTGCTTCAAATACATGCCTTGTTGTCACATGTTTTTTCACTGCACATTTGTACCTCTGATTTTAGAAGTTGACTTTATGCTTTGGCCTTTCTTGGTAATGAAATTCTGAATATGTTCACTGCAGATTAATCCACTATTTTTTATTTCCAGGGAAAATGCAAATGCCAGTCTGTTCGTTCTCTGTGTAATATTTGAAAAACTATGTCGAGAGAGTCCTCTGCACTCTGCTGGCTCCAAGTTTTATGCTAATATTTCTTTTGTGAATTACACTTCTTAGGCTGTGAACTCTCGGATTAGTTTTGGTTTCTAGCATTTTCCTTCTTCTTTTCTGTTAAAGTAGGTATTGTCAAAATAAATAACCTGCATGCTTTATTATAAATCCAGTTTTTGTGAGACTTTTTTTTAGCAGTAGGTTATGTTTTCCCTCATGCTATTTTTTTCCCATTACCTATTACTTCCTTGCTTTTCTTGCTACTGCCAACTCTTCCATCCCATTCAATCTTGACAGTATAACCTTTGCATAACCTACAGAGTAACTCAGACTAAAAATATATGGTGAATCCATAAAGATGTTTCTAGCACTAGATTAGATATCCAGAGAATTAGAAAAATCCTGTTAATGCTAAGCAATGCTTGTTTATTTATTTATTTATTTTTTTGGAGGCTGTAAGAATGCTTGGAATATTCTTCACTCCATTTCTCACCTACCTGTCTTGTCCTGACTTTTTGGCAAATCCCACCTCTAGATTGGATTCGTTTTTGTGTTCTCATAATGCCTTGTTTATAGATCTGCAGTTGCAATGTCAAAGTGTTTTATGAAACTGAACTCCTTTAAGACTCTGGCTTCATCTTAATTATCTTAGTTTCCCTAGATTGTGATCCAATATTGGGTAATATCAGAATAAATGAATTCCTACAAAACTGCATTCTGCAAGTCATGGACCAAACATATCAGAGTTAATGGGAGAATGACAATTGGGTAAGCCACTCAACAGCACTGTAAGTTTGGAATCAAATCACTAAGAGAGGACAAAATTGTATGGATTTGTAAGAGTCTTAGTTCTCAAGCATTTGAAAAGGAATATTAGAGTATATAGAATAGACCATAGTGAAAAAATAAACTTTAAAAATAAAAGCTAAATTTATCTTGATAGAGGGAGTGTAAGGTGGATTTGAGGCCACTGTTAAGAAGACAGGAGGAAAATCACCAAGTGCCTGGAGAACAGAACAAGCCAATAAATGTTTTCAAGACTGAGCACACAGCCAACACTGCAAAGATGAAAAATGTAGGTGAATTTCCATTGTGAACAAGATAGTATTTGCCCATTCAACATTTTGCTGTGTTTGCCTCCTTGGCATTGATGTGGATTCTTGGCAACACCAAAGGTGAACTAATCTGACTTCTAAATTGCACTAACATTATCCTTCTGTTTATCAATTACATGTAAACCAACTTGTGTTACATAAATATGCTTCATAGTATATTTGACAATGGGAAAAACTCTTTTTAAAAACCTTAATTATAAGTGTTCCTATAATTTAATAAAACTGGTTTTTCAAGGGCCATGGAATATTTCATCAATTAACTCACTGAAATTTACTCAAGTATGTACCTTGGCTGTTATACATTCTTCCTGAGACTGATAAAAGTTTGGAACCCATCTTTAGAAAATGCTACACATTCCTCTTCAAAAAATCAGATGGAACAAATATTGCAGGAGTAATTCCTGAATAATTTCACATAGTATTTGATAGTGGTTGGTCCACTATCATAGTTGTAATACATATTGATATGCTAAGAATTTTAATTTGATTTGGTGGGAACCTTTTGTTTGGTAAACCCAAGATCAGAACTATTAGTTTACTGTATATACCAATTTATTTGAGTTGGTAGAATTTTTTTCTTCTAGTGCTTTTGACCCCCATTGTATTTTTCATTGGCTCAGAAATAAGCTCAATAGATAAGACAAGCATCTGCATAATGGTCAGAAAATATGCACATCTGTCAGAAAATATAACAAAATTCTAAATCTGACAGCTGATTGGTACCCTGGCAATTCAAATTTAGGCAATTTCATTCAGCAGGCATTTTTTGCATATTTAACATATGCTAGGCAACTTGAACTACTTGGAAGAATTATGCTGAAGAAGAGATAGTCTCTCTCCTCAAGAATCTTACAAGGTAAGTGACTAATTAAGCCTCAAGTCCAGGTTTTTTGTTAATTGTGTGTGTGGATTTGCTAATCATTCTCTTAAAAAAGCACTTTTCACTTTTTCACTATGCAGAATGAAAATAAGTGCCCAGATGTTTTTAGTATAAATATATCTTTGCATATTTGCTTTTCTTGGATTCCCGGGAATGCAGCCAGGCAGAGTCAAAGTTGTTTGAGCAAAGAGACCCACATCATAGTCTCTAATGGAGGCATAACTGTATCTGTGATTTCAGGCAATTCACTTCCCTTTCAAATCCATAATTTTCTCATTTTGTGGAATGCAGACTTGGACCAGGTTACCACTCATTCCTTTCAATATAAGAAGCCAGGCCTCTTTTAATTTCCTTAAGGATACAACTTGTATCAGTGTCTGGAAATTAAATGCCATTAAATCATAGGTGTTCAATTGGTAACATATTGAAAAATGAGTGGCTAAGTCAAATGCTTGGGACTACAATGAGGGATTATAATGTCAGCAAGGGGTATGTTTTTATAATATAAATATAATGATGTTAGGTGCTGGAGGCTGTGTGCACAGCTACTGCCCAGCTGGGTTTCATATCTGCTGCCTATTTATTATAATAAGCATGTCATATGTACACAGTTTCAGTGTTTAAATTCATACCCTGAAGCTTTTGTTAATTTCTAAGCCAGCATCATATCTATTTAAGGGCCTTAATTGGATCCTTTGTAATAATAATTGTAACCTTTGTTCTTGAAGTTCAAAATAACAACAAAAATAAAGCAATAACTCTCAAGTTGAATGAGACCCTTCAGGTTAATACCCTCAGTCCTTTTTAACAAAATTAGCTGTCACTAACTACAAATTCCATAATGGTCACTCTAACTCATTTCTTGCCACATTTTTTTTTTTTAAATCAGAAGATAATAACAGTTAGGGTATCACTGCATTAAATGGACACACAGTTGCTGTATGTTTAGCTATATAATGCTGAGCGTGGCTAGGGGATCATATGTAAGCTTGAATTCCAAGAATTCCAGTTTGTAAAACATGAGTTTAAAAAAAAATGTTTCATTGATCTCACTGTTTTCCTGAGGATTTAAGTTAGTTACTAATGTGCTTCCATGTATGTAGTTATAAACATGTGTACACAAAATACAAGTATATATTTACTCTCCCACACATTGAAGTACTGTACTTGCATGAGCTCATTTTGTCTTCACAATCAATGATAACTATTATTATTATTACCTTTATGCCCATTTTATAGATGAAGACATTAAAGATAAAAGAATTCAAAGTAACTTTGCCCAAATTCATAGAGAGCTTGGATTTAAACCCAGGCAATCTAAAACCATGACCTGTGGACTCACCTATACAGTGTGTCTGACATAGAGTAGATAATCACTCACTCACTGGTATTAATCTTCCTTAAAATTTGCTGATATTGGGACAGTGTGCATTTATGCCTCTGACAATTTGAGATGGAATCCCTGTGCAAACAGTTATTGTTTCTACTTCTGAGATTAGGGCTACAAGTCACATGGAGCATCTTCAATGATTTCACACTGAGTACTTGAAATAAGAACACAGTGATGGTATTTCTCATTGAGTATTATGGAGGCCTGAACGGAGTCCGTTGACTTAGGTGACTCTAAGGTCAGTTTGGATCAATGTCAGAAATCCTCAAGCATAGGTAACTGACCACCCTCTATGTCTCAGACGCGGTTCAGATCTGGCACTGCCATGGCTATAGTATAGGTCTGCAGCTACAGACCCCAGCTGTGGTGAGGGTTCAAATTCTTGCCCAGACACTTCCACATGCCCTGGACATGGCCAAAAAAAAGAAAAAAAGAAAGGAATCCTAATTTAATAAAAAGTGGTGCATGTATTAATTTGTAGAATATTTCCTTCTTTCTGCTCAGATCCGTTTGTACCCTTCCTGTGCTCTGCCCGTATCTCAGGGCACAGTCCTCATTCAAACCACATTTTGAGAGCATCTCTGTCCACTGCATTAGACTGGATTTGTCTGATACAGGATATGGCACAAATATATAGGGCAGGAGAATGGGAAAAGCCATCATTTTCCTCTCCTTATGCTTGTGGAAAGTTTCTGTGTTGCCAGCCCCTGTTGTGTAGGCCTTCTCACCTTGTTCTCAGACCCCCGTTCATCAATTTTGTCTTAATTCCATCTCCTAGCCTCAAGTTAGAACACTACTACTCCCATTGTGTCTCCAAGTGTACGAGACACACTTCCCCCCTCTTGCTAATTTCTCAATTATTGGGATTATTAAATTTCTCTATTTCTGAACTACCTAACATATGCTTACTTTTCCATCTAGATCCTTATATAGGCAGCCATACATCTTTAATGGTTTCTGGTTCAGGTTCAGAGGTAGCAGTCTGAATTGCTGCTATCCTATGTCTGTCATAACTAATAAATAATAGAGATAATATACTTTTTGAGCACCCCGTAGACTAAGGTGCTGGGCAATTAAAGGTTGCTCAGAAAATCATTTTAAATTAATTGAATTAGGTTATAAATGGCTTTTAATATGAGACTGGTTATGATAAATTTTATAGAATGCATTAGATCTATTTCACTCCAGATCTTTACAGAATCATAAGATATAAGCTCAATAGTAAGAGAACCAATTGAGTGAGGATCTAGTAAAATTGTTTTTCTCTAAGGGAATAATCTTGCCTCTTGGAATGATATCGAAAACTATTTGTCATTGTTGAAGGGAAGCTATTACAAATGGAAAGTTTCAAGTAAAATCGCTAGATTCATTATCTCTCTTTCTCTCTCTCTTTCTCTGAAATAATTACCACTATAGGATTCATTAAAAATCCTAGACCTAAAAGATAAATTATAGTAAAGATTATAGTATTGGACATTTTCTTGTAAGATATCTATTACATGATTTACATACTCAGTGTGGAGCCTAATAAGTTTCCAAGAAACACCAGTTAATAAAATGCCCTCCCTTGGTACATGTATCACTTCCATTTTTAAAATAATGGCAGAATTAATGACACAGGAGGTACCTGAATAAGAATAATTTTATAATTGGATCTTTTTTTTTTCCTTAAGAAGTCATCCAATAAGTCTTTGAGATATATTTTATTATTTTCCTAAATATTTACTGCCCCTCATTTTAAAATGAATATGAATTCTTACCCTGTTGGTCTCAGGAGTATCCACGTCACCTGCTTTGGCCACTTTTGAGTAGAAATTTAAAAGCCACCTTCTTTGCTATATGTCAATGAGAATTTGGAGTTGTTTGTGCAGCACATTCTACACTATCCTGATTGACAAAGTAATTCATACAATACTGTTGAGTAGGTGGCAGGAAACTATCATTAGTCCTAGATCAAACCCTAAGTTTACTCAGTGCAATTGGGCATTTTACTTGGACGGCCTATCTAACATATAGTAGAGCTGGAGTAAAGCCTATTATCTCCAAAGTTCTTTCATTTATGAAATTCTATGACTGTGTCCCTCCTGAGAATTTGTGAAGATCACAAACAAAATTAAAGAAGAATTGGATTTCCTGTTTGGCTCAGCTGATTAAGCACCCAACTAGTATCCATGAAGATGTGGTTCCATCACTGGCCTCCCTGAGTGGGTTAAGGATTTAGTATTACAGGAAGCTGCAGCCTAGGTTGCAGAAACAGCTCGGATCTGGCGTTGCTATGGCTGTGGCGTAGGCCAGCAGCTGCAGCTCCTATGTGACCCCTAGCCTGGGAACCTCCATATGATGCAAGTGTGGCCATAAAATCAAAAAATTAAAAAAGAATTTTCCCAACAGCTGTGCTTGAGAAATCATCTCTTTAAAAAAAAAAAAAAAATCTTTTTTTTTTTGTTTTTTTTTGGGGGGCCACATCCACGGCATATGGAGTTTCCCAGGCTAGGTGTCTAGTCAGAGCTACAGCTGCCAGCCTACGCCACAGCCACAGCAATGCCAGATATGAGCCACATCTGCGACCTATACCACAGCTCACAGCAATGCTGGATCCTTAACCCACTGAGCAAGGCCAGGGATCGAACCTGCAACCTAGTGGTTCCTAGTTGGATTTGTTTCCACTGCACCATGACAGAAACTCCTAAAAAATAATTCTAATAAAACTTTTTCAATTGTAATTGGCATTCTTTAGAATATAGGTTTGTCTTGAAGAGCAGCTCCAAGTCATTGTAATAGGATGTGATCAACAACTTTAAAAATTGTGGGATTTGGCCTAACCTATATTTCAGAGAGCCTGTTTTAACTTCTAACCTGTAGGAAAGATACTATTTATTTATTAATTTAGGCTGCACTTGCAGCATAAGAAATGTCCTGGGCCAGGGATTGAATCTGAGTTGAAGCTGTGACTTACACCATTGCCAGATCCTTTAAACCACTATGCTGGGCCAGGGATTAAACCCACAATGGCAGTTGAATTCTTAACCCACTGTGCCACAGCAGGAACTCTGATACTACTTGTTTAGAAGTGACTCCTAAATTAAAACTGACTTCAGGTATATATCCCTATTAATGTACCTTATTTAGCAGTATGATTCTAAAATTTATATAAATTCTAGTTAAATAAGATTTATATATATTTAAATAAACTTCACACACAATTAATATGGAAATATACTGAAATTTCCATGGGGCTGGTTTTCTTTATAAGTATTTTTCTTTGTCTTTTGCTTTTTAAGGCTGCATCCGCAGCATAGGGAGGTTCCCAGGTTAGGGGTCTGATCAGAGCTACAGCTGCCGGACTATGCCACAGCCACAGCAATGCCAGATACAAGCCGCATCTGTGACCTACACCACAGCTCACAGCAATCCTGTATCCTTTAATCCACTGAACAGGGCTAGGGATGGAACCAGCATCCTTATGTATATTAGTTGGGTTCATTTCTCTAAGCCACAATGGGAACTTCCTATATAATTCTCGATTAAGTGCTAGTCAAAAATATGTTGACGAATGACATTATGAGGTCATATTATGTAATTAAAAATAATCATCTCTGATTATGCACAAAATTATGTTCTTTTGAGCCTAGAAGAAGACAAAACTAAATACTGTTTCAAAAATAATGAGTTAAAGAGTTCCCATGGTGGCTCAGTGGGTTAAGGACCCAAGGTAGTCTCTAGGATGATGTAGGTTTGATACCTAGCCTCATTCAGTGGGTTAAGGATCTAGTATTGCTGAAACCTGCAGCATAGGTCTTAGATGCACCTTGGATCTGGTCTTGCTGTGGCTGTGGCATAGGCTTCAGCTGCAGCTTTGATTCAACCTCTAGCCCAGAACTTTGATATGCTGCAGAAGCAGCCCTTAAAAGAAAAAAAAAAAAAAAAAAAAAAAAGAATTAAAATTAGCTCCTAGCACTGATTAATTTATTTACTACTTATTTATTCTTTTCAAAAATATTAATTGAGCCTTCTATTGTTGTTATGCATTAAGTATTGTGAATATAAAAAGAAAGAATAAAAAGTTAGAGGGAAAAAAAATCCCTTACATTTGGAAAAGATTCATTGAAAATTATGAAGTGTTACATTATTTAGAGAATAAATATATTTTTATGAGAAAATTATACAACCAAAATACTGGTCATTGTATACATTTGTTTTGACATGCTCTTCTTGATGGTTTCTTAATATGAAATAATTAAATGGTCTCAAACTCTATATATAAATTAGTTAAAATATGTTGCTACATAAGGAAAAAGGAATCAGTTATTTCATCACTAACATACACTTTCTCCAATCATTCTAATGTGAGCCCCTATGATACCTTGGTCCTTGAATCTTCAAACTCAAGATCAGTGATATATGGGAATTCAATCTTTCTTGCTGATGGAAGAAGGTGCATAGATCATGTGTAAAAATTAATAATTTGTAAAAAAGCAATCAAGTAACAGAAGGTGATATGAAATGTTTTAAGAAACATTTGAAATTAGACTTATAATTATTGGTCCAAACATATGGACCAATGGATTATTGATCCATGTATATAAACACATACTTTGATTTCATATTATGGTACTTCTATAAATTAATATCTTAATTACACTGATAATTCCATTACAAATTAAATAAAGTATGATCAACACAAACTAGATTCTTAGAACCCTCATACCTTTCTCTGCTTTGTGTCTGTTTTTCTTTTCTCTGTCTTGAACAATCCTCTCCAAATCCATTTCTCTCATGAATTCTAATCAAATCATTTTCAACTCAATCGATTTGCTACCTCATTTGTGTGCCTTCTTTGACTATCTTCTATTTCCACTTAAGCAAAGAGAGACATTTCTTCCTTTCTACTTAAAATTCCATATTTTTTCCCAAAATTTAACTATAACCTCTCACATTTAGTTGTACCTATTTGTGACTTTTCCTTCTTTCCTACTCTATTAATCAGCTATAGGAAGACATACTTCTTGATGATGCTTATGCATCCAGAAGACAAAACAATGGGTAGATGGCAGACATTCAAATATTAGTCCTATTGGGAAAAAAAAGAAAACACAGTTCAACATTTTAGGTGAAATGTTTGATAATGATTCTTAAAATGAATAGTATGAATAAAATTCCATTTCTATACCCCAAAATCAAGAATCTGCATTCTCTGATATTTCTTGAAAATTTCTATTCTATTACTGCAAATCCAACATGGAACAATTTCAAGCCCCTCTTATTCTCACTTCTCTCCTGAACTTGAGCTTCCATGGATATTTATTGATTTTTATTCATGATGTTATCAACATCCTGGTTTTCCAATTAAACTCTGTGGGTTTTCCTCAGCTTCTCACCTCTATCTATTCCAACTAAGTTGAATCTATTGAATAATGTATTTCTCGGTTCTATCATTTCTACAATTTCATGCCCTATGTACAACTACTGGCTTAAAGAATTTTCTTCTAATCTCTAATTTAAATTTTTTGGAGTAGTCTTCAAAATGGTTTGACTATTACCACTTTATATTTCTCCAATTTTCCCTAATACAATGAAATTATCCTTCTCTGAAACCTAAAAGCATTCCTATCACTCTTCTACATTAAGGCTGTCATTTATTCGTCATTGTTTCTGAAAGAGAAGATAAATGACTTTGCCAGATATATGACTTTTACTTCCAATAATATCTCCAGTCTCATCTGTCACCCATCCCTTCACCTAGAGTTCCAGGCATAGCTCTACAATTCAGGTTTCCTGAAAGATTAATGCTAAGTCAGGCCTGGGCACTGTGAATTTCTTCTGCATTTGTGTCGCTATTAAAGTAGACAAATACTTTTATTGTAATATACATCATGAGTATCTATTTCCACTTCTGTCTTCCAAAGGAGATTGTGAACTTGTTGACTAAAGGGACTGTATTTTATTCTTATTAATTTTTGTATCCCCAGTACTTAAGGCAGGATCTGGTACATGCTAGGCACAAAATCATTAAATAATTAAATTGTTTTACATTTACACACACACTCAAAAAAATTTATTCTTCCTCAAAAAGGAAAAAAGTAAGTTTCCAAGTGTAGTCTACTAAACATTAACTAAAGTGTATTGTTTCAAAAGACAATAACTGAATTTCAAAATATAAGCAATTAGCCCATTGTTTTTTCTGACATTTAAACTAACTCTTGTCAATGGAAACTGTTCGAAGAATATTGGCAATATAATTTAGCACCATTTCTTTTTCTCTACTTCTGACACTTTGTAAGTTTTCTCATGTCTAATAAAATCCTCAGTTATAGACTGCAGTTAATATCATACATTTGCATATTGATTAATAATGACATTACCAAACATACCAAGCCCTTATTAAATGTATTTGAATAACTATCAATAATAAAAGACATCATCAAAATGTAACCTTATTAAAATGCTTTCGATTTTGTTAATACTGATTATGTTTCAACAATCTTTCACACAAGATCATCTAATATACCTACATATATGGTAAATTACTCCCATGATTTTTTTTATTTTGTTTGGTTATTACCTATATAGAAGTGAAAAATACATAGAATAAAAACATACTAGTAAACTCCATTTGCTCTCTCTTGATTAGTCATAATTCATTGAAAAAAAGTTTAATGCAATGTCCGCTTACCTTGCAAGAGAAGCTCTTCTTGTTTATTTTTCCTTTTAAAATATTAAGGTTTTGAAATGGCTTTCAATAAACAGCAATGTAAACTAGAGGTTCTTATATCCGGATCAGGGACCAAAGGGTTTCTTGAGCTTGATGAAGTTATGTGAACAATTTTACATGCATTTGAACAGAGGAGTCAAACCTAGTCTGAGTATTTATAATCAGAGGAGGTCATGGTTTAAAGTCTAACAATCACAGTTTCAAGCTAATAAAGGTTATACATTTAACAATTTTCTTGACTATAAAGTTTCACCTTTTAACTTAGTAGAACTCAGCAGGTATCAATAGCTTTATGAAGCCTTGAATATATTATTTAAAATTTGCTTTACTTTATAGAACTCCATGTGTTCTCCACTGATTTGAGAAAAATTCACTACCAGGGAAACTTGGGAGTGAGATTGTAGGAGGAAAGAAATGACATAATTTGTTATTGAAAAGTATCTACTATGGATCAGGCATTGATATAAGTGCTTTACATATGCTGTATTATTTCATTCTGTTCAATGAAGAAGGCTGACACTAAGGCAGTATGGATGAGTTTTATTCAATAATACTATTATAAAAGGGAAAAGACACTAGCAAGAACTGAATTCAGTTCTGCTGAAACAAAAGGCTGGAGACTATTTAAATACTGGAATTCTTTAAGGTAAAGGCACCACAAAGGGGCTTTAGTTGTGGTTGGTTCATGTGACTAGGCCACCTGTGTTTGTTAATTGGAGTTTCTCCAGAGGAGAGATAATTTGCTTTCTTTATAGCAGGAGGCAGTTGTGCAAATGGAAAAGAACTATCCCTGGAAGTTAGGCCCTTATCCTCCCAAAAGCCTGGGAAAGGGAGAGTTTTCTTCTGAAACATTTTTTAAAATTAATGAATGAATAAATTTTTAATTTTATTGGAGTATAGTTGACTTACAATGTAGTAGTATTTTTTTCCAGTTGTACAGCAAGGTGAATCAGCTATACATATACATATATCCATTCTTTTTTCCTATAGAGGTTATTACAAACTATTAAGTAGATTTCCTAGTGCTATACAGTAGATTCTTGTTAATTATCTCTTTTATTCAGTAGTGTGTATATGTTATTCCAATCCTCCTAACCCCCCTCCCAGGTTATTCCTATGGTAACCATAAGATTGATTTTAAAACCTGTGAGTTTGTTTCTGTTTTATAAATAAGTTCTTTTGAATCATTTTTATTAGAGTCCACATATAAGTGACCTCATATGATATTCATCTTTCTCTGTGTGACTTAACTTTACTCACTATGATCATCTCTAGGTCCATCCACATTGCTGAAATGGCATTATTTGGTCATCTTAGTTGTTGAGTAATATTCCATTGTATGTTTGGACCATGTACCACATTTTCTTTGCCCATTCCTCTGTTAATGCACATTTAGGTTGTTTCCATGTCTTGGCTATTGTAAATAGTGCTGCAATGAACATTGGGGTGCATGTATCTTTTCAAATTAGGTTTTTCTCCCAAACTGTGTCCTCAGGGACCTCTCACAATCCTGAGAAAACTGTTTGAGGTGATAGTTTTATATCACTCAAAAGGCAGAGTAAGGGTTTATAGTTTCAGGCTTTCTTAAGGAACTATTATACCATATGATATCACTTACATCTGGAATCTAATAGATGGCACAAATGAACATTTCCACAGAAAAGAAAATCATGCACTTGGAGAATAGACTTGTGGTTGCTGAGGGGGAGGAGGAGGGAGCTTGGGGTTAATAGATGCAGACTATTGCCTTTGGGATGGATTAGCAATGAGATCCTGTTGTCTAACACTGAGAACTATGTCTAGTCACTTATGATGAAGCATGATAATGGGAGAAAAAAGAATATATACATATTTGTGTAACTGGGTCACCATGCTGTATAGTAGAAAAGTGACAGAACACTGTAAACCAGCTATAATGGAAAAAAATAAAAATCATTATAAAAATTTAAAAAAATAAAGAAACTACTCTAAGACATGTTCAGGAGCCCATCTGCAATCACCAGGTTTTGGCTGGAAGAAACAGTCAATGCTCCTGGCAGCCTTGAGTTGTCTCATGCTGGCATTTTAAGGAAAGGCTGGGGTCAACCTAGGGACAAGGCCTTAAGCAGCTGGCAGTCATGCCAGCATTTGTCATTTCTTAGTGCAGAGGTTTAGATGGAGTCTTTATGTGCCAAGAAGTTCTCAATCCATACAATACTTTGGAGAACTAGAGCCAAGAGAGTATTTTTTCCTGAGGCTTTGCTGTTAGAAATGCTGTAAATTATCAAGTGGAAATTCATGCCTAGGTATGTCCAGTTCCAAAATCCGTGCATCTTTCTTCTCTACCACATTGCTTCCATTTAAAATTCAAAAACAATCTCTCCTCCAAATTGAAAATTTAAACAGAGACCTTTAGAGTAGTTTTGTTGTAAAATGTAACCCACATATGCATATTTAATATGCAGTAATTGAACACCCAAGTATTCATTATACACCTTAAGAAACAGAATTTTATTAGCATCTTAGAAACTCAATAAGCTCCTAACCTCAACCACAGTCTTATCTCTGTACTCCAAAGAAAATTCTACCCTGACTATGTATTATTCATTACCTAAATTTTCTTATATATTTTGCCATATATATCCTTAAACCATAGATATCTCTGAGCCATATATTTTTTATTTTCAAAGATTTAGATAAATAATGTCATATGTACACAGCTTCCAGTGATTAGTTCTATTGTTCAACATTAGGTCTTTTCTGGTCCTATGTATGTTGATACTTCTAATAATCACCTATTTTTATTGCAGACAGTATTTATGCATTATCTTGACAATGTACTTTTCCTAAATCATACAGGGTTTTTTGTGCATGCTTTTGTCTTTCAAATTTATATTTAAAATTCATGTAATGTTGACATTTTCTAGTTTGAGATAAGCTTTCCTTTCTACATACAGAACTAGCCATTTCAGTACCAGTTATTGAGTGGCTCATCCTTTTCAAATTATTTTGCAATACTTAAGGAAAATAAATATTACGTAGCTATTATAAACTTAAATAAAATTCCTACACCTGCGGCAATTCTCTGTTCTCTTCCATCTGTCTATTTATCTCTTTCTGTATCACTTAATGAGTGGAATAGCCATTTTCCAAAATTGTTGTTCAGAAATTATTGATGACTTGGACTTTTTAGTCCAAAGTAAGTTTTAGGGTCAGTTTGTTAAAGGAGTCTTGTGCCTTTTATTCCCAACAAGTGACTTTGCAGTTATTTTGGTCATGGATGAGTCATTTTTCTTTCCATGCTATCAACTTTCTTTTCTATAAGATTGCATATATGCTTTAATTACTTCACAGGATTTATGTCCAAAACAAGTACAGTAATATATGAAACCCAGTGTATATAACATGTTAAGGCCCTATGAATATTGTTGCTGAAATAATAGCTTATTTATTTGCTTATTTTATTTATTTATACATGCAAGTTTTAGGTATACATACCCCTCATACTCCCAATCTTACCCTCCTCTGCTCAAGCTGTAATACAGGTATAACCATTTTAATATCAATGAAAGGTCTACTAGAACTCATTTTTCCCTGAATAAATTTACCATAATTTTTACTATGTGTTTAATAAGAAACTGTCTTTTTAAGCCATCAGTTTAAACTAATTTTCAGGTTAAAAAGAATAGTCTGAAGAGCCCTGTAAGCTATCAATTCATAGGGCAATGGAGAACAACTTAGGTCATTTAAGAATGAGAACTTTAATTAGCATAAAGGTTTGGTAATGACACAAGATTTAGATTCAGACTTAATGATGAATTAATTGCCTAACTTTGGCTAATTTGTTTAATCTTTTTGAGTGTCAGTTTCCTAATATATAAAAGAAGGATTGTAATAATATTGACCTCATGCTGTCATTGTCGGAGAGATATGAGATATGAAAAAAAGAGCTTGTACACGTTAGTGTGCTTTTTTTTTTAATGATTTTTATTTTTTCCATTATAGATGGTTTATGGTGTTGTCAACTTTCTAATGTACAGCAAGATAACCCAAACACACATATATAAATACATTATTTTTCTTATATTATCACAGTCCATCATAATTGACTAGATATAGTTTCCAGTGCTATACAGCCGGATCTCATTGCTTATCCATTCCAAAGGCAATCCTTTGCATCTATTAGCCCCAAACTCTGATTCCATCTTACTCCCTCCCCCTCCCCTTTGGCAATCACAAATCTGTTCTCCAAGTCCATGAGTGTCTTTTATGTGGAGATGTTCATTTGTGCCATATATTAGATTCCAGATATGTGATAATCATATGGTATTTGTCTTTCTCTTTCTTTTTTTTTTTTTTTTTTTTTGTCTTTTTTTTTTTTTTGTTATTGTTGTTGTTGTTATTGTTGCTTATTTCTTGGGCCGCTCCCGTGGCATATGGAGGTTCCCCGGCTAGGTGTCGAATCGGAGCTGTAGCCACCGGCCTACGCCAGAGCCACAGCAACGCGGGATCCGAGCCGCGTCTGCAACCTACACCACAGCTCACGGCAACGCCGGATCGTTAACCCACTGAGCAAGGGCAGGGATCGAACCCGCAACCTCATGGTTCCTAGTCGGATTCGTTAACCACTGCACCATGATGGGAACTCCTGTCTTTCTCTTTCTGACTTACTTCACCTCATATGAGAGTCTCTAGTTCCATCCATGTTACTACAAATGGTTTTATGGCTGAGTAGTATACCATCATGTGTGTGTGTGTGTGTGTGTGTGTGTGTGTGTGTGTGTGTGTGTGTGTGTGTATCCCATATTCTTATTCCATTTGCCTGTCAAAGGACATTTAGCTTGTTTCCATGTCTTTTTTATTGTGAATAGTGCTGCAATAAACATGCGGATGCATGTGTCTCTATCAAGGAAAGTTTTACACAGATATATGCCCAAGAGTGGGATTGCTGGGTCATATGGTAGTTCTACTTTTAGTTTTCTGAGGTACCTCCATACTGTTTTCCATAGTGGTTGTACTAATTTAGATTCCCACCAACAGTGTAGGAGAGTTCTGTTTTCTCTACACCCTCTCCAGCATATGTTGTATGTGGCATTTAGTGTGTTATTTAAATCAAATTTGTGATAATTGTAGATGTATACTTGCCATGTTGTATACATAAAAACAAAGGTTTAAGTATCTTGGAGCAATCTGCTTTTGAAATAAATCTGGTAAATCTGTTAAAGGCAAATAATCATTTTGTAATCCAAATAAATGCATAAAACTTGAATAAACAAATTGAAAATCTTTTCTTTTGCATTTTTTAAAATATTTTAAAGTATGATTGAATTACAATGTCATGTTAATTTATGCTGTACATCAAAGTAATTCAGTTCTGTATATATATATTCTTTTCATTATGGTTTATCTCAGGATATTGAATATAGTTCTCTGTGCCATACAGTAGGATCTTGTTGTTTTTCCATCCTGTATATACTGGTTTGCATCTGCTAACCCCAATCTCCCTTTCCATAACTCTAGCATCCTCCACCACACTTGACAACCACAAGTTGGTTACTCCATGTCTGTGAGTCCATTTCTGTTTCATAGATAGTTTCATTTGTGCCATATTTTAGATTCCTCATATGAGTGATATCACATGGTATTTGTCTTTCTCTTTCTGATTTACTCCACTTAGTATGATAATATTTACTCCATCTATGTTGCTACAAGTGACATTTTTTATGCCTGAGTAGTATTCCATTGTATATATGTACCATATCTTCTTTATCCATTCCTCTGTCAATGGACATTTAGGTTGTTTCCATGTCTTGGCTATTGTGAATAGTGCTGGTGTGATTATCAGCGTGCATGTAGTTTTTGAATTATAATTTTCTCTGAATATATGCTCAGAAGTGGGATTGCTGGGTCATAAGGTAATTAAATTTTTTAGTTTTTTGATGCAATCTCCATGCTGTTTTCCTTAGTGGCTAAACAAATTTACTTTCCCACAAATAGTGTGGAGAGGGTTCCCTTTTCTCCACAGCCTCTCCAGTATTTCTTATTTGTAGACTTAATAATGATGGCCATTCTGACTGGTGTGAGGTGGTACTCATTATATTTTTGATTTGCTTTTCTCTAATAATTACCAATATTGAACATCTTTTTCACCTCTTATTAGCCATTTGCATGTCTTCTTTGGAAAAACATCTATTTATGTCTTCTACTCATTGTTCAATTGGCTTATTTGTTTGTTTGGTTTTTTTTTGAGTTATATGAGCTGTTTGTATATTTTGGAAATTAAACCCTTGTTGGTTGCATCCTTTGCAAATATATTTTCCCATTCCGGAGATTATCTTTTCATTTTGTTTATGATTTCCTTTGCTGTGCAAGAGATTGTAAGTTTGGTTGGGTCTCATTTGTTTATTTTTGAACAAACTGAAATTCTTAACTATTTTCTTATGATGAATCAGTTATTTACTCATTCTAAAACAATTTTAATCTACATAAGTGGGAAACATTGCAGTTTGTGTGTAACAAGAAAAATCAATTGAAATAAAAGAATCTCCTGAGACAATGACAACATCAAATAACTTGACGCTCATCTATAAAACCAATTGTATACTATGAACATTAGGATTTGTCGTACTCGGATGTAGAAATCACATTTTGCCCTTTCATTAAAGGTTAACCTATCACAATGAAAATTTCTTCAGTTTAAGAGGCATGAAATGTCAGTGCTTAAAAAAGCAAATGTACGAATCAATAAATGTTTTCTATTTCACATATGAATACATAAACTGGAGTAGAGGTAAGAAAAAGTATAAAAAGCATAAATTTCCTCATCTTGCAAAAATAACAATCAATATTGCCTAAAATTGAAATATAGATTTTAAAAAATGATTCAATTTAATATTTTTCATAATCATTGTTTATTTAAACTTAAAGGAACTGATTAGAAAATATTTCTTGTGGTAAAGAATCTTTATTTGAAAATTTATAAATTTTTTAGCTTCTTTTGTTTCTGATTTTCAATTTGAAAAAGCATTACTTTTGAGTTTAATAAAATATACATGATTTTTAAAGCACAGGGTTAATTTTTGACATTAAGTCTAATTGTAAGTAATAAATTCACTTACATTTAACAGTAAAAACATACAATTTTTCTTGAAGTCATGAAATTTTGCTAAAGAGAGAATAAGAGAAACAAGAAATTTTGTAAGTTTTTCTCAGTCTTCTTTTTTTTGTTTTACTTGTTCCAAATTTTTTTCTCCATTATAGCTGGTTTTGAGTGTTCTATTGATTTTCTACTGTACAGCAAGGTGACCCAGTCACACATACATACATACATTCTTTTTTCTCACATTATCCTGCTCCATCATAATTGACTAGATATACTTCCCAGGGCTATATATTAGGATCTCATTGCTTATCTATTCCAAAGGAAATCATTTGCATCTACTAACCTCAAGTTCCCAGTCTATCCCACTCCAGCCCCTGCCCCTTGACAACCAAAGATCTCTAAGTCCATAATTTTATTTTCTGTGGAAAGTTTCATTTGTGCCATCTATTAGATTCCAGATATAAGTGATATCATATGGTATTTGTCTTCCTCTTTCTGACTTACTTCACTCAGGATGAGAGTCTCTAGTTCCATCCACGTTGCTACAAATGGCATTATTTTGTTCTTTTTTATGGCTGAATAGTATTCCATTGTGTATATATACACCACATCTTCTTAATCCATTCATCTGTTGATGGATAGTTTAGGTTGTTTCCATGTCTTGGCTATTGTGAATAACGCTGCAAAGAACATGCAGGTGCATGTGTCTTTTTCAAGGAAAGTTTTGCCCAGATATATGCCCAAGAGTGGGATTGCTAGGTCATATGGTAACTCTATATTTAGTTTTCTGAGGTATGTCCATACTGTTTTCCATAGTGGTTGTACAAATTTAGATTCCCACCAACAGTGTCGGAGGGTTCTCTTTTCTCCACACCCTCTCCAGCATTTGTTATTTGTAGCTTTATTAATGATGGCCATTCTGACTGGTGTGAGGTGGTACCTCATAGTAGTTTTGATTTGCATTTCTCTAATAATCAGTGATGTTGAGCATTTTTTCATGTGCTTGTTGGCCATCTATATCTGTATGTCTTCTTTTGAGAAGTGTCTATTCAGGTCTTTTGCCCATTTTTCCTTTTTTTTTTTTTCTTTTTGCTGTTGTGTAAGTAGTTTGTATATTTAAAGATTAACACCTTGTCAGTTGCATTGTTTGAAAGTATTTTCTCCCATTCATAATTTTTTTTTAAAAAATGCTTTCCTTTGCAGGCAAAAGTTTGTCAGTTTGATTAAGTCCCCTTGGTTTATTTTTGCTTTTATTTCTCTTGCCTTGGGAGACTGACCTAAGAAAACATTTGTAAGGTTGATATCAGAGAATATTTTGCCTACATTCTCTTCTAGGATTTTTATGGTGACTTGTCTTATGTTGAACTCTTTAAGCCATTTTGAACTTATTTTTGTGCATACCATGAGTGTATATTCCAGTTTTATTGATTTACATGTGGCTGTCCAGTTCTCCCAGCAATATTTGTTGAAAAGGCTGTCTTTTTCCCATTTTGTATTCTTGCCTCCTTTTATCGAAGATTAATTGACCATAGGTGTCTGGGTTTATCTCTGGCTTCTCTATGCTGTTCCATTGGTCTGTCTGTCTGTTTTGGTACCCATACCACACTGTCTTGATGACTGTGGCTTTGTAATATTGCCTGAAGTTTGGGAGAGTTATGCCTCCTGCTTAGTTTTTGCTCCTCAGGAGTGCTTTGGCAATTCTGGGTCTTTTTATGGTTCCACATTAATTTTTGGATTGTTTGTTCTAGTTCTGTGAAAAATGTCATGGGTAATTTGATAGGGATTGCATTGAATCTGTAGATTGCTTTGGGTAGTATGGCCATTTTTACAATATTAATTTTTCCAACACATGAACATGGAATATCTTTCCATTTATTTGAATCCTCTATTTCCTTGGTTACTGTTGTATAGGTCTTGGCACATAAGTCTTTCACCTCCTTGGTCAGTTTTATTCCCAGGTATTTGATTTTTGGGGGTGCAATTTTAAAAGGTATTGTATTTCTGTATTCCTTTTCTAATATTTCATTTTTAGTGTACAGAAATGTAACTGATTTCTGAATGTTAATCTTGTATCCAGCTACTTTGCTGAATTTTTATCCCAGGGCTTGTTAAGGTATGATACTTCTGGGATTGCTGTGAAAAGAACACTGAGTTTATCACTATCTCACCTTCTGTCAAGTGTGAATTTAGACGATTCCCTGTCATTTGTGTGCTTGGGAATGTATTATATTGAAGCTACCTTTGCTAGCAGTTGTGAACTTTCACCATATCCATGCATACATAAGTATTCACGCAAATATCTATAGTATCTCCTATGCTAGTTTTTGTATTTTTTTCCTCTTATAGCTCTAGTCTCTGTTAGTTTGCTTCGCATATCCTAGTTGTTTTTACCTTTCCAAATTACTTTGTTTGGCTTTCTCATTTTTGTGATATAGCATGGGAGGTACCTCATATAAAAGCTGTTGTAAAGGTAGGGCACACCTTTTTTTTCTAATCTTATATTCACAGTCCAACCCTAGCCATTGTCCAAAATATGTAAACAGTATTTCAGAGAGATAGATAGATAGATGGATAGATAAGGATATATGTATTTTTCCCCCACAGTGGTCTCTGTTATTCAGTAGAAATGTGCTCATTACGTTGTAGACAATTACACTAAGATCTATCAGACTCTGCAACAAAGGATCCCAACCTTTAGGCAACTTTTAAAAAGTATAATTTGGAAAGTATGAAAGGCCTCCCTTTCATCTTTGCCTTTATGAGAATCCAGAATGAATAACATGGCAGAGCCTGACCTCTTCTCCCACCCGGCCAGATGAGTGATAAGGAAGGACTGCCTTCTATGGTCAAAGAGAGGCCAAAGATGTGGAAATCCAGTTTAAAATGTGACGAGTTGCCATTAGGATTGAGCACATAAGCATTTTTTCTGGTGAAGCAACAGCTCTCTCCTCATATGATCAGGGCCTAGAATTTAAGGATTGTGACTGACTGAGAATCAATTGCCTTAAGCACTAGATTCTAGCCATTTTCCCTGGGGATTGCAAAGGACCAAATTCTCATCTAAAAGTCAAGCTGGTAGGGGATTAACTTTGAACAAATGACCTTGTAATACATGCATTGTATAACTTATCTGAACTAAAACTAGAGAATGTCTACAAACCTAACATAGACCCTATCCATACAAGAGCATTAAAATATCCCCATACTTAAGAATTATACTTTTGCACTGATTATTTATTATACTGTGACATGCCTAAATAAATTTTGCTTCATTTGCTTCCAAATGCTCATTTTATTAGTTATTTCTTGCTGCATGACAATTTAAATCCCATATTAAAAGCTTAAAGCAAGAAACATTTACTATCTAATAGGTTCAGAGAGTCAGAAACTCCAAAACATTTTAGCTCAGTGATTCTGGCCCAGAATCTCTCATGAAGTTGAAGACAGATTTTTGGCTGGAGTTTTAGTCATTTGAAAGCTTGACTGATGTGGAAATTGATTTCAGATCCCTGTAACATGGGTATGACCACCAGATGGTAAGCAATCCAACTTCTCACTGTGTTTTAACATGGTGGAAGAGAACTCTGTGGGGTCTCTTTTAGAAATATTAGTCCCGGTCATGAGGGCTCTACCCTCAAGACCTAAACACCCTCCAAAGAGCTCCATCTTCAAATATCATTTTGTTGGGAAATTGGGTTTCAATATATGAATTTGAGGGAGAAACATTCAGTCTATTGTTTTCTACCCCAGGCCTCTCAAATTCAGTCATTTTTACATGCAGGATCCATTTATTTCATCCCAAAGGCCCCCAAAGTCTTAACTCATTCCAGCATTAACTTTAAAGTCTAAGTCTAAAGTCTTGTAAATATCATCTAAATCAGACATGTGTGAGACACAAAGCTTGAGTCATCCTGAGGCAAACTCTTCTCTAGCTGTGAACCTGTGAAACCAAACATGTTATGTGCTTCCAAAATATAACAGTGAGAACAGGCATAGGATAAACATTTCCATTCCAAAAAAGGAGAATTAGGAAGGAAGAAAGTGACAGGTTCCAAAGAAGTCCAAAGACTAATGGAGAAAACACCATTAGATCTTAAGTCTTGAGAATAATTTTGTTTGCCTTGATGGTCTCTGTATATTGGGGTGGAAAATCAGTCCCCATGGCTCTGTGGAACAGCCTGTTACAGCTCTCTACTGGGGCCCTGCCTCTGCTGCAGCTCTCAGCCAGGATCCATGGCTGTCTATGTCATGACTATGCTAGGCATCTTTGTCCTTTGAAACCCAGGCATAAGCAGCCATGTCTCCCAGGTTCATACTCTCTGGGATTATGCTGGGAGTGGGGGCCTTGGTGATCATTGAATCATCTTTAGGGTCATTCTTCCATTGTCTTGGACATTATTGCTCCTGGCTTCTGTTTAGATGGCTGATCCATACTAATCTCCCATATCAATTAGAGGAGGTCACTTGGACACATCTTTCGTGTGCTCAATTTTTTGCAATATGGATAGGTTAAGTTTTCTAAAGCTTTAAGGTTTCTCCCGTTTTGTTTATTAATTCGAAGTCTTCTGTCTTCTCTGTTCTCACATCTTAATATAAGCAGACAAGAGAAGACAAGCTGATCTTTAACATTTTGCTTAGACATTTCACGTAAATACCATATGATTGCATTTATATGAGATATCTAAAAGTCATAGAAACAAAAAGGTTAATGGTGGTCAGTGGGAGTGAGGGGACATGGAGATGTGCAGTTCAATAGATATAGAGTTTGCCATGCAGGATGAAACATTTCTAGAGATCTGATACAACATTGTGCTAATTGCCTCCAGTGTATCATATTATGTATTTATTACCACAATTAAAAATGAAAATAAAAGGTTTAGTAGATTGAACAAAGTAACATGTGATGAGACTGAGATTCAAGTTAAGTAATTTTTGCTTCTAAGAACATTGCTCTTTTCATGTAACCATCGCTGCTTCCCATGGCATTGTGTCTAATACTAATTATTACTACAGTATAGTAAGCTTTCAAAATAAACATTATTTTCTCACAAGAACATCAATTAACATATTAAGCTATGACTAAAGAAAATATGAAGATAAACATGCTGTTTTATAATAGCAGAGATGTTAAAGGGAAAACTAGCAATTAGACTCAATTTTAGTAGTTATAACATTTTGTCTTAAGATAGTCACCAAATGCACATATTTGCTTTGGTGCAGATTGGAAACTAAATACGTCAACCATGAAGAGAACTATGTTAAGAAACCAAACAGTATTTGACTATTCTTTACACATACTACTAAGTTAGATAATCATACAGGAAATAGGAACATTGAAAAGATTGACCTGAGTATTGGTAACATTTTAAGACATATTATGCTAATGGAACAAAATTTAATTAGATTATATGCTTATGCTATAGAATCACAAAATATAACCAATAAGAATGATTTAAGATCTGCTTTTATGTCGAAAAAGCAAAGGAAAGAGTTATGAAAGAGTATGGAATGTAAACACTGAAATAAATAGGTTCATTTCTGGACTCATTTAGAACAGAAGTATTTATTACTTCTCTTAGACATAGTTTACCTCATGTGTGGATGCAATCAATATATATATTAGGTAAAAAAATAGCAGTTATTTTTTAGGATATATCAATTGACTTTCCCACACATATAAATTTAAGATTGAATATGAATGATATGTTAAATCAACAGCAACAGGGTGAAAGATGAGATCTTGGATACCAACAAAGTATGAGAATTTACATAATTAACTCTCTTTTGTCTCTCAGAGTTTTGCTAATTGAAGATAACACATTGAAAGATATTTTTTGATTTGTTCACTTCTGTATCCTGAGAGCCTATAGTAGGCTTTGATATGTAATAGGTTCACAATAAATATCATTTGAATAAATGAATGAGGCCTATCTTAGCCAGCTTGGGCTACCATAACAAAATACCATAGACTGGGTGGCTTAAACAACAGAATTTTTTTTCTTACCATTGTGGAGGCTAGAAATCCCAAATCAAAGTGGTTGAGTTCTGAAAAGGACTCTCTTCCTGGCTTGCAGAGGACCAACTTTTTACTGTGTCCTCTCATGCGAGAGAGAGGATTCTCCTTCTACTTCTTAGAAGAACACTAATCATGGGGCCCTATTCTCATAACATCATCCAAACCTAGTTGTTTCTCAAAGGCCCCATCTCTAAATACTATCACAGTAGGGGGGTCGAGACTTCAACACATGAATTTTGAAGGGATGCACACATTCAGTTCATTATATTCCATCTGTACACCCCCTCACCCTTGCTCAAATTTCTTATCCTTGTTGCATGCAAAGTACAAGTATTCCACCCAGCAGCCTCAAAAGTTTTAACTTTTGGCATCCATTCTAAAGTCCAAAGTCTCATCTAAGTATCAGATAAATCAGGTGTGGGTGAAACTCAAGATATGATTCATCCTGAGACAAAACTACTCTGCAGTTATGAACCTATAAACCAGGTAAATTGTGTGCTTCCAAAATACAATTGGGGTCGGTCCTAGGATATCCATTCCCAATTCCATTTTACATCATTTCCATGAAGTGCATTTATGTTGTTGAATTTATCAGTAGTTTGTTCTATCTTATGGCCGTTTGATATTTCACTGGGTGGATGTATCAGTTTTTAAGCCCTATATATTCTTAAGATTATTTAGACAATATCCTACTATATATTCTTAAGATTATTTAGACAATATCCCACTTGAGGCTTAAATTATTATTGCTGCAGATACTTTTGTAGTAGTCTTTCAGAAACACATGATGCCACCTTTTTTTTTTTTTTTTTGAGAGTATGTGCTCAGGAATTAAATTTCTGGGTGTATAATATGTTTAAGTATAGGCCAACAGACATTGCCAAACAGAATTCCAGAATACTTATACCAATGTACATTCCCAGCAAGGCAGGAGAATCCCAGTTGTTCACATTGTTTAGAACTTTGTCGTAAGATTAATTTAAAATATTCTTATGGTTGTGAACTTCTCTCATGTGACTCATAGTATCATTTTTATTTTGTACATTCTATTGCAAGTTGCCTATACAGGTTTTTGTCCAATATTGTGTTTTCTATTCTATTTTTTATATTTTTAATTTTATTTATTTATTTATTTATTTTGGCTTTTTGCTATTTCTTTGGGCCGCTCCCGCGGCATATGGAGGTTCCCAGGCTAGGGGTCGAATTGGAGCTGCAGCCCCTGGCCTACACCAGAGCCACAGAAACACAGGATCCGAGCCTCATGGTTCCTAGTCGGTTCGTTAACCACTGCGCCATGATGGGAACTCCTATTTTTAATTTTATATATGAGTACTTTTTTCCTTTTTTTAAAGTGCAGCTGAAGTACAATGTTGTGTTAGTTTCAGGTATACAATACAGTGATTCAGTTATATATATTCTTTTTCAGAATTTTTCCTTACAGGTTATTACAAAATATTGAGTAGAGTTCCTCGTGCTATACAATAAATCCTTGTTGGTTATCTATTTTATATATGAGTATTTTCTCTTATATATGTATGACCAATATCTCTCAGACTGTGACTTGCCTTGTCTTTGCCCTTGATATTGTCTTTTGACGAATATAAGTTTTAAATTTTATTGAAAATTTATTATCTTTAAAAAATACTGCATTTTCTATCTTGTTTACGAAATCTTTTCTTGGAGTTCCCTGGTGTCTATAGCAGGTTAAGGATCCAGTGTTGTTACTGCAGTAGCATGAGTTCAATCCCTGGCCCTGAAAATTCCACATGGAGCAGGAGTGGCCAAAAAAAAAAAAAAAAATTTAAGCAATCTCTTCTTACTTCAAGGATGCAAAGATACTCTTCTCTCTTCTTTTTCCTCTTAAAGTTTTTTTTTTTTTTTAATCTACAGCTGAGGAGTTCCCATCATGGTGCCTTGGAAACGAATCTGACTAGGAACCATGAGGATGCAGGTTCAATCCCTGGCTTCTCTCAGTGGGTTAAGGAAATGGCGATGCCTTGGGCTGTGGTGTAGGTCGCAGATGCAGCTCAGATCACAAGTGGCTGTGGCGTGGGCCCACAGCTATAGCTCCTATTCTGCCCCTAGCCTGGGAACCTCCATATGCTGTGGGTGTGGCCTTTAAAAGACAAAAGACAAAAAATGAAAAAAAAAGAGAAAAAAGAAAAAAAGAAAAAGGATCTGACATACTGTTCCATTATGCATGTCTACTTGCTCTGGCATCTTTTTTTTTTTTTTTTTTTTTTCTTTTTGTCTTTTCAGGGCCACACTTGTGGCATATGGAGGTTCCCATGTTAGAGGTGGAATCAGAGCTGCAGCTGCCGGCCTACACCACAGCCACACCAGATCTAAGCCTCATCTCGAACCTATACCAAAGCTCACAGCAACCCTGGATCCTTAACCCACAGGGATCAAACCTGAGTCCTCCTGGATATTAGTCAGATTCGTTTCCGCTGAGCCACAGGAACTTAAGGCGTCATTTATTGAACAGTGTTTTCCTTTCCCTCCTACTTCACAGTGGTGTTTTTGTTTGTTTGGTAAATATTATGACTGGTTATGTGGGAGTTATTCCTGGGTTCACTGGGAATATGTTTTATTGATTTATAAAGTCTATTCTATAGTAATACTTAATGCTTTATACACAGTACCTTTTCTAATAAGCTTGGATATTAGATAGTATAAATTCTCCAGCATTATTTTCCTTCAGTATTGCCTTTCCCTTTTAATATAAGTTGTTGGAAGTGTTAATTTCAACAAAAGTTTCCTGCTGGGGTTTTGATTAGAATTATATCCATAGAACACTTTGGGAGACTTTATGTCGTAATATAGGATATTATATAGCATAAACATGGTGTATTCTTTCATTTTTTTGTCTTCTTTAATTTCTCTCAATGACGTTTTGTTGTTTGAATTGTAAATGTCTTACATAACTTTTATGAGTTTTAGTCCTAGATAATAGTTGCAGTTTAGTGCTATATATATAGTATATGATATTTTAAAATTTCTTGTCCCAGTTATTTTTTAATATGCAGAAATAGATTTATTTTTATATATTGTTCTTGTAAAAAACCTTGATAAATTTGTATGTTAATTTTAGAACTTCGTAGATAGATTTTCTACTGTCTATGTACTATCATGTCATCAATGAATATTGTTAGTTTGAATTCTTCCTTTTAACTGTTTTTTCTCATTTTTAAAAGTTTTATTGAAGTAGAGTTGATTACAATGTTGTGATCATTTCTGCTGTACAACAAAGTGATTTAGTTCTACATAGACACACATTGTTCTTTTCCTTTTAACTCTTAATTACTTTATTTTATCTCCCTTCTTGCACTGGCTAGAACTTCCAGTGTGAAGAAGTTTGGAATATGTCACCTCAAAATATGCCACTTTGGCATAATGTTTACTATGAATTAAAGGTATTTACGAAACAGCCAGGGCAAGAAGTACCTTCTGACCCTTCCTTTGTCCTCCTGAAAACAAGAGATAAATCTCCCATGTGAAAGGTACTCTCCATGTACCAGGAGGATAGAAGACTTTCTTTTCACAACAGACAGAGAAGTGAGGGCTGAGATTGCTATACAGTCAACCCTCCAAATCTGTGGTGTTTGCATTCATGGATTCAACCTCCTGCAGATAGAAAGTATCCCCCATCCCCCAAATTCCAGAAAGTTCCAAAAAGTAAAATTTGAACATACCAAGCAAGCACCAGTAACTATTTTTAGGGCATGTATATTGTATTCATAACTCTTTACGTATCATTTACATTGTATAAGGTATTACAGGTGATCTGGAGAAGATTTAAAGTATACTGGAGGATATAGGTAAGGTATGTCCAAACACTGCACCGTTTTTTAAAAGGAACTTGGGTATCCAGAGATTTTGGTATCTACAGAGGTCCTGGAACCAATCTCCCATGGATACTGAGGGGCAATTGTATGAACAAATTTGTTCATCTAACCCTTTCTTCCCAGTCACTTATTTATCATTTACTATTTAAGGAATAAATCCCATCATCTTTGTCAATTCTTTGTCTAAAAGGTATAAATCTTCCTGCTCTGGTCACGTCTTTGAGTTTTCATTTTCTTGTGAAGACTCCCAGGTACATGTAAATAATTCAATAACATTTGTGTGCTTTTCTCTTGTAATCGGTTTCAGGTCAGTTCAATTCTTAGGCCCAGCCAGAGATCCAAAGAGAGTAATATAAAGTTAATTTGAACTGAGTGATAGTGGAACTCCTGTTTTATTTCTGATCTTAGAGGAACAGTATGTAAAACTTCACCATTTTGTTTAATGTTAATTAGAGGGTACTTGATGGTTTTAAATCTAGAACTTTGAGAAATTTTATTTATTTTCTTAATTTTCTCATAAATTTAAAAATGATTAACTGCTTAAATTGCTGAAATTTGATGTACCTATATGGAGACAACTGAAGCAATTTTCTATTTTATTCTGTTAATATTGTGTGATTGGCTTTCTTTTATGTACTTCTCTATTTCTTCCATTCTTTTTTTTTGCAATTTATGCTTTGAGTATTCTTTACTGTCTTATCTTTGATTGAGCTGAAGTTATCTTTGTGCATGTCCATTGTGCTGCTAAACTCATCCAATGAGTTCTAAAGATCAAAAAATGTATAGATTTCAAACACCTTAAATTCTCTATCTTTTTATCTATCTTTAATCTTTTCCTCTATCCTCTTTAACATAAAAATAACCACTATTTTAATAGCTTTTTTTCACATGCCTACTAATACATTTTAATGGTATGTCAGACTTTGGGTATTAGGAAATACTACAACTCTGGATAATTTCATCTTTTAGCAAATAGGGCTCTTTTTTTCTTGGATAAACAGAGTAAGAGGCTAATTGCCTAAATTCAGTGAGCAATGGGGCCAAGAGAGGAGGGTGCGACAGAGTTGATGAAATTCTGCTTGTCTCTCTTCCTTGGGAACCCTAGAGTGGGTTATCTGAGCTTCCCATTGAGAGTGTGGCAGTGCCCTCTCTCCTTAGCCTAGTCAGCCCTTTGGAGATTTGGGTCTTAACTCATGTCACCACACTTCCAGATTTGGTAAGTGTCTTGAGAGAGTGGCCATGGTACATTTGCTATAGCGGATTTCAAAAGAATAAATGCTCCATGGGGAAAGAGGCCACACATGTAGAGCTTTATAAGTTTCCAGGTTGCTGTGCCAACTCACTTGTCTCTCTCTGGGGGCCAAGCTCAATATACAGCCCACATCTACAACTAGCAAATGACCCCAGAAAGGACAATAGCTGCTGGCAGATTTTTCCCATAAGAAAGGCTATTCACTCAGAAGTTTTGGTTCATGTAACCTGTTCTCCTATACAACTCTATTCAATATCTTTGAAAATATGATTTGCAGTACTTGTAGAGTTTCTTAAATTATGCAGCAGGAGAATGATCTGCCATTATTTATTACATTAAAATTAGAAACAGGGGCTCCTGTTGTGGCTCAGTGGTTAATAAATCCGACTAGGAACCATGAAGCTGTGGGTGCAATCCCTGGCCAGGCTCAGTAGGTTAGGATCTGGCATTGCCGTGAGCTGTGGTATAAGTTGCAGACGCAGCTTGGATCCCAAGTTGCTGTGGCTCTGGCATAGGCTGGCGGCTCCAGTTCCGATTGGACCCCTAGCCTGGGAACTTCCATATGCTACAGTGCAGCCCTAGAAGAGATAAAAAGACCAAAAAAAAAAAAAAAAAAAAAAAGAAATAGATTCTATTTTGGTAATTTAACCTAATTCATTCATTTTGTTTAAATATGTGTAACAATAGACATTAATTTGGCATTGATATGAACCCTGCATTGAGGAGTTGTGAAAGATTCTATGCAATTCATTTTATCTTTTTTCAAAATAAAATAATATTTTGTCACTATAATAATGGGTGAGAATGCCAATACAAAAATGTAGGCTGACTGATTCTGAAATAATGAACTGCTATAGCCATAGCAGCTGTTTTGAATGTGGTATCTATCCATATTTTAGTGTGAAATTTTAGTCCAAACTCACCAAGAATATTGAAAATATGATTATCCATGTTTATTTTTTAACAGAGAAAAATCTATATACCAGTAGCATAAACACCTAAATCCAAAGACCAATTTGAAAGACCCCATCATATTTGAAGGTTATAGAAAATTTTCAAAATGAGCTTTTTTTTTTTATTTCTTCTGTTCAGGAAGCATTTTATTGTTGCTCCAAGTTTAATAATTTTCACTGACAGAAAATCAACACTTTTAGAAAATCTCCTACATTGCTCTGCTCAGCTTCTGAATCTTGTTTTCTGAATACATATCAACATATTTTTCTCCAAAATGGGCAATCATTCCACATGGGATTGATGGACCAATCTTCATTTCCAATTTCAATTCTTGGCCTTTATTTAGGAAGTTCTCTAGGACTGTTTTTAATTCAGTAAGAGTGGCTTTATCTAAAGGAGATGCAGTGGTGGAATTATCTTCTATTTGGACATGTAGTAGTTAAAGGTCAAGAAAGATTTAAGTTAGGAAATAATATGTAAAGTGTTGAAGCAAATGAAACTAGAACTTGATAAAGTAACCACGAAGTAAAAGAATATTTAGACATGTGTTTTGTATGGAATGCGTACAAAATTCAGTGAGATGTTAAAAAAAAAAAAAAGTTAAATAATAATATGAAAAACAGTCCCTTCTAAGTTTTATTTTTCTATAGTAAGAAAATTTTCTTTAAAAAACCTTACATTAATTTAGGCAAATTTTGTATAGAAAGACCAAGGTAGATAGAGATAAAAGCAAGTACTTACCTGTGGGGTTAAATTTTAAGGAAAGCAACAATATCTTTACATATCAAATCTTTTGACATTTATGTCAGAAAATGTATTTGGAGTAGAAATAATTTCTTCTCTTAGGAATGAAGGTACTTATGCCAAGAGTTTCACTGACATGGTAAAAATTTAATAAAAATTGGAATTTATACAGCAAATTATTTTCTTATTTTCCTTACTATGTTTCACTTTCCTAGTGAATTTGTCTATGTCCTTCACCTTTTCTTTGGATGTTATGCATCCCTCTACTATTTCAGGGAGTATTTTGGCAGAAAGAGAACTTTCTCTGATCTTTTCGTATTAGCAGTGTCTTCCAGAATTCAATCATTCATTATAAAGTTTAAAGTATTTATGAAACCACATATTCCTAAGACTTGAAAACTCGTGGTAAGTTAGAAAATAAATTCCAACTACATAAAAAGCAATATTTTCAGGTAATTCAAAGTTTGTATGGTATTTATATTTAACAATGAATTTATCAAGGGAAAAACACTCTCACCCTTACCTTTTACACAGGTGATTTCTGGCAGAAAACAGCTTAAAAATTAGCAAAATGAATTTCAGGTAATATTTTCCTTGTAAAATTCATCCAATCCTGAAAAATAGTAAGTTGTAATGGGGAAATATTTTCAGCATCTCTGACTTCAAATGTTCAAGTAGCAGCTATCATGTTTCAGTTCCTGATTTAGGCACCTAGTATTTATTAGTGAAATAAAGGAGACAATAATTTTTTGCCCCCATAGAGCTTATTTGCTCTTATGCCAAAACAATTAATTTTAAGAAATAGTTATTTTCTATCAAAAAATAAAATATTTCTTCATTAATTATTAAACAACATAAGACTGATTTTGCTCTCATGTTCTTCTATCATTAGCTTTTGAATGATACTGTACCAAGGGATAAACTATTCTTTTTTTTTTTTTTTTTTACTTATAAATACCAGCTGCTTAGAAGGTCTTTTAAAGGAGAATTTAATGCCATGCAAGACAATACATTTGTTAAGACCAAAAGTTAACTTTTTTATGCAGTGCTTAATTTCATGAAAAGTGCATGAAATTCAAATGTATCCTGAATATGAAGAAATCCCTCGTGAACTTGAAGTAGAAGCAATAAATGGAATCCTCCATGAAGCCAAATTCTCTTATCTTGAAGAGAAGCCTCTATGAGAATCATTGTACTCATACTGTTATAACAGTCATTTGGTTAGTGCAGCTAGAACTCCATTCTTCTGAGTGCTTTTTATTAAATTTCTTATTCATATAACAGAATTATAAATTTGGATATTCTTTTTTCAGTTCAGTTACAGACCTATATTGAATGATTGAAGAGATCTAAGTGCCAACAATCATGCCTATCATTTTGGTGAGTGTGAACTTGGCTATTATTTCTTCAATTGATTTCTAGGAGAAATACATTTTCTTATAAAAATAAATTGACTGAGAGGACTTCTTTAAAAGCCCAGCATTAAAACTGCTGCTAGCCCTGAAATTATTCCTGACATAACTAATTAAATATAAAATAGGCAAGAACGCATTTATTAGTAACAGCTAGGGAAGCATTCCATCTACATGCCAAAAATATCAGTACATTTCTCTAAAACATGATATAGATGGTGACAGTTTGACAATAATCTCAAATTGTTGATTCATATATAGAAAAGCATGACGACCAAATAGACATAGACTACTTTGGCAGGTTCCCATTATATTTCCTATATAGTCCACCAAGAGGAAAGTTATAATTTATATAAATGAAGATCATATTTTGTAGTACTTGTTTTCTTCAATATGGACTTCATCTGTAGCATTTGAAAATAGCAAAGCTGTGCTCTGCCTTCCTATATTTCCACCTTTCATCAATTCTTTCAGGTTTTTGAACATCTAAATAGAAATATCCATTTATGACACCAAAGTATATACATACTTTTGTTTTCCTTTTGTCCCCATTTATCTGGATAAGGAGAATTTAGTGAGTGACATTTAACACAATCAAACACAAACTTTTACAAGCTATAGGCAAATAGTAGTTAAAGAGGTCACTGCCTATAAAATCCTCTTTATGCTAATCCATAAATGTGAAAAAGTATTTCTGCAAACATTGCTATATTTTTTAAATGTTATAATTCAAAGTAAAGAAATATCTTATATAACTCAAAGAAAATACAGTTAGAAAAAATTCCCCGAAAATCTTTTTACCTGTATTCTTAATAAAATTTAGGTATTTTAATATTTTGCCTAAGGGTCCAGAAATGAAAATAAAAGTAGAATTATCTATCTACATGACCTTGGACATGGTGATGACATTTTAGTTATAATATGAAAGGGCTTATTTCATGAAAAAATTAATAAGCTGAACTTCAGTAAAATTAGAAACTTCTGCTCTAAACAATTGCAAGAGAATGAGAAGACAAGACATAGACTAGAAGAAAATACTTGCAAATGACATGTCTGGTCAAGGACAGTATTTAGAGTTTTCAAAGAACCCTTAAAATGCAAAAATAAGAAAAAAAATCAACCTGATTAAAGAATGGACCAAAGACTAACAGGCCCTCACTAAAGTAGATATACACAAGGCAAGTAGGCCTATGAAAAAATACTCCACATTATAGGTCATCAGGGAAATGCAAATTAAAACAATGAGATACCACTATTGCAATGGCCAAAATATGGCAAGGTGACAACAGCAACTGTAGACAGGGATGTGGAGCAACAGGAACCTTCATACAGTTCTTGTAGGAATGCAGAATGGTACAGCCACTTTGGAGGTGTTGGGAAAACTCTTAGAAAATTAAAAATGCTCTTATCAGAGTGATCCAACAATTATGCTCCTTAATATTTATCCAAATAATTTGAATACTTAAGTTTACACAGTAACCTGCAAACAAATGCATTTACAGAAGCATTTGAAACTGCCAAAACTTGGAAGCATCCAAGATATTCTTCAGGAGGTGAATAGATAAATTGTGGTATATCCAGACAATGGGAGTCAGCACTAAAAGAAATGAGCTATTAAGCTATAAAAACACATGAAAGAGCCTTAAATGTATATTAATATGAGAAAGAAAGCATTCTGAAAAGGCTACATACTGTATGATTCCAACTACACAACTTTAAGGAAAACTCAAAACTATGGAGACTTTCAAAAATCAGTGATTGCCAGAGACATGGGGATGGGAAAAGATAATAGAGTACAGAGGTTTATTTGTCACATATGCATAATATTCAAACGCAGAAGAAAGTTTTCTCCTAAATAAAAATTAAAACACAAAAGAATCATATATGAAAAAACTTTTAAGAGTTTAGAAAGAATTTAGAGCAGGGGGAGGGGTGTACTGGAGGTTTGGGATCGGCATATGCACACTGGTATATTATATGATTGACCAATGTGCAACTGCTGTAAAGCACAGGGAGCTCTGCCCAATGTTCTCTGATAATCTATATGGGAAAAGAATCTGAAAAAGAATGGATGTGTGTACATGTATAACTGAATTACTTTTGTACTGAAGAAACTATCACAACATTGTAAATTAACTACTTCAATAAAAATTAAAAGAAAAAAGTTAGAAATGAATAATAAATTGGAGAATAATTATTCTACAAATATTATAAATAATTAAGAATAGTATCCAATGTTATTCCATACATGGCTGTGGACATCTTTCTAAGTGATATAGTTCACAATATCCTTTGGGGAAGAAATTGGCACTCATGATAAAGTGTTTAATAATTTTCATATAAGCTATAAAGAAATGAAGACCTCTTCTGGGAAAGATCACCTACTCACCTGTTTCACTGAACAGCAGTTAAAAATCTTAACAACCGTCATTCAGCACTCTGTTTGCTTATATTCAGTAGAAAAACTTTCTTCATATAAAAAGTTCCAATCAAAAAATTCTTTGAAGTAGTGTGCTGGAAGTTTCTTAGAGTATTAAAATAAAATTAAAAGTTGGCGTATAGTCAAGACTAATTCTGGAAAATTTTTTAGCTGAATGGAATAGTAATTACAATTTATTTAAAGGTATTACCTTGTCCATAGCCAAGATAGTAATGCTCAAATTAGATCTATTTCTATAAATGAACTATCCCACAAGATTTTTTAAGGGAATAAGTGAAAAAAAGTCAAATTTATTTACATTGTAGTTCATTCATACTTTTTTTTTTTTTTTTTTTTTTTTTTTTTTGGTCTTCTTAGGGCCACATTCATTGCATATGGAGCGTCCCAGGCTAAGGATCAAATTGGAGCTGTAGCCGCTGGCCTACACCACAGCCACAGCAACACCAGATCCAAGCCTCATCTCTGTGACCTATACCACAGCTCACAGCAATGTCAGATCCTTAACCCATTGTCCGAGGCCAGGGATTGAACCTGTATCCTCATGGATACTAGTCAAATTCATTTCCTCTGAGCCATGACAGGAACTCCCACACTTAATAAATATTATCTGTTATTAACATTTACTTATGCTACCTTAGAATATTCTATACATATACATGGAAAAGACAGATATGTATACATATAAACATTTGTGTATATATATCGTCTCTTTCACATTTTGTCTTGTTAAAGTCATCTCATTATTCCAGCTAAAAGACAGGTTAGTTCCTACTTTGGTCGTTTAACTGATTACTTCTCCTTCCAGTTTTGCATAATGTGCAGATTTGATGAACGCTGCAGCAATGTCATTTGCAATGATGTTGAACTAGGTAAAAATAGGACAGAACACTAGAGATTTGCCTCTAGTCAATACTATAATATATTAACTTAGAACCATTTAACTAAATGTTGCTTTACTAATCTGATTGAATGTCTACTTTCTAAACATTTCTGCAAAGAAAGTTGGTGGACTTAAAAAGGAAGAGATATGTCTTTTTTTTTTTTTTTTTTTAACCTGCCCACCACATGCAGAAGTTCTGGTGCAATGTGTAGTAACAATGCTGGATTCTTAACTTGTTGAACCACCAGTAACTCCAAGTCTTTTTTTTTTTTTTTTTTTAATGATATTTTCCTTTTCTAGAGAGTGTTTCTAGACCAACTCTTCTTTAAATCACTACTCATACAGCACAGGTTATGTTTAAAGCCATTTAGTGGTATGCAAAGGAGATGAACAGAGATGCATAAGTTGACCCTATGCCAATTTTTTTTTTTTTTTTTTTTTTTTTTGCTTTTTATAAGTACAGAACATCCAATGTCCTGCTGTCATTCCACATAATTTAAAGAAACAGTCTAACATTTGGCTGGGTCATTTTACCTGAGCACTCTTAAAGTGAAAAATTGACTCCTATTTCATAGAAATAAATGATGCCATCACAAATGTCAACACTGGGGAAGTTTCTACCTGTCGAGTACTGAGGAACTTTGACTACAGCCTAGGGCAACAAAAGAGAAGTTCAGGAGTAACACTGCTGGGAATTTCTGTCCAGCAATTTGTTGTCAAATGCATTGACGTGACACCCCAAATGATTCCAAAACTGCTTGCTCCAATGACAAGAGCAACAAAGTGCTTGTTTCCAATTACCAAGGGGTTTTAAAGTGTAAACTGTATTCCTCTTCTGTCAGCTGTTCAGAAAACTGGAAAAGAAAATCAGCAACATTTCAACACTAAATTGTTCAACACTGTTGCATGTGTTTAGGTAGCATTCTGGCCAATGGACATTTGGTGAATGAAATGTTAATTTAGCATGTTTGAGATATTGTGTCCTGTGTGATGAATTTTGCTTAGAATATTAGAATTATCTTTTTCTGAAATAAGACACTACAGTTAGAGAAATTATTACTCAAGTGATATAAGCAAGACTCTCCCAACATTTTTTTAAAATTGCAATAAAGGAACTTTTAATATACATCTTGTCAGTAGTGAAGAAGCAACTTCTTATAATTATGAATAGCGTATAGAAAAATGACACACCTAAAACACACTTTAATTTGTTGGCCTCTCATATGAGTAGAAATAAACACACATCAAATATTTTATTTACCTCATTTAACAGTAAAGTATGATGGCCAAAGAACATTTTTAAAAGCTTAGATATAGATAGATAGGTAGGTAGGTAGATAGATAAATAGGTAGATAGATAATGATATGATTGCTAGATTTGGTGTAGAAGTGATTAATGCCTATCTAGGACTTAAAGTGGTATATCCACTGAACAGCAATTCTTTTTTTGCCTCTCTAACAAACAAAATCAAACTTAGCATGCAATTTCACTAAGTGTGGGACCTTCATAGTTTTTTTTTGAGGTTATTTTTTTATTTCTATTTTGATTTCTTCTTTGATCCATCAAGGTCATATCAGGGGTTGGGGCTAGGTGAATTTCGGGAGGTATTAATCAATGGATACAAACTTCCTGTTAGAAGATGACTAAGTTCTGGGGATCTATTGCATAGCAATGGGCTTTTGTACTTGGACATTGATAAGAAAGTAGATCTTAAATGTCCTCACTATAAAAAAGACATGAAATGATAATTATGTGATGATAGAGGTGGTAGCTAAGGCTATGGTGGCAATCACATTGCAATATATAAGTGTATAAAATCATTGTATGATACAATATGTCGATTTGATACACTTATCTTTTGTAATGTGATTAACTTACACAATGTTATATGCCAATTATACCTCAATAAGGCTGGAAAAAAAGTAGTTACAGTAAATCTGACTAAAAACATGCACCCAGAATCGTACAGATGCTCCTGAGTAGCTGTAACTCTCATGTGGTATTGAAAGAACAGAGCAGGGAAATATATGAACACATCTTTTGTCTAATATATAATATTTGAATTTTTTGACACATATAAAGGTACTTATTTTCAGATAAGGTACAATCTAAGAAGGAAAACGCACTATAATTAGAGCCTGTATCTTCTGGCTTGAATTTCTGTGACGTTGCCAGTACATATAAGTGAATACTAAGTTACTTCTCAGTGGGAAATAAAAGTTTGAATAATTTTTCCAAGTAAAGGAAAAATATTTCCACATTAATTTCTTAAATTTAGTCCTTAACTTTATATCTATCTTTCCTTTATGTAAAGACTTTTATTTTTGATCCAGTCCTAAGATCTCATCCAGGGTACACATTACATTTAATAGCCATGTGTCCCTAGGCTTCTCTTCACTGTGACAGTTTCTTATACTTCCCTGACTTTGATGACCTTGGAGATTTTCAGGAGGACTGGTAAAGGACTTTATAGAATGTCCTTCTATTGAGATTTATTTGATATTTTTCTCATGATTAGCCTGGGGTTCTGGGTTTTGGGGAAGAAGAGCACAGAGGTAACTTTCCATTCTCATTAAATCATTATCAAAGATATGTACTAGCAACATGACTTGTCACTCCTGCTGTTGACCTTGATCACCTGGTTGAGGTAGTGCTTGTAAGGTTTCACTTTAAAGTTACTCCTCCCCCTCACCTCCATTTTCTGTACTGTATTCTTTAGAAGGAGGTTATCATTCTTAGTCAACATTTAAGGAGAAGGGAGTTATGCTTCACTTCCTTAACTAGAATAGCTTCATGATTTATTTGCACGTGAGATTTTTCTATTGTCTGACATTTATTTATCCATTCAATAATTCCATTGTATGGATTTTTATGGATATTTATTTTGTATTTTGGGTCACAGTCCAATACTGATTAATTGACTTTATTGCTCATACTATTCCAGCTTTGGTCATTGAGAGCTCTTTCAGTTAGCTCAAGTGTCTCTTTGACATACTTTCACCAATGTTTTTTGATGGGAACATTTCCTTTCTTGCACTACAAGATACTCCACACTCATTTTGTATGTTTTTTGCCCCAAACTTAGATTCAACCATTTCTTCAAGAAACCCCGATCCCTTCTGTTATAGAACACTGTTGGAAACTAAGATCTTGGTGCCAGGTGTTTGTGTTGATACTGGGGTGCTATTTCCCATAGGCCTTCATAGCGAACAGAGCAAAGGAGTATATGGTAATTTAGTAATTTGTTATCTTTATAGAATAATGCCATACAAAATTATTATAAAATATTTACCATATTATCTGTGCTGTAAAGTACATCTTTTTTTTTTTTTTTTTTTTTTTTTTTTTTGCCTTTTGGGCCACACTCGCAGCATATGGAAGTTTCCAGGCTAGGAGCTGAATTGGAGCTACAGCTGCTGGCCTACGCCACAGCCTCAGTAACACAGGATCTAAGCTGCATCGTGACCTACACCACAGCACATGGCAACGCAGGATCTCCGAACAGCTGAGTGAGGGCAGGGATCAAATGTGCATCCCTATGGATACTAGTCGGATTCATTTCTGCTGCACCACGATGGAGCTCCCTGTACATTACATCTTTGTAATTTATTTAATTTAATACCTTGTAGTTTGTACCTCTTAATCCTCTTCACCTATTTTGCCCCTATCCCAACCCCACTCCCCTATGGTAACCACTAATTTGTTCTCTGCACTTGCAAGTCTGTGTTTTCTTATATTTGTTCACTCGTTTTAGTTTTTAGATACCACATATAAGTGAGAACATGGCATTTATCTTAAGCCTCTTTTATAAGAGCATTAACCACATTCACGAGGACTTGGCATCATGACCCAACTATATCCAAAGGCCCTATTTCCTAATAACAGCACATTGGGCATTTGTAATTCAGCATATGAATTTGGGGAAAACACACACATGAATAAGCTCTGCATACCTAGAATAAATCCAGCTTGATTGTGATGTATAATCTTATTATGCTTTTCTAAGTTTGATTTGCTAATACTTTGTCAAAAACGGTTGCATCTTCATGAAAAATATTTGGTTGTGGTTTTCTTTGTAATGTCTTTTGTGGTTTTGTTATTAGGATAAGATTGGCTTCATAGAATGAATTAGGAAATATTTCCTCTGCTTCTGTTTTCTGAAAGAGATTGTGGAGAATTTGTATTATTTCATAAGTGTCTGGTAGAATTCATCATAAAGATCATCAGGGCTTGATGCTTTCTTTTTTGGAATATTACTATTTAGCTATTCAATTTTTTTCATAGATATTGGGCTCTCATTACCTATTTTTCTCCTCATATGAGTTTTAGTTGTTTCTGACATTCAAAGAATTAGTCAATTTCATCTAAGTTATCAAAATTGTAGTCATAAACTGGTCATGGTATACTTTCATTCTTCTTAATGTCCATGAGGATAGTCTTAATCAACAATCTTTCTATTTTTTTCATTCTGGTAATTTGTGTCTTCACTCTCCTTCTCTTCTTTCTCTTTGGGTAGCTTTAGCTAGAGGTTTCTTCTTCTATTGATTTTTTTTCAAAGAACCAGATTTTGGTTTCATTTATTTTCTTGACTTTTTCCTTCTTGCCCACTGATTTCTATTCTACTTTTTATGATTTTTAATTTAGCTTGTTTTATCTGTTTTCTCTAGTTTCCTAAGGTGGTTTTCAAGTTATCTTTCTATTATTGATCTCAAGTTTAATTCCACTGTGGTCTGAAAGCATGCTTTGTAGGACTTCTTTTGTTTTAAATATGTTCACATATGTTTTATGGCTCAGCATGTGAGTCTTTAGTGATTGTTCCATACATTCCTGAGAAGAACATGTATCCTGCTGTCGTTTGGCAAAGTATTATATAAACATGAACTAGAGAAAGTTGATTAATAGAACCATTTAATCCACTGTATTGTTACTGATTTTCTTTCTCCTTTGAGCATCAATCACTTAAAGATGGTATAGATGTCTCCAAGTGTAATAGTGAATTTCTGGTATCAGCTTTCAGTTCTATCAGTTTTTAATACTTTGTTAGTTTTGTATATATTTAAGCTTATAATTTTTAAACACATTATGACGTGTTTCTTTATCCCTGATAATAATTTTGTTCTGAAGTCTGTTTTGTCTGAAATTAATACAGTATTTCCAGGCTTCTTCTGATTATTTATAACATCATATAGCTATTTTCATCCACTTATTTTTAAATTTATTTGAGTCAATATTTAAACCTGTTGCTTATAGATAACATATAGTTGGGTCTTGTTTTTTAATCCACTCAGATATCTGACTTTCAAATGATGCAATTAGGTCATTTGCATTTAAAATGTATATTTTTATATATATTTTTTTTTCTTTTGTCTTTTAGGGCTGCACCTGCGGCATATGGCTATTCCCAGGCTAGGGGTGTAATTGGAGCTGTAGCTGCCGGTCTACACCAGAGCCACAGCAACTCAGGATCCAAGCCACATATGCGACCTACACCACAGGTTATGGCAGGCAACACTGGATCCCCAACTCACTGAGTGAGGCCAGGGATCGAACCCACAACTTCATGGTTCCTAGTTGGATTCATTAACCACTGAGCCCCGATGGGAACTCCTAAAATAATTATTGATATATTTGGATTAGTACCTACAATGTTTATAACTTTCCTATTTAGCGAGTATTACAATTTCCTTTTTCTCTTTTTCCTCTTTTCCTAGTTTCTCTGGTAATTTATTGAGCATTTACATGATTCCATTTAATCCCTTTTCTTAGCATAGTCATTACACTTCCTCAAAAAAAAAAATAGTGGTTGCCCTAGAAGCTGCAATATACATTTTCGGCTAACCTAAATTAAAAAACACCATACTCCTTCCAGTGTAATTGCATATAGCTTGTGACAATGTAGTCCCAATTCTTCCCTATTGTGATTCATAGCATTTCTGTTATTAATTTTACTTCTCCATACACTATAATTATCAATATATTGCTACATTGCTACTGTGATTGCTTTAAACATTTATTTTTAAATACAGTAAGAATGAGACAATACAATTGTATTTTACTTTCATGTATTCTTTTCCTGTGCTCTTGTTTTCTGTATGAAAACTCACGTTTCTGGCTTAGATCATTCTCTTTTCTCCTGAAGAACTTCTCTTAAGATTTCTTGAATGGTATGTCTGCTGGAAATCTTTCTTAATTTTTGTAGGTCTGATAAAATAGGTATTTCTCCTTATTTATTTATTTCGTCTTTTTGCTGTTTCTTGGGCCACTCCCATGGCATATGGAGATTCCCAGGCTAGGGGTCCGATTGGAGCTATAGCTGCTGGCCCACACCAGAGCTACAGCAACACCAGATCTGAGCCTTGTCTGAGACCTACACCACAGCTCACAGCAACGCCAGATCCTTAACCCACTGAGCAAGGGCAGGGATCGAACCCGCAACCTCATGGTTCCTAATCGGGTTCGTTAACCACTGTGCCACGACGGGAACTCCCTCTCCTTCATTTTTAAAGTATTCTTTTGCCAGATAGAGTTCTAAATTTTTTTTCTTTTTAAAACTTTTAATGTTTCACTATCTTCTTGTTTGCAGTATCCTTACAAGAAGTATCCTATAATTTTTATTTTTTTTTCCTATAGGTAGGCTGTTTTTTCCTTCTGCCTTCTCTTCAGATTTTCTTTTTCTTTGGTTTTCTAACTTCTAATGTGACTTCATTGGTGTGTGCTTTTTTTGTTTTTGCTTTAGTTATTCTGATGGGTGTTTGTTCTCTTAGCTCCTGGCTCCGAGATTTGTTTGTCCTTTTTTTTTTCTTTTTCAGAAAATCACTAGCCATTATTACTTCAAATATTTCTTCTATTTCATTCTTTCCCTCTTCTCCTTCTTTATTTCCAGCTTTGCATATTTCATTTTTTCATATTGCTTGACAGTTCTGTGTTGTTATTTTCTTTATTTTTTTGATTTACATTTCAATTTGGGAAGATTCTGTCTTCAACCTCACTGCTTCTTTCCTTATCTGTGTTAAATGTATACACCAGCCCATACAAGGCATCCTTTATTTATGTATTGATGTTTTTTTTCTTTTATTTCTAGCATTCCCTTTTAATTTTATCTCAGTTTCCATCTTTACATTCACACTGTTCATCCGTTCTTATATACTGTCCACACTTATTAAAGAAATTAACAGATTAATCTGTTTTTTAAAAATGCCATAATTCCAGCACTTGTATTATATCTCAATCTGATTCTAATTATTACTTTCTCCTTTTAAGAATGTGCTTTTGTTGTTGTTTATTTGTTTTTTGTTTGTTTGTTTGTTTTTTGGCATTCCTTGAGATTTTACTGGTGAAAGCCAGAAATGTTTGTACTGGATGGTTAAGAACTGAGGTAAATAGATTTTAGTGTGAGGACTCATGTTAACATATTTAAGAAGTATGCTATGTTTAAAATTTTCTGTACCTAGAAGTACTGAAGACTTCTAATTACTATACCCTTCTTTTTCTTTTTTCTTTTTAGGGCTATACCTGCAGCATATGGAAATTCCCAGGCTAGGGGTCAAATCAGAACTGCAGCTCTGGCCTATGCCACAGCCATAGCAATGCTGGATCCATGCCTCATCTGTGACCTGCTCCACAGCTCATGACAATACCAGATCCTTAACTCACTGAGTGAGGCCAGGGATCGAACTCACATCCTCACAGATACTATGTTGGGTTCTCAACTGGCTGAGTCACACAGGAACTCCCCTTCTTTTTCTTTCATTTGATACCTTGAGATTTCCTAAGAAATCTTACTTGAAAAGAGTCTGTTCCTTGCTTCTCTTTCAGCTGTAATCCACTGTTAGTTATACCTCAGCCCGGTTGATGTGCTGGTAATGTGTGGTGGTGAAGTGTATGGCATGGAGGGAGAAGTCTTTAACTTCCCAATTTAATTTGCATCTTTTTGTGGGCTTGTGTTTTGGGCTTATGACCTTCATAAGTGTTACTCTAGTGGTATAACTGCACCCATCCCTAGCTGCAGTATTCCCTATCTATTTTCTTGAAATCCTGACTCCTGGGAACTATGCAGACAGGAAGACTAAATGAAGTAGAGTGAGAGGGATGACCTTCCCTCAACTAGGTTCTTGCAAAATCTTTTCTCCTGGAAAGTAGGCTTGCTCTAAGGGAAAGGCTCTGGGTGTATTTCACAATGTTTACTCTTCCCTTCCCACCAGAGTCACAAAGTTATCATTCTCAGATCTTCACTGTGAGAATGTATTCAGGTTATTGAAGATAAAACCCACAAATATGTGGGGGGGTCCCCTAAAGCTACAGCCACACAGGAGTTTCTCCTTAGGCGAGTCCACACTCAGCCTTTAGCAATTCATCACCATTACCATTTAAGGGTTCCTCCCAGCTTGTAACACCATTGGTTTCTGCTCCACATAAGCAGATTTTAAGTGTGGCTCTGTATTCACCTGTCTCTTCAGATTTTGGGATGATAGTTTGTCCTACAACCTCTGTTCTATGATGGATTCCAGAAAAGTTATTGATTTTTAGTTTTCTCAGCTTTTTATTTTTGTAAGGTTGAAAATTATGACTTTTTTTTCATGACTACACAAGCAGCATATGGAAGTTCCCAGGCTACAGGGTGAACAGGAGCTGCAGTTGCAAGCCTACACCACAGCCACAGCAATGCAGAATCCAAGCCATGTCTGCAACCTGTAGCATAGCTTACAGCAACACTAGATCCTTAACCCAATGAGTGAATCCAGGGATCAAAGCCATATCCTCATGGATGCTAGTCAGGTTCTTAACCCACTGAGCCATAGTGGGAACTTCCCAGAATTGCAACTTTTAAGCTCTGTATATTTTTGTTAAAACTGAGCATTCTACATGTTCTCTTTTTAAAAACACATTACGTAAGAACTAAGATATTCTTTTTCCCATTTCTCCTTTTGTCAGTTATTCTTCTCCACTTTAAAAGAAAATGCCATATCTATCATCAGTTCTGATTTATGATACATTGCTCAGATATTTAAAAAAAATAGGCACTGAAAACAAAGAGATAGTCAAAAATATTAACTGCAACAAAGTATCTTCTTTTATCCAGGTCTCATAATACTTCTTTCTACCTACTCCATCTCTTGATAAAGTATCTAAAAGATAAATTTAGAGTTTTCTGATTATAATAAATTTTAAAAATACAATTTTATTTTTGTAAGATTTTTTATTTATTCAATTATACTTGATTTATAGTTGATTGTCCAGTTGTCCAGTCAATTTCTGCTATACAGCAAAGTAACCCAGTCATTCGTCTGTATATGTACATGTTATCACAAGTCACTAGATACAGTTCCCTATGCTATACAGCAGGATCTCATTGCTTATCCACTCAAATGCAACAGTTTGCATCTACTAACCCCAAACTCCCAGTCCATCCCACTCCCCCCTCCCCTTTGGCAACCACAAGTCTGTTCTCCAAATCCAGGATTTGTTTCTTTTCTGTAAAAAGGTTCATTTCTGCCTTATATTAGATTCCAGATATAAGTGATATCATATGGTATTTGTCTTTCTCTTTCTGACTTATATGAGAGTCTCTAGTTCCATCCATATTGCTGCAAATGACATTATTTTGTTCTGTTTATGACTGAGTAGTATTCCATTGTGTGTATATACCACATCTTTTTAATCCATTTATCTGTCAGTGGACATTTAGATTGTTTCCATGTCTTAGCTATTGTGAACAGTGCTGCGGTGAACGTGCAGGTGCATGTATCATTTTATATGAAAGTTTTGTCTGTATATAGGCCCAGGAGTAGGATTACTGGGTAATATGGTAGTTCTATATTTAGTTTTCTGAGATACTACCATACCGTTTTCCACAATGGTGTACCAATTTACATTCCCACAACCGTGTAGGAGGGTACCCTTTTCTCCACACCCTCTCTAGCATTTGTTATTTGTTGACTTGTTAATGATAGCCATTCTGACTGGTGTGAGGTGGTAAGTCATTGTAGTTTTGATTCACATTTCTCTAATAATCAGTGATGTTGAGCATTTTTTCATGTGTCTGTTGGCCATCTATATATCTTCTTTGGAGAAATGTCTATTCAGGTCTTCTGTCCATTTTTCAATTGGTTGTTTTTTTTTTTTTTTTTTTTTTTTTTGCTGTTGAGTTGTATAAGTTCTTTATATATTTTGAAGATTAAGCCCTTGTTAGTTGCATTGTTTGAAACTGTTTTCTCACATTCTTTAAGTTGTCTTTTTTGTGTGTTTGTGGTTTCCTTTCCTATGCAAAATCTTGTCAGTTTGATTAGGTCCCATTGGTTTATTTTTGTTTTTATATGGATGCCTTGGGAGACTGCCCTATGAAAACTTTTTTAAGGTTGATGTCAGAGAATGTTTTGCCTATATTCTCTTCTAATAATTGTATGTTGTCTTGTCTTATGTTTAAGCTTAAGCCATTTTGAATTTATTTTTATGTATGGTATGAGGGGGTATTCTAGTTTCATTGATGTACATGCAGCTATCCAATTTTTCCAGAACCATTTTTTAACAAGACTTTTTCCTATTTTATATTCTTGCCTCCTTTGTCGAAGATTAATTGACCATAGGTGTCTGGGTTTATTTCTATGTTCTCTATTCTGTTCCATTGGTCTGTATGTCTGTACCACACTCTCTTGATTACTGTACCTTTGTAATATTGTCTTAAATCTAGGAGCGTCATGCCTCCTGCTTGTTTTCTGTTTGTTTGTTTGTTTGTTTGTTTGTTTTTCTTTTCCCTCTCAGGATTGCTTTGGCAATTCTGGGTCTTTTCTGGTTCCGTATAAATTTTTGGATTGTTTGTTAGAGTTCCATGAAAGATGTCATGGGTAATTTGATAGGATTTACATTTAATCTGTAGGTTGCTTTGGGTAGTATGGCCGTTTTAACAATATTAATTCTTCTGATCTTCCGATGGAATATCTTTTCATTTCTTTGATTCCTCTTTAATTTCCTTGATTACTGTTTTATAATTCTCAGTTTATAAATCACTTCCTTAGGTTATTCCTAGGTATTTAATTTTTGGAGGGTGCAATTTTAAAAGGTATTGTAAAAAATACAATTTTAAATAATACATTTTTTTTTGTCATGTAACATGCTTAGATACATTTATGCATAAGATGATACATTAAGATGAAATTCTGTAGGAAATTTAGGATTGAGATTATTTCAAGGAGAAACAATGTAAATTTTTAGCTGTTAAATGATATTATTAACTTATTTTAATCATTATAGGCCTCAAATTTCTATGGTATTTATATTTTTTAGCTACTCCTAAAAGTGCAATGTAACCATTTTACATAAAATTGTCACCATATAGAATTTTCTAGAATTATATGATTTTGAAGTCATATAATTTTATGACAAATTTTTAACTCTCTACCTGAAAATATTAAGAGGGATATAGTTTTTCAACAGTATTTCATGGGTTATAAAATAAAGAGCAAAATATTATGGATGTATTTAAGTTTTCTTAAGGTTCAAATCAAAGTCCAATCCTTAAATTGCTAATCTCATGCTTTTGGAGAAAACCAACTTTAAGTGATTTATACACAATTCAGCAAGTAATCCTCTGTTGATGATCACATTAATAGGACAGAAATATTAAGAAACATGTAGTAAGTGAGATGTTCTGCCATGTTGGCCACAGATATCTATGATATAATTAAGTGCTACACATCCCCTCACATCCCAGGTTCTGCAGAATCTCACAAACAGCAAGTGTAATATGTGTTTCTACTGCTACAAAAATTACCTCTGGATTAATAAATTGTATATGTTTTCTCTGCCTACTTATAATTGTAAATTATTTTTTATAACATCACACGCACAAAAAATACAATACTTTTTTTTTGGTCCCAATTGTGAAAAAGTAGGAAATTTGAATAAGTTTGATAAAAAGTGATTGCAGAAGCAAAGCATAAGCCTGTTTCTAACGTTAAGAAGGTCCAAGATCCTGCTTCTTGACTCATGTCACAGAGGTCTGGCAGCCCCAGCACAGATTTCTGAAATGTAGTATCAATTACCTGAGGAATGAAATACCAAGAATGAGGTCTTTGCCTCAGGCACTTACTCTAGAACTGACCAGCAATTGGGAATTAATAGAGTGGGCAGCCTGCCAAGCCTGGGGATCACCTCCAGGCTTCTCCAAATAATTGTATGCTCAGAGAGATTATCTTTTCCCAACTATAGCCACCACGACAAGAAACAGAGTTCCCAGGTGCTGTTTCTGCATTAGTTTCCTTCAATTAAGACAATTAGCAAATGAAAGAAAATTGTATGCAATGTTTACCCACCAATTTTTAAAAAAAGCATGGTTCTTGAAAGGCAAGAATAATGGAAAGAAAAACACAGGCCTCTGGGAGTTCCTGCTGTGGCTCAGCAGTAATTAACCGACTAGTATCCATGAGGACACAAGTTCCATCCCTGCCCTTGCTCAAAAGGTTAAGTATCTGGCATTGCCAAGAACTATGGGGTAGGTTGAAGACATGGCTGGGATCCTGTGTTGCTGTGGCTGTGGTGTAGGCTGGCAGCTGTAGCTCAAATTCTCAACCATTAGCCTGGGAATTTCCATATGCCATAGGTGCAGCTCTAAAAACACAAGCAAAGAAACAAACAAAAAACAACAAAAAAACACATAGGCCTCAAAACTGAACCATTATTGTCAGTCAATTCACCATAAATCTGTAGTATTTCTACAGGTCCTGAGGTTAAGAGACAATATGCCTCTGTAACTATCTTTTCAAGAACATTTGTGGAGACATACAAGCTTTGGAGAGATAGAAATAGGGAATTCTTCTAAAGAAAGTCTATGTACATGCCTTAATACAGGAAGATAAAGACAGTAACTTCCTTGGCTTATATTCAAGGGCAATACAGTAATCTCTCTTTCCCTGGAAAAGAGGATGGGCAGGTCTGGACAGGTTTGTCAGTAGCCCCTATGGCAGGTCAGAATCTGGGAAACTTGGGCTTCCTTTCCTGTAAATCACCCTCACCATGGCACGCTATGGGAAATGGGACTCAGGGACAGTACTGTGTCTACTTCTTTTGGTGCAAGTAATAAACTTTGTCTCTGACCCAGAGGTCTCCTCTTTTATATGAAAATACAGAGTTTCTGTTAGGCTGGCTTGAAAATACTATAAAATTTTGGAATGTCATAGTATCTAACTTTATTCTAAAGGTTTTATTTCCTGATTGAAAGCATAATTTTTGTTCCCAGGTTCACTGAAAAAAAATTGGAAAATTAAAAATATGCAAAATTAAAAATGTACAAATAAAAATGACCCTAAATCTTTTTTCTTTTTTTTCCATCTTTTTGTTATAAAATTTTTATTTGCTATGGTATATAAAATTTGCATTTTGTTTTATACAGCTTGACATGAAGTCCCTTATTTAATAGATTTGTTGGTCAGCAGATGTACTCTTGCTTATTTCTTCATTATTATTTTTATGTATTATTTGTTCTTGCTTACTCATTTTTTACTTGTCTGGAAAACATTTTTAGAAGAAAGTTTATTAATTTGAAATTACTGTCTTTATACTCCAGTGTCATATTTTCAGTTTAATTGTATCTTGGATCACACTTTTCTTCCCCTGAAGACATGATTTTAATGTCCTTTAGAGAAAAATATTGTACAGAAGCCCATTGTCAGCCTGATTTTTTAGATTAAAAAAGATTATTTATCTTCCTTTTTCCTCCAGGATTTTAACTAGGTTGGAACTCATTGTTGATAATAATCCTGTCATCTTATCCATAGGTGTCATACAACTTTTTACTATTTTGATTTACTTTTTTTCTGGAAGGTTTTTAAAAATTATATGTTTGTATATTTTTCTATTTCCATTTTCTCATTCTCTTCATAAGAAACACTAAAAAAATTCATGTTCAAACATTACATTTAATAGCTATTAATCTGTACAAGCTTTATAACAGTATGATCCTTCCCAAAACATTTTGCTCATTTTATGAAATCCACGTTTCCACCTGTCGTTTTTTGCATTACTCTTCTTTAAGCTGCTTCTGGTAGAGAACACTTCTATGATAAATGATAATTTATCTTTCTAATTTCTTTCCCTGAGCACTGCCAGTTCTTGTTTCACCTTTTTATTTTACCTTGTGCTCTCTTCCTCAGTAATGAAATATGTTTCTCTTTACTCAGTTACGTAATGTAGAATAATACATGTAGTTATACCTTTTATTTTCTGAGCTTAGCTGCAACTTTGTTGAGAAGTGGGGGTTTAACATTCTTCATCTGACTTATTTTTCCTTGTTTTTTCACCTTTTTTTCCTTTAATGTATTATTCCATGATGCCAAGTGAGGTTTAAGTAAGTCTCATCACCAGCTAGAACTGCTGGTAATTATGCCAACAAGAATGTTCCTGTTGTGGCTTGTGGCTCTGTGGTAACGAACCTCAATAGTATCCATGAGGATGTGGGTTCAATCCCTGGCCTCACTGCTGTGGCTATGGTGTAGGACGGCAGCTATAGCTCCAATTCGACCCCTAGCCTAGGAACTTCCATATGCTACACATGTGGCCCTACTAGGAAAAAAAGGAAATACTTGGATTTACCTCTTAGGCTGCACCACCTTTTTTTGAAAACGGATCTGCCTAATGCTCTTTGAGTTCAGTTCTCAGTTTTTATCCTTCCCACATGTAGACAATATAAATTGCATTAGATAGTACCTATAATTTAGGATTGTAGATGATATTTACATTCCTATTTCTTATTCTTTTAGTTGTCTGGGGGTAATTCTCAAGGAAGAAGAAAATTATCACATTAAAACATTTATTTTTTCACTGGCTACCCAGAAAGGCTCTTTTTCTTAATCTGATAATTTTTCATAGATTATCTTTAATTTTCCCAATAGATAATTATAAAAAAATAATGAGACATTTGGTATCCCTTTAAAAAAGTTATACTACAGTGTCTCTAAAATGCAAATAAAAGTGATTAATATTTTGTCATCAATTTATGATGCAGCTTCCAGGAATTCTTAGCAGCTGTAATAATGGTCTGCCTATATTTATACATCAAAGTGTCTATATTGTTGGAACTTTCAATTTATATTTATGTTTATTCTCGTCTAGAAAATATATCTTCCCCCCAAGAATCCATTCTATATTTACATGTTTTCAATCATTGTAATTAGTGGTGCACCATTAATAAATCATGCTTTGTGAAGAATACATATAATAGGATTCTGACATTTACTGTCTAAACCTATTGTACTTGGAAATGTCTTGCATTACATTGTGCACCATGACCCAATGACTTCAGCATAAGAGCAAAAAAAAAAAAAGATAAAAGGTTTTAGCTTTCAAACTTTGCTATATCAGTGGATATAGAGCTTTGAAAAGATGACAAAGAAATGTTTTACTCTAGGGATTATGAGATCCTTTACAAATTAAATATCCTATATCTGATTTATGGTGCTTTCATTTATATTGCATAAAGATACACTGGCCCACTTAACATGATATACTATAGCTATATTTTCTATGAAAGTCACTCCATTATCAAGGCTGTTAAAACATCCATGGGCAGTGGTAATTTAGTTATTTGAATAAAGTGAATTTGTTTCAATCAATCTTTTTTTTTCTTCAATAGGTTCTCAGTTTTTGTCTATTTGCTTTTATTTATATGTCCTCAATGTCTTTATCTGTTGAATATAGTATCTCCAGCTAATGTGAGTTGTAAATCACCTTACTTTTTTCCAGTAAGTTGTTTACCATAAAAAAATTTTGTTGCAAATTAGCCAATCAAAACTATCTTCTTTTTATGTCTTAGAATAATCCCAGCTATTAATCTATAACTACTTTAAAAAAATTTATTGGAATATAGTCGATTTACAGAGTTGTGTTACTTTCAGGCCTACGGCAAAGTAAATCAGTTATTCATACACATATATCCATTCCTTTTCAGATAATTTGCCCATGTAAGCTAATACACAGTATTGAGTAAATTTACCTGTGCTATAAAGTAGATCTTTGTTACTTATGTATTTTATATATAGTAGTGTGTGTATATCAATCCCAACCCCCTAATTTATCACAACACACACCCCCAACATTTCCCATTTGGTAACATAAATTGGGTTTTGAAATCTTTCTTCATTTACTTCACTTCACTTACTGTGATAATTTCTAAGTCCATCCATGTTTCTGCAGATGGTATTATTTCATGCTTTTTATGACTAGCATTCCATTCTTAATTTCTTCAAGTAATTATTTGGGGTATAGTTTTTAGAAAAAGAATTAATTCAAAAATTGTTTTACAGATTTGGAGGCACTTTTGTCTGAGTGATAAAAAATGTGAAATTATCAGAATATAATCATGAGAAAAATGTATTTCATATACCTATTACTCAGGCTTAATATTTTTAACATTTCATTATGAACATTTTCAAATAGTCACAAAAATTGAAAGAATTTTATTCTAAACATGCATATATATATATATACTTAGATTTTATAATTAATAATTATTATATTGCCTTATATCTATCTCTTTACTCTTTTATCAATCCATCTTCATCTACTCTTAAAATAAACTACAAGTAACAGTAAACTTATCAAAATACTTTTACACGCATAAAATAATTAACTAGCATTCTATATCTGTTTAAGATCCCTTTTCATTTCTTTTGGAGAAAATTTTATATACAATGAAATATGTAACTCAAGTGTATAATTTGAAATTTCACACAGTGATAAATATAAGAAAATGCTAAAATATTTATTAAAATTTAGATATGTATGATCAATCTGAAATTTACTAATGATGTGAACATGCAGTTCCCAGAAAAAGAAATACAATTTTCCAATAAATATGTAATATGCCCCTATACCTCAAAATAATTAAGGTAACATGAATTAACATGACTCAACATCATATTTTATTTACTATTTGGCACAAATTTGTTTGGTTATATCAATTATTAGTGAGGGTTTGGAGGCCAATGAACACTTGCACAGTTTCGGTGGTTCTACAAATTTGTTAAGTTTTCTTGGTGGGGCATTTGACTACATCTACAAAATTTTGAGTATGTATGATCTATGAGGTCTTTTTGGAAGAAAAGAAAGGGGAGGGGTCATAAAGTTTAATTGTCCCCAACATTATTTTTTTTCTACTTTTCTATGTTACAGTCAATCTAGGCCCTGTGAGACTTCTACATAGCATGTTCTGAAATAAATTAGTAAGTTATTCCATCAGTGCCTTAATTTACTCTCAACTTTAACTTTGTGATTCTCTTTATAAAGTAAATAAAATATGGAATATCCCCATTAAATATTGATTAAGAAACTAATCTTTTGATGTTTTATGATTCTTTTTAAAAAATGATTAATGCCATTCTTAACCATTATTTGATGCAAATTGTTATTTCTCATTGTTTACTCTGACAAGTAAAAACTACCAAATATTGGTATCCTTTTATAATTGCTGACATATAAAATCCTTTGCTCACTAATATCTCTGATCTTTCCAAGACTGTTGGCCAATTTATCATTATTTAGGATAATTAATCACATAACAAACACATGTGTTTTAATTTCAAACCTAAATTTTGGCTGCCAGAGGTATTATTTAATAACAAACTTAATTTCACAGTAGGGTAAGAGCCATCATTATATTTTTAAAATATTAAGCCCGAATTAATTTTAAGCTTAAAATGTTTTCTCAGCTGCCCCACTTTGAGTTCAAGTATTGAAGACTGTTGAAGCAATTCATGCATGTCTTACAAGTAAAAATTTCTGAGTTAGAACAAAATGTTTATACTTTTCTTTTTTTCTTTTTTTGCTTTTTAGGTCCGCACCTGTGTCATATGGAAGTTCCCAGGCTAGGAGTCGAATTAGAGCTATAGCTGCCAGCCTACACCACAGCCACAGCAACACAGGATCCAAGCCATGTCTGCAACCTACACTGCAGCTCACAGCAATGGTGGATCCTTAACCCACTGAATGAGGCCAGGTATCAAACCTGCAACCTCATAGTTCCTAGTCATACACTGTGCCACAACAGGAACTCCAAAATGTTTATAATTAATATATTGAATGTTAGACTTCAATTGGTGGTATCTGAAATTGTTATTAAAATCATTGCCAATATTTCATCCAACCTATTTTAGACATCTTCATGGGCCAGAAGAGGAACCACGTAAAGCACTAAATGTTGTCTTATAATTATGTATCTTGTTATTTGACATCTATAAGGAGATTTTTTTTTGCCTTTTCTCCAGGATTGCTTATGATGTGGTATGTGGGAATTGAATTAAGTTTTGTTGTTGTTCTTGGAGGTAGATTTTAGGATCTAATTTACCAAAATGTCAATTCGCTACATTTCTTTCTGGATAATTTCACTTAAGCAATATTTTTATAAAAATTAAATTTTAACATGAAATAAACTATTCTATAAATCTTTGGCTTTTACACCAACAAGCACCTTTAGGGGAACTCTGGAAAACATTGTAAATGGGCAATCTAATAAAAGAATGGAAAAAAAATACAGACATGTTAGCAGCTGAATATTTAAAAGGTCAAGGTCTTTTCTTAACCAGTTGGACTGGGGAAAAAAATCATTGACAAGTAACTCCAATATCTGGGCAGGATTTGGGAACTGGGACATGACAACACTAGAAAGGTCATAGTATCTACAAGAATAAAGGCAGAAATGAAGAGTCTCTGTTTTTCTCTGAATGAATTTCTAAGGTGAAATTCAATAATATTTCTTTATTTTATACATTAAAGTGCACCTGGATTTCATAACCATTCATAAGGGGTAATGTTGCACATTGGTTTACATTTGGATATAAAACAGATCTCGGTACAAGCCCAGCTGTGCCACTAATCTGGATGTTAAATTTAATTCACGTAAACTACTTTGTCTAAATCTCAGTTTTCTCATCTGTAAAATCACAGTTATAACATCTACCTCATGGGTTGATGAAAGAATGCACCTGGGGGGAAAAATAACACTTTGGAAATTGAAGCCAAAGACCAGAATGAGTGCCCTAATTCTTCAGCTGTTCTGTAAAACAGACTGCTATGCAGGTAGGTTCTTATCAGACCCAAGAGAGTAAACAGTGACAGTCACCATCTGGGACTAAAATGTAGCCTCAAGAATTATAACCTTGAATTTTGATGAAGTATTTTACAATGTAAACAATTTTAATTAAGATCTCTTTCTGGACATTCTCTACATTACCTCTTAATCTTAGCTGAAATGATCTACATTTCCTATGCTGTGTGTCTATTATTACAGAGATGGGGACAGAAAGTCTAGCCATAGTCTTTCGAAATGAGACTTAACCCTGCTTTAATATTTACTTACACCTACTAATTACATCCTGATTTATAATAGTATAGGAGATTAAAAATAGGATGTGCGTTAAGGGAAAAATAAATTAATTTATACAAAATAACCCTGGATTATTAAAATATAGCATCATGTATACTATGCAGATGAGTAAAATATAACCTTTGTCCATACATTAACAAGAACAAAACCAAAACAAAACAATATATTCATTTTACAGGTAGTTTTATAGTTTTATAATCCATCTAAATTCATTGTTACAGACTAGCATGGTATAATCAACTACCCCACCTAAAGTCTCTTTCTGCCTGTTTTACTTTCTGATTATTCCATCAATTAGAGTATTGCATTTGCTAATCCCATGTGTAAGAGTAGTAAAACTGCACCTTTATTTTTGTGTTCTGTGCTTAGTTTAATTTTAAATTTTTGAAAGTTTAACTTCTAGCATTTGTTATTCAGCTAGATCTACTTGTTATTCTCTAAAAATTTTCAAATCACTGATATCTGAATGTATTCAGAGGTCACCTGAATGCAAAGTTTTTATCCATAGTTGCTTTTAGAAATGTTTAAGTTTTACCTTGTATATTTAGGTTTCTATTTTTGGAATCCTTTGCATATATATTCAGATAAGGGATTGAGCTTATGTTCTCTGTACGTGGTTATCCAATTAGTTCAGGACCATTTTCATGGAAGAGTTCCTTTTACCATTGAATTTCCTTGACCTATTTTTCAAATATTAATTGAAGAAAAAAGCAAGGATTAATTTCTGGGATTTTACTTTTGCTCCATTGATTGATATATGTCTGTCTTTCACACTAAGACCACATTCTCTGGATTATGGATCTTCTTATGAAATGTTGAAGTATATCTGCAATCAGGTTGTGAAAGTCATTCTGCTTTGTTCTTTTGCTAAAATTCTTTAATCTTGGTCATTTTCATTTGTGTTAATTTTATGATTAGCTTTTATTTTTAATTTAAAAAAAACTCTTTTTTTGATTTAGGTAATAATTGTATTGACTCTACAGATCAATTTGTGGATAATTATTGTCTTAAATTATAGAGTTTTTCTGTGCATTAATAATAAATGTCTCCTTTTTAAACTAGATATTCTTTTATTTTTCTCAGCAATATTTTAGAGGATTTTAGTGTACACATCTTGCATTTCTTGTATTAAATTTACTTATTGGTATTTTATTCTTTTGGTGCTATTTTAATTGAATTATTTTCTTTATTTTTGGATTGATTATATTGATCATATTTATCACTATTGATTTTTATAGAGATCATGAATTCTTTTTTTTTTTTGCTTGCATATACATTTATTTTTATACCAAAATATCAAGAGTAATAAGGTCAGAATGATGGATTAACCAGGAATTTTTAGTTTCTTCTTCTTGTATATATTTTAAAAAGTCAGAGTGAAAACATATTAATAATTTTTGGAATGACAAAGAAGTCTACAAAGTTTGTTACATTCTTACAAATCCAAGCTTGGTAGACTGAAACATTGAGCTGAAAAACTAGGCTTGAATTTAGATTCAAACTGTTAATTTCTCAGAAGGGAAACAAACTACTTGGATAGCAATCCTGCAGTTTCAGGTGGTGATAAACTCACCTAGAACCAATAGTATGATACAGCTAAAAAAAGCTAATATAATCTTAGATGGCACAACAGAAGTACAGTTTACCATACTTTGTTCAGATCACACCTAAAAAGTACTAATCTCAAGACTGCCCCATGTAAAGAGAGAGAAATTGAGTCCATAGGGAAATAACAAAAGCAGAGTACAATCACTTGGCGATTCAGTGATGATGCTTACTGGGCTCAAAAAAGAGAAGAGGAAGGATAGATGTGGCAGCTGTCAAATAGAGGCCTGGCATAGAGAAGACAGAATTAATTTTTTATTCCTATTATGTCCTTAAGAGAGAACTAGACCAAATAATTATTGGTTATAGAGATGCAGCTTTCATATGAAATATAAGAACTTTTTTTTTCTTTTACAGCCACACCTGCAACATATGGAAGTTCCCTGGGCTAGGGGTGAAATTGGAACTGTGGTCTATGCCACAGCCACCAAAACAGAGATCTGAGCCGCATCTGCAATGGATCCTTAACCTGCTGAGCCACAGTAGGAACTCCAAGACAGAACTTTCTAACAATCATTAGTCTATAGCAACAGGATGGGTAGGAAGCTGCTGAGTAGGGTTGAGATAAAGGAGATGTAGAAAGTTGTTCCAAGTGGGAAATTAGACTAGGTAATCAGTCAGGTCCACTCTACGCCCAGAGGTTCAGGTAATTTTTAGAGCATGGCTTTGAACCCAGGGGACTCATCTGTGGTCATAATAAAGAAACACATCTCAGAGTGTCAACAATAGCCAGTCAGGCAGCCCAAGATCTTCAGCTTAAGACTCTCTCCCACTCCTGACTGTCAGGCCTATTTCTGATATATTTGTTCCTTCTTCCCCCTGCTCCCCAATAGAAATACCTTTATAAAAATGATTTTTTAAGAATTCGCTGGTGCTCAGTGGTTTAAGGATCTGGCATTGTCACTGCTGTGGCATGAGTTCAATCCCTGGCTCAGGAACTTCTGCGTGTCGAGGATGATGCCAAAAAGAAATTAATTAATTTTATTTTATTTTTTTATCTTTTGTCCTTTTAGGCGCTAACCGGAGGCATATGGAGGTTCCCAGGCTAGGGGTCCAATTGGAGCTGTAGCCACCAGCCTACACCACAGCCACAGAAACACCAGATCTGAGCTGCATCTGCGACCCACAGCACAGCCCACGGCAACTCCAGATCCTTAACCCACTAATTGAGGCCAGGGACTGAACCCAAAACCCCATGTTCCTAGTCAGTTTCATTTCTGCTGCCCCACGACGGGAACTCCAGAATTTAATTAATTTTCAGCAAGGATTTTTTTTTCTTTGCTTTTTAGGGCCACACCTGCAGCATATGGAAGTTCCTAGGGTAGGGGTCGAATTGGAGCTAGTTGCTGGTTGGCACCACAGCCACAGCAATACCAGATCTGAGCCTCATCTGCAGCCTGCACCACAGCTCACAGCAATGCTGGATCCTCAACACACTTAGCAACACCAAGGATCGAACCCTCATCCTCATGGATACTAGTCAGGTTCGTTTCCACTGAGCCACAACGGGAACTCCTAAAAAAAGGATATTTAAAACAATATACATGTTCACTGTAAACAGGTAAAATAATGCAGAAGTGTGTGGTTTAAAAAACCCTGCAGGCTCCTTTCTACTCTCCATTTCAGTATTCTTTTTTTTTTGTTTTTGTTGTTTTTGGCCATGCCTGCAGCATGCACAATTCCTGGGGCCAGGGATTGAACCAGAGCCACAGAAGTGACAACAATGCTGGATCCTTAACTTCTAGGCCACCAGGAAATTCCCCCATTTTAGTATTCTTATACATAAGTGATTTGTCCTATCCATAGTATGGAATAATATAATTATTCACTCAATAATTATATTGGGTGTCTTTCAATGTCAGTATACCTAGTGGGTGTCTGAAAACTTGGGAAATTGAGGGTACATTTATTTTATTTTTTTATTATGCTAAAATATTACCATTTTAACCATTATAGGGGTACAAGTCAGCGGCATTAAATACATTCACAATGTTGTGCAAGTGTGTCTACAAAGACAAATTTATTCCTAAACAGTATATTAGTTCCAATTTCAAAATATATGCTCAGTGCATTGTTTTCAACCTTCAAACACCTTTTCAGGTACATTTAAAGCAATGGGTCCAAATGTCAGTCTGAAAAAACTAAAAGGAGTGTGATATTTTCTCTGAGTTTCTAAACCTTATAAACACTGTAGTGCCAGAGGCAGGCAGAGTTTAGAAAGGAGGTATTGTAGTCTTGGCTCCGACACTACCAAATGTGTGAAATTCTTTTTTTTTTTTTCCATTTTTTTAATTACTCAAATGAATTTATCACATCTGTAGTTGTATAATGATCATAACAATCCAATTTCACAGGATTTCCATTCCGTAACCCAAGCACATTCCCCCACACCCCAAAATGTCTCCTCCAGAGACCATCAGTTTTTCAATGTCTGTGAGTCAGCATCTGTTCTGCAAAGAAGTTCAGTCTGTCCTTTTTTCAGATTCCACAGGTCAGTGAAAGCATTTGATGTTGGTGTCTCTTCCTATGGCTGACTTCACTTAGCATGATAGTTTCTAGGTCCATCCACGTTGCAAAAAATGCTGGCATTTCGTTCTTTTTAATGGCTGAGTAATAGTCCATTCTGTATATGTACCACATTTTCTGGATACACTCCTCTGTCGATGGACATTTAGGTTGTTTCTGTGTCTTGGCTATTGCAAATAGAGCTGCAGTGAACATCGGAGTACATGTGTCTTTGCAAGTCATGGTTTTCTCTGGATAGATGCCCAGGAGTGGGATTGCTGGATCAAATGGTAGTTCTATGTTTAGTTTTCTGAGGCATCTCCATACTGCTTTCCACAGTGGTTGCACCACTTTACAATCCCACCAACAGCGTACTAGTGTTACTTTTTCTCCACACCCTCTCCAGCAACTATTGTTTGTAGACTTTTGGATGATGGCCATTCTGGCTGGTGTAAGGTGGTACCTCAGAGTGGTTTTGATTTGCATCTCTCCAATAATGAGTGACGTTGAATATCTTTTCAGGTGTGTCTTGGCCATCTGTATGTCTTCTTTGGAGAATTATCTGTTTAGATCTTCTACCCATTTTTTGATAGGCTTATTTGTTTTTTTGGTATGGACCTGCAGAAATTGTTTATAAATTTTGGAGATGAATCCCTTGTCAGTGGATTCACTTGCAAAGATTTTCTCCCATTCTGTGGGTTGTCTTTTTGTGTTGTTTAGGGTTTCCTTTGCTGTGCCGAAACTTTTAAGTTTGATTAGGTCCCATTTGTTTATTTTTGTTTTTATTGTCAATACTCTAAGAGGTGGATCTGAGAAGATGTTGCTGTCGTTTATGTCAGAGAGTGTTTGGCCTGTGTTTTCCTCTGAGAGTTGTATGGTGTCTGGTCTTCTATCTAGGTCTTTAATCCATTTGGAGTTTATTTTTGTGGATGGTTTTAGGGAGTGTTCTAATTTCATTCTTTTCCATATGGCTGTCCAGTTTTCCCAGCACCACTTATTGAACAAGCTGTCCTTTCTCCATTGTATATTCTTGGCTCCTTTGTCATAGATTAGTTGGCTATAGGAGCGTGGGTTTAATTCTGAGATTTCTAGCCTGTTCCACTGAACTATATTTCTGTCTTTGTGCCAGTACCATGCAGTTTTGACAACTGTTGCTTTGTAGTATAGTCTGAAGTCTGGGAGCCTGATTCCTCCAGCTCCATTTTTTTTTTTCAGGATGTCTTTGGCTATTCTGGGTCTTTTGTGCTTCCAAAGAAACTTTAAACTATTTTGTTTGAGTTCAGTGAAAAATGTCCTTGGTAATTTGATAGGGATTGCACTGAATCTGTAGATTGCCTTGGGTAGTATCGTCATTTTGATGATATTAACTCTTCCAATCCATGAGCATGATATGACTTTCCATCTCTTTGTGTCATCTTTGATTTCCTTCATCAGCATCTTCTAGTTTTCAGAGTTCAGGTCTTTTGTCTCTTTAGGTAGGTTTACTCCTATGTATTTCATTCTTTTGGATGCGATGGTAAACAGGATTGCTTCCCTAGTTTCTCTTTCTGCCCTTTCATTGTTAGTATATAGAAAAGCTGTCAATTTCTGTGTATTGATTTTGTATCCTGCAACTTTGCAAAATTCATGGATGAGCTCTAACAGTTTTCTGGTAGAATCTTTAGGATTCTCTAGGTATAGTATCATGTCATCTGCAAATAGGGATGGTTTTACTTCTTCCTTTCCAATTTGGATTCCTTTGATTTCTTTCACTTCTCTGATGGCCATGGCTAGTACTTCCAAAACTATGTTGAAGAGTAGTGGCGAGAGCGGACATCCTTGTGTTGTTCCTGATCTCAGTGGGAATTCTTTCAACTTTTTACCATTGAGAATGATGTTCGCTGTGGGTTTGTCATATATGGCCTTTATCATGTTGAGGTAGGTTCCCGTTATGCCCACTTTCTGAAGGGTTGTTGTCAGAAATGGGTGTTGGATTTTGTCAAAGGCTTTTCCTGCGTCTATTGAGAGGATCATATGGTTTTTATTCTTCAGTTTGTAAATGTGGTGTATCACACTGATGGATTTGCGGATATTGAAGACCCCTTGCATCCCTGGGATAAATCCCACTTGATCATGATGTACAATCCTTTTAATGTATTGTTGGATGCGGTTTGCTAGAATTTTGTTGAGGATTTTTGTATTGATGTTCATCAGTGAAATTGGCCTATAGTTTTCTTTTTTTGTGGAGTCTTTGTCTGGTTTTGGTACCAGGGTGATGGTGGCCTCCTAGAATGAGTTTGGGAGTATCCCCTCCTCTGCAATTTTTTGAAATAGTTTCAGAAGGAGAGGTGTTAGCTCTTCTCTAAATGTTTGATAGAATTCTCCTGTGAAGCCATCTGGTCCTGGACTTTTGTTTGTTGGAAGTTTTTTAATCACAGTTTCAATTTCAGTTCTTGTGATGGGTCCATTCATCCATCTTTTCTATTTCATCTTGGTTTAATCTTGGAAGATTGTACTTTTCTAAGAATTTGTCCATTTCTTCTAGGTTTTCCATTTTAATGGCATATAGTTGCATATAGTAGTCTCTTATGATCCTTTGTATTTCTGTGGTATCTGTTGTTACTTCTCCTTTTTCATTTATAATTTTATTGATTTGAGTCCTCTCTCTTTTTTGCTTGATAAGTCTGCCTAGGAGTTTATCAATTTTGTTGATATTTTCAAAGAACCAGCTTTTCGTTTCATTGACCTTTTCTATGGTTTTCTTGGTTTCTATTTTATTGATTTCTGCTCTGATCTTTATAATTTTTTCCTTCTACTAACTTTAGGTCATGGCTGTTCTTCTCTCTCGAGCTGCTTCAGATGTAATGTTAGCTTGTTTATTTGAGCTTGTTCTTGTTTCCTGAGGTGGGCTTTCATTGCTATAAACTTTCCTCTTAGAACGGCTTTTGCTGCAACCCATAGGTTTTGGAGTGTCGTATCTTCATTGTCATTTGCTGCTAGGTATTTTTTAATTTCCTCTTTGATTTCTTCAGTGATCCATTGGTTGTTTAGTAGCATGTTGTTGAGTCTCCACGTGTTTGTGTTTTTTGCGGATTTTTTCTTGTTGTTGAGTTCCAGTCATATAGCGTTGTGGTCGGAAAAGATGCTTGATATGATTTCAATTTTCTTAAAGTTACTGAGGTTGGATTTGTAGCCCAGGATGTGATCAATCCTAGAGAATGTTCAATGTGCACTTGAGAAGAATGTGTATTCTGTTGCTTTTGGATGGAATGTCCTATAAATATCTATTCAGTCCATCTGGTTTAATGCATCATTCAGGGCCTATGTTTCCTTTTTGATTTTCTGTCTGGTTGGTCTGTCCATTGCTATAAGTGGGGTGTTAAAGTCCCCCACTATTATCGTGTTATTGTCAATTTCTCCTTTTAAGGTTGTTAGCAGTTGCCTTATATATTGTGGTGAACCTGTGTTGGGTGTGTAGATATTTAAAATTGTTATATCTTCTTCTTGGATTGATCCTTTGATCATTATGTAATGTCCTTCTTTGTCCCTTAAAATATTCTTCATTTTAAAGTCTATTTTGTCTGATATGAGTATTGCTACTCCAGCTTTCTTTTGATCTCCATTTGCATGAAATATTTTCTTCCATCCTCTCTCTTGCAATTTGTATGTGTCCCTAGAAGTGAAGTGGGTCTCTTGAAGACAGTATATATATGGGTCTTGTTTTTGTATCCATTCAGCCAGGCTGTCTTTTGGTTGGGGCGTTTAGTCCATTCACATTTAAGGTAATTATTGATATGTATGTTCTTATTGCCATTTTATTAATTACTTTGATTTGTTTTTGCTGCTCTTTATCCTTTCCTTCTTCTCTTGTTCTTTTCTGCCTACAGAAGTTCCTTTAGTATTTGTTGTGAGGCTGGTTTAGTGTTGCTGAATTCTCCCAGCTTTTGCTTATCTTAGGTTTTGATTTCTTCTTCAAATCTGAAGGAGTGCTGTGCTGTGTGGGTTAATCTTGGCTGGAGGTTTTTTCCTTTCATCCCGTTAAGTAATCATGCCACTCCCTTCTGGCCTGCAGAGTTTCTGTTGAAAAATCTGCCAATAGCTCTTTTTGGGGTTCCCTTGTATGTTATTTGTTTCCTTTCCCTAGCTGCTTTCAACATTTTCTCTTTGTCTTTAATTTTGGTCAGTTTGATTAGTATGTGTTTTGGGGTGTTCCTCTTTGGGTTTATTTTATATGGTACTCGTTGTGCTTCCTGAATTTGAGAGAGTGATTCCTTCCCCATGTTAGGGAAGTTTTTGGCTATTATCTCTTGGAATATTTTTTCTGTCTCTTTCTCTCTCTCTTCTATAATATGGATGTTGGTGCATTTCACGTTGTCCCAGAGTTCTATGAGACCCTCTTCATTTGCTATCAATCTTTTTTCTCTTTTCTGTTCTGCATTTGTAATTTCCACTAATCTGTCCTCTACCTGGCTTATTTGTTCTTCTGCCTCCTCTGTTCTGCTGTTAGCTGCTTCTAGTGAATTTTTTATTTCAGTTATTGTATTTTGCATCTCTTCTTGTTTAAGTTTTATATCTTGTATCTCTTTGCTCAGTGTTTGCTGTAAGTTATCCATCTTTGCCTCCAGTTTATTTCCAATGTCTTGCATCGTCTTCAGCATCAACAGTCTAAAGTCTTTTTCCTGGAGCCTGAGAAGCGCCTCATGGCTTAGCTATTTTCTAGGATTTTTCCTTTCTCCCTCATCTGAGTTATAGTTCTCCGTCTTTTCATTTTTATAGGTTTTTGGTGTGGTGACCTTTGTACAGAGGGTAGAGTTGTAGCCTCTCTTACTTCTGGTGTCTGCCCCCCTGTAGCTGAAGTCAGTATGGGGGCTTGCTGTAGGCTTCCTGATGGGAGGGGCTGATGACTGCCCACTGGTAGGTGGAGCTGATTCTAATCCCTCTGGTGGGTGGGGCTTAGTTTCTGGATGGGATTAGAGGCAGCTGTGTGCCTGAGGGGTCTTTAGGGAGCCTGTTTACTGAGGGTTGGGGCTGTGATCCCACCTGGATTGTTGTTTGCCCTGGGTTTTTTCAGTGCTGCCTGACAGGTGGGGCCAGGTTTTCCCAAAATGGTCACCTCCAGAGAAAAGCATGCTGCTGAATATTCCCCAGAGCTTTGCTTTCAATGTCCTTCCCTCACAACAATCCACGTTCACCTCTGTTTTCTCAGGATGTCCTCCAAGAACTGCAGTCAGGTTTGACCCAGATTCCTATGGAGACTTTGCTTTGCCCTGGGACTCAGTGCACGTGAAAGTCTTTGTGCGCCTTTTAAGAATGGGGTCTCCACTTTCCCCAGTCCCATGGAACTCCTGTGCACAAGCCCCACTGGCCTTCAATGCCAGATGCTCCAGGGGCTCTTTCTCCCAGTGCCAGATCTCCACACATGAGAGTTTGATGTGGGGCTCAGAACTCTTACTCCTGTAGGCGAGTCTCTGTGAACAGTTAGTTTCCAGTCTGTGGAGCTTCCCACCCAGAAGGTATGGGGTTGTTTATATCGTGAAATCGCCCCTCCTACCTCTTGATGTGGCCTCCTCTTTTTCTTCTGGAGTAGGGTATCTTTTTTAAGGTTTTGGTCCATTTTGGTGAAGAGTGCTCAGTCTTTAGTTGTGAATTTTGTTGTTTTTATGAGAGAAGTTGAGCTCCAGTCCTTCTAGTCCACCATCTTCCACAATCAGTTTTAAATCTGAGATCATGAATTCTTAAATCCTGGTAAATTCATTTATTTTGTTCTAATAGTTATTGTCTAGAGTCCATAGGACTTTCTACATAAAGGAGCATGAGGTCTGATTAAAGGGAAATTTTCTTTCTTTCTTATCTATATTCCTTTGACTTATTTTCTGGAGTTATTGCTTTGATACAATAAATTGTCAAAATGACTGATCAGTACAGACATACTTATTCTACTTAGGGCAAAATAATTCAGTCTTTTACCAGTAAGCAAGATGTTAGCTGTAGGGTTTCCATATTTGTTCTTTGTCATAGTAAGGAATTTCCTCTCAATTTCTAATTTATCATGAGTGGATATTGAAATTTTTCAAATGTTTCTCTGGATCTACTCAGATGTTCATATCGTTTTGTCCTTTATTCTATTAGTATGGTATATCATACAAATTAATTTTTGATTGTTCAACCCAGGTGGCATTTCTGAAATATTTCCCACTTGGTCATGGTTGTGTAATTATTCTTTTTTCTTTTTTCCTCTGACGTGGATTGGCTAGTATTTTGTTAAGGATCGTGCATCTATGTTCATGAGTGTGTCCATCTGTAATTTCACTGGCTTCGCTATCAGGGTAACACTAAGCTCATAGCATAAATTGGGACTTATGCTTTTATAAATCCCAAATTATGCTTATGTTTAAGTTGTATATTTTCTGAAAGAGTTTGTGTAGTATCGGTATTACTTGCTCTTGAAATATTTGGTAGAGCTGGCCAGTGACATCCGGGGGGCTAGTTTTTCTATGATGAAAATTTATTTTAACTACAAATTCAGTGCATTTAGCTTGTTTATGTTCATTAAGATTCTTTCATTTTCATTAATCTTGAGTCATTCTTGCTAATTTGTGTCTTTCCTGGACTTATCCATTTCATTGTAGTTTGAGTAATTTGTTGGCAAAATGTTGTTCTTAACATTATTCCGTAATCTCTTTATGTTAGAATCACTTGCAATGTCCCCTTTATTTTACTCGTGCCTTTGGAGTAAATCTCTCTCTCTCTGGTGGATCTAGATAAGACTTATTGAAGTTGTCAACATTTTTAAAGAGCCAACCTTGGATTTTATTGATTTTCTCTATTTTTATTTCTTTTCTTATCTCTTGATTTCTGCTTTGATACTTATTTACTTTCCTTCTGTTTGCTCTGTGTTTCATTGTTCTTTTTCTAGTTTTATTAGTAGAAGTTTACATTATATATTTTACAGTGTTCCTATTTTCCAATACACTTGTTTTTCTAAAATATGGATTTTAAGCCATAATTTCCCTCAGTGGATGACTGTAGCGGTATCCCATACATTTTGATATATTGTGTTTTCATTTCATTCAAACTAATTTCTAATTTCCATTGGGATTTCATCTTTAAAGAATAATATACTTAGAGGTATATTGTTTTAATCTTTAAATATTTGAAATAGCACAAATTTCTATGAGAGTTCAATGTTAATTTATATGTACTTGATACATATAGACCGATTTCAGTCTTTTTCATTATTGAGAATTGTTTTATGGCCTAGTATATGTTTTATTCACATAATTGTTCTAAGCACTGAGCTCTTGATGGATGGAATGCTCTACAAATATCCAGTTTGTCAAGTTGTTTGATAATATCATTCAGGCATTTTTTTATACATAATAAAATGAAAAACTGTTAACATTTGGGGACCTCTATTAAAAAAAACTATACAGAAAAGATTATAATAATTTTGTTTATAACAGCCAGAATTTGAACATAACTTACATGTTCATCACCAGAAGAAGGGACAAAATTGTTGATATATTGACACAATGGAATGCTACTCAGCAGTAACAATAATGAATACTGCCTGATTCATTCAACTTCATGGATGAATCTCAGAAGCATATGTTGAGCAAAGAAAATCATGCACAAGAATGCACATTGTATTATAACATTCATATGACAATTCGAGACCAGACAGACCTAATATACAGTGGCAGAAATCAGAGCAGTGCTTGTCTATGAAGGTGAGATTGACTGCATGGAGTACAGGGAATTTTCTGTGGTCATGAAAAAGTAGCATACAGTGCTTGGAGTAGTAGTTAATGAGAGGCATGTGTTTGTCAAAAATAATCAAATTGTATAAAGATCTGTGCATTCCACTATAACATAGACTTTCACTGCTCATACACAAACACATATAATTGTACAAAATATGGCTTGCTTTTTGTTACATAAAATTTGTCAAACTCACCCCAAAGTCTATTGAACATCTATAATGATCTGAATAGAAATTTCAATAGGCTAACATATTAAGTGTAAGAATTTAAGTTGGATAAAGGGATGCATAAAAGGAGGAGTAAAGAAAATAAACATGAAGAGAGAAATTAAGAATCAGAACAGATTTACTTGCTTACTTCTCTTGGGAATTTAGTTTTTAAGAAAAGCAATTATTTTGAGCATATGCCCATGGGCTACAGGTAGCTTCCATTTCTGACAAACAGAAGTCTCTCGTACTGCATTCTATTCTACGAGTAATATTAATAAAGAACTGCTTTATTTTATCCTAACATTTTTACTTATTGAGTGCCATATTTTAAAAAATTAAAATAGAAGAAGTCTTTTGTGCTAGAAATGGAGATGAGTTAGAGAATAACACTTCCATTTAGCATGATAGGCAGACCTTTTAGTTTACTGAACATAAATTTATCAGTGCTTTGAATTTTGACTGTACACTGCATGTCAAGGTGAGATAACTAACAGTTTGCTTGATTTTATCTGATAGGAAAAATGACAGTCTTATTTTTAAATGCTAGACACTAGGATGTAAGTCCACAAGTAGCCATAGGGTAGCATTTGAGTTGAAAAGATAAAGAATGCATTTTCACTTACTAAGGAACCCAATATGTAGAATTTAAGAGGAAAAAAATCAAATATCTCACAAAGTAATTACAATAAATAAATATTATAGCATCAGATGTTTTCATTAAATTCATTTAATTTCATTAAATATTTATGGATTAACTACCCTGTTCCAGGTCTCATCCTTAGGAAATAAGAAGTTAAAAAAATGCATGTAGCATATTCCTTGCATTCAAGGGACTTATTCTTCCCACTGTCATTATATCCTCTACGTGTGACTTTAGGCCCTGTTACAAAAATACCTGCAGTATGAGGCAGTGTATAAAATGATACATATGTGAGGGAGCAAATGCTATGTACTGTGAGAAAGGAGAGGCAAAGAACTTCCTGCTTTTGTGATGAGGGTCAATTTTACAGAGCTGATAACTGTGTTCCTTTGTCTGATAGGGTGCTCTCCAGCCAAACACGCCCACAAGGCTCTATCCAATATAAAATATTAAGATTACATTTACCAAATGTTTGTTACCTCAGTCTCTTTTATGATACCTTCCACCTGACATCCAGCTGCCTTAGTTCTACCACTGAAACTAAAATTTCCCAAGATTTGGAAAAAGGTTAATGCCTGGAAAGCAGGGACTTCCATGACACTGCTCCATCCAGTACTCTGGCCAATGATTTTATTAGAGCATGTCTTTCAAGTAGCATCTGTTAAGTATTTTGAATATAATGTCTGCCTTATAGAGTATTTAGGATGTACATTAATCCAAGAAGGTAAAATAATGCAACGCCAAGAAGAGTAAATAATATGACTAAAAGCCTGGGTTTCATTTCATACTGGGGTGAGACTGTAAGGGGGAATTATTCACAGATTTACCTGTTGAAAAACTAAATTGGTATTAGCCTGTAGAGGGAAAAAATATAAGGCCAAGGAACTTGGATAAACTCATCTTCACATTGAAGCTAAATTAATTTATTTTCTAGCAGTGAAGGCACACATTAATAGTACAGGAAGACCAATTTCATGAAGGCACAGTAGTTCATTGAAAAGTGTTAATTAGTGACTTTTTCTATCTGGGCTAAGAATTATTTATTTTAAAGCTTCAGCACAGCATATACAAGGATATACTTGTAGATGAATAGCAGAGAGTGAAGAAATAGTAAACGAATACATATTTGTGTATGTACATGTATTTGAGTGAAATCACACCCCTTTTCTCAGAGAGGAGCCTAATACTCAATATGTGTATTCAATGATAGAAAGTATATATTATACTTTCATATTATAAGTATATGTTATACATTTATATTATATGAAAAGAGATAAATTGTTCAATGTACTTACTAGATTTGTAGGTGGTAGTAGCATTGATGTTGTGAGTTTTATATTTTATAAATTTCAGTTTCTTCTTTTTCTTTTCCTTCATGGTTTAGTCTTTTGGCATTGTATATAAGACTTGTAACCTAACAAAAATCACAAAGATTTTTCTCCCAACTTTATTTTTTGAATTGTTTAATTTTATACTGTACATCAACATATAGATCCATTTTAAGTGAAATTTTATATTGATGTGAGATACAGATCAAGATTCATGTTTAACATGTGGTGGTCACTTATTTCAGCACCAATAATTGAAGGATTATTTTTTGTCCATTTTTCTGTGCATCTTTGTCAAAATTATTGGTCATACTTGTGGAGGTCTATTACTGAATATTCTGTTCTGTTCCACTGGTTTATACAGCTGTTTGTACCAAAGTATACTTTTTATATAGTAATGAAATATGTTGGTCACTCCCCAAAGCTATCAACATGTTGCCTTTGATATATGTTATCTATTATTTATAACTGCTATCAGGTAAGAGGGTTGGTCCAATAAAGCTAAACAGTGATGACATGTCAAACCACCAGTAGACTTGATTTTACTTAAAGTTCAGAGAAAAACCATTGAAGGACATTCAATAATGATATGATTTGTTATCATAGTGATATTTAAAAGTTATTGAGAAATGAGAAAAATGTCCTTAATATTCCAAATTTATGCTTTAATGAAATTCTAAATAATATTCAATGGTTAATAATAGCAAGTCTTAAAGGCATAAATAAACCACCTTATACATTATTCAAGTTACAAGTACATATAAATTAAAATATATTATCTTGGTAATTTCAAAAAAGTAGAAACTTTAGCCCTTGCTATTTTGGATTCATGTGTTCTACTTTGCATTTTTAGGATATGTGGTGTATTCTGTTTAAAGATTACTTTACAACTATTAGGTGTACTGTACTAATAATGTTCCCACTTAGGGGGATTTTCATATACATCAGTCAGTAAGAAACACCCATTTTAGTTAAGTCTGTAAAGAAATGAAAAAAATCCTCAAACTATGGTTTTAAAGTTTCACACACAAAAAAGTCATTCATTTTAAATCAGTTTTTGTTGTTTCCAAGGCACATTCTAATATGCATTATATGTTACTTTATTCTGAGAATTTTTTTTTATTTAGAAGTTAAGGTAATCTACATTTTGAATAGTATCCTAGTTTGAAATATATAAAGTAAGATTAAGAATAGGATGTAATATAAAAAATTGCTCAAATGTATTTTGTTTTTGATATAGCAAGATTATTCCCAAACCTGTCCTCATTATCTGTAATCACAAAATCTTCTTTATTCAAAATAAATACACCATATATTAGATATCATTTCAAACGATAGTACTATAGTACAGCTATTTCTTATATTATTCATTTCAAATTCATAAATACATATAGAAAGGAGGGTCTTTTCAACAAATGATGCTGGGAAAACTGGATGTGCCTACGTAAAGAATGGAGTTGGAGCAGAATCTTAAACCATATATAAGAATATATTTAACTTAAAATATGGTTCAGATCCCACATTGCTGTGGCTGTGGTGTAGGCCTGCAGCTGTAGCTCTGATTCAACCCCTAGCCTGGGAACCTCTGTATGCCATGGGTGTGGCCCTAAAAGAAAAAAAAAATTAATGTAAGACATAAAACTATAAAACTCTTAGCTTTAGATGGAAAAAAACTTCATGACATTGGAATTAATTGGCAATGGTTTCTTAAGTATAACATGAAAAATACAGATGTCAGAAAAAATAGATACATTGGACTACTTAAAATAAAAAAAAAACTTGTCATCAAATACTCCGAATTTATTGAAAAGTCAACCTGCAAAATGGAAAAAAATTGTGAATTATATATCTGATAAGGAGGTTAATATACCAAAAACATAAGGAACTCCTTTAACTTGACAACATAAAAGCAAAAAAAAAAAAAAAAAAACTGATTAAAAAATGGGCAAAGGACTTGCATAGCTATTTCTCCAAAGATATAGGAACAGTCAATTAGCACATGAAAAGATATTCAACATCACTAATCATTAGGGAAATGAAAATTAAACCCCCAATGAAATACCACTTCACATCCATTGGGATAGCTATTACAAAACAAACAAACCACAATCTCAAAAGAACTCCACAAAATTAATAAGTGTTGGTAAAATGAAAAGAAATTGGAACTATTGTGAATTACAAGTGGGAATGTAAAAGGGTGCAACAGCTATGAAAAAGTTTGGCAGTTCTTGAAAAAATTAAAAATGAAATTACCATATGCTCCAACAATTCTAATTCTTGGTATATATCCAAAAGTATTGAAAGGAGAAACTTATAAAGTTACTAGTTCACCAGTGTTTATGGCAGTGTAATTTACAATAGCCAAAATGTGAAAATAACCCATTTCCATTGATGTGTGAATAGATGAACAAAGTGTAATATACACAAATAATGGAGTATTATTCAGCCTTAAAAAGAAAGGAAATTCTGACATATTCTACAATATGGTTGGACATCAAGAACATTATTCTAATCTAACATTATTAATCTATATTTCCATATAAAAATCAAGGATTACAGCTATTAGAGGATAAATATCCAGAAATTCTGAGTTGGTTAAACTTTTGTGAGACTTCATCAACGATTAAGTGTGCATACTTTTTTGTTCTTATGCAAAAATAAAAAAGTCAAGTTCAAAGTCTACTGAATTTTTACCTTAGAGAAACCTATCTTTAAGTTTAAGGTCCAACACTTGGACTCCTTTTTTTTTTTTTTTCAGGCCCATGCTTGTGGCATATTGAAGTTTCCAGGCCAGGGGTCAAATCAGAACTTCAGCTGCCAGCCAATGCCACAGCAAGACCAGATCCAAGCGACATCTATGAACTACACTACAGCTCATGACAACGCCAGATCCTTAACCCACTGAGCAAGGCCAGGGATAGAACCCTCATCCTCATGGATGCTGGTCAGGTTCATAACCCGCTGAGCCAGAACATGAACTTCACTCCTACTCCTTTTTCTATGTTTTTCTGGGAATCCCTAGTGGATTAATGTATTTCCACAAAGCCATCTTCAGTCAGTCTTCTAGTTTTATTCTTCTTTAAATCAAGTTGACATAGACCTGTTTACAGACATCTTCCCTCTTCCTGCCATAGTATTCAATAATAAATTGCTACATGGGGCAAAACTTCTTTTTTTTAATTTTAATTATTATTATTTCTTAATAGTTATTCCCCAATACAATTTTTTTTCTACTGTACAGCATGGTTACCCAGTTACACATACATGTACACATTATATTTTTGCACATTATCATGCTCCATCATAAGTGACTAGTCATAGTTTCCAGTGCTACACAGCAGGATCTCATTGCTAATCCATTCCAAAGGCAATAGTTTGTATCTATTAACCCCAGGCTCTCTAACCACTCCACTCCCTCCCCCTCCCTCTTGGCAACCAGAAGTCTATTCTCCAAGTCCATGATTTTCTTTTCTGTGGAAAGGTTCATTTGTGCCTTATATTAGATTCCAGATATTTGTCTTTCTTTTTCTGACTTACTTCACTCAGTATGAGAGTCTCTAGTTTCAGCCATGTTGCTGTAAATAACATTATTTCTTTTTTATGGCTGAGTCAAAACTTACTTCTTAATACACTACACTAATAGAGAAACCAAACTATGAATTTACATAAATACTTAAGATTTCAAATGCAAAGCTGTGACTTTACCCAAGATTTTACCAAACATTTGGTGATGATGAAAGAGAAGCAAAAGACAACAAAGATATTTTACTGCTGTGGCTAGATGCGGCCACTTGCAAAACTTACAAGTTCAGCTTTATCCTTATGGTTATAGACAAGGGCCAGATTACTTCATCTTGCTTCCTCACACAAACTTATAAAACATAATTGGGAATTCTAATAATCTCCATGGCAGGGATTCCCCCTCAAACTGCTGATAGACTCTAGGGAAAGAATAAATAGGTTGAGCAAATCAAGTTTCAAATAGCACCTTCTTAGAAAACTAATAGCCTAGTTCCCAATGGCTATGCCATTTCTCAAGGGAAGGAAGAAAGGTCCCTATGACTGGGTTCCTATATACATGAAATCCAGTTTCACTGAGACAGAAAGCTTGAAAACAGGCTATCTTTAATTAACAATTTTAAATTCCTTCCAAAAAGATGGAATCTCAGGAATACAATGAGAACAGTTATAGGAATAAAATAAAATTCTTTGGTGATCTGCACACCTAAATTTAGTGATTGTGTTTCAATACTCTCTGAGGATAAATGTAAAAATAAATGAGTTCTTTTTCAGGGAAAAAAAAAATGAAACCCTCTCCCCCAAAAATGTTTGAGATATAAAGAATTGGAGGGGAGAAGAAAAAAAAAGCAATTTCATGAGAAGAATTGCAGAAGAGACCTAATAAAGTTAGAGTGGTAAAAGAAATCCTCTCTGAGAATAAGCTTTCCCACCTTGAATGATGAGGTCTAATTCCTCTTCACAGTCTCTCCTAGTACAAAGAAGCTCATATTCTTATCTTGCACCTCTCATCATTTCTAATTAATGTATTCTGAATAATAAACACAGTATAGAGTTAAAAGAAACACACAGACACAACGTACATACTCAAAGAGAGAAAAATAAGGAAAAAATGAAAAACATTCTTCAAATAAGAACAGGTCATCAAGTATAACAACATATTTGATCATCTGAATCCAATTAGAAATGTAGCATTTCTTCTTAAGAAAGCTACAAAATATATGGAAACCTAATTCAAATATATCTAACTGAATTCTGCAAAAATGATCCCAAATTATGTCAACTATTATTCAAGTTATTTTGCTGCAAGGAAATCTCCTCCAGGAATGTTTAGGCACTTGCTCTATATTATTATAACTGAAAAAATATATAATTGACATTTTTCCCTGGAACTAAGTAGTGGGTCCTCAAAGGTAAATTTATGCTTTATTCTTTGTAAAGAAAAATTGTTTAAAATATTAAAATGTAAATATTTTTAGTTTCTACTCAATAAAGTTTTTCTAAAATCTTGAGATTCCCTATTAACCATGGTGATATTTTTTGCTGTTGTTCTTATATATTTTATTCACTGAATGACGAATAGTGAGGCTAAGAAATCTAGGAATTTGTGGTGGTTTTTTTTCACTGAAATATTATAAAAAGAAAGCATAATGCATATTAAATACCTGAGTAAACAAATTGACTTTCTCTATCTTGAGCCAGTAAGCATATTATATAAGCCAAATGAATGATGCAGTGATTTCAACTGATTTTATTATTACACTTGGCAGAAGGAGAAAATATAACTGTCAGTGAAAGATACCACTAGTTTTATGCTTTTCAGAACATGTGGTATTTATGTCTAAAAGGTAGCTGCAGACATATCCAGTGGTGTTGCTAAAATATGGAATAGTTTACTGGCAATTACAATGAAGGGACTCTGGCCAAATTGCTTAGTAGAGTGCTCTGGATTTTATTTTTATTTTTCATCATCAAAATGCATGTCCTAAGAGACTATCAATATATTGTCATTATATTTGCTGTTTTCCTGATGATTTGGGGGCTTTGAGTCGGTTCTACAAAGCTAATTCAATAAATCTTATTCTAGAAAGAACAAAATTTGATTTTCACCATCACTCTGCTCCTTGCCACTATCTTCAACAAAAAAGATGCTTTGTGGCACACATTTTTTTAATTAAATAAAAAATAATGGTAAAATAATCAGCTAAAATTATAAAGAGGTTCTTCAATATCAAAAATCAAGCCTAGACAATATTCTAATTTACTTTAAAAATTCTCTTAGGATTTCTGAGACTAGGATTTTGTATTTGCTTCGCAATTCCCAGCAATTTTCATTCATTACTTAATTTTATTGTCTACACTCAGAGAATTGTTCTTATATATGTTGTTAGATTCGTACTTAAATAGTTCAGGGTTTTTTTGCTAATGTAAATAGTACTATGTTTTTAATTTCAAAATTCAGTTCATTGTTGGTGTAAAAAACCACTGACTTCGTATATTAAACTTTTATCCTGAAACCTTGCCATAATCACTTATCAGTTCCAGAAGTTTTGTTTACTTTTTTTTAAATGTCCTTAAACTTACATGGCACTTTACAGATTACCCAGGTTTGTCACATATTTCATCATGATAATTACACTCTGATGAAGGCATAATTGGCATAAACAGAATATATTGAGTCTAATTAAAATGTCAGAAAGTTAGTTTGTGTCAGAACTTGGAAGAAAAAAATCACATATTATGACTTTTGAACCTATGTTCTATTATCTTAAAGAAAAGCATTTTAAATAATTAATCTGGTCACTCACTGAAATCCCAAACCTCTGTCACCTACCAGAGTTAGTGGTGTTCAGTAGAGTTAAAGGACACTTGGGTTCAAGAATGAGCTGTAGGTCAGTCATAGAGTGGATCATAGCTGAAATGAATTATAGGAATGATATGAAGGAAAAAATAATGTTCAAAATCAAGGATGGACTGAGATTCAAGGGTTCACTGGAGGTACAGACTACTCAAAACTCAATAATGGATGTCCAAAAGAGTCAAAGCTAATGAGATAATTACAAACATTTATATTTCTGGTGTCAGAGTTCCCACTGTGGCTCCATGGGTAAAGGACCTGACATTGTCTCTGTAAGGATACAGGTTTTATCCCTGGCCTCACTCACTGGGTTAAGGATCCAGCATTGCCACAAGCTGTAGCACAGGCACAGATGCAGCTTGGATCTGGTGTTGTCCAGGCTATGGCGTAGGCCTCAGCTGCAGCTCCAATTGGACCCCTGGCCTAGGAAATTCCATATGCTAGAGGCAGCTGTAAAAATGAAAAAATAAAATATTTCTGGTGTCAGAATATTCTATGGCCAAATGGTTACTTGGTTATCCATTCAGCAAACACGATTGAATACACATTATATGGTGAAGTACATTGTAATTCAAGTGTAAGCAAGTCAAAGTTGTTCCTTGATATAAATTTTATGCTTATAGAACCAGGCTAATTTACTTGACAACATCTGATAACTAGACAGGTTTCTTTCTAAAATATGTGGTAAAAAAAGATAAATATTTCATCAGAAATTTGGAAATAATTTTATATTTTTTAATCCAATGTGAGTGTATTAATATAAACATGTTGAAGATTTAGATATTATAAAAAATTATGCTTAAAATGATGTATTGATTCAGTTTTACATACAAAAACTTAATTTTCTCACATAAGATTACCAAAGAATGATGGTGATAGAGAAGGACCTATTTCTGGAATGAATGCATAATCCAGATAAATGTAGAGTGATGGTGAGCTTAATGAATCTTTATAAATGTGAAGAATATTGAAGAAAAAATACACTTGTGAGCTGTCTGTCTGCCACTGATAAGCCCTTAGAAATAAAGCAGACAAAAGAAAAGTCTGAAAAAAAATCAATTATTGGTTTTTTCAAGCGAGATACATGTAGAGACATTGTTGAGTTCATCAGTCATATTTGTCTTATTTCTTATATTTGGTTGTCCAGACCTTCCTTTACTCTCCAGATATAAACCAATCAAAAATGATTTATATGAGGCAACCTTTGAGGCTGTAATGAAATTTCTCAACCATAACAATTGTGACTGTCACTTTTTACTTATTAAAGGATTCATATTGAAAATAATTTTGGAAGGGGATTTTTGTCCCCTCTCAACTAGCAAAACAAAATTGATAAGCTAATATTAGCTCACAAGTCTTAGATAATTAGTAAAATGCCTTATCCAAATACTTTTTCATTTTCCTCTAAGCCAAATTCATAATTATCCCGGAAGGATATGAATATATTTTAAATCAATAAGCTAAATAAGCTAGAACGTGCATCCCTGAGGAAGTTCTTAACAATGAAACTTAATCAGACCTGGCTTAGTCAATACAATCAATCATTCATTCCTCAACTTTTTTTTTTTTAACGACTGTGAATGTACTAGCCCTTGTGTGAGGTCCTGAGGAAGATAAAGTGAATTAGGCTTGTTTCTTTTATGTTCCTTTTTGTTTGTCTTTTCTCAAAATGCTGACAATTTAGTGACACAGATAAGCTCATAAAAGCAAAAAAAATCTGTGATACAGGATATTTAACAATATGTACACAATACAGGGCATTTAATATTATGTAAACACAGAGTGGGACACCCTACACATGCCAGAAGAAAATGACAGTATTCACCATGGAGTGATAAACCATTGCTCAATTTTGGAATAAAAAAAAAAGAATAAGCTAGGAAAAAGTACAGAACATACAGGGGATAGTCTAGGCACAAGGAAATCATGAAGATAAAGAGTTTACAGTTTAGGGTTTTTTTTTTTTAAATCATTCTGTGGCTGGTTCATGGAATTTATGAAACAAGAGGCTCGCTGGGGAAATAGGCAAGAACCAGTGCTGTGGAAGAACATACATAGGCTGAAGAAGTAGGAGTGTGTCCTGGTCACTAACGTAAGGAATTTCAGGGAAATTCACTTCCCCAGGAGGTACCTATTTTTACTAAGAAATATTTTAACAATTGAAAGATCATGGGAATAACATATACATACTACTGTATAAAATAGATGATTAATGAGAACCTACTATATAGCACAGGAAAATCTACTTAATAGTTTGTAATAACCTATATGGAGAAAAATAATGAATATATTTATATGTGTAACTGATTCACTTCGCTGTACACCTGAAACTAATACAACATTCTAGGTCAACTGCACTCCTATTTAAATAAAATTAAAAATAAATAAATATTTTAAAAATAGGAAAAAAGAAGGAACATATGCTTCTAGCGATGCAGCACATGTTTCAACACAGCATTTGGGTTGCCTTCTCCACATTTGGCTTTTCAATATTCTGATAAAATTTTTCTTAAAAAATAGTGTAGTGAGGAAAATTGTCCAGGTTTTAGATAATAGGCCTGCAAGGGCTATTGAAACTTTGGGGTTTATCCGAGGCATAAAGCAATAATTCTTAATACAACATTCACTTAATATTATCACGATAACAAGTCGAATAAGTCATTTCCATGGATCCCATGAAACATGTCAATGAAAACCTTAGTGAGTGCACGAATTCACATAAAAAAATGTATTTTTAGAATTTGTGGTTGTTTACATTAAAAAATTGAAAAGATTCTACTACTGAAATTAAATGTACTAATAAGTACATTTATGAGGTTTCAGTATGACAAAGTCAACATACAAAAATATTTTTTCAATTAATTGTTGGAAACTGAAACTAAAAACAAAACCAAATTGCAACAACAAAATAACAAAACAAGCACCATTTCCATAAGCAACAAAAGCCTGAAATACCAATACACAAATCTAACAGGATAGGTAGATAATTTTTATACCTAAAATTAGAAAATAGTAATGAAAGATGTCAAAAGATCTAAATAAATGAAGGGATTCCATGCTCACATATTGCAAGGCTAATACTGTTAAGATGCTAATTCTAATGCAAAATTGACCTGTAGATTAAATAGAATCTCAATAAAATATATGCAGAGTTTAAATTTTTTCTTTTAGAAATCAACAGGAGTTCCCATCATGGCTCAGCGGAAACGAATCTGACTAGTATCCATGAGGATATGAGTTTGACCCCTGGCCTTGCTCAGTGGGTTAAGGATCCAGTGTTGCCGTCAACTGTGGTATAGTTCACAGATGCAGCTCAGATCTGGCATTGCTGTGGCTGTGGTGGAGGTCAGTGGCTATAGCTCCGATTCTACCCCTAGCCTGGGAACCTCCACGTGCCGTGGGTGCGACCCTAAGAAAAAGAAAAAAAGGAGTTCCTGTCGTGGCTCAACAGAAACAAATCTGACTAGCACCCATGAGGACACAGGTTCAAGCCCTGGCCTTGCTCAGTAGGTTAAGGATCCAGTGTTGCTGTGAGATGTGCTGTAGGTCATAGATGGGACTCAGATCCATTGTTGCTGTGGCTGTGGAGTAGGCTGGTGGCTACAGCTCTGATTCGACCCCTAGCCTAGGAACTTCCATATGCTGTGGGTATGGACCTAAAAAAAAGACAAAAACAATTTATATTTTAGAGTGAAATATAAAATCCCAAACTTAAAACATCTAGTAAAAACAGCACTAACATGGGAAGCAATCTTTTTGAACTTATGTTTGGCAAGATTTCGATAGCCATGACACCATAATAGGATACCTAAAAAAAAAAAAAAGGTATATTGGGTTTCATATAACTTCAAAATTTTGCTTTTAAAAAGATAGGATTAAGATTAGGAAAAGAAGAAACAGAAGGAAAAAAAAATTACAGTGTGAATTCAGTATCTGGGATGTCTGAAGAACTCTCAAAACTGAATAAGATGAAAACAGTCAACCCTATAAAAATACCAGTTAAAGTAGATATATAGGCAGTAAATAAGCAAATGATAAGTTGCTGAATATAATCAGTAATTAAGGAAATGTAAATTCAAACAATAATGAAATGCCGCTACACACCTATTCAAATGGTTAAATTAAAAAACAACATAAAAATGGTTAAATTAAAAAACAACAGTGTCATAACAGCTGACACTACCAAATGCTGTTGAGGTGGTAGAGTTACTAGAACTATTATACAATGCTGGTCAGAATGCAAAATGGTACATCACTTTGGAAAACCATTTGAAAGTTTAATCATAGAAATAAATATATATTTTCCATATGGTCCAGAAATACAGCTAATTATTTTTATCTTTTTTTTTTTTTTTTTTTTTTTTTTTTTGGCTGTACCCATGGCCTACAAAATTCTCAGGCCAGAGATTGAACTTGTACCACAGCAGTGACAACACCAGATTCTTAACTTTCTGAGCCACCAGGGAACTCTGACTTCTAATTCATTACTCAAGAATGATAAAAACTTGTGTAGCTAACAAGGACCTGTACTTGAATGTGTAGAACAGCTTTATTCACAATTATAATGAATTGGAACAAACCAAATGTCTTTCATTTGGTCGAATGGATCAACAAACTATGGTAAATAGATACAGTAGAATCCTACTCAACAATACAAAGGAATGAATTGCTGATACATGTAAAAACATGGCTCAATCTCAAATGCATTACATGAAGCAAATGAAACCACTCAAAGTTCTGCATATCTTGATTTTGGTGATAGAGGATTATATGCATTTGTTAAAACTTATTGAACAATACAATAAAAAGGGCAAACATAACTGTAAAATATTTATGATTTCAGTTGGGAAAAATCACTAATCAGGTGATGAACCAAGATCTCAAGAGGAATTAAAAAAGATAATCAAAAGATGTCAATATCAAAGTAGCAGAGCAAATTATCTGGCAAAGATTTTAAATCAGCCACTGTAAAAACATTTCAGCAAGTAACCATGACCATGCTTGAATCAAATTAAAACATATGAGTAGAATCCTCAGGGAAAAAAAAGATTATAAAGAAGAATACAACAGAAGTTTTAAAACTAAAAAATACAATAATGGAAATAAAAACTCAGTGGATTGGCTCAACAGAAGGATAGAGGTGACAGAGAAAAATACCTGTGGATAAAAGAGTAAAAAAATAAAGTCTGTTTGAGAAAATAGACAGACTTACCAAAAAAAAAAAAAATAGATACTTGTGGCACTATAATAAAATATCTAAACTTTAAGTCATCAGCAAGCAATTACCAAAAGAAATAATAGCTAAAAACTCACTGAATTTGGTATGAGACATAAGTCTACAGTTTCAAGAAGACAAGCAAATCCTAGACACGATAAACCTAATGAAATTTACACCAAGATACATCATACATAATTAAACTTCTGAAAACTAAAGAAATGCAAAAAAAATTTTTTTTTGAAAGAATCCAGAGAAAGGTTACACCTTAACTATATGGGGAAATCAATTCAAATAACAGTGAATTTCTTATTGTAAATCATGTCAATCAGAAAGAAATGGCAGAACATCCTTTAAGAGCTGAAAAAAAAGCATTGAACCCTTAAACCGAAAAGGCACACTGAATTTGAGGCAAGGAAGGAGGAAGGGAGGGAATAAGGAAGGGAGAGAAGAAGGAAAATGAATGGCTAGTATATCTTACTGGTTTTTTCATTAAAATCTAGTAAGCATTTATTTTATTAGCCCATTTCTAATTTGGGTAGGATCTCGAGAGTCTAAGAGCTAGTTTGCCTAAGACTTAAGGCTTCTAGATTGCTATGCTTTTAGATGCCTGCCATTTTCTACATGTACTTAACTATTGCAATTTAATTTAGTTTTATTGGATATTACTATATTCATATTTGAAATTAATATTTACATCCAAATAATTCTAAATGATATTACAAAAACAGCAATTTTACATCCTATTCCCATTTATCAGAAGCCAACTCTGTTTAGTTCTTCAGGGGTACTTTAAACTTTGCTGATTCTCCTGGTATTACTTTCAGTGTGTAAGTAAACTGCTTACTTTATTATATTATGATTTCTTTAGTTTTAGATTGTTGAGGATTTAGCATTTTTCCCCCATCTTCCTCCTTTTATATACACATGCACAATTCTAGTTCTCCTAAATTAATATTAATTTTTCCATTCTTCTGACTATGTAATCCCACTATTAAAGCCAGGTTGTATACCATTATGAGTTGAAATGTATCCTCCCAAAAGATATGTAGAAGTCCTAACTCAAAGTACCTTGGAATATAACCTTATTTGTAAATAGGGTCTTTGCAGATGTGGTCATGTTAAGGTGAGATTAGTAGTATAAATATGTGAGGTGATGGATGTGTTCATTAACAAGCTGAAAGGAATCTTCACAGTGTTACATGCATCAAATCATAATGTACATTTTATAAGTATTTTTCTTATTAGAATATAGTTGATTTACAGTGTTGTGGCAATTTCTGCTGTATAGCCAAGTGACTCAGTCATATATGTATATTTATACATACACATTCTTTTTTTATTATTATCTTCTATCATGGTCTATCCCAAGAGATAGGAATAGTTCCCTGTGCCTTACAGTAGCATCTCAATGTTTATCTATTCTAAATATAAAAGTTTGCATCTACAAATTCCCAAATCTCTGTCCATCATACCTCTTCTCCCCCCCACCCCCCTACCCCTTGGCAACTACAAGTCTGCTCTCCATGTCCATGATCTGTTTCTGTTTTGTAGATAGGATCATTTGTGCCATATGATAGATTCCACGTATAAGTGATATCATATGGTATTTGTCTTTCTCTTTCCGGCTTCCTTCACTTAGTATGAGAATCTCTAGTTGCACCCATGTTGCTGAAAATGACATTTTATCGTCGATATGGCTGAGTAGTATTCTATTGTGTATATGTACCATATCATCTTTTTTAAATGTTTTTAATTTTTTCCATTATAGTTGGTTCACAGTGTTCTGTCAATTTTCTACCGTATCGCAAAATGGCCCAGTCACACACACACACACACACACACACACACACACACACACGAATATATAGTCTTTTTCTCACATTATCATCCATCACAAGTGACTAAGTATAGTCCCCTGTGCTATACAGCAGGATCTCATTGCTTACCCATTCATCTGCTGATGGACATTTGCGTTGTTTCCACATCTTGGCTGTTGTAAATAGTGCTGCAGTGAACACAGGGGTGCATGTATCTTTTTGAATGGTAGATTTTCTGGATATATGCCCAGGAGTGGAGTTTCTAGATCATATGGTAGTTCTATTTTTGTTTTCTGAAGAACATCCATACTGTTTTCCATAGTAGTTATATCAATTTACATTCCCAACCAACAGTGTAGGAGGGCTCCCTTTTCTCCACACCCTCTCCAGCAATTTTTCCTCTTGTTGACATATTAATGATGGCCATTCTGACCTGTGTGAAGTGGTACCTCATTGTAGTTTTTCGTTTCTCTAACAATTAGTGATGTTGAGCATTTTTTTTCATGTACCTACTGGCCAGCTATATGTCTTCTTTAGAGAAACGTCTATTTAGGTCTTCTGACCATTTTTTGATTGTGCTATTTTTTTTTCAGTTGTTGAGTTGTGTGAGATGTTTGTATATTTTGGAAATAATTACAATTTTTTTACAAGTAAGCCTTTCTAAAGTTCAAAAATTAATATGCTTTGTTTTGGAAGGAACAAAAATTGTGATTTATATACATAAATCATAGATAAATTGACTCTATAATTATCTTTTGTGGAATTTATTCTCAGGAAATGATCATGGATATACACAAAGATTTAACTAAAGTCTAATTATCATAACATTGTTCACAACATTGTAAACATTGTTTACAATGAGAAAATAATTTAGCTGTCCAGATGAAAATAAACCATTACATACATATAATGAATTTATGAAAATTTGACATGGAAATATATTTGAGATATATTTGGTAAAATAAACCAGTTTAAAAAAAATAGTAAAGTCAGCTAATATGACAAAAATAATATCAAAGATAATTTCTAATTATATTAACTCACTCATTCAATTATTTATTATTTAGAAATTCATCAATTGCCTACTGTATAACAGACTCTCTTCTAGGGGCTGCAGGGCACAGAAGTAGTTAAAACAAAGTCTCTGCCTTTAGGTAGTTTAAATTCTAATGAGTAAAACATTAAATTATTTTCGCAGTATTAAAAACTAAATATTTGATAAAAAATAAAAAGAATTTAATTTATGTTTACCTCTTTCAAATAGCATATAATCCAAGGTGTATAATACATCCTTTAATGTTAAAGGGTGTATGTATTACATAGACATCTTGTGTTTATTTTTTAAAAGTCAAAAGAATCATATTTTTTCTATATTTATGGAACTTTGGTAAGAAAAAGGCAGATGCTTTAAAAACAATCTTAATATATTGTTCAGGAAAGAATCGTTCTTGCTTTTAATGACCTTTTATAATGAAACAGCTTTAAAATTAACAAAGCATAGGGCAGTATGACCACTAAAGGAAACTGCATGCTTTATATGTTGTACTATTTAGGCATTAAGGAAGAGAGTGTACTTTTTCCCCTTTATTTTAAAATTCTCTGCTTCATTGGGTAAGTAAAAAAATTTATTGATATGATTTCTCATTTTTATACAAGCAAAAATAAGTCTATAAGTAAAATATATTTGTTTCTACTTTGTTGTATGCAATTATTTTAAATATTATGGTTGCTTGAAACCATATGTTGAAACCTTATGTATATTAGCTCATATGTTAGCCATGAAAAGAAATTTAAGACCAGTGGCCACAACAGTATATAAAATAAATGGAGCAGGGCATTCTAAAATGTAGCAAGAGATCAATACTGTGGATGGAGAGGTTAACAGAATACATAAGAGGATTTTTCTTGAATCTTTGTCTGTGTGAAAACAACACTATTCCTGTTTATATTGCCCAATTAATGAGTTGTAGAGGGATTATAGATAGAGATGAAGGAAGATGTTAAACTTGCTTTCAACTGTCATAACCCACACTGAGCAACAATTTGCCATATATAAAAGCCTGAGTATATGGTCAACTGTAGAGCATTCCCAACCTCCCCTGGTTATTGTCATTAAGGTCTGCAAGCAGAACTGCAAATACAAAGATAAAGCCTTTCCTTCCACCTGTCCCAAGTTTATTATACGCCTTGCAACTATAGACAAATGGTTGTTTCCCTTTTTAAGAAAAGTATTTCTTTATTTTAATGGGATTAAAAAAATATGCATGAAACAATCAAAATATTTACTTTCTAGAAGAGATATTTTCACTCTCATGTTCATTGCATCATTATTCGTGATAACCAAGAGATAGAAACAACACAAATGTCAACTGAGAGATGAATGGATAAAGAAAATGGGGCATATACATACACTGGAATATTATGCAGCCTTTATATTTTTCTGGCTGCTTTTTTAAAAGATTTTATTTATTCCATTATAGTTGACCTGCAGTGTTCTGTCAATTTCTACTGTACAGCAAATTCATACATATATATATATTCTTTTTTTCACATTATCCTCCATCATGTTCCATCACATGTGGCTAGATATAGTTCCTAGTGCTATACAACAGGATCTCATTGCTTATCCATTCCAAAGGCAAAAGATTGCATATATTAACCCCAAACTCCCAGTCCATCCCACTCCCTCCCCCTTGGCAACCACAAGTCTGTTCTCTAAGTCCATGAGTTTCTTTTCTGTGGAAAAGTTCGTTTGTGTCATACATTAGATTCCAGATATAAGTGGTATCACATGGTATTTGTCTTTCTCTTTCTCATTTACTTCACTTAATATGAGTCTCTAGTTCCATCCAGGTTGCTGCAAATGATATTATTTTGTTCTTTTTTATGGCTGGGTAGTATTCCATTGTGTACACATACCATTTCTTCTTAACCCATTCATCTGTCAATGGACATTTGGGTTGTATGTGTGTCTTGGCTATTGTGAAAAGTGTTGCAATGAAAATACAGGTGCATGTGTCTTTTTCAAGGTAAGTTTTGTCCAGATATGTGCCCAAGAGTGAGATTGCTGGGTTATGCTTAGTTCTACTTTTAGTTTTCTGAGGTACCTTCACACTGTTTTCCATAGTAGTTGTACCAATTTCCATTCCCACCAACAATGAAGGAGGGTTCCCTTTTCTCCACACCCTCTCCAGCATTTTTTGTTTGTGGACTTATTAATGGTGGCCATTCTGACTGATGTGAGGTAGTACCTCATAGTAGTTTTGATTTGCATTTCTCTAATAATCGGTGATGTTGAGGATTTTTTCATGTGCTTATTGGCCATCTGTATATCTTCTTTGGAGAAATGTCTATTCAGGTCTTCTGCCCATTTTTCAATTGGGTTGGCTTTTTTGCTATTGAGCTGTATAAGTTGTTTGAATATTTTAGAAATTAAGCCCTTGTCAGTTGCATCATTTGAAACTATTTTCTCCTATTCTATAGGTGGTCTTTTTGGTTTTTTATGGTTTCCTTTGCTGTGCAAAAGCTTGTCAGCTTCATTTGGTCCCATTGGTTTATTTTTGCTTTTATTTCTGTTGCTTTGGGAGACTGATCTGAGAAAATATTTCTAAGGTTGATGTCAGAGAATGTTTTGCCTATGTTCTCGTCTAGGAGTTTTATGGTGTCTTGTCTTATGTTTAAGTCTTTAAGCCATTTTAAGTTTATTTTTGTGCATGGTGTGAGGATGTGTTCTAGTTTCATTGATTTGCATGCAGCTGTCCAGTTTCCCAGCAATACTTGCTGAAAAGATTATCTTTTTCCTATTTTGTATTCTTGCTTCCTTTGTTGAAGATAAATTGACCATGATTAATTTGTCCCCACTGCCTGTAGATTATGCAAGAGGCACCAAGTGGCACTTAGTCCCCTGCTGCCCTTATCTCACACAAGAGGCTCCAGTCACCCGTTGCCCAAGCAGGTCAGGTCTTGCCACCCATAGCCTGTGTCAGAGGCTCCCTGCCCTCTGAGTGTCCATGAGTGTGCAGAGAAAGAGATTCCTATGGCAGTCCACCTCTCCTCCTGTAGCCCTCCCCAACAATGGCACCTTGCTTCTCCTGCAAGCCCAGACCTCCTCCTAGGTTCCCTCAGCTATGGTGTTCCACTTCCCAGCCCCTGGCGTTTGGCTCCCTAGCTCCTCAGTCTGTCTCCACATAACCAACCCCAGTCCACTCCCTGCAACTGACCTTCAGAGCCTGAGTCTCAGTGCCTAGCCCCTGCTCCAGCATCTCAGGCTGTGGTGTCTGGGGCGGTGGTTGGTGCAGATGATCTTTGCAGATCTCACTCTGCTTGGCCCTCCTCAGTCCAGCTGCTGTGCTTTTCTCAGCAACTTTGAGGTCCCTCCATCCCAGCTGGTCTCCCAGTCAGTTAGGTGGCTTCACAGGGTGTGGTTTCCTTTCCTCCTTAACAGCTCCCTCTCAGGAGTGCTAGTTCTGCTTCCTTCTCTAGCTCTTTTTTCTTTTGTTCCACCCAGTTATGTGAAGGGTTTCTTACTCTTTTTAGATGTTTAAAGTCTTCTGCCAGTGTTCAGTAGATGTTAGGTGCAAATTGTTTTACACATAGATGTGTTTTTTTGATGTATTTGTGGGAGAAGTTGAGCACCATGTCTTACTCCTCCACCATCTTGATACTTCTCTGATACTCTCTTGATACTTCCTTTTTAAAATTGTTTTTAATGACCTTTTTTCTTTCTTTTTTTTCGGGGGGGGGGGGGCTGCATCTGTGGCATATGGAGATTCCCAGGCTAGGGATCAAATTGGATCTGTAGCAGTTGGCCTACACCACAGCCACAGCAACACAGGATCCAAGCTGTGTCTGCAACCTATACCATAGCTCACAGCAACACTGGATCTTTAACCCCCTGAGCAAGGCCACAGTTCAAACCCATGTCTTCATGGATACTAGTTGGTTTCATTAACCACTGAGCCATGACAGGAACTCCTATTGTGTTCTTTCTAATTTTACAAGTAATACATGTTCACTGCAGACACCTAAAAATACGTGAATGCAGAAAGTAGAAATTAATCTGTAATCCAATTCCTCCCAGAGATAATAATCATTAGCATTTTGATTCATTTCCTCTCAGTCTCTAGATACCATTTTTTAAGTTGAAATATAATTGACCTACAACATTATTTTAGTACCAGGTGTGCACACGTAGAGATTAAATATTTCTACACATTGCAAAATGATTACCGTGGTAAGTCTAGTTATTCTCTGTCATCATCCAGAGATATTACAATATAATTGACTATATTCCTCATGCTGTATATTTCATCCGTGTGACCCATTTATTTGTAACAGGAAGTTTGTACCTATTAATCTCCCCCACCTACTTTACTCATCCTCTCTCTCCTTGCCTTTGATGAACATTGGTGTGTTTTTTCCCCTTCTCGCCGACATTTGTTATTTGTCATCTGGGTCAATAGTCATTCTTACAGTTGGGAGGTGGTATCTCATTGTGCTTTTGATTTGCATTTCCTTGGTTATTGGTGATGTTGATGTTCTAGAGATCTATTGAGCAACAGTGTGAACATAACAGTACTAAACCGTATGCTTAAAAATGGTTGACAATAAATTTAATGTTATTTTTATCACAATACTTTCTGTAACAGTAAATATTTATGATTCATTGCTTTGAAATGAATTATGTTTTTTAAGATTTATTATACTGTTCAGTGATAACCAAGTTGGGAGCCTGAATTCCTCATATTTCTAGTTTATCTTGCTGTCACTCTCAATTTTGGTTTATATATACTATAAAAATGAGAAGGGGGGTTTAAATTTCTGAATCCTCACATCTGGCTCCAAACCCAATTTATAAAACTAATATTATTACGTTGTGCCTGCATTGTGACAACTCCAGGTATACAGAGTTAAGGCATTTCATTAAAAGTGAAATAAATGCTCTCTAAATGATGAGTGCTATTTTAACACACAGGTAAAACAAATGAATTATTTTAAAATTTGTTTAATGAAGTCATGAGAAATAATAGCATTAACTTGGTAATGAAGAATTTAGCCTCTAGCCCCATCCCAAATCACTTTGTACAATCTGTGAACATACAAAGTTACTCCCCCAAATAAAACATTGTCGTTTCGAAAGTGGCATAAAAAGAAGTATAGGAAGATAAGCCAAATGCTCTTTATTCCCTGACAGCAGTGTCAATACGCTAGAGGCAGTATTTGACTTTGAAGGAGAGAATTTCTAGAGCACAGCAATAGTTATGTTGTAAAGAGTAATGTTTACATTTCCTCTCAGTAAGGGATTGATAAGGAAAATCTTAAAAATGTGCATTGATGGACTAATAATTTATTTTCAGGATTTTGGCAGAAGAAAATGTTAATATTTTACACACAATTTCCTTATTCTGCATTAAATATTTTTCTCATTCAGAAATATAAACATATTTTTGTACACAGTATGCAAGCCCTATAAGACATAATACTTATGCTCTTAAAAAAAGAAAAAGAAAAATGCTTGCAAATTTTATCCCTGAATTCTGCATCTATGACAAAAACCCAAAACAAATTTATTAGGCCAAAATAAACTAGGGAGAGAATTTTCTACTTTAGATGGGTGTGGTGTATCCAGCTTCAGGCATAAATGGAATAAGGAGCTCAAATCATATTTTTTATTTATTTGTATTTTTCCAGCTTTAATGAAGTATTATTGAGAAAAATTATATGTATATAATTTATACTATGTTATTCTTTGAAGGGTGTACAATGTAATGATTTAATATATGTGCGCATTGTGAAATAATTACCTGGACCAAGTTAACACACCCAGGACCTCATATAATTACCATTTTTTTGTGTGTGTGCATGGCAGAACACTTAAGATCTGCTTTCTTGACAAATTTCAATTATATAATTCAGTATTATTAACTATAATCACTATGCTGTACCCTAGAACTTGTTCGTTTTATAACAGAAAATTTATACTCACTGACCAACAGCTCCCCATTACCCCAGCCCAAGGCCCTGATTGAAAATATTTCTTTATCTGCACTCCCACGTTCATTGCAGCATCATTTACAATAACCAAGATATGGAAACAATCTAAGTGTCTGTGATAGATGAATTTGTAAAGGAAATGTAAAATATATATATTATAATATTATTCAGCCACAAAAAGAAGGAAATCCTACTACTTATAATAACACATGATGTTATTATACTGTCTTGCTTTCTGTTCCAAAGCTGTGTATCCTGCACTCTCTGCTTAATTAGGGTAGCTATTTCTATTATCCTAGTAGCTCCAGGTTTAACATCCATTATCTCAGCAGAGAGAAACTAAATAATGCTTAGCACTAGATGTGTCGTAGGTCACCCTCCACTAGATCAATTTCTGTGTCCACAGGTATTGAATATTCTGATTGAATTGAATCTATCCATCCTTGAAATTCAAAGGATTAGAGAAGAACGTCTTGTAAGGAAAAAAAAAAGTTATATTTCCAGAAGAAGTTTGGAATGTTGGATGAAGGGGAAAAAATAGAGGACCAAACAATGGTAAAATGTGGCATAGATTTTTATACACAAAAAACAACAGAATATGCTATGTGATTTTAAGGGTGTCACAGCCAAAATCCTATAGTTCTCAGATATGGAGAAAACATTTCAGAGTGAGAAGATAGGAAAGAAATTAAGAGGTTTGTGTCATTTCTGGTATAGCATAGACAAATAATATTTTGATAGCTGGGCATAGAAAAAAATTTTTTAGACAGAATGAAGTACGAGTCACTAGAATACAGATTTGAAGGAAAGTGTGAGTTTTCTTCTTTGCTTATTTTTTAGAAATAAACCTGGAACAACATATTAATTATCTGTAATTTTCAGTCAAATATATATGCTGATTTCTACTTTTACCCATCAGGGAATAAGGCATTCTGAAATTACTCTTTATTATTACAGAAAAAAAAAAAATGGGACTTAATCCAGAAACTCAAGGTTGATTTAACATTTCAAAAAAATCAAGACATGTAATATATCACATGAAAATAAACCCAGAAAACAAACACGCAGTTTCAAAAGATGCAAAAATAGGATTGAACATAATTCCACACTTATTCATGGAAAAAATAAACTAGTGAGAGAAGGAAAATTTAACATCATAAAAAAATCTATAGAAATTGCTAGAGCTAAAAACATGCATAATGATGAATACTGAATATCTTTGCCCTAAATTAGGAACAAAACAAAAAATGTTCCCCTTTGCTACTTCTAGTCAGCATTATACTGGAGGTTCTACAATGTAATAACACAAAAAAAGATAATAAAAGAAATAGAAAGAAATAAAACTCTTTATTCACCTACAACATAATTGTGCATAGGGGAAATACTAAGGAAACTACTTAAAAGATACCTGACCTAATGAGTTTAGATAAGTTTCTGACTGCAAGGTCATCATATTGACATACCTCTGTATTAGAAACAAACATTTGGAAATAGAAAAAAAAATCTGAAATAGAAACAAAAAATGAAATATTTAGGAATAAACTATATGCACAAGATATGTTCACTGAAAACTATAAAATATTCTTGATAGAAATTAAGGAAGATGTGAATGTCAGCAAGTTGGCTAGATAAGATGTCTCTGATGAACTGTTTTGCACCTATCCATGAAAAATGCCTTTATAGAAGTTTTGGGATCCAGGTAGAGAATTGTGAACCCTGAAGCAGCCAAACATTGAAGAGAACCGTTTTTGAGAACCATTTTTGAGAACCAGTACCCAGGATGTTGAATTACTGACCATCGTTCCAGCTATAAATCTAGAAATAGCTTGGTATCCTAAGGAATCAGCTACGGGCCCATTTGGCTTGGGTCTTATCAGCAAAATCTTAGGCCAAGGGACAGGAGAGGAGTCACACCCACACATGAATTGGGTAATAGGCATACAGATCTCAGTCCAGGCTGTAGACCCTGAAGTGACCTGAGAACCCGCTCCAACTTCTTTTGGCCTCTGTCCATGTGCCATCAGGTAGACACACTGAATTTGGTCAGATGGTACTTTCTGAAAGGTCCCCAGCCCTTACCCAGTCACAGTTAGTGAGGAGTCCTGTTTGAATAGGAACTCAGCAGAAAACACTCTCATCTTCACCCCTGGAGGTGCTGAACAGTCCTTATACTTGGTCTCTCAAAAGTCACAGTCAACCAGTAGTCTTGTGTGTCTAGGAGACCAGAGGGAAAAAAATTCTATCTATCTCAGAGATACTGAAAAGTCTCTATACTTAGATCCAGCCTCTCTAGCCATGGTCAGAAAAGAGTCCAAACCCATGGACCTGGTGGGATACATGCCCAGCTGTGCCTTCAAAACTGGGTCTGCAGACCCAAAACTTGGCTATAGAACCTGAAATAGTCCTTGAATTTGGTCCCAGTTCCTCTCAGTTTGGGTTCATCGCCAGTCCTACCCACCCAGGGGCCCAACCAGTGACCAGGCAGGAGTCCTTCCAGGAACCTGGCAGGAACTAAATCCATTTAACACTTGGTAATAGGCCCAGTGGCTGAGAACCCAGATATAACTCTGAAGCAGACCCCTGTCCCAAAGCTACTCTATTGAACGAAGTACTGGAGGTGTTCCTAGTACTTTGAGGGAGTTACCTGAGAGGATCCCTGCTTGTATGAGCCTCTGGTAACAAGCACATAAACCAGAAACTGTACTACAGACCAAGCTATGGCCTAAAAATTGGCTTCAACTGAGTATGACTGTGATTGAAGAAGTAAATTAGATTTATCCTTAGGATACAAGGATGGTTCATCCTACACAAATCAATGAATATGATACACCAAATGAATAGGATGAAGGATAAAAATCATGATTATATCAATAGATGTACAAAAAGCATTTGACAAAATTCAACATCTTTTCATGAAAAAATTTCTCAAAAATATAGGCATACAAGGAAATACTGCAGCATAATAGTGGCCATACATGACAAACCCATGCTATGATCATTTTTAGGGACAAAAATCTAAAAGCTTTTCCTTTAAAATCTGGAAGATAAGGGTACCCACTCTTATCACCACCATTCAATATAGTACTGGAAGTACTAGCTAGAGCAATCAGGCAAGAAAAAATTAAAAAACATCCAAATAGGTAAGGAAAAAGTAAAATTGTCTCTGTTTGCAAATGGTATATATGGAAAACCCTAAAAGCTCCACCAAAACACTGTTAGAACTAATAAATGAATGTAATAAAATTTCAGATACAAAATCAACATACAAAAATCAGTTTCATTTTTATAGACTAAAAATTAATAGTAAAGGAGCACAATGAACTTGGGGGAAATTGGGATAATAAAAATATATCTTAAGGGTGGTGGCAATAAACTATATAATTTGTTAAAAGTCATAAAACTATACACTAAAAGTGGGTGAACTTTTTTGTAGGTAAGTAACATCTTAACAAAACTTACTTTTTTAAAAATTGAATTAGCCCAATTTAAACTCAGATGCATTAACTTCCTCATTACTTATAATTTCAAAAATATCTTCTGATTGCTGAACTCATATCAATAGATATAAATTGATACCTCAATATTCAGATATTATTGTTATCAATTTTTTGACCATATCATCCTTATTATCCCAGGAAAAGTTAGGCATCCTATTATAAACCTACATTTTTCTTAGAAGTTATAAAAGTTGTGATTAAATGATAATGCTATAATGATTCATTTCTTACATTTCTTCAGAGCTTTATTATAAGCTTAAGGTTAGTAAAGCATTTGCCAGTCTTTTCACTCCTTTTCTAGAGCTGCTCCAGCATCACTAGGAGTATAGACAATTGACCAATAGAGAATGAATAGATGCATGCAGGAATTAATCACCTTCTGTACTTTAAAAAAAATCTATCATTATCATAGCTATCTATCTGTCTATCCATACATATGAATGTGTTTGTGTGCACGTATCTACTATAAATTTTAGTAGATTAACTCCTCACAGTACTCATGAAAAAAAAAAAAGCCACATATGTATTTTTTTATCAAGAATTATTTACCCACAGTATCTCAGGATTACAAATTATTTAAAACTGTTTGGGCATTCCCATCATGGCTCAGCAATAACAAACCCGACTAGTATCCATGAGGATGTGGGTTTGATCCTTCTCCTTGCTCAATGGGTTAAGGATCCAGTGTTGCCATGAGCTGTGGTGTATGTCACAGACATGGCTCGGATCCTGTGTTGCTGTGGCTGTGGTATATTTGACCCCTAGCCTGGGAACAACCATATGCTACAGGTGTGGCCCTAAAAAAGGCAAACAACAAACAAACAAAAAAGCAAAACAAAAACAAAACTTTTAATGGTCTTATATAAAAATAAGTGAATTGTGATAGTGTATATTAAAAGAAACACTCCCACTGTGGCACAGCAAGTTAAGGATCCAGCATTGCTGCAACTGTGGCTTAGGTCACAGCTGCAATTGAATTTGATCCCTGGTCTGGGAATTTCCATATACCACAGGTGAGGCCAAAACAAACAAACTAACACTATCATAGTTATAATTCTGTATAGGTCAACCTACTTATTTTCCTGGCATTATTATTAAAATAAAATAACATGTTATTGAGTATAACATACATGAAACTAAAATGCATGACAAGAACAACTTAGAGGACAAAAGAAGAGTAACTTAAATCTTGCAAAATTCTTCACTAATGTGAACTGATATTATACTATTGAAAGATAGACAGCAGTATGTTATTAATCCATATTGTATTTCCTAAAGCACTGCTAACATGTATAAAACCAAATATAAAATATAAAACTAAGATACAGATAAAAAGCAAGACCTGATTATATGTTGATTATAAGTGATATACTTGAAATATAACCATATATCTAGATTAAAAGTAAAAGAATTGAAGATATTTAGGATATAAAAAGAGGCCTAAGAAGTCTATAGGGACTTTATTAATATTGAAGCAAAACATACTTTAAAAGACAGGAGTATTTCTAGACGTTGAGAGGGACATTTTATAATTTTATAAAGGTCAGTTTATCAAGAATATATTAAATTCTAAATATGTATGAATCAATTAAGAGAGACTCAAAACACATGAAGCAAAAAAAGATACAACTTATTGAATACAAGAATAACTAGACAAGTATAAAAGAGAATTTTAATGTCTCTAAATAATTATAAGACTAGATAAAAGGTCAGAGAATGTGGAAGATTTGAAAAACATTCTCAACCAAATTAATGTAATTGATTTTTCTATGATAAACAAAACACAAACAAAATGTGCATTTGTTTCTAGAGCACATGGATATTCAATAAAACATGTCATATAGTGGGCCATAAAATAAGTAGTTTCTATATTTATAAAATAATATTATATAGCAAGGTTATTATATCAAAATAGAATTAAGCATATTTGTAGAAATACGCTAGACATCTACATTAAAAGTTAAAGATCATGGCTGACTGAGATTAATAAGAATCTAAAACATGGAGAAAATAGCATGATTTTGCACTGGGATAGATTTAATATAAATCGAGTTCCCATTGTGGTGCAGTGGAAACGAATCCAACTAGTAGCCACTAGGATGCAGGTTCGATCCCTGACCTCACTTAGTGGATTGGAGATCTGGCATTTCTGTGAACTGTGATGTAGATCACAGAAGCAGCTGGGATCCCGTGTTGCTGTGGCTGTGGCTGTGGCTGTGGCCGGCAGGGGTAGCTGGGATTTGACTTCTAGCCTGGGAACTTCCATATGCTGTAGTGAGGCCCTAAAAAGCAAAAAAGGAAAAAAAAGAAAGAAAGAAAAAGAAAAGATTAAATGTAAATCAAATATCTGTATCCTTTCGGGGAGTATAAATTAATAAGTTTATATAGTTTACATAAAAATGTAAAATGCTTTAAAAAGCCAAAATAAGTGAATAAATACAACAAGACTGCAGTACTTACCCTATCTGATTTCGAAAGTTAAAGGAGGTGTTGGCATAAGAATAGATAAATCGATCTCCGAAGCAGACTGGGGTCTAGAAATATATCTAAGATATCAAAGTAATTCAAAGGACAAACGTAAATCTTTTTCAATAAATGATACTAGAAAACTGGATACCTATATTAAAAAACAAAAAATAAAATAAACTTTAATTCCTACCTTATACTATACCCCAAAAATAATTTGAGATGCATCATGACCCTATATGTAAATGTTAAAAGTATAAGACCTCTAGAATAAGGGAAGTATTTTTGTGACCTTAGGATGGGCAAATAGATTTCAGGGCACAAAATAAATGGAACCCAGAATAGGAGAATCACAAATTAGGAAATTATATGTATTTGGTAAAGAATTTAGCCATACTATATAAAAATCTCCTACAACATAGTAATAGGAAAGACAGTCCACTAAAAATGGACAAAATATTTGCACAAATATTTCACAAAACAAAACCTATGAAGAGCCAGTGAGCACATGAAAACATGAGAATAATTAATTATCAAGATATACAAAAGGAGAACAATTAGATACTACTATGCATCCAATGGAATGGCTAAAATTTAAAATTCTGACAGATAGCATCAACTACTTAATTTGCTGGTGGTATTGCAAAATAATAGAACCACTTTAGAATACTGTTTATCAGTTTCTTATAAAATTAAACGTACATTCACCATATGACCCAAAAATTCCCTTTCTAGATACTTGAACAAAAGAAATAAAAGTGTATGTACACACACACAAAAAAATCATTTTAGAAGAAAATTCACAGCAGCATTATTCTTCATAGATCCAAACTGACAACCATCCAGTTGTTCTTTGACAAGGGGAAGGGTAACAAAATCATGGCATATTTATAGAATATAAAACCATTTAGCATTTTTAAAAGAACAAACTAATGAGGCTTGAATCATGAATCAATCTCTAGAACAATATACTGGGTGAAAAGCCACACATTAAAAAATAATATCAGATGATTCAATTTCTATGAAATTCAGTAGATAACATTAAACTAATTTAATAAATATTAGAGGGAGTTCCTGCTGTGACATAGCTGGTTAAGGATCCAGTGTTGTCTCTGTGGCAGCTCAGGTCGCTGCTGAGGCATGGGTTATATCCTCAGCCCAGCACAATGGGTTAAGGATCCCAAGCTGCCGCAGCTGTGGTGTAGGACTCAGCTACAGCTCAGGTTCCATCCCTGGCTAGGAAACTTCCATATGCTGAGGGTCTGGCCAAAAAAATAGATAAATAAAAATTAGAATAGTGGTCACTGGGGCCAGAGTTGGTAGCAGTTGTGGGGGAATTAGGGAGAGAAGGGAAGCTCGAATACAAAAGGGCACAAGGAAACTTTGTGGGGTAATGGAAATATTCCATGTGTTGATTGTGATGATGGTTACGCAAATGTATTTATTTGTCAAAACTCATTGAACATTTCACTTCTAATGAGTGCATTTCACTGTATGCAAATAGCATCTTAATTTTTAAAAGTCTAGTAGAGATTTAACATCTTTGAAAACAACATGTATTCCATATATCTATAAAGTCTCCCCTTAAATTTTTTCATGCATTAAAACTATGGGGTAAAAAAAAAAAAATAAAAATAAAAATAAATTTAAAAAGGAGTTCCCGTCGTGGCGCAGTGGTTAACGAATCCGACTAGGAACCGTGAGATTGCGGGTTCGGTCCCTGCCCTTGCTCAGTGGGTTAACGATCCGCGTTGCCGTGAGCTATGGTGTAGGTTGCAGACGCGGCTCGGATCCCGCGTTGCTGTGGCTCTGGCGTAGGCCGGTGGCTACGGTTCCGATTGGACCCCTAGCCTGGGAACCTCCATATGCCGCCGGAGCGGCCCAAGAAATAGCAAAAAGACTAAAAATAAAAATAAAATAAATAAAATAAATAAAAAAAAAACTATGGAGTAAACTGTAGTCAATTAACAATTGTGTGTTATGGTAATATCTTTTAAAAAAATCCTACTTTCACTTCCCTGTTGACGAATTTAAATAGTCACTACATAAAACTGTGGTTATTTTTAATCAGTGATTTTCTTTTCATCTCTAAACCTATGAAATTTGCATTGATTAATGTTCAAAGATATTTGGATGACTTTGGACCGACCCTAGCCTATCAGTAGTGATATCTAGTGATCAGCATGATTTTTCAGCCTATAATCCATCACTTTGACTTACATAGTACATGATGCAAAGCTGATTTACTGTCATAGCCACTTCAGCATTTTTACCATCACCTAAGTGAACCTTCTTGAAGATGGATAAAATAAAGAAGGTGGGAAGCACATACAAAGGTTTAGTCTCACAGCAATAATTATTTCTAAAAGGAGAAGTTAACTAAGTTTTCCAATTTTAAAATAAATGTGCCTAATTGAATTTTCTTGGTAATCATGTCATTTGTACATTACTCACTGACATTACTTATTTTTTCCCTCTTCTGCCTCTATGTATTCATGAAAAAATGTAAATGGATGGCTATACTGTCTTGAGTAGAAGCCAATAAAAATGTTTAAATGCTTTCTTCCAGAAAATTTACATGCCAGGGCAGGATAGCATAGTTGTTAAAAACACAGAATTTAGAAAAGGATTGCTCAACCATATTACTTTATGATGTATGTGATATTGGTGAATTTACCTCATCTCAACCTAAGTGCTATCACATGTAAGGGAGATAAGTTCCCGCCGTATAGTTTGTTTTGAGGAATAAATGAGAAAATGCATGCATGTTAAGTCCAGTGTGTGATAGATTCTGAACACATTAATGCTTATTATTTCTGCATCTTTTATTTGTTTATTTTTAGGATTTCAAGAGTCTTTTCTGGTCTATAAGAAAACCAATCAGATTCAGAGACTTAAAGAGAATGGTGATGCTAAATGATGTTCTTCATACAGAAAGTAAACTAATGATGTTTTAGCTAAGGCAGGCAAAGGATTAAATAAAATCCAGTAGAATGGGTAGTTGCCTTAAATTGCTTAGACCACAACAGTCAGTTATGTTCACTGATGACTCTTAAGTATCATTATAGAATCATGACTGTGATATAGTCGATCTCAAAGCCTATAGGTAGAAATAAATGGTTTTGATTAAATACACTGATTGAGATGAGGGCTCTGGAATTTGTCTTTAACTGTCAAGGCTAACATATTTTACTGCAAAAGTTTTCTAGTTTTTGTTTTTGTTTGTTTTGTTTTGTTGCTTTTTAGGGCCGCACCCTCAGCATATGGAGGTTCCCAGGCTAGGGGTTGAATAGGAGCTACAGCTGCCGGCCTACACCACAGCCACAGTGATGCCAGATCTGAGCTATGTCTGTGACCTACACCACAGCTCACGGCAATGCCAGATCCTTAACCTACTGAGCCAGGGATCGAACCCACAACCTCATGGTTCCTAGTTGGATTCATTTCCGCTGCACCACGACCGGAACTCCAAGTATTTTTAACATGGCGAAAGTATCTAAAGGAAAATACTATAAAAGTACATTAAAATATATGCTTAATTACTGAACTTTCAAAATCTTGGCAATTGATTACAATTGTGTGACAACTTTTAAGCTGTTTGCTATAAATAATGTTTAACTAAAATTGTTCCCTTTTTAGAAGGAGCATTAGTCAGTTTGATCAGAAGAACACTATCAACATAGAGTAGGTGTTCCCAGTGTGGCTCAGTGGGTTAAGGATCTGGTGTTGCCACAGCTGTGACATGGATTCTCTCTGGCCAGGGAATTTCCTTATGCTGTGGGTGCTGCCAAAAAAGAAAAAAAAAAAAAAAAAAAACATGGAGTAACAAAAATTCAATTAGGGCAATTTACAGAGATCCTCTCATAAGCACTAAAGTTTAGTGCACAGAGAAAGGATTTGCTGAATTCCGTACCCATATCACTGGTCCATAGTCTGATCTTATTTCTCAGACTACTTGTTTTCTTATGCCCAAAGCATATGAAATCCAGTATGAAGACAATGTAATTATTTTCTGTTGGAGGAGGACATTGAGAGGCCATGACCACTGCTTAACCTTCCATCTGGACCTAGGCAATAGAAGGCACCTTACCCCATCCCTGTCCTTGGAAAGTATTCCCCGCCCACTGTCCCCACACTAGCCATTGTTTCAAGGATGTAGCTTTGAAAGAGTGATGTGTTGTTGAGACCATCGGACCGAACTCAGGGCCTCTATACAAACTTTGAAGATTCTGGAGGGCCATTGAGAAGATTCACTCATCTTGTGGTCACCCAAGGCAAGCCTTGTGTACAGTTTCTCTTGTATTAAACTGCTACCTACGAATCTGGAGTGGTCTTTCTTCAGTTTCTCCTCACGCTCTATGGGAGAGAGCTGGGGATCCATCATTTTCCTCAAGCAAACTTTTTTGTCTCCTGCTTTTCTCTTGCTTGGTTAACCATCTATCCAGTTACCCATATGGCAAACTTGGCGTTTCTCCTTGATGATTTTCTGTCCTTTATCCCCAAATATAGATTAACTCCAAGCAATTTTACATGTCAGTAGCCTCTACATTTTCCCTTTTCTCTCTTTTCCCCTTTTATCACCCTAGTTGTAGCCTTCACATTTCTTGCCAAGATTATTGTAAGAATAATCAAATAGTAGTTAAACTCATATTCAATTATAAATAAAAACAAAACCCTAACCATTTAACTGAAATGAATGAAAGTTTTAAAAGTAATACATATAATTTATTCTATTTGTATAAAAAGTAATAAAACATATACATGTTTGTGTGATGTGTGTGTGTGTTTGCATTCTAGATATTGCCTAGAATGACAAATATCAAACTGGTGATAGTGGTTACTTGTGATAAAAGAACAAAAGTCTTGAAAAGAGGAGGTTAAAGAAATATTTCAAGCAAGAACTGCTGTATAATTTATACTGTAAGAATATAAAGTCCAGCTCCCTCACTGAGCTCCAGTTAAATAGTTTACTGAACTACCTTTATTTTTCTTTTTCAGGCTATCATACTGAGTTAAGGTCAATACACACTGAAATCCTTTCTTCTAATAGCTCATTTTCTAACATGCTCAGGTACATCTAATCTGACAGGTTGACTCATTTCTTTACCAGCATTCACCTGTTTTATCACTAAAATTTATTATAATTGTATAACTCAGTTATAGATTAAGAGATTAAACATGATTGTAAAAAAAGCTATTTTATGAAAAATAAGTTGAATATTTTGAAAAAACAATATATGTAAGTAATTAAAACATTTCTTTCAAATTTGATATGGTTGATTCAACTCAGAAAAGTTTATGAAGACTTTGGAAGATGCTTCAATCTTCACTGTAGACTGCTCCTATAAAATAAATTGAAACATAAATCACAGACCTATGAACATGGCTTCTGCAGGTATTCAAAAGCAGGTCCACACAAAGAAAAGGCCCTAGATGCACTCCCTAAGTTTGAGGAATTAATGTGCACTGGCATCTTAACTTTAGGCAAAATGTTTAGGGAGTTCCTGTCATGGCTCATTGGTTAAAGAACCCGACTAGCATCCATGAAGATGAGGGTTCTATCCCTGGCCTCGCTCAGTGGGTTAAGGATCTGATGTTGCCGTGAGCTGTGGTGTAGGTCACAGACGCGGCTCAGATCCCGCGTTGCTGTGGCTCTGGCGTAGGATGGCAGCTATAGCTTTGATTTGACCCCTAGCCTGGGAACCAATGGTGCGGCCCTAAAAGACCAAAAAAAAAAAAAAAAAAAAAAGTTTAATGTATATGTTTATTTTAGTTTATAATTTCCCTCCAGCTGATTCTTATAACTTATCAGCAAGTTGCCAATCCAAACTGTATTAGATAAAAGCCATAGAATATATATTATCTCAGCATTTAAATGCAATTTAAAAATACCTTGCTTAATAACACACATTCAGTTTATTATTTAAAATGGTGTACAGCCCTTATTTTTAATAACGATACAAATTATAGTCAATGGACATTTCAATGGTGGAATATCAAAAAGTTGAGGGACATTATGAGACTAAAAAATTTGTATTTGGTATATATTAACCTACATTTATCATCTTTCACCCCTGATTCTATTGCTCAAAATGTTTACAATAAATGTATGTAATTTAACTATATGATCAATATAAAATGTTATATTTTTTTGGAGAGAAAAAGAGCAGAAGATCTAGAACCTATGTTTTAACTTATTTTCTCTTTGATTTTTTATATTCTGAAATGATCTACAGATAAATCACAAAGGTACAAAGATAGTTCAGAGAGGTCCCATATACATTTCACCTGACTTCACCTTTTGGTAAAAACTTATATAATCATGGAATTCCCTGGTGGCCTTGTGGTTAAGAACTTGTAACTGCTGTGGCTGGGATTTGATCCCTGACCCCAGAACTTCCCATGTCCTAGGTGCAGGAAAAAACAAAACAAAATATATAATTATGATACATATATCAACATTGAGTTAACATTGCTAAGATACTACTGACTAAACTACATACTTTACTTATATTTCATCAAATTTTCCACTAATGCCTTTAATATTGCATTTAGTCTTCAAGTCTCTTTGGTCTCTTGTTATCTGGGACAGTCTCTTGTTTTCCCTTGTCTTTCATGTCCTTGACGCTATTGAAAAAGACCTAGTGAGATGTTTTACAGAATAGGGTTTGTCTGATATTTTCCCATGATTAGACACTCCATAAACATGTGAGAAATAAATTTAATGACTAGAGTACAGTCTTTGCATAGTGTTTTTGTTTGTTTGCCTGGGTTTTTTTTTTTTTTTTTTTTTTTTTTTTTTTTTTTTTTTTTTGTCTTTAGCCTTAGGGAATCAAGTCAAACATGGTTTTTCCAAAGGTGCTTAGATCAGTTCCATTTCCCATCTCCTTCAGTGAGCCATCCATTCATGATACTGACAGATAAATTTGTCATAGTTCATATCTTCTCCTGGGTACTCAGGCTTTCTGGTTGATTTTTTTTAATTTGCATATACTAAGGTTCACCCTTTATTGTGTACAGTTCTTTGGATTTTGGTAAAAAGAGAGCCATGGATCCTGCACTACAGTACTTTACAAAAGAGTTCCGTCACCCTAAAAATTCCTTGTATGTCATCTCTCCTGTTCCTGATAATCACCAATTTTTTTCACTACCTCTTTAGTTTTGCCCTTTTCAGAATGCTATATAAATGTAATTTTAAAATATATGGCCTTTTGGATCTGGCTTCTTTTACTTACCAAAAACGCCTTTTAAGAATTACTCAGTTTGTGCTTGAATCAATAATTTGTTCCTTTTTATTGCTGACTGTCTTCCATTCCATTTTATGGAAGTACTCTGGTTTGCTTATCTATACACCTATCCAAGGATAACTGAGCTGCTTGCAGTTTTTTAATGAACATGAACAAAGCTGTATCAATATTCACATATTCATATTTAAACGGATATATTAAGATGAAATCCGCATATCAAAAAATTCACTCGTTTAACATGTACAATTTAATAGTTTTTAGTGTATTCAGAGCTGTGCAATAGTCACCACAATCAATTTTAGAACATTTCCCTCATGACCAAAGGCAGCACAGAACCCATTAACAGTCACTCCTCATTTACTCTCAATGCTCATGCTCTTGGTAATTTACTTCTGTCTCTACGGGTTTGTCAATTCTGGAAATTTCATATAATAGATGTTCCTTTAACTGGTTTCTTTTACTTAATATAATATTGCCAAATACCATCTATGTCGTAACCATTCGTCTGTATGCCATCTTTAAATTGCTACATACTATTCCACTTCACAGTTATATAATCTTTAGTTTTTTGATTCTACTTTCTGGCTATTATGAACAATTGTTATAAGCATTCATGTACCAGTATGTATGGACAAATAATTTTATTTCTTTTGAGTATAGGCCCAGGAGTTGAATCACTGTATCGGGTCATATGATAACTCTATATTTAATATTTTGAGGAACTACTAAACTGTTTCTAGTGTAGGTATAGCATTTTACATTCTCATCAGCAATGTATATGTTTTATAGGAAGTTTCAGTATTGTTAATGTATCAATTTTCCTAATTTAAAGTAATGGTTCAATACAATCCCAATCACAATCCCTCAAGTTTTTTGTTGATATTAAGTCCGATTATAATGTACATGGAAAGATAAACTAGAATAGTAAAAACAATGTTGAAAAAGAATAAAGTCGGAAGACTCACATACATGATTTTAAGACTTACAAGGAAGTTATAAAAATAAAGACTATGTGGTACTAATAAAAGGGTGGACATATAGATAAGTGGAACAGAATAGAGAGCCAAGAAATAGACCCATGTAAATACAGACAACTGATTTTTGATAAATGTGTGCAAAAATTCACTGTAGAAAGACTTATGTTTTTTGGATAAATAGAGATGAAAAATTGGGTCCCTACACAAAAATAAATAAATAAATAAATAAAATAGAACCATACCATATCTCACACTTTATGCAAAAGTAATACAGAAATAGATCATAGCTCTAAAAGTAATGTGTAAAATTATAAAGTTTCTGCAAAAAGGAGAAAACCTGTGAGACTTCATATTTAGCAGAGTTTTTAGATACAATAACTAAACTATAAATCTGAAAAAATATTGATAAATTGACTTTTATAAAAGTCTTTTTAAAAGTTGTGATTCGTGAAAGATAGTTACAGTAGTTTAAAGGCAAGCTACATACAGGAGAAAATATTAGCAAGTACTTTTCAGGACTCTGTTATTTTCTTAGAACAGTTTTACTGAGGTACAATTTAAATGCCCTAAGATTCACTTAATGTAAAAGTAAAACTCAATGATTTTTTTCATACATTTATAGATCTGTGCAACCATCGCCTGAATCCAGTTTCAGAATATATTGATAAGCCCCCAACTTTCTTTGAGTCCATTGCATTCAATCCCTACTTCCACCCTCTGCCCCAGGCAACCGCTGATCTGTACCCTCTCTGTATATATTCACTACTTCTGTGAATTTTATTCATATAAAGGAATATTACAACATGTAATATTTTGTGTCTTGCTTCTATCAACTGCCATAAGGTTTTGGGAGAACATTTATTTTATAAGTTATATCTTTATAAATATTTCAATTATTTTTATTGCTAAATAGTATTTCGTTGTATGGAAAAAAGTACATTATATTTAACCATTCATCACTACTATTAGCTTTCAGTATACAAACCTTGAGTTTCGCTTTTTACATGTATTCCTAGTATTTGATACTTCTGTAAATATCAGTGCTTTTTTAAATTTCACTCCTAGCTTGTTTGTTGATAATGTATAGAAATCTAATTGATAAGTGTCACTACTTCCTTTTAACTTTGGATACCAGTATTTTTTTTTTAACATTATTGAATTTTCTAGAATCTTTGGTGCAGTGTTGACATGTTAGCAGTTAAAATGTTCAGTATTTTACAATTAATTCTGATGCTGGTGGTAGGTTTTTATAGTTGACCTTTATCAAGCCGTGGACGTTCCTTTTTATTTCTAGGATATGGAGAAATTTTATCATGAACAGTTATTTTATTTCATCAAAAATCTTTTCTGAATTTACTGAAATTACCATATGTTTTTCTTTCCTTTATTCTGTTAACATGGCGTGTAACGTGAATTAATTTGGGGGTGTTAAATCAACTTGAATTTCTGGCATAATCACCACTTACTTTGTGTCATTCTTTTATATGATGATGATTCATTTTACAAATTTTTGTTAAGGCTTTCTGTGCTATATTCTTAAGAAGTATTGATCTCTGATTATGTATATTTAAACTTATAGTTTATTTGTCTGTCTCTTGTATTAGTATAACATTGACATCATAGAATTAGTAAGGAGTTCTTCCCTCTATTTTCTGAAAAAGTTTGTGCACATGATATTGCTTGTTTTTTACATTCTTGGTAAAACTCATTAGTGAAGTCTTTAGGGTGTGGAGTATCCTTTGCAGAAAATGTTATTATAAATGAATGTAATTACTTAATTTTCACTACTCAGATTTGTTAGTGATTTTTGAATCAATTTTGGTAACTTTTGTCCTGGGAATTCGTCCATTTATCTAGGTTCTCGAAAACATAAATGTGATTTCAATATTCTCTTACTATTCTTTTAGTTACTTCAGGGCAAGTAGCAATATCCTCTCACTTATTTCTAATTTTGGATATTTCTATCTTCTGTTTTCTTTGTCAATTTTTCTAATAGTGTGTCAATTTTGTTGATTTATTGTAAGAGTTATCTTTTGGTTTCATTAATTTTTTTTAATTTTTCTGTTTTTGATTTACAATATATTTTTTATTATCTCACTCTTTGCCTTAGACCTAGTTTGTTTTTCTATTTTCTTAATGTGAAAGTTTTGGTAACTGAATTGAGATCTTCTTTTCCAATATAATAGTTTTCAAAGCTTACAACTATAAATCAATTTGCAAATTTGTAAATCAACCATACTACAGTTTTTTAAAAAGTCAAAAAACTATACATCTCCACCAAACACCGTTTTAGCTGCATTCAATTTCTTTTGATGTTTTTGTTTAAATTTAGGTTTAAAATACTTTATAATTCCTCCCTTTTTTTCTTTCACTTATAGGTTATTTAAATTGTGCATTTAATTTCCAACTATGTGGAGCTTTCTAAGATTTCTTTCCATGGTGGATATTAGATATTCTATTAAATTAGTTATTTTACTTTTCTAAGATAGTAGGATTTATATTATTTCAAACTTTTAAAATTTATTAAGACTAGTTTTATGGCCCAGAACATAGTACATCTTGGAAAATGTTTCACGCATGCCTTAAAAATATGTGTATTCCACAGTCATTAGGTAAAGCGTTCTTTCAGTGTCAGTTGTTTGATATTGCTTGAGTCTTTTATATAATTTCTGACTTCCCATCCACTTTTTCTAGTAATTATTGAGAGTGGTGTATTAAAATCCCCAAATATTACTGTTGAATTGTCTGTTTAGGCATCATTTTGAAGTTATCTAACATATACATATCACTTGTTTATCAACTGCATTAGTACAATCTGCTTCATTTTGAAAGTTTGTAAATATGCCAATATAATTTTATATTTTTTCTTTTTAATTTTAAAATAATCACAAACTTACAAAATAAGTGGAATTATAGTACAAAGGAAGAAGTTTGATTTTCATTTATTTATTTATTTGTTTTTGTTTTCTAGGGCCTGACCCTGCGGCTTATGGAAGTTCCCAGGCTGGGGGTCAGACTGGAGCTACAGCTGCCAGCGACCACAGCCACAGCAACATGGGATCTGAGCCATGTCTGTGACATAAACCACAGCTCACAGCAATGTTGGATTCCCCCACCCACTGAGCAAGGCTAAGGATCGAATCCGCATCCTCATGGATACTAGTCAGGTTTGTTTCCACTGCACCACAACAGGAACTCCTGATTTTTTTTTAAAATGATCCATATTAGACTGAATTGCCACCTTGATTCCTCATTCCCAAATGCTTTAAAATGTATTTTCTTTAAACAGGGACATTGTCAATATACTATGCAAAATCAGAAAATTAATGTAGTACCTTATTATTATCTGATCCTTAGGCTCTATTCAAGTTTTTCCACTTTCCCCAATAATGTGTTTTATAGCCAGGTTTCCAGTCCAGAGTCATGCTTTGAGTATAGTGCTCATGCCTCATTCCCATGTTCAGTCTTGAAAATCTTGTCTTTGACTTTCATGATAGTGACATTTTTGAAAATCATAGGCCAATTATTTTGTAAATCATCCCTCAATTTACATGTGTCTGAAGTTTCTTTGGGATCTGTTTCTTTGGCAGGAGTATCAGAGAATGAAAGATTTTCTTCACAATACCTTTTATGAATTATAGCACATTTTGTGAAATCATTAGTATTAGGACAAAAAGACTTCCCAGCTAGCCCATAAGCTATTCTGAAGAGTAATTGTAATCATTGTTTGTGTCTCTTTTATAGTCATTAACTAACTTCTGAATCAATTATTAATTAGATATTTTCTTAAAACATATGTTTCATGTCATAAGGTCTTACAGAATCGGGTAAACATTTTACATTTTAAATACTATGTAATAAAATCAATCCTATAATATATATAGTTATTTTTATTGTCATAGAAAATGTTTCAATTATTTTTTGTTGTTAAATGTCCTCATAAAATACCCTTATTTCTGGCAGTGAATCATAAGTCTTGGTGTTATCTGTGCTGGAGTTGTTTTAATGAAGTGTCAAACACACATTTTAACTTTTTGGTAGATTCATCTTAGAAAGTGTGGGAACGCTGAGCAACAGTTCAGCAAAGAATTTCTGAGTAGCTAATGTTCTTTAACCCACAGTAGGCTTATTCCCAGACAGGAAACGTGCACAAAAGAAACCCACTGGCATCATTTACACTTAAATCACTTTGTTTACTTGGCATATTTTCTGCGCTATTTTATGTAGTAAGGATTTATCTTACTAAAAAATGACACCATATAAACATAACTTCAGTGAGTTAATTTTATCCATGTAAAAGTGAGAGTTAGGTTTTTTCCCTAACTATAAATTTACACATCAAAATTTATAAAATAATTAGGAATGATCTCTGGTCTTAGAAGTTAGAAGATCCCAATTAATTTAGAAATAAAAATTTCCTTCAAGTTCAAAATTGTTTTGTTTCTACAAAAAATATATATTAGCAAATATATATGAGCATGCATGTAATTAAATAATACAAATAGAACAGGGGCACATATGTACTTACTCAGTAAAGAAGGAAATTTAAGGCAATAATTTACACATTCCCAGTGGCAGAGTGTGTGTGTGTGTGCACGCACACACGCACACACTCTCATACACACACGTGTGCACACATGTACATGTGCTTATCCACACATATGTGGAATTGAGTAATTTTTTTGGAAAATATAATTATTTACATCAATGTTTGACATGTACTAAATTACTATAATAAGTTTTAAGCTAGTATATAATTTTTCTTCCAAAGATATAAGCAGAGTTGTATTAAATATTCACAAATAAACAAAATTCAGGCAATAATTTTGATAAACTGTTTTCTTCTATACAACATTCAGATAAAAGTTTCACCAAGAGATAGACAGATTGTGTACTATAAGAGATATTTTAACCCAAAGTAAAAACTTACTCTTTTTTTTTTTTATTTGTTAAATGGGGAGGAAAAAAAATCTATTCACATTTAGCATATTTATTTTTATGAAAAAAAATTTACCACATTCATTCAGTGTTTTGGTTTTCTCTGTCTGCTGGTTTCAGCTTTTTCCAATTTGTGGCTGAGTATTTTACTTATAGATCTCCTAAAGGCATATTAGTTCCTTCACGTTGCTGAAAAATAGCTTGCTTACCGAAAAAGATTTAGCAAACACATCTGAATTCATCTTCTGTCACATCTGTAATCCTTTGGCACTTATCCTTTAACTTACCATTTTAGTAGTCAGCAAAATTTGACCACTTATTACTTTAAAAAAATAATTTTTGCTTTCTCCAATGATAATGGTATATCCTTGAGGGCAGAGTAAGTATCTGTCAACCTTTTATTTCCGGAAGGCTCAGCAAGGTTAAAGATGCATGACATTGTGGGTGTCCTTCCTTCAGTTACTGTCTTCATGTTTAAACACACACACACACACACAAACACACACACATACACATTCACAGCCTAATATGATGAGTAATTTAACTTCAAAAGATTATGTATCTAATGTGATAATCCTCAGATTTTCTCGGCTTTATCTGTCTCCCATACTGTTTCTCCTTAGCCCCTGCTCTGGACCCCCTGTATCCAGCACTGCTTCTCCAGAGGCCAGCATCAGGAAACATGGGGTCTCTCTTGCTATTCCCATTTTCATGGAGTAGTCTCTGCTCAGACGGCCACCAAAGGGGCTGGGTGAGACAACCTGAGAGTTGAGGAAATAGCCAAGTGGCAGATTTTGACCAATGGGAATTAGGAAACAGGTTATTGTTAGAAACAAATTTCCTGAAAGATAAATTCTCTGTTCTTCCATGGACACCTTGTAGCTTGTCTTGAAGTAGGAGTTACAATGAGTCACCCTCTTTGACTTCGATATTTTCCTTATTCTCACTGCCCTGAAACTTTGTACCAACTTGTAAAGCATTAGCATTTACACTTTCTCTGAGGCCTTTTTTGGGGGAGAGGAAAGTGGACTAAGGGGTCTTTTAAAGTAAGTTATGTGCACTTAATGTTTTTTTAAAAATTGTGTTATCAGCCCAAGCTCTGTCTACAGACACACATGATCTACCATTATGACTAGCTGTTTAATAATTAAGGTGCATGAACATTTTAAAACATGACTTTTCATTCAGTATATTCACTCAAGCAAGTAGTAATTGACTCATTATTCAAAATTCAGTTTTCCCTGACTAAAAAAAATAACGCAATTATAGAGAAACAAATGTTAACTCCTGATTTATCAGGTACACATAGATGTGTTTTGTGCAAGCAAGAGAAAACCTTTGTTATTCATTCAGAAAGATATAACAGTTGCCATAGGGGAAAAAAAATCATTATATATATATTTTTGAATTCCCAGTGGATTTTGAGAGAGTTTTTGCTTTGTGACTACAAGTGCTTTACTTCTCTGTTTGAGATGTGAGCCATAGTAATATTATTCAATTTTTAGCAGTTAATTTTTCTTGTAATCTTAGGAGTAACCTCAGTAAAATAATGAACAGAGGCAGAATAACAAATAAAAGCCTCCAATTTAGCTGTTATTTTAAGACCTTTGTTAGTCCCATATGTTTTTAAAATTTTCATCTTATAGGAAATACATTAAAATTTACCTTTTTAAATATATTTTTACTGAAGAAGATAAAATTATTTTTACAACTTGGCCTTTTAAAATATCTTTTTGCATTGGACTAATATTTTCAAGTATTTGTAAGCAAAGAACATCTAACAAATATTTTTTGGCAACTTCGGAACACATTTATGAATACTAACAGTTAATGAAGGGAATTCCCATGTGGCACTGTTGGTTAAAAATATGACTGCAGTGACATGGGCCCTGTGGAGGTACAGGTTTGATTCCTGGTCTGACTCAGTGGGTTAGAGGATCTGACATTGCTGCATCTGTGGCTCCAATTCAGGCCCTGGCCTGGGAATTTCCATATGCTGCAGGTGTGGCCATTAAAAAAAAATTAATGAGGTTGACATAATGTTAAAATTATTGAAATTAATTAATTTTTTTTAAATTGTTATTTTTGCATTTATTTCTCAAATATTTATTGTATGCCCTGAACAATATATACCTAAAACATTAAAATAGTGTCTTTTGCTAAAAAATTAAGCTTGTGAGGGAAACACATATTCAAGCAAAGATTACAATGAAATGCTTTAATTGCTCTACATTAGATATGATCAAGCTGATGCAGGAAGTAACCTGACATGATTAACTCACCTATAGTTTTACAGAGGATAAGAAATTAGAAACATATTAAAAGGGTACATCACATACAAAGCAAAGAAGACATCACTTCAAAGTGAGAGAAGAGCACATGAAAAGGTTTATTTAGATGATTGTTCAGTAAGTAATTTCTGTGTTGTTTTTTTTTTTTTTTTTTAATTTTTATGGCCCCATCTGTGCCATACAGAAGTCCCCAGGCCAGGGCCCGAATGAAGCTGCAGCTAGAGGCCTATGCCACAGCCTTAGCAACAGCAGATCTGAGATTCATTTATGACTTATGCTGCAACTTGGGGCAACACCTGATCCTTAACCCACTGAGCTAGGCCAGGGATTGATCCTGAATCCTCACAGATACTATGTTAGGTCCTTAACTCTCTGAGCCACAGCAGAAACTCTTCAGTGAGCAATTTCTTTTTTTTTTTTTTTTTTTTTTTTTTAATTTTTCCACTGTACAGCAAGGGGGTCAGGTTATCCTTACATGTATACATTACAATTACATTTTTTCCCTCACTCTTTCTTCTGTTGCAACATGAGTATCTAGACATAGTTCTCAATGCTATTCAGCAGGATCTCCTTGTAAATCTATTCTAGGTTGTGTCTGATAAGCCCAAGCTCCCCATCCCTCCCACTCCCTCCCCCTCCCATCAGGCCACCACAAGTCTCTTCTCCTTATAACTGGAATCTAATATCCAGCACAAATGAACATCTCCTCAGAAAAGAAAAACATGGACTTGGAGATGAAATTAATTAATTTTGATTGTTAAGTGCACTTTTAGTACACTTGAGTAAATATATCTTCTTTTTTTTTTTTTTTTTTTTTTTTTGTCTTTTTGGGGCAGCACCTGCAGTATATGAAAGTTCTCAGGCTAGGGGTTAAATCAGAGCTGTAGGTTCCAGCCTACACCACAGCCATAGCAACGTGGGATCTGAGCCCCATCTGCTAAGTACACCAGTGCTCATGGCAATGCTGGATCCTTAACCCACAGAATAGGGCCAGGGATCAAACCTGCATCCTCATGGATACTATTGGGGTTTGTTACCACTGAGCCACAATAGGAACTCCCTAAATATATCTTTTTATGTCAATGAGTTAGTTAAGGTCCTAAAAATCTTACAGTCTTTAGGCAGTATTCTTATTGTACCAAATAGGTATAAATCATTGTCTAATCTTTATCATGGGTAAAAGTTACTGAACAGAGAGTAAGTAGATTTTAATGTTTGGATTACAATTTGAAGAGCATTTGCTCAAAATTTTGCCTATTTATGTCTTTTAGGATTCACATGAGGGATGAGAAAGTTCAAGTTCATACACTTTCTGGAGTTACAAGGAGCTTAATTTAAAGTACTGCTATCTTTATAAAGTAAAACTAAAACATTGTGCATATTAAATAAAATCAAAAGGAGATGTATAGAATTTTTTTACTTGTTTTCTTGCTAAATACATGACTTTATGGGTAGTTAATTCTGTATTAAATTATTTAGCAAGAAAGGAAATAGAACACATTTTCATTTACCTTCATAGAATACTGTAAATTGGCATGTTCTGAGAATGGATTCCTGAAAATAAAACTTTGGGTGATAATCTTACCTATTACAGATGATTCCTATGATATCTGAAAGTATTAAAGACTTGAAAATCTATAATACTTTAATATAGGGTCTTTTTTTTTTTTTGGTAGAAAACTTTTACAAATCTTGTCAGCTTTTGAAAAGCAGTGAAATCCAGTGAATTCACTGCTAATTGTCCTCACTCCACCTCTTAACACTAGTCATCCTTCACTCAGTCTTTGCAGCACAGAGCCGTGTGTGCTACACTTGCTGCGGGGGTTCAGCCTGGCTCCATATGAATCATGCCTAACATGATTCAGCCCATTCTCAGCAGGCAGGGTTCAAAATATGACTCACTTCTTTGGAAAGTGTGAAGTAAATGGGCTCAGCCCAGGGGTTCTTAGCCTCAGGGCACTTGACATTCTGAGCTAGATAATTCTCTGTGGGGGGTTTGTCCTGTGCACTATAGGATATTTTAGCAGCTTCTACCTAGTAAATGCCAGTTGCACAGACCCTTCAAGTTGTCACAACTAAAAATATCTCCAAACATTGTCAAATATTCCCAGGAGTGGAGACAAAATTGGAACTGGCCCAAGTCCACTGAATCAGCCCCATCATGAAGCACAGCACTTTTGGCCATCCTGTCACTCCAGAGACTTTGTACTCTTCCTTGATTTCTTAGTCTTAGCATTTCAGCTTTCCACTGAGACTCAGATTGCCTAAGAACCCCTTGGCTGTGGTCCTGGTAAAGGATCTGGTAGAGCAGATAAGGCTATGAGTTCTGGACTCCAAGAGACCTAACCTCTAGTTCAGGCAATTCAATTTACTGTTTTATGATGGTTAGGGACTGAATTGAGCCCCTACAGTTCACATGTTGAAGCCCAACCCCCAATATGACTGTATTTGGAGAAAGGGCACTTAGGAGGCAATTAAGTAAAAATGAGGTTATAGGGGTATAACCTTAAGTAAATAGGATTAGTATCCTTATAAGAAGAGGAATAGAGTCAAGAACTCACTCAAGGACTCTCTTTCATTGGCATTTGAGGAAACAAAGAGAAGGCACCCATTTCCAAGCCAGGAAGATAGCTCTTACTCAAAATCACCTTGATTTCAGACTTCTAGCTCTCAAAACTGGGAGAAAGTAATACTTTGTTGTCTAAGCCACCCAGTCAATGGCATTTCCTTATGGCAGCCCAAACTAAGACAATAACTTTGGACAAATAACTTATCTCTCTGGTTTGAGTTGCCTCCAATTAAAAGGAGGAGATTAATAATATCTTCCTCATGTGATTATTATAGTGATTAAATGGGATAATGCAGATGAAGGGCATGGCACAATATCAGCACAATTCACACAGAGGAAATATTGTCTTGGTCTCCTCTCAGACTCAGAATTACAGTCTAAACTTACTATTGACAGTATGCATTCAGGGTCTAGTTCATGCATCTATTTTTAATACCTTTTTTCCCCTTTCTGTGTCAGGGTGACTGGCTCTTGATTCACATATCCCAAAGACATTCGCTGAAATCATTTCTTTGAAGGAGGTGACTATCCAGAACTAAGATGATGTCAAAGATACTGTGTTTCAAAGATTTCCTGCTGAACTTATTCCCGTTGTTGTTAATTCACCTATCACACTGGACATTCTCACACATAACAGCTTTTCCCCGAACCAGTTTCAAGTTTGTTAAATAGATGTGTACACTGTGCCATGCATGCATAGCTGCCCTCACAGGTGAGCCAACAGCAGCTTCTTCTTCTGATTACCTGATTCCTTCTCCTTCCAGTGGACTCTTGCACATGACTGAAGCCCCAGAATGTCTTGTGCAAGTGCTTAATTGGTATGTCAAGTTTTGAAATGTGATGTATAAGACTGTGTATGTTTAATTGGTTTTGACCATTAGTAACAGTGTCCTGCTGGTACCCTTCTCATATTCACGATAATATTTTCAAATGCATAAGACCTAGTCCACAGATTGGTAGGAAACTGAACTTTAGTCCTTATTAAATTTTAATAAATATAATGTACTTGCCTCTTTATGAACTCATTAAATAACAAGATCTAATTGAGCATCTAATTACTACTGTAATTACCTAGTAATATTCTAAGATGCTTGCAACATGATTTGGTAATAGCTGTGATGTTGGCTGGTAAAAATTAAGTTACTGACAGCACTACAGTGATTTGTTGTGAATATTCATAATTGAAGAAAATGCTAAAATTTTTCTAAATGTTAGTGAAAAATAACCTATGTTTTAAATACAAATTCACCCAGAACTTCAAGTTTCTTGTAAATTATGTCCACGGATTTTTTGGGCCCCAGAGTACGATACATCACACTGAAACAACCTGACATGGTTTCACATAGCACTTTGGTGGCAGGGGTGTGCTCCAGATGGAAAGTCAGCTCTCTATTCCAAGATCCCCTGGAAGCAGAACTCTGATATTTGAGTAGGGCTTATTCAGTCCTCACGGATTAGATATAACTTTTATCTAGTCCCATTTCAACTCTCAGATAGTTAAATAAAACTAATGTAGATTGGGGTGTTGGGCTTCAGACCCACTAGTTCTCTATTTTGCTGAACATACCTGATAGGAACAATTTCCTTTCTCTGTGGAACGAGTCTATTTTCTCGGGTCGATTGATATCTTTATAGACAGACTCCCTTTGAAGTACCTCCTGCCCTATAGCCAGTACTTAAAAGCTGGAAATGAAGTCCAGCAGGAGTTATTCCAGTTTGTTTCTAGTAAAACTGTGCTAAGAGATAGAGCATCAAAAGTGAAAATGGGAACAAAAGAAAAGGGGAAAATGGTAGTTGGCTGTCTTTTATCTATTGATGGGAATGGCCATTGTGTATTGGAGGTCTGACTCTAAATGTTTAAAAGCGGAGCATTGAATACTTTCGAAATTCTACACTTAAAGTCCTACATTTTACCTTTGAAACTATGTTCTTATTAATCTTCCCTCCACTTGGAAGTAAATTAGTAGAGTTCCCAGAAGTCTGAACTAAGACTTTAAATTTTTAATCTTTGATTTGCCATTAAAAACACGTGACTTTGAAAAAGTTGCTTGATACTTCTGGATTTCTGGTGTTCATGCATAATGTAAGGGATGGAGATGGGTGAGCCTCAGATTCCTTGCTGGCTCTGAGACTCAAGGTGTATCACTAATTGACTTCACTGCCTCCTAAGAACAGAAGCAAAGCTTAAGACTTTTGTGTGGTAGAAAGGCACTAAGGATGTCATAGACTCCATAAGAGAAAGGTCTGACGTAATAGATGAAAAACATAAAAATGAACTAGACTAAGTATGTTTGAAAAGGTGAAATTTTTAAGCTTGAGCAAAAACTTATACTCTTTAGACACAGGAAATACTTTCCTATTGGTCAGGTCAGGATTTTGGTTAATCTTCATTCTTATAAGGAATTCCTGTGTTCTCCTTATCATTATAACCACCCTTAGGTTTCCCTGTCCTGGCTCCTTGAGGAAAGTAGCTATGTCTTATTCATTTTTGTCTCAGTAACCTAAACATCATCTGGCATATTGTAGGAGTTCAATATATATTTGTTGAATTAAACTGAAGCACTGTATTTTTTTTTTTTTTTTTTTTGTCTTTTTGTCTTTTTAGGGCCACATCCATGGCATGTGGAGGTTCCCAGGCTAGGGGTCTAATCGGCGCTGTTGCTGCTGGCCTAAGCCAGAGCCACAGCAACTGCCAGATCCAAGCCGCATCTGTGACCTACGCCACAGCTCACAGCAAGGCCGGATCCTTAATCCACTGAGTGAAGCCAGGGATGGAACCGGAAACCTCATGGTTCCTACTTGAATTCATTTCCACTGTACCACGACAGAAACTCCAAGATGCACTGTATTTTGATCTCATAATAGGTAAATGCAGTGTACTAGGTGCTGCAAATTATGAATTACAGTTATCAAAAATGCTTGATATTCTTTCTGTATAATTTTGGCACTCCTTTCAAAAACGTGTATGATTTAATAAAATGTATGAAACACTACTAGGTAATAAGAATGTACAAAAAAGTAATGGAAAAATTATAGAAAATATATTAACCCTATGTTCCATGTATTATATGCAGACATTGTATTCATTGCCTAGCATATGGTTTGTAGGTTTGGGAATGCTCATAGTACAAGCAATTAATAGAGACGTCTTCAAAACAAGAATCAACTTGTATTATTCATTGTTTCAAGAGTCATAATTCAAAATTCATGTCTATTTTCAAGGACATCAATGTTACTTAGAGAGAAGGAGCTGAGAGAGCACACAGGTATTGAGTCCAATATAGAAAGCTGATTTATCACTGTGGTTTCATTCTCTGTATGGCAGTGTGAGCATTTAATTCAAAATGAATTCCTTAATCTATAGGGATCATCTTTAAGAGCATCCATCTAGGTAGAAAGAGCAGGGCTGCCCAATGTAATCTCAGAAGGACTGTACCTGAGGACTACCTGCTTACTTTTACTCTGACTTTTGGCCTCGAAATTCTTTGGGTTAAAATGCATTCAAGCACTCTTTCTCATGTTTCCAGCTTTTACCTGGTGTGTGTGTAATCTGCTATGTTTTGGTAAATAAGTGAACTTTTTGGAGACAAACTTTTTTTTTTTTTTTGCTTTTTAGGGCTACACCTGCAGCACATGGAGGTTCCCAGGCTAGGGCTAGGGATTGATTCAGAGCTACAGCTGCTGACCTATGCCACAGTCACAGAAACTAGGGATCTGAGCCGCATCTGTGAACTACATCACAGCTCATGGTAATACCGGATCCCTGACCCACTGAGCAAGACCAGGGATTGAACCCACAATCTCATGGTTACTAGTCAAATTCATTTCCATTGTGCCACAACAGGAACTCCTAGGGATACACTTTTAGGAAGGCAAAATCTACTTAATCTAATGTGCCTTTTAAGTGCCTATATACCAACCTTACCATGTAGTACACTCTGTATTTAAATAACAAATTATATTTTTTCTTCCAGTTTATATAAAACAGTATGGTTTATCATTTATAAAAGTGTACAATACTTTTCATCAGTGTCAGATACTTCTCCTTGCCAGGCATTCTTATTCTTCATCCTCCTACAGATGGCCTCATCAGCACCAGTTCTTTAAATTAAGGGCTTGCCCCATTGTATCTTCTGCTAACAAGAGATTCCAATGGTGGCTCCAACTGTCAGCTGTTCCTTGTTCATCCCAATTTAGTTGCTGCTGCTGTGTAATCAGGAGATTCTTCCTGCCAGCCACATGCACAGTGATGGTTTTTAGCATGACTCAACACATTAACTTTCTAAACATTGCTCCACCTAGTTTATTTTCAAGCAGTGAATCTGCTCTATTCCCTAGCAAGTTAGCTTCTGCACCAGTGAAGGGACAGATACTTCTGGAGATTAAATTCCCAGTATATAATAAGTTAAAAAAGAAGACTGAAAAGTAAAATATATTATCTATCTACATGGTATACATTTATATATATTTATATTTATACATTTGTATGTATATCTACATTTTTATATGTACATATTTAAATATATTTTGAATTTGTGAATAAACTGCTTTCTGTCTTAAGTCATCATAATAGCAGGAACATATAAATAAAATTTACAGATAAAATGAAACAGGGAGTCTTTGACTATTTTACATATTTAAGTATATTTTTACTTCCTTTGAAATAGGGTTTGTAGATATGATGAAAAGGCACACCATATGAGGAAAATAATTCTAGTATTTGAATGAATTACATGTAGGAAATCTATTGATATGAAAGGGGAAGCTAATTAGAATGGAATTTGCATATGTCAAAATAATATCAATTGAGATGATTTATGTGAACAGTTCCACCTACACACACATACGTATCATATATACACTTATATACATAATATGTATAACTGTAGTAAACTCTGAAAGTATTTGTACCCACTAGTCATCTTTGGAAATTGTGATTATAGAGGATTTTCACTGTCCAGTATGCATTTTTTTATTTTTAAATGTTTGGTAAATAGCATACACTATTTTAAAAAATCTAGAGCAAAAGTTTTAAATCTACTGATATCAGTAAGTAATCCTGGAACATTTATATCAAAAGATCTAGAATGTGTTTAAAAACATTAAAGAACTATTTCCGAGAATATCAATTTAATTTGGCTTGTGATAAGAAAAATATTTGTTAAAACAATGCACTCAATCTCTTCTTTCCCAGTCTTTCTTCAGTAGATTATCTGAGTTAGCAAGAACTCAGGTCTAGGAATATTTACTGTGAAGATAAGGATCAAATTTCAGTTTCATAATCTAATAAAGATAAATTGGAGACTAGACCTTAGACCTGAGGCCCCAAAAAGCTTCTTCCATTATGGTCCTTGAAGGGCAGATAGTTATTCGTACCTACCTGACTTACCACTGAATCCCAAACTGAGAATATGCAGGCTAAAAAAGAAAATAAATAAATAAATAAATACAACCTGATGTACATTTGAAACATTCAGTAGTTAGATGGCCCGACTGGAATAGCCAGCCATTTCAGTGGGTGATATTGGCTTTAATAAAAAAGATTATTCCTAGTACTTTGTCCAAAAGTATCTTGGCAATGAATAATGGGTATATGCATAGTATAAGCTATGAAAAATCCTACAGAGATAAACCAACCAAAACCAAGTAGAACTCTTAAGTGTTCCCCTCACTTTGTCTGCTTAGAGAACACCTATTTTTTCGTATCATCTTTTACTAATTTTGTACTATAGTAAAATTGTTTTAAAATATTCAAAACATCTTTAATGAATCCCCTACTTGCAATAAAGAATATTCCTTATGAGGTTTATGATATCCATGGGGCCAAATATAAATTTTAGGGAGTTAACGTTAATGAAAGGAATAAAAACATTTTAACTGTTTTCAAAATAAATTCCAAGAATTCCCTGCATTGGCGGGGGGGGGTGGGTTACTCATTATCTTTGCTCACCTATGAACTTCTCTTTAATTCCTATCACATTAACTACTCATCCCTCACAAATAAAAAAGGGAGAGGAACAACATTGTTGTTAAGGAACTCTAGAGACAGGATTTGGTGATATATATGCAGGCACACAAATACAATCCCCTCCAACAACTGTGAAACTAAATAACTACTGAATCAACTTAAGACTTTTGTCGAGAAAAACTTGTCAGACCTTCTACAGGTGAATTATTGCCTTAGAAAATAAAAATAACAAAACATTTATATGCCAGTCTATTTTCTTTATGGCTAAGTGATCATTTTAAGATAACTAAATTATAAGTTAATAATTAAAAGTGCAGGAGCTCCCATCTTGGTACAGCAGAAACGAAACTGACTAGGAACCATGAGGTTCCAGGTTCAATCCCTGCACTTGCTCAGTGGGTTAAGGATCCGGCGTTGCCTTGAGCTGTGGTGTAGGTTGCAGACACGACTCGGATCTGGCATTGCTGTGGCTGTGGCGTAGGTTGGCACCAACAGCTCTGATTAGACCCCTAGCCTGGGAGCTTCCATATGCTGCAGGTATGGTCCTAAAAGGACAAAAAGACAAAACAAAAAAAAGTGCCATTTCCAAGGAGTTCCCTGGTGGCTCAGATGGTTAAGGATATGGTGTTGTCACTACTGTGGTGCAAGTTCGATCCTGGCCTGGGAACTTCTGCTTGCCACAGATGTGGGGAAAAAATGCAATTTCCCATAAGCAAATAATAACTACATTGTTTAACAGTGAACTCTTGAACTTTTCCTTCCGATATTGTTTTGGTTAAAGTACCATATAGAAACTATCTTATATCTAGTTGCAATACGTTATCTGAAAATAGACTCCAAGATCCCCAAATTTCCCTCCTTGGCCTGCTATTATTTTCCTGTGTTTTGTTCGAGGCATTATCTCTAGAAAGCTGCTATTAAAATATATAACCTCTAGTTGAGGTTATGCATTATATATAATTAGGGTTTTGTAAGTATGGAGCCATCTATGCTAGTGGTTACTGACCCTTACTCTACATTTAAAACATCCATGGAACTTAAAAAATGAGGCATCCCATGCTGGACTCTCTGAATCAGAATCTTTGGGTTTAGATCAAGACATCCCTTAAAAAATATCTTCTGGTGACTTTGACTCATATTGAAGATTGAGAATCACTGAAATAAATTCCATGTTTTCCTGTAATATCACTATTACTGTTTTCTCAGGGCTGGCTACCTAATTTGAGGGCCCTCCGGCAGAATGAAAGCATAGGGCCCCTCTTCAAAAAGTAGAAAAAAATACCATTAAAGATACTAAAATAGGAGTTCCTGTTGTGGCTCAGGGGGTTATGGATCCAAGTAGTATCCCTGGCCTTGTTTATTGGGTTAAGGGTCCCGTGTTGCAGTGAGCTGTGATGTAGGTCACAGACAGCGCTCAGATCCTGTATTGCTGGGGCTGTGGTATAGGCTGGCAGCTGCAGCTCTGATTTGACCCCTAGCCTGGGAACTTACATTATGCCACAGATGCAGCCCTAAAAAGCAATAATACATAATACATAAATACATAAATAAACTAAAATATATTGCTTCTCTGCTATCTTCTGATTGGTCATATTGTTTTGTATTTGCTCTTTTTCTAAGCAAAAAATAAAAACTATTGATATGAATTTTGCCATTTATCTTCATATTGCACAATGTCTATTTTAAATGCAAATATAAGAGCATACAGAATCACCACAATTGCACAAATTATATTTTGTATCTGATACATGCCTACGTCTTGCCAGAAGAGCGGGATCAATATACACAACTAGCTCAAACATTTTTATTTCACTTCTTGATCTGCTTACACTGTACCAATACAGGCCACCTTCAGCTTACCAGTGAGTAAGTGAGGAAGATTCTTTCCTTCATTGTCCTGACCTTCAGGGTAAGTGGTTAGCTAATGCAGAAAGGGGGCACAAATAAGAAAAAATATGATAGGTTTTCTAGGTCATTCCTGCCTCTTAGAGAGCCAATCATTGCTTTCTTTTTGTGTTCCAAATTCTGGGTTGAATGGCAAACATGGCATCTTGGAGCTCTCGGTGCACCTGCTTGTTGAGTCACAGATGGAACTCTAGTGGCTTCGAGTATGGCTGTGCCTACAGTTATCATGGGTCCACTGTGCTCATGAGGCAGTATAAATGCCATATGCAAATGTGTCAGCAGATACACATATTGTGCATATCATTTCTGCTCATGAATGTGCCTCTATCCTAGCAGGCTGTACCTCCAGAACAAGAATTCAAAGATAATATGATAAAGTGATACAAGATGGTGACTGCAGAGCATTAAACCCAGGATGGGGCCCTTTGGAGTATGGGTCTTTGTGTAATTGCACAAGTCTAATCTCCTTTAATTAATTAATTAATCTATCTATTTGGTCTTCCTAACTACCTGAACTATCAAGACTGGCAGTTCCTTTGCTTAAACTGAATTTAAATATCCTAAATGCCTCAAGTCTTTTTCTACCTAGTGCCTAGAGGTATGTTATTTCTCTGATCTCAAACTATTGAGACACAGCAAAGCTTCCGAGCAAAAGTCCACTATGAAAACTCTACCCAAGTCTTTCTTTTCATTTAGAAACTCCCCCCATTGTCAAAACAATGAGTACACACACACACACACACACACACACACACACACACACACAGGCACTCACACACACGCACATGCACACATACATGTGCCTACATATTCATTTACACTAACCATGTGTTTGTTTTCAGAACCATTTTTCACCCTTCCCCTTGTATGTTCTAAATCATAGGGGCTGAATTTTGCCAATTTTATTTCCTAGGTTTCCTTGCCAGGTTCAGCCAGTGGGAGAAGGCAGGGTATTTCCCAGTCTGCTTTTGTTTTGCAGTGTTATCAGCAGTAGTTGCACTGCCTCTGTGCTCAGTTCTGGCTCCATCAGGAAGCCCCACTGAGCTTTGGCTCCAGCCTGGTAGCTTCTAGGCTCCAAGAACTCTGCCCATGCCTTTTGTCCCTCTATCTCTGAAGGTATAGGCAAAAATGTCCTGATAAAAATGTAGAGAGGAGAGACCCCAGCCATAATGACTAAGAAAAGTCCAGCCAACTGCCCCCTAAGCACCCTCCCCCACACATTTGCTTCTGTAAAGTTGCTTCTGCAATTACGACCCCGCCTGTTCTAGCTCTGGTCCGACCAGCCAAGCATGGACCCGGGAGAGCTAGCCCTTAAAAGCCTTGTGAAACCCTTCTTCAGGGCTCAGACTTGGGAGAGTGATCTCCTCTGAGTCCACCAGCATAATAACCTGAGTTCTCCAACTCTCCCAGTGCTTGCTTGGTTTCTCGCTGGGTAAAAGAGCTGCTAGAACTGATACACTACAGCCACAGGACTTTCACTAGAGCTGATACACTGTGGCCACGGGGCTGCTGGCAGCTGTTGTAACAAAGGTAGAGGTGGCTTACTAAGACAGGTGTTGCCACACTTCTTCCTTTTCATTCTCTCAGCTATTCCAAATACTTATGTAACCAAGCCCCCATGTACAGTTTTCTCAGTTGACTTATCTAGTGTAGCAGAGAAAAGTTTATTACAGGGCCATGCAAAGAGACAGGTGGCTCTTGCCCCTCAAACCCTGAACTCCCTGAAGGGTTTCAGCAAAGCATTTTTCAAGGTCAAGTGAGTGCAGGGGACCTCAGGGTATGTGGTCAGCTCATGCACAATTCTCTGGTGAGCTGATGTTGAGGTAACAGGGCAGTTAACATTATCTATCCTTAGGTGCCAGTATGTCTGGAGGCTGCATGCTCATGATCTTCAAGTAATTAATTTCTTCCATTAGATGGTGATTTTTAGCATCTGAAAAGTTCAGGAAGTATGCATGAAATACTATTATCTGGCTACTTCAGAGGGGAGTTACAGCAGAGGATGTGGGGAGGGATCTGTCCTGGGAAGGCCCCATAGGGTCCTGCTAGGTTTTTCTGTGGCAGATAAATTCAGGAATTAAAATAGGTTTAGGAATACAGTGTATTCATCAGTGTTCTCCAGAAAAATAGAATCAATAAACTCTATCTATCTAAAGATATTTATTTTAAAAAAATTAGTTCACAAGATTATGGAAACTGAAAAGTTCCAAGTTTTGCAGTCTGAATGGCTGAGAAATAGGAGAGCCATTGGTATAAGTTCCATTTAGATTCACGTTCAAGACCATCAGGCAAAGAGTGAAGTCTCTCAGTCTTTTTTTCTATCCTGGCTTTCAGGGACTGAATGAGGCCCTCCCACATTGAAGAAGGCAATTCTGTTTATTCAGTCTACTCACTCAAGTGTTAATTTCACCCAGAAGCACCCTTCCAGACATACCCAGAATAATGTCTAACCAAATATTCCTGTGCATCTGTGGCCCATCAAGTTCACTCCTTAAATTAACCATCACAATCAGCACTGAATCCAAGCACCCTCAGTCTTACCTGACAGAAACCAAAGAAGAAAACTGCCATGGGAAGAACTTGTTTGGTAAATGACAACTGTTGTTTGTAGTTCATTATTAAAATGTGGAATTTAAAATTCAAGAGTGATCCTCTGTCCCATTAGAAACAACAGCAAAGTGCAGCATCTTAAATAAAACACTTGATTGTTGTTCTAGGAAGATTTTAAATTGTTTTATTAGTCTCTTGTCTTACCCCATTTTCTCTGCAATCTAAATTTGGCTTTAGTTTTTGCTGGTTTGTTTAGCAAGTTTAGGAGAGAACAATATTGGGGTAGTTTTTATGCTCAAAACAGTACCAGATATTTTAGCCTCTTAGGCAATTGGACTACGGAGATTTGTTCTCTCTTGTGCTTGTAAATTGCTAATGATACATCTATGTCTTACTCATAGCTAATTCTTTAATTTTGGAAACAGGAAATGTACCATGCAGATCTAGGTGTCTCCAAAACAAAATTAGTCTCATATTAGAAATATATTTAAAACTATATTGGATTCAATCAAATTTTAGCAAATTAATATTATTAAGATGTACAAATTTGTAGGCACTATAAAAATAGAATTGTCTGATAACAACTTGAAACTCCCAAACCTTCATTAAAAATAAAGTTTTCTAAGTATCAGATTTAGAAAGTATTATCAATGAACACACACCTAAAGAACTCATATAAAACTGTAAAATAAAGCTATAGCAATATCCATCTCTTCAGCCACTAAGCCCCTTCCATACACATGCACAAACTAAGAGAAGTCACAGCCTTAGATAGTATCACATTCCCTCTGAACTCGTAATTTTTTAAATATTATCTCTACTCATTTCAGAAAGCAAATATACAATGCCATAAATCAACCAGTAAAGTCATTTGCTTTCCCAGTACATTATTCAATATCCACGTTCTTTTCTTTTTTTTTTTACAGTGATTTTCCTAAATTTTATTTGACTTTACCTTAGTTCACACACACACACACACACACACACACACACACACAGAAAGAAAAGTACAGTAGATCAGAGAACAGTCATGGTGTTCAATTGACCCAATTATCTAAAAGTTATTTTTAAATGGTTATAAAATTGATAGACAACATTTTAGAGTGGCTAATATCATTATCATACAAAATACAGAGAGTAAATTTTCACTTCACAGAAAATACCAGAATAACTATTATCATTTTTTGTTATTTTTCACTGAGATTCAAATTTTTTTTTCCCACTGTACAGCAAGGGGATCAAGTTATCCTTACATGTATACATTACAATTACATTTTTTTCCCCACCCTTTCTTCTGTTGCAACATGAGTATCTAGACAAAGTTCTCAATGCTACTCAGCAGGATCTCCTTGTAAATCTATTCTAAATTGTGTCTGATAAACCCAAACTCCCGATCCCTCCCACTCCCTCCCCCTCCCATCAGACAGCCACAAGCCAGGACATGGAAACAGCCCAAATGTCCATCAACAGATGATTGGATTAGGAAGATGTGGTATATATACACAATGGAATACAGCTCAGCCATAAAAAAGAATGACATAATGCCATTTGCAGCAACATGGATGGAACTAGAGAATCTCATACTGAGTGAAATGAGCCAGAAAGACAAAGACAAATACCATATGATATCACTTATAACTGGAATCTAATATCCAGCACAAATAAACACCTCCTCAGAAAAGAAAATCACGTTCTTTTCTTATTAATCACAGTAAGTTTAACTACTTATTGGCCATAAAAACAAGCAAATGAACCTCTGTACACATGGAAATTAAGGGAATGAAGTACAAGGCAGTATCTGATTCTAGGGTGTTCAACAGAAAATCCAGGTTGTCGTGGTCAAGCGCAGGTTGGAAAAAGAATGTTTTTTTTCACAGCGGGGTGAAAAGAAAAATGAGTTTATTGAGAGAAGAAACACTGCTGGCACAGTTGGATGACTTCCTGATGACCAGGGAGTGCAGACCTCCAGTAGAGGTTGGCTGCTTGTTTTTATGGCCAGAGAGTAAGGGAAAGGATGGTGGGGTTTTGCTGGGGGTCTGAAACTTTCCTCATCCCAGATAAGAGCCTGCTTGGGTAAGCCACTTCTTTGTCAAGAGAAAGAGTGCTTACTGGGGCAGGCCATTTCCTTATTGGAAGAGAGCCAGGCCTCATGAACATCAGCTCCAGGTTTTGTGTTTGAGCTGATATGCTGCAGTTTTAGTTCCACACAGATGAATTTGTACTACTTTGTAGGTCATTACCTTAATAAAAATCAAAAATTCCCTTTATGGTGTACTTCTAGCATGAGTTTACTTTGGCCCACGGAGTATCCATTAATTTCCAACAACAAACTAGTTGCTGCAATATTTGGAAAAACTTATATTCTACCATTATTATTACCAGGAGTTTTGCATCCTCTCTCTGCTGGCATATTAATGACCAGTTACTGATAGAACTTTGCTGGTTCTGGCTGTCTTTCCTGAGCAGCCACATAACTCAAATTTTAAGGAAATGAATATGCATTGTTGTTAAGGAAACCTAATAGAAAGCTTTTTTCTTTTTTTTTTTTTTTTTTTTTGATTTATATCTAAAACAGAGTGTTTATCTCCAGAAAAGAAGTAACAGAATAACATGAAAGACCAAGAAACTGAGCACTCATTTCTGACTCAGTCTACTTCCTGGGAAAAAGAGTCAGTTGGTTTCCATACTGACACTTCTTTGGCCACAATTTCAAGGCAGAAACATTTTACATCAAAGGTATTAACTGCCCCTAGCAGTGAGCTGAAGCAATAGAGACCTAAAAGGAATGCTACCTTGGGGCATTTAATTCTATTAGTCCATCATTCATAAGTGGGTCCTTGTATATAGGTCAAAGTCTTCACCCTGAATGTGAGATTTTACAAGGAACACCATACTTTGTACATGAATCCTTACAAATCTCTTAGGACTGAGATTCTCAGCCTGGGGGCTTCTTCTTCAAACACCCCTGTCTATTAACATGCTGTTGTTCTTAAAAAACTATAGGAAGCATTAAAATTCAGTATGATTTTGGAGCACTGGATTTTTGCCCATGCAACTCTGAATTTAGACCAAGACACTCTACTTTCAGTCTCGTTAAGTTTCTCAAGTTTAATTTAAAACAAAATGTTTGAGTTGAATTTTCTTTAGATTCCTAAAGAATGGTAGCACAACTATTGAATAATTTTCCACTATATGCCAGACATAGTGTTAATTGCTTGTCATAATGCATCTCCTTGGTTTTCCTGACAACCATAATAGCTCATTGTATAGAAGAAAAAATAGAGGATCATGAAAGAAAGAAAGCAGGGTATAGAATTAGGAGTTTCACAACCAAAATGCCAAGGTTCAGAATCAGCTCAGCAATAAGGACCATACAAATTTAGAGAAGTTCACAGTTGCTATGAATCAGTTTACTTATTGAATAAAGTGATATGAAAATACTAATACCTATGCCAATGATTTGGAATTAAATAAGTAAACACATGTGAAGGGCTTAATAGAGTACCAGGCATTCATTAAACACTCAAGAAATGTTAGTCATTATTGTTGCCTAAGATTACATAGCTAGATGGTGACACAATAGGGAATTCAACCTCAGTGTGATTGAGTACAAGGCAGAGGGCAGGTGTCATGTTAAATAGGGATACATAAACAGAACTTACCTAATTCCCCAATAAGCAGAAGGAAATGTCAAAACATTATAAATTGTAAAGTTGTATAATTTTATAACAGAATACTCTTAAATACTCTGTAAAAATGTGATAAATCATCTTTACAATTAAGCTTTGCTATTTAATTTTTATTATTATCATTTTTAAAACTTCTCTAACTACTTTTAGTGGGCAGGATGTAAGCTGACACCTGTTTTGACATGAATAATCCAATTTGTTTGTGTTTTATTTTACTCATTTTGTGAGTAAGAGATTTTCCCAGCATGAAGTTCAAGTATCATCATCTCTTCTAGGCCACTGTGCTTAATAAACTGCCCTATGGGGAGTTTTCAAGGTTTCAGCCATGGTGGTGTGGACTCTATCATAGTAAGTTCTTTGTGGTACTTTGCACAAGGGCAGAGGTTATTGGGATATGAGGAATCATGGGACTGCCATGAGGAAGGATAAAGGACGTATAAAAAATCTCGAAAAAACTGAGAAGCAAAGAAAGGAGAGGGCAGCCCAAATGCCAGAAGCCCTCCTACCTCATGTAGCCAAATGCATTTTCACAAAATCTACCCTTTGTGAGAGGATATCTTCTCTTCCTCTCTTTCTCTTCCCAGGGAGAACCCTTCCCAGATAAATACTGAGGGAGTCGGGGCAGCACTGGTCCAACGCTGAGTCCTCCCTCCCCATGTCCAGTTTCCAATGTGCTCATCACTGTCCTCTGCAGGCAACAAAAAGGGACCCCGAGGTCTCCCCATTCTTGTTCTTGTGTGTTAAACTGATTTCAAGAATAAGTCAATAAAATTATTCAATTTCAAGAAAGTGATTAGAATGTGCATGAAATTGACTTTTTATCATTTCGATAAATTCTTAATTCTTCATCTGAAGAATCAGAAATTACATTAAGAACTAAAAAAAGAAAAATTATGTATGACATTCTTTATTGTCTTTAATTTATACACTCGTGTTCATTTTCTTCACCAAAATTAAAACCTAATGACGAACTCCTAAATTCTTATTTTCTTCATTAATAACAATTAATAATGATTAATTATAGAGTCCTCTACTGAGTGTTTGTAAGGTTAGGCTATATATTGGATGCATTGCATGGGTTTTACTTTTGTTTTCTTTGCAAAATTTATACTTATTTGCCCCCCCATTTTAAAATAACTTCTTCTAATTGAGTATTTTCCTCATTCTAAATCACCTTTGAGATGAATAGGCTTTGGATAAGTATTTTTGTCTCTTTTCAACTTCTATGTAATTGTATGTGCCTTTTCAAAAGAAATGTTCTTTCTTTTCTACTTTGCTCATCATTAACTATATTTTTTCCTTTATGAAAGGATTTTGGTATACTTTTTTCTTATAACTATTTTATTTGTGTCTATGCTATTGAACACAGTTATTTTGTGTGTAATATATGCCATTATTTAGTGTAACATACTTATTGATTCACCTGTAGCTCTATACTTCTCTGCTGGTGGTAATTATTTTACAATGAGTTTGAACAGAGAACAAATAATGTGATATATCTTTATTTTATTTCAAACTTTTGACCTCCTTTTATTTTCCAAAATATGTGAAATTATTGACCTCTAAATTTCCATTGTGTTCATTTTATTCTTACTGAAGGCTTCATATTATTCTTTATATTAGAAATAGCCCATTTTTCCCTTTCAGCAGTCTTTTTATAATATCATCTTTGTAAAGAGTCCCAGTTTATCCCGATTTCCCTTTTTTCAAAGAAACCTGGTTTTTAGTAAACCAATTTTGTATTGGCCCTCAGTTTCATTACATATATTTAAAACGTTATTTGCTCTTTCTATTATAACCCTATACACATTAGTAACATTCATTTGTATAGGTACAGGTTTTCCTGAATTTACTATGGGGTTATATCCAGATAAATCTATTGTGAATTGAAAATATCATAAGTCAGAGTTCCCGTTGTGGTGCAGTGGTTAACGAATCCGACTAGGAACCATGAGGTTGCAGGTTCAATCCCTGGCCTTGCTCAATGGGTTAAGGATCCGGTGTTGCCGTGAGCTGTGGTGTAGGTCACAGACGTGGCTTGGATCCCGAGTTGCTGTGGCTCTGGCATAGGCCGGTGGCTACAGCTCTGATTGGATCCCTGGCCTGGGAACCTCCATATGCTATGGGAAGCGGCGCTAGAAAAGGCAAAAAGACCAAAAAAAAAAAAAAAAGAAAAAGAAAAAGAAAATATCATAAGTCATTTAAACACCCAAACTAGAGCAAGTTAAGAACCTGAAATAGTCTTCATGAGGAGGCAGGTTTGAACCCCTGTGGTAGGCTGTGGCATATATCACAGATGTGACTTGGATTCAGTGTTGCCATGGCTATGGTGTAAGCCTGTCCCTATAGCTCCAATTGGACCCCTAGCCTGAGAACTTCTATATGCTCCAGGGGCAGGCATAAAAAGAAAAACAACAAGAAAACAGAAAAAAACCCACCTAACTTACCAAACATCCCTTAGCTCCACCTTACCTTAAAGGTGGTTGGAACGCTTACCTTAGTCTGCTGTTGGGCAAAATCATCTAACACAAAGCCTATTTTATAATAAAGTGTTCAATATCTCATGCAATTTATTGAAAACTGTCTTGCAAGTGAGAAACAACATGTGGTGTGGTACAGAATGGTTGTAAGTGTATTACTTGTTTGCCCTCATGAGTGCCACCATCCAGAATCAGAGAGTATCCTATGAATAACAGAAGCCTGGGAAAAATCAAAATGAAAACTGAAATATGGTTTCTATTGAATGCTTTCATAAAGTCAAAAATCGTGAGTGGGACCATAGTAGGTCAGAGATGGTAGGTAGTACTTTCATTGATATAACATTACTTTTAAATCTCTGCATTCGGCTTTGTTAAATTTTGAAGTGTGTATGTGTGTGTACAGATCCGAGATATGTGAATGTAAAATCATGCTATATTTAAAGTGTAGTTAGAATACACATGCAAATATATGTATGTGTGTATATGTCTTTTTGTGTATGTATACATCATATATGTATATATGATTTTTATTTGGGAAACATCTCTTTGAAAAGATCCTTCCTGTTTAGCTATCTTTGGGGACAGCGTGATAAATTGCTATGAACAGACACTATTGTATCCAAGTTTCACATATCAAAATAAATTCAGTGACAAATATTTATTATAGCTGACATCTGGCAGGCGGTTAACATAATCAAAGATGTATAAAATATACCCCCTACTCATAAGCATCTTTATATAAACTTGAGATGTTCAGACATGTGTCATAGACGAAATCACCAATTTTTCAATGGGAACACCCAGATGAGTGTTATTGTGATATCCATTCTTCACGGTAACAGAAAGAACAGAATTTCTCTGTTCAGGAAGTAGAGACAAATTTCCCCGACACTGAAAAATTAAAATATGTAGAAAGACTTGAGCAAAGTTCATAAACTCAAAGACTTTTAGAAACCAGGCAAATAATATAAATAAATGTATGGGACATACAAATTGTAATAAGGTTATGGTTTAGCTCTTTGCATCCTCACTGAGCCAAAAACATGCCATGCTGCCTTTTTGTTCTAATTTTTTTAATCATAAAATAAAACTGAGGAGTTCCTGTCGTGGCGCAGTGGTTAACGAATTCGACTAGGAACCATGAGGTTGCGGGTTCGGTCCCTTCCCTTGCTCAGTGGGTTAAGGATCCGGTGTTGCTGTGAGCTGTGGTGTAGGTTACAGACGCGGCTCGGATCCCGCGTTGCTGTGGCTCTGGCGTAGGCCGGTGGCCACAGCTCCAATTTGACCCCTAGCTGGGAACCTCCATATGCCGCGGGAGCGGCCCAAAGAAATAGCAAAAAAAAAAAAAAAAAAAAAAAGACAAAAAAATAAAAATTAAAAAAAAAATAAAACTGAGACCAGAAAACCATGCAAAAGAGACAGTAGTTTAAGGAAATATCAATCACAACCATGTCAGTCAGTTCCACCAGGTTCATGTTGTATATCTCCTAACACAAACATGGAATTAGTCATTTCTCAAAGCCTTAGTTTTCCTTCCTTCCTCCTTCCTCTCCTCTCTACTCCTTTCCTTTCCTTTCTTTCCTTCCTTCCTCTTCCTAGTGGAAAATAGCATTGAAGATGCCAGTCTTAGGCTAGAATGACAGGGAAGCTCCCTGCCGTGGGATTAACCATTGCTTCTTGGTCTTTTTATTGATATAGTTGGGGAATTAATAGTTTATTCTGATATTTTCAATTCAAATTCAAGACTAGAGACTTTTTAATTAACCTCTTACATTACATCTGTCTTTGGTTTATATCAACTCGGTCTCAACTAATAATGATTACTAAAAACAGTTAAGATTTTTGTTATTTGAATATACTGTCTCCATTTTCGCCACTTTACAGGGCCCTGTAAAACTATTATATACATACGTCTTCCCCTTTAATTCTTATTGAATGTTAAGTTCTACATGTAACTATATATTCTTAATACCAGGGCTCATGTTGAGATCTTTCTTGTCTGAAGCCCATTATTACTAGATTTTTTGAGAACAGCTCAGGAAAAAAATCTGTTTTGTATTTTTGTACCCTTTATATTTAAAGCTTAATTTTTCTGGATGTAAAATTACAGTATTATCTGTGAATATTTTTAAATATTTTACTCCATTTTTTTCTGGCATAAAACATTTCTGTTGAAGTCTGATGAGACTTTACTTTTCTCCTGCACAGCTTTTAAATGACCTTTTCTTTTTTGTGAGGTGACTAAGGGGTGTTTTTTCTTTTATCTTTAAAGTCCAGTAATTTTCCTAGAATATATCTCAGTTTTGGTCATTTGTGAGTGATATTCTCAGATCTATGTAGTATTCTTTAATACATAGTTTAAATATGATTATAATTATTATTTAAAGATTTCTTGAATTATAGATTTTTTTTTTAATCCTTAGTTTTGGTTTTCTGTTTTAGGGATCCCTGTTATCTATATGTTGCATGTTCGTTGCTTTATTATTTTTCACTCTCTTTTGAATCTTTTCCTTTAATCTTTTCTTACATTTAATTTTGATTTTTAAAACTTTCCTTTGTCTAACCTTTTATTTATTTTGAGACATTATCTATTGTGATTAGTCAATCCTATGTTCCTTCTAATTTAGTTTATTTCTGAAGTGATACTTGCTATTATTTCCAGATTTTTTTTTTTTTTTAAGGGCTGCTCCCCTAGCATATGGAGTTTCCCAAGCTAGGGGTTGAATTAGAGCTACAGTTGCTGGCCTGCCCCACATCCCCAGCAGTGCCAGATCTGAGCCGCATCTGTGATGAACACCACAGCTCACACTGGATCCTTAACCCACTGAGCCAGGCCAAGGATCAAACCTGCAACCTCATAGATCCTAGTCGGATTCGTTTCCACTGCGCCACAGTGGGAACTCTTATTTCCAGTTCTTTTTTGAGTTCTGCCACCTTATTTCTGTATTTTATTTTCAGAAAAACATTTCAGGCTTTGAACACTTTTTTTAATTGCTCTCTTTGCATGTAGATATGTTACTTTTTTTATTTTAATAACTTCTTATGGTATTTGACTGCAATGATTCTTTATAACTTTTTACATGAATTTTTATAGGAATCCAATATTTCTGGATTTTTAGAAGGAAACTTCAAATAGCTTTTTTGTGTTTATAATGCAAATACAGTTAATTTACAATATTATATTAGTTACATTCAAAGGGCCAAATAGCTTTTATCACTATAGCAAACTCCATTGTTTTATATAATACTTAAAAATATATAACCTTCCTTTATTCTCTTTCCTCTTTAATTTTCTTTACTACCAAAACAATTTAGTGAAAAAGTCTTTAGGTGAGGCCAACACAAGTGTGCCAAGTGGAAAGTTTGCCCTGGTCTCATATTTTACCCTTGACAATTTAAAATAAGTGTAGATTTGTTCATAACCTCACAACTCACAATTGCTTCTAGTTGTGTCACAACCTTACAGTAGTTATGTACTTATTTTAAATTATACTAACTTTAGACCAGAGGAACATTTTCCCTCATAGGTAGTATTCATTACATACATCTTTGTCCATGGCAAAATACTTTTTTCATTAAAAATTTTCTGGGTTATATCTTTTGAATTATATTTTATAATAGTATTCTTATATTAGTAGTATATATAGAGATTGGAAATTGCATAAAAATGATTTACTTAAGAATGAGTAATTATAATGATAACTCACTGAACAATTTATGTATATCAGTAGAATTGAGATTTTAAGACATAATTCCACTTTCACTTCTTGCCTGTCTCGTTTTTCTTTGTTCACATTTATTGATAAGACTCTAATAGAGTAAAATTTCATGAAGTCTCACATAAGCTTTAAAATATAGTAGACAATGAACTCAGTCATAATGTTTGAAATGCAAGGGAATTCCTCAAATGAACACTGTCCTTATCAACTCTTATGTTGCAATACATAATATGAAATTGTAACTAGTGAACATATTTCTGTGGGGAGATGATATAGCACAGTTTCAGCATTTTTAATTTTACTTCTCCAACTTAATACAGGAAAATAAGATGGAGATCACAAGAGAATTAAATATTAATATATAATTCAGTCTCTCAGGAGATGTTTGAAAAGTGTGGCAAAAGCAATATCCATTCATAATAAAACTCATGGGTCTTTTTGTTGCAGGTCTTTTTACTTTAGTGTTTAGCTAAAAGAAACCTCTATAATGATTTTCTGTGATTCCAGAAACAGTCATCCTTTTGATGGAGTTAGTTCTAGTCCTCAGTATTAGAAAAGTCAAGGTTGTATTTTTTTAAAGTTAATTAAACTACCTAATAAATTATCTCCTTTAGATTAATTAAAAGTTGTAGCAAAACTATTTTTATGGTATTAGGAAAGATCCTCCTATTCCTAGTTTGCAGTGTACCTAATATGTCTCAAATAATGATGATCAAAGAAATAGTATTATAATCACCATCATCACTATAATTTTGCAGATTGTCTATCCTTGTTAAAGTATGTGCTCATACTGTAAATATGAGACAACTACCACGGAAATTAAATTTAGTAAGCTGCTATATATGTGCCCATTTAGTAATTTAGTAGTTTATTTCATTATAACAAGTTAATGCAATGAGGTATAGAATACTAGTTGTAATTAGATCTCTTTGGATTACTACCCATAGAACATAAGTATAAACCATGGCTGTGATATCCCTGAAGTCAGCTATAAACTAAAGTTCAGAAGAGAATGATAATGGAAAATGATGAGATTCCCATAGAAAATTATTATTATAGAAGAATTATCCTAATTAAATCTAAACATCAACTAATACAATTCAGAATCATGCAAACTGGCATTATCAGATAATGATTGTTAGTAAATGAATCTACTTTCTAGTAATGTGCTCAGCCTCATGGTATTGACCATACATATTGACCATGTGTGTCTTTGTATATGTAATTACAACCTGTGGTATACTGCAGCGTAAACAACATCTATAGTCTGTCTAAAATTTAGATCAGTATAATATAGACTATTTAGTGTCCTATGAAATGGATAGTTAGCAACCAATATGCCTAAAATAATAAGCAAGCATGCTTTCTTCTTAGGTCTCTTGTGCTTCCTGTTCCCTTTGCTGGGAGTATCTTTCACCACATCCTTTGTGTCCCCTCTGCCTGGATAGTCAGCAAGTATTTACTGAATGAATAAATAAATAAGTTTGAAGGGATGACCTTTTCACTAATACATGTAAACCACCTCACTCTTGTTTAAATTTAAAGTTTCTGATTACAATCATTGGACCTATTCTACTTAATTTATAATATAGACCAATATTAGTTTAAAACAGAAATTCTTTTTCTCTATTTCTATATGTTTATTACATAATATATATACACTTGCCCATACACAAGATTATTTTCAAAATTCAATAGGAGGAAAACTTGAGATGGTTTCGACTTCAAAAACTCTTCCTGCTCCTTCTTCCTGTCTAAGTCAATTGCTCAGGCCTAGAGAGTCCTTTGTGTCAGTTTGTCTTGGCAAAGGATGTTGGTGCAGGTCTTTCTTCCCAGTGAGAAACATAAGGTGTCTGATAGTGTATAAATATGTAAAAACACATGTGTATGTGAGTAATCTTACGAAAGAATATTATAATATGTCGGTGAAATCAGGCATCTGACAAAATAGTGTTTTCCATCTTCACTCTTTCACACTCTTTCAAGCTAGGTGCTAGCTTTTATAATCCATTTCTACTGTTACTATCTGTATGACTTGAAGCAAGTTACATACTAAGTCAGGTCATAACCTTTTTACACTCATTTTCCTACTGCTGTTGTAACAAAATCACAGAGACTAGCAGCCTCAAACAGCACAGAGTTACTGTGTTGCAGTTCTCAGGTCAGCAGGTCTAAGGGCAAGGTGTTGGCGGTTGGTGCTACTTTGGCAGGCTTTAAAGGAGAAACCATTTTCTTACTGTTTCCAGCTTCTGGTTTCTAGAAGTGACCCGCATTCCTGGTTTTCTCCATCTTCAAAGCTGCCTGCAGAGCATCTCCAAATTTCTCTCTGACCACTGCTCCTGACTTCACATCCCCTCTCTGACTCTGAACCTCCAGGTTCCTTCTTTTAAGGATTTTTAGGATTACCTAGGACCTGCTTGGATAATCCAAGATAATCTCCCCAAGACCCTTCACTTCATCACATCCATAAAGTCTCTTTTGCCATTAGGTGAGATATTTAAGCTCTAAAGATTAGAATTAGTACATTACATGCCACATTAATTATTCATAATTATGATAAAATAATGCATCTCAAAAGGAGTTTAGGTTAAAGTGTCCTTTTTGCAATCATTAAACTCTTTGATAACCAGGGTAGCAAAACTCTGGAAATACAGTTAACCTGGAACAGGTCAAACCCCAGAGAAGAGATCTACCCTTAATTCTCGGAGTCAATTAGGTTGCAATGCCAGTTAATGTTCACTAAATCCCTAAAAAGTAAAGTTGTCAGTTTCCATACTTTCCATACACTAAATAGCATCCCAGATGTAATCATTTGGATTCTACCACTATTAAAGCTATAAAATTCAGGAAACTTAAGCTGAAATTTTCCATTGCTCTTGCCACAGAAATCCTCTTTTCCTTGAGTAAACAAATAAACAAGGTTGCAAATAGATATGTTTAACCCACTCAAGGTAAAATAAAAATTGTGTGCACTTTTCTAAAAAACAATTCTCTACAGAATTTTCTAAAAATTACTTTATTAGCTTAGTTCAAGTTTCTGAATGTAATTGAAAGAAAAAAGATTAATTTATATTATTACTTAATGCATGCTCTTTATGTTTTCAGTTTGGTTTTTCTCCAATAGTCACAAGTTAATATTTATAAATTAATGGGGAATCTCTGTGATTAGTATTACTGAAAAACATTATGTTTAGGAAACCAATTTAAAATATATAAAAATGCATTGTTTAGCACAAAATGTTTTTATGTTTCAATTATTTTTAAATTAAGGCATATTTGTTCCTTCTGAAATAATTTTTATATATTCTTTAGTAATACCATTTTGCTTAGTTTCCACTCGAATTTTTCTTAAGAAGCAATTCGAATAGAATATTTTGTTCAATGATACAAGAAGGCCTTTTGCCGGTTATATGCAAAATGGTTACTTTAAAAAATAAACCTTTAACAAGTGTATTATTCAGATTAGATTTTGTTTTTATTTATCTGCCCCTCTGAGTCTCAGTTTCCTCCATGGTACTGACAGACAGATTTGCTTCAAGGATCAACAGAGATAGTGTATGTGGAAATTCTTCATCCAAATAATTATAGAAGCTAAAAAGCTCAGTATTTTATGTTCTCTAGGAATTTTGTTATTAGTACACTTTGCTTAACAGTTAAAAAGCTAAATTAATGAAAGAAAATAGATCTAATTCAGGTGGTCTTTGACTTTCACTTGTTGAAAATTCTACCAAATTGTTTTGGAATCCAGGATTTTTGCCTGCTGATTGCTTTGTCCTGGCAACTGCAATCAATGGCACTTCAATCAGTAGTATGGCACAAACACTGTGCTTACAGTAGAACTAATTCAAATTTCAAGGTATGATAATTCTAGATCTGAATGACTAAATCAAGAAGGAAACCAAGTTTTAATTTTGTTGGAATGATCCCAGTATTTGTCACATGCTAAAAGAGTCACAGCTGCCCTCTAAGCCTCTATGGTCAGTTTTAATGTTATCTTATTATTTTTTCTTAAATTAGTATGATTAATTGTGTTGAATTCCCAAAGATACCACCAATGTGTTAATAAGACAAAAGAATGGTTATTCCCACTCACTGTAGTGAGAGATAATACTAGTTTTAGAATATCATGTTTTTTTCAAAGCGGGAGAGCAGAGATGGGATAGTTATAGGATTTTGGCATCTGGGTCATCAGTGGATATATTAATTTTTTTTAAGGGCTATACTCATGGTATATGGAAGTTCCTGGGCCAGGGATTGAATCCACACTATAGCTGTGACCTACATCACAGCTGTGGCAACACCAGATCCTATTAACCCACTGTGTCAGGCTGAGGATCGAACCTGCACCTCCACAGTGACCCGAGCTGCTGCAGTCAGATTCTTAACACACTACCCATTCTTAACCCATATTAAAGTTTTTAACTTTTTCTTTTTTTTTGCTTTTTAGGGCTACACCTGCAGCATATAGAAGTTCCCAGGCTAGGGGTTAATCAGAGCTTCAGCTGCTGGCCTACATCACAGACACAGCAATGTGGGATCCAAGCCACGTCTGTGACCTACATCACAGCTCATGGCAATGCCAGCTCCTCAACCCACTGAGCAAGGCCAGGGATCGAACCTGCACCCTATGGATAGTAGTCAGGTTTGTTAATGAGGACTCCCTGTTATATTAAATTTAAATTTTCATAAAAATTACTATTTTTACAGATATCATAATTATGTATGCAATACCAAGAGTAACTTGAACTCTGAAAAGAAATATTACAATTATTGAGTTCAGTTAAGCATCTGGATCTAAGAAATAAAGAAAAAAAATAGACTTATTATATTCCATGAATAACATATAATAAAAAAGAGATAGTGGTCCATTCAAAATACTCATTAAAAATGTGAATGCCCAGGAGTATGCAATAAGAAATGTGTTGGAACTATGTAAAGAAAACGACCAAGTTATGGTGAGATTTTAATAAATGGAATGACATAGTATACTCCTGTAAAGAAAAACAAAATATTATAAGATAAAAATTCTTCAAAGTTTAATTAAAGCTTAATATGATTTCAATTAAAATTCTAATGACATCTTGCTGGAACTCAAAATCATGTTTCTTAAATTAATATGAAATTAAAAGCAACCTGGAAAAACTATGAAAAAAATAAAAATATCATATTAATGATTGCAGACATCTTGTGGGAGATACCACAATAATTTTCTGTGACTGTAACAACAGAAACAGAGCAAAAAAAGTGCTACTGACAAAAAAAATCTATGGAAGGATCAATGGAATTGAATACTCAGCCCGGAAATAAAATCTGATACACCATATATTCTTTGCAATTTTATTAGGCAGGCTTTTTCTTTTATTAAATTTTGGAGGGAGAAAACGTCTAAATTTTAGGGGAAAACCTTTAAATCCAAGTGACTTTGGAGAACTCTGGGTAAGCATAATTTAAACACTTTCCTGTGTGTAGAACAACAGAAATATATGATATAAATCTTTAAGAGAGGAATATAGTTAATGATGTTTAGCAAATGGAGATATCTAGAAGGAATCTTTCACTATTGGGAACATACTATAGAATACTCTCTTGGAAAAAACACGTGTATGTACTACAATACTGTAATCCAACTAGGTTAGAGCTAGGTTATGATTTAGAAGTACTGGTGAATTATTTGGCTGGGAAAGGACAGAAACATTTATTCAACAGATTTGAAGCTGAGGGAGAAATTCCTAAAGATTATAAGGGAAGACATAACCGAGGACAAATGCCCGTTTTACCTCTTAAAAATAATGAACCTCTGGGCACGCATACAAACAATGAATAGCATTAAAAATGCTAAAGGATTGGAGTTCCCGTCATGGCGCAGTGGTTAACGACTCCGACTAGGAGCCATGAGGTTGCGGGTTTGATCCCTGCCCTTGCTCAGTGAGCTCTCATGTGGGTCGCAGACGCAGCTCGGATCCTGCATTGCTGTGGTTCTGGCATAGGCTGGTGGCTGCAGCTCAGATTGAACCCCTAGCCTGGGAACCTCCATATGCCGCGGGAGCTGCCCAGGAAATGGCAAAAAGACAAAAAAAAAAAAAAAAAAATTCCTAAAGGATAAAATCATAGTAAATATGAAAAACAAAGGGTTAGTGTCTATAATCTAAAATTCTAACTTTAATAAGAATGGCATTTAGTATTATTACTTACTTTAATTAAGACAATATTCCCAAATGGGATTTTTTTTAGTTTTAGTTAACTATTTATAAGCCAAGTTAAAAATAATTCAGCAGGAGTTCCCATTGTGGCTCAGCCAGTTATGAAGTGTCCATGAGGATGCAGGTTCCATGCCTAGCCTCGCTTCATGGGTTAAGGATCCAGCATTGCAGCAGGGTGGCATAGATCGCAGATATGGCTAGGATCTTGTGTTGCTGTGGCTGTGGAATAGGTCTCAACTGTAGCTCTGATTAGACCACTGGCCGTGGTGCTTCCATATGCTGCAGGTGCAGCCCTAAACAGAAAAAAAAAAAAACTTTAGCAGTAATTTAGATATTGCTCTAACTCTAATCATTGTTGTTCCTGTTATTAAAACATTGTCAATCATTCATTATCATTATTATTTCATATCATTATCATTTTTGTAACCTATCATTAGGTTATAGTGACCTATCATTAGGTTATAGTGATAACCTAATGATAGGTTAGGGATAATTTTTTGATTTTTCTTCTTAACTTTCTACATACAATCAGAATTTCTTCATCATCAACATTATTGTCTCCATCATCTTCATCATCATCATCATCATTGTTTCTGCATATTGGCTTTCAAAGTAAAACAGATAAAGCCTAGGCAGTTTGCATATTTTTATTAAACTTCTTATCAAATTTTTATGTTGAGTGGTAACTTTTACAACAGATACATTCAGGTTTATTTTTTTAAATAATGAGATGGATTTTACTTGTAAGAAGCCAAGTATCTCTTATTTCAATATGGGCTATTTGTGTAGTGGAGTTTAGTCTTCCTATACTAGTAATTTTACAATGATTATTTAGAAGAGGAACAAAAATCTAAGTAAGTTTTAGTCTGTGTTTATATATTAATTTTATTTGGACTGAATATCAGGAAGTTTATGAAAAGCTCATGAGTTTTCATCATGATCATAAGGATATGGCAAGAACTGAGCAGTAATGCACTGATATATCTAGTATACTTGAGTTTGACTCAAGTGCTGAAGAAACAATATGTAATTTCAGATGAGCAAATAAGCAATTAGATGCAAAATTAAGAGGACAGAAGATTTTCTTATGAACAAAAATATTTTGACAACTGATTTTTTGGTAGGCTTGCTCCAACAGACTAGAGATAATGATTACCACAAAGTTATTTTGGTGTTTTCAGTGAATTGAACATACTGCCCTGATGGTTTCTGACACCTAGTAACTATTCAATTCTATAACTGTCTGGTTTATAATCTTGCTATTAATTTGAAAAATCCTATTTCTATTCTTTAAATTGTTTTTAATTGAAATGTAGTTGATTTACAATGTCATCTTAGTTTCAGATATACAGCATAGTGATTCAATTATATATATATATATATGTATGTATGTACATACTTTTTCAGATTCTTTTCCCTCATAGGTTATTATGAAATACTGAGTATAGTTTCCTGTGCTATACAGTAGGTCCTTGTTGGTTATCTATTTTATATATAATAGTGCATATATATTAACCCCTACCTCCTAATTTATCCCTCCCCCTCCTTTCCCCTCAGTAACTATACATTTGTTTTTGGTGTCTGTGGGTCAATTTCTATTTTGTAAATACATTCATTAGTATCTTTTTTTTTTTTAGATTTCACATGTAAATGCTATCACATGATATTTGTCTTTGTCTGGCTTACCGCACTAAGTGTGATAATCTCTAGGTCCCTCCATGACAGTTTCTTCAATAAGTAGTGCTGGAAAACTGGACAGCTACATGTAAGGTAATGAAATTAGAACATTCTCTAATACCATATAGAAAAATAAATTCAAAATAGATTAAAGGCCTAAATGTAGGACAGAATACTACAAAATTCCTAGAGGAAAACTTAGGCAAACCATCCTTTGACATAAATCATAGCAATTTCATTTTGGACTCATCTCCTAAAGTAATGGAAATAAAAACAAAATAAACAAATGGGATCTAATCTATCCTTTACATTCTTATAAACTTCTTCTCAGCTTAACTACACAAAGAAGTAAAACAGTAATTTAGAGACATAATTAATCTTGTGGTAAGTGAGTATTTGTTAGGATTAATGTAGACTGGGTAGGTTCCTTGTCATGGCAACATATAAGAACTCTATTCTCTAAACATATTCAGGTGGCATTTCAGTTGTCCATGTCAGGAGAAAAGGGGCTATAGATTAGAAGCTGTATTCATAGTTCTGTGTTATGGATAAATCCACTTCTGTGTTTTATGTGATATAAATTCTTAAAAATATGTGTCTTGAATGAGTAAATGAAATCAGATCCCTTACCTATAGTTTAACGGCTTTGCCTAGTGCATCAGGGACAGTGAAACCAGTTTTACACTATAATCTTCTCAATTTCCAATCCCCTGCATTTTCTCTATTTTTGGACCCCAACATTTTAAAATAAGGCATTTATAGTTTTTTATATTTCTCTGTTTTCTTTGTGTCACTACCTCCCTCTTGGATTGTCACACCGGCTTTAATATAAGGATTAAACTCAAATCAATATTTTTTAAGCATCACTTATTGCCAAAAACTGTGGTAGGTATATGTAGCACAAAAAAAATGAGTAAATATTACTTATCATCTAACAACTACACTTTTTGCTGGAGAATAGAACCATTCCACAATGTAATACAATGATAATGCTATGCATAGTAATGGTAAAAAATAAATAGAATCATAGCTAACATTATTTAGTGCTTTGTGATAGTACTTTCTTTCCTACATGCTTTGCTTATAAACTGTATAATCCTCACAATATCTTATGAAACAGGCATTCTTATTTTCTTTATTGTGTGTATAAGAAACCTGAGTAAACAAAAGTGGTTAAATAAAACATCGCCAAAGTAAGTGGCAGAGGTAATATTCAAATCTGAGCACTACAGTATATACTACAGTGCATATATAGTATATATATAGTATATACTACACTGCATCTCAGTTGAAATCATATTGTTTTATATCATTATATTGAGGAACATTTAAGGGCTAAGGAGAACTGATCTCAGGGATATTTCACAGAAGAAAAGCAAGGTGAAATGGGCCTTACCACATCAGTTTTATAGGTAGATACAAGGCAGATAATAGCATAATACAAAGCAACATTTTGGGGAAAAGCATCAACCTAGGAAAATGTACTACTTCAAAGCTCCATGAGGACAGAGACCATGTCTGATCTGTAAATTGTTAGATCTCCTGTGCCTAGAATAGATGTTGGGTTATCCCTAAATAGCATTAGGAGCAAAAAGTATATGCCACTACATTTTATATTCTACACCATAAACAAAATTTTTGGTAGTCATGTATGCATATTAAAATGCTCATTGCAATGATAGTAAGCTAACCAATTTTAATATTATATTCTGTCTTCATTAATACTCTTAAAATAATGTTTCTTCAAAGACTTCTCTGCCCTTCCATAAACATTGATAGAAAACATTTTTAAATTAATGAAAATATCAATCATATGCACACATGGCCTTTATGATCTTGAAAGTTTTTGCTATGCTGTATGTTATCTTTTACAGTTTTCATAGTGTGTGTTCTTGTGCAATTTGTTGAAGCTTTTTTTTTTGGAGGTTCTCTCCTCTACACCCCTCCTACTTTTTAACATCTGGGAAAAATATCCTTTGGAAACCTATGGAGGAATAGCTCAAACAAAGGCAAATTTAAAATGTAAGTAATCTAGGTTGTCCAACTTTTAATAACAATGAAGGTAAGTTCAGTCTTGTTAACAACATACCTGTGCTGCAGCAACTGAACTTTTTAAAATAAGAAACACATCCTAGATAGGTGTCCCAAAACCATAATGCAGCTTAAGTGACATGACAAAGGTACTTTAAAAAAAAATTAATGTGATTGAAAGTAAAACATTTGTCAGACTGAAAATAGCCCAGGTAATTTAATAGGAACCTAACCGTCATTAGTTGGTGGGGTCCTGTGTGTATTTGAAATGCCACACTAACATCTCTCTTTGTACATATCCTTCCCAATGAAGAGTTATAGTTTCTTGGAGTTCTGAATTTTTAGAGCATGGAGAATACCTAACATGTAAGTGACTTTTGGATGGTCAGTCTCAGAGCAATCTTTGCCAAACAGCTGCCGTAGTGGGGAGTTGCCTTTTCATTCCTCTCTGACAAGGGCTTTTCAGCTCTATACAAATTGTGGTTTATAGATGCTCTCAGCTGTTGATTTGTGTAGAAAAAATGTCAGTGCTTCAATGATTTCATGATGATGAATGAAAATAAAACTAGGAATAGATGAAACATGAGATGATTTTTATATTCAAAGTTATTTGTTGCCATATAGGGAGTTCTGAAAGACCCATTAAAATAGATTATTGTAACAAGGCAAATTAATGGTTTCTTCAGAGTTTAGAAAATAAACCTGATTAGTTATATAAGAAATTCATTACCAAAAATCATTTTTCATATCTAAATAATGAATTACAGGCTATATACAACTAATTTAGATCCATTTATTTTGTGATGACATATTTGACCTGCCTTTGTTTATGGAATAAATGTACTGATAAAATGTGTTTATATAATAACTAATTAATGCTTGATGGTCCATCAACTTGATTTATGAACTCTCTTATAAAGCAAATAAAACTACCAAATTGCATGCCATGCCCTGAAGTACTCAAGATTCAAGGGAAAATACTTTCAAATAATTTTTTATCAAGGTATATTTTGTATTTTACACAATAATATGCAAATTAATACATCACTTCAGAAGTGTGGTTTTCCCCCAAGTAAACTGATTACAGAATCCTTACACATCTCTTTCTATTTAAAAGTAACACACATTAATTTCAAAACATCACTTTAAAAATAATGTATTTTGATGTAAACAACTTTTCATGGTAAAGTTAATGGGGGAAATCTATTTTTTATAATAGAAAATTTTATGCATATATTGGATTTATAGATGCTGACATTTTTTTCTATTCAAAATAAGAGTATGAAAGTTAACTTTAAATTTTCTTTTTAAGAAAATCATGGACTTGGAGAATAGACTTATGGTTGCCAAGGGAGAAGGAGGGGAGTGGGAGGCACTGGGAGCTTGGGGTAAATAGATGCAGAATGTTGCTTTCGAGATGGATTAGCAATGGGATCGCTCTGTGTAGCACTGGGAACTCTGTCTAGTCAATTATGATGGAACATGTAATGTGAGAAAAAAGAATGTATACCCGTATGTGTAACTGGGTCACCATGCTGTACAGTAGAAAAAATATAGATATAAAGAAATAAAAAAGAATAAAAATAAAATTTAAAAAAATTTATTTTTAAATCATGGCTAAAGAACAGGCATTTGACTCCTCTCCTTTTGAAACCCCATTGTCATTCAGGGAAAGTTATAAAAAAGGAATAACCCCTTAAAGTCACACAAAAACATATGATGTGCTTATCCTCAGATGAGAACTTAAAATAAATTTTTAGAAAATGGAATATACAAAGTAAATTGACGGGAAATGAGAAAAGTAAGCCACTGTTTAGGATATAAACAACTTAGATGAAGATGCTTTGAGACCCCTGGTCCAAGAAATGGGAGGATAGGGAAGAGTAAAATGGAGGATTCATGCTGTGTTTAACTGTGGAACATCTACATAGTTTAACCGTCTACATAGCTCCCTTAGTATGACAGCAAGCCACCAGTTTTTTATTCCCCAGTAAAAAAAAAAAAGGGATTTTGTTAAAGAAATTTAGTGAACTCTTTGGTTCTTAATACTGGAGTTAAGAACTTCTGAGCTAAATGTCTTCACTCTGGCATTACTTACACAAAGGGAGAGGGAAACCACAATATTAGGAAACTTCTTAGGAAACACATCGGGGTCCTTCATTTTTGCTATGAACATGCAATCAATTAAAAGTAGCATGAGCAAGAGAATTAAAAAAAAAAATCTGAAGGAAAATGTTAATTCCACAATGGAGGGATAAATGTAATTTGGGGTACAGACCAATATCAACAAAAGACGATAAATCTTAAAAGGAAAAATTGGCAAGATCTAATTAGAATTAAAATGAAATGGGAAACTAGAAGACTATTTATTATTATTATTTTTTTCTTTTTTGCCATTTCTTGGGCATATGGAGGTTCCCAGGCTAGGGGTCGAATCAGAGCTGTAGCCACCAGCCTACACCACACCCACAGCAACACAGGATCCGAGCCGCATCTGCGACCTACACCACAGCTCAAGGCAATGCTGGATCCTTAACCCACTGCGCAAGGCCAGAGATCGAACCCTCAACCTCATGGTTCCTAGTCGGATTCATTAACCTCTTAGCCATGACGGGACCTCCTAGAAGACTATTTTTTAAATGTTACTTCTTCAGGAGTTCCTGCTGTTGTGCAGTGGGTTAAAAATCTGACTGTAGTGTCTCAGGTTTCTACAGAGTTTAGGTTTGATCCCCTGCCCGGCGCTGTCACTGTGGGTTAAAGGATCTAGCATTCCCATGCATAGGTCGTAGCTAAGACTCTGATACAATCTGTGGCCCAGGAACTACCTTATGCCTTGGGTGTGGCCATTAAAAACAAACAAACAAAAAACAAAAAGGAAAAAAAGAAGTTACTTCCTCAAAGCAAAGAAGCAAAACCAAAAAGGAAAATAATCTTAAATTCAGGAAACAATGAATTAAAGACAGGAGTATGATGCAATGAAATTTTAGGATGACAGCTGTGCTGTATTAATCAGCAGAAAAGCAGGAGCTTGGTGAGTCTAGGAGAGAATGTCTCTAGGAAATGAATGGAGAAGTATATGAAATTCTAGATAGGATCAGATATGCAGTGGATATGGGAAGATTCATTTTTATTTTGTTAATAAAAAGTAAAAGCAATTAAAAGCCTCAGGAAATAAAACATGTAGAAGAACATCATCATCTAGATATAAAACACATTCAATGTAATTTAAATTTAAACAAATAGTGGAGAATAAGAAAACAAATAGATTTTGCTCTGATTCTAGAAACATTTTCTTTAAGTGGAACAAGAGTTGTGATGTTAGGTCTAAAAAGAAGGGAAGAAATTTTAACATACTAATTAGCTCTGCTGTTAAAAAAATTCACACAGTAATTTTTATATACCTAGAAATTCATGATACATGTAACTTATAAATACATGTATATTAATATAATATATACTTATAAAAGTATAATTTATATTACATATATATTTTTTAGGATTCAGAAATAAACGTTAAAGAAAGCCTGAAGACTTACATGTCACCATGGAACAGATAACAAACCATATCAAGTTAAGGTACAGGGAGAAAAAGATGCAAGGATAAATGGTGAAAGGTGTTTATAAGCAAAGGTAGGCTTTCTAAAATTTTCATCTTAAGTAGTAGAACATTTAGAGAACATGTCTAAGGTAGGTGAGGTAAAGGACAGAAGTTAAGCACACTTTATTACAGTAGTATCTAAGAGAGGCATACACATAAATAGTGCACTGCACAATCATGACCACTAGCATTGAATAATATTTCATTGTCCAGTTATACTACAGTTTATCCATTTATCCACCTACTGAAGGACATCTTAGTTGTTTCCAAGTTTGGCAATTATGAACAAAGCTGTTATCCATGTGCATGTTTTTGTGTAGACCTACGTTTTCAACTCATTTGGGTAAATACCAATATGTGCAATTGCTGAACCCTACCACAAGTTTATGTTCTATTTTGTAAGAAATTGACAAACTATCTTCCAAAGTGGCTGTGCCATTTTATATTCCCATCAGCAATGAATGAAACTTCCTGTTCCACATCCTTTTCAGCAGTTGATATAGTCAGGGTTTTAGATTACAGCCATTTTAATAGTTGGGTAGTAGTATTTCATTACTATTTTAATTTGCATTTACTTGATGACATATGACCTTGAGCATTTTTTCATATGTTTATTTGCCATCTGTATACACTTGCTGACTTTTTAATTGGGTTGTTTTAAGAGTGTTTTTTATATTTTGAATAATAATCTATCAGGTGTATTCCAAACTTTGTTTCCTAGTTTGTGGTTTGTCTTTTTATTTGCTTGACATTGTCTTTCACGGAACATAAATTTTTAATTTTAATGAAGTCCAGTATATTAACTATTTCTTTCATAGACTGTGTCTTTGGTGTTGCATTTTAAAAGTCACCACCAAAGCTAAGGTCATACAGATTTTCTACTACTTATGTTCTGGGAGTTTACAGTTTTGCTTATCATATTTAGTTCTATAACCCACTTTGAGTTATTTTGTGTGTGTGTGAAGGGTGTAAGTTCTGGTCTAGATTTTTTTTTTTTTTTTTGCACGTGAATGCCCAGTAGTTTCAGCATCATTTATGAAAAGACTCTCTTTACTCCATTGTACTCTCTTTGCTCCTTTGTTAAAGATCAGTAGTCTATATTTCTATGGGTCTATTGTGTGACATTTTAAAAGCTGGCATAACATGCATTACAATTTTCAGTACATCCCTTTGGAGCTGTTTCTTAGTAACTGGGACAGACTCAAAAATGAAGAACAGAAACTCAGGAAGGAAAGTTTTAAAAAATCTAATCTAATTTATTAAAAAAATACTTGTATGAATTGCACACATATTAAGTGAATAGTCACAATGTACATCCTATACATTATTTTCTGTTAGAAGAGATTATTCCCTGGTATAAATGTAAGTTAGAACTCTGCTTCCAGATTCTTTTCAATGTATAAATTATGCATATAAGAAAGTAAATATAAAATTCCTCTCCATGTTCTTCTAGTTGACACTGATGTAAAACAATATTTTCCCTTTCATAAACCTCAAATTTCCTTTTTCCTTTTTGGAGCAAAAAGTAGGACACAAATGACAGAGTGGAGCTGGTGATTCCTAATCTGGTTCCTAGGGTATAAAAGGAGTGCGATCCATGTACTTAACACATGTCGTTAAGTAAACTTTTCCAGTTAATTTTTTTTTTTCATTGAGATTAGTCAGTATAATCTGTCGTAGACTCCAGCATACCTTACACTTGCATTAGGGATAAAATACCTGGGTGCTACTTGTGACTAAGAGAATCGGTAGATGAGAGCCTAATTATGAAAGTGATAATTAGGCGGTTGAGCCTAGATAAGGTCCAAGAAGTATTCTATATTTACTAGAGGTCCAGCAAATCTTCTATTATAGGAGCACAATGTATATTGTAGACCTAGGTGGATGTGTACAAATATACCTCATAAGCCTGACTGTAGTATGATTAAAAATGAGGTTAGACTGAGTTATTTGCCTTTCCCACATTTGGCATAGTGGACACAGTTGCTTTTTCCATATTATGTAGAATTACTTTTCTCAAGATTTTATGTCATCTACATATTCATTGTGCTCAGCACAATGCCTGGTCTAAGTTTATAGAAGCCAAGGATCAGAATGGACATGTAGGGGATGTCTTTGTGTCCCAATCTAACCTCTTGCCATAACTTTATAATAACTTTAAGTAGCTCTAGGAATTATGATAGAACATAAACTATGACAAGGAGCAGACAATGTACCTTAAATGGGAGATATATCATGATACTCTGGGCTTTTTTGGATGTGTACAAATTGCAAAGTTTCATTGAATCAAAAGTAAAAGTGATCAATTACGAGAGTTAATGCATGGAAACATATACACTGTTTATCAGGTTATTTCATCTCCTAAATATCCTCCAAAACTTTGGTCACACGTCATCGGTGATAGCAAGCATCCCCTAGACATCTCCAAAATGGGGGAAATACAATATTTGGCCCATCAACATGCAGTACTAATTCACCCTCAATAGGAGACAATGTTAAGATGATAGAAACTTCACAAAGCACCAATCACTAAATATCCCGTTAGTATCAATAGGTACACTAGGAATATTTTCCAATGATATTACAAACCTGTGCTTCTCTATTCACTGTGTTCGATGCCATCAATGTCTCTGGCACTGTGTTATAAATTTCATTGGCTCATTTACCCTGTATCAAGTAGATCTATTATTCTTTCAACAAGTAGATATCAAACCCCCATCATGAATCAGGCATTATGCTAAGATAATGCACTTCTCATGACAGAAACTGCAAGAGACCAAACTATTTATGTTTCTGGAATTCTCTGTCATTCAATAGGATCTGAGTACTGAATATAATGGAATAGGACTTTCTTCTTATTTAGAATATTGAATATATTTGAGGACTGCCCCTCATAGATTCTTCTAATGTTCTACAACACGAAAGATATTTGCCAAATTGAGAAAACTGACACTTTCTCTATGGCTCTCAGGCAATATACCTCAAAAATCCCTCTCAGAATAAAAAAATTTTGAGAAATTAAGATTTCCCTTTTTTTTTTTTTTTAACAAATTCCAACATCCCTTCATGATAAAAACTCTTACCAAAGTGGGTATGGAGGGAACATACCTTAACATAATAAAAGCCATTTACAACAAACCCACAACAAATATAATACTCAATGGATAAAAGCTGAAAGCCTTCCCACTAAAATCTGGAAAAAAGACAAGGATGCCCACTGTTATTCAACATAGTACTAGGTGTCCACTGTTATTCAACATAGTACTAGAAGTCCTAGCCATAGCATTCAGACAAACAAAAGAAATAAAAGGCATCTGAATAGGAAGAGAAGAGGTAAAACTGTCACTGTATGCAGATGACATGATACTATATATAGAAAACCCTAAGGATTCAACCCAAAAACTACTTGAACTGATTAATAAATTCAGCAAAGTAGCAGGATACAAGATTAACATTAAGTCAGTCGCATTTCTGTATACCAACAATGAAATATTAGAAAAGGAATACAAAAATACAATTCCATTTAAAATTGCACCCCCCAAAATCAAATACCTGGCAATAAACCTGACCAAGGAAGTGAAAGACTTATATGCCAAGAACTATAAAACATCAATCAAGGAAATTAAAGAAGATGTAAAGAAACGGAAAGATATTCCATGTTCCTGGATTGGAAAAATCAATATTTTAAAAATGGCCGTTCTACCCAAAGCAATCTATAGATTTATTGCAACCCCTATCCAGTTATCCATGACATTTTTCACAGAACTAGAACAAACAATCCAAAAATTTATATGGAGCCCCAAAAGGCCCAGAATTGCCAAAGCAATCCTGAGGAACAAAAACCAAGCAAGAGGCATAACTCTGCCAGACTTCAAGAAATATTACAAAGATACAGTCATCAAGACAGTGTGGTACTGGTACCAAAGCAGACAGACAGACAAATGGAACAGCATAGAGGACCCAGAAAAGAACCCAGACACCTATGTGCTGAGGCCAGCTCAGCAGGATGGGGTTGAAGAACAGGTGCTGTGGAACTTAAGGAAAAAGTTAACATAAAACAAGATACAGACATTTATCTTAAGTAAAGGTGGGAACGGGGCGGGGGGGGACCCAAGGTCTCAGGGACCAAGAGCCCTGCTTCAAGAAACCACACTGCTTTTATTGTGCTCTTTAGATGAGATCAAATGAGGAGTGGCTATGGGTGGATGATATAGGGTTTGTTTACTATTATATAAGTTCTTTTACTATTTTAAAAGCCACTTAGCTGGTAAAAGGCTCTTACTCTGACCTCTAGGCACATAACAGTTCTTAAACTTAAGTCACTTACCAGCACTGTGACTGTTTTTCAAGCAGGAAGATGGGATAAATTAAGGCAAGAAGATGGGATAAAGTAAAGAAGGACAAGATGGAGTTTTCAAAGAAACATGTCTTGTGACATCTCCCCCTTTTTTTTTTTTGTGGGAAGACAAAAATAGGTCTTGCAACTTTTTTCATTTCTTCTTGGATTACTTGCTTCTAACATATATAGACAGAACACAGTCCAAGTTAAGTCTCAGAGTCCAAGTTAAGTCTCATGTGGAACTCCTTGGGTTTCTGGCATGCGTAGACTGACCAGCTTCCAGGGGTGGCCAGTGCAGGGCTTAGCACTCTCTGAGGATGGTAAAGGGAGTCTCTGGAACTTGACCATGAAGGAATTCTCGAGATGCTGTACAGCCTCTCTGGTGTCCATGTCAGCAGCAGATGCAGCCTTCTTGACTCTGATGTGATGGATCCATGGGACAATACCTATAACCTTTATAGCAGTTGGGCTTGCTGTGCGACCCTCAGTTTACAAATGGTAATCAATGACCACATCAAAGAATGTCTCAAAGCCCATATCCCTACACTGACTACCTGAGTTAATATTCTGCCTTAATTACCCCATTTGAGTTGGAGACTATCTGTGGGAAAAGGGGCGACGACCACTCTAACTTCTTCCTGCTGAAAAGGGGCATCGTTAGGGAAAGCAGTTAGGTCTCCACTCATGGAACGGTCAAGTGGGCTTTGATACATTGCTTTGGATACCTCAAAGAAATATTTTCACCAGGAAGAGGAGGTCAGCTGGTTCCACAGGGCAGCTCCAAAAGCTGGAGCTGGATTGGACAGCTCATGAATCTACTGATGAAGATCTAGCAGGGAATTAGACACATTCTGTGAACAATCAGGAATACAACATTTAGATTTTATAACAGCACAGGTAACATATGATTTTTGTTATTTCTCTGGCTGGTTATGAAACATTTGTATGCCTTGGTTGGCATGTAATTGAAAGCTACCTTATGTCCTTTTGAACAGTATGATTTATTGCATTACCTTATTTTTAAAGTTAACTTACTCAAATATATTCTAAACAGTCCCCACCATGCTCAAAATTCTCTTCTCAATGTCCACTTGCCACACACCTTGTATCACTTTCTGTATCCATATTAGTCTGTCCCTTATTTTCCAACCAGAGCAATCAGCTGAAGACAATCTTTCTTTTGCCTTAATAAGATGCAATTCCATTCCTCATTCCTTCTATATTGGAAACACACACATTCTACTTTTCTAAAGCAACCACGGACTGTTCTTTATAATTTCTAAAAACACATGTTTTTCTTATAGAAACCATCTCAGGGTGGCACTGATCATATTGATTAATCATTCTAAATACCTTTAGTTTCTGTTTAGTAACTGATGTTTCAGTGTCTAATTTGACTTCTGTTAAACCTAGGTATGATAAGGTACTATACCTAATGTTGTCAGCTGCAACAACATGTATGTAGTTACCTTCCATACTTTAAGAATTTGTATATGCAAAGCCTTAGTCAAGGAAATGCAGAATAAAGGCATCTTTTAAATCTAGTCCATTAAAGGCAGATATAAACCTTGATTAGACTCCATTTGCATGTGCATTGAGGCTTTAACCTCTCACAAAATCTCTTTCTAAAAGAGGAGTTGGACTCAAACAATCAGAAAGGTATTGAGAAAAGAAAATGGATTCCCAGTCACAACTCAAAGGTTGTATAAAGAATTTTGTAACCGGCTTGCCAGAATCATGAGTGTGGTAGATTCATGAGGGAGGGGCCCAGGATTGGAGAGGAGGACTGAAAAGTGGCTCAGTATTCCTACATTTAGAGTCACCCAGGGCTCCTGAGTGGTGATAAGGACAGGAGCCATTATGGAAATGTCCCATCAGTCTTGATCCTGGGCCTGAGGGATCAACCACAGAGACCTTCGTCTTCAGGGATGGCCCCTCTTTCAGTGATCTCTGAGTCTTGGGGCATTCCCATTTAAAGGGTCCCTCTTTTCCACAGAGGAAACAGGCTCTGGGCATAGGTCTCTGCCCTAGTCCTCTCACCTTGGAAACTCCCAGGTTGACTCCCTGTAGTGCCATAACTAGAGTTTCAACCTTTTCTGTCTCTCTTCTTGTTCTCCTTTCATTCTTCCTGGCCCTGATTATAACATACTTGAGTTGCTACTCTGAGGAGGTGCTCCAGGTCCTGATCAGGGCTAAAAGCCAATTTTTGGAGCTTTCTCCATATATCTGGCACCGATTGAGTTATGAATTTATCCTTAATAATTATTCGGCCCTCCATTGTTTCTGGGTTCCTTTATATATTTTCTCAATGCCTTTCTGAGTCTTTCTAAGAAAGCTGATGGACTCTCTTGTTCCCCTAGTAAACCTCCAATAGTTTTTAATGGGCTTTACTCATGAGGCTTTTAATCCCTGTACTATACCAAATTATTTGGAGTGAGAGGCTTTCCTTCTCTTCTTAGTAGATTTTTCAGCTTCTCAGGTTAGATGTTTGATCTTCCCAAGTGGGAAGATGAGCCGTTATCATCCTTCTGGGGTCTGGAGTTGAGGGATGCTTCATGGGCTTGCTCATGATATGGTTTGATTCTTCTTGATGGAGTACAAACAGGTTGTAATCTATGACCTGGTGAAATACAAGCATATCCTCTGCCCTACATGATAAGTTTTCCTGGAGACCAGAAGTTTGTTAATGGATCCTGCCACCAAATCAAGGGCTGTTCAGCATGAGGAAAGTTAATCTTATTTTTTGTTCTGTATTAAAATTCTCTGCAGCCGTTTTTTGTTTTTTTTGTTTTTTTGTTTTTTTTTCTCGTCAGAGGCCAAATTTAAAAAATTTAAAGTGAATAAGGTTTTGTTTAAAAGTGTTTGTTGTGACTTAACTATTTCTGTGTCTCCCCCTTTTTGTTTTTGAAGAGCCTGTTTTACATATAAATTGGCTCATTCCACAGTAGCCTGTCCTTAGGGGTTGTAAGGGAGACTAGTAGAATGAGCAATATGCCATGTATCCAGGAATGTTTTAAGTTGAGAACTGATATAAGCTGGACCATTATCAGTTTTAATTGCTTGTGGCAGGCCCATGACTGCAAAACAGTCATATAAATGAAGAATAACATGTTTAGCAGATTCACCAGATTGTGCAGTAGCCCAAATAAATTTAGAGTAAGTGTCAATACATACATGAATATAATTACTAACTGAATGGGCTGTTTTAGATTGACCCGACTTAGTTGGGAGTTTTGTATTTTACTTTCAATCTTTTTTAGTTTCTCTTCTGCTTTTGCAGTTAAAGATTGGCGGCTGTTTAATTTAGAATCTCCCCTAAGTAAGGAGAAAAGATTTGACAATTCATATGTAGGAATCCCGAAATAAGGTCAGAGCCAATTAATGTCTCCTAATAGTTTTTGTAAGTCATTTAATGTAGAAATTTGATCTCTTCTCAGTTCTACCTTTTGAGGGTGAACAGTGGTACATTCAACCACAGTTCCCAGATATTGATATGGACTTTTCATTTGAATCTTTTCAGGAGCAATAATCAATCCTGCTCCTTTTAGACAGGATTGCAAGCATTGAAAAACCTCAGTCAGCTGCTCCAGAGAGGGTGCAGCACAAAGTATATCATCCATATAATGAACAATATAGCATTTAGGAAATTGTCTTAGGACTGGATCAACAACTGAAACCACATAATACTGACACAAGGTAGGGCTGTTTAACATATCTTGAGGCAGAACCTTCCATTGATAATGCTTTCTTGGGACCATATTGTTTACCACTGGCACTGAAAAGGCAAATTTTTCCTTATCTTCTGGGTGTAAAGGAATTGTGAAAAAGCAGTCTTGTAAGTCCAGGATAATTAACAACCAGCTGGTATCATACTAGGAGATGGGAGGCCTGGTTGCAGGGTACCCATAGGCTGAATTACAGCATTTACTAGTCTTAAATCTGTTAACAATCTCCATTTTCCTGAATAACACTGGTGAATTCCAAGGACTAAAGGATTCTTCTATATGGCCCTTCTCTAATTGTTCTTGGACAAGATCACTTATTTTCTGAAGAAAGAGGCCACTGCTCAACCCAAACTGGTTCTTCTGTCTTCCATTTTAATCAAGTAGGTTTAGGAGAAGCATAATTATTTTTACAAGCAGTGGCTGCTAATGAAAAGGCCAATATCCCAAACCAGATTTGTCCATTTTAATCTCAGATTCGATAGGTTTGTATCCCTGTTTCTGTAACATTTTTTGGCTTTGATGACTATATTGATCCACTGGTGGTAAGTAAGTTTCTGCATGCCATTGTTGTAACAAATCTCTCCCCCATAGATTGATAGGGAGTTGAGCAATATAAGGTTTCAATCTAGCTGGCTGCCCATCTGGTCCTTCACAATTAAGCCATTGGGCACTCTTTTTGAGACCCTTTGCTTTTCCTAACCCAGTGGCTTCAGTATCAGCTGGCTGAAGAGGCCAGGTGTCTGGCCAATGTAAATGGCTAATGATTGAAACATCAGCCCCAGTATCAATCAATCCTCTAAAAGACTTCCCATTTATGATAACTTGGCAAGTGGGTCATTCCTCTAGGAACTTTTCTGATAAAAATACTCCTGCCCCTCCTGTGGTATTGAATCCCTTCTGTCTAAAATTATTCCTCTCTTTTTTCTTCTGGACTCTAGGTAAAATTAAGATTTGAGCAATCCAATCCCCTTTTTTAATTTTCCAAGGAGTTGCAGTGGAAACCATCACTTGTACTTTATCATCCCCTGTATTATCCAATATCCCGTTATGAACTCTAACTCCTTGTTCTGTTAGCCCTCCCCTTCCTATTATCAATCCTACTGTATCTGTTGGTAATGTTTTTTCCAGTTTAGTTGTAATAGAGGTAGGAGATTCACTAGGAAGGAGAATTAAATCCTGTAAACTAGGGAGATCTACTGTGATGTTGAATGCTTGTGCAGAGCATAGTCCCAGGGAGTTTGGCTCTTGTTCTGAATAGGGAAAGCTACTTGGTTGATGGGGCACATATCTGGAATCTAATAGATGGCACAAATGAGACTTTCCACAGAAAATAAAATCATGGACTTGGAGAATAAACTTGTGGTTGCCAAAGGGGAGGGGGAGGGAGTGGGGTGGTTAGGGAGCCTGGGGTTAATAGATGCAGACTATTGCCTTTGGATCAGATTAGCAATGAGATCCTACTGTGTAGCACTGAGAACTATGTCTAGTCACTTATGATGGAGCATGATAATGGGAGAAAAAAGGATGTATACATGTATGTGTACCTGTTCAGTAGAAAAAAAAAAAATTGTATTGGGGAAATAACAACAACAAAAACTTTAAAATATATATATATTTCTTTTTTAACAGTATGTTACTAAAGAGAATTTCAAATATTTGTATGTAATAAATAAACTATGAAATCAGTATGATTTTTATAACTTTTGTTTTCTGACTTTACTATATATCTGTCATTAAAAGAGGACATGAAGGAGTTCCCATAGTGGTACAGTGGTTAACGACTAGGAACCATGAGGTTGCAGGTTCAATCCCTGGCTCAGTGGGTTAAGGATCTGTCATTGCCATGAGCTGTGGTGTAGGTCGCAGATGCAGCTCGGATCCTGCATTGCTGTGGCTCTGGTGTAGGCCAGTGGCAGCTACAGCTCTGATTGGACACCTAGCCTGGGAACCTCCATATGCCACGGGAGAGGCCCAAGAAATGGCAAAAAAAAGACAAAAAAAAAAAAAAAAAGAGGACATGAAGATATTTTACCTGAAGTTTTCCTGATTGTGTGTGTATGTATGATGTATGATGTGCGGTGAAAGTTTAGAAGCATTGATTTTTGTTATCAAATATTTCCTGTATGGTTATTTACTTGATGAGGGGTTTTAACATATTTGCTATTGTATTGAAGTCTTAGAAAATTTCAGCAGGGCAACACCCTGGATCATTTCCTTGAGGATAAAAGTTGATTTTTTGATTAGTCTTATATATGAAAGAACTAGGAAAAGAAGATGCTAGATCCCTCAATTTGAGGTCATTTTTTAAATTAATCACACACATATTTTAGGAAGAAATGAAGCCCAGCAGGGGATGTAGGAGGAAAGACAAAAGGGGGTTACTTTTTATGTGAGAAACTTCATAAAAATACTATTTTGATCTAGTATTTTGCATCACATATTTCTGTAAAACTAACTTTCATATTTTTTTCTAATTTCTTTTATCAAAAAATGCACCATTGGTGGGAATTCAAATTGGTACAGGTACTATGAAAAACTGTATGGAGGTTTGTAAAAAAATTAAAAATTTAATAACCATATGATACCTAGTATCTATTCTACTTCTAGGTATTTCTATGAATGAAATGATAATGCTAACTTGAACAAATATATGTTCATTGCAGAATTATTTATAATAGCCAAGATAGGAAAACAACTTTTGTGTGTATCTATATCTATATCTATAATTCAGCCATGAAAAACAATGAATTCTTGCCATTTGCAACAACATGGATGGATCTTGAGAGAATTATGCTAGGTGAATAAATCAGACAAACACAAATATCATATGATTTCTCTTGTATGTGGAATCTAAGCAACCCCCCCAGAAACAGGCTCATATATACAGAGAACAGATTGGTGTTTGCTAGAGATGGGTGATGAGAGAAATGGGCGAAGGGGATCATCAGGGAAAGAAAGAAAAGAAATGAAAAGAAAGGGAAAGAGAGAAGGAGGAGAAGGTGGAGGAGGAGGAAGGAAGAAGGAATGAAGGAAGAAAAATATTGTCTTCCTAATTAAAGTATAACTCTATGTGTGTGTGTGTGTGTGTGTGTGTGTGTGTGTATATTTTTTTTTTTTTTTTGCCTTTTGCCTTTTGCCTTTTGCCACAGCCACAGCAATGCGGGATCCAAGCCACGTTTGTGACCTACACTGCAGCTCATGGCAACACCAGATCCTTAACTCTCTGAGTGAGAAGAGGGATCAAACCCGCAACCTCATGGTTGCTAGTTGAATTCGTTAACCCACTATGCCATGACGGGAACTCCTAATAATAGACTATTTCATCATTTCCTCCACTCATTTGAGCAATATAACTTTTTAGGTAAATTTATATTTTATATGCTTTAAGACAAAACAAGGAGTACTCTTTAGTTAGTGAGGAACAAAATCCAAATGTATGCTTTTTTTTGTCATTTGGCTTCTATGTTTTGCCTGAGTGTTATGTAACAATGACTGAGCAAGTTTTTAACCAATTTTTCAGCATTTGTGTAGGACAGCCTCACTCAAAATGTAGTCACAGTGATGGATGTGATATTCCTCTGGGCCTTTATGAGCACTTCAGGAGACAGGCTGTTATCCTCCACAGCGACAGAAGCTGGGGTATAACAAGAAGCCCATGTAATGCTAATCAGAAGAAAGTCCCTGTGACTTGTGACACTGTGAAGAGTGGTTTCAGACTGAACTCCAAATTCAAAGTCAAAAAGGTAGACGCAGAATTGCAGGTAGAAATTGGCTGTGGGGATGCTTCTCTTTTGAGCAGTGTTGCTTCCAGAGAAGCAAACTCAGAGCTTTATTTGTTTATTGAAGGATGGTGATTCTCAGAGTACCTTCTAATATGCCAGAATTTATTTCCAATCTACAGAAGCACATGGCTTCAGCATATTAACAGTTCTGGAACAGATCACAATTCTAGGCTCCTATCCTAAGCAATTTTGTTTGAGTACCAGAAGGATTTTGAAACCTAAACTTGTGGTTTTTAAGCAGATTGCTGCTATTAAACTTCTAGTCAACCATCTGAAGTATTTGCACTTAACCCCACTGTCCCTAAGGTTCACAATCCTTACTGCTATGGTTAATTACTCAACTAGCTGCATTTATATTCACATTTATCATGATATTTCTGTTAATAAGTTCAGAAGTCTCATTCCTAAAATATTATTGGTAACATTTTTAAAGGACTTCTATTATGAAGATAAAAAACAGTTCTTAAATTTGAATTGTTTACTTCCTCTTTTCAAATATATTCTCAACCTATTTTTATTTAAATCCTTCTAAAAAATTTGAAAGACCATTTTAACTTTTTAGATGATAAATTACACATAATTTCTGAGTCAAATTTTAAGACATATTCTAAACCATTTCTAGACATGTAATACTTGAATAAAAATTTAAATAAAAATTTTTAGGGATCTTTATGTTTAGTCTATACAATACTAGAAACAGTTATATCATGGGAAATTGCAAGAGTGAATCCTTTATATTCATGTCAACAACTGATGAATAAAACATCCTCGGAAAATACAGTCATAGTTTATTATAATTAAGTTTAAATGTATTATTGAAAATTTGAACCTGTGATACATGTCATTCTGAATAAACTTAAAAATAGCTCATAAACAATATGTGAAATTTTTAACAATGCCAATCAATGACTAGAAAGATATCATTTTCAAATGTTTCTCAGTAATGGAAAACTTCCAACTTTTGTTAACAGCCTACAGAAAAGAAAATTTAGATATATTCTGTATTACTGCAGAGTATAGATTTAGACTCACATAATTAAGTTTATGTGCCAGAATTTTATAAAAGACTTTAGCAATAATTATTAAACATCAACAAAACTAAGTGGATTATTTCTGTGAAAAGCTAGAAAATCATCCTGGATACATCTTGTTTTGGATACAGATTTTTTTTTTAAATTTTTTTCACAGAAAAAGCCATCTCATTTTGCATATTCCTTCATTAGGTATGGAGTGAAAATGTATGACTATTATGGTTCTTACTGATGTCTAAGATGCTCTGATTTTTCGCCCCTCCCCATTCACATAAACATACTTTAAAAGTACAACTTTTATAGCTATGGATTTGGAAAGTAAAAGCATCCTTTGGATTTATGCTGTAGAATTTCTCTATGACCAAGAATTTTTCTTGATATTGAGTCACAATATTCTTCATGTGTATAGTCTGAAATAGCTCAGCTTCATTTTGTTTCTCTTCTTAAGATTTATTTGGCAAACTTTCTTAGGGTTTTCAGGACTCCATTCAAGACCATTTCTCAGCAACCTTTCCTGACACTCGCCCATTTCAACCAAGTAGAATCACACTAAATTGTTTTGATATCCACTACCAGTAATAAAGTGGAATATAAATCACATGCCAGTCTATATATTTTTGGTAGTAGTTCTACATAGCACTCATTTCAATGTTTAAAAATGGTCACTTTTTAAAACTCTGTGTATGGAACTCATCCATTACACCTGACTAAATTCTTTCAAAACTACTCCAATTTTACTGTTAATGGGACAAACAGATTTTTCATATTTCCTTGCTGCAGTTTCAAAATACCTTGCAGTTTTAGTCTGCAAAACACAACATCTAGAAATACTCTCTTCTTGGTCAGCTCAGATCTTTTATTTTCTAGCTGGCCCTCTTCCCCACCCTCAGTCCTAGATCCATCCTGCCCTGCCCTTGTACTTGAGCAAGCAGGATGCATGTCGCATTGCTGCACCTTGTGTGCACATCTGCCAGTCCCATTTGCTTTGAATCCTCATAGTACTTCAGACAGAAACATCTCCATGACAGTCCTGCTGCATTCAGTGCTTCTAAAGAGAATGCAGAGAAAGTCTGTTACAAGAGACCAGACCAAGATACCTGTTCCATGACTCTTTTATGACTGTCTTCCCAATAGAAAGATTTTTATTTTCTGAATGGCAGGGATGTTCTAAATGAACATTGCATTCACCTCAATACCAAGAAAAGGTTATGCAGTGAGTAAATATTTAAATACATAGATATAGTTATCAGAGTTTCTTTTTCTCATTTGGTACACAGCATAATTTCAATAATCCTGGGAAAAATTTTATCTTGCAATAATGACTTCTAACTTGGTAAATCCACTGAAAAGAAAAAAAAAATCTTATAATGAGAAAAAAGCATTACAAATATGCAAACTAGATCTCAAAATAATTCAGGACAAGTCAAGGATTTCAATGTCAATTTGCATTCTCACAAGTCTGTATGTAACTGGATTATTATTAATCAAATATTATTAAAGATCAGTGATTGCAAGATAATTATCACAAACCATCTGATTAGAAACACTTTCATAAGGTGGTTGCAATTTATCATTAAAAATTCATTAACAAACTATTACATTTAGAATAGGTAAGCAATGAGGTATTGTATACCACAGGGAACTATAGCCAGTCACTTGTGATAAAACGCTATAGAAATGAAAAAATAATGTGTGTGTGTGTGTGTGTGTGTGTGTGTGTGTGTGTGTATGTATATAAAACTAGGGCCCTTTGCTGTACAGCAGAAATTGACGAAACATTGTAAATCAACTGTAATAAAAAATTAAAATCATTTCTACATATCAAGTTTATTAAAAATATTACATATTGAGGGCTTTTTTTAATATCCAACTATTTCTTCTAATGGGATGTTTTGTTTTTTTCTGATGATCAAAGCTATATTTGTTGAATAAATGAAGAACACTTGGGATATCAAAAATAGAGCAATATGAGATTAACCTATTGGAACAGTCACTTCTATAAGGGGCAACCTGAACACAATAACTGATGAGAAACTTGCTAAGTGGATTTTATAGTTTTCTGGAACATGGTCTAAAAAGATTATTCCAAAATAGCAAATGTCACCACTAATTTTCTATTTATTACCACTTCTTGAGACTATTTTGTCTGTATTTTTTTAAATTTTTCAAATAAAAGGGCATGGAATTTTTGGGTAAAATATCTATAAGATGTCAACATGTAGAAAGACTTTAATACTCAACACTGGTGAAAAAGTATACTATTTTACCTTTTACTTTTTTCCTTGTTGCTACCCACTTCAGAGTAACTTCAGCTTTCTTGTCATTGTCCTTCCACTTGATAAGCAGGACATAAAAATAGATGACATCAGAATCTTTTATCAATTCAGAGAATCTGTCAGAGCTGAGAAAACAGGAAGTGACAGCAGGTCAATAACTTGTTTAAATGTGAGCTGGGGCAAAAAGGGTGTAAATTATTTGAATTCCAATTACTTCCACACTTTTCAGATATGTTGCTCACAGGCAAAACAGAAAATGTGTAAACATTCAATTCCTTTAACCCCTTGTCTTTTAGCTCCTCATGATGAGAATTCTTTAGCTAGAAAAGTGCATGTGTAATAGTCAGTGGGCTATTTAAAATAAACATTTTAGTTCCTTGGAATTTAAGGGGTCAAAAAAACAGTAAAAAATAATAAGTGACAAGTTCTGTTTCAAAAAAAATTTAACTTTCACTGAAAAATGTAAAACAAAGGAGGCAAAGAGGCTTCTGAAGTCTTTCAGCTAGAAATTTTTAAGGTATTCTGGGAAAAGTAATATCATCTTTATGTGTATATAGTTGACCCTGAACAACATGGATTTGAACTGTTTGGGTCCACTTATGTATGGATTTTTTTCACTAAATATTTACTATACACTACATTATCCAAGGTGGGTTGAGTCCACAGGTGTGGAACTGCTGATACAGAGAATCAACTATAAAGTTACACAGGGATTTTCCACTGCATGAAGAGGTGGTGCCTCCAAACCCTGAGTTGTTTAAGTGTCCACCATATATGTCATCCGATTATGAAGTTAATATGTATTTGTAATAAAAAGAAAAGAAAATTCAAAGAAGAATGTCATAGATTTTTTTTATGTAACCAGACCTTTAAAGGCCTTGAGGCCATTACTTTCTCCATTCCATCAGGTGTCAGAGTCAGTACACCTGGGAGGAGGCCTAAGAACTGTTCATCAAGTTTCCAGGTGATGCTGATGCTGACTTTCTAGTGGACAAAGGTGTTAATAAAAGGGGAAAGATTCAGAATGTATTTTATTTTATTTTTTGTCTTTTTTTTTTTTTTTTTTAGGGCCACACCTGCAGCATATGGATGTTCACAGGCTAGGGGTCGTATCGGAGCTATAGCTGCCAGCCTACACCACAGCCACAGAAACTTGGAATCTGAGCCAAGTCCACAGCCTTTGCTGCAGCTCATGGCAATGCCAGATCCTTAACTCATGGAGCAAGGCCAGGGATCCAACATGTGTCCTCATGGATACTAGTCAGATTCATTTCTGCTGAGCCATGACAGGAACACCCTTTTTAAAAGAAAAAAAAAAAATTCAACAGTTCACTTCTATTTACTAATACTCTGGGATATGTTTTTAAAAGATCTTTTTTTTGTGTTATTGCATTGTCTAAAATAATTAGGCTTTTTCTTCTTCTCCTATTGTGATTTTTCAAAACACTTTTTTCTCTTCTTTTTAAAAAAGCATTTGTTATGAATTAAATTACTAGAAATCATTTATAACGTGTAATTATTGGAAAAATGAAACAAGTGCTCATATGCCCAAATTTCAGTTTAAAAATAGAATTTTGCTATGGGATATTTCAGAAGATGTGGTCCCACAGGCATTTCAGAATGTGTATGTATCATTAGAGATTATGTATACTATCAATTTATAAAGGTAATAAAATAAGAATATGGATCAAATATTACTGAGGAACACAGGAAGTCTGAAGAGGAGCACCAATTTATTAATTGTATAAGCTATCTGAAATTTATTTTTTTCTCTGTTATGCCATATTTATAACAATTTGTCCCTAAATTATTTATATTTTAATAGTCTCTTTCCTTAGTCATGCCACTTTAAAATATGATATATGCCCTTAAAGTGTTCTGATCTCTTTCAGGGAACCTTTCAAATCTATTGGTATATTTATTAGAGTATAATAGCATGCTTTTCAAAAAGTGGTGGATCTCTGGCTTGGAAGATTACATCTATTTTTTATAATGTTTTAAGGTTCGTTATAGTTATTCTAGCAGCTGTAGAGTTCCATTTGCACTTTAGAATCATTTTGTAAAATCAACTCTCCATTGCTTTTTTTTTTTAATTATTGAAGTATAGGTGATTTACTATGCTTAGTTTCTTATGTACAGCTAAGTGATTCAGATATATATATATATATATATATATATATATATATATTCTTTTTCATATCTCTTCCATTAGGGGTTATTATAAGATATTGAATATAGTTCCCTGTGCAATTCAGTATGACTTTGTTGTTTATCAATTTTATATATAGTAGTTTGTATCAGCTAATCTCAAACTCCTAATTAACCCCTCCCTCTGCAACCTTCCCTTTGGTAACCATGAGATTGTTTTCTATGTCTGCAAGGCTGTTGCTATTATGTAAATAAGTTCATTTGTATCATTTTTTTAAATTCCACATATAAGTGATATCATAGGATATTTATCTTTCTCTCTCTGACTTACCTCACTTAGTATGATAATCTCTAGATCCATCCACATTGTTTTATATGTCATTATTTCACTCTTTTTTATGGCTAAGTAGTATTCCACTACGTGTGTGTGTGTGTGTGTGTGTGTGTGTGTGTCTGTGGCCTTTAAGCCATTTTGAGTTTATTTTTATGGTATATATATATATATATATAAAATCACATCATCTTTATCCATTTATCTGTAGATGGATATTTAGTTTGCTTCCATGTCTTGGCTATTGTAAATAGTGCCACTGTGAATTAGAGTTTTTTGTTTTGAATTAGAGCATGATTTGAATTAAAGTTTTTTCTAGATACATGTCATTTTTTTTAATAGTTATTTCCCCAATACAATTTTTTTTTTCTGCTGTACAGCATGGTGACCCAGTTACACATACATGTACACATTCTATTTTCTCACATTATCATGCTCCATCATAAGTGACTAGACATAGTTCCCAGTGCTACACAGCAGGATTTCATTGCTAATCTATTTGATACATATTATTTTTATTTACTTTTCTCTAATAATAAGTGATGTTGAGATTATTCTCATGTACCTGTTGGTCATCTGTATATCTTCTGTGGAGAATTGCCTATTTGGGTCTTCTTCCCATTTTTTGATGGCATTCTCTGTTTTTTTTTTTTTTGATGTTCAGTTGAATGAGCTGTTTGTGTATTTTAGAAATTAATCACTTGTTCATCACATCATTTGGAAATATTTTCTCCCATTCCTAGGTTGCTTTTAGTTTTGTTTATGGTTTCCTTTGCTGTACAGAAGCTTTTAAGTTTGATTAGGTCCCATTTTCTTATTTTTGTTTTTTCTTCTATTGCCTTGGGAGACTGACCTAAGAAAACATTAGTATGATTTATGTCAGAGAATGTGTTGCCTATATTCTCCTTTAGGACTTTTATGGTGTCATGTCATATATTTAAGTCTTTAGGCCATTTTGAGTTTATTTTTATGTATGGTGTGAGGGAGTGTTCTAACTTCACTGATTTAAATGCAACTGTTCAGCTTTCCTAACACCACTTGCTGAAGAGACAGTCTTTTCTCCATTGTATATTCTTACCTCCTTTGTGGAAGATTAACTGAGCATAGATGTGTAGGTTTTTTTTCCAGGCTCTCAATTATTCCATCCATTGATCTATATGTCCATTTTTGTGCTAATACCATGATATTGTTTTGTTTTGTGTTGTTTTTCTTTATGATTGCTGTAGCTTTGAATATTGTAAGAAATCTGGGAAGATTGTTCTTTTTCCTCAGGATTGCTTTGGCAATTCTGGGTTATTTATGATTCCTATGAATTCAGGAATTTTTGATCTAGTTCTGCGAAAATTACCATGAGTAGTTTAATAGGGATTGCACTAAATCAATTAAATTAAATTAAAAATTAAATCATTTTGGGTAGTATCGGCATTTTAAAAATATTAATTCTTCCAATCCTAGAGCATGAGATATATTTCCCTTTCTTTGAATTACCTGCAATATCCTTTGTCAGTTTTTTATATTTCTCAACATTTAAGTCTTCCTCCTCTTTGGTTGAGTTTTTGACTAAGTGTTTTATTTTTCATGCAATTTTAAAAGGGATTGTTTGTTTTCCCTTTCTGATATTTCAGTGTTAGTGTAAATAAATGTAACAGATTTGTGTATTTTAACCTTGTATTCTACAAACTTGCTGAATTTGTCTATCACTTCTAGTAGTTTTGTATGGAATCCTTAGAGTTTTCTATATAGAATATCATGACATCTGCATATAATGACAATTCTACATCGTCCCTTCCAATTTGTACACATTTTATTTCTTTTTCTTACCTGATTGCTATGGCTAGGACTTTCAATACTATTATGAATACAAGTGGTGTAGTGGGTATACTTGCCTTTTTCCAGATTTACTAGGAAGGCTTTTAGTTTTTGAACATTGAATTTTCTTGGCTATGGTCTTGTTATAAAGAGCTTTTATTATGTTGAAATATGTTTCCTCTATGCACACTTTGATAAGAGTTTTTATCATGACAGAATGTTGAATTTTATCAAATGCTTTTTCTGCATCTGTTGAGATGACATGTAGATTTTGTCTTTACTTTTGTTGATGTGGTATATCAGATTGATTTGTGTATGTTGAACAATCCTTGTGACCCTGGGATGACTCCAACCTGATCTTAGTATATATTTTTTATGTGTTGTTGGATTCAGCTTGCTAATATTTTGTTGAGAATTTTTACATACATATTCACCAAATATATAGGTGTGTAATTTGCCTTTTTGGTTGGTATTGTCTTAACCTGGTTTTGTTATCAAGCTGATGGTGGCTTCATAGAATGACTCTGAGTATTCCCTCTACTTCAATCTTTTGGAAGACTTTGAGAAGGATCAGTATATGTTATTCTTTGTATGTTTGGTAGAATTTCCCAGTGAAGCCATCAGGTCCTAGACTTTTATTTGCAGGGAGTTTTTTTTTTTTAATTATGACAGATTTTATTTCACTTCTAAGTGATCAATCTGCTCAAATTATCAATTGATTCTCAATTCATTTTTAGTGGGCTGTATGTTCCTAGAAACTTGGGCATTTTGTCTTGGTTGTCCAACTCATTGGCATAGAATTGTTCATAGTAATATTTTAAATTTCTTTTTTTGTATGTCACTGGTATCAGTTGTTATATTTCCTTTCATTTCTTATTTGGTTTGAGTTCCCTCTCTTTTCTTTGTGAGCCTAGCCAGAAGTTTGTCAATTTTGTTTACCCTTTCAGACAACAAGTTCTTGATTTTATTTATTTTTTCTATTGTTTTTTAACCTCTTCTGTTTTTAATTTCCCCTGTGATCTTTATTATTTCCTTCTGCTGACTTAATTTTTTGGGGGAGATTGTTGTTGTTGTTCTTCTTCTCCTTTTAATTATTTTAGGTGGTAGGTTGAGTTGTTTGAGATTTTTCTTGTTTTTTTGAGGAAGACCTGTATCACTATTAACTTCCCTCTAAGAACTGCTTTTGCTGTATCCCATAGATCTTGTATGGATGTGTTTTCATTGTCATTTATCTCAAGATATTTTTTAAATTTAATCTTTTATTTTATTATCAACCCATTGTTTTTTTAGTAGCATGTTGTTTAGTCTCTGTATACTTGAGTTTTTTCCTCATTTCTCTTTCTGTGATTGATTTCTAGTTTCAGGTTGTTGTGGTCAGGAAAGGTGCTTGAAATATTTTTTATTCTCTTATATTTGTTTAGGCTTGTTTTGCATTTTATATGTGGTCTAACCTAGAAAATGTTCCATGTGCACTTGAAAGGAATGAGTGATCTGATTTGGAGGATGAAATGTTCTGAAAATTTCAGTTGAATCTAATTTCTGTTGTGTCATTTAGAATCTCTGTTGCCTTATTGATTTTCTGTCTGGAAGATCTGTCCATTGATATCAGTGGGTAGTAAAGTCTCATGGAGCATAGTTATAATATCTATGGAGCATAGTTAACATCTCTCTTATAATTTCAACATCTGAGTCATCTGGGGTTGATATCTGTTGATTTGATTGTTTTTGAAAATTATTTACATTTTCCTGGTTCTTTATATTTTGAAAATTTTGTATTCTATCCCAAATATTGTGAATATTTTATTGTATAGACTTTGAGATCTGTTATCTTTACCTAGAGAATATCAATGTTTTTGTCTTATGGGCAGTCATCTGGCTACATTAGATTTTATTAGCTCTTGCCTCTGTAGACAGTGGTTCAAACGTCACTTCTGTTATCTAGGGGTTTTGTGTGTGTGTGTGTCTGTCTGTCTGTCTGTCTGTCTTCTCAGCATACATAGTTCAGAAATTAATCTGAGACTTGTATGCATATTACAAATATCCCTTCTGTTTCCTAAATCTTTACTAAACTGATTTTGATTCAGGCTGCACTTGTATAGGTCATGGGTTAAAATGATGTTTGTGTAGATTCAAATATAGAAGCTGGTTTTTCTGCTTTCTAGAATTCTTCTAGCCCATTAGTCCTCTTTCCTGATTTCTCTGGCCAGAAATATGGGGCTCTTGGATTTTAGCACCTTGAGTCACTTCATCACCCCTTGAGTAAAGCCTATACTTGAAGCAAAACTATAGGACAAAAAAATAAAACAAAACATACAAACAAAAACAGAAAATTCACTTTGGGCAGGTCATTTCTCTAAGTTTTTAACCTTTCCAACATTGCTTTCTGTTCGTAGAAGGAAAAAAAACTCACAAGCTCATAGGGAATAGTTTAAATAACAGTGCATACATAAAACAAAGTATATTAGCTAACAATTAAAAGTTATGTTAAAGATATAAATTCCTTAAAATTATCTTTACTTAGTTTTAGGTAAAATATGTTAATACTCAGAATGTGAAGAATAGGGTCTACATTCATATATACACACCCACTATGGAAGATAACAGCATTTAGCTCCCCAAAAACACTTCCCCCAATTTTTAAAAATTCCTTTGCCTTCCCATCTTATAAAAGTTGAAACAGTCCAACATTTAGTTTCCCTGGATTCCTGTAAAACAGTGTATCTGTATGACCTAGTTCTGGTAGGCAGTCTTGAAGAGAAGTATAATTGCAGCCTCTGAGAAAGAATTTACAGTCTCTTAGGAGTAACGAAAGAAACTTACTCATGACATTGGCTACCTGCTGGCTTCTTATTTTTAGTTGAAATCCAAAGGATATGTTGTTGACCTTGAACCAAACAATTTGAAATCACACAAAGTTCAGAAAAATCTGTAGACACCAACCCAATACATGAGTTCGTACATCTGCTTAATCAAAACTGGAACGCTCTATCTACAGACTACTAGATATGTAAATAATATGTTATTTTTAGGTTTTAGCATTGTTTGTCAGATTTTTCTCTTGTTGTAAGCCAATTTTTCCCACCTACCAATATACACACACCATAGTTATAGAACAATGCATTGTTTTAAAAATCTTTACCCTAACATGTGAAATATGTTGCATTTGAGAAGTAGGATTACCATTAAATAATATCTTGTGTATATTTTCTAATTTTTCTAAAAAGGATTATTTTATAAAAATATAGAAAATGCTTGATTCCACTTAATTGAACTCTTTCTGTGTTGATTACTGGTTTTAAAAATATTTTTGCTTTTTAGAAATTTACATTAATTTGGATTTTCCAGTAGCAAATACAATTAAACCTTTTCCCCATGTTTCTATTAAGTTTAATTTGTCTTTAGTAAATTTTACTTTTATAACCTTTGTTCATGTTAGTATGTAAATGAAAATCCAAATAATATCTACATTTAGAAATAACCAAGATTATTCAAAATTTCTATAAAAGTTAACCCCATATAAGCTAATATTTCAAATATTAAAAATTATAATCTGGGTTTTATATTTGAGAGTGAGACGAAGAACTAAAATTTTTGAATTAAAAAAGATTTTTATAACATAAACTCCTATACTAGTCATGCATTAATAGCATTATGTAATATCCAAACGTATTGTGTGAACATGATAAAGATTTACATTTTTAGATATAGAATTTGATGGCATGAGAATCCTTACAGTGTTATGCTAAAGATAGGGGAAAATTAATGACAAAATATGGAGGTTAACATGGAACAAATTATAAAATTTATGGTTTAAGAATTGTTACATTTTCTCTTTAATATAAGCATATACCTTATTTTTGTATAGATTTATTCACTAAAATGTTTAAAAAGCTATATACCACTACAGTAAAATACATATGTCTGGTTTTATCTAAGGACTTTTGTAACCTAATTAATTTTTAAAAAATAGGTTCTTTTTAAAATGTTGTCAAGGAAGAAGTTTTTCTTCTATCCTTCTAGGTTCTTTTATCTGGTCTAAGAATTAAATTAACATGACACAGATTGACTGAAGTATATTAAACATTAATAACATGTATATATGGGAAAGACCCAGAAAAAAATGAGTAACTCACCAAAATGGCTAAAGCCCTCACCTTAAATACCATCTTCAGCTAAAGACAAAAGTGGATGTTGGCATAGTGGATTGGTCCATCAAAGTGTTCTTAATTCACATGGAGATGGAAAAGCAAATGTTTGCTAAACAAATGTTTGTTGGGGTACGCTGAGACAATGGGATGGAATAAACTCTAATCTCCACGCCCTGTTGAGTTTTTCCCCATCACACCTAGCCCATATTATTTTCAGACATCTTGTTGTGGCAGCTGTCAGCAGCCCAAGGCCAAGTGTATCAGCTCTGGTGGCAGCCCTATGGCCAGAGTACCAGCTCCAGCAGTTCTATAGCCACAGTATATAGCTCCAGTGGCTCTGTGGCTGCAGTGTACCAGCTCCAGCAACTCTTTCACCTGGCGAGAAACCAAGCAAGCACTCAGAGAGTTGGAGAACTCAGGTTTATTACGCCAGCGGGCTCAGAGGGGATCACTCTCCAAAGTCTGAGCCCCTAAGAGAGGTTTCACAAGGATTATATGGGGTGGTTAATTCCGGGCTCCTTGCTTGGTGGACAGGAGTGAGAACTGGCAAAGTAATAGATGCGGGAGTGAGTTTTACAGAAGCAGATGTGTGGGGGAGGGGTGGTTAGAGGTAGTTGGCTGGGTTAGGGGCAGTTTGGCCAGATTTTGCTTAGTCATCACGGTCGGGGTGTCTCCTTTTGTCCTTTTTGTTGCGACATTTTCCCCTACAATCTCTGGTAATATGTCTATTCTGGGAAAAAGCCCTCTAACTAAATGTTTTGGCAATTAGGGGGAAGGTCAAAGATTCTTCTTGAGTCTTTTGGGCCTTGATTGTTTTTAGCTCAAAATAATTTACATTCAAAGACACACAATTTAGGGTGACAAATTTTGCTCCCTTAAGCCCCACTTTGAAATTTCTTCAGGAAGTTTCACGCTCCAGAAATTGAGTTAATAGATTGCTTTATATCTCATTGAATCAGTCCCTTAGTCCTGACAATAAGTTAGTTCAGTTACTGATTTCAGGAGGCATTGATAGAGGTAGACTCTGAAAGTTAGGGCCAGAAGGTTCAAGAAATCAGATATTTAATAAGAGGCCTTGCTTTGGAGACAAAATAAAAGCAAAGGTTTAGTGATTAGAGCAAATTATAAACCCAGTGTCGGAGTCCTGAGAGCTAGCATTTGAGATTTCTAGATATCTGGATCAAAGCATTTTTTGTAGTTTTAAATGTCTCTGATGATGCCTTCAATGTTCAGGTAAACTTTCTCAGTGACTAACACAGCAACAGACCTAATGATCATCTAAATATGGGCCATTGTGTTTCTCTCTCCTGAATTTATAAGTTGTTCAGCATCAGTTTGCAGCATTTCAGGAAAAGGGCTGTTTTCATTTTCAATGATTCCACATCAAAACTGGAAGAAAAGTTGGAAATGTTCATTTGGAGAGTTATGGCCAAATATTCAAGGAAATAAGAATCCAGGATCCAATCTAGTTTACAGAAAAATGAAACATCAAAGTCAGTTGACAGAACTAATATCCATAACTATGTATTATAACTTCTACTGAAATACTTTTTATTTCTCTAAAATCATGTTCATTTCTACCAAAGGTAGGAAAATTGAGACTAATTTGTTTATAAAATAAGTTTAATTTCATTAAATTTGGCCCAGTTGTTCACATAAGACCAGTTCTGCTTTACTGAAACTTCTATTTTGTTGGAACTTTTCATTGGAAATATTCAGATTGAATTTTTAAACGTCTCTCAAGGCCAAGAAGCCAAGCCAAGAACTTACCATTAGAGTTACTTGTAATAACTATAGACTTGAGTAAATTCCTCTCTTCTTGATGTCCCCCAAATATCCTGAGATTTCTGTACCTGCCAGGAAGTGACCTCCTTATTCACTTGGTAAGGTTACTGGCTATAAGCCAGGTACGAGGCTATTTTTCTAAGGGGCTTTATGACACCATAAAGTCAGTATTAGTTATTTAAAACTGTCTATACAGATCTGATTCTATGCATGTCTTTCTCAAGTATGATATTAAAGTTTTGGTGATATAATCAATGTTTCTTATTGTGTTGTCTTATAAGAACAGATTCTTAATTAACTTAGTCGATAACTATATTGCCATGAAATAAGAATACCTACTAAGAGTTTCCAAATTTGGGGGGCATCAAGTAGGGAGAAAAAAAGATTTTCTATATGCTTACAAAGGTATAATTTACCAAATTGTTGTAAACCACAGTTAGTCTAAATGGAAAGATTTCTTTATATCTAGAAAAAATAAATTTAAAAAACAGTAATATTTCAAAAAGAAGTTATAAAAATTATAATCATATTCATTCCCATGTAATTTATTCTAGTTGATGTCAGCAGTTCTATTAGCCAGCAGTTTTGTTTTTTTTTTTTTTTCCATTTAGAGTTCTAGAATTTCCTGCTTATTCAATTCAGTGCTGTGAAAGTTATCAGAAAGTTATACTCATCAAAAGTCCTTTCTGTGAATCTTCTTGAAGATAAGTATTTTTGCAAGAGCATCAGAGTACAGCAATAACTATCTATAAATGACAAAAAAAATTAAATGGCATAGTTAAATATCTAATGCCAATACAGCTGGTGAAAAATTTAGCTATTTCTTTGACATGTAACTTTTTAAGATAATAGCTAAAATTATGACTGATAACATTATACCCAGGCACATTCAAATTTTAAAAATTTCATATACCGTGTAGAATGTTTACATTAATAACATTCTTCCTGTAGGGGAACAGGATTTCCTACCCCACAATATGTCTCTTTGACATATTATTTTAAACTAGTTACTTTTTAAGAAACAGGAGATATGGGAAAACCAAGTAGGAGTTACCCTTTTGTTAAAAACTTACATTTGTAAGAAAAATATCCATTTGGAAGTGTGTACTTCTCACTGTACCAGAAAGAAGAAGATGACCAAATCCCTAGAAACTCTGATCTATAGAGAAGACAATCGTTTATATCTGCATGACAGCTTTACCCTTGTTTACTATGCTTTTCCTGATACTGTCCCATAGTTGATTCTCCCCACCCTCAACATCCTCTTTTGGCTTTAGCTGAGGGTGGCATTTACACTGAGACTTTTGGTCTTTTTGACAATTACTCAACTTTCCTGGATCTCTCCCACATATACATATTATTAAACTTTGTTTGATTTTCCCCTGTGAATCTGCCTCATGTCAATTTAATTCTTAGACCAACTAGAAGGGTAGAGGAAAATTTCTTGCTCCCTGACAGTCCACACAATATAGCCTATGAAGGTTTATTATCACTTAGTTGACAATGCTTCCCATGTAAGTTACCATGTCAAAGAAGGCTAATTAGTTTAATGTCTCTGTGATGTTTCAGTGGCCCTCTGAAAATCCCAAATTAGCTTGAGTTCAAAAGGACTTCCTTTCAAATTTGACTTGGGAAAATTTGTCAAATATATCAAAAGATTTTAAAACTCTGGTCAAATAGAATGATAGGTCACTGTGGAATGGTACTTAGCTCTCCACTTAATCAAAGTGACAAAGACTTCTAAGGCAAATACAGAAAGTTAAACAGTTGTTAAAAAAAAAAATAAAACAGCTCTTGTAATATTGAAAAGATACTTTAAGCAATCAAAGACCTGATAAAAATAATACAGGAAATTATTTTGATAAAACATAAAATCCCTGGATTTCCTACTGTGGCACAGTGGGTTAATGATCCAGCTTGTCTCTGTGCAGGTGCTGGTTTGATCCTTGGCCTGATGCAGGGGCATTGTTGCAACTGTGTTGTAGGTCACAGCCCTGGCTCAGAATCGATCCTGGCTTGGTAACTTCCATATGTCCAAGATATGGCTGAAAAAGGAAAACAAACAAAACATAAAATCCCTGCTTTTTAGTTAGATTATAAGCAAGCAAAGAAAAACCTTTAATAATTTCTTTATCAAGAGCAGACTTTTGTCTTTGTAACAGAGTCAAATTGTAATTTTGTACCAGCTTTCTTTGATAACAAAACTTAATTAAATTCATTGCAGTCTTAGCCAGCTTGACCATGCATAAAATTCTTTTCTCAATTTCTTTTTCAAAATATCCTGTAATATCTTTTTTATATTCATATTTCATCCTATCTTTTTTCTGTCTCTCCTTCTCTCTCTCTCTCTTTTTCCCTTCCTTCCTTCCTCCTTTCTTCCTTCTTTCCTGTCAGAGTTAAGTCTAGAAAAGCTTCTCAATTACTGCTCCTTCCATCTAGACTAAAATATCTGCAAGGGAGGCAAAGTGTGGAAAAGTAGACCTTATTTCAAGATACACAGACTTAGATAGTCATCCACATGATTTGAAGTAATTTACTCAACTTCCCTATTTTTGTTTCCTTAACTGTTATCTATCGTGCATCATTTATTTTGAATATTTAACAAAATAACATGTAGAATATCTGATCACTTTTATCCATATGGAAAATAATGAGTTCTGCTGATAATGGACTGGTTAGTTTTATTTCGAAGTATTTTGATTTTGTCTATACTAATAAACTCTAGCTAAGGCTTTTAAACTCACATATAATTTTAAAAGCTTGAGAAACCAAACCATGGATTAAATTATTTCCTTTTGCCCCAAAGCAAACACCATGTTGAAATTTTAGGATGATGCTTTGAGTCGTAGGGAAATAACAAGTCACTCTCTCTCTTAACATTCCACAGAAACTGAACCTTCTGAGGGTTCATCTTCTTCTGGGGATACAAGTGTGCTTCCTCCTCCCCTTCTTACCCAGATGTGTACCCATATATGAGAGGAATCTTGAGAGGCTGCCTGAAAACACAACAGCTTTAACAGGCAAAATAATAATTGAGCTTTTGATTTTTTTGAAAATGAAAAATGAAAGTGAAATCTGATTGTGTTTAACCTCTTTCATGAAATGTACGCCTGGAGACACAGCTTCACTGAAATTTGTAAATAATAAATACATATATAAAATGAACTCATGCCAGATAGAAGAAGAATGAAAAAAAGATGAGATGGACCGAGACATTTTCACTAAAAAGGAGTATTGAAAAAATAGAATGTGAGAAGTAAAGGACCTAACTGGGAGTGCTCTGATAGGGATGATTCTTTGACACGCAGCAGAGAGATTATTCCATGGGAGGAATGGCAGGCAATGTATATTGAAGAAGCAAAAGAGGCTGAGAACAGAACATGCACATTTGAGGCAGAAGGTTTAGAGAGCAGAGCAAATTTATGAAGTGTATTAAAATTAGGAAGTGCCATCTGAAGCTTCCACTTGAAATGATTGGGCTAACAAATGAAATCCATTACCCCACCTGGAGACAGCCTATAAAATTCCTTAGCCAGGGAAAATATCGTTTTAATCAGTCACACAAAACAACTTTCCTCATGTACCCAGTAATAAAATGCTTTATCAAAGTGACGGATGGGATGAGTACCGTGTGTGTAACACTTGAGAATATTGGAAAACTTTTACGTGCCATTTACTACCTTGACTAATTTTTTTTTTTTTTTTTTTTTAGGTTTCCCATAGAAATGGAAGTGTTTATGCTAAATTTCTAGATGAGAAGGATGCTACCTTCTCCCAAGAGAGCATTTTAGGATGTGGCATATATAGCCAAGCATGTGTCTTCACTTAACTGGGTGATATATCTAGGAAGCTTCTGATGCTAAGCAAATGCCAAAGGTTTTGAGGTCCCCTGACTTATGTTTGACATTGTGGGTGTGCTCTGTGGTCTTCTGCTCCCTAAGGCAGGAAGGGTCAGCACAGGACATGGAGAACAGAGCTTCTACAGAGGAATAACAAGTCAAATCCAGTCCTGTCTTTTAATGTTTTCCAGTCTTACCTAACCCTCTTCTACGGTGCCAATAGTAAAGATAAACCCAAGCTAACACGATATTTGCTTTATCTGAAAGACACTTTGTTAGGCAGTCTTTAAGAAACTTTTCTTTCTTTTCATCCACCATAGAATTTTGTGTACACAGCTGCTTTGTGATCTTTAGAGGAAATAACTCTTAACAGACAAATATCAACTATTTTGAAAGAAACCTGAAATTTGGGTTATTTTTCTGGACCAATGCTAACCTCATTTAATTTTTAGCTAGATAGTTTGCCTTTGAATAAATACATAGTTAAGTGCCAAACCAAACTGACAGCTATGTACTTTTACTGATGTGGCCAGTAAGCCTATTTTCCAGTCTTTTTTGAATAGCCACAGATAAGTCTTGTGGTCTGGTCTGGATTTATGAGCTGAATGAGTTTGTTTTTCTGGTATGTAAAATTTTTTAAGGTACTTTCTGATCCCTGGCTCAACATTAATCTCTAGTAGGAACTTTCCTTAGTGGAGCAGAAAATGATGAGCTTGAGTCTGGGGGTCAAGCACACCAAGGTATAAGTCTACTTAATTGTGTACCATAGCGAGCCAAGTGGCCTTGTCCATGCTATTTAACCTCTCCGAGCCTAGGTTTCATCATCTGTAGGACAGGATGGTGATAATAGTGTCTACTTGTTAGGATTGTTATAAGCATCAAATTAGATAATGCATAAGGATGCTAACCATTGTGCCTGGCCTAGAGTGAACTATGATACATGGGATCTATCACTGTTACCATTACTCCATTGTTGTTTCTTGACTAATCAAGTACACATTCAGTATCTGTGGTATTACTGCATTGTTTGTAGAGAGGGTCACTCTGTTATTAGAAGTAAAATAAACCATTTGCCTGCTCACAAAACTTTCTTCCTCTAAATCAAGGTAAGACAAACCAGTAGTTTGAGGAATTAGTCTCATTTGGGTTTTACCATTTCTGGTAAGAATGATTCGGTGTCCCTAATTGCTCATCAGGCCACCCAAAGAACTGGCACCATCAGTTATCAGAGTGACAGGTGTCCACCAGAGGAGAAATGGTGTGCTCAGGGAAGGGGTGAGGGAAGTACTCATCGAGCCCCAAAAGGTGTTGGCTTTGGCATCAGAGTCCACAAGTCTGTGTCCTGATGCTGCCCCTCTTAAAGGTTTAATGACTCTCAGGCAAGTCATTAAACCCCCTGGATTTCAGTTTTAACACCTTTAAAAAAAATTTTTTTTAATGGCCATGCCTGCAGTGTATGGAAGTTCCCAGGCTAGGGGCTGAATCAGAACTGCAGCTGAGGCCTGTGGCACACCTACAGTAATGCCAGATCTGAGCAGCATCTGTGACCTATGTAGCAACACCAGATTTTTAACCCACTGAGTGAGGCCAGGGATCAAATCCCCATCCCCAAAGACACTCTGTTGTGTTCTTAACACACTGAGTCACAATGGGAACTCTATAGTTTCAACATCTTAATAATGGAGGTAATAAAGGACCTAATCCATAAGTTTTTGTTTGTTTGTTTAATGAGGATTTAAAGAGAGAGTGTGTGTAATGCACTTAGTAGAATGCCTGTCATATGGTAAGTTCTTGATTCTTGCTGCCTCAACTAAAGCAGTCATGACAATAGCAACAATGTTAAAAGGGCTCAGAGGAGAGAGATGTGACATCAGCAGAGCTGAGATGTGGATTAGGCCTACAAGAATACCAAGTAGGGTTAGAATGGTGCAGAATAGAGAGAGTATCATTGGCATGGAGGGAGACCATAGCCATAATTTATTAGGTGAAATAAAGGCAAGAATACAAGTTTCCAAGAGGAGGTAATATAATATCTTTATATTTAAGAGGCCTTTACATGCCAGGCTTAGGAAGTAAACTTTAATCTCTCTGTTCAGTTTAAACTTTAACTGTAAGAATCATCATGTCGGTTTTCTGAATCAGTAAATCTGAGATAGAGTACAGGGATCAGCATTTATAACATGGCATCTGGAAGGTTCTATTGCAGAGAGTTTATCACAATTTGAGGACACTGCATTAAAAATGGTGAATCATTGGAGTTCCCGTAGTGGCGCAGTGGTTAACGAATCTGACTAGGAACCATGAAGTTGCGGGTTCAATCCCTGGCCTTGCTCAGTGGGTTAAGGATCTGGTGTTGCCATGAGCTGTGGTGTAGGTCACAGACGTGGCTCAGATCTGGCATTGCTGTGGCTGTGGCATAGGTTGGGGGCTACAGTTGGATTTGACCCCTAGGCTGGAAACCTCCATATGCCATGGGAGTGGCCCTGGAAAAGACAAAAAAAAAAAAAAAAAAGTGGTGAATCATTATAGGTAATCAAGAGAGAATAGCTCTATAATGATTAATTCTGCCTCACGCAGGTGCTCTTAAAACTGTACCCTTGGCTTAGGGTATGCATTAAATAATAGATATGGTACTTAATTACAGGAAAACAATTATATTTGCGGCAATAAGTACCAGCAAATAAAGTTTACTGAGGGAGGAATTTGAATGTCAGGATTAAAGTTTCTTCTTAAATACTGTTACCCAAATACAGTGATGACTAATATGCATCATTAAATAATACTGCAAATAATTTGAAGCCTAGGGGGTTGCACAAGGATAAAAATGTAAAAAGCAATATCTAGATCTCAAACTAGAAGTTTAGGCTTGAATTCTAGTTCAACCACTCATTAAACCAAAACTCGGATGTCATATCTGATGCACTCTTCCTTCTGCCTCAGCTTCCTCAGGTGTCTCATGAAGGTAAGAATCCCTGCTTTGTAAAGGGACCTCACAGAGAAGTTGCGAAGGATAGGTGCTGACATACTAAAATGTGATTGTACAGCTCTGTATTTTTAAAATTATGAAATTCCTCTAAGTTCTGTGAAAATGGAGCAAACTCTGGTGAAGTCTTCAATGAAGAGAAAACCAAATCTGGGAGCAGAGGCAGGGAATCAGGAATGACTTCATGGATGGAGGTGGCAGGATTCCAGGGGCTCTTGGACAATGGGTTCCAGGTGATGGAGGTTGATGGGAAGCATGTGGGTATTTCAGCTTAGAGGAAACGGAGTGAATGAATGGTTAAAGCTAAGGAATGTAGAGGCTATGAGCGGTGTTGGGTGTGAGGGTAGTTTAGTTTGAATACTATGTAAAAGTAGTTAGAGAATTTGGAGGAAATAGATCATGTCTCAAGATTCTGGTTTTGACAAATCATCGTCATCATCATGCTGGTCACAAGTCAAAATAATTTATTGATATCTTAGGTTGATTTTTCTCCAAAACAGACTTTGAGGTAAGAATGTGAATGCAAGTACTTTAATTGGGTTCTGATTCCAGGAGAGAGTGAGATGAGGAAGAGAGAGTTAGTCCCATGTAAACGGCCAGGAAAATCATATAATTTTTTCCCTAATTCCCCTTGGTTATTGGCTGATAGATGTTTCCAGGAACATTAATTCCACCTACTTCCTGAGGTGCTTCACTATTTCATTGCTCATTTGACCAGAAATCCAATTGCTACAGCTTATATCTGTTTGGCTGAAGTCTTGCTAGAAGTCCCAAGGAATTAAGAGATTTGCTCCTACCAGGAACAGTCCAACTCTTGGTCTCTCCCTGGGCTGCTTCTCAGGCATGTATTCTACCCCATTTCTAAGAGCTTTCCCACAGAATTAGGTTCAAGTTACGCAAAAGCAGTGTTTTGCTTGATAATGTACCTTCATAGTCTCCCTTTCATTCTCATCTTCTTTCTCCACTCTTCTACCTGTGTGTGCTAAGATCACCTCCAACCTTAACTACCTGCCCTGGAACCCATTCCAAAATCTATTCTTGGAGAATCCCAGGCAAGGACAGATACAACCTGACTTTTCTTTTTTTTTTTTAATGTAAGTGAAATAATAGTTTCTGAAACTAGTTATAAAAAGATGATATTTTATTCATTTTAAGGACAATTGTTAAGGAGAGAACCATCAATTCACTATGGGTTCTTTCAAATATGACTTGATTGCTGGAAGTTGGAATGTACTAGACAACTTCACGGGGCATTGCTAAGCCCTGTCTCTAATATTTCATTTTAGTAATAACCAGATCCCAAATCAGAATGAGGGGAGAGGAATAAGGAAACACATATATTTAATTGTTAAAATGGCTTCACAATTTATAACAGGTAATTAATAGCAAGGCCTCCTAATTAATCCTTATTTCACCAAAAAAATGTGATCTTAGAACCAAAAGATAAGGAATTTGTACTTTAAAGAGAAATACGAAGCTCTGGGGATTTTACTACTGCCTCTTCACTCACTTTAATGGCTATAGTTATGATTTCAAAAAGGAAATAGATATCCAGTTATTTTACTCAATGTTAAAGAATACAGCAGACTATATAAGAGCTTGTTTTTAGTGGAAAAATGTTAATGTGCAATGGAAAATAACAGATTATAGTCACCAAGCCCTCACTCTATGTTTTAATATTAATATGTTGCCATGTTTTCAGGACACATTGTTTCAGAAAATTAGTCTCAGATTTCCATAAATCATGAGTAGATGATTTCATTAGCCATGGAATGTCTATTTTTGTTACTGCTAAGGAGAGCTCAAGAACTTCAAATCATAATTGAAATATTCCATTGATGTGGTTGCTTAGCAACAAACTTTTATATAAGCAGACTAATCATTTTGCTTAAAATTTTGTGACTTTAAACTTTTTAACTTGTTTTCAGCAGATCACCTTGCTGTAAAATATGTATTTTCAGAGTTCCTGTCATGGCGCAGTGGTTAACAAATCTGACTAGGAACCATGAGGTTGCGGGTTTGGTCCCTGCCCTTGCTCAATGGGTTAACGATCCTGCGTTTCCATGAGCTGTGGTGTAGGTCGCAGACTTGGCTCGGATCCCGCGTTGCTGTGGATCTGGCGTAGGCTGGTGGCTACAGCTCCGATTCGACCCCTAGCCTGGGAACCTCCATATGCTGCGGGAGCGGCCCAAGAAATGGCAAAAAGACAAAAAAATAAAAATAAAAATAAATAAAATAAAATAAAATACTGTTTAATATCCACCACAATTAAAAAAAAAAAAAATGTGTATTTTCCTCCACAGCTTTAAATGCATATTCCTATAGAAGATATACATTTCATGGATCATGGCCAAAACTTGATTTCCTTTGAACTGTCTCCATGAACCTGGTTGATGTGGATGGCATCCCTGGAATTGGTGAATATTTCATGACTTGCATGACTTTTTTTTGCTTTTTTTTTTTTCCTAACTTGGAAAACAACTCAAATTATGCTAAGGTTGTTAAGAGCAGTGATTAACTTTGTGATCAATTTAAAATGACAGGCCCCGGGTCTCATATGTGCTGCATCTCCCAACCTTCTCCTCTCTGAGTTTTTCCACTTCCATTATCAGTCTCTGTCCCTCAAATACCCAACATAATAACTCTTGTTTCTTTGAAAGTTGCTAACAATATGCTAGCAAAATTTTCCCTTCCATCTCTAATCCATATGTAGCTGTTTTCTATGGAGATTCACAAGGAGCTGTGGTTTTAGCAGACAGAGTGCAAGCTGTGGAGTCACATGGACTTGGGTTGAAGTCCTTGCTGTACTGTGTACTCTTTGGGTAACTACTTAAATTAGTTTATGCCCCTGACCTTAGCTTCCTCATTTACACAAGGACCATAGAAATACATCTTAGGAGGCTGTTGTGAGAATTAGAGATGATATACAAGAGATGTTATCTCCAGATGCAGTGGTCAAGAAAAGGCAGAAGTGAAAACTGGTAAAAGTTATCTCAGAAATCTAGTTCAAGCTCAGGATAGACTGTTACACTATGGACCAAACATGACATTTACATAAATCCACTATGGTTATGCTTGCATTTACTAGTCAATGCATTTTTCCTATCAAAATATATCCTGAGCTATTATTCTCTGTTGGTCTCCATGGTGTGTGGAGGTTGCAATTGGGTATAAAACAATGTTCTCTGCTCTAAAGTCAGTGTCTGCTTGGAGTGGAGAGATTAAAGAATAAAACTTAGCCAAAGAAAGTGTGTTGCATATAATGTGAAAAAAGGAGAGATTATGAACATTGTTAAAATAGTCACTCTCTTTGATCTAGACATCATAATTTTAAATTTATTTAATATGTATCCTCTTGGATACATGTAGTTGCACCCTTCAGGAGGTTTTGGTTTATACCAGATTGTCACAGATTCTACTCACTCCATGTTAGTAGAATACTCAATCCATATCAATCCTCTCTTACACTGCTCCATTCTGTTCCATGGAAGCAAAATAATGTAATCACGGTGTAAATCCATTAAAGGCTCTCTTCAAAAGGGCCCACTGTTTGCTGCTCTGGAAGAACAAGCTTTTTCTTTTTCTTTTTCTTTTTCTTTTTCTTTTTCTTTTCTTTTTCTTTCTTTTTTTTTTTTTTTTTTCTTTTTAGGGCTGCACCCACAGCATATGGAAGTCCCCAGGTTAGGGATTAAATCAGAGCTACAGCTGCCAGCTGATACCACAGCCACAGAAACACAGGATCTGATCTATGCCAAAGTTCATGGCAATGCTGAATCCTTAACCCACTGAACAAGGCCAGGGATTGAACCCACAACCTCATGGTTACTAATCAGATTTGTTTCTACTGCACCACAGAGGGAAATCCCTCTGGTGGAAAAAACTTGAAGGCAGATAATCTTGGTTTGATTCTCCCATAACTTATGATCTATGCAGGTTCAGGCAAGCTGGTAATCATCCACTTAGGCCTGATTTACTTTTTAACCAAATGGGAATGATATACCTACAGTGTTGAGAGGAGAGTAAATGAGATAATGCTAAGAAAATGCTAAGTCACTGCTAGGTATAAAGAGTGATCAATTACATCCTTCATTATATATTCATCATATATCAGGCTTTTATGAGAACTTAATACAGATGTACCTCATTTTGTCACACTTTGCTTTAATGTTCTGAGATACTGTGTTTTTTTAAAAATTGAAGGTTCGTAGAAACCTTGACTTGACCAATTCCATTGATGCCCCTTTCCTAACACCATTTTCTCACTTCGTGTCTCTGTGTCACATATCTTTTTTTTTTTTTTTTTTTGTCTTTTTTTCTTTTTAGGGCCATGCACACAGCATATGGAGGTTCCCAGGCTAGGGGTCAAATCTGAGCTACAGCTGCTGACACACCATAGCCACAGCAATGCAGAATATGAGCCACATCTGAGACCTACACCACAGCTCACGGCAATGCCGGATTTTTAACCCATTGAGTGAAGCCAGGGATTGAACCCTCAACCTCATGGTTCCTAGTCGGATTCATTTCCAATGTGCCACAATGGGAACTCCTGTGTCATATATCTTAATTCTAAAAATATTCCAAACTTTTTCATTGTTATCATATTCGTTTTTGTTGTTAGTGATCTTTAATGTTACTGTTATAATTGCTTTGGCAATATTTAGCCATAAAGTATTTTTTAATTAAAGGACATTGTTTTCTTAGATATAATGTTATTGCACACTTAATAGGCTATGGTATAGTGTAAACATCTTTTACATGCACTGGAAAACTAAAAAATTCACATTACTTGTTTTATTGATATATCTACTTTGTTGTGGTTGTCTAGAAGTGAACCAGCACTATCTCTGAGGTATACTTGTATATGCCAGGAATCATTTTGGCTACAGAAATGATAAGGAGAATAATAAAGGAAGAACAACATGTAAAAAGATAAATCATAATAGGGAGTTCCTTTGTGGCACAGCAGGATAAGCATCTGGCATTGTCACTGTAGAGGCTTGGGTCACTGCTGTGGTGAAGTTTTGATACCTGGCCCAAGAACTTCCACATGCCATGGGGGCAAAAAAAGATGAGATACATCATAACAAAAATAATCATTATCAGTATTTTCAGAATCCCATAGGGATAGCAAGAAGAGAGCAATGTTCCCCATGGCACAGTTCAGAAAGTTCTCAACAAGGAAAGAAACTTGAGGCTTGATTTTAAAGAGAAATTAAGAGCTTGACATGTAAATAAAGGGATAAATAGGAAAGATTTGAATGATCTAACTCCAGAAAAGAAATGCTAGTATATCATACTCCATATTTCATTTTTCAAATGAAAATCTGTACATTATATTATCAATAATTGCCTTTGTGAAAGGACAGATGAGAGATTTGGTGTCAGCTAGTTAGCCCTAAAATTACACTTTTTTAGGCGTGGACCTCTACCCCAAACATTGTATGGGAATGAAGCATTAGATGATACTGTGTCAGGAGTGTCATGTTTATTGTCTCCAGGAACTTATACTATCAGAGCTATAGACTTAATGCAGCTAATGTCTCTAGAAGGTAAGAAACAATCAGTAAAAGTATGAATTAGGCACTTATTTTTATTTTCAAATAATAATTTGTTTCAAGTCATATACTCCATCTTATTTAAAGGCATTAGTGGGTGGTGACCAAGATGGCAAAATAGAAGGACATGGAGCTTACCTCCTCCCACAAACACATCAAAAATACTTCCATATGTGGAGCAATTCTCATAGCAAATCCACTGAATGCTGGCAGAAGTTCTCATACAACCAAAGCTGCAAGGAAGATCACCAAATAACTGGGTAGAACAAAAGGAAATATATAAAATAAAAGAAACTAGGAGAGGACCTGCATCCCTGAGAGGGAGCTATGAAAGGAGAAAGGTCCCCATACACTGGGAACCACCTTCACTGACCAGGAGGTAAGCTAGGAGAGATATGGAGCCTCAGAGACTCAGAGAAGATGCAATAGTTGGCTTGTGGCAAGCAGAACAGAGAAAGACCAGCACAGATGACCTGTGACACCTCCACGCACTTCCCAGGCCCAGGTGCACATCTGCTGGTGTGTGCAATGGCTGGGTGAACCTATCCCAAATGAAATATTGAAAGATCTCTAAATAGAAAAGAGGCAACAATCTATAGGAAGGAGAGAACCACAGTAGGATAAGCAAATACATAAAAGGATTATAGATCACAGAAGTAAGCCTATGATGTAGATTACAGCTTAAAGAGCAAAAAAAATTTTGTGAAAGTGATTTTAACTACAGTGAACAGTGAAAGGATAAATATGTAGATGTAAAATAGGACATAAAAGTCAAAATATATGGGAGGGGAGTAACAAAATGTAAATTTTTTAAGAATGCGTTTGAGCTTAAATGACTACCAGTCTAAAGCAAATAGATATAGTAAGGGGTTAACATACTTGAAAACCCGGGTATGAATCAAAAACATAACAGATTCACAAAAAAACAAAAAGAAAGGAACTCAACTGTAATACAAAAGAAAACCATCAAACCACAAAAGGAAAAACAAGAAAAAAAATATAATCAATTGGGAAACAAGGTTTAAAATGACAATAAATACATACCTATCAATAGTTACCTTAAATGTCAATGGACTAAATGTGCCAATCAAAAAATCAAAAGACATACAGTAACAGACTGCATAAAAAACAAGTGCCTACAATATGCTGCCTAAAGAGACCCACTTTATGGCAAAGGACACACATAGACTGAAAATGAGGGGATGGAAAAAGATATTTCATGCAAACCTGAATCACTTTGCTATACACTTGAAACGAACACAACATTGTTAAATCAACTCTACTTCAATGAAAAAAATTGAAGTGTTTTCTGAACCTGACTATGAGGGGTAAAAGTTATGAAATATATGCTCCTACATTTTTATACAATCGTATGTATGTGTAAAATTAAATTCTTACTTCCCACTAATGACTTAATTCAGAATAACTGAAATAAAGAAGCCCCCACCAGGCAGATCCAAGTGTGATGGTTTGTAATTGTTTCTACAAACAGAGCTCCTATGGCTGATTTGACGTTTGTTGTACACAAGAGGACACTGCTAGAAAATGCTGTCCTACAACTCTGATCTAATTCAAAGTGAGAAAAAAATCAGTCTATTGGGAAAAAAATTGTTTTTATTGGACATACAGTTTTTGTATTGAAGATGCTCATTTGCCTGGGGGAGTCTCAATTTTCTAGCTCTAAGATAGTCACTGTATGTCTTAATCAACTTACTCTATTTTCCTCATGCATTTCAGTGCTGACCATTCTCTGAACAGAACTTAGGTGGGGCAGGGTGTAAAATGAGTACTTCTGGGTTTGTTTTCTTGTTCGTTTTTGTTTTTGTTTTTGTTTTTGTTTTTTTGGTCAGTCTGCTTCTGATCACCCTCTTTCAGGCATCCTACATGTATTTTCCCATACTCCTATCCATCTTCTCCTAGGAGGAAATCTGCACCTCTGCACTCAGATGGGGAATCACCTCTCACATCATGGCTGAAGAGTTATAAACTCTAGGTGTTATTGATGAATTGGTGTTACTTAACATTGGTGTTTTAATTTTTATTATCTCTTTACAGCCAACCTGCTAAGTTAGTGTTATTATCCTGTACTAAAGTTTAGGTTAGTGACACTTGACAACACTGACAGACCAAGAAAGAACATTTTACCAGATTCAACATTGAAAACCTTATCAGAAATGGACCAGACCTGACAGTGGAATAACCCAGGAAGTGTTTTGTTTTGTTTTTTCATTTTCAGGGCTGCACCTGCAGGCATATAAAAGTTCCCAGGCTAGGGATCAAATCAGAATTGCAGCTGCTGGCCTACAGCACAGCCATAGCAATGCCAGATTCGAGCAACATCCATGACCTGTGACAAAGCCAGCTCCTTAACCCACTGAGCGAAGGCAGGGATCAAACTGGCATCTAGATACTAGTCAGGTTCTCTACCCACAGAACCACAACAGAAACTCCAGGAGGGTTTCTTATTTAACTCCCTTTGGTGGTCATTGGTGAAAATCTCATCACTGGCTATATCCAGCTGGTTGTAGAAGCTTCAGCTGCCCATTCCAGTTATCCTTATCTTGTCCATTGGTGCTAAAGAATATTAGAGGACGGGGAAAAAAAATCAACTCACCAAATGTCCAGAAATCGGAGAGTCAGAACCATTCTGCATGGCCAATTATCAGAGCTATTTGTCAAAGGAGAGTCTACACATGTTATCTTAGAATCAGACATTCAGAGCTGTCACTGATGTTTATTTATCACTCATTCTTATCCATATTCTATATGACCCAAACTATATGATGAGGATCAATTTAAGTAATGATATCTTTCCATTTTATATCCTAACAGTGTAACTATGGTATATTGAAACTTTCCTATAGATTCAGATTCCATATGTGTTCCATTCCAAGGACCACATCTGACTTATACTGTAAGAAATAAGGAGCTACATTGTAATAGTTCTCTACTTGTCTTTTCCGGAGTTAATATTTTCTGTTTCTATGTATCTCTACACATGTATTCCCATTTTAATAAATATCCTTACAAAAATAAATAAATAAGTAAATAATTGCATTAGTGGCCATATGCAAATTAAACTAGATTTAATTTCTTTTAAACAGATATGGATTTCAGATATCTCTATTTTATAGAGGCTTGGAGTCCACCCATACTCTTATATACAGACATATGGCTTAACCAATTTTATTTAAGGTAACAGAAGGTTATCATCTACAGTTATCTGTGGCTCTACCACTGACTTATTAATTCATAAGGCAACTATTTTCTAATATTTACAACTGATTACTGATCTAAGTGTTTCTCTTGTACATGGAAGTAGCTGATCATCACAAACTGTAACAGTTTATTACTCTTTTGTTTAAGATGTTAATTTACCTTCTGAGTTAATGGTCTCCCAATCCTTGTGTATTTACATCCAAATTCATGTATTTACATCAAAATAATACTCACCTGATAGATTTCATTGGGAAGCTTTTGAAAGCTTGTCCTAATACAGTTTTATGTAATGCAAATGTTTAAGATAATTTTAAGTCTCATGCATGGGTGGCATTTGTGTCAGAGATGTTGCTATTATGAGTTGGTTTGTTGCCCAGCTAGAATTGGAAGGGAGTAACAGTTTCCACTTTGTTTAAGGACCTCCCCAGCTATCTTGACAATGAAATAGGCAGGACAGTCCATTGATTCTTTACTTGCCACAATCCTTAGACAATGTTTTGGGAAGCAGTTTCTTGAATGAAAATCATCAACACCTATTACACTATCTGGCTTTATGGTGCATAACTTCTCACAATGACCCAATTTGCTTGAGTCTCACAATTGTTATCTGGCTAGGTCACTTTGGCACTGTGCTCTGATGTGTGCAGTACTTCCAGAAATCCTCTAACTTGAGATTCTTTTCTAGCTTTTTGCTAGTTGGTCCATTGGTGCCATTTTTTTAGATGGTTCCATTCCTGTGTCATCCAGAGAACCTAAATCACCCTTAGGGTTTGCAAAGGAAGTCTCTTTGTAGCATTCTATCACCATCTGGTCTTCTTCACATCTTCACTATTCCAAAAAAAAAAAAAAAGTAAGGAAAATAATTCCCATTCTTTTCTAGCCATTCCTTTTCCTCAGTAGATCATTAAGACCACCATCACCTACCCCTGCCTGCAACCTTACTGTTGGTGAAATTACTGCTTTCTGTAGTTATTCCTGAAGAGTATATCCTCGTATAAGACCCATAACAAAATTATTTTTTTAAAAAAGGTAATGTCAGGATAGTAAATTATAAGTAATTTCCCTCAATGCTTTAACATCATTATGTGGAAAGTAACATAATGTCTTTTCTATCAAAGGAAATCTTGGTTACTCCATTTTGCTCTAGCTCCAGCTTCCACTGAATCAACCTTGCAACCCCCTTCCTCCTTACCTCTTTTCCCAGTAACAATTTGTTTCAAATTAGCCAATGGGGAAGACTGTGCTCCCTGACCTGACCAATGGGAAGGAGACAGGTAAATCACCTGCGTTAAGTATAAATAGGGGAGGGTCCTTTGTTCGGCACGCACACTTTTTGGAGTGCCTGAGCCCTTCTGCAGAAGTAAAGAGCCTTGTTGAGATTTCTCCTCATCCACGTGTCTCACTTTCTGATACTGACGACCCAAGCCAGAGTTATTGTAATTTCCAACAATTATTACTTCTGATAAAGTAAACAAAAAAAGAAAGAAAATAGCCACCCAAGTTTATATCCCTTGCAATATAGTAGAGTGCTTAAAGGCAGGGGGTTTGAATTCTGGCTCAAGATGGAATCCCAATTTTGCCCATTTGTTAGTCCTGTGACCTTGGAAATGTTACTTAACTGCTATACTTCTCAATTGTAACATTTTCACAGGGGATATGGGAGAATCAAACAAAATTAACATAGTGACTGGCACAAATTAAATCTACAAATGTGGATATTTTTATCATTATGGTCCATAATCCCAGCAATTTTAAAATCTGAAAAATTCTAAACAACAAAGTGTTTTCATAAGTTTAAGGCTAAACTTATTGGAAAGAACAAAAATAAAAACATTGACCTGAACAGATTTGAGGCTACTTGCACTTTATTTCATGTTAATATTCATTCATTGTTATGTGTAAATATTACTATTGTTGATTTTGAGGTGCTGCAATATACACAGATAAACTTTCATTTTAGAAAGTTTTTTAAAATGGGTTTTACCAAGAAGTTCTGAATTCTGAAATACATAATGATCTCAAGGATTTCTTAAGAAAGTCTAAAATAGGAAATCACCATTTCTTTTATTTAACTCAGAATTTGCTTGCTATTTATAATGGTCCCCGGGATGGCACAAAAATCGCTGCTGTGATTTGCTAAAGGTCAGTGCTTATACATTGTCACATTCCCTTTTTCCAGAGATTCTGAGAACATTTACAATAGGAATGAGACCTCCTTTGCACTTTTGCTGGCATTTGTGTCATAAGATTTTCATATACATCTTTTAATAGAACAAAAATGAATTATCATAATTATGAAAACTGTATTGCTTCATGCTGAAAAAATTCTAAATTTTGAATGTCCATTGCCTCATTTATGATACTGAAAATGCAGGGTATTTTCTGATTCCTCTTCTACATTGGTTTGCTTTGGGGAGTCTTATGAAGCAATATCCCTGGATGTGGGATTCAAGAACTTTCAGCAGCCACAAACAACTGAGTATACATTTTTTTATTAAAGTATAGTTGATTTACAATGTTGTGTCAATTTCTGCTATACAGCATAGTCATATATATACATATATTCTCTTTTTGTCTTCCATGATGTTCAATCCCAAGAGACTGGATATTGTTCTTGGTGCTGTACAGTAGAACCTCATTGATCATCATTCTTAATGTAATAGTTTGCATCTACTAACCCCAAACTCCCAGTCCATCCCACTACCACCCCACCCCAACACCTTAACAACAAGTCTGTTCTCTATATCTGTGAGTCCATTTCTGTTTTGCAGCTAAGTTCATTTGTGCCATGTTTTAAATTTCATGTATGTGATATCATATGGTATTTGTCTTTCTCTTTCAAACTTACTTCACTTAGTATGAGAATCAGTGGTTGCATCCATGTTGCTGCAAATGACATTATTTCATTCTTTTTTACAGCTGAGTAGTATTCTATTGTGTATATGTAGCATACTTTTTTTTTTTTTTTTTTTTTTTTGCTTTTTTTATGCCTACACCTGTGGCACATGGAAGTTCCAAAGCTAGGGGTCGAATTAGAGCTATAGCTGCTGGCTACAGCCACAGCTGTGCCAGATCTGAGCCATGTCTGTGATCTACACCACAGCTCATGGCAAGGCCAGATCCCTGACCCACTGAGCAAGGCCTGGGATCAAACCTGCATCCTTGCAGATACTAATCAGATTCATTTCCACTTCACCACAATGGGAACTCCCTATACCATATCTTCTTAATCCATTCATCTGTCGATGGACGTTTAGGTTGTTTCCATGTCTTAGCTATTGTGAATAGTATTGCAATGAACATAGGGGTGCATGTATCTTTTTGAATTTATAGGTATAATTTTAATTGCCTTCAGATCCTTGAGTTACTTAAAGTATGTCATGACAACCACAACTCCTTTCTTTCTCTGGCTGTATTTTTGTTGTTTTATCTCCTTCACCACCTTCTTTGGGTCTTTCCCCTTTATATGCATTGTTTTTTGTCTTGTGTATGGCCAAAGTCATTGTCTCCACATTCATTTGATCCTAACAGGAAGATTTATCAAAGTATTTGTTGCATAATAAATTACTCCAAAATTCAGTAACTTGAAACAACAAACATTGTTGTTGGACAGTTCTGACCTAGGCTCTCTCATGAAATATAGTCAAAATATCAAGTGGGTTGTCTTGACCGAGGCTGGAACGTCTGCTTCTGAACTCACTCATGTAGCTCTTGGTCAGAAGTCTCAGGTCCTCTCCATATGGGCTTTTCTGTAAATACTAATATGGGCTCCCTTACAGCATGCAACTGGGTTAAAAGGGCAAGCATGGTGAGTGGTAGGACCAAAAAACCCGTATCATCTTTTATGGTCTATCATCAAAAGCCACATGATATCATGTCCACCACATCTTTTTGGTCAAGTTAGTTAAGGGAATGGGACATAGACTCCTCTTAATAGGAAGGGGAAAAGTTTTGTAAGGGAATGAAGAAATGAGGCAAAATTTTTTGAAAATATTACTGGCCACTCAGTCATAGAGTTCTCAAACCACACAAGATCTACAAAGATCTACAAAGATCCACAAGATCTACAAAGATCCATTTAGGCCAGAACTAGGGGTAGAAATAAGTAGAGTGAGGGAGGCCCACTGGTCAGTCTACCACCGTAAAGTTAAATAGCTGGGGCTTTCTTCTAGTTCCACTTTAGCCACCATCTTTTTTTAATTTATTCCCATTTGAATAGATTGGCTGAAGACATGATAAAGACAAGGAATGTATCTTCCTACTTGGTTTTCTTATAATTTCTTTAACCTTTATTTCTTAGGGAGATAATTAAGAATTAGATATTAGATCATTATTCTCTACTACTCAGCTGGAATGCCCCGAAATTTACCTTAAAAACTGATTTTTTTTTTTCTGGGCTAAGTGCTGATTAGAAATGACTGATATGAGATCACACCATATTCTTTTTTTCAAAACTCTGACTTTCAAGTATAAGTGAAATAGAGGTCAATTACAGAAATCATGTTAATGCATGAGAAAAATGCAGGGGAATAATATAAGATGAATATCATAGAATTTCTTAGGGTAAGACATGCTATGTATATCTATGTACATAAGGGATATGTTTTCACTAAGAGTGTGACTTAAATCTAATAGGAATGTGGTCCTTTAAAAGAAAAGAATTCATTAAGAGAAATAGTTCTTCTCTAGTCTTACTCTTTTGCTCTCAAATTAGAGGTAGGTGTGAGTTCCCATTTTACCTGTTCTGTCCTAGGATGATAGGCTCTTCCTGGAAGCCATTGTGGTTCTGTGCCTTAAGTTTGCCTGATCAAATGAAAATTTCTGCTTAAAGAGGTCTTATTGTTTACCTGGAGGACAAGGCAAGTGAAGGACCAGGAAGAATCTATATCTCTGCCATATTAATCAAAATGTCTAGTTAGGATGTCGATATTTCTGGTGATTAATTCTGTCCTTGTTTGGCAAATGCTGCCCTAACACTTCTTTATATGTCCTTTGCTACCTATCAAACACTTCATCCAAAGCTCTCATTCATTTATTCTGTGCATATTTGTGTCTCTATAAAGCATCTCAGAGCAAGATACACAGCCAACACAATAACTATGTGAGTGAGTTTTAAGCTGTGCAGGGAATTATGTAAAATATATGCTATACTGGAAAGAAAACCAAATGAAAGGATGAAAGGGAAATCCCCTCATATAGAAATAGTGGAATCTTTGCCATTTAGAAATTTGCCAATTGTTTCCTAAGGAATGTCAGAAAACATGATAAAAATCACCCTCCTCATGGATTCCTTACTTTGGGACTGAGAACAGTTGGAAATCACCTTCTCTGGCATTATTTACTTGCTAAGGCTGGAGGTTGGAACGTCTTCCTGCTGTTTCCTGTTGCTGCTTGCTCTTCAAAGTCTATTTTCCTATTATTGTCTTTCAAGGACACGAAGGGCACGGCCCGACTCTCAATCCTGTGATATCTGATTTGCACACCCTTCCCGTTATGTATAGCCCTTTAGTCCCTTTTCAGGATGGCTTTCTTGCTTTCTATTTCACAGGCTGTGCTCTAAACTTTACCTCATGCCATTCCCTCTTTGTTCTTAGGTGCAGTGCAACATTTATTGAGTGTATGCTCTGTACCATGACTGCCGGATGAAAGTAAGTCTCAGCTTCCAAGAAACTCAATGATTGGGTTAATAAGCTTTCACTTTTGAAGATGTAATTAGCTCAGTTTGGGTTATGGAAGAGTCAGTTTTTAAAATGTTAGTATTTATTGTTTTCTTTTTATAATGATATTTATTTTTCCATTATGGCTGGTTTACAGTGTTCTGTCAATTTTCTACTGTACAGCAAGGTGACCCAGTTACACATACAGTATTTATTGTTTTAATGAGATTGATTACATGCGAAAGTAATAATCACACCTTATAATTTTATACTACTTTCAGAATTTTAAAAGAAGATATTCCTATTACCTCATTTGATTCTGTGACAGCTCTTATTTCCATATTTTTCCTTCTATATTTTAGATTAATACATTAAAATTCACATAATGTATCACAGAATTGTAACCCAGGAAGTATATTCTGATGGTGGAACTAAAACCTATATGCCCTGATGATTAGCTGTATTCTCTTTCCAATAAACCGCACTTTTTCTTTTAATGGTTAACTAAAATCAATGCACTAAAATAGAGGGAGTTGATATTGCAAGAGGGAGAAAATAATTTGGGATCTTGGTACAATGTCAGAGATTGCAACAGTTCTGAGAAAAGGGCTTTGTGTCATTGATGACAGTGTGAGATCAATGATACCTGATGGTCCAGGGCTAAGGCACCAGAGTCAATCTTATCTATTAAAAATGTTGCTTAGGGTGAGCCCTGCATTGCCATGACAGAAATGGAAGCTTTCCTTTTTCTACCACCTTTTATATTTTGAATCTATCTATAATATTTCCTACTCCTAGATCCCCAAACTCAAGGCCAACCCTATTTGTACTTCTTTCTTTTATTGATGGTTTAAATTAACTTTTGTGGATCAATATAAGGACAGGAGTTCCCGTTGTGGCTCAGTGGTTAACAATCCGACTAGGAACCATGAGGTTGCAGTTCGATCCCTGACCTTGCTCAGTGGATTAAGGATCCAGCGTTGCTGTGAGCTGTGGTGTAGGTTGCAGACACGGTGTGGATCCTGTGTTGCTGTGGCTCTGATGTAGGCCAGTGGCTACATCTCCAATTAGACCCCTAGCCTGGGAATCTCTGTATGCTGCAGGAGTGGCCCAAGAAAAGGCAAAAAGACAAAAGAAAAAAATATATATATAAGGACAAAATCACCATATATAATCTTGGTTCTACGTAACGCTTCATTTTTAGTATACAATGATCAATTCTCAAGTAAAATGTTATCCCTCTCCTTCTTTTGTAAGCAAATTCTCTTCCTAATTCAGAGCCTAACTTACGTCATTCTTACATTGATTTAGGGGACTTAAAATTCTTTAGTTAGTTGATTGAAATCTTAACTTTTGATAGTCCATCTCTATCTCTTTTTCTGCCTGATGAAAGAAAGATTAAGAAAAAAATAATTTACTGTGGTAGGGTTACAATTGCTTTCTACCAAATGTTTCTGGTTTTTCCCGAGACATTTCAGGATTGCCCTTCTCTCCTCCTTTGAGGTTAGCTGAGTTCATGTGACTTGTGTGGGTCAGTGAGATAAGCAATGGTGAGGTCTGGGTAGAAGCCTGGAGAGCTGGTCTGAGGTTGGCTATGTCGTTTCCTTCTGTCAGGGTGACTGGTTGGTGGCTGGTCCGTCAGTCCTCAACATCGATCTCCAATGCACACAACATGAAGGAGAAATCAACTTTTGTTGTGCTATGACCCTGAGAGGTGGGGGTTATTTGTTACCTCACTGAACCCAACTTATCTATCTTGTCTAAATTCTAAATTGTCAAAATTATAAAACCAACTAAAGAAACAGCCATAAAACTTGATAGAAAACAAAACCAAAACCCCTCCTTCTTACAAAATAAACAACAATAGCAAATGCAAAACTCACCTCATTCGTCAGAACTATAAAATCTTTCCATTATCCTCCTGCGGTTAAAAGTAGTTCAGTGATGTATGGTCAGTTAAACATAGGCAAGTAACATGTACACAATACTACAAATAATTGGTAATGAGGACCTACTGCATAGCACAGGGTAGTGTACTCAATACTGTGTAATAATGTCTATGGGAAAATAATCTGAAAAGGATGTATGTATATGTATGTATATGTGTGTGTTTATATAAAAAACTGATTTACTTTGCTGTACACCTGACACTCACACAATTTTGTAAGGCAACTATACCCCCGAAAAACTATTTAAAAAAAGATAGGTTAAAGGACTGAATTGATATTTTGTTGTATATCAGTTATTGCGGCACAGAGGTGACTGTTCCTTTAAAATAATGATTCAAGATTGCTTTATTTTGTTTTTTATTTAATGATATTGGGCCAATTTGCCAAACAAACTGTCCTTCCCAGAGTCTTCTAAAATTGACTTCCTAGAAGGCTCTAATCTCTGTACTCCTATACCTGGGGTGTGCTGATGAGGAGTGAAGACAATACTGTATACATAGGAAGCCCTATACTGAGGTAACACTATACTCAGGGAGCACTATATTCAGGGAGATTTATAATTAGGGAGAACCGTACTTAGGAATTCCTATGACCCTCAACAGCTCCTCCCCCCCTTTTCTTTTGCTCCTACTTTCTGACCATGCAAATATAAAGGCAATGATTAGATCAAAGGAAGGAAATGTTGATTTAATCACCGCAGTTAAAGATTCATGACTTTGACCTGAATATTAGCCACATCAATTTCCACTGATGTGAAAGAAGAAAACTCTGTCATTGTCAATCATAAAATGTCAAATCTCTAAAATTACTTGATGTTATGAGTTTTTGAGTTAAATAGGAATCTGTTACCTTCCCTCTAACTTCTATTTTGGGAAATAGCAACAGAAGACATTTCAAAATAAGACCTACATTTACTTTGTAGCTTTGCTATTTTCTAGGTGTTCTTTGTTTTGTTTTGTTTTTTACTTTGGACAAATTAAACTCTTGAACGTCAGTTTTCTCATCTGTGCAGGTAAAACCCACTTCAAAAGGGATAAGGTATTCAACACACCAAACTAGTAATTGCCACATAGCAGATGTAAAAAGTCTTTTCTTTTTCCTCTCCTCAGCCCCAAACATATTGTTATTATTTAAATTACATTTTAGGGTAAAAAAAAATGCAGAAAGTATATTTGAAAAATATAATTGCTATTGATTTTATATTGCTAACATATTTTTATACTAATTTATTTTAAAATTTTCCTTAACATTTCCAAATATTAGACTGTGACTGTCTTTTAAGCAGAAGAAAAACAGCAAACTGAGCACCAAAGCAAATTAAATGCAAGTGGATAAATTGTTTTCAGTACAAAAATATAATCTAAGATAAATGCAAAAGCTTTCTTCTTGTAAGCCCCTCTGTCTTATAACAATTATTCATAAAACTCTATGCAGTACTGGCAGAGTAATGAGTCCATTTCTGTGGAAATATACTCATTTCTATTCAGCTTGCTAGTTCCCAGGGGAATTATGAATTGCTTTCCTAGTTTGAACACGTAGTTCATGAATCTCAAAGGAAAAAAAAACGTGTAAGGAGTCAATAAGTAACAGTTTACCTTTAGATATCTAGACAACTATTAAAACAGTTTGAAAAATTTAAAGAAATGAAATAGAAAGAATTGAAATCTGAAATACCTTTTATATGTGGAAAACCTTCACTGTTGGGAACACATCCTTCCTAGGCTGAAGATAAAATTGCAGCAAGGGAGGTGGCAGAGAAAATCTGGGTGACCATCTTGAAACTGTTATTGAATATTCAGATGCATAGCCTTTGTATTCTGACCAGTCTCCTATATTTAGGGGGACATGAGTAGCAGGAGTAATTCACAGGGAATTCTAGGGGACTATGGACAGCCCCAGGGTTTATACAGGGCTAGCCATTAGACAGGTTGCCCTTTGTAAAATTTCCTATTTGAATCCTATAGAAGGACATTTTCTCTCCAGCTCCTCAAAGTCCCAGTCACTCCCTATCATCTTCCACATTGCTTCTGCACTCATGCACATTATTTGACTCCACTGTGAGATATTTGAATTGAATCTCCTCTTCTGTTACAGAGGGACAAGTGTCTCTTTTCTATTGATAGCCAGCCTCTGCCCTTGTCCCAGATCCCATCTCTCTATCACTCAAGTACTTTGCTTGTGCAGTTACCTCCTCTTTCTCCTGCTTCATCCATATCTCAACTTCTATTGGATTTTTCAATTTAGTGTAAAAAAAAAAAGTTCTATGTTCTCCTACTTCTATGAAAACAGAATGTCCAATTTTCCCTTGACCTCATACCCTGCTTCTGTCTCTTTTATTTGGGTGCTGAGCATACCCTGCTGAATGCTGGTCAGCCTCTGCCAGGAAATCATGTCAGATGTTGGCATGATGACACATGGGCACCAGTAATATATGAGATAAGATTTATTATTTGTACAATAAACAGTAAGAGGATTTCCCAAGTAAAAGGGCTCAGGTTTGGTTCAGAGAAAAACAAGAGCAAAGCAGAGTAGGTGGCTTTGGCTTGTATTGATTTGGTTTGAGACTGGGGTAGGGAAATCAAGCTTTCCTTGGGGAGTTCTAAGTTTCAGATGTTTATAAAACTATGTCAAACTTTCAAGCAGTCTGGATTTAAGCCTGGAAATTATATGAAATATCTGTACAGAGATATAAACTTGCATGGTAGTTCAGGGGATCCTGAGAGCCGCATGGGGTTTGTGTGGGTTCAGCTTCCTCATCAGCGCAAGGGGAGGGAGCAATGTGGGCTTTCCTATCCATTTGCCCAGATGTGGGGCAATAGGGTCAGGGGAGTTCTGGGGATAGAAGCTATCAAAGGTCAAACATCAAAAAAGGAGTCTTTCTCTACGTTATATTCTTCCTTTTGCTCTTTCCCTTTAAAATAAACCTTCTTCAAAAAGTCTTCACTTCTTCACCAGCGCTTACTTTTTAACTCCTTTCCAATTGCCTGTTAATTTTCAGTTCTCCACCAAAAGGATTCTTGTTAAAGTCATGAATGGCTTCCACAGCACCAAATCCAATAGAGGTATTCTTATCACACTAGACAACAATAGTCAAACCCACCAGACCACTTCACTTTCCTTGATACGTCTCCTCTATTTTTATGGCACCACACTCTCTAGGTTTTCTCCTATCCCCCTGATTCCTCTTCCCTGTCATTGTCACAGGCTACTTCTCTCTCTGACCTGAACTATTGGGGTTGTTTAGGACTTTGTCCTCCTTCTTCCTTTACATCAACCCCAAAGAATGAGCAGACACCATTTCTCTTTGTGGCTTTTAAAATCTATATGCTGGTGCAAGTTTATATCTCTGTACAGATATTTCATATAATTTCCGGGCTTAAATCCAGGTTGCTTGAAAGTTTGACATGGTCTTATATACATATCTGAAACAGAACTCCCCAAGGAAAGTTCAATTTCCCTTCCAAAGTAAGTTCCTCTTTCAGTCTTCTCTATTTTAGTAGATGGCATTATCAAGCTTCCATGACTAAAGCGAGAAACCTTGAATCATTATTGATTATTTATGTCTTCCATTCCCTCACCTCCTACATATACTCTTTTGGCACCTTTCGTCGTTCTACCCTCTAAATACAGCTAATCCTGTCTATACTTCCTCTAGAGTAAGTCATCAGCTGCTCCAAGTCATCATCTCTTTTTCCCAGAGCTACTGTGGGAGCCCCCCAACTCATCTCCACATTTCTACCCCTTTTCTTCTAATGCAGCCTTTTGGAGTCCTCAGAGTGATGTTTAAGAAAGAAGTCAGATCACTTAACTCCCCTGCTTCAGTCTCCCCAGTGACTTACTGATGTACTCAGACTAAATTCCAGATTTCTTATCATGCTACACAAAATGCCCTCTGTGTAGCTAACATGATGAGGTGATTATTCTGCATTATACACTATTCTGAGTGCTTTCCAAATACTCATTTTTTTAATCTCCACACCAATGCTGTGATCTAAATATTATTATTATGTCTATTGTCAGCAGAGGAAATGAGCCATAGGAGATGTTAAGTAACCTGCCTAAGGAGGTGCAACTAAAAATGATAAAGCTGGGACTCAAATGCAAGTCCCTGGGCTTCAGGGTTCACCCTGTAATCAGCACGTGTCACTGCTGTTCATGAGCAAAGGCATGGACAAAGAAATGAGGCATGAAATGAATGACTACTCAACCATCCCTAAATTCACCTGCAGAAGAAAAACCCCCGCCTCACAGTTCAGGACCGAGAAGCTTTGCCCTCCCTCTCCAGCAGTAGGTCTCGGATTTAGCCTGAATGGTCTTTCACTTCTTTCCTCTCAGCTCAAGCATACCATCATCACTACAGCTTGTGTGGATTCCAGCTTGTGCTGCTTGCAAATAGCACAGGGAGGACAACGATGCCCAAATGAGACCGCGCATTGCAGTGTGCTCTGTATCTGCTATGGGCAATTAGCAGAATTGAATCCACCTTCCTTATCCAGATATAAAGTGCTTCCATTGCTGCCAGCACCTTTTTGGCCCACTTGCTAATTCCACAGTCCATCCTGTTCAGACCTAAAATGATTGGTCATGAGTGTCGAGAAAACATTGCTACAGTGTCTTGTTCTGAGCAGGACAAAGTGTAGGATATAGATAGCATGAGACCAGTTCTTGCCCTTGAGACAGAGGAGGAGAAACTTTTCCTAAATACAACAAAAGTCGGTTTGTGAGATTGTTATTAAAAATGCTCAAAATGTTGTCAGAGCACAGAGGGAGGGAGGGATTAATTATTCTGGAGGAAATGGGGAGGTTTCTTGGAGTAGGTGATGGGCTTTTATGAATGAATATTTACTGAATTCCAACTGTATTTTGGGCTCTAGACTGGATGCATCATCTATTTTGTGGGATTTATTCATTTAAGTCAGAGAAGGATAGAAAAAGTCATCCCCTGACTCAGTATTTATTCCCAAGACTGGGAAAATTTTGTCCAGTTTGGTAATTCTACTTGTTTATAATACCCATCTGTCTTGGTGGGGAAGGGCAAAAATAAGAAAGGAGGAAGCCAGTAGCTTATGCTTTGTTTTGGAGAGAGATGTCCAGGAAGAAACTGTCCTCAGTCATCAGTTACTAAAATGGTCAGTACACATGTCACATTCTGAAAAGTCATGATGAATCATGACATGGTAATTACTACAGGAAAACCATCCTGCATCCAGACTTTGAGACATTTTGAACATAGGGTCTTTTGATGATTTATGCTTAAAACTTTTTCTCATTAAATGAATGATTGCATTTCTTCCAAACTTCTTCCAGTATATTCAATAATTACATAGTACCTTGGTATAGCTGAGATGAGAAACATCTGCTATGCTCTGCCTTTGAACTAGACAGAGTGGTATTCTGAGAAGAAGTCAGAAGACAAAAAAGGAAATAACAGCAAAGACAAAAGAATAAATGAAAAAAAACATGCCGAAGCAGGTGTGTGACACAGTTAGAACACCATTCAGATCAGGTCCTGACCCTCAAAACTTTGATTTTGTTGTAGACTGCTAGGTTGTAATGGGGGAAAGGAGATACAGAGAAGGCGTTTGAGGAAGGGTCTTATAAATGCTGCTTTTGGAGGTAATCCCATGGCTGTCACTGTTGCTTCAGTCTATAATTTCTAGGTTAATTTTTTCAGTTATGATAGTCCCAAATTCCATGATATTGATTCAGCTCAGCTCACCTGCCTCACTGGCCTGCAAAGGATGTCCTGGGCATATACAGTTTGGTGCAATTCAGTAACTTTTCAGAAACCTAAATTTCCTGGGTTATGCATTTGCCCTTCTCTAGATAAATGCATTTTACCTCTCCCCACAGGTGTATCTGTGGGATGGTCAGGAATAAAAACACAACCAATAGAATGTCATCTTGAATGTTATGGATTGGCTCAGATACTTTAGATTCAGAAAACTCTAACTTTCAATCCTAGATGTGCTCTCCTGGTGAGTGTGAACTTGGGAAAGTTGGTCATGTCTCTAAGCCTTACTTTCTCTATGTACATGTTGAGACAAGTATGATCTCACCAGTGATGAGAAGATAAAAGGAGGTCATCTATGTAGAGGAGTATTTGTTACATGGTTAGATAGGACTTCATTCAGTAGAGGTAAAATGTAATGAATGTGATCCTGGGATCAGAATCAATCCTGATCATTTCTGCAGATGGTCCTAATGAGTCTGGCTGAGCAGAGAGAATGACACATGTCATAGCACTCAGATTCCTCTGAAAGACCTGGGCATTTACTCTTTTTTTTGGGGGGGGGGGTCATTTTTTAAAGTTTTATGGAAGTGTAGTTGATTTACAATGTTGTGATAATTCCTGCTGTACAACAAAGAGATCAGTTATACATGTACACATATCAAGTCTTTTTCAGATTCTTTTCCCATATAGGTTATCACAGAATATTGGGTAGAGTTTCCTAAGGGCACTTGCTCTTAAGTGGTTGGCAGTGTTGGTTGTTGAAACTCAGAACAGACTCCCTCTCTAGGATCACCCTGTGATGAAAAAGGCTGCCTTGCTTGAGGTTATCCCCCCTCTCCAGGAGCAGCCCACATCCAGCAATTGTCACTATTGGGCAGCACTACTTCCCCGACTCCTTGCCTCAGTAAGAACACTCTTGAAGGACTTGTATGCATTAGAACTTTCATGTGCTGTGGGTGCAGCCAAAGAATGAAATAAAATAAATTCAGAAATGGTAAAGAGAAAAGGCAACCAAAAGGCTGAACCTGAACATCAAGCTGTGTCACATATATATGCCACCAAAACCTTAGGGATGTTAACCCTGGAGAATAACATTAAATATTGCCTAGGAGATTATGAATAGAGGAATTAGATGAAGTAATGCTTATGTGACATTTTGTGGTTGCATATGATTTTTTTCTAAAATTTGGTGAATAATTTAGTCATGAACACTATCTAACCCATCTGTATTTTAAGAATGTTGAACCAGAAAATGTACTTTATCTTTAAATACTTGGAAAATTCAGAAATATACCAAAGGAAAATAAGCTATTGAGGAGCAATCCCCAAATTCTTAATCATTATTGCATTTCTTGTTTTCCCTGTTTATATGAATATATAGTTATCAGTGTGGTCTGGATATAAAATTTATATAAGTGTCATGTTATAGTATAGTGTTTAGTACCCTTTCCTTAACTTAACATTGTACTATGAGCTTCATTTTCTTCTTCATTTTCATTTTCTAGGAAAACAACAGGTTTTCTTAGGACAATACTGTTTGCGTTATTATTCCAAATATGAACACAATTCTATTAAAATCTTACATTTATTATTGAAATTGAAAAAAAAAAAAGAACTTTCTAAATGTTTGGCTGAGACCAAGGTTGCAACTGCACCTCAGTTTCTTATCTCCCTCTGTTCAACCCTGTTTCCCTTGCTTTCTAACAGTTGTTCCTGAGAACACACCCCAATAAGCTTCCTGCAAGCATATCTCAGCATCTTTTCTCAGGATCCTAAGAGAGACAGGAGGCATCTCTATTTTCCCACATCATTTTGTGATACCTCCCTCCGGAAGGAAGGGATATAAGATTCTAGAGGTAGAGTTTCCCTGAGATCCCCGAGGGCATCTGGTGTTAATAGTCCACTTTTTGTCAGTGTCATCAAAATGGTTCTTTATTCTTACCTCTGAATATTCCAGGCTGCCCCAAGCTTTTCTATATTTTTCTTTTTTTTTTTTTTTTGGTCCACACAGTTTTATTTGCTCCAGACTAATTCAGTGCTTCTCTTCCTCTACCCAGGCTATCACAGCTGGGAGCTGAAGAGAAGACAGCTGCTCCTGACATCAATTCCACATGCTCCTTCATCCCACTGTTCTTTAAGAGAAAGTGACAGACACCTTACTAAGACAGCCGAAAGAAGACTGAATGAGGAAATGGAAGGTGAGTCCTTGAAAGACTGCCTGCCTGTTGGGTTGTGACTCTGAAGTGGCTTGAGTATTACCTGGCAAGACCACAATAGGCTTTTGAAAAGATAAAGAGGGAGGTTCCATTTGTTAAAGCTATAAATGGCTTGAATCGATTCCAGACTGCCAAAGTTTGGCTAACTTGAGGCTATTCCCAGGGCTTCTGGCCTCAGAAGTGTTCCCTGTTAGGGAAGGAGTTTAAAATAAACCATAAAAACAAATCCTTGTTCAGTGTTCCCTCACCACAGGCAGGACCCAGCTTCTGTCATTCTGAAGTTTGCAAAGGACGATTTCTGCCTTTTAGAAGTCTAGAGTTTGGCTGGAATCACAAGAGATATTCCATAAAGCTTCAACCACATGACTTCAAATGTTCTGAAGACAACTCTAAAATCATGATCGGTTGTAAATTGTATGGCAGGCAAACCACCATCACTATGTGCTATAACTGCCTTTGTATACACCCTTTCTAAGGTGAGCAGATGTCCTAGTATTGCAGCTGACTCAACCGAATATTCTTACCCACAAAAGTACACAGCTTTTCTGTTTTATTTCTTTCTTTTTTTTTTTATTTTTGACATTCTTGAATACTCTAATTTGTTTTACAGACATTAAGGACAAAGTGAGTGAAATGCTATAGTCAGTGTCTAGTTTGATAAATGTCCAGCCATGAAGAATCTCAAATGTCAGGGGACAAAATCTGTTTTTACAAAGTAGTAATTTCAAGTATTTTCCTTTGGTAATCTGCCACACAAACTCTATCAGCAACTACTGAACTCTTAAATCTTTCCAAGTGTTATGTATTACAGAAAATAGAGAAGTTATTAAATTTGTGCCTATAGAGAGATATGAATCATGAAAATCTAATCAACTAGAATTAAAACTTCAGATTTTATATGATTTATGTTGAGATGAGCAACACCCAAAACATAAATTTATTAAAAGAAGAAACAGTAAATGAAGTCATCTTCAGGCATTAGAAAGTCTCTTTAAGCTTTTGGAATAAATAATCTGTCTTTGGAAACACACCTAACTTCACAGAAATGGATTATAAGACTTGTCATATAATTGAGGCTATGTTGCTTAACCACAAAGAATAATTTTCAGAAGAAAAATATATTTTAATGCTTTTACAGCTTATTATTGCTGCTTGTTTTAAGCACAATTTCTTCTTGTCAAATGAAATTTTATATGAAATCCCAATTTATAAAACAGGTAAAATTCATGCTTTAGTAAACTATAATTCTTAAAGTACATTTAGTAAAATACATGTAAACCATGTACATGTCCTAATTAAAACTTCTTTGATAAACTTGAAAATTTAATTCAGCTTTCAAAATTTTTATTTGGTTTATATCAGCTGCACAAAGTGGAGAAAATTACCATTCACATCAAGTAACTGAACATGACAGTTTTTTAAAAAATATAACACCTTGCAACCATAGTATGCTTTTTAAGTAGAGAGAAAAAACTTTATATTTGGAGTTTTCCCACTAAACAATTTAACCTGGCAACTGATTTTCTCTAATGTAATACATTTGGGAATTGGTATGTATATGTTATTTATAGTAGTTTTAAAATTAGTTTAAAAAACATAACAATAAAACCTGAATGAAATATTTACAGATTTTTATTTATTTATTTATTTATTTGCTTTTTAGGGCCACACCTGCAGGATATGGAGGTTCTCAGGCCAGGGGTCTAATCCGAGCTACAGCTGCCAGTCTATGCCAGAGCCACAGATCCGAGGCGCGTCAGCAACTTACACCACAGCTCATGGCAACGCCGGATCCTTAACCACTGAGTAAGGCCAGGGATGGAACCTGTGTCCTCATGGATGCTAGTCAGATTCGTTTCCACTGAGCCACGACGGGAACTCCTCGTTTAGGTTTTCCTTATCAGTATTAAATATATTTCAGAATTAAATCAATAACCTCCAAATTCATGTTTCCCCCCCTGCTCAAGTCACTCTTTTCATAAAAGCTCATAGATGCCTCAGGTATTGTCTGTGAAATGCAGTTCAATCTTCCGGGATCCGGTCCCTACATCTCCTCATAGCTGATTGTCACTGCTCTCCAGATCAAGTTTACTCCTGCACAACAGCGAACTGGTTGTAGTTCTTAGTATGCACCACTCAGCTTCATTCCTATGTCCTTTGATGTCTTCCCACTTTCATCTGGATAACCCAATTCAGGTACAAGTTACTTCCAGGAAGTCTTTTCCAGGTGCTACATCTCCCCCTCTTTATCCTCCTTCCAAATTAGCTTAGGTGCTCCTTCTCTGAGATCCCATAGGTCTCCACTCATCCCCTATCATGTCCTTATGATAGGACATCCTGGTTCTCTGTTTAGGTATCTGTATTCTTCCATGAACTCCAGGAAGAACAAGCATTGGGTCTTATTGACTCAGTGTCTGGAATTTTCCCTGGCCCTTAGGAGTCAGAGAAAAAACAAACAAACAAACATGTTTTATGCATATGCAATGAGAGGATACATGGGTCACCAAGAGTCTCACTCTCAGTAAAATCATGAATCAATAATGGATTGCATCTACTGGCCCTTCAGGTTTATTGATTGCTTGCTTTTAAGTGTAAACTGTTAAACATTTCTTTTGCCCTGAGGGTTGTCTTTATAGGATCCCCCACAAAGAACATGTTTGGTAATCACACCCAGCCTCTGTAGTAGTGGGAAATTTCTCTTTATTGGCATTAAATAATTATGGCTATCTGCAGGTGGCATTTGCCACAGCGGGTGGCCTAGTTAATGGGTAAAGCATAATGTTTAATTGGTGGGGTCAAACCATTGTTTAATTTGACCTCCTCAGACTGAATTTTATTGGCGAGTTCAGTGGAATATCCAAGGCAGTCTATATCATTATATACCTGAGCATTTACTAAGCCCTTCTAGAAGTCATGGAAGTGTGTCAGTGCAATTGTAGGAGACAAGGGGATAGTGTTGGTGAATTCGTACAAAAGAGAGATTTAATAGCACCTTCTTGGAATTCTCCTTGTAGCTCAATGGGTTAAGAAGCGGACATAGTGTCACAAAGACGTGGGTTCAATCCCTGGCCTTGCTTAGTGGGTTAAGAATCCAGAGTTGCCACAAGTTGTGGTATAGGTTGTGGATGCAGCTTGGATCCAGAGTTGCTCTGGCTGTGGCATAGGTGGGCAGCTGCCACTCTGCCCAAGAACCTCTATATGTTGCAGGTTCGGAGGGGAAAATATATATATTTTATTATATAATATATAATAATAGCTATATAATATTATTTATTATTTTATATAATAAAGAAAAAATAAAAGCACCTTCTTACCTTCCTACCAAGCTTTTGATGAATCTGGATCATGTAAGCCTCTGATTAAACCATAATAGAAACATAAATGAACAGAAAATGTCAAGAAATGATGACTTAGCTCCACAATGGAAAGACTTAGAAAAGAATCATTACAAAGAATCATTACCAAGTAAGCAAACAAAATCCATGACAAAGAAGTGCTGCATTTTCCATGGTTTCAGGAGGTAATTAGAAATAAATGTGTTATATTTCTTTCTTAGCACCTATTACTATTTAATGGACTCTGTAGTTCACTTTTTACCCTGTTTATATCTGTTTCCTTCATGGCAATATAACCCCCTGAGGATAGGGTTTTGATCTGCTTTGTTTGCTCCTATTTCTCCAAAGCTTGGAACAATGTACATAAAATGATAAACACTCAGTAAATTATGTTCTGAATGAATTAATACTTTAATAGGCTACATTATAGGATATATATCAAATACTATTGAAATTGACATCATGAAGAATACTTAACCCTATATTCTTTGAAATGCCTTTGGTAATATCCCTCTCAAGTGAAGTAATTCATTTTCCTTCTGCAATTTGAGATAATTATGAAAAGTAGAAATTAAGTGTTTATTGAGCCAAAATCTTAACCATTCACTGTTTGTCATTAGACTTTTAGATTCTCTTTATTTCAAGTGCACCCTCAACCTAGAATTGTTCTATCGTATATTATCATATATCCACAAAAATAAGCGTTCTCATTTTAAATATTGAAGGCAAGATTTGCATTAAACCATGAATTGAAAATACAATAATGGCTGTCTACTGAACCCGAAATCAACCTACATATAAAAAGTTCTTTCAAGCCCCAAATAAAAAGCCATTATACTCACATATGGCAAAAACAAAAACATGTACAAATTAATTTCACCAGCAACACCACAATATTCTCAATGAAATTGGTATTTATCGCAAGATTTTATTTGAGAAAAAAATTTTTAGTCAGGTATCAGTAGAGACGAATATCTTTTGAAGTACTGATTTCCTTAAAAATTTTCTAATACAATTTAGAAAATTTACTAATGGAACAGAACTTAATATATTGACTGTTCAAGCATTTTAAATTTTAATGATGTTACGTATATGATTTTTAGCAAAGTGCTTTATTTTTGCTACAAATAATGTCAGTGCACTGTTATATTTAACTCACCAATTATTTTTTAACAGGTTAGAAAAATTACCATTGGACCTTAGAGAAATATACATATTTGAGCTTTCTGTGAAGGCAGTTTGATTTAGATTTCAGGTAGGGCCCAGGCATCTGTAGTTTTTTAAACTATAGAGTTATTCTAACAGCCAGGAGTGAAAGTTACTGATCAATATCTACCCCTCTCAAACAGTTGTCTTTGGATCAACCTGCTAGCAAAAGACTAGAATTTTTCAGTTCACATTGGAGAAGTAACTATATGCAATTGTATTACTAGAGAAACTCAAGATCCTAGTAAATAAGTGAAGAAAACAATCATTGTAAGTCTAAGTTAACTGTAGTCTTTTTTTTTTTTTTTCTGGAAACTAAAAATATCCAGAATGGAATTTGCTATCATTTTTTCAACTCTCTCATGTTTTCTCAAAAACTTCCAACTCAGATTTTCAGTCTGCTGAGATTTAGTCCAGTCATGTGGATCTACTTGTTTGAATGATTAGGCTCAAGTTAATTAATGGAGGCAGCTTGGAAGAAAATGGTGTTAGTGGTTATGGTACCTTTCCCCACCCCTAAGTTCTCTGCTAAGAGAATATGAGTTTGCCACTGAAGCTGGTTTGGTTGGTTCTTATTTCAGTTATATACTTTAGAAATTCTTCCAAACTTCATCTAATAAGTCATTTGTGTTCCTATGTAATATGAAGTCTCGATTGATTTGTATAATTTATTGCTAATAAATAACTATTCTTCAAAATTAGTTCCAGTAACTTTTTTGATATAAGGTAAACTAAAAACATTGTTATTAGTTCTGGTAATAAGGAAACATTTATTTATTTATTTATTTATTTTTTGTCTTTTTGCTATTTCTTTGGGCCGCTCCCGCGGCATATGGAGGTTCCCAAGCCAGGGGTCGAATCGGAGCTGTAGCCACTGGCCTACGCCAGAGCCACAGCAACGCGGGATCCAAGCAGCGTCTGCAACCTACACCACCGCTCATGGCAATGCCGGATTGTTAACCCACTGAGCAAGGGCAGGGACCCAACCCACAACCTCATGGTTCCTAGTTGGATTCGTTAACCACTGCGCCACGACGGGAACTCCAATAAGGAAACATTTTAAATCTCGAAGTACCTTATTAAAGATAAATTGTACCACTCTTGAGCTCATTCAGCTCCAGTTTAGCCAGTTTCTATTTCAAACCAGGTTAATCTTATTTTATTAATTGGTAGCTCCTTTTAGGAAATGCATTTTGTATATATACATATGTTCAAATAGTCACACATATATAATATATATTATATGTGGTTTATATGTGTGTATATATATATAGTCAGAAGGGTTATATGCATGTATGTATATATGTGATATATAGGGTATATATAATACATATTAATATAGCTGTATATACACATATACATACGTTTCTTCTAAGTACATTCATGATCTCTTGGAAATAAGAGAGAAAATATTCCCGAAGACAATCTGTCTTCCCCCTGCTTCTTTTATTTGTTTATTTACTTTTGGCTGTGCCCACAGCATACAGAAGTTCCTGGGCCAGGGATCAAATCTGCACCATAGCAGTGACCAGAGACATAGCAGTAATGACACCAAATCCTTAACCCTCTGAGCATGAGGGAATTCCCCCTACATTTCTTACAGCAGGATCCTGGGCTGCTTACAGAAGGTATGTTGTAAGTAGTGCTAATTTTAGAGAGTGCATCTTATGTAATTGGATCTTAATGGCTGTGGTTACTCAGAGCCTTGGTATGCTTCTCTTCTCACTTCACTCTAGGCAGCAATTAGAAAAGAAGACTTAGGCTCCAAGGGGTTCAGATCCCTGTCAACTATGTCAGTGTTGGAGCCACTGTGGAGCTATGCAAAGACTTTGTCTACTGGCCTCCATTTCACAGACCTATAGTTCTGTACCAAACCAGAACCATGCTCCTCCAGGCCAAAGCCAGGACCAGCAAATTGGCCTCTTCTACAGCAAAGCTGGCATGTGTTTCAGCTGGCTATCTGTTGGTCTCTCCAATTGCTACAGCTTTGTGGAGCCCAGAATCACAAGCTGTTGTTGATGAAAATAATCAATAAACAATCAATCATAAGAAGAGAAAAGAGTTTTATTAGAGTCAAACTGAGGACTAGCCTGGAACCCTGCTTTCCAGATAACTACTAGAAATTGCCCCAGAGAAGCAGGGTTTTCAGCACAGTCTCATATTTTGTCAGAACAAAGAACATTAATCATTGTCACATTTCTCCAAGTTAAAAAAAAAAAAAAGAAAGAAAGGAAGAACAAGAACAAGAAGTTCCTGTTGTGGCTCAGTGGGTTAAGGATTTGGCTTTGCTGCAAGCTGCAGCGTAGGTCTCCGATGCTGCTGAGATTCTGCATTACTGTGGCTGTGGTGCAGGTGGGCAGCTGCAGCTCTAATTTGACTCCTAGCCAGGGAACTTCCATATGCTGCAGGTGTGGCTCTAAAAAGGAAAAAAAAAAATGAAAAATAACAGACCAGCATGTGCACAGCAAGTCAGGATGGCCTTGACACCTGTGTGGTGAGTCTTATCAAAGGAGGACAAACATTGGTCCCAGGAAGAGGGGCATTTAACCTTTATTTTTAACAGAGATATTCTTTACTTCTGACCATAGTGCCCTTTTCTTTAATAATTAAAGCAGATGCACAACGTGTGTTTGATAGGCCACAGACAAGCTATTTTACTTAGCATAAAATTCAAGTTAACTTAAGTAGAGGTCAGAATAACTTCCCTCTATCTCAATATGTGAAAGTATCTTCTATCACTGCCCCAGCCCCAGCCTCCAGAGCCAAGGCAATCAAGGCATGTCACCTGGGTGCAGCTGTAAAAATGGGGAAACAAACCCCTGTAAAAGCCTTCCTCTCATGGCCCCCAGGATACTGGCATTCCAAAAAAGCAGCAGAGGGAGAGTGTGAAGCTGGAAACTGCTGAGTAAAAGAAAACAAACATTAAAAGAAAGAGAGGCGTGGCCAGAACTTGAAGGTGGGCTGCCCACTGGGAAAGCATAGAGGGCAAGCAGATAAATGGCTCCCACAGAAGAAAGGAAAAGGGAGAAAGATGGCGCTGCTGGCTAGAGACCGGCAGAGAGAGCCGGAGCCAGTGCCTGCCAGCCAGCAGGTCCAGCTGGGCGCTACAACAGATGCCGGCTCCTCAGACCAAAGCTCCAGCACCAGCAGACCTGCCTCTCCTACACAGTCTGGGCCCCGGACAGGTGAGTCCAGGCCCAACAGAGCCGTGTCTCAAGTCACTGCAGCCTGAATTTCCTGGAGGTGAGCTCTCTTGGTTTTCAAAGCTGGATGTTTTGGCAGCTGGTCTCTCAGGTGGTCTTAGAAGTTGGGGTGCATGATGTGGGTTCAAATCCTTCTCAGGGAGAACCTGGGGGTATTGGGTTCCTTCCTGCCTGTGTGGGTCACCAACTGGGGATGGGGTATATGGTGAGACCATGTCCCAGCCTCTCCTACCTGCTGCAATGTGGGCCTTTTCTCCTTCCCCCATGTGTAGAGGTTGCTTAGACAGTTTTTAGGGTTTTTTTCAGAGCAACTTTTTCCATGTGTGACTGCGGATTTGATGCGACCATGAGAGGAGGTCAGCTCATCCCCCCCCCCATGTTACCATCTTGAGCCTAAAACTTATAAACATTGTTAAATGCAGGAGTCTCATTGCTCTTTGGAAGCTGGATTGGAGGGGGCTGTCATGGAATAGCAAGCACAAACAGACCAAAACATCATCAAAGTTTGCATGAAAAAGGTTTATTAAGGAGGTGCCAACCTGGAAGGTGGGAGACTCAGGCTTTTTTCAAATCCCTCTTGCTGGCTGGTCAGGGTGTAAGATTTTTAAAGACAAAGGGGAGAGGGGAGAGGGTGATCTCTGTGCAATAAGATCTCAGCTGCAGACTTTTTGGCACCAGCTTGCGATTTTGTTTGTCCCAGGTGTTGGTGATTATTCTATATGTTCCTACAAAACAAGCTCATAAATCACGGTCTGGTGATCCTTTACCTTTCCTCTAGGAGGCATTTTATTATTTGCTGAGGGCAATGCAATGGTCAATGGTTCAGGAGTTTCAGTTCTCAAGTGATCCTCCTGGTGTCATCAATTTTAAAGTCTACTTGGGACCAGCTGGTTAAAGCCACAGGACATTATCTGGAAAATCTGGGGTAATAAATCAAGGTATTGGTTTAAGCTAAACATCATGGAAAAGATTATGCTGGGCTTACTTTTTCCATTTTTTTTTTTCCTGCATTCTCTCACTTCCCTAATTAGCCAGTGCTTAAATTGGCCCTTTGGAACTCAGGGAGTTCTGGGAAAGTAAAGCTTTTTTCTGCAAACAAGAATCTGGGGACCAGGGAACGGCTTTTGTACCCACAGGGTCCTACGCAGTTTCAGGGCCAAAAGTTGCCAGAGGAAAACCAATTAGAAAAGATAATTTTGGCTTGGACTAGGAGATAGAAAGAAATGAATGAGTGTGAAAGTATGCAGGATCTATTCTGGAAAGGATTTAATCACAAATTGGATATGAGGACAGAGAGAAAAGGAGGAATGAAGAATCTCTTCTAGATTTTTAGCTTGAGCATCTGAGGATATGGTGATGACATTTACTGAGATTTGAAGCACTAGAGGAAGTAGCTTTTCCTGACTTGGTCTTATTCCCCCTTTAAAATGGTTTATGGTAGCCTTTGCTTTCCCTTTATATCATATATTACAGACTAAAGTTTTATTTGGGTATGTTATTATTTGATGAATAACTCTCTCCTTCAACAGATTATAAGATTTATTTTATCTACTTGGCTTAGAACATGGCTTGACACATAGAGCGGTAACAATTGTTGAGTGAATAAATGAGTGTGTTGCCATTGTGATGTGAACTTGAGGAATCTTGACTGCCAACCTGCTGTTGGACATATATGTGCCTGGAGGTTGGAAGAGACAGTTAACTATAAATATTCACCCACAAGATGATGAAATCACCAATAGAGTATAGAGTGAGAAGTCCAGGAAAGGAAGAGGAATAGGTAATCAAAACTAAGAAAAACTGAGTAAGCCATTTGGCTGGAAAACTATTGAGTTAGCCTAATACCTTGAAGCCAAAATAAGCAGCTTTTAATGCTTAAATGCCAAGTAACCACAGGTGGTCACAATCTTTTACTTCCGTTATCTTGACCAAAATTTTCCTTTAAAATTTTAATTCACCCTTCTCTGAAATGTATACATCAGAGAGAAATGGGTTGTTTAGGGAGTTCCTGCTGTGGCACAGTGGGTTAAGAACCTGACTGCAGCAGCTTGTGTTGCTATGGAGGCTTGGCCTCCCTGGCCCAGTGCAGTGGGTTAAAAGATCTGCTGCAGCTGCAGTGTAGGTCACAGCTGTGTCAGGGATTCAATCGTTGGCCCAGGAACTTCCACATGCTGTGGGTGTGGCCATAAAAAACAAGAAAGAAAGAATTGGGTTCAGTAAATGCATGGAGAACTTCAGGATTCCATTATACTTAATCTAAAAATTTATGGACAAAATTAAAGTACATTTCCTGCTGAAATAAAAGGTAACAAAAATCCACATATGTATTAAGCTTCTGTGGAAATCTTTCCAGAACATTTCCTCTGAAGGAAAAGATGATTAATATAGACAATTGAGTCCTAGTTGTCGCCTCAAGCTCATCTAAAACTGCAATGAATCCAAAAGTAAGATAAGCTTGATCTAATTAGTTGTAACATGTTCTCCACAAAGTATTAATATAATGACAAACTCTTTCCGGGACTGATAAACCTATTGATAAAGAGGAGTTCCCGTGGTGGCGCAGTGGTTAATGAACCTGACTAGGAACCATGAGGTTGCGGTTTGATCCCTGGCCTTGCTCAGTGGGTTGAGGATCCGGCGTTGCCGTGAGCTGTGGTGTAGGTTGCAGATGCGGCTCGGGTCCCGAGTCGCTGTGGCTGTGGCATAGGCCGGTGGCTACAGCTCCTATTAGACCCCCAGCTTGGGAACCTCCACATGCCGCGGGAGCGGCCCTAGAAAAAGGCAAAAAGACCAAAAAAAAAAAAAAAAAATCCTATTGATAAAGAAGAGGTGGATAATTGACTATGGAAAAGAAAAACCAAAGTAGGTTTTCTAGTTAGAGCACAGAATGTACTTGGGGTGGAAATGGGAGCACTACATGCCACAACAGTGAGAGTCCATAGCTCCTTCATCTTTTTTTCTACACCCACGACTGTTTCTACTACCACTGAGAATGACGATAACAACCATGAAAATGGTTTTGACAACGTTAGCTCCTGTCTGGAGTGTTAAAGGGCTCTGCCAATAATTTAAAAGTCATGAGCTCACTTACTCATGACAAAAGTATATGTTGACACAATTTTTTTTCCTGGTGTTCTGAGGAGGAAGTAGAGGATTCAAGAAATGAGGTAAATTGTTCAAGATTGTGCACCTAATGAGTGGAAGAGGTGAGATTTGACCCAGATCTCTTTGTTAAAGTCTGCACATCACCAAATGGTCGTTTTGTTTCCTTTGTCACGTCTGTGTAATGATCAAGCTAAAACTAATCTGAGTTCCCCTCCTGGCTCCGTGGAAACAAATCTGACTAGCATCCATGAGGACACAAGTTCGATCCCTGTCCTTGGTCAGTGGGTTAAGGATCTGGCGTTGTGGGGAACTATGGTGTAGGTCACAGACCTGGCTCAGATCCTGAGTTGCTGTGGCTGTGGTGTGGGTCCAGCAGCTACAGCTCCAACTGGACGCTTAGCCTGAGAACCTCTGCATGCAGCTAGCGCAGCCCTAAAAAGACAAAAAAAAAAAAAAAAAAAAAAAAAGAACCCTCAAAAAAACAATTTCATGTAGAGGGGTAGACCCGGAATTCAAAACCTCACCAAAGCACAGTCATTTCTGTGTAACATAACCAGCTGAGCTTTCCTTGCAGCTGTGAGCACATTAGTCATCCATCCAGCAGCTCTAGTTTGTCTAAAGGTAAGCACCAGAGATCTCCTTAATGCTGCTTTTGTGAATCTTTAAAATCCTATTATTGGTTTCTGAAGGCATTCATCCATCACCCTCTCATGATAAATCTCTAACAAGGCTTTTGGTTCTCCTTTCACTTTCAGATTCCCTCATCCTCAATAAATTTCTTCATGAAGTCGCAATTAATCTTGAGTAGCACATTAACCTTGTTCATATCAAAGTAACCCTGCAAGTTTTGCAGTTTTACATGTGATTAGAGGCAGGTACCTCACATGCTGTGAGTCTCCTTTCGCCGTGGGCAGAAGGGGAGGATGAGCTTTCTGATCTCTGCGCTCATTTATCTCTGTTCTCTGGCCAGGCTTGGGTATCTGCAAGGCTCTGCTCACCTCTCGACTTTTAGATAACTCTGCTGATCTGTCAGCATTTTTCTCTCATATCTGCTTAACATCTGATAAAAGTCCCTTTGCATCATTCCATTTTTTTAAGTGCCATTGCTTGATATATTAGTTTGAATTAAAAATTTAAGCCCTTGGAACTATATGGAAAATGTAAATGTTTTATTTAATTGATTAAAAAAAATCTTCTGCTGAACACCTGAACGGCTGGTTTCCCCTTCAGAGATCATCATCTTTTTGCATTCAGAAATTGAGCTAATAATTGATAATCGCTGTGCCTCCAAAGGTAGGAAGGTTGATTAGTTCATCAAGATTCCACAGAAATAATCCCTTTAGACTGTATAGTTACCTGATTGCTGTCTGCAATAAGTAGGGGCCACTGTACTCAGGCTGAGTGAAAAGCTTTGTACATTGTATGATTGGATGGTGACATGAGCTCTGTTATCATCAGTCCATGTTTCCCTTGCTCATCTGCAATGGAATTTGACATTCCCATCATTTCATAGCATTCCAGGTTAAGGTATTAGAAGCACTCTTAAAATATAGTTATATCATTGGGGTCCCCATTGCAGCTCAGTGGAAACAAACAAATCTGACAAGTATCCATGAGGATGCAGGTTTGATCCCTGGCCTCACTTAGTGGGTAACGCATCGGTGTTGCTGTGAGCTGTTGTGTATCTCACAGACGTGGCTCAGATCTGGCATTGCTGTGGCTGTGGCATAGGCTGGCAGCTGCAGCTCCAATTTGACCCCTAGCCTGGGAACTTCCAAATGCCGTGGGTACAGACCTAAAAAAAAGGCAAAAAAAAAAAAAATATATATATATATATACACATGTGTATATACATATATAGTTACATCATGTAAGGAAGGTCATCTTTTAAGCCATTAAAGGCTATTAACATCAAATTAAGATTTAGTCTTGAGTTAATTTAATGACCACAGTATGTTGAAAACTATGCTCTGAGCATATAGAGTCCTGCCTGGCATTCTTGGACGGGATAAGAAGAGAACAGGAGAATGATCTGATACACTTTGATGGGATGGGTGTCAGGAAATCCATACATCAAGCAGTTCTGCATCAGGGGGGTAGGTCTGAGTGGGGCACTGTGGTGGAATATTCAGGAGAGGCAGAGTGAAGGATGAGGTTTCTTAACATGTGAGCTACAGGTAGAGGAAATAATTACAAATGTTGAAGTGGGCTGAGATAGAGAATCTGGGAAGATACTGAGGTATATATATATATCTGTTTCACAATTTTGTCAGAGGCTCAAACTTATTTAAAATAATTAATTTTAATTTAATACTTATTTTCCCCTCTTCTGGATATGATTAGGAGATCACAGCCAAGATCAAAGTAAAGACACTGCAGTACCCAATGAAATTGGCCTGGCATTATATGTTGCTCAGAGAATTTCTTAACTGATGTTCCAGATTCAGTGAAACCAATAGGACGTACATATATCAAATGGGAATTTTTCACATTCCCTTATGGAGAGTAGCTTCAAGCAGATCCTTTAGATTCAGTTAATGAGCATGTGTCACTAGCATAAAGCCTCATAATATATAGGTTAGATGAAAGGAAAGGATTATAATATGCAGAATTTACAATGTGGAGAAGTACCCTTTAAACACAACATGGAACACTTGATGAAATAAACAGAGAGTAATCAGGGAGGTAAATGAAGAACATATGATCTGCTATAACATCAACAATGGCAGATGAACTACCTCAACTGATTATTAGCCATAAAAGGACAACCACTAGAAAAGGTCAAAATGGTCCAACATAAAAGCATAAAACCACTATTGCAGAAAGATGAGTTTTGAAAATTAGGTAAAAAAGGTGAAAGTTATTATTATGAAAAAGATCATTGGAGCAGAGAAAAATCCTAAGAATGACAGCATCAACTCCATCTTCTGAGTGACAGGCTCAAAGTCTCCAGAAATAATTGAAGAAAGGGACAGAGAATCTGGTGGCCCAAAAAGGGCTGAGCAACTCAGGAATAACTTAAGGGCAAGCTACATCAACAAAAGACATCAAAAGGAAAAGAGATGGAGGTTTGGGATTCTTTGTTGTTGTTGTTGTTGTTGTTGAGGAAATCAATCAGAACCCCACTATGACATAATGGTGTGAAAAAGAACAAATCTAGGAGTTCCCATCGTGGCTCAGCAGGTTATGAACCTAACCAGTATCCATGAGGATATGGGTTAGATCCCTGGCCTCGCTCAGTGGGTTAAGAATCCAGCAATGCCGTGAGCTGTAGTGTAGGTTGCAGATGTGGCTCAGATTCCACTTGCTGTGTCTGTGGTATACAGCCACAGCTATAGCTCTGATTCGAGCCCTGGTCTGGGAACAAGTCTCTGTAAAGAACAGGCATAGGGACAAGGGCTCATTTTTACAAAGTACTAGCATCACAGTGTTTGTGAATCTCTTGGGTTGCCCTGGGAATTTCCTCTAGTTTTGGAGTCATAAGGGATGTATTCCAAAATGGTAGCCATGGGGAGTAGGAGGAGCCTTTTTTATTTTTTGAATTATCTTTAAATTTGTGCCTCCTAGTGGAGTCTGTGAGAGGTAACAGAATTTGTAAAATGAATAAAGTCTGAAAAGGGGGGGAGGAGTGGATAAAGAGGGGATAGTATTTTTAAAAGGAAAGAAAAAAAGAAACAAACCTAAGATTTTTATGAGTTTTTTGATGTGCCTGGCACTGTGGTAGGTCTCTTACAATCTTTTAACATTTTTTAATCCTTTCAGCATATATTATTATACCAGTTTTACAGATGGTAAGACCAAGACAGAGAGATTAGTGTTACTGAGCTCACATAACTGCTGACATTTGTAATTGAGGGGAATCTCTGTGACTTGAACTGCTACTTCTCTGAAATATACTAGGTTTCATAAGATTTGGACTTAGGAGTTTCCTTATGGCTCAGCATGTTAAGTATCCAGTATTGTCACTACAGCACTCGGGTCTCTGCTATGGCATGGGTTCAGTCCCTGGCCTGGGAACTTCCACATGCTATGGGCTTGACCAAAAAATAAAATAAAAAATAAAAAGATTTGAGCTTGGAGGACCTGGATTCATTCTTTTTTCTGTCACATATCTGCTGTGAGATTCATTCAAGCAGCTATTTATTTATAAGTATTAACAATATTTAAGTGCCTACCATGTGCCAATTGCTCTTCTAGATGCCTAGGGTACAGCAAAGGATTAAACAGACAAAAATTCCTATTTTCATAGGACATATAGTCTAGTGAGTATAACTCAGACAAGTCAATGTATTTGGCTAAGTTTGTTTCATTACTTCTAAAATGAGATGTTGGAGTTCCCGTCATGGCTCAGTGGTTAACGAATCCGACTAGAAACCATGAGGTTGCGAGTTCTATCCCTGGCCTTGCTCAGTGGGTTAAGGATCTGGCGTTGCCATGAGCTGTGGTGTAGGTTGTAGACGTGGCTGCGATCCCGCGTCGCTGTGGCTCTGGTGTAAGCCGGCAGCAACAGTTCAGATTCGACCCCTAGCCTGGGAACCTCTATATGCCACGGGAGTGGCCAAAGAAATGGAAAAAAACACACACAAAAAAATAAAAAAATTAAAATTAAATGAGATGCATAACATGCCACAGGATCTGTTACTATACCTGAACTTGACAACTATAAATTATCATATGTGCAGTTCCCCCTCTGATTACCAAGAACCATTTCTGGCATGCACGCATGCTCAAGGATAGGAAGGAAAAGCAATGAGGAGAGAAAGGGAAGCAGTAGAGGAGAGCAAGCCATCATTAGGCAGAGAGTGATGGCTATGAGTGCTGTTTAGTGGCTTTTGGTCACAGATATTCCAGTCATAATTTTGAAAAGCAGAACAGAGCATTGCCAGAGATAAAAATTTTCAACCCAATCCCAGGGAATAGATTACTCAAAAAATATGAATTTAGAGTCTAGGTAGCTTCCAGATTAATTTATATTTGGGGTTGGATTGCTGAGACTAGTATGGGGTTGGTCAAGTGACAAGTCAGGGGATGAGAGAGACAGGACTGAAACTTTAAAATTCAGATACGAGCATGATGCTGGAGTCCATGTCCTGGTCATCTGCCCTCACCACCTTGTAAGGTAAGAAAATAGCTTTCTGGAATGCTTGGCCATACAATACTAAGTGGAGTTACCGTGGAATCAAATCTCAGACCTAGACTCAACATACAGCACTCTGGCCATGATGGCTCATTACATCCAGTGTTGTTTAGATATTTCTGCTTGTTCAGTTCCCCAGGATGGTGGGGCTGGTGTTTCACTGGTGTTTCTAATCTGCAAACATCAATGAGTCCATGCTTGTCTCCCCTTGCATGTAGTGAGGCAGTGGTCATTTTAGCAGATGAGTCATATTTGCCAGGTTTTCTAATGTCAGAGACTAGCTCTCAGGTACGCAAACACTCACATACTCATAAAGGTGAGGTGTGACTTCACGACAGAAATGAGAGTTGCTTCAGTGTTAGAATTTGACTTGCCGCAAAAGATGCCAAACAGAAATGGGCTTAAACCTTGGGCAGGATCTCAACTTGGCTTCATTTTTACAACTTTAGCACTTATACCAGGTGCACTTTGCACAGCACCAGCCATGCTGTTTACCTAAAAGGTACCATGAGTGGTGGGTTCTCCCCAGTCTCTTGACTGAGGAGGTTGTGTCTCTTCTGAAGGTTGACCTAGTGGCAAATACCACAGTGATGTCCCCCAGGGACATCACCATTTCAAAAGAATGTGAAACAAAGGAACAAAAAAGGAGTTGTGGCAAATAGAGATTTTTGTGATTACAAATGCCTCATTCTTGCTCTATTCTATCTTTCCATCCTAGCTTAATTTCAGATCAGGCAGCACCACCAATGCCAGACAAGCCAGTTTCAGGAGTAAGAACATTTTGACTTCTCTGAAGGTGCTTAACTTATAAGGCAATAGTTGCTGCTGCTTTTAGTGGAAGAGCTCTTGGTAATCATAAACTATTTTAGTTGTAAAAAACCCAAAAAAACAAAATCCCAACCTAATTCAAGATAAAATAACAATTTGGTGACAGCAACACACTCAGTAATGATTCTGCTCCCAAATCTGCTAGAAGTAAATAGGTTATATCTTCTGACTTGAGAAAGCCTGCTATTTATAGAGCATTTATTTATGTCTGAAGCACATTTAAATATAAATTGCGATACTTAATGCCTGGTTTTATAACATGTCATTCACAACCCATTAAGTATTTTATTGCAAGAATTGTATAAGAAACAGATTTATAGCCCTCAATTATGGCATTAATAAGGGATGATGGAATCTCACTGAAGATGTATTTCCCTTCAGTTTTTACTCAACTTTATTGTTGCAGCATGATGTGAACTAGAGTCTTAATGTTTTATTATAAGAAGACTGGGAACAAGTGCTATGATAGGCAGAGGTATAAAGAAAATTATCATGAAACATTATTGTTTTAAAACCAATACAGAAAAAGTACTGAACGTTTACATTAGGTTTTGATAATAGGTTATTCTAAATCAAGTTGGAAAATAAAGTTAGCTTTGGTCCTATGACATATAGTTGTGACCTTTTTCTAAAATGTTTCTCTTTTTAGATAAGAGCCCTGCATAGTTACTGAATAAAGTAGTTCACCTTTTGTTGTTGCTGTTGTTATAGGATAATGGCATCCATTTCACATTTTTTTTCCATTTTTAAAAGTTTTATTGAAGTATAGTTGATTTATAACTTTGTGATAATGTCTTCTGTACCACAAAATGACTCAGTTATACATGTACACACATACATTCTTTTGGGGGCTCTATTTTGATCCTATACATTTTAAAAGAATTTCAACCTACTTCACTTAGTATGAGAGTCTCCAGTTCCATCCATGCTGCTGCAAATGGTATTATATTGTTCTTTTTTATGACTGAGTAGTATTCCATTGTGTATATGTACCACATCTTCTTAATACATTCATCTATCAGTGGACATTTAGGTTTTTTCCATGTCTTGGCTATTGTGAATAGTGCTACAGTGAATACATGGGCACATGTATCTTTTTCAATGAAAGTTTTGTCTGAACATATGCCTAGGAATGGGATTGCTGGGTCATATGGTAGTTCTATATTTAGATTTCTGAGATACTGCCATACTGTTTTCCATAAAGGTTGTGCCAATTTACATTCCCACCAACAGTGAAGGAGTGTACCCCTTTCTCCATACCCTCTCTAGCATTTGTGATTTGTTGACTTGTTAATGATGGCCATTCTGACTGGTGTGAGGTGATATCTCATAGTAGTTTTGATTTGCCTTTCTCTAATAATTAGTGACCATATGACATCACTTATATTTGGAATCTAATATACAGCACAAATGAAACTATCCACAGAAAAGAAACTCATGAACTTGGATAACTGATGTGTGGTTGCCAAGGGGGAGTGGTAGGGAGTGGGATGGACTGGGAGTTTGGGCTTAACAGATGCAAACTCTTGCATTTGGAGTGGATAAGCAATGAGATCCTGCTATATAGCACAGGGAACTATATCTATTCACTTATGATGGAACATGATGGAAGATAATGTGGGGAAAAGAATATATATATATATATATATATATATAGAGAGAGAGAGAGAGAGAGATGACTGGGTCACTTTACAGTAGACATTGACAGAACACTGTAAAGCAACTATATGGAAAAAATAAATATCATAAAAACTTTAAAAATTTTCAAGATAATTTCATATTTTCATATTTCATTTGAAGAGAGTATGAGGGATGGCTCACTGAGTATTAAAAAAGGGGGGGGAGAGCCTATACATCGGGATTAATGAGGACACTGCATTCTAAAGCCAACCAAATCAGTCAGGGATGTAATATCAGAAATAAAATAATGCAAAAAAAAAGAGAGGCCAGAGATAAGAGGGTTAAGTGTTCAGAAATACTTCAGTCTGAATAAAGTGATACTTGACATAGAAGAACAGATCAAGCAAGTAATAGGAAGGAGGGACAGGGCTCAGAATGTGGAGCACAGGACTGGGCTAACATTCTGGAAGTCAGAGGATTGTCAGCTTGCTCTTGCTCAGGATAGGTAATGTAGAAAGGAACCAAGATGACCCTGGCGACAAATAAACTAGAAACAGGGAAACATCTTGAGCTTTCTGAGTCAAGAATTAATGCTCTTCCAGGAAGAAATGTTAATAAGGTTAAATATACTGAGAATTTTTATAATGCATTGCCTGCTAACATCTTTGAGAACCTTAACAGGCAGAATGGAAGACACTAATGTGTATAGGTTATGATCTAGTTGGCATTCATATTTCCCAGACAGAAATCATAGATAGATTTTAAAGCTTTTGAGGAGTCTATGAAGATTGGGAGTGATTCGGTGTAAGCTCTTTCCCAGGAGGCATGCAGGGCAATGAAACAGCCTTACAACCTGCATTTCTACACAGAAAGCAGTGTACTGGGGTTGTAAAACAGTCTGGTTCTGTCTCCTGTGTAGGAGCTGTGTGTGGGAGAGCTCCAAGGACCAATTTCACGGCTGACATGTGAGGATTTCAATCCATTTAAAATGATTGAGTATAATTCTTAAACTCTGATTTGCAAGTAGTAGTTGAAGAACTGTCTCCATTCCCTCTGTTTGTAAATGGTATGTATTAATTACAATCTTATTTCTGTGTTTAAGTGAATCAGTCAGACTGACTTATAATGGTAGACTCAGTTATATTTGCTTTATACCATTTATTAACAGAGCGATGAATGCCTCTATTACTATTTTAAGTGTCTCATTTTCTTTTGATATGGACATTATCAGTTTTATTGGTCATTATTTTTCTGTTTCTCACACATTTCCAAGACATTGATTAGAGAATTTCATTAGCAGTTTAAAAGTTTGAAGTATTTACCTCTTTATATGCAAAGCACAGCACAAATGATGGGTATAATGAATGGGATAAATTAGAGAGTCATGGAACTTAGCCTTGGAAACAACTTTAGAAGTCATCTGAAATCTCTGTTTTAAATATGAGTACATGGAAGTCCAAAGCAGTGAAATAAATTGACTAATGTCATACAGTGAATTAACAGTGCTCCTCAAACTCAAATCCAATAACACGATCATTGTATGAGGTGGGGTTACTATTACAACTAGTATCCATGAGGACATGGGTTCGATCCCTGGCCTTGTTCGGTGGGTTAAAGATCTGGTGTTTCTGTGAGCTGTGGTGTAGGTTGCAGACATGGCTCAGATCCCACATTGCTGTGGCTGTGGTATAGGCTGGTGGCTATAGCTCCAATTTGACCTGTAGCCTGGGAACTTCCACATGCCATGGGTGTGGCCCTAAAAAAGGAAAAAATAAAAAATAAAAATAAGAAAAAATAACCAGTTGACCTCTAAGGGTACTGCCAAGCCCCAACTCATTTTCTGTGTCTGTTCTCTGTTGTTTTCAGTTTTTTCCAACCAGAACTCACCTTTTTGCACAGACAGAAGCAGAGTCTGTTTCTCCAGTTAAGTCACCCCAGCTCTCTCTACATTGCCCGCAGTGAAGTGGGGGTTCCCTCTTGAATCGTTCTTCTCTTCAACATGACCCTAATTTGCAGCTGAGTGTTTCTGTTGCTCATTGGACCAAAGGCAGAGCCAGCATTTCTACTGAACTCCCACAGTTTCTAAGAACTATGCTTTTTTCCCCTGTGTTGGCCCTGGGATATTCAAGTTCTTGAACCTAAATAACTACTTGTGCCACATTCATTTCACTAGGCATCTGTCAGGGCCCCTGATTCTGAAAGTTTGTTTGTAATCTGTATATAATCTTAGCTCCTTTGTAGACAAAGCATTCCCTGGGCTTCTCTCTTTTATTCTAATGTGCTGTGATGAGAAGAGCATGGGATCATGCATGCTACATGAAGACTGTAGTGCTATAAATGTAAAAAAGGAATATATCATCATTATTGTTCTAATAACTTTTAGGGGGTAAAAACCACTCCATAGGGACAGAGCTGACTCTCCACTAACATTCTACCTTTTGCTTTCTAATGCTGGAGGTATTTCACATACTTTCCATTATCTTTGTAGCAAAATCCCTTTCAGATATAAAGTACTATAAACTACCTTCTACTAAGGAGAGAATGCCTGACAAATAGTGTTTACTTTTAAATATATTACTAGATTTTAGTGCAAGGCAATATTTTAATCAAAATAAATTATTTGGGGAGGGATAACAATATAAGCATTTTGGATTTGAATGTGGGAGAAATTTTGGAAGGTAAGATGTTTCTAGATTGCTTATTGCTACCTTTAATGAGAAGTAATCACTTACTGATAATTCAACCCTTGAGGAGGAGTAGCCTCTTGTATTGTTGGCTTTTTTTCCCCCTTCCTATTCTTTTTTTTAAAAGCGAATAATGTGACCTAAGAGAAAAGAAATACTTCCATTCCTATGTACTCTGCCCTAAATATATTACCTAAAAGAAGTTTGACCTACACACATAGGGCTGAGTGAGCCAATGTTAAGCTCCACTGGTTTGTTCAACCTCATGACTGGGAGAGAAGTGAAAAATATGCCAACATTTTCGCAAAAGTGACAGCACCACAGAAAAATATCAAGTGCTTGTGTCTTTCCTCACAAACGCTAAAGTTGTCCTAAATTCACATTTTCCCTGTGGTCCAAATAGGAGCATCAGATACCAGAGCTAGGGAGGTATGAGAAAATACTGGAGCGTTGTTTGATATTTTAAATCTTCCATATGACTCCATGATAATGTTTTTTTCCTTCATTTGGGTGGATTTCTAAGCACTGTGTATCCATTATCTCTTTGGTCCTGTCCACAGTCTTGGTAGGAATGCGAGGATGATATTATTAGCTGTTTCTGACAACTAGATCTCTACTATGCTCCAGCTTGAATAAATTTCTTCGACTATCAAAATCTCAATTTTCCACATGAGTAAAATGGGGATAATAAAAGGAGTACTTGTCTGCAAAGGTGATTGTAAGGGATGGAGTAACTTAAAATTCATAGTGCAATTTCTGGCACATAATAAATATTTCATAAATGTTATTTTTTATAATTATAAATGTTAAATTTTAGTTATAAATGCTTTATAATTATAAATGCTTATCAATGGCCATTCCAGAAGGTTAAATAGGTTCCCTCCTGACACTTCTAGGAAATGGGACTACAGTCTAATCTTTTATGCCTCCCCATGTCTATTCTCCTCCTCCTGGGAGTTGTTTCCAGAATGAAGAATTTTTTTTGCTACCACAGCAGCAACAAGCTCTGCTGCCACTTTCCTGTCGTAACTCAGGAGTCCTTCTCTATTATTGCCTTTGTCAAGAAAGGAGCTGCTGTTTCTCCTTCTAATCTGCAGAGCAATTGCCTATTGAGGTGGGTGGTATTGACAGCATCTGCTTACCACAGGGAATCTGACTCCCATGGGCCCTCACGATGTTACAAGGTGGTATAACAAGTAAAACGATTCTGTGTTGCTGAATGAGGAAGGAGGGATGCAGAGTATGTAAAGGTCAGAAAGGAGTGGACTAGAGATGTGGGTTTTTATCTGTGGCTGATAGGCAGGCCTCTGCTACTGGAGAAAAACTAAACGAAAGTAGAGCTACTCCTTCATACCTTTTTCTGTATAGTTGCTTCCCTTCATCTTTTCATAATTTTTTTTTTTTTTTTTTTTTTTTAGGGCTCCACCTGCAGCATGTGGATTTCCCAGGCTAGGAGCTGAATCACAGCTATAGCTGCTGGCCTACACACCACAGCCACAGCAACACCAGATTCAAACTGCATCTGTGACCTATGCCACAGCTGGCAGCAACGCAGATCCTTAACTCACTGATCAAGGCCAGGGATCAAACTCCATCCTCATGGGTACTAGTCAGGTTCTTAACCTGCTAAGCCACAATAGGAGCTCCTAAGACAATTTTTTAAAAGAATAGTTTTAGATTAAATTGAAAGAAAGCTATAGAGATGTTCCATATACCCAGTGTTCCACAATGTATAACCTTTCCCAACATCACTTACTAGAAGGGTGTTTTTTTTTTTTTTTTTTAAATCAAAGATGATGTCAATGGATACATCATAATGATCAATATTATCATAATTATAATAATCAAAAATCCAGTTTACCTTAGGGTTCACTCTCGATATTGTATGTTCTGGGGGTTTGGACAAAAATATAGTGACATTTCAATCATTATAATATTATACAGAGTATTTTCATTGTCCTAAAAATTCTATCTGCTCTCCTTATTCATCTCTCTCCCCACCGATGTTGTCACAGCAGCCAATCACTGATCTTTTTCCTGTCTAGATAGGTTGGCCTTTTCCAGAATACTATACCATTGGAATCACAGTGTGTAGCCTTCTCAGACTGGATTCTTTGACTTAGTAATACACATTTTACCATGAATAATGCTGCAATAAACATCATGTGTAGGTTTTTGTGTAGACACAATTCAATTCCTTTGGGTTAATACCAAAACCCACTGTTACTATATTGTATGTTTAGTTTCATAAGAAACTGCCAAATTGTCTTCTAAAGTGGCTATACCATTTTTCATTCCCACCAGCAATGTATGAGAGTTTCTGTTACTTTATATTTTGGCCAGCATTTGGTATTATCAGTGCTCTGAATTTTGACCATTTTTATAGGTGTGTAGTGATAGCTCATTGTTGCTTGAATTTGTATTTCTCTGAAGACATAGGAAATAAAGAAATGTGCTTCTTTGCTATCTATATATCTTCTTTGAGCTGGTCTGGCCCATTTTTAATCAAGTTGTCTTATTGAGTTCTAAAAATTCTTTTTATATGTTGAGTAAATTATTTTATAGTTGGAGTTCATTTAGTTTTATTTTTAATTATCCATATCCCAAATATATACTAATGAGCCAGCCCTTTCTTTACAGGAATCATAAATGTATGGTTTTTTATTTGTTTTGCTTTTATGTTCATTTTATATTGGAGTATAGTTGATTTACAATGTTGTGTTAGAACTTCCATACTGTTTTCCTAATGGTTGTACCAATTTATATTCCCACCAACAATGTAGGAGGGTCCCCTTTTCTCTACATCCTCTCTAGCATTTATTGTTTGTAGATTTTTTGATGATGCACATTCTGATTGGTGTGAAGTGTGGTATTTTATTGATTGTAGTTTTGATTTGCATTTCTCTAATTAGTGATGTTGAACATCTTTCCATGTGTTTTTTGGCCATCTTCTCTCTTCTTTAAAGAAATGTCTATTTAGATCCTCTGACCATTTTTTTCACTGTTTTGTTTTTTTTTATATAAAGCTTCATGAGATATTGTATATGTTAGAGATTAATCCCTGTTTGCTTCATTTGCAAGTATTATCTCCCATTCTTTGGGTTGTCTTCTTGGTTTATTTTCTTCAGTGTGTGTGTGTGTGGGGGTTCCTTTCCTATGCAAAAGCTTTTAAGTTTAATTAGGTCCCATTTGTTTATTTTTATTTTCATTACTCTCAGAGGTGGATCAAAAAAAGATATTGGTGCAATTTATGTTAAAGAGTGTTCTGCCTATGTTTTCCACTAGTAGTTTTAGAGTATCCAGCCTTATATTTAGGTCTTTAATCCATTTAGAGTTTATTTTTGTGTGTGGTTTTAGAGAATGTTTTAATTTTTAATTCCTTCACATAAAGCTGTAGGAAAACTGTTCTGAATCAGATGTGTCATTTGAAAATGTTTTCCTTCAGCCAGTGGCTTGTCCTATAATTCACTTTATAAGCCTTTTGCAGAGAAAATGGAAGTTTTTAATTTTAAGTTCAGGTTATCAATTATTTCTTTCTCAAAATCTATGGCATGATGTAAAAGCATTGCTTAGAGGGAAGATCATAGCAATATAGGCCTTCTTCAAAAAAGAAGAAAAATCTCAAATCAACAACTTAAATACACCTAAAAGAATTAAAAAAATAAGAACAAACAAAACCTGAAGTCAGCAGAAGCAAGGAAATCATATATAAAGATCTGAAAATCAATAAAATAGAGATTCAAAAAATAATAGAAAAAAGTCAATAAAACCAAGAGCTTGTTCTTTGAAAGGGTAAATAAGATTGACAAATCTCTGAACAGACTCACCAGAAAAGGAGAGAAAGAACTCAAATAAGCAAAATAAGAAAGGAAAAGGAGAAATCTCAATGAATACTGCAAAAATACAAAAAAAAAAAAGAATACTACGAACAATTACGTGGCAACAAATTTGACAACCGAGAAGACATAGACAACTTTCTAGAGACTAACAGCTTGCCAAAACTGAATCAAGAGGAAATAGATCAACTGAACAGATTGATCACTAGAAATGAAATGGAATACATAATAAAAACACTCCCTACAAACAAAAGTCCAGGACCAGATGGCTTTACAGGTGAATTCTACCAAACCTACAAAGAAGAAATTGTACCCATCCTTCTTAAACTTTTCCAAAATCTTGAAGAAGGAACACTCCCAAAGACATTCTATGAAGCCACCATCACCCTAATTCCAAAATCAGACAAAGACACTACCAACAAATAAAATTATAGACCAATATCTTTGATGAGTACAGATGTAAAAATTCTCAAAAAAATTTTAGTCAACCGAATTCAACAACATATAAAAAAGATCATGCCCCATGATTAAGTGGGATTCATCCCAGGTTCACAAAAATGGTTCAACATACACAAATCAATCAATGTCCTATTCCACATTAACATAAGAAAAGTCAAAAAGCACATGGTCATCTCAATAGATGCAGAAAAAGCATTTGACAAAGTCCAATATCCATTCATGATAAAAACTCTTACCAAAGTGGGTATAGAGGGAACATACCTTAACATAATCAAAGCCCACTTATGACAAACCCACAGCAAATATATTACTTAATGGAGAAAAGTTGAAAGGCTTCCTGCTAAAATCTGGAATAAGACAAGTATGCCCACTCTCACCACTTTCATTCCACATAGTATTGGAAGTCATAGCCACAGCAATCAGACAAACAAAAGAAACAAAAAGAATGCAAATTGGAAGAGGTAAAATTGTCTCTCTATGCAGATGACACAATACTATACATAGAAAACCCTAAGGACTCCACACAAAAGCTACTCGAACTGATCAACGAATTCAGCAAAGTAGCAGGATATAAGATTAACATTCAGAAATCAGTTGCATTTCTGTATATTAACAATAAAGTATTATAAAAGGAATATAAAAATAAATAACTTTTAAAATCACACCCAAAAAAATTAAATACATAGGAATAAACCTGACTAAGGAGGTGAAAGAATTATATGCTGAGAACTATACAACAGTAATCAAGGAAATTAAAGAGGATTCAAAGAAATGGAAAGATATTCCATGCTCCTGAATTGGAAGAATTAATATCATAAAAATGGCCATACTACCCAAAGCAATCTACAGATTCAATGAAATCCCTATCAAATTACCCATAACATTTTTCACAGAACTAGATCAAACAGTCCAAAAATTTATATGGAACCATAAAAGACCCATAATTGCCAAAACAATCCTGAGGAACAAAAACCAAGCAGGAGGCATAACTCTCCCAGACTTCAGGCAATATTATTCAAAGTTATAGTAATCAATATGGTAAGAATATGGTAATGGTACCAAAAGAGACATACAGACCAATGGACCAGAATAGAGAACCTAGAAATAAAGCCAGACACCTATGGTCAACTAATCTTTGGCAATGGAGGCAAGAATATAAAGTGGGAAAAAGACAGTCTATTCAGCAAGTGGTGCTGAAAAAACTGGACAGCCTCATGTAAATCAATGAAATTGGAACACACCCTCATACCATGCACAAAAATAATTTCAAAATGGCTTAAAGACTTAAACAGAAGACAAGACACCATCAAACTCCTAGAAGAGAACATAGGCAAAACATTCTCTGACATCAACCTTACAAATGTTTTCTCAGGTCAGTCTTCCAAGGCGACAGAAATAAAAACAAAAATAAACCACTGGGACCTAATCAAACTTAAAAACTTTTGCACAGCAATAGAATCCATTAAAAAAAAAAGAAAGAAAAAAATAAAGACAACCTAAAGGATAGGAGAAAATAGTTTCAAACAATGCAACTGACAAGGGCTTAATCCCTAAAATATACAAACAACATATACAATCCACAACAAAAACAACAACAAAAAAAACTCAATTGAAAAAATGGGCTGAAGTCCTGAGTAGACAATTCTCCAGAGAATACCTATGGATGGCCGACAGGCACATGAAAAAAGCCTCAACATCACTACTTATTAGAGAAATGCAAATCAAAACTACAATGAGGTACCACCTCACACCAGTCAGAATGCCAATGATTAACAAGTTAACAAATAACAAATGTTCGAGAGGGTGTGAAGAAAAGGGAAACCTCCTACACTGTTGGTGGGAATGTAAATTAGTACAACAACTATGGAAAATAGTTTGGAGGTACCTCAGAAAACTAAAAATAGAGCTTCTGTAGGACCCAGCAGTCCCATCCTGGGCATATATATGGACAAAGCTTTCCTTGAAAAGATACATGCAACCCTATGTTCATTGCAGCACTGTTCACGATAGCCAAGACATGGAAACAACCTAAATGTCCATTGACAGATGAATGGATTAAGAAGTGATGTATATACTCAATGGAATACTACTCAGCCATAAAAAAGAACAAAATAATGCCATTTGCAGCAACATGGATGGAACTAGATATCTTCTACTAAGTGAAGTCAGTCAGAAAGAGATATACAAATACCATATGATATCATTTATATCTGAAGTCTAATATATGGCACAAATGAACATTTCTACAGAAAAGAAACAAACTCATGAACTTGGAAAACAGACTTTTGGTTACCAATGAGGAGAGGAGGCATTGGGATGGACTGGGAGTTTGGAGTTAGTAGAGCAAACTATTGCATTTGGCATGGGTAAGCAATGAGATCCTGCTGTATAATACAGGGAACTATATCTAGTCACTTGTGATGGAATATGATGGAGGATAATGTGAGAAAAAGGGTATATATATATATATATATATATGTATACTTATGTTTTGGTCACTTTGCTGCATAGCAGAAATTGACAGAACAATGTAAACCAACTATCACAGAAAAAATAAAAACCTAAAAAGCATTATTTCTTTCATTGATTGTGTCTTTAGTTGTATATCTAAAAAGACATCACCATGCCCAAGGTCATCTAGATGTTTTCCTATGTTATCTTCTAGGACGTTTATAGTTTTATACTTAAATTTATGATCTTTTTTTTTTAACTTCTCATATAATCATTTTTGTTTTTTCCATTATAGCTGGTTTACAGTGTTCTGTCAATTTTCTACTGTACAGCTATTTTGATTTAATTTTTTTCATGAGGGTGTTGAGTTTTTCTAGTTCTATTTGTTTATATGACTACCTTTGTTCCATTGTATTGACTTTGTTCTTTTATGTTTTGTTTTGTTTTTTGTTTTTTCAGGGCCGCACCCTGGGCATATGGATGTTCTCAGCTTGGAAGCCTAGGGATCGAATTGGAGCTACATCTGCCGGCCTACGCCACAGCCACAGCAATGCAGGATCCAAGCCATGACTGCAATGTACACCACAGCTCACCGCAACACCAAATCCCCAACCCACTGAGTGAGGCCAGGAATCAAACCCACATCCTCATGGACACTAGTCAATTCTCCTCTGTGCCACAACAGGAACTCCCAACTTTGTTCCTTTATAAAAGACCAGTTGACTATATTTATGGGGGATTATTTCAGGGCCTTCTATTCTATTCCACTGATATATGTTTCTTCTTTGTTAATTCTACACTGTCTTTATTACTGCAGCCTTAGCTAAATCTTGAACACAGGCTGTGTAAGCCCTTAACTTTGTTCTTCTCCTTCAATACTTTGTTGGCTATTCTGGGTCTTTTGCCTCTTCATATAAATTTAGAATCCTTTTGTCAATGTCCATTAAATAACTTGCTAGAATTTTGATTGAACCCTGAACTCAAAAAGTTTGCAATTTTCTCAGATCAATATTATGAAATGGGAAGATTTGAACATGAGTGTATTGAGCGCTTAAGAAATAAAAGAAATAATGTGAGTTGATGATTTGAAAAGGTCAAATATGCATTTATGATACTCAAGTAAGCTTTTATTATTATAATTGTGAAGCATTATGGTAGTACTTAGAATATGTCCAGACTCAGGTAATTTTGGGGAGAGTGGTCTATCTCCTAGAGGTACTCTAAGGAAAATTAACATAATTTGGAATAAGTTGGATTAAGCGAAATCTTAATTTTCTGCAAATATTTGGTGAAAATGTAATGACGACTTTCGGAAGTGTAATGACAGAGGGGCCTTTGCACAATAAATCTTATGAATGTATTCTTCATTCACTAGGCATACTGCTTAATGGCAGTATTGGGATGCATCTATAACATCATGTGTCTCATTGATTCATTCTTATCTTTTTTTCTTTTTGAATTTAACCCTCCATTCTTAAATCTAACAGACCCTAAGTCCTCACCTTCTATTATATTTCTTTGATCATTGTGTTCAGCAAACTTGATTTAAAAAATTGTCTTATCTTTCATATTGACTTTTCCCTATTACGAGGTTAAAAGTAAAAAATTCTGTCAATAATACACAAAAAAAATTCTGGAGATTTCATCTTGGGAATGCAGAATAGCTAAGAGCTTATAGCATTTTTCAGTTTTCATTTGTTTTAATGGCATAACCCTAGTTTGTTCTCCAACTTCAAACTCGCTGAAATAATTTAAATATTTTTTCACTTTATTTAAATAATTTTCTTGATACATCTCTTGTCATAAAAAAATATTATAAAACTGATCAGATGAGCAATCCGAGTCCTACACTAATTAATTAATTACACTGGAATTATTGTCAACCAAAATCATGAGTATTAATATTATGAGATGTGCCAGGCAATTAATCAGAATAGATATTTGAAAGAATGTCTAGGTTCTTTTAACTGCTAGAGAAATCCAAGACCAGGGTCACAAAAGGTGAATAGAAATGATTTGTTAGTATAGATGTAAACAGATGATCCCCTGGAGAACCATGAGGTTCAGCCTCCTGCATCCACATTGAAGACTCCTTTAATCATTTCAGACAGGTGATTATCTCCTTAAAAGCTCCCAGGGCATAAGATATCCTGGTTTCCCTTTATAGACTGAGCATTTGCTATGAAGGAAAGTCTACCTTGGGAATTAGGGCTTTTGCTAACTTGAAAGCATAGATTTCTCTTCCTTGATCACCTGGATTGATTCAATTCTAATAAGTGCCAGGCACTTGCTTTGGGTGTTTGGGATAAAGCGGAGCAAAAAGAATAAGATAGATGCAGTCATAAACTTTCATTCCAGTGGGATGAGATAAATAACAAATACATAAATAAAATGATAATAGGTCTGAAGAAAAAGAATGGATTGATGGAGATAGAGATGTTTTAGATGCTTTAGATTGGTTAGGTCTGGCTCTGTGAGGAAGGGACATTGGGCTGACATGTACCTTCATGAAGAGAAAGATTGAATAGACTAAAAGACGTGTTTTGGAAAGAATTACAGAGGTACAATCTTAGATAAGCTTGTTAGCCTCTGTGGATACCATTTCTTGGTTGTATTAGCCAGGATATGTTTTTGTTAGTAGATTAGGTTGTTTGTTTGTTTTTTCTTTTTAAGACCACATCTGTGGCATATGGACGTTCCCAGGCTAAGGCTCAAATCAGAGCTGCTGCTGCCGGCCTACAACACAGCCAGAGCAATGCCTGATTCTTAAACCACTGAGTGAGGCCAGGGACAAAACCTGCATCCTCATGGATTCTTAACCCACTGAGCCACAACAGGAACTCCGGTAGATTCTAATCAAAGGTTGTCTTTATCGAACGTGTTTTCCCAAGCCGGTTGCTTCGAAACTGTATTGTGGTTCAGCATCTCTAGAGGGATCTAGGAATCCTGGTGAGTCCACATTGGTTATCATCTCATCACAGCTTGAGAGAGCAGGCAGGCCTGGCTCCTCATCCATGCTCATTGTCCCAATTTCATCCAATGTAAGGCAGCCTAATGCTCAAGGGTTGTTATTTAATCCAACCAGGCCATGGTTGATAATCTGGCAGGTTACCTGCCTCTGCATATATATATAGTTACAGAGTCTAATACCCAGAGCCAGATGGGGACAGATGGCAATCCCATCTTTTTACTGAGGTTGGTAACATGGTGAAGGTGATGGATATGCACTAGAGGCATAAAACAGGCTTGACGCCAGGGACGTAGGGTATTAGCTAAAATCAGGCTTTTCCATTAGGGTGGATGAGATGTTGGTCATTAGGTAGAATTGGACTGTGGAACAAAGCTTCAAGCAGCACAAATCTGTAACAAAGCTGCACTCCACTCAGACTCCTTGTTCTCATTTTACAGTCTCTTTCTTAACTATTGTCTTTCAAAGATGTCCTTCCTATGTTCCATGAGAATCAAGTCTGAAAGATAAAAATAGTGTTCTGGAGAAAAGTAAAGCCAAGATGGGCTTAACTGATGCTAAATGCTGCCTCTTCTTCTAAGGGAGGTTAAATGCTCAAGAGAATTCCGGTAATTAAGAAATCTATTTAAGTTTGTTTTACCAGCCAGCCTCAAGCTTAGTCAACTATGTACACTTATTTTTTTTTTTCCTCACAGAACATCTATTAGTATCTTGTTGAAAGCATACTGATTTAGAAACATTGCTTCAGAGAAAATATTTAAAAGGATGCATGGTGGAAAGCTAACTCATTGCTCAGAATGATTGCCTGTAATGAAGCTTTTGTTTACAAAAAGGCAGAGCAAACACACTGATGCTGAAATGGTTTTATCAAATGCTTCAATAAGATATTTTCTAAGACAGGATTAGGACTAAGATGACAAAAGAAAACTTCTTATAAGCAGATCCCTGGAAAGGCCTTTTCAAAATGTTTGCTCAGTCTCAGAATGACCACATAATCTTATTAGAACAATGTGTGCAATTAGAAGCTTATAATTACTAAGTTTGTTTTAGGTTTCTTAATCTCTAGTGCCAGATTTTGACGACGGGGCGAGTTCTCAGAGGAACAGAAACTGCTTCTAGCTTGCTGCTGTTGTATTGAAAAATCATCTTTAATGGCTTGCAGATGATTTTGACTTACTAGAATGCTTCACAAGTAGAGTTCTAATTTCAAAACTTTGAAATCTATAAAGGAGGTTGTAATGAGGGAAACTGCTCTTAATTACTAGGCTAACTTATTCTTTTTAAAAATTATTTCCTAAATGAAAAGTGTGTTTTAGGAAATAGATGCTTAAATCACATCATTCAGATTTCTGCAGAGCCCCATATCTTTTTTTTGCTTTTACTATTATTATTTTAAATCTTTGTCACTGCTTTCTTGATAGACTTTAAAACTTGACTCTGAGGATGGTCTTCATCATCACTGTTATCTGTGTGTTCAGAAGAGTTACTCTGATAATCACCTAGACGTCATTGATCAAAGCATGTCTGGCCTTCAATGCAACTACATTAAGATTGATACTAGTCTTAATGGAGAGTGGATCTTAGGGCCATAAATGAGAATATTTCTTTTCCAGCATCTTAGTTTTTAAGATATGATTCATGCATATTTTTTGCCATTGGATGAAATCAGTTAATGACTGAAGAAATTGATAAAGCCAGGGTGAGAGCAGAAAGACGAGGGAGGTAAAATGAATTGCCCTCCTTGGTTCACATCTCAAAAACTTCAAGTAGCAGCGTAAAAACGTTTAGGTCACCATATGCCCCACTTAATCTTTGGCTCAAGTTTCTGCATTTATCACCTAAAATTAGAGAAGAAGGACAATGTATGCAATTACCATGAACAAGTTTTTATGAAGTCTCAAGTTATACTCTTGAGAGAGAAACAAAAAAGAAACATTGTAGTAATCTGTTCACATGCTATTCCAACTCTGTTATTTTGATATTGACCAAACAGGAATTTTTTCACTTAATATTGATGATCTATCATTATATAGTTGTAAAGACTTTGTAAATAGTAAACTGATTTGTTATTCTTTCTGCTATCAACCCTCTCTTGATTATTGCTCCATTGTTCAAAATTACCTTCAGATCCTGAAAAGGTCTGTTCTGTTTTCTTGATCTTTGTTTGCAGTCCACTTGAAATCTCTGCTTCGCTATTCTCTGGTTTAAGGGCAATAGATGACCTGGTTTTTGTTAAATGACTCTGAAGCCCAAACTGGGACTTTTCCCATAAAAAGAGTGAAACTTCATCTGAGTTAGAGATGGTAGATTATAAATGCCTTGGGAGGATTTGTTGCCCTCTGCCCCATCCCTAGTGCTGGTGCCAGCACCAAGCTTTTTTTACATCTTAGGAAAATCTGAAACAGGTTCAAAGAAACTGGAAGTTAGTTCATTGTCAAACTATCAAGTTGTTTGTTGTTTTTTCTCCTATATCTCTTTAACATCTCTTCTTATGGTTTTAAAAAACCACTGGTGCCCAGTGGAGCCCTATGGGCTGTTTCTGAAGGGTCATAGAGAACTCTCTGGAGACCCTGAAGCACTGGGGCTATGCAGCATCATCTTGTCTTTACTAAGAATTTCTGAACATTTGAGAACTATTGCTTTATTTTACCATCCAGCACCCTTCTCTAAACAATTTTTTTTAACTAAAATTTGCTTATTTTATTTGGCCCACACTGGAAGAGGGACAAGATAAGAAATAATTTTATGAATCTTGCTATTTCTTTTGTTGTAAGAATGCTGTTGAAGATGTGGGTCATTACATCGCAGTTACCTTTACAAGGAGTCCTAGGAACTATTCCTCTCTGCCTGTACCCTCCAATACCTTGTGGGGCTCCTAAGCAGTTGGACAGTTTCTTTATACAGGTATTGGGGATTGTGTAACTAGTCACGATGCTTCCCTTTTAGAACCTAACTACTGAAAATCTCAGAGTCAAACTTAGGACTGTCTATGGTGAGTGTGTTTGTTTTATGATAGGCATTTTTAAAAATTAAACTCACGTCTAACTCAATTTTGCACACATATCCCTATTTGACATTCTTTTTAAATCTTTTTCTCCTTTATGTTATTTTGCCTAATTTGTGTATGGAGTCTGAAAGTCTTTCTGGAATAACATGGAGAGTAAATAAGAAAATAAGAGGGATCCTATTTTTTTTTTTTTTGCCTTTTCTAGGGCTGCTCCCGTAGCATATGGGGGTTCCCAGGCTAGGGGTCTATTTGGAGCTGTAGCTGCCAGCCTATGCCACAGCCAAAGCAACAGCAATGTGGGATCCAAGCCTTGTCTGTGACCTAGACCACAGCTCATGGCAATGCCGGACCCTTAACCCACTGGGCAAGGCCAGGGATCAAACTTGCAACCACATGGTTCCTAGTCAGATTCGTTAACCACTGTGCCACAATGGGAACTCCGTGAGAGGTATTCTACATTTTAGCTTTCCTCTATCTCAGCAATCATTGGAATAAAAAATGAATTTTGTCTGTCTGGTTATTTTTTTCCCCTTTTATCTTCCTTTCCTCTAGCTGGGTCTCTTAGTGTTCAGCCTTTAATCTTTCCCTACATTGTTTAGCATTTTTGATGTTATGGCACTATTATTATTGTTGTTGTCATTATTATGTTTTGAGAGTTGACTACTGGCAAGAGCACAGTATATATTTCCACATCAAAAAGAGTTCCTGTTTGGAAGAACATAGATGAATATAAATTATGTATGCTAATAGAATAGTCCTGTACCTTTCAGAGAGTGAAAAGTGCTATGAATCCCATGCTTTCCCAGGCATAGAGTGACAAATAGCAAGATAAAACAGACTGTTTTGAAATTGTGAACAGTGAGGCTCTTCTTACTCATGAAGTACCAGTAATCCCAGTTGACTTTATTAACCCTATCTGAAAGTACACTTTGAAGTGCTGAAGCTATGTTTATAAAATTGCACTCTGAGTACCACTATGCCAAGCAATCTATCATGGTGCATCATGGTGTATGCCTTTACCTGAAGTTAACAAACCTCTCAGTTGCAAATTGGGATTGACTTTTATGCTAAGAATTTTATTCTCTAGCTCTTAGAGAATTGGAATAATAGGCAGCAAGATAAGGATGATGTTGAGGGATGCATTTAGAAACTGGGGTCAGGGCAATCCTAACCATAAGGAAACCTGTGGCTAAAAATATTTTTAAATTCCCTTCAGTCTTAAGTTCCCTTCACTCTTCTTAATAGTTATTAGAATCATCTTACTCCTTCAAAGAATAGATCTAGTTCAAAGACTATGTGAGCCGCAGAAAATTCAGTAGAAATGAACTAGACATGTAATGAAATTTTACTAGATAGTAATAGCTGCTTTCTTGATTACCTAATTTTCCAAACTAGAGGCCTTTGATTATCCTTAATTCTTCCCCCTCACCTACATTGTTCATTTTGTCTCTTTACATCTTTTGAATCTGCCCAGCTTCTCTGACTAAAATATTTCTCCTTTCATTCAGCAAATGGATTCAAATCATAGCTTTGTGCTTTGCTTACACTTCCTAACTCTAATGAAGCTGCTTCTTTTGAGCAAAATAATTACTGGGACTAACAGTAATTGAGTCTTAGACTCTGGGAGAATCCAGATGGGATAACTGGAACCAGTTTTCTCTCTCATGGTTCAAAGCCAATGATTTCCAGGAAGAAATTCTGAATGTAACAGATCTCAGACCCTTGTTAGAAGGTTAATGTCAGCGGCATGTGAGCTTGCCTAGTTTTAGTCCTCACGAAATCTAGGAAGAGATGAGTGGGCAAGCCATCTTCTCCCACATTCAAGGTGGGAATATGCATGAGAACTAGGAAGCAAATTTGCTTCCTCATCCTATCTACTGGGGGACTAGGAGTCAGACAAGGATGATAGAAAACTCCATGCATATACAATGACTGGGAAAATATATGATCCATTTATCCCAACAGAGAAAATTACTCAAAAAGGACTTAACTAGGGGGAAAAAAAATTAGATCATACTTCTCAAGGTGGGAAAGAAGGGGGAGTATAGGAAGTAAGTGGCAAGCTATGATGTTTTCAATAAATATAAGGCATGTATATGTATATAGTTAGTAATTAGATATAACTTGATAAAGCTAGACTGAAAATAAAGATATAAACATTAAATGAGAATTATATAAACAGACATACTGCAGGGAAATTTTGGAACAATGAAAAAAGTATAAATGACTCCCCCCAAAAATGTAGAAGCTGACACAGGGAGAAATGAAGATTATAAAATATTACAAATTTCTAAAACATGGACGGATATTAGAGGCTAAGTGAGGGTGAGTATTAGTGAGTATTCTAAGAGTCTCATCTTAAAGTGGTGAAGGAACTTAAAAAAAAGAAGCAGAAACATATGTGGTATATGGGGAAAGGTAAAAATTCTAGAAAGGAAACTATAGCACAGTAGAACTCCAAATTTACAGTGGAAAAGATAGCATGAATAGCTCCAGGAATGAATAATAACTTGATCAAACCAAAAGCAAAAATAAAAAAAGTAAAATGATACAGTAAAAGAAAAAATGATTAGAATTGAATGTATTTGCAATTATACTTAGTCTTAATGGACCAAATTCTACCATTAAAAGATATTCTATCAAATTAATTTTAAAAGTAAAACTAGAATATATAGCAATAGACATAAAAAACAAGCTGAGAAAATAAATACAGAGATAAAACCAGCAAATTGTATCTTATTGTAAAAACAAAGATTAGAGTCTACTACACCTGTCATTATACTTAATGTCAATTCTTTGATAAAACAACATTCTGTTAGATGGATATGAAAAGTAAAACCGAAATAAAGGTTAATTAGAGTGAATAGCAACTTGATTAAACCAAATTAAAAGAGAAAATAACATTGAATTTTAAAATAAAATAAATATACATATGGATGTAAAGAATCAAATTAATGACTACACTAAATTTGTTAAACTGAATTTTTCCATTATGAGATAAAGTCTGACTTATTAAAACAGCAATAAAATATGTGATTTACCAAAGGAAAAAATAAAAGAAAATGATAAAAGTATGAAATTAAAAAACAAACATATAGCAGAAATGTAAACTAAAAATAAAAATGGCAATGTAACTGTAAGATAAGGCAAAATTTCTAAACATGTTAAAAAGTGATAGCAGGAACAAAGGTAGAATTGGAGTAAATCTGTTTGCACCAAGCAACATAAAAGCTAAATATGAAGGAAAAAACCACTAGAAACACAAGGATAGCGTATTAAATATTTCAATAGCATAAGATATCAATATATCATTTTGAGAATTGGGAGGTTCTAGAGAGGATTCTGTAGAAATAGTAATATTTATAAGACTTGGAAAAACACAGTAAATGGAATCTACAATTTACTAATAATAACTGAATTATTTGTAGTCATATGTACAGAATCTTGTTGTCCAAAACAAAAACAGGGAGTTCCCGTCGTGGGGCAGTGGTTAATGAACCCGACTAGGAACCATGAGGTTGCGGGTTCGATCCCTGGCCTTGCTCAGTGGGTTAATGATCCGGCGTTGCCGTGAGTTGTGGTGTAGGTTGCAGAAGCAGCTCGGATCCCGCGTTGCTGTGGCTCTGGCGTAGACTGGTGGCTGCAGCTCTGATTCGACCCCTAGCCTGGGAACCTCCATATGCCACGGGAGCGGCCCAAGAAAATGGCAAAAGACAAAAAAATAAATAAATAAATAAAAATAACAAAAAAAAATAAAACAAAAACAGCTCAACAAAATTTTAAAAGTAGCAGTTTTATATGTAGGCTGTATTTTCTGATCATAACCCAATAAAACTGAAAATAAATAAAGGGAACATTGAAACTTTTCCTGGAAATTAAGTACATTTCAATATGACTTTTGGTTCAAGGAGGAAATTAAAACTGAATTTCCAAACTATCCAGAAAGTAATAAGCCAAACACTTAATAGTAAAATATTTGAGATACAAAAATGTTACTCTTGAGAAATGTAGTTTTAATAATATCTCATTTTTAGAGAAGAAAGATAATAAACTTCTAAATAACATAATAAAAAAAAACCAAAAGAAGAAGAAATGAAAATGGAATTTTTAAAATTAAAATATTTATAAAGCTACAAAATATGAAATTGTCTTCTCAAAATAGTTAAAAGAATAGATTTCGGTGCTGTTTTTTTTTTTTTTTTTTTGGAAAATCAATGATAATTTTAAAAAACCCTTTCAATCTTGGCCAAGGAAAAAGGAAAAGGAGGGGGGTGTAGATAGATAGATAGAAATTTTAAAAGTGATGTAATTATTGTTAGTGGGAGAAAATAAAAGAATAATAAGCAAATGTTATGACTCTCTGGTGGCAAATTTGAGACCCTAGAGGAAATATTTCTAGAGAAATTATTTATTGTATTTGTAGAAAAACAGACCCTTACACACACAAAAATCAATATATTCACACCTCAATTTTAAAATATTTAGAAGAAAATATAAGTACTTTTACAGCGTTGGGTTGTAAACATAAAACAGACAAAAAAGAACAAACTTAAAAGGAAAAGATTGATAAGTTGAGGTATAAAGTTTACGATTTTAGCTTTTCAAGAGATATTATGAAAAAGTATGCAGATACATATCACAGACTAGGAGAGAGATTTTTGTTAATCATAAAAGATTAATATCCACAATAAAGAGTTTCTATCAAATCAGTAAGAATAACATAACATAAAAAGTAGCAAATTGTATGATCAAATTGCAGAAAAGGTGACTTCTAGTGGCTAACAAACATGAAAAATGCTTAACCTCATTAATACTTAGGAAAATGTTAAAGCTACAATTAAATAACATTTCACACTCAGCAAATTTGCCATAATATGAAAATTTAATCATAACAAGTATTGGTGAAAATGCAGAACAAGAAAAACTCTTATATAGAATTGGTGGGAGTTCTACTCAACTACCATATTCTGGACTTCCCGTGTGGCTCACAACATAACTACTCGGCGTTGCTTCTACAGTGGCTGTGGCTCGACCCCTGGCCTGGGAACTTCCATATTCAATAACTAATATGTACAAACCCTTCAGACCAGTATTTCCATCCTTAGTTATGTTTTTGAAAATTTCTCAAACGTACTCGAAGAAAATGAGCACAAGCAAAATCATGGAAACAGTGTAATTAGAGTAATTTGGAAACAATTTAAGAGTTAACAGGAAAAGGGACAAAGTATGCTAAATTATACTGTATTGTTGATAAAATGAATAAATTAGAACTATATGGTTAAAAAGTGATTGATGAATGTCAAAAACATAGTGCTATTAGGTGTTATAAATTTTTACGTTACTGTTTCTCTACTTGTATGTTTTAAATCTCATAATACCATTTTAAAGGATGGATATTTTAGCATATACATTTTTAATTACTTTATATGGCAAAGAGTCCATAAACAAAGTCAATAAACTAGCACTATATTTGTAAAACATATTTGCAACACAATTGACAAGGATTTAACACACATAGAAAGAGCTCCTACAAACTGACAATGAAAAGACAAATGACCTAATAGAAAAAAAATGAAAATAGTAAATGAATAATCAATTAATAAAAAGCAATTCATCTAACCAACAAACTCAAGAAAAGATTATCATACTCAGAAATAGGGAAACATATTAAATAGCAATTAAATGTCACTACCATTGGCAAAAATTAAAAGAGTAATCTCATTTGCTGGCAGGCATGCCAACAAAAAGAATACTTTTATGTACAACTGGTATAAATGTTAATTGTTAGTCTTCCTAGAAAGCATTTTGACAAGTTTGGAAGGGTCAAGAAAAATATAAAATTTAAAAAACTGTTTGTATATATATATATATGTTACACAGAAATTATATATATGTGTGTGGGAATGTATGTTTATATATCTATGTGTATACATATAAATAAGTGTATATATATATAAATATATATATATTTACATACACTCATAAAACAACATGATATAGTTACAACAGCAACAAAACCACTGACAGTATAACCATGCAAAAATAAAATGAAACAAATTGCAGCCCTATTCACTACACATTTCCTGGTTGATTTTGGACAACCTCTCTGAGCTTTATTATACCTACCTAAAAAATTAGATGACAGTCACTCTCCTATACGATTATTGAATAAAGCAGGTTAAGTTAATATATGCAGTGGTTAGCAGCAAAACAAAACAAACCCTAAAATCTTACTGGCTTAAACAGGGGTTTATACCTCATTTGTAACACACCCTTCACTGGTCAGCAGAGGGCTCTCCATATCACAGTCACTCAGAATCCAGGGTGACTGAAGGCTCTTTTTCAACAGGTGCTTCAACTAACCCTTTTGGCTGAGAGAGCAAGCACTTGCGGGGTGCGGGGAGATTGACCGATGGTCTCAAGCCAGCATTTAAGTGTTTTGACTCAAAGTGATATATTCTGCTTTCTCCTATAGCCCATTGGCCAGAACTAGTCATACACAAAATGACAGGGAAGTGTAATACTCTTACGCTGGGGCTTAAACAATAGGACGATTGGATAAGAACATTAGAAGTCTTCACAAACTCATTATGAGGATTAAAGGAGAAAAGACGATCAATGGTTTCTAGCTCTTTATTCTCTTTCTTCAAGTTTTCACTATTTTCCTGCCTGTACAATCTCATTGTATCTATATCCTCTTATGAATCCAATCTAGTCTTTTGCTAGAAATATTATTTTAAAAGAAAGCTTTCATCACGACATTCTTTTGGACTAAGCATTTTATTGAGTCCCAATTCTAATGGAAACATTCCCTCTACTCTGTGTGATATTCTAAAAATTTCAGTCTAATAAGTAGGTACATATAAGGAATGTCTGCTATTCATGGCTGCCTCAAATCTCTTGATATCCACTCTACATCTTAATAGTTCCTATTGTGGATTCTGCCTTCCTAAAACGGAATCCCTAACACCCTACCTGTCCCAGCTTCCCTTCTAGCCCGTGTAAGGCCACACACCCCTGGGTGTTTGATTCCAATTAGATATACTGTGGATAGCACCTAAAAATTGTCATGAATAAGGTATGTTTTGAGCTTTATCTTCTGACGGTCTTTATGTGTCTTGTGTCTACAGGGGGTGGTTAACAGCCTTAATCAAAACCAAGTCATGAAAAACAAGCAGGTTTATGTGTCCCCCTTTGAAGACCGAAGAAGAGATCTTAAGATTAAAGATTTCATTCCCCATGGTTCAAGGTCCAGCAGGTCTGTCAGATTCCAATTGTAAGATTATTCATGGAACAATTTTTTGAATAAAGCTTACTGGAGCAATTAGGCATGTAAAGTATATAGTGATTGGAAAAAAATTATTCTAAAGAGATGTTCTGGATGCTGGGGAAGACAGACTAATCTGGACTGTGGTTTGAGGGTCAGGGTCTGGATTGTGTGTCCAGGAGGGGGATTTGGTGGTTTAGCTCACATAACTGAACTCTGTGTACAGTGGAAAGACAGGAAGGCACACGTCGCCTGATGGAAAAAAACTGCACCCTGTGCAACGTCAGCTAGTTCTTCCTACCACTGTCACCAAGTCTTGAGCAAAGTTTCTACACTCATGAATGTGCTTCAGTTTTTGTGGCAAATGTCCATAAAACTGAGGTCTGTGTCCTAATTACTATTAACACTGTTAATAAATTGAGGTAACATTGTGAAAAAAAGAACAGAAGTTTACTTTAATATGAGGAAGGTACTGGACTCACATAGACTGTGAAATGAAACATTTTAATGAAATTTGATTCAAGCTGGAAGGCTCTAGTTACATCTGAGTTAGGTGCTGACTTCAAGGATCTCATAGTTAAGGATGGAGACAGCAAGTAATTCCCAACAGAGCATAAGTAGAGGGAAGCAAGACAGCAAGTAATTCCCAACAGAGCATAAGTAGAGGGAAGCAAGACAGCAAGTAATTCCCAACAGAGCATAAGTAGAGGGAAGGGCAGAGTGCTTGAGAAGTAGAAAGGAAGAAGTGAAGGAGCTAGGGAAGATCTAAAGTGGTGACACTTGAGTTGGTTCTGAAGGGTTTAGGGAGATAGAAAAAGCAATTAATTGAACATTGCAAGAGAAATTGAATCACCTGCTTCCACTGGGGGAAATTTAATTGTCCCTTATATTTTAGACAGTGAATAGTCAAAAAGTATTTAATGTCTTTACAAACAATTGAAAATGATTTTGAACAGATATGGAATTGTCACTTTCCTTATGAGATTTATAATCTAATGGGGAAAATGAGGAATGATATAAACTCTGTATAACTATGTACAAATAGAGAAATTTCAAGTACACTGGAAGGGAAAAAGGAGGGATCGGAAATAGAATTTCTATTTTTATATTATCAAGAGTACAATTTCTAATTTCTGGGCTTCTCTTTCAGAATCTTTTGAACACCTGCCTTTGTCTGACTTTTTGACTTTTCCTCTGGGGATAGAACATTTTCCTCCTGTCTTTGTTATCTGTGAGCAGATCTGAAGCTGGAGGACCTGGAAGAGAATGATTAATGCTTTTGTTGTTCTTTCTGCTTAGACCAGTTTGAATTTGCCTTTTGGAGCACAGGATGTAGTCTCTGACCTTTTCCAAATTTTAGTATCTTCCTATGAAAAGAAATTCTTTCATCTATGTGTGTCTCAAGAATCATCTTTTCCAACATCAATTTTAAATTTAAGCTTTAAAAAACATTCTAAAATATAGTTTAATACATAAACCACAGGTCTTCATCATATACCATAGGTTCCAGGTCAGTGCTTTTTAAACTTTAATGGACACATGAATTGCTCGATAAAACATAGATTCAATTTCAGTAGATATGGAGTAAGCCTTCAGATTGTATTTCTTAAGCTCCCTGATGATGTGGATGCTGCTGGCCTGTGAACCACACCTACTGCAAGGTAGTAGGGGATTCATGGATAAAATAGGCCAGACTTAGATGCTAGAAGATGCCTTGAGATTTTAGGGCAGAATTCTTGTTCTCCTATTTTCCTTCAACTCCTTTTGATGAACTCCAAAATCAAACAATTAAAAAGTTTTTTCTTCGTTTATAGGCAGGGAAGAAGTTTGTCATTTCAGGACCTTTGTCTATATTCTCATTTTAGTTGCCCTGATGTACTAGGGATTTTACTAAAAGAAACATGACACATCACTATCAATCAACTATACACTAATAAAAAAAATTTAAATAAATTTAAAAAAATAAAGCAATCTCTTGTAGGTAACAAAGAAAGAAAAAAGAAAAAAAAGTCCATTCATTTTCAGGGATTGTTTTTGGAGGACTTTAATGATATTAGATTACTTTAGCATCAAGGGTACTCCTATATGTATGTCTCAGGCTTCTCAAAAACAGTAACTCCAAATAAGACTTATATAAGGAGGAAAACTATCCTTTGTCAGTTCACAAATTCCATGCATATTAAGAAAATGTGGTATGCTAATGGAGGTTGTGGGCACACACTTTTATGACGTAGAAGTCTTGTCTCTATGATGGCCATTAAGTAAAAATTTTTTTTGTGTAGTATCTTCTATTTGCTTGCAGACAGCAGGTTTTTTGTGCTCATTTTGTGCTGGGGATATCCCTCTATGTCCAGCATACATTGGTTGGGGAAAGACCCAAAGTTATATAGATTTTCTGTGCCACTCATTCAGTCAGCTATCTAAGTACTTATTGTGTCCCAATTACATTCCAGGCAACAGGTTAAGCAACTGGTACTGTGGTGAAAAAAAAGACTCTGCACGTAAGGTACTTGCAGTCTAGTTTGTGAGACAGAGCTTTAAAAACCGCAACAATGATATTTAATCACAATTGTCATCAATTTTGTATTTACTCTCATCTTGTTTTTCTCACAACAGCCCCTTTGGGTGAGTTCCTTGTTAACAGCAAGTGGAAGAGAAGTCTGTTAGTAAGCTAACACGGATACTAGTGAGCTGATTCACTCGACCTTGTTGAAACGACCTCTGCAGTCACTGAGCCTTAAGTCTTTCCTTCCATGAAACAATGCCTGAGGCAGAACAGGTGGACATTGTGTATCTCCTGACCATGGCAACAACAGAAGTTCTCAGGCTCATTCAGTTACTTTTATTTATGGCCCAAGTCCAATCTTTTGTCAATGTGTGCTTTGTGCACTTGATAAATCCTTCCTAAATTCCCCTTCGGAGATTTCCCCCAAGATGAAGATGGCTGGTCCATATGTTATTCTGCCCTTAGTTACTGCTGACGTTATTTATATGTTGCATTTTCTTTATTAGGACTGCAGAGGGGGCCCTGGACAGGGATGGCTTCTCATAGATGGTTCAGTATTGGCTGGGCTCTGAGCTCCCCTGGCTCTTTGTCCTTGGCCAACTTTTCTCTGAAGATTTCAAAAAATGTAAATGTCTTCTCTTTGTTCTTCTCAGTGTCTCTCCAAATTCACTGTTTAAACTCATTCTTTTCTTTGTGAACTAAACCTAATACATTTTAACTTCTCAATCCAGAATTCCCTTAACATCTTCCTGTTAATCCTGTTCCCCTGCTTATAGTAAGTTCAAAGCAGAGTGCTCTGACAGTGATATTTCAATGGAAACTGGACAGTCAGCATAAGCTGGCCAAGGTGAAGGTGGGAAGGGGAGGGGTTTTTGTGCTTTCCCTAGAGGAGAGGGAGGCCTTCCACTGAAGAACTTGGGGAAGGTTAGTGTGGCTGTAGCCCAGACAGCCAGGACACAAGGGCTGAGATGAGCTGGTAAGGTAAGTGAGAGCATGAGATCTCATTAAGGATTTTAAGTTGTGTGCCATAAGCAAGGGGGAAACAGTAAAGGGCTTTAAGTAAGGATATAAGGGGAACTGTGTGACATGTTTCTGTGAGGGGGCATTGGTGGGACATGTGGATTTGCATTTCAAAATAGTAAAGAATTGATGTTTCCTGAGATAAGGGATGTACAGGTTGTGACCTGATGGCTATTTCATCATCACTGTGATGGTTATCACAATGTTTAATCAGAGAGAATTTTATGTAGTGTAATCTTAGAGGAAATCCCCCAAAATCTCACTTGGTTCTGATTGAAGCTGTTCTGAGGAGAAATTACACTGACTCAAGTCCCTGATATCACATAGCCTTTCCGAAGAGATAGTTTTGATGAAACAAGAAGAGAAGTCACTTAAAGTAACAGTGGGAACCAAGGCAGAAAAAAGGAGAAGGGGGTTCCAACCACTTTACAAATATAGATGACAATGGGTCAGTGTACCCCTTTATCTGAAAATTTACGTGATAGGACAATCAGTATTGCTCAGAAGCACTCATTAAGCACCCAACAATGCAAAGCACACACATTATATGCCTTGCCTTCAAGGAAAATTTAGTGCATTGTTACTTGGTAGGTGAGACACAAAAAAGAAGCCTGTTACCTCCTGGGTATTTGCTATTTGGTGGTGGTAGAGGGAGTATCTGTTTTCTTTTCCCATTTCAGGATTCATGGTTTGGCCCTTGCTCTGTGCCACAAATTGAGACTAAATGGTTTGCCCTTGATGATGTTTTCTTTTTTTTTCCTCATCCAAATCCCTGAGTCCATAGAATTGCAAACCATAAATCTCTGCCCCAAATATAGGCTCTCTCTCTCATATATGTATATATATGAAATAAATATTCATAAATTTGTTGGATTTGTTTCCTTTCTGAAATCAAACTTGTACTTTTTATATTTTCTAAGGCAAAAAAAAAAATTTGTTTTAGCCAGACATGCTTTATGTGCTTGTATCCTGAGGAATCAATTACTTTGTGGGTAATACTCATTTATTAGATAAGCTGGTATGGGTCATAAGGTCCTCAGAAGAGCTATCCCTCATTACCAGTGCTCCGACTGGGTCAGCAAGAAAGAGCCCTACAGATGTGGCTTATGCCCTTTAGATGCCTGAGGGATATATGGTTAGAAAAAGCTTCCAAATATCAAGGAAAATCTTGAATGCTTTTTAACTACTTTCTGATTACGGAATGCTAAGCAGCCTGTAAAACTGCCAAATTAAAAGAAAAAGAAAAGAAAAGAAATCACTGTCTTTCTGAGACCACTATTCAAATCATCTTATGCTCTGTGATTTCAAGGAGGACAGGGCAGGTTTATTTCCAAGGATGAAAACTAAACTCGCAGTTAAGGCAATGGAAGGCAGCTTCTGCAAGGCTGCAGCTGAGAAATGAAGAATCTCCTGCCATAGTTCTGTCATTTCACATGTTCAGTATAACCATGATGTTTTGGGAAGTCAAGCCAGTGAAGCCTGGTAACAAACAAATGAACAAAACACACACATCAGTGTGTGTGTGCACCCATGTTTATCATTTAGACTTCTAAGATGGAGCTGGAAGCTGCTTTTCAACCTAGTACCCAGTGTGTCTTTGAAGCCAGGAAAAATACTTCCATCCTTGGCTAAAGAGAAATTGGACAGAGGTTTCAGAGAAAGAGAAAGAGTGTATTGTTCCCCTGAAATCTTATTATTTTGATGATACTGTAATATTTGCCTTATGATTTTTATTTTTACTGCCATTTGTGATAGCTATCATATTGCAACGGTTATAGAATATCAGAACTTCCCAGGTTCCTAATAACTGACTGCCTGGCCCCTCCTTGCTTACCAACAGTTAAATGAACAATTATGTCAGGTGAGCAATGAGTAAGTGTCATAAATGTTTTGAATGAGCATTTTCCATTTCTGAAAAGACAAACCCGCTAAATCTGTTTGAAATTACTCTTGTCAAGACTGGAGACATCTGGCCTCTGAATTCTCATTTTTAGCTGTGCTCTAAGGAGATAGTTTCTGAATTATTGACAAATGTGCAGCAATGGCAAGAAGGAAAGAGAGCTCATTAAGACTGTGATCAACTAAGCCTACACAAACTGAACCCCTACTTTGCTAATAAGTATTTTAGTTTTCTTGTAATTACCAACTTCTTAGTCCTATATAATAACTTTCTATTTAGGTGACAGATTTGGGATGAATTGTTGGGCTTCTGAAAAATTGATAAAGAAGAAAAGTAAACTGTAGGTGGGAGGAATATGTGCTAAAAAGAAAAAAGCCTGTGGATACCAAAAGATAAAGAGCCATGGGTTGCATTTAATATTTGTAAAACAGATTTCATAAGGAGACTGCTTATTATAACAACTCACTTTGATTCCTAGAGTTTATCACACCATTTTATATGCCATGATTGTTCTGGTGGATGTTCATTTGAATAGCAATGAACCTTGACTATTAAAAAAAAAACCTAAAAATTTCATAATGAGATCTAAAAAAATTACATGAAAGGAAGATTATTGGTACCGACTTCATTAACTTTTTTTAAAAAAAAACCTAAAGATGAAAATAAAAGCAATATGGAAATCATACAGGATCTCTCAGGAATAGTTTTTGTTCCTCAGAAAATTAATTTGCAACCAGTTGAATTAAAATGGAAAGGCCCCAAGCAAATAGGCTCTTGTGGCGAAATAAGAGATGAAAAGCTTATAGGGAGAAAATAAATATCTACTAATGCCTTTTATTCTTGATTTCCAAAGCACATTGGAAGTGACAGTTGATAATAAACCAAAAATTTCTCATACATTCTAAAAGAAAATTATTCAATCCTTTAGTTCATACCTTAGCTGCTGACAAACACTGCGTTGGCAGGCAGTGTATATTATCTACCTACCTACCTACCTACTATCGGGTCAAGAATGATGTTTCCGTAAATTTCCTTGGGCATCTCTCTAGGACTTTTTTCTGAAATACATCCTGTTGTGAGGCTCTTTTACATCATATTCTTCATCTCTAACAGTTTGCCAGCTAGAAGGAAAGACAGAAAAATATAGCTTCAGATAATACAGATGAGTGAATGAAGTGATCTGGGAAGAAGGGAAGAACAGATTGTGTTGACATAACCAATGTCAGATTTTGAAACCAGAATATTTTACTGGGGAGCTCTTTTAAATCCTATCTAATGGTGGCGATACTAGTATACCAGTAGGAAAATGGGCAAAGTAATTGAACTGGCAATTTGCAAGGGAGGTTTTGTTATTGATTGGAGAAATATAAATTAGTGTGAAAATTAGCTAATAGTCAAAATAAAGTAAATTTTAAAAGAACACGTGTTGGGAGGTCACCTTTGACTCAGTGGGTTACAAATCTGACATCCATGAGGACGCAAATTAAATCCCTGGCCTCTCTCAGTGGGTTAAGGATCTGACGTTGCTATGGCTATGTTGTAGGCTGGCAACTGCAGCTCCGATTCAACCCCTAAAAGCAAAAAAAAAAAAAAACCCCAAATAAACAAAAATGAATGTGTTAACCTGTCACATTGTCATTTTTAAATGAAAATATCCAAAACTGATACTCATAGTATCGGCAGCTGTTTTGCACTGCTGGTACAGGTGCAAATTGGAACAATTATTTGGAGGATAGTTTGCCATGTTTCAGGAAAGACTCAAATATTTTAACTCAGCAATTCTAGGTTTTGAGAATATAACGCTAAATTCATGTTTAAAAATACATGCTGAGTTATTTTTCATAAAGAAAAATTGGTAAGAATATAAAAATACGCAAATAAATTATATTAAACATAATTTGTGCTGGATATGATGCAATTTTATCAGTATCTCCCTGAGAGGAAAAATGTGTTTCTCCAGCTGTTGGAATTGCCATCAATAGACAGTTTAGGTGGCAGTGACTTTGCCAAACAGATACCAGGTAGCTGCAGGAAGCCATCCTTCTCAAGGCAACCCACATACCATGACTTATAAAATTGGAGGTATAATGGGACAAATTTTAGGCCCAGAGCTCAATGTGATATTGACCAGGCTTGTTGTGGGGCCAGCACCGAAGCTTGACTTTTCCTTCTGCTCAGTCTCACTTCCTTCTCCTCCAGGTATTTACCCCCAAACCCTCATTCCTAAAGATTCTACATCCTAAACTGAGTCTGTGTCAGCTCCCTGGAGAAACCATTGTGCCATATATATGTGCATCCTATGACAAGTCTACAATAATGGATTCTAATGTACAAATTAAAATGATTTTAAGGAAAAGTTTATTGTAAAATAGGAAATTGTCTAGGTTTAGTGAAAAAAAGTCTCTCAGATGCATAATTGTCTATCATTCCATTCATCTATGCATGTAAATAATGCATGTGAATACAAAAAATAGTTTAAAAAAGTAACATGAATTATGCCAAAATTTGATCAGTGAAGATGTTTTGTATCTCTTCTTCCTTCTCTTCCCACTTTCTTCCTCCTCATTTTCCTTTTTCCTACCCTTCTGATTATTAATGAGCATATATTACTTTAGTCATGGTTGAAACAAAAGTTTGTTTGAAAAAATAATCATACTCGAGTTAAAAAAATAGTGTTTTAAAAAGCACTATGTGTCTGAAAGGGGAAAGAAGCTTTGTGTTTTCTACTCTTGATATATTTACTTAGATAGATAGTAGTCCTAATACCATTTCGTGATGTCCAATAATTTTACAATTAACTGGTGGGAGGTATAATACATATTAAAAACAAAATGCCAATGGAGTTACAGCCATGAAATATAGTATATGACACATTTAAATAATGCCAGTGATGTGTAAGCTAGGAAAATTGTTCCCAGTGGTTCTCAGGATCTTGAATAGTGTTCTTCTCTTTGAAACCCGAGACCTCTGGGAATAATATTGTCTTCTTTGCCCCCGCTTAACTCACCATGGAAATAGAGCATATTGGCCCCTAAAGGCAACTGTGAACATCTGGTAGCTAGCAGTGTTCCTGGGAATCACTTTACCCATTTTCTCATTCCCTAACTGCTCTTGATCTTGTTTGTAGATACTTTGATTTGCAGCTTACCCCTGCCTCCTGATCTTTTTATCAGTCTTAGTCTGTTTTTCAGTTCTGTTCTATACCAAATTGCCCTAGTATTGCTAGCTTTCTGGCTCTGGATAACAATCTTGCTAAAGTGCTAACTCCACATTCTTTTACCAGCTCCAGAAAATAAAAGCTAACCCTGGCCACATGGCAGATGGTGAGACTCATATACCTCTCTCTGTAGTTTTTATTTTCCCCCCAATCTAAGCTGACCAAAGACCTGTCATTTCAGTCTTTAACAGCCTGAAGAAAAATGGCCAGAAATACTCTTCAAAATTAAAAAGTCAACTGGCAATTTGTAAATGCTCCAAGTATTACAAATGAAATGTTTTGGCAAATCGACCTGAAAAGATATAATTAAAATCATTCTTATTCAGGTGAAAGAATGCCCAGAATGACATACTTTCCTAAGAAACTCAGAATATGAATGAGGTTTCATTTTTTTTAAGTGCCTGATGTAAAAATATATATAGGAGTTCCTGTCGTGGCGCAGCGGAAACAAATCTGACTAGGAACCATGAGGTTGAGGGTTTTATCCCTCGCCTTGCTCAGTGGGCTAACGATCCGGCGTTGCCATGAGCTATAGGGTAGGTCGCAGACGCGGCTTGGATCTGGTGTTGCTGTGGCTGTAGCATAGGCCAGCAGATACAGCTTCGATTAGACCCCTAGCCTGAGAACTTCCATAAGCTGTGAGCGCGGCCCTAAAAGGACCAAAGACAAAAATAATAAAATAAAAGTAAAAAATATACATATTTAAAATAGATAATACATTCGCATTTTCAAATCCAATAGCTATAACAAAGTATTCCATGGCATTTCCTTTCTATCTGTGCCCCTTCATCTATTTTGTGTCCCTCTTAAGCAACCACTATTATTAATTTTCAGTGCGCCCTTCTAGATGCAGTCTATATCTATATAATCTTTTTTCTGTTAATAATATGATCTTGCTTCAAGAGGGCAGGACCATGGTCTATTTTGTTCAGTTTCTTCTCCATCATCTAGCACATTCTAGGCACAAAGTATGTGCTCAATAAATATTTGTAGAATGGAATAGAGATACAATGTTTGTCTCTGTTATCTCTCTTTTTCCTGCCTTCCAATCTATCCAGAAAAATTGGGTGATTCGCCCACAGGAATATTTCTCAGCTTTCTTATTTCTTTATAATTTCTACAATCACAGTCCAACCTCGGGGTCTCATCAGTCTACATCTCAGACTGTTAACGCTTCCTAAAAGTTCTTCCTGCTTTTGGGCATATATAGATAACTGGCTGTACGGACAGGGAGGCAGTGTAGCAATAAGGCTAAGAGTATTGGATTGGTCAGTCTGCTTGAGTTCGTACTCTAGCTCTGCCACTTCTAAGTTTTGTGGTGGTCTTAACCTCTTGGAAGCAGAGGACTGTTTCTTTTGGTGCAGTGGCTCCTGGGAGAAGGAGAAATCACATCTACCCAAATGTGAATTGATTCTAAATTTTAAAAATTGATCTCTATAACTGATGTTATAATCAAAGTCTAAATTCCAGCCAAGGATGAGATAAGCAAGATGACATTACTGTTGAACAGCTGGTAGATGTTAAATCTTTCAAAGAGCCTTTAGAGTGCTGGTTTATTAGTAGGGCTTGGAAAGATATGTCTTTCTAAGTGCTAATAACACCTGGTTCTTCCAAGTACTAATTAGAGAAAATGGCAAAACAGATTTCTGTTAGTTCCTCCAAGATATAAGAATTCTCATTGATGTGTGAAGTGATAAAAATATATCGCTTTTAGTTGGAGTTTGGAGCTTAGCCATAACATAGGCATGCTCACAATTTCATACTGGCTTCCCTAAATGTGAGAATTTAGATAACACTTAAAGATGTTTGCATGACTTCTGAAATTAAAACTTGAACAACCGTCTTCTATTATTATGAGCTATTAAACACTATTCTCCTTGTAACTCCTAGTTATGTGAACCAAGAGAGAATTTTGAATTCACAGTGTAAGTTTCTTACGGGTGTAACTAAGGTATGAGTGGAGTGATAAATAGCTGAATTTACTTTGCTTGTGAGGACTTTTTTTGTTTGTTGTTTCATTTTGTTCTTAATCCATGGATTGATGAGCAGAAGTTGACCAGATAAATGCCTTTAGTAAGCCTTTCCCAACAAGCTTGGCATGGCTTATGGTCTCTCAGCAGGGTTGGCAAGCTCACAAACGAGATTTGGCTGCTTTTCCACTAACAATAAATGTGAACAGAGACTGCAGCACTGAAGGTTACTTTTAATATAATTTTTGCTGGTTGTACTGGAGTCTTCCCTGCTTGGATGACTCTTCTTCCAAATATCCTGTTTCTTGACCATCTCATGCTCAAACAGGAAATGATTCCAAACCTTCATGGAATCAAATGTATATTCTGAGATACTTGTCCTTTCCCTAAAAATCTCTGAATCAAAATTTATCTCTAAGTAAAATCTGTTAATGAAGTTAAAGTTCTAATTTAGAGGTGGGCAAGCTGTGTCCTATAGGTCAAATCTAGCCTGCTTTATATATAGCCTGTGAACAAAGAATGAGTTAATATTTTTCAATGGTCAAAAAAAATCCAGGAGTTCCCATCGTGGCTCAGTGGTTAATGAATCCAACTAGTAACCACAAGGTTGCAGGTTCAATCCCTGACCTTGCTCAGTGGGTTAAGGATCCATCGTTGCTCTGAGCTGTGGTGTAGGTTGCAGACACAGCTTGGATCCTGCGTTGCTGTGGCCCTGGCATAGTCAGGTGGCTACAGCTCTTATTAGACCCCTAGCCTGGGAACCTCCATATGCCATGGGAGCAGCCCAAGCAATGGCAAAAAGACAAAATAAAAAAAATTCAAAGAAGAATAATGTTTGATGACATGTGAAGATTACTTGAACTTCACATCATAGTATTCATAAAAAAGATTTTATTGGAACACAGACATACTCATTTACATATTGCCCATGGCTGCTCTCATGTGCCAATGGCAAATTTGAGTAGATCTGACACACAGAAACAATGCAACTTACAAAGCTTAAAATATTTACTATCTGGATCACTACAGAAAAATACACTCGCCTTATTCTAAATTAATCACTTTTTACCATGAAGAGAGGAAACAACATGTCTTTCCAAGATGAAGTATTAAATTAATATACATAGCCTACTGTGTTTATGGTTCTCTGTGGATGAAGGACTTGATTGGTTTAGCAAAATTGAAAATGAAAACCATGGATACGTATTTTAAAAAACATGGATAGATAAGAATTTGAGTTCCCTTGTGGCACAGTGGGTTAAGGACCTGGCATATCACTGCAGCTTGAGTTGCTGCTGTAGCACAGTTTCCATCCCTGGCCTGGGAACTTCTATATGCCATGGATGTCAATAATACATGCATACATACATGCTTCCATAAATACATACATAAAATATTTATCAGTGACTATGCCTAATAAAGCAATCATTTCACTGATCATTCCTACTTTTGATTTTTTGAAAAAAATTCCAAAAAAGTGATGAAAGCAGAAGCAAATAGAAATGACTCAATAAATAGGGGGAAAAGTGAACTTCTCTTTTTTTTTTTCTTTTTAGGGCCACAGCTGTGGCATATAGAAGTTCCCAGCCTACGCCACAGCCACAGCAATGCCAGATCCAAGCCACATCTCCTACCTATGATATAGCTCAGGGCAACACCAGATCCTTAACCCACGGAGCAAGGCCAGGGATCAAACCCACATCCTCATATACTAGTTGAGTTCTTAATCCACTGAGCCACAACGGGAACTCCTGAACCTTCTCTTTTTCTCTGCAAGTGTGAGCTCTGCAAGGTGAGGGGCTACTTCTTTCTCCCTGTGACCTCAATGCTTAGTGTGCTTAGCAGGAGGCCCCTGATGATTCCGTAAGAGGCACTTTGGTGAATGACATTTGGTTGACTGATGAAAGGAAGGCACCTCTGAAGAAAGTTTGCAGGAGGAGCTGAATATAAAAGCTGTTTCCCTTAGAAAAGAGGAACAGAACAATTTTTTTCTCCCCCATTTATTCACCAGCCTTGCCTTCACCTCAATAACATGTTTCTAATCAATCTCTTTCCACAAACTCATGGATTTAATTCATTCACTGTGACTCTATATCAGAGGCATTATCCCTGTTTATAATTTATAGAGTTTAATTTTGCTTCTTAGATACATGATATGTTTTTTCTTGACCTTTGTTAGGTTTCCTAAGTGCTTTTTGAACCCTCAATCACATTATCTACAAGGGGGTAAAGTAGCTACTTAATGGTGGTAGCAAGGAGTACTCTGAATGAAAACCCCATCTCTTCCCAGCAGAGAGGCACTGTGCAAAGATCATCATACTCTTATTTGGGAAATTGGTTTCTAGCTCCATCTCTTCTACTGATGTGCTGTGTATCTTGGGCATATTATCTTCTCTTGGCTCAAATTTCTTTGTCTGTAAGATAAAGAGATAAGGCCACATTGGGGCTTTTTTAAAACAATATAATTTTATATAAATTCTTTAGTAAAAGATTAAAAATATTAAAGAAGATAGTAAAATAATTAAGGAAGTAATTATGTTTTATGGATTTACATTTTAATATAAATTTATAACATCATTTACTCTCACTGTCGAAAATAAAAACACAAAGAAAATACATTAGTGGTCTCTAAAGTACTCAGACATGATTCTAGTTCAGTGTATATATTTTGAGGCACCAGATTAAAATAGTTAAAACATATTTGACAAATGTTATTGGAATCAAGTCTTTGCGGAAGCCTGTGGCATCTCTGTTGAACTTTTGAAAGGCCTCTGTGGTATGTCCTCTGAGCATTTCTTCAGAGCTCCCATCATGGCTCAGCAGTTAACGAATCTGACTAGCATCCATGAGGATGCAGGTTTGATCCCTGGCCTCGCTCAGTGGATTAAGCATTGGTGTTGCCATGAGCTGTGGTGTAGGTTACAGGCGCAGCTTGGATCCTGGGTTGCTGTGGCTGTGGTATAGGTCAGCAGCTACAGGTTCGATTCAAGGCTTAGCCTGGGAACCTCTTCTGAAGAGCTGCAAACTACCACTTACTTTTGCAGGAATTGATTTCAGAACACCAGAGAACCATTGTGTGCAGGACTTACTTATTATTTAAGGCACTAGTACTGGAAACAACCTTGAATGTCACTTCATCCACTTTCCTCACTTTTCTAATGATCTCTCTTACCATGACATGTCTGCATCCTTATCCCTGTGCTAGGGCCTGGGGATAAAACAGTAAGACATATACTCTGGTCTTAAGGACCTAGTGAACTTTCTCTTCCAAAACTCTTATCCCTCTTGTGTTGGAGATTCCACTGAATTCCAATATCTAGTGTCACTAGCTGGAAAATTTTAGGATCATTTTACATTCCCCTCTCTCTCTTACCCCTTCACAGAACCAAGTCCTATTTCTTAAATATTTTTTTTCCTATTTCTTCTGCTGCTGTTCTATTTCAGTGCTTCATCAATTTTTACCCAACTATGAAAATAGCTATGATTCATCTTGTTTCCTCCTGTTTTGTTCTCATCTATACTCTTGGAAAATTGATGAATGTAAAATCTAAATTTGAGCAGAAGACTGCCCAAAACTTTTCAAAGTATTCCTAAGGTGCACAAAATAGAGTCCATACACTTTATTGTGGTTAAACATAGTTTATGAAAAGCACTATGATAGGAACCCATCTTAGCTTGGGCTGCTTTGACAAATACCATAGGTTGAGTGGCTTAAACCACGGGAGTTTATTTTTCACTGGTCTGGAGGCTGCAAAGTCCAAGATTAAGGCACTGGTCAGTTTGGTTCTGGCGGGGGCCCTCTTTCTGTTTTGCAGATGGACAGTTTCTTGGTATCCTCATATGACAAAGAATTTCATGTCTCTTCTTTTATAAGGACATTAATCTCATCATGATGGTATCACCCTTATGACATAATCTAACCCTAATTCATTTCCCAAAGGTCCCCCCTCCTAAGACCATCACACTGAAGATTAGACTGAACATAGGAATTTGGGGTGGGGTGTTGGGGAACAAAGCATTCAGTCCCTAGCATTCTGCCCCTAGACCCCCAAGTTCATATGTCTTTTTCACAGGGGAAATATATTTTGTACATCCAAACATCTTCAAATGTCTTAATTCATTCCAGCATCAGCTCTGAAGTCCAAAGTCTTACCCAAATAGTATTTACCTCAGATATGGATAAGATGCAAGGTAGAGTTTATCCTGAGGCAAAATTCCTCTCCTGGGAATCTATGAAATTACAAAAGTTATGTGCTTCCAAAATGTAATGATATGATAGGCATTCCAAAAGAGAGAAATCAGAATATAGAAAGGCTGATGAGTCTGAAGCCAATCCTAAATCTAGCAAGGCAAACCCCTTTAGACCTTCAGGCTTGAGCATAGTGCTTGATGATAGACTCTCTGAGCTCACTGGTGTAGCAGTCCCACCTTCAGGGCCCACTGGGATTTGGGGTCATATGCCCACTGCTTTTCTGGGCAGTGACCCTGCCCTTTGAAGCCGAAAAGGAGGCAAACTTGCCCTCTGGACCTGTTGGTGAGAGTGGCAGCCTTGGTGATCTCTGAATTGTCTTTGTGGTCCTTCGCCCTGTGTCTTGAAGAGCAGTGAATATTCACTGGATAGCAATATGATCTGGTCCTATATGCAGGATCTAGGAAGTTTTGCAGCCCTTCTTCATTTTATCTCATTTCTAACATCTTCAGTTCAAACTGTCAATGTTTCTGTTGGGGTGGCTAATTTTGTCTGTAGTTCGTCCCAATACTAATTTTGTTGTAATTTTGTTTTGGGAACACACAGTTATTGCTCTGAGCATTCTGGATAGGCTGACAACTTACCAAATTTTTAGATCCTAGTTCCTGGAGTTTCTCTTGTGGCTCAGTGGGTTAAAGACCCAATGTTGTCTCTGTGAGGATGATGCAGGTTCAATTCCTGGTCTTGCTCAGTGGCTTAAGGATCCATCATTACGGCAAGCTGCAGCGTAGGTCACAGATGTGGCTATGGTGTAGGCCGGCAGCTGCAGTTCCAATTTGAACCCTAGCCTGGGAACTTCCATATGCCATAAGTGTGGCTGGAAAAAGAAAAAAATATATATAAAATAAATTCTAGTTCTTTTTTGCTTAACAGTTCTATCTTCAGTTCATTTCTCTCTTTTCATACTTGGCTACAAGCAGTCAGAGGAAATCAAAGTGCACCTTCAACACTTTGCTTAAAAATCTCAGCTAAATATCCAGTTTCATTTATCACCAGTTGTACCTTCCATGAAACAGCAGAATATAAACGCAATTCAGCCAAGTTCTTTGCCACTTTATAACATGGATGACCTTGTATCCATTGTCCAATAACATGCTTCTCTTTCCATTAGAGATCTCATCAGTATGGCCTTCACTGTCCATACTTCTACCAAGATTCTGTTCATGATTTTTTATATATTTTCTAAAAAGGTAGAAGCTTCTCTACAGTTTCCTTTTCTTTCTGAGCTCTCACCAAAATTATCTTTAGCAGTCCTTTCACAGCTCTATCAGATTTTTCTAGCATGTACCTCAAAACTCTTTCATCTTCTCTGTTACCCAACTCCAAACCCACTCTAAAATTTTCAGGCATTTTTTTATAGCAGCACTGCTTCTCAATACCAATTTCTGTATTGATTAGGGTTCTTCAGAGAGAGAGGAACTATAGGATATTTATATGAGATTCATTATAAGGAATTGGCTTACATTATGAAGGCTGAGAAGTCCCACAATCTATGGTCTGAATGAAAACTCGAGACTCAGGAAAGGCTGTGGTGTAAATTCTCATTTCATTCCAAAGGCCAGTGAACCAAGAGTCCTGATGATGTATATGCCAGCCCAAGGGCAGAAGACCTATGTATCTGCTCTTGCAGCCAGGCAGAGAGGAGGAATTTCGCCTTCCTCTACTTTTTTTGTCCTATTCAAGCCCTCAACCAACTGATTGGATGACACCCACCACCAACATTGGGGTGGGGGAGGAATCTGCCTCTCTCAACCTACCAATTTAAATGCTAATCTCTTGCTGAAATACCCTCACAGACATACCTAGAAATAGTTGTTTAACCAGTTCTCTTTTAATCTCATGGTACAGTCAAGTGGATACATAAAATTAACCATAACAGGAGTTCCCATGTGGCTCATCAGGTTAAGGATCCAGCATCAACATGCCAGTGGCTTGGGTCCAATCCCTGGCTCTGGAACATCTGCATGCCAAAAAAAAAAAAAAAATTAACCATAACCGAATCCTATTTACTTCTTCTAGATCGATTTTTCATCACTCTTTCTCTTTCTTTATATTCAAGCAAAAAGGTGAGACATGTTCTTCTACTCATTCATTCAGCAAGTTTTCACTGAATCTCTGTCCTGTGGCAGAAATGATACAAAAGGCTGGGGAGAAAGTGAAGCCTACATCAAAACTGCTCTCCTAAAAGAGCTTACATCCTTGTTGTGGATACTGTCCAGATTATTCCCCACTACCACAGCAGGATCAGCGCACTCACATGCTCCTGTCCCAGCTTCTCTAAGTCTTGGTGACTGACAGCTCTTAGAGGAGTCCTTCTTGGGAATTGCCATCAGCAAAGCAGTCATGACCCTGTTCCACTGTGATGTTGATATGTAACAACCTACACACTTTCCTCTGGGAGGGCAACTCTGAGCCACCATCCCAGCTGCAGAATCCCTGTGGGACTGGTTGAGGCATGTGTTCTCACTGCATCACAGCCAGCCTTCTTCCTGTGCTTAATTCTTTCCAGGCCCCTCCTAGAACTTGTCCTCCAAGAGCACTCTAGGAAACCTCCTTTGTGCAAATCCCCCTCTTTTGGTGTTTGTTTTCTGGGAAATCTGATATGTGATAAGAATCTACTGGGAGAGAACAAGAGATGAGCCATTGTAGCATGCCATTCTCCAGGAAAATAGGATATGGTTTTAAAATCTATTTCAAATTACACAAGTATAAAAAAATTCAGTATCAAATAGAGATTATCATACTTAACAATGTCAATTAGAAAAAGACAAGTACCATGTTACATTACTGATGTGTTGAATCTAAAATATGATACAAATCACTATATGAAACAGAAACAGACTCACAGACATAAAGAACAGACCTGTGGTTGCCAAAAGGGAAGGTAAGTAGAGGGGGGAATGGATTGGGAGTTTGGGATCTGTAGAAGCAAACTATTATACAGAGGGTGGATGAACAAAAGGTCCTACTTTATAGCATGGAGAACTATATTCAGTATCCTGTGACAAACCATAGTGTAAAAGAATATGTATGTGTAACTGAATCACTTTGCTGTACAAAAGACATTAACCCCCATTATAAATTAATTCTACTTCAATAAAATAAAAAAGTAAATGAAATACAGTCTCATTTTTAAAAGAAATCTTATAGAGAAGTCTAAAGACTCCTTGTATTTATACCTCTAGCCTCTTTTTTCAAATTTAAAAAAATTATGCAGAGTTTTCCATGTGTGGTTTATAGTGTACAGTGTCATTAGTAGGAATAAGTGGTACTGATTATGCTGATGAGCAGTGGCAAGGGAAGTGTTATTAATACACCTTCAAGATTGCTCCCAAAGAACTCAAATCCATAAGAAGCCAGGTACCCAAGCCTGGGTCCTTTCATATAAAATGATTTGCTATGTCTAGAGTCAATTTTATAAAATCAAGATTTTGACAATTTTCACGAGTTTAATATGTGTATGTGTATGCACTGTTTGCCTTTGCTCGCTGTCGTCTCACCATAAATAATTGACTATGCTGATTAACATTGATGGCAAATTTTTCTTGTAAAGATTTTTGTCGTGTCTTCGCTTGTCATCTTTTTAAGGCTTTATTTCAAGTGTCCTTGAATCTATTTTAAGCTGTGTCAAACTGTCACTTTAAATATTAATAATTATAATATTTTGTGCTCTATTATTCTGCAAAGTGCAACTTTCATAAAAACCACACCAAAAGAAATTTGTCCATTAAAACTATCTATGAGGACATAAATTTTCCAGTCTTTTTTGGAAAGTGAAGTAATCAGATCTTTCTTTAACAATATCTATTCAGGAAACAATAGTGAGTGCTAGAACTGATTTTGATGACCTATTCCTAAGAAATAGTCTTTCTTATAAGAGAATAAGAGGGAGGGAGTGATAGGAGAAAAGGAAAATGGTAAGAATCTTGAGAAATGGGATAGCACCTTATGCACCCATATGTTCCTAATACTTAATTTAGGAGCTGACACATATTCAGTGCCTAAATATTTTTTGAATTAATGAATGAGGCTTGGGATCAGACCCTTTAATATGCCTTATTTAGTATTTTCAGTTTTGATTTGGATAGAGTTTAATAGCAAATGGTAGATGGTTTGAATATTATAACACCTCACATAATCAAATTTTTCTCTTCTAAAATGTGTGCATTTGTTTTTCCTAGTGTAGTCGTGGACTAGGACTGAGACTGTCCTATTTTTCATTATTATTTTTTGCGCTTTTAAAGACATATTATTTATATCAGAGCTAAAGAATGAATGAGCAGTATCATGTAACTTTTTTAAAAAAGATTAAAGAAACTTTAGAATTTGAAGGATTATAAGTTCTCTGGATTTGTTTGATAGGTGAATTGATAAATAATTGTAAAAAGGAAATTCTATTCTTAAAGTTTATAAGAGAAAAAAAATAGAGCCATATTTTTAAAGTCTTTTTTTTTTTTCCTGAAAGTTCCCCCTCCCCACTTCCATATAATAAGATCTTTGAGAACTAGATGGGGGTTAAGGTATCTTCAGAAAAATTGATCATGTTGCAGGTAAAGGTGAATTTCTATAACTTAAAATTGACTTAAGACATTGAAAAAGGACAACTAAAATTTATGGAATATGATTCAAAAGATAGTCACTGTCTCACCAATTTTAGTTTGTTGGGAACTCAAGCTCAAGAGTGATGTTTCTTTTATGCTCTCACAGTAAGGTCACAGTAAAACTCCATAAAGCTCCCCCATGGAAAATGTATGGTAATAAAACTGTCTCAATGTCCTTTCTCAATATAAGGAAATTGCAAAAACTTCCTGCAAGGATTACTTCTTGTTTGACAATAAAAATATGAAAAGTTTAGGCTTGTAGGAATTCCTCATCTCTGAGTCAGAACCACATAAAATTACATGAATCTTCATGTTATTGTAGAGAACAAATGCTGAAAATTAAGTTGTTCATAACAATTAAGCTAGTTGGAGACACTGAAAGCAGAAGAAAGAGAATGAGCCAATATCCAGTTATGTAAAATAGTATGGTGCATAGGGAGAGTAAGTATTTTAATATGATTGGAGTGTAAAGCCTACAATTGAGCGACAAGAGAAAGAATCAAATGGAACAATGGGCATGTATTGTTTCCTGTTTACAAAGAAAAAGATTCAGATCCATATGAAATCATCTGCTAAATAAGTGGAAGATAGCTTACCTGGAAGATTTTTTGAAGGGGACGCACCATGCATGTAAACCACAATGCATTACAAATCTAACTGGATCTCTAGAAATATAAATACACTGAGGCAAGATGTCAGCTCAAACTTGTAATATGAGGGTCCTGACATCAAAATCTTTAACCCAGCCTTTTTGTAATCAGCTTATTATATCATGCTTTCATGCATTTGCTTTCCCCACAGTACTATCCAAATTAGATTGACACATTGCTTTTTTTTTTTTTTTTATGACCCCATAACAATAGAGCATGAGTCATGCTGACATATAAGAAAGGAGGAAAGTCAAAGTAACTTTAGGAAAAATCTTAATGAAGGCAAAGGGTGGAGAGCAGGCTGCACAAAATAGTGTCTTTAAAGAGAATGACAACCAAGGAGAGTTGGGAAAAGTGAGTAGTGAGAATTTGAGGGGATGATAAAGCATCAATACTAGACCATCTTCAGAAAACATGACTAGATAACTTTTCATTCTGAGAAAAGATGGCTACTATTGGAAGGAAGAGTCAAACCTGAAAGATGTTGATACTTGGGGATAGATTCTTATACTTTGAGCTATCAATTCCGATTAAAGATGGCTACTATAGGAGAAGAGTCAGCCTTAAAGGTGTTGATACTTGGGGATAGATTCTTATACTTTGAGCTATCCCCTCTGATTATTGCCTTTAAAAAATTCATTTGAGTATATATTTTTTAATTTTATTGGAGTGTCATTGGCTTACAGTATTGTATTAGTTTCAGGGGTACAGCAAAGTGAATCAGTTATACGTATACCATTCTTTTTTCCTCCTTAGTTTGTTATAGAATGTTGAGTAGATTTCCCTGTGCTATGTAGTAGGCCCTTGATAGTCACCTCTTTTATATACATATATGTTAATCCCATCCTCCTAATTTATCTCTCCCTCTCCCCACATTTTCCCCTTTGGTGACCATAAGTTTGATTTCAAAATATGTGAGTTTGTTTGATAAATAAGTTCTTTTTGAATCATTTTTATTAGCTTCCACATACTAATGGTCTCATATTTGTGTTCCTCTAACTTACTTCACTTAGTATGATAATCTCTAGGTCCATCCATGTTGCTGCAAATGGTGTTATTTCATTCTTTCTTATGACTGAGTAATATTCTGTGTGTTTGTATATGTAAAGCATCGTCTTTACTCATTCCTCTGTTGATGGACATGTAGTTTGCTTCCATGTCTTGGCTACTGTAAATGGTGTTGTGGTGAACATTGGGGTGCATCATGTATCTTTTCAGATTATGGTATTCTCTGGATATATGCCCAAGAATGGGATTGCTATATCATATGGTAGATTTAGATTTAGTTTTTTAAGGAACCTCTATACTGTTCTCCATAGTGGTTGTACCCACTTACATTCCCCTTTTATCCGCAGCCTATCTAGCATGTATTGTTTGTAGACTTTTTTTTATTTTAATTTTTTCCATCATAGCTGGTTTATAGTGTTCTGTCAAATTTATACTGTACAGTAAAGTGGCCCAGTCACATATACATATATACATTATTTTTGTTTGTTGCCTTTTTTTTTTTTTGTCTCTTTGCTATTTCTTGGGCCGCTCCCGCGGCATATGGAGGTTCCCAGGCTAGGGGTCGAATCGGAGCTGTAGCCACCGGCCTACGCCAGAGCCACAGCAACGCAGGATCCGAGCTGCGTCTGTAACCTACACCACAGCTCACGGCAACGCCAGATCGTTAACCCACTGAGCAAGGGCAGGGACCGAACCCGCAACCTCATGGTTCCTAGTCGGATTCGTTAACCACTGTGCCACGACGGGAACTCCTGTTTGTTGCCTTTTTGATGGTGGCCATTCTGTACTGTGTGAAGTGATACCTCATTAGAGTTTTGATTTGTATTTCTCTAATAGCTAGTGATGTTGAGCATCTTTCCATGTGTTTTTTGCTTTCTGTCTTCTTTATAGAAATGTTTATTTATATCTTCTTCCTATTTTTTGATTGGGTTGTTTGTTTTTTTGATATAAAGCTGTGTGAGATATTGGAATATTTTGGAGATTAATCCCCTATTGGTTGCTTTATTTGCAAAGACCTTCTCCCATTCTGTGGGTTGTCTTTTCGGGGTTTTTTGGGTTTGTTTTGGTTTTTTTTTTTTTAATGGTTTTCTTTGCTGTGTAAAAGCTTTTAAGTTTATTTAGGTCCCATTTGTTAATTTTTGTTTTTATTTCCATTATTCTAGGAGGTGGATCCAAAAAGATATTTCTGTGATTTGTATCAAAAAGTGTTCTGCCTGTGCTTTCCTTTAGGAGATTTATAGTATCCAGCCTTACCTTTCAGTCTTTAATCCATTTTGAGTTTATTTTTGTGTATGGTGTTAGAGAATATTCTATTTTATTCTTTTATATGTAGCTGCCTAGTTTTCCGAGCACCACATATTAAAGAGGCTTCTTTTCTCCGTTGTATGCTCTTGCCTCCTTGGTCATAGATTAGTTGGCTACAGGTGCATGGGTTTATCTCTGGGCTTTCTATCTTGATACACTGATCTGTATTTCTGTTTTTGTGCCAGTACCATACTATTTTGATGACTATAGCTTAGCTATAATGAGCATTTCTTCATAAACTTTCACTCTCTCCCTGGATTGTCAATGGCCTGAAACTGTCCTTTCATCATTCTTCTGGCATACAGGCATGGCCTTGGAAATCATCTTCAGGGCTTCCATGAGTTCCATAAATGCTGATATGTGTTTCTCAGATGTGCCAGTCCTTCTGGAGGGCAGGGGGAAGAGTGTGGCAGATATTACTGTCAGCCTAATATCCATCTTTCCCTCCTGTTTTCATTAGAGAGCTCACATTTTGTTTGGGGCAACATATCTGGTTAGAAACCTTAACCTTACCAGACTTTTCTTATAGATATGCCACTAGACACTACTCGTGGCAGATATTACTGTCAGCCTAATATCCGTCTTTCCCTCCTGTTTTCATTAGAGAGCTCACATTTTGTTTGGGGCAACATATCTGGTTAGAAACCTTAACCTTACCAGACTTTTCTTATAGATATGCCACTAGACACTACTCTGACCTTTGCAATGTGATTAAGAGTCTGCTTGAAACTCTTGAGAAAGGCTTCTCTTTCCCTAAATAATTGCTATCCTTTTCTTCTCCACCTTTCTCCTTGCTGGACATGGAACAGCCAGTGTGACAGTGAGGTAGGTTGCAGCATAAACACAGAAGCCCATAATGATGGCAGAGTGGAAAACAGAGAAATGCCTGGACATTGGTCATAGTGTGAAGCCACAGCCCCAAACCTGGATCATCTAGCTACAGAGAGTTCTCTTAGCATGAGCAAAATGGTTTTTTGGAGGAAAAAATATACCTAGAAGAAAAATATACTTAGATTGGATTTTGTGTCATGGAGTCACCAAAAAGTTCCAATACACAAAGGATTTGATTCCTGTGTTTATACTTTTGAAAGTTAAAAAAAAGGAATTTAAAAAGCAACAGCATGAGTGGAGTAGAGAAGTGGTAAAGATAGGGCTACAGCCTATTGGAGGAGTCATATTGCAGGTAGAATGGAGTTGTCTATCCTTTTTCAATATTTGACCACATTGCTGCCTATTGTTCCTTAGGACACTTACCATGGGATAACCAAGACTGCAGTTTTAGGGGACATATAGAAAAACGTGTGTTGTTTCTGAATGCTTTCTTCTTGATACTCTTAGGGAAGCCCAACCAAAAGGTGAACTTGAACTTCAGCTAGCCACTCTGCCACAGAGATGGAAACATCATAAATCTTATTAGACTATAGCTTGAAAAGCCTTTGTGGTTGTCAGAGGTGCCTGACTATTGAACCTGAGAAGGCAGTTCTCAGGTACTGAGACATGCACCCAGAAAAATATGCCGCTAAATCTCTGGATCTTCCAGGAAGTGTTTCTCCCCAAATGCTCTCATCAGATATAGCCATGAGAAATGATGGAAGGACGATTCTCCAAGATGGCAAGTCCTGAGGGAAGGAGGGGACCTAGGGGATCCACCCAGAGAGAGACTTGAGGCTTAAAGGTAGTGAAGCTACATTCCCCATGATCAGAGCACTGAGTCCATGCAATAGATGCCCAGTTGGTGTGCTTCCTAATTACATCCTATTCTGGATGTAAGTTTATTTGGTTTGTTTGTTTATACTTTTCTTACTGGATGTGTTAAGGACAGATAATTTTTTTATATACATTCAGGGTTGTTAGACATACAGACCTGTTATGGTACCAAAAGACCCAGAGATTTGAACTAGGTATATACCAGCCTGTATAAGACTTTGGGTTTAGGTCAGATGGGGAAAAGGAGGAAATGGGCATATCAATGTTGGATAGACAGAGGTTTGGAATATGTCAGATAGTAATTGTCTGATCAATACACATACTCATTCATTTCCTTTTTAAAAGAACCTCAGTTTTGGAGGGAAGATTAATGTGCACAGCCATAAAACTTGTCTTCCTAAAATCCCTGGGAGATGGTGGCATTACATAGTTCCGATGCTGAGAATTAAGCAAAGATCAGCCAGGTATTTTGCTTCCTTGCTGAATCTAATTCTCATTGCTCCTTTTTCTTCTTTCTTGTTTTGATGGTGGCAAGTATGATGGGAGAAATCACATGTGAAAAAGGGTGAAGTGGAATGAAAGAAGGTATTTGAGGTTTTTCTTATGCGAGGGGATTAAAACCATTAGATTTAGTCACTGGAGTATAGTTTTTATTACATAAAGCAAAACAACAATCCTAACTGATATATAAAGATCAAGGCCCTCCATACCCTTCAGATCTAATGACCCAGTTTAAGGAGCCTTTCTTAGGGCCTTATTTCTATAAAAATCTCCCATCTCTTCAGCATTTCAATATCTTTCTTCCCTAAGCTCTTTCTCTTCTGCACTCAAATATTTATCATTCTGTAAGACACTAACTCCATTGGCTATATTTTTAATTTTTCTTTTTTTTAAAAAAAACCTATGAACAATAGAGACCTGCATTCTCTTTATAAGCTATTCACATAATATAAAAGAACCACTAACTTTATCTCTTCATTCTTTTCTTTTCGTTGGCTAAATCTGCAGAGTGAATATTTTCAACTCAAATTTTTCTCCCAATGGTTATTTTAATTCTCTGGAATCTGGTGTCTGCTCTCACCATGCCACTGAAAGAAGCAGCTAGCTGGGTTCTTAAATGTTCCTAGAAGACGTCTTTCAGAGATAATGTGGAATTGGTCATGAATGTGCAGCTTTTATGGGCCTGCATTAGTGTGCCATGGTGTTTGAGGCAGATTCAGAGGTATTCAAGATAGGCCCTTGAATAGACAATTCCCTTCCCACAAATCATGGTTGGGCACATAAGTCACCTACTTCTCTTTCCATATCCACAAGTCATTTGATTTACTAGAAATGCCTTCATTTTGGAGAATAATTTGCCAAAGCTAGTACTAATAGTTTCTACTTAAAAAAAAAAATCAAGTATAATATGCAAATAAGCACCTTAGATAAAAATAGGTAACTGTGAAAGACTTATAACTGCCAGGTTCAATTAATTTAAAAATCAAATTTGTTGATGAAAATAATTCATATAGATCCTTGTATTTTTCCGAAACCTCTGGACTTTGACATTTCTCTAGTGTTAGTATCCCTTTTTCTCCTAACATACAGCAAGATGTGTCAAACCAGCTAGTGATATACCTTAGAAATTGCTGAGACACATTTGAGAACTACGTTATGTCTTTTAAAAAAGGACAACAATGAATAAAAATTATATATCAAAACTAAGTAGAATTGTCCACAAACATGCATATTTTCATCTGTACACTGGCTTAGTATTAATTTTTGCAGATACCCTCCCCATTGCCTCTCAATTAGTGATTAACAAATGTTAAAAAAGCAAGAATATTTGACAACACAGATCTTCATTTGTCTTATGATTCTGGGCCAGAATGGGTATCAATTTTCATTCACTGCTTTGAGAACAGCTAAAGGAGAATGGATTAGATTAGCGGGCATGAATAAATCTTAATTTTGTTGAGATTTATACCTGTCACATGATAAACACAGACAAATGCTCCTTTATCCAACCAGTTGCATCGATTTGGATCTTGCAAAAGTTAAATGTTAGCCTAAAATTAAATTTGTGATGACATAGTAAATGTAGCTTGAGATACTGATGGTGAGGCCAGTACATGGCTAGCAGAAATAGCAAGAGATTCTAGCAGCCAGTAGAGAGTATGCTCAAGTATATCATCATGCCAAATGCACATGCATTCATGGACTTGGGAAAACAGGAGCTCTTCTTAGACTCAAAAATTACAGGCTTAGGAATTAAAAATTAGCTAACATCTTCAGTTGATTATGTGATACTGGCCCTTGGAATCAGGAGGATGATTTAACATTCATTATAAAATTGGAACTAAATTTGAAAGTTGTGTTTCTAAGAAATGGTGGTTGCATCTGTGGAAGGGAACTAAGGGAATGGCTGAGAGATTTTTTTCTCACAGTATACCTTTTGTACAATTTGAATTTCACATCTTATACAGATATGATCTATTCAAAAATCAATTAATAGCAAGGATAAAAAATAAAACAAGCCAAAATAAAATAAACCAATGCATCCTATTGAGAAGGAAATGCCAACAACTTTAACATTTATGAAGAGTTTACATAAGGTCACTTCCTGCTTTATAAGGTTGCCTCCTGTACCTGGAATATACCCTTTTCTCTCTTTTACAGTATATTATTTGTGGTCTTCTGTCTTTTAACACCCAGAGTCATTTTGAGTGCAGTGACTTCTGTGTTCATCTGTATTTCTCTAGGATATTTCACAATGCTTTGCCTGAAGAAGGAATTCAGTAAGTAGTTGAAAAATAACTTAGAAACAAAATAAACTGCTCAATTGCTTATCACTAACCTCTTAGCATGGAACCAAATTGATAGCCATGTAGTAGGGCTAATAAATGGGTGTACAGCAAAAGTCAGCAGATGTTTGAAGGACATGGAATATTTAATAGTCAAGGATTTATATAATGGCCAAGGAAGGCATGGTTTATGTTGTTAAGAAAAAGTTAGGGGAGTTCCCTGGTGACCTAGTGGGTTGAAAATATGACCTTGTTGGAGTTCCTGTTGTGGCTCAGTGGAAACAAAACTCAACTAGTATCCATGAGGATGTGGGTTTGATCCCTGGCCTTGTTCAGTGGGTTAAGGATCTGGCGTTGCCAAGAGCTGCGGTGTAGGTCACAGATGCAAGTTGGATGCCATGTTGCTGTGGCTGTGGAGGAGGCCAGAAACTGCAGCTCCAATTCAACCTCTGTTCCTAGGCTCCCAGTCTGCTGCAGCCTGGGAAATTCCATATGCCACAGGTGCAGCCCTAAAAAAGCAAAAAAAAAAAAAAAAAAAAAAACAAAAAACAAAACCTGGTCTTGTCTCTGCTGTGGCTTGGGGCCAATCCCTGGCCAGAAAACTTCCACATGTAGCTAAAAATAAATAAATTAAAATTTTAAAATTAAAAAAAGAAAAGTTAGGAAATATGCAAGTCAGAGTTAATCAAGACGGAAGAAATAGGTGCTGAAAATTTGGACCAGTAAGGAGATCGAGAGGATTACATGTGGAAGGGACAGCATTACAGAGCAGAGAAAATGAATTTGGTTCTCAGAAGAGAGGCTCTCCTGACATTTATCTTACTTGCAGTGTAAAAAGTATTAAATTTTCTCTAGCTCTGTATTGGTAGGGGACTGTGTAAGGGCTGGTTGGAGAAATGATGGAATAAAAGAGTCATAGAATTATAAAATCAAAGACTATTAGGGCTGCAGGGAGACTTAAAAAGATGACCTAAGTCTAGTTTTTCTCATTTTATAAATGGGGAAACTGAGGCCAATGGAGTTTAAATGACTCAGGAATTTAGCAGTTAAGCCTGGATTTTCAAGTTCCAAGAGGTTCACATTTTTCAGTATCCCATTATCACATTGATTTTCTAAGACTCAAACTCATACTTCCACTAGATCAGGGAGAATTTTTCAACAGAATCATTGAGAGGTACAAATAGCAGTATCAGAAATCTGATAAGAAGAATGTTGGGATACCTCTTCTGGAATGAGTAACTTATCCTGGGATGCTTAAGGATGTCTCTGGTTTTCACATAGGTAAAAGTGAATTGGCATCAAATAAAAACTTGGAAGTTGTAATGCCCAAATATAGGGGTAAAAACTCTTGAATAACTGCCCCAGGGTTTTAGGAGCAATCTCTAACTTGAGAGAGTCCCACCAAGTCCTTTGGTATCCATTTCTTAGATTGTGTTGTAGGACAATAATGCCAAAGATAAAACAGTGAAGAAAATCTTCAGAGTTGGACTTTAGACATACATGATTCAGAAGACCTAGTTGCAACGTTAGTTGTTGGTTTTATTTTTCTGCTTTGACTCTTCCTCACTCAACTGACTGATTATTTGAATTATAAAGATTGTGTTGATTATTATTATTTATTATTTATTATTGTGGGCAATAATTTTCCACAAAAAATCCATACAGAAAATTATGAGTAAATGACTGCACCCTCTTCATCCATTTCTGCATGAATTTGTATTTGCCCCCTCAGATAAATCTTTAATTACTTACCAGGAAATGTGACTTGAATGATGATACTCTTCCCAATAGAGCCCACTCTGGGAGTTCCAAGAGTCCACTCTAGCCCTTAAACTTCACCTCAGCAAATCTCAGTCAGACTGATTGTCAGAGGCCAATTCGCATATTGATTAGCTGTCTCCAACCACCTCTAGGAAATGGCAATCAAGAAGGAAGCAAGGGCCAGATGCAGTGGGGTCTTGTTGAAAGGTTGGGCAATAAAAGTCAAGCATTGGATATTGTAACGTGTAGAGAATATGCAAGCAAGAAAGATCAAGAACACCTCGTGGTTGTTACTGTTTCTTCCTCCAACTTCCTAGAGGGAGGTTTGGGCTGAGTGAAAACTAAAAACCTTTCAAGAACAGAATGTCCTCAGTCAGTCGAAGGCTAATATCGATAGACTTGCTGATCTTCAACTTTAGGCCATTCATTGTAATACAGGAACCAGAGGAAATTATACAAGACCACACAGCAATCACAGAGCTAACCTCTCAAGATTTTCAGCCTGGGGCTGACACTGTTGAAATATTTGAAAGGCAATATGAGGAAAAAATTAATCTACTTAAAGTTGCTCATGTTTATATTGCTGCTACTCTGACATGCTTTCTTTCCTAGTTGATTTGCATACTGAGTGTTGAAGACAAATAATAATTGCAGAAGGTTGTTTCATTGACTTCCCTGCAGTGGAACAGCCTAAGGTAGCACCACACTCTGGCCTCTCAGCTGAAGATCAACTTCTGCATTGAGTATAGAAAAGAAACCTAACACTTCATCTCCATTACGTTTAAGAAGTTGGGAAGACTTGGCATTTTAAGAGAACTTCCTGTGTTTAATTCCCTTTGTCCCTCAAGAAGACTCAAAAGGAATTTTTTAAACTACTTCAGAGGCTGCTTTTATTTGATTTAAGCTGTGTTTTATAAGAGACAATTTTTTCCAGGTGTAGGGTATTATTGGCCTTTCAGCATTTTCTTTCTCCCAGTGTTTGTCACAGTATCATTCCCAAAGCTCGGTGACTGCTTTGAGCCTAATAAAATAATGAGTATTATTGGGGGGGGGAGAGTCTCAAAGAGGAATAATTATCCGTGTGAATCAGACCTCAATATTAAAAATTCCATTTAAAGATTACTGTTCTCTTTACTTGTAGTCATCCTTTTCAAATATACAGTTTCAGTTTGCTGGAAGGATGGCATTAGTATGTAGGAGACAATTTGTCTGCTAGTAGAGACACTAACACCCCAGGAAACAGTCATTGTTACTCTGAAATAATGGGAACAAGTGTTTGTTATGTCCCACAGTAGGCTGAAGAGTTTAATTGTATTATTTATATTTCATAAAATGAACTTTTGAGATAGGCTTCTACAATGCTTCTACAATGCCTTCTTTAAAAATGAGCAGAACAGGGCTTAGTAGCCCAGCTAGTAAGTGACTGAATTGGAAATGAAACTTAAGGATGTCTGACTTCAAGCTCTTCCTATTGTGTTATACTATGTTTCTTATGTCAACATTAAAATTACAGACATCTTAGAAGTTTAGAAATCATTTCAAAAATGTTATCTATTTCTTCTCTTCTTTCCTCCTCTCTCCTCCACTCCCACATGACTTAAATGAAATTGAAAAAAAAAAATCCATATGGTTAGCATAGAATGCAGATGTTCCTTAGATATTTGTTATTGTTTTTGTTGCTTTGAACATGTTATTAAAGACTAGGAAAAAAAAATATGACCTCAAACACCAGATCACTAACAATATCAAGTCTGGTCTGTACAGAGATACGTAATTTTAGAGAGAATTCTGAGCGGGAAAAATAAAAGGTTCCAAATGGGTGTCTAAGTTTTTCAGTATTCTATTTCATAGTCACAGCTAACTAGCTGTGAAATACTGCCATTTCCACTTAATTTTGTTCACTAGTTAATTCAATCCTCTAGTTTTATTTGATCAGATCGGGAGCCAAATCATTTGTATTCATTTTGCATTGTGTTTTTGCAGTATCTCTTGATCACTTTCACATGGTAATACTGGCTAATTCAATTGGGATTTATTGAAGCAGCCCTTGAAAATTAACCATCTAATTTCTCATGCATAACACAAAAATAGGCCTATTTCTCTTCACTGGTGTCTTTGAAGAATATATATTAACATAAAATAAGAGGTTGTCTTTTTTGGTGCAAAGCACAGTACTCATGATATTAGAATATAGATCTTGGAAAATAAATTTTGGTATGAGTTACCAGATCCTCATGGCAATACAGATGTTACTGTCACTTTTTTTTTTCTATAGCAGGAACTCTAGATTGAATAAATTACTCAGGAAAGCAAAGAGAGAGGGGAGCATTAGCTGATGGTTAAAATGCTAATATTATATATATTGCATTGTTTAAGTCATACTGGTAATGATGGTGAGAAGAGAAAGTATTAATGGCTTTACAAAGGTTAAAACAAAAGGTTTTGCCTTGATTGATAAGCAAATATATTGGTTAAAAACCTCAATCAATTGTATATCTTCCTTGGAGAAATGTCTGTTCAGGTCCTTTGCCCATTTTTCAATTGGGTTGTTGGCTTTTTTGCTGTTGAGTTGTATAAATTGTTTGTACATTTTAGAGATTAGGCCCTTGTCAGTTGCATCATTTGAAACTATTTTCTCCCATTCTGTAAGTTGTCTTTTTGTTTTCATTTTGGTTTCATTTGCTGTGCAAAAGCTTGTCAGTTTGATTAGGTCCCATTGATTTATTTTTGCTTTTATTTCTGTTGCTTTGGGAGACTGACCTGAGAAAATATTTATAAGGTTGATGTTAGAGAATGTTTTGCCTGTGTTCTCTTCCAGGAGTTTGATGGTGTCTTGTCTTATACTTTAGTCTTTAAGCCATTTTGAGTTTATTTTCATGCATGGTGTGAGGGTTGTGTTCTAGTTTCATTGATTTGCTTGCAGCTGTCCAGGTTTCCCAGCAATACTTGCTCAAAAGACTGTCTTTTTTCCATTTTGTATTCTTGCCTCCTTTGTCAAAGATTAATTGACTGTAGGTGTCTGAGTTTATTTCTGGGTTCTCATTTGTCTGTATGTCTGTTTTGATGACTGTGGCTTTGTAATATTGCCCAAAGTCTGGGAGAGTTATGCCTCCTGCTTGGTTTTTGTTCCTCAGAATTGCTTTGGCAATTCTGGGTCTTGAAACAATGCTCAACATCCCTGATTATTAGAGAAATGCAAATCAAAACTACCATGAGATACCACCTCACACCAGTCAGAATGGCCATCATTAATAAGTCCACAAATAACAAATGCTGGAGGGGGTGTGGAGAAAAGGGAACCCTCCTACACTGTTGGTGGGAATGTAAGCTGGTACAATCACTATGGAGAACAGTATGGAGGTACCTTAGAAAACTATACATAGAACTACCATATGACCCAGCAACCCTACTCTTGGGCATATATCCAGAAGACTTTCCTTAAAAAAGATACATGCACCTGCATGTTCATCGCAGCTCTATTCACAATAGCAAAGACATGAATCAATCCAAATGTCCACTGATAGATAATTGGATTAGGAAGACATGGTATATAGACACAATGGAATTCTACTCAGCCATAAAAAAAAGCACAAAATAATGCCATTTTCAGCAACATGGATGGAACTAGAGACTCTCATCCTGAGTAAAGTAATTCAGAAAGAGAAAGACAAATACCATATGATATCACTTGTATCTGGAGTCTAATATATGGCACAAATGAACATTTCCACAGAAAATAAAATCATGGACTTGGAGAATAGACTTGTGGTTGCCAAGGGGGAAGGGGAGGGATTGGGAGGGCTTGGGAGCTTGGGGTAAATAGATGTAGAATGTCACCTTCAGGATGGATTAGCAATGGGATCCTGCTGTGTAGCATTGGGAACTCTGCCTAGTCACTTATGATGGAACATGTAATGTGAGAAAAAAGAATGTATACATGTATGTGTAACTGGGTCACCATGCTGTACAGTAGAAATATATATATATAAATTAATGATTAAAAAAAATCAATCAGTTGGAGTTCCCACTATGGCACAATGAGATCAGTGGCATCTCTGGAGCACTGGAATGAAGATTCAATACCTGGCCAGACACAGTGAATTAAGGATCTGGCCTTGCCTCAGCTGAAGCATAGGTCACAACTGGGGCTCCAATCTGATCTTTGGCCTAGGGATTCCATATGCCACGGGGCAGCCAAAAAAAAGAAAATAACAAGCAAACAAACAAAAAATCAATCAATTGATTACTGAACTCCATTTCAATTCATTGTAAATTTTTCATTTAACTGTACTGGCACTGAGTTGCCCTAAAAGGAACTAAACTATGAGCTCCTCACTTTCCTTATTAATCTACTGCACATGGAATTTTAGTTAATTGGAAACCTGTTACGTCTCTCTTTTTATGGAACTTAGGCAATACGTTACTGTCTGAACTGGTCAGTGCTCTTCAACTCTATCTTCAGAGTCCATTCAGTTAGTTTCTGATTAGAGCATGAACACATGATTCCTGATCCAGGAAAAATCGCAAAATTCCCAAAATGTATTTTTAAATCATCAAATATTGAGAAACAAAATAGTGTAATTGTCAAAAGTGAAGACTTTGAAGCCTAACTCCTTAGTTTATAGTCTGAATTTGTTACCTTTTAGCCATATGACTTTATATAAATTACCTAATCTGTTGAATGCCTCTGATTTCTTGAAAAATAAACTAATAACAGCAGCTATTTCATAAATTTGCTGTTCTGCTGAATTTGATAGATGTGAACTGCTTAAGACAGTTATTGGTATATCGTATCTGTTCAGTGAATAATAGGTATAACTATTACTTATTTTACTGCTATTATTATTGTTGCTATTCATGTAGCCACATTAAAGTTTCTTTGGCCTGTATTTTAGTTAAGTCTTCATTTTATCAGGAAATGAAAACAGAATTTTCTTTTCCCTTTGAAAATCAATTGAAAGAAAAAAAAAGGAAAACCCAGAAATGTACATTTCAGGTTCAATTAAACTTAAGAAATATCTAGGAATTCCCATTGTGGCTTATTGAGTTAAGAACTGATATTGTCTTTGTGAGGATGTGGGTTTAATCCCTGGCTTGGTTCGGTGGGTTAAGGATCCAGCACTGGCACAAGCTGCAGCATAGGCTGCAGATGTGGCTCAGATCTGGTGTTGCTATGGTTGTTGCTTAGGCCGCAGCTACAGCTTCACTTTGACCCCTGGCCTGGGAACTTCCACGTGCCATAGGTGTGGCTGTTAAAAGAAAAAAATTAAAACAAACTAAGAAACATCTAAAATCCCAAATCACAAAATCTTGTCAAAAGCAAAGAAAATAGAGATTGAAGAGAAAATAGGAAGTGAAGTCACTATTCAGAGAAATCAAGAGTATAGTTATCTTCAAGGTTAGTTATAGTCATATTTGAAAATACTAAAGCAACATTCCCATTTGCAACTGTGGGGTTTTGTTGCATGAACTGGTAGACTCAGTTCAGTTCATGTTCCAATAGCAGAGGCCCTAACACACATGAAAATAAGCTAGCAGGAGTTTATCTGACAATAAAGCAGGTACAAGATGAGTTGCTGAACTGTAATAAGGCTTGAACCTATTGTTTTCTTTTCTTTTCTTTTCTTTTTCTGGCCTCCCTGCAACATATGGAGTTCTTGGGCTAGGGATCAGATCCAAGCCACAGTTGTGACCTAAGCCACAGCTGTGGCAATGTCTGACCCTTAACTCACTGTGCCAGGCTGAGGATCAAACCTGCATCCCAGGGCTCCCAAGATGCCACTGATTCTGTTGCACCATAGCAGAAACTCCTGAAACTGTTTTCTTAATTGTAAATAGAAATAAAAGGTGAAAAGGGCTCCCAATCCTAGGTCATAAAAATTACACCATTCTGGAACATAGTTCTGGCTCTTCCACTAATACAACTAGAGTAAATATATTTGTTTCTTTCTTTTTTTTTTTTTTTTTGCTTTTTATGGCTTCACCCATGTCATGTGGAGGTTCCCAGGCTAGGGGTTGAATTGGATCTACAGCTGCCAGCCTACATCACAGCCACAGCAACACAAGATCTGAGTCGAATTTGCAACCTACACCATGGCTCACAGCAACGCCAGATCCTTAACCCACTGGGCAAGGTGAGGGATCAAACCTGCCACCTCATGGTTCATAGTGGGATTCATTTCTGCTGCACCATGATGGGAACTCCAAGAGTAAATATATTTCTAAGAAAAATTCACCTTAGTGATGAGAAATCAAAAGAAGGATTCAAGAAAATATATATAAAGACATAGAAGAAGAAGAATGAATAGGAAGAATAAATGGCAGAATAATCACACTTATAGGAAAACTCATTCTGTAGAGCAGATAAGGTTTATGACTAAATATTTTCCATAAATTAACAAAAATCATAACACAATCATCATTTAGGAGCACAGAAAATATATGCAAGAATTTTGTATTAAGACAGCAAGACAAGGAGTTCCCGTCGTGGCGCAGTGGTTAACGAATCCGACTAGGAACCATGAGGTTGCGGGTTCGGTCCCTGCCCTTGCTCAGTGGGTTAACGATCCGGCGTTGCCGTGAGCTGTGGTGTAGGTTGCAGACGTGGCTCGGATCCTGCGTTGCTGTGGCTCTGGCGTAGGCCGGTGGCTACAGCTCCGATTGGACCCCTAGCCTGGGAACCTCCATATGCCGCGGGAGCGGCCCAAGAAATAGCAACAACAACAACAACAACAAAAGACAAAAAGACAAAAGACAAAAAAAAAAAAAAAGAAAAGAAAAAAAAAGATAGCAAGACAAGAAAAAGAAGCAGAATGTCTATAATAGTTTCCTCTTTGTAAATTAACTTGTTAGTGGTTGTTTCCTGCCTGTATTATTCATATAAAGTACCCATGTGAGAGAAAAACAATAAAACCAGCAAGAAGTAGATTCTTATCTCAGTAGATTTTTAACTTCTTGTGCACTGTATTGAAAACAATAGATTTTCCTATTTCTTGCAAAAAGGCAAAAATCAAGTATTCTTTTTTAAAAATGTAAAATGTGAGCTAACAGAGCTTAGGAAAGTAGTAAAAATATTTCCTCAGAAATGATGGCAAAAATGGAAGGTATACAAGAGTGAATGGGACACACTGAATTCACAGTAAGGAATGAAGAGAATAGGAATGTGAAATGAATCAATGGTTAAATGGATCAGAAAAAAAAGATAAATTATGCAAAAGATACCCAGTATACCAAAAATTAGAGGCTCAAAAGAAGAAAAGTGACATAATGAAAGAGAAAATATATCTACAGATTTATGTCAAGAAAACTTTTTGGAAATAGAAGACACAGTGATACAGGTTTAAAGGACACACCAGGCCCAAGGAAAAACTAGGAAGAATAATTAAAAGTGGAGCAACAGCTACAAAGTTCTCAAAAAAAATGTAATCTAATAATTTTAAACCTATCCAAATTATTGTTCAAAGATAAAGATATATATGTTAATAGGCAAAACCCAGGATATAATGTTTCCATGAGCAATTCTTAAAGAAACTATAGAGTATAAACCATATAATCAGGAATAGAAAAATAATATTTTAAAAGTAAGTCAAATAATAGAAATATGAGGGAATTTAATATTAAATTGGTAAACACCAAAGCATAGTAAAATGGATAAAACTAGTTGATGGGTATTGATGAGAGTGAATGAGGGGCTGAGTGTGTACTAATTTCTTCTTTCTTTTCTCTTTTTGCCTTTTCTAGGACCACTCCTATGGCATATGGAGGTTCCCAGGCTAGGGGTCTATTCAGAGCTGTAGCTGCCTGCCTACGCCACAGCCACAGCAACACCAGACCTGAGCTTCGTCTACGACCTACTCCTCAGCTCATGGCAACGCCGGATCCCTAACCCAGTGAGCAAGGCCAGGAATCGAACCCTCAACTCGTTCGGTTCCTAGTAGGATTTATTAACCACTGAGCCATGATGGAACTCCTGTACTAATTTCATTACTGCTAATAATAGGGAATCAATAGCAACTTTTCAAGTTAGAAGAAATACCCATTATATAAACAGAAAACTTGGTAGCATTAAGATCAAGTAGGTCTGTCTCATCAAACCATTTAAATGGCTAATTTCACCAATAAAAGAAACATTCACATTATATCAAAAAACAAAACCCAGTGAGATGCTGTGTATAGGAGTTGCACATTAAACAAACTGACTCAGATGAATTAAAGAGAAAAGGATGACCAAAATATGCAAGACCAGGGAGTTCCCATTGTGGTTCAGTGGTAACGAACCTAACTAGTATCCATGAGGATGCAGGTTCAATCCCTAGTCTCAGTGGGTTAAGGATCCTATGAGTTGTGGTGTAGGTCACAGATGTGGCTCAGATCCTGAGTTGCTGTGGCTTTGGCATAGGCCAGCAGCTGTATCTCCCTTTCCACTCCTAGCCTAGGAACTTCCATTTGCTGCCAGTGTAGCCCTTAAGAAAAAAAAAAAAAGACAAAAAATGAAGTAAATAAACAAGACTTATGTAATCAAGTTAAACAGGGATAAGTGTCTTAATATCAAACAAGGTTGATTTTAGTACAGAAATATAAAATGAGATGAAAAAGAAAAAGTGAATAAAGAATGCAAATCACAAGGAAGATTTAGCAGTTGCAAATCATCTATGTATTAAGTACAAAGGAGAGTGTTTCTCAATTTGCCCAACACATTGGAATCACCAAGGGATCTGTAAAAAATACTGATGCTTGATTTTCACCCCCACATATTCTGGTTTAGTTAGTATGGAATGTGACATGGGCATCAGATTTTGAAAGCTCCCCAGGTAATTCCAAATGCATCAAAATTTGAGAACCAATGACAGCATAAAAAATTAAACAGGAAAGCACTATAGGAGATGAATGAAGAAATGGATTGAGACACAGTTTTTGTTCTTTTTTATATTTCTGCTTGTTTTCAGATTTCTTTTTTAATTGAAGTATAGTCAATTTATAATATCTTATTAGTTTCAGGTGTACAATATAGCAAATCAACATTTTTATAGATTATACTCCATTTAAAGTCACCACAGAATAAAGGCTATATCTCCCTGTACTGTATGATATATCCCCTAGCCTATCCCTTTTATACATAGTAGTTTGTATCCATTAATTCCCTGCTTCCATCCCACCTCTCCTCTCTCCCTCCTCTGAACTACCATTCTATTCTCTATACTCATGAGCCTGTTGGTATTTTGCTATATTCATTTGTTTGTTTTATTTTTTAGATTCTACATGTGAGTGGTACACACAGTATCTGTCTTTCTCTAAGTTATTTCACTTAGCATAATAAACTCTAGGTCTATCCACGCTGTTGCAAATGGCAGAATTTCATTCTTTCTTGGGTCTGAGTAATATTCTAGTGTGGGGTGTGTGTGTGTGTGTGTGCGCGCGCGCGTGCACCACATCTTTATTCATTCCTCTGTTGATGAACACTTAGGTTGTTTCCATATCTTGGCTATTGTAAATAATGCTGCTCTTGTAAATAATGTTAAAATGTAAATAATTACATTGGGGTGTATGTATCTTTTTTGAATTAGTGTTCTCATAAACACTGTTTGAAACACATTGTTTCAAAAGACATTTACTCTTCATGTTCCTTGGTTCATGACAGATTATAGAAAAGTCTATAGATGACCCAAATAACATAATTAATAGAATAAACCATACATTTTTATGTATGAGGGGAATTGTATATATTTACATAAATGATGTTTTTATCCTAACAATTAAATACCCCTTCCATCCTTTTTATCATGTACACAAAAACACTTTAGAAAAAGTTATTAAAATTATATTAAATACACTTCAAGAAATTCCAAAATATAAGAACAGTAAATGTTTTAAAATGGCAATGCAATAAATTTCAAAATCAGAATCAAGCAGACTAGAAAACAACACTACCTACCACCTAGAAACAAATCGTCTCAAATCATGGATCAAAGAAGTCCTTTTCCTGTCTATTTTTTAGCCGCTCTTGTCCTCCCAATTACCTCCTTTATTTGCTCTAGACTACATTTTTCATTCAAATCTTGAGAACTTTTCCAGAGACAGAGTGCTGTTCATTTACCTCATCATTTTCTAAGATTGTTTTTTTCCCATAAAGAGATTTCCGTGTAGAAGAACAGAGATAAAGGGAGTCTGAGATCTCTATAGCTAGAAGGAGGCTGAAGGCATGGGAGCAGTGGGGATTGCAGTGTGGCGAGTGGGGAAGGCACTTTGCTTACTTTTCAATGATTCACAGTAGCACTTGAAACTTACATCTGAGCAGGAAAAGTTTCCCAGAAAAGTGGGAATGTGGTCTCACAATTCCAAGTGCAGTGAGGCCACTGCAGAACAGTCTGCCACCTCTGGTGCCTCTGCAAGTCATGAAGGCTGTTACCCCAAATAACTCCAATCTTAGATGCTGCAGCTTGGCTTCCTCTGTGGATCTGACTTTGCTTGACCTGTGGTCTTTTTCATTCTGGCTTTGTTCTTGTTTTCATTGCACACTTCCCTTCCCTCCCCTCTCCTACCCCAATCTTTTCTTTTTTCTCCTCTACTTTCTTCCACTCTATTCTTATTTTCTATTTTCAGAGTTCTCAGTCACCATCACAGAGGCTCAACCACTCACTACAAGAGAGGAACAGGTTTGGTGTTGGGAGTGGGGAGTAGATTTTCTGCTCTCCTGGTTTTCTGTGCTTTCTTAACTTGTATTATGTTACCCTCTCCTATTGAAATGCCACTTATTTTGTAGCACTTTCAAAATAAATCTTTGCCATTGAAATCTACTCATTATATATTTAAAGCTGATCAAAGGCAAGACAGTGAAAGGAAGCATCCCTTTATTTCATAATTCACTCTTTCCAGACACCTTTTCCTTGTCTCTGTGCCTCACCCCACTCACCCCCAAGTAGGTATTTAATCTTCTTACACTAAAGTTGAGTACATAGCATACAAAGAAGGAACACAGCAAATACTTGAGGGAATACATAGGTTCCTTGCTTTCCATCTTGGACTGATTTACATCAAGTCAATCACAATCTGTTGTTCTCATCACACTTCTTAAGCCTCTCATTTTATTTTATGTTTTGTTAGTTCTAAATTTTGCCTAATTTGAATGGAATGGAATTTCTGACATTATAGTAGGGTGAAGGAGGCAATAATAGACGTAATATTTGTCACATCTGTAACACCTCTGCTGTCCACTCAGTTTTTGCTCATCAGAAGATGCTCCTGGTCTGTGAGGCTGTGTTCTCTGCTTTGTTGTATTTCAGTTTTCAAGTCATAGCTCTCCATTTTTTGCAGCTTTTAGGTGGCAAATGTATTTTTCTTCTAAGAGTCAGTCTTTTGGAGTTGCTGAGAGTATACCATTTACAAGTCACTGAAATTTTTCTTTAATTTGATAATTTACTGTTTTATAGACAGTGGTTGTTCAGATGGCAGAAAAAAAAAATTGATTTCTGAGGGATGAATTGTTTTGATCCCTGTGATCTAGGTCTCAGTGATAGATCCTAGACAAACCAATTGATTTCAAATAATACCAGTCATGGAGAAAGAAAAACTGACAAGCATCTCTTTTTGACTGAATTATGTTCACACAATTAAGCAAATGACATTGTGGGCAAGCAGGTGAAAATATACTGCTCTCAACCCCCTCTGCCTTCTCTCAAGCCATGTGTTCTCAGACTGCAATGCTCCCCAAGTCAGCAGTGAAGAGATATTTCAGCTAGTCTTTTCTAAACTTAAAATTGATTTCCTTGTTTAACAGAGGTTATTTTCCTTATTGGAGACCTAAAATTGTCAGTTTGCTCTGTCACAGCAATTGCTGACTTAGGCAATAGATGAAAAAGTAAATTCCTATCTGTGTTAATGAATTAATTAGTAGAAAAGCTAATTGAACAGCCATATGGAAAAAAAAAGTACTAGACATTTAAACATTAAAGCCACATTTTCTGCACTTAGTTTGAGGAACACCAATGTCAGTACCTATTCAGTTGAAAAATGATGGTTTCAGTGGTCAAATGCTTTAGGGAAACAAAGTTTAACAGGTTTCTTTCCTTTAGGGCTTCTCTGAGCTAATAATATGATAATGTGCACTGTGAATTCCCAAGATCCATATTACTCTATAGCAGTTCCTCTACTGTTTAACTGCAGAAATTCTGTGTTTTAAAGAGCACCTTCTAACTCATCTGGAAACTAGTGTTCTTATAGACCTCAAGAAAAACGGAATACTAAGGAAATGCAATATTAAGAACAGTTTTTCCTCTTTAAAATGTAAATGTCCCTTAATCCTTGCAATATCGGGTCTGGGAGTTCTAAAGCGTGATGGTAGGGTCATGTTACAGAACCAGGTTTGTTAGCCCAAAGTGCATCAGTCAAAAGCTACAGCAGAAAAAGGGTTTATTCACAAATTGTCCAAGCAAGGAGGTAGGAAAAGAAGTCTCAAATCTACCTCCCTGAAGGTAAGTGGCTTTGGATATTTATGGGACAAAGGAAGCAGAGTGGCCTGAGGTATGGGGAAAGGTGATGGAAGGTTTAAAAAAAAAAAAAAAAAAAAAAAAGTGAGGTAAGAAAAAGCAGATACAACTTAGCTACATGCTTCTTCACAGGATATGTATGGAGAACATGGCATTGGCATGTTCGGAGTGTGGAGTTTTAGGCCTTCTGGTATCAAAATGTCACCAAGTGAGCCCTCACACATGCCCGGTTGGAGGGTCAGTGATCCTAACCAGTCTTAACAAGCTTGAACTTGAAAAGTTTCTGAAAAATAGCTTAAGACTCCTATGTCACATAAGGGGTCTTATGACTTACTATTTAGGTTACAGGAAGCTTGTAAATTTTTGTGAAAAAACAAAGTGAGCTTGACCAGTGTGACCAGTGAAGGCAGGTTACAGTTTATTAAATATGATGCAAGTTATAGTTTAATGGATCTTCCTGATGATTGTCCTCAGTTTCAGTCCCACTATCACAAGCAAAAACAAAATGAATTTACTTAAGGACATACAGTACCTCTGACCCTCAGGATTGATTGATATGTAACCTTACACTTTTGCTCTCATGTCACATGAGATGCTCCAAGATAATGTATCACATCTCTTGCCTTACAATCACAAGACATAACATCCCAGTTATGGAATTTTGCGATTGTTCCTGGGTGGTGCCTATGCTGAAGTCAGTGATGGACAATATTTTGGAACACAGAAGAAGTATACCAGCAGAACAAGTACTAGATAAAATGAAAGTTAATCAACTTGTAAAGCTCTCTCAGAAAACAAGACTGTAATGTGTTCTTGAAAAAACAAAGTATTATTCCCATAGTGCCAGATGCCATTATCTTACTATTCTTTGTGCCTTTGTGTTCCAAAGAGAGTGTGCAATGATTGCTCATGTTGGCTAATGGCAATATTTTGCAAAATTAAGCAGTTCATATAATTCTTAAATTTGTACAGAAGTACACCAAGATGTGAGACTCAAGAGGCATGGTATTGATTCTTTGCATTAGTAACTAGATGGAATTTCAATTGTGGGGTTGAAAATAGTGTTTTTAGAATAATACTTAATATAATTTAATCACATTTTCAAAAATGAAATGCAAGATCTTTGGCCTTGTTTAAATAATTTTGATTTAAACTTCTTATATGAATTGCTTATAATTTGTATTTTGCCTTTTAATGTTAATAGATAATTTTGAATATTTTAGGAAAAACATTTTTAGAAACATAAAGATAGTATTTTCTATTTTTCTATTTAATTTATATATTTTATAAAAAATATATTCAAACTTTATACACTTTGTATACTTGATTTTTTTTTTTTTTTTTTTTTGGTCTTTTTTTCTAGGGCTGCACCCACAGCATATGGAGGTTCCCAGGCTAGGGGTCTAACTGGAGCTGTAGCTACTGGCCTACACCACAGCCACAGCCACAGCAACGCAGGATCCAAGCCATGTCTGTGACCAACACCACAGCTGACAGCAGCTCTGGTTCCTTAACCCACTGATCAAGGCCAGGGATCGACCCTTAACCTTATGGTTCTTAGTCGGATTCATTAACCACCAAACCATGATGGGAACTCTGCTTTTCTACCGCTTTCAAGTGGTCTTTTTATAATCCTTTACATCATAATTGTTGATAACACGCAAGTTATGTGAAGCTTTCAATTATAATAACATAATTGGTAACTTTGTTGATATGAAGGAAAATAAAAATTTTATGGAATGAACATAAAATAATGTTGGCCCATTAATAGAACACTCAGACATGAGCAATAATAAATTCATGTGTCCTTGATATTTTGTCATTTTTCATTTAGATAACAGGTACATACCTACATATACATAAACTTAGTTACATATTATAATTTATATGTATATGAATTTATATAATTTATATGTACTAATATACATTTCAGTTTTGTCATTATGTATGTGTATTTGCCCAGGTAGGAGGATGAAAGTCATTCTCTTCGACAGTGTAAAATCTTGATTTATAATTTAACGATGCAGCTAGGCGTTCCCATTGTGGCTCAACGGGTTAAGAAACAAACATAGTCTCCCTGAGGATTCAGGTTTGATCCCTGGCTTCACTCAGTGGGTTAAGGTTCCAGCGTTGCCCTGAGTTGCAGCAAAGATCACAGATGTGGCTTGAATCTGGCGTTGCCGTGGCTGTGGTCTAGGCTGGCCGCTGAAGCTCCGATTTAACCTCTAGCCTTGGAACTTCCATATACTGCAGGTGTGGCCTAAAAAGAAGAAAAGTTTAAAAAAAATAAAGATATAGCCATGTGGTACATGGGCCTCTATCTGTACTCCTGCCACGGATGGCAAATATCAGTAATGGTCCTGGTTACTGTGACTCTTGGATATTTGCCAGCATTAGATGGGATATCTTGTAATGAAATAGCAATTTTGCCAAGCAGGAAGCACATCTTCCCACCAAAGTCTCTTCACTCCATCTGTCCAGCTGTTCCCCACATGTACAGAGTGGACATATAACCACTGGTTCCTATAACCACTGGTGTAACATTTTATTGGTTACTCTGAGCTTGTTTCTAAGAGTGGTAAACTCATGCATTGTTTTCCAGAAATAGTAAGAAAGGTGACTATCAGTATTTAGCACTCAGGATCTTGGGGCATAAGACAGAAGGTTTGGCCAGATCAGAGCAGAACAAGCAATATGGACATACACTAGAGGCTCAGAAGTGGTCCCTCAGCCTCTTTTGTAAGATAGAATTTAGGACTTGTGTCCGAATTTAGTGTTTAACATTTATAACTCTCTGAAAGGAAGGTTTTCTGTGTATTTTATTGCACAGTGTAGACTGATTCCCATCTGATTATTATGATTTTATCAGATTATTACTATTAAGCTTCTGGTATTCAAGATGAGGATACTAAGGAAAGAAGCCCCTGTGGTGTAATATTGTCTTAAATGGCTTTTATTTTCACCTTTTTTCCAATATACAAACTATAAAACTAGGATTTGATGGTCTTTTCTGAATCTATTCTACTATAAGTAAAGGAATTCAAACTTTTTTTAATTAATAAATTATAATTTTAGATAAGATATATCTGTACAGTAATCATATTTGTTTAGTAGATTCAGATTTAATCTTCAACTGAGAAGTGAAAGGTTACATTATAAATCCATATCTACCCACACATCCCTATCCTTTATGGTTTCAGTTGTATTTAATATTGTTTTGGGTGTTTCGTTTTGTTTTTGTTTTCTCTTTTTAGGGCCGCACCTAAGGCATATGAAGTTTCCAGGCTAAAGGTGGAATCCGAGCTGCGTCTGCAACATATACCACAGCTCCGGGCCATGCCAGATCCTTTACCCCCTAAGTGAGGCCAGGCATTGAATGGCGTCCTCATGGATACCTGTCGGGTTCGTTACTGCTGAGCCACGATGAGAACTCCTATTTCATTTATTTTGTATTATTTCTCTTCCAGTTTTATTGAAACTTAATTGACATACAGACCGTGTAAGTTTAAGGTGTATAGCACAGTGATTTAACTCACATCCTGAGATGATTACGACAATGTGTTTGGTGAATATCCATTATTTCATATAGGTACAAAATAAAAGAAAAAGAAAAATGATTTTTTTCTTTGTGATGAAAACTCTTAGGACTTACTTTCCTAACGATGTTCATATACAACATATAGCAATGTTAATTACATTAATCATGTTGCATATTACATCCCTAGCATTTACCTATTTATAACTCTAAGTTTGTACCTTGTGACCACCTCTGTCACCATACAAAAAAATATTACATAATTATTGACTATATCCTCCACACTGCACATTTCACCCATAATTCATTTCTTTTGCAACTGGAATTTGTATTAACTTCCCTCATCTTTTTCACTCATCCTCCCATGCTCCCACCCCTCTGGCAGTCACCCATTTTTTTCTCTTTTATCTATGAGTCTGTTCCTGCTTTTTCTGTTGTTGTTCATTTGTTTTATTTCTTAGATTCCACATGTAAGTGATATAAAATAATTTTGTCTTTGATTTATTTCACTTAGCATAAAACTCTCGAGGTCTGTTCATGTTTTCACAAACAGCAAGATTTCATTCTTTTTATGGCTGAGTAATATTCCATTGTGTGTATATATGTAGGTATGTGTGTATGTGTATGTTTATGTGTATATGATAATATATACACACATAACATCTTATCATAAAATCACATGATTATATATATATCATATGTATTATTATATACACATATACAAACATATCTTCTTTATCCATTCCTTTATCAGTGGAATTTAGGTTGCTTCTGTATCTTGGCTATTGTGAATAATGCTGCAATGAACATATGGGTACATATATCATTTTGAATTAGCATTTTGTTTTCTTCAGAAAAATGCCCAGATGTGGAATTGCTGGATTGTGAGGTAGTTCTATTTTTAATTTTTTGAGGAAATCCCATATTGTTTTACTTAGTGACTGTACCAATTGACATTCCTACCAAGAGTGCATAAGGGTTCCCTTTTCTCCATATACTTGCCAATGCTTGTTTTTTCTTGTCTTTCTGATAATAGCCTGACAGGTGTGAGGTAATATCTCATGGTGGTTTTGATTAGTAATGGGCATCTTTTAAGGTGTCTGTTGGTCATCTGTGTGTCCTTAGAAAAAATTCTATTCAGATTATCTGTTCATTTTTTAATCTGTTTTTGTTTTCATTTTTGATGTTGAGAAGCATGAGTTCTTTGTATATTTTGAATATTAACCCCTTATAAGATATATAGTTCGTGAATATCTTCTCCTGTTCAATAGGTAGCCTTCTTGTTTTGTTGATTGTTTCCTTTGCTGTGAAAAGCTTTTTAATTTGAAGTAGTCTCATTTGTTTATTTTTGCTTTTGTTGCCCTTACCTGAGACCTATCAAAAAAATATTACATAGTCTCTCCTTTTTTTGTTAGTAAAATGTACATGTATGAAATTCATAGATTTTAAAAGATGCATTTGAATGAATGTATACACTCACCATGCTTTCTACCAAGATATATAAATTTTAGTTCTTAGCACTCTCATTAAGTATTTGTTGAATGGCTGATTTAGCAGGATGATGTAGGTTGTGCAAGTTCACACAGAAAGTGTAGGAACTTGGTCGTGTAATTCAAGTGTCTCTGACTCCTAATCCTAGCTGGTTTAACAAATGGGTTCTCGTTTAAAATCTCTCTCATAGACCCTTGAACTTAAACCATCATCAAGGTTCTTAGGAAATTCTTAGATTCTGAAGAATAGTATCTAGACTCTAGACTAGTATCTGTTTTGCTCTGGCAGAGAAGGAAAATATTTCTATAGTCTGCTTATAGCTTTATTATTCAGCATGGTTAAATCTACTTTATTTCACAGTCTTCTGAAAAATGTCTAAAGAAATATTTTATTCACATTTAAAAGTTGCATAATGGGGCTGTAATTTTGCAATGTTTATAGGTTAGTAAGGCAAAAAAAAAAAAACAGTAAACAATTTCTTCTTCTTTTTTAAAGATTGAAACCCTCTCTGAGCTTCCTTATGTGTCCCTCTAGGACATTTTTTAAACTACATGATGTACATTATATTTATAAGATCATTTATCCTTTACAGGAAATAAAGAAATAAAACTATTGTCAGAGGGAATTCAATAAGCACACAAAGTTCTACTGAGACCAATTATTCCAGCTACATAAGGTAATAATATAATTTAATAAGGCAGAGTTATCCATATTTGTTTGCACTAGCTCCTGGATTTCTATTGAATAGCTGTCTTCTCTTTTATTCTCTTTTTTCTCTTCATTTAAAATATTTCTGATCACATCTAAAATTAGAGAATGATCAATTGTTTGGGCAAGGAGGGGAGAGTGAGGATATTGACTGAAGATAAAATTTTTTTTCCACATTAACAATTGCTTTCCCTTTCAAGGTTGGTTCTAGGAAAATGTTGAGTCTTTATTTTGCATCTTTATTCATTTGAATATTGTGTAGTTAGCACTTGGATTTCTATTTCCAACTAAAGCAAAGCAACCAAAGACCTCAGTGTGAGAAGAACATCAAGGTCATCTAGGTTATAGGTTTCTATCTAGGATGCTCATCAGAAGTACTGGGAAGCCTCATGATCTACAGAATTAGAATCACTAGGTTCTAGGTTACATGATTTGAAAGAAAAGCTCTCTAGGTAATTTTAGATTTTGATCCTTGGTTTCAAACCATTGATAAAGTCCAATGTCCCATTTGATGTTTGAATCATCTCAGTGGTTACCCTGTAGTAATAAGATCTTCATCTCCAGATCATGTCCTCTGATTGTTAGAAATCCTTCCTTAGTTATAGCTGAAACATGCCTCTCTTTAGCCTAGTCCAGTTATCCTTTGGCATCCAAAGATACCACAAAAAGAAAAATCTCATAACTTTTATAAATTTTTAGAGTTGGTCTCCAGATCTTCATTCACAATCCATGTGTCAACTGAGCATTTAACAGAACCATTGTTTCCCTTATCCTCAAAATAATTGGTTATCATTTTAGATGAAACATAAACCAAGGCAACTAAGAATCAAACCAGAAGTACATGCTACAGTGAGGTGGGACATAAACCAACAATAACCTATGGTAATGGAGGTGTCTGTGGTAAGAAGAAAAAGTGGGAAGTTTATGGCCAGAATCACAATGTCAACTCAGATTCTAAAGCAAGATCTTGTGATCTGTAGTGGCAAATCACACTTCTTTTCAACAGTAGTTCCTGGCATGCTACTACATGCTGGTAGGGTTGGAGGGCTTGGGACACCAAGGAATTGTCAGAAATATCCATCATTAAGTGGATTTTGTCAGTGTATTTCCACAAGTCCAATGAACCCAGGATCAATTCATGATCAGATGAAGTTGATACGTATTGAGGAAAAGAAGACTTGAGGCATAAGTCAACGGTACAAACCAGTGGCCCAGATCTTTGTCACACTGATCCCTTTCCCTCTGCTTACACCTACGCTTGAATTAACTGTTACTATATTTATGTAATGGTGACTTCTATTTTCAATATTATTATTACTTAATAATTATTTTTTCTAGTTCTATTGAGATATAATTGTCATATAAAGTATTGTTTTCAAGGGTACAGTGTAATGATTTGATAGATATATCTATTGTGAAATGATTAACACAATAAATTTAGTTAACATCCATCACCTCACACAGTTAAAACAATTTTTTTCTTGTGATGAGAATTTTTCAGATCTATTCTCTTAGCAACTTTCAACTACACAATACAGTATTGTTAACTATAGTTACCATGCTCTGCATTACATCCCTTGAACTTACTCATCTTAGAACTGGAAGTTTGTACTTTCAACCACCTTTACTTATTTCTCCCACCCTCAGGCCCCCACTTCTAGCAACCACCTTTTTTCACTATTTTAAAAACACTCATTGCATGTCAATCACTCTTCAGCAATGAAGAGCTTTCTCTTCTCTCCCATTTATATATTCACTGATAATGAAATTTAAATTTCCTGTTTTATTCAATGAGTTGTAATTAGCTACTGTCATCACTTTGATTCTCAAATTTTCCCAGATGAGGCAAATAGAAGCACCTCCAAGGTCACTCCTATGTCTTTTGATATGGTCTCATCATCCTTTACATAAGAAAATAGTCTGGTACCATAAGATGCCTGGGGTTCATATTGTTTTATCATTGTTACTGCCTTGGAATTAGCCATTTGTCCAAGAAGCCCTGGTGTCTTTTAGTAGAAAATGGTCATTAGAAACCAAGACCTGGGTACTTAAGTCTGTATACGAACACATATATTCAAAAATCATAAATTTAGCCCAAAACTTTGTTTCTATCTATAAACTCAGAATTCTTACTGGCCTTTCCCTTTCCATGCTTGTAAACACCTTCTTCAATAGTAAGAGAAACTTAGATCTCCTTATCCTCAATAGTTGCTTGTTTGCTTTCACTGATCTACCCAATGCTACAAGTCCCTCGACCTAGTCAGCCTGCCATCTCATCCTTCTCACCACTCAGAAGTGCTCAGGCATCTCACAGTTTTCATCACCAGTGGACATAACCCTGATTTGTTTCCAGAGGGCTCCCTACTACTTTCTCCTTCGCATCCCAGGGCTTGCTGCTGGTGACTCAACTGTACTTTTAGCTACTCCCTGCCAGAAGGGGAGGGAAGGCTCATCTCTACCTTTTTCTTCTATTTTCTGGAAACATCAAAATTTTCAACTATATGTATTTTTTTCTAAGAAAACAATGAAAGAAAAGAAATGAAAGTTGTGTGTGTTTATATGCTTACACATATATTTGAAGTAGAAAATATCTAAAATTATAAAAAAAAGAAAAAATATCAAAAATTATATGTGCATAATTTTCATATTCTTTCATTTCTTTACTTTTTAATTTTAAAATTTAAAAAAATAATTTTTAAACCATTGCAAATTTAGTACAGTGAGTTCCCATCTACCTTTGACCCAGCTTCCTCCAAGGTTAACAATTTACACACATGGTAAAATTATCAAAACTCAGATACTAATATCTTTTATTCTTTTGAAGGTAGCATCCTCTTCTTGTTTTATGGATTCAGCCTTAGGTCTTTGGTATCAGTGGATAATAATTCTGGTATTTGAATTATTATATAATTCTAGTATTTGAATAATTTGAAGTATTTTTCTGCTCCCTACTTTTTCTTTAGTTTGTTTTATCTCCCCACTCCTCCCCACCTTCCTTTTTCCTTTGTTTCATTCCCTCCCTCCTTCCTCCTCCCTCCCTTCCTTCCTTTCTCCTTTTCCTTTATTCAATTAACAAGGACTCATTCAGTGTTTGTTATGTTCCAGCAGTGCTCTAACCACTTTACAAATATTAGCTCCTTTATTTTTCTTAATACCCAATGTGACAAGCATTATTATTATTTCCCTCTAAAGGTTAGGAAATTGAGGTGTGAATTAGTTAGGGAGGTTGCTCAAGATCACACAGATCATGAGCAAAAGATCCAGGATTTGAATGTAAGTGCACTACTTCCAGAGACTGTGCTCATCACCACAACTATATCATGTTCATGGTCAAGTTGACTGGAAATTCCAGTAGATGGCCCAGGTACCTGTGACACCTATAGATTGATGGTTAAGGATCTGGCTGATTTGTTAGACTACCCACAACTGAAGCACTATAGGTCTTTTCTGTGGGATTGTCCTTTGTTTTCTAGAAATGAGTTCTCCAGTCTCCTTCCTGAAGGTTACAGGCACAGGTGGTAGTGTATTCTTTGCCAAGATCCCTGGGACATGGTTAGACTAAGGGTATTCGAAGGATCATAGTTTAAGAGTATATTCTGGGGCTGGATTAAATGTAGTTCCTTCTTTTTTTCTTTTTTTTTTTTTTTTTCCTTTTTAGGGCCACACTTGTGGGGCCTATGGCCTTTCCTAGGCTAGGGGTTGAATCAGAGCTACAACTGCCAGCCATTACCACAGCCACAGCCATGCAAGATCCGAACCACATATGGGACCTATGCCACAGCTCATGGCACAGCCAGGGAGCAAACCCACACCCTCTTGGTTACTAGCTGGGTTCTTTTCCACTGAGCCACAACAGGAACTCCAGTTTCTTCCTTTATTGACATGACAGATCACCTATCATTAAGATAACTATATTTTTAAAAATATTATCCTTAACTGCTTTACTAAAAATATACCCTATATGAGTTTGGAGAACTCATTCTTTTATGTTATTATACCTGTCAGTATTTTAAGTTATATAAATCAATGAGTAAGATCAGTCTAGCAGGGGTTGGCAAACTGCAGCCTCAAACAAAATCCAGCACATGGACTGGTCTATATGGCCCACAAGCTAAAAATCAGTTTTACGTAATTAGAGGGTTGTAAAAATGAAAGAATATGCAGCAGAACCTGTATGGACCCATGAAGCCTAAAATTAAAGGTGCTAAATAAATACATGCAGGTCATTCATAATATTATTTCAATTTAACAAATTTACTAAGTATTTATTTTGAGAAGCTACTGTGTTTCCTTTACCTCAGGTAATTCATATTCCAGTTGTCACCACATTTCTATGTGGTGCATCTTCTCACTTCGATCACCTGGCAAGTAAAATTGGGTGACGGGCCAGCCCATCCCCAAGTTAGGAGGTGGCTGCTACATTCCAGGTGACCATGCACTCTTTGCCCTGCCCTGTCTTTATGCTTTTACTCTCATTTCTTCCGTCTGCTGTGTTTCCCCCTCCATCTTTGAGTTCAGCTAATAATCAGCTAGTTTGCATTTCCTTCATCATGCTTTTTATATAGCTCCAGCTTAAGTGTGATCAATTTCTCCACTCCTCTGAACCTTATAACATCACTGCAACTTCTTGTCTTGGTTATTTTGTACATCTCTTCCCTGGTAGGATATGGATTCCTTGAATGTAAGATTGAATTAATCTGTAAATCATCCTGAAGTGCCTGACATAGATCCATGCCTATGTTGTCTGCCTGCCTATACTCTTAGCTCTCCCTGGGTTTAGGATGGGCCTTTGTAGTCTGGGAGTGAATCAGTATACTATTTATCCTTCAGTTTCATTTATATGTATTTAAAATTTTACTTCCTTTCTAGTACTTAAAGTTTGGAAACATACTGATATCCTGGAATTGTTTTCCTGTCTTTAGTACTTTACTATTGCTTAAGCATTTTGTGTGACCAGAAGATTTCTTTGTGATAGTAAGTTTAATTCATTCTTTCTTTGTGGTAACCTTGGGCAATATATAATCTGAATAGAATAGAACTCTGATTGGAATTTTTTTTATGAGTTGCAAACTCCTAGGGATAGAAACTAATAAACTAGTGGGTTTTATGTCAGGGGTAAGAGTTTATTTGTATTATTCTTTTTCATATGTTCTTTTCATTTTTTTTTTCCTATCAGGGATTTCCTTTCTAGAACACTGGAATTATTATTATGATATATTGTAGTCCTAAAGTCTTGCCTACTCTTTCCATTAAGTCTTTTTAAACCTGTGAATGGAGAAGAAGCATTTGCTCCTCTATTTGAACATTTTCCTGTGGTAATAATTTTCTCTGAAGTTTAGCAAGTCCATGACTTATTAGCCTTAAACTCTACTTTATTTTATGAGGCTCTTGTATTTTTTCTTTTTAGCCAAATAACAGCAGCCTTCAATGGAACTCTTCAAAGTAATAAATAACAACATTATTTCAAATCGACACTGTTTGCTAATTTATTGTTTTTATTAGCACCTGCTGAGGAGAGAGACTTAGCAAATGTTAAGAAATTATCAGTGACCTGTCTACATGATACAAAACACTTAGTGATATCAGTTCTGAGTAAAAATCAAGTGAAAACCTTTTTTATTCTTCCTCCTTCCTTGCATACTTCTTTCCAACTTCCTTTTGCCATTTATGTGTCCAACATTTTATGGACAGTTGGTCACAGAAGAAATAGTGCATGCTGGAGTTCCCGTCGTGGCGCAGTGGTTGACGAATCCGACTGGGAACCATGAGGTTGCGGGTTCGGTCCCTGACCCTGCTCAGTGTGTTGACGATCCGGTGTTGCCGTGAACTGTGGTGTAGGTTGCAGACGTGGCTTGGATCCTGCGTTGCTGTGGCTTTGGCATAGGCCGGGGGCTACAGCTCCTATTAGACCCCTAGCCTGGGAACCTCCATATGCCGCGGGAGCGGCCCAAGAAATAGCAAAAAGACAAAAAAAAAAAAAAAAAAAAGAAATAGTGCATGCTGAAAATGTTTAATTCACACTGCAACAGAAACATCCTGAATGTGTAGAGATCTCATTTTAAATATTGTCTGTGGAAGCATCACAAAGTCCTTTTCTGGGATTTCTAGGAGAAAATAACTAAATGTCCAACCTGTTTTAAAGTTATATTGGATAATATATTTTTTCAGTTTTATTGAGATATAATTGACATATAACATTAAGGTGGATGACATGATTTGATATACATATATATTGCAAAATAATTATCACAATAATGTTAGTCAAAACCTCTCTTTCCTCAAAGAGTTGCCTTTTTAACGTGAAAACTTTTTTAGCATTAAAATGTAACTTTATTCATTTTCTTTATCACACAATACAGTCTGAAAATAACAATACCAGCAGTACTACCCCAATGTGACTACTAAAGAGAGTTTATGATCTTTTCTTGCAATGATTTTTGTCATAATGTAGTAAAAACATTTAAGATCTATTCTTTTTGTAACTTTCAAATATGGTCAAGCTCTGCAATTTCCTCTGGTAATCCCTATGTGGTGAGACCTCCCTGAACCCTTCAGAAAGTGTTCCACAATGTTGAGGAATATGAAGGTCACCTTGGGTTCTCTTTTCCCCTCTGGGGAAAAGTAAGCCCAGGGAGGCCCTCTTAGTGTGGTGCTGTGCTGGCCAGCATGAGGGTCATTATAGTCAAAGCAGAAGTACCCCTTTGACCCCTCTAATGTCCTCTGCCTCTGGTGTCCATGGAGATGCTTCAGTGTCACCCCTGGGTTCTGGGATTTTCACAATGGTGATTGTCTATGGATACTTGCTATTTGGTGTTCCTGTGAGGGGTGTTGGAATGACGTATGTCATTACAATGATGATGTCACTGCCCTTTTGCTGGGTAATTTAACTTGTCCCTTCAAATAATGCTCAAGTCTTCAAAAGAGAAAGCAAACCTGAATGTCCCAGATTTCTCATCTTCTACCTCTCTTCTTGGACAGTCTCTAAGAAAGTGTGTATATGTATGTGTGTGGGGAACAAGGGTAGTAAGATTAGGATTTCTGCAAGCTCATGATAAAAAGAGAGATTTAAGGGCTTCAGTCTTTGTTTTCCTGGGACCTCTAACCTCAAGGACAGTGTCTGGGGCCTTTCTGATGCCTATTGCCTTGTTGGTTCATAGTTTTAGTGATCTGGATACTGTCTACTTGGCTGTGGCCTGGTGGTGTTCCCTGAATGATTTGTCTCTTCTTATCCTCCAAAGCACTGTAGACTCCAGGTCATGGTATGACTCGCATTCAGCTCCATCTGGATGATTTGCTGCACTCCCTTCCCCAGGGAGGCATCTATGGGGAAACTCCCCTGCCAGTCTCTGCATCCCTTTCTGAGTTTAGCCTCTGCTGCTAAGGAGCCAACACTGACTTGGCAAGCTAATTCCCGGAGCTGACTATAATCTACCTCTTAGTTTAACTTAAGGTGGCAGTAGTCCAAATATGCATTGGGCAGGCAGCAAACCAATTTCCTCCTTGGGTCCCAAACAAACATCTTTCTCTTCCTCTCTCTGATATGCTTCCTTTACCTCCTCTCTCTCTAGGTGGAGGCTCCAAGTAGGAAAATGGAAGAAATATTTACTAGCTCTCTTCCTCATATCTTCTCTTCTTTTGCTCTCATCTGTACTAGGAATACAGTGGTCTTTTTTTTTTTTTTCTTACTCCATATCCTATCCTTCCCTAAACATAGATCTCTAATCATGAATCACTAGGAGAGAAATATTCTCTACATTGCAAGAGCACTTTATGATCCGAGTCATTCACGCTTACTTGCTGTTATGATAAATAGGGATGCTTGGTGGAAGGATAAAGAAATATAAAACATTCTTTTTGTAACAGGTATTTTATATACCAAATACTGGATATTATTCTTTTACTTTGCATTTCTTCTATGATAAGAGCCAGTCTTCCCTCTAGCAAATGAATGTCTCCAATGGTTTAGAAAAGACAAAAGAGAAAATCACACTAAAACTTTTATAACATTAGTCCTCTAATAGAAGAAATAGTTGTGGGCTTGTATTCAGAGAGCTTAGATCTACTTCTGATTTAGACCGAATAATGGCTAGATTGACTGAATTTTTTACTTTTAAATTAACTGGGACAACTTGAGTAAACAATATAGAAATGTGGTTTTTTTCTTAAGGAAAATTTTTAATTCTTAAATTATTTAGGTGAAAAATTTCTACTATAATTTTACGATTGTACTTAAGATTGTTTTATGCATTACAAAATAGATACTACAGAACAAGACTATCTATGTTAAAATTTGGTAATTATTGAGTTTTCTTTGACTTAGCTAACTCCAGAGAAGTGGCTTGACTGTGATTTTTACTTCATGAGCTCTGTAGACTCTCTAAGTGACCCTTCTACTCTATACTATCTCTGCGCTAAGCTCCTCCACATTCACACCAATGACTGCTGGCATGGAAATAGTCTAGGAGTAGAACAGCCTCTGAAAGTCATTTCAGAACTGATATAGAGGAGATGGATAAACTTTATATGCTATAGTAAGTCCCAGTGCCTAGAACCAATCTGTATCAAGAGATGAATATTACACCTACTATTTGGTCCTTGTAATTCACATAAAAATTTATGATTATTTTTCATGTCTCGGATATAATAGATATTCAGTAAGTACCTACAGCTGCCATGTTCTCTTATTTTCCATGTGATATTTATCCTTTCACGTTAGGAGATAATTACACACTGACTTGTTACTGGAGGTCTGAAATATCTAGTTACTTTTTCATTCTGTACAACATATTCTTTTCCAAAACTTATTAGAAACAGCCTCAGTAACAATCTTTTAAGTGCTTTGATAGAGCCAATGATAAGGACATATTGAGTAGTTTGATCTTACCCAAGATTACTCCGAGTTTTAGATTGTGATTTATTTGATCTTTTCATTATAATAAAGAGAGGGTATAGTTGCTTTTCCATCATCTACTGACAACTTTTTATCATCTAACTTCACAACTACCTCTCAGTGTTACCCCTCACCTCTTCATTAACCAGTCCAGTAGTCTCCTCAAAGTCTCCATCCTTCGTATTCCTTTTCAGCCTGTGACAATATGGACCATCCTTCTTCCTGAGGCTACTCCATTTATTTTCTGAAACTGTATAGTTTCTCACAACTCTCTTTGAGAGCTTTTTTTGCAGAGTAGGTTTGGTATACTTTCACAGGGTATTCTCACCTTGCCCATTAATAATATAGATATTTTCAATCCTTTCTTCTGCATATAGTTTTTATATTACTGTTTTTCATTTCCCAAAGATGTACTCCTGTTCTGGTGAAGCTAATACTCACACACTGCTTTTGAATCTATGATGGAACTTGATGGTAACTGACAGAATGTGGCAGAAGAGACATAAATTCTGAGGTAAATTTTGTGACTAGCTCAAATGAAGTCTTACAGCTTCCTTCTTGAGCTCTTGAAACGCTGGAGCTTAAAGCTGTGAATTACTATCTAAAATGCCCACTTCCAAGAGGGGTTTCTGACTGAAAGGTCACTTGTAGGTGTTCTGAATGTTATCCCTGGATGGGCATCTCCCAGCCATCCCCATCAAAGTGGGCAAATGAAGCCTTTCAATATTACAAATAAGTTCATTTGCAAAATGAATACTGTTCTATGGTGTCAAGTGGAAGATAAGTATGGCCCCGCTAAGCCTTGCCTGAATTCCTGACCTACAACATCATGAGATATAATAAAATGGTGGTGATTTAAATCAATAAGTTTTAGAGTATTCTGTTAGGCAGCAGTTTCAACCAGTTCCATTATATCATGATCACCTTCATAAGGTGGAAACCCAGAACTGGGTGTACCCTTTTCCCTGAGCTCTGTTGTCATTTGACTTCCAATTCTCCTCCACTTTCTATTTCTAGATATCTGTACCAACGCCACATTACTTTAATTAGAAAAGTTTTGCAATATGATTTAACACTTTGAAAGCTAAACCTCTCCTTTCTTTCTTATTTAGTTTTCTAAATAAATTTATTTTTCTAAATATTGAAAATTTAATAGCAGATAGGGCATCATATTAAATTACTGGAGAAATTACTGAAATAGAAACCAAATAGTTCCTTGGGAAAAGAGACCTCAGGGAATTCCCACTGTGGCTCAGTAGTAATGAACCCAACTAGTTATCCATGAGGATGCAGGTTCAATCCTTGGCCCCGCTCATTGGGTTAAGGATATAGTATTACTGTGAGCTGTGTTTTAGGTCACAGACATGGCTCTTATCTGGCATTGCTGTGGCTATAGCTCCGATTCAGCCCCTAGCAAGAGACAGAGAGAGCTCAGATCATACTAAATAAAATCCTAATGATTTGGAAATTTTTGAAAAATGAATTTAAGACCTTAAGTATTCTCATGCAGAAAAAGCTCTGTAGCCTGTAGTTACTGTGTGGTGATGGATGTTAACTAGGCTTATTATAGTGATCATTTTGCAATATATATAAATATACAATCCTTATGTCATACACTTGAAACTAATACAATGTTATACGTCAATTATGCATCAATTAAAAAAGTCAAACTACCCAAGTACTAGAAGAAAACATGGATGAGTTTCTAGGTATAAGGAAAGTCTTCTTATCCATAACTCAGAATCAAGATGCAATTAAGGAAAAAATTGATAGGTTGACTAAATAATGGTCAAAAAAATAAAACCCCAAACAAATGAACATGACAAATAATATGAAAAGACAAATGACAAATTTGGAGAAAATATTAATAACATAGATCCCAGATCAGGGGTAATCTTTCTAAATATATGTATGACTTAAATTCAATGAAAAAACAAAACTCAAATGAAAAGCGGATAGAAAAATGGATAAAAGAAGTGAACAGACATTTCATAGAAGATCTAAAATGATCCTTAAATACATAAAAGATGTTTAGCATTGCTCATAAGAGACATTACAATAGAGGAATAGACTGTAGTGCCATTTCTCACCAATAAAAATCACAAAAATCCAAAAGCTTCTCTCTGGTTAGTAGAGCTTTGAGGAAAAAGGCATTTTTATACATGATGCAAAAGGCTGGTGGAGCGTAAAATGTTTCAACCCCTGTGCCAGCCAACAATTTATTACCTCTCATCTGTGAATCTCCCTTCACTGCCCTCCTTATGATGCTGGAAGTGGGCTGGTAAGCACTTCTCCCTTGCCCACTGGCATTATGTTAATCTTGGCATGTAGAGGGCACTGCGGGAGGAAGGAGGTTCTCTGTGTGTTTCCATTGTGCTGGGCTTTCTTCTTGCTGCTATGCTGCTTTGCTGGAAATTAGGATACCAAGTAGAACCCCACAGGCAGGTTTCAGGTGAGTTGCAGAGGTATCCTACCTGCTTTCCTAGAAATTTCGACATTCCTCCAGTGAAATAATTCTCCTGGCCTCCTAGCAAGTATCTCTTTCAGCTCTCCAGCTTGTTCAACAGCCAGTACCCCCCACCTCCATAGGCAACTCCCAATCAAGTTTTAGCTGCACCCCAGTGAGTGATTTCCTGTTTACCAGCTTTGGCCTGAGGCACCACAGCAAGTATCTCTGCTGTCCAAGGACAGAACCATTTCCTTTGCAGTAAGCTCTAAATCTCAGCTTTTTCATGGGGATGGGGAGTCTCTCCCATTTTTTTTTTTTCCTTTGGTGTTTTCTTCAGCTTCAGGGATAATAATTATCCCTGTATCTGATATTCCTATATTCTTTAAAGTTTTCTGTTTCCCTTGGTAGCCAATTACCTGTCACTCTGATCACCTCCTACTAGTGAATGATTCTTTATATTAAATTATCTGTGTTCAAATTACTGTGGGGTTTCTGCACCCTGATTGGGCTTTGATTGACACACTCTCTAATGAGGACAGAGGAATATCTAACAAAACTACATTTGTATTTATCATTTGACGTTGCAACTCTTCTTCTATGAACATACTGTATACAAAGTGGTTACAGCCACTTTGAATAGTGGTTTTTAATAGGTGATTTAGAATTGGTGCCCATGCTTATCTCCAGGAAACTGATAAAATAAGAAGATAACTAAATTTTGACAGAATTTTAGCTGGTCAAATTTGGGACATTATAAGCAATCCCACCCCCAACTCCCAATAATTGTATCAATGAAAAATAAGCCCATTGACACCCAAAACAATCATGAGTCCATTGTTAATATAATATCAATGGTGGGAACATGTTTTACAAAAGAATGTTAATTAAGAATTATATGAATTATTCTAAAATTTCAAAAAAAATCACCATTTAAACGTAATTGATGAATGCAAAAATTGGTTCAGGCAAGGGCCATTAATGGTTGCTAAAGGCATTTTGTAAAAGGTTCTTGGGGATAGGGACCTATAATCACAAAGTTTCAAGGTAACACCCCACACATTATTTACTGAATACAAAAGGGAAAAAGTACTACTCACATGGAGAAATAAAGCAGACATTTCCTAAGCCATGTGACCAAATTCAGCATTATTAGATATTGGACAAACTGATATCAGGGGACTTATTATGTAATACTGAGGGAATAATAATACAGCCTCATTAATGCAGTGTTCTTGCCAAATATATTGAACTTAAATCTACTCATGAAGAAACTATCACACATTTCCAGATTGTGGACTGTCCTACATGGCAACTGGCATGTGCTCTTCAAAAAGTGTCAGTGATATGATAGTAAAAAAAAAAAAAAAACGAAAGAGGAGAGTGGATGGGGTAGTAGGATAGGAATTGAAAGACATCAAAAAGATATGACATGTAAATATGTATGGATCTTTTATTGATGTATTACTTTTGTGTTATTACTCCCAAAGGGGAGGTTTTTATCTTATTGCAGAAGGAATTAAGAAAGGAGAGGGAAATTGAGACAGTAAAGTGAGGATTTATTTAAGTGAGAAACATACCTTTTAAAGAGAGGCAGGCAAAGAGGTGCGAGAAGCTTCCTTGTGTTTCCTTTTGTTGGAAATTACAATAACTCTGGCTCGGGTCGTCAGTGTCAGAGAGACACATGGACAAGGAGAAATCTCAACAAGGCTCTTTACTTCTGCAGAAGGGCTTGGGCACTCCAAAAAGTGTGCGTACCGAACAAAGGACCCTCCCCTATTTATCCCTAGCAGGTGATTTACCTGTCCCCTTCCCATTGGTCAGGTCAGGGTGCACAGTCTTCCCTGGTGGCTAGTTTGAAACAAATTGTTACTGGGAGAAGAAGGAAAGGGGAGGGGTGGGGGTTGCAGGAAGGCAAAAACAGAGCAAAATGGAGTAACCAAGATTTCCTTTGATAGAAAAGACATTATGTTACTTTCCACTCTTGGCACTCAGGTTATGAGTGGCATTCAAATGAATGGGTGCAATACTCACTGAGACGGAAGGCTTTATGGATCATGTTCCCTAATTTTCATTCCAGCTTCACCTTCCCAAAGGAAGGATGGTTTTTTGTCCTTATTTAGCTTTGATGGGAAGTATCATGGCACCAGTGCATGATGGGTATTTCTTATCTGAATGGCTCATTTTATTATAAATTTATTGTAATTTATTGTAATGAGGGCATAATAAGCAACAGCTTACATTTGGATACTGGAGATTCATACCCTTTTTCACCTTTCTTTGTCTGCTTCCAGGGCACTTATCACCCCAAAATGTGTGGTTTCCTGTCAGTCTAGAGATTCAGGCTCTTCTTTGGCCATAGGCGCTGCTGTTCACATGATGTATGGTTTCCTGCCACTAGCCCCATACCCCCCTTTCTCTGCTCATACCTAGCTATCTACCTGCTATAAAATTATAACAACCAAGTACAAAATCTCAGTCAGTGGCGTCCAAAGATCAGCATAGATTTTGCTTATGGGTTTCCAGATCAGCTGGCTGGGTAGCTCTGCTCCATTTTTGGTTATTTCAGAGCAGTAGCTGAACATACAGTTCTATGCTGGGGAAGTTCTTCTCATGACAATGGTGGAAACACACAAGCAAGCATGTTTCAAGACTTTGTTTACTGCAAATCTTCTAACAGTTCACTGGTTGCAGAGTAACAGGGCTAGAGCCAAATGCAAGAGAGGGAAGAGGGAATAATTTTGAGTACTTACCCAAACTACCAAAATAAGATCATGGATTAAAATTAAAATAGTTGCCCTAGGTTATACAAAGTAATTAGTAATTTTAAAGCAGCTGTAAATAGTAATTTGTATAAAAGTTATGTTTTCAGAGTTCCTATTGTGGCACAGCAGAAACGAATCCAACTAGTAACCATGAGGTTGCAAGTTTGATCCCTGGCCTAGCTCAGTGGATTAAGGATCCGGCATTGCTGTGAGCTGAGATGTAGGTCGCAGATATGGCTTGTATCTGACTTTGCTATGGCTGTGGTGTAGGCCAGTGGCTACAGCTCTGATTTGACCCTAGCCTAGGGAATCTGCATATGCTGTGAGTGTGGCCCTAAAAAGAAAAATAAAAAAGTTATATTTTCTGGGTGTGATATAGATATTGTAGTTATTTGGGAGGATGTCCTAATTCACTGGAGGCACACATTGAGGTTTTGAGGAGTGAAATGTCATTATGACTAAAACTTATTTTCAAAAACTTCAGCAGCAACAATAAAAATGTGAATCTATCTGCTCATCTGTCTCTCTCTAGCTATCTATATAAAATGTAAACATGGCCAATATTAACAGTTGGCACAAAAAAAAATTAAAGCATGTGAGTGCCCACTGTGCTACCCTCTCAGATATTTTCTATACAGTTGAAGTCTTTTTAAATTAAAAAAAAAATTAAAGGAGTTTCCTGGTGGTGCAGTGGGTTAAGGATCCAGTGTTGTCACTGCAGTGGCTCAGGTTGCAGCTGTGATGTGGGTCTGATCCCCAGTCCTAGAACTCCAGCATGCCAAAAATAAATAAGTCAACACCAAATCAATAAAAATAAATACCTAGATAGAAGCTGTGGTTTACCAGAACCAACTAGAAATCCTTGTGTTGCTGGAGCTGGGAAATTAAGCAAAAAGTGAATGATTACAAGATGATGGACTTCTCTTTTCTTCTTAACTCTTTGCTCTTATGACAACAATTATAATCAACTGTAAGTTTGGAATCTTGGTAGAGAGACATCAGTGAGTTCTCAGAAAGAGAGAAGATGTGAGAGGCTTTAATCTCCCTCTGTCTCATTCTCTGTATGTTTGGGGAAGTGGGATGGGACTTAAGACCTGCAGCCTTGGAGAAGGCTTTCTCCTCTGGGAGAATTTTGGGCAAAATTGAAGATTTTCCAGGTGGATAAGAGTGTCCAGTCTGCAGAGTGCATTGGATTCCTGTCTTAGGGAAACAAATTAGCCACCCGTGGGTCCTTTGGAAGATTGAACGATATTATTGGGGCTTGGAAACCTTGAGGAGAATTAAACTAATGGGATAAATTACTCTAACTCTCTGACAATGAATTGCCTCTATTTACTTTTGCCTGAAAAGTGTCTGAAAGCCAAAAGTTCTCTCAACACTTTGAATTTATGGACCTTGTTTTGACCAACTACTTGCTGCTAATTCACTAATTTTAGCCATTCTATTTGGCTTTTTTCCCAGTTACTTCTGCAGCCTGATCTATAGAATAAGGGGGAAAAAAAATGTATTACAACCAATTTGAGGAGACTCAGTAACTGGAGGAGGAAGTACAAAGTGGACCATCAGAAATATTATCTTGCACTGTTAGAAAACTAATCAAATATATATGAGAGAATGTGAGTAAAAAAGAAAAAAATAAGTAGGGTTTTTATGGCAGTCAGTGAGCTGTTATTAAATGTCTGTAAAAGGGGAAAAGGCTAAGAATAGCCAAGACAATTTTGAAAAAGAATAAGAGGACTTGACTCATCAGGCACCAGATTTGTAGTAACTAAGACACTGGAATATAGCATTAACTGGCAAATAGCTACTGGAACTGCATAAAGAACACTGAAATAGACCCACACACATATAAAAATTAGATATGTAAAAGAGATTGAATTTTAGGTCATAGGGAAGAATAAAAAATATTTAACTATATAATAACAAATCTATTACTGTATAACAAATTATGCTGAGACAATTGGTTATCTACATCAGAAAAATAAAATTTAAAGTGGTTCCCTACAGCACACCACACAGAAAAATAAATTTCAGGTAGATTAAAGATATAAATATAAAGAGCGAATTTTAAAAATCTTGGAAGAAGAGTTCCTTTGTAGCTCAGTGGGTTAAGAACACCACATATGTCCATGAGGGTGAAGATTTGATTCCTGACCTTGCTCAGTTAAGGATTAAGGGTTAAGGATTCGCCATTGCAGCAAGCTGCATTGTAGGTCGCAGATGAAGCTCGGATCTGGTGGGCTGTGGCTGTGGCTGTGGCATATACCACAGGTGGCAGCTCTGATTCCACCCCTAGCTCTGGAACTTCCATATGCCTCAGGTGTGGCCATAAAAATGCATACATACATAAAATTTAAAAAAAAAAAAAAACCTTAGAAGAAAACACAAGAGCAAATCTTTATGTCTTGAATTAAGGAGAGACTTCTGAAATAACTCAAAATCTACAAATCAAAAATAGAAGGATTAATAAATTCAATCCTCTAGAAGATTTTTATAAGATTAAACTTACAAATAGTACCTAGAACATTGAAAATTCTGCATGAGAAACAACTAAGTAAAATATAAGCAAAAGCTAGGAAGATGAAACTTACTGCTCATAGATCAAAGTAAAGGCAAATTAACATTATAGTTATTAATTTAAAAGTTTAAAAAGAAAAAATATCAGATATCTATTACTTGATAAGTTCCTGCCTCTAAGAAGCAGATCTGCCTATTTTCAGAGAACCTCTATAGAATAAAAAATGAACATTCATGTCAATCATTTTGAAAGAATCTAAATAATACTGCAAATTCCATATACTTCTCTCTGTCGTGGGCTAAGAAATATAACTAGAGATGTTCCATTCTCTGACTTTGTCTGATTCGCCTTCGCAAAATCCTCTTGTGGATGTGCCCCATGGTACTGTCAACCTGTCCGATTTCTTTTTCTTAGCTTTTGTGAGCAGTATCTTGCCATTTCAGTTTTTTTTGTTTTGTTTTTGTTTTTTTAGGGCCACGCCCGCAGGTTACCAGGCTAGAGGTTGAATCAGAGCTACTGCTGCCAGCCTACACCACAACAACAGCAACACAGGATCCTAGCCACGTCTGCAACCTATATACCACAGCTCACTGCAACACCAGATCCTTAACCCACTGAGCAAGACCGGATATCAAACCCGCAACCTCATGATTCCTAGTTGGATTCATTTCCACTGCACCACAATGGGAACTCCTGTTTTATTTTTTTAACCATTTTGATGAATTGCCTCAGCCTGGGGAGGCTATTGTAGACCAAACAAGGGCAAGTATAAGATTAGAAGGTGGGGAGATCCCGACGTGGTACAGCAGAAATGAATTCGACTACGAACCATGAGGTTGTTGGTTTGATCCCTGGCCTTGCTCATTGGGTTAAGGATCCAGCGTTGCTGCGAGCTGTGGTGTAGGTCACAGACGTGGCTTGGATCTGGCGTTGCTGTGGCTCTGGCGTAGGCTGGCAGCCACAGCTCCAATTAGACCCTTAGCCTGGGAACCTCCATATGCCTGTGGGTACGGCCCTAAAAAGGACAAAAGACAAAAAAAAAAAAAAATTAGAAGGTGGGTGGTATGACTTGGTATGTGCCTCCTCTCAAAACTGTGTGGTCACTTTGCACAATATGGATAGCATACTCCCACACGCCGTGACCAGCTAGAGTCAAGTTCTGTGATTGAACGTTTGAGAACTTCCAAGCAAAATGTCCCCTTAAAGTCATGTTCCTTAGCTCATCTTACCTGTATTAATGTACATTTTGCAGTACATTTTGTTAGGTAGTAAGTTAAAGGAGCTCTGAATATATTGGGTTTTTCTATACAGAGATGAACATGTATTGATTTTCATTAGCTTGCAGGTTTTTCATCATATTATTTAGTCCACAGGTCAGGAGATCTTTTTAGCTTATTGATTTTGATTTTTTAGGCCTCATGATGGGTCTGCAGTTGATTTTTTAGGTCCTCAAATGGCCCTGTAGTGTCCTTGCTTCTACTAAGCCAGGCTGTTTTTTTATTTTTTAAACCCTCCAAATGTGAGAAATCCATTAAGTTTGTTTTCTTTCTCTGTGGAGGGTTAAAAAGAAAAAAAATGATGTCTATAAATTTAGCCATAAATAAGGGTTGTTGGGCAAGTGCTATAGGAAAAAAAGAAGAAAACTGAAAAATCAGACTGTTTACACATAGAAATCTGATATTCATTTAAGAGTTTTAGAGAATTTTTATATAAATAGTAGATGATGCCTTGGATTATAATATTTTTCCCCACCTACATGCTTCATCATATCTACTTTAAGGACCTTACCCACCATCTAGGTACCATACAAATAAAGAACCAATATGTCAGACTTCTTATCTTTAAGGTTTAAAAGGCACAAGTGCAATGTAAGTTAGAAAAATATTTCAAGGAAGCTCCAATTAGACCCAGCAGTCTTTTCACATATCCCTTTCTTCACACAAGTGCCTGGGAGAGGAGAAAGGTTTTGAAAGAATTGTTAGATGATATGTGAGCTCTGTGCCCTGCCCCTCACTCTGGCCTGGCCAAATCTTGGCAATAGTCAGATAAGAATTTAGAGATATTAGAAAGCAGGAAAGCCTAGGAAAAAGTGAGCCTTATAGAAGAGTTTTCAGGAGTTCCCATCATGGCTCAGCAATAATGAACCCAACTAGTAACCATGATGATGGGGGTTTGATCCCTGGCCTTCATCACTGCATTAAGGATCTGGTATTGCAGTGAGCTCTGGTGCAGCTTACAGACTCAGCTTGGATCCCAAGTTGCTGTGGCTGTGGTGTAGATTGGCAGCTACAGCTCTGATTCGACCCCTAGCCTGGGAACGTCCATGTGCCATGGGTGTGACCCTAAAAATAAAAAAAAAATAAAAAAAGTTTTCTAAGGTGTCCTGGTAAAATAGAGAAGAGAAATATTAGTGTAGTATGTCTGGGCATGAGGAGGTCAGAAACTTCTTACAAGTTTCCCAGAGGGTGGTGGCAGGCATCACAGTGGCTGTGGCCCCTTGCACTCCCATGGACAGTGGCAGGAGAGACAGAGCTCTTAAGCATGCACAGGGCTGATGCTTAGGTTTAGAGCAACCAAGGCAGCTTGATCAGCCCCACCAGAGAAGGAATGATGGCCTATCTACAGCCCAGTAGCTTGCCAGCCTGGTGTGGGACCTGTTTACGTTTCAGATGGGAGGGAAAAAATGATCATCTAAAATTAGCTGGAACCAAGACAAAGCCGGGGGGGGGGAGCAAATGACTTCTCCATGTCGTTGAAGTATAAAAGTCTTCTTCCTTTTATAGAAAACCTCTACACAAAAGTGGTAGGAAAAGAAAACACTTGTATTTTTGAATAAGCATTAAACTGGAATTGGATGCACATCACGAGCAATATGCAAAGACTGCGAAGACAGAAATGTCATTCTTTCCTAGAGATAAGCAGATACAGCCCATTGCTAATCACACACACACAGTTCATCCTAAATTTTGATACTTGGGGTCACCATCTGTGTTCATGTTTTGGCTTTATAAAAGGAAAATTTACACTTTTCATATTTCTATGACAGAAGGTTTTATAATTGGGAGCCAGGTGGCTGTGGAAGGGAGACCCCTGCCTACCCACCTTCCTCAGACTGGAAGATATGATCACAATCCCACGTGAATACATTTCAGAGGGACAAGCTCTTGGCTACTTGAGAAAGACATTTTTGGGCTGTCAAACTGTAAGAGATTACTTTTTGTAAGATTATAATTACAGGTTTACAAAATAAAACGTTCTAAGAAAAGGGAGGAGGAATAACACCTCCCTTATTTTTAGCAGGGAGAATTAAGCCTCTCACTTTAAATTTTTATTGGTCCTTACATACTCGCTGATATCCTAGCACATTTAAGCCCCTGAGCCTCAGCCCTGAGCCTGAGGATAAAGAAGAGAAAGGGAGAAAAATCACAAATGTGACTATGTTTTATTCCTAACTCAGGCATCACTGAATTTGACTAAGTTTCTCTGACAGCTGGACAAAGGGGACCTTGAGGTAAACATTAGGTTCAATCTAATGGGTCCTATGAAGTTGCCTCTGCTCTATCCAGTGTAACACAGGAGTGCCTCATCCCTTGGACCTCGGAGCCACTGGCCAGGGCCAGCCCCAGCTGCCTTTGGACAACACCTGCATTTTCTATGTACGTTATGAGGTACAAAAGCTTGGGAAATACTGGCTTACTTCCGTTGTCTCTTTGTTCCGCAGTGTCACTTGGCAAGCTTAGAAATGTCAGTAATGAGCATTTACCACAGTCCTGGAGTACCGGGTGTTCAGTTACTATCAGTACTATGGATAAACACCATCACGAGCAGCCATGATACTCAGATGGGAGATTTGATGGGGAAGGAACCTCTTTAGGGGTAACAGCTAGGTTTGTACACTAAGTTTGAGGTCATTTGTTTATATCCTGCCCAAGGTGATTCTTTAGAGAATCCAGTTTGCAGAGAGACAGACTAATCGATATTTTCCAAATGTCACATCGCATTAGCACACACAGACCGTCTCTTGCTTCTTCCTCACAAAAGTAACATGAAGTGATGGCTGGAGATTTGAATGTGTGTGGTCACTTTTTGTACCTGGATGTGATATTTTATTTATTGCTAGCTTAGCCATCCCCGAAGTTCTCCTATTTCTTGTATCATGGTCAATTGACTATGACAGCATAAAGAAATTATTTGGAGCTATCATCACTGCAAGAGACATGCACTGAAGAGATGAAGGCTAAGTTTTGATTTTAGAACACCTAAGGAAAGTTGTGATCCAAATGAAAGCTCTTCTTATTGGCACTCCAAGGTTTTCCTTGTGTCCTTGTATTCCTATATTCAACACCTTTTCTGAATTCATCTTTTGTGGCAGGCACTATTACAGACACAAGGAATAAGATGATGAACCAGACACAGCCCTGGCCTTCAATGAACTCAAATTTGGGGCGGCAGGGGGAAGACCTGTAAATAGATAAGTAGCAATAGGCAAATAAATGTAGTAATATCAACTAAGAAGGGGATAGTTACGGGTTTCAGAAACATTGGACTCTTCAGTGTTTCCCTCATACTACATTATTTTACTGTACTTTGCTTCATGAGTCAAAGAAGAGAAGAGGGGTTAAGAGCTTTGAAATTTGAAGAATTCAGAAGAGTTTTTAATTTTTTACTCCCCTCATTAACCATATTATCTCAAACAATTCATGCAATGAATCCTTTTGAGTGAAGAAATGTCTGTTATTTGCATAAACAGACAATCCTTCTAGCAGTATGTAAAATGCCACTCTCAGATTTTTATCATCTCTGTGTTGTCTTGAGCAGCATCGTAATTAAATCTAATTAAGTAGATTTATGGTTTGGAACACTAATGGTCATGAATAAATACATGTCCCCTGAAGCTGTTTGCTCAATTTGCACCTTATGTCTTTTCACTTCCAGTTATACATATTCAGCTTAATGCTCCATTTATTTGTTTATTTTGAGGGAGGAAGGGGATTCTTCATGAAATTCTACGTTCCTCCTCTAGACCTGATTTTCTTGCAATTGTCCTTTTGTGCCCTTTCTCTGCTACTTGTTCTGAATGGGGGACTTAATGTTGGCAGCTTATTGTAAACTAAAATAGCAATATATTTTCTAGGCCAATGGAAAATTTTCACTAATTTGGAAGTAAAAAAATATGTATAAAAAAGACAATTAGTGGGAGTTCCCTTATGGCTCAGTGGATCCAGTATTGTCACTGCTGTTCCCTTATGGCTCAGTGGATCCAGTATTGTCACTCAAGTCACTGCTGTGGTACAGATTTGCAGATTTAGTCCTGACCCTGGAACTTCCTCATGCCATGAGCATAGCCAAAATATAAAAAAATAAATAAAAAAAAAAGAAAGAAAAGAAACAAGAAATACAAATGGTTGGATTAGAATTAGATTTAGATTTTGAGAAAGAAAGACAAAAGAAATACAAACAACCAATAAACATTAAAAAAAATTCCTTATTTAATTGTAATATTCTTCAAAGAAATGCAGAGTCTAACAGTGTTTAGATGCTACGTTTTGCTATTACATAAACAAGAAAGAATTTAGATATCCACTGTTTGGCACAGATGAAGTGAAAAAATACACCACTGATAGCAGTTAAATTGGTGTGATTTTTCTGGAAAAGAAATCAGTGCTATTTATAAGAAGACTTACAGCATTCATATTCTTTGATTTAGTAATTCCCTTTCAGGTGCCTCGCTTAAATTATAGGTCAGAAATTAGGGGAAAAACAGACCTAAAGATGGTAGTCATAATATTATTTTCTAATAACTTTGATCTGTTCATCAATAGAACAGTATTTAGCATAGGGAAGTTCCTAGGCTAAGAGTCAAACCACAAACTTGAATTTGTTAAGAATAAAAAAACTAAGTTTCTTTATGTGATCTAATTGATTTCTTAGGTGTTTAGTTTTCTGTGAAAGATAATCTTAATTTTGTTTTTGTTTGTATTTCATTGGCATCGTGACAGTGTTTGCAGTCACTATTGTGTAACTAAGCATTTAAGTCCTAGTTTCTTTCCTAGGGCCTGATGAGGGAAATGACTTCAGTGCAAGAATGGGTCCAAAGCACACTTTTGGAAGAAAATAATATATTGCTTTAGGGAAAAACATTTCTTAATTTAGGGTAAGATTCAAAATTAGCAATTCTTTCTAGGAAAGTATTGTGCTGTTTTGATCTTTCTTGATAAGACTGTACCTTGAATTGCTACACTTTAATGAGGAAGTTCAAATACAAGTTTTGTATTTTTGATAATTTACCCATGGGTTAACACAATTTGGATAAACATAAATACAATCTATATAGAGCAAATACCACATTTGGCTTCTCTGTATTGTATACATAAACTTGTTTAATTTCTTGCTGTTTATTCAAAGTATCTCACGATCACACCGATTTTTAATTAATTAAAGAGTTGTAATAGTAAGTAAACATACATAATGCCATCAATACCCTCTTCAAGCTATAATAATAAGATTAAATCATAGTATCTCTCTTTTTAGATTTTAGGGACATTTTTATAATGGCCAACAAGCTTACTCAAGTCCTACTTTCTCTGTTTAGTGTCTTAGATAGCCTTATGATTATGGATAAAATCTTTGCTACTCTAAAAGGATGTTTTCATGTAGTTATACATTTCCCTTGTTTATCAAAAAAGAGAGAAATATTAATAAATAGGCATGTCTCCATTTGAAGCAGAGATTGCAACTGATTCACCACACAATGTGTTAGAATTGGGAGATTTCTTATAAAACCTCAAATTTCTGTCTTCTCTGAAACACTTCTATAATCTAGTAACCTAGGCCCACATTCCTGCACTGAAGCACTATCTAAAGCTGAGAAATGGCTGCTACTTTTAAGCAGGAGAATTTCTACCATCTTCACTTCCTCTTCCCTCTGACCTGCTTGACTCTCCCAGCAAACCTCTGAAGGCATTTTTAAGTTGGAATCTCTGACTTTTATGGAAGAATTAACACATACTGAGCACTACTGTCTCCCTTACACCTCAAGAATTGTCACTAAGCAAATATCTTTCACAACAGAATGAACTTAGATTTTCCAAGATGGCACCAAGCATCTAGTGAGAAGCTGAAGCATATTTAAAATTTTTATCGAAGTATAGTTGATTTGAAGCATTTTATAAATTGTTCAGATGGTTCCAAATAGTCACATAGTAAAAATTAACTCACACTAAACAACCACTTTAGGTTTATGTAAAAACATTGTTTGCTAAATAAACTCAAATCTCACAATAGCCCAGAGGTAGTTATTACATCCATTTTATAAATAAGGCTCAGGAAAGTTAATGCCAAAGTTGTACACCATGTAGGTGATAGAGCTTGTTTTTGAGCTTAGGTTGGCCTGGCTGCAAAGTCCAAATGCTGATGTTATGTTTATGTAGTCAAACATTAATGTTTTTGAAAAATTTATTTCTGTCTTGATCTAGAAGTCAAATAGTCTATAGAGAAGAATGTGTTGTTTCCATGTCTTGGCTATTGTGAATAGTGCTACAATGAACATGCGGGTGCATGTGTCTTTTTTAAGGAAAGTTTTGTCTGGATATGTGCCCCAGAGTGGGATTGCTGGGTCGTAAGGTAGTTCTGTATAGTTTTCTAAGGTACGTCGATACTGTTCTCCATAGTGGTTGTACCAGCTTACGTTCCCACCAAACAGTTCAGGAGGGTTCCCTTTTCTCCACAGCCCCTCCAGCATTTGTTCTTTGTGGACTTATTAAGGCTGGCCATTCTGACTGGTGTGAGGTGGTATCTCATGGCAGTTTTGATTTGCATTTCTCTAATAATCAGTGATGTTGAACATTTTTTCATGTGCTTGTTGGCCATAATAATGTGAGAAAAAGAATGTATACATGTATGTGTAACAGGGTCAACATGCTGTACAGTAGAAATTTGACAGAACAGTGTAAACCAGCTATATGGAAAAAATAAAAATCATTGTATATAAAAAATAAGAAGATTGTGAACACTATTAATTTGAATGCAAATTGTCTGAGTGTATATGTGTGTGTGACTGAATCAGTATATATGATTTAGTGAGAAGAGCTATAGTTTTCATTAGATTCTCAAAAGGGATTGGTGACCCATGGAAAGGCTAAGATATCACAGAAGTAATGCTATATTCTTCCCATTTCCCCACTGAAAAGTCACTCTTTTGAAACTAATAAGTACTTGTTGGGAGTTCCCGTCATAGCTCGGCAGTTAACGAACCTGACTAGTATCCATTAGGACATGGATTCGATCCCTGGCATCACTCACTGGGTTAAGGATCTGGCGTTTCTGTGAGCTGTTGTAGACTTTTCCACAGGAAAACTAGGCAGACACTGCCTTAATTGAGTTAACATTATTAGTAAGGGGACAAATCAAAACCATGAGTCACTTGATATGATACAAGAATATTATAGCATTACTTCTGTGATATCCCTGCCAAAAATATATAACCTGAATCTAACTGTGAGGAAAAGTCAGGCAAACCCAGGTTGAAGACATTCTACAAAATAACTGGTAGTTAATTTTAAACAGTTTCAAGATCAGGAATGTCAAGTAAATAAAGAAAAAAATCCTCTCTTTCTCTTTTTTACCTCCTAGTAGTAGCTCAGGAAACAGTGATACAAAACATCATTCAAAAAAGGACATTTAATTATCTTATCAAAAAAACATACATGTACATGATTGCTTAATGCCTTTGGCACAATATTTTACTGGTGAAATTTATGAAATACCTGACTCTTAAGTGTATATAGCTTTATACAGGACATTTCTTTCTGAAGAACATAAATTGATAGCCCATAGGAAAAAAAAAGTATACAAAAATATAACTAATAAATTAAAAAAAAAGAAAACTGACAAACCAAAACCTGTTCAACTTTACAAGTGATCAAAGAAATGAAAATTAGAACAATAAATATTGTGGCCTATCACAATGGCAAATTACAAACAAAAGCAACTAATAATGAATAATGGTAAAAGCAAGGAAAAGTGGAGTTCCCTTGTGGCACAGAGGGTTAAAAGATATGACATTGTCACTGCCATGGCATGGGTTCAATCCCTGATCTTGGAACTTCCACATGTCATAGGCGTGGCCAAAAAAAAAAAAAAAGTAAGGAGAAATGGGCACTATTATATCTTATTTATTGCTATTTACATCATAGGACATTTTTGAAGAAAATTAGGCACCATACCTCAAATAATTCTTATAAATGTGTATATCCATCTTTTGTAGACATTTACTGGACTTCTTTACTGGGCATTTATGTCAATTAGGTAGTTGAGAATATAGGCAAAGATGCTTTCATAGTAACATTTGCTATGTGTAGTTTCTAAATGCAAAATTCTGTATTATTACTGTTTTGTTTAGATAACTAATACAAATATTTAAAATACAGAAATATATTTATTGACAGTGATAGAGGTTCATCATCCACTATTAAATAGAAAAGTAGGTTATGAAGCAATTTGCATAATATAAACCCATTTTCTTAAAAACATATGTAAATAAGTAAATATATTTTTTAAAAGTGTGCAAATACACATCCCAAAATTTTAATGATGGCTATCTCTGGGCACTGAGATAATTTTTAAATTATCTCATTCTTTTTGTTTCTTTACCTGTATTTATTTTAAAATATGCAAAAAGATTTTAGTACTTAAACATTAAAATTTATTAACATATATGTATTATATGCTTACTGTAATTCTTCCGTAAGTTTTTAAAAATTATTGTCATTTTATCAGTTTACATTTTCTCTTAAACAAAATCCAATGTTATATTAAGCCCATTTTCACATTTTCTTGCTCAACTTATAAAGACTGAAACTTTTATAAACAAAGCATATTACTTGTCTTAAGGAATTTTCCATAAGTTGAATTAATCATGCCAAACCTGTCAGAAACACCTAAGGAGTTATATTTGTTTATTGGAGTTACATGGTGTTCAAGAAAAGTGAAGTCAAAATAGAATGAAATAAACCAAATCCTCAAAATAGACAAGCATGCCAACATGCCATATAGAACAGGAATGTTCTATATGAATGCAAGGAAATGGAATGGAAATTCAAGAAAATTAAATGAATTCACAATGAAGTGAAAAATAAAGCAGAGATTCCGGATAGAGTAGTTCCATGGAAAGGAAAAAGGAGATTTCCTATAGTCATAATCAAAGACGAATTTTCTATAAATCACAAATTGTTAAACTATTCCTTAACCTTAAAATTTTAGCCTCGGTGTCCCTCCTTTTCTGAGGTTTTTTGAATCAACCAGGTTTATGGCTATTGGTATATCTAGATATATAAAAATCCAGGAGTTCCCTTCATGGCTCAGTGGTAAGGAAACCCATCCAGGATCTAAGAGGATACAGGTTTGATCCTTGGCCCCACTCTGTGGGTTAAGGATCTGGCATTGCTGTGAGCTATGGTATAGGTCACAGAGGTGGCTCATATCTGATGTTGCTGTCACTGTGGCATAGGCCAGCAACTGCAGCTCTGATTTAACCCTAGCTTGAGAACTTCCATAGGCCAAAGGTGTGGCTCTAAAAAGCAAATATATATATATATATATATAAAAGTTCTAATTATATTTTGATCATGGGTCCCTCCCACCTGACTGTGAAGTGTGGACAGGCACTGATCCAAGACTGCATCATTCTGTTTGTAGCCCCAGAACAGGGCTGTTGGTTCAGCATAAGCATATAGGGAATGTGTTTAAGTGAAAGTACTAAGTGCATAAGGAAATAACCTTGAAGGCCAACAAGCACATGAAAAAATGCTCAACATCACTGATTATTAGAGAAATGCAAATAAAAACTGCATTGGGATACCACCTCACACCAGTCAGAATGGCCAGCCTTAATAAGTCCACAAAGAACAAATGCTGGAGGGGCTGTGGAGAAAAGGGAACCCTCCTGCACTGTTGGTGGGAATTAAACTGGTACAACCACTATGAAGAACGGTATGGAGGTGCCTTAGAAAACTATACATAGAACTACCATATGACCCAGCAATCCCACTCTGGGGCACATATCCAGACAAAACTTTCCTTAAAAAAGACACATGCACCCTCATGTTCATTGCAGCACTATTTACAATAGCCAAGACATGAAAACAACCCAAATGTCCATCAACAGATGATTGGATTAAGAAGATATGGTGTATAAATACACAATGGAACACTACTTAGCCATAAAAAAGAACAAAATAATGCCATTTGCAGCAACATGGATGGAACTAGAGACTCTCATCCTGAGTGAAGTCAGCCAGAAAGAAAAAGACAAATACCATATGGTATTACTGATATCTGGAATCTAATAGACGGCACAAATGAACCTTTCCACAGAAAAGAAAATCATGAACTTGGAGAATAGTCTTGTGGTTGCCAATGGGGAGGGAGAGGGAGTGGGATGGATTGGGAGTTTGGGGTTTATAGATGCAGACTATTGCTTTTGGAATGGATTATCAATGAGATTCTGCTGTGTAGCACTGGGAACTATGTCTAGTCACTTATGATGGAGCATGATAATGTAAGGAAAATAATGTATACATGTATGTGTAACTGAGTCACCATGCTGTACAGTGGGAAAAAAAATTGTTTTGAGGAAATAACAATTAAAAAAAAAAAGAAAATAACCTTAAAACATTTCAGCTAAAGATCATCAGAGCATCTATAATCAGTATTTGTACTAAATCAGCAATATGCTGCAAATTGATTTGGGATTAAATTTTTTTAAAAATCTGAGGACACAACATGGCTTTAATTTCAGTGTAGGTAAACACACGCATATGCAGACACCCACGCTTTTTTAGATAGGGGAAGATGAAACTGAGCTTTATATAGTTTTACAGCACCAAACACCTGAGGACCATGGTTTATAAAATTTTTTATGCCTTATCAAAATATTTCATGAACCAAATCTACAGATGTACACTCCATTACCAATTAGATTAAGAGTCTGAGCAGGAACAGAAAATAGCTGCCTTTTTTAATAAAATGAGTCCTTGAAATCCAGGTTATCATCCTTTGGATCCTTACTGTGTTTCCAGGTGCTATTTGTTTGGTTTCTGGCCTCCACTCTAGAGTTCTGGGGGAAGATGGGAAGGTGACCCACCTTGCAGGGCAGAAAAAACAAAAGAAACAGAGATGGTAGCAGGCAGCTTCATGGGTAATATGTGTGAATTTCTTTTTGTTTTTTTGAAATTCTTATTTTTTTTACATGAATAAAATACATGTATTTAAACACAATTACATTCACACAGATTATTATACCATGGATCTTAAGAAACAGATTGACTCCCTCTGGAGAAGTGGAATGGAAATTATGCTGAGACAAATAGGAAATTTATTCTATACTTTATCCCATTTTGTATGGCTTTCATGCTTACTATTTAGTATTATCTATTACATTTCAATTTTTCTTTAAAAATTAGCATTATATTAAAATTGTTATATTATGCAACTAAAATTTATAAAGAAGAAAGCTTTATATACCATTAAATATTTTATGTAGCATAATAAAAAGAATAACTTAACTAGTAAGAATAACAAAAATAATACACCCTCTGAAAATAAGTAAAATATAAAATGCATAAATTGGTTAAAAAACAGTGTAGCTATATAAATATGTCCTCACAATTTGTTCCATCTCATTGATTCTTCAATAAAGGCATTACACCATTCTAGGTGATGTGATAAACAAGACACTATAGACTTTACATTGTACCATGGAGAGAAATGGTTATTAATAATACAATTGTAGAACTGTATTATTTAATTGTACAGTGGCATTATTTAATTATAATTATCATAAGTTCTTTGATGGAGAGGAAATCAGAATCAGATCTAAGAAGACTTCAGCATTCCAAGAATGATGTCAAATGACCCCCTTCATGGTGGATTATGCACTTATTTACTATGAGATATATTTCTTCTTCAGAGATTCTTTGTGTATCAATTGTAGATTTTTGGTTTGCAGTTATTCTGAAGTTTTGATATAAGAGTCTATATGTATATGAGATTGTTTTAAGTTGTTGTTCTCTTAATTACAAGTTCATCTCCGGTGTCCTGCATTTGTACCCACCTCTTCTCATGATTTCTGATTTTGGTGGTATAATTGTGCATGGATGATTTCGTATCTTTACTGTATATATACCTTTACTGCTGAGCCTTGTCATTTGTGGAATTTTTGTTTCCTGTTGCTGTCTTTTCTTTTCTGCCTAGAGAAGTTCCTTTAGTATTTGTTGTAAGGCTCTTTTAGTGTTGCTGAATTCTCTCAGCTTTTGCTTATCGGTGAAGGTTTTGGTTTCTCCTTCAAATCTGAATGAGAGCCTTGCTGGGTAAAGTAATCTTGGCTGGAGGTTTTTTCCTTTCATCACGTTAAGTATATCATGCCACTTCCTTCTGGCCTGCAGAGTTTCTGCTGAAAAATCTGCCAATAACCTTATTGGGGTTCCCTTGTATGTTACTTGTTCCTTTTCCCTAGCTGCTTTCAAGATTTTCTCTTTGTCTTTAATTTTGGCCAGTTTGATTAATATGTGTCTCAGTGTATTCCTCCTTGGGTTTATTTTATGTGTTACTTGTGCTTGCTGGATTTGAGTGAGTGTTTCCTTTCCCATGTGAGGGAAGTTTTTGACTATTTTAAAAAAATATTTAGAATATTTTTTCTGTCCCCTTCTCTCTCTCTTCTCCTTCTGGCATCCCTAAAATATGGATGTTGGAGCGTTTAACATTGTCCCAGAGTTCTCTGAGACTCTCTTCATTTGCTTTCAATCTTTTTTTCTCTTTACTGTTCCACATTAGTTATTTCCGCTAATCTGTCCTCCACCTTGCTTATTCGTTCTTCTGCCTCCTATATTCTGCTGTTAGCCGCTTCTAGTGAGTTTTTTATTTCAGTTATTGTATTTTGCATCACTTCTTGTTTAAGTTTTATATCTTGTATCTCTTTGCTCAATGTTTCCTGTAAGTTATCCGTCTTTGCCTCCAGTTTATTTCCAATGTCTTGCATCATCTTCAGCATCAACAGACTAAAGTCTTTTTCCTGGATGCTGAGAATCTCCTCATCACTTAACTGATTTTCTGGGGTTTTTCCTTTCTCCCTCATCTGAGTTATAGTTCTCTGTCTTTTCATTTTTATAGGTTTTTGGTGTGGTGACCTTTTTATAGATAATAGAGTTGTAGCCTCTCTTACTTCTGATATCTGCCCCCCTTGTGGCTGAAGTTGGTATGGGGGCTTGCTGTGGGCTTCCTGATGGGAGGGGCTGATGCCTGCCCACTGGTAGGTGGAGCTGATTCTAATCCCTCTGGTGGGTGGGGCTTAGTCTCTGAATGGGATTAGAGGCAGCTGTGTGCCTGAGAGGTCTTTAGGTAGTCTGTTTACTGAGGGGGGGTGAGGCTGTGATCCCACCTGGATTGTTGTTTGCCCTGGGTTTTTTCAGTGCTGACTGATGGGTGGGGCCAGATTTTCCCAAAATGGCCATCTCCAGAGAAAGGCACACTGCTGGATACTCCAGAGAGCTTTGCCTTCAGTGTCCATCCCTCACAACAAGCCACATTCACCCCTGTTTTCTCAGGATGTCCTCCAAGAACTGCAGTCGGATTTGACCCAGATTCCTACAGAGACTTTGCTTTGCCCTGGGACCCAGTGCACGTGAAAGTCTTTGTGCGCCTTTTAAGAATGGGGTCTCTGTTTCCCCCACTCCTGTGGATCTCCTATGCACAAGCCCCACTGGCATTCAATGCCAGATGCTCCAGGGGCTCTTTCTCCCAGTGCCAGATCCCCACATGTGAGAGTTTGATGTGGGGCTCAGAACTCTCACTCCTGTAGGCAAGTCTCTGTGAACAGTTAGTTTCCAGTCTGTGGGGCTTTTCACCTAGGAGGTATGGGGTTGTTTATATCATGAAATCGCCCCTCCTACCTCTTGATGTGGCCTCTTTTTCTTCTGGAGTAGGGTATCTTTTTTAAGGTTTCCAGTCCATTTTGGTGAAGAGTGCTCAGTCTTTAGTTGTGAATTTTGTTGTTTTTATGAGAGAAGTTGAGCTCCAGTCCTTCTATTCTGCCACCTTAATCCTTATGTGTGAATTTCTGAGTGCAATTTCTGTCCTTCCTCCCTTCTGCTCCTCCCATGCCTCCCTAAGTCCCTCTATGTCACCTTCCTCCCTCTTTTTTCCTTCCTAGCACCAGTTGGCACACTTCAATTAGCATTTCTGAGTCTTTCAATCCCTTGATTTTTGCAGTGATGCATGTCCACACCCTTATATTGATCTTCACCCTACTCTGTTTTGTTCAAGGAATTACTCAAATTCTAATAAGGATAAGATGATTTAGTGTTAAAAATGAACCTGCCTATTTTCACTTACTAGATTACAGACGCTGAAAAGGCAAGAACCCTTTTAGGCACATAGCAATTGCAAGCTAGCTCAGTGAGTGAAAGAGTGAGAAAGCTATTTTCTTCAGTTAAGTATTATTTTTCTCAAATTGCTTTTGCAAAACAAAATACTCCCCAAAAGGTAAAAAAAAAAAAAAAAAAGGCAGCGTTTCCCCAGATATCATCCATGGAATATTGATCTCATTGGATACTATTATATAAGTTAAAATAATTTATGAATACTGTGAACAATTTTAAAGTCAAATACTTTCTCCTAAGCAGAGGACATGTCAAAGCATCTAATATACCCTAATCATGCATTTCTAAAATGGCTTAAATTGTTTGCAGCATTTCTAAAATTTATTTGACCATGCAACCTTCCTTAGTAGAACTTCTGACAGCTAGTGTTTGAAGAACTGATTTTGGGACAGCCTGTCTAAATCATGGCTGCAATAATAAATAAATAATCATAATAAATAACAAATCCATCTTTATTCAGGATTTGGAATGTGCCAAGCACTGAGGTAAGTGTTAATGTTACAGAGGTAAATAAAAGAGAGTCTGTCCTTGAGGAGCACAGGTGTACAAAGAATAGATAAATTGTGGTGTCAGATTGCAAGTGATTTAATAGAGGCATGAACTGAGTGCCCAGGGAACATATATGCAGAAAGTAGCTGACCCAGCAAGAAGTTAGGACTCATTGTAAAGAGAAAGTAAGTTAATTCATGAGATCCTTTTCTTTTAAGAAAAGGTATTGCGGCATCCTGAGGGCGCCTGGAAGGAAAGAGGGTTTTTTTTTTTTTTTTTAAGAGTGATGAGTAGAAAAAGCAGAGGTGAGACATTGGTCTCTGGAATTTGCCTGTTGCCATTTCTGTCTTTCATGAGTATGTCATTATGACTCTCGTTTAAGGATGAGGAGTGACTTAATGGACAAGCTCTGGATAGAGAGTGAGATGTCCAGTGGCAGTGCACATTTTGTATTGTTGCTCTTTGAACATCCATGGCTACTTCCTTTTTTATATTTTTCTTATTAAGGTATAGTTGATTTACAATTTTCTGTCAGTTACTGCTGTATAGCAAAATGACACAGTCATACATATGTATATATTCTTTTTCTCATATTATTTTGTCATGTTCTGTCACAGGAGATTGGATATCATTCTCTGTGCTGTACAGCTGGACCTCATCGCTTATCCATTCTAAATGTAATAGTTTGCATCTCCTAACTCTGAACTCCCAGTCCATCCATCTCCACCCCCCTCCCCCTTGGCAAGTCTGTTCTCCATGACTGTGAGTCTGTTTCTGTTCTGCAATAGGTTTATTTGTACCATATTTTAGATTTCATATATAAGTGATATCATATAGTATGTCTTTCTCTTTCTGACTTCACTTAGTATGAGAATCTCTAGCTGTATCCATGTTGCTGCAAATGGCTTTACTTTGTTCTTTTTTATGGATGAGTAGTATTCCACTGTATGTGTATACCACATCTTCTTAATCCATTCATCTTTTGAAAGACATTTAGGTTGTTTCCATGTCTTGGCTATTGTGAATAGTGCTGCAGTGAACCATTGCCACTTATGATAATGGAGCCTCAGTTTTCATTAAGAGCACCACACTCCCTCCACAATCCCTCTCTGGTTAAGTAGGCTCACGCCGTCTTCCACAGAAAGGGGAGCTAATTGGCATATTCCATCTCTTCATACACAGCAATTGATTCAGTGTCATCAAGCTAAGTAGGCTCAGTGTTGGCTCAGCTATGGTGAAACTCATGTGAAAGGGAAGCCTTTCTCCTACTAGACTAGAGGCTAATGGACTATAAACTTAAGTTTCCAGGACAACTCTGTGAACAGAGCCTGCCTGAGAATGGAGGCATCTGGGTCAGTTTTGAGCATCTGGGTCCAGCTTTATTTGAAACTACTCTTGAGTTCGTCGTTTGTACAATCAATGACTTTTCATTTTCTTTTAAGCCTATTTGACTTGGGTTTTTGCCTCGTGCTTCAGGAAGTGTATAACAAATTGTATTAACTAGCTGCTAAGTAACTATGGGCCTCTTGTCAAGCCGTAGTCTCTGAACAGGGATAAGCCTTGGTTTCCCCACCTATACAGTAAAATAATTGGACTGTGATGAGTATATTTCATTGGGTTTAGGGCATACCTCTTTTTGTAATGGAATATTATTAGGTCAGATCAATTTTTAAAACATATGAAGTAGAATGCTTTTATTGAATCAAAAGTATGGATTTTTCAAATCCTGCTCACCTGACAGCAGATAACTTAAAATCACTGGATAGTATGTCCTTGAAATTTTTTCTAGCTTTAGTATTCTATTCTGAGTCTATGAGGCTTTGTTAATATCCACATGAACATTTCACAGTGAAATTCATAGAGTTTAAAGGGATGATTTTATCTGATAGGGGGATGGTGAGAGGGCTGCTAGTATGAGGAAATTCTGGAGTTGAGGAAGCATTCCAGAATAAACTCAACTAGCATACTAGTAGCAACACCAAGCATGTACACTCTTGATTGTGGTTATTAGCTGTGCTTTATTTATAAAAGTATGACTGGCTCAGCAGGGAAATATCTAGCATGTCCATTATTTTGTGTGTGGTTGATCAGTTCTACAAAGTGATCTGATTGAAATGATTGGGGAGCAGTTCCTTTCACCTTGTATGTGAGCAAGACCTTCATTTCTAAAATGGGTTAAGCCAATAAGCTGAGTGATCCATTTGTTCCTTCCACATTGCATTTGGATTTCATTACCGGAGAAGTCAAAAGGCCATTTTCATTTTGGACTCTGGAAAGGTCATTTGTTACCCTCGTTTTTATTCCCTAGTTCTTAGTTTTGATGATGAGGAAATAAAAAAAAAAAGAGAAGGCTAATAGTTTTTGATTAGTTTCACCATGAATTTATTATTTTCTATCTATACTTGCTGAGCTTTAGACTCTAATTGTAACTATCAACATGGTGAAAAAATATATTGGGTTTAGTAAAACCACTGTAGAGTGTTTGCTGTTGCCATTTCAGAAGAGGAAGCTTCAAATCCTTGCAAGCTTTTCTAAGCTTGAAGCATTCAAAGTCCCATGACAGATCATTGGTTCAGCATAATAAATAAAATAATGTCTCACTATAAAAAAGTAAAAGGGATAAGAATTTCCATGACTCATTATTTTCATGGATTAAATTTGGCCACAGCACTAAACAATGACAATAGTAATTACGGTAATAACCCAGTCTACTAAGGTTATCATGTTGACAATTTTGATTTCAAATGATGAATTAACGAATGAAAAAGTAATATATTTTATTCCAAGAAAATAATCTAATCTTCATGGTATGTGATGAACAGCTTTTATTTGTTTAAATCCTATTTTCATACTATATACCTGGTGCAACTGCAGAAAAGTACTTGATAAAATCTTCTCGTCATTAACATTCAGAGTACTTTTTGTTAAAAAAATTAAAGTACTAAAGGATTCGAAAATCTTTTAGGGGGAAAAAATAGAAGCAAAGTGACAGCCAGCTGGGTGAAACCCATGGCCTCTAAAAAGGCCTATTAGCAAACAGAAGGCACAAGTAAAGTATATCTTATCTTCTTCAAGTTTATTCTCGGAATCAGGAAAATAAAACTACCTGAAAGGGCACAACAAAGTAAACTTCCTATTTTTACACACTGAGTTTTTTAAACCAGAAAGACATGAAGCATATTTAAGAAAATAAGTCTGCTCTTAGCTTATGCATTTTCATCTATGTTTTAATCAAGTTGAAAAAAACGTATTCGTTACTTCTGAAAAAATATTTCTCTTTTTTTTCCACCCCTCTCTGTTCAAAAGCACAAAAAGATATGTTTTCTTTCCTTTGAAGGTGATCTTTTTTTGGAGACTTCCTGCAGTACTCTGAAATCAATACTTAAAAGATACATAGTAATTTTAGAATTTTTCTATCTATAAATTGGTGGCATTTTGCTTGTTTACTGTTATAAAACAAAATCTCTTTGTGTTGTGAAGAATGTTTTTGTCAATAGCCAGTTTGCTTATATTTGTACCTTTTATACTTTAAAAGATCTATGAAGGGACATTTTATATATATATATTTATATATATATATATATATATTTATTTATTTATTTATTTATTTCCCCAATACATTTTTTTTCTACTGTACAGTATGGTGACCCAGTTACACATACATATATACATTATTTTTCCTCACATTATCATGCTCCATCATAAGTGACTAGACATAGTTCCCAGTGCTACACAGCAGAATCTCATTGATAATCCATTCCAAAAGCAATAGTCTGCATCTATAAACCCCAAACTCCCAATCCTTCCCACTCCCTCTCCCTCCCCATTGGCAACCACAAGTCTATTCTCCAAGTCCATGATTTTCTTTTCTGTGGAAAGGTTCATTTGTGCCATATATTAGATTCCAAACATAAATGATATCATATAGTATTTGTCTTTCTCTTTCCTTCTGACTTCACTCAGGATGAGAGTCTCTAGTTCCATCCATGTTGCTGCAAATGGCATTATTTTGTTCTTTTTTATGGCTAAGTAGTGTTCCATTGTGTATTTATACACCATATCTTCCTAATCCAATCATCTGTTGATGGACATTTGGGTTGTTTCCATGTCTTGGCTATTGTGAATAGTGCTACAATGAACATGCGGGTGCATGTGTCTTTTTCAAGGAAAGTTTTGTCTGGATATGTGCCCAAGAGTGGGATTGCTGGGTCATATGGTAGTTCTATGTATAGTTTTCACCTCCATACCGTTCTTCATAGTGGTTGTACCAGTTTAATTCCCACCAACAGTGCAGGAGGGTTCCCTTTTCTCCACAGCCCCTCCAGCATTTGTTCTTTGTGGACTTATTAAGGCTGGCCATTCTGACTGGTGTGAGGTGGTATCCCAATGCAGTTTTTATTTGCATTTCTCTAATAATCAGTGATGTTGAGCATTTTTTCATGTGCTTGTTGGCCTTCTGTATATCTTTCTTGGAGAAATGTCTATTCAGGTCTTTTGCCCATTTTTCAATTGTGTTGTTGACTTTTTTGCTGTTGAGTTGTATAAGTTGTTTGCATATTTTAGAGATTAAGCCCCTGTCAGTTGCATCATTTGAAACTATTTTTTCCCATTCTGTAGATTGTGTTTTATATTTTGTACTATCATGATACCTGTTACTGGACAACATATAGAAAATATTTATTCATCATTATCATAGTGAAATTTAAAGTAGACTTACAGGGAAAACACACTCAATATTTTACCTGTTATATATTCATAAATCATATATTTTACATATGCATATTGATATGAAAATACCTATCACATAGTAGGTACCTAGTAAATGCTAACTATAATAATGATGGCTGAAGTTCCCTAGTGGCTCAGAGGGTTAAGGATCTGGCATTGTCACTGCTGTGGCTCTGGTCCAATCCTTGGCCCAGGAACTTCTACATGCCATGGGTGTGACCCCCCCAAAAAAAAAACAGATAATGATACTTCTCCATCTAATACATTTAATTCTTTTGCATTTTTTTGGCCATGCCCTCAGCATACAGACACTCCTGGGCCAAGGGTAGAACCCAAGTCACAGCAGTGACAGTGCTGGCTCCTTAACCCTGCAGGCCATCAGGGAACTCCACTTCTTGAATTTTTAATGCAGTAGCTACTAAATCTTTTTACTTAAAAATATCATTTTCCAGTGTAGTTGCAGTACTCTCTAAATGCCTCTGTCTCATTAGTCTCAACCTGGTAGGGAAATTTCAGAAAGATCACATTGAGATCAATGCAGCAGAAGATAATGAACCTAACAAAGCATGCAAGCAGCATATGCTACCAGTCCAGTTCTTCTTCTTACATACTTTCTTCTCCGTGCCTAGAATTGCCTTTTCTGCACATTTTTCCCCTGCAGTTCCTTGAAGTTCAGCTCAAATACTAGTTTATTAGAGTTAAATTTCTCTTTATTTTTGGCCTCCATAGTATTTCTAACATCACTATACTCTTATGGTAGTACTTTTATAATAATTTATTTTTCCTATGTTGCTTCTTTTACTAGTATGTCTGTGTATATACACACGCATGCACTCACACATATACATACATATGTGTCTTAGAATATCACACATATACCTACAAATACACAATATGTGTCTCAAAAATTTCATAAATATAATAACATCATGATCAAATGGCATATTAAATTGAATCTGATGTATGTTCATGAAAAATGAATAAAGTAAAAGATAATTAGAAGGGTACCGAGATCAGCTCAGCAGAACGGGTGCAGTGAAACTTAAGGAAAAAAGTTAACATAAAACAAGACACAGAGACATTTATCTTAAGTAAAGGTGGGAACCTGGGGACTCAAGGTCTCAGGGACCAAAAGCACCACCTCAAGAAACCACACTGCTTTTATTGTGCTCTTTAGGATGAAATCAAGTGAGGAGGGGCTATGGGTTTGTTTACTATTTTATAATTTTTTTTATTATTTTAAAAGCCATTTAGCTGGTAGAAGGTTAAGCTTTTACTCTGACCTTTAGGCACATAGCAATCATTAGCATTTGAGTTAGCTATCTATGCATAGCATTCCAGAGAATCCACACTGTGCTTTCTCAAATGGCATGCCTATTTGCAGCAACTCAGGGTGCCTAGGTTTGCACCTTGGTTCTCTTTGCTAATGCATATTCTGCTAACAACCGCTCATAAACCACTTGGCCATGAGGTTCTTCTTTCTCTTATTCCTTAGAGGACATATCATGCTTATGCAAATGGTGTGCCAATCTGCACAGGTCCAGCATGCCTAGCCCAAGGTATTATGTCCTCATTAAGCTGACCCTATGAAGAGCTTATGCCTTTAGGTCTTTGTTCTTAAACTTAAGTCATTTACCAACACTGTGACTGTTTTTCAAGCAGGAAGATGGGATAAAGTAAAACAGGACAAGATGGAGTTTTCAGCAAAGAGGCCAAGAAAATATTGTAGAAACATTTCTCTTGACAGAGGGTAACAATCTGTCAATAAAATCCTATCAGGCTTTCAAAAATCATAAAGCCTAGCTGAGTTACATCTGCTCTTGCATTCTGTGTCACTGATCTCCTCTATTCATGAAAATAATCTACAGTGACTTTAATTATACAGGAATGGAATACTTTAGTCTGTGTAAATGTATGGAGAATATTTATAAAAGTCCTCTACAAAGAATGTTATATAGACTTTGTTCCTGCTTTCTGTAGTGCTATTTTAAAGTGCACTGATTGGAGAATAAAATGAAAAGCATGTCATAAAAAGACATGATAAAGCATACATGTGAATTAAATATAGTTATATTTAATTAGGATAAATGATGTGATTGCAAAGATCAGGGTTTTAGAAGGTACTAATAATATTTTTGCTACAAAAAAACTTCATTTCTCTTTGAAATTGTCTTGACGCTCTCCATTTCTCTCTATTCCCACTCATGCTACTGATTCAGATACTATTTTTTTCCCCCTTCTACAAACTGTTAGAGTCTTTTCTACATTGTTACTCCACCACTAGCTTCCAGGTGCTCCAATTCATTCTTCACATTACTGCAAATGACAGTATAAAGTAGAAGTGTGGTCCAATTATGATGGAGTAGCTTGGATTTGCATCTTACTATAAACAAATAGAAAAGAGGGCAAAATCTTTGACAAGACATGTTTTCAGACACTGGGCATTGGACAGCATAGGACTATAGTCCCTGATAGAGGGGACACAGAGCAGGTAAGCATTTAAGAGAGATTTGGGCAGGTGCCCAAATTTCAACCTAGGGGCACTTCCCAGACAATGGTGAAGTAATGGGAGTAAAAAGAAAAATCAAAGCATGACTTTTTTAAAATTCTATTAGAGTGTAGTTGATTTAGTGTTTTGTCAATATCTGCCCTACAGCATACTGTCCCAGTCATATAGAGAAAATGGAATGGACAGGGAGTTTGGAATTGGTAGATGAAACTATTACATTTAAAATGTATATAAAGCATGGCTTTTTTTGATTCTCACTAAAATGAAGAGATAAAAAACTATTGTCTGGGAAAGTTAAGCTGAAAATTGTAGACAAGAATAACAGGAGGATACTATAATTGAAATGTTCTAGAACTCTGCATGGGTTTTCTATAGTCTATGACTGTGTGTATATGCAAATGTATATGCAACTGCATAGACAAAGGGTGAAACTTTATGACAATGGGCCAAGAACACCCAGAAAGATGAAAGTAGAAAACTTACCAGAACTCACACCAGATTAGGAGCTGTTTGAGTTCAAACTGCCAGAATGGGGAATCATTTTTGAATGTTTGGTACATTCGATAGAGTCCAAGTGAGGATCATAATTAAGGGGTAGTAATATGCTATAGTGAAGGCCACTTTAAATATCTCTTGATGAAGATAAACAAGACTTTAAAAGTATTAAACTTATCCTCAGGTAAAGTTAACTTTCTATCATAAAAAGAGAAGAAAACAGCACTCAACCCTCAATAATGTAAAATTCAAGATACCCAGCACCCAATTAAAATATTAAACACAAGAAAGGAATTTGTAATCCTAAAACAAGGAAAATAATAACAACAGAAAAGATGGAGATAATAAGATTAGCATATGAAGCGGTAAAGTGCCTATTAAACATATCCTAAATATATTCAGGGTTTTAAAGGAAAACATGAACATAATGAGATGATAAAGAGGTAAAAAGAAGTTACAAATGGAACTTCTAGAGATGAAAAATGTATTACCTAAAATGAGGATTTTACATGATCAAATTAAAATCAGGCAATGCAAAAGACAAGATCAACGAACTTGAATCGATAAAAC